>NC_139157.1:48954381-51354381 GCF_964270905.1 Leucopleurus acutus | reverse complement strand
TTCCCCACTGAAGACAATAGCAAATAGCTACTTCTGTTCTTGTATCATTTGACAAAGTCTTTAGTCCTCATTATTAAAACTGTGGACTTTCTTAATCTTAGAAAGAGGGCAAAATTCTTCCCATCCCTACCTAAAAGATTTTCTGGCTAAATTCTACAATTTTAAATAATGAGAACTGGATGGAAAACAGTGAATAATGTGTATGCAGAACAGAATTTTGCCTTAGGTATA
Source organism: Leucopleurus acutus (assembly GCF_964270905.1). Classification (NCBI taxonomy): domain Eukaryota; kingdom Metazoa; phylum Chordata; class Mammalia; order Artiodactyla; family Delphinidae; genus Leucopleurus; species Leucopleurus acutus. Next base: position 51,354,150 of record NC_139157.1, on the reverse strand, counting down.
ATGTGGAATCTAAAAAAATATGTAAAATTAACTATGCTGTAAATTATGCTTTATAATGACAGCCCGCTTCTTGGTGGATAGCATGCTGGGATCTAAAAATGGTCTCTAAGTTGAACCCAAATCGCATGCATAACTTTACAAAGAAAAATCCTAGTAGAAAAGGTAGCTAATTAGGAGCAGTATTCAGCTGACCTCTGTTTTGTGTCTGAGCAACACCTGCATTTGTGAATGTAATTTGGACAGCTGTGCCTGTGCTTCCCCTGCTATCCTCGTCACAAATGCTCGGGGATAGAGGCAGGAACTGCTTTTCTGCTAAAAACAAGGACAAAAATAGCCCAGCTCTCAAAATGAAGGCCCACTGAAAACTGGCTCTTTAAATTTCATTTGCTTCTCAAACCTTTTTCCAGAGGTCTCTGTGTTTGTTTGATGGAGTAGGTTAAGAATGTCACATCCCTCTCTCCTAAACCCTGGTGCTGTGAAGTAAGGTGGGATGGACTGAAGCCAAGTTAACCCTTTATGCCATATAGGTTATATCTTTAAACCAATTTAAAATTTAATTCGAAGAGTAGTTTGGATTACTGTAAGTGTGTACGCTTTCTTCAGAATACTTCTGCTAGAACTGTGAGTCACAGCTGTATTCATTTAAGGAACCTAACTACTAGCGTACACAATTCAGGATGTTGGCTCTAAGAAGTGTACAGTATTAATTCATAATCATATTTCGTAGAATCCTTATCCCCATCAGGTCCAATTGCTGACTCAAAAGTGTTTGAAACAACGGGTAAGAAAAATACTTTTGTAGTCTATGGCATCAGCCAAACAATGGGATGTCAGTCTCATTACTTAATGCACTGGAGACTTTTCAGGGACCTAATAGCTCATTCTCTTCCCAGCCCCTTCTTGAGGCCACAAGTAGAGAAGAACTTGAGAACATTTCTAACCTAGTGATTTGCCTAGGAGTTGGAAAGTTGTGGACTCCTTAGTGGTTTTGCAAGAGATGCTGAAGTGTTTAGTCCAACTAATACCGGTTTTACTCTGCACAATAACAGACACAAAAATATTTTTTCCTAAGGGAGTGATGCCTTGTAACCATTATCCCACTTAAAACAAGAGTAACAAACAAGGTCACAAACAGTAGTCATTTCCAAATATCCTGTGTTTGATCTTTTTCCTTCTGCACAGGAAATATCCTGTTGTCTAAACTGATGACCACAAATCAAGCAAGAAATCAAAATTCAAGACAGGTGTCCAACACAGGCAATGTAAAGAATGATTGTTTTCTTTCCTTGTTCAGATACCAAATTTATAGTGTTCTTTGTGGATTAGTGGCATTGATACTTTAATAATAGACACAAATTCCTAACAGTACCAAAGTTTGCTTCCTCGTTCTAGTTTTTCCATAACTTGAGACAAGAATAGATGGAAATACTTCTTCAATATCACAGTGTTGCTGTTCCTCCACAGACTATAGGGGAAAGAAACCTATGTAGATAATAGATAAGGATGAATTAAAAATAAAAAGGTTATATAGATAGAAACAGCATTTACAGATGATATCATTAAGATCTAACAATCATGATAATAATAACAAATGTTCAACGAGGGGAATATTGTCTAATAAGCATTTCCTTTACTTTCAAACTATATCCCTGGATACACAGCATGTATCATCATATTATTTGGAGTTACATTTTATTTAGACTATTGGTCTTTTTATTAAACTTGAATATATCCTGGGGAAGATTCTCAGTTTCAAACTTCATTACAGAACCTACTAGTGCAAAAGAAATGTGTAGCAATTGCCTTGTTAATCTTGTGATTAACCTGTCTACTTTTTTTCCTTTAAACACCTGCAAGATTTAATTTGCAAAATGGCTATCATTCATGAAGGTTTAGGGAAGGACATTAAATTACTTGTAATTAATGTCCCCTGACTGCCTGAAGCTCAAGCCACAGACTTGCTTTTGCCAGTTGTTTGCAAATATTCTTGATTGACAGGAATGCTTAGGGAGCACTGGATTTCTTCCTGTGGATTCACCGTGATTTTATGGGGTGCCAGTGAGCCTGTTGGGTCTGTCTACCTTCACCCTGCCCTGGGGGATGATTGCTTTGCTTCTGCAGTGTCTGTGCTGCAAGCCTGCCCACTGCCTGCACATAGCATGGCCTCTGCCTTTAATCTGCAGGCCAGTGGCTGAGTTAGTTCCCTTTTGGTTGCAGCAAACAGGGGTGTCCTCTGGAAGCTTTGGGGAAAGAACAACAAACCCACCTGTTTTCTTGTTCTCTCATATTTTGAAATATGGGATGGAATGTTGATGAGCTGCTGCAAATGAGAACCTATGAAAAAAGCACCAGCAGAGGGGAGGGACGGTGTTAGTCCTTTGAAACAAATTCAGGGTGGGGGGTAGAACAGGAGAATTCTGGCCAGAGAAATAAGATGCAGGTCAGGTTAAAGTGATGCCTGGGCTCTTGAAGAAAGGCAGAAAGTGTCCCAGGACAGAGCTTCTGCAGGCCAGGTGGGACACAATGCCCTAGGAAGCCATCGATCAGAAGCCTGGGGGAGAGGCATGTGATCTTGTGTTTACCAGAACACTTGACCACCACTTGGGAAACACTGGTCTAAGGAATTCCCAGAACACAAACAGAATGGGGCAAGCGAGTTTGTACTGAAAGAAAGGAATAGCAGCCACGTCTAGTTTTGAATGGGCTACATTTGGGGAGGTTGTGGGGGAAACAGAGAAATAAGTTTAATCTGTTACCCAGAATAGATGTCAACTTCTGAGTAACACTAGATATTTTAGATTAAATGTGAAGAGATGATTAAAACTCCAAATAGCTTCAAGCCCCAATACTATTTCTTTCCAATGAGCAGAAGGAAGAGGGAGTACTTTTCATAGATCTGAATCTGGTCACCTGGAGAGCAATACACAGGGCTATTGACATAGATGCTTGAATGTTAATTTCGGTCAGTCTCTGGCCATCCCGGTGATAGCTCCTGCTATACACGTAAAGCAAGTTTTTCTCATCTGAACTGCCGGTAATTATCCAATCCATCTCAAAGGCACGCTCCCTTTTAACATTAAGCACAGTGTCAGATTGCATCAGCCGCATTGTGCTCTGGTGACTGGGCTGCAGAGTGATGAATGTGCTTGCTTCCAGTTCATAGTCTGGTGTCTGTTTGGGTAGTGGGCAGTTCAGGGAAACAGGTGATCAGGAAGGGATCTAGTTATCTGGGACCTGCATTCTCCTTATTGATCCAGTCGTTGTCTTGCCGACTTTCTCACCTTGCTGCTAACAGTGTTCAGGTTTATCTGAAGAATGAGCTTTTAAAGAATTATCTAACGGGTCATTTTCATGTGCTTCTCCAGTCATAAGCTACGTGCAGCACAGAGTCTCTTTGTGCCGGATTTTAAAAGGAAGGTGTCATGAGACCTTACTAGTAATGACTAGAGGGGAGAGGAGTTTCTAAGAGTGCTTAGTGCACTGTCTAGATAAACCAAGAGAGATGATTGTGCATTTTCGTGGGATTGTAGTTATGCTCTGTTAATTCAAATGCTTTGTTAAAAATGTTAACTGTCTAAAAAAGTGCATGCATAAGACAGACCAGGTGGCTTGCTATGAGATATTTTAAGATAGTAGTTTGAGTCCAGAATTTCTCTCATATACTTTTTCAATGTCTGGTCATAAAACCTAGTACACCCAAGAGGGCCATATGCAGGAGATGCAAACTATAGGCACGCTCGTGTTTATTTTTATTTCTCCCCCATCTTAGTACCTCTGGACAGCTTTTGTACACATAAGCAAAAGTGTGAACTGGGCAAGCCAAGTGCAATTCTTTGTTCCTTGGGCTCTTTGCTCTTTGTTCTTATTATCACAGAGTAGGAAGGAATAAAGAAAATCTTGCTACAGAAGGCCACTTAATTTCTGCCCCAGCCGCTCAGACTGAGAATGGGAAATTCCCTAAGTTACAATCCACTCATAGGGTGGCCATGCACACAGCGGACTCTAATGTCTCCTGACAGACTGCCTTTGGAGGTTACAAAGCCAGTCTGTTGCATTCTCTGTAAACACAGGCTGTGGGCCAGAGCGGGGCACTACTACAAGCTGTAGAAGGCAGATCAATGGTTTAATGAATCCATAAAAGATGCTTGAACTCTGTGCAATTTACTGAGCACTCTAGTTAAATGAAACTCCTGTACTCTTTAACAAAGATAGAGATAATCAACGGCTGGAGATAGAAGCCTGTGTCCAGTAATCACAACCTCCCAGAATTTGTGTTGTTGTCTCATTGCTAACAGAGGGTTAGTCAGGTCCAGCCTTTGGAGCGCACCACATCTGTATTGATATTTTCTGAATATTTGAGCTGAATTTGGCCCGGAGATGACATAAGTGTAGTAGCGTTACTTCTGTGAGAACTATTTGTAAAAGCTGTGGAATATTAATTAAATTAACATTTTCTTAAGGCAGTGAGATTAAGCTTAAGAATGGTGAGCTTGACATGTGTTGTCTTTGTAAGGCATCCTGATGATGAAAAGTAAATAGGTGAATAAAATTCTTTCTTGATTAAGTCCTTAAAATGTCAAATTGCATAGTGTTAAAAGAGCCCTGATTAATCCTTCTGTGGTAAAATATTCCTCATTAGTTTGCTGTGGTTAAGGGTTAACCTCTCCTATTATAAATTCAGATATTAATATATTTTCTGCTTAACTCATCTTCTAATAGAAGAAAATACAGTTAGTAGATATATATTTTTTACTTCCAAATGTGCCTTGGAAGCATTACACTGATTTATGAGAGAGCTTTGGAAGCATGTAGAAAAATTCCTTCATAAATATGTTGAAATGTATTTAAAAGTATTTAACCACTTTTGACTGTGGAAAAACAACTGCCTTGACTTTGAAATTATTATTTTTTTCCACAGAGATAGTAGAATTTATGACATAAATGAAAGACTTTGCATCCAATTTTTGTCACACAAACTTAAACTGAGTGTTTCACTTTCTTAACTAGCTCATTAGTATCAAGAGAGCAGGCTTCTACCCCAATAAGTATATTTTGGGGGTTCAGTGTGTAATAGGAGTTTTGAGGTATGATGACTGCTAGTCTGCTTCACAGGCCTCTGCCAAACATTCCATGATAAAGTGGCGATTTCTATATGGATCCAACAAATGATGTGTTATCTTGTATTCCGTTCTGATAGAATGACTTCATATTACTTAAAATATGGCGAGCAGTTCTGTGACTGCACATCCAACCCTTTATAAGAAGAACCTTTGAAGGCCCTGACCCTTTCTGTGGTCATTTGTAGGACTGTGTGTGTCATAAGTTGGAGCAATTTAAGTTGTTGGTTTTAAAGGATTTAGAGATACAGAGACCCAGGAGTAGGCGAGAGAAAGCTGGGCAAGTAGCTAAAGACAAGGGGGATTTGTCCAACCAGAGATGAGTGCCTCTGTGCTGCTCTTTTGTTTGTTTTTAAGAGAGAGAGAAAAAAAAAAAACCTTGTTACTTATTCATCCATTCATTCTTAGAAAATAAAGTGAAAAGATATATTAAGCTCTTATAATGTGCTAGGTACTGTTTTAGGTTTGGTGGACACATCCTTGAACAAGAGAAAAATCCCTGCCTTAAAGGGACTTGCATTCCATTCTCTAAGGAAGATGGATAATATACAGGTTAAAAATATGTAGACATCTAACACAATTTCAGGTAGTGATAAATGCTATGAAGAAAAAGCAGGGTGAGGGGATGGCTAGTGACGAGGTGCTGTTTTGTATCTGATGGTCACAGAAGTTATCTTTGAGGAGGTGATGTGTGGGTAGGGACAGAATGAAGTGAGGGAGCTAGTCAAGGGAAGAGCTTGTAGCAGAGGGTTCCAGAGAGGAGGGGGAGCAAGTGAAAGGCAGAGGTCCTCAGGCAGGAACAGGCTGGGCATTTTTGAGCAACAGCAAGAAGGTCAGAGTGTCTGGAGTTGGATGACCAAGGTGGTTAGGGGCCACATCATGCAGGCTGGAGAGGTAATAGTTCGGATTTCATTCTAAGTGTGACGGCAGCTATTCGGAGGTGTTGAGTAGGGTACGTGACATGACCTGATTTTTGTTGTTGATTGGATCTCTGTCATAATACGTTTAAGATCCCGGATGGAAAGGGGATTTGGAGAGTAAGAAAGGCAACAGCATTCCCATCAAAGTTGGGTGTGTCTGGCAATAGAAAACTAAAAATATCATATTCACTGAATTATTCATTGGTAGTTATGAAACATTTCCCAGTAGCAAAAGTATGTTGAACCAATTTAGGTTTCTTTTTCTTTCTTTCTTTCTTTCTTTTGGCAAACTGTGGGAAGAAATGAACGGAGGATGGACGTTGCTGGTTAAACGTTCTGACACAGCAATTTTCTTTCTGTAGGGTTGACAGGGCTTGCTTCCAACCTAGTGGGGAGGTTGAGGCCTCAGGAGGCAAGCTCAAGCTCCGCACAGAACCCAGCTCTTGCTCTGGGAGACCTATAGCATATGCTGGTCTTCTCAAGCTCTACCCCTCAAAGTAGCATGAGTCAAAGGAGATGGTAACTTTGAAGGGGCCATCTTTGGATTAAATCACTCTAAAGTTTATTTTATTCTAAGAGTAGACCTAATTTGGTGATTATGTACTTTTAGGGTGTATCAGGATTTTTAACGCAAATAACAGAAGATCCAACTCAAACTGATTTAATCAATGAAACGCATCTTTTATCTGATGAAACTGTAGAGTCCTAAGCTACAGTATGCTTCAGTATGCATCTTTTATCTGATGAAACTGTAGAGTCCTAAGCTACAGTATGCTTCAGGGTAGGTTGGTCCTGCAGTGCAGTGATCTTATCATGGTCTTATTTCTTCCCATCTCTGTATTCTTCTGTATAGAGTGTTGGCCATGTTATAATGCAAGCTCCCCAGAGGCCATGGGATGGCTGCTAGCAGCAATCAGGGCCATATGCCTCCTTGTTCACATCCAATAGAAGACAGAGTGCCTGTGCCCTAGCATTCCGAGCAGGAGTCTTGAAATTCACACTCATTGTCTGTGCTTAGATCACATGCTCATGCCTGAATTTGGCATATGACCAGGGCAATGGATGTTTGAATTAGCCTGAACCAATCAGGGCTTCCTTCTGACATTGGAGTTGGGCTCATTTTCCTCTAAAGCCCATGGGAAGCTGCATGGGGGAAGAGAAGCTACCAGAATGAAAATCTGGAAAGTGTTTAAACAAGGAAGAGGTCAGAGTGATGGCTGACGGTAGGTACCAGCAAATGCCCACTAGAGAGGAGAGGTGATCTCATGAGGTTGAATTCTTTACACAGTGAATGTGTCATGCCCATCGACTTTTGTCATGTGGAAGGACTTTGAAACCCATGTGTGGATTGAAAGATAAAAACGTGGTTAACATTCATCATAGGGCCCTTAGATGAACTACCTCTTCTACCCAGGACCAGCTGCTTTGACAAACCCGATAATTAGAATGTTGGTTTTAGTGCCAGGACCAAAGTGCTGACTCTTTCTATTCTTTTTGGAGTCTATAGAACATGAGATTGCACAGAGCTAAGACAAAGGGATTGTAGTTAGCTGTTAGATATACTCATTTAGGAAGAGGAACAAGGGTGCAGTTAGAACAGCAGATAACCCAGCATGTAGTTTCATCAGTGTAAGTGGCTTGGGAGATGTTGGCCAAGGACCATATTGGATGTGGGGAGGCAGATGCCTGGGACTAGATGGGTGATGGGATGAGGCTACTGTTCCCCATCAAGAGTTAGCCTGCTCGCCGACATTTAAGGCACTTTCTGTGTGGCTGAAAACTGTGTCTGCTAAACAGAAGGGAAAGGAGAGTGTTCAAACAAATTGTGGTTTAGTCTGAGGCTGAATACATCAAGTTCAGGTGGCCAAAAGAGCAGAGACCTTGGAGGCTGCAGCTTTCACAGTAATTAATTAATTAATTCAACAAATATTTGTCAAGCAGCTACTATGTGCCAGACACTGCGCTAGTCATTGGAACTACAGTGGCAAAAAACAACAACAAAACTCCTGGTTCCTGCCCTCACGAAGCTTACACTCCAGTGGGGGACAGCTATTTATTTAAATAATAACACAGATGTGAAATTGCCACTGTGGCAATTGCTGTGATGGTGTGGGCACAGTGCCGTGAGGGCCTCTTATAGGGAGATTTGACTAATCAGGAGATCTGAAAGTTTCCCTGAAGAAGTCGTGCTTGAACTGAAATCTGAGAGATGAAGGTGTGCTAAGTAGGGGAAGAGGGGAAGGAAGAGCTCGTTGGGCTGAGAACACAGCAACGTGATTTCCAATCCTGGCCCTGATTTGCTCCTTCTTTGCTCATTTCAAGTTCTTTGGGAAGGGATGGAATTTTACCTGCAAACAAGAAAAGAATGGAACAAATGAACATTCCCTAGAACCGTAATCTCACTTATCCAATTGCTTGTGTGTCCATTTAGTCATTCATTCGTTCTTTCATTCATTCTACCGACCTTTGGAGATTCGTTGCTTGCCTGCTAGCCTCTGCCTTCCTTGACTCTTCACTCAGCTTCATAATTACAGAGTTAGCACGTTAGTACTAATTCATTTCAGGGAGTAAACTGACAGCTTGTAACTCCTGGAGGTAAAAGCATTTTGTAAACAAATAATAATAATAAAAATAATGATAACAGTAAGAACCCAAGTGTTTTTAGTTATCAAATGTATCAGAAAAGCAACAGTGACCACAGAGAAAAGATTGGGTAAAAATGCCCTGATTTGAGAGAGAGAAATAGTGTCATTATCGTCTGACAGATGTTGTTAGATGGTTGAAAATAAATGGGGTAAACTACTTTAAGATGGAAAGTTTTCCCCCCAAGCCCCCACGATGCTGAGTGTGGACAGAGATGTGGTTTTGTTATAGAAAGAAACTATAGAGCTATGTTAATATTAATGTGAGGGCAGACAGGAAGTTTGGGTGATGATATACTCCACCAAAGAGGAATGCTTATTGACACTCTGGTCCCCAGACCAGACAACTGTGATAAAATGGAAACAGAGCAGCACGTCTTCTGGCATGCGAACAGAGGGCGCTTCTCACGGCACACTGGTGTGGCGGGAAGGGAGGAATCTCTGCCCTTTCTTTGGATTCTTTGTTTCAGCCTGGTATTTCATTGAGTGCCTAGGATCAGAATGACAAAGTCATAGGCATGTGGTGATAAATAGAAAGGCAGGTAAGTAAATCAGATTGAATATTCCTGGGTTTTAACTGGGTGATATGGACATGGCTATTCTAAATGAAAGGGGTCTCCATCACTCTTCAGGATGCCAGATGGAGGAGATGACCCTTATCAAGCTTAACCATACCTGCACCTGCCTCAGATGACTGTGAATGGAAACCACAGTACAGTTCAGCTGGAGTCAGTGCTCCCCTTTCCAGTTCCAGTAACTTCTGAAAACTACGTATAGTGACAGTCATTTCCAAAAGAGGCTGATTTTAAAACTGTGATGAAAATGGCTAACAGCAGGCTGAAGGTTAAAGTAAAAAACTTAAAAACCATAAAATCTGCCTGGAGGCTATTTAAGCAAACTGTTTTCGAGGCACAGATGGTTCATATACCTCTGAGCCAAAAACAAAAAAGTAAAAAAAGGGACAGTAAAGCTGGCGTGATTAAGCAGACAAGTATGAAAGTTTTATTAGTACTAAAAAGGCATCCTTTAGAAAAGTGAAAAATCTGTCTCCAGAAACTCAGAAGACATGTTAAAGACCAGTGGGGAATGGAGAGGGCAAAAAGATGACATTTCAAAAAGCAACCAGAGATGGTGAAAACACACAGTGTGTTTATGTACCTTGGGTGTCAGAAACTGTGCTCTAAGGAGATCAGAAAGCAGTGAGAGAGAAAGACATAGTATGTGGAGAGTTGGGCTTCCCTGTCCTATATTTTTGATGCAAAACAGTTTTCATAGGGATTCGCTGCAACTGAAATGGTGATTTGAATCTCCAAGAATCTCCAAGAAAAATCAGCTGAAGCAAATTTGAGAAGCTTAAGTGCCGTGAATCAGAAGGTCCAAAGCACATGAAGGAAATAAATTACGATGTTACTGTTATTAAAAATTGTAAGCATACCTGAGAACTGGGAAATCACTGGCTGGGAGGGACTTCAGCCTTTTTTGAGGGTACCCATGATGCTTAAGGATGCAATCCTCCAAGTGTATTGCTCTGCGCCTGCAGTGCAGGGGCATACACGTATACATACACAGAAAATTCCTGGATTTTAGATGGGTGAGCTTCTGTTATCATAATTTTGAGAGAAGTCAGACTCTGAAGAATCACAAAACAATACAGAGTTTGTAGGGTCACCATTTGAGAAGCCTCCTCCGAGGCAAAAGATAGTACTTGTGTCTTGAGCTAACGTTCAATATAAACCTAACTAAAAATGGCCAAATACGGCCTTGCAAAAAGTAAGGTAGATTTGGAGTTTCAAAAATCCAAGTAATTCACTTAGAGTTTGGCTGACTCCCTGTGAAGGGACCCTGGAGGAAAATAAATAACTGAAGGCAAGGAATAAAGCCTTGCCTTGGATTAAGAACCTAGGTAAGGAATGGATGCTATTCCTCGGAGTACAGTTAAATTAATAGCGTACCATCCCAGGGGGTTATTATTAAGAGTAGTGTCACTTAATATACTGATTGCTTATTTGGAAGTAGATGTCAGGAAGGAGGAGAATTTTGTTATTTTCTCTAAGTTGCTTTCATTTGAAAAACCACAGAGGAATATCTCCCCTCTCCCCCTGCCCCCACTACCCCCAAAACCCCCTGCTCTGCAAATATATAAATATAATGAGGTAACCTGACATCAGATGCATTTCCATTCACTGAGCTGCCAGCTAGCATAAGGAAGCAAAAAGTTTCAATCTCCATACTCCCTGATATGGGCTGTCTCTCAGCATCTCCGGAGAGGGGAACTTGGTCCTGTGTGAAGGGGGCTCAATTTTGTTCCTTACCTAGACTTAAAAAAACAAAACCAAAACAAAAAACAAAAAACGTTGAAATGTTTGACTGCATTAAAGACAACTTTTTAAAGTGGACAAAAGTACATCGGGCTATATGCTGATAATCAAACTTTGTCCCATCTTCCCAGGAAATGTGAAGTTCATTCTTCTTTAACCTGATTTTTATGAAAGGTTAATGCTGAACTTTAAAAAAGTTGACATAGAGGATTAAATATATTTTCATTAGACTCCAGGCTATACAAATATGAGACACAAGAGCCTGAAAAGGTATTCTGTTGAGGACAAAAGAACCAATAATAAAACTAAGAATTAGTACCGATAAATGTGATGAAAGTGTACCCTGCCTCTTAACACTCAGAGGTAACCTTTGCAGTTGGCCACCATGGAGAGAGACTGGGTCAAACTTCGTGGCAGATGGTTTAATACATGGTGCATATATTAATCCACCGAGGCAGCCCTGGAAATGCAAGCAGGTTGTTAATGATCGTGTATAGCAGTTGTGAGCTGCCTCTGCTCTTGCAGTAAGGTATTCAGATGTCATGCTTCAGGGTTCAAGTTGATGAGTTTCTAGGGTGGGAAAACATCTCCCCCGTTGTATTGCACTGCACAGCTGATGAGGCATGCTCCGGGGAAGGGGTGATTTAGACTATGTCAGGTGAATGGAAAGAAGAGAAGGTAGACTCACATCCCAGGTCCATGATTTAGTTTGACTTCTTACTTCTGGTTAAAGTGGTACCACTGAGAGTACATAGAGTATAAGGAATGTGTGAATCAAATGTGAGGGCAGTGGACATCACTGCTGTAAATCTAGTGAAGCTTTGAACCTGATTAGCGAGTCAACACGGATTTAAAAAAAAAAGAATCCCCAGTCTTATAGCCTGTTAGCACCAGAGAGAACCCTGTACCAAAGATACAATTTTCACTTTCCTGTATCCTGAATTGTTTAATAAGTAAAAAAAGAATATTGGCTTCCCAAATTCCAGAGCATTAAAGTTGACGTAAAGAGTAAATTAAAAACAGATAAACTCCAGAGAATTAATTATGAAGAGGCATACTCCCAAGGCCAGGGGCGGAGCTCATAGAAATTATTTGTATTTATTGAAGCTTAAGTCAAGACAGCCAGAATTAAATAGAAATTTGGGAAGAGTTGGATGAAAAGTTTAGATGCCTTATCGTGTTTCATTTAGGGCATTGTTTTGTATTAAATGTGATGAGAGAAGAAAATTAAAGTGCACCAAAGTAAACAGAGGTGAGATTAACATTTCCATTCCCCACAAGCAGAAGTCCCCTCCTCGTTCAAGCCCTTTTGCTCACTTCCTTTACATTTTGAATGCAGCCATTTGTCACTTAGCAAATATCAGTGAAATTTAATTCTTTATAACTATGAAATTCAACTCTGGATAAGGAGATGTTTGACACCCCAGGACCTGAATACTTGGTCAGGGGCTGATAATGGTGATGTGGACCTCAATTTCTTTCTCCCTATGTATGTAGGGAGATAGGAAGATGTATTAAATAAAACCTATATCAAAGTGATTATTACAGTTTTCCTCCGTCGTGTGTACTCTCCAGGCATATCCGGGGCCTGGTAGCCACCATCGTGTTGCTCTACACCAGCTGTGCAGGGCATGAGAAGTGGGGAGATGAGCCTCACTCACTCCTGGTTAGCCCCGCACCCATGGGGCTCCTCCTCTCCACACCTGGAAGGCCCAGCTTCCTCCTAGTGGGGACAGGAAGAAAGTTGGTTGCTTCCATCTTGGTCGTGGGTCCTGAAATAACTCCCTCTGTCACTCAGCCCCTTCCCAGGGGCTGCTGCCAGCAAGACCAGGAACAGTGGGGCCCAGCACTCTTGGCTTGGGCCACAATACCGGCCTAGGTTGCGGAAGTAAAAGGCCGGAAAGAAGCTCAGGGATTTGGGTACAGATCGTGTCTGTGCAGCCAGTGAATGAACTAGCAGCTCAGTTAGCTTCTCCGAGGCTGGACCTGTCTCAGGGCTGGGTGCCATGGAACACAGAAATCTGAGACGTGGTTTCTGCTCAGAAGAATGTCTGCCTGAGTGTGTGCGTTTTCCTGTGCTTGCGTGGAAATTGACTTCATGCCGCACGTTTATTCCCTTACCCGTTTCTGCGGTGTCCACAGCAGGCTGGGCATTGCTTCGTGGCTGGGGAGACAAAGACAAATAAGGAGAGGTCTCTGCCTCTAAGACTCTCATAGTTGAGTAGGTGAGACTGAGAAGTAAACAGATGATATGGTGTGAGGTGGGCTGGAACAGATGTGGGTAAGAAGAACTGGGGACCAGACGGTGACTTCTCCAGCCCAGGGGCCAGGCTGTGGGCACAAGTGAGCACACGTGAGGATGGAGACCAAAATGTAAATTCAGGAAATGGTATGGCTAGGAACAAAGCTAAGGATGGTGAGGCAGGAAAGAAGGATCTGAGTCAGGAATGAGTGTTCCACATGCCGCACATTAAAAAACAACTGTATAACCCTTACTGTAATTCCCACATTATGTTTTAATACTTTAAAATATTACAGACTTTATAGGAATACTAGACATCATTTGGTCCTTGGGTTGTATTATGAAGATTCTTCTGCAGGAGATAAAGGAAGCAGCAAAGGAGACAATAGACAGACAGGGCTCATGACAGACATGTGAAGAGTTGCATGCTTATCTGCATACTTCCTGGACTGTTCAAAATGAAAGTGCTATTAGAAGGCTTCTTCAACATCCTCCTTGTACAGAGGAGAAAACTGTGGCCCTGAGTTAGTGAAGGGCAGATACGCCAGATTCTGCAACTAGGATGAGGTCTCGGATGGCAGCCACAAGAGGAGAGTTGCATTGGCAGTTGTCTGAAGAGCAATGGAAACTGCTCTTCTTTCTGATTAGAATATCAATATGAGTAAGTGCACATATGAACTTTATGAAAGGGCTTAGTATGCTATTTTTCAAACTTTTATTTACCATGAACCTGTGGTAAGAAGTAAATTTCGCTTTGTAATTTAGTAGACCACCCCCCAACACACACACACACAAACTCATACCGTATTCATAGTATCTAAGTCACTTTGATGCTGGCGTTTTCTTGATTTTACCAGAAAGTGTCATCAGGAGGTTTTCCCACAATTATGTCACAACGGCAACCTGGCTGACAACAATCGTTAAGATGCAGCACAATTTCAGAAGTACTAAAATGTGAAAAAAGGTTCAAGCTTTAGAATACACAAAACAGGGCATACCTATTTAAAACTGAAACAAAAGTTTCATGAAACAATACTTACTTTTCTACGTGATATACTCTGATATTTTCTGTTTTGTTCTATTCTGTCTCATTAAAAAGTTGCTGGTTGGGATTCATGAATGGACTGAGAACCCGGCTTGAAAATAGATGAATAGATAGATTTGTATTGAATGTAATTATTATGGCAGGGTAGGGAGGGGACCCTTCAAGGTCTCACCATTGGATTCTCCTTGACCTTAACTCTACAATTTTACCAGGTTAAATTGAGGTATTTCTGTCAGCTATTCTAAGCTTTCCTTGTGGACTCTCTTAACGGAGTCCTGTTTATCCCTTAAAATGGCCCACGGCTGCCCCATTTATAATTTGTTTTTAAGTGTGCATTTGTCCTGATGGAGAACTGCGGGTGATGGGTATACTGATCAGACAGTAAAAGGGAATGCTCACATTTAAAATGTGCTATGTTGGGCTTCCCTGGTGGCGCAGTGGTTGAGGGTCCGCCTGCCGATGCAGGGGACGTGGGTTCGTGCCCCGGAACGGGAAGATCCCGCATGCCGCGGAGCGGCTGGGCCCGTGACCCATGGCCGCTGAGCCTGTGCGTCCGGAGCCTGTGCTCCGCAACAGGAGAAGCCACAGCAGTGAGAGGCCCGCGTACCGCCAAAAAAAAAAAAAAAAAAAAAAAAAAAGTGCTATGTCAAGCTCCTGTATCAGGAGAAAATGAAGTAAAAGAAGGCAGAGGTGACTTTGGGGTGGACGAAAACCAGACAGGGAGGAGGGGCCAGAGAAGGGACGTGAAGGAGGAACAGCCTCCCAAGCAGCTTCCACTGTAGTTCTGAGCCTTGGGCCAAAGGTGATGAGGACTTAAATGGGGGGACAGATTGTTGCCATGTTTGGCCCGGTCTTCTCATCACAATCAACGAGACAGTGGCCAGGCCTGTTCCACAGAGCTGCGCTGCGCATCGCGGTGTGAGGCTCATCCTTTACAAGGTCTGGCAACGTCCGGGGAATTGTTTGGGAGGGCAGCTTGGCTGCCAAGGAAAGAGAGTGGTTGAATCTATTTTATAGTAGGCTGATAAAGAAATGACAGCTAAGACTTCCCCGTTTAAATAATTTGATACCCACAGCCAGATCAGAGGCAGGGTGAGGGCGGAGTGGGGCACAAACCTGTATAGAAAACTGTCTGGGGCAGGGGTCCTTAACCTCTTGTTCGAATCATGGCCTTCTTGGATAATTCAAGAAAACATCAAAGGGGACCTTTTCTCTAAGAAATAAACATGCACACAGAATTTTACAGATAATTTCGTAGGTTCGTGGACTTTCTGACATTCATCTGTGGACCTCTTGAATCCAGGTTTAGAGTCCTGACTAAGGGTTATTGGAGGTGGGGGAAGTTGGCTCCGCATCTGCTCTTCTAAAAACTAGAGTTCTTCCCTTAAACCAGAGATAGAAGACAAAAGGTTTTCTGACCTATGCAGCCTGGAACGGAGGTTTGGAATGGGTGGAGGTGAGCCATATAGCATTAGGGACAGTACAAGCAGACTCGGGTTGACTGGCACTGCTTGATGTCTCCAGGCAGATCTTTAGAATAAGCGTCCAATAATAAATAACAACTTCTGCCTTAGTGCCAGAGATGATGCTCCTTCCGTGGGCCTTGAGAATCAAATGACACAAATTTTCACCAATTTGTCTGATACTTAGAGCAGACAGATACTTCTCAAAATGGATGTCATTAAAGTCACAAAAACTGGTGATGTTACGGACGGATTCTTCCATTTGTATTGCAGAGACATAACAGATGTGGGGAAGCGCCCAGTCTTAGCAAGATGTTGGATTAAATAACGCTTGCTGCCTAGATGTCCTGTCAGTTGCATTATAATACTTAACAGAACTCCTTGTCACTTTTTAAAGGAATTTAACTGTCAGCCCATTTACTGTCCGTCCCTAATGTGAAACTTTTAGATGAAGCCAGTTTAGCTTAATTTACCAAGACATCCCTTCATGTTTGGGGGAGGAAAAGCAGGGCTGGAGTCCATTGGAGCCGCCCCTTTGCAGAAGTCTGGAGCACACATGACACAGAATGGCTTCTGTGGGTCACTGTGGCATTTGTTAGGGAAAAGCAATGCCATCCTGCTGCTGCCTCCCACTCCCTCCCTGGAAAAGAGTATCATTCATGGCGCGTTCGTACAGACACGGGAATGATCTCAGGAAGCAAGCACTGACCATTCTCTCTTCAGGGGTGGGGGGTGGGGTGGGAGTAACTGTAGTTCTGAGAGCCTGCCTGGGACTGTAGATGGAAGGGCTTGGTCAAGTCCAGCAGCTTTGTGCTGCAGTTAGTCGTTTCACCTTTTTTTTTTAACCCCCTTCTGAGGGAAATCTGTGATGACATTTTTTTTCTCTGCACAGGTGCTAGAATGCATTGCCCAAATACAAACATATCCCACTTCATGAGAGAATTTGGAAGTCATTTTCCTTCCATCTGTCTAAAGTAGACTGTGCTCTAAAACTGGCCACGCACCCACCCATTCTCCCACGCACCTTCTCGGTGACAAGGAGATGGCATTGTAAGAGCAGGAAAAAAAAGAAGAGATAAATCCCGAAAGGCATTTAAAAGGATGGCTGATTAGGGCAGCTATGAATAACACATGATCGCTCCTGGGGCTGCATATCATGCCCGGAAGAGTAGCCTTAATTTTCCTTCTCTCCTCTTTCCCGTTCCAGTGTCCCTTTATTAACAGATACCTTTCTCCATCTCATTTCCAAATCCTTGCCGAACCTGAGCATTGTTTGATCACAGGTCATTTTCCTATGTCCACAGTGAGTTCTCGCCACGTAGGTAGGTAAGCAATGCTCTTTTAGAAAAGGGAGGCAGCGCCTGGTTCCAGAGGACGCTGCAGCTGTACGCTCTCCGCAGCCAGACAATCAGAGGCCCAGCGGGGCACCTTCCGAGCGCAGCTGCACAGACAGCTCTCCTTGCAAGCTCTCCGAGGCACTGGGCCCTACATGCGGATTCCAAGCTACATTGAACACAATTGCCCATCAGCACTTAGGAAGCAGTTACCACAGAAACCCAGCAGAGACCAATTAGTCACATGATTAAATTAATTAAAATAACCCAGGGCATCTGCCATCTTGCCTCTTTCTGCTATAGATAGCGGCATGACCCAAACAGAACTGTAATTGGTTAGCAATACTGTTGTGTCTCCAAATCCTAGAATTGTCTTCTTACCATGGAAGGGGGTTCTCCTGATTTGCTTTTCTTTCCCTAAGAACTCTCTTAGGTTGCTTTGGAAGATATTCCTTCCCTATAAGCCAGGCAGTATCAGATTTACAAAACATCAGATTTAATAAACAATGGGATTTGCTATGTTGGGGATAAGAGGATTTGGAAACATTTCCAATTGCACAGTTGAAGACTTTTGGAGGTTTTTTAATGAGGGCTTTAACAATACATCCCAGAGGATGCTCTGTAATATGCAGTTACACTTGACCTGAGAATTCTGTGGCAAGTCAGGGAAACCAGACCACGGCTCTGCTTGTTAAAATAATAGAGGTGTTATAACGGTGCACAGGTGGCCTGTGTTCTAAGAAGGTCCTAGGTCAAGGGTGGTATGCAGTGATCCCACTCAGTGGCTTGTCATTTGTAAAAGACAGAAATGCACACTCAAGCTAACACAGTAAATCAGTGCTTTGTCCTTGATATGCTGAATGGCCTAATAACGGCCTCTCCAAAATCTCCATGTAGTCAGAGGTTTTCTATTATACCAGTGCCATACTTCTACACATGCACACACAAATCAGCTTACCTGAGATCTCACAGTGCTCACAGCAGCGTGATTTCCATCACCTCAGACACTTTTCTGGAGGCCCTTCTGATCCATCGCACCTGAGAGCGAATGATTGAACTCAATTTGGAGATATCAAACAGGGGTAATGGTGTGATTTCCCAATGCTCTTTCTTCGTGAATTGGCTTGACAGAATGGCATGGATTAATTATATAGTCCAAATTAGGCATTAATTTGTGCCTAACAAAGCAAGTGGCACAATCTCGTCTACAAACCTTGAGTCTGAGCAGGAGAATCATGGGTATTATACATGAACAGGAGTTAGCATGTAAATAATCATCTGGGACAGATCTTTCAGCAGCTGTAGGCATTGGGCTTGTTTGAACTTACTTCTTCCTGGGTGAATCAGAGTCTAGTCAGACCTCAGAACAGATGTGTCCATCTGGCAACTCTGAAAATCAAGTGACTGATAAAAGAGAGCCACATGGTAATTCAAAAAGCTGTGGCCTAACCTGTTATGTAAGGAGACTTAAAGGAAATTAACTGATAGGATGTCACCAGTAGCAACAATAAGAGTAAACATTTGTATCACATTTTGTAATTTACAAAGCATTCACATACCTCTTAATCTTTCCTCTCTGATCTTTACCAATTGTGTTATTTTATTACATATATTTTGTGTGCACTTGGTACATTCGCTTTGTTATTGGTGCAAGGATTACTTTGTAGATAAGACAAACGTAGTATGAAGGCAAAGCAGAGCTAAAACTAAGGGATAGAAAATATATTTCACATTTTAGAGGGTTTTTTCCTTTGAAATAAACAGAAAAATGAAAACATACAAAACTTTCTTTGCATAAGTAATTAATACCTCCAGTAGAGGTGGTTTGAAAAGTAAAAAATATATTTTAAACTATTTTATTATTAAATAAAATATTAACAAATATTTATTAAATACTAATGCCTCTGTGACCCATAGGCTTACTTTTACCAGCAAAAATCTATTTCTGCTATTTCCATATAAAAATTTTCTCAGCTATTAAAAATTATGGAAGACATATGGGACTTCCCTGGTGGCCCAGTGGGTAAGACTCCATGCTCCCAATGCAGGGGGCCCGGTTTCAATCCCTGGGCGGGGAACTAGATCCCGCATGCATGCCATAACTAAGAGTCTGTGTGCCGCAACTAAGACCCAGCGCAGACAAAAAAAAAATTATGGAAGATATAGCTATTTGAAAACTGTTAATGGCTACTCTTTTGAGAATGGCAAAAATGAACCACAAATCAAAGTGTATCTCAAGTCCTATAGTTGCATATCAGGTGTGGTCAAAATAAGTCAAACTTTCAGAAATTTATTCTAAAATGTTTGAACAGATAGACACCGAGTGCCAAGTAGTAGATTTCAAACAGAGATTTCACTTTATCTGCTAACATTTTCTGCGGACTACACTTGATTATCCATGAATTGAGTTTTCACAGCAATGCACTGGGTTGCCTGTCATCATCCTCATCCTAAATTCTGGCTGTCAAGAGGAGCTTTGAGGGGCCAAGGTTGGTTATGGAGGGGGATTTTAGTTGTGCATGTTCCATTGCAAGTTTTAGATTATCCTTTGTCCTGTGTGATTCAGACTTCTCCCATCCTACCAAGGAGCATCAGCAAAAGATGACTCCTCACAATTTATGAATAATTTCTCCCTTCATTCTGCCTCCACTCTCCCATGTCATGCTAACGTTCATTGTATATCTACCAGAATATGAAATTTCAACATTTTAGACTTAGGATGCTGACTACCGGATCAATCCTGATATGCTTCTGAGACTGACGCATTGTGAAAAAAAAGTCACAAAGTTAAATGTCTACAAAAATTGGGATTATAAGAAGTGGTTGCTGACTGTATTGATTTTTAGCCCTTTCATTTGATCTTCCTGGAAAATCTTGGTTCCGAGTACTTACTGACATACTTAAATTGTCAAGGAAATTAACTTGAGATGAGAGAAAATGAAATATTTTGGAAATGAGTTTGTGTCTCTTCTGTTTTCATAAAGATCTAGTTCTTTAATAGTAAAAGGACAGGGCAATTTGTGGAACTGCACAGTAGCTCTACCATGAATCTTTTCAGGAATGAGACAGCATATGAATAAATTAAGAAACAAAATTGAATTAACAAGTAAAACTGCATAATATCAGAGCTACATGTTTGTTCCAATGTGCTAATTCATAGCATACTATGGAAGATAAGAAAAATTTTAAACTCTCCCTAGTGATATTAAAAATTGAGCACTTGTTATTTTATTCAACAAATACCTATTTAGATCAGCAGTCCCCATCACTCTTTAACTTCGTACAACTGCTTTTCTTTTCATAACATATAATACTACTGGATATGGTATATTTTTTATAGATATTTGCCTATTGTCCGTACTTCCCATCATAACAAAACCCTATGAAGACAGCGATTTGTCTGTCTTGTTTACTGGCATATCTCCAGTGTTTGAAGCAGTGTCAGCCATATAAAAGATTCTTGATAGGGCTTCCCTGGTGGCGCAGTGGTTGAGAGTCCGCCTGCCGATACAGGGGACACGGGTTCATGCCCCGGTCCGGGAAGATCCCACGTGCCGCGGAGTGGCTGGGCCCGTGAGCCATGGCCGCTGAGCCTGCGCGTCCGGAGCCTGTGCTCCGCAACGGGAGAGGCCACAACAGTGAGAGGCCCGCGTACCGCAAAAATAAATAAATAAATAAATAAATAAAAGATTCTTGATAAATATTCACTGAATGAATGAATGAATGAATGGACTAGGTCTGAGCTAAATGATGAACTCAATAAACTAGACCAGACTTTTTGAAATAGGGATCATTGAAAGGACTGTTAATTTGTTTATCAAATTAGATTAATTAAATGTTAAAAAGAGCTAGTTTGTAGACTAATAGATAACCTCATTTTTATCATCGTGTTGCATTTTTTTATTTTTTTTAATTAAAAAAATTTTTTTTGAAGTATCACATTTTTTGAACCTGGGAATCTTTACAGAGGATGCGAAGGCTGCAAGAATAGATGGTAAACTAGTTGATTGTCGTAGTTTTTTCTTCTTTCAATATGCAAATACTTTGGCACAAAGAATCTAAGTGGATTGAAGATGAAAAAATTCAGATGAAATTTATTTTAGCCAAGAAAACAATAGAAACAGGCATAAAATTAAGAAAAAGGGGAGATATTGGAAAATGACTGAGAACTACAATGTATGCATAATCCTGTCTGGGGTAGATGGATCCAGAGTCGGGGGTCCTTCATCTCCTGATCACTTATCCCACATAGCTTTGTTCCTGAATTATTGGGTTGTATAAAACCTCTGCAGATTAACTAATCTGTCTTCCTGGGTTTGTAGTAGTAGGAATAATTATCTTATTCTCAGCTATTCAGTGGTATCACCATACAAAACCTATTTTGTATTGTGTGAAAGAATATGGATTTCTCTGAAGTTTGGGTGACAAATAGATTATTTTCTCTTAATACCGTCCACATGTAGTTTGTACCTTGCAGCAAACACAGACTCTTGTAATCTGAAGTAGAAATCTCAGTCATCAATCACTCACTGGTTTGCAATGTACATGTCAATTTCTTTCTCCTTTGAAAAGGCACAGTGTTCAATGCATTGCATAGAACTGACTTATAACCCTGTGAGGAAAGAGGGCAGCAATGAGCAGGGAGGAATCTGATGCCCCAGTGTATAGCAAATGGAGCCCAGCAAAAGGTAGAAAATAACTAATTCAAAATGACCTTTTAGACAGTTGAAACAGTACTGTGTGCCATAGAAGAACCTCTCTTTTTTTTTCCCTCTTGTCTGTCTGGTGATTTCTATTTTCTTAGCAGCTTCCTGCCTTCATCTTACCCATCAGGCTTGTAAAAAAGAGGATTTCAGGAGGCTTACCTAACCTTCCCCATCCCAAGTGATGTTCAGATAAGCTTTATGCAGCTCTCTCTTGGGTCTCCTGTGTATATTCTCATGGTAAGGATAGGACTAGCTCAGGAACGATTTGAGAAGACTAGCTCAGGAAGGATTTGTCCCCAGCTCAGCTCCTGGGGACCTGTTTAGGGGACAGTGCAACACCAGGATGAGAGGTCAGCCAAGTGAAGGAACCTCCAGGTGTCACCTCCACCCACCACACGAGGGGTTCCTTCGTCTCTTGTTCCTCTCCTTCTAGGATCCTTTCCCCAAATCCTGGCCCCAAGAGCCTTCCTGACCCCCAAGGGTTATTGTGTTAGCACCCTCTCTATACAGCTGTGGATGCCTATAGTTCCTCCCGTTTTTAAAGTTTTTACTACATGAGACAATGAGCCAAGCACTTTGTGTTGTTTAATCCTCACAACAACCTGATGAATAGGGTATTTTGTCCTCATCTTATATGGGAGGCACCTGAAACTCAGAGAAGTTAAATAGCTTCCTCAGGTCAGTCAGGCAGCCCATAAGTGACCAGGCTGGGAATGGGCCTGGGTCTCTTTTCCCACCAGACTGTACTTTTGACTATCCCTATACCAGGCTGAAGGTGGGTGCAGCAGTGCCATGCACACAGTCCCTGCTCTGTTCTGTTCCTTGTCTGCTGCTAACACAACCGAAATCCCTAGAAAAGCCCAACCACCTTTTCAGGCTTTTTTTTCTGAGAGACTCAGAAATGTGTGCTTGCAGGGAGACCACTGTCAGTGTTATACTTGCTTTCAGTTTCATAAACACTTCTGATGCCCTCTCTCTGTAAAGTTGTCTCTGGGGTGACCTGACCTGTTAGGGCAAGATGCCAATTAAATCTACCTGTAATCTAAACATTTTCAAATCGGGGCTGTGCCGAGCCTAAAGACTGTGGGGTCGTCAGCACCCTCCTTGGGAGCGTCCTAGCTAGTAGATAGAAGTTTAGGTGAATGCTTCGTCCAGTCTTTGAAACATTCCAGGTTAATTTGACCTGAAAGATATTAGGAAAAGGAAAGCAAGGAAACTATATACTTCATATATGCTTTATTTTTTTTTAAGATTTTTTTTTTAATGTGGACCATTTTAAAAGTCTTTATTGAATTTGTTACAGTATTGCTTCTGTTTTATGTTTTGGTTTTTTTTGGCCTCGAGGCATGTGGGGTCTTAGCTCCCCGACCAGGGATCAAACCCACACCCCCTGCATTGGAAGGCGAAGTCTTAACCACTGGACAGCCAGGGAAGTCCCTCCATATATATGCTTTATATTTAAAAAAAAAAAAATTTTTTTTTTAAAAAGAAAGAAACCCAAGCTAAAATTTCATCATTGTTGGAGAGAAGTTGCACTTAGTGTTTTCAGCCAGATGTGTGGACGATTCCTCCAACTGTAGCCCTTTAATGGGAATTATGTTTTCCATAGCCTTTCATTTCCTTGAATATTCTGTGCTTGCGCTGCGTGGCTCCAAAAAACCTCCGCTTTGGCTGCGGAGGCCTTCTCCATGAAGCTGAGACAAGTCACTGGGCTGGGCTGGGCTGGGCCATCCCTCTAGGACGAGGCACTTTTTCTAACCTAATCCTATGCATGTGCAGAGCTGCCTGGTGAGGAGCTCTGAATAGCAGGAAGGAGCTTGGCTGGTCAGACTCCTTGTCAGGTTAAGAAGCCCTTTGTTTCTGTTTAGTTTTCTGAACCAAGACAAATTATGATATTTTCTGTTAAGTTCTTTCCTTAATGAGTTTCATTAAAATCAAAGCTTCCGGAAGACTGAGCCTTGACAGCTGTCTAAAGGCTGTTTCATTTACTGGGGGCTGCTTAGACTGAATAATTATTACAGCTTGATAGTTTAAAAAGAAGTAAGAACGGGGCTTCCCTGGTGGCGCAGTGGTTGAGAGTTCACCTGCCGATGCAGGGGACGCGGGTTCATGCCCCAGTCTGGGAAGATCCCACATGCTGCGGAGTGGCTGGGCCCGTGAGCCACGGCCGCTGAGCCTGCACGTCCAGAGCCTGTACTCCACAACGGGAGAGGCCACAACAGTGAGAGTCCCGCATACCGCAAAAAAAAAAAAAAAAAAAGGAAGTAAGAACAACAGAGAGAAATAGATCCCTTGAATGGTGTGTCATACGTTTCTATTTCTTTCCAGGGTCTGGGATTCTATGGTGTTCAAAAGAGATCATTAAAATCATGAAATCATGTATTCTTTGAACTAGAATATTATTAAATCATCACACGCTTGCTTCTTAATGGCTCCCTGGTTCTTAAATACTGTATTTCACTTAATGGTGGTAGATTAAAAGGAAACCTTTTGGAGGTTAATAAAAGAAATTTTAAAGAAAGATTTTCTTTAGACACTGGCAGGTCACTCAGTACACGGTGCTGTGTTGTCTTGATGAGAATATGGGCAGCAGCATATTTTCTTATGGTTACTGAGTGGTATAGTTATGCACATTAACTTGTCTTCCCCAAGTAATTGTATATACCAGTTTTGCAGACAATTTGAATATATGGCCAGCATCTCACATTTCATGATAGGGTGTTCTTACTGGTGAGGCAAAGCTTGCCCCTACCCCTCTCACCTTCTCTCCAAAGTAGAGACAGTGAATGTGATATATTGAGATGATGAGATCCTCTGAAACATTCTGAGATGGTTTACCTGAAGGCCAAACCTGAAAAATCTCAAAAAAAGGAAAATAAAATAGTATCAAACTTAAGCAAAAATTGATAGAATGAAATGTACACTGCTGTGTATAAGGATGAAATGACTCAGAATTACTCTAAATAATTCTGCAAGGAGAAAATGAAAAGAAGGGATGGATGAAGTGAGTGGGGTAAAAATTTGATAGTTGTTGAAGCTGAGTGATGGGAATTTGGAGATTCACTATTCTATTATCTTTATTTTTGTGGCTATTTAAAAAATTCTTAATAATTTTTTAAGTGATAAAATATTAATAGGAGCATGATATGTACAAGATAGAAAAATAAGAATCATGAATTGTAGCAATTTGGTGGTCCAACATAATTTCACAAGAAAAGCTTTACATCATTTGAAAAAAAATTTTATCATTGGTGGAGCTTCCCTGGTGGTTCAGTGGTTAAGACTCCATGCTTCCACTGCAGGGGGTACAGGTTCAATCCCCGGATGGGGAACTAAGATCCCGCATGCCATGTGGCACGGCCAAAAAAACCCACCAAAAACAAATAAACAATATCGTTGGGAAATTTACGTCACTGAGAAAAAATTAATGAGACAAAACTCTGCAATCCTTCAGGTTCTGAGTTTTTCAGCAGATAAATTATCGATTTAGGAGAAATTAAACTAGGGAAATACTCTGTATTTGAGGGAAGTATTTCTAGGAACAGATTTGAATTTCACAAAGGAAGCACCATCAGTAAAAATGAGTTAGTGGCTCATGTGGAAGAAAAGAAATTGGATATAAATCATAGGAACAAACTACAGAAAAGAATAAGCACTTGCATTGATTTTATTTTATCCCTAGCTATTTACAAAACTTGTAATAGACAAAAAGGGATTCACCCGTATGCTCACGGATTCACCTGTATGCGCCCAGAAAAGCAGAGGGTCCCCTTCTTACAATGGTATTTGGCTTATAGGGGGTGGAGTCTTACAGCAACACTCTCCATGAATGTGGAGGTTCAGGGAAGCCCCCTACAGCTTGAGATGGAGAGCCAACTAGCTTCAGCTCTCAGGAGAAATCTGTTCCTTTGGCTGTGCTACCCCTTGATAACATCCCATAGGGTTTCATAGCCTCTCTGGAACACTTCCAGGCTCCCATTTTCAGGAGTTCTACTTAGTGATGGAATTGGATGGGTAGTTGGACCAGAGAGTTTCTAAGTTTCCTTCAGAGACTGAGATTTTTATGATTATATAAGACAAAGAGAAATGAAAACATCCTCAGCGGTAACAGTTGGATGCAAGATAGGTACGCCTGAGAATGTGACTCGGCACGTTCCCTGTAAAGGGAGGATGTATCCATATTGTGAGCTGTAGGCTGGCTGCCCACCTAGTAGCAGACTGGATGTAATCTGGTCCTTCTATTCCTTAAAGCTTTTAATGCCAAGGAGCCTGGCCTCTCTCAAGAACTCCTCATTAAAGTATAAAACACTCTCCCGTAGTTTTGACGCTAGGAAGGCGCTCTCCTTCCATAAAGTCTATTGCTATCTTATGGAAATCTCTCCCCTAGGAGGTCACTGAGCCCAGAGCTGCAGCTGTGTTTTAATAAGGGCTGGATAATTTTATGACCGATAACATTTGTCGTTACACATGCTACAAGAAGGTTAATCAAATCTCAGCCTTCAAGGCATAATCTGGGTTCCCACAGGAATTTTCCTGCAGAATTCTGTGTTTGGCTAGGGAAGCTTACTTCCCTCCTCACACATTAGTTGTTGACTATGGCTCCGTGATTCTGGATTTGTGCCGCGATTGTTTCTTACTGTCACTAGAATATTTCAGTGTTGAAATTGTTTGGGGGCACCAACCCGAGTGGCATGGCTTTAGGAGGCTGGCTTTTAGAGCTTCTGTGCTTTCAGGCCAATACTTTATTTTTTCAACTTGAAACTTTAGTGAGACTGGAGTATTCAATCTATCTGTTTCATTTGCCTCAGGGAGCCAAAGTTTAAGGCAACTTTCAGACCTGAGATACCAAATATTTCTCCAGCATTTCTCTGTTGCTTAGGAAACTCATCAACTAGTTCAAACATCTCACTTGGGGAAATATTGAAGTGACATTTAACTCAGAAACAAACTGCTTTTGGTCTGCTAAAGAAAACAGCAGCACTGCCTGAAAGGGCAGCAAATCAAAATGAAGAGGGCAAGAGAGAAAGAAGAGATGCCTATTGAAAGCTGAAGTTTGGATGGCAGCAACACAAAGTTTGAGATTGTCCAATGTTTTCTCTTTGGTTTGGATTATGTGACTAGATCAACTTGTGGTATTTCAAATCTTGTTATAATAAAGGAGTGGAGTCCCCTTGTCATTTGAAGGGTTGAGAGACCTCAAGAAGTCTTTTCTTCAGGACTCAGTGATATTTAACGACGCAAAGGAGGTGATATAGACAATCAGAAATAGGACCTAGCTGTCCATGTGTTCTAGAGTCTCTGTTAGGTCCCACTGAGCTTGCCTCTGTCTGATCTGTGGTAGACTGTCTGCACAAAGCTGTCCTGGCAGGTTCCGTGTGACTGAGGCCAGGTCGTTTCAGAGTCTCCACCGTGGTAGAGAGTTCTACCTCCCCACTCCTCACCTTCTCATACTGGGTTCTCCAAATCCAGTATGAGGCAGGTGCAAAGGGTCTGATTCAGGTTGGGTGAGTACTAGAAGGGGTGTGTTTGTGTGTGCATGTGTATGAGAGAGAGAGAGAGAGAGAGAGAGAGAGAGAGAGAGAAAGCGCTAAATCTGACTCAGTTTCCATATGGTCACCTGGGTAGGAGGTGACCTGAGCCTACTCTAGGTTCCCAGGGCTCCTGGGCTAAGAGTGGGACCAGGTAGGTATGGGATGGATGGGGGCGGGGTGGGGGGTGTGTGGAGCCCAAGGAGAGGAGGCAGAGTTCAGGGAGTAACTCTTCACTCCTTAGTACTTTCTTGGACTTTGGCTATAACTGGAGGTATCTGGAGATAAGTGGAATGAGTACATAATATTAACTTTAAAAAAAACCCAGAAAACAAAAATGAGGTTCTATTCAATGGCAGGATATACGCCTAATTTCTAGGCATTAGTGCAGAGCCAGAGACTGAAAAGTCAAAGTGCACCTAATCCGAGTACTCGTATTAATTGACCAGTCTCTGCACCTTCCAAAACTGTAAGCTGGAATATGTTAAATGGAAATAAAGGGAATTGGGGAGGGAAGGCGCCCTGGGTCATCCCGCCCCTCCTGGGCAGAGAAGGCACTGGGAGCCGTGTTCTCCAGCTGCTTCGAGCGTAATCTTGTAGTCTCCCCAGTGGGCTTCAGCTCAGGTTGTGTCAGCTTATGTGTACAAACAGATTTTAAAAATTGTCCCTTGCTAAGGGAGCTGACATCTGCCACTCTCAGAAATTAGAAATGACAGATGCCCCGAAGGGTGAAAGGCTGTGGCTAATTTTCTGTAAAAAATAGAATCTACTCAGACTCCACTCTTCACCAAACAGACAGCATTGTCTAATCCATGCATTTAGTGGTGGTTTCAGGTAACGAAGGAAAACAGGCAACCTGGTTGTGCTTGTTAACACTGCTGTCTTCTCCTGCAAAACAAAACCCAAACCGTTCTCACTCCCTTTCCTAAGATTTAATGCAGTGCCCTGTGTATCGGACCCAGCAGGTAATGGAGGTTTGTGATGAGATACGTGATGGTTGCAAAATCCTCGTTGTTTGTTCACCCTTTGAGGCCCCTTCCATCTGCAGTAGCCACTTTCCCTCTCCACCGTGGGAGAGAAAGAATACAAGCATTGAGACTTTTGAAAGGGAAGAGAGTGGAGTTAAACTGAAGAGAGAAGAACTTCCTGTCTATTTTAGCCAGGCTCTTTAGGGAAGGGGAGCTGGAATTGGAACCAGAAAGCAGTGAGAACTGAGGCAGCTTTAGGGCTTGGCTTCTCTCCACCTCCTCTCTCTTGGTATCTCTGAGTTTCTCTGGCTCTCTGCTCCATGTTTTTCTCTCTATCAACCAGACTTCATTGCTTCCCCACAGTTCGTGGTCCTCATCACTTCAGCGCGCACAACTCCATCACGGCCTCTCCAGCTCCCCTTGATGTTGTGATCTTTCAGTTCAGGTCCCATCCTTACCTGTTGTAGTCTCTTGCTGTGTTCTAGTTCTCGTTCCTGAGAGAGGAAATCTGATGCAATCGGTCTGTCTTTTTGCAACAGGGCACATCGTGGGTTGCTGGACAGCTTATCTAATGGCCGCCCTTGGGTCGGTCATGTGCATATCCTTGCTCCAGTCAGCCAAGGCTGGGTCACATGGTACAAAACAGGGTACACAGTCCCTTGGAAAGGGATGTGATAGGTAGACACCTTGACTGATATCTCAAGTTTACTGCCCAACATTTATTGAATGTTGACTTGTGTCAAGCACCTTGCTAGGTGTCAAGGGTCATCAAAGGCTTTTCATTCATTTCCTATTTATGTAGTAAGGAGGAAAGAAAAAAAATGACTACATCTAGAAGTGGATAAGAAATGTCAGGAAGCACATGGGGAAGATGGTAGAAGTATAGGGTTCAATCATCTAGAACCAGACTTGTGGTTCTGATCCAAAAGCACATTTTCTTCCTCTTTAGTCTTGCTCCTTGAGTGTGAAATTGAAAGATGGACAGGACCTTAAAAATGACCCAAAAAACCCTATTGAAAGCCTCCCTCCAGGGCTCAGCTAAATTGCATCTCCTCCTGACCACCTTCAGCCCAAAAGGATACCTCTCTCCCATGGCCTTGGAAAGCAGGGTACATATTTAAACAAGAATCTGCCAGTTTTTACCTCTCTTTAATGTGTGTATGTCTAATCTTCTTAACCAAGCAGAAAACTCCTTGAGAGAAGGGGCCAGATCTTACATAATTCCCATAATTCCTATAGTTGATGAGATAAGGAAAATGAATTCAGAATGCTGGAAGAAGTTCATCTAAGAGGAGCCTTGGTTAAGGATTGAATATATACTGTGTGTGAAAATGCAATCCAATCTCAGAATTTGGTTAGTAAAATACACAGGTATTTTGATGATACAAAACAAAATAGCCGTACTTGAAATGCCCAATAATATAGGCTTTGAGGGGGTAATCTCGTGGTTGAGGAAGGATGTTGTGGCGTAGACAGTGGTTGCTCATCCAGGGGTGAGCTGTGATGCTGAAGGTGTGTCTTTGCCCTGGCAGCCCTGGCA
This sequence comes from Leucopleurus acutus, assembly GCF_964270905.1. NCBI lineage: Eukaryota > Metazoa > Chordata > Mammalia > Artiodactyla > Delphinidae > Leucopleurus > Leucopleurus acutus. The sequence goes on along the minus strand of NC_139157.1, from coordinate 51,324,327 downwards.
TGGAAGGGAGGTTTGAAAGGGAAAACTAGTAAAGAGACTCTGAAAGTAGCCCAGAGGCTCTCCCCTGGCTCCACCTTTTCTGGCTCTAGTGTGGGCGTGTAGGAGGAGGGGAAGTATTTAAACGCAACTGGCTGGTTCTCTTATGACCTTGTCCATTTTAAGGACCTGGGGCTTTATCCAAGTATGTAATATATTACTTTCCCTTCGGTATGCATATCCTTCTCAGAAATCTCCATTAAGAATTTCAAATATATCAGTAACAATCACACGCTGTTGTCAATAGGTAGAGTTAAATGGCAAGAGTCACTTCCAATGACTGACTTTTTTCTGTATATTTCAACAAATTAAAAAAAAAAAAAAGGCAGCCACAAGAACAAAGAAAAATAAGACAGGACAGTGGAAAGTGCAGAGTGAAGTTGCCTGTGGAGTCCTTATAAAACACAATCTTTTAAATATGTATTTTATTGTTTCTAGCAACTCGACAAACTAAAAACATATTGAAAATGAACAACTGACTGAAATAAGGCAAAGCATGCCTCAGGCAACTCCGAGCTTCCCACCAGTTTGGGGTTAATAACTTCCGTCACTCCTAACGTGTGAGAGGATGATTCTGAATAACATGGAATCGAAATCACGAATTCTACACACAGATTAAGTGAGGGAAGGAGCAACACACACTTAGCATTATTAAGCCTGTTGCTCCTTTACCACCCCTGATGTCGCACAGACGAAAGGTTTAGGGGGGGAGAGATATGTCCTTGAATAAGAAAGGTACCAGCAGATAGTGGGGACTATATTGGGTATTACCCTGGCTACCCTCTGCTCTTTTCCTTTTATCCCTTAACCAGTCAGTATGTTGCCATGAACCCCGTATTATAATTCTTTTGTGCCTTCAGTTGGATCACCTGGTTACATCTCAGTATCTTCATTTGTGAAACAGGGAGACATTACCACTCTCCGCAGGCTGAAAAAGAGCAATGGAAACCTTAATGCGTTGACCCGTGTAAAAATAGTCTTCATTTATTAAAGAAATCTTTACACTCTCACACCTTTTCCCTACGCACGTACGAGGCGAACAGAAAAGAAAGGAAGAGCTCTGATTTAAAGGGAGAATGGGTTTTTATATCAATCTCCTTAATTAGGAACCATTTATTTTAAAAGTTACTTCAAGAAATCATACTTTATTGGGGGGGGGGGTCAGGTAAAGGAAGAGTGAGAAGCAGGGTCAGAACAATCCAGCACTTTGCCCCTTTTGCATCCCCCATATACAGGGAGTTCTGAATCCTCAGCAGTATCAGATTGTGCTTTTAGAAACACTTATGGAGTGAAAAGTTTGCCATTGACTCACCAGGGGCAGTGGCATCCCATTGCAGTGTGGTCCGCTAGAGGCCTCGGGATGAGACAGAGCCCAGAAATAGCCATTTCATCGCTAGCCTCTTCCAAGGCACATCTGAGAAATTTCACTGCTATTTTGTCCATATAAATTTCAAGCATTCCAAAAACGAAATCGGCAATGGATACAGGCAGAGGTTCCCCAGGGGCATCGTGTGTGTGGAAGGGAAGCCCATCCGTTGGGCCTGAAACCACAGGATGAAGGGGAATGAGATAAATGCTGGCTGTGAGTCCCTCCCTGCCTTGCAGAGCTGCCTTTGTTGCGATGAGTGTGAAGCACCCGCCTTAACTTTTTGTTACTTTGGCTTTTTTGGCTGGTGTCACATCTTATAAGTCACAGTCTAGCTTCTCCTGTCCGTGTTTTTACTGCACAGAAGGTTTCCCAATTTGCAAGCGTTTGCAGCACGGCTGGGCCCGGAGATAAAACAGAATGTGTATGTAGTACAGCATGCATTCAACTGATGCACAAGACTCTTTCCACCATATGTGCAGAGTAGTGTGCTTTTCCCCCGAGGTGCCACTGCCAAAACTGCCAGGAGTGCCTGAGTAAGTGGAGGAGAGACACCCCGAACGCAATGCGGCACCAGGCCTCGCCACCTCCTTGGAAAGAGACCCTGGCTTTCAACACCCACCTGCATTTTTTACCCCCCCTTTGTTAGCTCATCTGTCCCACTCTTTTCCACTCACCTTACACAGTGCCCCTAACCTCATCCTGCCCCCTCAGCCTTGGTCCGGGGTGCCAGGCGTGGTTGAGGCCGGTGTGGAGTTCCGGTTGCCCTTCTGGTAGGAGAGGAGAGGTGTAATTAGCAATTATGCTAATGAGGATAACAAGACTGTGGTTAAAAACTCATCAGTTACAGAGGAATGACATGAGAGGAAAACCAGCTGATTTATTTTTTCTTCCCCGTAAATGTTTCTTGTCCTTCATCTCATGCAAAGCATAGCTTACCAAGCCTTTTTACAGGAAAGTAACATTGGTCTGGTCTTTATAGGTAAATCTTCTGGTGGAACTTCTTCTATGATAAGGAAAAAAAAAAGATGAGAGATATAAGATAATTGTACTTTTCACTCCTTGTATACTTTACCTGAAGTAAACCAATTCAGAGAGTTTTTTGGTTAATTGTATTTTACTTTCATATTTGCTGCTGAAAATTTGAATCGTCACTACCTTTGGCTTTACTGGAAACTTGTTTGTTTGAAAGCATACAGTATTTCTGATCAAAAAATGTCCGCTCAACTCAAACTCAAACTCTCTTCGTGATCTATATGTGTCAGTGTAACATGGAGGTTATAGCCACTCTATCACTAAACCGAGTGTGGGTAACGAGTACTAGCCCTGCTTCACAGATGGGAAACCAAGCCACAGGGCAGTAACTGCCTTTTACCTGTCCTTCAACTTCTTTAGCCGCCAGTCTGGGAGGTAGGGCTCCTCTACCCACAGGCCCTGCAACAGGAGGGGTTGGGTTATTATATTTGATGAAGCATAATAACAGTGCTATTATAATTGATCTGTTGTTACTAAGTCATTATCTCAACTTGCTACATTGATTTCATGTGATTTATTTGTAGACTTTCTTCCCCAGCATGTTAACAAATAACCTTTGGGCCAATCAAAAGTGTGATTTTTGTGCTTACATTGTTTGTGAGTGCTGATGGATTTGCGACTGTTGACTGTACCACAACATAGAACGACACGTGTCTCCGTATAGGCTACCTGTGTGCCACCCCACCTTTCCCGAGCCGTAGGTCTGGGGAATTCCTTGCCTGGGAGGATAGGCTTGGAATGGCAGGGCTCTTGGGTTTTCGCATTGTCTCTTGTCACTGTGGGGTCTCAGGGAAGGTGATGTACACCATGGGGGGAAGAATAGGCTGATGGTAGATACTGCCCTGTTCATGTGGAAATCTAGGTGGGCAGGCGGTCAGGTGGGTGAGCACCTCTGGGTACTCAATGAGAGGCGAGGGTGATGTGTTCTGGAAAGATCAAGGACAGGAAATGGTACGGATACTGAGTTGCCTGGGAGGTCCCACAGACCATCCGTGGTGGCCCTGTCGGAAACTTCATTCCTAAGGGCAGGGACCAGGGGAGAAATGTCCTGCATTTTAGCAAATTTATTGTGGAGTAGAAAAGGCTTCTTAGCCTCGGGGAGCATCCTTGGCTGGGGAGGAGCGCATCAGAGCCTCCCCTTCAAGCCGTGTTTTATTTATTTATTTTAAATTTATTTATTTATTTTTGGGTGTTTTGGGTCTTCGTTGCTGCGCGTGGGCTTTTCTCTAGCTGTGGTGAGCAGGGGCTACTCTTTGTTGCGGTGCGCGGGCTTCTCACTGCGGTGGCTTCTCTTGTTGCGGAGCATGGGCTCTAGGCGCGTGGGCTTCAGTAGTTGTGGCGCTCGGGCTCAGTAGTTGTGGCACGCGGGCTCAGTAGCTGTGGCTCACCGGTTCTAGAGCGTGGGCTCAATAGTTGTGGCGCACAGGCTTAGTTGCTCCGCAGCATGTGGGATCTTCCCGGACCAGGGCTCGAACCCATGTCCCCTGCATTGACAGGCAGATTCTTTTTTTTTTTTTTTTGCGGTACGCGGGCCTCTCACTGTTGTGGTCTCTCCCGTTGTGGAGCACAGGCTCCGGACGCGCAGGCTCAGCGGCCATGGCTCACGGGCCCAGCCGCTCCGCGGCATGTGGGATCTTCCTGGACTGGGGCACAAACCCATGTCCCCTGCATCGGCAGGCGGACTCTCAACGACTGTGCCACCAGGGAAGCCTGGCAGGCGATTCTTAACCACTGCGCCACCAGGGAAGTCCAAGCCCTGTGTTTTAGAAGCACATCATCACTTTGCAATGGTGGCAACAGTCACACTGGGACTCGACTCTTATTCATTTGGTAATTGGTTATTTTAACACAAACTGTGACTAAGGAACATGATTACACACCTGTCAGCCATATGACAGGAAAGAGAGATGTCTGTGAGCAGGAGAACCGGCTGCATTTCCACCCGGGTCTCCGTGGAGTCTTCTCCATCAAAGATGTCATTTTTCATTTTTACCTTGAAACAAGACAGACATTATAGCTACTGCCTTGTCTGTATCATTTATAGGAATTGCTGCCACAGACACTAATCTAAACCAATTCTGATTATATCTTTGTAGACATCAGATCCTAGAGCAGGAGGGCAGGATGTAATATAACGAAACAAATGAGCATAAACATTATATGGTACCCGTACAGCAGCTTCCTGCGACAGGGCAAGGGGTGGAAAGAAATGAAAATGTTTTGTACAAGGAGGGCATTTTACTTTAAGATGAAATAGATCAGTAAAATAAAAGAAAGCTGTTTCTGATTGTACAGGTGACTAAGTGGAGGAGGGGATTCTCACTTATGGTGAGGGGATTGCCAGGTGATTCAGAGTCCTGTCTAAGGGTTGGGAAGGAGGGATGATGTGTCCGAAAGATGAGGATAAACACAATAAGAAACAAACACAAAAAAACCTCAAAGGCAACAATATTGAACTGAATTTTAAAACAAATAAGAACCTAATAAGAGTTGCAACATTTAGTTTAAAAAAGCCCTAGCCTTTTGAATAAGAAAATAATATTCACTCATTTGCACATTTTCTGAAAATGGTGAACCAAATATTAGATTGTTTGGAAATTCTTCCTCGCCTCTATTTGTCTGCTCCTATCCATCTTTGGTGAGGCCATTCAGTTTGGAAAGAGTGTGTGGTCACCATGTATACATGTCCAACCTCTGCTGAGCATTGAAATCAGCAAATGATACAGGTGTCGTCTATCACTGAGTTAGAAACAAAGTTCATACAGGATGAAGTTAGTAGCTGGAAAATAGGGAATAAAGGGGGATGATGTGAATGGTAAAGAAGGGTACCAGCAATAAAACCTTGGTTGTTAATTTGGCACAAGTGTGGTGAAGGTGGTGGAATTCAACATGTAGCAGTCTCCAGGAATCCCAGGCTGCTTATGTGGGTGGGAGCTGCCCAGTGAGGGTGGAAAGTTTCTCGATGGAGATGTTACTCATGAAACATAAGAGGAGATAAAGAGGTTAGAAAACAAAACGATGCCTTATTTGCAGAGGGCACAATGGGTAGTCAGCTGGCAGAAGAGAGATAGAAGCCGTCATTAAGTACCGATGCTGTGTAGGGGGTTAGAATCCTGATTAGAGGGTGTGTTTATGCATTTCTAAAAGCCCTCAAACCTTCGCCAGTGTCTTCGCCTTTGCCTCTCGCTGCTGACCATGGCCTATAGCTGCCTGCACCTTGATTTGAATCAAGACTTTAATGATAAGAAAAGATACTGAGTCACTATGGCCTTCCTGCCAGCTGAGTTTTTCTCTCCAGAAAAGAAGTGGACTTGTGAAATTTAAATAACTGTCATCTATGGAGTTCTTACTCTGTGCCAGGCATTGTGTGGGACATGTGATGGATTTTCTCATTCAATCCTTGCAACGAATTTCTAAGCTGGATGTTACGTCCCCCGTTTTTATCAGTAGCACCGGAAATCACACTCAGCTCGTTATTGGCACCAAATGGCTCTCTTCACCCCTTTCTGTACTAACTTCTTCAACCAAATGGCACAGGGCTGCTCAACCTTTCAGAATTTTCTCTTGCTTTTTCTTGGTTTTTACTTCCTCATAATTCTTGTGTGTTTAGGAGAATATTTTCTACTCCTTACTTTTTGTGGTTTACTTTTATTTACCTTTCAAATTTATAATTATTTAAAAATCTAAATTTTAAATAGGATATAAACGTATGATATTCGACACTCCAGAAGGTGTATGGTTAGACCTTGGCTAGGGATCGTTCGTTCTATTGTTATCATTGAACTTCAGAAATTAAAATGTGTTGAGCATGTGGGCTGGATGCCATTCATTTTGAATACTTAGTTGTAGATGCTCAATGAGTGATGAATGAATGAATGAGACCTCAGGAAAAAATTATGTAAGTGCTCTTGTCATTGTGGTCTGTTTTCTGTGAAGTCACAGTGCCACACAAAGTGGTTTGGTGTAAATTTGGAGTAGTGCAACCTACAGTTTATGAATTTGGGCAAAACATTTTAATATAATCCAAAGGGAAAGGTCTGTCATCCCTTAAGGCAAAGAAATGAATGAAGTTTCTTTATCACACTAGGATACTTGATTGCATTCTACTTGTTATTATTAATAAAGGAAAGCTAATACTAGTAATAGTTATATCAACTGATCATTCTTATTCCCCTTTTACTATTTTCCACATCAAACCATAACAGTTTTATGCTCTATGCTTAGGCAAGAGCCACAAGAAGAGTTTTATGAATTTAGAATCCTTTGTCCTTGAAAACATGTCTCAATCTATCTTTTTTTTTTTTTTTTTTTTTTTTTTTTTTTTTTTTGCGGTACGCAGGCCTCTCACTGTTGTGGCCTCTCCCGTTGCGGAGCACAGGCTCCGGACACGCAGGCTCAGCAGCCATGGCTCACGGGCCCAGCCGCTCCATGGCATGTGGGATCTTCCTGGACCGGGGCACGAACCCGTGTCCCCTGCATCGGCAGGCGGACTCTCAACCACTGCACAACCAGGGAAGCCCGTCTCAATCTATCTTGATATCCAAGAAAAGATTTGGGCTCCCACTCTCACCTTAGGATCCCATAATCTTAAATTTGTAGGATGAAACCAAAATATAAGAGAGATTTGAAAACAAACAGGCCCCCTAATGAGAAGTCCGTCAAGTTCAAGGATGTGTCCTTCCCCATCTCCATGCAGAGTTCCTCCTACTGCTGTGCAAGACTCCTTGGCACACTCCCATTTCGATGTCCACTCCTCACCCTTTCTCCCCTCCCATCCTTCCCCGTCTCTGCCCCATACCTCAAGGGCAGAATACTTGGAGAGGCCATTGCCCTCCACCTTGGTGGGCTCAGGATTTCGGTCTGCTCAGGCTTTGGTGTCTTCTTGTTGCTTGTGTTGGCTGTGGTCTAGTAGACCGCCCCTCAGGCCCTTGTGGGGTGCCAGCTTCCGTGACCACCTCCATTTGAGCTGCGTTGGGCATCAGTGCTTCACCATGAAGAGGGGAGACCACAGGGCAAGATGTCCCTCTTTCCCACCAGGACCCACAGGGACGTTTGAGCCATCATTTCTCTGCCTTCCGAAAATGTCTGCCGTTTCTCTTGCTCCTTGTCAGCCAGGCTTCCTCTGCTGGCTGTGCCGCTGTGGAAGAGCCCCTGCGGTGTGGGGACAGGAGCCGGTGCCTGCTGTCGAGACACCTGCCAAGCTTTGTCTTTATCAGCTCTTTAGCTTTGGACAAGGTACTTAACTTGGCTACACTTCAGATTCCTTGCTGGCAAAATGGAGGTGGTAATGGTAATACAGACCTCATAAGGGTTTGGGGAGCTTTAATGAGCTGAAGTCTGCAAAATTCTTAGCATGGTGTCTTGCACAGAACAGACTTGAGTCTTGTGTTACTGTCAAAGTGACTTCTATATTGAGTTTTCTTCCTTTGTGGTAAGAGCCCTGTGAAGCGGTCATTGAGTTGGAAGTTCTGGAAGTGATAACGTTCTCTCCAATGCGGTCCAGTCTGTGGTCTGGAAACCTCCTTCCAGTGGGGCTACCAGTTATCTCATATCTAGAATCACACTGGGCAACTGAGATACCAGGGTGCAGAGGAAGTGGAATAGTTTGGGAATTTTGGTACCAGAATGGTTGGGTGAGGGAGGGATTAAAGCAAATGGGGGGGAAGGGGGAGGGCCGCTCACTGTACAGGGAGCCTACGCATCCCCTGTTCTCAGTTATTCTAAAAAGGGAGAGGACGTGGAGACCCAGGTCATTTTTTGTCTTTTGTCACCTGGGCTTTGATTCCAGAATATACTTCCTGGAAGTATAATAATAATAAATAATAATAATGATAATAGTAATCACAACAGAGGAACAAGTGTTAACTGAAATTGTCATCCAAAAATGGACTTTAACCTGATACTCGGCAGAAAGGCCTCAACAGGCCTTTCTGTCAACCCCAAATTCTGCGCAAATGATTATCTCCTATTTAAACATGCCACAATCCCACCTTTTATTACCTCCATTCATCATCTGCAGAATGACTGGGCTTTAAAAACTAAGACTCCAGAGAGTGTTGTTTGAGCAGAGGTTGTTATTCATGAAGCCTCTGTGCTGCCATCTTTGCCGATTGGTCCTGGGGTTGGAAGCCAGGTAATTTACACTTTGTTCCTCTAAGCCTGATGGTGCCTCTGTTAACAGGTCAAGGTTCACGTGGATCATAATTGGAGCTGTCAGGAGGACCATCCTGTTCAGAATCGCATTCTGACTTCACGATCTAAAAGACCCGGAGGCAGAGCCCATGGATCGGTCCCCCTGTCCTTCTTCTTTGCTTGCCCCCTCCACATAAATCACAGCACCGCTCCAAGTCAGTCGGAACATCTGTGTGGACAGTGCACAGTGACAGTCAGGGTTTTACACCTAGTCCTGGTCTTTCTTCTTCATGTTCAGGCCAATTTTAGATCGTTACACACATTGCATAATTCACAGTTCTGTTTCTTGCTAAAGAAATCTTTAAGACAAATCGTACTTGGGGCACTGTTATTGGATGCTGACCGTAAAACTGTCCCAGGCCAAAGCAGTGACCAGAGTAACCCTCCTGTGGCTGTCCAGAGTGGAGGACCAGAGTGGACGGTCCAAAGCTAAGTCCACGAGGGACTGCAGGCTCCAGGCAGGCCAAGTGCACAGATGAAAGGGCCCAAGGCAGGGCCAGAGTCAAGGGTGAGAGTGGAGAGCTGGGAGTGGTATGGAAGTGGACTCAAAGTCAGAGCTGGTAGGGAACCAGTGACAAGAGTGCAGGCTGATTGCTGAGATCAGCCTCTGGGTCTCTACAGTCCCGTCTGCAGGTTAGTGGGCACCCAGGGGACGGGGTTGTCTGCGGCTTAGCATATGAACTGTCCAGAGAAGATGGAGGCAACCCTGTTGTATCTGGACCTTGATTATGGCATTTCTGTGGTTTCTGGTCAAAGAAAAGAAAGTCATCTGGGATTCCCTGCCTTCTGTTTCCCCTCTAGGGTCCCAGGGTAATAGATGCAAATGAATAGCGAAAAACCAAATGGCGGGCTATGGGCAGAGGTGGGAGGGGGGGAAGGGGAGCAGTCAGGAGTCTGGATAATCCACTGTGGATCAAGGGTCCTGGGATGATCAGAAGCTGACTGGAATGTGATGGTGATGTCGCTTTAGCTGAGAATTGAAAAGAAGGGGCCACATGCCCCAGTTGCCGGGTCTTACATGTGGCCACTTTGAAAAAACAGTTCTTACCAAACAAAGACACTCAGGTGACCTGACAAATAGCAGTGCCAGATGAATCCAGAAGGGTCACCTGTTCTCTAAAGAGAAAGTAGATTTTAAAAAGGAAAAGCAAAAACAGGGATTTCAGAACCACTTAGCAACTGCTCTGATTATTCCAGACACAGCTGTAACGTGCTGGATTGAGGATGATATATTTTAGTCCGTGTGGTAGCTGTATTTCAGGCTGATGTGGAATCTGTTGCCGTAACTGTCATGCAATCCATTAGGGCCCTGAGTGAGGGCAGCCATTAATCAGGCGCGAGATCAGCCCTGTAGCCTCATACACTCGCAGGTCTGAGCAGCTCTGACCTGACGTCGTTTAAGGAGATGCTCATGGAGGCCATAAACATGATTGGATTCCCATTATCTTCATGTTGCATGTTTGTTACCGTTATTCTTTGAAGACTCGAAATTGGCTATTAAAAATTTATGATACATATAAAGGTTTGTATGGAGTGAAAAAAGGGCAGCAGCAAATAGGTCCATCTCATCCATCAGAGATGTGTGAGCTGTCAGAGGGGCCTGAAGAGGTATGGAGAGAGCCCCTCTGCTTGCCAGTTGAGGAGGATGGATAATTAGGAGGAACTTCGCTGGGGGAAACAGCTTCTCCCTTGGCCCACATGCTAAGTGGGAATTTAAATACATTTTGTTAAAAGAGCAAAGTAAAGCAGCACTGCTGCAGAATCCCATAGTCAGTCTTCAGTGACAAGCTAATGAAAGGGAGGGCAAAGGATCGGGATGCAAAGATTGGTAGCAACATGAATTGAGCAGATGCCTGGCTCCGCACATTGAAGTTTCTGGGTGCCTGGAGTATCTCCAGAGCAGGGAGCCTGATGCCAGGTGGGAGTCCTCCGTCTAGAAAGAAAACTCTCTGCCCAAGCTGCATGCACACACAATCCTGTCATGACCCATCTGCCTTCTGATGTTCAGTGACTTGAATATGTACCTACATAGAAACAACCCATCTGTAGAGATAGGCAGCTCAGAGTAGAGAAAAAAGGGCATTTCTAGGTCTTACCTTAAGGAAGGCCAAAGGATTAATGAATCCATTCAACGTATATTTATAGGATTGTTATACAAGGTACTCGCTGAGCATGGGGGCTTCATACATAATGCACCGTCTCTGCCCTCAGGCGTTTCCATTCTGGTAGGGAAGGTGAGAGAGGAGTCCTAACTGGGGTGAGTTACACCAAGGAGTCCCAGATGGACTTGGGGCACTATGACTAGGTGAGATAAAGAAACAGGGAGCGAGGCACCAGGTTGGTTGATCTAGGAACGGAATTTGGGGGATGAGAGTTTCGTAGGCAAAGACCAGAGGTTAGACTGATCTTTGTTAGGCAAAAGTCAGTCCAGGTGGGAGGTGGAGGAGAGAAACATATGGGACAAAAGGATTATTGGCTAAAGTCCAACTTGAGTACGGGATCTTCAGGCTAAGACCCTAGTGTCTAACCAAGTGGGAGGGACACTAATCAAGTTGGGCAGAAGTTCATGGAATAGTCGGTGATGGTCCAGGTGTGAGGCAGATGACGTCAGAAAGCGCCAGCAGAGCCCTGCTGAGACTCAGTATGGAGAGTTCTCCTCGGTTCAGGGGCAGAACATTCACCTCTGGGGACTGGGGTGCAAGGCAGAATGTCCAGTTGCTAGGGCTAAAGGATAGGGACTCATTCATTCATTCATTCTCTCACTCACTTACCATTTATGGAGCCTTTATTATATGCCAGGCACTAGATGAGGCCCTAGCGATTTGCAGCTGAATTGACCACAGTTTCTGCACTCAAGGACCACACAGATTAGTGGGGAAGGCAAACACATAGATGGTCATAGTACAGTGCAATGGAGGGAGTGGATATAGAGAGACAGAGGGGTACAAAGCCCAGGTTAGACCAGGAGGAAGAGGTCTCAAGTGGGTTCCTAAAGGAGCTGCAGTCTGAATGAAGGCTTAAAAGATGCCTAAGAATTTTCCAGGAGAAGGGTAGGGGAGGAGAGATGGAAACTGGTTTTACCCTGAGGAAATGAGGTAAGGGACAGGAATCCAGTTGAAGGGAACAGGGCTTTCAGTCATGAGGAATTGGGCCACTGAGATGAGAGTAACTTGACGGTACCTCAAGTGGAAGTAGGAGCTACTCCGGAGGCCTCTCTGTGCTTGTCCAGCCCAGGGCCAGCACTGGCTGAACTTCACTGAGCGGCAAAGAAACTGGGCTGTTGTTTACGTCAAGTCCACAGAGATGTTCGTGACGTGCTGAAAGGCCACGTGTGGCAGCTGCCCCTTATTCCTCTCTTTGCTTCCTCAAGACAGTGTGTATAGACATTCAACAAAGGAAGTTCAGACCAGAAATGGTACACCAGAAAATGAAATTCCAGGGGTTTTCAGAAGTGGTCTCCCTGTGATAAATTCAATTTATCTTGAATTTTGAAAAGAAATTCTATTGCTTCTGATTCCAAAAATTAGTTATAAAATCTAAAATTTTTGCTCTAGAGCTCTGTATCTCTAAGCGTACGCCTGCAACTTTGAGATGCACTATTTTTGATGTTCCCAAGTCTAGTCACCGCAGCACATGTGTGAGCTGACACGTGCTACATCTGCTAAAGGGTTGGAAAGCAAAGTCTGGAAGCTCTGCAGTGCTCCCCCGAGCTCTGATTCCAGGCAGAACCTTTTCTTGTTTTCCAAAGAAGTTCTGAAATCACAATGACAGGGAGGTGTAAAGTCCCATTCCTCACAGGGAGGTATTAACTCCCAAGCCTAGTTATCTTTCCACTTAAATGGCAACAGTGTTAACCTTTTCATTGAGTCAGAAACATTGCACTTTTCTGGGATGGGCCAGTAGAGCTCTTTTTAGAATGTTCCACATTTTCTAAAGGAATCCTCCAGAGGAGAAAAGATGCTGATCTTGCTTGGATATGCACATGGTACCAAGGCTTTAGCCCAAAGGAATAAGTGGATTCTTTGAAAGAAGAAATAAAGTTTGCTGAATGTAAGAATCAAAATTTAAAAAGTAAATTAGTGATGATTCACAGGGAAAGAGAGGTGAAAATAAAGTTTGTTTAAGCCAGAGGTGTTTGAGGTAGAGGGAAAATCAGTCTTAGTTTTTCACATTATCTATTATTTATTCAAATGCTAGGCATGGCATGAAAATAGATGCATGACTGGAAGCGAGATGGGGAAATCCCCTTGCAGTTTAACTGAAGGACTTTCAGTTTTATTTCTATTCCATGGCAAGAAGTGAAGCCTTCTTACAATAATAGATCAAAAATGCACCTTTGGTTTGACAATCACATTTGTAGTAAAATGTGAAAAAGTTTCCCATTTGCTTTTCCCCATAGTTGGCATAAATCTCTAGCATATTAGTCAGAATAAAGCTGTTGAGAATAAGACCCATGGAGAGAGTTAGTTCATCATGACGTGTTTTGACATTCCTTCTGTCAGAACTGGTCACTTTATTTATTTATTTAAATAAATTTATTTATTTGTTTGTTTTTATTTTTGGCTGCGTTGGGTCTTTGTTGCTGCGTGCGGATTTCCTCTAGTTGAAGCAAGCGGGGGCTACTCTTCGTTGCGGCGCGTGGGCTTATTGTGGTGGCTTCTCTTGTTGTGGAGCACGGGCTCTAGGCGTGCAGCCTCAGTAGTTGTGGCACGTGGGCTCAGTAGTTGTGCCTCGCAGGCTCTAGAGCGCAGGCTCGGTAGTTGTGGTGCACAGGCCCAGTTGGTCTGCGGCATGTGAGATCTTCCCGGACCAGGGCTCAAACCCATGTCCCTGGCATTGGCAGGCAGGTTCTTAACCACTGTGCCACCAGGGACGCCCAAGAACTGGTCACTTTAGAACAAAGTCAGACATCAACACCGGTCTCCTGGCCCCGGTGGATACCACGAACTGGTGGTGGGGTGGTCTGCCTCGACACAGGCCATTAGAGGAGGCACAGTCCTTAGAGAATTCCAGAACAATAATGAAACCAGCCGAAAGTTGGTCTGCTTTGTGTTATTACTGTGAGCAGTGATTCCGAGCAGCTTCAGTGTTTACATACCCTCCCTGCAGGGGTCGTGGACTCCCTCTGTCTACCTGCATGGTACGCCATTGTCTGCCACCCATAATGGGGCAGATGCAGAAAAAGGCAATGGCTTCAATATACAAATGAATCTGAAGTGCTGAAATGAATCTGCGCGTGTAGGGTAAAGAAGTTCTAATGGATTTTGTCTAAGGTTGCCACAAGTTGCTGTGGAATGATAATTAAACTCGTTCCTACAGAGCGCTTACTATGCTCCAGTCAGTGGCTGGGGCCGACGATCCAATGGCGAGAAGCCAGACACCATCCTGCCCTTAGAAAGCTTGCAGTCTGGTGGGGAAGACAAAAATTACAGCAGCCAGTGTAAGGGTGCACCTGTGTCAGGCCTAAGAGAGGGCAGAGTGGAGGTATTTGACTTGGTCAGTGAGGTTCGGGAAGGCCTTTTTGAAGAAAAGGTATAGTAGTTCTTCCAAGATTATTTGTCACACCAGAAACTAAAAATAAATAAAGAGAATATTTTGCTTTAAGCAGCTAGTCATGAAATCTCTAAATCTTTGGAGTAAACCCCACTGCTGGAGACACATCCTGTATCCTCCTAGTGTTGCATAGCTGTTCACTCCAGTGGGCCTGGGGCCTGGCTGGAGGCCATGCTGACAAGTCCGCTCAGGGCCCCCTCTCAATACCCCTCCTCCAGGCACACTCCTGACATCAGTGGTTCTCGGGCTGCCTGTGCATTACTACCACCTGAGAGCTTTAAAAAAAAAAAAAAAAATCCATGTCGAGGCCCCACCCTGGACCAGTTAAATCAGAATCTTGGAAACATAGTGGGGAGGGGGAGTTCAGGCATCAATATGTTAAAAAAAAAAAAACACCCCAGATGATTCTCATATGCAACTAGAGCAAAGAACTACTGCCTTAGATGAATGCACTTAATTTCACTTAGTCCAGTAATAATAATTTAAAATTTTACATTAAAAAACTTGAGAAAAAAAAAAAACTTGAGAATGCAAAAGGGAATTACGTCAGTGAGAGGTGTGTGAGTGCTTGTGTGTGCACACACACGTGAGGGTGATGGTGCTTGGTCTTCTTGCATGTCATATGCTTTCCGTCTCTGTGGCATGTGGTGGAAACACAGCGAATGGCTGGAGGATGGAATTTCTTGGACTCAAGAATCAGGTTGATGATCAGAGGCAGACTGTTCCAAGCTCCATGGAGTGTGATGCAGAGGCAAATACACGGTTTAATAAAGAAGCAAATTTCTGCCTGTCTCTCTCCACTTCTAATCACTCCAACCCTCCTCTCCTTTCTCTTCCACTGCTGTTTTATTTACTCTCATAAATTATGAGACTTTATATAAGATCCTGGAGCCCCTTTGAGGAAGCACAGGCAAACCTTAATGGGTTTTTTTGTCCTTTAAAAACATAAAAAGCATTGTGAGCACCTTACATGTAAGTGGAATGAATATATTTTTGCCACTAATGTTGAAAATATCCCCAGGCATCTGGTGTGTATGAATGTGTATACATAGTACATGCATAATAAACATCTTCCACCTTATGAATATTTATACACAAGATACATATATATTGAATATAGACATACATATGTAAATAGTAGCCCTTGTAAACTATATGCCAAGTATGTTTCCAAGCATATGCATCATAGTGCATCAGGAATATAATAAACCTACCACCAAGTTTAGCATATTTTGAGGTGGTGTCTTCTACAGAGTTGTGGTAGGGTCTAGTTACTAACCAGGTATGGGTTTCTTTTCATCACTGAAATGTTTGTTAAGCACCAACTAAAAGTAAGGCTCTGGGCATAGTAGAGTAAGAAAGATGAAATAGATGTGGTCCCTGCCTTCAAGAGACCTGCACCTCACAGAGTGCCTTAAAATTCACTTAAGAATCTGACATGTTTGCTACCCATTGGCATCTTATCGCTTTTTATACAGCTGCCTTTTATGTATACACTCTGCTTTAAAATGGGCCCCATTTAAGGCTCTATTGGCTTAAACACTGATGTAGCTGCCTAGTAGACCTGATGCTGTGAGAAGAAACATCAGTGGTTTCAGTGCCTTGATTGGACATGAGCATGCTTACACATTTTTTCTGTCACACATCGTCCAATCCTGCATTTTTATTTTACTCTGATTTGGTAGAGGGGGGAATAAAAGGTAAAATTAAAAGGCACCAAATCCCAGAGATGTTTGTAAATCTCAAAAATACTTTTTGTAACCCCAGTATTACTACCATGACAGTCCACTTCCAAATTCCATCAGTTCCCTCCCTGCAATAAGTGGCAGAAGCCTTTATGAAAGGCAAGCTGTACATTCTAAAATGTACAGAGTAGTGATCCCTTTCTAAAACGACAGTCCCTAGTCTAGCTGAGAGCTCTGAGGGATACTTGTCAGGGGCAGATTTCACGCCATTAAAAGAGAAACAATACATCAGCGCTGCCATCGCTATGCACAGATGTATGCTCATTGTTTTCTCCCCCTCAGTCCATACATCACAACAGGTAGTTCTCAGCTGTTCCCCTGGTGCCAGACATACATTTTATCTAAAGAGACAGCAGATAGAACTACCTGCTGCTTCCTGTGCGGCTCTCCCTGTGTTTCTCTCCCTTCTCCTACTTCACTTGGGCTTTTTAAAATCAGCTGGCAGGGAGCCAGGAGCTCATCATTTTAATGCAGTGCAAAATGGAATATGCATAATTATATGCAAGCCATATGTGAGGGAGACAGCTCAGCTGTGAATTTCAGGAGGCCAGGAAAGAGAGAGCAGTTAGGGCTGAGATAAGAGGAGTGCAGAGCAGAGTGCAAGTGTCACCCAAATGAATGGTTTAATGAGTGTGCTGCAGACACGCCTCCTTTCACCTACCTCTTTCTTCTCTCCAACTCCAAACCAGAAACCAATGGAGATTAGAAAGGGAAGACTGTATGCAAGGGGTATTGCTAATGGGTTCTGTTAATGTCTCCATTTAAACTTCAGCTTTCTTAATTAACAGTGTAGATGAAAATAACCAGTAACTTTTAATGCAGCTTCTTAATTAAATCTTTTTTTTTTTTTTACTGCATTTGATTGAAGAATCATTGTTCTTACTAGATCATTACTCCTTTTAGATCTTTATTTAAAAATTGAGGGGAATCAGTTTATCTCTAATAATATTACAATGCAAAATATAACTATGCAAATTGCTTTTCTTATGGCCTTGCTATTAGAATTTTTTAAAAGTGCATTATCTAGAGATTGCTTAAGCATGCCAAAAAGTTTAAACACGTATGTATGTCATATAATCCTAAATGTGCAACAAAAGTCACTGGAAGTCTGAAGTGGTGGTAATTTTCAACAAAATTATTTGCTTTTGGTTTGTTTCGTATCGTTTTAAATATTACACCACAATGAATTTGCATGTTCAAACTGAACTATGTAAAGAAAAATAAATCCCAAATTTTGATACCTAAAAGGCATACTGCGTATTTAAACAAATTTCTTATTAATGTTGTGATTTCTGGATTCCCGTTTGTTTAATGATCTGAGCTGTTATGCTTTTAGCTTTTTTCTTCCATTATTTGTAAGTCCCTAAATAGGCCATTATATTTCCCTTCAGGCTAGAGATGAAGATGGACATGCTGAAAATTTTCCCCAGCAGCACTATGCTAAGGAAACTCCAAGGCTTGCCTTCAAGAATAACTGCGAACTACTTGTAAGAATAACATACTTACAACAAGTCTAGAATGTTACTTTAGCACAGTGAAAACAGTTTTTGAAAGGGTTTGTTCATTATTACATAAGTTTTGAAGTATTATAGTTTTTCTGTATAGAGTTCTAAATGCTAATTCTGATATCACTGAATATTAATTATAAGATCTCAAATTGTTTGCAAATCTTTTGTATCTGATTATAGAGCTTGGATGGCCCTGTCTTTATTAGCTTGTTCTGTATAGTAGTTGATAAGCAGCCATTTGGAGAATGGCTAGTAAAGTTAAAAATATAGAAAAAGACAGTTGATGTATGTAGCTTGGAAAGAAAAAAAAAAAAAATCCCATCCCCATCCCTCCTCCTACTTCCTAATTGTACACTATTTTAGGAGACAACATGGTAATATTTTGTTCTGCTAGGAAAGATAGCAGAGTTGACACGCAGTACTCCCTTTAGAATTCAAGTATTCCTACACTCTCTTGCCAAACTCAATCAGGCGCTTTCTCTCTCCTATGTAGAAGTCAAAGCAGCGACAGGATGCGGGGATGTTTCCAAGTCGTGAGAGAGAGGATCTCAGCTGTGACAGGGACTCTGTTCCAATGCAGGGTTAATTTGCTGTTCATTTTAGCATTTATAGCGAGACAAGATGAAAAGCAAGCAGGAATGCCTATTATATTTCTATTAAATGAATCTGTTGGGACCTAATGTTCTTGATTAGCTTTTGAAAACGAGTGCTCTGCAATGCATTTTCTGTTTACCTAAAGTAAACAGAGAATGAATTGTCATTTATTTAGAGATTCAAACACTGCTTTTGAAAATGAAGCTTTATGAGGGATCTAGCTATGTTGTCCCTAAATGTTCTTTTCTTTTCAATTGCATTAAAGCAAAACATTTGCTCCAACTAAATGAAAACACTGAAAGAGAATGAGGATGCTCACTTGTTACATTTTGAGGTAGTCTCTTTTTCTGTTTAGTTTTTTGGCCTAACAGCACAGCCCTGCCAGGTCTCTGCCTTAGGAAATCCCACATGTAACAGTCTTTGGACTTAGCTCTGATACCAACTGTTCATTAAAAACAAAGTGTCCAAAGAGCAGGAGAAGAGAGAAAAATACAGTTCTTTCTCATTCTAGCCACAGTAGCTGGATGTTGACAGTAAGAAACTCCTTCCCACTCCACAGTTTGCGTGGTTTACAATAGCATCACTTATTCTGTGTGTCGTCCCTTGACCGACTAATCCACAGGCAAATTTGTTGCTTATAAGTGCAGTTTTTTTTCCCTGAAATTTTAACTCACCTTATGTCTTATCTTAGGGTTCTTAAACCTCCAGGCTTGCTAGCGTTACCTGTTTGGGGGGAACACTTTTCTTTCATTTTCGTTGTAATGTTTTACTCCGTAACTCTGATTTTCTAGCAGAAGACTATAGGGGCCATTTATACTATGTTTTGGTATCAAAATGCTTTTGAGAGTAGCTTATTTCTTTTTAGAGATATTGTTAAAACTAATATGCCATATTTGATTTTTTTTTTCCTATTTATTGGAAAAATGAATGTGCTTGAGTTCTGGTTGTGGTCAGTTTATACTGGAGAAAGTAAAACATATACGTGAACATCTTTTCCAGCTATCTTTAGAGAAAATATATGTTTAGTCATTGCTGTGCTTAAACACGATATTGTGTTGGCAGTAATTTTGAGAGATTGGTACAATCTTTGTCCTTTTAGTCGCTGTTAGAAATGCTTTATTTTGGTCAGTACACTTTCTTGTGATAAAAGAAAATAAAAGAAATAGAGAGAAAAAACAAGTAAGCTTATTTCTCCAAGGAGAATTGTAATTTTTTTCAGTTGCAAGAGAAAGGATGGTGTTTGGCTGGTTATGAAGCCCTGAGAAGTTATGCTTCTATATGAAAATGATTTGTTCATTCATAAGAGAGAAATAGGAAGTCCTTGGAGTTTTCTTAGTGCAGCTTA
The DNA here is from genome assembly GCF_964270905.1 of Leucopleurus acutus. NCBI lineage: Eukaryota > Metazoa > Chordata > Mammalia > Artiodactyla > Delphinidae > Leucopleurus > Leucopleurus acutus. The sequence continues at coordinate 51,304,953 of NC_139157.1, read as the reverse complement.
GGGCAAATTTTAAAAAGACTTGGTGAGAGAAGATTGCAAGCCCCACTCCAAAGGGCTTTTCTTACCTTAAGGGTGGGTCTGCCATCTTGCATGGTTCGCTAGAACAAGGGTGGCTTTAGAAAGTGGGGGAGCTCTTTGGAAGATGGTGATGGCTCTTGGGAGAAAGCCTTGAGGGCACAGGTTACTTCCAGGCTCCCAGGTGATCAGGAACACATGGCTGGAAGGCTAACCCTCTGGGCCACAGGTGCTGACAGAAAGTGCCCTGGCCAGGTAGATGGGACATGGCCTCTGACTTTATAACTGACTATTGATTGTCTCTGCTTCTTGGAAGAGGAGGAATATTAAGTAAACTAAACAAAAGCAAAGTAGAACCGATGCCTAGAATACACAAGTGTGTGTAATCAGAAGGCACTGACAAAGAAAGCATTGGCTGATAGAAAAACCTGCTATGTGACTGTCGATTTCCTGTAGGTATTGCTTTGCCCATTTAAATCTCAAACTGTGATATGTGCCTTCACACTTAATGTACAACACAGATGACTAGATATTTAGCTTGGTGGCCAAGATTCTTTGGTTGGTGACTGTGTAGCAGTTTCCTTATGCTTTTTATTAATTTTGAAAATGCAAGGCTGTCAAGATGAGTGGCATTAGATAAAACTTGAGTATTATTTGATATATCACAATTCACTGTGGCCCCATCTACCTCTTCATAGGTAGATGTATGTACACACACACACACACACACACACACACACACACACACACACACTCCTCAGGGTCTTTTGCTGGCTTAAGTTTATGACCAAAGCAAATAGCTTTCAGTAAAAGAAAATGTGGGAAATTCACATCACTTTAACAACACAGCATCGTGGCTTATGAGAGCCCAGAAGAGGGAACACTTAGAGCCAGCCTCAATGACCAGCCCTTGTCCCAAATCCCAACTCTGTTGCCAGTCCCTTTACCATTATTGCCTCATTCTTTTGGGACTAGAAGGCCTTCTCATTTCCCCTATTAAAATGCTCATATTGATGGTGGGAATTGCATTAAGAGCCAGAGTGGAAGGAGGACCTAAATCATACCTCTCTTAAGCTAGTACTTGCTCAGTTCTTGAAAGCCACCTGGGGTAACACCTAGCAGAAGTATAGCATAAGCTGAGTCCTTGGAGGGAGAAGACTTCTAGCTAGAAAAAAAGGAACGTTGAAAGAGTTTGGGGAAGGAATTGAAGACACTTGAGCCCCAAGTGCTCTTAGGGGACAGAGAGCATCACTGTATTCAGGAAGAAGGTTAACATATGGTCAGAGATTAGCAGCAATCAGTGTGGTATAATTTGGTTGGAAAGAACCCGGGTTTAGGAAGTCTGAAAGGGGAAATAAGAGAAAGGAAACTCAAGAGGAGAACAGCCTGTCTTCCTTAGTTCCAGATTCCCGGGTCATCACCTAGACAAAGTTTGACTCCTTTTGGCTTTTCCCTACTCTGTTGAGGGTGGGAGTTTTGCAGAGGAAAGGGGAGGGGGCCCTTAGTTGGGAAGCTAAATAAAAATAGCATCGGGGAATAATTCTTTCTTCTTTCTGAAAGAAGAATTCATTCTTTACAATGCCAATGTAGGGAGGAGATGAAAACTGTTTCAGTTTTGTGGCCTTGTGAATAGAGCTGGTGGAGAGGAGAGTGGCCTAGGCAGTTCTGTGGGCTGATGTGTCCATCTCATTTCCTTGTGGAGGCAGCAAGGTGGATTATAAGAGTTGTATATCGCCCTTAGGGAGAACTGCTCTGTATTAATGCAGTGTTCAATTAACAAGATATTACTGATCATCTTCTATGTACAAGGCATTTTGCTAGACAGTGCTTTGGGGGTTCACAAATAGAAAAAGACACAGCCCCTTCCCTGAAGGAGCTTACAGTTCAGTAGGAAGAATAGGCATATGCAGTATTGTTAACCGTCAGGAATGTGGGCCCTCCTGTCTTCCTGCAAGTTAGAATTTTGTCTCAACTAGACTTTATACCATATCACTCTGGTGTGGTAGCTAAGGATCATAGGCGCAAAGGCTTACTATTTATGGTGATACATCTGGCATCATATCACATTGGACCCCTGTTTTGCCTTTTGGACCTCTTTGCATTTCAGATCTTCATCTGTAAAATGTGATAATAAAAGGGTAATAGCCTCAAAGGATATTGTAAGGATCGAAAGTGATGACATATCGAAAGTGCCTGGTACATATAACATTCAGTATATATTCACTGCTATCATCAGCATGCTTCTTTTTTTCATGATTATTATCATTACACAGTGAGCTGTGGCCCTAGAGAGCACCCACAAAGTTCTGGAGTACAAAGGAGGAAGAGATTATTTCCACATGCCATAATTAGAGACTTAACAAAGGAGGATACCTTTGATCTAGGCCTTACGTGGGTTGGATTTTCTATAGTCGGAGCTGGGGTATAAGGGAAGGGGTCATTCCAAGCAGAGGAAAATAGCATGGGCAAAGGCAAGGAGGTGGGAAAGTACAGCCCAGGTGACTCACACCTCATTTGACAACTAAGTTGGCTGGAGTATAGGGTACTGAAGGATACAGGGTGAGCTGGCAGGCCGGCCCATTTGCAGAGGTCTAAATAACTGACACCATCCTTTCAAGTCTAGGCTTCAGTAGTTCTGCTTCATGGAAATTCCTAGTACTTCTGTGGATTAAAAAAAAATTATTATGGAAAACTCCTAACACGTACAAAAGTAGAGAGTCATATAATGAACCTCCATGTACTAACAGTTATCAACTGTTAATCTTGCTTCACCCACTCCTTTACCCATCCCACCCTTTTATTCTGCTGAAGTATTGTGAAGCCTATATGCTTTTTTGTTTGGTTGGTTTTGTTTTGTTTTTTTGTAAAGACTAGCACACCACTTCTCTGGCTATGAAGAATCCATTAAGACTGAGTAAACTGGGAATTAGAGCTTTGTGACTATGTATACATAAAACCAATGAATCTTGGTTATGCAATATGCTTTTCCCTCCCTGCTCAGCACAGCCTTGTAAGGCTTGGACGATCAGATGGAGGTTTTTTTTTTTTTTTTTTTTTTTTTTTTGCTGTACGCGGGCCTCTCACCGCTGTGGCCTCTCCCGTTGCGGAGCACAGGCTCCGGGCGCGCAGGCTCAGCGGCCATGGCTCACGGGCCCAGCCACTCCGCGGCATGTGGGATCCTCCCGGACTGGGGCACGAACCCGTGTCCCCTGCATCGGCAGGCGGACTCTCAACCACTGCGCCACCAGGGAAGCCCTCAGATGGAGTTTTAAAAACCCTTAAGGTGAAAGACTTGCCATAATGCTAGCGATGACTTGAGTCTTCTTTGTTCTTCTATATTTTAATTTTTCTTTCTTTTTTTATTGATGTACAGTTGATTTACAATGTTCTGTTAGTTTCTGCTGTACAGCAAAGTGATTCAGTTATACATATGTGTACATTTTAAAAACATTCTTTTCCATTATGGTTTATCACAGGAGACTGAACATAGTTCCCTGTGCTATACAGTAGGACCTTGCTGTTTATGCATCCTACGTAGAATAGTTTGCATAGGCCCCTAGTTTTAAATGTGTTTATTTAAAAGTAAGATCAGATCTCTTTGCAACCCAGCCCCTCTCACCAGTACATGTTGGCCTCATCACGGCAGTGAGGGGGAATTCTGGATTGCTGTCAGATATTAGCTACTGCTAGGCCTTTCTGGCTAGATCATGGAATCTTAATGAGAACGCCCAAAAGGTGATAAAAACAGCCACATTTCACTTGAAACTCGATAGGCTTTTCAAAATAGGTATAATTGACCAAAGACCTCCCTTAACACTGCCAGTCTTGCGGAAAGCCAGATACATGACCCAGCTCAACTTGAATTGACACACTGTTTCTTTGCTGTTACAACTGAGCAGCCCAGGCACTGAGAATTAAAATTCATGGTGACACACTTGGACTCCCATCACATCAAATAAAATATAGTATGATGTATGTGTATGTAGTGTGCTGTGTGCCGGTTTCCTGAAATAGTAATTGTAAAAGCCCCAAAGGTGTAAAATGACCCAGAAATCCCCAGGGATTTGTTGCTGTCTAGAGAGAGTTGGCCTATCCGACCATTTTTTTCTACCCACCCTCCAGATCCCTTTACTCTGGAGCTACTCCTGTGTTCCCACAGTTCTCTGAACGATTTTTTTAAAGAAAAATTGACCGTTTTAGAAAGAAGAGGACCAATCTTAGACTGAACAAGGGTCAGTTCCAATAGAGGTGGCACCATTATGCTCTCCATCTAGACCATCTGGACCTTAACACAGGCAGAGGAGTGGATTCCACCTGAGTTGTCCTATTTCACCTGCACATTCCTCTGTTTCCATCTGTGCTGTTGTTTCCCCTGGCTCTCCAGCTGGCTCTGCTGCTTCTCTCTTTCTCTTTTTAGCCCCTTGGCTCCCATTGCTGCCATGGTCTTGTGATTTAGAGCCTTTTTCTTCTCCTGTACAAAGACCCTCTCCCACAAAGACCATCTCCCCTCACCTACCACCCACTGAAACCCTGTTTTAACTGTCCCTTTTTAGTTTCTTTCTTTGGGGGAGAAGCTGTCTGCAGGAGGGCTGGAGTTCCCCTGCTTCTGCTCTGGGGTAGGTACTCTGCTTGGGATTAGATTTGATTGGAGACCCTTGGTCCCCTGCATGCTCCCTTTTCTAAGGCATGGAGATCTTCGCCTTTCCCATTCCAGGGCCATTGTGCAAAAAGGTCAGAGGCGTATGGTTTGGTGTTCATGCTAGCTTACATGAGCAGTCCATCACACAGTACATCACAGTGGTTCTTGGAGCCAGAGAGAGGGATCGAGGACCATGTGTTCTCCAGGGGAGGCACTGTGGTATGGTGGGTAAGAGTGGGTGTCCCAGTCCCAGCTCTGCAGACACGCCAGCTGTGCAAGCTGGGCAACTTTCTTACCTGCCCTGAGCCTCAGTGCCTTTATCAATACAGTGAAGATAAATATAGTAGCTGCCTCGTAGGGTTGTTTCCAGGAGTAAATGAGATCATGTATATGAAGCGCTTAGTGCGCCTGACACAGACTAGGAAAAAGTTCAATAAGCAGGAGTCTTATTACTAATAAAATGGATCTAGGAGGTGGCATCAGTTTAAACAAAATCTTCAGGCAAATGCTGGAAGTACCTGCCTTTATTCTCTAACGAGAGTCTCTTTCCAGTGGGGTCGGATAGAAGCCCACAGGTAATATTTTAATTTAGGACAAAACTTCAGAGAAACCCTTGAACATCCACTCACTTGCCTATTTATGCCGAGGGCACTAGAGATGCCTGTTGGCTGCGTAGCAAATGTTGCTGATTTGTGAGGTGCTAAAATGTTGGAGTACTTTTTCAAAGAAGAATTTAAAACTTCCGGAAAATAGTACGATGTTGGGGTAAAGAGCTTGAGCTCTTGAACCAGACTATTTGGTTCAGATTCAGGAGGCTCCACCACTCCACCCACTGGCTGTGTGACCTTGGGCAAGTCACTGAATATCTCTGTGTCCATGTCCTTGTCTGTAAAATAAGGACAACAATCCTATGTATCCTGTAGGGTTGGTGTGAGGTCTGAACGAATGAATACCCCTGTGACGCTTAGAACGGTATTCAGCAAATGGATGGCATTCAATTGAGGTTGTTGTAATTATGATTATGGTTATTTCTTTCAAGGTTGCATACTTACTAGCACATCCTAGAATACCATTGACCAAATTTTCTAGCAACAGATTATCTGAAAGTCGTATTTATATTTGCATGCAAAAGCCACAATAATTCCTTGTGAACAATGAGAGGGACAAAGGTGCATTATGCAGACAATTCTTATAGCTAAGCTTTTTAAAAATATATATAACTGTCCAGGAAGATTCTACGTGATCCAAGACCCCTTCATCTTGCTCTCCCCTTTAATACTGAAATTGTTAATCTTAGAAATATACAACTAAGAAAATAAATGCAAAGCAAAGGGAAAATATAATTTACACATGTAAATGTCTGCAGTAGCAAATGGATGTGCCTCTGATAAGCCTGTTAAGGGAAGGAGACAAGAAACCATCCTTTGTGGGGCACCTCCAACGTGCCGTTGTGCTTGGTCTTTACAGACCCTTTTTTAGACCCTGTACGCTCTATACCTTTGCTAGTAGATATTGTTATTATTGTTTTACAGATGGGGAAATTAAAATTCGGGGATGTTACGTTCCTTGCCCTGGGAGAGAGGAGGGGATCTAGTGAGCAGGCGCAGAGCCTAGATTTGACCCACATCTCTCTGACCTGTGCTCAGGCCAAGACACACTGCCACCTTCTCAAGGTAGGGACCAGGTCTGATACATTCTTCCATCCCAGGGCGAGAGAAGGGGTTCAATCTGTGTTTGTGACATGAAGGAATTAAGCAATTAATCCAGAATCGCTCTTTGTAGCTTCTTTATGGTAACAATTCTTTGGTAGAATTCGGAAGCCAGAAAGAACATCTGTGGGAATGTTAGGAAGGGGAGTTTATTCAGAAAGGCATGTCAGTGTTTGAGAATTTCCAATGAATACTAAATTATAGGGAAAGGAACCAAAGTATATATATTTTTAAATTTGGTACTCTATAGAAAATATAATTTTCAATGTGTTATAAGCGTTTGAGTGGGTTTTTAAAAATCTGACAGCAATAGACGATATATGATAAATGTTAAATCTTCTTTTGAAGATTTTGATTCTTTTTACAATCAGTAAGGCCGTTTCAAAAAAGGCTTGGCCTCTTTTGATTTGATGGGGTTGTATTCCTCGGGGTGAACTGATCTATTGCCTTCAAGACTTCTGGCCATCAGGTAGCATACTGGAGTTAGGGGTCAGTGACATTTTTCCCTCATTGTTTTAATTGCTAGAACTGAACAATTACCCAAAGTACCAAAGAGAATTCACCTTTGATGGCTTGATAGAAACTCTACATCATATATCAAGCAAAGCCAGAAAACCAGATAGGATATCAATTATCAATATAAAAGTGCCTAAGAAACCAGCCAGAACTAGGATTAATCATATTTAGTCATGTGCTTGGTTTATGGCTAGAAGAACAAGCTAATGAAAGTCTCTTGGGAGAAAAAGGGAAAGGGAATAAAAAGTATTTGGACTTGAGAAGAATGACATATATGAGTAATAAAAGAGGCAAGAAATCGGAGATGGGGACGTGGGGGTGATGGGGGACCGGTGAGAGGAAATTTCAAGAGAAGAAGAAAGATAGACGGCCATGATTCAATGGCAAATAAGCAGGTTCAGGCAAATACGGTCTTTAATGTGTTTTCTCATTGAATTTGGCTTAAGCGTCTTCTGTAATAATGTTTTTTGTACACTTCCTACTCTTCCGGTTTGAGGCATCGGACTCTCCATGAGGGCTGTTTTCCCAACTTCTCCTCCTTGGCCACATACAACCAGAAGTTGAGATAACCCTCTTTTAAGTCCAGATGAGGCTCCCCTAGCTGAGAGCTCTGTGAGGCAAGACCTTGGTACCCCTGAGAACCATGCTTGCCCACCCCATATTTTATGACTCCAAGCTCTCACTGCCAAGGGCCCAGGTTCAATCCCTTGTCGGGGAACTAAGATCCCGTGTGCTGTGCAGAAAGGCCAAAAAAAGAAGGGGGATTGCACGTTACAGTTGATGACTTGTCATTGTTTTCATTGGCCATGTTTTTTCCTAATGGTATAAAATAATAGCATCTTAACGATCAGTGGTGATATAGATTCAATGATCTGTGGACGTAGGTGCTCAAAAATTATTGTTGGTTTAACACATGCAATAACATATCCCCCTGGTTCTAGTTCACATAAAAACGAAATGCTTAAGGTTGGGTCTGGGTTGTGCGTTGGCCACGGACAAGGTGGAGTGGAGGGTTGGTCTGTGGTTGTCTTGGCTGAGAATTTTACTGCTGTATCCTTTCCCTTCAGTGGAGCTGATAGATGGCTTTGTTCATAATTTCAAGGGAAATGTTGAACCAGTTAAGACATACTCCCGATAAGCCAGGTTTAAAATAATAAGCAGTACTTTTGCCTTAATTATCCAGAAAAGTGCTTAATGTTCTACTTTGGATTGCATATCCATCAATATTTCTCTTGAAAATCCATGAAGATACATTGGTGGAGAAGCAATGGTTTCTCTCTCTCTCTCTCTCTTTCTCAATAGAATGAGCTGTAGATTCCATTAGGATAAAGTATGGGTTTTTAAAATAAATCAGGATAAAGTATGGGTTTTTAAAATAAATCAGGATCTTTTTACCCATCATCATCACCAACGCCATCATCTCTTAGAGAGGTTCCCAATCTACAGAAGAGACAAGTACACATAGATAAGTACATTTCCTACACTTCAAATTTGATAATCCACCTTCAGGATATCAGCTAAGTTACACCCTATATTTAACTTTGTGAAATACTCTGCTGTTTTATAGTGTTCAGATCTCAATATAGTTTGGTTTCCTTTGAATGGAAAATTTGAATCTGATTCTGATATTGCAGCAGGATCTGTTATACTCTTCTTTGTGTGAACACAGAAGGGGAAAACCACATAAACATTTTTAAATGTCAAAGCCTGAGATGGGAAGGGAGGCGATATTTAATATTGAGCATATGCTAGAATAAGGCCTTCAAATGAAAAGTATCCTGATTATTAAGATACGTGAAATACTTTGGGGTCTCCATTATATAGCCATTTCAAGCAGTGGTGTTTTTAACTTCTAAATTGTCTGATAAATGTGTTAGGACAAAAATGGTGTAAACACTAGTTTTGGCTTAGCGAAATATCTATATATTTGCCAGAGAGCTTGAATTTTGACAATTTGTGACATCATTGTGTATATAAAATACAGTGTATGAAGGCAAATTATATATCCCATGCAGAAATGTGGATACATACATAAAGGAAAATGAAAATAAACTAGAGCATTACAGAAGTGCTTATGAGCCTATGGCATTTAACACATCTCAATCATTTATGCAGTATTTGATATAAACATCAAAAACATAATTTGATGTTTATATATGAACACATAAAAATAAATAACATGGAAAAATAAAGTTGTAGTGAAATTTTCATTTTCATTTTTCCTTAGCACTTTTATTTTTAAACAATGTTATGACTGTCATCAAATCAGCCAAGTTGAGAATTGCATCAGTAGAGACAGCCGGTCTTGATAATTCAAACCCAAAAGACCTTTTCTCAAAGGATATATTCTCTGGTGTGTTTGGTCTGGATAGTTTCTTACATCTCTAATTTATTCTTCTGTGTACCTTGCATGAAGACGATATCTATAATTCAATGCAATATCTGTAAAGATGTAAAACCTTTTCTAAAAACCTGAGTGTTTAGTGTCATGGAGACAACTCAGAAGGTGGAATTAATATGAGAGTAGGTGGTGATGGGGTATGTATGTGACCCAGATTTTGAAGATATTTGTCTTTCAGTCGAGGTGCATTTATTGAGTACCTACCATCTCCCCAGTGCTGTGCTTAAAAGACGTGTGTTGCAGTGCAAACACAGCATAAAATGTGGATCCTTCTCATAAGGAGCTTACATGCAAACTGTGCTGATATGAACAGTGAACTTCCAGTGTATATTAAAGTGCCAGATGTGGTGGTATGCTGATTAGAGAATAGAAATATGTACTGAAGTATTATGTGTACAGAAAGGAAGTAAAGGGTCATTTAATGGGGAAGAGATGGTGGGCTGGAGTCATCAGGAATAGATCCTCAGAGGAGGTGGGGCCTGGGCTGGTCCTTGGAGGAAGGGGAATAGAAGTATGTCTCAGAGAAAGAGAAGACTATTGGTGGAATGATGGGAGGGAGGTGAGCAGGGAGCACGTGGGGGTCATCGAGACACTGCCTGGCATCATTTTGTGAGTAGTGAGAATAGAGTTACCTCGGTACGTTGTGGTCAAGTAATAAAAACAGTGAAAGACAGACAGCTAATTTTACATTTGGTGTTTTAGGCTATGGGATCTGTATTAGGAAACTGCGCCAGGACGTGCCATTACGAAAGCAGTGCTTTCACGCCTTGCAGGACACAAGCAGCGAGACTTCTAGAAGGTGGTTAGAACAGTCCAGGCACACTGTGATGAGGACAAATGCTTCTCACAGCTGGAAAGGCAAAAAAGAGACTGCAAATGACTGTCCAAAAATATTGGCCATCAAGTTCTTATGACCATGTTAATATAAGTAACTGGCAAAGATTTCATCTCAAGCCAATTTTCTTATAAATTTAGACTTTGGATAAGAGTCGTAATCGAGTAAGTAGGTAGTTGTGAACAGTGGGAAAAACTGAGATCAAAGTAGAAGCAAGAAACTGAACTGTGATCCAGAATGACTCAGGGATCATTGTGATTTACACACAAACTAGGGGGAAAAGGATCTTAAATTTGGATTAAAGAGGGATAGAATCTCCCTTAACGAGAATGCAATAACCCCTTTGCCCAGAGAACAGCACAGAGGCAGTGCAGCGTATGTGCCCTGGAGTCACACTAACCTGGCTGTGTGGTGACTAGCTTTGTGGCCTTGGGAAGGTCGGTTTCTGCATGTGTAAAACAGGAACGATAGCTGTATACACCATTTAGAGTTGCCACAAAAGCTAAATGAGATAATACATATAAAGTGCTTGGTGTATAATAAGCACTCAATAAAAGTAACTAATAAGGGGAATAAACCCCCTTTTTTTGTATTCAACTTTTAAGAGAAAGAAAGAAATGCCAGTAAATAAAACTCACATGAATAATTAGATTCCTTGTTTTTTAAAAATGAAGACAAAAATCTTATAACACATAGCTTTTGATTGTGTGGATTTAGCTTACTCTTTACACCTTGCACGTGTACAGGACTCTAGAAGGAGAACTGGTATTTATCCAGTAATGACCCTAAAGATTTTCAAGATCTTCATCAAAGAAAAAACATCTTATTGAATTTACTGTCTTTACTAAGATAGAGTATTAGACTAATATAAAATGGTTTTGGGGGAAAAAAGTCTTACACAAAAAGGGTTTGCTTGTTAAACCTCCAAAGCAAATTTCTTATAATCCCACGTTCCCTGATTTTCCTAATTACCTGACTATTTAAAATTTTACTTTTCTTTTGGAAGTAAACACCATCACCTACTTCTTTGGCCATCTTCTTTGTTCATATGCTGGTAAGTTTCAGGATGTATCAGTTAGGCACTTAATTACTGATTTGATAAATCAGTTTTCTTTTGGCCTGATTTCGCTAAAATGCATGTGGAACTTGTGACAGTCATAAAAATGAAAAAAAAAGAAAGAAAAGAAGCAAAAATCCGAAATAATGTGAGCAGAATGTCATTAAGTGAACATGATAAAGCTGGAAAGCATCTCTCTTGGTTAGAACTCCTCTTTGAAATTGTTGGGCTGCCTCTATCCTACACAGATTATCAAGGTCATGTTGAAGATTAAAATGAGCTGTGGGACAATAAATTGCCCTTTATAGCAGAAAAACATGCAAACAGAAAATGAGACCTAATGTCTTTCCACATGCCCTGATTTTTTTTTCTTTCTGAGCCTAATACACCTATTTAGTCTAATTTAGTTTTAGCTTTAGTTATGGTTTCTAAAATTACAATGTGTGCGAGGACTGGAATTTTTTTTCTTCCAACAGCAATTAGAGTGTACGTAATATGCTTTTCTCTCCTCCTTTGGGGAATGGTAAGAATCGCATATCTCCCTCCTGTCTCTGTGTCTGGTCAGCCTGCTGTGGGGACGCCTCTCACGGGGCCCAGGGTGGGAACAGTGCCTCTCCAGAACCAGCAGCCCCATAGCCTTGCATCTAGACTGGCTCTCATGTCATCGAAGTGTTAGCCCCAGCAAACAATGAAAGTACAATAATGTCTTTTTAGATTGTGAAACTAACCATACAGAGTTATTTGTAGATTTGAAAATATGACTTAAAAAATGTAGTTGAAGCCACTGTTGTTGTTTTTTTTAAAATGACCACAATACATGGTTTACATTTTAAGTTTTCTATCCCAAGAAAGAGATGACAGGACTGTTAAAGATGCTGATGGTTAGAGCAAGAAACCTGGGAATAGATAGACAAAGGTTCTGCAATCAGTTCTCCTTCACTCTCAGCTGCCATCATCACCATCTCTTTGGCTTATCCTGGCCATGCCATTAACATCTCTTAACTGTTTCCATAAATTAGAGAACTTTATGCGGGTGCCACACACAATCATGCTCTCCTCAAAGCCCACGTCATCAATTTCTTCCATCATTCAGTCAGCGAGCTTTTACTGAGGGCTTACGATGTGCAGGGCGCAAGATCATCTTGGATGGGTACGAAATGGACTCCATCTTCACAGAATTGCCCCCTGGTTTCTATAAGTTCTTTGTACATTTACTTTATGTTATAGTTAGATGATCGATGATAGATAGATAGATATAGACATACATAAGTATTACATAAGACATTACATACATAAGACATACATAAAATGAGTAAACTCATTTTACTAAAGGCTTTGAATAAGCGCTCAAGAAATACCTACTGCATGAATGAATGAACAAACCGTACTGGTGTGGCTCCCTGTTGGCACTTTTCCACAGCCAGCTCAGACTCCAAGGTCTCTCCTGCGTCTAGGGAGTTGTCAGGAATGTCTGGAATGCGGCAGCGCTGGCTGAATGGAGTTCCTCTCTGATAGATTTCTGAGTTGTCTGGTTTCTTGGGCAGAATGAATAGTGGCAGAAGGTGTAGGAGCCACTTCTGGGCTCTGAGAACTATCTGGGGTTCCCTCTCTGAACTGTGGCATACCTCATAGTCTCCCCGCCACCCCAGTCACCCAGGTTCATTTCCCACATGAGAGTGGAGCCTGGAAAGAATTTTCTCCAAATTGCATTCAATGCCGCATATCCATGTTTGTGTTTGAATTTAGCTACTAGAGGAGGTATCAGATGTAGTATTCAAGGCATTAGGTTTAAAAATATGTATTTTTCATTCTTTTCGAACTATTTAGATTAAGATTTTAAATGAAAGAATTGCTTTGGAAACACAACTACATTCCTAGGTTTAAGTGAGACACTCAGGTCTATCTGGTCTAGGATGGCAAGCAAAGCTTCCGGAAATCCCCCTAGCCCTCTTCCAGCTCCTTCTCTCTCTCAGGTGATTTTCATACGAAATGTCAGTGGCTCCAAGATGTAGTTTTCTCAGAGTCCTCATTCTGTTGAATTGGCCCCATAGAATGATCATACTTCTTTTTGAAATAGAACTATGCAAAGTCTTGTATTCTATGACAGAATTTAATACCAATAATTACTTAAAATTTAATGAATTTCACTACTGACTTAATTGCTTTTGAGTAGTTCCACTTAACTTATTGAAGACAAGCAAGGACATATTCATTTAATGAGCAGCAGAAGTCTTGCCCTCACATCTGCCTACGTTCTCTTTTCAATTAATCAATTATAGTCCAATGGTGTGTAATTACACATTAAGAAAGTTATTGGATATCGCAGCATGTCTGTCCCTGGGGGGCTCATGAATACACTAATATAACACACCTGTAATGACCTGTGCTTAGATCTACAACTTACACTCATTTCTCTCCCTCTCTTCCTCTCTCTTTGCTAAATTAAGATGAGAGCAATTACCATTAACTTTTTGAGTCACATCTAGTCAATGTGATATGGAGAGAGAAAGTGAAAAAGACTGAAAGAAAAGTAAAAATGGAGGAAAAAGACTTTATCTCCAAGTATGAGTAATCTGCCTTTTGAAATTAAGCTTCCTGAGACCTGGTCCTGAGAGCCATTGCAGCTGTGGTTGGTGGTCGTCCATCAGAACTGTGTCTACTGAATCGTACCGAATTCTTGAGAAAATCAGGCCAGCATTATTTGAACTCAAATAGTGTCTTGCTTCCCAGCTTCCTTCAATCTCCTGATGAGAGAAATAGGAAAACCTTTTGAAATCACATTCAGGCAAATTTGCTTGGCTTGTTTCAAATCAAACCGAAGTCTGGAACTGATCCCCGAGCAGGAGCGCTAAGCCTCCGCATAGCAACTAAGCCGCGTTAAAAAAAAAATAATAATAACAAAGAAAGAAAGAAAAAAGAACCCACTAAAAATGCAGCACAAACAAAGAGCAAATTTTACTACGTTCATGGCCTAAAGGCTCTGGTTATGTGAAGGGGTCTATTCCAGTATGTCCTTCTGATTTATGCTAAATCAGTAAAACCCAACAAGAACCTCTTAATCCAAATTATATAGTCAGAGACATTCTAAATGCCTAAACCAACCAAGTGATTTTAAGCAAATGCCCTGTTAAAATAAGCTTTTGATGTCTGCACTACTCCAACTCAAGAAGCAATCTGTTGACATTTTCGGCAAATGCTATCTTCGTCTGAGACAGAGGCAGCCGTGGCTTCTTCAGAGTATTTTTCAGAGTGAAGCGATTCTTCTCTCCTTCCCTCCCTCCTCCCCAACAAAAAAACCCTGCTTCTATTATCCCCTCATTGAGGTACTGACACGGTCAAGTCTATTGTGATGAATGGCTGTCCATCAGGATAGAAAGAAGGATACGTTGGTACTCAGCTAGCAGATGCTCATGAACATGCAAATGAATGTGGTGAGCCTCCTTGGTAGGAAGGATTTGCTTTGTTGATGTTTTTAACTCTGCAACCAATTTTGGGCATTTTGTGTGCTGTTTTGCCTGCTTACAGCCACTGGCCGCACATACCCCACTGTCACTTGGGCAAAGCCTGCCTCTCCGTGTGCCTCCTGGGGATGCCCAAGACCCCACTGGCCCAGAACAGAGGATGTGTGTCAGCGGCACAGAGGCACCCCATGTACTTTCAGGGTGTGTCCTTTCCTGGCACTCCTGGCCCGTCGGGACAAATGTCTCTACCGAAGGGGCTGTCTTCCTGTGTGGGCTCCATTTGTGGCATCTCATGGGCCTCCATGGGGTTGGATTGTAAATAGTGGCCACCACATAAAACATGCCATCTGTACCCCTGTGGGTAGTAGGATGGAACACAAAAAAGATTTATTCCAGGAATATGAACTGATGTTTACAGACATGCCAGGGCTGGCTTTGAAAACACAGTGGAAAACTGTCTCAAAAGCAGTTTAAGTACCATGTAATAGGAGTCTCAAAAAAGTGCCGTAGGAGCATGAAGGAAACCTCTATGCCCAGGGAGGTGCACCAAGCTGGTGTGTCCGCACCAAGCTGGTGTTTCCACACCAGTCCCCTTCCCCCCGGAGATGGGAGGTCCCATGAGGGAAGGCAGGGCCAGAAGGTGGAGGGTACCTGTGGCTCTCATGCTTTGGGGGCCTGGAGTACCCCCAACCCCCAACCCCTGTAATAATTCCTTAAAAAGTGGAGGGTGAGGAGATAAGTTCAGATTGAACAAATTGGATTGCTCTTGGGAAAGTTTCCTTGTTTGCTGGGCTGGGATTTCAGGGCTGTGTTGGGGGATGTCCTTTGTTGAGGGCATCATACCCACAGGCAGACACAGGCACCTTGGCTATCGGGGTGATGACTGCACATCCCGGGATTTGCACAGCCTTCCCAGTTTCACGATTATCGTCTGTTTTCACAAACCAGTGGTCCTCAGATGAGTTCAGGTGCCCAGCATCTGGAAGTAGTGTCACTCTTGGGAACACTATGAATTATTGACCTATTTAATCCCCACTGCATGAACTAGGAGGAATTTTTGCCATCTGTAATACACATATGAGATACAAAGTCATCACCAGTTCAGTAAATATATTATCAAGCTAACTAAACAGGAGTGACCGTTTCTTGTTTCCCATTCATCTTCCTTTGCTGCTTGCCCATTGGTTCCGTCATCTTTGAATGCCTTGCTAGCAGATACTGCAGCCTCCGTCTGTGAGATAGTCCTTTGCTGCTGAATCTGGGTAGTTCCTGTTTATGCATGCTGTGGTTACTGCCTTGTGATAGGAGTTTATTTCCCTGCTCAGCCTGTTCTGGAGACCTGACCACTCCGTTTATGAAGAGACTGAAGGGAGTGGCGTCTCATATTTCTAAACTCAATCCCGCATCTCTACCCCGACCCCAGTTGCCATCTATTTCCCCTTCCCACCTTCTTCCCTTCGGAAACTAAGAAGGGTGAGGGCAGGGGATAGGCAGGCTTTCTTGGCCCTCACTACAGTGTGGATGTCGGTGAGGGCGCCCCCTAGTGATTTGTGGTATAATAACGCCCTCCAAGTTGGCCCTGAAGTTGGATCCTGTGTCTCGACCCAGGCCTGCATAATTGTGCCAGCACTTTGGGACCTGTGAGTTTGATATATTAGATTCTCTGTGCCAGACTGTGGTGTGTGTGTGTGTGTGTGTCCCTGTGGGCGTGCATGTGCATGCAGCAAATTTTTACTGAGGGCTTTTATTATCACAGGACCATGAGAAGCTCAAATATGACATTCCAGTTCATAAAAACTTTTCAGCCCCCAGGAACTTCTTCCTGGCTGCATTTCCCCACAGGTTACGGTCACCTGTCAGTCTGCTCAGAGACATCTTCCCCTCCTCCCATTTCCTCGCCTCACTTTTCCGTCTGTTCATACCCCGTGCTCACATTTCCCTCAACTTTTTATGTTGAACAGACCAGGCACTGCCCGGCAGCCTTTGTGCTTCCTGTACTCTCTGAGTGTATTTCCCTTTTGTTCTCACATATTGTATACTATAGTATCTTTTTTGAAGTCCCGCAGGGAATAAAGCAAGTCAAAGTAGGGCTGATGCTTGTGTGTACGCTTTAAAGACCAGACAGCTGCCGTTTACAGACCCATGGCGGGGGGGCGGGGGGGCCGGCTGGGGGGCCGGCAGGGCTGATGTGGGGCAGCCCCAGAGGTGGTGAAGCTCAGGGATCTCTGCCTCTTGCTCAGTGAGCTGCCCTTCTCCTACTAGAGGTTCTCCTGCCATAGCTAAATCTTGAAGCTTTCTAGTTAAAGCTGAGGAAAATATATAGGAGAAAAACATAAATGTGCAAAATCAGTGCATTAACATTTCTCCTCAGTGGTCTGGGAGGAGACAAAGTGATTTGATTGAAGTAGCAGCTCCAGCTGGTCCAGCTTAGAGGCAAACAGTGTGTCCTTGGGCGCTGAGTTTCAGAACCACCACCCCCAGAGTCTCTGAGAATGTCCCAGGGAGTGAGAAGCTTCAGCATGCTGGTGTGGCTTCCACACTGCCTCTGGCTCCCGAAAGCAAACCCCAATCTTCCCTTAGACCATAGGCCCTGTCTTGGGGTTCAGAAGATATGGTTCCGTTGACTGTGGGCTGACCCTCCCACCCCAGGTTGTCTGTAGCCCCTCACTATCAAAATGTGGTCCACCCACGGGCAGCCTGGACTCCACCTGGGCCCCTGGCAGGATTGCAGACTCTCAGGCCCTACCCAGCCGTCCTGAATCAGAACCTGCATTTTAACAAGATCCTGGGGGAGTCACGTGTACCCTAAAGTTTGAGAAGCTCTGGGCTAGGGTATTTTTATCCTGTAAATTTGAGTCGGCTTCAGCGGGCTCCTTATCATCATAGGACACCTGCCCACAACGCATTAAAAAATTCATACCCCGGGCTTCCCTGGTGGCGCAGTGGTTGGGAGTCCGCCTGCCGATGCAGGGGACGCGGGTTCGTGCCCCGATCCGGGAGGATCCCATGTGCCGCGGAGCGGCTGGGCCCGTGAGCCATGGCCGCTGAGCCTGCGCGTCCGGAGCCTGTGCTCCACAACGGGAGAGGCCACAGCAGTGAGAGGCCCGCGTACCGCAAAAAACAAAAACAAAAACAAAAACAAAAACAAAAACAAAAACAAACAAAAAAAATTCATACCCCGTACTCCTTCCCCTGCTGGAGTCTCTTTCACAGCCACTGAAAATCTTATCCCGTTCAACAGATAGAATTCGTACCCTCAGCTGAGAGAGTATCTTGCTGGGAGTCTCTAGAAGGAGCAGGTTGGGGGCTGGTAAAGGTAGATGGGATGCGGGACACAGCCTCGAGAGACCGCAGCTCCATGGGAAGGAAGTTCAGCCACTGCTTTAGCGCCTCTGCATATTTGCAGCCGGAGTTTTAGGGCTCCAGTTTGGGAAGAAAAGGTGAGGCCGTTGATGGGAAACTGAATTCCAAACAGCTTCTGGTGCCTGGCATTTGGGCTTCATTGTTTAATCCCCAAAGGGAAAAGACAGGGTTCCCGTGTGGCATCTCACCCTAGGAGAGGTGGCTCAGCCTGGTGGGATGGGAGGTGGGGTCCACAGGCTGGGCAGGGTGGAGGATAGAGGGGCAAGGTCTGAACCAGGATTCATCCCCTTGTTTTCTGCCTGGAGGACCAGGAGGGGCTGGACTTGGCTGGCTTCCCTCTGCTCAGGCAGGTGAACATGTGCTGTGGGAAGGGTAGTCTGGGCAATCCCGGTCCCTGCCATGTGACTTCTAAGTAGCTGTCCACAGTGGTGCCCAACTTGGGGCTTAGCACTGCCCCCATTCCTCCCTTCCCTCCCCACCCTGTGCATTGAACAGGTGAGGGAGCTTAGCACATGACAGACTGGGAGGCCTTGGGTTTCTCATAGTCTGGGTACAGAGTCTGTTGTCCACACCAAGAAAGGGAACTGGGAAGAAGGTGTGTGTGACAAGGGATTAGGGCCAGTGAGCATTTGACCTTAAGTCCAGTCCTGGGGATGTGCTCTGGGTGATGTTATTAATATGGCTACTGTACCTTTTCCAGGGCACCTGGTTTCAAATGTTCTGCCTGTTGTCACTATAAATCAGCAAGATGACTTGGGGCTTCAGCTATACATCCCAGTCTGCCTTACACACCGTGGCAGAACAAATATAGGTCAGATCATGTGTCCTGATGTTTTTTTTCAGGCAATTGGTGACAATTTATTGCACAACAGGAAGTGGACAGTTAACTTAAAGGATCATGTCTATGGCCACCCGGAATTTCTGGGACAGGCCTGATGTAAAATATTCTGGCCTGTTATCATTAAACTCCCCAGGAACACTGGTGCACCTCCAGCTGGGCCTTCATGTTCTGCTGCTGGTGTCAAATACGGGCATTGTTGCAGAAAAAATTAAGTTAATGAATATAGGGACTTCTCTGGTGGTCCAGTGGTTAGGACTCCGATCTTCCACTGTGGTGGGCGTGGGTTCGATCCCTGATCGGGGAACTAAGATCCCACGTCCCTCATGGTGCAACCAAAACATTTTTTTAAATGAATATAATTTTTTCCATTTAAGAGTTTTTCTTCTAATTTTTCTTAAGCATTTGGTACCTGGTACCTATTATAGCAAGCATATGCTAGCACTTGACAAACTGAAGAAGCAATAGAAAAGCCTTAGTACTGAAGGACTCAGGAAGAGCTGCTCACGTGCAGTTCAGCAGCCTTTTGTGTGCGTGTGGGCAGTATGTGGCTTAAGGTTGGGTCTTCTTGACGATGTACATGCAGTACAGTCAGTATAATCACCTTTTCTGGGTATAACATTGTTTTCAGTTCAAATGATAGAATTAACTCTATCAGCATTTTATGCTGTCCTCTGACCAGATGTGAGAGACTGTGTCAGTCAGGGTCCTAACGGCTGCTGGAGCTTTGGACCTTTTTAGAGGGCCAGCTGGAGAGAGGTGGATTGGCTTGTAACCATGAAGATGCTCTGATTTGAAGGGCTACTCAAGGGGGAGGGATGGCCACCCACTCACCTGAAATTCTACCATCAGAGGCTATTTGCTTTGGGTTTTGATGCTATCTAAGGTGAAAGCCTTGGGTTTTATCTATCTGGGATCAAGGTCCTGAAAGAAGGATAGATAACCAAGAGAGAGACAGACCTATGAAGGAGAAAGTGGGATAAACATCTTACATCTCACACATCACTAGTTCTGTTCAGAACCGGGCTTGTCTCTTCCTCACTGCCCAAGGGAACAAAGTGCTGTCAGTGACTTGGTTGGCAATTGTGCTGTTGCTTCCCTCCGCCTCAGTTGTTTCTAAATGGTGATCCCTGGACTGGGGCATTATGAATGGGAAAAATGAGGATGCTGTTTAAATACTTTATATGGAGGTGTAAGGTCCCAGTCTTTTGGGGGAAGGCTGATCTTTTCTTTCTGAGATTATGTCTTTTGGTTGTGTGGCATTGAAATGTATTTTTTCTTTTCTTTTTTTAAAATTGAGATTGCAGTGATAATAAATAGTGGTTTTTAAAAAGTCTTAGGCAAACATGAATCAAGGGACTTACATAGGCAAACTTAAAAGCTGTTTTTGAGTTTCCACTGAGTATGGAACCCAAAGTCAGGGAATACTTAGTGCTCAGGGATCTCACTATGACATGGTCATCTCTTTTAAAATGAAAGCTTTATGTTTGCAAGGGTTCTCCATCAGACACTGTATGCAAAGCCTTCAGGAGATGAGTTAAGAAACAGACACTGCCCTCGAGAAGCTAAGAGTCTAGGACAGACATGATAAAAACTCAAGTAACATCAGAAATTACAGTGACCTGAGCTTTGAGCAAGGGGAAAAGTGCCAAAGAAGGGTCCCAAGGAGGGACGAATCACATCCGATCCACGGGAGGGAATCAGGTGAGTCTGTTAGATTTGGTGTCAGAAAGCTCCTTCGGCTGACACAGAAACAAGGGGCATCCGTCACTTCTGACCTGCTCATTATCGCCCTCCCCAAAGAAAAACCTAGGGAGCGTCATCCTTGCCCCCCAGCTATTCACACCCTAATCTGCCACTTTGAGTGTTTCATAAAAAGTGAGGCCAGACTGTCCCTTAGACCTGTGATCTCAGTGGGGTTTTGATTACATGCCCCACCAGGAGAAAAACAAAAAATTAGACACCCTAATATTTTCTTCCACCACTTCAGTGGATTGTCTTTGTACCCTCTGAGGTGCCCTGCCCCACCTCAGAGATCAACACTCTAGAGAGGGGCACATAGGCTGCTGAAGGAGACTGGGTTTTGTAGGAATAGCTTCCCTAGACAAGAAAAGCCTCAGGATGTATACCATTAGGCTACACATCCTATTCCTCGGCAAATCTCAGGAATACATTGATGTCTGTGGATGGTAGAGAGAAATTACAGAACAACTGTGGGGCACGATGCTGAGATTCTTGGTCGTGATTCAGCTTGTAGTGCAGAATTTGTATTTAACACATAGGTAGTTGATGCCTTCCCCAGGACCTCTCTGCCGGATCCCGAGGAGCTTTCAGGCTGGGATGGTATGTGGTGTTAGCAGCCCTGCTCCGTGGGCTGATCTTACCCACTGGCTCCATTAGGGCATTAGGAATCCCAGATAAAAGTGGACAGAGATTCTGGAAGGTCTACCTGGGAAGCCCTGCACCCTATCCCTGGGGAGGACTAAACTGGGAGGGAGACAGTAAATTGGAGCTGGGCAATGGGGTCATAATCTTAAGATGCTGCCCAAGCCGTCCCAGGGCTCCATCCTCTGGTGCTTTTTGACCCATTCCTGACCTAGGGATCCAGTTCTAGGAGGATCCCCCCCACCATAAACACACATCTCCAGTTTCCATAAGCCAAGGCAGGGCCCACAGAGGGATCAATTCATAGGAATTCATTTGAAGAGCCTTCTTCTTAGTCACATCTCCTCTCCCAGTTGGAGGCCCCCTGCCCCGTTTCATAGGTTGTGTGCTCTGTGGAAAACTGAGAAAACACCTAACACTTTAGCAAACCTCTGTCAGGCACCTACCGAGGGTCAGGTACTTGGGAAAAGCTGGGAGCAGAAGGGGAATGAGACGGATTCTTCCCTTCCCCTGGTGCTCATTGGGTCCAGAGCTGCCTAGGGTCCCCCAGAACAAGGCAGCTGGGCCAGGACTGCAAAGCTAGCCCGTCTTCCTTTCTGGGGGAGGAGGAGCCATAACAGCTTTCTGGGCTGTCTCCTGTGAAACGTTTCACAGCCAGGATCCTTGCCACTTCCTGAAGAGGAGGGCATATCCGAGGTGAGTGGCCCGCAGAGGCGGCAGGGAGTGAGGAAGGATGGTCTGGGAAGAAGACATGGCAGGTCTCAGCAGCCAAAAGATCCAAGAGCCGACCTATGGCCTTTGCTCAGGAGGCCGGGGCAGGTGCCACGTGGCTACCACGCAAGCCCTGAGGGGACCCCACCTGCTGCAGACCAGCTGAGTCAGAACCCTTGAGAATGGGGGCCGAGAAAATCTTTTGCAGTGATTCTAACGTGTTGTGAAGCACTTGGAGAATCTACGGGCGCTTAGGTCCTGTGCCATGCAATACCTTCTGGCTGGTTCTGAAAATACCCACGGCAACGCTTACCTACCTTCCTCCTTCCCTCCCTCCCTCCCTCCCTCCTTCCTTCCTTCCTTCCCTCCCCCTTTCCTTCCTTTCTCTCTCTCTCTCTCTCTCTCTCTCTCTCTCTCTCTCTCTCTCACACACACACACACACACACACACACACACCCCTTGGGCAGGAAAGAAGGAGAGAGAATAATAAAGGCTATTGAACACTTGCCTTGAGAAGAATCGAACATTTGCTCAAAATGCATCATTACCATAGTTACCATTTGCTGGGTGTGAATATAATACCTGGAAAACAAAAGTATTCCAGCATGTGAGAGACAGCAGGCCGTCTGCTTGGCCATTGCAGGTGTGGCTGCCAAGTAGTGCCAAGTGGGTCCCAAACACAGGAGTCTCACCCTCTGGTTTTGCTTCCCAACCTGCCACGTCAGTCCCATCAGGCCCCATCTTTTACTGCTGAAGGTCAAATGATTCTCCCCTGGTCGCTGCCCCTGTTCCCCCTTCCCTAAAGACTTCAGAGGCAGGGCTCGTGATAAGAACCCACGTGAGGCCTTTGTGGGACTCTCTGAGCCTGAGGTGTTTATCCTCCTTCTGAATGGCTTCTCCTGGGGAGGGGGAAGGGGAGGGGGCCCTGGCGGAGCCAAAGAACAGTAATCTTCGGAAAAGAAAGAAAAGGGCCACAACCACGGCAACAAAAACTTCCTGCAGATGTGGAATTTGAAGGAATCCAGGGAAAAGAAGCCTATTTTTAGCAGGAGTGAGAGTGCAAACTGTGATAGTCTCCACAGGCCGCTGTCACTAACATTTGTCTATAAGCAACATTTTCATATTTAAACACGACAGCCCTGCAAATGGAAAAGAACCAACACTTTATCTGCTTGCTGAGTAAAAGCTATCGTCTTCCCTCAGCCCGGTGGGAGGACCCGCTCCATCTATTGGCATCGGGCCAGGCATTGGGTTCACCTGTGTTGCCATGGATATTCATGTGTCAGCCATTGACGGCAGGCTACTCAGCAGTGGTGACAAGGATGCCGTTCCTTCCGGGTGAGAAAGCCGTGCCGTGTTACCTCTGTAGGGAAAAACGTCCAGTGCACTTTGCTCAATTAAGCATGCATGTGTGGAAATACAACACTCAAATGAGCAGGAATAAAAATATATTAAATTTGAAGAAGTTAAGTAATACCGTCGGGAAAACCAGTGAACTTGAGGTGAACCCAAAAATGTCAAAAAAGAGAATCTCAGAAATGTGAGCCTTTCGGCCTTTTACCAGACCCCGAATGAGACATATGCATTACGTCCTGTATGCCCCATACGAATATCTTGCCCAGATCAATATCAGGGAGCCTGGCACACAAGTTCTTTTGAAACTTTAGGCAGCAAGCGCTTTTCTAAGCCCTATTAGAAAATAATCCACTGTTCATGTGGTGAGTTTGGATTGGGGAGGGGGACAGTTCTCCGAGGATGAGACCCTGAAGATGACTTCTCCAGGCCCCCAGTGCACATTCTGACTTGTACCTGTCCCTACCCTGCTGAAGTTGGTGTTAGTTATTGGCATTCCTGCCGGTCAACGGTGGCTCAAAACTGAGTAGAAAAAGAGGGAGAAAAGAACAGGGAAGCACTGAGAGCCTCAAGTCGACCTAGGTGCAGCTGCTTTTATTATTCCCAGCTTGGGTTGACATTGCTATACATGCAGAGAAGTGTGAGCTTTTCTAGGTGATCAGCAAAGCAAAGCAGGAGAAGTTGAAGGGTTTGCTTAGCTTCGTTGTAGGCTTGTGGCAGTAGTTTCAAAATGTGGTCCCCAGGCCAGCTGCGTCGGCCTCACCTAGGAACTTGTTAGAAATGCAGATTCTTAGACCCCCATCCCAGACCAGAATCACAAACTCTGGGGGTGTTGCCCTGGAATGTGTGGGGTTAACATTTTTTAATACTGTGCTAAAATATAATGTAACATAACATTTGCAATTTTAACCATATTAAGCATAGAATTCAGTGGCATTCTCAATGTTGTACAACCATCACCACTATTTCCAGAACTTTCATCACCCCAAACAGAAAATCTATAATCTATAATCGTTAAGCAATAACTCCCCTCACTCCCCCAGCCACTGAGAACCTCTTATCTACTTTCTGTCCCTATGCGTTGCCTATTCTAGAGATATTTCATGCAGGTGGAATCATGCAATATCTGGCCTTTTGGGTCTGGCTCCTTTCACTTAGCATAATGTTTTCAAGGTTCATCCGTGGTGGTGTAGCATGTATCAGCACTTTGTTCATCTTTATGGTTGAATAATATTTCATTGTATGCATGTGCCAAGTTTTGTTTATCCATTCAACTGTTGATGAACACTTGGATTGTCTCCATCCTTTGGCTACTGTGAATAATGCTTCAATGAACATTGGTCTGGAAATATCTGGAATCTGTGGTTTAACAAGACCACCAGGTGATTCTGATGTGTACTTAATTAAGTTGGAGAAGGTCTGGCCCAGAGCCCCAGAGCTGTCTTTCTATAGAAACTTGGAACACTCAGTGCAGTCTGCCCTACTGCAGCTTCATCCATCCTAGCCAGGGGTCAAGGCTGTGGCCGCTTACATTTCATTTATGCTACAGAGATCGATATTTAGAGTTTCTCAAGGGTCCTTCTAAGACTAATCCCAGAAGAAAAATACCTGTTCAGATCAGGGATTCTCTTTGACTTTATTTCAAGGGTGATGCCTCAAAATATTTTAAAGGGCTGACAGAAAAACATTTATTAAAAATACATAACCATTCAGTTGTTGATTGGAATTTCACTCACATGTTTTGTGTTACCCCATGATGACCTTGGTATTAACTATAACAATGACCCACTCTACTCCTGTCTGTAGAAAACAGCCCTTTTTTCCCCCCTGAGAATTGTAGAGGTAGTACGTGGGAAGAAAAGAAAGAGAAAAGGAAAAATGTATTTGCTATAAGTTCACAGATACTTGGGTAATGTTCAGGGACTATTGTCTTAACTTATAGGCCCCAATATGTTATTCTCAGCTAATTATTCTTCCTATTCAGAAAGGTTAAATAACTTGCTTGTGGTTGCAGGGCTAGAAAATGACAAAGCCAGCAATTAGAATCCAGCTCTCAGTCCAAAGTTGCTGAATAAATCAATTTATACTGGCTGTGGGTGGTTTAAAATGTTACCCCTTTGGGGATATTTGGATTTTTAACAGAGGACTCCTGGATATGTATTATTTTAACCTAAAGAAATAAATCTTTAAAGGTAGAATGTCATACCTGAAGAAGAGGAAAGGAAGACCTTTCCAACACCGCGGAACCACACTGTGGAGTACCCTGCAAGCTAAGCGCTAGCGATCCCTGGAGGGCAGGCTCAGGAGAGTGTTGTGTTTTACCCTGGGTGTCACGTGTTGAGAATGAAATGAAGGTGAGATGGAGGCAGCCAGAACTGTGACAGTCTGGAAGTCATGATGCCCTAAGGACAATGGAAGTGACTGAGATGAGGCCAGGGGAACACATATGACCCTGTTGCCAGGTAGATTAAGGGCAGCTCTGCGGAAGAGGACGCAGCCATGCTGAGTGGCTCTGGGGGAGAGGGCCAGGCCTATGGGTAGGGGTTGCAGGAAGGCAGATTTCTTCTCAGTATCAGAAAGAGTTTGCTCAGAAGAGTAGGATGGACACCCTTGTGGAGTAGTGAGTTCCCCGTTGGCAGAAGCATCACAGTTGAGTCTGATGACCAGCCAAGCAGATTGTGGCAGGGCTCCCTGCACTGAATGGAAGGTGAGACAAAAATGACTCCCTGGTGCCTGTTCGACTCCAAGGCATTATGACCTTGAACTTAGCTGCTGAGTTGTTATATGCTGAATGCAAAACCAGTATTGAAAGGGAATTTGATAGTGATCTATCATTTTCACTGTTTAAATTATGTCTCTCCTTTTAAAAAAAAATCACTCAGCATCCCTGATGGACATTTCTGAAATATTTAGAGTAATTATTCTTTGGGAATTTTGTCTCCTTTTTATAAGTTCAGTGGGAGCATCAATTTGAATACCCTCTGATCACTGTGTACCGCTGTGACCCATTGGCATTTCCCTTTTTAGGCTAATCATTGGAAAGCTCAAAATGGAGCTGCTCCGTGGGTAAGCATCTTGGGAGATAACAAAGCAGGGAAGACCCAGCTGGAGTCTGAGGCAAACAACAGGGACTTTCTGTGTTATCGTTCTTCCTACTGCATTCGGCTCACATTAGTGAGGTCTGAGGATTTGGGTGGTTGGCATGATCATGGTCTTCAGACATCTGAAGGATGTAAATACTGAGGAAGGAAGAAATTTATTTAGCTCGAGACAAGGGGTATATCTAATTAGGGTAAGAGTGATGGAATGAAATTAAGCAAAGAAAGATTTAGACTGAATATTAGTGGGCTATTTCCAAGCAATAGATTGATGACGCTTTTAGATATCTTCTAGGGAATGCTGTCCTGTGTTTTCCAAGTCACTTGAAAATCAGAGGGACAAAGGCCGAGATAATCTTGAGGAAACCACAGTCTCTGTAGATCAGGCAAATGGAGAGTGCTTAGCTTTCTGCTTTCTAGTCTGTCTCATAAACATGAAAAGCTCAGTGGGCAATCTCCTACTGAATGACTTCTGTCCGCCTATAGCAAGTGCTTGCTTTTCTTACAACCAGGACTTTTTGAAAGGTTGTTATGTTCCCAAGGGTCAAATCCAAATGTGAGAATCAGAGGAGAATTCTGGAGAGAATCTGGGCTGGAGCAGGCACCTGACTTCTCTGCCTGCTTGTTAGTGGTGCCTCTAAGGGGCAGGAAGAGGAGGCGAACGTCAAACATTCTGTGATTGGTGGGAAAGGATCTTGAAACTCTGGGTCAAAAGGAGACACCTGCTGCAGGGAGAATTGAAAACAACTGGTTGAGGAAGATGGCGACCTCAGCCACTGCATAACCCTCCATAAACCTGGAGCTTGTCTTCTCTGGACCATTTCCCCTACATGCTAGGAATCTACTTGTTCCTCCCAAAGTCTAGTACAGACAACTCTTCCAGGATGGGCCCAGATTCTGGGGGCCACCAGTCACCGTCTAGGACTTGCGGCCTTCCCGGACCAGCCGTGTGGTCTGGGACCAGCTGGTCACGTGCGGCCATGTGACCAGCCATTGTGGGCACATGCATAGCCTGGAGGGTGTGGGACTGGGCTTTCCTTCTGAGACTAATTAGAGACATTTGAAATGAGGTATTTTGCATAAGCCATTAAATAGTACTGACAGGTAAAACAATGGAAAGATATACTGAATTTGGTAGAGATTTTTATGTTTAACCTCTTGGGGGGGTGTCAGTACTCCCGGCTTCCTCTGTGGTCACAGAGGTGGGCAGTCCGGGTAGGGGGGCTATTTTCCTATAACAGGGGCAGCTCCCATGTAATTTTCCAGTTTGAATCCTACATCTTTTTTTATTAAATAAGATGGAGTTTTACTCTTTAAAACAGACCATCGCCGGTCTGCACGGCTAGCTTTGTCTTAAAAGGGAATAAAATTCTTAAGTTGAAACCAAATCGGAGACTGTTCTATGGCGCGCTCTGCGAGGGGCGTGCAGAGACGTGGGTCTGCTGATTACCTTAATTGCGGAGACAGCGGGGTCCATAATCTCTGGACACTCGCTGCGTGTGTTCTCCCCGTCCTTGGATTTAGACGGCCTTTGATCATCCTGCCCGGCCTAGAATCCCGAATTCCACTGATGACGAGCCTCAGGCCGTCCACTGTTGCATTCAGGCGTTCGTTCGGGAAGCCCTCTCTCTGTCTCCAGGATGTTCTGGGTTGGAGCCGGGAGAGGACGGACAGGCAGCAAAAATCAGAGTCAGAAACCCCTCAGCAGCAGAGAGAAGGGCACCGGGGAGCTGCTGACAGGGATGAAATGGGAGGCGGAAAGGCCGCGGCGGAAGCAGCAGCGTTCCCCAGGAGGGCCGTGGCTGCTGCCCACCCGAGGAGACGTCCTCTCGGCATGAGGGCACTAGGTAAAGCAGGGTTAGCCCTTGATGAGGTTTTTATGTGCACTCCGGGTTTTGAATTTTCCTGCTGGCATCTCATCACAGTGTGGGGTAGTAGCCAAGGAAACCCTCAGGTGCCTTCCACGTCCATTTCCAACCCTGGTTCTGAAGAGGGCAGGGTGCCCCCCGTGCCCCTGAGGTCTCAAGGGGCATTATAAAACTCTCCAAATAAGACGAATTTGGATTCTTGCTAATTTAAAAAGTCAGTGTAATAATGAGTGTGTTGGAAAATGGAAGAAACTACCTTCTAAAAGGGGGGGGGTAGTCATGCTACAGGACTGGGTTGAACTGAGGGTTAGTGTCGTGTTTACTGTTACTGAACATCAAAGATGTCTTAAGCTAGGAACACAGTTGTCTCTCTCAGTGTGACTCCCATTTACTGCGTGTCAAGCTGCAGGAAGTCCAGCTGATGTAAATAGATTAATATTTAAAAAGTAATACAGAAGAGTAAGGTACCGAACATGTAATGTTTAATTATTAAAAACCCATAATGGAATTCCAATCCGAGCTCACGTCTTACGTCTCACTGGCGCTAAGCAAAAAACTCAATTAGCCAGCGAGTCTGCTCACTCCACGGCTCATTTTGACTCTCCCAGGGCCAAGCCCGTGTTCTCTTAAAGTGTCTAGAAACATAGGTATGGGCAGCTTAGGTAGTACTAGGCTTTCTCATTAGACAATTGACGCAACCCTTTTCAGTCAGATTGTTGGATAAAATGACTGTACGTTGTTAACAGGACTTAGGAAAGAATTTGAGTTACTTCCAACTGATAGGACTTGGGAGAGTAGGTGATCTGTTAGAAATCACAGTATTAGGGCCTCCGTGCTCCTGCTGGGTTTATCAGGCTATGAAGTGTGTGTTACAGGATGCAGGTGTCTGATTAGAAAAATGGACTTAGCCCAGGGATAGTTAACCACCCATTTTCCTTTTGAGACCATAGTTCTCCTGGCCCTTTAGGACACACTCTTTTTTTCTTTTTCATTTGTTAGTTCACTTTATTATTCATTCAACAAATATTTACTGAATACTATGTGCCAAACACTCTTCCAAATGCTTGGGTTACATATTATTTACACAAAGGACAAAATTAAATTTCTTCATCCACTGTGCCTAGTTGGCAGCATGCCTCAATACAGTGGGGTGAAATATTCTGCTAAGTGGTGTTCCTGCTATCAGTTTTGCACAGTGTAACCCAATGTAGGACACACTCCTGTGAGGGTGAATTTCTCCTATGGTGGAGAATAGCCAGAGGAAGAGATAACAGGACCAGTGTGGCTTGGCGTGGAATAAACCCTCATGGACCAGTCGAATCCAGTTCAGAGTCAGTGGGCCAGCAAAGCTGATTGGGGCAGTAATTCTTGATTTTATATATATATATATATATATTTTTTTTTTTTTTTTTGGCGGTACGCTGTGGCCTCTCCTGTTGCGGAGCACAGGCTCCGGACGCGCAGGCTCAGCAGCCATGGCTCACGGGCCCAGCCGCTCCGCGGCATGTGGGATCTTCCCGGACCGGGGCATGAACCCGCGCCCCCTGCATCGGCAGGCGGACTCCCAGCCACTGCGCCACCAGGGAAGCCCTGATTTTATATTTTTATTTAGCGGGACAGATAAGGATGTTCCTTTGTATATGAATATGAAAATACTGATAAGCCATTTGCTTTTCTTGTTGCTGTGCTCTAAGAGTTTGCCCCCTTGATGTGGAGCCTCGGTTCCCATGAGATGCTCATGCATTCATCTATAATGCAGAAAATGCAGTGGTGTGACCTAAAATGCTCTTGGGTGGAGCTTCAGGGTTTGGAAGGTCACACAAGAGGTAACAGTATTCATGACATCCTGTGGGCTGGCGGGCTGTGTCGGGTAACTAGAACTGAGAGGACAGAAATTGAGTTTGTAGTGACTGCAGAAGCTGAAACCACAGGGTGAAATGTAATAGGGTCCAGGCCTCGATGAACACAGGAAGCTGATGAGAGGGGAGGAGGGAGCTGTAGGGCTGAGAAAAGGGCTGCAAGGGGACGAGTAACCTTGATTCCCAGCAGGGCAGAGGCTGTGAACATGTGGAAGGGCAAAGGCATGGGAATCACCTTCGCCTTCTCTTACAATTCAGAAAACAACCAACAGTTGCACGTGGGAAGCCTTACCATGTGCAAGACAGTGCTCTGGGGTGTAAAGGCCCAGGCTCGACACCACAGAGGAAAGCTTTAAGCAAACGAAAAATGTTAAGGCCTAGGTTTCCTGGCTCTGTCTGACAGGCATCATTTTCCAAAGTGATTTTCTACAGGATCCTACTAGGAAAAAAAAAGAAGATTTCTATTTTTGGAAAGTTGAGGAAACTCTGGATTACTGAAGTTAAATGTTTCTTTTCTGCAGAACTTCTCAGTGGCTTAAATATGGCAATGTGCAATGAGAATCTTCCAGAGGAGCATAGGGTGTGCAACTTTTCCCAAACTCATTTGACCATGGAATCCTTTTTTAGGGGCAGAACATTGATGGGACTGGTGTTTCTCAGGATACCCTGTAGGCAATAGAGTTGGGATAGGAGTAGTCAGTGAGAAGGGGGGCGGGGTTTGCAGTGGAATTAGGAACAGGCAAGGACTTGATGTGGCAGTCACATTTCCTTTCTGTGGTGACCCTCAGAAATAGTGCCGGTGTAAAGAGGTCTGTGTAAGAGGCATATCCTGATGTCACCTTCCTGCTTTCCTGGGCCGAGGCTGCCCTGGGCACCCCACACCTATAGCAGGGTACATGGCAGGATGATGCCACAAGGAGCTCCTTAACCACAGGAGGAAGTAGTGTGGGATCAGAAAGGACTTTGAAGTCCCTGACCCTTCCCAGATTGTCCTCATCTTTTAATATAGAGTAGTACCGGAAAGGGCCACGGTCAGGATTAAATCGGAGAAAGTTTGTAGAGCTGGGGTAGATTCTTGGTCTCCCTGAAGTTGGAGGCTCGCTATATAGAAGCTCGAGGAAACAAGCAAGGCAGGACTAGCCATTGCTGCCCATCTTCCTGGAGCCTGGGCAATTGTTCTGGCAGCAAACGTGGCCCCCCAGTGCCAAGAACTGGGCGATGGGACAGTCTTTTTGCCCCCGAGGAATAGGCACCATTGCTTCCTGCTCTAGCACGCGGCCTCGGAGGACTTGCAACTCCTGCCGCGTGACTTCCAGTCCTGCCACTTCCAGCCCTCTCCTCTCCACTCGGCCTCACCACCTGTGCTGCCCCCGCGCTTCTGCTTACTGCCTGTCCTCTGTGGTCCTCTGGCTTTCTGCCCACGGCCACTCTTCCCACCACTACTTAGTCTCTTGAGGTCATCTTGATTCCCAGCTCACCAGAGAAGAACACCTGATTGGCTTGCTGAATTGCTCTGTCCCTGTTAGGCAGAGTCCCCGCCCCAGGTCTTGAGGTACCCTCGAGTCCGGTCTGCTAAGGGCAGGACAGCAGCGGACAGTGGCCATAGCAGGCACTCAGTGCCTAATGGCTTCTGTTCTGATACGCAGGTAGCTCCTACACAGTTTTGTTTTTCTTCTCCTCATTCTCCCCTTTCCTGTTCCTCCCCACTTCTGTACGTGCCAGTCCATACCAAAGGCATGCCTTGATATAACACAATATATCCAGCGACGCCTGTTCTTTCACTCTTAGATACTAAGCACTAGAAGAGAGGCTCAGCCTCACATATTTTGATTATCCCCTCATATACCCTTCTTCTGTATCGTACCAGATCTGAGGTCCATTGTACAGGCTATTTGGATTAGGCAGTTCATCATACTCATTTCTCTTTTCACCTAGGAGCCAACAGTCCAGTTGCACAGTGGGTCAAATGGTAGGATCCTTTTCCATTTCATTTCCTTTCTTCAGAGGAGACCAAAGAATGATGTAGTCAGTCATATACGGGTTCTGAGATGGGGGCTTTTACCCAAATACTGATAACGGATATATAATTGTTGCTAGTCTTAATTTCCTTATCTCTAAAATAAGGTCTGTTACCTGCCTGCTGATCTCTTCACAGACTTCTGGTGAGTGGTATTGTGATAGTGTCTTTTGCACCACTTGAATTTACTGGAAGAAAGGAGTTGTAGAAATAACAGATGTGTTTATAAACATATATGAATTAACATATCTTTGTCGCAAATCATCTTGCTTCATACCACTTAGCACTTCAGACATTCAGCCTGGATGGGGAGATTGGCTTGAGCTAACCCAGGATTTGCTTATGAGGATGGAATCGTGAGAGGGATGCTCAGTGGAGAATCTAGCATTTGTGGAGTGTTGGCTTTCAGTTAAGTAGTTAGCTCAGCAGGGTGGCTGCATTCATGGAACAAAGATGGAAGAGAACTAGGCGAACCTAGGGTCCACAAACATCCAGGAAGTTTTTCAGAGACAAAGGAACCAACATGGGGATCTGAAGTTGGAAGCAGTCCAGCATATCCCTCACAGATACCTAAGAAACTGACACTAAGTAGGTGCTCTCACACTGGTTTTAATTAACTAAAAAGACAGCAGATAGCCTAAATTATTTCTTTTCCCCAAGTTCGTGAGCCCAGAACTCTGGGCCTTTTGAATTGGTAGCATTGTGCACCAGATGCCATAAATGTCACATTTGTGTGTAACTGAGCATAAGGGATTCCATTGGTGACTCTGGCCCGGGCGACTGGTGCTGGCCTGAAGCTGAGCCTAGGGCTAAAACATCCGTGAGCTTCAGACCACAACCTGGCTGGCAAGTCTCCTCATTATTGCAATTATGTTACTGTCAAACACTCTACAAGCCCTTGGAAACACAGTGGAGAGAATATGGGGGTCAAGTGTTTTGCTGATTTGGGTTTCTGGTTTTATTTTTGTGGTGTGCTTTTGACTTTGAAGTACGCATCATAGGAAATTTCATAGTAGTGAATTTCCTCTTTGTTTTTAATAACTGAGATTTAATAAAAGAATGAGTAAATAAGAGTTTAGGTAAACCAGTTGGCTCTGTTTTAAACCTGTAAAACTGGACCCAGTGAAGGCAGCAGATATGACACAGGAGGAGATGGGATAATGAAAAAGGGGGGCCAGTCCCTTTTAAGAGTAAATAAAGTCACAAGTAGGAACAAACAATGGCTTCTGACATCTCTCTACCAATGCAAAGAGTGGGAAGGACCAAGTTACCCTGGATTGTGGGCCCAAAAAGATAAAAATGATCTTGGAGATACCACTGAGACTTGGAGGGGGGTTAATGCCTAGATGAGAGATGACATATAGAACTAAAATGTAAAACACCACATCCCACCAACATACCTAGTAGGTGGGTAAAATTCTGGAAAATATATCCTTGTATGGCAATCCATGCACCTGAGGGAAAATGCAAGGTGGGAATTTTAAGAAAATAAAAGGAAACATCAAAAGAATTACTTGGGGGGCGGTAATTGAGTACAAAATATGAAGTAGATATTGAAAATAGATTAATTAGCAATTAAGCAAGGTATGGGGCCATTTACCTAGACATCTGCTAAGGATACCATTCTGTTAGAAACAGAGCGATTGATCCTCCTTCCCATGCCTTGTGCATAGTTCTGAGAAGGTGGAGAAGCTGTGAGAGGAATCCTACTTTGACCACCATATTGATTAATACAGGGGAGAGCAGCTTGGTGTGTGGATGGAAAGAATTGACCCAACCATCTTGGAATGTGCATGGATGTGATCAACCATGTTCCCTAGAATTGGGATAAGCAGACATTTTTAATCCAAGGAAGGTTGATTTGTTCCCCAAATCAGAGGCTCAGTGTAGTTTGTGGGGGTGGGGAGGGCAAAATGGAGGGTGGGAAATTCTGAAAATGAATATTGTGTCAGGAAGGCAAGGGTGCATGAAGGGGTAAACCCTTGGGGGAACTGCCCAAGGGAATAAAAGGAGCTATTAGGGCTATGCTCATGGGAGGAGCAAGAAGCAGAATTGGAGAGCTCAGTGTTGAGAGCAGATGGTGTAATGTTTAACAAAAGAGGGTGAGAAGACAAGGATGGGCAACTTTTATTTGTTTTTTTTTCCCCATTGTCTCCATAAAGAGAATGCGCTTTATACTGGAAAGGGTAACAGAAACCCTAAAGAAAACTATGAATCCCACGTTGGGGGCAAAGAGATAGGCAGAGAGCACCTGCTACACTCACCACATTTAGCTCTCCCTGCCGCTTGGAGGGAATTTGAGGATAATTTCATATTTACTTTGGGATAATCTTTATTCTATCATGATGAATGGAAGAGGTTTCAAAAAGACAGAAATGGACTAAAATTTCAAAATTGGGAAAGGGTTTCTGATTTCTGAAACTCTAGACCAGTAGGCTTGATGGCTTACCCTCAAAAGGCCTTGAATATATCATTAAACAAGTGGTTGATAAGCACTTTAGAGAAAAAGGTTTTGGTTGACCAGAAACTCAGAGTGCAGCATGCAGCATGTCAGAGTGAAAAAATGATGGGTCGGAAGTTCTGATCTGGATCCTGGCTCCATTATTTGTAGGCTGAGACCTTAGGGGAACCACATCATTTCTTTGAACATTTGTTTTCTTATCTTCAAGCAAAATGGGAAAAACAGTAGCTCCTTTACAAGTTTGTTGTCAGAATTAAAGGAGATCAGTGAAAGCTTCAGGCTTAGTACATAACAGACATTCAATAAATGTTTGTTTTGAAAAAGCAATACCTAACCGCGGGATACGACTGCTAAAAAAGCACATGTGTTCTAGGGTGGCATTAGTGGAGCTACTGTGTTCCATGTGAGGGAGGGGAGAGTTCTCTGGACTCGATGCTGGTCAGGCTGATGTGTTCTGTTCTGGACTCCACCCTCTAAGAGGGACATTACCAAGGTGAAGTATATGCCTGGGTAAAAGACACAGGAGGACAGACAGGATAGGAGGGCTCTGGGAACTTGTCCCTGAGGAATGGGTGCAGGAACTGGGGAGGTTTAAAAATAAAAATCTGGGGAAAATATGATGGCTCTTTTTAAGTATTTGAAAGGCTGAGCTTTGGAAGAGGAATTGACCTGTGCTGAGAGACCCTGGGGAACAGAACTACTGTCAATGGGTGGAAGTGACGGGGAACATTGAATGGTTAAACTTTCTGACACTCAAAGCTGTCCGACAGCAAAGCAGGCTGCGCAGGACTCTGCACTATATTGCAACCCTCTTTAGAGAGATCGTCTTTGTGGGATTCACTCTTTGGCTGTGTGGATGGATCAGGATGGTCTCCCTGTCGTAGGAAGATGAGGGGCACCTAGAAGACCATCTGTGTAGAGGCAAACCCACGTTTGCTGGGGGAGATAGGTTGGGCTTGCCCCATGAAGTTCCTTAGAGATCTAAATGTCTGTAATTTTGAAATTTCAAAACAAAGCTATTATCAAATACAGACGTACCTCGGAGATATTACGGATTTGGTTTCAAGCCACTGGAAATAAAAGCAAATATCCTAGTAAAGGGAGTCGCATGAATTTTTTGGTTTCCCACTACATGTAAAAGTTATGTTTAAACCATGCTGTAGTCTAAGTGTTCAGTAGCACTATGTCTAAAGTAATGTACATACCTTAATTAAAAAATACTTTATTGCTGAAAAATGCTAGCTTTAATCTTTTTGCAAGAGGAACATCAAAAATCACTGATGACAGATCACCATAACAAACACAAAATGATGAAAAAGTTAGAAATATTGTGAGAATTACCACAATGTGACACAGAGACACAAAGTGAGCAAATACCATTGCTCACTGATAGACTTGTTCAATGTAGGGTTGCCACCAACCTTCAACTTGTAAAAAACACAGTATCTGAGAAGTGCAAACAAGGGAGGTGTGCCTGTATTAGTCAGTCATCAGTAAAACTTCTGTAGTTTTAAAGGAAAATGCCAAAGTCCTTGAGATAGTGGGGCAGTCTGGGCTTTGAAGCCACACACATCTAAGTTAGAATCTGGATCTGCCATCTCTTATCTGCATAGGGAATCTTGGACAAGTTATTTAAACCCCAGTTATCTATGTGGTAAGGTACTTGTGGAGATTAAAAGAGGTAATCCACGTAACATGCTTAGCATGGTTACTAGTGCTTAAATAATGCAAGCTATTGTTAACTCGTATAATCTATTATTATTACATCAAATTGGGGCTTCCAGTAGGCACTGTAATAAAAGCCATAATTTTCAATGGAGTGTCCTGGAGAGATTTGAGGACTGGGCAGCAATGGACACCAGGGGCTGAAGTGGGGCAATCCTGGCATCCACAGGTAGGATCTGGTTCAGTCTGGAACCCAGGAGCACAGAAACGTTCAAGACTGCTAAAAGGGGGTTGAATGAAGCATTGCAGGTAAAGCCCTTTGCCAGGTGTCTGGCAGATTTCAAGCAATCAGTATATAGTTGGTAAATAAATGAGAGTCACTAGGAGCAGCTGCGAGCCTTTGAGAAGCAGCCAGAGAGGCAGCTGAGGAGCAGAACTGCCAGAGGAGCCGTGAATTCCGCCTAGCATTGCCCTTGACCTGGACCACCTGCACACACACAGCCTTGGTCCTGTGGCATTTCAGTGCTGCTTCTCATCGCTGATGCCAAGACACAGCCTGGGTGGATGAGGGGGCTGGGAGGCAGATTCAAATAAAACCCCTAGAAAAAAAGAGACTGTTTCAAATATCACAGATCATAATAGCAGTCCTTCCAAAAAGTCCTATTATTGATGTACGATTAGCTGTGTTGTGGAATTAAAGCCATGTGTTTTGAAATATCATTTTTGCCATTTTCTAAAAAGCCTGTGTGAAGGAAGAAATGAGGTGAGTGACCACAGATAAAAAGAAGCCAGATAATTAGTACACTTCACTTTTTAACACATCACTGGTGGCGCTCCCTTTATACACAGGTGCAACCCAAGGTCCCTCCCTACAGTTTTTTCAGACAGAGAGTGGGCTCTTATAGTCACACATAATGAAACTTCAAATATTCAAGTACGCATTTAGAAAACAGCAAGTAATGATAAAGGAGGTCAAAGACACATTTGAAAAGAGATTCAGATATCTATTTTGAAAACAGGGAGAGTTACAATAACCAACGTAAATATACATGTGAAAAAAAATTCAGATATACATTTGAAAAAAGAGGAGTCACAGGGTTAGCAGAGCAAAGGGGAGTTAGATATTGAGAGAGTAAAATATTAAGACTATTTTTTAGTTAAAAACTGTTCGTTGCATTTAGAAGAAATCTGGGGAGAGGAAGTGCGTGCAGATTCTC
Source organism: Leucopleurus acutus (assembly GCF_964270905.1). Taxonomy (NCBI): domain Eukaryota; kingdom Metazoa; phylum Chordata; class Mammalia; order Artiodactyla; family Delphinidae; genus Leucopleurus; species Leucopleurus acutus. The sequence goes on along the minus strand of NC_139157.1, from coordinate 51,267,484 downwards.
CCATGACTGTTAATAGACAGATCTTGAGTTTCTTGAGGGCAGGTGCTGAATCTTTCCCATTGTTTCACAGTTCAGTGCCTTCTTGAGCACAGCTCAGTACTTATTTTTAAAAAAATAAAAGCATTACAAATAGAAGCTCAGTTTTTCTCAAGCTTCAGTTTGAAGCAAAGATGATTCAGTAAAAACAAAACAAAACCGTGCAGGCCTCCTGTTTCCTGCTGTAGATGCTAAGCTGTGTGAGGCCAGGGGATGCATCTTACTTAACACCTACCCCTGGTTCCTAGCTCAGTGCCTGACACAAGGTGGGCCCTCAATGAATGAATACATTGGATTATGTGATGGCAAAATTTTCAGGCAGGTCACAGAATACCTAGAGTTGATAAAAAGGAGAGAAAATCGAGTCACGGGGCCCGACAGCAGCATTTCAATGGGGGATGGGGTAAGCCATGGCTCTCTGCTTTTATGGGGCACGTTTTCCACGTCTGCAATCACTTGCTGGTTCTTTCTTCCTCATGTGTTTCCTGGGCAATGCGTCACTATGGACGATCTCAGTTTACAGCTGAGCCCCTGTGGCTCGGCGTGGTTAAGCCCCTGCCCCACCAGGAGCTGGAGGCTGGAGGAGTGGACTAGATGATCTCTGAGGTATCCTTCAGGGCTCACTTTCATTGCTCTGAGATCTCCTGGGCTACTTCTGTGGCCTTTCACGGCCACAGAACTGGAAAACAGAGAGGCAAACGTTTGGCCTCAGGTGGATCAGATTTTCCAATGTTTGCATTTTTCAGTTTCCGTCTGGGTGACCTGTGTTAGGAAGAGGTGAGCTGCGTGTATCCAGTTTAAATGAAGTGGAGAGTTTTGTGATGATATACTAATACACTTAGGCGACCGAATATGTCAGAACAAAGGGAAACGTCACCTTCTTCTGAATCATGTGTTTGGCTCTGAGGATGGAGCCTCGGTCATGGAATACAGTCCAGGACTCCATCTCTTGCTTTGGCTGTAGAAACAGAGACCTGGGTCAGTAAGGAGCCATTTGTCAACACTCATTGAAATTCTGGAAACCAAGCCCATCTCTGCTCTGCATTTCAGAGCTCATGGCACATGTGAAAGAGAAGGATCTACCCTGGTGACCTGGCCCACGGTTTCTGAAATCCAGCTTAACCTATAAGTAGTACTTGAGTCATGGTATAAAGTTCCTACAGGGCAGCTTTCTAATGAGATGTTCAATTCTAACAAAGATGCTCGTTAGTCTCTCCTTGAGTTCCAAATCCTATGTGAGAGGGGAGAGAGAGAGAGAGAGAGAGAGAAAGCCAAACTGCAAAACAAAACAAAAAACCAAATAAGACCCTTAAACAAAAGGAACCATGTAGCAAACATCATCACATTGGAATCTAAACCTGCAGAAAGTTTATTTTGCAAATGAACTTCTCCATGAATTGGCTCTAAAAAAAAAAAAACAGCCCTTGCTCATTCTAAATCCCACTCCTGATTTCTGTGTAGCTGTGCACGTCTAAGGCTAGGTCATCTTTTTCCTTCCTTCACTGTAACCCAACTTTGCAAGGAAACTTGGAATGGTGAACTCGGTCCCCCCATCAGAGTTTGGTGCACCGCTCTGTGGGGACTCGCCCTCACACGCATTCTGCCACGCCGGGCATGGGTCAGCCTGTCTTCAAGGCATGTGATACTGTGGCTTCTGGCCCTTCCTTTGGAAGATAGTTCTGCCATGTAATGAGTCAAGCAGATCGTTCATCAGCTCTGTTTTTTAATAAAACATGAATAGTACAGTTTATGGCTTCCACTGTTCAAACAGCAGTTGAGCCTAAGAGGAATTATTCATCTTAATGGTTCTAACACTCATTTCCAAGCAGCCATGCTGCTTTATCAAGCTTTCACCTGAATTAGAGAGTGACTGGCCTTGGAAAAAGTGGGCTCCCCAGGAGCTGAAAAGAGCCTTCCCAGGATGGTGGGCAGCTGGGATGTCCATAGGCCTGTCATCCGGCTCCTTGTCACTGCAGACAGTCCCTCTGTCATCCCTGGGATGGCAGGATGCAGGATGGGGGCTGGAGTCTGTGAGGTTCAGCATGTGTTTGTCCATGTCTCAAAGACACGCAGACTCCTAGGAAAGCCTAGATGAAAACCTCCCTTTTCCTCCTCACACTGCCAGAAAAACATCCTCCTATTAAGTTAAACTGAACTTAAGCCTATGGAATGTTCCTGGGAAATCAGCAACCACGAGGGAGACAGGCTAGGAACTGAAAAAATTCTCTATGCAACAAGGTTACTGTTAGGCCCAGCACACCAGTGTTGCTTGCTACTACTATATTAGCTCCCTTTCACAGAGGAAGAAACTGAAGCTGAGATTTTCATAAGAGAGAATGATGGAGCCCTGACTCACACCCACATCTTCTGATTCCAAGTCAGATGTGATTTCTATAGCATCCTTTGCTGCCCAAGTGCACCGAATTAGGGCCCTGATGGAGGCAGAGTCTAAACCCAAAGGAACAGTTGATGCTGGGGCCATGGGACTGCAGGGTCGAGCTGGAAGCAAGTATTCAGGTGGGATCAGTCTGAGGCCCTCAATTCATGCTATGAGGTGACCGTCTATAGGTGAGGCAGACCCAAACCCTTCAAAACACTGATCACCCCTGTCCATGTCTCTCCAGCCTCCTTTGCTTCACTCTTAGGTGAGCTCATGATTTTTTGAGGTGACCTGGACCGCAAGATCAATGCCATATTTAACAGGCCAAGATCTAAAGAACCAGCCTCTTATGGCAAGCTCCAATTTTGGTTAAGGGGCTACAACTTCTGAGCTGTTACATGGGTGCTGTGTTCGTGAAAAGTCAGGAGCACGCGAAGATTTTGTTTTTCAGATTGTCGATGGCATTCAAGAGATTGCTAATATCTTTTTACTGTTCCATTGCTGCAAATGCCTTTGCCCAGATAAGAAAGATTTCAGCAAAAGAGTTTCTTAATGAAATATCGCCTGATGCCAGGTTACCACTCAGAAGGCAGCGGTGGATGGGTTCCATTGAAGGATGCAGTTCACTCCCACAGCTGACAGCTGATTAATGTGTGTTAATTAGGAACCCTGTCTCCCTCCCTGATCACCTGAATCTTCTTCTGAGCCCAGCAGAGTGTATATATCGTGCCCATGTGGGTAACCTCATGGCATACTTTGGCTTTGACTTTGGACGTTTATATAAAGGCTCAGTTGCCAACATGAATAGCTTTCTTTCTTTCCAGGGGAAATACAAGATGGAAAGAGTTATAGGAACCAGAAGTCCTGCCTTTCAGTTTTCTTATATCAAGAGCAAGTGATATTTCTGCTGAGGCAGTGTCTTTTGAGCAGTTTAGCGGTGTAGGTTGCCACATTTATTTCACAGGAAAGGAGTGAATCCATCAGGCCACTGAGCTTATAAGTACTACCCTGGCAGTCAGCCACCAAAATATAAATACTCTAAATGGACTAAAGGAAATGTTCATTCTGTTGTTTAGAATTGGACACATCCCAGGAAGGTAAACTTAATCTTTTTGAGGACTGCTGTTATAGGGCTGAATGGAATACGCATTTGTTTATCTCCTTTGTGATCTTTTTGTCTTCCCGGTGATGCATTATGTATTTGTGATACGAAGCATTTCAGCTGTCTCGCTCAATAGCCTCGCATTAGCTGATTGTTCGGTCCCCAGATTGCCATCGTTAAACAGCTTCAGCCTCAGCTCCGTCCAATCTGGGACCTGTTAGGGAGAGAAGTGGAACCAAAGAGGCCAGATTCCAACAGAAACAAAGCCGGGTGGAATTAGGGGGAAATCATTCCAGAGCCCAGTGAGTTGAGCTCTGCACTTCTTAGTCTTTATCTTCTAAAATATCTGAAGGAATTTTGGTACTTCTTGGCATAATGAGGGAAAAAATAATGCCTCAAAAAGTTTGAAAAAAATTGAAGCCGTCTGTGGAAAAAAGGTGGGAAGAATACCCCATAACACCACAGTTCAGAAAAACCATAGTTTATGAGACACATGCTGTGTATTTCATGGATATGCAAATGTTCTTTTATTAAAGAGAAAGATCTACAGTATATATTTTCACCTAACTACCACATCTTAAGTAATCAGCTCAGGCTCTTATGATGAAATCTTTAATTACTAGAAGTGTATTAGTTAGATGTAGAATGAATGATGTGCTGCATTTTATTGCTTCACATGATACAGCCATTTGTGCCATAAATTCATTGACCTAATCTCAGACGATGTGTCCTGTAAGACAGACATGATTCGTTATTTCTTAAGTGACAGTTTTTTCCCCAAATAATTTTTTGCTTCATCAGAAAGATTGCCTTATTGTATTTTTAGACTAGTGTTCGGAATTGAAATGTAACAAGACAAGGAGACACGCACATTCACACTCCTTACCCAAAATGAGATTGTCAGAAACTGTCACACTATTACCTAAACACCGTCGGATGCTGCAGAAAATCAAGTAGGGTAACCATTAGGCTTTTGCTTTAACTGGAAAATTTGATGAAATAGAATTTGCTTCGAACTTTGATGTCTGTAATTCTTTTTATGTGAAATAGATAAAATGTGGTGGAGAATTCTCATTGGATAATTGGGATAGATCTGTGAGCATTCCTTATTCGTCAATGAATTACTGAAAGTGAAGGAAGTGAAGGGAGAACATTTAAGTTATATTTAGATTACTTTTTGTGACTCTACTTGAAAATATTTATTTAGCTTGAGGAAACAGAGGGATCCTCTGGAGGCAAATAATTCAGTCTGGCAATTTGAAGACCAATTAAGGATTTCAGAAAACTCTTTCCCCTTATGGTTAAAAAATACGATCCAAAAGAAATATGCCAGAAAATTTGGTATTTTTTTAAATTAGCTTAATTCATCGATAATTTTTTTTAGTTCATAATTAAAGAGGCTATATTTGATCCTTCACTTCAAGCTTAAAAGTTTACATTTTAGGCTATCGATGCCTAACATTGAAACAGAATCAGGTGGCTTTATTTCATATTGGAATTTAAATGTCATGTCATTATACATGAACTTTTTAAAAACGATCAGGTTTTAAAAATAATAACTTACATGCATCAAGTTTTCACTACTAGTTTCTTTAACCTTTATCTAGATGAGAATTTTGAGAGTCTGATAGATTCTGTGTGTCTCTTCTCCTCAGAGGCAATTCTGTGCTTATTTGTAAACTAGACATCTCAACTATGGAAAAAAAACAAACCTCTTAATTCTGGAGAAACTTGAAACACTGTAGTGAAACACAGGAGTATCTTAGCATTGATTTTATTTTTTTTGCAACAAGCATTTTGAAAGGGTATTTTCATATGAGACTAAACAAAAAGCTAATGTGTGCCAATAAGTATTTGTCATTCAATCTCACACCATCGAGTATATCACCTGCAGATATCAGTGGGAAAAAAAGTGCGAAGGAAAAGAGTGGATTTACACAAACAGACTTACATCTGCCACAAGTGTGTATACTCACAATCACTGAGTAGCATGCCACCACTGTTTACAGTCTAGGAAAGCTGAGAGTTCAATGAGATGAGTAAGCAAATGCCCAGCATATGTTGTTTTTGCATTGTTTATGTGACCAATCATTATTAAAATTTATCATCTTTTAATGCTATCAGTTTACCATAGTTAAAAAAGCAACATGCACCAGCAACAGAACAACAGACTCTCTCCTCAAGAAAAACAGGTTCCATTTAGAGCAATATTGGAACCAGGGCTTTACTGAAGAGAGAAGCAAATTCAATGAACTCACCATCGCATTGTGTTTCAGAATTCTTCCTCTGTTGCTGTATGGCTTGAGTGCTGAGGAAATGACCAAAAAAAAAAAAAAAGAAAGAAAGAAAGAAAAAGAAAAAAAGATTGTGTATGTAATGTTCAGTCAAAAAAGTAAGGCACTGAAAGAACCATTGAAAATTTTGACATCTGTTTATCTGTTTATAGCTATGGCAAGATTACTCGTATTAATTCTTGTTTAAAATGCCATATGAAGGAAAGACATTTGTGCAAACAAGAGTCGTATTTGAATTGTAGATCATGTCTTCACCATCTGTGAGAGCTGATGGTGTTACAAAATTAATGTGTTAATGAAATCACAATAATTTCTCCAAAGTAATGGGTTCTGAAGCCGAGAATGACTATTTTTTGAACTTTGATGTCTAGTGATTTCCAGTTGGGAAAAGCTCTCAGCCTTTAATTAGTTCTGCAGCCCAACTTTAAAATAAATTTGGTGATGTCTCTCTTTTGCCAGGAGTAGATTTGAAGGGGGGAAAAGCCATAAAAACTTTTGGAAAACGTTCTCTTGGTGTTTGAAAAGTTGTTAAATAAGACTGCCTGCCAAGAAATGTCACCAAAAATTCTGACTACTGAGAGAGAGTGGGCAAACAGCTCAAAAAATAATTCTAGCTTGCTGCAACATCACAGGTTGGGAATAGCTAAACCTCACACAGACTTCATGACTAATTCCAAGTTTCCCCTTGGAAGCCAGACATAATGATGTTCAGTGCTATGTGTTATTGGTTAACACAGCACACCCCTTCCAACTGCATTATCCAACAGTCAATAGTGTAAAGTGACTTTGCATGAGGAGAATTTTAAGGGTCTATATTTCAAAGTCCACTGAACTTTCTGGAGAATTCTTCTCACCAAAACTATTTAGATTTGCATGTACTATGAGCCTCTTTGACCAGTGAAACTATGTGGGCAGGTATATGTACTCTTTTTTCTGTTAGATCTACCTTAAAGTCATGCTTAAATGGGATAACACAGTTTCTTTTTCTTTTTTAAAAATAGGAGATGGTGGTAATTGCTATTCTGAAGAGTTCATATTTATAAAGCAATTCTGGCTTCCAAAGAGAAATTGTTTTACAAACATTTAAGAATTGTACCTTTTAGAAGGAAACACTTCCGCCTGTTTGAAAAATTATGATAAAGTTTGAAAGAACCTTCATGTAAAACATGAAACGCTAGCTACCAAAGGAAATCGTTTACCTTACTTTTTTCTTCTTTATTACTGTGTTGTAGGTATGTGACTGGTGTAAGCACATAAGACACACAAAAGAATACCTGGATTTTGGGGACGGGGAAAGAAGGCTTCAGTTCTGCAGTGCAAAATGTCTCAATCAGTACAAAATGGACATTTTCTACAAAGAGACACAGGCCAATCTTCCAGCTGGGCTGTGCAGCACATTACACCCTCCCATGGAAAATAAAGCAGAAGGCACTGGGGTGCAGCTGCTCACTCCAGACTCTTGGAATATCCCTCTAACAGATGCTCGCAGGAAGGCCCCCTCCCCGGCGGCTGCAGCTGGCCAAAGCCAGGGCCCTGGCCCATCGGTGTCCACCACCGTCTCTCCATCTGACACTGCCAACTGCTCTGTTACTAAAATCCCTACGCCAGTGCCCAAGTCCATGCCCATTAGCGAGACTCCAAACATCCCTCCTGTCTCCGTCCAGCCACCTGCTAGCATCGGGCCTCCCCTCGGCGTCCCGCCTCGCAGCCCTCCCATGGTGATGACCAACCGCGGCCCGGTACCGCTGCCCATCTTCATGGAACAGCAGATCATGCAGCAGATCCGCCCGCCCTTCATTCGCGGACCGCCGCACCACGCCTCCAACCCTAACAGCCCTCTCTCCAACCCCATGCTCCCCGGCATCGGGCCCCCGCCCGGCGGCCCCAGGAACCTGGGCCCCACCTCCAGTCCCATGCACCGGCCCATGCTGTCGCCCCATATCCACCCCCCGAGCACCCCGACCATGCCCGGGAACCCTCCGGGTCTGCTACCCCCGCCACCTCCGGGCGCGCCCTTGCCGAGTCTCCCCTTCCCGCCAGTGAGCATGATGCCAAATGGCCCGATGCCCGTGCCCCAGATGATGAATTTCGGGCTGCCGTCGCTCGCCCCGCTGGTGCCGCCCCCCACCTTGCTCGTGCCATACCCCGTGATCGTGCCCCTGCCCGTGCCCATCCCCATCCCTATTCCCATCCCTCACATCAATGATTCCAAACCCCCCAACGGATTTTCCAGCAACGGGGAGAACTTCATTCCGAGCGCCCCCGGCGACTCCTCGGCGGCAGGAGGCAAGCCTGGCGGACACTCCCTGTCCCCCCGGGACTCCAAGCAGGGCTCGTCCAAGTCCGCGGACTCACCGCCCGGCTGCTCCGGCCAGGCCCTGAGCTTGGCGCCCGCGGAGCACGGCCGGAGCGAGGTGGTGGACCTGACGCGGCGCGCCGGCAGCCCCCCGGGCGCGGGCGGCCAGCTCGGCTTCCCCGGCGTGCTGCAGGGCCCGCAGGACGGCGTCATCGACCTGACCGTGGGCCACCGGGCCCGGCTGCACAACGTGATCCACCGCGCGCTGCACGCGCACATCAAGGCGGAGCGCGAGCCGGGCGCCGCGGAGCGCAGGACCTGCGGCGGCTGCAGGGATGGCCACTGCAGCCCGCCCGCCGCCGGCGACCCGGGCCCTGGCGCGCCCGCGGGCCCCGAGGCCGCCGCGGCCTGCAATGTCATTGTGAACGGCACGCGCGGCGGCGCCGCCGAGGGCGCCAAGGGCGCGGAGCCGCCGCCTGAGCAGCCCCAGCCGCCGCCGCCTCCCGCGCCCCCCAAGAAGCTGCTGTCGCCGGAGGAGCCCGCGGTGAGCGAGCTGGAGTCCGTCAAAGAGAACAACTGTGCTTCCAACTGCCACCTGGACGGGGAGGCGGCCAAAAAGCTGATGGGGGAGGAGGCCCTGGCGGGAGGCGACAAGTCAGACCCGAACCTTAATAACCCCGCGGACGAGGACCACGCGTATGCTCTGCGTATGCTGCCCAAGACGGGCTGCGTGATCCAGCCTGTGCCAAAACCCGCGGAGAAGACTGCCATGGCGCCGTGCATCATCTCCTCGCCCATGCTCAGCGCCGGGCCCGAGGACCTGGAGCCTCCGCTCAAAAGGAGGTGCCTCCGAATTAGAAATCAGAATAAGTAAAAGGTTTGTATGTACACTGGGGCTTTTCTCCACACGAGTCAGCGCACCCCTCCTTACTTCTTACAGGGCGGAGGCGCGCGCGAGAGTTGTATTGATAATCATGGTTTTACCTTACGTGTTTTACAGTACACCTTGTGTGGTTACACACTATCATCATCTTGATCCAACATCATTCCCATTTTACAGATGAGGAAACTGACTCACAGCATGTAAGTGCCATGCCCAGGGTCACTTACTTAAGGATAAAGCCAATTCTTGAACCTGCATTGAAACACTATCTACTAATTACACTTCTATTATTAGGTTCATCCCTGTAAGTAGAAGAGGATGTGGGGAGGAAGGAGAGATTACTTGGGACCAGTAAATGTTCAGTCATGAGGTTACAGGACTGTGCTAAAAGGCAAGCTGAGCCACTTCTTGGAGCTGGTAGAGTCACTGGCAGAATGTCCTAATTCACCAAATGTTCTCAATAACCAGGGGATTCCATTTGCACGATGAGAATAAAATCTAACCTTCTTACATGCTATGCCAACTGAACCCAGGCCACGAAGCCCCATTTGCCTGGTAGGGTGTTGGAGCAGCTCATGTTCACGGGGTCTCTTCCTTCATTTGTCACCAACCAGCGTTTCCCGGGGTGGGCCTCAAGCATCACTGACCAGCTTAGCTTTCTCCCCTTTTGGGGCTCATCAGCTCAGTGGGTGAGGTGCTCACCTCTCCAGGCAGTGGGAGGCTTTGACAGGGAAAAGGGCAACATCACCAAAGTGGGTGAGAGCGCACATCTCTGACCTCTGCCAGGGGAGGGTCTGGAATCCTGCTTAATACCAAGTGAACCATAAATAACGAGTCCAGAATTTCAGTAAGGGGGAGGGAAACTAGCCTGCGTGGCTGCCCACTGTAGCCAGATGTGGCCTCATTTGTTTGATCCTCCCAACAATCCTGGTGGAATAAGCATCGTCTGCGTCTTACCAAGGAGGAAAATAAGGCTTGGAGATGTTGCCCAAATCAGAGCTGGTAAGTGAGGGAAACACTATTCAACTCAGGCCTGCTGGATCCAGAGCCTGAGCGCTCTCCTCTGTCCACAAGGACAGCAAACAGGCTAATGTTCTGCTGAAGTTTATCAACTATTTATGGAGAGGAAAGGAAGGGAAATGAATATTTACTGAGCACATAACTTATGCACAGCTCTTTCCGGGAGTTGGGGGTTACAAAGGTGAATATGGTGCAGTGCCTGCCCTCAAGGCACTTATAGTCTGGTGGAAACGTACACCGGGGAGGAAGGAGGCCTGGGTAGGAGAAGTGGACCTTCTAGGAAGAACAGTTGCTTACGTTGGTATGTGCAGGTCCTTCTCTAAGTGGTTTTCAGTATTTATTTGGGTCAGGATCCATTTGGCAATTGTTATTGTCTTCATTTTACCGATGAGGAAACTAAGACGTAGAAATTAAGTAACTTGCCCAAGATTACCAAGTTAATAAGCAGCATTGAGATTCAAATGTAGGCTGTCTGACTCCAGGGCTACATTTTCTTTGAACCACTGTAGGAGAATATGTTAATTGGTCCCTTTATTACCCTACTTGATAAAATTCTTTTATCCACCACAGTTGTCTTGGGGGAAAGTTCCTAGACAAAAACCAAGCCTACCTACCAACTTCTCTAAGTGTTTAGATGGTGTTTGTTTGTTTTTAGCGTGCTCAGTTTTTTTTTCAGCGACAACAATGAAAAACCTGGAATACCAACCCATTACTCCACGGTAGGAAATATAGATGTGGACCAGCACACTTGATGTGGTGTGTCCAAACCATTGTCTCTAAGTCAGCCTATTTACATGGGCACCTACCTCGCTTATAGCCAGGAGTTTGCTTGGGAAGCTCAGAACCAAGCAAAGGGGCCTTACTGGGTGGTGTGAGAGGGTTTCTCAGCCACCATAGTCTGAGGCTTCCTTTTCCACTGATGGCTTTGCCAGTAGGAGCAGAATACTAAAAATCAGTTCACCAATCCTTGATTTTATATCTGCAAGTTCTGCTCTCCAGAGACAGTCTCAGCCTTCTCATAGTCACCTCAGTTGAAAATGCCCCTGATTTCTCTACCAGAGTAATTTAATCTGGTTGACAAAGCAGTGAGTAATGGGAAGATGTGGGACAAAAAAAAGTGATGGCCTTTAGAAAGCCAGAAAAGCATCAGGAATTGTAATTTTAAACACATTCTAGTGTCACTCATTCAAATGACATTAAAGGAAGAACGAGAGGGTGAAAGATTTTGCTACCATTGCTAAAGGGAGAAGTGACCAGGTCAGGAAGAGTGTCACTAGTCCATAAGTAGCATAGGGTCAAAAGAATATAAAAGCATTAAATATATGATGGCTATTTGGATGATACATGTCTCTGAATAAAGAGTCAGGCTAGGGTCTTGTATGTGGACCAGAGTCGTTACTAAAAATATTAACCTGGCTTCAGTCATTTTCAGAAGATGCAATGATGAAATTGCCCATATCCCCCTGAGATTGGAAAATTCTTTTTATGATGGGTCCCGCAAGAAATTACAGCTTTTCTCTAAAGCCAGAGACTCTCAGGCTTTGCCAGCTCCAGTGGGGTGACAAGGAGAGTGATTTAAGGTGGGGGAAGAACGCCTCTGCTCCACTAAATCGCATTGCCTCTTGCCCTCTGTAGTTCCGTGTCAGCTCACAGCACAGTCTCAACCTGCCGTAATTCACTCCCATTCTCTGACCCTTCCTGATTTTCTGTGCACACGTGGTGCTGTTTTTCTTCTATGCCTTCAGAAACCCAGCCTATGCATATGGTTACGGAAACTGGAAATGCATCTGTTAAGTAAAGAACTGCATGGCTTTTGTGCCCTGACAGTGAACACTGTTTGGTGACAAGTTAAAGCCAAAGGGGAAAGCACTAAAGAAACAAAACCAAACCTGGGCTGAGTTGTGGTGGGTGAGGCGCAGGTGAGTGCTTTCTCCTTGTGCTTGTTGGTGACTCATTGTCAGTAACTTTCGTCTGGGTTCTTCATTTTCACTATGCCCACCATCTTCATACTGTATTACTATTTTTAAAAATCATTTAAAATAGATTCAAAGCAGACTGTGTCTTGAAATCAGTAATCCAGGCAGCTACAGTTACCTTCAAAGAAGTCATCATTTTTGCTAGTTCTTGGCAAATCACAGGGTTTTCTTTTTTCCATTTTGAAGTTATTCTGTTCCCAGTTACCTGACTTTATGCATTCTGGTTTGTTGATATGATTACAAATGATTTAAATGAGCAGATATTTTCCTAGATGCAGAACCAATTAAGTTTAGTCGACGATTTTAAAAGGTTGGAAACTTCCTTTTATCTTCAACTTTTAAGATGCTTCTGTAAGCTGAAAAAAAAAAATCCCCCCAAATAATAAGGGAAACAATGTATAAACATTTCCCAAACTGTTCTCTCCACAAAGAATTCCATTTATAAATGGAATACTCCTTTCTTTGTCTTTGCCTTTGAGCTTGGGGGATAGCTGTTTGTATTTGTACATTTTCTGAATTTCTACAGTTTACACTTGTTTATGGTACATTGGGGAGTTCAGAGTAACCATTTGCAAATGTTTGAAGATATTCAAAAGAAAATATCCCCCCCTCCTTGATTTTCCAGGGAAATGACATCTTCTCTTTAAGTAAAATAATCAATGGAAAAACTGTGTACCATGAGTAACCCTTTCACCCTCACTTTTTCCATTCCCGAGGAGCGGCAAGACCAAGAACTTCCCACCTTTGTGACTCCCAAATTTCTTATGTGTTTTTAAAACCAGAAAGAAAATTCAACAGTCTTGTCCCCGGCCCCCATTCCGAGATTCTCCCCTAGCCTCAACAGCAAGAGTTCCTTCCACTTTTTGTTTTCTCTGGGAGAGCTGAAGAAGGGGGGCTGTAGTTTTGACTTTTTGGAGTTTAGAGTTTAATTATTAGTCTGGCCACGGAACCACAATCCCAGAAAGGACTATTTCAAGAAGGGGGCAGGGGACTCGCCTCATCAGGAAAGCCGCAAGAGTGGAGGTGGCAGGTAACTTTTTGCCAGTTTGGTTTCTCCAGCTGAGAAGTTTGAGAGGATTGGCTGCCTGCAAAGTCAAGTCCATGCAGTTGAAATGTGATTGTGGGTGCCGACTACGAAAGCAAGGAAAAGAGGAAAAACGGTGACTGAGAGGAGGAAATCAGTACAAGTAGGGTGTGCTCAGATCTCTGCCAGACTTGAGATTTTTAATGTTCTAATACTTGGTTATTGGAAACGTTCATTGGTGACGTAATCCCTGATGTTCAAGTTCTGCCCGTCTGTCAGGATGCAGATGGCTGCCCAGCTCTAGGTATAGGTTATTCAGAGAGCCAGCAGTGAGGAACGGCCAGGTCTGCGTCATGCGCACATGTGAGTGGTGAGGACCTGAGAGAGTGCTTGCTGTGATCATTTGAGACTCATAGAGGAGAATTTTCTGGATGAACAGTGTCAAGGTTGGCCTTAGACACATCTCGTTCAGTGTTGCCAGGTCTCTTTTAACCTTTAGGAGAAGGGGGTTGAAGGAGGGTTTTAATGTGTAGGCACCTGGCTTTAGATATTATTTCAATCAGATTATGATGGGATAGGAAATGACATATGTGACCGGGTATTTAGTTCTTTCAGATGTAGCCATAGCCTTCCATCTTCAGCAGGGCTGGGGCTAGGGTGAGGGAAGAGAAGTGCTTAGTGCGCGAGCTTTAGCGACGATCCTCAGGGTCAGGCAGTGCAGCGCGAGTCCTGGCCCTGATCTACAGACCTCCCGATCTGTGTGTCAGCTCCCCGGAGCTGGTCTCCATAGACTTGTCCACGCATAGCCTTCAGCTATTCCCTCTGGAATTTTTGGAAAGCTTTATGTGCTTGTGCACGGAGGTGTTTTCTTGGGAGGAGCAGTCCATAGATTTTGGCTACAGGAAAAGTATGCCTTACATCTCTGAAAGATTATTTTATATTATCACCAAGCAATACCTGAGCAGAAATTTTTCTTGTTACTCTGAGGAAGCTGAATTAATTGTAAGTTTCCCTTAAAACTTGGAATTTATTTTTAACAATTTTTGCTGTGGACCCTTGCCTCAATAAGATTGCCTTAGTGACAAAATGCAAAGGGTGATAGAATTTTCTTCAAGTTACTATAACTTGTGAGTGCCTGTGGGAAAGAAGAAAGGGGAAGCAAGGAAAGAAACAAGCTAGACACTTCGCCAGCACTTGGACTTTCAAAGTTTGTGCTGTATAGGCAGATGCTGTCCTTCAGTGGAAAACCTTCTACCCTGCTGTTGAGGCCAAGGGAGGAGAATGGCTTGAGTCGGAGAAGTGGACAGATCAGTAAACACCAGGGCATTGGCATGGCCGTGTCTTGGAGCACTACCAAGCCCCCTAGCTCCCTAGCATGCTTCCTCACCTGGAGAGGGTGTGCTTGGAAAGGTGAAAGCATTCAACCAGCTACTAACAAGCCATTGCCCAGAAGGGCACTAGAAATAAGTTCCCTGTCTGGTTTCCAATGAATCACTCCCTTGCTGGCTCGAGCGACTTCCTGGGCATCCTGGTTCAATCATTTACACCTACCTTCATGCAGACAAGCATCACAGAGGGGCAGAGGTGTTTGAGGACCAAAATCCACTGCAGCCTGGAACACTTACCTCATGTAGTAGAACACCATCCACCACCAACACTCTGCCTTTTCCAGACTCTCTTGTTGAAGAGATTGTGTCAAAGGGACAGAGGGTGGCCATTCTGTTTTCCTTCACCCTATCCCACCCAGAATTATTTTGTATCCTTCAGTTGCTCGTTTAAATATACATGGCTGCATGTTAAGGCAATGCATTCTGCATGTGTAAACTTTTTTTTTTTTACAAATGCCTCAAAAACATAAAAGGAATTCATTTCAGAGAAACAAATAAATTAGTTTAAAAGATAAACAATTTAGCACTGGCATCTTCTAACAGGGTCCCATTCTCAAGGAAAAGGAGTAAATGCCATCTCAGATGCCAGCTTGCAATACTAACCACGGAGAGCTCTTCTCTAGATTTACGGATTTCCACAGCATTCTGCTTGAGAAAAAAGTGGGGTGGGGTCAGGATCGAGAATGTGCAGCCATCAGCAAGGAGGGGAAATGCACACACACAAATTATTTCAAGGGGGTCATTTAAAAGATTCTAGTGAAAATGACCGGAGCAAAAGCAAAGGACAATGAGAACAAAACTTTTAAAGCATCTTTTGTGCTTTAGAAAGCTCCTGAGTGGGGCTTCCCTGGTGGCGCAGTGGTTGGGAGTCCGCCTGCCGATGCAGGGGACACGGGTTCGTGCCCCGGTCCGGGAGGATCCCACATGCCGCGGAGCAGCTGGGCCTGTGAGCTATGGCCACTGAGCCTGCGCGTCCGGAGCCTGTGCTCCACAACGGGAGAGGCCACAACAGTGAGAGGCCCGCGTACCGCAAAAAAAAAAAAAAAAAAAAAAGCTCCTGAGTGTACTAAACATTCTTAAATTGACACCATTCAAGTAGCTCCTGATATCCCTTAACTCTGAGCTCCTAGGACTGAGCTGTGGCCATAAGCAACAACATGCTTGTGCAATTTTACCAAACACACAAGTCTGAATAGAGAGAAGGGAACACGAGAGCAGAACTGCCTTTCCACGTGGGCGTGGGGTCAGGACTGGGTCAATCAAAGCTGTCCGGCACTCCCCGGCCTCATTCCATCCAGACAGTTGGCTGCAACGCTGGCTGTCTCATCAGTTCCCCCTTTGAACCTCTGCTTTGTTGTCTTTCTTCGATAGCAAGCTGTGTTTTGTTTTGGGTAAAAAGGGAAGTAAGAATGCGACAGAAGAACAGAAGGGAGAAACATACATTATGGACCCGTTGGATATGAAACATTGACCTAATGTCCAAAAAATGCAATTAAAAAGCATATCTCTCCCTCATTTGCATGGCTTATTTCCCCAGACATGTTTTTGGTATTGAAAATGAATGGTATTCCCATATAACATGTGTCTCAATTTGTAATGATATCCTCCTTGCAGCTGGCTTCGTTCTCCAACTGTTTCTAAGATGTTACTGTCTTAAATTTGAGCCAACCTACAATAACAAATTATCTAGAAGCAAAGTGGCTAAGTTGCATTTGGTGAGAGAAGGGGAAACCCTATATTTCATCCTTCAACTCTTGTTTTGGAAATTCAGACCGTAGCATGATCTTTTTCTAAGGAAATCTATACACGCACACTTTAAAAATTGTGCCTATTGGGTGTTGTGAGAGCAAGAATGATCAGGTTTAAGTTTCTCTGCAAAGTTCTGCATCCCATCAACAAGCCCTTTTGATATTTTAAACCCATATTTAGAGTAATTTCAAGATATTTGGAGCACATGTGGTTAAATGTAAAACTTTGTCATTGTGATTTGTTAGATGCTTATACTTTAAATATTTATAAGCCATTTTTAAGTACTTTATCCAAAAGCTTTCTCCCACTAGAATACTATAATTGAGTGGTATCTGAACATCATCTGAGCGTCCAGTAGATACAGGGTGAAGTCACTGCAGCACGCATGCACGTTCTTCCTGCTTTTCTGGTTTTAATTCAAATGTCGTTTTTAGTAAATTCAGCTTATTTTTTAAATGTATAAGAAGTCATAAACAGGATTGGTTGTCTGTGATTTTTTAAAGAATTACCAAGTCCCCCAAAGGTAAAATGTTCAACCTGAATCATGTTGATTCCTACCTCTTTTTCTTATCCTAAGAGTAATTAGTAAAACTTTCCACTAGAGTGTTGGATCTGTGTCCAGAGGAACGTAAAGTGTCGTATTGTTCCTCCAAAATGTCTTAGAGGCAGTTCATTGGTGGTTAGATTGAATTCTTCACTATTCACCCTCAGCCATCTTGGAAACTGAGACAGAGGATCCCATCTTTATCATAAGTAGCCTGTTTGAGCACTTAATATGAGAAAGAGGAGAGTGAAAAAAACCTTTTTCCAAGTCAGAATCCATTTAAGCTTCAGAGGTTATAAATTTCAAACTGACCACAGGCCTCTGGGACTCACACTCTTTATGGCTGGCAGAATACAACTTTCTGGCAAGAACGAGGAAAAGAAGGCTTAAAAGGGCTCATAAACTTGCTTGGACATCTAATAGCTCTTACCAAACAGCATTTTCATGAGTTAAGTGTAAATGAGTCAGAAACATATAGATTGAATTTCTTTTAAAATACACATGGGTTTAAAAATTAAGGCCAAAGTGCTTGGCAAAATAAGTTTTGGTTTTAGCCAAACCCCAAATGTTTGAAAAAAATAGTTTTACAATTTGCCAAACCAAAAATATATCCAGGTCCCTCCATTCCTCTCATTTAATACGGTGACATCGTAAACATGGGACTGAAGGTCTATTTTCATATCCACCAAGGTCTGAGCAACTTGAATCCCAAATACTAGTTGAAAAACTATGAAAAATTTTTTGTGGAAAAACCTTATGACCTTGCAAATGAAGCTGAGTGGTCACGCGTTCAGGGTTCTGATTTTGATAGCACCTCCCACTGTCTGATCCTCCGATCAACTTGTTCTGTGTCTCAGCTGTGTGTGTGTGTGTGTGTGTGTGTGTGTGTGTGTGTGTGTGTGAGATGCACAGGGATAGTAACTTTTAAAAAAAACCTTATATTTAGAATGGTTAATTTATACTTAATTAATATATTACGACCCATGAAAGTTAATAAACTCTTAATCATATCCGAACAGAGAGAGGCAGTCCCCTTTCACTCATTTATGGTTCAAAGATAGTCTTCATTTATTTCCCTAGAGGGGAAAACACATCCATTTTCAACTAACTGTATTGAATACTGACTCCATGCAGGGACACTGTTATTAAGAGATGGAAGGAAGAAAGAAAGGAAGGAAGGAAGGAGGGAGGGAGGGAGGGAGGGAAAAGAAAAAAAAAGTGGGAGAGGCAGTGGCAGGAGTCTTATTAGACTTGTTTTGAGGAGCTAATAACCTGAGTGAGGCAAGAACTAACCAAGGCCACTATTACAAGCATTATGCAGGACCTGCAAACAGATATGACACTGTAGACAGGGGGCTTTGGTGAGGGCTTTGGTGTGAATGGGGGCAGTTCACACATTGTTGTAACTGATTACCTAGCTTGTGGCTGGCAGGATGGGCACATGAGTATTTATTGAGTGAATGAACGAGAAGAGTGTCAGGAGAGGTCTAGTTAATGGAGTTACCAGGTTAGGGTTCCATACAGCAGGTGAGTTTGGAGTTAGGTTCTAAAACTGGGGAGGGCCTTGAACTTGCAGTCGGGAGTGGAGGAATAAAAGAGGCAGTAGGATGGCAAGAGCCACAGGTGCGGAGAAGAGGAAGTCGCGTGAGGGGTGACCTTGCCCTTCGCTCGGCTGGAGTGAAGGGCTTGGCTGCAGACGGAGAGGGGGTGGAGGCTGGAGGAGAGCAGGTGGGCAGTGGAGCGGGAGGTTGTAGCACTTGTACTCTGTACGTTAGGCAATGTCACCACGACCTCGAGCAGAGGAGTGACAGGAGGAAATCTGTGTTTGAGGAAAATTACTTCAGCAGCTGTTTGTGCACTGAAAAGGAAGCAAGAGAAAGACTAGCATCACTGAGCTGATCACTGAATTCTGATGACAGGCTTGTTACCAGCAGTGGATTCTAAACACTGCGGGATGTTATCGCTGCAGTGTGAGCCGCAAGAGCTGCCACATCTATGTTTTACACATGTAAAGCCATTGTGGCAATGCAAGGGGAGGATGAGCTCTTTTCTTTGTGCCCAGAGCAGACCTAAGAGGTTTCACAGCACACAGTGGAAGGAAACCTCACAACATTCCAAAGTTCAGTCAAGGGGGATGCTGGCCGGGCCCCAGGTTGCCGTGGAAATAGGGGCTCCACCCTTCTGACTGCCCAGCTGCTCTGAGCCTTAGGCCAGTGGGGCAGGGCGTGGTGCAGGCCGTCGGTCGCCCAATGGGTGCACAAGGCAGGCAGCGGCTCTCCTAGCAGAGGACTTCCCTGAGGATGGACGTGGAGCCTGGACGGTGGCCCTAGTGATGCCCAAAGCTCGGTCCCTGGAATGAAGAGCAGCCACAAGGCTTGCGTGGCTTTGCGCAACCTCAGACACCTTCAGAGATCTTCACAGAAGCTGAATCAGATCCTCCCAGGGCTGGCAGGCACGTTTAAAGGGGTGTGGCAACTTTTGGAAATGTCCTTTTATCTTTTTTAACTTCCCAGGTCGTACATCTTCTGAAGCTTCCACATGTGGTGACAGTGGGCTCCTGGTAGTGAAGGAAGGCAGCGGTGTGGTTTAGTGGATACAGACTTCTGCTTTGGGGTTGGGCCAGCCTGGGTTCAAATCCCAGCAGAGCCAATTAGTAAGCGAAGGAGGAAGCGACTTTACCTCCCCAAGCCTCAGTCTCGAGGTCATAACACTGCTGGGAGGAGCAGATGAGAAAACATAGGTAGAGGTGCCCAGGAAATGGAGTTACTGTCCTATTAGGCTACAATGCCTGGGAGAGGAGTCCAGGGCTGGAGTTGAGGTCTGCTTGGATCTGAAAACCAGCTGTGAGTTTGGACCAGTTTTATAACCTCTTTATGCCTACCTTTTCTCATTTAATAATTGTAACGGCTAATGTTTATTGAGCACTCTCTATATGTAAGCAGTGTTCCAGATGTTACATGCCCACAACAACCCTCTGGGCTACCATTATTAAACCCATTTTATAGATGAAGAAACTGAGGCACAGAGTGGTTGAATATCCTACCCAGAGTCACTGGCCAGTAAATGGTAGTGCTGGGATCTGACTGGCAGCCTGGCTCCAGAATCTTCCTGCAAAACCACCGAGCATGTCTTATATACAAAAAAAAAAAATGAAGATAATAACCCATACTTCACAGCGTTATCAGGCTCCAGTGTAAATAACAGAAGGAAAATGCCCACCTGGCATATATATACTAGGTGCTCATTATAAGAATTGTAATGGTAGCCCCTGCAGCCCAGAACGTCTTCCCTCAACGTGTAATGGGAGGTAACGAAACATTTCGATGCTGTCAACCTCGGAGGTTAGGGAAATGATTCCAGAAATTCTCCTAAGATGTCTGGTTCCAGTTTTATAAGTAGGGACTGGGACAAACAGAGTAAACGCTCAAGGTCACAGAGTGGCGCAGCCAGGATTAGAACCTGAGTCCTCATCTGCCTTCCCCCTCAGTGGGACACGGGATACGACCAGAGCTGCTTGAGTTACACGCCCTGTGCCAAGGACCAGAGTCATACGTTTGCTACCCACGGCATCACTGCCTCACACCGGGCAGCTGATTTCAGAGAGGAAATAGGTTGTACCTGAACATCTGGGGTGGAAGGGTGGAAGGGTTGCAGAAAAGCAATTATTAAGCACACGCTCCATCTCCTTGGCTGTTAGAGGGGGGTAGCAGGGACTCAGTATGCTTGCTCTTATTTTTTACACGAAGTTTCCGTGAAATGAAGCCCTTCTCTCTCTCTCTTTCTCCCTCTCTCTTTCTGCTAAAAGGCTGGTTGTAAAGTGTCAGACCTCTTTTCCAGACCTAGCCTAAAATCTTAAAGTCTGTTGATCCATAGACAATAGCTACTTGCCATGTAAAGCTGCTCTTTTCTCTAGGTTCTTTTTTTTCTTTTCTTTTCTTTCTTTCCTTTTTTTTTTTTTTAACTTAGACTGCTTGTGTTCAGATTATATAAATAAATAACAGACTCAATCTTAGTACAATAAACATCTACTTTTGTGTCCAAGGCAGAATTTTTGGAAGGCACAAGAACCAGCATCAGCTAGTTTGTGTATTGGATAGGACTTGAATGAAAATGCAATTATTATTTCTTAGCAAATAGTTTCTCGGAGTTTTGTCTCTACGGCCCCTGCCAACTTTGACATTGTGACCCCTGCTTGTCAGGGTGAGGAAGGGGAGAGGTGAAACCTGGGCTAGGGGATAGCACTCTGAGGCGAGCATGGACTTTGAGGTTGTAGGAGCTGGACTTCAATCCAGCTTGGCCCCTTTCTAGCTGGTGACCTTGAGCAAGTAAGTTTCTTAACCTTCTTGGGAAAGTTTCCTCATCTGTAAAATGGAGACAGTAATAAATACTTCGTAGCATTGTTGTGTCAATGAAATAAGTATATAAAATATATTTGTTTTTAAGTGAAATAAATATATAAAAGTGCCTAGCGCAGTATTTGACATTAAGTGCTCAGTAAATGTAACTTTCTTTGAAAACACTGCAGCTTTCCCAAACCATAATAGGAAGTGCTTGGTCTTGAAATCCAGGCGGCACAGGGCTTGAGGCTCTTATTCAAAATTTCTTGTAAAACATTAGCTATATCATGTAATTTTTCATTTTATTTTTCTCTTTCACGAATGCATGCAGCCACTTGCTCCAGTGCATTTGTAAAAATGTGTGCAGTTAGTCATGAATCCCTGCCTGCTTTTAGAAAAGGACCAGAGACAGGGTAATTTGTTTAGCTTAAACTCCCAGGTTTTAAAAAAAGATTTGAGGTGGCTGAAGAGATCCGTTGTCCAGGGTGAAGATAAAGGCTTTTGCAAGTGCACAAGAGGGGGTTCTGTGGCTCAGGGTTCTTTGTCCCCCCCAAGATCTTGTAGAGGTCAGCAAGATAGCCCTGGCCACTCATATGAATAAACAGGTCTCTCTGCCCATTTAACTCCTAGAACCAGCTAAGCAAAGAAAACCGAAATTTAAATTTGTAAAACAAAAAATTAAAGATGGAGTTATCTCAGTAGGGGGTCTTGTGTGGTTGGGATTTTTATTGATTAAAGAGTAAGATAAGAGATATTGCTAAAGGGGAAAATTATAAAAAAGAAAAGCAAGGCCTCATGTTTGGTTTCATTTTTTTCTTTTAAATAATTTGAGCCTTAGCTTATCAGAGCCAGGCCGTGGGCAGCTCAGTGGTGCTGGAGCTCACCCTTGGCCCTACTCCCCTCTCCTCACCATGGGTTATTTCCCATAGCAATCATGCTAGAGAAGCGATGTTTTCAAATTACTTTCATCAATTAGCAAGCTATAAGAAAAGAGATACCATCCACTTCGTAAATGAAAACGGTTTCCAACTTGGTAAAAGCCATTTCAGAACTCTTCGTGAAGCGATGGTCGATGGAGGAGAGAGGCAGCCATTTTTTGGCAAAACCTCAGCAAGCCGTAGCCCTTTCCGGGATGGGCTTGGTGCAGAGACCACTGTCTGGCATCACACCCAGCCTTATCAGCTGGTGCAGGCGGCTCTGTTCATTGACCACGGGGTTCTACCCTTGTGAGCGTCCCAGAATAGCTGTGGCTACCTGAGAGCAATCCAGTCCTCAGGGACTCATTATTGTCCCAGATAAACAGCGTGGCCGAAGCCAGCACGTAATAGCTGTATTTAACCGTGATAAGTGATGGGCCGATGTGCCCCAGTGGCATCACGGGCAGGGCTGGGGTAACTGGACAAAGGCAAGCCGGCCTGGCAGCGGGCATCTCTTGTACATTATAGGGTTGATGCCACGGGATTTTGGACTCTGGGGAATAAATATGATGGACCTGGAGAGCTTGCCTTCTAGACAGGTAAGACAGAACAGACCTACTGGATTTTGATTATGCTAATGACAGAGGTATTTGAGGAAGCAAAGAAGAATAAAAGTTCAGAAAACAGATTAGATTAATGGAGGCACGCTGCCTGGTGGAGGTGAAATCTTGTGCCATGGAGGGACTATGATGGGATGTAGAATAAGACAGACAGTTTCTTTGGATACACATTTACTTTTGGGAGTGGTTGCCTGGAAATTATAAAATTTCCTTTTAAATGCAACCTGCATACATCTTAGGCTGTAAAGGTCAAAGAAGAAAAGGTGAGGATGATGGTATGTTGACAGTATCAACACTGAAAGAAGTTATTAGTACTCAGGCCTATTTTTGTTCTCTATGACACTCTGACAACGCTTATGTGATAAAGGAGAAGGAACTCAGTCACATTCTTAGCAATGCTTTCCTGATGGAAAGGGAAATTGCCGGTGGTCAGAGGCTTGTTCAGGGCACTTGGTGTGCAGCTGAGTCCATGAGGGAGAGACTTTATTCTTCTGGCCAGAAGGGGCAGCTGGGCCTAGAGTTCTGCAGACGCTGACCGTACATGCCTGCTGGAGACCACGCACTGTGGAGCTGGTCTTCATACACGGTGCAGCGTGGTCCACGGGATGGGATGTGTGTGTGTGTGTGTGTGTGTGTGTGTGAGATGTTCCGCATGGCAGGGCCCTGGGTTGTCCTGCCTTCAGACAAACCCCAATTCAGAGGAAAACCCGAATGTGAGGCACAGGTAGAACCACTTCCCCAGAACCCCCTGCATTAAGGGACACTCCAGAAATCTCTGCTGGAGGTGAGAGTGTGTGTATGTGATTAATAGAAAGAAGGAGACTCTTTCTGAAACTTGGGACTTCAGGATAGAGAAATGAATCGTCTTTCTTATACGTGGATAACTGTGTACCACCATACCTGATGATGGCTTTGGTCCAAAGATCCTATAATCCCAGAATATGAGAGATGGAAGATGTAATAGAAAATCTCACCCATGCCTTCATTTCACAGAGGAAGAATCCAGGCTTGGGGAGGTTAAGGAATAGGTCCAAGGTCTCACGGCTACATAGGGTTCATGCTGTAACCTGCGTCTCTGTCTCACATATTGTAGAAATTTCCCCATTACTCAGACCAAGAAATCTAGACAGAGAGGACCGACTGTTCTAGAAGACACCTCTGCTTAGCAGGGGCTGAGTCGGAACGGACTTGGGCTCTGGAACTTCCTGCCATGATCACTTTCTAAAACTCCAAGGTCACTTCCTCCCCGCTTTCGAGTTTCACACCTTGCAAACAAATAACTGTCAGGAAAGTGATGCCCAAGCTTGGTTCTTCATTTTCATTGATTCCTGTGTCGCCAACATGGGGGCTGCCCTGAACCAGCCAGAGTCAGGAGGACAGAGGAGGGGGCCCTCAGTTTACCCCCTCCTCAAACGTTACCCGCCGAGAGGGACTTGCACTGCCACCATCTGGCCTGGGTGGGTGTCCCAGACACGGCAAGTGCGCGGTGAGAGGGAAGGAAGCAGCCCAGATCCTCCCTTTGCCATTCTCTTGAAATAAGCTTGGCGTGAGGAGGCTTTCCAGGCAGCAGGAGTGGGGCTGCAAACAATAGAGTGCGGTGCAGCTGCACCCGGTAGAACTTTGGGGGAAAACACATATTATTTACCAGACAATAATAGATACCAGAGAATAATAATGATTATTAGAGTGTTTGGGATGGCAAACGCTGTAGTTAAGGTTCCAGAATGGCTCTCATTATAATCCCGTTCTCCTAGTCCCTTATGAAAGCCTTGAGATTTTCTCTAAGTAGGCTGATGCTGTCCACGTTTGGCCTTTGTCCAAAGGCGATTTCAATGTAAGGAAACTTATTTGAGAAATAGTCCTCTTTGGGGGGTTCATGATTACATTAAAGAAACAATTTACACCCTTGAAAAAGCAGTCGCAGCGTTCTTGAGTGAGTAATTCAAAATGGTGGCGTTTCTCAGTCACTGGAAGAAACCATTAAACACCGTTTCTTTTCCTTTTCCTTTTTTAAAGAAGGATTCAGAGCTCCTCTCTGACTACAAGATTTGGTCACTCTTAGTCCCAAGCCCAGAGGTAGGGATGGTTTCTCTCCCTCCAAAGCAAGTTCCAGGCTGTGCTTCCTAAACAAAAGTAAATCCTGCCCAGAAGCAGCTACAGTATGTCTTAGGATCCATTTGGGTCCGTTTCCAAGGCCTCTTCCCAATCCTTTGTGACTTCTCATTTGTTGGTGGCTCTTGGTGTTTTTGTTTCTGTACCTCTTCTCACCATTATGTCTTAGAAAGAAAGAAGGAAAGAAAGGAAGAGAGGGAGGGAGGGAGGGAGGAAGGAAGGAAGGAGAAAAGAGAGAGAAAGAGGAAGGAAGGAGAGAAAGAGAGAAAGAAAGAAGAGGAAGAAAAGAAAGAAATTAAAGTGAGCTCTTTATTCTGAGAGAAATAGCCACATTTCCAAATCTGACCATGCCAAATGAAAAGGTTTCCATGACCTTGTAATTCCACTCCCATTGCATATTTGTGGTGTTTTGCATTTTCACTTTGGTTATTTAATATACATATTAAATGCACACAGATCTGGTGATTTAATGTGATTTGGGGAACTCAGGCATTTCCTGTCATGCACATTCAGATTTTCAAACCTTGTTTTTGGCTGATCATTATTATGGTTGCCATTAACACCAGTATTTGGATAGCAGGGTTCAAAGCACAAGCTTGGACCTCGTCCTCCCAATGGGCATTTTGACCTCCTCGCGCTTGTGCTAAATTCCCGCCACAGACACTCTGAACACTCCAGTGCTCTTTGTGGCCTCCATTTCTTCGTCTATAAAATGCGGGAGACTGTGTATATTATCTCTGGGGTCCCTTCAAGTTCTGCATTCTATCACCTGAAATTATTTGTTCACTGGTCTAGGAATAATCTCAACAGTTGTAAAGATGTTTACAAGTCCTCTCCCACCACCTCACGTTAGCCAAATTTTCCCATTCACATATCTGACATCCCCATTTATTGGCAGGAAAAATAAAAGTACCGATTTGGGACATGGGGGACAAGAGCTGTTTGATTCTCATTCATTTGACAAATGTGTGTTGAGCTGAATACATTTGTCCCCGGGTGTAGGGGTTTGAGCAAAACAGACACAGCCCCAGACCTCAGGGACTTCACAGTTTAGTTGGACGACTTCTGAATGGCTGCTTCCTGGGGATGATGGAGTGTCCTTAGGAGGTTTCAAGCCAAGGGACTGGTAGCAAATGAAATAAGCCAGTAAGGATAAGAGAGGCAGAGCCCAACAGTCCTATTCAGACCTTCTGCCCTGGGATCCCAGTCCTCTGCTTGGTCTGGATGTGAAGCGATGTGAGCAGCTCACCTTTGTCAGGCAAGACCTACAGAGAGGGGCTCTTCTTCCAGCTCAGTCGCCCCTGTAGGAAACCTCTGAAGAGTGGTCTCTGTGCCCCAGGAATTTTTCACGTGCTAAAAAGTCCATCTCATGGCCTTCCTCCTTTGCAGCAGACACTAGGGCTGTTCCACGGGGTACAGGCTTGAGGTCTGCAACACCAGGGTCCCCCGATGACCTTGCCTGGCTTTGGGATGCCCTTGGGCAACTCCAAAGACCTCCTGCCAGTTAAGCGTGCAGTAACGTGGAGAGTGAATGTTGCTGGGTTGCAAAGGATGCTGCTGCAGTCTTTGGGTGAGGGCGTGGTGCTCCATGCTCATTATGGTCTTCCAAAAAGCGACTCGAGTTTCATTTCCTCACACAAAGCTGGCAGGGCTGATCCTGCGCAGAACCGTGAATGAAAGTTGTGTGGAAATCAGGCTGCGCCGCCCCAGTTCTGGGGCCTTGTTGTAAGTCTGACCTGACAGCTGGAGAGTGTGCTGCTCTGACTCATGCCCGGGTTCTCCCCAGCCTGGGGGGTGGGGGGTAGTTTGGCCTAGTGGATTCTAAGAAACCCCTTTTCCTCTTTTTCTAGGAACGCTCACTCACAGGGTACCTTGCATGGAGAGAGGGCGCAGAGCAAACCATGTCTCGCCGTCCAGTGACACCAGCTGGTCAGCTCACCACCCCCTCTGGCTAAAACTCAAGCAAATAAAGCCGCTTCCTGTCATTAAGCATCTCAGAGGAAGCAGCCCTCCCTCGGTGGCCTCTAGCCCAGAGAAGCCAGCACGTCTTGGACCCACCAAGCGGGCCCAGCCTTCCTGCTGCCACCATCTCTGCTTCTCCCCAGAGGAACTTAGGGATTTTGCCCCTGGTTTAAAAGAAAAAACAAAAACAAAAAAAAACGACAAAACACCAACAAGCCACAAGGACCAATGTAGGTATTCTCCCTGCCTCATCTTCAAGGCTCAGAGGGTGAGGCTGGAAGATGATACAGATTTGAAAACAAAAATCGTTTTTTAACCTTTTTAAAAACTGCTGTGGTTTTGCTGCTACACGAAGAATTGTGATTTGCATTGTACGGTTTTGGACCTATACTGTTCACGTTTTGATGGCGGAGAGGGATCATACTGGAGTCCCAATGCTTCAGATTCATCTCTGTCCTGCCTAGGATGCACTTTTAAATGAAGAGTTAAAATATTTTATTGGCTAATATACTTTTCTTGTTATTTTTACAAAGGCCACCTTTATCCTTTTTAATGCCATATTTTCAGTGTTACACTTTTATGGCTTTTAATTTTCGATCTGACAGATGTAAGAAGCAGCATGAATAGTTTATACTGTGGTTTTTCAGAGACTGAATGCCAAGAGAACTCGGTAAATGTTTATTCTTCTCAGCTTTCTCCTTAAATTCCCTTAAATAGCGCCCCATTTGGGAACAGAGCAAGAGTGTTGAACTGAAGACCAAAATGCCCTCAAGGTGTAAAATAATCCGAGGGGGAATATTTGCTGGGCGTCAGGAAAGACTTGGATGAAATTTCAACCCTGATGGCTTTCGGTGATCCAGGAAGTCAGTGAAGCAATCTCTCTATACGCAGAGCCCTTTCATGATAATTAGAATGGTATGGACGAACCAATGAAAACAGGAGGGAAAGTGAGAACGCTCGCCCATGATTCTGTTTCACTGTTTGCTTTCTCCTGTCATGGTTAAGAGAAATGTGCAATTCGATCCTCAATCAGTGGGTGGAGGATAACAGGGTAGATTTTCTTGTGTGCACTTGTACAGTTGTAGCTGCGAGTCCAGAAGTCCTCTAGAGCATGTGTACTGGCACTGAGTTGGTGAGACAGTCGTGGAGTATCCCATTCTGATGAGTACAGAAAAAAAAAAAAAAGAAAAAAAGAAAAAAGAAGAAAAAAAAAAACAAAAAAAAGAAGAAAACTAAAAAAAAAAAAAAAAAATCAAATCACCTTGTGATTCAGTGTATCTGTTTACTAACTCCAATAAAGCAATTGTTCCCTCTGGAGGGGTCCAGGTGCCCCCGCCCACAGGCCGCTGAGCCAGCAGCAGCGGGGCGGTGGGGTGTGGTGGGCAGGCGAGGCCAAGACAGAGTCACGCTGGCCTTGAAGCACCACGGGGCCGTGGATGCGGTGTACATACTGTATTTCTATATCCTCCTTTGTACAGAGTCACTTAACAAGTCAAGCTACTGTTTTACAGGTGCTCCTTATTTATTAGAGCTGTGAGAGCTTGGGGACACACCTGGCGAGCGAGCTCGCTTTTTAAAAATGAAATTGGGGAGCAAGGGAAGGGGGCGGGAGGGAGGGGAAGCTCGCAAGTCTGGGGAGAGATTTATAAAAGTGAACAAAAGGAAAACTTCCAGCAGCCGATTAAACCAACCAACCGACCCTAACACCAAACTTGTCCACGCAGGATGCAGAAGCCCCACCTCTGGGTGCCCCTTTCCCTGCGGGGCCCCCAGCATTTTCCTCTCTCCCTGACCAGTGTCCAATTCATCAAACAAAAATAAATCTCTAAGAAAGAAAAATGCACTTACATGTGCTTATTTTGCTTTTCTCATTATTATGGCTATTGTTGTTATTTTCCTTGTTACAGAAGGTGTTCATTTCTTTCCCCCAGAGAAATTTTTTTTTAAATAAAGCTAGTAAGTTTTAAAAGATGTTGAAATATCAGGGTGATGCTGGCCCTTCCCAACCTGCATCTCTGCAAACAAGAGCCCACCTGGCCTGTTCAAGGGTCTGCTTCCCCACCGTGTCCATTGTTGACAACACACAGTGCGTGTGGAGTGGGCTTTTGGGCCTGTAGACTGGGGTGTCCCTTCCCAAGTGCTCTCCAAGTCCTGATGTTTTTCAGCTCCAAGGGTTCTGGTCGAAGGCTCAGGAAGCACCATGCAGCAGAAGCAAACCTCCCCAGTGGACTCTGGTCCCGTTAGTACATCATTTCACTGCAGGTCGGGAGTGCTCCTGTGAACGAGAGGGGTCGATCTGGTTTTGCTTTGGTACCTGAATTAACATCAGAAAGTTTCTAAGATGGAAAGTACATTGATACCTAGTTCTAATCAATGAAGATCTAGCCTAATCTTCTTGTTCTACATGTGAAAAAAACTGAAGCCTAGAAAGGTGAATTGACCTGTCCAGAGTCCACACTGAGTTGGTTTAGCTTGTCAGAAAACAAATGTTCATTAAAATGTTAGGCACTGGGACTTCCCTGGTGGCACAGTGGTTAAGAATCTGCCTGCCAGTTTAGAGGACACAGGTTCGAGCCCTGGTCTGGGACCATCCCACATGCAGCAGAGCAACTAAGCCCGTGTGCCACAACTACTGAGCCCGCGTGCCACAACTACTGAAGCCCGTGTGCCTAGAGCCCGTGCTCTGAAACAAGAGAAGCCACCGCAACAAGAAGCCTGCGCACCACAACGAAGACCCAACGCAGCCAGAAAAAAACTAAATAAATATATTTATATATACAAAAAAAACTTAGACACCATCAGCAATCTTCTCTATATAACCATTCTAGGAGTGGATTCTGGTGACTCGGTTTCTTTCTCTCGTGGAGCCTGAGTGATCTCGGAGGCTCCTGGTGTGGGGTTATGGTTATGACTCCATGGGAACTCCTCAGCCCCAGCCGAGGCCACGCAGGGGCGGGCACCCAGCTGGGGTTGTCTGGTGCAAAGTCTCTGATAGCGTTATTCAGCTGGACTTGGCCATAGACGCAATCGCCCAGGGTATTGATTTTGCTTTTGTCTGTAGTCCAAGATTGTCCAGCAAACATGTTGACCCTTCAGGAAACAAAAGGTCCCTTTGTTCCAACAAGAAAAGATTCCGTGGCATCTCATCAGACAGCACACCTTTTCCTCTTTCTCTTCCTTCTCTTAATCTCAGTGTTCCCTGAAATACAGAATCCTCTTGGGCTATCAAAACTGTATATAGAGAAATAGAAATAATAATGTCAATAATTACGAGCACCTGCTGAGTACGTGTACAGTAGCCTCACTTACTCACGGAAGGTCCTGATATTTCCCCTTTATGACATGTGAAGAACGGAAAGCCCAGTGAGTTTAGTAATAGCCCGAGATCACGCAGCCAGTGAGTTGCAGAATAGGATTCAAACCCAGGGGGGTTGGTGCCAGAGCCCAGGCTGCACGTCCAATCTGCAGAAAAACTGTTGACATTTTCATGAATTGTCATTTTGTGGCAGTAATTCAGTTCTGTGAGTTTCTGGCAGTGATTCAGCTTTGTTCTAAAGTGGCCCTCATTTTAAACTAAGCCAGAGAGTTGAGTGTTCATGGTTACTGCCCTCCACGTCTTACTGGGTGTGTGGATGTGCTGAGGCCACTCTGCTTTCTGAGAAATTAGGCAATGAATTCCCTGTTGGTTATCAAAGCCCCACTGAACACAAGGCCCCATGTGTGATGCTGAGGGGAGACCAGAAACGAACACAGCTCACAGCCCCCGCCCCGGTGGCTTACATGTAACGGGAAGATGGGGCTGTGGAAAAGAAGGACCACTTCTTGGTCTCAGCAGGATCTCTCTGTAGGTTTCCAGAGTTTATGTGAATGCACATGTGGAGCCTGGATTCACAGCTTTGCAAAGCCACCCTCTTTTTGCAGGCGTTCCCTTGACACTGGAAGGGCAACTTAAGCTGCAAGCAGGCCTATAGGTGCCGGCCGGTTCTGCCCACAAGGCACAGCCAAATGTCAGGGCTGGGGCCCGGGGGCGAAGGCACTCGAGACTCACACCTACGCCCTCCCCTCCTTGTCTCCCACAGCTCTTGGTTAAATGGACCGAGACCACTTCTCACAGGGTCCTTCCCACATCATCCGGGCCCCTCGAAGGCGGGCACCGTGGTCTTCCTAATTTTGCAACTTTGAAGAGCTGTTCTCCACTCTTGGAACAGAAAATGCTGGCTGAGTTGAGGTACTTTTCTCCTACCAGCCTGATGGGAGCAGAGGACAGGGAACCCCAGAAGCCTGAGCTGTCGTGTGGCAGACACAGGAAGGCTGTGTTCGGAGTTTCATTTTGTTTCTGGTGCTCAAGGGAGGAGGTACCAGCAGCAGCCCCCGGTTCAGCACATCTTCAGACTGCTTTTGAAAACAAGGAGTGACACAAGGGGAGAAGACGCAGCACTGCCCTGGGGCTTCTGTGCTGTGCGATGACTCCAGGCCACAGAGGGTTACACCTTTTACCCTGAGGAGCCTTGGAGATTAGATCGTTCCTTGACCCCCAGACACACATAGAGATGGAAAGTTAGTCTTCAGCACCCAGAAAGGACCTCTTATTCTATCTTCTCAACCGTGGATGGAACGAACAGTTGCCACCAGTGTATGGAACTCTTCTCATGAGAGGAGGGGCCTCAGCTGGTTCACAATGAATTAGCTGCTTCCTCTGTGCACGGCCCCAGCTTTACACACATCTGCTTACTTAATTCTCACAGCAGCCCTGTGAAGGAGGTGCTGATATTACCACATCCCCACTTCACGGTCAGAAAAAACTGAGGCATGATGATGAAGGGGGCTTCTGTCCACAAATAGAATCAGAACCCAGCAGTGGGCTCCAGTGGCCACCCTCCCCGTTGGTCATGCTAAGCATGACCTCACCAGGGCCCAGGACGCCTGGCGGTTCAGGGAGAGTTCGGGTCATTTACTTGGTGCCTAAACCATGAGTTGGAGACACCTTTGACCTTTATATTGTGTTTGGAGAGGAAAAAATAATCTACTTCTCTTGACGCCTGTTTTTGCACATCACCGGAAAAGGAACAGTCAATGATTCCGTAGGGAAAGTTTGAGGGAGATGGGAAGGGAGCCTGTGTCAACAGCTCAGAGGAGCGGAGAGAGAGGCAGGCTGGTCCTGTGTTAGATTCCTGGGGCAGGAAGAAAGGGGGCATGTGGCCCAGGGGCTGTTTTCCATTTCCCCTTATTTTGATTTGGGGAGCTGTAAGCTGGGCTTTCTCCTGTGGCACTTGTTTGGATGGGTGAAGGGGTGTCAAAGAAGAGCAGCAGGGGGGCTGCCAGGGCCACACAGGACTCCGTCCCTCTGCCCAGAGGGCAGGGGGCTACAGCCAAGCCTCACAGTCACTCTGGGGCTGGGCCACTGGATCCAGGGTCAACTAGCTGACCGAATGAATGGACAGAAATGTTGAAAGTCCCCACATGCCAGACACCACACCGGGCAGTCACACAGACAGTCTCAGGCAATTCTTATTAAACCACATGCTATACAGGCCGTGCGATCCTCATTTCTGGATGAGGAAGGTACAGTCCGGGAAGATTAAGCGATCTGCTCAGGTCACTCAGCTAATAAGTCAGACAGCCAAGGTTTGGACCCTCAGTCCCCGTATGCAATGCTCTTTGATGGTACCGCAGCAGCAGAAATACCAGTGTCAAATCAGGTCACAGCTCAGTATGAATTTGAATCAGCCAATGGGACACGTGCCTGATGATGTCATTCCAGCCTGCTTCCAGATCTCTGGGAACAAATCACGTTCTCTTTCCTCACCCATTCCTCACCTGCAGGGCTGGGCCAAACCAGCAGACGTGAACCCCTCCAAGAGGGAATGCTAATCTTAACGACATTTATCCAATGCGTACTAAATGCCATTCTGGTTGCATTATTTTATTTATGCCTCACAACAACCCTGTGGGGTGATTACTATGATTATTCCCATTTTATAGATGAGGAAGCCGAGCACACAGGGGCTAAGTAAGGGCAGAGCGTGCTCCCGCATCTGGGCATTCGGATACCTAGCCCTTCCCTCACCAGCACGCTCACGTTTCCGCTTCCCTCTTGCGGGTGCATGGATGCCTGCACGCATGAATGGAAGAGCATTTAATCGAGTACCTCGAGGGACGCCAGATCTGACACTTGCACATGTGTCACCTCATCTTCGAGCGTGACTGGAGCATGAGCCCTGGAAGTGATGTGTGGATGAGCACAGGAATGGTTCCCATCTCCTGAGTTATAGAAAAAGGCAGCTGCCCTTATCTTCCTCACCTAACCTCCCATCAATTCCTGTCCTGAATGAGAACTCTTCTTTGCAAACACTGCCGGCCTCATAATGTAACAAAGAAGAATGCTCCAGGGGATTCGCTCCAAAGCTCTTTAGGGTGCTTACTTCCACTGCCGAGCCTTCCTCTAACAGCCTGGGAGGAAGCACCAGGGCTAATTCATCTTTGCATTCCCTTCGGGCACCTGGCGGGCAGTGCGCTCAGTGTCGAAGGACTGAGTTGCTAGGCAGGATCACTTGAGTCCCTCGAATCTGCTCCACACCCTCTGTGTCTTCGAACCCCCCTTCCCCATTTCCTGCTCTGGGTTCCCCTCCAGAGCCTCTGAGCAGCAGTGAGGGGCCACCACCTGCCCAGCTGTGTGGATAAGGCCGGCTCGGGGAGCCTCAGCTGGTCGGGGAGAATAAGGAAAACCCCTCGTCATTTCCCCTCTCCTGCTTCTCATGCAAACACCTCACATTCCATTTAAATGCTCCATCTAAGATAATTTCTGGTATTGGAAATATATATATATATATATATATATACACACACACATATATATATATATATATATTTTTTTTTTTTTTTTGCGGTACGCGGGCCTCTCGCTGTTGTGGCCTCTCCCGTTGCGGAGCACAGGCTCCGGACGCGCAGGCTCAGCAGCCATGGCTCACGGGCCCAGCCGCTCCACGGCATGTGGGATCTTCCCGGACCGGGGCACGAACCCGCGTCCCCTGCATCGGCAGGCGGACTCTCAACCACTGCGCCACCGGGGAAGCCCTGGTATTGGAAATATTTGAAAAAAAAATTGTTTAGGAAAGGCTGGTGGTGGAGGGAGTGAGCTCTGGAAGGCGTGCCTTCTGACCTTGATCAAGAAAGGGAAGGTCAATGCAGAAGCATATTCAGCCACAAGCTTTAGACTATGCGGTATTCTCTTCCCCTTCTTTCTAGGTTTACTTAAACTAAAGGGAAAGATAACAACATAAAAACAATGAAAACAATTATAGACAGAGAAAGAAGAGGTTCATAAAACAACAGCACCCAGGAGGGGCATTTTGGATTGTGTGCTCTCAGCACCCAGCCCCCAGCCCTCACCGAGACCTGCCTTCCGGTCTCGTCCATTTGCCTCAGGTATCCCCTTCACATGCGGTAGCTGGATTAGGGCTCGGGACCAAAGGCCAGGAATGCAATAAGATACTTTTATACATATTGATCCTTTAAAAAAGAGTTTGTTTTCATGAAACTTTAATTCACTTTTTTTTTTTTTTTTTTTTTTAGCTTTTTAGCCTAACTGCTACACATTTTATCCCTGTTCTTTGTGAAATGCTAATCCAGCCCGAGGTTTTCATTTTCCGGGTGTAACTTTTCAGAAATTGTATATCTGCATAGCAACCCAGCAAGAGCTGCCTATGTCACGGTATCACATGTCAGAAAGATGAAAAGGACTCCAAATCTCAGCTCTCCACAAACTTGGCCCTCCAATCCTGGGGCAGAGAGCTTCTTGGCCTTAATATAAATGGCAGGAGAGCCATTTCAGGGCCAGAGAGGTGCAAACTTTTATCTTGTTGATGACAGAAAACGACACATGACCTCAGCTCAGCTCAGTGGGGACGAGCAAACCAGAAACAAAGGCCGTATTTTTCTCTGCTCTCGTCCCTGCTGTCAGCTTCCAAGTGCAACCTGAGCCTGGATTCCGAACCCAGTGTCCAGATTAGAGATTGTTGACTCAGATTTAGTGGTGAAACGTGAGCCCGACTCTGTTGATGGCAGGCCTTGCAGGAGCAAGTTTACTGAAGCCAAGAGAGATTGTATGTCAGACGAGAGCCTGGCTTCTCTTTATCACAAACTTCCTGATCTGCCTCTGTTTTAATAGTTTCCACCAGCACCACCAAAAGAGAGACAGCAAGAGAGAGAGGGAGAGAGAGAGAAACAAAGATGGGGAGAGACAGAGACAGAGGGAGGGAGAGACAGAGGAAGCCTTGCCCTCAGTTCCATCTCCTCAGTGTCATAAATCAGGAAATTAACAAGTGTGTAACTGGCCTTTGCCACAGTCCAGGACAATGACCTTTTTGTGTTTCTTACCGGTGGCCAGCACTTAACATAATCAACGGAGAGCTCCACTCAGAAAGGATGTAAAGTGGGGGCCCGATCTTGCCATTTAAAGGATATTTCCCAACACGCAGGCACATGGCTTTTATGAGGCTCAAACATGGCTTAGAAACTCGCCTCTTCGGTCTGAAGGCAGGTCATTAAGAGAAATCATTACATCGCTTTCCCTGTCTCTGTCTCTCCGTTTTTTACTTTGGCGCCTTCCCGGCTTTTCCTTGGCTTCTGATTGCATCCCTCTTTTAGATTCTCTGTGCCGTCAGTAATTTATGTGCAAGATATTTTCCCAACCTCCAAATGTTTTTCCATTTGGCAAACCGTGTCCCGAAGCTTCCACACAATGTAACTGTAGAGTCCATTTACACTAGAAAACATAAGCTTGGTTAATGGAAAAGCCTAACAAGCCCATGTCGGTGACCCCGGGTGCAGGGCCGAGTCACAGACGATCTTCCAGGCCACCCCTGGGGACGCAGTGGGGCTCAGTGTCAAGGAGGAGTGTCTTTCCCTGGTTCCACAGATGCTTGGCTTCCACCCTTCTTGTCTCCGAAAAGGGAAGAATTCCTTCCAAGCCCCTTTCTCGTATAGGTTTTGGAAGTTTTTGGAAGCTTCAGGGCACCATATGGAGAATCATTTTGTGATTCTCCTGATGGCTTTTACGTGAGCAGCTATAAATTGAACGGTTTCCTTCAGGTCTGATATCCCTATGGTACCTGCTAAGGATTGTCGGGAATGATCACTGAAGGTGTTAGTCCTGTGCTGTTCTTGATAGGAGAGAAAACTCAGGCCTCCTCCTGGCAGGGCACAAAGTTAAGGACACCCGGGAGGGGTTGGGGGGTGGGATGGGGAAGGCTGCACAAGCCTTTCCAAGTGGTCACAAGGGTGCTTTGCCCCCCAGTGACCTTTTCATTCCAAAGTCATGGATTTAGGACGGAGGCGGAAGTTGAGTCCCCGTCCCTGCCCCAGTGCGGGGCTCCTGGGCTTCTCCCGGGGCTCTCAATAAGCCAGGCCCAGCTAGGCCCCTCCGTGATGCACGCTTGAGGCTGATGGACTGGATTTATATCCAGTCCCTCACAGGGCACATCTAGGCAGCATTTTGGCTTCTGCAAGATGAATTTTATTCACTGAGTAACTGACACTTTTTCTTCCTAAACAGTTGCAATGATACAAACTCCCTGCATTTTACCTTTTAGAAGTGGCTCGTGACGGGCTCCCTCTCTTGACCCAATATTCTGTTGATTTAATAACCCAGTCAAAGGCAAAGAGTCATTCTAATAAGGATGAGACTGTAGGTGAGTCTTTTCAGGGTATTTATTTTGCTTGGGTAGCATTTCCTTAACTCACTGAATTTCTCTGAATCAGTGCCGGGGGGCAGAGGGTGGCTGATATCTTCTACGGAACCACCAATGAATGAGGCACCCAGCCCTTAAACTGTTTCCCAAGAACGTCTGTTAAAAAAAAAAAAAAAAGATATAAAGAACATAGTACTGAAGATTGGTTAGCTCTAGGAGCTCATTCCCTCGGATACATTTTTAGGCTTTTGTTTATCTTTCTTGATTGATAAAGTAATTATCAAAATGCGTTAGAAAATGATAGCCAACTGGTGAGAAAAGGAACAGTTGGAGGAAGCAAAGCAGTGGAGGAAAAGCAGGCACAGACTCTACCCCAGGCTTTCCAGTGAAACTCCATGAAAATTCATCTTCTCGTTTGCCTTTCCCTACCTCCGGGGCTGATCAGGGCCCTGGCTCGATAAAGCCTCTCTCCATCACACGGTAGCTAATGAACTCCTCTGGAAAGGCTGCTCTCATCCTCCCTCCCCGAGTCCCTTCTCCCTTCCTCACCTTTTCTCCGTCCCTCTCCACTCTGAAGTCTGCCACGGGCCAACCAGAACCCCAGCAGATGTTTGTGTTTTATGATCCAAATGGGAGCCCAAAGGAACCAACCAAATACCAGCCCCAGTGAGAGATGGAACCAGGCCATCTGACATCAGAAACACAGAACGCCCACCCGTCCAGCCGGGCCTGGGCTTCCAGGCAGCAGAAGGAGGGCTAGATAACTAGCTGGCACAGCGGATGTGCTGGCCCATTGCTCTGCCTTCTGAAGAGCACACAGAGTCCTTTCATGGGGGCTCAGGGAGGTTGGGCAAGACCCTCCATGAGTCCCCCTCCCAGGATGGCGGTCTTGGCACACAGTGGTCTCACCTTATGCCAGGGCACCACGTGGTGCCCTGACTGCGCATCCTGGCCCAGGAAAGAGCTGGAGGTGAAGGACCACTACCGTGGGTAGCTGGGAAATGCCGTGTGGCTCAATAGGCAGCCCTAAACCCCACACCAGTGCAGGAGCAAATAAGGAGAGTGGACAGAGTGTGGGTGGACAGATGGAAGGTCTGAGCTTCTGTCTCAGCTCCACCATCTGCACTGCTATTGGCTGTGTTGGTTTTCATTGTCTCTGAGGCTTGGTTTCTCCATCCATGATATGGAGGTTGTAATACCGACTCGTGGAGTTACTTCCAGGATGAAGTGATCCTATGTGTGCCAGCTCTGGGCCTGTTCCTTCACTGTCCCTGCTCTGCCTTGGATGGGAGGGGACCGGACCCTGGCTGAGTTCAGCCAATGGGAACATGGAGGAAGGTATTCCCTTCCCCGTCTCTCTGACTCAGGCAGCTTCTCCGGCAGCAGCTTCCTCTCTGTCAAGCCTCCAGTCCCCTCTGGAAAGTCCTTAGTATTGCAGTTCCCGTAATGACCTCCTCCCTTTGTCCCTCAGCCTCAGGGTGGCCCTGCCATCCCCTGCCCAGCTGCTCAGCTCACCATCACCATCACCGGTGCAGCCAGTCCCCTTCGTTGAATTCCCTTGCATGTGAATGCAAGTGCTGAGATGCTTTCTGTTTTCCTGGTTGGACCTTAGGCAACAGAGCATGTGAACATGTAAACGCGCTGTACACCTAGATGGAAACAGAAGCTCTCATTGCACTAAGTGCGAGGGGAGAGAGCGGCTGACCTGGTTCTTCTCACCCTAAGCATCAGATCCTGGACTTTAACCATGAGGTCAGGATCCTCCTGGGCCAACTGTCAACCGGAAACAATTTCCAGAGGGGTTCTTCAACTGGGGATTTTATAAAGACAAAATAATTGGATAAGACCTATATATTTTTTAAATCATACATTAGTTTAAATATATACACTATAATAAAAATACCCAGTGGACTTCTGGTCTGCCTTCCGTTTACTCTCTACTCAGGAACCTACAGGCGGTGTGGTCTGGTGTGTCTAGACTCTTCTATGTTCCGCTGACCTTCTCCTGAGTCTCTTGCTATTCCTGTTTCACACCTGGGAGCATTTGCTCATTTCCCAGCCTCGTCTCCTGCTTCAGTGAGTGAGCGTTAAGGGTCATCTCATCCCTGTACTACTAAGGGGTGTGTGTGTCCATCGACCCCGTGCTCTGTCTCTCCCGGGTTTGCTCTGCCTTCAGTGCTGTTTGTCTCCGCCTGCCCTCTGTCTTCTGGTTCTGCTGTGCCACAGGGATGCAGAAGGTTGTATTCCACCCCTTTTGGCAGGAAGAGTAACTTCCTCATTGAGGTCAGAATTGAAAATGGATTTCCCCATTGGGCAGAGAGAAGGAGGCCCGACTTCCTGTGTAGTGTTATTAATCGGTGGCCCTCCCCTGCTGGTGGCTGCCCAGCTCAGGATGGTCCCTGCTTAACCATTTCCTGCCCAGCATCCTGAAGGCTACAAAGGCACAGTAGGAGCTCTGAAGTGCTCTCTGTTTGATTATTATATTTTGGGGGCCATCACCCTTTGGGTCCTGAGCTACCTGCGCTCTGGGGGGAGAGGGACAATTAGGACAGCAGTGCCTTTGCCTGAAGAGCATATTTAATACATTTTTCTCACTCCCATCTCCTCAGGCAGATTTATGCTATTTCATCTCAAAGTGACAGGCGTAGAAAGACATTCTTTATGGGTAAGGCTTCTCTCCTCCCCTTTGGCTGGATTTCATGTCATTCCTATTGAAAGTATAGTAACCAAACAACACGAGGACATTTTAAACACACCTGTAACGTCACAGATGACATTGTACACTCGAGCGCAGAGCTGGGAATCCTTAGGTCTATACTACCAACATCTCCCGGGTTGCAGCCCTGCAATTTCAGACTCATCCCTTTCTCACACGGTCATAAATCGTAACAGTTGAGAGCGGGACTGGACTTCACCGTTCATACCATTCGATGCACCTATCTTTGCACCTGAGGGAACGGAGATGGGGACGTAGGCTGAGTGACTTGGCCAACGGCAGGTGGCTAGTGAGGGGCAGTGTCAAGGTGAGAACCTGGGCCTTCAGGGACCTCATTCGAGTGCTCTTTCTGGTGACCACCACGGCGATTAAAACCAACCAAAGCTTTTGTTGCCTTGATGCATAGGAGCTGTATTCCACAGATGTGACGCCCAGAGAAGATTAATGGTGCCCTGGTAAATGTTCAACCGTGGACTCTATGGAAAACATAACGTGTGCATATACATACGTACACAAGTGTGTTATAAATATTGCTAACATAAAGGATGTGTAGCACACAGTTTACACATAATAATAAAATATACAATGCTCTGTTATAAATTCCCTGCAGCCAGTTGATCCTCACAGGACGTTTTTGTTGATTTTGGCTGAATTCTTGTACCTGTACCTGGTTGCAGTTGCTGAAGGAGCATTCAGTGATATTTTCTTGTGTGTTAACAAATAAGACAAAACCAAAGCCACAAAGACAGGTTGGAACTTTGCTTGTGTCTCAGTGACAGCAATGACTTTTTTCCTAAATCATATAGTAGCCTTCAAATATGGAGAGAATATTCCCTCAAATTTTTGTGCTATTTGCAATGTGACAGCCGTATATAGGACATGCTTTTGAGTTTAGTCCTCACTATTAATATTTTCCATTACCTTCTTAAGTTTAGACAATCAGCAAAACCATAAATCAAGCCCTGGTGTCTAGCATATGCTGATGTCCGTGGCATAAATATTTTCACCATGATCAGTTTCAAGCTAACAGAGTGATGTCATTGAACTCAGAGTTGGCAAGACATGTGCAGTGGCTCCTCGTTTTACAGTATTTCCACTATTCAGATGCAACAGGTATAAATAACCCCAAGAGCACAGGTAATAGTATAAGGTGGTAAAATAATTGGGGAGTGATAAGTTTTGAGCATCAATTACTCGTTTTTAACATAACTTACTTAATTGTAATGTGTATAATTTAATTTTTAATAATGTCTGTATTTAACAACTGGCTCATAAAATTCCTGAAAATTGAGAATCGGCTCTCGTGAGCCCATAGGGGCAGCCTCTACCACAGCACCAGCAGAGCGTGGATGGGAAGGTGCTTCGCTCCTCCCCAGGGTATGCCCAAGGCCACCAGGTTGAGGAGACCAGGATGCTGGCCACCTGGGTGCAAGGGCCTGGACAGAACCCATGCTGAGGTGCGGAGGGCAGATTTAAGAACATGGATCGGATCCCATGTAGCAGGTGAATAAAGGTGGGGTTGGGGCTTCTCTGGTGGCGCAGTGGTTGAGAGTCCGCCTGCCGAAGCAGGGGACATGGGTTTGTGCCCCAGTCCGGGAGGATCCCACATGCCGCGGAGCGGCTGGGCCCGTGAGCCATGGCTGCTGAGCCTGCGCGTCCGGAGCCTGTGCTCTGCTACGGGAGAGGCCACAGCAGTGAGAGCCCCGCGTACTGAAAAAAAAAAAAAAAAAAAAAAAAGGTGGGGGTTGATTTTTTTATACATCCTTCCAAAAGCTACAGAAAATAAAGTTTTAAATATTAGATAGTCAAGGAAATTGACAGGAAAAGGGGCACGGGAAAAAGAGAAACAAGGAGGAAAAGGATTATTGTTTTTAAAATATCCTTTATTAAGACAGTAATGTGCTGACACAGAACCCTAGGCCTGCTTTTGTGGACGGTCCCACGGGCCTCCCACGTGTGTGCCGTGATGGACACGGGCATTCCCTCGGTGAGGACCTGACCTCCTACTGCTTTGGAAGGAGAGGATGAGATTACCAGAGCTTTGGATCCATTTTTGGATCAAAGGAAAATATCAGGCTAATCCTTAGCGTGTTCCTCTCCTCTTACAGATGCTGGCCTCACCCTAGGAGTGGGCGTCGGATCTCTAACAGTTCCCGTCCTAGGACGGGGTGGAAAGTCCCATGCTGCTGTCGAGGTTTGAGGCACCCCTCCTGACCTCTGTCAGCAGCACCCTCTCTGCACTGGTGACCCCATCTTTCCAGACAACTCCAGCGTCACCTCCCCCATGAAGCCCTCAGTGATGATGACCCAGGCAGTCACCCACTCTCCTCTTTCCTCATGGCATCTGTTGTCATTTGCTGTATCTTTTTTTCACTCATCTCTGTTCCCAACAGGACTGTGGGCTCTTTGAGGTAAAGGAACTTCTCTTGCCAGTACCTGGTGCATGTAGGTCTCAGTAAATCTTAGACCCCACGTCACCTTGTTTAGTGATTCTCAAACACTCGTGCATAAGAATTAACTGAAGAATGGATTAAAATGCAGATCCCCAGACCCCAGAGTAGTGACTGGGTCTTTAATAAAACCAAGTGATTCTCAGGCACATATGTTCACAAACCATGTTTTGAGAAATACAGATTTGTTCAATCTTTTCATTTTATAGGTGGGGAAACAGAGGGCAAGAGATCAAATGATCTGCTTTAGGACCCTCAGCTACCAAAGTGTAATGGGGCGTCACGGTGCTTTGACATAGAACTGCCTTAAATCCTTAGTAAGCAAATCACAGCCACACGGATGGTGACTGTTAGGGATATTAAACAAACAAACAAAGAAAGAAACCCTTGAACTGAAATCACTGCAACCACATCTTAAAACAGCAATAGACTCCCCAGATTTAGATGCCGCCACTAGAAGGGTGTGCAAACAGGTGTCATAAGGGCACCCCTTTCGTATTGCTTATCAGTGTCTCCCGAGAATCCGAGGTGTTTTCTTGCTGACATGGGAACAAGTGCCCCGATGATTTCTGCCTCTAAACTTGCCTCAGTAGCTATCACCAGAAGCCGTCCGCCACAAGCTCTATTTCCAGCAGAGTGTCCTCTGCCCACCTTCTGATGTTCACAGTTTGCGGCAGCAGACACAGGGCCCCAAGCAGACCCGGTGTTCAGGTGTCCGGTTCAGGCCTATTTTTATGAGCAAATCCTTGTTTCATCTGTCAGTTGTTTGGCGAGTGCCACGCGTGCTGGTTACTGCCTTGGGCAGCAGGTGCCACCTAGAGGGCCCTGTGACCACCACCGTGGTTTGGCAGGAGCTGGGCAGCCCCTGGCCCGAGGAAGCCCTGCAGCTACCCACCGAGGGTTATACCAGCTCCTAAGCAGCCCTGGCACTAAGGCTTCAGAGGATGGGGATTGCCAGGGGAGCAGGAGAAGGACAGAAGAAGGTCGGGCTGGTCCTAGCTTTCAGCTTCCTTCCTTGATGTGATTCCGAGGGGAAATGGGCGGGCGCTCTTTTTCTCGGCCACAAGGTGGCAGCAGTGGGCTGGCCAGGTGCCGGTTCTGCGCACGGCTCTAGGAGGACCGCCCAGCACGCAGAGAAGGTGTGGCTGGCTGCCCTTTAAAATTCCTTTTTTGTCTCTTTCTGACTTACTTCACTCTGTATGACAGACTCTAGGTCTATCCACCTCACTACAAATATCTCAATTTCGTTTCTTTTTATGGCTGAGTAATATTCCATTGTATATATGTGCCACATCCTCTTTATCCATTCACCCGATGATGGACACTTAGGTTGCTTCCATGTCCTGGCTATTGTAAATAGAGCTTCAATGAACATTGTGGTACATGACTCTTTTTGAATTATGGTTTTTCTCAGGGTATATGCCCAGGAGTGGGATTGCTGGGTCGTATGGTAGTTCTATTTTTAGTTTTTTTTGTTTTTTTTTTTTTGCGGTACGCGGGCCTCTCTCTGTTGTGGCCTCTCCCATTGCGGAGCACAGGCTCCGGACGCGCAGGCCCAGCGGCCATAGCTCACGGGCCCAGCCGCTCCGCGGCATGTGGGATCTTCCCGGACCGGGGCACGAACCCGTGTCCCCTGCATTGGCAGGCGGACTCTCAACCACTGCGCCACCAGGGAAGTCCTCATTGTAGTTTTGATTTGCATTTCTCTAATGATTAATGATGTTGAGCATTCTTTCATGTGTTTGTTGGCAATCTGTATATCCGTGTGCTAACACATATATATGGAATCTAAGAAAGAAAAAAAAAAGGTCATGAAGAACCTAGGGGTAAGACGGGAATAAAGACACAGACCTACTAGAGAATGGACTTGAGGATATGGGGAGGGGGAAGGGTAAGCTGTGACAAAGTGAGAGAATGACATGGACATATATACACTACCAAACGTAAAATAGCTAGTGGGAAGCAGCCGCATAGCACAGGGAGATCAGCTGGGTGCTTTGTGACCACCTAGAGGGGTGGGATAGGGAGGGTGGGAGGGAGGGAGATGCAAGAGGGAAGAGATATGGGAACATATGTATATGTATAACTGATTCACTTTGTTATAAAGCAGAAACTAACACACCATTGTAAAGCAATTATACCCAATAAAGATGTTAAAAAAATAATAAAATAAAATTCCTTGTTTGTAAATAAGATCGTCTATATAGATTTTTCAGATTCCACATATATGCGTTAATATACGATGTTTTTCTCTTTCTGACTTACTTCACTCTGTATGACAGTCTCTAGGTCCAACCATGTCTCTACAAATGACCCAGTTTTGTTCCTTTTTATGGCTGAGTAATATGCAGAAATAGAGATACAGACATAGAGAACACATGTATGGATACCAAGGGGGAAGGGGGGGTGGGATGAATTGGGAG
Organism: Leucopleurus acutus; assembly: GCF_964270905.1. Taxonomy (NCBI): domain Eukaryota; kingdom Metazoa; phylum Chordata; class Mammalia; order Artiodactyla; family Delphinidae; genus Leucopleurus; species Leucopleurus acutus. The sequence goes on along the minus strand of NC_139157.1, from coordinate 51,223,566 downwards.
ATTGGGACTGACATGTGTACACTATTGATACTGTGTATAAAACAGATAACTAATGAGAACCTGCTATATATCACAGGGAACTCAGGGCTCTGAGGTGACCTAAATGGGAAGGAAATCCAAAAAAGAGGGGATTATATGTATACGTATAGCTGATTCACTTTGCTGTACTGCAGAAACTAACACAATATTGTAAAGCAAATATACTCCAATAAAAATAAAATAAAATAAAATTCCTTGTTTGGAGAAACTGCCATTCTTATTAGTAGGGGCACGGTGATTAAGTTACCAAAGCCCCTCCCTCGGTCTTGCCTGTGGACTAACCACAGGCCTCTCTCTGCCTTCAGATGAGTAAAACGGCCACTGTGGGGCGTCTTGACCAAACCATAGCTTGAAGAGGTTGAGGCAGGTGGGGACTGTGGGGAGAAAGCCCAGAAAGCACCGATGCTCAGGGTGTGGAGACAGAGGAGTAAGGACAATTTTTAATTTATTTTTAATCTGGGCATGAGTTCTGGCTTGTTTGCGTCCTAGCTGTGAAGTCGAAGTCTGGCTTTGCTTCCCCTTCTGTAAAACGCCACATTCCTCATTTCTCAAACGGCAGTAGTCACAGGGTTGTTGTGTGGATCAAAGGAGACAAAATGGTTTGCAAACTATGAGGTCCCCATGTACACAGGTGTGCAGTTGTAGGGGTTCATCTTTTGACCTGAGCCGTGTCACAGAGCTTCACAGACTGGAGGAACAGACACTGGCAGGGGAAGGGGCCAGCTCCTCTCCTAGAGGGTCACTGGAGTCTCCTGCATGAGCTGCAGGCCGTAAACTCCTGATCTGGCCTGATAGAATCGTCTTCCAACGAGAGTCTTCCTGGATGCCTTTCCATGGCATGTTTCCAAGCAGAAAGCTGGCAGTGGCTGCTCCCTCTTCCTCCACTGAGCCTGCTTTTCCATATTGGAAGAAGATGAAATGCACATTGCAGAATGTAAGTTTTTCCTGAAGGACACTATCCCCAATGGTGGAGTGATGGAGAAAAAGATGAAGTCAGGGGATAACTGAATAACATACTGATTTATAAACTCGTGGAATGACATGAAGGCATTTTTTCCACGGGTGGGGTTATTTATTATGTCCTAGCTGGCCAGATCCAACGGTTGAAGAGGCTTTGGTTCCTGAGCAATAGAAATAGCAGGAACCAATTTTCTCCATTGCTCCTCTTTCAAAAACGCAGAACTCGGCCGATGCTGAAATACACAGTCATAGGTTTGACTCGAGACTCCCCTGCTCTCACCTTATTGGGGTGAACGGGGACTGAGACCCAGACCCCATCACCCTGGGATGGTGGCAAAGAAGAGATTAGATTGTCGTCACGGGTCATTGCTCTGTGAAGCTTTTCCTGTGGCCCATCCCTTGGTGGAAATGAACTACTCTGGAAATATCCCATGAAAAACTCTGATGGGATTTTGATGATAATTTGACCAAGTTATACATCAATTGGTCAGGAAGTGACATCTTTATGATATCACATTTTTTCTTCCATGAACATGGTGCACCTTCCATTTATTCCATTTCTCCTTTATATCTTTCGATATAAAATTGTGTTTCTTTATAAAGATATTGCACATTATATGTTAGATTTATTCCGAGATAAATTATAGCTTTTATTGCTATTGTAATGGTATCTTTAAGAATATCTACATTTTCTAATTATCTGTGTGTGTGTTGATAACAGCTGACTGAAGCCTTATTAGTTCTAATAGTTTGCCTGTTTTTTTGAATTTTTTGTGTAAACAATCATATCAAATAATACCAGTTTTAGTTTCTCCTTTTTGATCCTAATATGTTTTATTTCTTTTTGTTTTTTCCCAGTGCTGATTAGCATTCTGAGCTCATCCTACCACTCTTCCTGACCTGAAGGGAGATAGTTTTTCTGCATAAATGTTTTATTTCAGAACAAATTTAGATTTACAAGAAAGTTGCAAAGATAGTACACAAAGTTCTCGTATAGCCTTCACCCAGTTTCTCCCGCTGTTAACACCTCACATAACCATGGTACCCATGTCAAAACTAAGAAACCAACACTGGCACATCGATGTTAGCTAAATTCCAGACTTTATTCAGATTGCAAGAGTTCTTCAACTAGTGTCCTTTTTCTGTCCCAGAATCCGAGGCAGGAAATCATGTTGTGTTTGGTTCTTATGTCTCCCTAGTCTCCTCTGGTCTATGACAGTTTCCCACTTTTCTTTCGCTTTTATGACCTTGACAGTGTTGAGTACTGGTTAGGTGTTTTGTAGTGTGTCCCTCCATTTTTTTTTCTTGTGAGGCATAATGTGGCTTTAAAGTTTAGTGATTTGTCTAAGGCCAAAGAACAAGTTCTTTTTTCCTTTAATGTCTTACATGTTTCTGAGAATAAAAAATATAAATAATACTAAAAAAATGCAATGAAAATTAAGGAAATAACAGTAATCTAAAATCCCATCACCCAGAGAAAAGCACCATTTACATTTTGGTGTGTATCTCCAGACTTAGTTCTATCAAAGGGCAAGTTTAGAACTTGAACCCAGGCCAGAATTGAGGTCTCTTGTTGTCTTTTAAGAATATTTGCTTTTATTTATTGTGATATATTTCAAATACACAATATGTATCGAAAATTGTACAAAAATCCATGAGCCCAAGGCCCACATATAACAAAAGTTCTCATTTGTATGTTTACTTCAGATGCCTTTTGTTTTAATAAACAAAACGTGGCAGTGTTTTGACATCCTCCCCACCCCCGCATCCTTTTCCTCTGCCCTGCAGACAACCACTTTCCTGAGGTTGAGGGTATCTCTCCCATACGTGTTCTTCTATATACATTTGCATACTTGAACAATATAAGGTATCATTTTTGTATTTTTAAAGATTTGCTCAAACTATATAAATACTCCTTCAACTTGGTTTGCATTCACCATTGTATTTCTGGCGTTTATTTGTGTTGACACGCCTGTATCGTTTTAGTTATTGTATAGTATCCCACTGAATGAATAGATCAGAGTTCACTTATCCATTCCCTTGTTGATAGGCTTTGAGGTTGTTCTAATATTTTGCTATTTCAAGCAAATGCTGCTGTAATTATATTTGGCCTCCTTGTGAACACCTGTGAGAATTTCTAGAAAGGGAATTTTGATGTTGTAGTGTAGGCAAGTCTTCAACTTTATTAGACATTGCCACAGTGCTCTCTAAGATAGAGATTCAGGCACTAGCCAACCAGATCCACACCTTCTCCTTGGATTTGGGCAGGAGCTGGAGTGGCTTTAACTACAACTTGTGCTGCTCTGTCAGTGTGCCTCCACATTGCCCTGGGCCCAGGGCCGGTGGCAGGCTTGAAGCCACCATGCTCGCGGTGCACCCTTCGTAAAGAGGGCTGCAATGATCCCTTCCACTGCCGTGCGCATGCCCATTGCTGTGTGCCTGTCCTGTCCTTCCCATCAAGAGGCCTATCTTCCCTTCCTTGAATCTGGGCTGCCCTCGCGGCTCCTTTGACTAATAGGAAGGAAGGACCTGTGTGACTTCTGAGCCTCAGCCCCAAGAGACCTTGCAGCCTCTTGTCTCCCCTTCTTAGAACACAATCCTGCCACGTCGGGAAGCCCAGGCCGGCCCCCTTGAGGGTGAACGACCATGTACAGAGAGAGGCCCTGCCATCGGCAAGCAGCTGGACGTGTGAGTGTAGCCGTCTAGGACCATTCAGCCCTAGGTGAGCCCCAGGCGAGCCACCAGATGCCTGTGGTTATGGAGTAACCCCTGGCAAGACCAAGGGAAGAACCACTCCAGTGTACCCAGCCCAAGATGCTTACCTATGGTATTGTGAGCAAATGATTGTTGCTCTAAGTCATTGAGTTTTAGGGTGGTGTGTCTCACAGCAATAGTCACAGTGCCTCTCCCACACGCCATGCCGCATATCTCTTGACTCTCACCTTCTGAGATGCAGGATACCATGAGACCCACTGGTGCCCATACAGACACATCTGGAAATGGTAACTGGCACGCAAGGACCAACGGAAGATGGGAGCTGGAGGGGCAATCGTCTCCCTTCTTCCCCTGGGAGGGACTGTCTGAGGATGGGCCGTGTCATGTGGTCTCTCTGCAGGACGGAGCAATCGGTTTCTCGTGGAGCCATGACCAGCTTGGTAACGCACCTCCTGAGGTTTGCACTCTCTCTTCCCCTGACTCTTTCTTATCTTCAGTTCTGCTTCCCTAGAATCTTGTTTCTCAATAAAGTCTTAAATATAACCTTTTGCTCAGCCTCTGTTTTCTAGAGATTCTGGGCAGAGACAGTTCCAAGTGAGGTCCTAGAGATCAGATCCTCAGAATGTGATTTGGGAGTTGAATAGCCCACTGGTCTGAAGGCACTAGACCCTGGTTCTGGTAGTGAGTGGACTGGGAACAACCCACCGTGCAGTGGTGGCACTAACGCTTTCACCTGCGCTGCAGTGGAGGTGCAAGTCAAAGGACTGGGATACGCCCGTAGTTTCCAAACTGCTGCACATTAAAATCATGTGGGGATCTTTCAAATAACCCCAGGCTTGGGCCCCACCCCGTACCAATTAAATCAAACTGTCTCTAGGTGGAAGCCAGGTGTCAGCAGTTTTTAAAGTTTACCAGGTGATTCTTATATGCACCAAAGTTTGGGAACTGCTGGGATATGCATGGGCTGTGGCTCTTGATTGGTGAAATGGGGTAATTACAATGGTAAGGATTGCGGTAGGTTCTGGCTGCTTTTGATGGCATTGTAATACTTGATTAAAAAAAAATGTTTGGGACAGTTTACTGCCCACTTAGAGCATGCTGGGAAAGCCAGGGGGCCTCTGTGACAGCGCTTAACGCTCATCTCCTGCATCCACGGCACAACCTGCTGAAAATCAGCCCCGGCATCTGATAATAATAGAGGCAGAGCTGTGCAAGACACTGAAGGTGCAGCCTTAGGTCTCCTGCGGCAAATTCATGGCCCTAAAAGTGACAGAGTGGGACCCCGAGACTTGGGATAGGGACATTGATTGATTGGAAGAGCCTGGGAATCCTCACCCCCAGTTCTCCTTAGCTCTCCAGGCCAGCAGAAGCAGGCCCCTCTCATTGGACAGAGGAAAACAGCTTCCCTTTGCCTGGAGACGATGTGTGAGGCCTTGAAGGCTGGTCCACGTACTCTTCGAGATCTGCCCCCTGACGTGCACCCCAAGTCCTTGCTGCCTCCAGGTTGACTGCCAGGGGCAGGTCTCAGCGGAGCTAAATGAGGACACACAGTCCCCGCTTCAGGAGGACCGTGCTCACACACCACGGCGTCCGGGACCCGGCGAACGTCTGCTGGCAGGAGCAATGTGTGCACGCGTGGCCGTGACTCTGCAGAGGCTGATGAGGGCGGACTGTAGGCCGGACAAGAAGGACTCGACTGATGTGGCTCGCTCACTGGTGCCGCGGGATTCGGTGCACTGGCTGGAATGTCAATCCTGAGAGTTTGCTTGGAAGTTACATACAACCAGGGTCTACAGTAAAGCATGGGGCACATCTGCTGCGAGTGCTGTGTGTGTGAGTGTGTAAGTGTGAAAGAGAGTTGCGAGTGTATACGAGTGTGTGAGTGTGCTTCTACTGAGAAGGGCCTTTATCCTTGGCTTCCTTCGGAGGGCCAGGTGACAAGAACCAAAATCGCCATCTATTTTTGTGCTTGGTGTCTCGGTAACTGTATATATATATATTTTTTTGCGGTACGCGGGCCTCTCACTGCTGTGGCCTCTCCCGTTGCGGAGCACAGGCTCCGGACGCGCAGGCTCAGCGGCCATGGCTCACGGGCCCCGCCGCTCCGCGGCATGTGGGATCTTCCCGGACCGGGGCACGAACCCGCGTCCCCTGCATCGGCAGGTGGACCCTCAACCACTGCGCCACCAGGGAAGCCCCTAGGTAACTTTTGAGAGGCTTATTCACAAAGTCCCTGAAAGAAGGAAAAGGTTCCAATTAGGCTGAGGCCTGGGCCTGAGAGCTGGTCCTTGCCTGGGACAGAGGCCCTGATCACCAGACTCGATGACCCGGCCTCGGTCCTCACGGAGAACCAAAGGCATCACGGAGGACAGGGGTCCTCCATGTGCTCACCTTGCCCTTCAGGTGCCGACGGAGCAAGGGTGGTGGAGGAATGAGCGAGATGTTTGTCGTGCGTGAAGCACCCAGGGCCGAGCCCGGCTCCTGGCGCGGAGCAGGAACCGGCTTGGTGCCGCCACCTCGCCTGCTGCAGCCGGAGCTCCACAGCCGCTCTCCCAGGCCCTGAGTTTCCTAAGGCCCAGCCCGGGAGTTTGCTGCAGGCCTGGCTCGCACTCTGCTGGGCTGGGAACTGGCCTCTTAGAGGGGCCGCCGCCCAGCTGCGTAATCAAACATTAGGAGCCCAAATGAGAAATCACAGCGTGGAATTACATCCAGAGGTTCGACCAGCTTCTCAAGTCATAAATCATAGTCAGTTCTCTGAGAACCACGGGTCATCGGGACCTCCAGGCATCTCACACACGAGCTGTTTCAGCAGCAGTCACAGTACGAGCAATGGGTAGGAAGCGAGGCAACAGCCCCAAACCTCAAAACCTCCCTGCCCGGGGAGTGGGAGGGAGTCTGTGTCAGAAGCGGGGGGGGGGGGGGGGGGGGGGGCGGGTAGACCCAGCGCGCTTGGTCCTGGCCTTCCCTGAAGCCCAGGCCCCCTCCCGGCCTCCGCACCAACTCCGCGCAGTTGGAGGCCCATTGGGACTCCCAGAGCTTTTACTGGATGCCTCTTTAAAGTGTCTAATTTTAATGAAGAAATCTTTCATCTGCCATCCTGTTTCCAGGCGACAAGTTTGGAAGGAATGTTCACAAGTCACTGAGGCCCTTGGAAGAGTGTTTGCGGGTGGAAAATGTAAGGCTGTGAGACAAGCCCATAGACGGTCTCACTGGGGTCGGGGTGGAGAAGGCTGAGGAGGAAATAAAACGCCAAGAAAAAAGGCTTCAAGAGCCAAGTGGAGGAAGGATGAAGAGGTGCAAGCAAAAGGGGAAACTGTTGGACTGGAGACGTATAAAGAATAATTCAGCCAGAAAACACAAAGTCCTTCCCGGGGGAAATCTCACGCAGCTCCAAGAAATGCTAGGGACCAGAGGATGCGTGGGAAGGGGTGGGCGAGAGCAGAAAGGGTGGGAGGGAAAATGTCATCCACTACTGGAACGAGGCAGAGAGACTCCGTGCGTACACAAAACACACACCACACACACACACACACACGCACACACACACACACCCCACGTACCACATACCACACACCACACACCAGAAAAATTCTCAAATTCGTCCCCTCTGGAGCTTTTTGAGCCAAAAGGAAAAAACCAACCAAACAAAACAAAACAGCTGAACTGCAAAGTGGAGCAGTGTGGAGAGGGAATGGCAGGTCTGCTGGGTTACACCTGGGAGTGTCGGCGTGGTGCTCAGACACAGCCCTGCCCCTCTGGAGGTGATGCTGAAAGAAGGTCTCCACTGCCTACTCTCCTGGCTCCCAACGGCTTCGGCCCAGCACCTCCAGTCCTGTATTTTGCATGGAGGGAATGGCTGCATTTGCCTCCATCTCTGAGGGGCTGTCATAGCACTCCCACCAGCTGCATGACACACTCACCATTACACCACCTCCCCTTCCACAGGGGACATGACGCCGTCTTGGTAGGAGGTCAAAGCAGACGCCAACATGTTCAGCACCACGTGGTCCTTCTCTGAGGTTCCCAGGCCCCACGGGGAAAGGGATGGGTGAGCATGTATGAACTCATGCACAGGAAATTTGGCAGATGGGGCCATGGGATTTAAACACCGGCAAGAGTCAAGGGTAGGGTGGCAGAGCTCAGAGCTACTCTCAGTGCCCTGGACAAGAGACTTGAAGTGAGAGCTGAGGGATGTTAATGGAGGTGGTTTTGTTGAAGGAAAGTGGATCTCCTGGATCACTAAATCACTGGAAATTCTCCTCCAAGGCTGATGAGCAGACGGACCTGGAACTGGCTTTGACTTAGCGAGGCTTTTACAAGCCTGTGAATTTACTGTCGGTGGACATGAGAGTGTGTTCCTTCAGCTGGTGATGAACAAAGGAGCAGCTTCCTACCTCTTCCTGATTTACAGTCCACGCCAGCGTCAAACAGTGGGGGAGAAGGGAAGTGAAAGGCTAGCATGACTGTAAAATATTTGGATAAAACATCAGCTTGATTTGCACACAAATGGCATTTTCAGTGGGCTTCTGTGCACCGGGTTTCCACTAACGACATACTACTTGTAGGTGCAAATTTTTAAGGGTGTTATCTTCAGCCTGGAGAGAAAGAAACTGTAATTTGCAGCTTTTGCCAAGAATGATAACCTTATTAAGTAATGGGATTCGCTGATTAACTGCTGCTAACAAAACATCATTGCCAAACCTGTTAGTCTGAAACCGGCAACAGAGCTACTGTCAGATCCACTGCTCCTTCACCTCCCAATCCCGGGGGATTCTACAGAAATATTTCTCATTTAAATAGCCCTTGCCTCTCAATAGTTTTTTATTGCTTTCACTAATAGGTTAACAATAAGTTAGGAGCTACTCCTAGATGGATATTGGATCAACCTTGGTGAAGAGTTCAAGGAGAAAAGCAATTCTGCTTAAAAAATGATTTTTTTATGAAAGGGATAATGGGAAAATGTGCAAGTTCACTGAGCACTAAAATGAATGGAAGTTCTTAGAGATCAGAAGGCAAGATGTGTCGGTGCTCAACGCGTGTGATGGTGCTTTACATTCCTACAATGGAGTAGTATCTCTTTCACTACTCCCATTTACCATCGCAACAAAAAGAACAAAATATCTAGGAATAAACCTGCCTGAGGAGGTGAAAGGCTTGTACTCAGAAAACTATAAAACACTGATGAAAGAAATCAAAGATGAAATAAACAGATGGAGAAATATACCATGTTCTTGGTTTGGAAGAATCAATATTGTGAAAATGACTACACTACCCAAAGCAATCTACAGATTTGATGCAATCCCTATCAAACTACCAATGGCATTCTTCACAGAATTAGAACAAAAAATTTTACAACTTGTATGAAAACACAAAAGACCCCGAATAGCCAAAGCAATCTTGAGAAAGAAAAATGGAGTTGGAGGAATAGGCTTCCTGACTTCAAACAATACCACAAAGCTATAGTAATCAAGACAGTATGGTACTGGCACAAAAACAGAAATATAGATCAATGGTACAGTATAGAATGCCCAGAGATAAACCCACACACATATGGGCACCTAATTTACAACAAAGGAGGCAAGAACATACAATGGAGAAAAGACAGTCTCTTCAATAAGTGGTGCTGGGAAAACTGGACAGCTACATGTAAAAGAATGAAATTAGAGCACTACCTAACACCATACACAAAAATAAACTCCAAATGGCTTAAAGACTTAAAGACCAGACATTATAAAAACCTCTTAGAGGAAAACATAGGAAAAACACTCTTTGCAATAAACCACAGCAAGGTATTTTTTGATCCACCTTCTAAAGTAACAGAAATATAAACAAATGGGACTTAATTAAAAGCTTTTGCACAGCAAAGGAAACCATAAACAAGACAAAAACACAACCCTCAGAATGGGAGAAAATATTTGCAAATGAAACAACAGACAAAGGATTAATCTCCAAAATATACAAACAGCTCATGGAGCTCAATATCAAAAAAACCCAAACAATCCAGTTAAAAAATGGGCAGAAGACCGAAATAGACATTTCACCAAGGAAGACATACAGATGGCCAAGAGGCACATGAAAAGACGCTCAACGTCACTAATTATTAGAGAAATGCAAATCAAAACTACAATGAGGTATCACCTCACGCAGGTCAGAATGACCATTATCAAAAAATCTAGAAATGGTAAATGCTGGAAAGGGTGTGGTGAAAAGGGAACACTCCTGCACTGTTGGTGGGAATGTAAATTGATACAACCACTATGGAAATCAGTATGGAGGTTCCTTAAGAAACTAAAAATAGAACTACCATATGACACAGCAATCCCACTACTGGGCATATACCCTGAGACAACCATAATTCAAAAAGGGTCATGTACCACAATGTTCACTGCAGCACTATTTACAATAGCCAGGACATGGAAGCAACCTAAGTGCCCATCGACAGATGAATGGATGAAGAAGATGTGGTGCATATATACAATAGAATATTACTCAGCCATAAAAAGAAACGAAATTGAGTTATTTGTAGTGAGGTGGATAGACCTAGAGTCTGTCATACAGAGTGAAGTAAGTCAGAAAGAGAAAAACAAATACCGTACACTAACGCATATATATGGAATCTTAAAAAAAAAAAAGGTACTGATGAACCTAGTTGCAGGGCAGGAATAAAGAGGTAGACATAGAAAATGGACTTGATGACATGGGGTGGGAGGGCGAATTTGGGGCAAAGTGAGAGTAGCATGGACATATATACACTACCGAATGTTAAATAGATAGCTAGTGGGAAGCAGCTGCATAGCACAAGGAGATCAGCTCGGTGCTTTGTGACCACCTAGAGGGGTGGGATAGAGAGGGTGGGAGGGAGGCTCAAGAGGGAGGGGATAAGGGGACATGTGTATGCATATGGCTGATTCGCTTTGTTGTGCAACAGAAACTAACACAGTACTGTGAAGCGATTATACTCTAATAAAGATCTATTTAAAACTGACAAACAAACAAAACTCAGGAGCAGTCATGACCCCCAAACAGCTAGAGTTACAACCAAGTGATGGGAGTAAACAGCCTGGAACAAGGATTCCAGATTCAAAGGCCACTGTTTGAGGAGATTTCCAAGCACTGCAATTTATGTTAATCCTTCTGTCACAGAAGGCAGCCCTCGTGTCCCTGATCACTGACCTGGAAGGAGGTCCCAGTCCAAGATAAGCCTGGGTGGACCCTTACCTGGGGGCTCTGATCGAATCAGGTGCTCCTTCCCTGCCCCGGGGCTGCCCCTCTGTAGTCATGGGATGGAATAGAAAGGTCAAGGAGACACGAAGTGTAGTCAGTAGAGACCTCTGGGCTCCTGTAACAAGTCCCTCCTGAGACATTGTGGGGCTGGGCTGACCACCGCAGGGGCTGGACTGCAGGCAGCCAGTGGGAGGGGCCTCCCAGGCAGCTGTGAATCAGGCCTTTGGGGTCTTGGCTGTCAAAAGACTTCATCTGAAAGACTTTTCCTTGTTATCTTCTTATAGGAATTAGTCCTAATGAAATAATAATGAACATTAAAACGTTGATCAGACAAAGTATACAGAGGCTCGTAAGTTCCATTCTTTAACAAAAATACAGAAATGCTTTTTACAGCCTGAACAGAAAACACTGCATTGTCTTGGAATCTTAGGATTGAGAAATTTTATTGAATCAGTCCCAGGTCCACGATACACTGTACTAGAAAAAAAAAAAAAAGAAAACTGCATCAAAGATGGAAAAAAGCACCTGAAAATATTAAAATCATTAAGGCCAGTAGTGTTTATTTAATGAAACTGTACATATCTGACTATGTAACAGATACGTAATATGTCTGACTAAACAGTCACTGTTTAAGGGAATACATTAAAAACAGACCTCTAGGGGCTCCCCTGGTGGCGCAGTGGTTGAGTGTCCGCCTGCCGATGCAGGGGACACGGGTTCATGCCCCGGTCCGGGAAGATCCCACATGCCGTGGAGAGGCTGGACCCATGAGCCATGGCCGCTGAGCCTGTGCGTCCAGAGCCTGTGCTCCGCAACGGGAGAGGCCACAACAGTGAGAGGCCCGCATACTGAAAAAAAAAAAACCCAGACCTCTAAATAATGAAAGAATTGGCACCAAGGAAAAAGTTACAGACAATAACCAAAAGGCTTTGAAAAATTTAAAGCACACTTTGATATGGTGTCATATATAATGGTCTGTTTGTTAATAGTCTGTTTGCACTGTACATTGTAAAAAACGAGCATATCACCTCACTCCTGAACGTGCTTCGCTGGAGCCTGTTTGTTACAAATAAGAGACAAATTATAAATATGTGCAGTAAAAAAACATACAGATAATGCATCTGTATGAATGGTATGTGATGAAATTAAAGTAGAGGATAAATAACTTTAATAAGTGCTACACTTTGAGGCACATGAGGAATGAAATTCATGTCGTTTCTAAGTTATGGACACAGCATCTTTTCTCCCCACCTGTTTTTGTACCTTAGTGTAATGCCTATTTGCATTTAACCTAGTTATCTTATGTTTGCATGCTTTGCAAACTGAATTACAGAACCAAATTGCCTGTTACAATTTCCCATTATGTGACACAATTACATAGGAACATTTTGAGGTGAGAGGATTCTCCTAACATCGGGAAACACTGATTGCATCATGCCGGCAAAGAGCAAAAATTAAGGAGCGGCCTCTTTCCCCAGGTGACAGAATTTACTGCTCTTTCTCTCCAGTGTAAATGCTGTTCCCCATACAATGAGTTCTATTCATTGATTTCTGGTCTGCAAGATTAGATCCATTAGTATTTAAAAAATAAAAAAGTCAGACCCCAAAACTACACATTTCCTAATCGAAGCTCCACATTCCTTGAGCACTTCTAAATAAAGCAGGGAGTTGAAGTAATGTTCCAGAATTACCTTCTGTCCATAAAGAGTGAAAGCACAATGGATTTTCAAGTAATTACCGTATCTGCAGCACACACACCAGGCCCTTCTTGCACACATGCCTCGGCACAAGCAAATGATGCAAAAACTTTCACTGGATGACCCTTGTTTCAAATCCCCAATCTAATCATAAGCACACGAATGAATATGTGTGCACATGCACCCTTTTACAGTCTTTAATTAGAAGGGAGGGGAGACCATCTAGGTAGAGAAAAGGGACGTAGTCAACCCTATTTCTGTCTTACCGAGATGAGGGGATGACGTATTTGTACCTTCTTTAAAGACAGAACTTAACCAGGGAAAGCATGCAGCTGCTCGTCTCCCAGGTGGAAAGACAGCAGAGTCTCCCGCGTGGGCATACTGGGAGCAAGATGTAGAATAAAGAGGTGGAAACATGAGATTAACTAAGGCTGAGTTGAAAGAAAGAATCTGAAAATAAACCCCTCAACTTATAAAACAAAAGGCACAACATTTCAATCATCATCATTCAACCTCGAGAGCTTAGCACACATGGATTTCCACTTACTCAGAATTCCTCATTATTTAGCGAGAGTTTTGTCATAATCACAGCCTAGCATCGCTAGTAAAACACAAACCTTTTGGCCTCATGACACTTCATGATGTTACAGTGGCACTTAGCAAAAAGTTTTCACTGTTAATGTGAAGAAAAAAATCTCAACAGAATACAATTATGATGAAATGATTTTATTTCATCTATTTAGTTTTCGTGTGTATATAGAATAAAAAGTAAATTCACCTACAAATGTACTTATAGTATAAAATCTTTATATTAATAAAATTACTTCTACTTATCTACAGGAGAGAAACAGTCTAATTAATCAATAACTATAAATGAAAATATATGCTATATAAAACAACTGCTATTTCAAAATTTCTGGGGGATGAGATGAGACAACCTCGTTCTTTTTTTTTTTTTTTTTTTGTGGTATGCAGGTCTCTCACTGTTATGGCCTCTCCCATTGCGGAGCACAGGCTCCGGACGCGCAGGCTCAGCGGCCATGGCTCACGGGCCCAGCCGCTCCGCGGCATGTGGGATCTTCCTGGACCGGGGCATGAACCCGTGTCCTCTGCATCGGCAGGCAGACTCTCAACTACTGCGCCACCGGGGAAGCCCAAGCTCGTTCTTTTAATCCTGATGTGATCAAGGATATAGCTGGAAGATGACAGCAAATTAAGTATTGTGGCTTAGAACACAGTGGAGAATGAAAGAAATCAAAGTTCTCCAAACTCTCTCACACTTGGGCAGAAACACTTTCAGTTCCTGTGGAGGAAACAAGTTTGACTTCTAGAAAGACCTCGAGAGGATGTGATGGTGCTGGACAAAGGCCAGGAACAGAGCATTCCCGTTCCAGAATTTTGCTGCCTTTCTCCCTCCTCCAAATCACATTTTTGTTTGGGAAATATGTCATCATCTTCCCCTACCCAGACACAAGCCACTTAGCATTGCACACATCTCAGCAGACTTATAAATGTCTAGAAACAAACCCTTACCCCAGAAGTGCTTCTCATGTAGGTCATTGTGTCTCATCTTTGATCCCAGCTGGCCCTCCTCATTTAAACTGAGACACTGGTCTGGCTTTGGTCACTGAGAGGCACAGTCAGTGCTCAGCGGGTCTGGACAAAGCTACATGTTCTATAAAGAACTATGGATACACTATTACATATGAAATAGATACCTAATAAGAACCAACTGTATAGCACAGGGAACTCTACTCAACACTTTGTAATGACCTATATGGGAAAAGAACCTAAAAAACAGTGGATATGTGTATATGTATAACTGACTCACTTTGCTGTACACCTGAAACTAACACAACATTGTAAATCAACTATACACCAATTTAAAAAAGAATTTAAATTAATAAAATCACTTTACAAAGAAAAAAAACAACAACTGTGCAATGATCAGAATTGCTACTGGAGGGCAGAGTGACTCCATGCAGATTGCAAGAGCCAGCATGGCTGGCAGAAACAACTCATGCTTCTGAAGAGGTATGTCACATCAGCTCCAGGTCACTGGGCCCTTGACCTTCAGGGCCGAATGAGGAGGGACACCTGGTGGGATGGGCATTGGGGCCTATGCTTGAGGAAGGCTGATGAGGCCTATGAGTGAGACATCAGGGCGAGTCGCAGAATGAAGCAATCAAAAGGGACAGGACTCTTGTTCCTGAAATCAAGGACAGGCTGAGAGGGCAGGACCTGGAGGAATGGAATGAACAAGTGGAGTTCGGGCCGGAAGCACAACAGAGCTGAGGAATGCTGTAGGCGGTTGATGATGGGACAGTGGGAGCAGGCAAGGGTCGGGACAGCCCGGCCAGGGAGGGAAGAGGCTACTTGTTAATTCTTTATTTATCTCTCCACCTCCTCTCCTTCCCACAAGGCATTGGAGGTAGTGGAATGGAGAAAAACAGAAAAGAGGAGACAAAAGAAACATGGAGACAGGAAGAAAGAATTAAATGGAAAGTAAAAAATAATGAGAAAGGATAGCAAAGTGATGCTTCTGTGGCTTTGAGGAGGAGCTATGGGCCAATGAGAGAAGAGGATGAGAAAACATCTAGACGAGGCCAGACAGGAGGAGAGGCAGAAGCTGGAAATGATAAAACAGAAGGCCGAGGAGCCAACAGTCCCACCGGCCTTTGCTGAAAGTAACTGAGCTGTACATGCCTCTGAAGGTCATCTGGGTGCCTCTCCTTTTCCAGATGAGGAGATGGGGGTGCGGGGGAGGCAGTAACTCGGAGAGCTTGTTTCTTTGTATTGCACCACAATCTGCTGCCCCAGTAGTGTGCAACCAGTGGGGGACGGTGTGGAGAAGACTTTACCCTGGAGGTGAGCTGTCCAGGTGTCCCCTAAGGCTTCTTCCTCCCAATTCCTCTGCTATTCTAGAGTTCTAGGTACACTCACAATATCCTCAGCTTACAATGCCTAAAGATACAGCAACGAACTGTAAGTGAGCTTTAAAATGAACACGTTGAATGTTCATCCAAGTGACGCTGCCCTTCAAATCAGTCTCTGCATTGCAGCTCCTTATACTGACACCTGCCTAATACAGTCAAGTTAACAAATGAGCTGTGGTTGTTACTGCTCAAACCATCTGTACCCAGTAAGGAAACACACAAGGAAAAGACAAACTAATGAGTATGGAGAGACACTGCTTTACATCTCAAGTGGATTACCTGTGCTGCTCACCAGACGTGACCCCAGTGCCTTTGACTCCAAAAAGAAAAAAAAATCCACCCTCGAGTGACGACGATGGGTTTTCCACTTTGAAAAGAATGGGTTCTAGCATCTAACAATGACCCCAAAAGAGATGCAGTGGAAATATTCTGAGCAATGACAACATCTTTGGAACATGTGCTCAGACTTTTGAGGTGATTTCTTTGAAGGTGAAACACTCTAAGTTTTGGTGTGGTTGTGAAAAAAAAAATCAGTCACAATATTCTATTCTCAATGCTCCTATGTAACCTTCTGTGGAAAAAAGAGAAGCCCCTGATCTCTCCAAATCTGCTCTCAAGGGTGGAGATGGGTAAAGAGTGAAAAGGACAGGGGAAGCTTTTCTTCTACCCACGTCTACTCCCAGGCGGGCTACCATGACGACAGAGTGGCTTGCGGGGAAGACCCAGCTCCACTGGCCTGCCCTCTCCAAGGTGAGCAAGGTACTGCGAGTGCAGGGCTCAGGGAAGGTGCTCTCTTCCTCCTGGAGGTGCTTGCTGTCCTTGAGCAGTTAACCAGCCCACCGAGACCCTACTCATGCTGAGAGGCACCCAGCCCACCGAGACCCCCCTACTCATGCTGAGAGGCACCCAGCCCACCGAGACCCCCCTACTCATGCTGAGAGGCACCTAGCATTGAGTAGGAAAAGGAAAAGATATCTTAGAAGTAAAGCTGTAAGGAATCTATTGTTATTCTCTGATGCTTGCAGAACACGAGAGGCTAAGACAAAAAGAGGAGTGAAATGCAAGTCAGTGACTACGGGGTTGACCTCCTTGAGCGTTTGGGGAATCAGAGGAAACGAAACGCCTTATCTCTTCTTTTGGCCTGTCCCTTCGGCACTTCTCCTTTCAGTAAAGATATGGGGTTCAAAAAGAAACTAGTGGCTTTTTTAATAAAATACGAAACTAGTCAAGCATTTGTTCATTCAGTGAATTAATATTCATGAGGTGCCTTTTACAATATATGGCAGGTGCCGCTGTGCAAGGTGCTAGATATAATTTTAGCCACTTATTTTCATCGAGAATCTGCTCCATAATCCAGAATTTTATCTAAGCAAACTATGTAAACTACATGTTATGTGTACTTTGGGATCTGATTTCTAAATCATTGCTAGATAGCTCTTCTGAATAAGAGTGCTCTAGAAAGCAAAAGCTCCCTTTGCAATCCCTTCTCTAACCTTCCCCAGTTCCCACCTCTTATTGCACTAACTCACAAATACATACTCACGGGGGCGTGCACACACAAGCATGAAATCCACATGGGCTTGGTGTCATAAACTGCATACCTCTTGCATAAATTCACAACCGACCATGTTTACTTTTCTGTCATCAATTATAACTTGTTTTTGTCTAAACTAAAAGCTTCAGCTTCCTTAGTTTATTATATCACCAGTGAGTACAATTAAGAGATAGGGCTTCCACGTCTCGTAGTGTCTTTTCCAGTTAATGAGGTGCATGGACTTATAGATTCATTCATGCAAACTTTTGTAACTCACATGCTTATGTGACCACAGCCAGATTTACAACTACACTAAAGATTCTCCCAGGACACTCTTTTTGTGTGTGTGTGAGACCACAGGAATTTCGATAGTTTTTCATGACAGGGCTGATGAATCTGATGGCTATGACCTATCTGAGTCCCACATTGATATTCAGTGTCTGCTCCTCTACGCTAATGTAGTGGAGCCGGGATCTCTTCGCCAATGTCAATTTGTATTATAGGTGTGGTTACTGCATGGACAAGCTCTGTTAAAAAAGAGAAAGATTGCAACGTTGGCTTCATCTCAAACGTCTGTGTCTGATTCACAGACATCTGTGTCTCCCTGAGAAATAACGTTTTCACAACCAGAGCTGTCCAACAGAGAAATAAGCCACTTCCTATGGGAGTCAACTCCCCCTAATGAGAAGCGGTCAGGCTGTGGGGAAGGCGTCCCAGCACTGGATGGGAAGGTGGAGGCTGCCTAAGGTTGGAAGATGCTACATTTATGATGGAGGTAGCCTTCGGTCGCATATGCTTACTGTAAAATGACACCCAGTGTGGGTCTGCTGTTTCATAGTGAGCTTTTTGGAGAAGCAAGGCTTTGGTTGTGTTCCAAGTAGGATCCAATCAATAGAAAACGTTTGTGTTGGCCCTTACAACAAGCATCTAATAGAGGGAACCAACTCGAAGGCTCAGGTCATGTGGTCGAGCTACAGAGCAGAGAATGGTGGGCTGGCAGCCCAGAGCAAGTCCGAATGGTATATTTAGACCCTTTGGACGGAAAGATGCCCACACTGTCAGCTATCATTACTTAACCAACTGCTGAGCAGCTCTTGGCCCTCGGACTCGTCTCCACCCTTCTTGTGCCCCATATCAACTATGCGTACAGCACGTTGACCTGGAGGAAAGGGTCATTCTTTAGCTCTGCTTGCTGTTTTTCCTCTGGAGGAAATCAAGCTCAATGCTGAGCGTGAGGAGAACCCCAGGCTCTCTATGTAGGATTTTAAGAGCACAGGTCTGGGGCCCTGTTTAGAAAAGTAGGGAGCAAAGAAAAGCAAATCCTCCTCTAAAAATACGCTTTTGCCCAGAACTGCTTCTAAGTTAGGGGAATTTCCTGCAGCCTAGGAGAGCCAGAGTGAGCGTTCTTCTCAAGTACAGTGATTTGGTGAAGTCCATGTGTGATGATACCACTGTAACCACAGAGGAATTTACCACAGGAAGTGTCCCAGCTGTTGCTTATTAGCATTAGAACAAATTACACAAAGCAAATTGTTAGCAGACATGTTTCCATAATATTTAACTGGTGGCAATAAATAAGAACGATTCTCTTTCAAGTAAATGCTAGATTTCCAAAAATCCAGCTTCCAATTGTCCATGAAGGAATCGTCTTCGATTAGGATAATGGTTGGAGGGAAGGGCACCCTGGAAGCTGAGGCTCCCAGCCCTCTTCCCGGGGCAGCACGGCCGGGAGCCCTGTGAAAGTAGTCACTGGGGTGACATCACAAGATGGGAACAGGACTCTTTGTACCTCTAGACGGCAGACCATCTGCTGGGCTCACCGCTGGGCTTCTCAGCACGGTCATCTCATGCCATGGGGAACATGGCACGTGGCAAGACCACAGCAGAGCTGGGCAGCTACCTAGTTCTTGGAGTGAGTTTGTAGCAAAAAATAAACCAAGACCACGGACAGGTGTTCATCCCTCTCCTTAACAAAATATTGCAGTTTTGAGAAATCATCTCCTCCTTCCCAATTGCCTGTCTTGTTATCTGAGGTTTAAGGAAAAAAACGTGAGTCCCATCTCCTCCTCCTCCTCCTCTTAAGCCATTGGAGAAGAGTTGAAAAAGCACCAGATCAGAGCAAATGTCACACAGCACTCACCTCCCACTCACACGTATGGAAACCTGGCTAGTTTCTTAGAAAGCAGAGTCTCTCCATCTTTCAAGACCTTCTGACAATGACTAACTTCAAGTCCCTGGTCACTTCTGGGCACTTCCAATCATCTTCAGAGCCATGACAAAATTCTCCTAAAACAATCTCAGAAAGTAATAAAAAAACATACTTTTAATTTAAATAAAATAAGAAATCTTCCATGCAGCACATAAATACAAAAATAGGTTACTGTAGCTTAGAGGGTTGGGCCTGTTAGAAGAGGTGCTCTCTTATCGTCTTCCTAGGACAGTTATTTTTATCTTCCCTTCTTTACTGTTTCCTTCTCACGCAGTATTCCTCCCCAGTGTATTTTAATACCCTATTTGGTTTTCCTGAGGAGCTCCCCACTCCTTTCTCCTGCTGTAAAGGAAAATATGAGGCAGCCCTGCCGAAGGGAAATGATGGAAGCGCTGTATAGCTCTGGTGGGCACTAAACCAGCCCACTGGGCTCCCAGGCGAGGCCTGTCCCCTTAGTCACACGGAGTAGAGCCTGGGCTGGCTTGGTGAGTCCAGTTAGCACCTGACCTGGGCAGGCCCAGAACCCCAGCACTGTCCCCCAGCTGCCTCCAGGGCACACCCTGTTGGTGTTAGAGGGGATACTTGGCAGTAACAGCTTAGAGAGGGTTCTGCCTCAGGGCTACAAAGCTGGGAAGGCATTTGAAACCAAGCAAATGCAAAAGCTGATACACTCCCAGCCACTTTCAAAGGCTCTTCCCACTACAGTGTCAGGAAACACACACACACACACACACACACACACACACACACAGAGACGAAATGCACTTCTTTTACCTGAAGTCTTCACAAAGGGAATAATGTGCCTCATAAAATATTTTAAATGCCTTAGGCAACAGAACTGTCTCTAGATTTTTTTTTAAACGTGTTTAACAGACAAGTGTAATTGGAAATGTTTGCAACATGAGCACACACACACACACACACTAATTTGAAATTATGCAAAACTATATCATTGTTTACCACAACCTGGAGCAAATCTACTGCCATGGAATAACAAGTAACACATCTGTACAAGTTCAAGGGCCCCCAAATAAGCTCCCATTCAGATGAGAATGACACACGTGGCATGACTCTGCCTAAGGTCCGTTTAGAGGAGATGGCCTGCTATGTTTTACATTTGCTGAGCTATTGAACTGCCTGGTTTGACAAGATTTTTGAAAGGGGTGAAAATTAATTTAATTGCAGTATTGCAACAATAATTTGGTCGGCTAACTGCATTTCAGTGCAAAAACAGGAAAGGAAGAGTTTCCTCCTTAGGTTATTCTCTGATGCGACAGCATTCATTTCAAGAGTAATGAGATTTTTAAAAAGTCAAACCTTAAATATCATGGTTTCAGCAATCTGTCCTGCTTAAAGTTTAATGCAAAATGAGATAGCATCTCTGTGAGAGCAGTTCCACATGAACGTGGACCCAGTTTTCTCCTAGACTTGAGATGGGAAAATCTCTCTCCCCTGAAAACGACTCCGAGTATCTCCTTGACATTGTTTGCAGATGATTTTGATTTGGCAGCACCAATGTTGATGTGTTTGTACCGAGGGAGGCACTACTAAGAATGGTAGAAAGTTTTGAAAATCTCTATATGAGGTATATGTTGATGCAAGAGGCACCACAAGTTTCAGAGAATTGAGCAAAAATGGTGGAGTGAGGAACATAGGCTGTCGTGGGATTTTCTGGATCTCACTGTTTTCACACTGGCCGTTCTGAATATATACACTACCCATGGTTTTTTTTTTTTTTTTTTGCGGTACGCGGGTCTCTCACTGTTGTGGCCTCTCCCGTTGCGGAGCACAGGCTCCGGACGCGCAGGCTCAGCAGCCATGGCTCACGCTCCCAGCCGCTCCGCGGCATGTGGGATCTTCCCAGACCGGGGCACGAACCCGTGTCCCCTGCATCGGCAGGCGGACTCTCAACCACTGCGCCACCAGGGAAGCCCTACCCATGTTTTTTTGAGGGCAACTATCCAACTCCAGATCAGCAGTGAGCACGTCACGATTTACAAACTTTGAGGGATAGAGTCCATTTATTGTTTCAAAATCTTGAAGGCGCTGTCCCAAGGCCTGATTCAGGGTAGTTCTGTCAGGTGCCGGGACCAAGACATTCAGCTCTCCCACAGCCTGATAACTCAAGCTCAGTTCCATGGGCAGTTTTAGGACACTCTGCTCTATCCCTTTTCTGTCACGCTTTAAGTCCGCCACCATTTGCGTGTCTAAAAAGGATTTTGCTCTGATGTGCTTTCTCAAATACCACTCAGCAAGTGGGTCTAAGAGCATGGCTTGGAATGTTTCTTATGATCCTTGTCCAAGTTCTGACTGACTTATAGAGGATCAATATACAGATCTACCCAGGGCTGCCCTCAAGTTTGTACAGGTCTTGTCCTGCACAAGGTCACCTGGTGGAGGGGTGAGAAGGCTGTAATCCCACACTGCTCCACTCACCGGCCAAGACGCCCGTCCAGGCTGCATCCCGAGGATGGTGTGCCTTTTCTGATTTGCATTTGGGCCAAGGGAGGCCCTGAGTGGCCCTTGATCTTCCCCCTCCCAGAGATCACAAAGTCTAGTATTCATCTCCTCCCTTACAGCACTACAGACGTTTTTTAAGGAAGAGGACACGCCCACGGCAAAGGCAAATTCATTTTGAAGATACGTTTCCTATTCAGTGAGAGAGGAAGGAAAAAAGAGACAGGGAGAGAGAGAAAGGAAAAGGATCAAAAGAAGAATGGAGACAAGGCTGCCCTTCTGCCTAGTAAATTGTGGATTCATTGTCCGTCCCTGGACACAGCTGCAAAAGGGTAGAAATCAATTTTTTTCTATTACTCCACGGTGAGAAAGGAAAACCTATTTGTAAATTGAATTAAACCCAATAATAGCATGTCTGTGTACATGCTATTATTATTAAAATTAGCCACACATACAACTATATAATCCCACGATGTAACTAGAAATCAACACTCTCCCATTTCAAAGCTTAGTAGAGACATCTTTCTTCTTTTTTAAAGAAACACCATGGCTAAATGTCACTAAGCTCTGCGGCATGCCAATACATCGACACCTCAGTAATGACGCTGGAAGGGAAGGAACTCCAAAGCCCCATCTGGGAAGAACGTGCTTCCAAATTCTTGACTTTGCTGCTGGTGCACCTCAGTCAGTCAGTAATGATTGGATATGAACTAGAACCTTCTAGAAGACGGTTTCTTCCCAAGTTGCAATCTGTGGTGCTGACTGTGGAATAAATTCCCTGTGTCTGTGTAGGCTAGGTCTTGTTCACAGAAACCCTAATCCATCCACTGGGTATTGAATATCAGGCTGCTGAAGTGAGGGTCCGGAAAATACATTAGCAGTCTGCCCTCTAGTGGGGAAACACAGTACTTCAGATAACTAGGAATAGAAAAGACTTTTTTTTTTCCTTCTCTTTCAGAGAGTGAAAGAATTCAAGTTTTCCAGATAGTGCAAGGTGAGGCATTTATCCTCAGAAGACAGCTTCCAGAGCTGAATTAAGCAAGGCTCACAATGATAGGGTCCCCAAGTCAGAGCTAAAGACAGGTAGTGCTGCGGTGGGCGTCCCCGCAGAGCCTGCAGGGACAAAGGTTCTTCTCACATCCTTGGACGTCTCCAGTGTCCTCCTTGGGTGATAGCATTCAGTTCTCTACATTCTCATTATAAAAACAGTACCCACCCTAAGAGCAACCAACCTACCAGAAATGTTAAAAATAACAGGCTTCTTTGTAATTTTTTTGGCAAATCATTAACACAGAAGAACCTTTCAGAAGGGCCATGTTGAATTTTTTAAAAGGTCAAGATGCACGAGTTTTATAAAAAGACCAAGTCTTTGTGGCTGTTCTTTTTCAGGAGAGAATCTTTGTGATGGTGGCAAATGTTGTTAAGGCAGAAGAGGATCTGGAGATCTGTTGTCTGGATTTTGCTTCTATCTTTTAAACACCTTCAGAACTTGGCTTGCTTCAGTTTATCGATATGGTAGCAGAGTTTCAGTGCAGGTCCCAGCTTTAGGCCCAAGTATTTCATGATCATGTCACTCTTCAGCAACAGGAGGGCATTGCCATCAATCTCCTGGTGGAACAGAATCAGAAAAAAGGAAACCCAGAAAGTGGTCAAAGTAATCAAATAGTGGCCACAGTTAGAGTATGGTCAGGGAGTAAAGTAAGGGAATATGGATTCACTTAGATGCATATTCTCTTAGTCCCAAGGCAAGACCTTAAGAAAATAAACGAAAGCTTACAAATACTATGTGCTCCTCTTCCCATAGTCTCTCTGGGGTCGTTTGATACACTGGATCTTTCATATTCCTGCTCTCTCCTGATTGAAGGAATCTAACATAGTCCCAGCCATACTCCCAATATCCCACATACGTTTATCTCTTCATCCAATCTAGGGCTAAACAAGAAAGAAGTGTTCAATGGACTGAATGTGCCCCCCCATCCCCTCCCCAAATTCATAAGCTGAAATCCTAACCTCCAAGTGGTGGTATTTGGAGGAGAGACTTTGGGAAGTAATTAGGTCATGAGGGTGGAGCCCTCGTGAATGGGATTAGTGTCCTCATGCAATGGGAAGATGGCAGTCCGAAACCTGGAAGAAGGGTCTCACCAAAAGCAGACCTTGATGGCAACCTGATCTTGGACTGCCAGCATCCAGAACTGAGAAATAAATTGCTGTTGTTCATAAGCCAGCCAGTCCGTGGTACTTTGTTACAGCAGCCTGGACTAAGGCAAAGTATCATCCCATTAGACCCTGAAACTAGTAGTTACCTTTCCATTCCAGGTGCTGGTATAAGGCCCTGACTTCCATCCATCATCCTAATCTCTGGTTTCTTTTCGTGGGCCACTCACCTGCCTTTCGCTGATTACCAAATTGCTAACAACACTCTATAAGGGATTTCAGGTGTTTTTTTGGCCCTGTCAATAATACTAGGTGGCATACAACTAAATAATGCACCTGCTTCATCTGAGGGTTTAGCACAAATAATTACTAAGGGAATGCCAATCCTCTGAGGTCCTGATATTGCTCCCATTTGTCTCCGAAAATGTAACCCTCCAGACTGCATGTTGAACTGCAATGAAGACCCAGTGCAGCCAAAAAAATACATACATAAAATAAATAAGTTCAAAAAATAAATAAATAAAAATGTAAAAAAAAGAACACCTAATGCAGGTGGGAAGGTGGGAGGGACACTGTAAAGGTCATCTATGCTACATGTATAAGAACCCTGAGAGCATACTAATAGGTACCACATTTTTCACTGCTGTAGCCGATCATTTCCCCTGTACTACCACACTGTATCACTCCTTAGTAAGGCTGCGTTTCCGCCTTCACCTATAGTGCTATTTTCAGATTACTAGAGACCAAGGGTAGAGATTCTGGGTGCTCAGGTGGGGAGAAGAGGCACAGTACAGGACTCATAGAGCAGCCCCTCTCATTCCTCTATCCAGCCAGCACTGATGAAGCACCTACCCTGCGTCACTCAGAGCTCATCTGCGGGCCCTCCCCGGGGCCTCACTGCCGAATGTTCTCTCTTTCCCCCACTTCCTAGACTTCCACTGCCTCCTGTCATGCTGGAAGGAAGCCAGAGTCCTCCCACCCAGATCTGTCTAAACATAACCCCTCTGCGGTCCTTGCTACGTCCTAATCCCTGAAACCTGTGAATATGTTAGGTTACCTGGCAAAGGGGAATTAAGGCTGCAGATGGAATGAAGGCTCCTAATCAGCTGCCTTTAAAATAGGAAGCGTATCCTGGATTATTGGGGAGGGAGGAGACAGTGCAATCACAGGGCCCTTCGAAGTGGAGGAAGAAATCAGAAGAAAAAACCAAAGAGTTGGCAGCCTGGGAAGGACTCAGCTTGATGTTGTTGGCTCTGAGGATGAGGACAGCGAGGTAGGAGCCAAGAATGAGGGCGGATCTCAGTGCTGAAAAGGGGAGGAAATGAGTTCTCCCTAGAGCGTCCAGAAAGAATGTCAGCCCCACCGACACCTTGGTCTTAGCCCGGTGAGACCCCTGTCAGACTCCTGACCCACTGAACTGTAAGATAATAAACTTGTGTGGTTTTAAGCTACTACGTTTGTGGTGACGGGTTATAGCAACAGTCGATAACTGACATAGGAAGCTTGGCAGGTAAAGTACTAATTCTTACCTTTTAAAAAAAAATTACCATCTTTATATATTTTAGAATCTCCTAAATAATTATGCAAATATGTAGATGGCCTGCTAACCAAAGGCCATCTACGAGCTAGGCGCTGTGCTGAACACTTTCTGTGCATTTTCTCATTTAATCCTCAAAGCAGCTTAGGAATAGGCACTGTCTGTTGGCATATTGTAGGTGTGCTATAAACGTTTGTTTATGCACAGACGGATGCACAGACAGACGGATGGATGGGCAGGAAAACAGGTACTCCTGATAAAGGCCAAAGTGAGGGAACGGATGGGACAAAAAAACTAGGTGGTTGTTCCGCTCTGAGAACCCTGTGGTTCCGTCTGGCCTCCCTTGAGTGGTGCCCCCGGGCACAGTGCACAGCCCCCCGCAGCCCCCTGACTGCCCCCAGGCCCACCACTGTGCGTACGTGCTTCCGGAAGAGCTCCACGTGGGGCCCCAGAGCCTGCGGGTCTGCGTCTTTCACGAACCAGACCACATCCTCCACGGACCAGGTAGAGGGGTTCCTGCTCCTTGGCCGCCGGGTGTCCTGCCTGTCCGGAGAAGGGCTTGAGGCTGGAAGGTAGAGCACAGAGAGGGAGGCCATGAGACAGCAGGCCTCGGGCCTTGGCACCTACCTGGTGCCTCCTGTCCCCACCTGGCCCTCGAGTCCAAGGCGGCGGCCCGAGTGACCTGCGACAGAGAAAGGCCAGAAGTGCCTGCTCTTGGCAGGAGCCTGGAGCACCGGAGGCCACTCCTAAGGGCAGCAGCCTCCCCCTCTACACAGAGGTTCTCTGCTCTCCCAGGGAATAGAGCATTGGAAAACGGATCTCCTCCAGCAGGTTGAAATGCTGACCCATGTTAGAGTTTTAAAGACCCTCCTGATCAGTCCTGTCTCAGTGGGCCCCGGGCCTGCTGTAACCAGGTTCCATGAAGCTCCAAATAGACCTCTGTAGTGCTGTGACGCCAAAACGACGTCAGGTCCTTTCCGCCTCCACTGGTGTCACCCTGAGACAAGAAGGACGCAGCAGAATGGAGGGGCATTTTGTCCTTGTCCTGGGTCTCAGAAGCCCTGTCTGTGAGAGGTCCATGCCCTGCTCTGCATGTGCAGAAAGAAGACTCACCGCCTACACTGAGCACCTCGCCAACCCTCAGGTCTGTCAGAGCACGCACTCCAACCTCCCACTAGACGAGGGATTCCTTGACAACAGGAGCCTAATCCTGTGCCTGGTCCACAGCTGGTCCCTGGTCAGTGATTGTGGCATGAGCTGCATTGCTGCATAAATGCTTTTCCCACATGGCAGATTAAAAGGTGCAGGACATATGAAGGAGGAGAGAGTAGTGAATCAATATTTAGGCAATATTTAGTGGGTGACTTGTTTTGTATGTCCCAAACGAATTCATCCTCTTTCCCTAGAACCAGCATCCCCTCCTATCTCTCATGTTTCTGAAACCTCAGTGATATCTCTACCTCCTGTCCCTTATTTGCTCCCCACATTTAATTATTCTGAAGCTATTAGAAGGATGCCTCTCACACTGGTCTCCTCTCTTCCATCCCTGCTGCCCCAATCCGGGAACTTCTTACCTGACCCTCTACAAAGGTTTTCTAGCAGATGTCCTCACCTCACGCTTTATCCTTCTAGAGCAAAAACTGTCACGTCTTCACACTCTCCCTAGTGCCCCTTGTGGATGCCCCTCGCCCGTGCACCAAGTCCGTACTCTAGCACAAGATCAAGGGCTCTCTTTGGTCTCAATAACATCTTTCCTGCCTGGATAGAGAGGAAGAGCTTTGGTGCCAGAGAAACCTAGGGACAAATCCTGGAGCTGCCCGTCGCTAGCTGTAAAATGGCAATGCTCTCCACCTGGAAGGGCAGCTGTGAGGATGCAAGTGGGATTGGGGCTGGCCTTATGGCTGACCTGCACCAGGTGGTCCACAGAGGGAAGGAGGCACCCTGCCTGCCTCCCTGCCCGCCTCCCTGCCCGCCTCCTTGCCCTTCTGCACACTCCCATCTGGGCATACTGGTTCTGACCGAAAGTTCCTCCAGCTTCCAGTCTCCACCTTAGCTAGTGCTTTTGCTTCTCTCTAGAAGGTGTTTACCTTCCCTCCTTTCCAAAGAAGCTCTACCAGCCATCAAAGCCCAGGTAGACCCCTTCACAGGCAGCATTTCCGTGTCCTGCCATCTGGATGTCATCTTCCTCCACCTTTAACTCCCAAATTTTTGTTTGCGCTTTTCTTAAAGATGCTTTCCACATCTGCCTTGTATTACCATTATGCATGTGCTTGCCTGGAACCTCCAGTTAGTTTTAATTTCTCGAGGATTATCTTTTGCATCTTCCCCCTATTCATCCACGGACATCTACTGAGTGTCTCTTGTGCACCAGGTCCTGGGCAAAGTGTTTGGTGAAAAATGGGATCCTCTCATTACAGAGTTTATAATCATTGACTCTCCACAGCTCCATGCAAATATATTTGTAATATGGGTTCAATGAATGTAAAATGAATCAATATACTTTGCAGAAACAGTATAAGTAACTTACACAAAAGCTTTGTGCGAGTAATCCTTAATCCTATTTTCAGGCTCTGAACAATGAAGCAGCTTCCCTACAGAATAAATCTAAGTTAGAAGTTGGGAAGCCTTCACTTCCATTTCCCTTCTTTAATCTCAGGGTGCAGTGGTTTTCTGCTGTCTCCTTTTTTCCTCCTCTTTTCAATGTACTTGGGAAGTGCACGGTTCTCCAGTAGTGCTGAGAAAAGTACAGCATCACATTTGAAGTCTGTCCTAAATACATAATAGTTTGGTTGAGAATTGGATTTACTTTGAGATTTTCCCTGCCTTTTCCTTGTTGGACCTGGAAGGGTCCCCTAAGGTGATTTGGCGCGGGCTGGGGTGGTGCATTTTGGCGGGAAACTGTTAATACACCCTAGGGCCATCTGAATGCCGACACATGCTTATTAGAGATGATTTCACTGCATTTAAAGACATCTGCACTCAACATGGGGAAGAGGAACCACGGAAATCGCATTTGCCTTTGGAGCCTGCCCCATCGGAGCGTCGGCGATAATCAGGGTGATAATAGATGCTCTGATTACAAAGGCGGGAAGTCTTCAGTGCCAAGAATGATTTTAGAGTGATCAGAGCGGAGGTCAAATCTAATTTCCTGTGTTTGACAGGAAGGAAAACCACCAGACCGACTCACAACAGCATCCATGGGAGCCTAAGGTCCTTTGAGCAAAAGGCCAGGGAAATACTTTCCCCATGAGCCACAGCCATGGAGTTGAGCAAGGTGGTCTGGCTTGTCTTTATGGGGAAGCTCTCCAGGTGATGAATGTGGAGGGGAAGTGGCTCCGCTCCTGGCACCTGGTACTAGCTGTGGGCGTTTTCACTTTTGCTCTCTGAGGTGCCTCACAGTCACACAAGACAGCAGCGGGAAGCTGTCACACCTCAGGACCTGCTCAGGATCCAAAGCACATGAATTAGCTCTAGGAGGAAGAGAGGGAACTTTCTAGCAGGTTGGGAGAGCCTTTGCAATGGCCTGTGCTCACACAAAGATAATAAGCACACCAGCCCCTCCAGCTGCTGCGAAGGTGTCAGGAAGACAGATGGGTCTGGCCTGACACAGCCAGGCCAGGCAGATGTGACTGGACAGCAGTCAGACATGATAGAGGTGAAAATATCTTGCTCCTAAAGGAACAGAGCACGCAAAGCGCTTGCCAACCGCCTTTATGGGAGGTGGCATTCTCCAGCGCCGAGAACTTCGTACGTGGTCAGGTCTGTTCCCTGGGCGATGCGGGAGACGTGTGTATAGTAAAACCCAGCTGTGAATGGATGTAGAATGAAGGATGGTGGTGGCTGTTTCTAACGCTGAACTCACATCCACCAGGAATAGACTGACTGTGAATCTGTCTAAAGCAACCCCGGATATCTTCACAGCCCCGGTACTCGTGCTGCTGCCTGTGAGTCACTCTCTGTCTCACACAGACCCACAAGCACATGCATAATTTCCTTTTGTTCATTCATAATTCAGAGGAAACTTTTTAGCTAACAATAGAGTCATGTGGAAGAATGGAAGGAACAATGAGCTGGGAGTTAGACGCCCTTACCACCCACCCTCTGTGCAAGCATCTCTGTGCTACTTTGGTGTGAAATAAGGAGTTAGGAAGGATCTCCAAGGTCCCTTCACACCACAGGCTGTCCCGGGCAACACGAGGGAGCTCCTTTCTCACACATCTGAAGCCTCATCAGTGTGTCTGTGTGCAAAGCACAGTGAATGCAGAGCCAATGGCCAGGTTTTGAGCCCCTTCCTGGACCTGATCATTCTATTCCCTATGAGCCTCCGTTTCTTCATCTTGTTTCTCAAAAGTATTGTAGGAGTCAAGTGACTATATGGCTTTGGGCTGGAGCCTGACAAGAAGCATCTTGGAAGGAAGCCCATCAGTCTCCAAAAGGGGCCCCTTGGAATCATTTGTTAACATTTGTTAACGTTTGCCTCTCTGGAATTGGACGCTGTCAGCGAGCAGGGCCCACATCTGTCTTGCTCACAGCTCCATCCTTGGACCTCAGAAGAGGCCCTGGCATATTGTGCTCCATAAGTATCTTCTGGCCAGGACGGACCAACATCTCTTTGAGTCTTAGTTGCCTCACCTGTCAAACACCTACCATGTTGTGAGGATTAAATAGGATAATGTGAAGCATTAAACGGTAAGAATTAATCAAAAGATAGTTGCTATTCTTATTATTATGTATCATTCCATAATGGCCAATAGATTTGTCTTCCTAAATTCTGTGGTCATCAGCTCACTTCCCTGTTCAGCCATGTCTGGTTTCCACAGAGTAAAGAAAGCTCAGTCTGCTTGACTTGAACCCCAAATTTCCCAGCATGATTTCCCTTGGCGTCCCTGCACAAACTCTTCTCTTTCCTTGGAATGAATAAGCCGTGCCGCACCTTCACTCATTCCCCGCCCCCCACATCGAGCGCTGTCCCCATTCTTCTTTCTCTTGCTGAATTGTTCTCTATCCGTCACCCAAGACCATACCCTATGGAATCAAACTCCAACCCATGGAAAGCATATGAGTGGTAATAACAATGTCAGAGTCACTTCAATTCTGAAGCTTGGACATACTTGTGGTTGGGAATGCTACAGCATCTCCTGTTAATGCAAATGTCAGGAAGCTTTTGTTATCTAAAACCTCTTTTTTAAAAAAATTTTTATTTTTATTATTTTTTTTTTTGCGGTACGCAGGCCTCTCCCTGTTGTGGCCTCTGCCGCTGCGGAGCACAGGCTCCAGACGCGCAGGCTCAGCGGCCATGGCTCACGGGCCCAGCCGCTCCGCGGCATGTGGGATCTTCCCGGACCAGGGCACGAACCCACGTCCCCCGCATCGGCAGGCAAACTCTCAACCACTGAGCCACCAGGGAAGCCCTAAAACCTCTTCATAGTTCTTAGTGATTATATCTTGGATGAGAGACAGAGGAGAGCTCTCAGATTTTCACCTGAGTATCAGCAAAAAACAGGGAAACGTGTCCTTTGAATACATCCCTTCAGAGTCCACTGACAGAGGCGATGGGCATGATGTATCAAGACAGCAGGAGGAATTACAAACAGTGCTGCAAAAAATTTCCTTGCACATGTCTCTGAGGAAGTTTTTATAGGTTATGTTCCTAGAAGTATTATTGGGTCATAGGACATGAACATATTTAATGGAATATATACAGTAATTTGGGTAGCATTAGCACCATCATGATATTGGGTCAATTGATGGGTATAATTTAACTACTGATTTATTCATTTTTATGTCCTTTAATAATATTTTATAATTTTTTAAATAAAAGAGTTGCACATTTAAAAAAAAAAAAAAGACAACAGGAGGCCAGGGTAGGTATTCACATGAGAGAGAGGACTGAGAAGTTTGTCACGTCATCGATACCTACTGTCCTGTGCAGCCTCATGCCACTTTCTGGCTTCTGCAGTTTTAAACCATTTTGATTAGCACCATGGGGGAGGACACAAAGGACATTTCTATGTCCCTTCCCGGTTTATGACTTAGGTCAACCCCCCTTAAAGAGATATGGTTTCTTAATACCAACTGCTTTCACTTGGGATGCAATTTCAGAGCAATACTGAGCACTTCTTCGGGTGGAGGGAAAACTTAACAGCCCTCCAGAGGGCCTGCAGCTGGCACCTGGACTGGCTGCTAGGTGACAAATGGGTAAGGAGGCCAGGGGTTTTCTCTCCTACTTTAATATACTGCCACTCAATTCAGCATGGTTTATCTCCATGGTTTCCAAATGCGTTTAGCTGTGCAAACTTTGTTCAAACTACACAAATGTAGAACCCCACTCTTCAAATGTGAAGAGGCCCTGGTTAAAGAGGGCAGTGTTGGAGTACCATCTGCTCCCATCCCCTCTCTCCTATGCCCTAGAACCTCTGAGGGACCCCTTGAAGCCCATTTTGCATGGTTTGAAAATCCCTGGGATAATTTTGAAAGCCACCTTTGGAGTCAGTTGAAGTCAAATCCTGACTAAACACTTGACTGACTTGATCTTCAATTGCTGTATATGTAAACTGAATATAATAATACCTACAATAATAATATATACTTGCTATAATAATAAATTATAAGATATAACTTATAATAAGTCAGAAATATTGTGTGGAAAGTGTCTGGCCCACAGTAGGTGCTCAATAAATAGCTATTTAGGATATGCCTCAAACAGGCCCCTTTCCTGGGGCTGCAGAGGATTCAAATATGAGTGAGAGACCTCATGAAGCTGAGAGTCTGGCTCCTACTATGGGACAAGAGAGAGGAAGTACTAGAGATGAGGAGACAAAGTGCCACAGGAGGGAACAGGAGGGAAGGAACATTTCTAATCAGCAGTGACTGAAACTGCCAGTTGCCAACCCAATCTTTTTTCCACTTCTGCTTACATCTTCCTGGCCACGGTCAGTGGCTTGCTTGGAGTGGAAGGCAGCAGGCACTGGTGGGCTCCATTTCTCTGGTCTCACCCAAGATCCTGAGAGGCAGAAGTCCTGAGCTAGTGGGGCTCTCCTGGGGTGCAGCTAGGGCTCTGACAGAGAGGGCTCTCTCAGAGCTTGTTCTGAGCAAGGGTCTGGGCTTCCCTTTGGCTAGATTACTCAGGCAATGGATGAGGACCTAATTCCAGGAGAACAAAGGGCTGAAGCAGAGACGAAAAGGAAGGACAGGGGGGCTGTTGGAGTTGGGACGGGAGTTCGTCCCAGGACTCTGTTGGGAGGAGGCAGAAAGAGAAAGGGGGAGGGAGCTAAATACCTGAGACCCCTTTGAAGGGTCCTGGATTCCCCTCATCTGGGCCACCAGATGGGCTGGGATGGGGCAGACAACTCTTCCGTGACAGATGGAGTGGTAGTGCTCTGCATTCAAATCGTGCCTTCCCCTTCCTACTTGAAACCCTCCACTTAAGACACAGGCTCTAAGATTTCACCAACTTAAATAGGAGAGTAAATATCTCCTTTTTAAAGAATGGCAATACTCTTAGGTTTATGAGTCCATTCAATCAGCCTGGTGTCCTGTGATCACCACCTCAAGCAGCTGGGAATTGCACTGAGGAGAAGAGGTTGAGAGAAGGAGACGTGTGACGGGCAGAGGGACCCCAGGATGAGGGCTTTGACAAGCAGGGGCGATGTGAGGGCACTGGGCCCCATGTGGGGAGTGGAATGGGGTAGAGAGAAAGAATGTTTCCTGAACGCCTACTATATGTCTGGTATTACACTAACTCTGGGGATAAACCTAGGAAATAACTGCTGCCCCTCATTTACTTTATGATGCGGGTTTGTGCATTTACTTTATGATGCGGGTTTTGTTCCCTTCTCTTGTTCTTAGAAATCAGATGCAACAACGTCTCTCCCCTTTGGAAAATGGGCTCTGCCCACTCCAACCTGCCTGGCCGACGGCCCTGCATGACAATGTTGGGGAGCAGGGCCATCCATGTTTGGCAAGAGCCCCCATGGCTGAGGGAACAGTGCCTTGCCCCTCAAAACTGCCTCCCCTCCTCGGCCCACAGAGGTGCATCTGTGATGGTGAGGCTCTTTCAGGGGAGCGTGTGGAGGATCTGGGATCATACGCGATAGCTCACCACTGTGGCTGTCAGGGCTACCAGTGGACGAGCCAAGGCTCAGAACAGAAATGCCAGAGAAGACAGCCAGCCCGCAGGAGGCACCAGAGGGGCAAGATGAAGACTCCCTGACTCCCGGGCCTCTGGCCTCCTTTCTTTAGAGTTCTCAGGTGTAGAGTTGATGGGCTGTGATCTGTTGAGGGGTGTGTTCACGTGATCTGTCATTGCTGATGTTTATTGAGCTCTTACTAACTCTTAGGCCTTGGACTAAATACACATGAATTTATTTAATCCTCCCAACAAACCTATGAAGTAGGTGCTATTATTATTATTCCAATTTCACAGGTGAGGAAACTGAGGCACAAAGAAGTTCAGACTTGCAAAAGATCACACAGTCAGAAAATGGCAGATCCAGGATTCCAGCCCAGGCCATCGGGCTCCATAGTCCATGTGATTATCCACTATGCTCTATTCATACTCAAATACTGAATTGAAAATGATTTTTTTAATAACATAAATCAAAATGGACATCAACCTACCCCTAGAATGACAGTACCTTCCTACACTGCATTCCAATAAGCTAACTTTAATGGGTGAGACAGAAGTAGCATCATAACCAGTATTGTGGGAGGCCCTTCCTAGTGGTCCAGTGGGTAAGACTCTGGGCTCCCAACACAGGGGGCCTGGGTTCGATCCCTGGTTGGGGAACTGGATCCCACATGCATGCCACAACTAAGAGTTCACATGCCACAACTAAGACCTGGTGCAGCCTAAATAAATAAATAAATGGAAAACCAAACCAAAACAAAAAAACTTACGGGACAAAAAAAAAAAAAATAACCAGCATTGTGGGAATTTTACTTAACTCTGGTCTGCCCATGTGTTTGTACCCTGCAAGAGTCAACCACTGTGCAAGAGAAAAGTCTTTAGCAACTTCTGGTTCTTCTTTTTCTGGGCACAGAGCTAGTCTACACCTCTCAGATTCCCCCCGAGTTAAGTGTGGTAAAATGGCCAGCTCTTGCCAATGAAACGTGAGTAGAAGCGATGGGCATCACTTCCAGGCTCTAGGGAAACATGTTCATCTTCCTCGTTTGTTCCTTCTGTTTCTACCACTAGATGCGTGGGGCATGGGGGCCATAGGGGACAGGAAAGTCATGAAATGGACAGATCCTGGGTCCCTGAGTTGGGATACACACACCAACTAGGAACACCCACTTTGGACTCCTGGATAAAAACTTCTATTGTATTTGAGCCACTGTACATTTTGGATTCTACTTATTCCTACAGCCTAACTTACTCTAATACACCATTTTCTTTGCTTATGGTCAAAGGTTGAAGTCAGCTGCCCTCAAGAACAACAAAAATCCATGAAGGGATTTGTGGAAACTTCTAATTTCCCAGTGTTGCTGTGTTCAAACCGCTACAGTCCCCCGGTCTCCCTACATTTGGTGGTCCCAGGGCAAGGGCAGAGGAGGTTAGGTCATGGGGAAGCCAGTGCACGCATTACATTACCACATCTGTTTCCTTCAAGAGAGGTCCCGTTTCTCTTGGGGCTGGAGCCAGGGGGCCTCAGCCCAGGTGCTGAGGGGCCTCCAGAGGACATGGGGCTGGTATGGGGACCACCGGCTGTGGTGGCTGAGCCTCCCCCAACGTGGCCGTCTCCAGAGTTCTGCCTCTTGCAGTACAACGAAGAGGAGGTGGGCAGGGAGCCCCTGTGGCTAAAGGCGGAGGAGGAGTCCACGCTGTAGCGGCTCATGCTCGCAGGGTTCACCAGGCACTCCTCAGTGGTGACTGTTTTTGCTAAGCAAGAAGGCAGAGCAGAGAAGCAGAGATCAGAGAGCAGTTCAAGAAGACACCTGGTGCTGGGTCTTGGAAAACCTTTCCCCAGCAGCACAGGTGCCGCTATCTGTGGGGATGGCAGATGAGAAGGAATGGATACCACGGCATAATCACAAATAGTTCACCTCTCAGCAGACTGACACCTCACCAACGAAGCATATTTTAGTAGGGATTGGGACATGTGACCCTCCATGTTCTGAGGAAAATGTGATTATCTTGGTTATTGATGACTTGTAAATAAAATTCAAACAAAGGTCTTTCTCCCTCCATGGCTCTGCTCCTCCAGAAGTTTCCGCCAGCTTGGCAGAATCTCCCTGCTCCCTCTTTTCTTGCCCATCACCACTGCCTCCCGCACCTGGCCCATGATTCCTGGGAGAGATCAAGCCAGAGTCACAGTGTCCCAGAGTTAGGAGTAACAACTTTGGCCTGGGTTTTTTTTTTCTTTTAACATCTTTATTGGAGTATAGTTGCTTTACAGTGGTGTGTTACTTTCTGCTTTATAACAAAGTGAATCAGCTATATGTATACATATATCCCCATATCCCCTCCCTCTTGCATCTCCCTCCCACCCTCCCTATCCCACCCGTCTAGGTGGTCACAAAGCACTGAGTTGATGTCCCCATGTGATGCAGCTGCTTCCCGAAGCTATCTGTTTTACATTTGGTTGTGTGTACATGTCAATGCTACTCTCTCACTTCGTCCCAGCTTACCCTTCCCCCTCCCCTTGTCCTCATGTCCATTATCTATATCTGCATCTTTATTCCTGTCCTGCCCCTAGGTTCACCAGAACCTTTTTTTTTTTAGATTCCATTTATATGTGTTAGCATCCAGTATTTGTTTTTCTCTTTCTGACTTACTTCACTCTGTATGACAGACTCTAGGTCCATCCACCTCACTACAAATAACTCAATTTCATTTCTTTTTATGGCTGAGTAATATTCCATTGTATATATGTGCCACATCTTCTTTATCCATTCATCTGTCGATGGACGCTTAGGTTGCTTCAATGTCCTGGGTATTGTAAATAGTGCTGCAATGAACATTGTGGTACATGACTCTTATTGAATTATGGTTTTCTCAGGGGATATGCCCAGTAGTGGGATTGCTGGGTCATATGGTAGTTCTATGTTTAGTTTTTTAAGGAACCTCCATACTGTTCTCCATAGTGGCTCTATCAATTTACATTCCCACCGACAGTGCAAGAGGGTTCCCTTTTCTCCACACCCTCGCCAGCATTTATCGTTTGTAGATTTTTTGATGATTGGCCTGGGCTCTGACACAGGTGTGATGGTGCTTCCTCCCCACACTTTTAGTTCCAGTACACACAAGGGCACTAACCTTCCACCAAAGCTAACAAACTAGGGACACAAATGCTGATCTGGATGGCCCCATGGTCTTCCCCAAACACTGCAGATGAGAGAGAAAGAACCAATCTAAAGTGCAGGGGGAGTAGAGGACCTGGAGACTCTGCCAACCTCATCATCAGCTCCCCCACCCAAGTAGATCAGGACTTTCTACACTTTTAAAGCTCATTCTTGCAGCCTGTTGAACTCTGCAAGCTATACCTGTGGCCAAATGGTGTGGGGTGTTTTGCTTTGTTTTGTTTTGAAGACCAACGTCCAGAGGAATTATAGGGATAGAAAGAGGAAGAAAAATATTCTAGTAATTCCTTTTCTTCAGTCCCTCCCACCCCAGACAAGACCATATCTGTCTAGCCCCATCAACAATCATCTATATACTACACATGATCAAAACAGATACAGACATTCCCCAAAGGCATTAGAATAACAAAAACCAAGGGATCCTCCAATGTTGGCAATGAGTAAACACATTTGGGCCACAAGATCCAGATGTCTTCTTCATGTATGGATTCCTCACACAACATAGATATTGAAAGATTAAGAATAGATTTTATTAGGGGAACTAGCAGGTCTTCTCATAGATGGGGATGCATATGGAGCTTGCCTGGAAATAAAAACCATTGCATATGGAATGCAGCTAAAGCAGTGCCTAGAGAAAATTTGTAACTGTAAATACTTATATTTAAAAAGAAGAATATTCTCAAATTAATAACCTAATCTTCCTCATTAAGATACTGGGGGGAAAAGGGCAAACTAAACTTAAAGCAAGCAGAAGGAAGAAAATAATAAAGATTAGAGTGAAAATTAATTAAGGAGAATAGAAAAATAGAGAAAAATCAAAGAAACCAAAAGCTGGCTCTTCGAAAAGATCAACAAAATTGGCAAACTTTTAGCTAGATTGGCTGAGAAAAAAAGAGAGAAGACTCAAATTGTTAGAATCAGAAATGAAAGAGATGACATTAAAACCAATCTCACAGAAATAAAATGGATTATTAAGAAATATTACAAACAATTCTATGCCAATCAGTTAGGTAACTTAGAAGAAATGGACAAACTATCAAAACTGACAAAAAGAAATAGACAATCTGAATAGACCTATAACAATTAAAGAGATTAAATTAGTCATCAAAAAACAAAGAAATCCCAGGCTCGGATGGCTTCATAGGTGAATTCTACCAAGTATTTAAAGAAAAATTAAAACCAATTCTTCACAAATTCTTCCAAAAAGTAAAAAAAAGAGTGCTATGGACTGAATTGTGTCCCCCTCAAATGTTCATATGTTGAAGCCCTAGCCCCCATTGCAACTATATTTGGAGAGAGGGTCCATAAGGAGGAAATAGAGGTTAAGTAAGGTCTTAAGGGTAAGACCTCAACCTGATAGGACTGGTTAAAAAGAAAGTACTGACAAGAAGAGGAAGAGACATGAGAGAGCTCTCTCCCTCTTCACACACATGCACAGAGATGAGGCAACGTGAAGACACAGAAAGTGGCTGTCCACTAGCCAGGAAGAGAAGTATCACCAGAAACTAACCCTGATGACACCTTGATCTCAGACTTATAGCCTGTAGAATTGTGAGAAAATAAATTCTGTTGTTAAAGCTACCTAGTATGTGGTATTCTGTTATGGCAGCCAGGCAGACTAATATAAGGAGGGAATACTTCCCAACTCATTCTATGAGAACACTAATACCCTGATACCAAAACTAGACAAAGTCATCACAAGAGAACTACAGATCAATGTCTCATTAATATGGATGCAAAAATTCTCAACAATATACTAGCAAAACAAATCCTTAACATACAAAATGACTTATACATCATGATCAAGTAGGATTTGTTTCAGGAATGCAGGGTTGGTTTAACATCTGAAAATCAATTAATGTAATATGTGATATCGATAGAATAAAAAACAAAGATCATGTGATTATCTCAATAGATGCAGGAAAAGCGTTTGAAAAAATCCAACATTGTTTCATGAGAAAAACACTCAACACACTAGGAATAGAAGGGAACTTCCTCAAGCTGAAAAAGCGCATCCATAAAAAAACCTACACTTAACATCATAGTTAATGGTGAAAGACCGGATGCTTTTCTTCTTAAGATCAGGAACAACACAAAGATGTCTCTATTCTTGCTACTTCTATTCCACATTGTATTGGAGGTTCCAGCCAGGGCAAGTAGGTAAGCATCTAATTTGGGAAGGAAGAAGTAAAACTATCTCTTGTACGTAAAAAATTCTAAGGAATCCAATAAAACACTTTTATTAATTGAATTTAATAAATGAATTCAGTAAAGTTACAGGATACAAAATTAATATGCAAATATCAATTGTACTTTTATACATTTGCATTAAACAATATGAAAATAAAATTGGGGAAAGAATTCAATTTATAATAGTATTAAAAAGAATAAAATACTGAGGAATAAATTTAACAAAAGCAGTATAAAACTTATGCTCTAAAAACTACAAAACATTATTGAAAGAAATTAAAGAAGATCTAAATACTTAATTGGAAAAAATTCCATGTTTATGAATCAGAGGACTTAATATTATTAAGATTATTACCATCTTACACCCTAAATTCATCTATGGATTGAATGCAATTCTTGTCAGAATCTCAGCTGACTTCTTTGTAGAAATTGACAAGCTGATTCTAAAACTCATATGGATTTTCAAGGAACCATAAATAGCCAAAACAATCATGGAAAAAGAAGAATAAAGTAGAGTAGTCACACTTCCCAATTTCAAAATTTACTACAAAGCAATGGTAACAAAGACAGTGTGGTACTGACTTAAGGAGAGACATATAGAACAATGGAATAGAGTTGAGAGTCCAGAAATAAACCTATGTGTCATGTTCAACTGATTTTCAACGAAGGTGCCAAGATCATTCAATAGGAAAAGAATAGTCTTTTCAACAACTGATGCTTGGACAACTGGATATCTGCATGCAAAACAATGAAGTTGGACCCTTACTTCATACCATACACAAAAATTAACGTGAAATGGATCAAAGACCTAAATGTAAGAGCAAAAACTTATAAAACTCTTAGAAGGAAATATAGGGGTAAATCTTTACAACCTTGGGTTTGACAAGGTATTATTAGATTTGACATCAAAGGCATGAGCAACAAAAGAAAAAATAGACATACTGAATTTATCAAAATTTAAAACTTTTGCATTTTGAAAGACACTATCAAGAAAGTGAAAAGAAAACCCACAGAATGTGAGAAATTACTTGCAAATCATACCTCTGATAAAGAATTCATATCCAGAGTATATTAAAAAAAACTCTTACAACTCAACAATCAAAAGACAAATAAGCCAATTTTAAAATGGGCTTGAATGGACATTTTCCCAAAGAAGATAGACAGATAGCCAATAAGCACATGAAAACTTGTTCTAAATCATTAGTCATTGGGGAATGCAAATCAAAACCACGATGAGGAACCACTTCACACTCACTACGATGGTTATAATCAAAAAGTCAGATGATAGCAAGTGTTGGTGATACTGTAGAGAAATTGGAACCCTCACACACTGCTGGTGGGAATGTAAAATGATGCAGCCTCTTTGGAAAACAGTCTGGCTCTTCCTCAAACGGTTAAAAATAAATTCACCATACAACCCAGCAATTCTACTCCTAGGTGTGTGTGTATGTATGTGTGTGTATGTATATATATATATATGTATATATATGTATGTGTATATATATATATATATATATATTCCCAAGAGAAATGAAATTTCCACATAAAAATTTATATATGAATGTTTACAGAAACACTATTCATAATAGCCAAAATGTGGAAATAACTCAAAAAACTATCAACTGATGAATATATAAACAAAACATGGCATATGCATACAATGGAATAATTTCAGGCATAAAAAGGAATGAAGTACTGATCCGTGCTACAGTGTGAATGAGCCTTGAAATATTACGCTAAGTAAAGAAACTGAGCCACAAAAGACCACATATCAAATGATTCCATTTGTATGAAATGTCCAGGATAGGCAAATCTATAGAGATAAAAGTAAATTAGAGGTTGCTTAGGATTTGGAGGTTGGGGGAATCGGGGTTGACTGGGGTGATAGTTGCACATATATTAAAAACCATTGAATAATACACTTTAAATGGGTGAATTGTATGATGTATGAATTATATCTCCATAAAGCTGCTTTTAAAAACTCATCGTGGAGGCCCAGTGTTTGGCTGTAAACACATTTTTGAGAGTGTTGTACAGTCAAATCCAACACTGCTTTGGCCACTTGGACACGGGAAAACTGAGCAGCAAAGGGTAGGCATGCATGCTCTGTGCCTCATGCTTTGTGGCTAATGCAGTGCTGAACGATGTCTTCAGGAACCTGGAACTCTGCACCTTCCCCTAGATGGCCTCTATTGCATCTTCCCTCCTGGTCAGAAGACATCAGCAGGAAGGACCTGGCTATGGAGCTAGATACTAGGCTGCTTCTTGAATGGAGCGAGGAAGAGGAAGACTAACATTTTTTGAGCACCTACTATGGGCCAGCACATTCCAAGCAAGTGAGCAGGAAGCCTGCCATTATATTCCCTTCATTGAAAAGTTTTCATAGTCTGGGATACTAATCCTTTTTGTGTCCCCAGTGCCTGGCATAGTGCTTGGCATTCAGAAGGCTCTCAATAAATATTAAGTAGACATTTGGGCAGTGAGGCTGCTGTTACACAGAAGACGTGTTAAAATTCAGATTATAAAGAACTAAATATAAATTCTTCATGTAGATGCACGGTAAACAATGAAAAAAATCTAAAACATTTATTCTGTTTATTAAATATATTAAATCTAAATTAAATATGCCTATGGAAGTCTGATAGTCTAAGGTAGAGAATGCAGATAAGTCACCAATCTGCACTACAGCTGGAAAATAGAGATGCAGATGGAACATTGTTCCCCTATGACAACATGTGGAAATGGGGAACAAGGGAATATGGACCTTATTGGTTTAAAAACTACAGACAACCATGGGTGAGATCAAAGGTAATAAAAGCCAGCTTCTGGGCTATGATCCAAATGAATTCATCAGAAAGTAAAACCGACTTGAGAGAGCGTCAAGCAATAGCCCTCTACCCAGCAAAGGATGTGACAGTGATTCCAAAGGCGGCCAGGCGGACAGCCATGGAAACAGATCACTAAGCCCCAGCCGCGGTCCTACACAGCCTGTAGCTCCCAGGAAGCCTGGGAGTGATTAGCACGTTCAGGTGCACACATCAGGGTGCCATTCAGAATTGACAGATGCATCTGCTCAAACCCGATTAACGCAGCCTTTTCCTCACCTTTATAAATAGGGGTGCTGACACTTACATCATATCTGAGTGTAAAAATGGCTGATACAATGAAGGCCATCATTATTCAACCACAGGACTGAAAAGGACCTTCACAGAGCACCCGGCTCAGCATTTCCCCGAGTGTTAAAATGTGTTGCGCTGGCCCACCAGGGGATGATTCTTGGCGGTACTTAGGTGTATTAGTTTCCTAAGGCTGCAGAAATTCCCACAGATTTGGTGACTTAAAACAACAGAAATATATTCTCTCCCACTTCTGTAGGCTACAAGTCTGAAATCAAGGTGTCGTCAGGGCCATGCTCTCTGCAGGCTCTAGAAGATCCTTTTTTGCCTCTACCTGCTTCTGGTGATAGTCAATGATCCATGGTGTTCCTTGGCTGCAGACACACCACTCCAATTTCTGCCTCTGTGGTCACATGGCGTTCTCCCTTTTTGTCTGTGTCTGGGTCCAAATTTCCCTCTTATAAGGACATCAGTCGTTGGATTAGCACCCGTAATCCAGTGTGACCTCAACTTGATTACCTCTGCATAGACCCTATTTCCAAAGAAGGTCCCTTTCACAGGTACCTGCGGTTAGGACTTGAACATGTATCTTTTTGGAGGACACAAAAACAGGTGAACGTTATTTTATTACAGTCATATATTTTAGTGCACAGCAATAAAATATAGTTAGCTCATCAAACTATGATTTCACTGATAAGGTATCACTGCTTAAGATACTAAAGGCTACGGTTAAAAGAAATGAATCCATTTCAAGGAATATCTTGAGTAAACACTTCTATCGGTTTTAGTCAGACATAGCAAAAATTGTGAAGGTGGTAAATTAATGGTGGAATGCCTTGAGCTTGCCCCAAATTCTCTTTTCAGGCAGGGTGTTATTTGGAGCGGAAAATAAATTAAATAACTGAGCCTCTTATTTAAAAGCTTCCCCAAAAGAGATCTTACAATCTCCTCACAGTTAGGTAGGTCATTGTGCCACAAACCTCATTGCCTGAAATGTCTTCCTTACACCTAACCCCAATTCCTCTTGCTTCAGTTAAAACGATGACTGCTGGGTACCTACCCTTTATACTATTAAAACCATTAAGTCATCCAACATACAGGTAAGATGAATTTA
The DNA here is from genome assembly GCF_964270905.1 of Leucopleurus acutus. Lineage (NCBI taxonomy): Eukaryota > Metazoa > Chordata > Mammalia > Artiodactyla > Delphinidae > Leucopleurus > Leucopleurus acutus. The sequence continues at coordinate 51,180,383 of NC_139157.1, read as the reverse complement.
ATAAAGTGTGGCTCGTGAATTGTTTGTTACCCAAAACCACTATTTAATGTTGGTAAAAAACAAAAACAAAAAGGACCAAATCTCCTTGGAGAGAGAACTACACTTTTCAAGCAGTTTTGTGGCTGACTGGTGAGTGAACACCAGATGGGGCCAGCAGACCTGGGATCATCTGCGGAGAGTGCCCTGCGTGGATCCGATTCCCGCACACAGACTTGTGTTAAACCACAGGGCTGACAGATTAAGACGTTCCCAGTCTTTTTTCCTGGATTCTTAGAAAATCCCTTCTCATCTGAAACGAGCTACCTTGTCACCCTGGCACCTCTCATTAAACAAGAGGATCCAGCCCAGCCTCTATTTAAGGCCGTTTCATCGCTGTGCACACCAGCTCAGCAAAGCAGGGTAAACAAGAAGCATTTTATGTGCTTCTCTTCTAGAACCCCCTGCCTCTATCCAAGACACTAAGGATGCCACTTATAAATCATTAAATCTTTCCTCCAGAAAAAGGATTAATCTGCTTTCATACGATCACAAGGGCATGCTTAAGTAGAAAGGCACAGGCACAAATGGCACATTCAAAGAAGGCTGCCACGTTTTCAAGGTTTGGTGTCTTAGGAACATTCAAAAGAGGCTGACGTGCCTTTTTCACCATAGCTAATCTGCTTGTGGACTATGGTTTCCCCAGCTGCTACGTATAAAGCCTGCCTATTAGGCTAAAAAATACTCTAGAAGACTTCAAACCCACTCAAGCCTCAAAGGATACCCCTTTGCTCCTGAACCTGAACCAGGTCTAAGCCTCCTTGTTTGGAGAACAAAGCTCTAGGGTCTGAGTCAGGAGTGTGTGGACTCCTCCCTCCACCCACACCCCTGCAGAGGCCTGGGGGACGCCCAGCACAGGCCATCCTGCTGCAGTTCTGGAGGGTCAGCTGAGCACCTGGAAAGTGCAGAAACTCCAAAGAGAAGCGGGAAGAGGCAGAGGGACGGGAAGGAGAAAGCCAAGAGCCAGAGAGAGAAAGAGAAAGTCCCAAAGCAGCGACAGCGGTCCAGGGAGGAAAGAGGGGCCCACATGGATGAGGCTCCAGACACTGCTGCCGGAGGTTTAGTTCAGGGGCTGTTGGCCCCTTTTCAGGTAGGACACAAGAGCCAACTGCTCACAGTTAAGTGAGCTTGGACTATTTAATTTATTTAAGAATTTTAAATGGCACTTTACTTGGATTCTTTAACCAAATGAAGCCCTGAAAAGCGACACCACCACCATCTGCAAAATTATTCTCAAGTAATCTCTCTGAGTGCAATAATAACCCTAAATCCCAGAGTCTCAGACACTGTTCTTCCCAGCACTAAACAGTTCTCTCTCTCTCTCTCTCTCATACACACACACACACACACACACACACACACACACACACTCTCACCCTCCACTCCCCTTTCCTCATATCAGTCACAACGTCCCAGCTGAAGGAGCAGCTGCACAGAGTGAACCCTTTCTACAATCAGCTCTGCTACCTTCCCCCAAGCTGAAAGCCATTGCCTCTCTTGGGATTGATTGCCAGCGGGTCTGCCTAGCCCAGCAGGCCACGTGACCCTGCTCAGGCTGACAAGAAGGTCAGACCACTGGACCAGTGTCCAGAGGGCTCCGTGTGTGAGCGCCTTGGCTCTGCTGTTTAAAGAGATAGCAGCACCACGGATCCCTAGCCCTGAACCCCAGATGAGAAAAGGAAGTAACAGAGTCGGCCTGATAACACCGCCACGTGAATAACCGTGGAATAACTATTCCCCTCTGCTTAACCAGGTGCCACCACCTAAGGAGCACAGCCAGTGAGTTCAGGAATGCAGGGAAAGAGACCTGCAAGGAGAGAAGCAGAAAGAGGAAGGGGGGCAGGAGGGAGAAGGGCCAGGAGACACTAGCAGGTCCCAGTAGAGCTGCCCCTCCCCTGCTCAGAGCCGGACCTGGGCTTCACTTCCTACCTTGAGTGGTTGGGTCTCCGCCACCAGGCAGCTGCACGCACGCTTCTCGCCAGCACCGCCGCCAGCGCCCAGCGCGTGCTCAGCTGTGGTCGGCAGGGAGGCCCTCGGCGGGACTCCTCGGTGTCCGAAACAAGCAGATTTCCTCTCTGCCCTCCTGCCGCCTTTCACTGCGGTTCTTGTGGAGGTCTGCAGGTTTCTTTTACTCCGGCTCGGTCCCGCCCCTTGTTCTGGCTCAGATAAGCTCATCACGTTTTCCCTTAGGGCCCCCTGTGGCCTCTTGTCCCAGCCTTCCTGGTTCAAAGGGCACCAGGCCACACCACCTATGAGGCTTAGCCTTTCGTTCTCTTCAATTAAATTTTCCATTAACTTGGTCTCTGGCCAGTATAGATTTTCTCTTCAAGCTCGTCTCTAAGTACAGATCACTCAGCCCTCAGAATCAACCTTATAACTCCTCTTGGGTCCATTTAAGTACATTTATACTTTCCCCCTGACACCTGAACTTCTTTAATCCTTTCCAATGTTGCTGGTTTGCCTGAGACTTTGTCTTTAAGATTTCCTCTTGTGGAAATTTTGCCCAAAGGCAATTTTGCCCAGTGTCAGCCGTTTGAGAATAGTGAATGCCCTTTCAGTCTCCAGAGGAGAGCAGGTTCCCTAACCACCATCTCTGTGGTCTTTTCTTTGCGGCTTTGCCAAGCCTCTACCCCAAGGCTTAAGGGAATGAGTTCCCAGAAGGCGGGGGAGGGTGAGAGTGTGGGACCTCCCACAGTCAAGCTCTGTTTCCTCAATAGCCCCCCCTCTTTTTGGTCTTTCATAGAACTCTGGGGGAATTTAAAGTGACCCTTAATCAGGAAAATGTTGGAGTCCCTGGAATAGAGAACACCATATAACTTTTGGTTCTAAATGGACATCCTAATTTTTAGGAAGGCTTTCCTGTATTTCTCAAGTCGGTGAAGCAGGCTGCCATGGTGTGAGAAGCTCTGTGGAGAGGCCTATATGACAAGGAACCAATGGCTTGTGGGAAATGGAATCCTGCCAACAACCATATGAATGAGCTAGGAAGTAGATCCTGCCCTAGTTGAACTCTGGGATGCTTGCAGCCTTGTGAAAGACCCAGAGCCAGGGGACCAAGTTAAGCTGCACCTGAATTCCTGAGCCACAGAAACTGTGAGATAATAAATGTTATTTTAAGCCACTAAGTTTTGGGGTAATTTGTCACACAGCAATAGATAAATAATACAGGTGGGAAAGGGGAATTTGTTTAATTCCTCTTGACTCTGCATATCTAGGTTGGAAGTTGTAACTATTAATTCGGTAGCAGCTAGGATGTACCTGCTATAGAATATCTAATTCTCTGTCAGGAAGTTCATGGGATTTTTTTTTTTCCCCCAAATCAAAGGGTTTGCTACTTACGTCTGAGACCCAGAAACTACCAACTAATAGGAGAAAGCTCATGGAGTTTATCTTAGAAGGCTACTGGTTTCCAAAGTTGCTTCAATTCCTCTTGGCATGGTTTGCCAATTTAACCCAATTCTGATGCATGGTCAGTAGATACTGGTGTGGATAACTTGCAGATATTACCTTAGGACCCACCACAGGGGCTCAGGGTATTAGTCCAGAGGAGCAGCCCAAGGATAGAGTCTCCAATTACAGCTCCTCTGGGCCCTGGAGATTTTGGGATGGCCAAATCTCATATACTTGATCCTTTGTTTCCATCAGTCCTTGTGCTTTCAGTGTTCTGATGTATAAACCAGAGACCTTGGTCACCATCTCCTTGGATCTCCTTACAGACCTTGCCCATTCCCTAACATCTACTCTTCCATCAAGGCAGGAGCCTCTTTGGACAGGCCTGCCAGAAACACAGAGGGCCTTGCGCACCTGCCTCAGCTGTCCCCAGCATCGTCCCCGGTTCAAGAGTGGCTCATGGGGGATTGATGGGTAGGGATGTCACATTAAGGACAGTTTCATGGAACAAAGGGGAAGATTTCCAGTAGATTTCTTTATTTGAAGAGAGGCATGGGGGGCAGGGGTAGGGCTGTCTTTCAGAGAATTCCTGAGACCAGCCTCGTAGGAAGAAAGGGTTCATACCGCCTATTTTTTGGCAGCCTCTTTTTCTCCTCCACACTCCCTCCTAGGAGGAGCTCTCCCAAACAGTAGAAAGCCTACTGGGGATCTACCACCATCATCATTCTGTTCCTCAAGTCTTTGGTGTTGGCATCTTTAATCCACAAAATGACTTTATTTGTGATCTTGGACAAGCAGAGCATTATCTTCATTTCTTTTTGTGTCATTTTAATGTATACACTTTCTATTAAAATATTACCAAATTGGTCACCATGATTCAATAGTAGCCTATTTATCCCATATTTAAAGTACCTTGGGAGGTTCCAACAACTTAATTGGAACATTCATTCATTCATTCATTTAACCAATAATTATTGAATCCTTGTGCTTCCTCAATATCTACAGGATTCAAAAGAGAACCAAATCATTACAGCACAAAGGGATCTAATAAATTACTGAGCATGGTGAAAATCTATTTCAAATTCTACAAAACCCAGTGTTTTCCTTAGAAGTTACATTTTTCCCTTTTAGCTCAACGTTTTTTTTGTTTTGTTTTGTTTTTACCTCAATGTTTTAAAATAGGTACAGATATTATACTTTAATGAATGATATCACTAAAAATATGATAAACAGCTTTTCCTAAATGAACTCATATTGGCACACAGGCAGAGCTAAGATCAGGAATTCTACACTGGCAAACACTCCCTATTCCATGCTGTAAGAGCTCTGGCTGGGCTTCTCCTGGACCTACCTGTCCGAAAATATAGGAAGGCCTTTTATATTTGCTGCCGAACTTGCGGACATTCTTCTTTTCATCTTTCCATCAAAACTTTCTGCAAAGATTCTTAAGAACTCAGCTTGACACTGATACTTTGTTCTCCTTCCAAATGACCCCCTTTCCAATGCATGGCTTGAGAACCAGATGGCTCATTTTGTTCACATGGCCCGTGGCTATGACAGGGTGAGCATAGCTCTGCAATATTCTAATAATCATTGGCCTGCACATGCCTTCCTTCATTTCTTTTTTTCCCCCATCATTTCATATATTATTTAAAATACCAGGTCAAACCACACCTAGTGTCGGTGGAGTAGGCCACTTTGTGTGGGTTTTGTAGGGATGAGAAAGTTCTCCTGGTGTCTAGGATGATAGGCTCTGCCTGTCCTGTGGATGTCGTCTAGCAACGATGCAGCTAGGGCACAAAGATAAGGATGAGACACTCCTTGGGGCCAAGATATTAACCCAGAAGGAGAAAAGATAATTGATGTCCCTGGAGTGCAGTTTCTGCCTAGATTTTGCTAAGTGGGCATTTGTGTTTGTTTTGTTCTTTTACATCTTTGCTAGAAGAAGTGACACAGGGGTACCACAAGCCACTTGTGGACATCCATTTTGTGCGGTCAGGCTTCTGAGCCAGAGAACAGGACACACACACACACCCCAGCAAGTGCTGGGTAATGGGGCCCTACTGATAGGCTTGGGAGGAAAAGCAAAGGGCCAGGGAGGAGAAAACCTAGGCTCAGCTTCCACCCTGCTGCCGCCTTTCTGTGTGGCTCTGAACAAGTGGCCTCAGCTCTGCAGGTATCACACGTAGAGGGAGCTCAGAAAATGTTTGCCAACTGATCATATGGATATTCCTGTATAATAGAACTCATGCCACTTGATAAGCTCTATTTCCTTTTAGAAATAAACAACCTTTTGGAAAGAGAGATAAGCTCTGGATAGTCATTCTTTGTAGAGCTATTACATTAGACAAATTTGTAGTTTAACAAGGAAGCAGATTTGATTTCTAGATGCTGGGTATGAAGGTTCAACCACAGCAGAACGTACCGTGTGTGTCTGTTACTCCAATAGTTTTCTGGTGCCTGGCTCCAAGACCACCAGCCAAGGAAGAAAACATCAAGTCTCAAGAACAAATGTCCTTTCTCATCTCCCACCCCCACCGTCTGTGTATCAAGAAAAGCTACTCAACAAAAAGTAAACAATTTGTTCCCATCATGTCAAACCTTCAAAAGGCAGGAAGCCAATCACTAAACTAGATCTTGCAAAAGAGTTCAGCTACCACATTTGTGGTTTCCAAAGAAGATCTCCCCAATGCTTGGTGAGCAGACAGTTTGTTCTGTTGTGTCGCATAGAATTCGAAACAGTAAATATTTACTGTGGACTTGTTACATCTCAGGCTCTGCTGGGGACTGCACGTCCCTGCCCTCAAGTCTACCTAGCAGGGAGACGAGGTCTGGACCCAGATTCTAGCAGTATAAGGCAGGGAGGGTATGTAAACAAGGGTCTGAGAGAACAGATCCCTAGGGTCTTCTAGGAATTCGGGGAAGCTTAGAGGGCAACAGAGACCCTGCTGCCGGTGGTGGCCAGGCCGCACCAGGAAATTTGCCCGTCATCATTCTTTCCTTTCTTTCACTCTCTTCCCCAGCACTGCAAACCTCCTCTTTCTCACCTGGATTTGCACATGTGCCACCGTGCCCGACTACTCTGCCCCCTCACGCCCCTCTCTTCTTCTCCAGCCCACAGACACCTCCACGGGGCACCAGGTCATCCTCAGCAGCAATGCTTTTACAGGTTTGGCACCATCCTAGCACAGAGAGACGTATTTTACTGAAAACCTGAAATAAATTTACCTCTGGGAGCAGGACTCCGTCAGCACACACTTTCTCATTCAAAGTGTGGTCCCCAACCAGCAGCAGCACGGACATCACCTGGAAGCCTGTTAGAAACCAGACTCTCAGGCCCCACTCCAGACCTCCTGAGCCAGAATCCACGTTTCATCAAGATGCCTGGGTGGTACCAGGGCATATTAAAGTTTGAGAAGCATCTGGCTAAAGCTTACTTATAATTGAGACCTTTTTTTTCCCAACATTCAAAGATAAGGTAAAATTTCCCCATGATCATCTCAGGACTTCTGAGAGAACCACAAATGTTATCAAATCCATGTTTTTGCTTTCATTCTCCTAAAGCATGCAGGGAACTGCTCTTCTTCTGAAAACATGAACATTTGGCTGTCAGTTAATAGATTCGGAGGAAAATGACTAAAATTCTTGGTCTCAAGCCAAGAACTCTACCTTCCAGACTGAATTCAGGCAGCTGAGTGGGTCTGAAACCTGGTTTTCCCTGAATGCAGGAGAAAGATCATTTGGTGACAGAGTTTATATTTCAAAGGTCTGAGGAAGAGATTTGGAAGAAGCCCTCTCTCTGCTCTAATGTGAGCCCTTCTGTCTCGGTATCCTCATCTTCCCCTTTGGGGGACCCCCTCCCCAGGGCTTCTAGGGCCTCTCACCTCCTGCTGTCCGCGGCCTTCCTCTGCCACCTCCAGCCGTCTCTCAGCTTGGAAGGGACCAGAGGCGACATCTTGCTCTTACTCCTCTGGGTTGCCAGAGTTCACCCTAATGGCCCTGACATGTGGACATCTGCACTTGTCACCAGTAATGAGGAGATCTCTCCATCCAAGCAGCTCCTTCTACTTCTGAATGGCTTTGGCTTTTCAAAGTTCTTTACAATGTCAACCCCACCTGAATCCTGAGGGAGCTGTCTTCTGAGAGTTCCACCTGGTTATTCAGGTGCCAAGTCCTCTATGTGGGAGAGTATTCCTGAAACCCAGGCTTCTCCAACTTTAAGTGTCTTCAAAACACCTGGGATCTGTTGTGAAGGAGTGAGGGAGAGCCACTGAGCTTTTCCTTTCTCAGGTTACTACAGTGCTCCTGACCCAAGTTTGAGTGGCAAGACGTGAGGTTTAATTAAATCTATCTTCAGGGCCACAAAGAACAAATCCACATGACCTGCTGTCATATCCTGGAACAGAAAATTGTGTCTTCCCCAAATCATCCATTTTTTTTTATATAGTTCCTTATGTGTCATGGCTTTGCATTTTCTTATTGTCTGATTAACTGTCTTTTGGAAATGTCCTAATGAGTGTTGACAAACCCTCTAACCGTGTGGCACCAAACCTGGACACTCCAGCTTTGACTGAACAACCTTGGGGCAGAGCAGGATCTGGTTCAAATGAGTTCAAGACTGTACAATCTTGTTTAGGAATGACGTGGTCCTATGGATGGATATGAAGCCTAAAATCAATGAAGACCTCCATCCCTTCGCTTATAAGTACACCTGCCTTTCTTGCCACAATCATGGGAAAGTGGGTAATAAACTAATTCCTCATCCAAGGTAATAATAACTTGATATGTTATCCTTTAAGGGAAATTTGACAAGGCAATCCTAAAGAGGCAATGTCTTAGTCTAAAGGCAAACTCTTTTTTTTTTTTTTGCGGTACCTGGACCTCTCACTGCTGTGGCCTCTCCTGTTGCGGACCACAGGCTCCGGACGCGCAGGCTCAGCAGCCATGGCTCACGGTCCCAGCCGCTCCGCGGCATGTGGGATCCTCCCGGACCGGGGCACGAACCCGTGTCCCCTGCATCGGCAAGCGGACTCTCAACCACTGCGCCACCAGGGAAGCCCTAAAGGCAAACTCTTTAGTGGTGTCATCCTAGGCTCCATGGCAAACAGGTAGGAGAGATGTGTGCCAGGGGGCTGCTCAAAGCTTACTGTGCCGTAGCTGCTTCCTCCACCCTCCCTGGGGCCCCAGACACAAGAAACACACAGCGCTTGGTTCCGTAGCACCCAGGGCACGGGGAACAATTTCCACAAGAACTGGAGCAATTCATTTTTTCAAAGCAGCCACAGGCTAGGGAAGGGCTCATGAAGACAACTGGAGTCATTACTCCCAAAGCCAAGCCAACTAGGAAAGAAACCAGCTTGCAGGCGGAAATACCGGCCTCAGCCCAGGGAAGAAGTGAGGCAGCTGCACTACACTTTTCCCAGGAAAAAGACAGGAACTTCACTCAGCGTGGTGAGCTTGGAAGGAGAAAGAATAAGGAGGAAACCAAGGCAAAGGTTTCCTCAGTGATCACTTAAGGAAAGCTGAAGGGGGGTTCCTGGGACAGGAAGTTAAAATGAAACTATTTTAGTTTCAGTTTTGCTGAAGCTGCAAGACAATAGTCTCCCCATAGCAGAGTGAAGTGTGGAGCTCTAGCAAAAAGAGGTGGTGGGAAGCCAGTTTTACCTGTGTAGATGACCACCCACATGCAGCCTGCAAAAGAAATTGTAGAGGTTGAAAAGCAGGTTGAGTAGAAGATGAACTGTGGAGAGAACTGCCCCATGTGATCCAAGAGCTTCAATGTGGCGGTGTGAATAGCTTGATATCTGTCCCTGGAGCTCAAGAGACACAATGGATTACTGCTTGATTTCCATGAGAAACCAAAAAGTCTGGCTGCTGTGATGGCAGGACAAAGGAGAGGTGTCTGCTGAGATCAGCCTGCACGCCCTGAGTTTGTTTGGGCAAAGGGTGTTTCTAAGGGACCAGATGCGGGCCATCAGAAGAGAGATCTGAAGTGAGATTATCTTAGATCCTTTCCATAGGACTGTCTGGAGGCACAAGGGGGCCTCAGCAGAAAGAAGTTAGAGATGTACCCACAGATGCCTTGAGGCTGTGGGAAGAACTGTAAGTGACCAGCCAGAGAAGAGTTACCTTTGTCCATGTCAAGGAACGTGCAGATGAGAGATGGTAGGATCACCAAAGGACCCATGCAAGAGCCCACAGGCTGCAGAATCAGCTTGAAACACCTGCCAGAACCAGGGAGGCTGATGCCAGCTCACAGCGGGATTAGTCAAGTAAAAACTCTCCTACCTCTTGCGTCTCCTCCTTCCCTCACTCTGATCAGGAAGGACTGGGAATCATTATTAGCTAGATAAGGAAGGGGCAAAAACATAGGGCTGGGCAGGAGGTGGAGAGAAGCCAACCATGCCCTCCTTTACTGCTGCAGGCAACTGGCCTGAAGCAGGGCTGAGCTGGGAATGGGGAGTAGTTCCATCTTTGAGTGAAATTTAAAGTTGGATGATCACACTGACCTGGACATATTAATTATTTACTAGACAGTGTTTTGTTATCTGAAAGGAGCCAGAAAAGTCACGAGATTTGCCCTAAATTTCATCCATGGACAGGGAAGAAGTGGTCTCACAGGAGACTTTCATTTAAAGGAGAATGGGAGACATGAATTACGTGGCTTTATGATTATGTCCATGGGTCATTGCTTGTTCAATGTAACAATGACTTTAGGGTGTGCGAAGTGAAATCAGATCATCATCTGCTATTTTCATTGCAAGATTCACTGGAAGATACGTGAGCTTTACAATATGTTTCTGAGTCAACTAAGGTTTACAAGAGAGGCCAGATTCTTGACTGTCAGAACCAGAACATTATACATGAGCAACTCAGCCCATCATTTCACACAGGAAACTGAGGCCCAGAGACATGAGAAGACTTTCCCAAGCTCACACATATAGAGGCATCAAGAAAAACACAGAAGTATATAGCATCTGCTCACACAAACTATATTTAATTAGGTACATTTCTTTGTAAAGGCCAGATTTCTTCCTGTTTCCCAGGTCTCTGAGAGTTTAAAGTAAAACTGTAGACAAGGCTCTTGACAGGATGTGAGAAAAATCTATGCTTAGAATCTAACTTTATCCTTCCCTGATGTCCTCCTAGGCTTAAAACTCAGCCACTCCTATTATAAGTATCGTTTTGTTGAATGCTCTAAGCCTGTCTGTGATCACATACCTGCAAATGTAAGTTTTTCATTATTCATACTGGTTACTCAATACCTCAAAAACTTTCCTAAGCTCACATACATATTTGCCTTATTCCAAGACAGGGTCTCACATGGTGCTTGGAACAGAAAAGGTTCAGCAAGTGTTTGCAGAATGACATAATGGTTAGATTCCATTTCACTATGTGTTCTTTATGTACCAACAACACTGCTTCCAGAGAAAGAAAAAAGGCAACATGCCTGCTCATCCTTGGGAACCTGGAATCTAGAACCTGGACTCATGTTCAACTCCTTGCAAATCCATAACTCAGGGCCGCTAAGTGGGGAAGGAAGGAGCAGCCCATTGGGCAGACAACAGTGTGGCAAGTTTGCCCATGTGGCCTTGCTGCACTTCCCACTGGCCACTTCCCTATGCTGAGCTATTCTGGGGCTGGTGATACAAAAGGCATTCAGCCCCTGGGTCACTTTCTATCCTGTGACGAGAGAGAAACACTCTCACTGAAGGACATATGTGATTTCTGGGCAGGTCAAATTCCTGCCACGATAGACACTCTGTTACACATTTTATTGACCTGGATAGGAATCTGAGGCCCCCAGACAGGACCAACGTAATCAATTCGTTAGCCCTTGTTTCTTCAGGATTTCTTTGTTCCTTAGGCTAGTAGTCCTTCAATTACTCAACGATGATGAATAAATGCTCAAGAGTCTTAATTAGAAGAGAGGAAAAAAATCACTCATTGCATGTGATGCGGTCTCATTGTCTAAATTCTAATAACATAGGCCTAGAAGCTATAATGTCAGCTCTCAGTAGCTGGAGCCATCTCTTCCCACTGCAGCCTGGGCAGGGACCATCGGGGTGTCCTTGGTCCTGGTCAGCCTTGACTGTTCCCCGAGTGCCCAGAGGAGCAGCCCGTGAGCTTCCAGCAGCAGAGCTCCCAGGAGCCCCCTTAGTGGCAGCCTCACCTGCCCCGGGAGGGCAGGGACACCTGGAACCACCTGCAGGCCCAGGAAGACAGACGGGCAAACCCTACCTGACTCCATCCTGTCTTCCTGGCTCTCAGGGGCTTCCTCGGAGGCGCTGGTGCCCCTGGGGAACGGCTGGTGGCTGAAGAGGTCGTCACACAGGAGGCTTCGGCACAGCTTGGCAAGGAAGCGGAGGACATACCCAATACTGTTCACCACGGGCAGACTCCGCAGGTGCTGCTTCCCGTCAAAGGATGCGGAGACTGGAAGAGCACAGAGACAGCGACTTAGAGCGGGGCTCTGGAGAAAGCCGTCAGCCCGTCAGCCCTGGGGAAGAGGTTTTGGTTTGTTCAGTTTTGTTTTGTTTTCAACTAAGTTGTATTGGAATTTCACCTGTTTTTACACTAATGTCCTATTTCAGTTCCAGGATCTCATTCAGGAGACCACATCGGGTGTAGCTGTTGTGTGAACTCGGTCTCCTCGGGTCTGTGACTGTTTCACAGTCTTTTCTTATTTTTCATGATCTTGACAGTCTTGAAGAGTACTGGTCAGGTATTTTGTAAAACGTCCCGCGATCTGGTTTGTCTGATGTTTTTCTTATGATTTTACCGGGGTTATGGGGTTTTGAGGAGGAAGACCACAGAGTCAGTGGGGGGTGGTACATGATAGCCACAGTTCATCACTGGGATGTTAACCTTTATCTCCTGGCCAAGACAGTGTTTGCCACATTTCTCCACTGTATTCTTTTTTTTTTTTTTTTGCGGTACGTGGGCCTCTCACTGCTGTGGCCTCTCCCGTTGCAGAGCACAGGCTCTGGACGTGCAGGCTCCGCGGCCATGGCTCACTGGCCCAGCCGCTCCGCGGCATGTGGGATCTTCCCGGACCGGGGCACGAACCCGTGTCCCCTGCATCGGCAGGCGGACTCTCAACCACTGCGCCACCAGGGAAGCCCTCCACTGTATTCTTTGTATTCTGTTCCTGGGAAATAAGTCACAAGGTCCTACCCACAGTTAAGGGCAGTGGAGGGATTAAGCTCTACCTCCTGGAGAGGGAAGAGTCTCTATATCATTTGGAATTCTTCTATAAAGGAAGACTTGTCCCATTTCCTCCATTTATTTATTTGTTTATTCATCAATATCAGTGCAGACTCAGTATATTTATTCTGGGGGAATTCCCTGGCGGTCCAGTGGTTGGGACTCAGCCCTCTCACTGCCGAGGGCCTGGGTTCGGTCCCTGGTTGGGGAACTAAGATTCCACAGGCCACATGGTGCGGCCAAAAATAAATAAATAAAAGTTTAAAAAATATATATTTATTTTGTGTTGTCGGTTGTCCAATACTATATTATGTATCTTATTGCTAAATTATTCCAATTTTTGTCTTTGGGATCTTACAGACTGACTCCTGTGTCCCTATGACATACTCTCATTTATTTTAAGCAACTCTAGATCTAGATCAATAGGTAGGTCTAGATAGATATGTCTAGATCTAGACATATAGGTATATTCAAATAAACCTGAGTTCATGCTGAGGTCTCCAGCTCTTAACGCAGCACCACAGCGTTCAGGGTTCATTCAGCCTAAAGGGGAGGAGTCTTTATAAAAGAACAATAATGTCTCCACAGTGATGCTAGATCAAACTCATTTTCTCTAGGGTGACCAGAATTTAGAAGCAACACCTGGTTCTTCCAGCCCAGAGCATGTTTCTTTTTGTAATCCTCCTCACAGCCCTCTGCTGCTGCATGAAGCCCGCACAGCAGCTCCAGGGTGCAGAACACATGAGAAGATCCCCAGCAGGACATCCTGCTCGCACCTGGGCTCTGCCCTCAGCACCGGCACCTGGAAGGCAGCCTGGATTTTTATACTGTATCTCTCAAAGGCTAGCACACCGTAAGGGCTGGGGCAGGGCGACCAGAGCGAAAAGACAAACAACAAAAAAACTCCACACCCATTTAAATTAGAAATCAAAACAATCTATTTCTTTTGTGTAGCTTTTTATAGTTTGACAAGCGCTTTCACACCTATCACCTCATTTAGGCCTTCTGACTGTCCTGTGAGGACAGTGGAGAAAAGGTTATGACTCCATAATATGGATGAGGAAACTGAGGAGAAGGCCTAGAGCGTTTTTTTCCAGCTCATGAGGCCTATAAGTGGCACTTGCCTGTCACTTTAATACTCCAGGTGACTCAGATTAGGAGAGCCAGCAAAGAGCTGCTTAGATGCTCAGTAAGGGGGTCATCCTGGCCACTCGAACACTCTGGAAATTCCCTCTTAGGTGGGCACTGCTGCTTGCCTCCGATACCTTGAAAGAGTAGGTGTGCTGGAAACTGAACCCACAGCAGGAAGGTCTGGGTCATCAGGCCTGTGCCATAAATCAGTGTGTATACATTCCCAGAGGTGCCTGGATGGTCACATAGCAGGAAAATTCCACCTCCTGGAAGCAGACATGGAATTTGTGAGATCACGAAATCTACCCCTCTGGGAGAGTGTGACTAAGGCAGAGCGTCCCAACAGGTGTGCTAGGAATGGGTCATGGGTACTGAGATACTACTCCCCCTCAGCCTTTGGGGTGGCCCAAGGCCCAGCCACAGCAGGTTAAATTCCCTTAGCCCTTGGTACCAGCACCAGTGTTCACCATTTTCTACATGTTGTGCCATGGGGATGTTTAGAAAGCGGTGCCCTAAGGATCAGGTTCTAGGTGGAGAGTGGGAGAGTCTGACTCTTCCTCCTGAGTCCCTCCCTAAACCACCTTGGGGCTAGCACCACCTTGCTGGGCTGCCACATCACCATCAGAAACGTGAACGCCCACCTTGCCACCTCACAACCTAAGGAGGTGGATGAGGAGGCCCCTCAGCGCTACTGCATTCTCCATGACCAGGTCCTCAGCTCCAGCCTTCCTGGAATGCTTCAGCCAAGGGAAACTTGGCAGGGCTCTGCCCGCTCATGCATTGGTGCCAGGCACTGCAGAGCCTCCTCCCCAGCACCGAGGCCCCTGAGGCCGCAGAAAAGCCGAGCAGGAGAGCAGGGAGAACGGGGTCGGCTCTCCCAGCTTGGGGGGCAGGGGCCACAAAGAGCTCAGACGGGATTTGCTCAAGAGTGGGGACACACGGTACAGGAGGAGCTTTCTCTTAGCACTGGGTCTGCGTCCTGAGCCCTGCTGTTTAGCAAGGAAACGGACAAGGCCTTCAACCTCAGAGGGCAGTGCAGGGTCAAGAACCTGGCTCTCAGAGAGGACAGCCAAGGAGCTCTCAGAGGCCTGACAGCAGGACTCTCCTCCTGGCCTCTTTGGTGCAGTACTTCTTTGTCCTGTCTCTCCGCACATCTGCTGAAGTCTCTTAAAAGTCACCCTGGGTCAGACACATGCACCCAGACCTTGCCAAGTTCTATTTTAATCAATTACCAGCAAGTCAGACCCAGCTTCCTGCTCACAGGGAGCTCCAGAAGGAGGGCTGAATCAATCAGAGCTGGTAAAGCTGTGTTGGAAAAACCTCCCCATCTGCAAGCCCTCGGGATCAATCTGGAGTTAAATAAAACACTTATGCTTTGGTTTTTCCAGGGCGTAGCCACATTAAAGGCCCCTCTCCCCGACCCTTTCTTAGTCGGCCAGCAGGGTCACCTGCACTGCCCTGGGGCTGGGGAATTGTATCCCTTTTCCCTGGTGATATGGAGGCTGTGTCTATGATGCTGGGCTAGAGAAGACACCAGGCTGTCCCCCTGGAGTCAAAGCATCTTGCAAAGGCCTGGAGCTCCAGGGCTTAAGGGCAGGTGGTAACAACCACTGTGCATGTGGAGAGCCTCGGGTAAGACAGACAGAGCCTCTGAGGGGAAACATTTGAAGGGGGCAGAGCTCCCAATTCTGCCTCAGACTTGTGGTGACAGTTTCCACTCCCTCTGGATGCTGTTGGGTTGGGGTGGAAAATGGAGGACGGTGGTGACAATGGGAGATGGGATTGACCCTGAAGGCTCTTGTTTAAAAAAAAAAAATGTCCTGTGAGGTGGGGTTTAGACCATGAACTTTCCCCACTTCCCTGCATGGTGTTAAGTGCTATGAATAAGGAATAAAGCAGAGGAAGGGAGAATAAATAGTGACAAGGGCTGATGTGTTAGACATGTGGTCAGGGAAGGGCTTTTTGATAAGGTGGCATTTGAGTAGGAATCTGAAGGAACTCCAGGAGCAAGTCACGTGGACAGTTGGGGAAAGAGCATTCCATAAAGAGAGAACAGCAGGTGCAAAGGCCCTGAGGCAGGAGGAGCATGGTTGGAGGACACAGGAATGAAGCCACTGTGGCCAGAGCAGAGTTTGGGACTCAATAGAAGTGGCCAGGAGATCAAGGAAGTTCCCAGGACCAGGTCACATAGGACTTGGAGGCCCTTGTAAGGATGTGGGCTTTTTCTCAGAGTGACATGGGAGCCATTGAGGGTTTGGAGAAAAGGAGGGGCATGATCTGACTTAGATTTTGAAAGAACCAGAATCGTGAAAGGATTCTGGAGATATTTTGAAGTTGATTCTGAAAGGATTCTGGATATATTCTGCAATTAGAACAATAGGATTTATTGATGGGTTGGAAGTGGGAGGTGAAAGAGGCAAGTCAAGGGAGAGGATTCAGATGTCCAGTCTTCTTATCCAGATCTGGAAGTATCTTCTCCTCAAGTCCCAAGAGACATCTTTGGCACACAGGCTCACTTAAGGACCCTGGAGCCCAGAAGATGGGGACAGACCCTGGCCACAGTCCCCCAAGCCTGATTACAGCTATTTTCCTCTTTGGAGACACACCCATGGCCCTCCTGATACAGCCTGCTCCAGGGCTTTACCTGACACCATCTCACCACCGTAGCCCTGCTTGACCAGGGAGAAGACCAGCTTCTGCTGGTGGGCACAGTCGATGCACGCTTGCACGGCCTGCTGCAGGACAGCCGACGGCCTCTCGGGCCCAAAGTGCTCGGGGAGCTGCTGTACCTTCCTCCTCTCCAGGTACGGCCCTGCGTTGGCTTGCTTGTTGATGTAGAGGCAGACTGTGGAAACAGACCCACAAAGCCCTCAGCATCGAAGCACATCAGGCCAGGGGCGGCTCCCGTGCACACTGGGGAGGCCTCAGCCATGTCCCCTTGGCCCTGGTCTTGGGAAAGCAAAGGCCAAAGTGGGACCAGTTCTTCCCAACTTAAGAAGTAAAAGAGGCAATAGAGTCAATCACCTCCAGCTGCCAGGGCTTGCTCTCAGAAAGGCCTCCTGGTTGGGAAGAAATAGGCATGTCCTCTCCGATGTACTCAAATCTGAATTGTAGACGATTATGGACAATTGTGGACCATGTATATAAATGTATTTATGTGCTGGGAACCTACACAAAATCTTCCCTTCTCCTCCCAGGAAGCTATCAAGCTATATATAATGTTTGCCATTTTTTTTGTTAACCTTCAGTAATTAAAAAAAATCAACATGTTGCTAATTACTCCAAAGACTATATATTCGATGAAATTCTAAAGAGGATTCTACTTACAATCTCAGGGTAATGAACACTCAGCAGTCCATTTAGGTGAGCCCAACCAATGGTCCCCACACTTTTAAAGTAATATACCCCATTGGTAAAAAAATTTTTACCACATGCCCTAACATGTGTTTATTTATTTATAGATTATATACATTCTCAACCGTATTAATGTATTACATACATTTTAAAGATGTAACCAAAAAATAGAAAATTTTAAAGGATGAGATAAAAAGAAATATTAATAGTAGGTGTCATATTTTCTTCCACATGTTAATGGCTCCTCTTATGTCTCCCCCTGCCCCCAGCCCAGGTATGAGCATCTTACCCTGGGGGCCACTCGTGCAGAGAAGCGTTAAAGAGGGACTGTAAGAGGAGACCATTAGGACTTTGGAAGGCTTAAACAGTAACAACAAAGTTGAAGAAAATTAGTTTTTATTGAGCACCTACTATATTCCAGGCACTGTATATCCTTTATCTTGTTTGATTCTCAAGATAAGCCTGAGAATTAAATATTATTACTTCCTCTACTAAAGAAGAAACTGAGGTTAAAAGTGGTTAGTGGCTGCTCAGAAAGTGTAATTAATGGTGCAATAGGGATTTTAACTAACATCTTTCTGATGTCATGGCCTGTGCTCTTTTCACTCTACCAGGCTTCCTTCTTCAACCAATCCCACATGATTAAGGAAAATCTAATTGCTAAGGGACCTTCATGCCAGGCAGTGTGCTAGGCCCTACAGAGAAAATCTACACAATCCCTGACTTCAGAGAACTTAGGGCCCAGAAGGGGAGACAGACCTACTCAGAGAATCACAGGAAGTGATGTGGGACCTTGGCCGCAAGAAACATTAGGGAGATGCTAGGAGAGCCCGTCCTGGGAACCTTGGCAGGAAAGTTAGTGAACACTTTCTGGAGGGAGGTACCTGAGCTGAGGTGCAAGGGAGGAATAGGTTGACCCTAGAGGAAAGATCATTCCAGAAGAAGGAAAGAGAATATGCTACGATCCTATGATGGGCCCTAAAAACTAAGAGCAGGGCCTTGTTGGCTATACTACAAAATTTGGTCTTTACCTAACAGCATTAGGGCACTGAGGGATTTAAGTGGGATGGGGCTGCGGATGGTTTGTGATGAGGGGGAACTATGGATGTGTATGTGTATATGTGTGTGTGTGTGTGTATGTGAGAGAGAGAGAGAGAGACACCATCCGACTGCTGTTACTTTTAAGATGGAACTGTTGGTTGGTGGACGCCCCATGAGGGAGACTGGGCCGAGCTCCACCCTGAACTGGACTGGAAGGCACTGGGTGGGATTGAGGGGCATTAAGATCCTTAGGAGATCTGGAAGTACAAACACAGGGATAGAAACTCTTCAAGGTGAGCAGGCTCGCTGTTGGTGCAAAGTAAACGCGGCTCTGAAGACAGTCTGGGCCGCCAACCACTCTTTCTAGCCTCCACCCACCCACAGCAACCAGCTGAACCCAAGATGTATTGAAAATCAATTTTAAATAATCCAAGCTGTGAGACACTAAACTCCTGTTCTCAGAGAATTTGGTCATCCTACCTACTGTCCAACTGACACACTGAATCCTTCATTTGAGCGACCTCAGTGGCAGCTCTCTAGTTCACAAAGTAACTTTAGCTGGCGGGCAGGCCATCCCAGCCTTGGAGTTCATTCGCCTCACCTACCTGTGAGAGCCTGTGGCGCTGCCAAGCTGGGTATGGTGGCTGCATCCTGAGGGATGGAGCTGAGGTCGGGCTCCGGCGTGCTCCGCAGGGGTGAGAGGGCTAAAGGCGTCATGAGAACCCGAGACTTGAGCTGCAAGAGAGAACCCAGGGAGTCAATGAAAATCTGGAGATGCTCTCTGCACTTTCCCAGGATCCTTCCTGGGCTCAGTTAACCACTGCTACTCTGTCATTCTTCCACACCTTTCTATCGTGTAGCTTTGGGGGCTGAACTTCAGATTCAAGTTCATGATCAAGATTCAAGTTTGGGTCACACCTAGAGGTCAGCTCTGCACCCCGTCCTTACAGTGGAGCCACCCAGGAAATGACTGTGTCAGGCAGAGGGTGTGGGACACACAGAGGTGTGAGGAATTGCAGCCTATAAGCCTCCTGAGTGCAGGATGCAGGGTCGGGGACAGTTCCCAGCCTGAGCCCCTGTGCTCCTGAGGTTCCTGTGGACAGCTCTTTCCTGACAGCCACCCAGTGACCAATCCTGAAGCTTTGCTCACTCTGCTGAGTTTTCTGTTCACAAAGATCACTGGGTCCTGCTAGAAGAGACAGCAGGAGCCATTCTTCCAAAAGGTGACACGCTTCTCAGGGTTTATTTCCTGCAGTGGAGACCATCAAAGGCTGATGCTGCTGGTCTATGGACCACACTTTGAGTAGCAAGGGTGTACATTCTGTTGTTAATGTATATGCAATCCCCATCCATATCCTAACTTGATTCCTGGATTTTTAGGATGTAATAATAATAGTAGTCATGGAGAAATAGTATTCCTACTGCTAGTTATCCAACCATTCTACATTCATTCATTTAAGTCATACCAGTGTTTAAGGGGAAAACATTCCAGTGAATGAGAATACCAACTGCAAAGGTCCTGAGGCAGAGCATGCCTGGAGTGTTTGTGCCACATTAAGGAGGCGAGAGTGAGATTGGAGAGGTGGTAAAACCACGGGGCTCTGCAAGACACCGTAAGTTCTTTGACTTTTGCTCTGAGCTCTTCTGAGCAGAGAAACTGCAGAATCTAAACTGACATTTTAAACAATCTTTCTTACTGTTGTGTTGAGAAGAGACAAAAGGAGCAAAAGTGAGAGGACCACTAATCTAGAGTAGATGAGCGACAATGGTAGGTTGGATCAGGGTGAGAGCAGTGGAGGTGAAGAGAAGGGGACAGATTCTGGACAGATTTTGAAGGTGGAACCAGAAGGACGTTCTGACACACTGGATGTAGTGTGTGAGAGAAAAAGAAAGAAGTCAAGGATGACTCCGAGGGTTTGGGCCAGGGAGTTTGCAGGTGGGGGAAGGAGGAGGGGAGAGTGGAGACAACGAGGGAAGGTCGGGTTGATTTTGGACATGTCAGGTTTAAGATGCTTAGATCCAAGAAGAGATGGTAAGTAGGCAGGTATGTATACTGGACTACGGAGTTCTGGGGGAAAGTCTAAACGGAGAACTAATTTTGGAATCGTAAGTAGCGAGTTGATATTTAAGGCCATGATAATGAATGAGATCATCAGAGAATTGAGGGTAGGTGGAGAAGAGGAGGATCCATTCACTGAGCCCTGAAGGACTCCAAAATGAAGAAGTCAGAGAGAGAGGGGTGAACAGCAAAAGAAACCAGGAACTCTATCCAGTGGGGTAGAAAGAAAAGCAGGAGAGCATGGCACTGCGGGGACAAGATGAAGAAAGTGTCTCGTGGAGAAGAGAGTAACCAACCATGTCAAATGCTCGGTCAGACGTGGAGGACCAGAAGTGGCCACATAGCAACTTTTCGACATGAGAGGCTGTGGTGCAGTAGGTGAGATGAGAACCTGATTGGAATAAGCTTAAGAAATAGTGGGAAGAGAGGCACTGGATCAGGAAATAAAGCCAACTCTTGCAAGGAGTCCTGTCTTAAAAAGGAGTGGCCAATTAGCCACAGCAGCAGGAAAAGTAGGACTGAAAGATTTTTGCCCCACAATGAGATACCACCTCACACCCATTAGGATGGCTACTATAAAAAAAATAAGATTTAAATTAAAAATAACACATGTTGATGAGGATGTGGAGAAACTGCAACCCTTGTGCACTATTGGTGGGAATGTAAAATGGTGCATTCCTCAAAAAATTAAAAATAGAATTACCCAGAAATTCCACTTCTCAAAGAATTAAAAGCAGTGTCTCCAAGAGACATCTGTACACTCATGTTCACAGCAGTATTATTCATCATAGTCATTGTAGAAGCAACAACAAATGTCCATCAGCAGATGAATGGATAAACAAAATGTGGTATATACATACAAGGAAATATTATTCAGCCTTAAAAAGGAAGAAAATTCTGACACATGCTACAACATGGATGAAACTTGAGGACATTATGCTAAGTGAAATAAGCCAGGTACAAAAAGACAACAACTGTATGATTCCACTTATATGAGGGACCTAGAGTAGTCAAATGCACTTAAACAGAAAGAAGAATGGTGGCTGCTAAGGGATGGAGGGAGGGGGAAAGGGAGAGTCGTTGTTTAATGAGTATAGAGTTTCAGTTTTGCAAGGTGAAAACATTCTGGAAGTTGGATGCACAGCGATGTGAATATACTTAAACTACTGTACTGTACACTTAGAAATGGTTATGATGATAAACTTTATGCCATGTGGTTTTTATCACAATTACTTTTTTAAAAAAAATTTATTTATTTCATTTTTATTTTTGGCTGCATTGGGTCTTTGTTGCTGCCCGCGGGTTTCTCTAATTGCAACAAGCCGCGGGGCTACTCTTCCTTGCATTGCGCGGGCTTCTCATTGCAGTGGCTTCTCTTGTTGCGGAGCACGGGCTCTAGGCATGCGGGCTTCAGTAGTTGTGGCAGGTGGGCTCAGTAGTTGTGGCTCGCGGGCTCTAGAATGCAGACTCAGTCGTTGTGTTGCACAGGCTTAGTTGCTCCGCAGCATGTGGGATCTTCCTGCACCAGGGCTCAAACCCATGTCCCCTGCATTGGCAGGTGGATTCTTAACCACTGCGCCACCACAGAAGCCCTATTTTTTTTTAATTTTTAAAAGATTTTTTGTTGTTGCTTTTGAGAAGGGGGAAATATGTTCTAATGCTGGTGGAAATAGCCCAGTAAAAATTGATGATACGGGGGAGTGTGTGGAGAACTGCTGGCATTGAGTCTCTGAACAGGTGAGAGAGGATAAGATTTAATGAACTGGGCTATGGCCTTAGAAAGAAACAAGGACTTTTCATCTACTGCAGTAGGAAGGAAGGAGGAATATGAGGCTCTGGATTTGGGTGGATGTGGAGGTGGGAGCTTACAGAAGGCCTTTTGCAGTGGCTTCTAATTTCTCAGTGATGCTGGAAGCTGTGTGTGAGGGTGGAGGAGGGTGGGTTAATGAACTAGGAGGGTGGGAGGCCATGGGGGGAATGGAATGTGGCTGCTGAGCAGTATTGAGGGCACAGTGGGATGTGCAGAAATGAATTTAAATTAATTGCAATGAATTTAAAAGGAGACAGGCCAAAAGTGAGCATGTTGGTTACACAAGGCTGTATGTGTGCAGAGTCTGGGGCTCTTGCTAGAGATCCCGTACTAATCAGAAGCAGCAATTAACAATAGACAGTTCATCTTAATTTGAGTTAACATTTGAAAGAATTAAAAGGCTCATCATGTAGCAATACCATACTAAGTATTATAAAAATAATTTAAAAGAAACTTCAGTGGTGGGACAGAGTAGATGGGAAACTTCCTGTGACTCAGTCACCGTGACCATGGCAGGGTTCCCTCATCTGCCAAGTGTGAGGAGGGCTGCGGCCACTCTGCCTGTTCTCCCAGGTCAGGCACCAAGGGTTCCCCTGGTGGTGTCTCTAGGAGTGGTATCTCTAGGAAGGTACAGCTTGTGATGGAGAGGCTGGTGGTGACAGTCTCCAAAGGCTGTCAACAGGCTCTGGAAGAACCTTGGCTAAATCCTCCTTTACAGGCTTAAAGCCCTTCAATGTCCAACATACAGATAACGATATTGGTGGGGGAAAATAAACAGGATTAGTAAGTCATTTCCCCCCGTGTCCTCTAAGTAAATTACACAAAGATCCGTGTGATCCATCCCGAGGAAAATGACAATGATGATGATGAGAAAGAGGATGACGGCAGCTAAGACTTAGATAGCAGACACTGTTTACTGTTCATGTAAACTTCATAATGAGCCTAACCTTAATACTTGCTCACTATTTTAATATTTATTAGAGGGGGATCTGTCCATTGAACCCACCGCCAATGAAATAATATAGTTGGCTGTTACCTCTGCCCATAATTTCTGCCCAGGTGAAGCGATTAAAGGGGTTAGAATAAGTCAGCTGGTTGCAGGAAAAACCTTACATATTCCTTCAACCTGTAAAACAACTTCTGGGACTTTTGAACAAAGAAGGAATCTCATGCAACTGTGGGTGGTATATGACTTTTAAAAAATATCCTTTTGGTAAGAGGATAAATCATCAGTAGGAATATCCTTTGACTCAGCATTCTGAAATTTCTATCTCATTGCTTAATATAAAGAATGAATCAAAAGTAAGGTAACCTAGAAAAGGGAGAGGGGTAGGTCATAGGGACACGGGAGTCAACTGAAAGAGCTTTCAATGGCCAAACCTGGAGCAACACGAGCAACAGATAAAGAAGGTAGTAGTAGGTTATAATTCAAAGTATACAGTGAATATCCATGACTCCATACTCACATAAATGAGTGACCGACTAAGTAAACACATGGGGAGAATCGACAGATCTCCCATGTATAAAAATTCCAAACATTGTATCGTGGAGTATAACTCCTCCTCCTTAAGTGTGGGCCACACAAAGTGACTTCCTTCCAAAGAGGACAGCATGGGAATGGGAGGAATAGTAACTTGACAGTGGAGAAACTGGTCACACACCACCTCAGCCAGGGGATCCAGACACCATCCACAGTGATAAACCATGTCGATAGTTTGCACCCTTGATATGACGTCATGGGAATGGCACCTATACCTCTGAGATCTTCTTTCCAAAAATCCATAACTCCCATCTAATCATGGGATAAACTTCAAAAAACCCAAGCTGCAGAACATTTTATAGACTACTTGACCAATACTCCTCAAAACTGCCAATGTCATCAAAAACAAGAAAAGTCTAAGAAATTTTCACAGCCCAGAGGAGCCTAAGGAGACATGATGACTAAATGTGATGAGGTATCCTGGATGTATTCTGGAACAAAATAGGGGAAAACTAATGAATTTCAATAAAATATGGACCTTATTTAACAATAATGTATTGTTATTTGTTCACTAGCTGTGACAAATGTACCATAAAAGTGTAAGATGTTAGCTACAGGAGGAACTAGGTGTCGGGTATATGAGAATCCTCTGTATATTTGCAACCCTTCTCTAAACCTAAAACTGTTCTAAAATATAGTTTATTTTAAAAATATTCAAAACAGAATCTGGCAGAACAAATTGGGGAAAATAAAGAGGAAGGAGGGAGGAGAGGCCTCTTTCTTGGCTGCATAAGACTGGAAGAAGATTTGCTGCCCAGGATGCCTTGCTCTGACATGCAGGAGCTAATCCTTGGCCTTCGAAGCCAACAGCCTGTACAGATGCTGGCAAAGTTGGCACCTTTACCTGAAATTCAAAACCTCGATCAAATGGGCATGGCGACTCCTCATCCAGGGCATGGTTGCCAATGGCTATGCTTTGCCTTCTTAAAGCATCATGGTGGGGTGAAGCAGAGGGGTAGAGGCGGCCCCTGCCAGCTGGAGTCTCCACCAAAGGGTCTGGGGAATCTGGGATCAGCTCATCTTTCTTTTCCATCCACAGATCCAAGATATGGGCCTGGAGAGTTTCTTGCTCCCGCTGTCTTCAGGGGAAGACCTTCCCTAAGACACTTGCTAGAAAATCACTGCAAAGAGTTGGGAGGGGATTTGTCTGCAAACTGAGATGTATGGCCAGGGCACACTAAAGAAAAAGGGATCAGCTGATGTAAAATTCAAGTATTTTTCCAGAAATATGCAAGTGTGGAGAAACAGAAGTACTGACTAAAGAGTATTTGTTAGATTGACAGCAAGAGGTTGGTAAATGAAGGATACAGACTGTGGTCGGGGGAAGTATGAAGATGTGTAGAGCCTGCCTGCACATCAGCAGAGGATGAAGCAGCAAAGCAAAACTAAAATAAGTTCAGGATAGCAGTAGGCACATACAATGGAGCCTCACTAACCCTGTCCTCAGTCTCGCTACTTAGCCTTTCAGAGCCTACCTTTCCTCATCTGTAAGGTAAGGATAACAGCACCTTCTCACAAGGATGTGACAAGAATGAAGTGTAAACATTTAGCATAGGGCTAGTGCAAAGTGAGAACTCAGTAAGTATTTCTGATCATTATTGCTGCTAGTATTATAATATTATTATTAGAAATTCCAGAAATACAAATGAGTTCCAAGTTTCTTGTTCATGTAGTCATGGCAGGAAAGGGAAATTGCCCGTCTTTCTTCTAGGACCCATCTACATTTTCTACACTTACCCACTTGGGATCACATCTTCCCAAATCTTTGAAGACCCACTCTCCTACCTTACACATTGCACACGATCCCCTTTAAGAAATGTTCCCAGTACGTTAAGTACTGCTTAGGCAGAAGCTGCCCTTTCCAAGTTGTATCATTTAAGCTAAGTCTAAAAAGGGAAAAAAATTCATTCCATGAGGCAGTCATTTACTCAATAAATATTTATTGAGCACCTACTGTGTGCAGGATACTGTTGTAGGTGCTGAGGATACATCTGTAAATGGGGGAGATAAGGTCATTGTTCTTGATGAGGTAATAGCATAGTGGAGGAAACAAATAAGAAACACAACAAAAATGTCAAATTGTGATAAGTACTACTCTGAGAAGTAAAATATGGGGATGTGATAAAAAGGGACCAGGTGACTAGGGTAGGCTGATAAGGAGGTGACACCTACATCAAGATCTGAATGACAAGAGGGAGGCTGAGGGCTTCCTTGGTGGCTCCGTGGTTAAGAATCTGCCTGCCAATGCAGGGGACATGGGTTCGAGCCTTGGTGCGGGAAGATCCTACCTGCTGTGGAGCAACTAAGCCTGTGTGACACAACTACTGAACCTGAGCTCTAGAGCTCACGAGCCACAACTACTGATCCTGCATGCCACAACTACTGAAGCCCGCACGCCTAGAGCCCGTGCTCTGCAACAAGAGAAGCCACCGCAATGAGAAGCCCGCGCACCGCAATGAAGAGTAGCCCCCGCTCGCCACAACTAGAGAAAGCCTACATGCAGCAACAAAGACCCAATGAGGCAAAAAATTAAATAAATAAAATTATTTTTTAAAAAAAGAGGGAGGCTGAGGAAAGAACTTTCGAAGGAGACAGAGTGATCAGTGTAAGCCTCCTAAAGCTTGGCTTCTTCAAAGAACCAGGAAGCCAGAGTGGCTGGAATTATGAGCAAGAGGCAGAAGGATGCAAGATGAGGTTAGCTAGGTGGTCAGGGCCCAATCATGAGGGTTTTCTAAGTCAGTGTTGTAGATTGAATCGTGTCCCTCTCAAAAAAGACTTGTTCAAGTCCTAACTCCCAGTACCTGTGAATGGGACTTGACTTGGAAATAGGGTATTTGCAGATGTAATCAAGTTAAGATGAGGCCATACTGGATTAGAGTGGGCCCTAATGCCAATGACTGGTGTCCTTATAAGAAGAGGGAAATTTGGACACAGACACAGACACACAGGGAGAATCCCATGTGACAATGGAGGCAGAAATTGGAGTGATATGTCTACAACCAAGGAACACCAAGGATTGCAGGCAACCACTAGAAGCTAGGAAGAGTCAAGGAAGGATCCTACCCTAGAACCTTCAGAGAGAGCATGGCCCTTCCAACACCTTGATTTTGGACTTCTAGCCTCCAGAACTGTTGTTTTAAGACACCCAGTTTGTGGTACTTCGTTATAGCACTCCTAGTAAATAAATACAGTCAGATTAAAAAGTTTGCATTTTATTCTAGGAGTTATGGAAACAATTAGAGAATTTTAAGCAGAGAAAGACACAACCCAGTTTTTATTTTATAAAATTAAGTATGGCTGCTATACAGAGAATGGATGGGGAGAGGCAAAATAGAGAAAAGAATACTAGTGAGGAGGTTATCATATGGTCCAGGCAAGACGCATAGGTGGCTGAACTAGGGTGAAAGTAGTGAAAACAGAAAGAATTGGTTGGATTCAGGTGTACTTTGGAGGTGAAATTAAGGTGATTAGAGAAAGTGCAAAATCAAAGATAACTTCTAGATTTATTCACAGAAACTTTGTTTGATAGTATACTTTTATTACATTAGTTTAAAACATTAGCATTTTACTTGTTGCTCATTTAGTTAACTTTGGGGAAGCCATAACCCTGGCTTGTGTCTAAGGTTCAAAACATTCCTCCTCTAATACTCAAGCAGTAAAATTTCAGAATACGACAGGAAACATTCTATGCGGAACTTCTGGGAGAGGACATGAAAAAGAAGTCGAGCATCCACATTTCCTTATCTGGAAAATGAACACTGAGAACTGACATGATTTCACATTGCCCAAAGAGCTGCAGGGGAGTGGTGAGAACACAGGACTCAGAGAGGGCTGGGGTTCTAATCCTGGTTCTGCCCCTGACTCACGTGGGACTCTGAGCAACCCATTCAGTGCCTCTGGGCTTCATCTTCCAAAGCCATTAATGCGGGTAGGGTTGTTGGCTTTTTTTTTTTTTTTTTTTTTGGCCTTGCTACTCAGCATACAGGATCTTAGTTCCCGGACCAGGGATCGAACCCGTGCCCCCTGCAGTGGAAGCACAGAGTCTTAACCACTGGACCACCTGCGAAATCCCAGCTTGTTGGTTTCTAAGTTCTATTCCAACTCGTAATGTGTGTATGTACCTTGCATTAGACTATTTCTGAAAACATTAAAGAGTTTGAGATAAAACCAGTGTCAGTGCCATATTTTGAATGTTGATTAGAAGAAATGTGGCATCCTAAATTTCTTCGGAGTTTTGTTTCTGGGAATATAGAAAACTATGTTATGTGGATCAACTGAAAACAACCACCAACAATGGAAAAAATGTAAGATTAGTAAAAGTATGGAGGTGCTAACAATATATAAAGGATAATTGGGCCCAAATATAGGTGAAATCTAGGCCTTGGAATTGCCATGGATCAGAGCTCACCCAAAGGGCTACAACCTCAGAGTAAGGGTAAGCTAGCTATAAACTTGTCCTGCCCTACCCAACCCATAACTGACTCTAAGGAAAGTTGCCTTGACACTGGGGGAGGGGGTGTGCAGAATTCCTGGGAAGATATTACCACAAGCCAGAGCTCACACAGATTTGTAGCTCAAATTCACAGAACTTGGGCAACCAGGAAAACTTCAGGCTGTGAAGTTAGTTTAAAAATTACCCAATCTGGGCTTCCCTGGTGGCGCAGTGGTTGAGAGTCCGCCTGCCGATGCAGGGGACATGGGTTCGTGCCCCGGTCCGGGAAGATCCCACATGCCGCGGAGCGGCTAGGCCCGGGAGCCATGGCCGTTGAGCCTGCGCATCCGGAGCCTGTGCTCCGCAATGGGAGAGGCCACAACAGTGAGAGACCCACATACTGCAAAAAAAAAAAAAAAAAAAAAAAAAAATTACCCAATCTGGCAGTGCTCCCAGGTTACCTGGAAAAACAAACACAAATCATCTCTGGAGAAAGGTCTCAAAGAAGTCCCCAAAATAATTTTTCAAAGTCAGTGAATAACACAGCCCAAACACACAAGGAAGCAAGGAACCAAAGCAAGAATGGGCAATAAAAACACACAGCAGTAAAACCCCAGAAACTGGGCTTCTCTGGTGGCACAGTGGTTAAGAATCCACCTGCAAGTACAGGGGACACGGGTTCAAGCCCTGGTCCGGGAAGATCCTACATGCCGTGGAGCAACTAAGCCTGTGCACTACAACTACTGAGCTCATGCGCCACAACTACTGAAGCCCATGCATGACTAGAGCCTGTGTTCCACAATAAGAGAAGCCACCACTTCTTTCTTCTCATGAGAAGCCCGCGCACCACAACGAAGAGTAGCCTCTGCTTGCCGCAACTAGAGAAAGCCTGCGCACAGCAACAAAGACCCAACGCAGCCAAAAATAAATAAATAAAATAAAATAAATAAATGAAACAAAATACTTAAGATATTTCAATTATCAGACTTAGATTCTAAAAGCAAGTGTGATACTATGTATAAAGATATAAAGAACAAGTTTGAAAATATCTCTGGAGAACAGAAAACTATAAAAAATAGCATAGCAAAATGGAAAAGAACCAAATTTAACTTCTATACAATAACTAAAATTAAAAACTAAATAAACAGATTTAACAGCATACTAAATATAGCTAAAGAAAGAATTAGTGTGCCAGAAGATATGTCAGAAGAAATTCACCAAAAAGTAGCATTGAGACAAATAGATAAAAACTATTGAGGGAAGGTTAAAAGACAATGCGAATATGAGAAGTTTTAACATTAGAGTTTCAGAAAGAATGGAACAGAGGTTATATTTAAAAAGAGAATGGCTAAGAATTTTCCAGATCTGATGAAAGTTCTAATCCACAGATTCAGGAAGCCCACCAAACTCTAAATAAGATGAATAAAAAAGAAATCCACAGGTAGACACAACAGAATGAAATTGTAGAACACTGAAGACAAAGAAAAAAATCTTAAAATTAGCTTAAAAATACAAAACCTGCCAGGGAACCCTCACATGAACCAGATGGAGAGCTGAGTTCTTTAAAACAATGGGCCCCAGAAGATAAATGGAATAATACCTTCAATGTGCTGCAAGGAAAATAACAACCTAGAATTCTACACCCAGCAAAAATATTTTTTTCCAAAAGTGAAGATGAAATAAACGTACTTCCAGACAACAAAAGCTAGAGAATTCATCACTAGAGGGTCTATATTAAAGGGACTTCTAAAAGAGGTACTGCAGGAAATGGAAAGTGATTTCAGGTAGAATGTATGAAATGCAAAAAGAAATGAAGAATTTTTTTAAGTGGTAAATAAGCAGGTGAATCTAAATGAAAATAACTGTACAAAACAAAAATAATTGTTTTGAGGGATTAAAAAAGCAAAAAAGAATTAAGATGTGTGACGACAGTAATATTGAAGTGGGGAGATAAATGGAGTTAAAGTGTCCTAAGGTCCTTGTATGATCTAGGAAGAAGCAAAGGTAAGGTTAAATTTAGAAAACTCTAGTACGTAAGCATGCCATAATTTCTAGAGCAATCAGTAATACAATAGAAAACATAGTGCTTAAACTTCAAGAAGTAGAAAAGAAAAAATTATATGCTTAAAAATCCAAAAGAAGGCAGGAAAGACAGGTAAAAGGAACATAGAATGAGTGAGACAAATAGAATACAGAAAATAAGACATAGATTTACACCCAAAGTTATCAATAATTACTTTAAATATAAATGGACTAAATGTCTAGTTACAAGATAAAGATTATTATACTGGGTGCTATGGATTAAAATGTGTCTCCCCACCAAAAGATGTTGAAGTCCTAACCCCCAGTACCTGTGAATGTGACCTTATTGGGAAATAGGGTCTTTGCAGATGATCAAGATAAGTTCATTAGAGTGGGCCCTGATCCAATATGACTGTGCCCTTATAGAAAGGGGAAATTTGGACACACAGACAAACATGTACAGAGGGAAGACAATGTGAAGACGCAGGGAAAACGCCATCCACAAGCCAAAGAACACCGGAGGCCCCCCAGAGCTAGGAGAGAGGCCTGCAACAACAGATCCTCCCTCCCTCAGAAGGAACCAACCTGGCTGGTCTTGATCTCAGATTTCCACCCTGCAGAGCTGTGAGACAATAAATTTCTGTTGTTCCATCAACAGATGAATAGATAAAGAAGTCGTGGTATATATACACAATAGAATATTACCCAGCCATAAAAAAGAATGAAATAATGCCTTTTGCAGCAACATGGATGGACCTAAAGGTTATTATACTAAGTGAAGTAAATCAGACAAAAACAAATAGCATATGATATCACTTACATGTGGAATCTAAAAAAGTGATACAAATGAACTTATTCACAAAACAGAAATAGATTCACAGACATAGAAAATAAACTTATGGTTACCAAAGGAGAAAGGAGAGGGGGGGGGATAAATTAGGAGTTTGGAATTAACAGATACACACCACTATATATAAAATAGATTAACAACAAGGACCTACTACATAGTACAGGGAACTATAGTCCATATCTTATAATAATATATAAAGGAAAAGAATCTGAAAAAGAATATACATATTCAGTAATACATATATATTAGTAATACATATATCTAACATGTATATATATATATATATTAAGTGATATATATGTATATCTAACATGAAATTAATACATTGTAAATCAACTATATTTCAATAAAATTTAAAAAAAATTTGCACTGTTTAAGCCACCCAGTTTGTTGTATTGTGTTACAGCAGCCCTAGGAAACTGATGTATCAGATTCTATTTTTTAAAAATCATGTTTTCTCTCCCTTCCTTCCTCTCCCACACCATTCGAGGATAGCTTTGTCCACGTCCCTGCCCATAGCTTTCCCTGGGGGCACACTGCTCCTTTAGGCTCACTCTCTTTCTTCACAGAAAATTCCCTCAGGGTTCTGCGGAGATTCAGGGAGCAGGGTTAGGGAAAATTGAATACCTCACTGTGTTTAACATTAGACTTTAGTCTAAAAAACTTGCCTGTTGGAAATGCAAATCAGCTCCAACAACAAGAAGTTTGTGGCCAATGGCCTAATTCCATTCCGAGGAGTCAGCCTGTTTCTGGGTTTACCCACAACTTTTTCTCCTTTCCCTTGGGAGAGATTAAACATGCGAGGGATGGAGGAGCCAGTATCCTTTGGCCTTGTTTACATTTCTCTTACTCCTTAGCATAAGTGAAAATACCAGTTAACATTTATATCTGAGTTACACTCAGAATGCTGGTCAGATACCAGATACCACTGCCCCAGACCTACTGCTTAGCCTCACCCCTGACCATTGCTCCAGCCCTGGGGTGAGGGCAGGAGGGCGGGGCTGGTCACAGAAAACCCCAGGAGAGACAGTTCCCCGCCCTAGGGTTAGTGTGCATGGAGGCAGAGGTGGTGCTACCATCCTGCCTGGGTGAGGCTGAGAAGAATGGGTTAATTTCCTCCTGACAGAGGGCGGCTGAGAGAGGAGACAGGGAAGCCGTGAAGCCCGTACTCCGTGAGTACGAGGAGACAGAAGGAAGAAAAAGGAAAACAAAAATAACCATCATTGGATAAAGTGGGATGCAGAAAAACAGATCCATCCATGTGAAGTATTTAATGAATGTCGATGCTGCCCTGTGACTCCAACAATCTTTAGTAGAGCCCACACATTTCAAGGAATGCTTGCTGTGATGGAGCTTCTTACAGAAACTGGTGAGGGAGCCAAGTTCTATGCACCAGCAGGCGTGGGGTCAGCCCTGAAGATGAGAGTGGGGATATGGAACATACACTCACAGGCATCCTGCGCATAGCAGAGCTCAGAGCAGCGGGGAGGTGGAGCAGCTTCTACTGGTTCACAAAAGGTGATTGTTAAATTTTCAGGAATATTGCAAGTTGTTTGTTAAACACAGCAATTATTAAAAATTAAATTGCATACACGTACAGAGTATTAATTTTTAAAATATATTAAGAACAAAGGTAATAGATACTCAAAACTCATCACTTTCTAATTATTTTATGTTGCATCTGTGTGGAAATAGAGTACAAGAGTGATACTACAGCCCATCTTTTACCAACTCCATGTTCAGGAAAGTCACATTGGTGCCTTGAAACTGGCCATGTTGGGAATATTTACACCTTGGAAATTGGCAAATGCTACAAATAGGGCTGGATTTACTGTTTTGTTGACTTACAGGCTTAAGAGAGCAATGGAGGAAATATTAAAAATGCAAATTAAACTTAAAAGTGTGTCTTGTCTGTAGCCATTACACAGCGAATAGAATGAAAAAACAAATATTTTTTGTTTTCACAAACTATTATCCAATTCAGCAAAGAAGTCAACCACATCCTTGACAAATGAGTGAAATTCCAACATACAACTTCACTGTTTACATTTCTCTCACTCCTTAACATAAGTGAAAATACCAACTAACATTCATGTCTGAGTTACACTCAGAATGCTGGTCAGGAAACATTCACCAGATACCGCTGCCCCAGATACACTGCTTAGCCTCACCCCTGACCATTGCTCCAGCCCTGGGCTGAGGGCAGGAGGGTCACAGAAAACCCCAGGGGACACCGTCCCCTCCCTAGATGCTGCACACTGTTCAGCCCAAGGGAATGGCCCCTGCCTAGTGCCTTTGTAGTCATTTCCCTCACGGGCCACAGGTGGTACTTCATATGCACCATCAGCAAGAGGGGGACCTTGAAAATAGGCACAGGAAAGGTTAGATGTCGATTCTTCCCTTCCACACTATTAGGCTGCCGTTAGTGTTCCTAACTATGACTCTTAAGGCAATACAAGATCTGGATAATCAAAGAAGCACTGAAGCCAATTCAACAGTTATAATGAAAACACACTTTAGAAAGAGGCTTTAAACAAATGTTGGAACAAACAAACCCTTTCTACTTAAGTTTGAACATTCTCTTAACTGAGATTTTTGTTAACTTGACGTCCTTGTTACACAGTGCCAAGAACACATACTTTTTCGGGGGGGGAAAGGATGACAATAAGAAAGGAGGAACAAAACAAAATGCTGCATTTACTCTTGCTCTTTAGAAAATTACTTTCTTTATAAAGTGAATTTACCAGTTAACGGAAGACTGTCCTTTCAATAGTTAGCAGAAATTGCTGGCTCTTCCCAAATATCCATGCTCCTTTCTTCATTTATTAATGGAATCCCTGGATTTCAGCTTATCATGTGGTTGCTCAACACTACATTTTCCCACCTCCTGTGGAGCTAAGTGTGGCCAAGTGACTCACTTCCTGGCCAGTGAGTTGCAAGTGTGAGGGTGTGTACAGCTCTGAAGGTTTCACCCTTAAAGGGGAACAACGTGCCCTCCACCACCTCTGTCCCCATTCTGCTGGCCAAAGTAGTGGGATGGAGGGACCTGGAGGAGCCACCTTAGAGCATGAGGTTGAGACTGTGTCTTAAGATAGCAGAGCAACAATATAAAAGGAGCCTGGGTCCCCCACACGGTGGAGTCATCGAATCAGCCCCACATGGCCTTCCCAGACAGTAACATGAGAGAGAAATTAGTTTCTATCTTCTTTAAGCCACTGTTCTTTGGCCTTTGTTACAGCAGCTGAATTTGTATGCTGAATGATACAATTATTAACATTTTAGAACATATAAACTATTTGTTTTTAATGTTTCAGGGATGATATTCTTTCTAGAGCATGTTACACTTTTCTTAGCTAGTTAAACAGAGCAGACAGAAAGTAATCTACTCTTTTTTGAATCAGGAAACACAAATACTATTCTGAACAGTAACGCAAAGAGATTGCTGAGGTGGAGAGGGCTGCTGGCCGGACAGTATGTGGCCTCAGGCTGCGGGGCATGGTTAATTCATGCCTAATTCCTGCAGTTTTTCTGACTCTTCTCACTATGAAATTATCAAGGATCTATAAGAAATATATATATAAAGTGCTTAGGCCCAGAGACTCAAATGTAGAAGTGCTCAGTAAGTGTTACTTATGACTATTATTGCTATTACTATTAATTATTATTATTGTGTACTGGGGACGAATGGCTATCTTAAAAAACCGGCACTTTTTTCTTCCTGCTTAAATCATAAAGACACAGAAGCTGAAAATCCCGCTATTTGGAGCCATTATAATCAGCTATGTCTACTGAATGGAAGTTAGGGTTTATCCCTGGTGCAGACCCTCTCTCTTTATCTTTTTAAAAAGACTTCCATGGTCTCCTTCGTCATGAAATGTAAGGAAAATCCACCTGTTGACCTTGGGGAGTCTCTGAACTGAGGACCTAAATCAACAGCAGATTCTTCAAACTGAGATGTAAATGTTCTGTTTTATAATGAAGAAAGCTGTTTTCATGGCAGAGTATGGCTCTTCGGAGAAAATATGACGTTAAGAGGTTTTTCCTTCCTTTGACTGGGGTGAGAAGGGGGCAGTAAGGCCATAAAATGATACTCACAGCAGCAAGCACGCCCCAGCAAAGTGGCTGCAGGCCGGGGCCAAGAGACATGGTCAGATGGGCCCTGGGAGGAGGAATGACCCGTGAACTCTGGAGCACTCACGTCTGAATGCCAGTTAAACCCTTCCTTTTCTGCCTATAATTTGCTCATGTTATTCTCAAGACTCAGAGAAGAGGTTAAATATCACAGCCTGTGTTAGCTGTGCTTGGGTCTTAAAGGGAGAGGCTTATACCCATACTTGGACCAGAGAGAGTTTCCACACGTGCAGGGACACAGAGGTGACTGACAGAGCAGCTTGGGACAGCACCAGGCAAGAAGTGACAAACGTCAACCAGCACAAACCTGTGATACAGTTGGTACAACCAGGCATCCTCAGAATCTCCTGGCTCAATACTTATCATTTTATTAAGATAATATTGTTAATATAAATATAATAATGTGCTGACATAAAGTTATAGTGTTATAATTTTACAACTGAAAATATTATTGTATATTTTATTGTCCTAAATTATTAACATGATATCATATAATTATACTTTCAGTATCCAGCTGTGTGTGCAATCTTCTCCCCAAAATATCTTCCCCTTCAAATCAAAGGCTATTAAACTGCAATAATCAAGCTTGTAAGAAATGCATCTACAATAAAGGTAAACAGACACTGAGGAAGGGTTTGGAAGCATTTTCTTAGTAATAAAATACAAGATCTTTAAGGGTAGACCAAGTAATATCTTATTTCACTTGCTCAGGATTTTTTGTTAACAACTCTGGCTCCCCAGCTGTGTCCCAGGTAGTTAAAATTGCCAAATGAGTGGCCATTTGGTAAATGGAATCAAACTGTACACTTTCCTTGCTGGCATCTCCACAATTAAAACCATTTCACTGGTAAAATGGGGCTTCGGGGTCTAAGAAATTGTCAAAATAAAACCGGAGAGACTTAATACATTGTTAACTTTACTTTGCCAAGTAAGGACATTTTTTTAAGATTACCAAACCCTCACAATATATGACACTTAATAAACTTTAACACCAAAATAGCAGGAAGCAGATATTTCAGAATAAAGGACAATCCTGGGGCTTTCCTGGTGGTGCAGTGGTTAAGAATCCGCCTTCCAATGCAGGGGACACGGGTTCGAGCCCTGGTCCGGGAAGATCCCACATGCCACGGAGCAACTAAGCCTGTGAGCCACAACTACTGACCCTGCGCTCTAGAGCCCACGACCCACAACTACTGAGCCTGCGTGCCACAACGACTGAAGCCCGCGTGCCTAGAGCCTGTGCTCCACAACAAGAGAAGCCACCACAATGAGAAGCCCACGCACCGCAACTAAGAGTAGCCCCCGCTCGCCGCAACTAGAGAAAGCCTATGCGCAGCAACGAAGATCCAACACAGTCAAAAAAAAAAAAAAAAAAGAATAAAGGATGATCCTTTAGGTGGAATCATTTTAGCTTTCTGAAGACTTTAGACCTTTTGCTCCTGTCACCAGGAGCGGGTCGGGACTGCATACAGACTGGCACCCGGTTTGGAGCCGTTTTTCTCGAACACGAAGCCCAAGGCTTGAGGAGCTGCTGGCCTGAAATAATTCCCACAATTTCCTCAAATATATGGGAGGTGGACTGAAAGAAGATCTGTGGCCTGTTGTCCCCAGAAAAGACACCCTGTGAGGCATGGGAATAAGATCCACCTGCCATGTGCAGGGCCCGTATGTCAGCTAACCGTCTCCAAAGCTTTCTTCCTGCCTTGAGCTGTCTCTGAGTGTTAGGAGAACTGAAAACTGCCTTTTTCAGGAGACAGGAAAATTGCAAAGTTGGGTTCATTCCACAGAGTGAATTTCCATTTTTCCTGGCCCCAGAAATGCTGTGTCTGTCGGTAATTTTCTTTCTTGGGTCACAGCTCCCAGGGGAGCAGGAGAAAGGCCAAATAGGAGAGAAAATTTTTCAGTGTGTTTCTTTAGATCCTGGATTCACTCCCTGGCTCTATAAACAGAAGGGCTGCCCTGCTCCAGCCTTCCAGATGCAATTCCCAGACCCCAGCAGCTGCACAGGTAGCTGAGCAGAAAGACCTGCCCTGGGCCAGCTTCAGAGACACAATTCTGAAACCGGTGTGCCCATGAGAAAAAGGAAGCTCTCTTTGTTAAAAAAATAACCAGTGACAGAAGCCTTTGCTTCAAGAGCTGGCTGAGTAAAAGCTTCTTTTACTAAAACCAGTGACCCCCAAATAACTTTAAGTCACCTTCCCCCTACCTATTGTGTCTATTTTCCAGCAGTTGGAAGAACTGTGGAGAACCAAAGGGACAGAGGCTGAATTCATTACCAATTCTTCCAGAAGCTTTGTCTTTCTGCTGACATGAAATAATTTCCATACATTTTCCTAAATATATGGGAGTTAATTGCCAATTTGCATTTTGGTTTGCGTATTCAGATCTCAAGATGGAAACATAAGCTCTTTACTTCTAGAAAAATAGACGAAGGAAAACTTCTGAAGCTCATTTTCTAATGCCCGAAAGGCTCATGGAAAACAACTCAATGATCTTTCTTCTCTAGCAGACTCTTCAAAAACATCTTAGAGGAGAAGCTCTCCCTCGGGTTTGGGTTGTTTTATGTGATTTCAGTTACATCAGAGAATTTAGTCTCCACCCCACAGCCTCGCCAAATCATTAATTCTTGAAAGAGTAACAGGATTTTCATTTTGCCTGATATGTCTCCTTGTAGCCAATCTTGACGTCAGCGCCTTTTGTAAGCAGGAAACTATGAATTAACACCCTGAATTTTCATGATGAGTCCCCTTATTGAGGCTCTATTAGGGAAAACTCTTCACGACCTTTGACACTAGCTTGCTCGCATTATTAATTTAAATGTCTCAGGGACATCATCTGCTTCTACTGAAATTAATGACAAACGAGCTCTGGAAAGTGGCTTCCAGAGCTGCCCTCATAAGAACAGTCAGGGGAAAGCTCAGTGTCTGAAACGTTCATTGAGATGCGAGGCTTAATAATGTGTGTTTAGCTATGACCCTAAAATCTGCTCGCCTTACAACTTTCCCCATCTGGTGTAATTTGCTTTCTCCACTTGTAAAAATGCACATGACAGCGACAGCATGTATTGTGTGCCATGTTGCAACAATGAAGCCTCGTCTGTCACATGCTTCATTGAGAGAAACTTATTTCTCACCCTGTCTTTACCCAGTTTCCAACCTCTCATCACATTTGGCACTGGAGTTCTGCCCAAGCGCCATGCCCCAGCCCAGTTGCACTTTGGAGAAAGGAGATGATGGAGCCATACCTTGTACCCGGGTTTCCGCCCTCTTTTCTTTGGGATCTTCACTGCTGGTAAAGAACCAGCTGAAGCAGAATAAAGGTTATGAACTGCCATCTTCATAGGTGTTGAGTGAAGTGGGGGTCGGCCTCGCTTTCTCCCCGGGATCCTCTGAGACTGCATTTCTGCTGGTGCCAGTCTTACAGAAGGAAGTGACAAATCGCTCACAGGCAGAAGAGGTGCTAAGGATTAGTCCAGACACAAAGCAAAACAAAAACAGAAGTGTTTGTTTGGTTTGCAAGGCAAACATGGATCCGGCTTGGTGATTTTGGCCATACCTGCCCCTTAAGGGAGGGGAAAACCAAATATGAGAGAGCCAGGCACCAGTAGGAGCTTTTAAAGTGCTGTTGGGCTCCTGGTATAATTTCAAGGATAGTGAATTTCCACGGGACTATAGTGAAGTAGGGAAGATACTGGCTAGGTGAAGAGGACAACAGCTTCCCAGCAACAAGCACAACTGATGATGTCATCCGCAAGGAGACAACTTTACCTATGAGTCTCAGTTCAACTCTGAGCTGAAATAATAACAGTATTAAATAAACACAACCATTTTCTCACATTCACTCCTACCCTTTGGTTGGGGGACAGATTGTTATGACCCTTTTTTTCCCATGAAAGAAATTTAACAGTACAAATCAATTGGATTAATGTTGATTATGTCTCCTATCAAAATGTGGACAGAGATTTGCATACAGAGATGTTCATTTTGACATGATTCAGAACGGCAAAAATAAAATGGATAGAGCCCGATAACAAGCAATAGGGGAATGGTTAATATATCCACAGAATAAAACAGTCAACTAGTTACAAGCCTTTAACGATACTCTTTTTAATAACATGAGGTTGAGTGAAAAAGCATCACACAAATTGCCCATAAAAGTTATTTCAACTCTGCAAAAATTTATGTGGTGAAAAACTAGAAGGAAACTTGCAAAAATGCTGCCAATGGCAAAGATAGTGGGACTATGGGTAATTGTTCACCACACACAAATCCTTTCTCCCTCGTACTATAATATGCTTAGCATTAAAAATATTTATAATAAGCTTCTCAAGTAAAGTTGACTAAATCTTGCAACAAGAGGTAGTTGATCAACCTCAGCCTAGAGAACGCAGCTGTATCATGAGCTCAAGGATCACATTTCCTGGAATGTTCAGGAAAGTGGCAAGTGGGACAGAACTTTAGACTTTAATTCAGGGGTGATGTTAGGTGATAAAATTCATTTCTGAGCATTAGTGATACCTAATAGTGGAAATAAGAGGCTCTTTCTCAAAAGGCTGCTGAAAGAGTTGGAAAAGACAATAGAAGCAATCCCTACACCCTGGTCTGGGCAGCACTGCAGGGACCAGATTGCTTTACTCAGGAATGAAAATATCAAATAGTGGGAATTCTTAAAAACATGACAGGGAAGAGACTCCCCTGGTGGCCCAGTGGTTAAGAATCTGCCTTCCAATGCAGGGGACGCTGGTTTGATCCCTGGTCGGGGAACTAAGGTCCCACATGCCACGGGGCAACTAAGCCCGGGTGCCGCAACTACTGAGCCTGCGCACCACAACTAGAGAGAAGTCTTCGTGAGCTGCAATGAAAGATCTGCATGCCGCAACTAAGACCCGACACAGCCAAAAATAAAAATAAATAAATAAATATTTAAAATAAAATAAAATAAATATTAAAAAAACATGATGGGAAATCTGGGGTGTATCATCTATAGATGTAAGGTCACTTTGTTAATTCTCTGAATATTAATGGTATTCTATCAATGTCTTGACTTTTCTTATAAATATCATACCTAGTAAATAGAATTTTAAAGCATAAATTTACCTATTGACTGTATTGTTAAATATTTCAGATAGATGGACAAGTGATTAAGGATATCAATTTTCCCTGTTTTTGTAAGTTTAAGAAAAATACTATATCTCATCAATTCTATGATGCATATTTTTTCACATATTAACATCTTTGAAATCAGGATGCACCCTAAAGCACTGTAAGCATGTCAGAATTCCATAGGGAGCATTTTTTCTTTCTTAGTGGTATATGAAATAATGACATGTGATATACTTAAAGACATCTTAGAGTCAAGGAATTATGATCAATGCAGATAAACCCATATGTAGACAAATATGTAAACATTAGACTATCTCTAGACTTAGTATCTCTGCTCCACAGTGCCAACAAATACCCAAATATTCATTTTCAAAAGAGAGGCTTTTAAAAACACTGAAGAACCACAAAAAATTATTCAGTAAGATTTTTGCTATGTGAAACTTTATCTGAATCCCATTTTGAACTACCATGATCAAGTTTCTGCTTCTTCATAATTAGTTTATCTTTACAGATTTTGGAAACAGGAATTTTCCTCGTCTAGGACAAGTTTCTCTACCTTTCTACTTTCGTCTAGTGAGGAGGTCAGCAATGTATTTAATAACATCAAGATCAAAAGTCAACACGAGAAAATCCACAATCAGAGAAGGCACTGAATTTCTTTCCTCTCATGAAAATGCGAGTCCCCTGAAAGGTTCAGTTAGCAGCACTCCTTCCCTCGTGAGCTGGGATACTCTGCTAACTGAGACACTCCCTCACAAAACTCTTCTTGTTGAACAGGTTTTGAAGAGTAAAGGAAGGGTAACAAACTAATGAGCACATTATCCTAAGAATTCGTATCACTCAAAATTACACTTAAGTATCCCCAAATTTCTAATATGCCAGAAATAATTTCCTAGGAAAAATAGTCATCTTTTAAACTGGATTCTCTTGTTCTACTTCCCTCTCCCTGGTGGGAGGAAAAAACAGGACTCATGCTACTTTCCACTTCCTTCTATAGAAGTACACCCATCGCAGGAGTATGAAGGACCTTTCCAGGTAACTACATCTGATCAACGGACTTCATGCTAATGGAACAACAGTGAAGTATTTTTAGTGGAATACTAAGTACTGGTTAGTGGTTGGGGAGATACTTGGAGATAGGGAGTCTTCCCACAGTCTCCTCAAGTCACCATACCTGAATGATTATGTATTTCATCCATCAATCAGGAAGATGCTGTTCCCCAATTCCTTGTTAACAAATATATACCATTTTAACACAAAAATAAATCCAATTTTAAGTAATGGGACAGAGAGCTGTTAAAAACTGAATAGTCTATTTTAACCATGGGGGAGTCTCAAAATGTCTTCTTGGAATAATTTTACAGAGTTGGAGGAAAGCATCTACAAAATGATTCTTTCAATAACAGATCCAACCTCCTGTGCAGAGGAATTCCTGGTGTGGTTCAACCGCTGGCAGGCAGGCTGTGCTGTAGTGGAGGGGGTCCCCCATGAGTGCGGCGCTCCGGGTGGGCTACAGTAGCAGTGGCTCCGAGGATGAAGCTGAGGCTGGGGCCCGGGGCCGGCCGGGGACTGGAGGCCGCAGTTGGGGCCAGAGCCCCCTTCCCAGCCAGAAGTTGCCAGTACCCGACAGTGTACTGGACAGGTTCCCGGGCACCGAGGAGTGGTCTGAGGATGGTAGCACAAAACACGGGGGCCAGGTGCTCATCTTTCCCCACGAGCGGGGCAACTGGGCTGCCCACGTCTATGTACCATGTGAGTAATGCGTGAAAGGCACGTGGCTGACACTGACAGGTGCCCCTTATGGGAGGAAGCTGGCCCCAACCAGGAGGAAGAAGCCAGAAACCTTTGACATTGGTGGTGCGAAAGAGATTAACTCAACAGAGAGAGAACCAGTTTCAAGAACTAGGGGATTTTTCTGTTAACTTCGTTTCAGGTTTTCTGGTTTTTGCTTTTATATTGGGGTGTAGTTGATTAACAATGTTGTGTTAGTTTCAGGTGTCCAGCAAAGTGATTCAGTTATACATATACATGTATCTATTCTTTTCAAATTCTTTTCCCATTTAGGTTGTTATATAATATTGAGCAGAGCTCCCTGTGATATACAGTTCAGTTTTGAATCTGTTGCCTGAAATATTTTTTACTAATCCTGTGTATAATGTTCTCCCTGCTCATGAGGATGTGACCAAGGGAGGGTCTAGGGCAGAGTGTCAAGGCCATCCCAGACTGCAGCTGTAGCTGGTACTTTATTTCGAAGAGGGCTGTAGGTGTGCTGGCCTCCAATCCCACCCCACCCTAGCCCTAATGAGTGAGTGGCAGGCAAAATGCCCAGGCTTCAGAGTCTGACCTCACTCCACTACCCACTACTCTGTGTGCCCTTTAGTAAGTTGCTGACTTCTCAGAGCCTCAGTTCCCTGATCTCTAAAATGGGGATAGTAGTAATACCTATCCTCTAGGACTTTTGTGAAGATTAAATCAGATAATCTATGCCAAGTTCTTAGCACGATACGCAGAGAACGTAGTGGCTCTTGTTATTTTGTGTTAGATCAGGTAGTCTCTTGGAACCTCCATTTCCCCATCCACAGAATGAGAAGGATTCTCTATACTGCCTACTCCATAGGGCACTTGGGCAAATCGAGTAACTTACTAGGTGTGAGCAGACTATTCACCATGCAGCTCTAGTCACATGTTTGGTTAAAAAAAATGAATAATCTGTGAACATACAGTGGTGGTCCTTGTTGTGTTCTTTGTCTTTATGAACAATTAGGAGCATTCTAAATGTCTATCAGGAGATTCTAAATGTCTAATAAGTGTCTGATTAAAGAAATAACTGTTTCTGATTATGGGTTACTGTGGAGCTGTAATCATGAGCTTGATTTATGTAATGAGAGGAAGGCTGTCCAACATGTGGTGTTATATGGAGAAAGCCAATCGAAGAACTGGTATGCCCTCATCGTTTTTAACAAATAA
Organism: Leucopleurus acutus; assembly: GCF_964270905.1. Classification (NCBI taxonomy): domain Eukaryota; kingdom Metazoa; phylum Chordata; class Mammalia; order Artiodactyla; family Delphinidae; genus Leucopleurus; species Leucopleurus acutus. The sequence continues at coordinate 51,137,311 of NC_139157.1, read as the reverse complement.
GATATATACGTTAGTACATGCACTGAGGAAAGGCTGGGGAAATAGGCATCACATTTGACAGCCTTTATCTCTAGGGTAGTGTCTTGAAAGTGGGCTGTATGTGCCTGGGGAAGGGATCAAGATGATCCATTAGAGAGAAAAGTATTAAAACCTTTTTATGTATTTCTCTTTATCTCATCTTTTAAAATTTCTGTTGTTCCAAGTGTACATTTTATAACACATAATTTTGCAGTGTAGCACATGTTTGAAATTTATAAATAAATACACATTTATTGCGGATAAAAAAAACAAAAAAACCCCAGATCCAGACACTTTGGAAAAGATGGTGGCAAAACTGGAGGGTCCCCAAGGTCTCCCTTTCCAAAACTAAGACATGAACAACAACAAAAAGTAAAAATAGCAAAGATCAATACTGAAAATAAAGCAAGGTCCCAATCTTGGACTGCAATGGAAACAAAACAGATGGAAATTTTTTAGGGAAAACAAAACTACGGATGATAGACAATCACAATTTATCAAATATTTAAGGAAAAGGTCAAAACTAATAGCAAAGTAAAATACTCAAAGATATATTAAGAGGCTGTCATCAAGCATAAAGAGCCTCTCTGTGTCTTAAGAAACTTCCTTTAAGAATGAACAACAACAGGGCTTCCCCGGTGGCACAGTGGTTGAGAGTCTGCCTACCGATGCAGGGGACACGGGTTCGTGCCCCGGTCTGGGAGGATCCCACATGCCACGGAGTGGCTGGGCCCATGAGCCATGGCCGCGGAGCCTGTGCGTCTGGGGCCTGTGCTCCGCAACGGGAAAGGCCACAGCAGTGAGAGGCCCGCATACCACAAAAAAAAAAAAAAAAAAAAAAAAGAATGAACAACAGCAAAAAAATCCTAAAAAAAATACACTCAACAGCAAAGGGAAAAATCTATAAGCATTTAGGCAGAACAAACAGATCATTTACAATAGGAAAAATAAACAGGCTAGCTGTCTGCAGCTCCATTAGCCAGAAGATAATGGAATCGCTATGGTGGCCATTTTTCCAGATATTTATCGTTGCCACACTTTCTCCCATCACAGGGCCTTTGCCTACAATGCTCTTTCCTCCTGCTCTGGCTTAGTCCCCTCATTCTTCATCAATTAGCTCAAGGAAACTTACCCTGAGTTCTCATTAGGGTTCCCTAAGCTTAGAGTTCCTCAGCTGTGACTACTGCATGTAAAGCACCCACAATGGAACTTGGACAAGAGAAGCAGATGGGAACATGAAAATTATACCACCTGCTGTGCCTCTGCTCTAGCAGTCACCTTTCTTCTGCCAGCATCCATAACACCGGGGTAGGCTAACCTGTCTGCTTGCAGAGGATAAAATTTCAGACCCTTCTCTGTTCTTTATATAGACTTAATAAGAAGTGGAAGGAGTCACATGAAGAAAATAATAGTTTTTGAAATTCTACTTATGCCTTAAAAATAAGATGAATAAATTAAAAGATTAATCTATCACTGGACAGATGGATATTTTAAGAATATAATTTTTACCTAAATTATTCTATAAATTAAGTGTAATCTCATTAAAAATCCAAACTGATTTTAAGAAAAGAAAGACAAAACAAAGGCCAGCAGGACAGACTTGCCCTTCTGGTTCTTAAAATGTGTTATAAAACTATAACAATGGCAGTATTATGGTACAGAAATAAGCGATCAGATTAATGGAAAAGTTAGTCCAGAAATTAAACGTATATTAAGTTTCCATTTGTTTGAAATTTAGGATCATTTCATATCAATGCAGACAGCTCAATAAATAATTTGTGGACAATTGGCACTTAGAAATCAATAAAGTTTTAACTATACGTCAGCAAAATAAATCCTAGAGATATCTAAGACTAAAATATACAAAAATAAAAGAGACATTAAGAAGTGCTGGAGACAATATAAGTCAACATTTTTATACTCTTGGGATGGGGATGGACTTTCTAAGTATGATGGAAAACTCAGGAAGTGGACATGGAAAGACTGACGGACATGACCACAAATGCTTTCATACAGCAAAAGTACAATCATGAATAAGGTTGAAAATAAATGAAAATCTGAGGAAACTATTTGCTACATATGGAACCAACAGAAGGTTAATACAAAGAACTCCTTCAAATTATTAAAATAAAAATTAACACTCCAATAGAAAAATGGGCAAAGGACACAGACAACTCACAAAAGGCAGGGGGTGTGTTGGAGAAGGCAAGAAAAAAAAAAGAAGAAAGAAAAGGAAGGAACGGAGGGAGGGAGGAAAGAGAGAGGAGAGAAATAAATGATCAATTATTACAAGAAAAGATTCTAAACTTCACTGGTAACCTTCCAAAAAGTAAATTGAGATATCATTTGACACTTATCAGATTGATAAATGTGAATAACCCTGATAATACTCCATGTTGGCAAGGGGGTAGAGGAAATTCCCATTTACTGTTGGTAGAAGTAGAAATTGGTTAAATTTTCTGGAGGACAATTTGAAAATCACTTACGAGCTTTATACGTGCACACTTCCTAATCTAGCTATATCACTCCTAAGGATTTATCCTAAGAAGATAATCTGGGAAGAACACAAAGATAGATGGCCAAGGATATTCTTCAAACATTGTTTATGATAGTAAAACACTGAAAGCAATCAAAATGCCCCTCTCAAAGCAGCCTTCGTTTAGTAAATTATTTCACATTCATAAAATGGAATACTCTGTAATTTGTGTGTATATACATACATACCTATATACGTGCATTTATAAAGACTGCAAAATAGCATGTATAGTATGATTCTATTCATATCTCTTTTACATATACAGATAGAGATAAATCTGCATGTGTTTAGGCATAGAAAGAAGTCTGAGAAAGATAATCATCAGAAAGGCTGATGGTAGTTGTTCTGGGCAGAAAAATATGGAAAGATGATTTTGCTTTCTTCTTTGTACCATTTTGCATTATTTGAATTTTTAAACCATAGGCAGAAAAATAGTATAAAGGGAAAATAAACAATGAGTGAATAATTCTCACTCTCTGGAAGTTTCTATTGGAAATTTGTGCTTCTTTAGATGGCCTTTCGTTTTCTTGTTTTCTAATGGTTTTGGCTCCTAAGCCACAGAACTTCACTGGCCACTGCTTTAACATCTCAAATAAATTGTAACAAAAAGGCAAAAGACTTTATAACTAATAATACAGAGAAAGTTGTTTCAGAGCTAAGAATGTCCATAAACAGATGGTGGACAGGGGTGCTTTGCTGGGCTCCTGAGAGAACCAGGTCACTGCGTTTACTGGCCTTGATACCACCTCCCTGCAGGCACTTCCACCCAGTTGGCAGCTGGGTTACTGCCCTCCCCCCAAAGATTTCCACTCATCTCCAAAGACCTTCAAAAGACCTCAAGTGCTGTCCAAGGACATCCTAGCCATGGGCACATAGTTTGATACAACCAACTATATAAATCATTTGAGAACTGTCAAAATCCCGAGGCATATATGATACCTCTGAATTTCTCTGCTTTCAGTTGTGGACTTGAGTAAATACAGACTGCCTCAGTTCACTTCAGAATTGGAAGCCATCTTAGAGCAAAGAGCTTTAGTAAACATTAAAAGATTCTGTCCTTAGAACAACCTAACATTCAAGTCTCTAAATCTCCAAGTTATAACCTTTAAGTAGTTGTCAAATCCTGACAACGTATTAAATCAAGTGATTTGCTGCTGGTTTTCAAAGTCTCCCTCTTCTTATCAAAAAAAGGCTTGGCTAGAAATATTATAGCTGAAACCAAGAGAAACTAAGATCTGGTCTATGAATTTGGGGATGACAGTTTATCTGCTTGCCTTGCAGATCTAATACATATAAATCAAGATCCTGGCTAATGGTACTTCATCAAGGTAAAGAACAAGGAATTACCAAAGCATACACCAGTCCCATGGGGCCATTGAGTCACCTAATTCAATCCTGAGGCATGTGTTCATGTATCCATTCATTCATTCACTGTTTCATTTATTAATACATCCAAGAAATATCTGTTGAATATGAAGTGAGTGTCAAGTATTGTGCATAGGCACTTGGATTACAGACAAGAATAAATAAAATACATTTCCCTAAGATATGCACTATGGAGAAGCAGACAAGTAAGGAGGCAATAATAATATGTGAGGTAGATGGTATAACAAAGGTTTCCTATGAAATGCTATGAGAACATCAAGGAGAAAAGAAATCATTTCTTTTAACAGGGTTGGAAAGAGTGGAGGCAGGAGAAGCACAAAAAGGTGACATCAGAGCTAGGATTTTCCAGGCAGAGCAAGCTAAACGCACAGAGCTGGCGATAGAGCAGGTACGTTCAGGGATGTTTGGCGGTGCATGGAGAAGGGATGGGCCAGCCAGACCGGAAGCAGGACCAATGGCTTTCCGTTGTTTCTAAAAGCATTGAGAGAGGTAGGTACAAGGCTCTCTAGCCTCCTAATGGACTCGGGATTATTTCCTTCTATTAACTGCATGGGATGCATTTCTGACCTTGGTGTCAGTCATGCTCTCTCTCACTGTCATTTTAAAAGTACAACCAGAAGACAACCCTCAGAATAGAAGAAAATATTTGCAAATGAAGGGATTAATCTCCAAAATATACAAACAGCTCATGCAGCTCAATATCAAAAAAACTAACAACCCAATGAAAAAATAGGTGGAAGACCTAAATACACATTTCTCCAAAGAAGACATACAGATGACCAACAAACACATGAAAAGATGCTCAACATCACTAATTGTTAGAGAAATGCAAATCAAAACTACAATGAGGTATCACCTCACACTAGTCAGAATGGCCATCATCAAAATATCTACAAACAATAAATGTTAGAGAGGATGTGGAGAAAAGGGAACCCTCCTACACTGTTGGTGGGAATGTAAATTGGTACAGCCACTATGGACAACAGTATGGAAGTTCCTCAAAAAACTAAAAATAGAATTACCATATGACCCAGAAATCCCACTACTGGGCATATATCTGGAGAAAACTATAATTCAAAAAGATACATGACCACAACATTCATTGCAGCACTATTTACAATAGCCAGGACATGGAAGCAACCTAAATGTCCATCAACAGAGGAATGGATAAAGAAGATGTGGTACATATATAGAATAAAATATTACTCAGCCATAAAAAAGAACAAAATAGTGCCATTTGCAGAGACGTGGATAGACATAGGGACTGTCATACAGAGTGAAGTAAGTCAGAAAGAGAAAAACAAATATCGTATAATATTGCTTATATGTGGAACCTAGAAAAATGGTACAGATAAACCTATTTTCAGGGCAGGAATAGAAAGGCAGACGTAGAGGACGGACGTGTGGACACATGGGGGGAAGGGGAGGGTGGGATGAAATGGGAGATTGGGATGGACAAATATACACTACTATATATAAAATAGATAACTAATGAGAATCTATGGTACAGCAAAGGGAACTCTAATCAATGCTCTTGTGGTCACCTAAACGGGAAGGAAATCTAAAAACGAGGGGATATATGTATACATATAACTGATTCACTTTGTTGTACAGCAGAAACTGACACAACATTGTAAAGCAACTGTACTCCAATAAAAAATAATTTAAAAAAAAAAAGTACAACCGGAATCTTATTTTCTCTCGTTCTGGGGGCACCATGTTGCATTCACCATAAGCCAGAGTCTCTAGCATCATTCTTTTTTTTTTTTTTCCTTCGGTACGCAGGCCTCTCACTGTTGTGGCCTCTCCCGTTGCGGAGCACAGGCTCCGGATGCGCAGGCTCAGCGGCCACGGCTCACGGGCCCAGCTGCTCTGCGGCATGTGGGATCTTCCCAGACCGGGGCACGAACCCGTGTCCCCTGCATCGGCAGACAGACTCTCAACCACTGTGCCACCAGGAAAGCCCTCTAGCAACATTCTTTTGCCAGCAGCCTCGTACGTACCCTAATACCCACGGCTCCCCAGGCTGCTTAGTTCTGTATGTGAGGTAGTTTCAAGCAATTAGGATGTGCCTTGGCATCTATCTAAAATTCAACCACTCTCCAAGGTGACCTAAGCCCTCCTGCTTCAGGGACCTTCCCTTCTCCACACACTGATCTCTCCCTTCTCTCAACTCCTTCACCACCTCTTGCCTGTGCCGCCAGTTTCAGCAGGCACTGATTAAATGATGGTTTATACAGTTTTCTCATTGCAAGCACATAAGTGATTTTTGTCCATCCCTGGAGGCCCAGGGCCATGTTTCTTTCATTTGTCACTATGCTCTTCAGAGCACCTGGTGCAATGTTGCCCCCACAGAGTGCACCTGGCACCTGTGGCAATACCATTCACCTTGGAGTCCGCCATCTCACCGAGGCTCCCGGCCCACAGCTGGTGTCAGAGCTGTGCATTCATATGTTTTAATTTTGGCTAGAAATATATGAACATAATAGAACACTTTGCTGGTCAATGAAAGCTTCATACCATAAGAAGAGGGACAGCAATATAATCTGTTGAATGGAGAAAAAGAATTCCCTTAATATATATTTTTCCCCAATTCTGTCACAAAAATTGGGCCAACAGAAGCCAAAACCAACACTCATGTGTACTCACTCCTGGCACTCACTTTCTGCTCTCTGCTACTATTTTCCACTGGAAATAAAAACCAAGACTCCTTAGAGGTAGCTGATTCTGTATCTTGGGGACAGAGAAAGGCCAGAATTAGCTTGGAACATCTTATTATTACCAGACAAGGATGACTCTAAGAATATCAGGGGTGGTGCTAAGAGGACAAAGAAGCAAGATGTAACAATTTATGGATCAACCATAATAATAACAATGGTAATATAGTGAATTGAAATAATTGTTTGTGAAAGGCTATGAGCTCTTTATGATACTCAGAAGACTAAGCTGAGGTGCCCCAAACTCTTATTTGTAATTATTTTAATATAACAGAAGGGAGAATAGAATAAAATATAATTTATTTATCCACTGATTGCATACTGATATGCCCTTGTCTTTCCACGTCTAAATACACATGGGTGAGTACAAAGAAATTATAAATAGGCTAGCTTATTCTGGAAAAATAGCAACTGACCCAGGAACGAAAAGGACTGGTTAGCCCCAGTTGTGCCACATAATAACCAGGTAGAAAGTGGGTTCAAGAGAACGTTGAAGGCGATGAATCTGTTCAGTGTCTTTAGAGGGGTTCTAATGTGCAGACTTACCCCCTCAGTCCCCAGAGATGAAGCTTCTAGATGTGCATAGTAAGTGTGTGGAGACTTCAAGGTGCAGGCGCCTCCTTCTGCACAGAGCTCCCAGCTCTGCTGCTGGGTAGGCGCAAGGGCTTCCCGCCTCCTTGTAACTGGCCGTCGGCTGAGAGGGTAGATTCTAAAGCCTGTCACATCCATTCCACCCCTGGCTGAACTTATAAAAGCCCCTCCCTCCCTGATTCTGCAACCTTCCCTGCATCAAGTGAGGGTGCAGCAGCCAGGGTGATAGAGAGCAAAAATTCATATATTTAAGGGGAAGGAGAAAAGATGCATGAAGGAAGAGCCTCGAAGTGGGGAAAACACCCATTCCAATCTGCAGGGTTTGGAAAAACGTTAGAACATTTGAAAGCATGAGAGACAGGCACAGCACAGAGGTATGAATTATTTACCGGCTGGGCAGCTGCTCGGCGGTACCCTCAATCAGCTATTTTCTGGGTCCTGCCAGTACCCTCAGCTGGCACAGGAAGAAGAGAAAGCTGCTTCCAACTCCAGCACTGCCATCTGGCCTAGAGCTGCTCCTCAGAAGGTAAACTTCAGAGGACAAACCCCAGAGGGACTAGTTGCCACCTCCTTATTTCAAATGTTCACCCCTTTTTTAAAAATCCAGTCCCCCACACTGACAGGCCTCCCCCCTCAGGTGATGTCCTTAGAGAAGACAGCCCTCGGGAGATTCCATGGGCCAGTCCTGGCTGGCCTCCCTCTGCTCCGCCCCTTATACTGCACAGCAGTTCTCTACACCAGGGGCCTGGTCCCCAAAGCTGTTTTCCAAGCTTGCCATGACAGCTGGCTGCTGGCTGAGTTTGCTCAATGGGAAGTGCCGGTCTGAGTTTGGAGGTGGCTGTTGGCATGGGTGAAGCCCGGGCTCTGTCACCCACTGCCTCTGCTTTGCTGGGTCTCCGCCGGGAGCTGCCTCTCCTCTGAGGCTCTAGCTCCCGCTGGGAAGGCCCACGTGGTCCCACGCTCTGCTGGGTGGCCTGGCCCTGCCTCCTGCCACACCACCTCGTCCCTCTGCCCCTCTAGCCTACAGTGGCTCACCTCCAGGGACCGTGGCTAATGGTCCAGCCTCCTGTGTTGGCTCTTCCATCACTGTGCCACCATTTCCCTGCATTACATGCCCAGCGCCTTAAATACTAAAGAGGTTTCCTAGTTAGACCCCGACAGACTGACATGGAAAGGCAGGTCAGTTCATGACCGGGCAGAACTTTGTAAGAAAGCCTCCTTTGGGAATTTCCCATCTTTCCTACTACCTCCAAGAATGGAGTCTGTCTCTCTGTGGCCACACCTGGAGCTCTGCACACATGCAAACCCATGGGTTGTGAGCAGGAACCTGGAGGAGGGAGGAGATAGAATGCTTCCTGCCATTGCTGTGGTCAGCAGAATCGTGGCTAAGAAAAATAAGAGCAGATGACTTTCAAGATAAATGTTTACGTTTACATAGTAGCATGGAGAGCACGCTATCATATGGTAGGTGAGGAAGGTACATATACAAATATATACACTCACACATATATACACTTATATATGCATAAAATGCCTCAGGAAGGGTTTAAAAATGGTAGCATTCATCTCTCGGAGGTTGGCGGTGGGAGGATGGTGATTTTTCTCTGCATACTGTTTTCCACATTTTGTATTTTGTGTCTATTCAAAAATAAAAATAACAAACAAATAAATGAGCTCATCCACAATCTCTTACTCCAGAGAAGAATGAATGAGTGGCTCTACCATCCGCAGCCATTGATCAGCCAGGGCCATCTGCACTAGCATGTACGGGGTAGGATGGGCCAGGTGCCCTGGACCCTGCAAGGACCACAAATCACAAGCCAATATGTGGGTGCTACGGTCACTGGGAGCCATGGTTGTGTGCATTTGAACTGAGCAGGACAACTAATAACCCCAATGACCTGACTGACTGGACCAGCAATTGTTTCAACAGGCATTCATAGGCCATAAGGCATAGTATTAGGTGCTAGTGGAAATGACCCCAGATTTAGGGCGCTAGCCTCTAGTCCCGGCTCTGCCCCTAACAGGCAGAGAGATAAAGACCACTCAAACTCTCCCGGCCCCCGCCCTCTAATCTGTGCAGGTTTTGATCTCTAAACGCCCTGAAGAACAAAGCTGACAGATACCTCCAGTAAGAAGACAACAAGCCCTTGCTCAATCCAGACAGTTTCTCACTTCACATTGACGCACCAGCGAGAAGAGCACCCACGCCCCCGTGTCCCTTGTCCCATCGGACAACACAGAAACAAAAAGGGCCAGATGACTGCACCCTGCTGCTGAGGAGCCCTCACGCTGCAGGGAGCAGTTTTAGAGGCTGCAGCTGCACCCTCAGGGAGAGCCAGGAGAAGGCCTCGCCCAGGAGGCAATGGGAGACTGTCCCATGACGGCCCCTGGGCAGATAGGGAGGTGAGTGGCAAGCGGCCTGCTAGCAGCTCCTCACAGGCCTCCTACACGCTTATGGTCTGGGAGCATCACAGGGGCTCTGCCAAGACTCACATCAGCTTGGTTGAGCCTTGCCTGGTGGCCTACGTGGAGACGTGCCAAGTGCCCAGGGTGCCATGGCTGAGCCGGTCCCCATACTGCCCTCCAGCCTTCAAGAATCTAAGTACCGAGGAGGGGAGAAGAGAGATTTGTACACGATATGGCAGGAGGACTGTTCTGAGGCAACTTGTACCCTTAGGATGAGGACCAAAGGGTCCAGGATGCTCAGAGAGAAGAGGTCTGTGGGGCTGAGATTCTTGGGGCCACAGAACAACCAAGGGGAAGTCAAAGCATGGGGCCTGCTAACCTCCCTCCACCTCACCCTCCGCAGGTCCTTGCAGCCTGGCACTCCCCGAGGGGCCCAACCTCCCCTTTGCTACTGAACCGAGAGGACATCCAAACTGAAGGGGGTCCCCTGATGCAGCCCTGGAATTTTGCCCTATTACCTACTCCTAGCTCATTTCAGGCGGCTTTCATGGGCTTGAACACAGTCTGACTGAAGGGTAGAAGGAGAACTCAAGGTGAGTGAGTTGAATCACAACAAGGCTCTTCAGAAGCCTCTAAGGTGGTGCCCTCACTCACAGTTTCCTCTAAGGTCGGAGTCCGAGAAGTGCCGTTACTTGATCTTTGCCCAGCTTTGCAAGAGAGGAATCTATCCTTTCTCCAAAAGCCATCAGCTTCTCCCTGAAATGTGAGGCCTTTCCCCTTGGCTAAAAAGGAATCACTCTCCTCAAGAAGGTGGCTTTCTAGAGACTCCTCCCGCACAGCTCTGTCTGGATAGGATGTTTCTGTTCTACGTCCCCCCAGTGTCTGTGACTGACAGTTTCTATCACAACACCACAAACATGTCATTCCATTTATTTGTATCCTTGTCTGTGTCTCCTGATATATCTGAACTCCTTGAAGGAGGCACTGTATCTTGATCAACATATCCCATCTAATTTAGCATCTAGTACAACTTAGGAACTTAACAAATATTTACTGAATAAACGGTGAGTGAAGGATCACAACCCAGCCCCTCTTCCAGGACTCCCTCCCCTCCCCAGCGCTGAGGCAGCAGGATTCAGCCCAGGGCACTTGGCACCAGCAAGCTCAGAGCTCTACCCCACAATAGCCACTTTCCTACAACAAGGCCACCCCAGCAAGACACAGTGCCCGACATGATCCCAGGATGGGCCTTCACCTACTTCATCTCTATTCACTTTCATGATTCTCTAAGATAAGTAGTACTGTCCTTGGATTTACAGATGCAGAGCTGTGGCCCAGAGAGGTTGCATGAGATCACCCATTAGTGGGCAGAACTCAGATTCCACCCCAGGGTCCTCTGCACAAATCCCTACAGCTGCCTCCCAGGGTCAGCCCTGGGTGGCATGACAGGAGCTGGCAATGGAGCTGGTCAGGGGGACGGGAGGGAAGCCCAACCCTTCAAGACACATCTCCACATCTCTGTAGGATGTAAAGAGGTGACACTGACACTAAGGGAAAGCTTAGAGGGTATCAGGTAACCCAATCAACTCACTGAGCATGTGGTGACTGGACAGATTCAGAAGCACAGTTATTTGGCCAGTGCCTGTGACATACAGACTGACCCAAAGATTTCTGAAAGACTATTAGAGAGCAGTTGCAGGCAGCAGTAAGGCAGCGTGTGCTGGAAGACAGTCTCTGCTGGGAGGTGGAGCCAGTGACCTTCTGTCACTTGGTCTCTGAACTCAGTCCACAGTGTAGGGAAAGGCACTTTTTAGGGCAACTACAACTATTGCTTTTTTTGAAAACCACAATTTCCTGTTTTGTTCTCTATTTATACTTTACATTTAGTTTTGAGAAAGCACTGGTGGTTTGGCGTTTTGGCTGTTTCTAGTTCAGTCTTTATCAACAAAGCAAACTTTCCTTTCAAGACGATGTTTTGTCATATAACCGAACTATAGACCTAGATTCCTTTAAAATACTTTGCTAAGAAGAATTCTTAAAGCTTTAACAATAAGACAAATCACAACTCTCTAAATCAATGCCTCACGGAATGGGGATCCATTCAGCAGTCCTGGGGGTTGTGAATTCCTCAAGGATTTCACATAGGGATGTTTTAGACAGCACCCTTTTCAACACAAACATTTTCACAAAAATTTTCAGGCACAGAAATGTGAAACTATGCTATCTGCATTATGATACTCTTTGCAAAACATTGAAGTATCCAAGACACTCTGTTAGTGGTCTGCAATGAGACTTAGCAACTCAAAGTTTGCCCTGGAAGAACTCACTGTCTAAGAAAGATACACACCTTGGACTGTCTAAGAAAGATATACACATTGGCTCCACATAGGCAGGATACAGCAGTCAACAGAAAATAAATATGAAAATAACCCAGGAACCAATGCCCTCACCTCTTTGCAAGTCAAGGAGAGATGTACGTTAGAGGTGAAAGGCGACAGCACGTGCATGTTTATCTTGAAACTGATTTTGGTCCTCTGTGTTTGGGGGTGGAAAGCTTTGCTTCCCCAGTATACAAGGGCCGTGTTTCTTTGATCGAGGGGCCAGTAGGAGGAGTTGGTGGTCAGGGTCCAGGGAGCAAGGATCAGGAGAGCCGTTTTTTTTTTTTTTTTTAATCTTTATTGGAGTATAATTGCTTTACAATGGTGTGTTAGTTTCTGCTTTATAACGAAGTGAATCAGTTATACATATACCTACGTTCCCATATCTTTTCCCTCTTGCATAGGAAGTAACTAGAGAAGCAGTGTGACGCTTGGGCGTCAGTGTCCTGACCTGTCAAACAGAGACACCAGTACTTGCCAGGGTCACATCACCAGGCTGCCTTGAGAATCCGATAAGAAAATGACCACAAGAGCCCATCCTAAGCTTATTATTATTAAAGAAATACACCCAAATGCATCCGGAGAATGCCAAGTTCCTCATCTCCACCTGCAGAGCACCACACTAGTTCTGTCTCCCAGCTAGATTATACCCTCCTCATGGGGGTGAAGCTGCTGTGGACACCCTGGCATCTGGGGGACTCAGAGCTCTCTAGAAAGCTGTGAGTCCGGAGGGGTCCTTGGTGCCTCGCACTGTCACCATCCATCATCTATCTGTACGTGCAGTCACTGCACACTGGTTCACTCTTCCCCTTGTTTCACAAAGAAGAATCCCAGGGCCTTTAAATAGGAATGGAAACTATCACCAGGTCTGGGAATAGAATGGGTGAAGGGAAGGAGGGGCTGGAACAAAGAGTACTGGGAAACTTTTCCCTGTGGTATTTTTTGTTTCTTTGTTTCCGTATTTGTTTTCCTAACGTAAAAGAGGAAAACAAAGTGTAGTCCTCATTTGCTTCTGATCACCAAGGGTCACAAAGGCTTCCCAGTTGTCCTGTTAAGTGCAGTTGCAGCATCATCCCACCAGGGACACGGTGGGCTGGTCACTACTTCTTGGACCAGTGTCCCCCAGTGGCCACCCTTAAACAGCCTGGGGCCCCAGAGTTCACGGTACTACAAGACTAGCGAAAAAAAAGCAACTTCTTGGCCCTCAAAAGGGAAGTACTGGTCAGAAATGGACTCTTATCCCCTTGGTCATCCCTTCAGTGATTCAACAAATATTTTCTGGGCGCAATACTGTGTACCAGGGCCTGTGCAGAGCCCACTGGGGACATGAAGATGAACCCAGAGTGATCCCTTCCTCAGAGACTCTCAGGAGGACAGAAGGAAAGCAGAGCACCTACAGGTCATCACATCTCCTCAAGTCCCAGCCCATCCTGACCACACACACACACACACACACACACACACACACACACACACACACACACACCCCTCCTTCCAGGGGGGTCCCAATGGCATGTTGTGGTGTGCAGGGCACAGCCAAATTCTCAGTCTCCGTCTCCCAGGATGGCTCTTAGCCTGGTGACACTCGCAGGTCACTCAACAAGGAAGAGCAGTCACAGCACACACTCAGCCCAGATAAGGAGGGGTGGCTGGTAACCACAAATCAAAGCCTCTGCAGACCAAGCATGCCAGCCCATGGCACAACAGCCAAGTTCATGTTCGGGTCTTCCCTGAGCAACTCCTTCTTCCCTTGGGACACCCCACCCGTGGAGCACGGGATTCCCAGTCCCTCCAGCCCTTGTCAGCGCCCCCCTCACACCTGTGCCCCTGATGCTGTAGGCGCTGTCCCTGGTAGACACCGTTACACATAGGGCCCAGCTCACAGGACCAACAAGGTAACAAACAGTGGATGAATAAGTAAATGGACGACAGAAGCGTGTAACTGTGCGTACATTATTTTGTTAAATTCTCACTACAAGTCTTTAAAACAAGTATTATTATGTACCCCCAAGACACAGATGAAGAGTCTATCAAATCTACACAGATGATGGCTCAGAGAGGCTCTGTGCCTTGTGCCAGGCACAGCCACTCACCACCAGCACCTGGTTAACAAGATGTTAGTCACTGAGACCCAAGGGGTGTCATCTCCCAGGGCTTTTGTTTCTGGCTGGAGGTGGAGTGGGAGATGTATTTTAAAATGTCTGACCGAAAAGTCTGGAAGCCTTGCACACAACCTGAGAGAAGTCAAGGATGTTATTACTGCTGTACCTGGGCTGGGTAAACCTTATGTGACCTGCTAGGGCCCTGCATGCAGTGAATCCTCAGCAAATATGATTTGATTGACTCATAAAAAGAAAGGGAGGGAGGGGAGCATAGAACAACACAGCTGTGCACTTCTACTGCTTGGTTGTGAAAGAAAAGGTCAAAAAAGGAAAAAATAATGACTCTCTCGTCCTGGTCTCTCTCCAATGGGTTAGCAGTCAGCAAACAGGGGCTTCCTGGATAATTTTCTACATCTTCTCCCCTTCTCAGAGGTCTCCTGAGGCTATGCAACAGCAGTTAAATCAATTCTTAATTAGCTTTCAACATTTACCTTTTGAAAATCTATACCTATATGAATATTTATTGAACACTTACCACTTACTAGGTGCAAGGCACGTGTGCCAGGCCCTGGAGATACAAAGGGGCATCAGGACAAGCATGCAAGCAGAAAAGTTTCTGCAGCGGCAGGCTTGCCTGGTCTGGGACGAACCTTGCAAACTTACTGCAAGAGGCAGGCAGAAAAGTCTCAGCAGAGGTCAAAGCACAGAAGGAGCCGAGAGTGACAAAAAGCACTAAAGAATACAGGGATGTGCCATTGGGTTAGCTTTTATTTTTCAAAGCAAGAAGAACAAGGATGGAATTAGCCTACTGCTTAAAATAGACTGGAGAGTTCGCAGGTGACAGGGAGCTGCCAAAAGGCTCGGGGACTATTTGTTCCTGTTTAGTACGGGAAGGGGAAGGATCTCAAAGTGGAGGCAGCAGAACACAGGGTGAGAAAGAGGTCGGCTGCCCTGGGACGGGACAGAAAAATTGGTAACGGTTCATCACTTCAGTGAGCTCAGTCTCTCCAGACTCAGACAAACCCTTCCTCCAGGGCAGCAGGAGTTTACACATAGGGTCTCAGAGCTGCTGCTGGAAATTTCTGAGAAATCATGGAAAGTGCAGAAGTACTAGAAGAGCAGAGGGGCATATTTTATCCCAATTTTCGAAACAGGTTGAATTCTGGATGTGAATAAGCCATTACAGAACTGATATTTAAACATATTGGTAAACTCTTATAAAAGAATGTGGCCATCACTAATATTGGCACATTGGCTCACTAAGAGCAAATTCCCTTAAAGTTTAAGGGTTAACCTAACTAGATTTATTGGTGGGACGAGGGGGTGGGTGGGGAAGCAGGGATTAGGTTGGAAATCAGGAATGCTATAACCACGGGTTGTCTTGATTACCACAAAGTGTTTGGCAAAATTTCCCAAGATTATTTCATGGATCAACATAGTACATGTGAGTAGAAGGATAATACTTTTGGGTAGAATTGTAACTAATGACACACCACCTAGGTTCTAAGTTGCATAACTAATGACAACACCGATCTGCAGGTTGTCTCTGGTGGCATGCCACAGGTCTCTAGTGTAAGTTACTATCTCCCTGATGACGTGGATGAAGATTTGGAAAGCAGGCCTATCAAATAAAAGTGGATAACACAAGTCTGGGAGGGACAGCTAATGCTCCAGGTTACAGAATTAAGATTAAAAAAAATTTTAACCCAGTAAACCAAATCAATCAAATAGAAATTTTAAAAGACAAAATACTTAAAATCCTCTTTCACAGATGTACAGGAGAGATTTGACAGGAAGGCTCCCTGTGTGAAAAAGATCTAGGAATTTTAGTTAATGACAAGTCTTTTTTAGACTATGGTGTGGGCTATTTTATTAAAAAGCTCACAAGATTATAGATTATGTATAGTGTCCAGATCAAAGGAAACAACCTCATTGTCTGCAGAACATCTAGAGTTTTACACTTGTTTCTGGGGGCAAAAAATTAAAGGAAATATTATATCCAAAAGGAGGGGGAAATGGCTTATGGAAACTTTCCTCTGTGGAACAGTTGAAATAACTGAGGACCCTTAGCTTGGAGAAGAGATTGATTATTCCATGTGGCACAACGAGTCAGAACCAGAATATAATAGGCAGTCTCCAAAATGGCCCCCAATGATCCCCATCTCCACTCCCACACTGTGTCAAGAATTTAAATTAAATTATTAATGGAAACATTGATTACTCAGGATTCTCATAATCTAAGACCCAGTCTAACTCAAAAGTGGGAAAGCAGTAGTTAATGTGCTTCCTTACATCAGCAGCAAGAAGAACTGAGTGAGATACTATGTATTACTGCCAGTGGGTATTTATTCTATGGGGCAGGAAGCCCCTGCATGCACGTGAAACACAGAACCAATAACTGGGAATCATACCAGACAAAAAAATACTTAACACAAGCTGAACAGGACAGGACATTGGCTTCCTCCTCACTGCTTCTGGGCAGGCATCCGTCTCACTCTGACTCAGGTGGACTCACATTCTTTCTGCTTTCATCTCTTCTGTCACTTCTTTATAGGCTGAGTTGCACCTCTCTATCTGGGGCAAATCCCAAATTCTAAGAAGCCCAGTTAAGTAAGGACATTAGAGCCTATTAAAACAAGAAGGTCAGTATAGGAAAAGAAAAATATTGTACCCATTCCAAACATCAGACTCTTTTACTCTGGTCTTATTATCAGTCTCATATTATATTTCATAATAGACTTTCAAGAAGAATCTTTGTTTGCTATGAGACCTGAGGGGCAGAGGTAGTCAATTAAGATGAAACCAAAGATGTGATCACAGCAGAGTTGCTGGCACAAGGAAGGTGCTCTCCATAGATGCTTACTGAGTTGGTTTGCACTACGCTGGATTGAATTGAACAGATTTAAATAGAAGCACTCAGGATGAGGCATTTAAGAAACCGTCATCTAACTGAGCTGGGCTGGCAAAATAAATCATGGGAAATCCATATCCTGGAACACGGTGCAGTCTTTAGAAAGACTAATTCCCTGGCCCCAGAACAGCCCAGAGGGGCACATTCAGGCATCTCTCTGTGTACTAACAGGGAAATGTCTCCAGGATTTACTGTTCCGTTAGAAAACAACAATAAGAAGTAGCCAAAGAGTATGTTAGCACGTACACTTATCTCATTTGTTTTATACAAGAAAAGGCGTATATACACTTTTCAGAGCACATTTTGTTTACTTTATTGATTAAAATCTACTTGAGTGTACCAAACAAATGTTCCAATACTTAAACTTTGTTCTTTGATAACCTAGTTGAGTAGTGAATTAGTTTCCTAGCGCTGTCATAATTAATTACCACAATCCTGGTGGCTTAGAACAACAGAAATTTACTCTCTCACAGTTCAGGAGGCCAGAAGTCTGAAATCAAGGTGCCAAGCATGGTTTAGTCCCTTCTTAGGGTCCTCAGGGAGAATCTGAGAGTCTGTTCCATGGCTCTCTCCTGGCTTCTGGTGGTCACCAGCAATATTTAGCATTCCTTGGCCAGCAAGTACATCACTTCAGTCTTTTTCTCCATGGTCACGTGGCCTTCATCCCTCTCTGTGTGTCTCTGTACCTCCACATGGCCTTGTTGTAATGACACTAGCATTGGATTTACAGCCCATCCTAATCCAGTTAGACATCAGCTTAACCAATTTCATCTACAAAGATCCTATTTCCAAATAATATCACATTCCAAGATTCTGGATGGATGTGAAATTTGGGGGGACACTATCCAGGCCAGTACAAGTAGTATGTATCGACCTTTCATTTGGGGGAAATACTGTCTTTATCTTACCATCTGTGGTGGTATGTTAACTAGAATATGAATTTCTGTAGAAGTCTTTTGCTATAATTTAAGGCATTTTTCTTCCTACATCCCCTAGGAAGATGAAGAAAATCTGATAGCCCTTCTTGTAATTTAACCATAATTTTCTTTACCTTCAAGCTAATTTGTGCAAGTAAAGTTTTCCACTTAAATTTACATTTTCCAGATAAAAATATTTGTTTTAGTTGATACACAATTACATACAGTGAAATGCACAGGTCTTAAAGGTACAGTTTAATGAGTTTTGACAAATGAATACGCCAATGTAATTCATATCCCAGTCAAAATTTAGAGCATTTTCTTCACCTCAGAACGTTCCTTTATGTCTCTTTCCAGTCAACCTCACTCTTCCAAAGCCAACCACTATTCTGATTTCTATCACCATAGATTAGTTTTGTCTGTTCTTGAGTTTCATTTAAATGGAATTATACAGTATGTATTCTTTTGTATCTGGCTTCTTTAGTTCATAAACATATTTTGGCACATATCAATAATTCATTTCTTTTTACTGCTGAATAGTATCCTGTTATATGAATATACCACAACCTGTTAAGCTATTCACCTGTTGATAGACATTTAGATTGTTTCTGTTTTCAAGGTATTTGAACAGATCTGCTGGAAACATTCATGTACAAGTCCTTTGTGGACATATGTTTTCATTTTCTAAGGTAAATACCTAGGAGTGGAATCTCTGGGTCATGGGGTAGGTTTATGTTGAACTTTACAAGGAACTGCGCAACGATTTTCCAATGGTTGCACCGTCTTCACTCCACCAGCAGTGTGAAAGAGCCCAGCTTATCCATATCCTCACCTATATCAGTGCTGTCAGTCTTTCATTTTAGCCATTCTAGTGTGAGAATTTAATTTGTATTTCCTAGATGAGTAGAGACGTTGAGCACATTTTTTATGTGTGTAATGGCCATTCACGTATCCTCTATTTAATGTACCTGTTCAAGTCTCTTGCCCAAATATTTATTGGGTTGTTTGCCTTTTAAATTATTGAGCTGTAGGAGTTCTTTATATATTTTGGATACAAGTCCTTTGTCAAATATCTGTACTACAAAACTTCTCTCCCTGCCTGCGGCTTGCCTCCCTCTGAATAGTGTCTTTTAATGAACAGAAGTTTGGGTTGGTTTTTTTTTTCTGTGAAGTCCAGTATAGCAACATCTTATTGATTAGTGGGTTTTGTGCCCTCTCCAAGGAAAGTTTTCCCACCCCAAGATCATGAAAATATTCTCCTGTTTTCTTCTAATTTAGGAGCTTTGTGATTTTTACTTATTACAGTTTAAGGTCTATGATTCATCTCAAATTAACTATTGTGTTTGGTGTGGGATAATGTTCAGGATTCATTCATTCCCACACATAGTTAGCAAGTCACCCCCAACACAATTTGTTGAAAAGGCTTTTCTCTCTCCATTGAATTGCTTTGGTGCCTTTGTCAAAAATCAATTAACCGTATGAATTTGAGTGTATTTCTTGGGCTATTTATTCTTTGTCACTGACATATCTGTCTATCCTTATGCCAATGCCAAACTCTTTTGCTTACTATAACTTTATAGTAAGTCTTAAAATCAGGTAATGTAAGTGCTCCAACTTCATTTTCCTTTTTCAAGATTATTTCATAACTTACATTTGAATTTCCACATAAGTACAAAAAAAAAAAACCTACTGGCATTTTGAATGGGATTGCATTGAAACTATAAATCAATTGGGAAGAATTGAAATTTTACCAGTATGGAGTCTTACAATCCTTACACGTAGTATACCTCTCCATTTATTTATGACTTCTTTGGTTTTCTCAGAAATGTTTTTGTAGTTTTTGGTGTAGATATCATTCACACATTTTGTTAAATTTATCATTAAGTATATTTTGGTTTTTGATGTTTCCCCACCTCCCTCCCTGGCATGGTGCACTCAAAGTCATCCTTCCAGATGGCTCAGAGGGCATCTCCTTGAGGAAACTCCCCGTTCCTACATCTACCTATACCTGCTCACTCCCTAGGTATGGAAGCTAGAGTTCTCTGCTACACCTAGGAAGGGCTCATTTCTCTCTGGAATATAGCTCATCAAGGTTTCTTTGCATCTATCATTTTTTGCTAGTCCCATTGAAAAGTATGGGTTTTATTTTTCTAAGTTTTTCTTGTTGCTTCCCATGTCCAAAAATATTTCACATTTTTTTACATCCTAACTGGAAGTAGAAGCCTCTAGGTATTCTTGCACATGCAAAGACAGTTTCCAGAAGTATATGCTATTACAAGGCTAAAGACTGAGAAGTGTGGAATGAGAGTGAGCACATAAGTGGGTAAAGAGAGACATTTTTACTTTTTACTATGATCTTTGTTAATTCATTCGTTTAGTCAGCAACTGTTTATTGAGCACCTACTATATGCCAGTGTTCTGGGCACTAAGGATATAGTATGAACAACAACAAAGTCACTGCTCTCATGGAACTTATATTCTAATGGGGAGAGACAGGCAATAAACAAACAAATAAACAAATATGTTATAAGCTAAGTGATGATAAATGCTATAAGAATAAATTAGGTTAAGGGGGATAAAGCCTGATGGCAATGAGGGTGCTTTTTTATATTGATAGCCTGGGAAGGCCTCTCTCATCAAGGGATACTTGAGCAGAGACCTCAGGGAACCTGGAGAATGAGCCATGGGGATATGTGAATGAAGAGGGTTCCAAGCAGAGAAAACAGCAAATTCCAAGCCCTGTGGTGGGTATGTACTTGGGTGTTCCAGGACAGTATGGAGGCCAGGATATTGGGCGTAGACTGTCTGAGGGGAGGGATGGGAGATGAGGTGAGAGAGAGAATAAGGGGCCAGAGACTGTAGTACCCCGTAGGCCACTTATGAGTGTTGGTTCTTTCTCTGAGATGCAGAACCACCAGACGTTTCCAAGCCAGAGAAATAATGTGACTCGCTCCGGCTGCTGTGGAGAGCACAGCTATGTGAATTCTGTACCAATTTACTAATTTTCATTTTAAACATGAACGTGCGTGTGTTCAACTTGTATATCTTGAAAAAATAATTTAAAATAAGTAAATAACCCTCAACAGCCTGCTACAAAGTTAAGTCCTGGCAGAAAGGCCCACCATTGCTTGAGGTCAGGCCCCCTGAGAAGGCAAGATGGGGTCCAGGGCTTTGCTTCTCAAGTTTCATTTCAGCCTTACAGATGCAGGACACCCAGAGGGGAGTCCAGAGTAGACAGAGAAAATGGGGGCCAGATTCAGATTGCAATATGTTGTTTAAGCATCCAAGTAGGCCTAATATTGGAATCCAAACACAGTATTTTATACCTATGTATACGTGTGTGCACACACACAGACACATACAACCTTTAATGTTAAGAATTGGCTAGCCCTCCAAATTTCTCCTGCTAGCAGAGGATATTATCCAGTTGTCCCAATTTTTTTGCAGCCCTTGAAAGGAAAAAGTGTGAAAAAACTGGGGTTGTCGAGGCAGCCCAGAGCCGAGCTGGATACGCGGCCCTTACCTGGGAAGAGGCCCTGCTCTCATCCCGGCCTGAGGCGTGAGACCAGCACCGGTCATCTGAGTGGGGTGGGGCTCAAGTTCATCTCTCCCCCTCATCCCATTCACGAATGCCTTCTACGTTTGCCAGACGAACCGCACGCCCGTACTTGCTGCCCTCACATGCCCTGGCTCTTGCTGGCACACATGCGAGGCGTGCAAGCAAGCAGGACGAAGCCTGCTCCACTGCTGGACATGACTGACTGCAAATTCTTCCTAATCTTGAGCTCAACCTTGCCTCCCAGAAACTTCTCTCCCCGGCCCTAGTTCTATGTCTGGATTTACATGGGGAAGGCCACTTTCCCCTCCATACGGAAGACTAATTCTTTATGTTTCTGGAGGATCATGGTGAGACTCACACCTTCAGCCTGCCTTTCTCATCTTGCCTCTCTCCATTCCAGATCCAGGACAGGCTCCCCCTAATCCACAGACAGACTGTCTTGCACATACTGTTCAGCCTGCTGGAATCCCTTCCCACCTCCCTTCTCTGTCTGGCACACTCAAAGTCATCCTTCCAGATGGTTCCAAGGGCATTTTCTTGGCAAGACTCCCTACCCTGTCCAACAGTGAGGACCCATGGCGCTTTGTGGGAATTCCTCTTACAGCTGGCCTCTAAGTGCCTGGGAATGAGTGATGTAAAGTTTCCCATATGTGGTGAGCTGTTTTATAGGCCCTCAGATCTAAGAGCACATGGTAGCTATAATATTCGCAATCAGACCTGATGAGAAATCAGCCTGGTTCTGAAATATGATATTCCTAATTATAATAAGAACAACGGCATTGAAATGGACAGACGTTATCTCCGAGGAGAACCAGGATTGGCAGGGGGTCAGAGAGCATGAGAACCCAGGGATTCACGTGGAGAAGGCCACGGTTATGAGTTCTTGATCTATAGATTTCTGTCAGCCTCAGAAGAATGTCTAAGGAGACATTCCTTTTCTTTTCCTTCCTCATTGAATAAAATAAGAGTTATCACGGGGCCAGGTGATACTACAGAGAGTCCTATGCCTACACCTTCTCTACTTCTCCCGGGCAGCTTTCAGCTTAGAGGGCCCCTTGTCAACTCAGAAGGACAAACAATCAAAAAGAGATTTTGTCCTAATAGACAGTGAACAGGGGCTCAGTTGACAATCCATGTGCTAAATGACAGTATCATATCAGCTTCAATTTATTGCACACTCCCTGTGGCCAGGCAATATGCTAAGTGTTATACCCATCTTACCTCATTTGCTCCCCATAGCTACCTGTGATATAGGTGTTCATGTCTGTAGAGCAGCGGGCCCACTAGAGGTCAATATTAAGGAGCAGACCCACCCAGCTGTGCCCTGAATGGTGGTTACTGGGTCTCACTGCTAGTGGAGAAGTAGAAACCAATTAGTGATGTTACGTTTGTTTGTAATCAGTGAACTTGTCAAATAATTATTGAGCCCCTCTGATGGGTGAGACACATGGAGTAACTTACTCTGGCCATGCAGATAGACAAAGTCAGGTCCACTAGCACCAGAAGTGGGTCTCCTGCCCTTCAAGGACCACCTCCTCCAGGAAGCCTCCCTGTCTTCCTCCAGTTCTTGTTCTTTCTCTTAGAGGGCCATTCAGGTCTGCACCTCAATCACCTGCTCCCTTAGGTCGGAGATTATCTATTCTGTGTGTGTGTGTGCGCGCACGTGCGCGCACGCACACACAATTATGTCTTCTCCTCGCTTAGGGCAAACTCTGAGGACAGCTGCTGCCTCGCACTCGAGGCTCTGTGATGCAGCACTGGTGTCTGAACAGGACAGGGTTTGAATCCCAGCCCTGCCACTGCCTCTTCTCACCTCTGATTCAGCCATCTCCAAGGCCAAATCTCTGACCTGAGGGCAGTTGCCATATCTTTCTCTTGGTTCCTGGCTCTTTGCCCATGTGGTGCTGGTAGCTGGACGAAGCCTTGAGCTCCGCCCTGTAAGAATCCTCCAGCCTGTCTGATGGCAAAGAACTGGCTTCCCCCGGCTTAGGGCTCAGGTGCTCCTGTGTGATAATCGATAAATCGCTGGCAGCCAGAGAACGTACATCAGCAACAGGGGAGGGAGAGGAGGGAAATTTAAATGAGTCTTAGGGGATTGGAAAATTATTTGGTGAAATGTTCCTAAGCTTTTTCTACTTAATACCCATAAATTTCAGGGGCCATGTGCGCTAACAGCTTTTGATTTATGATGTCTGTATTCTTGCACTGTATTTATGCCAAATTATGAAAAGGTAGCAAGACTCAAAAGAACCTTTTAAAAATGCTTTGGGACCCATCATGGGGTCGAGCCATTTATGTCAATCTTTGCCACTACTTGGTTAAAACAAGGGCTCTGGGTGCTGACAGCCGAGTAGCTAATTGGTGTTGGACCCCAGCCCACCAGGAGTCCTCCTCTTCTTAGAAACTTTTTCCTCCCTTCCTCCAGACCCCTGCTTCGGGTAAAACCTTTTAATGGCTGCTGAGGGCAAGGAGGAAAGCTCACCTTGGGTGAACTTCGTGGGGCCAGGTCTCACTCAGCAGCCACAGCACAGAAATATTCCCAAGACCCCTAATTAAAATGCCTACAGTCAACCAATATGCTCCTGCTTCATTGCCCAGGGGTTGCAAAGCTCCCTGCTAATGCTGAACACTAACTAAACGCTGTGTCAGGCTTTCTTGTCCCATTACAATGTTATTGTCATATTTATTAGCACAATTCCCTGTTGGACACTGGTTGGAATATCTGAAAAGTGAGTTAAGCACTCTCCTTGGCTAGATGGGGGAAGTGCTTGGCCATTTTGGCCATTTCCCTGAACACACATCAACTTTGCAATTTGTGTTCACAGCAACTCCCTGCCAAAGACAAGCCGCCCTGCCCTGCCGGTGTTGCTGCACTGGATGGGGAAGTTCTCGCAAACTGTAATTGTCTTGCATTCACGAAACTGTAAGATGACTAGGTTGTTGCCATTGTTTTTATTTCAAAGAACAGTTCTGTTATCTGTTTACTAAAATTTAACAACCTACAGCACTTCCATGAATTAATTACAGTGTGAGGGGAAAACAAACACAAACATCACCCACCACGTTGTTCCAAATCACTCCAGCCCAATTGCTTGATATTCGGAATTCAGTTTACTTTTGCACATCTCCCTCAATTACTCCCTCCTGCTTTGTCTGTCTGGCTGCCTGCTTCCGCACTCATTTGTGGGAGACGTATTTTACCCAGAATAATAGAGAAGTTGGATGAGGAAAAAAGAAAACAAAAACAAAACCAAAAACCTCTTTGGGATGTTTGACAAGGAAGGAAAGACATGTCACTACTACAGTTTTGTTCTTGGCCACAACAGGGATGTATATCCCGATACCTTCCTTCTAACTCCTTGCCCACCAGAAAAATATTCTCAAGTCGTGCAGCAGGAGAAGGTTAAGGATCTAAATACTATATATAAAGTCTGTGTGGAGAA
The DNA here is from genome assembly GCF_964270905.1 of Leucopleurus acutus. Taxonomy (NCBI): domain Eukaryota; kingdom Metazoa; phylum Chordata; class Mammalia; order Artiodactyla; family Delphinidae; genus Leucopleurus; species Leucopleurus acutus. The sequence continues at coordinate 51,112,344 of NC_139157.1, read as the reverse complement.
TATGTGTGGAGAAGCAGGGTCAGGGGAGTGATATGTGAGCAATGTCTTAAAAGACACAGAATTTCATCACATGGAGAAGTGAGGGAAGACATGGGAAGAGAAAGTGAAAAAACACAGAGGCTTTGAGAATGTATGGGAAAGGGCAAAAGGCTCATATGGCCTTTTTCATTTCTATTTTTGCATATGTTTTATAATATGTATACTGCATTAATACACGTGTATGTATATAATCTATGACTATACGTATACTGGAAATGTGCGCTCAAGGAATTATTTGTGATGGAGAACACAGTCCAAACATGTGGCACCTACTGATGTAAGCAGTGGAGTCTATGTGAGATGTTTAAGCAGCTGAGTGACTAGAGTGGACCCATGTGTTACAAAGGTAACCTTGCTGCAATGCACGAAGTGAGTGACGGGAGGAGGAACTAGGGAGAGGAGCAAGGCTGAAGCCCATGGTCCAGGAGAAGGGTGACAGTGAGGGCCTGAGCAAGGGCAATAGAGGGTGGAGGGAGAACCTGAAAGTGCAGGAACTCTTTTGGAAGTAGCATCAATTAGAACTTGGTTTCTAGTTGGAAGGCATGGGGTGAGGAGAGTTAGGGATTCTGAAACTGTTATCTTGGGTAGCTGAGGAAGCAGTGATCGCTTTCATGAAGTCAGAATAAAGGAGAAGGAGAGGATGTGGGGAAGGGAGCAAATAATGAGTCCAGTTTTGGAAATGTTGAGTTTAGGGTACCTGTGGATCATGTAGGTGGAGATGTCCATTAAAACAGTTGAAATTCCAACCTGGAAGTTGGGAAGCTAGCCAAGCAAGTCTTTGGGTGCATAACCCCCTCATGTAACCACCCATCCCCCTTTCCGTCCATACATCTCCTTCGATCCCTCCGGAAAACACAGGGAGCAGCTCCACGCCAGGCCCGCTGCTCTCGTGGTCCAGGGAAGGGGCGGCTAACAGAGAGGCCATTCCTGGGCTGATAAGGCACTAGCCACTTCAAGCATGGCCTCTGTCCTGGAGGCTCACACAATAATCCTGATGCTACCACTATCAGCTGAGGAGCTCAAACACAAGGGCACTCATTCTCACTCCCCTCACTACAGCCCTCTTCACACTGCCTGCCACATCGGAGCCAAGAGTCACCGGAAATCTTCAATCAGGGGCATCAAGTGGTATGCAGATAAATAAAGTCACCCCAAAAGCCCCCAAGTAAGGCAGCTATCCCAGCGCTTTCCCTCAATGCCTGGACACCAACCGAAACCATGACAGGCCAGTCAAAGCCAATTCACACCACCCAATATGAGTGAGGAGAGTGCTTGAGTTACATGTTATAGCAATGTATTTTCAAACTTCTTCATGCACAACCATCACATATTGCCCATCCTCAAATCAGGGATTCTAGGAAAACTTTACAGGTTAACGTTGACAGTGGCTCTGGCCTGGGATTCAAGAATGCAAGCTCTCCATCCTAACCCTGCTACTGTCATAGACCCTGCAGCAAGGGCGCATCAGTCTCCTTGCAACGAAGCTTGTTAATCAGTGCACATGCATCCCAACATCAGTGTCAAAATTCAGGTCACAATAATTATTATTCATTTTCAACAGGTTAATCTCTCAAGAATAAGAGGGAACTCCCAGATTGAAGAGTTCAAGAAAATCTAGTTAAAGGGATGAAACTTAGATGAATTATTTTCACTTGAATAGAATCTGTATCCTCAAGACTCCCCCACCCAACTGGTGCACAAAGCATCTTAGGATGTCTCCTAAGACATCCTAAGACGCCTTGTATCCTACTGGGAGAGGTAGAATGCACAGTGGGAGCTGCGTCCACAGCATAAACTCTGAGGCGCTATCAGTACAACCCTCCTTGCTGAGTTCCATCAACTTCACGAACTTAGTGAACTTGCACCCCTGGGGGAAGAGGAGAGAGGGGGAGACTCCAGTTGACATTTAAAAAGAATTTGGAGACATCAGATCACCTCCTCTGCCCTGAGAAGAGAGTTGGAACCTTTGTGAGGTAGATCCCCTGGCCATCTGGAGTGGGTTCGACAGATATGTGACTGACCTAAAATTCAAAGAAATGTAGGTGTTTGCTAAGTCATGAGAGACCATCATGAGGCACATTTAGCATTGATAGTTTCCAAGGAAATAGATGAAAACTGTCAGTTGAAATCTTAAAACTGCTGTGCACTGAACTGTACACCCCCAAAATTCATATGTTAAAGGCTTAACCCCCAATGTGATTATATTTGGAGAGGGCCTTTAAAGAGGTAATTAAGATTAAATGAGGTCATGAGTATGGGAGCCTGATCCAATGGGACTGATGTCCTTACAAGAAGAGGGAGAGACACCAGGGGTACTCACGCACAGAGGAAAGGCTGTGTGAGGACACAGCAAAAAGGTAGCCATTTACAAGCCAAGGGAAGAGGTTTCAGGAGAAGTGAAACCACTAACACCTTGATCTTGGACTTCTAGCCTCCAGAACTGTGAGAACATAAGTTTCTGTTGTTTAAACCCCTCAGTTTCTGGTATTTTATTATGACAGCCCAAGCAGACTAACACAGGCACTATGAATATTTTCTTCTTTAGTACCAGAAAGAGATCACTGCTGTTTTATCCTATAGATATATAATCAAAATAAATACAACTTGTTTTTGTGAACTTCCTTGTTTTCTTTATTGTACTGTTTGCTTCTTGTTGTTCCTCATGTTACTTCTGAATCAACCTACCCCTACTCCTTTCTCTAGTCCGACCAGAACTCATCACTTCAGGGAGTGGAAGTTCCATCCCTCTCTCAGACATCGAAGATAGGGTGAAGACAATTACAGGCTCTGCTGATTTGCAGCACTTCGTGTAAATGAGGGCTGCCCAGAATGCCCCCAGTGAAAAGGCATCCTCCTGGAGAAAAAGACGTGTCTTCTGCAATCCCACTGAAGTGCCCACCACTGATTTTCTGTTCTGCTATGACACTAAGCCAAAGAGGTCAAAGAGAGAAAAATGCTGCCCTAAAGACTTTCTACTCCACTTCCAAGGGCAGTTTAGACACAAATTCACGGAGAGGGGACAGTGGGTAAGTGAAATTGATGGTGCTACATGGCATCATCCAAAAGAGCCCAGCCCGAGGGGGACGTGAAAATGTTCAGCTCCCTTCATGGTCATGAGACACGGACCTATCACAGCCCCTATGATGTCACATCGTATACATCACGTCTGAGCTCCTTGTCACCACTGAGCCAGGCTTCACGTTACATATTGAGACAGGGTGTCCAGCGACCCTGACTTCTGGGGCAGACATTCTCTCACCAGAGGACCAAGCTTGCTGTGACATACAATCCTGCGCAGGAGCTGGCAGGGAGCCCGAACGGCAGCTGCAGAACTGTGGGCAGCCCAAGGCACCAACAGCAAACATGGCAGCCAGCTGGGAGAGGCAGGGAACGGCCACTCCCAGGAAGGCAGCCAGAAGTCTGAAGGGTGGCTCAAACCTCCCCAGAAGCAGAGTCACCAACAGGGACATTCTCTAAAAGCTGCTCTGAAGCCAAAGAACAACTCTTCCAGGCGACACTATGGGAAGGATTCAGAGGATCGCAGTCTCTGTGGATGAACTAAGCAATATCACCAAGGATTTCAGCTCCAAACCCTCAGACCAGAGACAGGGATGGCCTAGGGCACAGTGGAGCGCTTAGCAAACTTTGGATCCTTAGCTACAACCTTCGCAATATTTGTCATGTCTGAACACCTCCTATGATGGTTAATTTTAGGTGTCAACTTGACTGAACCGTGGGGTAACCAGATATTTGGTCAAACTCTATTCTAAGTGTATCTGTGAGGATGTTTTTGGATGAGATTAACATTTGACTCTGTAGACTGAGTAAAGCAGATTTGCCCTCTCTAATGTGGGTGGGGCTCAACCAATCAGGTGAAGGCCTGAATAGAACATAAAGGCTGCGTAAGAGGGAACTCCTCCTGCCTGGTGGTCTTTGAGCTGGGACATCATTTTATTCCTGCCCTCACACTTGAACTGAAACATCAACTCTTCCTGGTTCTCAAGTCTTCCAGCTTTCAGACTGGAACTACACCATTGGCTCTCCTGGATCTCCAGATTGCTGACCACAGATTGTGGAACTTCTCAGCCTCCGTAATCATGGGAGCCAATTCCTTTTTTTTTTTTTTTTGGCCACTCCACATGGCTTGCAGAATCTTAGTTCCCCAACCAGGGATTGAACCGGGCCCTCGGCAGTGAAAGCACCAAGTCCTAACCACTGGACCACCAGGGAATTCCCTGCCGACATCTTATAATAGATCTCTATCTCTAACTGTCTGTCTATCTATCTATACTATTGGTTCTGTTTCTCTGGAGAACCCTAATAATACACCTCCTGTACCATATTTACTTAATACCTACTAAATCTTTAAATAGCTTATTTAAATAAATGCATTTTAAAATGAAACTTTGTCATACTGACAAGTTTAAACCAAATATTTTTGTTAAAAATATAAATATATAAGCTAACTGTAAAATTAAATACACACTTATTAAAATAATAGTTCCCCTGAAAACACACACTTCCGATGGTAACTGTATATGGCACAAAACTTCTGTCTCTCATTTCAGTCCCTAGCAAATGGAGATCAGCTATGTTTTATAGTGAATTTTACCCTCCTTTCAAGTGGAAAATCCTTTCCTCTTAGGCATCAAAAGTAATACTCAATACACAATACAACAGAGAGAATGCCACTGCTGTGTGCTTCAGTTATCAGTTGCTACACTTACAACTACTCCAAGCTTTGGCTTATTATGTAGGTCTCACCGTTTTGTGGGTCAGGAATTCAGGAAAGGCTCAACTGGGCAGTTTGTCTCTGATCCTTGTGGCATCAGCTGGGGAGGCTGAGACAGGAAGATCCACTTCCAGGATGGTATCTTCACTCACATGTCTAGCGGCTCCGTGTTTCATGCCTATTCCTCTCTCCCCTTGGTGTCTCATCCTCCAGCGCCTCTCCACAGAGCTTTGACTTCTCGTGGCCTGGTAGCCCTGGGGCAGTCACACTTCTTATGTGGCGGCTCAGTGCTCCAAGGGCGAGCATTCGGAGAGTCCCAGAGGCTCCTGCTGTCTGTCCTGGAATGTGACTTCCGCCACATCCTATGAGCCAAGGAAGTCCCTTAGGACAGCCCAGAGTCAAAGAGAGGGAATTAGACTCCACAGCTCCACGGTAGGAATGTCAAAGAACCTGTGCCATCTTTATTCCTTCACCCCATTCTTATGTACTGAAGAAGGAGAAAGTACTCAAACACGGGATTTCCACATCATGGATAAAAGCGTATCGTCTAAGAACTAAGGCAGGAGCCAGGTCACACGGGAGCAAAGGCATCAGTTTGAAGTCAGGCACACCTAGCTTTGACACCAGTTATACCACTTGCCGGGTGACCTTGAGTTTAAACTCACTGAATCTCGGGGGTGGGGGAGTGTTGTCTGTAAAGTGGAATAATGGTATGTTCCAGGGCTATCCTGTGGATACCTAGTTATAAGCCTTACTTTAGTCAGTAAGAGTTAATGCTTTTAAGCAAACCCAGAAAAAACTGATGATTTTACAAAGGTATTTTTAAAAATACTGTATTTATGATAAAACCTATTCATACACTGAAGGAGAATGAGACATGATACAAACAGCCTTCTCACTTAGCTTAAAGCTGCAGTTTTGGGAGGAAATTCGCTAGCGAGCATCTTCTCCGAATGTCAAAGTTACCCCCAAATTCCTGCCACGATATTTGAGATGGCTCTGCTTAGTAATCATGTAGGGAGCTAGCAAAACAGAACCATCTTTTTTCTAAGCCATAATTAATCAGGTGTTTGGGGAGGGAGGAGAGAGTGAAATGCATGGCAGTTGGCATGCTCTGATCCACAGGTGTGGTGATCACACCCCTGCAGAGGGGCATTTTGGAAATGCGCTGGTCCAATGCAGGGGGCAGGGTGAGCATTACTGTACTTGGAGGGCAGAGACGAGGGACGCTGGGTGCACGCAGCTGTCGCACATCATGAAGCACTTGCTCACCGTATAGTCACGTAAGTGAAGATCTCGTTTTTCTGAATCTAGAACTAACTTCGTTTTGCGTATAAACATAATGTATTTCTATTCAGCTACAATATTTCCAAGAATTCAATTAGTACATAAACCAAGGAAAGACTGTCTCTATTTTGTTCAGAATTCCAAGAGTTGTTTACCATTTTGGAAAATCATGTCACTGGCAGCAGCACAAGCTTGTGCTATCCAAGGCTCCAGTATCACTCGCCTGTTGTAGCTGCACTGGAGGTAGCAAATGTCAAGCACCTGATCACGTCACTGGCATCCAGAGCCAGGCACCTGCACTGGAAGTAATTACAAATTACGCTGCCTTCGTTCCTCTTTGGATCTCAGGTATGACGTCATGCTGATTTTTCTTAAATTGTGGATGTGGGTGGGAAATTCACTTCAGGATTGTAAACAGGGCATTAAAAATATTTGTAATAAAAATGAGGGTTGAGTGTGACAGGCCTGAGAATCCACTGCTTTAAAAGAAGTTTGTGTGGATCAAAAATGCCTTTCCAAGTGGAAACACCAAGGAATCATTTCCTTTCTGGAACCTGCTGGACCTAGGAGCAGCCCAGCCAGGCCAAGGAGGAGCAGCTGGCATTGAGGCATGAAAGAACTCTTGCTCTTCAGCCCTCACAGGTGAAAAGACATGGATGCTTCATCAGCTTTTCAAAACTTAAGGCAACACTCAGCAGACTTCACATGGCCATGAGACACACGACAAGTTAAGCCTCAGTTTCCTTATCTGTGTAATGGAGATAAAAATAGCCCCTCCCATATTGACTTCCTATGTGGATTAAATCCAACAAATGAGATAAAGCATGATTAGTGCTTCCCTCAGCACCCCTGAGCATACAGTGCTCAATAAATGGAAACATGAATTTATTACTGAGACAGGCTGGGACCTGGGACCTGGAACCCTTTGCTGCAGTGCTTGCACCCGGACAAATGTCTCCTGAAGCAACAAAATACAAAGAAACTATAAGGGACTAAAAATAGCTGTGTGCATGTGCAGTTGGGGCAAATCATGGACCAAAAGACCAAAAACCCAACTGCCACTTCTGAAGAGCCAGGAGCAAAAGAAAGGTGTTGGGAGCAAAAGCAGGGTACTGCGCATGCCCCCTGCACACAACACCACCAAAGGGGTGGGCAAACCACCTAAGCTACCCCTCCAGCCTGACCCCTGGACACACCCCTTACCCTCACCCCATACAAGGAACCAGCTGGCTTGCCCTCAGGAAGAGAGCAAGTGAGCAAGGGAAACTCTTACTTGTCCTCGCTCCCTCCTGCTGCACCAGGGGCTCCAATTAAAGCCTTGCCTGAATTTCTTGTCTAGCCTCTGATCAATTTCCATTGATTAAGGAGGCTAAGAACCCTCGTTGGTAACATTACTGTTCATACAGCACTTTACAGTTTATAATGCTCTTTTCTATATACTGTCTCCTTTGAACTTCATATACATTATCCCAAGTAATCTTCCCAACTTCTGAAATATTATATCCTATGATCTAGTAAAGTAGGGGTAACACCAAAGAGTGTGCATGCCCTTTCCACAACACTATGCTGCTTCCACCCATGCCGACATTATTCATTTACTCATTCATTCATTCATTCAACAAATATTTATTGAGCACTTGCCATATTCAAGGCACTGGGCCTCAGCAGTGGGGACTAACAGGAATACCATCCCTGGGAGGAGGGGACGTTCAGGGCGGCCCAGAGTTGCCACGATACTTGAACTGGGTCACACTGGTAGCCACTCAAAATCCATGCTGCTCCATTCAGATTTATTATGTGCAGCTCTGAGGACAAAAGAACACCCTCACAGGAGGAAGAATTTACTGGAGGAAGAAGCCGAGGGAACTTCTGGGGGAAAGATTCCCTTGCTAACAATTGGAGCTTCCAACAATGGAAGGGGCAGCCCCTTGAGGATGTAGGCTGCATCCTTTGCAGACACTAGGGGAGAGATTGAGGCTGCCCTGGGAGGGAGGCCTTCAAAACCCATTCAGTTAAAGAATCTGGGAATCACTTAGAGATCACTTCTCAGAGTAGAGGTTTTTACTTTTAACTCTTCCCTTCAAATGTCAGATGTTTTTCCCTTAACCTCATTATTTAGGTTGTTACTTTAACCTTCCAGCTTCCACAGAGGGGTGACCTGGCTAGAAAATGGTCTGGGACTTAAGTGGATCCATGGTCCCAGTGTAAATTGTTCTTATCCTGTCCCAAATCCGTATTCTCAGGGATGAAAAACAAAACCCCCTGGAAACTGATAATCAGTCTACCAAGTACACAAGCAGAATACATGAAATCGCAACCAAAGGGCAGCCTGGGACTGCTTAATTTTGCCCAGGAAGCCATGTAACTGTCCACTGTTAGAAATCTACAAAGACTGCCTAAGTCTTTGGTCCCATGGAAATATTTTTTCCTCAGGCATGAAAATGCCAAATATAATCATAAAAGCAGTGGCCTAACAGAAATAGATTTTTTAAATGATTATACTTCCCATTTATTCCACCCTACTCTGGTCTCAAGCCAACGAATAAGAACTCAATTTCTCCACACTTGACCCTAGCAGATTTGGGCTGCTTCCAGGGAAACGTGTGTAAAAGACAAACATTTCTGAATGTGCTTTTTCTTTGCTCTGCTATCAGAGAAGTTTTAGGCCCTTTATTCTTTACTAGGTTCACGTCAAAAGACTTCTTACTAAAAGGAGGGCAATAGAAAGAAAGGACCAGTCCATTATAGCATCGCATATCTTTGGCCTCCACACATCGTCACACACCATTGCATCCCAACTTCAGTTTCTGACTTCAGTTCCCTGGAGACAGTTTATATTCACCTGGTTTCATTAATACAATACACATTTGTACTGTGCTAAATACTTAGTATTAATTACATTACAAACACTCAATACAAGGGCTATATTTTCACACTGTAGGCGGTGATTTCAGGCGTTAGAGCCAGTTTTTTTTTTTTTCTTCTCATTGTTTCTATGCTTAATTTGTGCACCAAAATTTAAAGCTTTCTACAGCTTTCCACTTGAAGCATCTTTGCAAATGAGGTCTTAAAGTGATATAATCAAACATGCTTGAGTATCTTTTGGCATCTGTAAGGGGGAATTCTCAGTAGAAGTGGGAATGCACTGATGGCTATTGGATTGACTCCCAAATTTCATGGCAAAGTCCCCTAGCATAGGCAACAAGGGCAACAGTATGAATCAAACCACTGACCATAGGTTTCTCAGGACTGAAAAATGACAAAACTGTATTCCCACAGTGGAGTTCTTTCCTGATCAATAAACCCAAGGCCTCACCCAATGTTTCTGAGTTACTCGCTTTAGGTAAATAGCATATCTTAAAAGCTAATTGTTTGATTAAGCCTTGGCATCATCATAATTTCCCAATAGTGAGAGCACTGAATCCTAAAGGCTGTGAAGGAAAGAGGTCAGCCTCTTTTCTGGAAGGCCACAAAGAATGAGAATGATTCCTATTGGCTTGTAATAGTTTAGAAATGGCTAGGCCCAAAGGAATTAAGTAACACAACCTCCAAATCCTGGCTCCAAAACAAAAAGTGTGAATGCCCCGAAGTTGGTTTTCACCTTGGGTTTTTCTCCTCAATTCTTCTTTTTTTCTTTTACCAAGGCCCTGTCAAAACGGGATTCAAATCCTGAGGCCAGTTCCAGGCCTGCTCAAAGACAGCGTTCAAGGCAGACCCTCACACATGGCCGCTCTAAGTGCTAACATCAGTCTGGTGAGAGGGCTCAGGGCCTGCCTCCGGACACCAGAGAAAAACACACTCCTTGGCGTTCCACCCTGGTTTTCTCATCAGAATGATGATGTCCCAGGATAACTTGTGGACAAATGCGAAAGGGAACATAGAAAATCTCTCCTTCCGAAAGAAAACGAACGACCCATAAAGCTCTGTGAGCTGACAGCCTTGTGCTACTGTTGGCTATTACTGAATCCTTTCTGAACTGCACCAGGGGATATAGGAGGGAGGGTGATGCCCAAGTCCTCATTGGAAGAGGGATGGAATAGGCTCTCTCCTCTGGGTTTTATCTTTGTTCAGTGCCATTTTCCCTGGGCTGGACTAGGACCTAACCAGAGTAATTCTTTGCTCTGCCCAGATCAGCCTTTGCTCCCAAGTTTAGTGCCCACCTTCATGAAAGGCTGTATATTTCTTTAGAATGAATTTCAGCCATATGTGTGTGTTTTGAAAGAACTGGGGCTTTTGCTCTAGAATGGTCAGCACAGAGAGACAAAAAGGGCAAAGTCTTTTGTTACCAAATATTCAGCTCACAAAAGTTGAGTCACCATCACAGGGCTAACCAGACAACGTCACCACCTTTCAAAGCACAGCGTTGACGCTGTTTTTCCCTGGCGCATTAATTTTCTCACAACAGCCAACTCCACTCCTCTGCTTCTGCACTGAATGCCCTCTGGAGACAGTAAGGCCACCACTCCTCAGTCCAGCCCCTTCCCCAAAGGGCTCAAAGGAGTGTGCAATCCTTCCTAAAAAGCAGCAACACTGGGACCAAGTTCCATTTATGTGATCAATAAATGAAGCTGATGAAAAAGAATGCACACCTGCCTCCCCACAAATAAAAATTTAGGGAGAACGTGTCTGAGTTTGTAGGAGAGTAAAGAGGCGTTTATACAGTTTGGTGCCACCAGATTCTCTCTAAATCACAACTGGTCAAACAGTAACAAGAGCAATCCCAGGGAAGCCCGCGACGTGGATCTCGGAATATACTCCTGTTACTCCAGGTGTCACATAGACTCAGTGGAATGACTTTTCAGCCTAATGCAAAGTGAGGATTGCCACTGGGTAATAAACTCCTTTCTGTCCTCAAATAATCACTGCAAGAAGCAGTGATAGTTCACGAAGTAATCACTTCAAGAAGCAAGAGGTGTTTTATCTCCTCAGTGGTGGCAAAGTGCCTCTTCAGATTGAAAAATGCTGATTTATTCCAGAATGCAGAAATCCTGCTGGCTGTTCGTCTCCGTCCCCCGCTCCTGAAGGCAGCGATGTTCTTGACTGTGTCAGAACTGCCAGGTTAACCCAGCAGGAAGTTTTGTCTCCAGGTCTATTAGCTGAGAGAAGCAACAGCTCACCAACGCTAACATTTGAAGAACCCAGAGGGTGGAGAGAGAGGTCTGACTCCTGGAAGGAGTGATTTGCACACATCGCCACTTGCCTTCCAGCTGCTGTGGCCAAACAGCAGCGTCCCTCCTCAGGCTGCCCCTGAATGCCACCCACAAGTGACCAACAGCACTGGAGAGTGGGGCACGGGGGTTTTGCTGTGGAGCAGGCTGCTCTGAAGTGCCCAGAGTTCCTCTACCTCCTCAGACATTTATACACATAGGTCAGAATAAGCCAAACTGCAAACAGCCCCGAGCACGTCTCATATGGCCTGCAGCTCCTCTTCTTTGAGCTTCAGTCTGAATCTCAGCATCTGACAACCCCAGGGTGAGAGTCTGAAGACGTATTAAGGAACGAACCCTTGCCAGAACTGAAGCCTAGAAGAGCGCAACAATGAAAAACACTTAGAACCTCGTGGGCTCTCAGCCAAACACTCGAACTTGAACGTACCGACGAATGCAGGTATCGCCACAGCGATTTACAGCAGAGATTTACAGCAGAGACTAGCGTGTGGCGCTGCTGCAAATGCAGAGGTTTTGGGGGGAAAGGTAGAAAAGGAAAATGAAGAAAGAGAAAGCGACAGATGCAAATGCAATCCAAACACTCCGAGTCACTCATTCAACCTCAGAAATTTTACAATTTGAGTGATCCTAATGGTCTTTGAAGCACATTGGAAAATGTCGCAATAGATGTTTGAATTAAAATCCAGTAGGTCTGCCAAAAGACCAATTGTTAAAAATTGGCAAGATTCCAGAGAACTTACTAGGCTGCAGACTGCCCGGGGCTGAGAGAATTGCTAATTCCAGAGAAAGTTAATTATCACCTTATTGATAAAGGGGTAATTTTTAAAGCTTATGGTGTGGCTTTTGTGACTCAATTAAAATTTAGAGTAATTTACTAGACACAGTGGTGGCTTCTGTTACATTATATAGTATAAAACCATTTGATTTTTCTCCCAGGGGCTGTTTTTTATCCCCCTCGCCTCTCCTCACCTGTCTGCATTTGAAGGCAACAAAAACATTAAAAACATGTAAATCTCAAACTAGCCTTTTGAGAGATTGCAGGATTAAGAAGTAAGATGTCCAGGAGACACTTAAACAAAGCTCTCTCCTCGAAATGTCAGATTTGTCCACCGAAATTAAGAATCACATGTGCTCACACCAAAAGGGACTGCTTTCACAAACTTCATTTCCAAACTGTGAGACCTAATTTTATGCCCTTTGTTAATTTGATGGGAAAAGAGTCTTTCCTCATCTCTTTTCCCTTCTCTCCCACACCATCTGCAAATAAAAGCAGAGGCTCCGTGGAAGAAAAGCCTCACGGAAAGAAACTGGAGGTGCTTGGGCTGTCAAGCTCCCAGGCAGTGTCGCCTCCTGCGCTCTCCAGGACGTGTTGATCGGGATAAGCACACCGGGCCACCTGGCGTCAGTGTGACGCTGCGACTTCCACGGGTACAGACTCGGGAGGAACCTCGTCCCGCAGAGCCCTGCCCGGGGCCCCAGGGAGCCAGTTCCAAGCTCCACCCCACCTCTGCCTGCCAGGACCCCGTGTTCACTCTAAAGTGTCTTCAGGAGCGAGTGAATGTGTGTGATGTGTCAGCCAGCCACGCCGAACTGCAGACCTCCAAAACACTCTAAACTATAACTTCCCACGTGTGCGTAAAGATTATTTCTCTCTGAGCATTCCTTGTTTTGATTTAAGGGCACTTCAACAATGTTTCCTTAAACTTGTTTAAATATTTAAGATCCAAAATTTAGATTAAAAAATACATAAAAGCCGCCACAATATGAGAGGTTTCTGCTTGTGATTTTTCACATCATTTAAAGTTTAAAAATTTCTAAAAATTCTATCTTTGTACTCTGGGGCATCGCTTGAATTTTATAATAAGCAAATGTTATTTCACATTTTAAAAGTCATTATTCTTTCAAATTTTCAATATAAAAGTTTTACAGCAGAGACAGTACCTGGGGCTGGCTTGTGTTCTAACAGCTGGTCTGCTTGTCTTACCTGCTGTTGGAGGAGCCCCTGCGACCCCAGCCCACAGAAGCCAAGAACTAGAAAGTGAAACTGCTTCTGCTGGTTTCACTTGCCTCAAAAACACACTACCAAAAGCAGATAAATGACCCAAAGCAATTTACTCTTGTATCTCTTATTGTTTTCTTTCTATTATTGTTCATTTACTTGTCAGTTTTTTTTATTCTTGCTGTTGTCATGGTTTTGGGGGGGTGGGTCTTGGCAGCAAAACAGAAGTCATTTTAGTGGCATAGGGAAGAAATTTCAACACGTTAAACATAAAAGAACTGGGTGTTTGCGGAATTTTCACTTGTAATTCCACAAATCAAGCAGACATAAATTATTTACCAAAATATTACACAGCCTCTCCACACACACAACGATAAAGAAAACACATTCATATTTTTTTTAAATATCTGTCACAAATATGTTTGAAAGGTAGATTGTGAAGCCACCAGACAACTTCCCTAAAACTGAAGGCGCTACATTCACATTTTATCTGAGTTTAGACGATTCACTACTGCTTTTCTAGGTAATCTTCACCGAGCGCTGTTGCTCAAATACCTGCTTCATTTTTTCGGGCTAGTTCTACCAAGCAACACACAAAAAAATGCTGCACATGAATATTGCGCCCCTAGGTAGTTTACTTTTCCACACTATAAATTCCTTCATAGTTATTATTATGCTTTCACTCCAAATATCCTATCTTATATATATATATACATATATATATATATATATATATATATTTTTAAGTCTTGAGGAAAAAAAAAGCAACTATGTTTCTCACTCTTCAAAAATGGTTCCTCTGGTTGAAAAGGAAGAAAAACACAGTATACAACAAACATCTGGATTCTGAAGTGACTGGATTACTTTCTCAAATACCATAATTTCTGAGGCCAACCAAAAAGCCACTTTCTCAGGAAGCTACTGATTGTCGGAACCGCTCGAGTATCATCACAGAATCCAGCGCCTCCTCTCCTTCACTCTCCTTCACCATTACAGGTAATGGAAAGAACTTTTGAGCACCTCAACCATCAATCTAATGACTACCTGCAGCCTGCACCTCACCCTCATCCACTGTCCTATCCTGCTCAGCAAGCAATCACGCCCCTGGATTCAAGTCACACAAAGCCCTACCTGGGAAGGAGGTGACTCTGTATTTGAACTTGGGAAAACTGCTTCTGACGCTGCATAGTCACCTGGTTTTTATCCCCAAAACTAACCAATACCAGCAACTAGCAATAAATAGTATTCTCATCTATCCTGGTAAATTAGGCGAAACTAGTACAAAGACATAAAAAATATTCCATCTGGGATATAAAAAACAAAATCCAATTTTAAAAACCACTCTTACATGTTCACAACACACTGATTATAAAAATTAAATTTTAGGTAAATATTTTTATCCCAAGACATACTACAATTTTTTAAATTAAAAAACAGAACAAAGCAAAGTGAAATCATCATGCCAAAAAAAAAAAAAACTAACCAATTATTTGAGTGCACATTTGGGAAAAAAAATAACTTTCTACATATTCAAATGCAGAGTGAAAGAGTAGTATATGTACCCCAGATTGATAAACTATATACTTCTATACTATGTCTTCCCCTCTGAGATCTGGTCAAGAAATCAAACACTGTATTTTGAGTAGGAGGAACTAAAGTTTACCTGCCTGCCTCAGCGGTTTTAGTGCAGGACACTCGTGCATCGCCGTAAATGTAGGCATGCAATCCAGAAGAACTGAAACAGGTAATCTGTTATGCTTATAGTGAAAAGAGAAGGATCCCATGTCAACGGCACACCCTCCGATTGTGCATCTCCCTTACCTACAGGTCGTTCATCAGAGCCCTGATCAGGATCTTTACCAGGCCGGGAATGTTGACTCAGAAGACAGATGACTTTCAGTACATGCAAACCGAGTATTGCAAAAGCTAATCTTCCACCCGTGTGTTAATAGCTCACAGTTAGTCTCCAGCAGCCCTGCTCTCCGGCTGCAAACATCTCATTAGACTAATGCATTCAGCACAGGCAGAAAACTCGATTTACCATAGCTACAGCAATGAATTTCCATTACGATGACAGCTTCAACCACATCATGTCCAGAAAACCAGCCAACCACTGGCTTTTAAAGAACACACACATTTTACATGCAGAAAACGAGGCGCGCGAGTATGTGTGTGTGTGCGTGTGTGTGTGTGTGTGTGTGTGTGTGTGTGTGTGTGTGTGTTTCCTTCCTCTTAGCAGCCCAACTAACAGAAATGTGCAGTGTAGCTTTTTGCTGACACGAGCTGCAAGGTAATGACACTTTTGCTTCTTTGGTAGTTACGTCCTTGTAATAACCTGAATTATGTCACAATTGTCAGAATGGGTGTTTCCAACATTTCGGTTTTCATTACCCCTCCTCTGTTGCCATAGAAACCAGACTGTAACATCATCTCTTTGTCCCAGTCCTGCAGCAGTGTGCCAGCACCGGGCTTATAAGATACTGGTGATCTGAAGGAGTGAATGCTTAACTTTGAACAAATAAAATAAAAAGAATTATTCTAATGACGTCGTTGTTCAGGAGAGTCTGTGCGTTTGCCAGAGGAGTGTGCCTATACAGGTGAGCACACCATGCTCATACGTACTGACTCTACAGCTGCATACAACACATATGGTTAGTTCTTTTAAACGGGGCACTGACTTGGGCTCCAGATCTGTGTGTAAGTGCAGAAGCATAAACATGGTTTACACTCATAAACATGGTCGGGTCCTGCATGAGGCAGAATGGTCCTCACATGGGATAAGGGCTACTATTCATCCTCCATGCCCTATTGTTTTCTCTGTGGCAAATCAATTTATAGTGGTAAAGGGACTTTTTCTTCTTTTTTTTGTAAAGTGGAGCAAGGCTCCCAATTGCCCATTTCATTCACCCCACTCTGGCATTTTATTCCCAAGTATTTCCTACAAGATGAAACATCTGTTTAATATGTGACCACCTGCAGGCTTATTCCTGGGGGTGAACAACAAGCAAATTTAGCCAGGACTAAACATCTACCAGGGATAATTAAGGTTTAGGCCACAACTTGGACAGTTACTGAGAATGAAAAAAATGAAATTACAATTTGAGGTTTTTCCAAATACATATACAGAGTCACAAAAGAAAGAAATAAGAAATCTCTCTCCTCAAATTATAAACATAGAAAAAAATTAAAATTTTTTTGAAGTCAAAGCATTGTACTTATTGAACTTAAATTCACCACTTAATCATCTAATTTTGTTGTTTTGTTTTGTGTGGGAAAAGGCAAGTTTGGTAGTTTTTCATTTTGCTCATTTAATATAAGTTCATTTCATTAAAGGAGGAGGAGGAGAGGAGGGAGGGAGAGGAAGACGAGGAGGAAAGAAAACAGGACCCAATGGATGATTTCAATTTGGCCAGCATTTCTGCTGCAGCCGCAGTGGTAGTATTTATGCCCATGGCCTTGAACACAATCCTACACTACACTCAGTGAAGCACCTTGGCCTGAGATGCTAGACCAGTCTTTGCTTTAAAATATTTCTTCAGATAAATCAAACAAAAATTTCCTAGATAATCTAGAATATTTCCCAATTTCTGTAAAAGAAGAAAAAGGCTTGTCAAGATCTGCCTGAAATAAAGGAGTTTTCAGTTTTCCTACCCAGCTCTAGAGAAGTTGTGATTCTGGTCCTTGGGGTGCACAGGACCCGTCCTTAAGTCAAGTGTGTCTGGGATGCAGGCACTGGCATCACAGGTCAATTGCACAATGAGGCTTAAAATGGAAATTAACTAAACCTGACTTGCTTTTAAAAAGTAGATAGATGCTTGATGGATAGACAGATAGATAGATGATAGATAGATAGGTAGGTAATTTTACTGGGATTTCTTTCTTTATACAACCATGACTGTGGGTCTTAAGTAATTAAGTTCATGTTTTTAAAAATCCTCAATGTTTTTAATTCCAAGAAACATTTAAGTTAAACATGTAAGAGAAAGGAAATTTGGTGGGATGGCTGCACACAAGCTAAGGGGTCTGTTGACAAGACAAGGGGCCCTTCCGAGCTAATGTATCTCCAGGTTTTATACATCCCTGGGCTAGGATCAGGACGCTTAGGCTATGCCACGTTGTTCATTTTCTTTGGTACTGTGGTTACATTTCTGTCGCAGACCACAGGCAGCACGCTCCACTCTTTCTACACAAATGCTACTGGGTTGGTGCTTGGCAAGAGGCAGCCAGAGGGAACAGGTTAATTTGGGGGCATCCCAAGTGCAAACCTACTTAGAGTAGCCTCTCTCTGAAGAGTAATCCCTATGTCAGCTGCTGGTAAAGAGTTCTGGTTCCAACACAAGAATCAGGTGGAGTGGGCTGTGTCCTGGACAAAGGAGTCAGTGCTATGGGAAAAACCATAGCACAGTGCTATGATAACACTTGTTATCATAATAATAGCCAACATTTACTGGGGAAGTATCATGTACCAGCCCTCTTCATATGTTATCTCATTTACAACAACCCTATGAAATAAGTATTATGAGTACCATCCCCATTTTACAGAAAATGAAACTGAGACTTGAGGACTTTAAATAAGTTGCTTGGGCAACTTATTTAAATACTTATTTAAAGTACGCAGCTGAGAAGTGTTGCCTACAGGACTGACCCAGGCATTTTGTCCCCAAAGACACAGTACTTAGTCATTTGGCCACATGGCCTCCTGGCACTGCCCCTTGTTCCAGCTCTGCCATTAACCCAAAAACATTGGTCGAATGTTATTACACTCCCCTTCTATAACATGGGGATGGGAGTAGAAGACTAGGTCACCTTTGTGGTCTCTTGCGGTCCTGACATTCTACAGTCCAATGAATTGCTTTATCTGCTGGTCTGGAACAGGCAAATGCTTTGGGTTGGAGGAGAACTCACTTATGGTTGTGGCTATGGCCATGACTACTAAGGGGGAAAATAACACCCTGTCTTTCATTAGAATAAGATCTGATAAACTAGTGCTTTGGACTGTCAATTTGGGATGGAGATAGAGGGGAGAGAGCATAGAGAAGGAACAGGGAAGTTTTAATGGCCAAGATCCCATTCCTGAAGTAGCAAAAGGAGACCAGTTTCCCACAATCAAGAAGCCCCATGACACTGCTTCCACATCATTCAACACAGACTTTTCCCTGAATGTTCCTGAAAATTTGAGAAGTTTCAGGGTTACGGAAAGTATGAGGCTTATGATCCCATTTTGCCAGAGGGGAAATCAAGGCAGAAAATTGTGAACCTGATTAGTCAGACAAGAGGTAAACAATTAGTAGACCCAGATCTCCTAGTTCCTCCAAACTGCCACTTCTTCAACCCAAAGCCCTACCTTCCACAGGGCCAGATCTTTGTTTAAACTACACAAGCAGGAATCTTTCAAAATTAGAAGCAAAACTGTTCTTTGTAGTGAAGTTAAACGGGAAACAATCTCAATGTCCAATAAAAAGAGATTATTTAAGTTAATGTATCATGTGTCCATACTATAGAATACACAATGTAACCACCAAAAAGGATGTCATAGAAAGCCATGACACGAAAAAACGTTCTCAATATATAGTTGCCAAAAAATGCAGGTTACAAAAGAATATGCAGAATAGAATCTTATTTTGAAAAAATAGAAAAAGATTTGCAAAATACTGGAGCTATGGTAATAGTGGTGATCCCTTGGTGATAGGATTATGAGTAATTTTTACCTTCTTAATCTCTCTTTTTTATATTTCCTATAAAGGAACACCTACTTTATGTGGTAATAAAAAGTTAATGTGAGTTAATTGATTAGTGACAATTTTTCTTATCACATCTGCAAACATATTTGCTTATAATTCTCATAAATCTTAAACCTCAAATTTCTTTTACGTCAATGAAATAAAAATAAATCCTGTGCCTGGTGGTTGTAGGCTACATTCAGCCATGGCCTTAGCCAGTGCTTCAAGCTTGAAGACTGCTCCCCAACTCTCTCAAGTTATCCTGTTGTCCTCCACTCTGGGCTTCACCATCACCTAATATCTTTGAGCCCATGCAGCGTATTCAGCGCAACTAACACAAAATCAGGGACAGACTCCCTATCCTTCTATACCCAAGGGCTCCCACGGTCTGTGGGGTCCTTTCACACCTGATGATACTCAGTCTTGTTTTAGTAAAGCCATATTCTAAAGATAAACGGGTTGGTGAGGGGAGAAGGTGATCGAATGAAGTGAAAATCACTCCCATCCAAGGAAAAAATGACTCATTAAAATTCTCTTGGGCCTAAAACTTAGTTCCTTTCAGATGGGGCCTACTGTATTTGTGGCTCTGGGCCTGTGGCCCTGGCTGATATTCAGGGATTGACTTAGTGGAAATATTTGTCTCAGGGTCTGGCAGTTTTGGTGGTAGCAAGTCCAGTGACCCTCATCCCAGGGGCAGTGTCTGGTAACAAGGTTGGTCAGTGAGGGCATGTGCTGACAGCCAGGAGAGCTGCGGGGGACAATAGCCAGGACTTTTCTTTGGTAACTAGTGTGTAGATTCCAAGCTGCCAAGGAAACAGTCTTGTTCTCCACTGAATCCCCAACATGTGTCTGGTCTGTAGTAGGAAATCAACAAATAATTATTGCTTAATGAATAAAAGAAACTAGGGGTTAAAAAGGTGACCTAATCTTAATCAATATTAGTATAGGCCTTTAGACCTGATTCCTTCTCCCTCACAAAAAGTGACTGACTTTGGATATCTGCCATCAGAAAAAAAAAATCCTAATCTGTTAAAACTGAAAGGATGACTTCCATTTCCTATCTCCTTCTACCTTTATGCTCTAAAAATGCTGTCTCCTTGGGATCACTTCTGCTTTGAGCCATGTTTGTTTGAAACTGATGAATTTTTATTCAGCATTCATAAAGGTGATCTCCAAATACTTTTGGCTATTTGATAGGTTTCCTTTTAGCTCCTAAAATATTTTCCCCAAGTTAAATATGAGCAATCAATGTTGGAATGCTGAGAAACTCCTAGAATTAGAGAAAGTGAGCCTCAGCCATACCTGTATGTATATTCCAAAGAGACAGAAAAAGAGACTTCAAATAAAGTAAAGAGTATATGCAATTTACTCTTTTTTAACCTGACTAGCCAAAGCAATCTTGAGAAAGAAAAACGAAGCTGGAAGAAACAGGTTCCCTGACTTCAGACTATACTCAAAGCTACAGTAATCAAAGAAGTATGGTACTGGCACAAAAAAAGACACACAGATCAATGGAAAGGATAGAAAGCCCAGAAATAAACCCACACACCTATGGTCAATCAATCTACAGCAAGGGAGGCAAGACTATACAATGGAGAAAAGACAGTCTCTTCAATAAGTGGTGCTGGAAAAACTGAATAGCTACATGTGAAAGAATGAAATTAGAACATTCCCTAATACAATATACAAAAATAAACTCAAAATGGATTAAAGACCCAAAGGTAAGACTGGATACTATAAAACTCCTAGAGGAAAACATAGGCAGGACACTCTTTGACATAAATCACTGCAATATCTTTTTGGATCCATCTCCTAGAGTAACAGAGATAAAAACAAAAATAAACAAATGGGACCTAATTAAACTTAAAACCTTTTGCACAGCAAAAGAAACCATAAACAAAACAAAAAGACAACCTACAGAATGGTAGAAAATATTTGCAAAGGATGCACCTGACAAGGGATTAATTTCCAAAATATACAAGCAGCTCATACAGCTCAATATCAAAAAAAACCAACCCAATCAAAAAATGGGCAGAAGACCTAAATAGACATTTCTCCAAAGAAGACATACAGATGGCCAATAGGCACATGAAAAAATGCTCAACATTGCTAATTATTAGAGAAATCCAAACCCAAACTACAATGAGGTATCACCTCACTCCAGTCAGAACGGCCACCATCAAAAAACTACATATAATAAATGCTGAAGAGGATATGGAGAAAAAGGAACCCTCCTACACTGTTGGTGGGAATGTAAATTGGTGCAGCCACTATGGAAAACAGTATGGAGCTTCTTTAAAAAACTAAAAATAGAGTTGCCATTTGATCCTGCAATCCTGCTCCTAGGCATATATCCAGAGAAAACTGTAATTGGAAAAGACATACACACCCCAATATTCATTGCAGCACTATTTACAATAGCCAAGACATGGAAGCAACCTAAATGTCCATTGACAGATGAATGGGCAAAGAAGATGTCATGTATACACACACACACACACACACACACACACACACACACACACACACAAAACACACAATGGAATATTACTCAGCCATAAAAAAGAATGAAATAATGCCATTTGCAGCAACATGGATGGACATAGAAATTATCATACTAAGTGAAGTAAGCCAGACAAAGGCAAATATCATATGATATGGCTTATATGTAGAATCTAAAAAAAAAGATACAAATGAACTTATTTACAAAACAGAAACAGACCCACAGACATGGAATACAAACTTATGGTTACCAAAGGAGAAAGGGCAGGAGGAGGGATAAATTAGGAGTTTGGGATTAACACATACACACTACTATATATAAAATAGATAAACAACAAGGACCTACTATATAGCACAGGGAACTATACTCAGTATTTTGTAATAAACTATAAGGGAAAAGAATCTGAAAAAGAATTGATATATATATATATATATATATATACACACACATATATATACACACACATATAACTGAATCACTGTGCTGTACACCTGAAACTAACACAACACTGTAAATCAACTATACTTCAATTTTAAAAAAAGGAGTATATGCAATTTAGCTGATAACAGTTACTTCTTCTGGACCCAATTTCTATAGAAAGGGATGTGTGTGTGTGTGTGTGTGTGTGTGTGTGTGTGTGTGTGTGTGTGTGTGTGTTAAGTAGGAAGGACGTACCAGGGGGCTCAGCTAAAAGAAACTCTACATTTTAAAAATGTCATTTAGAGAATAGCCCGTTGGGGGTTGCCTGCAGTTTCAGTTTCTAGAGTAAAGTCATTGATCACCTGAAGCTCCATCTCCCTTTATTTGAGGGAAGATCTCCAAGATGGGCCCTTTAGTTACCAGAAGGCAAGAACACAACCATTGTCCTTGAAACAGAACTTGAATGCAGATGATGCCGTCTGAAATTTTTCACTGTCTTTAGATTAAAAAGTAGCTGGTTGGTGAATAAAAAGCAACCGGTTGATGAATTCCCTGTAAGGATAACCAACTTTAGTATGGGCCACAATTTTAATAAGCCCACTTGGTTAGAAGCTGAACCCAGAAAACTGAGTCTGGGGCCAAGAGGAAGGAAGAGAGAAGTAAGGTTGCATTGACAGTAAAAATAACTCAGAGCGTTCACTTGCAGGGAGTCCAGTGATCTTTCAGTGAGGCTGACCCAACTAAATGATATGACAAAAATCCTAGTCTGAATCATCCTATGCCTGGCTTCCCACATGGTCACAATATGGCTGCCACTTGCTTCTAGGCCACATACTTCCCCGTTCACATGCAACACAAAGGAGAGCTTCTCCAGGTACCTTCCACAGAGGAGCTAGGAAGCTTCTTTCCTAGAGCAACCTGCTAACATCTCTCTCATCTCATTGGCTGCAGTTGGGCCATGCCCCATCCCTGAACCAATGACAGCCACTAATATATGCTGATTGGCTTAAGCCCACCTTTGGAGGGGGTGGGAGGTGGATTCTGCTTTGCCTCAGGGACAGGAGCTGCCTGGGGAGGGCTGGATACCTGAATAATTGCAGTGCTCTTGGCCAAAAGGAAAAGGAATGGGTGCTAAGGGACCATAACCAGCAAGAAGCGACTGATTAGCAGAAGGTAGGGAGGGGGAGATCTGGGAGGAGAGAAGAGCTCGGTGGGTTGGGGGACAAAGAGATGGCAGGATGCTGTGCGCTGCGCACGTGACTCTCACTCCTACAGCACTCTCAGACATGATCTTCAGGAAAGACCACAGAAATTGTGAAGTGCTTGATGTGGTTGAAGTTCTTGTAGAAATTGGTGAAGATGCTGAGTTTTGCTCTGTTTTGGTGAAGATGTTGAGCACATGAGAAGCCAGGGACAAATACTAATGGAATTCAAAAACTGTTAAGCCTGGGGAAGTAGTTAACTGTTAAGCCGTATGGGGAGAACTCTGGACTTCCCTGGGATGTGAAAATCAGGAATTTAAGGGACAGAAAGGCAGCCAGCTGACAAAGGGGCTAGAGCCATGTAAGTTGGGTGTATATTCAGCTATATTGCACTCTTAAGTAAAGGGGAGGGATCTTCTGGAGATCCTTGACTGGAATTGGTGCTCTCCAGATGAGCTATTCAAGACTGAATGACTCACACTTTGAGAAGAGTGTTGTGAACTATTGGGATTACCTTAATCTAGCTGCACAGTTCACCCCTAAGCTGCATGCGTGTGTTTTGTGAGATGAGAGATAAAAGCCAGGCCCTGACTGAAGGGAATCAATGGGAGGGTCGGTTCCATCCTCTTGAACAATGTAGGGGCTGCAGGCAAGCCTCGGGAAAATGGCCAGGTGGAAACTGAAGGAGTTCCTACAGCTTTGGGCTCAAGGGATGCTGTAGGGACTCAGAGACTACCTGTTTTTGGCAGCGACAGGACATGTGGCAGCACCATCTAGGAATGGGTCCTTTACTGACCTTCCAGTGATGGAGACCAGGAACAACCTCTGGACTAGTACAAAACCCAGAGAGTGTGGGGGACTCTCCAGTGAGGGATGCCCATCTTCTCCTGGTTTGTGGGAGTTATATTCATATGAACACTAAAGGAGATGGGAATAGCAAAAACTAAAATGAAAAGAAAATTTAACAAGAAACATACAAGTTTTATGTGAAGCTCAGTGGCTCAGAGCAAGTATTCTGGCTTGACCCCATCTGTGGCCTTGGGTGAAGAAACGCAGCTGCTCTGTGCTTTATTTAATTTCTCTTGTCTGTAAAATGGGCATAGTACTACTGTTGTGAGGATGAAATGAGTTAGAATAGATAAAATGTCAAGCTGTTAGAATAGTGCCCGGAATGAATGAATGAATAAATACGTAAATAGCTATAATAAGGAAAAGGGAATCTAAATGGCACAAACATACTTGAGAAACAGGAGAAAAGGGGGATAAAAGCAACAAAATTGTAGAAGCTGCAAAGCAAATGGGCTGATGGACGAGAGGGATCTGACCTGGTGGACCCACGATATCTGAACCTTTATTCTGAAGTGAGGGGTCCCAGGATGCACACACTTCACACCATGAAAGCCTCTGAAACTGGAGGCTTAAGGAATCTCCAAAAGTGGAAGTGAGAGGGGACTAAGAACAAGAAGACCAGACCCCCACCCCACCCCTATGCTGCTGGTGACGGCCCCTCAATCCTGACCAAACAAAGGATTACTCTATCCTTGAGGACACAGGCCCGCCTGAGGGCAGAGGTGCTGTCCCCAAAACAGGATTCAGAAAAAATTCATATCCTTAATCGTGGGACCCACCGAGCCCGCCACGACTCAGCTGTCAGACTGTTTGCAGGGAGACTTAGACTCCCAGGCAGGACATCAGACGGAGAAAAGATCTACACACACTGACAGGTGGGGTTCACGTGAACGGCCCAGCAAGATCCCCCTTCAGTGAAGCCCACCAGTGACAAGGCTACCCATACGCAGAAAGCTTCCAATCACATTTTAAGGGGCTCACTAAATTTGATTCTCTGGCCTGAAAGACGGAGACTAAAACCAACAAACAGCAAGAAAAGGAATCTGGAGAAAAAAAAATTTTTTTTTAATTATGATTAATGTCCTGGAAGACATAATACAACATATTGCATCAATAACATGAGAATGGGTTGCTATTTTTTTAAAAAGACATTAAAAGGATAAAAGAGGATCCTTGGAATTAAAAATATGAGAGTAGAAATGGAAAATGTAATAGAAAGATCAAAGGATTTTGTCAAGATAAGAGAGAAAAGCTAAAAGAAGGAATCTAGAAGAAATTAGGGGATCAGTGTAGGAGATGCATGGCAGGCTGATGCCCCCTAAGAAGTGAGATGCATGTCCCTCCTGGCTTTACCCTCCTGCAAGTTTATTTCAGCTAGTTTTTGGTTGTATTTGGATGTCTTCTTGGGAAAACAAGGGTTTTGGAGCTTCCTAGGCCATTGTGCTGACGTAAATAATCTTAAGCAAATTTTGATTGCAGCAATTTTTGTTCCTGTGCTTTAAGATGTATTTTAGAAACAGAGAATACATTTCTTAAGGCAGATTTATACATCCTTTAAAAAAAACATGCTGTTTTGGAAAAGTATGTTAATTGGAATATTGTTGCTCTCTCATTTGAAAATACTTTAGCAGAAGTACTCTAGAGACATACAGGTGAATCTGGAGCTGGCACAGAAATGAGTCCTGCAGGTCAGAGTTATCCTGTCTCCTTATTCTCAGAGTTTTAGCCCTCACCCACTCAAAGGCCACATCATCAACATCTTAACTGATAAAACTACACTTCAGGTACCACTTTAGGTAAAGTCCGATTTCCAGATGCTAAACCTCTAACCACATCACAAGACCTAGGGACTTTCCACCCAGGGCTTACCAACAACATGGGGTGCCCTCACTGTCTCTGGACCTCCCAAGCACTGGCCACAGCATACATCATCGTCCAATTCTTTAGTCAGGGGTGGGAGTAGCTCTCCCACTAATAATTTTGATTGCCCAGATAGGTGTGCTGACTCCTCAAACAGGTGATGACATCTGTTAATATTTTACTACAACCAATTTGTACAACACAAAGCACAACACACATTGTATTACATAAGCTCCCACTTTCTCAAAAAAATGATCATCAGGACCACATATCCCAGGACTCACTCAGAATCCACCTAAATTTAGCCATTTCTTTATATGCTTGCCTTGCTAAATCCTGTATATTTGGGAAGTTGTCTGGCATACAAATGCCACAGTCTTCCCCACAATATCACATACTCCTCCCTTTTCAGCTGGGATATGATCAGGGCCGTGAAGTTTTGGAGCACCACATTTCTCAGAGCCACCATTCTTACAGTGATATATGCCCAGTCTCTCATATGGTTTTGGTCCTTCCATACATTGGGATTTGTATATTAAAACACTGTTCTGGAGCATATCCTGGGTTCTTGATTCCTAGTCTTGATTTCCCTCCCCACCCACCATCTTCAGGGAGCCATTGAACATCCACAGATGTCTCACATGCCCAGTAGGTAGAAAAAAGGGCAGGCTGCTATTCCTTACCCATTATCAGAGCCCACTCCGTGGGATCTGCATTGAGAGGTGACAGGATGGAACCATCAGGAAGCATCACATGTTCCAGGAACTGTGCCCTTCCACTTCCGCCTGGGCTTATGAAATGTGTATACCCTAAACAAGGGAACAGCCTTATCGGGTGGGTATCTTGGGGTGTCTGAGGGTTAGATTGCCAATCATGAGCTCTGGGTGACCAGTTTCTGGGCATTGTGGTCCCCAACCCTGGATGTCCAGAGATTAGTAGGCCTACGGTGCTCCAACCCACACCCCGTGAGTTCAAGGTTTTGGGCCCCCATCCCATAATTATGAGTGTTTTTCCTGACATTTTCTCTTTGTTTATGATATTTATCAGGTTGACCACTGGGGACAGATCACCCAGAGCCACTGATAGCCTGTGACTCTTGTCAGGTTTAACACCAGATACTATGATAGCCCATCCTTCAGAGATTATGGAGTGAGGGGTCTTCCAAACCTGGAAGGGTATTTTTGCTAAGCATTTTCTTGATGTAGATCAACTCTCTATCAAGGCCCTGATCGTCCTATGGGCGCCATAGCCCTGCCTACTAGGGCCATGATTACATTATCTCTCAAGTCATAGCTGGCTCCCTACATTAGCACTGCACAGTGCTAAGGCGACCTGATTGGCTTAAATCTTATTCCAACTGGTATCATAGCCCAACGTTTCCTAGATTAACCTCACCATCATTAAGAGAGAAGCAGGGACTCCTTAAGTTTCTCCCCACAAATAACAGTGAAGGGCTAGTGCTGGCTTACCACCACCTGGGCAGGGCTTGTGGCCCTCCAGAGTCCCAGAGGTGACCACTCAGCCTCCTTTATCCCCAGGCAGCAAACAGAAGCGGTGATAAATGAAATATGAGGTCAAGTCTGCCCCATCTTCAATTCTTCCCTAGTGTCCTCTAAGGCTTGGTTCAGGAGTGTCTGAAGAAGGACAGATCACCAGAGGCAGCTGGTAAGAGTGATTAATTCCAGAATAATGGTGATGGGAAATTCCAGAATGACAAATATCAACGGATCTCGTGAGCTGCCCATCCTGGAGGCATGTCAGCAAAGGGGGGGGGGGGGGGAAGAAACTAGGAGGTAAGGTAATGCTTAAACATAATGAAAGTGTTACAGTGCTGGCAGACAATTTGGGGATAAATTTGTGATAGGTACTTAGAAAACCAAGCAAACAAAAAATAGAGAAAAAGAGAGAATTATTAACTCAGAGAGATAAAGAGAAAGAAAAAGAAAATATAACTGTAGTTCATTATATGATTCAATTCTAAATGATATATACATTTACAAAACAATATTATCACTAAGTATTGATTTCACTAAATATTATGCCATAAATTTATTGGGAGGATGGAAGGAGAAAAAGGTGGGATGAGGTCTTCAAGCTAAACCCTCATCTTCCAAAGTAAGAGATAAACAGACTGTACCTAAAATGAAAATAATCAAAAAAGGGCATTATATGCAGATTAATTAGAAATTTAGGCAAATATCAGAAGCAACAACTAAAAACATGGTTATCATTGAAGAGTAGGGACAGGAGACAACTATTTTGGATGTAAATCTTATAGAATTATTTGCCTTTTTAATCTCTTTCTCAATAGATATATACATATATACATATATATATAAAACTTTAATTATAAAAAGCATTAAATAAAAAATTTTAAGCATGCCCATTAAAGTAGAAAAAAAGAAAACCATTGATCTTCTACCTCTGAGAGTGGAGGAGCTCACAAATACTAGGAACATGATTTTTTTCACCTAAGAAGAGTTGCCATTTAAAAAAATATGTAATAAAATTCCATCATAAAATAAAAATTAAAAACAAAAATTTTAAAGTAAATCTAATTACACTGTTTTTTCTTTACTCATAATAAAAAATTTCATATTATTACAGATTCTTTATGAGAATACCTACCATCGCTCTCTAGTTGGATATTGGAATTTTTTTTCTTGGAGAGATCCAATGACCAATGTTGTGCCTAGAACAGTGCCTGACACATAGTGGGCACTCCATAAATGTTTGTTAAATGATGAATGAATGAATGAATGAATGAAATTAATTCATTAAACACTTGTGAACATCTAGTTTCCTAGATTCAGAGTTCACTGAACTCTGAATGAGAGGGAGAAAGTTCCTTGAAAGCAGAGACTGTGTTGGATCTATTTTGGGGTCCTGATCTGGGATAAATGATGTGACCCACTGTGTGTCTAGCATGACCCTATTATAGACAGGGATTTTATATTAAATAGGCACTTTTTGAGCTGTCTAGCATATCAGATGCTCACAGATTCCTAACTTCTGAATGCCTTTCCCCTAACTTATGATAAGTGAAATGACAGGGAATCTTTACTCATTCATTCATTCAACATATAGGTAATGAGTGCCTTCTGTGTTCCAGGCACTATTCTAGGCTCAGCTTAACAAACAGACCAAAACCTCTAGCCTCATGGAGCTTACTTTCTACTGCAGGGAGACAGACAATAAGCAAGATAAATAAATAAAATATGTACATGTTAATAGTGATGAATGACAAGGAGGAACATTTAAGCAGGGAAGGGGGATAAAGAGTGTCAGGGTTGCAGTAAGGAGGAAGGGAATTGTAATTAAAATCAGAGTAGCAGAGCACGTCTCCTGGAGGTGAAGGTGTGTTAAGACCTGAAGGCAGTGAAGCGGAAGCCCTCTGAGCCTCAGCCCCTCCACTACAGTGCATGGTGGGAAGACGGTGAGCAGGGGTATCAGCCCGCTCTGTGGACCCCTCACCCACTGCGTGTTGGCAGAGCAGCCTTGGGCAAGTTACCTAACCTCTGTCTGGGCCCCTCAGAGTGGGAGTGATGGCAGCTAACTCATAGAATGGGTATGAAGATTCCCGAGACTGAATTCTTTGCTCTCTTCTATGACTTTCGTGATGTTATCAGAGGAACCTCACTCTCATCTATCTGCTCAATCCCCAAACACACCATCTCCCTCCCTTTACCCATTATATCACATCAGACAATATTAAGTCTGTATTGACCAGCATCAGTAACTTATAAATAGGTTTATAAATAGTTTAAAATGTAGATTTGTAGTCATCACCTTTTTTGTGTGTAAAATATAATTGATTTAAAACATTGTGTAAGTTTAAGGTGTATAACATGTTGATTTGATACATTTATATATTGTGAAATGATTACCACTGTAGCCTTAGCTAACACCTCTATCATGTCACATAATTATTATTCATTCTGGGGGGGAGATAACATTTAAGACCTAGTCTCTTAGCAACTTTGAAGTCACCTTTCTAATAGGCCAAGATTCTTTCCATTTTTATTCTAAAATGGTCTCAAGTTGTAAATCTGCCAACTAACACTTATCCAGAGCTATCGTTTGCCAGATATTGTGCAAGGCACGGGAGAAACAAATACAGACTTTTCTATCCTGGACCCTATGGTCATGAATACCAGCAAAAACACTCCTTTACATCTGAGCTCTGAGGCCAGGCTGCCTGGATTCAAATCCTGGCTCTGTCACTTATTAGGTGACTAACCTTTGGCAGATTACTTAACTTGTGCGTGCTTCAGATTCCACGTCTATAAAATGGGGGTAAAAATACGTTATTTATAAGGATTCCATGAACTAACTAATACACTTAAAGTGCTTATAACAATACCTGGCATGTTATAAGCTCTCAACAGATGTTAGCTTTTAAAATGACATAGATGACCTATAATAATTTTAAAAACATTTATGACATCTAGTTTTCACAGACACCCTGGGTGACAGACAGCCAACACTCACAAGTCTAACTTGTATAAGTGAATGAATTCCTCTTCCTCCATACATCTGTATTTGCATCCACTGATGTACATGGGGACTTAAAGACTCTTTTGGGGGAGGGGGTAGGAAGTTTTTCCATTTTTTTCTATTTCATTGATTTAGGCTCTTTATTATTTCTTTCCTTCTGTTGCTTTGGGTTTAATTGCTCTTCTTTTTCTGGTTTCTTAGAGTAGGAGCTTAGATTTTTGATCAGAGACATTGTTTCTTTTCTAATAAAAGCTTTTTTTTTTTTTTTTGGCTGCGTTGGGTCCTTGTTGCTGTGCACAGTCTTTCTCTAGTTGTGGTGAGCGGGAGCCACTCTTAGTTGTGGTGCATGGGCTTCTCATTGCAGTGACTTCTCTTGTTGCAGAGCATGGGCTCTAGGCGTGCAGGCTTCAGTAGTTGTGGCATGTTGGCTCAGTAGTTATGGCTCACGGGCTCTAGAGCGCAGGCTCAGTAGTTGTGGCGCATGGGCTTAGTTGCTCCGCAGCATGTGGGATCTTCCCAGACCAGGGATTGAACCCTTGTCCCCTGCATTAGCAGGAGGATTCTTAACCACTGTGCCACCAGAGAAGTCCCTAATATAAGCATTTTAATGCATAAATTTTCCTCTAAGCACTGCTTTTGCTGCAATCCACAAATTAGATATAATGTATTTTCATTTTTATTTTGTTCAAAGGATTTTAAAATTTACCTTGAGGCTTCCTTGAGGCCCATAGGTTATATAGAAGTGTGTTAATTGCCAAATATTTGGGGATTTTCCAGACATCTTATTGTTACTGATTTCTAGTTTAATGCCATTATACTTCAAGAACATACTTTGTCAGATTTCATTTATTTTTTTAACCTGTCCACCTGCCCTCTATCCCACTGGCCCAGCGGAGGCACCCTGCACACTCTCTAGGCAGCACCACCACTCTTGTCCATAGGCCAAAGCTCCAGGAACCAAAAAGAGGTTTCCATTTTTAAAAGTGTGTTAAGGTTTTCTTTAGGAGCCAAGGTATGGTTTACCTTGGTGAATGTTTTGTGTGCAATTGAAAAGAATGTATTTTCTGATCTTGCTGAGTATTCTATCAATATAAACATCAATTAGGTCAAGTCGGTTAATGATATTATTCAGATCTTCTTTGTCTACTGTTTTCTGTCTACTTTTTCTATCAGTCCCTGAAGTCTCCATCTATAATTATGGATTTGCCTCTTTCTCCTTTCAGTTCTAGTAGTTTTTTCTTCATGTCTTTTTAAGCACTGTTGTTAGATATGTACAAATTTAGGATTGCTATGTCTTCTTGGAGGATTGACTCCTTTATCATTATGTAACATCACTATTTATCCCTGGTAATATTCCTTATATTGAAGTGTACTCTTTCAGATATTAATATAATATAGCTATTCCAGCTTTATTTAGTGTTTGCATATTTATTTTTTGTCCTTTACTCACAATATATGTATGTTTTCATATTTAAAATGAGACAATATAAAATGGTTTAATATATATGCAGTTGGAGCACCAGAAGGAGAAGAGAGAGAATGAGGCAGAAGAAATATTCAAAGAACTAATGGCTGAGACTTTTCCAAAATTCATGACAGACATCAAACCACAAATCCAAAAGCTCAGAAACATCAAGCAGAAAACAAAAACATCACACCTAGGTATATCATTTTCAAACTGCTGAAAATAAAAGATGAAAAGGAAATGTTAAAGGCAGCCAGAGAAGAAAGGCATATGACATACCCTGGGGAGGACAGGAGACTCTCAAAGAGTAGTCAGAAACATCATTCCAGTGCCCCTTTAGAAGGCCATCAATCCAAAATTATTTTAAAAAAAGAAAAAAAAAACAGAACTGACTTCACCAAACTTAGAGCATCTGTTTTGCAGCAATCTTAAAACTTCTAGTAACATGCCTTTTGAGCACATTAGAGAAGCGCCTTATTCAAAGTAATCCAGGAAAACAAGTCCCCACACACTGTACACTTCCATTACCAGCTTCTTCATCAACCTGCCTGCTCTGCCCACCAACTCTGCTAGTGACTTCTGAGCTGTTCCCCCGACAGGCCCTATAGAGGGGGACCGTAGAAGAGCAGGACATCTGTAGGCACATTCAGCTTCAGGGAAGGAGACTAAACATATTGCCAGGTGGGAATGACCCACCCAAACTTCCCGAAACAGACTGGAGGGGGCGGGAAGGGGGTTTACCACACCTACTCTCACAAGAATTAGAGAGCCCACTGGTGAAGAGACTGGAAGGTATGGCACCGGGGCTGCTGGCACCAGGGCTGCTGGTGATGTTGACCAGTTTCAGCACCTGGTGTCTGGTTTCCATACCCCTGAGAGAAAAAAAACAAAGCAACAGAAAAAAAGAGACAAAGAAAAATTATAATAATCACAAACTGAGTAGGGGAAACAATCAAGGATACGGTATCAGAATGAAATGAGTATGTGTTTGCTAAAGTTAGATGTAACATGATAGACAGGAAAATAGAAAAATAAAATGTACACCATGATACAGAACAATTAAGTGATGGGAAACAGATGTGAATGTGTGTCGGAAGGAGAAAAAGAAATGAAGAGACTGACAGGAAGAAGGCACATGTTGGCTATAGAAGGGTGAGTGGGTCTTCTGGAGCAGGGTTGACTCATAACAGCATGGGGATATGTGTTGTTGAAGGAGGCTGCCAAGGAGGGAAGGCAGGAAAAGTGGTGTTGGTACCCTTGTATGCAAGTGATTGAATTAGTCTTCTACCCGCAATCTCTTTTTACCTCAAATGTATTGAGAAAAATTATTAATGTGCTCACAGTGGATCAAGAAACTGATGATTTAAATGATTAGTAGGTACTAATTAGCAGCCACGAGTCTTAAAGGTGTGCAGAAGGGTGTTAAGCCCCCAACTGCTTCTGGCCTCTCAGCTGGACCCAGGCTTCCTCACTTTGCCAAATAACTTTTTTTTTTTTTCCAAATAACTTTATTTTTAAGGACAGAATCCAGTTCATTTTCCAAACAACTACCTCCGGAGCCCCAAATGGCGATGGCCGTCACAGCAAGGGGACTCCCTCCCTGAGGCCAATTCTCCATCCCATTTGCTCAGATGCCAAATTTTGCGCCTCCAATACATTATATTTTAGGGAGATTAAAAATTCATATCCCCAACATAGTGAGACAAAGGATCTCATTTTGGCAAAAAGGACCGTTTGAAATTATGCCTGGGGGGGATGAGTTATGAAAAAATCTGTCCTAATGCAGCAGGTTGTGATGGCCCTGACTACTAAGTTAGCATTGCTGGAGCCTGGAGACTCTCCCAGGGGGACCAGTAATGATGGAAAATTGCACGTGCTATTAGCCTGTTTTCACACTGGACTTAGCAGCTACTAGAAAGGTGATGGTTCTCTGGAAATTACAGAATAGTTGACTGGATTCTTTTTGTCTCCATAAACCAGTGGAGGAAATGGGATTCTCTCCTTTGCATGATTTCCTGTTACTAATTAGAATATTAAAATCTTATGGAACAAAAGGGTGACCAAAGTCTGAGTTCGAAACTCTGCAGTGACTATATTCACTTAGAAAGAATTAGGTGGGCTTCCCTGGTGGCACAGTGGTTGAGAGTCTGCCTGCTAATGCAGGCGACACGGGTTCAGGCCCTGGTCTGGGAGGATCCCGCATGCCATGGAGCGGCTAGGCCCGTGAGCCACAACTACTGAGCCTGCGCGTCTGGAGCCTGCGCTCCGCAATGAGAGAGGCCGCGATAGTGACAGACCCGCGCACCACGATGAAGAATGGCCCCCGCTTGCCACAACTAGAGAAAGCCCTCTCACAGAAACGAAGACCCAATACAGCAAAAATAAAATTAATTAATTAATAAACTCCTACCCCCAACATCTTCTTAAAAAAAAAAAGAATTAGGCAAGGCATTATTTTGAATCCTCATATTTCAATTGTGTGTGACAGAACATGGAGTTGCATTAGAGTTTTATCATCAGAGTAAGAGGATACAGTCCGGGGAGGTTGGGTTTTATGAGACCCAGATTGCTATGAACATGTACCACACATTATTAAATTTTTACCTCACATCCTCCGAATGCTTGCCCTTGTTTTCCTTTCCTGGACCAATTCCCAGCTCCTTGGTGAACTTGGGTGCCACACGTGCTGGACAAATCCGTGGAGGATGCTCTGCTCAGGGTCCTCTTCCCACCTGCAGTGAGAGGAGACAAGTGGGCCTCTGCCCTGGGGAAGACAAGGACCGCTCCCTGAGGCAAGCATCTCTACCATGGAAAGGTTCACTGTGGAGAGGAAAGCGCCTCTCCTGCCAGGAGCTCAGCTGATCTCTCAGACCAAGTTTAAGTGTCTGACAGGAACAATGTGCTGTCCCTGGAAGTCAGCACTTCCTGGGTTCTAGGAGCTTCCTGACCAAAGCTCCAGCCTGGCGGCCAACCCCCTGTCTGTCAAGGTGCTGATGGGAGCCCTCCCCCCCGCCAAAAGAGTCATCTCTCAGGCACCAATGTACTGCGCTTTCATTTATCAGGGTTTCCTTGGTGTTATGGGTTGAATTGTGTCCCTCACAAAATATGATGAAATCCTAACCCCCAGTTCCTCAGAACATGATCTTAATTGAGATAGGGTCTTTACGGAGGGGATCAGGGTAAAGTGAGGTCATTAGGGTGTGCTCTAATCCAATATGACTGGTGTCCTTATAAAAAGGAGAACTTTGGGGCTTCCCTGGTGGCGTAGTGGTTGAGAATCTGCCTGCTAATGTAGGGGACACGGGTTCGAGCCCTGGTCTGGGAGGATCCCACATGCCACGGAGCAACTAGGCCCGTGAGCCACAACTACTGAGCCTGCGTGTCTGGAGCCTGTGCTCCGCAACAAGAGAGGCCGCAATAGTAAGAGGCCCGCGCACCGCAATGAAGAGTGGCCCCCGCTTGCCACAACTAGAGAAAGCCCTCGCACAGAAACGAAGACCCAACACAGCAAAAATAAATAAATTAATTAAAAGCAAAAGTACGAATGCCACCGTGACACAGAGGAAAGATGCCATCTACAAGCCAAACACAGATCCTGGAATGATCCTTTCCTCACAGCCCTCAGAAGGAACCAACCCTACTGACAGCTTGATTTTGAAAATCTAGCCTCCAGAACGGAGACAATACATTTCTGTTGTTTAAGCCACCCAGTTTGTGGTACTTTGTTATAGCAACCCTAGGAAACTAACACACTTGGCTTTCTCTCCTCCAAGACTAAGCAGGTCAGGAGCAAGGGGGAGCATATCTACATCTGAGTCAGTCCTATTTTGGATGGGATTCAACAGTGGAGTGAAGGAAACAAGCTCAACAAGGGCCAAGCAGTGTTATTAGGAATATTATAAGGGATCTGGTCCCTCATAGGGGATTGAGTCCTTTGACCCAAAATCTAAATGTAATGGACACATAGACTGTGTGTGTGTGTGTGTGTCCCATAGGACAGTGGGTGCAAAATGGTTATCCAGAAGTGAGGTCCCCAGAAGGCTCCCACCAGGCTTTGTTCAGGGTGGTGCACAGGTGGTATCATGACTTCCATATTTCTGCCCTACCCAACAGTTCCTATCCAGCATGGTCTTCAGTCAGAAAGTAAACCTCTCTAAGAATCTGCCTGCCAATGCAGGGGACACGGGTTCGAGCCCTGGTCTGGGAAGATCCCACATGCCACGGAGAAACTAAGCCTGCGAGCCACAACTACTGAAGCCTGCGTGCCACAACTACTGAAGCCTGTGCACCTAGAGCCCGTGCTCCACAACAAGAGAAGCCACCGCAATGAGAAGCCCGCACACTGCAATGAAGAGTAGCTCCCGCTCGCTGCAACTAGAGGAAGCCCACGCACAGCAACGAAGGCCCAATGCAGCCAAAAATAAATAAATAAATTTATATATTAAAAGAAAGTAAACCTCTCTGCCAAAATAGCAAAATACAGATTTGTCTATTAAAATAAATTAATGTAAAAATATTAAGCTTCTCGAAAAGAAGTTTCCATAGACATAAAGAGCAGCAGCTTTAGCTGAATTTCATGATCTAAATGACTGGTTGCTTCTTCTTAAAATCTGTCAAGAACGCTGATGGCTTGGGAAAAAAGTCACAGACAAGGTTGTACTTGAGTTTAACTGAAACAAAGCAGAGATTGGATTTTTTTTAAAAACCAGCCAGGTTTTTATAAATGGAATTTAAAATATATAGATAAGAAGACATTCAAAAGACAAAACAGAAATGAATCTCTCTCACAATGAGAGCTTCACGCATTCTTTCATTCGCCCACACCTTTCCATTCCTCCCTCCACATAAATTCATTCCTGGCTAGAGTTGCCAGAAAAAATACAGGACACTCAGTCAAATTCGAATTTCAGATAAACAAGGAACACACACACATACACAAACATACATTTAGTATACCAAATGTATATACCTTACACATATATGCATATTTATTAATAAATAGATTTATATATATTATGTAATATATAATTTCCTAACTATATAATATAAAAATATATTTAATATACATTTTAGTATAAGTATATACCAAATATTGCATGAAACACACTTAAATACTAAAAAATAATCTGTTGTCTATCTGAAATTCAAATTTACCTGGGCATCCTTTGTGTGTGTGCTAAATCTGGCAACCCTGCTCCTGGCCCCAAAGCCAGGCCCCTGACAGCTCCGATGGAAGGTGTGGCGGTGAGTCCTAATGAGGATTATATTTATCCAGTGGGGTGGCTGTACTTCCTCCCTGCTCTAGCGAGAGGCCCTGAAGTTCACGGGGTTACCCCTCCGAGGCAATGACCGTGGGTAGCTGTCGGCCCCCAGGGTGGAGTTTCGGGGCTGAATCCTGAGGACAGTGGGGAAGCCTCCCGCCCCGAGGACGGGGCGCCAGGTCTATCCGCCCGAGAGACGAACAACGAAAGCGGCAGTGACTCCCTTTGGCCTCCAGGGGTCCGAGGAGAAGCAGCTCGGTCCTGGGAGTGGGCAAAGCGGACATGGTCGGGACTCCTGTTCTCCCGTAGCTCGGGCGTGGCTCCGGCCACAGGAGCTCGCGCCGCGGGCTCACAGGAAGGCGCCCCGGATGTCCCGGCTCCTGACGGCCTGCTCCCGGCCTCCTCGGCCGCCTCGCGCCCCCTGGCGGCGGCATCTGGACACGCCGCTCACTCGCTGAGCCCGTTCCCGCCTGAATCCCAACACGTGCACGGAGCACCTGCACTGGAGGTGGAGAGTCCTGGGGAAACTAGTGCTTCGTGGGGCAGGGCAGAAGAAAGTGACCGTTTCCACCGAAGACACCTCTTTCAAGGTCTTCAGAGACAAGGGAAGACCTGAGCTCCTGGTAGGAAGTCTCCTAGGGACAATCGCACTGCTCCTGAGAGCATCTTTGCCCTCGTCTTCCACAGGTATTAGGTAGCTTAATGCTCCGCTGGCCCCATCACTTAGACCACCTTGAGTAAGTGTGATAGGGAATCCATCTTTTTAACTACAAGACTTGCCAAACTGTAAGAAAAATACCAGTAGACATCTTGCTCAGTCAAAATTAGTAGTATCTTTTGCTGCAAACGCAAAACAAAAAGATGAAGGTCTCGTGTCTTGTTTTACCTTACTCACACAATGATTCCATCCTCTCCCCTTCTCACAATGCTGTACAGACGTTCTCTAGGCAGACAAAAAAATCAAGAGACAGATGTTCCAAGTGAAAACCAAGGGCAAGACATGTCCTAACCGCCAAATGACTGTCTCTTGCCCTCCTTCTCCACCCAAAGCAAGTTAACTGACAAATACTGTCAAGGTCTTCATGGTGGGTGGTTTTTTTATGTGTCCACTTGGCTTGGCCAAGGTACTCTGATATTTTGGTCAAACACTGGATGTTGCTGCGAAGGTATTTTTTTAAACGAGAATAACATTTCAATCAGTAGACTTTAAGTAGATTATCCTCCATAATGTGAGCAGGTCTCATCCAATCAGTTGAAGGCCTCAAAAGGAAAAAGATTCACTTCCCCCAAGGAAGGAAGGAATTCTGCCTCCAGACTGCCTTTGGACTCAAGACTGCATCAACTTTTCCCTGTCTCCCAGCCTGCCAGCAGCCCACTCTGCAGATTCTGGACCAGCCCAGCCTCTACAATCGTGTGAGCCAGTTCCTTAAAACACCTCTTTCTCTCCCTTTCTCTCTCATACATAGATATAGACATATCTATATCTGGCTGGCACCCTGCTCAGCCCAGACCCATCCCTCTCACCTACTCCAGAACTTGGCTCCAGCAATACCCCTCTCTTGCCTTATAAGTTTTTCCTCTCCAGTAGACGATTTCCTTCTGCATAAAACATACTGTTATTGCTCTCATCTTTTTTAAAAAAAATCTTGATTTTATTTCTCTTCCAGCTGCTACTCTCTTTCTTTGGTCATCTTTGTAACAACATTCCTCTAAAGAGTTGTGTGTGCTCTCTGTCTCCAATTCTCTCCTCCCATTCTCTTTGTTTGCCTTTTTTATTGTGAAATACAACACATATACCAAAAAAGGGGGGAGTGGAGGGTAAAAACAGAACCATACAGCTTAATGATTTATCCAAAACAAATACCCTTGCTACCACCATCTAGGTCAAGAAAAATAGCACATTAGCAAGAGCACAGAAGTCTTCCTTATGCTTTCTTCCACTTCCTGCCCATCTGCCCCCAAAGGTAGCCACCATCCTAATTTTTATGATCATCACTTCCTTGATTTATTTTATTGCTTTACCTTCTAGGCATGCATCCCTCAACACTGTACTTTAGTTTTACCTGTTTCTAGAACTTTAAATAATAGGATAAAAAAAATGTCTTCTGTGGCTGGCTTCTTTCATGCAATATCATGTTGGCAAAATTCACCCATGTTGACAAATGTAACTGCATTTCATTTATTTTCATTACTTTATAGAATCCCATTGCACTAGTTATCTATTGCTGTGTAACAAATTATCCCAAGATTTAGCAGGTTAAAACTAACATTAATTATATCACCTATGTCCTGAGAGTCAGGGATCATTTGTGGCTTAGCTGGGTGTTCTGACTTTGGGTGTCTCGTGTAGTTGCAGTCAAGCTGTCGCCTAAGGCTATAATCTCTGAAGACTTAACTAGGGCTGGAAGATCCACTTCCAAATTCACTCACAGGGCTGTTGACAAGACTTGGGCCTCTCCATAGGTCTGCTCATGACATAGATTCCCCAGAGCAAATAGTCCAAGAGGAAAAATGTGAGTGAAGGCGCTCCCAAGATGGAAGCTGCAATGTTTTTTATAACCTAATCTCAGAAGTGACACACTGTCAGTGCTGCTGTTTGCTATTGATCACACAGACCATCCTGGTCCAGTGTGGGAAGGGACCACCCAAGGACATGAGCACCAAGAGTTAGAGATCACTGGGGACCATCTTGGCGGCTCCCCATCACAACCTTTGTATAAACATAGAAAACTTTATCCTTTCTATAATCAATCAATATTTGGATTACTTTTATTTGGGGGCTGTTATGAACATTCTTGTACATGTCTATTGGTGTATATGTGCATGCATTTCTGCTGGATAGATACCTAGAAGAGTAATTGCTAGGTCACTGCCTATGCATAAGGTCAAGTTTAGTAACTAATGGCAAACAGTTTTAGGAAGTGATCTACAAAGTTACAACCCTACCAGGAGTAGATGTGATTTCCAGTTGCTGCATGTCCTCAATACCACTTGGTATTGTCAATCTCTTCAAATTCTGCCATTCTCATGAGCATGTAGTGATATCTCATTGTGGCTTTCATTTGCATTTCCCTGATGGATAAAGAGCTTGAACAGCTTTTTTTAATGTATGTGTTAGGACCTTGGGATATAGTGTTTTGTGAACTGTAGTAGATGTGGAGACATGGCACTCATCTCCTCCTTCCAGGAAGGACTTGCTGCCCAGCAGCTGAGTGGTCCCCAGACAGCCTCCAGCCAGTGGCTCCTTCAGGGTCAGCCTCGGCTGTAGAGAACCACCTTGTCCAAGGTCACGCTCTTCCTGGGGAGCCCATTCTCTGACTGAGCAAGGCAGACTCTAAAGGTACAGCCGTACCAGCCTGACACGG
The DNA here is from genome assembly GCF_964270905.1 of Leucopleurus acutus. Lineage (NCBI taxonomy): Eukaryota > Metazoa > Chordata > Mammalia > Artiodactyla > Delphinidae > Leucopleurus > Leucopleurus acutus. Next base: position 51,071,977 of record NC_139157.1, on the reverse strand, counting down.
CACACAGGACACATTAATGAGCACCCTCCACCAAGTTAGCCTGGGCTTTGCTGGGCCTACATCGAAGTTCATCTCTTTTCTCTGCCCGAACCTGCTCCTTCCCCCTTTTGTTCACAATAAGCATCTTGATTCTTAATAAGCATCTTGCACCACAAACTCCTTCTCAGGGTCTGCTTCTGAAGAACCCAATCCATGACACAAAGCGTCTTTTTAAGCCTATTGCCCATTTTCCTGTTGAGGTGTCTGCCTTTTTTTTTCTTACCAATTTGTTGGTGCTTTTTGTTTAGTATGGATACAACTCCTTTGTTAATTGCATGTATGGCAAATATCTTCTCCCACTCTGGGGCTTGCTTTCTTCATTTCCTTATTGTGTCTTTGGACAGAAGTCCTTCATTTGGATGTAATTCAGTTTCTCAATTTTTTTTCCTTTTTACACATGCTCTTTGTATCCTACCCTAAGGTCATAAATATATTCTCCTATATTCCAAAAGCTTTTATTGTTTTGCCTTTCAATTTTAGACTTATATGCCACCTGAAATTAATTGTTGTATAAAGCATGAGACAGAAGCCATGTATCTTTGTTTTCTTTTTTCCCAAATGGATATCCTATTGTCCCAGCATCATATTTTGAAAATGCCTTCCTTTCCCCCACTGCTCTGCAGCACCAACTTGTCACATATATCAAGTGCGTGAGTCCATCCACACGTGGGGGGCTGTTTTTGGATTCCCATTCTGTATCATTGGCCTCCTTGTCTGCTCTTGTCCCAATACCACACTGTCATAATTCCCCTTCTGAATTTCAAAGCTGCTTGGAGTGGGGTTGTTGTCTCCAGTTGTTCCACTGAAATGGTTCTTATGAAAATCAGCAATACTTCCTCCTGGTTAATCCAGGGGTCAATTCTCAGTTCTCCCCTTTCTTGTCTTCTCAGTGCAGTTGACACCAATGATGATACCTCCTTCTCCTTGACAGCGTCTGCCGGAACGCCACACTCTTGGTTTTCCTCCCAACACACGGTGTGCTCCTTCTCTGTCTCCTCCGCCATCTCGTCCTCACTCCAGCCTGATAGCGTTACCCCTCCTCAGGGCCCAGACGTCTCTCACTTATTTCTTTGTTGATCTCATTCAGTGAGTAAGTGCCGTTTCAACACAAATTTCTATTTTGAGGTGGACCTTGTTCTTAAGCTCTGGACTTACACACTCAGCTGCCCACCTAACTTTTCATTTGAAGAATCTCAAACTAACATATCCAACACAGAACTTCTAATCTTTTCCCCCGAATATGTTCCACGTCTTGCTGACAGCAACTCCATCCTCCTAGTTGCTCAGGCGAAAACCGTAGAAGGATCTTTACTCCTCTCTTTCCCTCATAACAGCACATTCACTTCATTAGGAAATCCTGCTGGATTTACCTTCAAGATATGCACATCCCAAATCCACTGCACCCCACCTCCATGGCTGCCGCCCCATCGAAGCCTCCATGAGGACAAAGGGATAGCTATACAGGCATACCTCGTTTTATGGTGCTTCACAGATTTTTTTTCCCCCACAAATTGAAGGTTTGTGGCAACTCTGTGTCAAGAAAGTCTATCAAAGCCATTTTCCCCATAGAATTTGCTCATGTGTCTTTGTGTCACTCTTTGGCATTTCTTACAATATTTCAAACTTTTTCACTATGATATTTGTTACAGTGATCTGTGACAGTGACCTTTGATGTTACTATTGCAAAAAGATTATGACTCGCTGAAGGCTCAGATGATGATCTGCTTTTTAGCAATAAAGTATTTTTAAATTATGTATGGTTTTTTAGACATAATGCTATTGCACACTTAATAGACTACAGTATAGTGCAAGCATAACTTTTATATGCCCTGGGAAACCAAAAAACTCTTATGACTCACTTCATTGCAATATTCACTTTATTGCGCTGGTCTGGAACAGAGCCTGCAACATCTCTGAGGTACACCTGTATAGCATCTATTGCCTTATAACACATGTAAAAATTCCAGGGAGAATTCTGCAGTAACCTTCTAATTGGTCTTCCTACTTCAACCCCTCTCTCCTTAGTCTTTTTTTTTTTTTTAACATAATAGCCAGAAGTATCCTTTTAAGACATAAAAAGATCAAAACCCTGTCACTCCTCTGCTCAAAACCCAGCAGTGGCTCCCCCTTCACTCAGAGTAGAAGCCGAAGTCCTTAAACAACCTGAAAGGCCCTGCCTTCTGCGACCTTGACCTTCAATATCTCTCTGAGCTCATCTCTTGCTGCTCTCCCCTCGCTCACTCTGCTCCAGCCGATCCAGCCACTTTGATGGCCTCTTTGATGTTCCCCGCACTTGCCAGCCACTCCTGTCTTACAGCCTGTGTGTCAGCTTTGCCCTCTGTCTGGAACACTCTTTCCCCAAATATCTGCACGGCTAACTTCTTCACTCCTGCAAGCCTTGGCCCAAATGTCAGCTTGAGATGAGACTTGTCTTGACCACAAAAAGTGAAACCTGTCCTCCATCTGCCTGACTTGTTTTTCTCTACTTTCTTTTTTCCATCACTCTTATCACCTTCAATTATACTATTTAAATTACTTATCAATTATGTTTATTGTTCATTCTTTTTCTCCTCTTTTAGAATGTACAGCAGGGGTCTTTATTTGCTTTTGTTCTTTTCTGTTTTCTTTGTATCCCAAGCACAGTCTACTGTTAGCTTTGTCCTCCGCCCCTCCCCTCGGCCTCAGGTCCCTGCACCTGGAGCCCATGAGGAACCCGTCAGTGATGGTCTTCCGGGGTAGCCCTGCTGTCGGAAGCAGTGGTGCAAGTAAAGACACGTGGGTTGTACAGTGCAGCCCCTGTGGAGGAAGGTGCCTGGGTCCCAGCTCCAGCTCCGTCACCAACTGTGACAAGTCACTTCTCTTATCTGAGTCTTTGTTTCCATGTCTCTCCCTCACGTCAATGCCTGGCCCTCTGTGGGCGCAGCTGGAAGTGTGATCTACTTCAAACCAGAGCTGCTGAGAAGGGGCCTCCCAGGTTCTCAGCACTTGCATACACGCTGTCATGAACTCCCCACGGTAATGCCCCTCCATGGAGGTAGCACCAAGACTAAAATCCATGGATTCTGTTCCCGTACCTACATTCTGCCTGCTTATATTAGGCTGTGGAGAGATTGGGGGACAGGCACTCGGTTCAATCAGATTATAAGTACCTAGCACTAAATGCAAAGAAAATTTTACGAATCATACAGAGGGAGATGGAGGAAGGCTTTTTTTTAAAGACTTTTTTTTCTCGCTCTACAAATTATTCAACACACTGAAACAGTCACAATTCTACTCAAAACTCAGTTTTAGTATTAGCAAACCTAAAATCATCTAAAGTGCGCTGCCCCATTTGTGTCATTCCTGACGCTCGGAGCGATACCCTGTCATCAAGTCAGCAGACTTGAAAGATGTGGAGGTTCAGTGTATAAAGAAATAATACTGTGAGTCATAACACTAGTTTCATCTCCAATTCTCAAAAGCACTATTCGGAAAATCACAGTAATCCTCATAATTTGCATGATAATGGGCCCGGATCAGCATTTTGTGAGTGGGGTAGGGAAGCTGGAGCAGGATCTCAGGATGGTGGAGAAAGAGCAGCTGCAGAGTCCGAAACCAGGAGTTGGTTGTGGGGAAAACAGCAACTCCGAGACATTTGGAAGGGATGCCCTGCTTCCCTTCAACTTGGGGTACCTTTTCTGGTGCTCTCCCTTCTCTCTCTCATATATGTGTTGTCACATCAAGAAGAGGAGGCTCTGGAAAATTTTGGAAATTTGATGTACAGCACAGCCAGCAACAGGAGTCCCAGGAATGTGGCAGAGAATCAAGAAATTATAAAAAGCTGGAGAGGGCTTTCCTGGTGGCGCAGTGGTTGAGAGTCCGCCTGCCGATGCAGGGGACGCGGGTTCGTGCCCCGGTCCGGGAAGATCCCACAGGCCGCGGAGCAGCTGGGCCCATGAGCCATGGCCGCTAAGCCTGTGCGTCCGGAGCCTGTGCTCTGCAACGGGAGAAGCCACAGCGGTGAAAGGCCCGCGTAACGCAAAAATTAATTAATTAATTAAAAAATAAAATAAAAATAAAAAGCTGGAGAAACTTTGGATGTGATTATAAAGCAAGTAGACTAATTTTTACAAAGATATAGATGCAGAGTAATCCATATAAATGAGGGAGGCTAGAGTTATCCCAGTAATATTACTGAATGTCTCCTTGGGAGTTCTCAGATGCACTTTAAATAAAAATCATGATTTTTAAAAAGGCACCCATTGAATTTTAGTCACATGCTTAATTTTTCATCGAAATATCAGCAAATTTGACTACCCTCCCAATTCATCATCTCTAAATGACTTTTCACAGTAAAAAAAAATAATAAATATTCTCTCAAAGGATGGTCAGATGCCAGCACGACTGTTCAGAAGAATATTTCAGCAGTTCCTCAATTATTTCAACCAAAGACACTCCAAAGACTCCCTGGACTTGGATAGCATCTTAGGAAAAAGGGCACCACTAAAGGAAGGGCAGCTGTTCTACAAGGATCCACTCACTTGGAGGCACATGTTCAGTTTGTTGGGAAGAGTGGGATTTTGGGGGCGGGGGGCAGGACACGTTTTGGGTTGAGGTTTTGGGCAAAGGTACAGAGGCAATTATCAAAATCTTTTATGGTTATAATATATAACAGCTATAGTGTTCATTTTTAGACACCCTGTTTGCACTATCACACTGCTCTGGATTCAATTTGGAAAATTCTGTATTTTTTTTAGTTGGTGCACATGTTAAGTGAACGGTCTTCAACTGTAACATAAAACTATCTTTGACAATAAAACATTTGCAAGAAGTTTAAATGCACACTATTCTCAAGGAACATGGCCTCACTGGTCCTAACGGTCACTAAATAGAACTCATTCTCTTTGAAAATAAGTACTCTATACCTCTTTGTAAATAGAAGTTACTATATATTTTGAATTCCAACTTTTGAGAGACAATTTTCTATGAATATCTCATGTTTCTGCAAACCTTGTGAGCAGAGGCACACTGCTTTTGTTCCAGACTATCTTTTTATGTGTGCATAGGAAACAGCCTCGGAAGAAAGAGTATCTCCCTCTTGGGCAGCTTTGCTTGCATACTCTTTTTTTTTTTTTTTTTTTTTTTGCGGTACGCGGGCCTCTCACTGTTGTGGCCTCTCCCGTTGCGGAGCATAGGCTCCAGACCCGCAGGCTCAGTGGCCATGGCTCACGGGCTCAGCTGCTCCACGGTATGTGGGATCTTCCCGGACCGGGGCATGAACCCGTGCCCCCGCATCGGCAGGCGGACTCTCAACCACTGCGCCACCAGGGAAGCCCTGCTTGCATACTCAAAGAGTAGGTTTCAATTCCTCAGCATGTGCAGCATCCACCTGAGCTACTCCAATCAGCCCCATGGAACTTGGGAGACAGAGGAGTAGATGGGGAACAGGAAGCTCACGCAGCCTCCAGTGCCTCTGACTTGGGAGTCTCCTGTCTTCTGCCAGCATCCATGGCACTGTGGCAGGTTAACTTGTTAGCTTGCACACACAGTAAAAATCTCAGACCCTTCAATAGTTTTTGACACCTACCATCCAAAAATTAATTTTGTAGAATAAAAGGATTTTTTTTGTCCTACCTGACTTCCCACCTCTCTCAAGCAATCTAATACATTTGTATTAACAGACGTGGATTGTCTTTGGGAGTTTGTTGCAAAGGGGCTTAATGTTTCTAGCCAGAAAACCGAGAAGTAAATTTAATATATTCAAGGACACATGTAATAAAGGCTAGGGTTAGACAGGAATACAAAACATTAAAGGGAAGGAGGTAAGCCTAGAAGGTGGCGATAGAAATAAATTACACAGTCATGTCTTTAATTTTGGTTCTTTGTGTCACAAACTAAACCATTCTTTGCTAAAGAAAATTATAGCCCTATCGCCCTCTACCGGAACCAGGCTAGAAACTACAGGGAAATAGTTTTAAAGTTCTTTATGGAATCTGCTCATAATTATCCAGATTTTAAAGTGTACACTTCAGGTTTCCAGTAACCCAGCCTGGCAGGTTAATGCTGGACCATCTAGTGCCGAAAAGAGTGGACAGTCCTTCTCATGCTCACCTGTAATTTGTAGCAGCCACTGACTGCAGGGACCACTAACAGAGCTGTAGACTTTGCTGGAAGTCCCTGGAAGCCACACCTAGCACTTCTGCCCTCACCTGTCACACTTTCTTTCCATGGACAACAGCTGCTTAGAACCCTCCCCTCATCTATTAACCCCATCACCAAACCTACTCAGTCCCACCTCAAAAAATATCACTTTGCTACACAGTGAATGCCAACCCTTCAATTCCAGCAGAGTAGCATCATTTTGTGAACTCAAATGGTGAGTGCCAAAGGTCCAAACCTTCACTTTTGCTTAAATGGCGGTATATCAACACTTCAAAGCAGCCTATGCAAATATTTTGATCATGCATTGAAATCAGAAAAGAATGTATAATGCACCAATAAATGTATTATTTATTTACAAATTATAGAAGTGTACAATTGTACAATATATTATGTACATTATAAAACACACAAAAATAGAAATTTAAAAGGCTGAGATTAAATACAAACAACTGCTTTAACATTTTCCCAGTGGACTGATTACCTGCATATTCCTGGGAGGTACACGCCCCCACCTGAAGCCACAGCCCTAAAGCAGGCCAATGATTGCTAGACTTGAATTTTTAGCTCAAGTTACAGAAAAATGTACAAGATCACAGCTTTTATTTTAGTTTTGCAAAATAGCTCTAGCATCAAGTTTGAATGTGTGAAGATGCTTGATGCTAACTTTTTAAGACATATTTGGGCTAATCACTGCACAGCTGGTAGGTAAAATGTCACATTATGGTTCACTGATAGCTGTTTCAGTTACTATAAGGCAGATTAAATAGGGGATTTCATGGAGTTGAATAAGAATATTTGGGGAGGAAAATGCTTTAAAGAAACACTTAATAATAAAGGATGAAGGTTTGCCTTTTTCTTTTTTTAAGCCAACAAGTAGCTAGCACCTTAAAAAACTCCTCTGCCTACAGTGGAAAGACAAACTAAAAAAGGCATTCCAAACAATGGTCATCAGCCAATGCAAATGGATTAAAACAGACTGCCACAAATCTGCCTGCCCTAATACCTATGAGTCATTAAGGACACAAATTCTTTGATTTTTACAGCCCCAGTGTCCAATCACAGACCCAGCCACACTGAAACTCAGTAAATATGTGATGATGAACAACCCCTCAAAAAATATGCGAAGTGCTTGCTGAATTGCATTTGAAGTAACAATTGTTGCTAAAGGCCACTCCAGTATCTGGTTTTGATTGGCTGAAGTGAATAACTGGATAAATATTATGGTTGAGAATTATATGCTCAGAGAACCTCATTACATTCCTCAACACCCTTGCTCCCTTTTTCCACATCAGTCCATTGGTGTCCACCCACTCTGTTTCCACCCAGGGCCTGAGCTTCCACCTCGCAGTGGAGCCCTGCAGCCAGACAGGCTCAGCATCCTTCTGCACCCCTCAGTGCAAGCTGGGAGAAATACAGTAATGTTCTACACAGAAAACCTTATTCAATGTACTCAATTTTTAAAAAATATTCACAAACTTTTTTTTTTAATTTTAAAGGACATGAACACCTGACTTCAAGATTGAGATATGCACATGGGGCCTAAATCAAGTTTCATAACACAAAAATTTACAACTGAAAGACTTTCAATTGTGGTCTCCTCTGGACGAGTACCTTTTGTTTTAATAGGTACTTTACCAATTTAAAGAGAAAAATATTATACAATTTAAGTAGCTTAATTTCATAAATAACCAGTTTCACTTTGTATATGCACACTGAATGTTTTCGCCTATATATTCATCTATTCTGTTGACAAAACGTCAGTGTTTCTTGATGGGAACAAAACTGAAACTGCACTCAGTGAAAGTTTCCATTTGATTAAATGCAAACCAGAGTAAATTAGTTATTAAATCTCAATAATAGAGAAAGAAAGAAGGGATGTAGAATTCAGAGACTTGCTGGAAAGATGAGAACTATAAAATGAAGGCTCAGTTCTTTCACTATTGCAATATGGAAAGCGCTCATTAGAAGAAAATGTATTATTTGGTTAGGAAGTACACATATATCACACAAATGGCAAAGGAAAACAGGCTAGTAGGGTTTCCTAATGAGGTGATGCTGTTTTTTTTAAGCACTGTGATGAGTTACTGGGTTGTAAAACCATCCTCTAGCCTTAAAATCAGAAAGAAGCCAGTTTGAATAACTTACAAAGCCTCTTTAAGACAAAATAGCCACTAGAATAGAAATACTTTTCTTGAAAAGTATCTTTCAAGAAAACCAGGAGTGCGCATACTACACATTGTTTCATTTGCTCGCTTTCCTTGCCTTCATGCCACCTGCGTTTTCTCTAAACTCTCCTTTCACTGGATGCTACAGGCTGGCTCACTCCCTTCCACCTCACTTAGGTGGCCAGCAGCTTCCCAGCAAAACCTGACTCGAAAATTAAACCCACCCTCTACTTATAAAATGAAACAAATCCTCAGTGGCACTTCTGCTTCCCAAGGAAGGGTCTCACTAACACCTTTAAAAGAAAAATAGGTGATGGAGGTTCCAGTGAAAAAATTGCTTTGACCGTATTATAGGAAGTATTACATCCTAAATTTAGAACCCAAAAACCCCCCATTCATGTTTTTGGTTAAGTTTCAAATTTTATTTCCAACTACTGCAGTAACAAAATGCCAGTGGTAATTCTGCATGGAAAGTGACAACCTTCTAAGTAAAGAAGGTCACAAATTAGTATTCCAAGAGTACTTTGGTCTGTGGAGATTTTGATAGGAGAGGATTATTACAATCAGTCCTATAATAGAGACATGCTTCCTCCGTATCTAGTAATACCTCAATAACTCAGCATGTACACATTTCTGCTCTTTATACGCACTCCCTTCCAGGTTGTACTGTGTGAGAGTGTGAGGGGAAAATTCTTCCCAATCATGGGTTTTTCTATAGTATACAGAAATAGCAATCACATCAGCAGTCATGTACATTATTATTAAATTTTTAGTTGAAAAATAAAAGAATGAGTTATCCTATCATATCCCTTTCTGGGAGTAAAAAGACACACCATTACAAACGTAAAATGAGTCAAACTTCTATTTTATTGACAGGAGTCCAAAATGAATACAAAAAAATGCCTCGTTTGCATGTTATATTTTTCCTTAAAAGGCTTCTGATAGAGTCAGGTAGATTAAAAGCTAAGAATGTATTTCAGCTTTTATAATGAACCTTTTAAAAAAGGTTTAATAACATAAGTCACCAATATCAGAGAACATATGGTCCCACAATCATTTTTAGATCTACAGCTTATAAAAAGAATTAGATCCTGTATTGATCTGCTAAAATAGAGGCTTAAAAATGTTTTAAGCCATTAAAAGCCATTTTTATAATCTGATAACTCTGGGCAATTAAAAGAAGGAAAATCCCAAAATGTAGCCCTCTATATTATGTGGAATGTGACAGAATGCCAACTTACGACCAAGATAGGCAAAAATAAAATGTTTAAAGCTATGAATGGAGCTGTTATAAATACTCTTGTATCACTGCAAAATGTCAATAAGTGAATAGAGCTTACCAAGAGATTAAAACTTGAGCAGATGTTACTTAAAACATTTGTGGTGTTTACCATACTTTAACGTTTGTTAAAACTAAAGCTAAACAAAGAAAAGTCGCTCATTTATAGACTGTTTTTCATGTACCTTTACTTTCACTGGGACCATAAATGATCAGATAATACATAGCCCACACTTCTGGACAGTTATAACAAAGGGTTTATTATCATTTGCAGATGAAATAAATGCACCATCCCATACTTGAAAGGCTTTCACAAGCCTTAAGCATTTTTCAGACTGTACCAAGGCACCACCACTGCCTAGTTATATTATGCACCAATTTCTAGTAAAGAACTAACACCTCCTTCAACATCAGTTCTGCACTGTTTCTGGTTTATTACACACTTCCAAAACAGCAAAAATTTGCAAATATGTGCAAATACTGTGGTCCATTCATAGTACTGCTTAGTCATCATCTTCCTCCTCTTCTTCCTCTTCCTCAAAGCTATCTTCAAAGCCCTCGCTGTCCTCCTGGTCTTCATCCCCCTCTACTGCTGTATCCCACTGTGGGTGATTTTCTGGCACAGGCTTAGCCTCATGAACTTCCAACTATAAAAAAGAATTAAATGTAGACTTCAGAAACTTGGGGAGGAATAATGGGAGAAATACCTGGTAAAGAAAAGGTTTCTTTGACTGCAGCAATTATAAAGAAATAGATTCTATGCTTTTAACTCTAAATTTAACATACTTAGAACAGATATTCATCCCAGAAATAAAAAGGTGAATCTACTAACACATAAGTATAGTTAAATTTCTAATGTAGTTTGATTTTAGGAGCTTATACTATTTATCCTGTGGCATGAAAGATGAATAATTGTGATTCTTGAGTGAGAACACTGAGTAATGTCTTAATAAGTCTTCTGCTGATGAAGAAAAACTCAAGTGTGACTTCCAAAGAGATATTTGCAGCCTCCAGACTCATGAAGTAACATTCTACAGCCAATGGAAAGAAATGCAGTATTCTCGTGGGGGAAAAAAAGGTATGCCTTTGCTGGCTCCCTTCTCTTAGGTCTCCAGTATACAGTGCAACAATATTTCTTCAGCACAATCTCTCTAACACAATAGCATGCCTCTTATAAAAAGCTCAAGTGAAACAGTAAACACTGATGGGAGTGTGCTTCAAATGATACACAAATGTATACTCTAAAATGATCAAAAACAAATTAGTTTTGGAAATCAATAAACACTACAATGGAATCTGTGGGAAAACACATGTGCTTTTTAAAGAAAACAGAACCCATTTGGTGAGGCCCTGTAAAGTTACAGCATATTACAGCACATTAAAATGTATCACGTAAGTTATACTCAAGGTTCTAAATCATTACACTCTGTTAATACAACTTAAGTTTATTATTGAAAGAGTAGTCCATCAAGTATATTACCTAAAAGTATGAGATGACCTCTTTTTCTATTATTCTACATTTCAAAACTAGAAAACCTTCCCCAGTATATTAAGCACTTATTCAAATAGACAACCATATGCAATGCATAGTCATTATTCTTACCTTCAATGGTTTAATCTGATCCAAACCCATATAGGAGTCTGATCTTAGAAACACTGTATATTGATAATTTCCAGGCTTTCCTGGTGCAGGAAACTTCAGTTCTACCTAGAATATAAAATCAGCACTTAAAATCTATATTTTGAGGAGTGGAAGAAACAACAGCTCACTCCTAAAATATTTAGACCAGAGTATTTAATAGCTAGGGTTTACTCAGATGACACAGGAGGTCCTAATAAATGTTACAAAAGTTCTAACAACAACAAATACACACATATATGACGTTTATGTCATATATATACTATACAAAAAGAAAACAAAAAGAGGCAGAATTGATGGGGTTAATTTCTATCTCCACAATTCAAGAAAGCATATTTAAAGCAACCAAGTTCTATGTTGACCATCACATCTTGACAACTTGAAGAAATTAAGTTGGGTATAGAAGTAAAATAAATGAAATGGACTAAAATAGACTTCACCAGAGAGGAAAGAGTTCTTGCCAAATTTTCTTATTTCTACGACAAACGCTGTGAGATAATAGAAAATATATACATTGGTCTCTGCCCTCAGTTCCAGGTAAAGAGCTCCTCAAACCCCTGTAATTTCCTAAGTGATAAGAGCACAAGGAGCATCTTTCGTTCTAATATTTGGTCTTTGACTCTGGTTCCTGACACTGACCTTATAAATCCCTTGGAATTTCCTGGATAAGAATGAGTTCTCTTCTAATGAGGTGGCTCTTGGTGGGCTCCTAGATGAGGACTGGTCACCAGAAAGCCCAAACCATGATGAGAGGCTTAGAACTTTTAGTCCCACGCCCCCAGTCTCCAGAGAAGGGCTGGAAACTGAATTAATGATCAATTACGCCTTTGTGATAAAGCCTCCATAAAAATCCCTGAAGTAGGGGTTCTGGAAGCTTCCGAGTTGGTGAACATGTGCAAGTGCTGGGAGAGTGGATTGCTCAGAAAGAGCATGGAAGCTCCATGCCCCTTCCCACATACCCTGCCCTAGGTATTTCTTCCATCTGGATATTCATCTATATCCTTTATCATATTATTTTCATAATAAACTGGTAAATATGTTTCCCTGAATTCTGTGAGCCATTCTAGCAAATTATTGAACCCAAGGAGGGGGATCATGGGAACCACGATTTACAGCCAGTTGGTCAAAAGTATAGGTGACAACCTGGGACTTGTGACTAGCATCTAAAGATGGAGAGCGGGGGAACAGCAGTCTTGTGGGACTGAACCCTTAACCTGAGGTAGATATCCAGGTAGACAGTGTCAGCACTGAGTTAAACTACAGGACACTCAGCTGGTGTCACAGCGAATTGCTTGGTGTGGGGAAAAGCCCACAAACTGGTATCAGAAGTGTTGAGAGTGTGGCAGTAGTGTTAGAGTAAAGGAGAAACACATGGGAGAAGTACGTTTTTTTCTTTACAGATGTCCAATGCCTTACAAGGTCAAAAAGATACGTTATTTCCTATCATATACTAATGAACTTCAAATACAAATATTTACGAACTCTTAGAAGTTTCTAATCCACTTGGACAAAGGAAGAATACATTTTTATGATGACATTTAGATGTTCTGGTAATCTGCCTCCACTTTCCAACATCCAGGTTTTGTTGGCAAGATTATATATTAAAATTTGCCATTAAAACAAACAAGCTAGGGCTTCCTTGGTGGCGCAGTGGTTAAGAATCCGCCTGCCAATGCAGGGGACACGGGTTCAAACCCTGGTCCGGGAAGATCCTACATGCTGCGGAGCAACTAAGCCCGTGCGCCAGAACTACTGAGCCTGCGCTCTAGAGCCCGCAAGCCACAACTACTGAGCCCGCATGCCACAACTACTGAAGCCCGTGTGCCTAGAGCCCATGCTCCGCAACAAGAGAAGCCACCACAATGAGAAGCCCGTGACCACAACGGAGAGTAGCTCCCGTTCACCGCAACTAGAGAAAGCCCGCGCCCAGCAACGAAGACCCAACACAGCCAAAAATAAATAAATAAAATAAATAAATTTATAAAAAAAAACAAACAAGCTAGAAAACATCATGGGAGAATTTTTTTTTAATTAATCTCAAAGTTTGGCCCCTCTAACATCAAACCTACAAATCATAAAAGAAAAAGACTACTAAATCATACCACCAAACACCCAAATAAACCAATGGATAAACAAATGAGTAAATATTTCTATTTTTGCTTGATAAAAACAGCCACAATAGTACGACAAACTGGGGAGAAATATCTGCAACACACATCACAAATGGCTGATTTCATAATATTTAAACAAAAATAAAGTCCCAAAACCAATTTAAAAGACCAATATAACCCAACAAAAATGAACGATGGTCACAAACAGACACACAAAGAAATATGATTCAAATACACTGAAAGATGTACAGTTTCCCTCTTAAGAGAAATATAAAATTAAACTACACTGAATACAGCCAGCATAGTAAAAATTGATTCAGGCAAGAATCATCAACATATGCTAAAATGAGTGGGTTAAAGACTGTTGGAGAACAGGGTATTCACAGAGTGTCCAAGTATCACCCCACAGATTGGAGGAAGACATACTTTTTACAACAGAGAAAAGACTTAACTAAATGATCAACCATAATATATCACCAATATCAGGCAAACTAATATAATGTGCCCCTGATGTGATGCACTAAGAAGGTTATTACATCACCTACGCAGTATTTTTGCCAAAAATATTTGAGAAGACTATAAGCGTGAGTAACCAATAAGACAAATTCAGATTAAGAGATATTCTATAAAATACCTTGCCTGGACTCTTCAAAAATATCAATGGCTGGGACTTCCCTGGTGGCGCAGTGGTTGGGAGTCTGCCTGCCAATGCAGGGGACACGGGTTCGAGCCCTGGTCCGGGAAGATCCCACATGCCACGGAGCAGCTGGGCCTGTGAGCCATGGCCGCTGAGCCTGTGCGTCCGGAGCCTGTGCTCCGCAACGGGAGAGGCCCCAACAGTGAGAGGCCCACATACCGCACACACACAAAAAAAATGTTAAAATTACTCTCAAAAATACCCTTAAGTTGGTACCAACTCTAAGTGTCAAATAAACAAGAAACTACTTCATACATGTACTACTTGGTTAGAAAGGTGGGAAAAAACTTTTTGGATTAAAAATCATCATCATAGATCTTGAAATTCAAAGCCTTGCTCTTGTCCACCAAGTCTGGGTAGACAGAACTTCTTCCTAGAAAAATAACATAAAAAATCAAGAAGAAAAACAAGAAAATCCAAGGGCAAAATATGTTCGTCACAAAGCTATATTACTGATGTCACTGACAGCGGACAAAGCAATGTAACAAAAAATTCCACTCTAAAAAACGAATCACCAGTTCTTATATTTGTTTTTTAAGACAAAAGGTATATATCTGAGCACTAACCCAAAGAGGATAAAAATAATAAATTTTTGTAAAACATAATTAAATTCTGGAGATAAGGTAAGGCATGTGTTCTTAGATAGTAACAGTGAAAACTCCCCAAAATAAGTTGAGAACAAGGTTTTAGAAGACTACCAAGTTGTAGTTCAGTACTTTATAAATTTCCAATGAGCTCCCTCCAAAATATGTCAGAGAATAGTTATAAAATGTGTCTTAAATAAAATGTAATAAGCCAAATATGATAAACTGATTTCTACACTGTTTTCTATATTTAAATAATGTTGTTGGATAATTACCTCTTCCATATCTTTTAGTGTGCACACATGATATGGCATAGATATTAATGTCTGTTCCTTCCTATCTGCGATATAAAGCCACCACCATTCTTGTTTTTCCTGCAAAGAAAAATAAATATAAATAACCAAAAAGAGTTAGAGAAATACAATTTTGCCTTGTCTCATTTTAGCAGTATGGTTATCCCTTGGTACCTGAGGGGGACTGGTTCCAGACACGCCCCCCCACACCCACAATGTGGACACCAAAATCCATGAATGCTCACAGCCTTTATATAAACTGGTGTCGTATTTGCATATGATTTGTTTCATCTCTAGATTACTTACAATATCTAATACAACGTAAATGCTATGCCAGTACCCAGCAAATTCAAGTTTTGCCTTTTGGAACTTTCTGGAATGTACCCCCCTAACATTTTCAATCCATAGTTGGTCAAATTCATGGATGCAAAACCCACAGATGCAGAGGGCCAACTGTATTTTCCTTGTTTTATTCGTTGCTGTATCCCCAGCACAGACTCAGTGCCTGGTACAAAATAGATGTCAATAAATATTTACTGAATGAATAAATTGTTCTTAACTATTTGTAGATCTGCTCTCCACAACACTTTTGTATGTAATTTTGGTGTTTCAAATGGCCCCTTAAACGCTATTGATGAACCTCTGTATTAAAAGCCCGATTAATTGTAAATGACAAAAGATATGCTAAAAAAGAAAACAGTATGAACTATTACAATATCGTTTAGCAAATAATCTTAGTAATGTTACCTAGTAATAAGCAAAAGCCAGAAAGTAGGAATGGAACGGACTTACAACAATATCAGAAATTAATATATTAAAACACATTACTCATAAGAGAGCATCTCAGATTCTAAGCGCCTGTTTATACCTTTTACTGCACATGATTTTAATAAGCTCAGCATTTTTAGTTGTACTTCATAAAAGATTAGGACCAGAAAAAGAGCTGGGTAAAAAAATTGCCACCAGAATGCACAATGGTAGCAGAGAGCACTGACAGGAGACAAAAATCTATTAAAACAAAAATTAGAAGACTAGTCTGGAAGTACAAAACTTCAGTGTGCCCAGCAACTATCACTGTATTACAGCACAGGTCCGTAACTAAACAGTCATCTTCTTCGCATCCACTGTTTAAGAACTGGATAGAGACAATATCTTTCTAAAATGGCTTTTAAAAAAAAAAAGCTTTGTAGCTAAAAATAAACTCTAGGATATTCCAAATAATCAACCAAAAAAAAACAATAGACTATTCTAAAGTCTCAATTATCCAAAAGAAGGTTAAAAAAAATAACTTTTACTGAAAATAGTTTCGTAGGAAAAATGTTTGTTTCTAAGCCAAAAACACTTGCACTTTCTATTGCATTTCAATCCTAAGATATTAAAATTTGTTTTATTATCTTTCTAATAATGCTACACTAAGTTCAGCTAAAAGTTTTTGTTTAAATGCCTTAAACTACAAGGCACTGCAACATTAATAAGCAGAATAACAGATCACAAGTGCATGATTAACCCAACTTCTGCTCAACCCAAGGGTTAAGACTACCACAACAGGTATATGTGTATATATATGTTCGTCTATGAGTGTTTTGCACACACAAAATGGGTAAAACGTAACAGACTCAAAATAGAGTTCAGTTGTACCTCACAGGAGATTGGTTCCAGGACCACGCCACCTCCAGGATACCAAAATTCATAGATGCTAAAGTCTCTTACATAAAGTGTCATTGTACAGTTGGCCCTCTGTATCTGCAGATGCAGAACCCACAGACACCGAGGGCCAACTGTATAAACATCTGGCCTTTGTGAGCCAGAGTCTCTGCTGCAACTACTCAACTCTGCCACTGTATTGCAAAAGGAATGAGTGTGACTCTGTTCCAATAAAACTTCATTTACAAAACAGGCCAGGAGGCAGATTTGTCTGTAGACAGTAGTTTGCCAATGCCTGTTTTAAAGCCATCCAGACCTGATTATTTCACTTCTCTAAACCTCACTTTTTTCTGTTAAGTAATGAATGCCTACCTCACACTGTGTTGTGAAGATAAACCGAGATAATACAAATAAAATATCTGTTAAACTGCCTAGGACACAGAGCACAATAAAATTACAGTTACATTTATATAGCCACTATGGAAAACAGTACGGAGGATCCTCAAAAAATTAAAAATACAACTACCATATGATTCAGCAATTTCACTTCTGGCAATTTACCCCAAGAAAACAAAGTTGCTAATTTGAAAAGGTATGTACACAGCAATTCACCTCATCATTATTTACAGTAGTCAAGATATGGTAGCAACTGAAGTATCCATTGATGGATGAATGGACAAAGAAGATGTGGTACATATATACAATGGAATATTACTTAGCCATAAAAAAAGAATCGAAATCTTGACATTTGAAACAATGTGGATGGACCTAGAGGATATCATGTTAAGTGAAGTGAGAGAAAGACAAATACCATACGATCTCACTTATTTGTAGAATCTAAAAAACAAAACAAAATGAAAACAGACTCACAGATATAGACAACAAACCGGTAGTTGCCAGAGGGGTGGGGGTAGCGGGAGAAATAAGTGAAGGAGATTAAGAAGTACAAACCTCTAGTTATAAAATAAATAAGCCATGGGGATGTAATATACAGCATAAGGAATATGATCAATAATATTGGAATAACTCTGTATGGGAACAGATGGTTACTAGACTTATTGTGGTGACCATTTCATAATGAATGCAAATGTCAACTCACTATATGGTATACCTGAAACTAATGTGATGTTGTATTTCAACTATATATCAATAATAATTTTTAAAGTTATGATTATTAATGAAATGAGGTAAACATCTCTACTATTTAAGTGGTCTGACATTTCATTATCAGAAATATCATTACCAGAACATGTATTGATATGAGAAGCAGAGGGGTATATTCAAAATGTGCATTTATTCTTTATCTCCACTTAGAGAATGCCTCCCACCCTCCACCCCCCACGCACGCTATTTGATTAAAATGAGATTCACTCAAGAATACTATTTATTAAGAAGCTAGTGACTATCTGGGACTTCCCTGGTGGCGCAGTGGTTAAGAATCCACCTGCCAGTGCAGGGGACACAGGTTTGAGCCCTGGTCTGGGAAAATCCCACATGCGGTGGAGCAACTAAGCCCATGTGCCACAACTACTGAGCCTGCACTCTAGAGCCTGCGAGCCACAACTACTGAGGCCCACGTGTCTAAAGCTCGTTCTCCGCATCAAGGGAAGTCAAAGCAATGAGAAGCCCAACTCAACAGAGAGTAGTCCCTGCTCGCGGCAACTAGAGAAAGCCCGCGTACAGCAACAAAGACCCAATGCAGCCTAAATAAATAAATAAATAAATAAAAGAAAATTAAAAAAAAAAAAGAGCAGATTTGTTGTGTAAAAAAAAGAAAAAGAAGCTAGTGACTATCAATCTATGGCACTGCACCTACACTCTCTTGATGCACATGGTGAAAGTGGAAAAGATGTTCTACTGAGTTATTTGCACTTTAAACAAAACTGTTTCTGTTGTGTGAGATTCCCAACCATTCTTAACTTATTAAACATATGAGCTGCAATTAACATGTAAGTCAATTATTAACATAAAACTTTAAGTAATTTAAGTGGGTAGTATGGTGGTTAGGTAGGTACATGGGAAGGTAGACAGGTAGATGTTAGGAAAATCCTAAATAAAGTTTATCTGATAAATGACACTTTGAGATATTTACCATGTAGATGAAATTACAAGAAGGCATTTTTACTGCTAAAATGTTCTAAGGGAGTAAATGAATGCTTTGCTTATTAACTAAGCATGGTCTAAAATGAAGCTGTCTATTATAAGGGTACAAATTATGCAGCTTACAGCATCCCATGGTACCTTTTTTTTTTTGCGGTACGCGGGCCTCTCACTGTTGTGGCCTCTCCCGTTGCGGAGCACAGGCTCCGGACGCGCAGGCTCAGCGGCCATGGCTCACGGGCCCAGCTGCTCCGCGGCATGTGGGATCTTCCCAGACTGGGGCACGAACCCGTGTCCCCAGCATCGGCAGGCAGACTCTCAACCACTGCGCCACCAGGGAAGCCCCCATGGTACTTTTAAAACCAATCAATGAGTGGAATTTATTCGCTTGATTTCAGGAGCTTTGGTGTTGGCAGACTACACTGCAATGGGCAAAATGCCCCTAACAGATGGGCTACAGCTCAGGACATGCCAGAAGATCAGTGCACACAGTAAGATGGAATCCTGGGCTGACTTCTCTCCAAGTCAAAACAAAAGTCTGTGCAGAGCCACTCATTTATTATTAGGAGAGCCAAATCACTTAGGAATTTGCCTTCAGCAGCCCCCAACAACTAGAGATTGATGTTCTAGAGCAGAAAGCAGATTTATACATGAAATCACCTGCCAAACATGAGTGGTAAGCACAAGGTTCTGTGGCAAAGCTGCAAGGCAGTCTACAGAACAGCTTCGCTAAACTAAGAGGCAACCAGTCCTTGATCTCTAGCCACAGACAAAATCATCCACAAATGCAATACATCAAGCAGATCCCAAATTCATCTGAAAGACAAACAACATAGCGTATCAAAGAGATCAAAAGTTGAACAGGCCACAGTCACAACATAAACAAGCACAAGGGAACAAACAGCACTGCCATGATCTGTGCTGAGCTTGGGGCTCGGCTCCTACTGAACTTCGTGGGTCCCTCAGCCATGGGCTTGCCTCTTCCCATGGACCAGGGCAATTATCGGAGCAAGTCTAGTGGCTACAGGTGGCCAGTAGAGAACCCTCAGAGAAAAACCATGGGGAAAATTTAAGAACATTTTCATCCTATTTAAAACATGACAGAATTGTGAGATTCATAACAGCCATACAGTCATAGGCAAAATATGCGTTTGTCCAACTAGGACTGCCTGAACTGCTAATGAAAAATCATCATTAAGCACAACTCTCAGTAATCTGGGCGCAGAAAAGACAGGAAGTACTTAAAAAGTTAACAACCCTCCTTTTAAACAACACATTCACTAAAAATGATTTACGTTGAAATATAGCCTTCAAAAATGTGGTCTATCAAGAATAGACCACATTCAGCACATTTGAGCCAATACACACCACAGAGAGATAAAAAGCAAATAAGAAATATCTGCAGAGAATAAGGAAAACACTAGGCTGTGTATAACTCACCTCAGGAAAGTAAAGACTATAAACAGGATGTGTTATCTTCGATTTGGTTTCCAGCAGAGCTCTCTCCTTTCGCTGTATACTTTGTTGTAATTCTTGCCACTCCTGTAAAGTGAAAATTAAATCTTTGAAATCAAGCACGTTTTCAATCATTTTGAGGGGTGTCCGTCTTCTTCCCGATGTTATTCCTGACAATGCTAACTACTACTGAGTTCAGACCCACAAATCTGATCATTTCCCTGCCCCAGACTTACAATGCTTCTTTTCATAAATCAACTCTAACCCGTCTAGTATGAACTACACAGCCAATCATGACCTGATCTGGACCTGTCTCTCCAGTCTCCTGTCACTGTTTTCCTCCCTGCACTTTTTCTTCTAGTCATTTCCAACCGCCTAGCCTTCTCTGACCTCACCAGCTATTTCACTCCTCCTAAACCCTGTTTAGATTTTTGTTTTCTTTTTTCTCTACCTGTTAAATTCCTACTCATTATTCTTTCAGGAGCAGCTAAAGTCTAAAGTATGAGTTCCTGAGTCCCACAGATCGTCCTCTACCCCAGAGCTGAGTTGATCACTCCTTCCTTTGTGGCATCACTGCCCCTTGCACAACATGCATAGTCTCTTTGGTACTATAATGCTTACTTACAAGTCTGCCTTCTCCATCAGGCTACTATCATTCAAGGGCAGAAACTATTGCACATTTGGCTGTGCATTCCTATCATCTAACACAGTGCTTGCAGTGTGACAGATAATGAGTAATTATTTGTATAATTATTTGTCAATTGAATGAACGTATTTTTTGGTCATCTGAAGAAACTAGTTTATCAAAACCCTACTAACCTAGTCACCTCTACTAACCCTAATACAGTCAGAAAGAAATATGTCAACTCTTTCTCAAAACAAGGGTGGGGGAATAATTTCTTTGATAGGTTTTAATTTCCTGGCAATCAACTTAATTATCAAAGTACAAAAACACTCAAGGGCCAGCAACTGCTAAAAACAGTCATCCTTATTTTTCTCCCACCATTCCCAAGGGCAAGTACATTATTTCTGTATACCTTTATCCTTTGCCCTTTTACTTTTTCCTTTTTTTGGCCTCTGCTTTTGCTTCAGAGGCTGTTCAGGGAATCTCTTTTAAATTCCTAAACCATAAGGGTTACTTTTGATCAATGGCCCAGTCAAGAACACCACAAACATAAAGAAAATGGCTGATCAGGTTACAGTTAATTTACAGTTAGCCCCTAAGGACCATTATTTGTCCACCAACTATTCTTTTCTACAGCTTTCTCATAAATCATGTGCAACTTAATGCCATGCCACGAGATTTTTTTCTATTCCCTTTACCCTCACAATCTTAATTCCTTAGCGGCAGCCCTTTCCTTAATGCCTTATATGCCTCTTGAAACGAGGTGGCATTCCGTAAATGTTAGCTTTTACCTTAACCAACTTCTCGGCGTTACAGCCCACAGTAATGTTTCTTCACCCTAAACATTTCCTGGAACTTTTGAGATCCTCTTCCAAGTAACTGCTACCTATTTCATAATCCACCTTTCCTTACTCATATTTCCAGATAACACAGAAAACTGCCTTAAGAGAACAAACTGACTTTACCTCAGACCCAGGTCCTATCTCATCTAACAATTTAAGATTTAAGAAAATTAAGATTTCCAATCTTGTTAGAAATAATTTTTCTTTATAATTACAACTACCATCCCTCAAAAACATTCTGTAAAAGTAATATAAGATTATAAAATATACTGGTATTGCTTAAGACAAGCAAAAAAAGTAAGCAAGCAAAGGAAAAACAACAACAGAAACCAAAACTATCATCAGAGGTATAATTCCAATTATTTAAACTTATAAGTCTTACTGCTTCATCATCCTTGTTTTGTTTTTCATCTTGCTCTCTATCAGAGTCTCTGTCACTACCATCATCTTTTTCACTTTGAGAGTCTCTATTGGTTTCTTCTTCCTCAGAGTCACTGCCTTTGTCAGAAACTTCTTCTTCATCTTCCTTTACTGCAGCTTCCTAAAAGGAAAAAGCAACCACAAAAGCTCTGAATATCTCAATGAATATACCATTCTGAGTCCCTGAAACTAATTTACTATCATTATAATTAAACTGGCTCAAGATTACAATTTCACTATTCGTGCAGAATTTTAGAGAACTATAAACATTTTTATGTATAAATATGTGGGAGTCAGACTGAAGACTTTTAACATTTGGCTTATCTGTCTTTTTGTCAGTTATTTTATTCAGCTTCATAGTTTGTAAAACAAAAATATTTTATTTCTATTCACAAAATATACTACCACAATGGCTAAGATGGCTCATCTTTCACAAACACCAATTATACAATATATTTTATTTGAGAAGGAGAAATGAGAAGTTTATAGTACTGCTTTGGGAATTTAATATCATCTTCAATAAGGAGTATAATGCAGTAAGGAAAGTCACTGTCCCAGACAAAATCCATTTCAAGAAGCAAGAAAAAGAATAGCAAATTAAATGCAAAGAAAGTAGTAGTGAATAATACAGATCAGAAATCAATTAAAGAGAAAGCAGATATGCAAAAGGGAAATCCAAACAAAACCAAACATTGGTTCTTTAAAAAGATTAATAAAATTGATAAATTAGGCAAGACTGATCAAAGAAAAAAAGAGACAATACAGATTACCAACATTAGGAATAAAAGAGACATAACTACAGATCCAAAAGACATTAAAAATAAGGATATTATCAAATTTGTCAATAAATTTGACAACTTAGATGAAATGGACAAAGTCCTTGAAAAAAACAATTTACTAAAACTGATATAAGAAAAGAAGTGGAATATGTTAAATAAATGGACTCTACAATTAAATCCTTTTTCAAACTCCAAGCCCATATGGCTTCTCTAGGTAATTCTTCCAAATAAGAAACAACCCAATCTTATACACCCTTCCAGGAAAAAAAAAGAGAGAATAATCCCTAACTTGTTTAATGAGGCCAGCATAAACGTGATCCAAAACCTCACAAGAATATTACAAGAAAGAAGAATGACAAACCAATATTCTCTCATAAAAACAGATGCAGGGGGGCTTCCCTGGTGGCGCAGTGGTTGAGAGTCCGCCTGCCGATGCAGGGGACACGGGTTCGTGCCCCGGTCCGGGAAGATCCCACATGCCGCGGAGCGGCTGGGCCCGTGAGCCATGGCCGCTGAGCCTGCGCGTTCCGGAGCCTGTTCTCCGCAACGGGAGAGGCCGCAAAAGTGAGAGGCCCGCGTACCGCAAAAAAAAAAAAAAAAAAAAAACAGATGCAGGAATCCTAAACAAAATATTACTAAATCCAGATAAATATTTTAAAAATACTATGTTATGAGCAAATGAGATTTGTTCCAGGAATACAAGGACAGTTTAAATTTTTTTAATTCATCAGTATAATTAGTCACATTAACAGAAAGGAGAAAAATCATACAATCATCTCATGATAAAAAACCAAACTGGGAATAGAGGGATCACCTCCTTAACCTGATAGAGAATATCTATAAAAACCCTATACCTAATGTCATACTTAGTGGTGAAATAATCTTTGCTTTCTCCATGAGATCAACAATAAGAAAAGGGTGACTGCCATCTTCACTTCTACTTCTAATCAATATTACATTGAAAGTTCTAGCCAGTACAGTAAGGCAGAAAGGAAGAAACCACATAAAGATTAAAGTAAAGCTGTCTTTATTCCCAGATGGCATGATTGTGTATGTAGAAAATCTTTTTCTTTAAATATCTACAAATAGTTAGAATTACTGTCAATTCATCAAGAATCCTTGATATAAGGTAATATTTAGAAGGCAACTACACTTCTATACACCAGCAATAAACACTGAAGAATGAATTTTTTTTAATGTTATTTGCAATAGCACTAGAAAGGATCAAACACACAGGAGTAAATCTAATGAAAGATGTGTCATATCCTCTGCCAATGGAAATCACAAAACACCGCTGAGAAAAATTAAGGAAGATCCAGTAATAAAGATAAAGCATAATTATGAATAAAAAGAGTCAATACTGTTAACCTGTGAATTCTTCCCATACTGAACCACAGAGTAAACACAATACCAATCTGAATTCCAGCAGCTTTTTTTGGGTGGAAATTCTCAAGCTTATTCTAAAATTTTAGCTGGAAATGCAAAGGACCTAAAATAGTCAAGACAATTTTGAAGAAGTAAAATAAGAATTTGAGGACTTACATGACCATATTTTAAGAGTTAAAATAAAGCCACAATAATTAAGACAGTGTGGTACTGGCACAAAAAGAGACAAATAATCAGTGGAATGGACTAGAAAGTCCATAAACAGATTTGCACATATACACTTAATGGCAACTTTTTTACAACAAATCACTATTGCAATTCAGAGAGGAAAGAATGATCTTTCCAATAAATGGTGCTAAAATAAGTGGTCCATAATCCCAATCTCACACTATTCACAAAAATTTAAGATATAACACAGAGCTAAATTTAACAAGTAAAATAATAATACTCATAGAAGAAAACAAAAATATCTTCCGTTCCTTGTGTCCTTGGGATAGGCAAAGATGTCTCTAACAGGACACAAAAGCACTAACCATAAAGACTGATGAAACAGACTTTATTAAAATTAAGAACCATCAAAAGCTCCATTAAGAGAGCTAAAAGGGACTCATATCCAGGATACATAAAGGAATCCTACAAATCCATAAGAAGAAAAACAACCCCAAAATAAAAGAGGATATCCAAATGGCCAGTATGTACATGAAAAGGTGCTCAATATCATTAGTCATCAGGTAAATAAAACCGCACACAGGAAACACACACACACACACACACACACACACACACAGATACCACCACAAATCCATCACAGTGGCTAAAATAAAAAAGAACGGTAAAACCAAGTATTGGTGAGGGTGGAACGGGACTCATATTTTGCTGGTAGGACCAAAAAATGGTACAACTTTAGAAAATGGGCTCTTTCAACAAGTTAAACACACACCTATTTTACAACCCAGCAATTCCACTGCTAGGTACATACCCAAGAAAAATGAATGTCCACAAAATGACATGTACAAAAGCAGAACATCTTTATTCAGAATAGGCAAAAACTAGAAAAACCCATAATGTCCACCAATCACAGAACAGATAAATTGTGGTATATTCATATAATGGAATCTCTCTCTCTCTCTCTCTCACACACACACACACACACACACACACACACACAGCTGCTGCTACACACTGTACAGATGAATGTCAAAGACACTATGTTGAATGAAAGCAGCCAAACAATTCCACTTACAGGAATTTTAAGAACAGGCAAAACTAATCTATGGTCCTAACAGTCAGAATAGTGGGGAAGGCCGTGGGGGTGGATGGAGGGGTCACTGACTGAGAAGGGTACAAGAGAGCCTTTTAGGGTGCTGGTAAGGTTTTATATCTTGATCTGGGTATCATGGGTACACACAATTGTAAAACTTCAGGAGCTGTACACATAAGATTTGAACATTTTAGGGGCTTCCCTGGTGGGGCAGTGGTTGAGAGTCCGCCTGCCAGTGCAGGGGACACGGGTTCGTGCCCCAGTCTGGGAAGATCCCACATGCCGCGGAGCGGCTGGGCCCGTGAGCCATGGCCGCTGAGCCTGCGTGTCCGGAGCCTGTGCTCCGCAACGGGAGAGGCCACAACAGTGAGAGGCCCACGTACCACGCAAAAAAAAAAAAAAAAAGATTTGAACATTTTAGTGTATGTTAGACCTCAATAAAGATGATAATAACAATAATCTTTACATAAGATAATAAACTTACACTCCCAACGACTCCATTAGCCTGCTTTTGTTTCTGTTGCTTTGGTTGTGATAAGGGCACAGGTGTAGGTTTTTTTTTTAAAGGTTTCTTTTTTTTTGATTTAGCAGTTTTCTTGGGTCCTTTACTCTTCTGTTGCCATCCTCCTTTTGTTCTGTTCTTGTTAGTATCACCTTGCTGTAAATCACAACACACATGCACACTCAGAAGTTGTAGCACTAGTTTCATTTGGAAGTCATAGTAAATTTTAGATGGAAATGACTAAACTAATAAATGTTGTAGTAAAGTGAATTACTCTCCCACAGCAATATAAATCAATCAGAGAACTAAACAAAACAGTTATTTCACCATGAAAGATAGATAGGAAAACTGAAGTTTTTACCCCATCTTCTGCTGGCTGTTCCTCTGCAGCACAGATGGACTGCTCCTTTTCAAATACTTCCTACAGGTAGCGAGAAGAAAAATACAAAGTCTGTCAACCTATATTTATCTTTCCGATAAAGCAATCTTTCAATATATGTTATCAGTAAGTTTTTTAACTGCTGACAATTGCAGGGGGTGGGGACAAAACCATGGATAGACAGGAGACTCGAAGCAATTACTAAATGATGTATGTGTGCAAATTTAGCAATCACTAAATGATGCTTTAGAAGTTACCTTCTGAAATATCTCACATCTGTCTTGAATATATTTTGAGAAGTACATTCTACTTAAATTTATAAATGCAATGCCTTAAAATATGTAAACTCATAAGTCAGTCATATTTCATAATTTAAATTTTTATTTTTATTCTAATAGTAATAAGACATGACTATTTTAAAGTTATAAGAATTTGAATATATTACATTATTCTCTAACATTGAAACTTCACGAGACCAATATTAGTTTATTTATGATTTTAAGTGATATTGTTGATATAACTGATATAACTTAGATATAACTAAGAAGTGGAACACCAAATCTACATATCCTAAAGACATACCCACCCACCAAATAATCCATTTAGAATCAGTGCAGAAGCTATAAATTTAGGATTTGAAATCCAGTAAGAATTTAGCAAGAATCTATACTAGAAGATGACAAGTGATATGGGTTGTGTTTCATAAACTCCCTAGAATTATTAAAACTAACAAGTGAAAACAATAACTGTTGGGCTCAAACTGTTGGCCTAATGCATCAGTCAGCAAACTATGGCTCACTGTCTGCTTTTTAAACAAAGTTTTATTAGAACACAACTATGCCCATTTGTGAGTTCAGCAGTTGCTACAGAGACTGTATGGCCTGTAAAAACCGAACATATCAATTTTTTTAAATTAATTAATTTATTTTTGGCTGCGTCGGGTCTTCGTTGCTATGCGCAGGCTTCCTCTAGATGCGGTGGGTGGGGGCTCCTCTTTGTTTTGGTGCGCGGGCTTCTCATTCCTGTGGCTTCTTTTGTTATGGACCATGGGTTCGAGGCGCGCGGGCTTCAGTAGTTGTGGCTCGCAGGCTCTAGAGTGCAGGCTCAGTAGTTGTGGCTCACGGGCTTATTTGCTTCGCAGCATGTGGGATCTTCCTGGACCAGGGCTCGAACCCATTTCCCCTGCACTACCAGGTGGATTCTTAACCACTACGCCACCAGGGAAGTCCTGAACATATTATTTAATAACTGGACCTTTATGGAAAAAGTCTGCCAGCCTCTAGCCTAATTCTATTATCTCTACTTCATTTCTTCACTTATTAGTTGGGTTCTAATGCTTAATTATGCTGAGATACAACTGATACAAGAACTGAAAGATAAATACTTGATTCTTTCCCTTCCTCCAGGGCACTTTTGCTTTTTCTTTTACTAATTACCTGAGAAGTGTCAACAGCCCAAGGCCAATTTTGTGCTCATTTCTCAGGCTGGGAATTTCAAAGCCTGTAGGCAGTGTAAGTCTAGATTCTAAACCCAATCCTGGCCACTGGCTTAGAGCTTCCTCTTCTCCCAGGAGGCACCTCTCATCCAGAGTCCATGATACAAATGCTTCCTTACCACTTGCTACCATAAAATCAGTATCTTTGATTTGATATGTCCTACTACAAAATATGCTTTTCCTACCAGAGGTTCTAGACATGGGTTTTAAAGGTAGCATAGGCGGGCTTCCCTGGTGGCACAGTGGTTGAGAGTCCGCCTGCCGATGCAGGGGACACAGGTTCGTGACCCGGTCCGGGAGGATCCCACATGCCGTGGAGCGGCTGGGCCCGTGAGCCATGGCCACTGGGCCTGTGCATCTGGAGCCTGTACTCCGCAGCGGGAGAGGCCACAGTGGTGAGAGGCCCGCGTACCGCAAAAAAACACACACAAAACAAAACAAAAACAAAACAAAACAAAAAAGAAGGTAGCATAGGTTTCCTACAGATGCCAATAGATCTCAGAGTAGAATAGGCTAAAATCTACCACTGGCTGAATAAAACTGAGCTGAAATACTACAGTCTATTAAAAATGAGTTAACGACTGTAGTTCAAACTTGGGAGTTATACTTGGCTTGGGAGGTAATATAAATATGTAACAGACACTGAGAAAAACAAGATGCAGGAAACATATACATTATGACTGGATTTAATGAAAAAGAATGAGAAAACTACCAGTATACATATACATGCATGTACATATATGCACTGAAAAGGTCCAGATAGTAAACATGAGCATGGAGAAAGATACAAAAAGATTTACACAAGACTGAATTCTGTTCATCTGGGTATGACAAGGAGGTTTCCTGAGGCAGCAGGAGTGAGATAAGGGATCCATGATAAAAATATCATTTAACTCTGTGGGTATTCATGCTTTAGGCTAGCTAAAGGTATGAGCTTCAAAACTGATGATCTCAGAATGGTAGAATTTTAGGTGATTTTAATTTCTTCCTATACTTTTCTGCATTGCCTAAATTTTTTTCCCCACACAGCATGAATTTTTCACATAATTAGGGAAAAAAAGCTAATTTTACTGTACTTTTTAAAATAAAAATAAAAGGGAGTACATTCTCAAGAACTGACTAAAAAGAAGCAGGTAGAGGCAGACAGCAGAAGCAAGAAGAACTACAATCCTGCAGCCTGTGGAAGGAAAACCACATTCACAGTAAGACAGACAAAATGAAAAGGTAGAGGCCTTTGTACCACATGAAGGAACAAGATTAAACCCCAGAAAAACAACTAAATAAAGTGGAGATAAGGCAACCTTCCAGAAAAAGAATTCAGAATGATAGTGAAGATGATCCAGGACCTCGGACAAAGAATGGAGGCAAAGATTGAGCAGATGCAAGAAATGTTTAACAAAGACCTAGAAGAACTAAAGAACAAACACCTAGAAGAATTAAAGAACAAACAGAGATGAACAGTACAATAACTAAAATGAAGAATACACTTGAAGGAATCAATAGCAGAATAACTGAGGCAGAAGAACGCATAAGTGACCTGGAAGACAGAATGGTGGAATTCACTGCAGCAGAACAGAATAAAGAAAAAAGAATGAAAAGAAATGAAGACAGCCTAAGAGACCTGTGGGACAACATTAAATGGGACAACATTCGCATTACAGGGGTCCCAGAAGGAGAAGAGAGAGAGAAAGGACTCGAGAAAATATTTGAACAGATTATAGTTGAAAACTTCCCTAACGTGGGAAAGGAAATAGCCACCCAAGTCCAGGAAGTGCAGAGAGTCCCAGGCAGGATAAACCCAAGGAGAAACATGCCGAGACACAAAGTAATCAAATTGACAAAAATGAAAGACAAAGAAAAATTACTGAAAGCAACAAGGGAAAAATGACAACATACAAGGGAACTCCCATAAGGTTAACAGCTGATCTCTCAGCAGAAACTCTACAAGCCAGAAGGGAGTGCCATGATATATTTAAAGTGATAAACGGGAAGAACTTAAAACCAAGATGACTCTACCCAGCAAGGATCTCATTCAGATTCGACAGAGAAATCAAAAGCTTTACAGACAAGCAAAAGCTAAGAGAATTCAGCACCACCAAACCATCTCTACAACAAATGCTAAAGGAACTTCCCTAAGTGGGAAACACAAGAGAAGAAACAAACCCAAAACATTTAAGAAAATGGTCAGAGGAACATACATATCGATAATTACCTTAAACGTGAATGGACTAAATGCTCCAACCAAAAGACACAGGCTCGCTGAATGTATACAAAAACAGGACTCATAAATGTGCGGTCTACAAGAGACCCACTTCAGACCTAGGGACGCATACAGACTGAAAATGAGAGGATGGAAAAAGATAAGCAAACAGAAATCAAAAGAAAGCTGGAGGGCTTCCCTGGTGGCACAGTGGTTGAGAGTTCGCCTGCTGATGCAGGGGATGCAGGTTCGTGCCCCGGTCCGGGAGGATCCCACATGCCGCGGAGCGGCCGGGCCCGTGAGCCATGGCCGCTGGGCCTGCGCGTCCGGAGCCTGTGCTCCGGCAGCGGGAGAGGCCACAGCAGTGAGAGGCCCACGTACGGGGAAAAAAAAAAAAAGAAAGCTGGAGTAGCAATACTCATATCAGATAAAATAGACTTTAAAATAAACAATGTCACAAGAGACAAGGAAGGACACTACATAATGATCAAGGGATCAATCCAAGAAGAAGATATAACAATTATATATGCATCCAACACAGGAGCACCTCAATACATAAGGCAACTGCTAACAGCTATAGAAGAGGAAATCGACAGTAACAGTGGGGGACTTTAACACCTCACTTACACCAATGGACAGATCATCCAAACAGAAAATTAATAAGGAAACACAAGCTTTAAATGACACAATAGACCAGATAGATTTAATTGATATTTATAGGACATTCCATCCAAAAACAGCAGATTACACTTTCTTCTCAAGTGCACACGGAACATTCTCCAGGATAGATCACATCCTGGGTCATAAATCAAGCCTCAGGAAATTTAAGAAAATTGAAATCATATCAAGCATCTTTTCTGACCACAATGCTTTGAGATTAGAAATCCATAACGGAAAAAAACGGAAAAAACACAAACACGTAGAGGTTAAACAATACATTACTAAATAACCAAGAGATCACCGAAGAAATCAAAGAGGCAATCAAAAAATACCTAGAGAAAAATGACAATGAAAACACGATGATCCAAAACCTATGGGATGCAGCAAAAGCAGTTCTAAGAGAGAAGTTTATAGCTATACAAGCCTACCTCAAGAAACAAGAAAAATCTCAAATAAACAATCTAACCTTACACCTAAAGGAACTAGAGAAAGAAGAACAAAGAAAACCCAAAGTTAGTAGAAGGAAAGAAATCATAAAGATCGGAGCAGAAATAACTGAAATAGAAACAAAGAAAACAATAGCAAAGATCAATAAAACTAAAAGCTGGTTCTTTGAGAAAGTAAACAAAATTGATACACCATTAGCCAGACTCATCAAGAAAAAGAGGGAGAGGACTCAAATCAGTAAAATTACAAATGAAAAAGGAGAAGTTACAACAGACACCGCATAAATACAAAGCATCCTAAGAAACTACTACAAGCAACTCTATGCCAATAAAATGGACAACCTGGAAGAAATGGACAAATTCTTAGAAAGGTATAATCTTGCAAGACTGAACCAGGAAGAAATAGAAAATATGAACATACCAATCATAAGTAATGAAATGGAAACTGTGATTAAAAATCTTCCAACAAACAAAAGTCCAGGACCAGATGGCTTCACAGGTGAATTCTATTAAACATTTAGTTAGAGAACAGCTAAACACCCATCCTTCTCAAACTCTTCCAAAAAATTGCAGAGGAAGGAACATTCCCAAACTCATTCTATGAGGCCACCATCACCCTGATACCAAAACCAGACAAAGATACTACAAAAAAAGAAAATTACAGACCAGTATAACTGGTGAATATAGATGTAAAAATCCTCAACAAAATACTGGCAAACAGAATCCAACAACACATTAAAAGGATCATACACCATGATCAAGTGGGATTTATCCCAGGGATGCAAGGATTCTTCAATATATGCAAATCAATCAATGTGATACATCATATTAACAAACTGAAGACTAAAAACCATATGATCATCTCAATAGATGCAGAAAAAGCTTTTGACAAAATTCAACACCCATTTATGATAAAAACTCTCCAGAAAGTGGGCATAGAGGGAACCTACCTCAACATAATAAAGGCCATATACGACAAACCCACAGCAAACATCATTCTCAATGCTGAAAATCTGAAAGCATTTCCTCTAAGATCATGAACGAGACAAGGATGTCCACTCTCACCACTATTATTCAAAATAGTTTTGGAAGTCCTAGCCACGGCAATCAGAGAAGAAAAAGGAATAAAAGGAATACAAATGGGAAAAGAAGAAGTAAAACTGTCACTATTTGCAGATGACATGATATACTATACATAGAGAATCCTAAAGATGCCACCAGAAAACTGCTAGAGCTAATCAATGAATTTGGTAAAGCTGCAGGATACAAAATTAATGCACAGAAATCTCTTGCATTCCTATACACTAATAACAAAAGATCAGAAAGAGAAATTAAGGAAACAATCCCATTCACCACTGCAACAAAAAGAATAAAATACCAAGGAATAAACCTACCTAGGGAGACAAAAGACCTGTACCTGTACTCAGAAAACTATAAGACACTGATGAAAGAAATCAAAGATGACACAGTCAGATGGAGAGAGATAGCATGTTCTTGGATTGGAAGAATCAATACTGTGAAAATGACTATACTCCCCAAAGCAATCTACAGATTCAATGTAATCCCTATTAAATTACCAGTGACATTTTTTACAGAACTAGAACAAAAAATCTTAAAATTTGTATGGAGACACAAAAGACCCCAAATAGCCAGAGCAGTCTTGAGGGAAAAAAACGGAGCTGGAGGATTCAGACTCCCTGACTTCAGACTGTACTACAAAGCTACAGTAATCAAGACAATATGGTACTGGCACAAAAACAGAAATATATATCAATAGAACAGGATAGAAAGCCCAGAGATAAACCCACGCACCTATAGTCAACTGATCTATGACAAACGAGGCAAGGATATACAATGGAGAAAAGACAGTCTCTTCAATAAGTGGTGCTGGGAAAACTGGACAGCTACACATAAAAGAATGAAATTAGAACACTCCCCAACACCATACACAAAAATAAACTCAAAATCGATTCGAGACCTAAATGCAAGACCGGACACTATAAAACTCTTAGAGGAAAACATAGGAAGAACACTCTGACATAAATCACAGCAAGATCTTTTCTGATTCACCTCCTAGAGTAATGGAAATAAAAACAAAAATAAACAAATGGGACCTAATGAAACTTAAAAGCTTTTGCAAAGCAAAGGAAATGACAAACAAGACAAAAAGACAACCCTCAGAATGGGAGAAAATATTTGCAAATGAATCAACGGACAAAGGATTAATCTCCAAAATATATAAACAGCTCATGCAGCTCAATATTAAAAAACAAACAACCCAATCAAAAAATGTGCAGGGGCTTCCCTGGTAGCACAGTGGTTGAGAGTCCGCCTGCTGATGCAGGGGACACGGGTTCGTGCCCCGGTCCGGGAAGATCCCACATGCCGCGGAGCGGCTAGGCCCGTGAGCCATGGTCGCTAAGCCTGCGCATCCGGAGCCTATGCTCCGCAACAGGAGAGGCCACAACAGTGAGAGGCCCGCGTACCGCCAAAAAAAAGGGCAGAAGACCTAAACAGACATTTCTCCAAAGAAAACATACAGATGGCTAAGAAGCACATTAAAACATGCTCAACATCATTAGAGAAATGCAAATCAAAACTACAGTGAGGTATTACCTCACACCAGTAAGAATGGGCATTATCAGAAAATCTACAAACAACAAATGCAGGAGAGGGTGTTGAGAAAAGGGAACACTCTTGTACTCTTGGTGGGAGTGTAAATTGATACAGCCACTATGGAGAACAGTATGGAGGTTCCTTAAAAAACTAAAAATAGAATCACCATATGACCCAGCAATCCCACCACTGGGCATATACCCAGAGAAAACCATAATTCAAAAAGATACATCCACCCCAATGTTCATTGCAGCACTATTTACAATAGCCACATGGAAGCAACCTAAATGCCCATCAACAGATGAATGGATAAATAAGATGTGGCACATATATACAATGGAATATTACTCAGCCATAAAAAGGAACGAAATTGGGTCATTTTTGAGACGTGGATGGATCTAGAGAGTGTCATACAGAGTGAAGTAAGTCAGAAAGAGAAAAACAAATATCGTATATTAATGCATATATGTGGAACCTAGAATAATGGTACAGATGAACTGGTTTGCAGGGCAGAAATAGAGACACAGATGTAGAGAACAAACGTATGGACACCAAGTGGGGGAAAGTGGCGGGGGGGGGGGGTGCTGGTGGTGGTGGGATGAACTGGGAGATTGGGATTCACATATATACACTAATATGTATAAAACAGATAACTAATAAGAACCTGCTGTATAAAAAAATAAAATTCAAAAAAAAGGAGGTAATGAAATTCTCAACAATAATCAATCTCTGTATAACACTTTACTATTTAAGAATGATACCCACACGACCTTGTAATTATAATGTCTTATAGGGAATTAACAAATCATCAGAGGAAGAATTAATGTATTTTTCAACTGTGTGTGTGTGAAAAACTAATGTGAAAACTATAAAAATTAATTTAAAATTTCAAAACAGCTAACAGAACCTGCAAAATTACATTTGCAAATCTACAACGGTTTTGACTTTGAGAATGTATAACTTAGAGTGAGAGAATATAAAAGCCTTAACACATAACTCTTAAAGCATAAAACTACAGACTACTTACTGCCATTGTTTGCCTTGTCAATTTAACCAACACTGTAACTAAGGATCCTACTGTGATGTTGTTGCTATCTTCATCATCCAATACTATAAGATAAAAGAAAAACAAATAAATAAAAATCAAGCTCTATGTCAAGGCAAACAGCAAAACAACTTATTCAAATCAATCTGGTATTTCAGTATTTCAAACATACAGAGTTTTAAACCTACTAAATAAAAAATAATTTATTGACTATGTACTCTGTAAAAAGCTCTC
This sequence comes from Leucopleurus acutus, assembly GCF_964270905.1. Classification (NCBI taxonomy): domain Eukaryota; kingdom Metazoa; phylum Chordata; class Mammalia; order Artiodactyla; family Delphinidae; genus Leucopleurus; species Leucopleurus acutus. The sequence goes on along the minus strand of NC_139157.1, from coordinate 51,036,940 downwards.
TAGTAGATGCCTTCAACAATGTACCCATTTAATCCTTAAATCAGCTCTATGAAGCATTATTATTATTTATTTAAAGAAGATACTGAGGTTCAGAAATAAAGTAAAATGCCCAAGGTCACAAAATGGCTATATCGACGCTGCCAAGTTTCAAACCCAAGCCTTTTAAAACAGAGTATGTTAGGACTACAACAGCTTTCTCTCACAGTGATATAAAAATAGGATTGTGTCACTCTATTAAATTGTGCAAACTTTATACTCACAAGATCTTACCTATATGAACAAATGCGTGCCTGTAAGAATAAAATAATTAAAACTAGCATTCTGAGCAACAGTAAAGATATTTTAAGGCAAGCACTTGAAAATATTGTTTATATTAAAAAACACTTTAAAAACATTTTTTGCAATTGTTTAATTTTTTAAAACCACATTTGCCACACACAACCCCAAAAGTCTAACAATAAAATAAACTTAACTACAAGTCCTTTAAAAACAGAAACCATTCCTAACACATCCTTGTATTCTTGGTCCCACAAGAATGTTTTCACAATGGCAACTTAGCAAATGTCAAAGCTCAGAACAATGTCACAATGAAGGAATGGAGCAGAATAATCTCTAATTCTGTCACCATACTAAGATACTATATTCGGCTCTAAAATGGGAACTCACAGGACAATTATGTAGGTAGAAAAATAATCTCTATTTTTTTTCACTCCAAGCAGACAAAGACAGAAGTAAGTCAAGAAGAACACATGAAATGTGGCACAGAGCATGGTGATTTTCAAGATTTAATTAATATAAACAAATTAGGTTTTTTAAAAATTAATTTTAGAACTAAGCAGGTATCTTATACTAACAATAGATATATTTCAAATATCCTTCATTACATCTAGAAATCTCTTTCATTCTTTGAAAAGTTAAGATCTTCTTGAAAGCTGAACTACAGAACAGAAGCATCCTCAAACCTAAGCCCATTAGGAGGATAATAAAGGTAGGGTTCTCAAAACTAATAAGTATACAACATCTTCCATCACAGCAAATCTGACAGGTAAACTACAGTTCTGCAAAGTCTAATTAAAAGTTATTAAATGAAGTGTTTTGAGGGCCTTGAGCCAAATAAACAAAAGCCAATCTATCAAAAGGGAAGCAATGGGAAACCTCCCACTTACCCTGTGATTTTATGTCCATGGTCACATATGGGAAACTCCCAAGGACAGCCATAACCTCTTCATACTTTTCATCTTCAAGGAAGTGCAATAGATTGTGACGATCTGATTCTTTTAAACTCACCAAATCCTGGATAGTCTTAATTTTGTACTAAATTTAAAAAGAGAGAGAAAGAAAATAAATCCCGAAGTCATATAACTTTACATAAAAGGAAAATTATTAGCATGTTTACCAAAACAAAATCCAAAAACTTTTAGAAAAATGTTAAGATTATATACATTTCAAAGCAGAAAATACAACTTCACTGTATTTCATGGCCTTTTTCTCCAAGGAAATTTAAGAATTTTTTTTATTACAAAGTTAATACACAGCTACTTGTTTTTAATTAGAAAAAAATAAAGTTAGAGGAAAAAAATAATAACATTCATATAAACTCTTGACCCAAGCAAGAATGACTGTCATTTGATTTGTTCAGTTTGCAGACCTTTATTTTTAACTTTAATGATAAAAACCTTTAAGAGTATGAATTTATGTCCAAGTAATAGCTGTATGCACCCTTAAGTTTTACTATGCAATACTCTCATTTTTGTTATTTTCTAAATACAGCTATCTGTTATTGCAGCAAAACCCAGCCTGGCTAAGTGGATACTCAGGAGAGGGTTTTTTAATTTCTGAGTATTTGGTGCCAGTTATTAATTTTTACTTTCACCGATAGGGATTAGCTCATGAGGCATGTGAAATACCTGCTTTTGAATTCTGAAGTTTATAATTATGACTTAAAATGTGATCAAATTTATAAGAGTAACACACTTCCTCGAAAGGAGAGAACTCTGATGCAAATTTCTAATATGTATTTATTAGTTCTGCCTTAACACTATCAAATCCAATGTCTATCTTCTGCCTACTTTGTCTAATATCAATACATACAAAGTAATGTTTAAAATCTACCAAACTTACAATTTCATTCCACTTTTTCTTGTATTTCCTCAAGTTTTCATTTATATTACATTTCTGAAATATCTTAAGATTCATTATCATAATCTATATATAGATTGTATTTTCTAAATAAGAATTATCTGTATTTGATCTACTTATTTTTTGAATGCTTGATTTTTTTTGTTCAGACTCAACCAATAAACTATTGCCCAACCTTTAAGCCACGAATGAAATAAATGCAAAGTATACAGTGCATTTTTACTTAGTACGCTTATTTTTGGCAACATAAAGAAAAAAGAAAGTGTTGACTGCTAAAATGCACTGACCCCCAAAGTAAACCACTACAGTAGTAAAATATTATAAAACAGCTACCTAATCAAGAAAGTATTAACAGAATCACTTGAGGGATAGTTTTAGAATGTTTAAAACATTATAAATCTAAGGAGTTCACAGTAACCATTTCTAGAAAAATTTTCATTCATGTTACCTTTAAGTGACAGGACAAACTGCTTAAAACTAATTTTAAAGTAGCAAATTACCTTTTTATGATTAGAAACCCTTCTAAGATTGTCTTCTTCAATGTGAGGGAGCTGCAGAAGGGGAGACTTAAACTGCTGAAGGCCTTGCACAGCCATCTGGGAAAGCTTCATGCAGTTTTCCAGGGATGCCAAAGTTGGAGCACGAAACTCCCTTTCTTAGAAAGAATAGAAGAAAAGCAAAAACAGGTCTGGACTTTTTATATGTTCAGGAGTACACAATTCATCACAAAAACAAATTCATGTGAACATCCTTAACACCTCAAATTTTACGATCATAGTGTTGAATTTCCTTTAAAAGTTACTGGGTAAGACACAGAAAATACACAAACTTGGTCAAATGCACATACTGATGTCATGCCAAAAACTGACATCATCCATAACAACAAAACACAACCAGTATCTCTTTTTTAAGGGTCTCTCTTTCCATTACTGACCATAAATAAACTCCCTAGTTCTTTTTTCCATTATGTAAAAAACACTACATGTCAGATGAATCATCATCACATCACTTAAAGAATTACTTCAAACTCATTGTTAACCTAATTCTAAAACTACTCAGAGGAAGGAAAAGGGTATTTTAAATCTCTGCAAACAATAAATAACAATAAAACAATGAAAAATTAAATTCAAAGAACATAAGTCACCATACTTTACATAATAAAAAACACAGGAAAGAAATAAGAAAAACCATGAACAAAACTGGGAAAACTGATTCACCTTACAGACAGAATTATACTAAGCACCCAAAAATCTTAAAACTATGAAGTGTAATCTGTATGTGCTTGCAAGAAAAAGTACAACATAATTATGCTTCCTCCTCACCTTCACGGCTCCGGGCCATTATTATTAGTTGGCAGATTACATTAACCATTTCTTGAAGTAGGGCAGGGCATTTTTTCAGCATAAATTGCTGATCTGCAAAACAATAAAACACCTGAAACAAATCATTCTTCTTTTATGATTAAAACACCTTTATCACCTGTAGTCCAAGACGAATGCTAAATTTAAGCTGTCACACACATTTTTCACATGACCTCAGAACATTACAGAATATTACAATAGTTTCTCCTCGGCAGCACTATGTCAAAAATCAATCAGAAAACCCTACCTCAAATTAGATGTTTCAAAGGCAAACTTTTAATATTATGGTCTTGGGCTTTATAAATTACTCCCTACCTTTTTTTTTGGAAATAGCCTTAATCTTAAATTTAATCATAATCTTACTAATTTAAGAACTTCAAAATTCTTCTTCCTGTGTACCTAAATTCCTATAATTATGGATAAGTCCAAAGACTAAGACTGAGAATAAATGTCAACCAAATGGAGAGAGGAGGAGAGGAGGAGGAGGAGGGAGACAGACACTTTCATTTATACTGCATATAAGAGTTAACCATTAAGATCATCCATTGGGGTTGGTACTCAACCTAAAAAAAATCTGTTCCCTGATTCTAAGATAACTGGTAAAAATGGAGATGGTTTCATATCTGTACAGAACATTAGGAACAGAATTACTAGTTAACTTGCAACTTCAATAAACAATGCCTAAATAGCGCTCCTTGATTCCATCATAAGCAGCCTATCCTATCATTAATCACTGAGCATCAACTGACCTTGTTTTCAAAGGCATTTGATTGCATTATTGGCTTAAAGTGGTGGGGGGAGGGTTGGTTCACTCAGAAAGAAAATTCCCTAAGGATAATAACTTTCTTTTAGAACTTCCAATTGAAATAATGCAAGTGAAAAGAGATGACACTCAAATTCATGACATCCCTGGAAATACTATTGTCCCAATCCACTGCTTTTCTTTTAAGTAGAATAGATGGCTTCAAGTACTTCTGAAGCTTTAAATAAAGATTAAACAGACACTTCATTGGTAACTACTGCTGGAGTATGATGGTGGTACTGGTGGCAGTGACTGAGACATCTGTTGGGAAAATCCATTTTTTCCTTGCCCCGAAAGGCTTACAAAATCCTTTTTTAAAAGCCATCAGGAATTACTGTATAATCTGCAACTGACTTAACATTTTTCATAGAGAGTATTCTCTCACCTTGAAATACAACATTTTAACATTTGCCAAAACATCTGACTTACTAATACCTTCAAAGAATTTGTGAATTATGTACGTAGCATATAGATTTGTTTTTAAAAGGTCCTTGAGTAATTATCTGATTGAGCAAAAAAGAACAGTGACAAAAAAACACTGCACCACGAGGTCTAATTAAATCCACCTCTTCTGTACCACTAAAACCCTACAGATATTAGAATCACAAATACCTTCTTCAAGGGTCTCAGGAATTTTCATTCTAGCAAGATGAGACAGTAAAAGAACTCTGGCCTTCAGGCTATATGGGCAGGTAAGTGGCGGCTCATTCTTCTTTAAATTAATGCTGCCAATTTCTCTGATTAGCTAGAGTAAATAAAATAATTATTTTAAAATGTATACTTAAAAAAGCATTAACCTTATATACTTAAATGTTTATCAAGGAATTTGGGAGACAGGCCTAACCTGAGGTATTAGAATATTATCTGTTGGTCTGCTTGTGGCATCCTTGTTATACTGAGGATCAAATTCAGAGGCTCCAGCCAAGACCATGATAAGACCTAAGAAAACAAAAGAAATATGAAGAAAAATAAATTTGCTCACCCATTAATCCGCCTCCCATGATACTTGATCAATCCTAGAGTGAGGCAGTTTTCCAATCACACACAATGCTAAAATCATCTGAACTCCACTATCAATAAGCATTAATCTCTCTCATAACAAAAGCAACATCTCACTTTTTAAAATGTGTGCAATATTACCTATCACAAGTAAATAGAAATACACATCAAATTAAGGGCCCAGAAGCAACTAGGTACATTAAAATCACTACAAATAGCATCTGTTTCTAGACCTAAGCATGTGTTCCACAGAAATTTATAGTAGGAAGTATTCTATGTGATGTTACTAACTGCTTTGTAAAAAAAAAAAAAGGGGGGGGCGGGGACTCCATGGCTAAATAAAGCTGAGAAATAAGAGTTAAAAAGAGTTTCAGGTTTCTTCACTTCATGACTCCTCAGAGCCTTAAGTAAACTACAATATATTGTAATTTGCAGAAATTTTTATTATGGAACTCTGGAGGGTTTTGTAGGAATAGTGTTCCTTGAAATACACATGATGTGAGGTCACATATATTAGCGTTACCCTCGTTGGCCTATACAAGTTCTTTAATGACTGGCACTATAGTCATCAATCTTAGCTTACAGCAGAAAATACATGCAACATCCTCACAAAATGCAGGACGGTAAAGAGGTTAAGTGCGTAGCTGAATGACCTAGAACAATATTCTTCACCTCTCTGTGGGCCTTGGTTTCTTCATATGTGCCTGACACACAGTCAGCATAGTAATGTGTGTGAGCTAGTACTATTACTACCCTCAAATGTCTGAATGAAAACAACAGCTATATAAATGGTGCCAATGCTAAAACCAAGGATATATAAGCAAACCCACCAGCTAAACAAAGCTTTATGTATGTACTGGTTTAGGGCTTAGGAACCACATTACCTGAGTTCCATCCTAGCTCTGTCACTTACTGTGTATCCTTGGGCTCAGTTTCTTCATCTATAAAATGTGCTTAAAAACAGCACTTATTTATGGGAGCATACAAAGATTAAATGAGTTAATACATGCATAGTGGCTAGCAATGCCTGGCAACGACAAATACTCAAGAAATCCTAGCTGGTATTATTACAAAATTAGCCCACAAGAAGTTTTACCATAAAATTTCTGAGTAATAAAATAGCTGAGTAAAATGGGAATAACAGAACTACAGATTAAGACATATCATAAAGGATGTTAGCATTTTCCTCCAGCTTTAGCTATAATGAACTGAATATCCCTAAAACTATTAAATGGAATTTCTCCAGTTGAATATATATCAACTCTACATAAATGACTCAGAAAATAATCTAATATCACAGTTACTTAAATTTACTTACGTTTCATATCCATATTTCGGGTTTTATAAACAAAGTATGTATAAATCTGTGTTGTGCGTATTAGAATCTGGTCTCCACTATAGCGTATTGAGCGATACCACCAAGAGCCCTAAAACACAAAATTAAACCAGAAATAAAGCATAAAAACCATGATAAATGTTAATTTTGATGCAGAATGGTCAAATTTTCTAAATGTTCATAAACCAATAAAAAGACCTGCTCTTTAGAACAAATGCCTTTGTTACATATTTCAAATGATTTATTTGGTAAATATTTATGCTGCCTGAGGCCTAAACACCAACCTACCTCATTACATATATATGATTAAAACATTTAAGTTTCAGCTAGAAATTGTTTAAAGACAAAATAGGAATGAAACAACCCACTGCTATAAGCAACAAGCTGGTTCCTCACACATAGCATGTCTTCAATAAATATTTGACAAATAAGCGAAGAGGCAATTTTATAGTTGATATACTACTTTCATTCACATTATTCCACACAAGTGGATTCTCACACAACAATCCTATGAAGAAGGCAAGACAGGTTAATTGTTAGCCTCACTATGGGACCCATAGGAACTGTAAGATCAGTAAGAATACCACCAGTCATAAGAGTAATAAACAATAAAATCATAAACTTTATGGTACCTCGATAAACAGTACTATGCAACTGTTTTTAAAAATGAGGTCGTTCTACATGTTGTACCCCTATATGAAGCAAAAAAAGTCACAGAACAATACATATAGTAAGATCACATTTAAAAAAAATGTGCACATGTATATATACATAATGCATAGAAAAATATCTGAAAAGGAAGCAAACTTAGCAGTGATTATCTCTGACAGAGAAATGGAGTTGGGGGAGGTGGTAAGGGAAGATTTTCATTTTAAATTCTAAATACATAGGTACTATCTCATCTGTGTGTAATTTTTGGATCAGGAGGAGATTCATTTTAACATACTAAAGAGATGTCACCTTTAGAAGACCTTTAAAGTATAACTGAATATAAGATTCTTAAAATTCAAGAATTAATGGATTATATTCTAATACAAATTACAATCTTATAAGGAGACTCCAAAGCATGCACCGATTCCCTTCCCTAAAAAATGTTAATAAAAAGAGCTGGAACTTACCACAACAACTGGAAGGATAACCATGAATGCCAATCCATATACAAGTAAAACCTTGAATTGAAAAGGAAAGAAAAAATTATGGCCTTCATCAGGTAAATTATGACAACATCCATGAACACTTATTTTGAGGCTTACATGGGGGAGGCACTATTAAAAGCACTCCTCATGCAGTACTTCATTTAATCCTTATTTTCAAACTCTAAGAGGAAGGTACCATTATTATTTTCCTTTTGCAGATAGGGAACCTTCAGCATATATAGTCATCCCTCGGTATCCATGGGGAACTGGTTTTAAGGCCCCAAGGATACCAAAATTCAGGGATGCTCAAGTCCTTTATATAAAATGGTGATAAAAGAGTAGGATCTCTTTACCCACGGATGCAAAACATGCCGAAAGGGAGGGCCAACTTCAGCTGACCCTTGAACAATGTGGGGCTTGGCTCCCCGACCTCCTTGCAGTGGAAAATCCAACTCTAACTTCAGAGCTGGCCCCCCATTACCTGTGGCTCTGCATCCGCAGATTCAACCAACCATGGATTGTGCAGTACTGTAGTCCGTATTTATCAAAAAAATCCACGTATTAAGTGGACCCACACAGTTCAAGCCCCGGTTGTCCAAGGGTCAACTGTATTATATATCCACACCTTGGCAAGTAGTTAGTGCCTTCCAAATAAATGGTAGAAGCTGGTTTCTTTGCCTAAATATCAAACAGAACACATAATGTTCTGTTTGCAAGTAATTTCTATCTATTGGTCTTAGATTTCTGTCCTACTGCTTGATCCCAAATCTGGTAGCTAACTATCTTTTCTCTTCTCTAGTATTCCCTGAATAACCCCAAGCATAATAAACATGCTTATATACAGCAACTATATACCCTGGAAAATAACATGTAAATAAACAGCCATAAAATAACACTGAATAGCCATTTTCAAAACAAAACATGGATTTTTTTATTGCTTCAAAGATAGCTCCTAGATAAGAATTTTCAAGAAAGGAGAAGTAGGGAATTCCTGAACAACAGGTTAGGATAATTCCTGATGTTTTAGGAGTTGCAGCCTCTATATTACAGACTGAAGTCTGATATCCTACTGTCTCCTGAAGTGCCACATATAATATATATCATTATGTTAGCACACATTAAAATTAATTTAGCCTGGGTAAATGTGAAATAAAAGATAACTTAAATTTTGAGCGCTACGTAAGATAAATGTAGATACCATAAAAAAACAGTGGTTCCCTAAACCAAGAGTAGGACCCAATCTGAAACCACCTCCACAAGAAATTGCCACAACTGTAAGGAATTCCTTAAACAGTGCGGGGGGGGGGGGGGGGGGACCCTACACTAGAACACACTGCCCCAAACCAACAACCTAATAATAGGAACCGATTCTTTTCTCCATTATGCAAAAACAGTTTTCACAATACACAGTTAAATTGAAAACAGCACACCAGTATTTTCTTTGTAAAGCTCTCTATATATTACCAAGATATATCGAACACATTATAGTGTCTTATTTAAATGTACTCACCAAAATTGAATTTTTCTGGTCAACTATCCAAGCTGGCAGGGCAATTCCAAAGCTTGTGGCTAAAATAGGAAGAATATTTTTGAAGAGTCTCAATTTCCAGTTTTATTTCTTTATATCCCCAAATTCTGTCTCCCCCAGCCCCTCCAAAAAAGCTTTAAGATTATCTTATTATGTGTTTCCATTACACAAAAGTTGATGGACATGGTTTATATTTGAAACTTAAAATTTTTCCAGAAGAAAAAAAAATTCTAAGTATGTGAATTCCTTCTTCCCAGAACACTTAAATTCTTTTATATGTCCTGAGTTTATGTAAACACTATGAATATATGAGAAAATGTTTTAGTCAGTAAAGAAAAACAGATTTTATTCATCCAATTTTTATCAACTACTAACTGGAAATGAAGAATAATGACAGTGACTACTTTCCTCATCAAATCAATCAAAGTTCTATCTTTCAAACCAATCTCTAGAAAGAAGAATAAAGTAAAAATTGAAGGGAACTCAATTTACATATTTGTTTAACTCCTTGTGGTTGTAATTTTCCTATTCACAAACTAAGAAAATCAAAACATTCTTTTCAATCTAGTTTAACATTTTTATAATATACACATATCATAACCCCAGTATTTTTTAATCATCATTTACCACACCTTGAGGCCCATCTGGATTTCCAAACTCTTCCCAATTTTTCCGGGACTCTTCATCAGTTAAACTAGCATAAAAGGAACAAAGGTGCAAAATTAGAAAGACACATCTGAAAAATAAGTACTCGTATACACAAACTCCATTAACTAACCAACTCACTTCCTAAAGATAATTTCAGAGAATCAAGAAAAGAACTCTCTGAAATCAGAAAAAAAGGGGGAGAGGAAAATAAGAAATTCAGCATTAACAGAAAATGCTAACTATTGAGCCCAGATACAAATTCCTAGTTGGCCCATGGGTTCTCAGGTTTAGCCAGTTCAAGCCAGAAGATGCAACTTTAAAGGCTACTACATTTTCTAAGGAGGCAGGGAGGATTATATGTTACTTTTAAAAATCTTATACACTCAGATATTTCCCAAAATTTCTTCAATGTTCATGTTTTTACTTTAATAATGATATATATCTATTTTTTAAATATAAACTTAATACATGATTAATAATAATCCCTCCAAAACTGGCACCACATTCTCAAAGAAAAAAATAATAACACCTATAAAATTCCACTGCTTTGGAAAAGGTCATTTGCATTGTGCTAAGATCACAATTTTCTCCTAAGCCAACTTCCAGCAAGACTAAGAAAATACCTGCTAAAGCAACAGCTTCTTAACCCAAGCAATATGAAAGTGACAGTGATTTTTTAAACACCTAACATGAATATAACCCCTGACCTGGGCAATGGCTCAAGGCACAGGGTAAGAGTAGTTTTATTCCAGGTCCCAGCATAGATGTTAAAAAAAAAAAAAACATTAAAAGAAATTTTCAATTCCTTCAAAAACTTTACAATGCTGTTAAGGAGACAAGGCAGACACATACACACAAAATGACCAATAACATAATAAGGAAGGCATTCTTGCAGACCTATTGGCAAAAGATTATGTTTATGTCCAAATCTAATTTTAGCCATATTTCTATTTCCCAGAACATATGCACTTAAGATACAATGAATTTTCTATTCAACAAAGCTCCAATTGAGAGAGCGAATGCAGAAGAACCTTCATAAAATTGCAAAATTTTTCAATGATTTGAAAATATTTTTAAACTTATCAATTTGGTCATTTATGAAAACAAGAGCCTTGATGTCTTTAGTCCTTATTCAACTATAACTCCACTTACACTGTTTGATCTAAGGCCGCAGTAAAATACAGGAGCCAATGAAAGGCATTATTAGAGAGACTGCAAGTTAATAAGAAGTGGTGCTAAGATTCCTTTCTGCTAAGGGAGGGATGTTTTTCAAAAACTTTTGCCTTTGTTTCCCTGTACAATTGTCCACCCCACCCAGAGCTTTAGCTATTGTTTCTTTCAATTTTCTGTCTCCTAATCAGTGTCTTTTCCCCAAAATAATTATCTCTGTCCCCTCCTGACTTTCTAATGATGGCAGCACCATAAACTGTTCTGTTCTCTATACAATGCCCTTAGGTTTTGCAAAACAAAGCACAGCTCTCATCAGAGAAGCACTTGATTTTTCAACCTGCATACACACCTGATTAAAATTCCATTAACTCATTCATTAAACCATCTGTACAACTGTTGTGTAACCATCCTGTATACTCAAAGGAATTATCCATTTTTTAAAAAGTCAGTGTAAGAAAGCAACTGATTTTGGGCTACTTATTAGTGCTTCAGTATCCATTCCTAAGACTTAAGGTACTTAAAAGCTATGTGATTTCAGTATAATTTATATATAACAAGCTTAAACAACACCAATGGTGCTAACATAATTTTTTTTAATTCAATGAGTATAAAGCTTCCTAAACATGATTATACCCCTTGACTTTGGGGGTGGGAGGTTATATCATAGATCCTATTAGGAATCTAATGAAACCTATGCCCCTCCTGCCCTGGAAAAAAATGCACATTTACAAACACACATAAATTCTGTATACAGTTTCAGGGACCTCAGTTTATAAATCCTAACCCAGAGAATGTTTTCACTAAATTATATGCGAAGGGCCTGAGTTGGCTATGTAGAGCTAAGTTACATATTCATATGTAAGAACACATGAAAACATACTTTTTAAAAATCAAAATATCTTTAAGGATGTAAATCACGCTGCCCACTTGTTACAAAGTAGTTTAAACATAGATTTTACACCCAAAAGCAAAATCCCAACTATATCCAGAAGAATGAATCAGATATCAATAGTTGGTCTAACTCCTCAAAAATAACCATACCTCCTTTCCTTTAAGTTACAATCTGGTCTGAAGAAATAGGAATGACCCAGCTTGTTTATTATAATGAGTGAATAAGGGAAGAGAAACCAGCCTGAATAAACAAGGCAAATTCTGAAAAACTTTGTAGATCATGCAGTTTTTTATAACTGCATTCTACACGTTGCTTGAATTACATAACTTAGGCTGGTAGAGTTATACATACATAAGATAGCAGCTTCAATCACTCAGAACCTATATTCAGTAAAATGCACCCTTTTAACTAATCTAATTATACTGTACAAGTTACAATAACTCAAAGTTCTGGGTCCCATAATCATTTTACTTCTTCACTTGTCTGATAGACCATCAACTATTTAAGACATTTTACATACAAAACATTCTACATCTTGAACATGTAACTGAGTTAAAACCAAAGGCCATATATTATTCTTCTGTACTTCTTAGAATAGTGACAATACATCATAGAGTCAGATTTCCAGTAACCTGAGAACAAAATCATGAACTTGAAAGTGTTACAATACCTGAAAACTCAGGGGGGGGGGAAAAAATAACTGTACCAAAAGCACTAAAATTAAAACTACTAATTATTTTGGGGAAAAGAATCTGATTAGGAGACAGAAAGTTGAAAGAAACAATAGCTAAAGCTCTGGGTGGGGTGGACAATTGTACAGGGAAACCAAGGCTCTCTGACTTCCTCTGGAAATCTTCAGTTCTTAAATTACCTGAAGACAGCAACTAAGGCACTGCAATACTTGTGCAACAAGGGTAAATGCTTAAAGGAGACACTGAAAAAAGGGGAAAAGGAGACACCAACTGAAAGACAGCAATCTGGAGGACATCTGCTGCATAGAAAAGAAAATGTAGTATACACTTCAGAAGCTCCTGAAAGTATTGCTTTATTACAGAATCATATTCACATAGATAACAAGCAATCCACAAAGGGGGGGCGGGCTAGGCAGAGAGGAGACACAGTCAATATACTTTTATTATGCACAAAAATGCGTAAGATGATATTTCCCAAACTTTTGTCATTCACATTCCACTTTCACAGCCTGCTATTATATCTGCATATCCTATTATTTACTTATATTTTTTAAGTTAGCTTACAAAATTATATACATCACCGAGTCCTCAAAAAACAGATAACATCTTGTCTGTATTTTACTCTTTAATTCAACATAAGAGCTGTGTGGGATATATCTATGATTCCTGAAGAGTCCAGCTAACTTTTTAACTCTTGTAATATTAATACTCAAGGAATTACTTCAAATTTTATATACCCTATCCTGTTTCCCCAAAATTAAACTCATCTTTAGTTTATAGTTTAAATGAGACAAGCTATAAGCCAAAATAAAAGAAATAGATCTAGCCTAACAAAAAGCCTAGAAATGAAAACAAGGTGCAAGTATATCTCTTCTAATCAGGATGCTTTGAAAATAGCTCAATTAACACATCACTTATTACTTAATTTAACCAACTTACATGGCAAAAGCACTACTGTAAGTTATTTAAAATTAAGGTTTGGCTAAATTAACACTTCAGGGTTGCCAGGTAGTTCCATAAATGATAGACTCAACATATGAGGCACTTAATAAAAGTGTATGACAACTATTTTATTACTACTTTATTCAAATAGAAAACTATCTTTACCACTCTTAAAAATGTGTAACGGGTCCTATAATACTTACGCTGCATAAGCTTTTGCTATCCTCATGAACATAACTTCATCACCTCCTTTATCTGGATGATACTTAAGTGACAGCAAACGATACTGTTTCTTAATTTCTGCTACTGTCGCCCCCTAAAAGAAAAGGCTTTGTTTTAGTAAAAATAAGCACAATGCTGTAAAAACATAATCCATCCCACTTTGAACTTAAAATATTGAACTACTCAATATTTTCAGAAACAGAAAATGAAGTTTTCATCCTATATATACCTTGTCCTATAAATTTCACCCACATATTTTTAAAATAAAAATATTCATTTTGGCCAAGATATTTTATTTTATTGAGCACCTAGTACGTGCCACGCAGTACCCTAGGCACCGACAATTTTAGACTGATACTATATAATGCCATTTAAATAAAATAAAATGATAGTGACATTTAAATACCAAAGAATGATCACAGTAAATTAAGTCTGGCTGAAAAAAAACTCAAATCAAAGGTTAACTTCCTTTCTAAGAAAAAAATCTGAAGAATTTCTGGTTTCACCTGCCTGTCAATATTTTAATGTTAAGTAAATACTTAATAAGTTTACCTTAGTTGTTTCCTAATTAGATTCAATTTCTATGAATAAATTTTTCACATTGATTTTTTATGGCATTAAATTGCCCCCAAACCTTTTAATCTTAAAAAATCTCTCTTGATAACCATGATCATCACAATAAGAAAACTCAGATGATATGCAAACTTTTCTTCTACAAAGCAGAAAACTACAAGATTAACACACTCCTTACTGTGTATCATATGAGTCTCTGGATCAAGCCATCTACTGAGGAGAGACTAGAAGTAAAAAAAAAAAAGTAGTATGGCAGAAAAAATGGAAAGGGCACTAGATTCACCTTGGTTACTAAGAAGTTATGGGACCCCAGACAAAACACAAATTTTCCAGGCCTCATTTTCTCCATGAGAAAAAAAGGGTAGATGATCTCTAGCATTCATTTCTGTTCTAACTTTCCACTGATTAACTTAAAAGACCAATTTTCTACTGGGACCCATCACTCAAGTTCAATCAAGAAAGTCAGCTAACAGGTACACTCAAGATTAACCTGAATTTCTATGACAAAGACACCAACACACTGCCTTAGTGTCAACTAACACAGGGTCCCATCCAACTAACATAAATAAACCTCCTGCTTCTAACTTTGCATTAAACCAACCTTAGAAATGTCTTTTAAAAATATACTAACTTCTCATCTCATCTTCAGATATTTTTACTTTTAGCAATTACAAACCAACTCTTAATAGGATGGCAATCAACATCTGTGGCTTAAAAAACATATGCTGGGGCTTCCCTGGTGGTGCAGTGGTTGAGAGTCCGCCTGCCGATGCAGGGGACATGGGTTCGTGCCCCGGTCCGGGAGGATCCCACATGCCGCGGAGCGGCTGGGCCTGTGAGCCACGGCCACTGAGCCTGCGCGTCCGGAGCCTGTGCTCCGCAATGGGAGAGGCCACAACAGTGAGAGGCCCGCGTACCACAAAGAAAAAACAACAAAAAAAAACATATATGCATTAGAATAATAATGGATTAGGTATCTTTTTTAACTGACCAGAGTCTGATTTCTTTAGGCACAGCTCGATTTCTTTTAGGCTGTGGGCCCAGAGTATTTTCAAGGGACTACATAAAATACTACTTACGGGATCCAAATTTAATACTTCATAAGGATTGTATTCTTGATATTCTCGGTCTGTTTTGGAAACTTTGTATGTAAGGAATAATAACAATGCCCATCCTGCAAGCAGAACTATTTTCCTGTTTAGAAAAAAGATAAGTGAAGTATAAATAAATACAACTATATGGTTTTCCTTTAAGATTCTAAAGACACTATGGCAAGGCATAAAACGATCTTAAGTAGTCTCATGTCACTGTGCTATTGACTCAAATTCTATAACCACTGGGTTGTAAGACACAATAAGGACTGCATCTTTTTTCACCTTTGAATTCTCTAGAACCTAGCAGTGCCTGGCATATAATATTCTCTCAGTTACTATTTGCAGAATTTTAAGTAAGAAGTTAATGTACTCATTAACTTATTGGACCCATTCCATTAGATCAAAATATATTAATACTTAGTATTCAGTTAACCATTTAATGTAAAAAAGAATTGCTCTTGACCTTGTAATTACACTTTTAGTAAGATAAACTATGAAAAATAATGGGTCAATTGTGCAAAGATGAATAAGTAGCCTTGTTTATAACAGTAAAAATTTGGAAACAACCTTAAATGTCCATTTATAAGGAACTAATTAAATAAACCATTTATAGGAGACTAATTAAATAAACCAAGATATAGCCACACAATAGAACATTTTTAGCTAACAGATATAGAAAGACGTGCATAACAGGTTAAAAAAAGATATAAAAGAACATATAGTTTGAAAAAAACTAATTTCTCCTCAATATGTTCTATTTAGTAAAAATATTTAAAAGATTGATATTATCAGTGTTGGAGAGGCTAAGGTAAAAAGGAACTCTCATACATTCTACACTCTAAAGGAATATCTGGCAATAAGGTTATCAAAAGCCCTAAAGAAGTATATACCTTTTTAACTATCATCTATTCCACTTCAAGAAATTTAGAAGGAAATAAACTAAAATTAAGTTTATAAAGTATAAAAAGAGTGGTTACAGGTATAATTCATAGCTGAAAACATACACACATAAATGTCCACCAATAGAGTACTGAAAAGATAAATAACAGTACATCCATAGAGAGATACTATCTAGACACTAAAAATATTTGCTGCGGAAGATTATCTACCTTGTACTGTTAAATTAGAAAAACAGCTTTCAAAGCTGTATGTATAATATAATCCTATTCTTTGTAAATAAAAGTTTATTATAAGTAAAAATATAGAAGGTAAATCATCTTTTTTTTAACATCTTTATTGGAGTATAATTGCTTTACAATGGTGTGTTAGTTTCTGCTTTATAACAAAGTGAATCAGTTATACATATACATATGTTCCCATATCTCTTCCCTCTTGCGTCTCCCTCCCTCCCACCCTCCCTATCCCACCCCTCTAGGTGGTCACAAAGCACCGAGCTGGAGCTGATCTCCCTGTGCTATGTGGCTGCTTCCCACTAGCTATCTATTTTACATTTGGTAGTGTATATATGTCCATGCCACTCTCTCGCTTTGTCACAGCTTACCCTACCCCCTCCCCATATCCTCAAGTCCATTCTCTAGTAGGTCTGTGTCTTCATTCCTGTCTTACCCCTAGGTTCTTCGTGACATTTTTTTTTCTTAAATTCCATATATATGTGTTAGCATACGGTATTTGTCTTTCTCTTTCTGACTTACTTCACTCTGTATGACAGACTCTAGGTCCATCCACATCCACCTCATTACAAATAGCTCAATTTCGTTTCTTTTTATGGCTGAGTAATATTCCATTGTATATATGTGCCACATCTTCTTTATCCATTCATCCCATGATGGACACTTAGGTTGTTTCCGTCTCCTGGCTATTGTAAATAGAGCCGCAATGAACATTTTGGTACATGACTCTTTTTGAATTATGGTTTTCTCAGGGTGTATGCCCAGTAGTGGGATTGCTGGGTCATATGGTAGTTCTATTTGTAGTTTTTTAAGGAACCTCCATACTGTTCTCCATAGTGGCTGCACCAATTCACATTCCCACCAGCAGTGCAAGAGTGTTCCCTTTTCTCCACACCCTCTCCAGCATTTGTTTCTAGATTTTTTGATGATGGCCATTCTGACTGGTGTGAGATGATATCTCGTTGTAGTTTTGATTTGCATTTCTCTAATGATTAATGATGTTGAGCATTCTTACATGTGTTTGTTGGCAGTCTGTATATCTTCTTTGGAGAAATGTCTATTTAGGTCTTCTGCCCATTTTTGGATTGGGTTTTTTTTTGTTATTAAGCTGCATGAGCTGCTTATAAATTTTGGAGATTAATCCTTTGTCAGTTGCTTCATTTGCAAATATTTTCTCCCATTCTGAGGGTTGTCTTTTGGTCTTGTTTATGGTTTCCTTTGCTGTGCAAAAGCTTTGCAGTTTCATTAGGTCCCATTTGTTTATTTTTGTTTTTATTTCCATTTCTCTGGGTCAAAAAGGATCTTGCTGTGATTTATGTCATAAGAGTGTTCTGCCTATGTTTTCCTCTAACAGTTTGATAGTTTCTGTCCTTACATTTAGGTCTCTAATCCATTCTGAGCTTATTTTTGTGTATGGTGTTAGGGAGTTATCTAATAAGGTAAATCATCTTAATGGTGGTTACCTTTAATGATGAGATTGAATAATTTTTTTATACCTTTTGTATCACAATTTGTTACATTAGGTAGGAACTGTTAAACAAAGACATAAATGAATCATAGGAGACCTAATCAAACAAAACTGAAGTGACCTATTTTCAAATACAGAAAGAAAGCATTCCGTGTGTTTAAGCTCTCTTGATAGGAACCTAGCTTAAATGTGTTTATTTGGAGTTTCCAGGATCCATTTCCAACCTACCTCCTTACTTTTATCACCCTAGTATTTCAAACAAAATAAATCCCCATATCCCACAGTCCCCTAAGCTTTTCCCACCATTATGCTTTTGCTCTCTTGGGTCTTTCAACCTAGAATTCCCATTCCCCATTGCTGCGTATCCAAACTATATTCATCCTTCAAGACTCAACTCAAATTATGTATCCTCCAAGAAGCAATCCTTAACCCTTGTTAAGATGATCAATGGGGAGATCATGGTTACAGTCACAAAGAAGCACAAACCATGACCTTCCTCCTCTGACTCGTTGCAAACTCCTTGAGCACGTGGACAGGATCCTATTCAGTTCTGACTAACCTCAGAGTAACAAACAGAGATGGCACTCAGATGCAAATATCTTTCTATCTGACCAAATTAATGCTCTAAACCTTATTAAGGGCATAATACTGCAAGCTGCTTTCCATACTATCTGTATGCCCAAAGACGAAGAGGGAGGCCTACCTGGAATACTCCCACTTTTACCTGGCTATCTAGGGAGAGGTAGTTAAGAACATAGGCTCTGGAGCAAAAACTACCTGAAGTCAAATCCCAACTTTACCACTTATTAACTTAGAGATCTTGGCAAGCTGCTTAGCCTTTTACAATTCAACTTCCAACTTTTAGGGTGGGTCTGAGAATTAAATAAGATTAGGTATGTAAAGCCCCTAAAAGGTGCCTCACAGATAGTAAACAACCAATTCATGGTAGCTATTTGCTGTTATTAGTAACTCTAACCCAAGTCTCAGCTTTCAACTAGGACCTCACTTACAAGGAAATCTTCTCTATCTCATGCCAATTAAGAGCCCTCCCTCTGTTCTTTCATGGCACACCCTTCCCGTCCCTTACAACCCTTACTAAACTCTATTATCATCACTTGTTTACTTGTTAGTTACTCAGGTATATCAGCGCCTAGTATAATACCTGACACATACATAGCACACAGTAACTACTTATTTTATGAATAATGAAAATAATTTAAAACAGTAACTTTTGACTCAAACCCAAAGTTTGCTAATACCCTCAATATGCTAAAGAACACTTGAAAATATATTTTATTTCCACACAAACTTAGTAACTCCACATTTTGTTTTGTGAACTTCCCCAAAAGGCTACAAAGCTCAAAAAACAATGATAAAAGTAAAATTGAAAACCACTAAAGTAAAATTTTAAAGCAAACAAGGGTAGAAGAGAAAGGGAACAAAACACCTAAAATACACTACACCCTGTGTTAGATGCTCTTCATGTAGCATCTAGCTCTCTGAGCCAAAGAATAAAGGGAAGAGAGAAGAGGTTAATGACAGAATCCCCAGGCTGATGAAAACTACCACAACCAATAAAACCACGCTCTAATTTCCTGAGAGCCATACCAAAGGTAGAAACATAACAGATTACATCATACTCTGTGCCCAATTTTTTAAAAACATGTTTGGTTTCTCTTAAAAGACAAACATTTTCCCTACATATGGCTTCAGTAATTAAGTTGAGGTCTTGTGTTTTTTCTTTTAAGCAACTTCCAGAAATTAGAGTATTACACAATGACTACTTAATTTTGAAAGAATGCTTCAAGGTTAAGTAGCAAAAAGGTTTTGATGGTTCCTGACCTTATCTAAAATTTTACCAGTATTATTTAATTCTTCCTTGTTTAAACATGCATTAATCTGTACTTCTATTTAAGTAAATCTCTTTACTAATTATTAAAGAGAACATCACAAAGTTGGGTTTTTTTTCTTGAAAACTGAGGTTCAGATACCCACAATGTGTTGACCAAGGCCCAAAACAGAAGAGACTGGAAAGCCAAAAATATCTGCCTGCTGCCTCATAAAAGTTTAATTTAAAACGAGAAGCAAGGACTTCCCTGGTGGCGCAGTGGTTAAGAATCCACCTGCCAATGCACAGCACATGGGTTCGAGCCCTGGTCCGGGAAGATCCACATGCCACGGAGCAACTAAGCCCATGCACCACAACCACTGAGCCTGTGCTCTAGAGCCCGCGACCCACAACTACTGTGCCCACGGGCCACAACTACTAAAGCCCGCGTGCCTAGAGCCCATGCTCCACAACAAGAGAAGCCACTGAATGAGAAGCCCACGCACCGCAACGACGAGTAGCCCACGCACTGCAACGACAAGTAGTAGCCCCTGCTTGCCGCAACTAGAGAAAAGCCCGCGTGAGCAATGATGACCTAATGCAGCCAAAATAAATAAATTAAAAAAACAAAACAAAAAATGAGAATAGCAAGGAATACATAGTGAACATGAAACTACTCTTGTAAACACTAATTTTGCCTTTTAGTTTCACACCATTGAAGAACTCTTAACACCAAAGCTAAGATTTCCCTCCCTCTACAAAAGAACTAATCCAGGCACATATGTTGAAAACTATCATCATCATTTAAACCAATTTTTCTTTTTTTTTTTTTTTTGCAGTACGCGGGCCTCTCACTGTTGTGGCCTCTTCCCGTTGAGGAGCACAGGCTCCGGACGCGCAGGCTCAGCGGCCATGGCTCACGGGCCCAGCCACTCCACGGTATGTGGGATCTTCCCGGACCGGGGCATGAACCCGTGTCCCCTGCATCGGCAGGCGAACTCTCAACCACTGCGCCACCAAGGAAGCCCTAAACCAATTTTTAAAAATAACTGGACCCACTTTTACTAATATCCTCTGCTAGGTCTTGCCCTCCTATCTACTGGATAGATATACGTAGGTAATTCACAGGATACAGTCCTCCAATAATGGCAGCTCTTTCGCTTCCCCTCAGTTTCATCTGTTACCTGTAAATTGATGACTTAGGGTGAAGGTCCAAAGCCCAGGCTAACCAGCATACCCGACAGCCTCAAAAAATCAGACACCTACTCTAATTAAACATGCTAATGGCCTGTTTAAGCAGATGGCCCTGCAAAAATAAAGGGTAACTAGGTCCCTACTCCACCACCTCTTGCTGAGGAACTTGGTCAAGTTACCTCATCTTCTTAGTCTCAGTTTCCTCATCTGAGAAAAAGCAAAAATATCTACCTTAAAGTTAACATAAAACTAATGAGATAAAATATAAAATCCTAGCACAGCACCTGGCACACAGTATGTGCTCAAAAACTTCAATCACCATGAAATGCAAACTTGACCCTGTCACCTCCATGCTTTCGATAACCTTTTAAAGATTCCTCCATAGTCTTTAAGACAAAATTCAAATCCTGACACAAGGTATACAAGATCTTCCTTCAAGATTTGACTTCTCTTTCTCCCCTCCTCCCCCAAGTCAGAAGTACACTCTCTCTCCTTTGAACTTCTAAACCATTCTCTGTTCAGACTGTTCTCAAATTTACTAATCACATCTTACCCCTACTAAGGTTACAATTTCTTTACAAACACGTTTTTATTCATCATTATACCCCTATTTTATATGATACCTAGCAAAGAGTAAGCACTAAGTATGTTTTTTATTGAAATCAATTACTTACTTTACTGTAGGAATAATATTTGGCTGAGGTTTTAATAACCGTAAACGATACCACATACATCTTCCATATACTTTTCTGATATTCTTTAATCGATTTTGCTCTGTCAAAAGAAAGAAAAATAAGGTGATAAGTTCAACGATTTCCACAGTGAAGGCAAAACCAGAGTTAAAACCATACTAACCTTCATTATCATGCTAATATTATATTGGAACAAAGTACTCTCTACTTAAACCTTTAAGAAAAATTCACAAGATAGGCTAAATTTTCTACCACTTAGAACAAATGATCTATCTGGAAAATTTTATTCAACTACCAGGCAATCATTTTTCATGTGAGACTTAACTTCTAACTGAAAAAATTAAAAACTGACTTGAACCCGAAATATTTAGTTATATAATCAGTAATTTCTGAGAAATTCTCTCCTCCTTTCCCTTCTGCTATAAAAGTAACAAAAAGTGCAAAATAGTTGGGACGTGCACTTTATTAAGGAAGCCAAGCAGAAATGATAGTCTTCAAATATGAAAATAATTATGTTAAATGAGAAAAGTCACCCAAACCCTTAAGAAGTTAAAATAGGTTTATATAAGAGTTATAACAAAAGGTATTATTTTAGTCCCCAGGAAAAATCTGCAATTCAATTAAAAAGGAATTAAACCAAAGCCAACATATCATATACTGTTTTACTAAGCTCACCACAATCACTTGGTTTGAATAACTCTCCCAAGTTTAAAAAAAAATTAGGTAAGTTTTAAAATAAAAATCTACCTTTTCATGAAGATGGCATATAGAAAGCAAAGAAAGAAGCCCATGCCACTCCAAAGCCAAAGACAAAAACAAAAGCTTGGAAGGCCAAGAAGGCAGTGCTAGAAAGCATCCATATCCACACACACAAAACAAGAAGACTGCATGTTACCCACTTTCTGGGTGGCTCAAGACACCCCGAAGGCAGCCCGTTTATCCTTGGAAGAGCGACAAGCTTAACCACTATGTCATCATTAAGTTCCCCTTGAGCAGGGAGTTGGTCATGAAGAAGATAGAAGACAGCAATACACCTGGGTTCATTATGAATGTCAAAGCCAACAAGCACCAGATCAAACTGTCTATGAAGAAGCTCTACAACATTGACATGGCCAAGGTCAACACCCTGATCAGGGCTGATGGAGAGAAGAAGGTATGTTCGACTGGCTACTGACTATGATGCTTTGGATGTTGCCAACAAAACTGAGATCATCTCAACTGAGTCCAGCTGCTTAATACTAAATAAAAATTTTTTCACAATATTAAAAAACTACAAAACCAAAGTCCTTAAATGAGATCTCAGGTAAGTAAAAGAACTTTGCATATAATAGAATGTTCCAAAGCTGCCATATAAGAAGCCCACCAACCCTGTTATCACCATGCTTCCAGGAAAGAATCCACATGAGAGAGCTATGTGGCAGGAGGTATCAGAAACAGGTGTGGTGAAGAGGGATCCATGTAGGGGGAGGGGTGGTGGCAGAAAAGGAGACTGGTAATATGCAGGGAGAATTATCAAGTAAGTTAATATATTAAGGATAACTGCAGTCAGTTTTTCACTGTCAGAGAAGGGAGTTACATATGTGAAAAATTAGAAAACATGAAGTAACTCTGTGGTATTAGAGTGGAACTGAAGATATGAGTAAGAACTAGTTAATATCTTTTAATATAGAAATATAGATGTAGATCTATACACATACATACACATTCTCTAACTCTATTAAGTGAGCCTAGGAACAATGACATCTCAATAGCAGTGAGCACACCTAGCACCCAGATCTTGATTTCTAAATAGCATTCTCTGCTAATGGGAACCAGAGATCCAAGTATCTTCCCACAAAATATTACAAAAGGGAAAGAATGATTTTACAGTGGGGAAGTGTGATAGGCTGAATAATTGCCCCCTGTCAAGATGTCCACCACATCCTAAAACCCAGAACCAGTGAATATATTATCTTACATGGCAAAAGGGACTTCACAGATGTGACTAAATTAAAGATTTGAGATGGGAAGATTATCCTATATTATCTGGGTGGTCCCAATATAATCACAGGGGTCCTTATAAGGAAGCAGGAGGGTCAAAGAGAAGATGATATAACAATGCAAGCAGAGGTTGGAGTGATGTTCTTTGAAGATGGAAGGAGAGGTCACAAACCAAAGAATACAGGCTGTCTCCAGAAGCTGGAAAAGGCAAGGATTCTATTCTAAACCCTGCAGAAAGAACCTGCCCTGCCAACACAATCACTAGCCCAGTAAAACCACCCTTGGAAGTCTGGCCTCCAAAACTATAAATTTGTGTAATATTAAGCCACTAAGGTTGTGGTTTGTTACAGCAATGATAGGAAACTAATACAAAAAATCTGGTGGACAACATCTTATCAGGTGATCGGTGAACATCACCAGCAATGAGACAAAGTGCAATCATATACCATCTAACAGAATGCAATGAGAAGAACACAGAATCAGTTTTGTGAAATTCTTCTCTAAGATACATAACCTGAATCTAATAATGAGAAAATACCAGACAACCAAAATTCAGGTCCATTCTACAAAATAATTGGCCTATGATCTTTAAAGTCAAGGAGAAACTAAAGAACTGTTCCAGACTGAAGGAGACTAAAGAAACATGTCGTGATGAAATGGTAGTAATGTAAATTTTCTGATTTTCACAGTTAAATTATGGACACTTCTGAAAACACCACAGGTGATTTTTTAATCTGGATTTCATTAAATTAAGTCTCCCATTTTAAGTATGAAACCAAGGAAACATGTTATAAGAACATGCTGAAGTCTCTATTAACCACAAGGCTTGATCTAGTCAAAGGAATAATATTCTCCCAACGTTTCTGTCCAAGAGAAAGTACACATGGTTTTCAGCCCCCAAAGTCTTGCACGACGTATACACGCACCTTGTATGCCTCACTCTTCCAATCCAAAATTTATATCTTAACCTTTTAGCAGAATATTTAAATAATCAGTAAGTACTATGGGGTATAGTTTACACAGTAACACAGTAATATCCAGCACCACTCAATATTCATAGTACACATTACAAAATTCTATACTAATGACCTCAAGTCAAAGTAACTATCAAAAGTAAAGTCCTTTGGGCTTCCCTGGTGGCGCAGTGGTTGAGAGTCCACCTGCCGATGCGGAGGACACGAGTTCGTGCCCCAGTCCGGGAAGATCCCACATGCCGCGGAGTGGCTGGGCCCGTGAGCCATGGCCGCTGAGCCTGCACGTCTGGAGCCTGTACTCCGCAACGGGAGAGGCCACAACAGTGAGAGGCCCGTGTACCACAAAAAAAAAAAGTAAAGTCCTTCCACAAGGAGGGATGGATTGGGACTTTGGGAACAGCAGATACAAACTATTATATATAGAATAAACAACAAGGTCCTATTGTGTAGCACAGGGCACTATATTTAATATCCTGTAATAAACCATAATGGAAAAGAAAAAAAAAGTAAAGTACTTTGAGAGTTTTTTAAAGGCACTTAGAATAAAAAGAAATTCATTTATCAACTTCTAGTTTATAGAATTACTAGTTTCATGGCCAGCAAAAATTACCTAAGTAATGTCATTAACTTATAATATAGTTTTTAAAGAAATTATTCACATTTATAGAAAAGGGAAATTACAAGGTCATAAAACAATTCTGTGATTTAAAAAAAAATAACAACATATGATGATTGCTCTCAGCAATCATGAAATTTGTATGTCCACGGGAGTAGTCCAGGCTTGGGGGCAGGTTATTATGGTTGTGCTTCACAAGCTATACAGTGCCTTTGCTAAAACAGTCATATCCACCTGTCATGCAGAATGATCTGTCAGTCTGTAATATAACTGAGTGAACCCCCCTTAGCACCATATTCCTAGAACCTAAAGAGCTGAAAGAATGCGAGCCAGATCCGGTCTTCAAACCTGTGTGCCTGCTTACTACAAAAGAATTTTTTAAAAATCATGTACCCTCGGGCTTCCCTGGTGGCACAGTGGTTGAGAGTCTGCCTGCCGATGCAGGGGACACGGGTTCGTGCCCCGGTCCAGGAAGATCCCACATGCCGCGGAGTGGCTAGGCCCGTGAGCCATTGCCGCTGAGCCTGCGCCGTCCAGAGCCTGTGCTCCGCAACGGGAGAGGCCACAACAGTGAGAGGCCCGCATACCGCAAAAAAAAAAAAAAAAAAAAAAAAAATCATCTACCCTCTTGTAGAGTTCTAATTTGACATCTAAAATTTTCATCGTAAGTTTGAAGAGTTGCAAAAGATGTTGTTTCTGACATAAGTTGATATTTTAAAATAAAATAGTTTCATTGCTTTTAAATGTACCAATGAAATCTAAAAATCATAATGGCAATTTCATATCCACCATCATCCATTTACAGAAATTTATGAACAAGCTCTTCATTCTACTTCCCCCACATAATTTTATCCTAATGTAATATATTTTTATCCTGGTAAGTCATTTCTTATAATACTGACACATACTTCTTCAAGTTAATTTGTTTTATTCCCTGTGACTATTTTTCCCAAATTTTTATATTGAAAATTTTCAAGCCTTCAGAAAAGTTGAAAGAATATTACAATGAACAATACCCTTCACCTAAACCCACCAACTATTAACATCCTGCAACTCTTGGCTTTATCTCTAGTTCCTTCTTTCCCTCCCTCTCCCCTTTTTTTAGAATAAGTTGCAGACATCAAGACACTTCACTTCCAAATGCTTTGGCACGCATGACCAAAGAACATCAGTAATTTTACCACAGTGAAGTTTAACACATCCGTAAGGTTTTTTATGTGCTAAAATTTCTGCTGCTACTTTTATCCGTATGTGTGTGTGTGTTATCAAGGCAACATAAATATTACAAATTGATAAACTACTAAAATAAGAGTAAAATATCCGTTACGCTTTCACTTATAAGCAACTTGTAAATATCCCATATGTTCAAAGAGTTGAAAGTCTAAACACTGAAACTTAGTTTTAAAAATAAAAAGTACACTGTTGTCAATATGGCACAATGTTAGGTAAAATAGCTTTATCTTTTACTTTAAGTATGTTTTTTCAAAACTTGGAAGTTGCAGATTATCTTCAGTTATTCAATTTATAGAAAAAACATGCTCCATAACCTAACTGACAAAGGCAGTCCTCACTGTTAAACCAATCAGGCAAACCAAACTTGGTCCAAAAAGTCTGACTTCATTTTTCAGTTCAAATAAATATATCAATATATTTTGAGGATTATAAAAATCACTGAGAAATAAATTTTAGAATATACCTTGCAAAATAGATTACTAAAATTAATAAAGCTAAATGATATAGAGATAACATAATTTACTTAAAAGAAAAAAATGTACCACACTTCTTTCTAAAATTCAGTGACTCCTAAAAACTATTCCTAAATCCCTTAAGGGGTCCAAGAAAATAGTACCAAGAATCAAAAGGTTATATTCAATACCCCAAAAAGTCTAGAATACATTATATATCAGTTTTCTAGCTACCCAAAGTCTCTCTGCAGCTAGTTGAGAATATATTATTACCTCAATGTGATGACCCTGGCTCACTCGTTGTTGGGACAATTTTGTTCTTTTATTTAAAAAAAACAGGAAAACACGTTTCACTGTAATAGTGCAGTTTGGTTCCTAGAATACTTCAAAATAGAAAAGGCATGAAAATGATCATTTGGAAATGAAAAACAGAATTCAGTGCTCCAGACCTCCAAAACTATCGCTTACCTAGTCACCCTAATCTCAAAACAGACTAACAGAGACTAAAGCTTCTGTTATGCTCTTAACCTGAATCTGAATAGTTAGCCATAGTGTGTCATTCTCAAGGCCAGGTCAGAACTGTTTGGATTTGGGATAGATAAGACACTTAACGCTACTCACCATCACTACCACCCAGTGCACACAATCACAGATTACCTAAATTGGAAGGATTTCAGAAACCTGGGTTCAGTTGCCACCTACCCCCCTATGCATACCCTGGCAACAGAGAAGGAAACCCAGAAAGCAGCTGAAAATGTTTGGATCAGAGTAGAACCACCCCACCAGAACCAAAGTTCATAATCCTCAGGAATGCCTAAGGATTATATAAGTGCAACGTAAGTGCAAACCAATACAAACCAAGTGGTTCAAATAGATTCAGCTGGTGCTTGACTGGACAGCAGCATACAACTATACCATATGCTTACCCACCTCAATTTTATTTTCCCTTTAGAGTACTGAAACGAGTACTATAGAGCAGTTTTTCAGCTCAGCACTATGGACATTTTGGACTAGGTAACAGTTGTGGGGAGCTGCCCTGTGTATTAGAGTATGTTTGGCAGCATTATGGTCTCTACCCACTAGGTGCCAAGAGCACCTCCCCACTGGAGACAATATTAAACACACACACACCAAAACACATGGCTATAGCGGGGTCATGGAAAGCAGCTGAATGATATGGCCTGAAGACCAGGGACACAGGGAGAAGAAAGGAAAGGTTGGGAGAATAAACAGAGGTGATAAGGCAACAATTCTCTTTTTCCATTCCCCTACAAGTATCCTTCAGGCAAAGGGAATCACTATATATTTGAGTACTTATGAACACCTTGAGGGAGGGGGAGGTTGGGGAGCTTGATTATTTTAAAAGAAGAAAAAAGCCAGACAACAAAAAAAAAGCTGGAGGAAGAAAGCCCACAACAATCTCAATTAATAGTAGTTTAGCACACTTCAGAGGTCATCTGAAGGCAAAAATATTAAGATATTCCATAATTATCCCTGGGGGTATATCTCACAATTACAAGTGTTAAGCTGTCATTGTAAGCAACCTTTGTAAAGACCACTTAAAAAATTTAGCAAGTGGCTACATTATGGAGATTAAAAATATATACTTACAGGATGATCAAACACCTAATGTTATATAATACTGCACTTGTGGCTTGGAATAAAATTTCCAGTGATGGTATCATATTCAGAGCCCAAAAGTGCTATATCACAAACGCAGATGAAACATATACATTCTGAAAAACTGTTAGATGACTCCTAAAATAGCTCTGGTGATCACAAAGACACTGAGGTTGAATACATGAGGAGTTTGAAAATAATTGTTTCCTGAAATGTAAGGGGATAAAATTGTATTTTTAAGTACTATATTTTACAGTATATGATTTTTAAATATTTTAAGTAGATACGACTTCATCCTTTAAAGGGTATATATCCATGCTGGGCAAAAAACTTTTTTCACCTCATTAAGAAATAGGAGACCTTGTCAACTTCTCTGCTTAGAAACTTCCAATAGCTTCCAACTGCACCTAAAATAAAATCTAAGCTTCGTACCAGGCTTACAGACGTTATCAGCATCCCAGCTCCCTCTCTGACTTTATCCCTGATTCTTTTCCTCACCTGCCACACTCTTGCCACTTTGGTCTTCTCTGTTCCTGGAATATGTCCAACTCTTTCTTCCCTTGAAGACTTTGAACACTGTTTCCCCAGCCTGAAACAGGCTTTTCCACTCAAATCAGATCTTTGAATGGCTGGCTCCCTTTTGTCACTCAGCTTGAAGAAACTTTCTCAGGAAAATTTTCTCTGAATATTCTACTTCTCCACACAGTATTTATCACTGTCTGATTTTGTTTGTTTATTTGTTTAGATGTCAATCATCTCCCCCACACTAAGATGTAAGCTTCAAGAGAGCAGGGATCCTGTCTATATTGTTCACTCCCATATTCCATTGCCTAACATAATGCCTGGCAAATAGTAGGTGCTTAACAAATATTTGTTGAATGTTTTAATTACTTCATTTAGACCTCCCAACCACCCTGGGGGTACGTATGTATGGATGGATGATTGTACTTCAAAACAAAACAAAAAAACCTGAGGCTCAGTGAGGTTAAGTAACTTGCCCAAAGTTACAGACGGTACCAAAGGAATTGCAAATAACCACTAAAGAATACAGATGAGACTTGTGTCCAGGTTTAAATTCATAGGCCTGTGCACATAATCACTTTAACTGTCTTTCCTAATCAAAGAATAGTTAGATTGCCTTGACAATTCTCAAAAGCAGCTAAAATATATTATGTCTCTATTCTCATTAACTTAACCAGACAAGACTGTATCTCCGAAGCAGAAAATGTCATACGAAGAAATTCAAGTCAAAATATTTAAGAACAAGGAGTAGCTAAAAACAACTGATTAGATGACACCTCTAAACTTCTGAAACAGAAGTTTACAGACCAGGGATTCCCTGGCGGTCCAGTGGTTAGGACTCGGCGCTTTCACTGCCGTGGCCCGGGTTCAATCCCTGGTGGAGGAACTAAGACCCCGCAAGCCGTGCAGCATGGCCCAAAACAAACAAACAACAACAAAAAAAAAAACAATAAAAATTTATTTTAAAAAAAAAGTACTACAGGGCTTTCCTGGTGGCGCAGTGGTTGAGAGTCTGCCTGCCGATGCGGGGGACACGGGTTCGTGCCCCGGTCTGGGAAGATCCCACATGTCGCGGAACGGCTAGGCCCGTGAGCCATGGCCGCTGAGCCTGCGCGTCCAGAGCCTGTGCTCCGCGACGGGAGAGGCCACAACAGTGAGAGGCCCGCATACCGCAAAAAAAAAAAAAAAAAAAAAAAGTACTACAAATAAAACCGCCACAAGGACTTCAGTATTAAAGAGTGTGGGACAAGGCAATGTAGCACATAAATTTGAGGGGGAGGGGATGGTAAACCAGTTCTTTTTTGTTTGTTTTAGCTCAATTTGCTACAGAAGTGTCACGATCCAAAAGAAAAGCAAACCATCCCTCATATCTGTAGGACACAGGGGTTTTTGTGAGCCATTTGTCTCTAAGCCAGAAGATAATACTAAGGAAAGAAGGGGAGTCTCAACTGCAGGAACGATTCATTTCAAGCTACATTTCTTTTTTTTTTTTTAACAGATTTTATTTATTTAGTTAGGCTGCATCAGGTCTTAGTTGCAGCATGCAGGATCTTTTGCTTCGGCACATGGGCTTTTTGTGGCGTGCAGGTTTTCTCTTCTCTAGTTGTGGCGCGGGCTCCACAGCTCGTGGGCTATATAGTTTGTGGCACGCAGGCTCTCTAGTTGAGGTGCACGGGCTCAGTAGTTGTGGCGCGCAGGCTTAGTTGCCCCACAGCATGTGGGATCTTAGTTTCCCGACCAGGGATCTCAAACCCGCGTCCCCTGCATTGCAGGGGAGATTCTTTACCACTGGACCACCAAGGAAGTCCCTCAAATTACATTTCTTAAACTGAACTAGAGGTGCAAGATAGTGGAGAATTCTAAACGAACTATAGTGTGCTGCAAGTGGGTCCCCGAGAAGGATGCTATGTCTCCTTAGCATACTCTCAAACATGACCCAAGACCCTATTAAAGGGTCCCCTCTACCCTGCCATCTCATCAGCCAACAGCACAGCTACTCTCTTAGCTACCTTACTTTTCATCCATTCCTCTACCATTACCAATCTATTTTTCTTTTCACCTTTATCTCAAGTGATAATCCATAGCCCAAGTCAAAGGTTAATTATTTCTAAGACAAAACAAGAGAAAAAGAAATAGAGAAACTCAAATACTGTTACAGTAAAGAAATACTAGCTTTAAAAAAAAAATGGCAATTTAAAACACAAGGATGGGGCTTCCCTGGTGGGGCAGTGGTTAAGAACCCGCCTGCCAATGCAGGGGACACAGGCTTCAAGCCCTGGTCCGGGAAGATACCACCTGCCGCGGAGCAACTAAGCTCGTGCACCACAACCACTGAGCCTGCGCTCTAGAACTACTGAAGCCTGTGCACCTACAGCCTGTGCTCTGCAACAAGAGAAGCCACTGCAATGAGAAGCCCGCATACTGCAACGAAGAGTGGCCCCCACTCACCGCAGCTAGAGAAAGCCCGCACGCAGCAACAAAGACGCGACACAGCCAAAAATAAAAATAAAATTAATTAATTAATTTAAAAAAAAAAACACACAAGGATGTATGTCCCACTGGGACCTTAAACACTACATACCCCAAAGTAAAGACAATTCACTGAGCTGAAAGGGCCTGCAGACATAAGAGGTACAGAGAATGTCTTCCTCCTTCTATGGCTATGATTGGCTCATTCCATCATAGCCAATCTAGCCAAAGATTCTTTGAATAAGCTTTTAGACATTAATACAAATTCATACAGTAAACTGAACATATACATAAGAGCAGAAGGAAGAAAGTATTCACCATTCTGACACCCAGATAATAATCAATAATAACATTTTAATGTGTTTCCTTTGTAGTCCTCTTTCAGAGAACATCTGGGAAGGAGGAAGGAAGAAAGGAAAGTTGGCAAGGTTGAAGTTACATACTCAGGAAAGACTTCTCTATGAACAAGATAATTCCAGCAACTAATTTCTAGGGGCAATGTGCTTCCCTCAATCAGAGGGCTGTGGGGCTGCTTCAATCAAGGCCCTCAAGAACACTTCTGCAGTAATGATGACATCTACTACTTCTCCCCAGTGCAGCAGATGCCCAAGAGATAGTTTCTCAGACAGAAGAACAAGCAGGACATACAAATGCTAATTTAAGGGCAGCACTCTATAATGTACCAGCGTACAAACTGACAGACACAAACACATAAAGCTAAAGTTTGTGTTAAAATCACATTACCTGTAATTTTTAATTTCTAAATATCTCCCGTGTTTAGAAACTCAATGTAAACATCATTTAATGACTACTAATAACCAAATGAATTGACACCATAATATACCTACCATCCTATAATTCGACATACAAACTGTTTCTGATTTTTTGGTATTATGGGCATTTAAATACGATGTTCTGAGACTCAATTTCCAACGTAGGGGTGGGGAGGGTCCCCACACCTTCGACAAGTAATTCTTGGAATACCAGCTAGGTGTCCGAAAATTCAACTCAGTTCTGACACTATCTACCCAGAGTTAGCATCAGACTCCACAGGTTGAGGGCTCAGTCCCACAAGACTGTACATCCATGCCCCCCTACTTTAGATGCCAGTCGCAAGCCCAGGTTATAGACTGGGGGATTCCAACCACCTCCTCCTTTGGTTTGATTAATTTGCTAAAGTGGCTCACAGAACTCAGAGAAACATTTCACTTACTATATCACCGGTTTACTAAAAAAGGATACAACTGAGGAAAAGCCAAATGGAACAGATGCATAGAGCAAGGTTTGGGGAAAGGGTGAGGAGCTTCCATGCCCTCTCTAGGTGCACCTCTCCCCCAAAATCTCCATGTGTTCACCAAGCCAGAAGCCTCTCTGAACCCTATCCTTTTGGGGTTTTATAGAGGCTTCATATAGGCACGGTTGATTAAATCACTGGCCATTGGCATTTGAGCTCAATCCCTAGCCCCTCTACCATCCCTGGAGATCAGGGGTAGGACTGAAAGTTCCAACCCCCTAATCACATGGTTGGTTCTCCTGGTGACCAGCAGGGTCCCTTTTCAGTGCTTCCAAAAGTCACCTCATTCACATAACAAAAGATACCTGTATCACTCTTAACACTTAGGAAATTCCAAGGATTTTGGAAGTTGTGAGCAGGAACTGTGGACAAAGACCAAATATATACAAGAACCATACATCTGGTCATTCAGATGACCAAAATATATTTTTATAAGTCACAATATCACAGTATCTTTCTTTGGTCCTATGAGTATTTAGAACTATATCCTTAGAACAGTGTCCCAGAAGTGGAATTACTAAATTTAAAATTTTTAACATTTTTATAGCTTTCTTCTAAAAAAGGAAGTAGGACTATACATTCTTTTCAGCAGTTGGCATGAATGGCACCACCATTCTTCAGCAGCCAGTATTAAATCCAATTTTTACTAACCTGTACTCAAACTCTTGAAGGCAGACATTGTTGTCATATACATAATCAGCCCTGCCCTTTCCAGTTGCCAAGAATATAGCAAGCACTACATAAATATTTGTATAGAATGTAGAGAACACCTTTATTAAATAAATATTGGTGGGTACCTACTATGTGCCTGGATGTTTCTGGACGCTGATACAGCAGAAAACAAAACAAAAACCCCTGCTCTCACACACCATACTTTCTAGCAGAGGAGAAAGCAATAAACAAATTAAGTAAACTATATAGTATATTAGAAGATGATAAGTGTTATGAAGAGAAATAAAACAGAAAAAGGGAAGAGCTTCTTTGAAGGTAGAAAAAAACTTAAGAATTTTAAATAAGGTGCTCAAAGAAGGCAACACTGAGAAGATGGTGTTTGAGCAAGGACATAATGGAGATGGGGGAGGTCGTAATGTGGCTCCTAGAGAAAAAGCATTCCAGGCATAGGGAGCAGCAACTATAACGGTTCAAAAGAAGTGTGCCTCATGTGCCCTAAGAACAGCAGAGCGGCTAGTATGACTGGAATGGAAGAAACAAGAGAGAAAGTATAAGAAATGAAGTCGGGCTTCCCTGGTGGCGCAGTGGTTGAGGGTCCGCCTGCAGATGCAGGGGACGCGGGTTCGTGCCCCGGTCCGGGAAGATCCCACATGCCACGGAGTGGCTGGGCCCGTGAGCCATGGCTGCTGAGCCTGCGTGTCCGGAGCCTGTGCTCCGCAACGGGAGAGGCCACAACAGTGAGAGGCCCGCGTACCGCAAAAAAAAAAAAAAAAAAAAAAAAATTAAGAAATGAAGTCAAAAAGCTCATGAAGGACTTCACAGGCCACTCTAATGACTTTAGCTTCTACTCTGATTGAGATGGGAGAGGCTTAAATGGTTCTGAGCAGAAGAGTGACATGGGCCAGCTTCAGTTCTAAAAGGATCACTCTGCTACTATTTTGAGAAAAGACTGCAAGGAGTAAGGGTAGAAACAATGAGACTAGTTGGAAGGCTAATGATAATCCAGGCAATAAAACGGGGTGGTGGTGGTGGTGGAGCAGTAAGAAATGGTCAGACTAGATATAATAATTTGAAGGTAGAGCCAACAGGACACACTAAAAGTCTGGAAGTGACATATGAGACAAAGAGATGAACCAAGAATAACTCTAAGGCTTCTTGCCAGAACAGTTGAAAAAACAGATGTGATTAACTGAGATGGAGAAGACTATAAGTCAAGAAGGTTGGGGAGAGGGGAGACAGAAATCACATCAGTATTTTGCATATTAAGATGTCCATTAGATATGCAAATGGAAATGTGGACTCGGAACTTACATATACAGAAGGCTGGAGTTCAAGGAAAGAGTTCTAGACTGGAAATATAAGTTTTTATGAGTCACACAGCTGATATTTAAAGCCATGAGACCAGATGAGATCACCATAGGAATAAGTGTGGATGGAAAAGAAGTCAAGGACTCAGCCTTGAGGTATTCTAAAATTAAGAGGTCCTCACTAGTAAACTATGCTCAATAAATTATCCCACAAAAATAGAGACTACCCACATGTCTAGAGCCAACTGATTTTTGAAAAGGCTATTGTTCATTCAATGAAAAATGAACAGTCTCTTCAACAAATACTGCTTGAACAAATGGATTTCCACCCCTAGGAATATACCCCAAAGAACTGAAAATAAGAACTCAGACATTTGAATGCCAATGTTCACTGCAGCATTATTCACAAAAGACAAAGAACAGAAACAACCCATGTGTTCATCAACAGATGAGTGAATAAAAATGTGGTATATCTGTACAACGGAATATTATTCAGCCATAAAAAGAATGAAGTTCTGATACATGCTACAACATGGATGAATCTAGAAAACATTATGCTAAATGAAATAAGCTAAACACAAAAGGACAAATATTGTATGATTCCACTTATATGAAATATCTAGAATAGGCAAATTTACAGAGACAAAAAGTAGCTTAGAGTTTACCAGGGGCTGAAGGAAAGAGAGAATGAGAAGTTATTGCTCAACAGGTACACAGTTTTATTTGGGATGACGAAAAATTTTGGAAAGATGATGGCTGCACAACATTGTGAATGTAATTAATGCTAATGAACTGTACATTTTAAATGGTTAAAACTACAAATTTTATGTTTTATATACATACTACCACAATAAAAATTTTAAAAGAAAAGTAATATATCAAGTAATATCTCAAGTATGTCCCTTACCTTCCTATTGCTACCACCATTGTTTGGGCCCATATTATTTCTTGTCTGCTTCTCGATCTCTATACTGTCTCATCCTATGAGATGTTATTACATTAACTGGCATATAGCACAGTTGCAAAAGTGTTCTAAAATGTTCAAAATGACACACTGTCAACCAAATGACATATACACTCTTCAGCTGAACATACAAGGTTTTCTATATGACTTAATCAAGTTTTCTGGCCTTTTCTCACACTTTTTCACTCTGGGAACTCTGCTGCAACTGGTTTGATCTGTACTTTAAACATGTTTCATGCTTTCCAGGCTCTACACTTTTGCTCATGTGACTTCTTCTTTGCACCTCCTCCCTCCACTCCACCCATTAAATCCTTCTCATCCTTTAACAGTCCAGTCAAAATCAACTTACTCTGAAGAGCCTTTTCTCACCTCTAGATACCCACTACCACCCCCAACTAGATGCAAATACTTTATCCAACTAACTTCCATAGCACTTGCTTTCACTTCTCTTACACTTTCTTTGTTGTGCTTTGGATATAATAATTTGTGTATCTGTCTAATCCTAATTCTCCCACCCCATCCAGATTATAAACTCTATCAAAAGACTATATTTACACTGCATTCGTCTTTGTACCATCTGCTGCTCCTAGTACAGGCAAACAGTGAATGCTCAATCAATAACTACTAGATTTAACTAAAGAGGCAAAAATCTAAAGTGAAAAACATCTGGAATCTACACAAGAAAATTCCTTCATCCATACTGACAAATATAATTCCAAAATGTAAGGAACACCTTATGTTACC
Organism: Leucopleurus acutus; assembly: GCF_964270905.1. NCBI lineage: Eukaryota > Metazoa > Chordata > Mammalia > Artiodactyla > Delphinidae > Leucopleurus > Leucopleurus acutus. The sequence goes on along the minus strand of NC_139157.1, from coordinate 51,000,247 downwards.
AAACCCAAGTTTGGGTTTGCTCACCTGCCACAGCAAAGCCAATTTACTGACGCTGGGTTGTGGTGAAGGAAAGTACAGCATTTACTGCAGGTGCCAAGCAAGGAGTAGGGTAGTTTATGCTCAAAAGACCCAAACTCCCCAACTGTTTTCAGGCAAGGGTTTTTAAAGGCAGCATCTGGGGGTGAGGGCTGCAAGTCACCACAGGGTTGGGGGCGGGGGACAGGTCTTAGTTCCTGAAGAACAACTCCAAGAGATCCTTCAGATAGTTCTGTATAACCCTTGAGGAGGAACTAGGACTCTGTTTTATCCCTGAACTATTGTCATTACTTTTCTTGTTTAACTGCTTTTCCTTTGTTTCTGCATTCCCTCACTTCCCTACTTAGTAGCTACCTATGCCTACTCTTTGGAACTCAAGGAAGGCCTAGGAGACTAAAGTCTTTTTCTACAAACAAGAAATGGGGGACATGGAGGGGCTTTTGTACCTGGCAGGGTCCTGCTTGGTTTCAATCCCCCTTTCCTTTGATACTCCTCAATCTTGAGGGGAACAGATATGGGACAAGAAAGGGAATAACGTTTTGAATAGATAGGTTAATCATAAACTCGGCAGAGGAACTCGGGGTTTAGGGGGACTTGGTTTCGCTTATTAAGAGAATGAACAATAATGCCTTTCAACAATGTGACGGTGAGATGGTGTAACAACATTTGTCATGAACAGAGTCTGGTAATGGGACGTTTTTTTAAAAGGAAGTCTGAGTACAATATGGATATATTTGTTATGACCTGTAAAGTATAATTAAGGGAATGAACATCTGAAAATTTTATTTTATATGAAAGTAAGCCTATCTTTGTCTTTCAGGTTCTCCAAGATCAAGCAAGAATGCAAGATAGCCTTTAAAAACAATTTTATAAATGCATTTACTAATCCAATGTCTGTCACCGAATTTATAAAACCTAAATGTTGTACTATAATTCAGACTGCCAAGTTTCCTCTATGACGTGGGACTTAAATGTGTATATGCTCACGTCTGATACCTTTTCTGTCCAGACAGAACCCAGAGGGAATGACTACTTTAAAATGACTCAAACTTCTCAGATCTCTAATACCCCTTCAAAATCTAAAATCTTAGGAAGACTATATGTTCTAAGTGGAATATGAACATTCATAAAATATACTCCTTTGAACACAAAACTGATAACTAGCTAGTTTTTTCTGTTAAAAAATCCACTCAACAAGAGATTGAGATAACTCTACTGTAATTACAAATTATCTAGATAAATCAATAGATAAAGCCAACATTTCATTTTAAATAAAAATGTTCATCCCATCCTTTTCCCTGCACTCAACCCTAAAACTGATAAAAGTTAATATGTTATTATTGGACCAATCACCAAACAGCTTTTAAGAGGAAGAGAAACAAAACAGAAATGAATGAAAAATTCAAAATCTGCACTCCAGGGCTTCCCTGGTGGCACAGTGGTAGAGAGTCCACCTGCCGATGCAGGGGACACGGGTTCATGCCCCGGTCCGGGAAGATCCCACATGCCGCAGAGCGGCTAGGCCCGTGAGCCATGGCCGCTGAGCCTGTGTGTCCGGAGCCTGTGCTCCGCAACGGGAGAGGCCACACAACAGTGAGAGGCCCGTGTACCGCAAAAAAAACACAAAAAACAAAATCTGCACTCCACTCTCTCATTCCCTCCACGGTACTTATATTCCACAAACAGCCCATGCTATCTTAGAATTCTCTTTCTAACCTGCTCATTCCCCTATATGCTGACATCTCAAAGGACTAACAAGCCTCTGAAATGGATTCCTTCTCCATCTAGTTTTTCCCCACCCAGACACCACCACCTCCCACCAAACCATTCTCCACTCAAAGCTCCACAAAAGCAAAACTGACCATGTAAATTATCCTACTTAAAAACCTCCATTATTTACCCAATAACTTATAGGATGAAGTATAAAATGGTTGATTTGCTCCTAAGTGCCAATCACATTAAATCTTTACCACTTACTGAACATCTCCACGCTTTTGCATATGCTTTCCCCTACAACTGGAATGCACTTCTCCCATTTAACTTTTAAGACCTATCTCAAATCAACTCCTCTACATTAAACACCAAATCCCCAAACAGAATTATTCTCTCCTTCCTCTGTGCTCCCACAGCACTTTCCACTTATCATTTTAATACTTATTATAATGTGTTATAGTAATTACAGGAGAGAGTATAAGGTAGTGGCTAACAAGAGAAGCTTTGGCATAAGATGGATTTGGGTCCAACACTCAATCTTCCACCTAGTAGCAATATAGCTTCAGACAAGTTGGTTACCTCCTCTAGGGCTCAATTTTCTCATTAATAAAATTGGGATAACACTTGAGTCTAGTTTAAAGTGCTATAGTGAGTGCATTCAGCACTACCCATCCTTGAGGCTAGTCAACATTCAATGAACAGCAGCAAAGCTGAGGTGAGGATCACAATTATCTGTCTAAGACTGGAGGAGGATGTGGGGTCTCCCCCCAACAAGAAAAGGGACTATGTCTAAAGTCATCCCAAGGGGATGCACACACCAAAATGTTTAATCACTTCTGGGTGATTTGGGTGATGGAATTACAAGCAATTTTTGTTCTGTTCCTTTGATCTTTTCTGCACTGAGTATATGCAACTTACTAAGAAAAAAGCTATAAGCCCTTAAATACCTGATCCATCGGCCTTCCCTCGTGGCGCAGTGGTTGAGAATCCACCTGCCAATGCAGGGGACACAGGTTCAATCCCTGGTCCGGGAAGATCCCACGTACCACGGAGCAACTAAGCCCTGTGTGCCACAGCTACCGAGCCTATGCTCTAGAGCCCGCGAGCCACAACTACTGAGCCTGCGTGCTGCAACTACTGAAGCCCGTGTGCCTAGAGCCTGTGCTCCATAACAACAGAGGCCACCACAGTGAGAAGCCCACGCACCGCAACGAAGAGTAGCCCCGGCTCGCCACAACTAAAGAAAGCCCACGTGCAGCAACGAAGACCCAATGCTGCCCCAAATAAAAAAATAAATATAAAAAGAAAGCTTTAAAAAAAAAAAATCTGATCCATCACCTAGAAGCAGCATCTAGCACAAAGTATTATGCTCTATAAATACTTGCAAAATGAAGAAAATTCTACAGCATATTTAGTTTTACAAGCAAGCATGTTTATATGCATTTATTTCTTTGCTTCTCATAATCACTTCTTGGGTAGGTAGGGCAGGTTATTATTATCACCCCTAGAAAATGAGGATGAGAGTTCAGAAACAACTAAACAGGGACTAGACTGGAACTTAAAACCAAAACTTCTAACTTCAAATACAGCGTTTTTTACTTTACTACTAAACACTAAAAGTGAACTCCTACTCACATTCCCAAGTCAGAGAGCTAAATCACTTGTACACTATTTGAGAGGGCGCAAGCAAAGAAGAATAAAGGAATGTAACTTTTTTTTTAAAAGTTTCATTAATCCTTTCAAACAATGGGGGAAAAAATCTGAGTACATAAGTGTACCAAATCAAACTGTTCCACAAAGTCTAAGTAACCAGCAAAAACAGCAGGAGCTAAGAGCCCCAATATGTGCCAGACACTGTTCTAAACATTTTACATATACCTATTTTATTAATTTAATTCTATAAAACAGATAACTACTGTCTCTAGTTCACAAATGAGTAAACTAAAACACAGAAATTAAATCACTTGCCTAAGATAACACAGTAATTGGCAGATCCAGGTTTCAAAACTAGGCAGTTTTGAAAAAGTAAGATCAAGGAGTCAAAGAAAAAAACCTCCAAAATCTGGGGAAAGCAGTGATATATTTTATCTCAATTCAAAGGATCTATAATCCTTAACTTATGGAAAGAATAAAAGCCCTCTCTGGATTATTTGAATTTCTAATAATTAGAAACAGTTATTTTCTCTTGTCAAATATCACTATAAACCTATTAAAGTTGCTTTAACAAAAATATTCTACTTTCAACTACAAGAATTTTACAGCCCTATTCTACAGTAAGTACTTCTTAGCTTTGTAAAATAAAAAAGCTAAGACATTAGAGGTTTTTTTGTTTTCAGGAAAGTGCACATATCAAAAGAAATACACCACCTCCCAAAATGACAACTCCAACAAAAGACCACTACCTACCTTAGCAACACTACTCAAACCTAGTTACAATTTACAATTACATAGGGACTTTTAAAAAACCAATACATAGCACCCACTCCAGACCAACTAAATCACAATATCTGGTGATGGGTCTAAGTGTTTTTAAAAGGTCCCCCAAGTGATTCTAATGAGTAGTCAGGTTTAAGAACCACTATTCTAAGGAAATCCAAACCCTCCATATTATTACTTCACACAGAGCTTTTGCCCATAAAGGTCTGAAAAAGTATTCAGTCATCTTATTCAGCCAATTTGCAAACAACCAAGAGAGTGAGATAAATAGGACCCTTCAACTACTAAAAGGGGTATTAATTATAAGCACACTTAGCCCAACGGATTAGACAAAAATCAAGGCAAAAGGATTCCAATGATAATGTTTTGGATAACAGAGTAACTTCAATTAACACGTCAAATATGCCAATGACCAAGCTATTTCTATTTGTCAAACCCTACATTTTCCAATCTGAAATGACGCCATGCTTTCTGATGGACTCAAGAGCCCAAAAATTCCAAAAGAGCAACACTGAAACAACTGTCACCTTGAAACTGAAAGCCCCCAAATGTGTCATCTTTTAAAAAAGCTAAACAAAGATTAAACTCAACTTTAATATTGTACAATTGCTGGGTAAATCTTTTTATGCTTTCATATAGAAGACACCCCTGAAAAGTCAATATTGCCATAAGAACTCTGAAATTCAAAATTACATGCCTAGATGTTTGCAGGAACATAATTTGGTGACTTGGACTGATAGAAGGCTACTTATAACCTTTATTCATAGTCATATTTTGCTGCTGGGATATTAATTTGATTATTGGTGCTGTTTTAGACCCTTAAAGGCTTGTTAGGGTAGGTACTATCTTTCTAAAATTTGAAAAACTCTGTAGCATACCTGTCCTCAAGCGTTTTGAATAAAGCATGTGGATCTGTAGTAGTAATTTTGAATAACACAACAGGATATTTTAATATTTGATTTTTGAAGCTTACTTAGTTTTCCTGTGAAACTGTAAGTAGCTAAAAGCACTGAATCAGTCTTAAAGCATAACAAGTTCCGATTTGATTCCATGCTTCACTGGTAACAGTGTCCCCAAAGTACAGTATACCACCTGGACAACCCAGACTCCCACCACACCCAACTTGAGAGAATCTGTTTACTCACGTTAGCATAGCTCTTGTGAAACAGAAAGCCTTCCCTAAATGTTCTTACTCAAAAGCTACTTGTTACTGTTAACGCTACCACAAACAACCTACTAAGGCCTTGCAGTTCTATCGGTTTTAAGAATATCACCTGCCATATATCCTAGTAGAGTGCAACAAACGGAATCCAAAACCCAAACATAAAATGCCTTGCAAAGAATCTAAATAATTCTGTGTTCTAATCCGACGTTGTTTAATGTGAAAAGATTCAGAACTAAAAGCAAACGTACCAGCTACCTCACAACCGGACTACCTAGAAGACTTAATCCTTCCTTCATACTTGCACTTTTTCCGCCATAAACAACAGGAAACTCCAAAGAAACGGAAATAGAGAGAAAAGCCTAATTTTTCCTAAGGGGAATAACGGCATTGCTTCCAACCCCCCCCCCCAGTGTGAGTGAACAAATGAAAAAGCAACGGGGGAAAGGCACGGGGGGAGGGGCGGTTGGCGAGCTCAGATGGAGTCCTATACCTGCCACCCAGCTCACACGGTGCCCGAAACATCTGTAACGACCGCTGCAACAGGGAAACTGGGCTGTGGGGGTAAGAAGACCGTGGCCTGGGGGCTCAGAGTGGAGCCTGCACGCTCGGCTTCCTCCTTGGCCAACTCTTCTCTCACCTCCCAATTCCCATCCTCCCTATCCCACCCTGCTCCCTCCGTAAAGAAAAATACCCAATAAAACTGGAGGCAGAGAAGACAAAGAGGCAAAACGAGGCTGCAAGGAGCGTCCAGAACAATGGGGGACAGGGTGCAAAGCGAAACTCCCGAGGAGGACAATGAAGGGGGTGGAGAGGAACCCGGAGAGGCACAGAGGGAAACACCGCCGAGTTCGGGCCCCGCCAGCGGCGGACGCCTGGACTTGAGGCCCGGCCGCGCGGGCGGTATCACCCCGGGCGCGGCGGGCTGGGCAAGAGCGGGTGGGAACGGCGCGGCCCGGTGGGGCCGGCGGAGCCTGCGCGTGTCCACGGGCTGCTGCCGGCAGGACTCACCGGCATTCTGATCTCGGGGCCAGAGGTAGTATGTGGCCGGGATCACGATGAGCCCCACGAAGGAGGTGAGGAAGTAGAAGAAGGTGTTCCCGCTGTCATCGTACTGGAACTGCTGCCCCGCCATGGCACCCCCTCCTCCGCCTCCCTCGTCTCACCACCGCCGCCACGACCCCGCTCTGCTTTCGAGCTCCCAGCGCCCCGGCCGCGTGTGGCGTAGCTCCTACGCCGCCGCCGCCGCCGCCTCTCCTCCCCGCCCCCACGCTACTCTCACGGACCCGCCGCCGCCACCGCCGCTGCGGTCCCAGCTCTCGCGAGAAGAGATAGCTCCCTCCCCGCGCGGTTTTTCCCTCCTCTGCCCCCCGCCGCTCCCCAACCAGCTCGCAGAGAGAGACGTGGCGCGCGCAGCCGAAGAATTCTGCGAGCTCCCGCCCTTAGCCCTGCCCGCTTAGCCTTAGCTCCGCCCCTCAAGCTCTGGTAGACCCTCCCTGAAGGCCCCGCCCCTACCCCTAAAGTCCCTCCCCCTCCCTCTTCAGTTTCCTTTCCCAGGGTCCAGCTCCGGGTCCTGAGGGTCGGTTTACAGGGTCCCAGCCGAGGCTTCCCGGCCGAGCAGTGGGCGCGGGCGGTTCACCTGACTGCGACCGGGTTCGCACCCATTCGAAGCACCGGTGAGGCTTCCTTGCCTCCCCTGTCTCCCATCCCTACCCACCCTGTCCTGCACTCTCACTTTTCAATTTCCCTGGTTGATAAGAATGTTTCCTTAAATTCCGGATCCGCTCCTCCAGTTTGGAAACACTGGTCGGTCAGAATAGGGCGCGGGAGCAGGGCGGTGGGGAGGGATGGTGAGGGGTTTGGCTGTAGGGGTTTTCTGGCAAAGCAACGTTTGCTATTAAGAGACTGCAATCTACATTGCGCCCATTTTGCAGATGGAGATTCCCCAAGCCGGTAGAGATGGTCACCTACCTATCCCAGAGCTAATAATATTTATAGCATTTTCTTCGACACAGGCAGTAGGCAAAGACTTTTATTGCTTTAAATCATTCAATGGTCTGCGAACCCCTTGGAATGAATCAAAGCATGCCCGCTCTCCAGATGGGGAAATGGAGGCTCAGAGAGATTGCCTAAAGTGAAGCACAATAAAGAAACGTCTGGGGATTTAAACCCAGATCACGCTGACGCCACAAAGCCAGTGCGCTGACCACCGCCTCGTCGCCGACCTTCGCATTTCCCTGAGAGCGGCCGGCCCTCGCGTGCGGAGTGTGGGCAGGAATCCGCGCTGCGAGGAGAGACGGCTGGGGGAGCAGTCGCTCTCCGCGGCCTCTGCCCTCGCCAGCTGTGAGATCCCAGAGGCTGGTGTCAGCTAAGCTGGGAGCTGAGGGGGCTGGTGCCCTGATCCGTGAATGACCCCCACGGTCCCGCGGCAGCCCTGGCTGGAGCCTATCCCAGCATCTCCACCTCCCCTCAGGGGACCAAAAGGAAAGGCCCACCCGAGTCACCTCACAGAGTCGTTGTGAAGATTAAAGGGAGTTATAGTGAAAACTGGAAAACCAATGCAATAAACAAATATTACACTGTATTTTTAAAAACTCATTTTAAGGCTATATAGTCTATTTACTAGGTTCCTTTCAATATGCCTTCCAGTGTTGGAAGAGAACTCTGGTCACATGTCATCTTTTATTTCATGTCCTCAAAAATATTATTTATCATAATCAGTGACGACTTCCTTCATAATAGATTATATTCACATGTATTCTGTCTTCCCTCTCAAATGTCCTAACTACCCATTTTGAAAGGAAATTTCAGAAAATCATTTGCTCAGCATTCCCCTCCTCACTTTTTTCTGTGTGAAGTTTTCAAAGACTATATTAGAGGGGAAGAAATAAAACAGAGAGGTGAGGGGGAGAGGATTGGACAATGAAGTCAGCACAGCACTGTGATCACCCAAGGCTGATATGCCCAAAACAATATGACTTGCTTCAGAAACAAGTCTGTCATAAAATTGGCTCAACTGCAGTGCGTAGGATCCTGAAGTTCCTTTTGTTTATGCTGAATTTGTTATTAAGTCTTGTTTCAATAATGCTGAACTGGTTGTTTTTTATTACCCTGATTATACATTTTACTCTGCATTTGGATAAAGATAATACATCAGTTTTATAACCTTGTGTCAATATAAATTATTCATGATAAATATTCCCCTTCTGACTTTTTTTTCTGCAGGAGTAATCTTTTCCCTGCAGTTTGAGGTCATGCATATGAGTGGTTTGTACAGAACTGAACCATGAAACCAAATTTTGAACAAATCTCATTTATTTGCTAAACTCCATACCTATCTAAAATATGAATTTTTAACCAAATTAAACGATTAAAGATTTGAAAATGTATAAACACAGTCTGTCTTAGAACTTAATGCTATTCATCATAGATAAACTCAGATCACCCAAATATTCCCCAAAGCAAATCTGAATCATACCTTTAATTAATCACAATTTTTTCTGACTGATTTTTTTAATTGCTTTTTAAACAGTTGTTTCTTTTAAGATATCATTTCAGTGAAATATTTAATAGTACTGAGTGAATATGGTAGAACCAGAGCTACAAACACATTTTGTTTAGTCTGATAGGACATGTTAAAAGACATTTTTGTATTTTCTCTATATGTGTCTGTAAAGGATTATTTTAATCAATTTCATTTTAATTTCTAGGTAGATATTTCCTCTCAAGTGTAGAAAACCTGACGATTTTTTGGTTCCTCCTAATAATTTGCTTTTTCCTTAAAGTGAATCTTTCCTTCCTTGCAAGTCATGCTTGTAACTACTGGTGTTGACTTAACATTTATACATACCAAAATACATTTGTGTAGCTATAGTCAACATGATTTAATTTTCTGCTTTTTGTAGTTAGCCTCAAAGAGACTGGAAAGAACCAAATAAATAAGTAGGTACATGCAATTATTTCCAGTCTTTTCCCCCTCTCTCTACCCTACAATAACCTTCACTGTCAAAGCCTAGCAAATCATCTTTAATGTTATGCCTCTTATTACTTTGTTTCAGTGCCAGGATTTTCTCCATTAAGAGCTAAATCTCTTCTGATACAAAATGAACAATTCTTTTTATTTGATCTTACAGAAATGAAAAGTTATGCCCATCATAATGACAACAGTAACATCAACAAAGTAACCTTTGTACAACATTTATTATTTACAAAAAACTTCCTCAGCATTATTCCAGTTGAAATTTCAAAGCACGACCCACATGTTGGAACTTTGACTAGGTAAAAGGTACTAACCCATTGCAATCCTTTCATTCCCTAGCTTCCTAAGGCCCTTATGACCCAATGAAACCCCAGTCTTACACTTGGAGAGAATGTGAAGGGAGGTACGGGTTACAAAGACATTGGAACTGGATTATGCTCCACTCTGAAATCATGAAAACAATGTTAAAAGAGGAATTGAGGGCTGTGGTTTTCTTTAGTGTTGGGATCAGGTTTGCATTTGGGCTCCTCTCTTTTCATGAGTATGTTGGACTTGTAAATATTGTTCTTGTTCTATACCTACTTTTGTGATTACAAAGCTGAGAATTATTGTACTAAAACCAGTTGTCAATGATGTATCAACAAACTTAGGTTATTCCTTTATGAATTAATTTTATGCATTACCAACATAACTAAACTGCTTAAAGAAAAAATGATTGACATTTCACAGTGAGCCATAAAATAGCACTTAATGAAATTTTCCGCCCAGATTGAAATATAATTTGTAAGAGTGGCCATAAATAAACAGGAGAGATCACTATGGGCAATTTCAAGTTTGTATATTTGCGTAAGGAGAAAAAAAAAATCTCAACAGAGATTAGAACTTAAGGGAAAACATAAATCATCTTGTTGAAAAACAAATATTTGTGGATCCTGAAGTTTATAAAATTGGGGAGCCTTAATTAATAAAAAATATAAAATTATGATTATAAAATTAGGTACAAAAGTTCATATTCACTATGAACTCTGGTGATAATGATGTGTCAAGGTAGGTTCATCATTTGTAACAAATGTACCACTCTAGTGGGGGATGTTGAAAATGGAGGAGGCTCTGGGGCCAGGAGAGGGAGAGAGTGGGAAATATATGAGAAATCTCTGTACCTTCCACTCTGTTTTGCTGTGAACCTAAATCTGCTCTAAAGAAAGTCTACTAAAAAATAGCTAATATTGGGCTTCCCTGGTGGCACAATGGTTGAGAGTCCACCTGCCGATGCAGGGAACACAGGTTCGTGACCCGGTCTGGGAAGATCCCACATGACGCGGAGCGGCTGGGCCCGTGAGCCATGGCCGATGAGCCTGCGCCTCCGGAGCCTGTGCTCCGCAATGGAAGAGGCCACAACAGTGAGAGGCCCGCGTACTGCAAAAAAAAAAAAAGCTAATATTTATAATAATTATAATTGCTATAGGTTTGTGTTCTACAAACAAAAGAATTCTGATAAATTCTATTTTTGCATGATTTCCATCAGGATTCTTTTTAATATGGTAACATTTACAATTGTATAAACTGTATATTGAATATATTTCTACTGAGAGAGATTTTTCCTTTTTGACAAGGCTCAATGACAACCAAATTCTCTGCTTACAATTTTAACATCTCATGAGTGGAAGAATTTTCCACAGAGTAGTTTCTGACTCTGTACGTTTCAAACAATATTTCTCCTCTATTACCTACATACTTCAGGTACCAGGCCTAGTGGAATATATTCATATCATGAATCAAGATGTATCACTCTTTCATGTTGCACTCTTTCATGCTCAGTAAGTTTGCCCCAGGGGTAGAGGTGGAAGAAGTATTCCTGGAAGCGCTAACAACTATACACAGAAGTAACTGTGAACTACATAAAAATATCACCCTAGCTCCAAAATGAATGTATCCCCTTACTTTCAAATATACAGATTATTATAAGGAAGAAAATCAGTCATTCAACATTTAACATTCATTGAAATCACATATACTATTAGCGAGGGTGGGGAGCACAGGAATGTTTAAGACAGGGTCTCTGACCTCTGGAAACTTGCCTACAGTCTAATGAGAAGGGCATACTTTTTTCAATAAGTAACAAAAACCAGAGGAAGGAATTGATAAATGCTGTAAGGAATATACAAATAAAGTTATTTGCAGGTTCATAGGAAAGAGTCCTTTCTCTTGGCAGAGAGAATCAGAAGGCTTCAAGGATGAGGTGGTAATTGAGCTAGGCCTCGAAACTTAAATAGAAATTGAAGGAAAAATTCCAGGTGGAATCAGCTCAGAGAACATTTGAAGAATAGCATGAAGTCCAGTCTGGTTGTAAATGGCAATCACAGAAGTGGGAAAATACTTTTTAAGTCCAGCTTCCAGGTTACAGGCAACATGTTAGCAGTATTGCCATTTAAGGAGCTTTGTTAAAGGAGTCCGTAAGTGGGAGATATTGCAGTCTCCTTTAGATACCTTAAAAAAAAGAGAGAGAAAAAAAGAAATGGTTTTAACTAGCATGGTTTAAGTAAGGGCCTGCAGAAAACAAGAGGGTGAACTAGGTCATGATTTCTACTATTTTCTTCTTCCTCCTTTACCCAGCATATAGTTTCCACTCTTTGATATCAATCAAATCTGAAGATCTAATACAATAGTTATGTCCCCAAAAAGATTTCTTTGACATACCTTACCTCACTCTGCTGGCTCCTATATTTCACATCGTGTTCACTCTCTACTTCCAATCCTGCTTTCCCACCTCTCTCCTGCCTCACATCTGTTCTCTACACAGCAGCCAGGGATCCTTTTCTTCTTTTAACTTTCTATTTTGAAATAATTATAGATTCACAAGAAGCTGCAAAAACAGTAGAGACAAGACCCATTTACACTTCACTGCTGGCCTGCACAGGGCTGAGTTGTTATGGTCACTGTGGGGTCCTCAGCTCTCATGGCTCAGTCAGATTAGCACGGACTCAGAGTAGCCATCCTAGAGCCGACTGATAGCCAGTGAGGAGGTGTCAGCAACAGCAAGCATTTCCAGTTCACCAAAAGTTTGGTGTGTGCCCTCCCTGCCAATGTTAAATAATCAGATCAAGGAAGGGAAACTTTGACCTACAGGCTGACTAGATTCAACCCTCATTTTAATCTCTGATTCACTGGACAGGTTGGCTAGAGACCATAAATATTAAATACATGAATAAACTTGTCTTCCAGGTTCAGTAGTTGCCTTGCTTTATGGGTAGTGAGACAATGGCCAGACCAATCTGACAATAGAACTCTAACCCACAACGCTTACAGCAAGCAATCCAGGAAGCCAAAACACAACCTTTTCAGCAATTGGCCCAGAGCACCAGGACTAGCTTCCCAATTTTTTGCCCCCATTTGCTAATTAGGATCAACCAGCCAAATGTGCTGCCTTAATCAGTCATGCAGGATACCCAACTCCTAGTCAGCCTGTCTCTAGCTTCTCCATCAAAGCACACCGAAGCCTTCCCTTTTTTCACCGTAAATCTTCCCCACTCCCCTGCCTGGCTTCGAGTCTCTGCCAAACCCAAGCAATGGTGGCAGAAACTTTTGCTATAGCAAGGTCTGAATAAACAGCCTTTGTTTATTCTCATTTGGAAGACCTTCACTTATTTCCACATTATGTAAATACTAAATGAATTGCTTTTAACAGTTGTTAGGTATACATAGTATTACACACATAGTAGTAGTCTAGCATAGACATCTTCATGATTTGCCAAGTGCCTACCTCTACTCCCACTAAAACCTAGACACTGAGGAAAAAACAGCCAACCAACCAGCCTATGAAATCAAACTCACTGCCTGAGTCTGAGACAGGACCACAGAAATAAAAAGCCTTTTTAGAATCTAAGGAATGCTCTTCCTTAGCAGGGATTACCAATTTGATCCTTATAATTAGCCCTTCTGTATGCCTATTCACCTGTTCGTACGGATAAGAACTACCAAACTTTGTGCCATATGTGCTTTTAAAATTGTTTTTGACCATTATTCGTAGCAAGAGATATATTTTACGTTATGGCTCAGTACAAGTGTCATAAAAGAATACTTAACCCTCACCATGTGCAATGTGGTGTGATATTTTTCTATCGTACACTATACATTTATTCATATTAAATGTATATGTAATAAATTATACTTATGTGTGAAATGCTTTATTAAAGAAACACTGGGGCTTCCCTGGTGGCGCAGTGGTTAAGAGTCCTCCTGCCGATTCAGGGGACATGGGTTCGTGCCCCGGTCCAGGAAGATCCCACATGCTGTGGAGCGTCTAGGCCCGTGAGCCATGGCCGCTGAGCCTGTGGGTCCGGAGCCTGTGCTCCGCAACGGGAGAGGCCACAACAGTGAGAGGCCCGCGTACCGCCAAAAAAAAAAAAAAGAAAGAAAGAAAGAAACACTGAACTACGGTCTGGAAGATTTCTGAAGATGCATAGAAAAGCTCAATCATAGAATACTGATAAGGTCTCCTTTGACAGTAAGTATGTTCTTGAACATTCTTTTACCAGGTGGGGAGCTTCTCATTTAAAGAAATGCTCTAGCACAGTAGTTCTCAAACTTTAGTTGCAGGAGAATCACCTAGAAGGCTCATTAAAGCTCAGAATGCTGGGCCTCACCCCCAGAGTTTCTGAATCAGGCTGTGGTAAAGGGCAGCCTGAAAATTTGCATTTCTCACAAGTTCCCAGGTGATGCTGAAGCTGCTAGTCTGGAAACCACACTGTTTTAGTGAATCATTTTTATAAATCAAATCATCCTTTTGCACAATGACTAACCACTTCCCAATTTGTCTGTTTGTCATATGTTGAGTTTACTGAAGCAACATATGTTGTAGTGGTTAGATGTGTGTGACTATAATTTGTGTCTGAGCAGAAGGTCAAAAGTCAGGAGTTAAGGGAGACCATCTGTTTGCTGATTCCTTCCTCCAGCCCTCTGGTGCTCCTTTCCAGAGTTATTTAACCACTCATTCATTTATTTCACAAATATTTGTGACCCTGTGCCAAGATCTGTGCTAGGCTTTAGATTACCATCCGCCTGAGCATTTTATAAGAAAACAGTTCCCTTCAGAAAGCTGTAGAATGGGGACTTCCCTAGCGGCACAATGGTTAAGAATCCGCCTGCCAATGCAGGGGACACATGTTCGATCCCTGGTCCGGGAAGATCCCACATGCCACGAAGCCACTAAGCCCATGCGCCACAACTCCTGAGCCTGCACTCTAGAGCCCACGAGCCACAACTACTGAAGCCCATGTGCCACAACTACTGAAGTCCACGTGCCTAGAGCCTGTGTTCTGCAACAAGAGAAGCCACCGCAATGAGAAGCCCACAAACCTCAACGAAGAGTAGACCCTGCTCAACCCCGCTTGCTGCAACGAGAGAAAGCCCGTGCACAGCAATGAAGACCCGACACAGCCAAAATTTTTTTTTAAATTTAAAAATAAAAGCTGTGGAATGATGCTGAGTCCCTTTTTCTGTTCTTTTATAACCATTTTGTTCCTGATGGGTGAGGATCAGGTGCCCTTCCAGAAACAGGAAGATGACAAAATCAGGCAGCTGTTGCAAGTTTTAGTGCTCCTGATTCACTGGTCTTTGAAGGCAGTGTTTTCCAAACCTCCTCTCTGAGGAGGAGCAGAGAACCCAGGTGCTAGTTAAAATTATAGCTCCCAGGCCCTTGGCGATTCTGACACAGTTAGCTGGGGAGGAAGCATGGTTGTTATATTTTTAGCAATTACTCCAGGTGAGTCCTAAAATCAAAGAAGTATGGGAAACCTCGTTTTAAAACACACTATTACATATAAAATAGATAACTAATAAGGACCTACTGTATAACACAGGGAACTCTACTCAATACTCTGTGATGACCTATATGGGAAAAGAATCTAAAAAGGAGTGGATATACGTATATGTATAACTGATTCACTTTGCTGTGCCACAGAAACTCACACAACATTGCAAATCAGCTATACTCCAATACAAATTTTAAAAAAATAAAATAAAACTATCTTTGAATACAGTATAGACCCTAGAATTATATTAACTGAAAGAAGAAGGTATTCACAGTAGGTAAGTGGTCCTCAAACTTTGCTGCGTGTAAGAACCACTTGGGATTTCCAATGCCTAGGTCATTCCCTATATCAATTATATCAGAATTTTCCTTCCTATCTCCCTCGTGAGTCCAATTGGCAGCCAAATTTTAAAACCAGTACAATCATTTATGTAAGTTAAACCCCTCTTCATACTGAAGCACTTTTCACAGTCTCTTCCTATTGCAGTTGCTTTCCATCATCATGAAAAACTACATCCTGTTTAAATATTGGGGACTTAAGTATTGGGGCAGGTGAAGTATTATCAGGTGATCTTGAGTGCTCTTGTTCTACTGACGCCAGCAGCCTATTAGTTTTTGAAAGCTCTGGACTAGATCAGGAACTACCCCAAAGCTTGGTGGCTTCAGGGATTCTGCTCAAAGATTTGGACTAGTGCCTCTCAGATTTCAATGCACATTTGAATCGCATGGAGAATCTTAATAAAATGAAGGTTCTAATTCAGTAAGTCCAGAGTGTGATCTTTGCGTGCACATTTCTAACAAGCTCCAGGTAATGCCTATGCTACTGGACCACAAACTACACTTGGAGTAGCAAAGCTGTAGATCGTCCCCCAAATCTAGTGTCAATAAATAAAAGCAGGAGTATATATAGCTATGGCAAATAAACTAAGATAGAAGGGACAGTTGACTGTGACTCTCATGTAGGCAGGGCACAACAAAGCTTAGTGAACATCGTAAAAATGGTGTTTGAGGGGCTTCCCTGGTGGCGCAGTGGTTGAGAGTTCGCCTGCCGATGCAGGGGACATGGGTTCGTGCCCTGGTCTGGGAAGATCCCACATGCCGCGGAGCGGCTGGGCCCGTGAGCCGTGGCCGCTGAGCCTGCGCGTCCGGAGCCTGTGCTCCGCAACAGGGGAGGCCACAACAGTGAGAGGCCCGCGTACCGCAAAAAAATAAATAAATAATTAATGGTGTTTGAGGCAACACAGGCGGAAAGAACTGCAGACCAAATCTGATGAGACAGATTTGAGATAGTCAAAGTTCAACTAAAGATTGTGTCCAATACTGAAAAATATGGCCAGGGTGTAGATGGAGAAAAGCAGGGTAGCATAGAAGGTAAGAGCTTGGGTTTCCAAATCAGCTTAAAATTTAAATCCTGGCTCTACCACTTACTACCTATGTAACCTTAGGGAAATGGCTTAATTTCATCTGTGAAATACAAAGGACTTTGTGTGTGTGTGCTTAGTAAATTACAGGTTGCCCGGCCCAGGGCCTGGCAACCGTAGGTCTTCAACAAATGATTGTTACAACTATACAACTGTAGCCCAAGTGTGCAGGGCTTCACCAGATTTGGGTTCATTCATCCAATCTTTTTTTTTTTAATTTTATTGGAGTATAGTTGATTTATAATGTGTTAGTTTCAGGTGTACAGCATAGTGATTCAGTTATACATAGAATATTCACTCTTTTTCAGATTTTTTTCAGAATATTGAGTAGAGTTCCCTGTGCTACAGAGTAGGTCCTTGCTGGTTATCTATTTTATGTATAGTAGTGGGTGTATGTTAATCCCAAGTTCCTAATTTATACCTCTCCCCCGCCATGTTTCCCCTTTGATCACCATAAGCTTGTTTTCAAAATCTGTGAGTCTGTATCTGGTTTGTAAATAAGTTCATTTATATCATTCACCCAGTCTTGACGGCTCTTCGTCCCTGCTTGGCAGGCCGTAGGGAATCCAGCCTCATGCAAAAGAGGGAGCTCTCTCGTGTGACCAGTTTGGACTTGCTCATTGCTCTCCGCCATGGCTCATTAGGTTACAACCCTGCAGGTTTAGACTACAACAGAACCCAGAGAGGCCACTGCCCAGCCCTCACCACCACTGCTGTCATTGCCTAAATGCTAGATCCTGGGCATCTGATTGTTGAAATCCATGCCATTGCTTTTGCAAAAAGAATATATCCTAGTATTACTATGTTGTTTGTCCAGGATTTGGTGATGGCAGTAGAGTTCTCTGAAGTTAGAGTGGGGATAGAGGAACAAGTGGAGCGGTCCACAGGAAGGATTCTTGAGCGCCAAAGGATCACAGAACCTTGAGTCCACACACATAGGCACCTTGTCCCCAGAGCACACAAATGAAGTGGAAGTTCCAGGGTCAACCACCGCTCTATCCAGAACTGCTCACTACTGGTTCCTTAATGCTAAAGCCTTACGGCTGACAACAGGAATATTCACTAAGTGCTTTACATACTTTAGCTCATTTCATTCTCAAACAGCCCTATGAAGTAGGGACTAGCAGTGCTCCCATTTTCCACATGAGGAAAAGGGAGGCTTAAACAGATAAAGAAATATGCCCAGGGACACACAAGTGGTCAGCAGTCAGCCAAGCAGTCTGACTCCAGGACAGAGATGTTCCTCTTTGCCTCCAATCCCTATCCTGCTCCCTGCACCAGATTCCTCTTACTTACCAGTGTGCTTTCCCAGAAACCTAGCTTCTACCTGGAACCCCCAGTTAATTAGACATGTCTGTATATGTCTTAGCCCCAGTTGTGGACAGGGTTCAAGTACTTTGCCCAGAGGGCTCCCCAGTTGTGATGCATGTCAGTGAATGCAAATAGCTACAAGGTGAAGAGGGTCACCAGGCTTCCTTCTCCTAGAGTATCTGACTCTCACCTCTGGCCCAGCAAAGTCACCCAGTTATGGAATTAAGATGATAATGATGGAGCCAGTTTGTAAAGGGTTTGAAGATCAAATCAGAATAAGGAATCTGGACTTGAATCTATGGGCAAATTCTATGACTATATCACTAATAAAATGGACAGAGCGTGAGGAGGATAAAAAAGGGGAAAAGGAAGAAAAGATTTAATTTCAGGTCAGTTTGCTCAGGCTGTCAATGCTATGTGTTCCAACACCAGCGATGAGGGCAACCCCAGGTGCTTCAGAGAGAGTTCCATCTCCAATAAATGAACGTAAGAACAAGTGAAGAGTTGCTGGACGGTCGGATTAACTAATACAATGTGAGAGCTGCTGTGATTCACCCCTCACTTGAAGGTGTCAGATAAAGATGTCCTAAACTGGAATCAGGCAGGGAGAGAAAACTCGGAGAAGAGAGGGGATTGTAGTACACCCCAAAATCTTTGGTCTGTGAATAAGAATGTAAATCTCTAAGATGAGGCTTCTCAAATTATTTGACCATTGTCTCCTTTTAAAAAATAGGCATGACAAGGGTCTACAGAAATGCACTTTGGGAAATGCTGGTCTAGTAGTTTTAGCAAAATGGTTGCCACCGATGGATTACTTTATCAAGAGTAGTTGCAATGGAGTAGTTGGGAGGGGAGAAGCCAGTGTGTAATGACTAGAAGGAAAAGGAAAGACAGAGACAAGCATCTGCACTGTTCTGTCAGGAGGGGAAAGAATAGGAACGAAAGCTGGAAGAAGGGGCATGGACCGGGAATGAGAGACTGAGCGAGAACCAATTGCTGAGGTTTTTTTCTTTTTAAACATGGATGACTTTGCCATGTTTATATGACATGCTCTCAGTCCCTCTGTTTTCTATCCCTCATAAGATGTTTCTAGCTGCTCTTCTGGGTGGAACATTATATAAATCACCCCTGCTGATCTCCTCTGGGGCTGGGCCCCTCCTGGTCAGCCATGAACTTCCCATGCCTACAAGCAGGGGCCCCTCAGTTTTAGATACAGCCTTATCTCCAATCCCTACAGAAGGTTTAGGCAATAGTTTACTCAAAGGTCCAGGAGAGAAGTCCAGAACCAAGCTTTACAGAGGATGGGAGTTAGGGAGGAGTGTAGTTAAGGTACCTATCCTCAGTTCCCTAACCAAACACTTTGCCCCCAGGCAGCATTCACAAACCAAATCCCCACTGCAGGGTTTTCTGAAATCTTACAGTCTCATAGCCTCTAGCTTTGGTGCTCAATGGCCAGTGAAGGGTCAACTCTGGTCTCATGGATGAAGGGAAGAATAAATGCTATCATTTATGTGTGTGTGTGCTTGGGGCGGGGGGCTTAGATTTTTGGGTTTTTTTTTGTTTTTGGGGGTGCGCCACTCACGGGATGTTAGTTCCCTGACCAGGGATTGAACCCGTGCCCTTAGCAGTGAAAGCATGGAGTCCTAACCACTGGACCACCAGGGAATTCCCTCATCTGTACTTAATGGGTCTTACATTTGGGGACATTGCTAATCCCTTCTGATCTCTAGCATCTAAAATCAAGTACATTTAATCACCTTGAATAGTGATTTTCAAATGCTGTGTAGTCACCTTAAGACATTCATCTTTCTCCTAGTAACTGCACTCTGACTCTATCTTAAGAGCTAAGATCTGGTCTCATTCTGTTAAGTTGATGAATATCTCTTCCCTGTGTTAACTAAGAGGGATCTGAAGGCTGATGGCTCCTCCCTGATTCCTGGAGTGTGAATATGAAGGTCTATTAGTGACTGGGAGTTAGAGAATAGGGAAAGAATGGGGAGGAGAAGGAAGGTACCTCTGGAGTGAGTGGAATTGAAAATACAGAAGAAGGGACAATTTGAAGATTTATTTATGAGCACTAACCTGTTTTTAACTCTAATAATTAATCTAGTTATTAATACGCTTGGCAAGAAAAATACTTACAGAATTTATCATCCTAAAAAAAGTACAAAACTTTAAAAATGTGGGTACCAGTTCTGAATATACCATTACTAACTTCGTGACCTTGGGCAAGTCACTTTACTTTGCACTTCACAATTGCATGTGTTTGCTTTTGTCTACAGAATGTTATAATATTACACACCTTATCTCTCTCACAGCAATACCATGGAGGTCAAATCAGATTACATTAAAATAGTTATAATTACTTTCATTTGCATAGTACTTTATCATCCACAAAGCACTTCTGCGTATATTATTCCATTTTCATGAAAGAGCTTTGAAAAGTTATAAAGTGTTATCAAAGGATAATACTTAGGTTTATATTTAAATATCAGCTCCATCTCTCTCTACTTCAATTTTCTCATCAGTAAAATGGGGATAACAGTGGTATCTACCTCGTAGGTGGTTGAGGGGATTAAAGTTATATCACCCCGAAAAGAAACCTTGTACCAATAGCAGTCATTCCTCATTCTCCCTCATCTCCCTCCAGCTCATGGCAACCACTAGTCTACTTCCTATCTGTGCGAATTTGTCTTTTCTGGATATTTCATATAAATACAATCATATGCCATGTGGTCTTTTGTGACTGGCTTCTTTCAGTTTGCATAATGTTTCTAAGGTTCATCCATGCTGTAGCATATACCAGCACTTCATTCCTTTTTATGGCTGAGTAATATTCTAGTATATGGACATTCCACATTTTGTTTATCCAATCAGTTGACGGATATTTGGGTTGTTTCTACTGTTTGGCTGAATGATACTGCTATGAGCACTCATGTATAGGTTTTCGTGTGGTTGCATGTTTTCAGTTCTCTTGGGTACATACCTAGGAGAGGAATTGTTAAGTCATATAGTAACTCTGTGTTTAACATTTTGAAGAACTGCCAAACTGTTTTCCAAAGTGTCTGAACCATTTATAATTCTCTAACAAAGAACAAACCTGACTCCACATTGGATCTAGTCCTTTAGCTCTAACCTTCTTGTTCTGTTGCCTGTGCTTAGTCATGCTGGTTCTGCAGCTTTGTAAAGGAATGCTTCCTATCATAGCCTGAAATATACATAATAGCCCATACTCAAGGCTCTTCCTCCCAGGCCTTTAAAGGTATCACACTTTTCATTCATATAGAGATAAAAAGTCATGGAACAGAGAACATTTGTCTTGTTGGAGGTTTTCAGGAACTTTGTTAGCAGACCTATATAGATAGCTGTAAGAACAAAGGATCATCACACCCTTCCCAGGGTCTGGCCAGCGCTAAGAAGTTGGCAACAACCAGCCACAACCCCTCCCTTTTTAGTATAAAAGAAGTCTGAACTCTAACTCCAGTGAGATGGGTTTTGGGGACAGTAGTCCACGATCTTCTTGGTCTCCTGGTTTTCCAAATAAGATCACTATTCCTTGCCCCAACCCCTTGTCTCTCAATTTATTGGCCTGTTGTGTGGCAAGCACTATAAGCTTGGACTGGTAACAATCCCACAGCAATCTGTAAGGGTTACAATTTCCTCACATCTTCATGAACACTTGTTATAGTCTTTTTTTAAATTTTAGTCATCCCAGTGGGCATGAAATGATAACTAATTGCAGGTGGTTTTTTTGTTTTTGTTTTTTTTTTGCTGTGTTGGGTCTTCATTGCTGCACATGGGCTTTCTCTAGTTGTGGTGAGCAGGGGCTACTCTTCATTGTGGTGCACAGGCTTCCCACTGCAGTGGCTTCTCTTGCTGCAGAGCATGGGCTCTAGGTGCGTGGGCTTCAGTAGTTGCGGCACTGTGGGCTCAGTAGTCGTGGCTCATGGGCTCTAGAGCGCAGGCTCAGTAGTTGTGGCGCATGGGCTTAGTTGCTCCGCGGCATGTGGGATCTTCCCGGACCAGGGATCGAACACGTGTCCCCTGCATTGGCAGGCGGATTCTTAACCACTGCACCACCAGGGAAGCCCCCTACTAATTGCGGTTTTGATTTGCATGTTCCCGATGACTAATGATGTCGATCATCTTGTCATATGCTTATAGGCCATATGTATGCCCTCTTTAGAGACAAGTTGATCCAGATCTTTTGCCCTTTTTAAAATGGAGTTATTTGTCTTATTATTGTTAAGTTGTAAAATGTCTTTACTCTGGTACAAGTCCCATATTAGATATAGGATTTACAAATATTTTCTCCCTTTCTGTGGGTTGTCTTTTCACTTTTTTGATGGTGTCCTTTGAAACACAAAGGTTTATAGCTTTGATGAAGTCTGGTTTATCTATTTTGAATTCACTTTTGAAATTTCTTCTCTTTAAGACCAAAGATGATTGATCTTTGTCCTATTGCCCCAAGAGCTGGCATGTCATTCTTGTCAGGAGTTGCTGTGATATAGGCAGTATGACTATATATTCAGCCTATTTCTCGTGTTCTGTGCCATGACATGTGCTGCTTCCTTACTTGAAATTCCATCTCTGCCTCCATCTTCTCTGCCTAGCCAGGTCTTTATTGCCCTTGAAGACTTAGCTCAGACATTTTCTCCTCCTGTTTGGGGATCCCCGGTCCCCCCACTTCAGCAGAGGGAGCCACGTCCCATTCCTCACCGCAGATGGTGTGCAGCTCTGTCTTCCCTCATAGAAGTCATCAAAGGCAGGAATTTGGGTTTATTGTCTTTGTTATTTGGGAGTGGAGTCTAAACGGGTCTGCATTTGAATTTCAGCCCCATAATTAGCTGTATAAATCTGGGCAATGCAATATTTCTGATCCTTGGTCATTTTTATAAAATGAAAATAATTTCTAAAATAGGATAATTGTAAGATTATAGATATAGTAATAAAGTTAAACTAGTTTGCTGGATTCTTAATAAGTCCCAGCTACTGTTTTTAGCATTATTATTATTATTTCTTTTTAATGTGGGAGCTAACAGTATCAGGCACATGGTAAGTTCTCAAGAAATGTTAGTTTTCTTATTTTCTAATTCCAGCTCCAATAATGGATGTCTGGTGGCAAAGAGAACCACTATAGGCCTGTCATATCTCCTGTGTGGGCACCTCAGCTACACTCCTTTCAAAGTTTCCAGGGAGCTGTTTCCTGATGCATCTTGGAGCATGTGATGAAAACAATGAACCATACCCCCATAAAACGCACGTTACCCAATTGTTTGTGTATTATTTTGGTGGGATTTCTGAATGCCTGAAGCCCATCATGGGTCCAGGGACTAAAGGTTAAGTAGATTTTAACAGATTTTACAGCCAGTACTGCTCACTTAGTCCTCTTAAAAATGAGCAACCTTTACCATACCATCCAACAATGGCACTCCTTGGTATTTACACAAATAAGTTGAAAACTTATATCTACACAAAAACCTGAACACGAATGTTTAGAGCAGCTTTATTCATAATTGTCAAAACTTGGAAGCAACCAAGAATTACTAGATGAATGGATAAATAAACTGTGCTACATCCGCACAATGGAATATTATCCAATGTTAAAAAGAAATGAGCTATCAAGACATGAAAAGACAAAGAGGAAACTCAGATGCATACTACTAAGTGAAAGAAGCTAACCTGGAAAGGTTACATACTGTGTGATTCCAACTATATGACATTCTGGAAAAGGCAAAACTATGGAGACGGTAAAACAATCAGTGGTTGCCAGGGGTTAGGGAGGGATGAACAGATGGAGCACAGGGGATTTTTAGGGCAGTGAAACTATTCTGTATGATACTACAGTGGTGGATACATGTCATTATACATTTGCCAGAATCCATAGATCTTACAACACAAAGAGTGAACCCGAATGTAAACTATTTATCTCTTTGGGTGACAAAGATGCGTCAATATAAGTTCATTGATTGTAACAAACATACTACTCTGGTGCCAGATGTTGGCAGCGGGGGAAGCTGTGCGCGTGTGAGGGCAGGAAGCACATAGGAACTCTCTGTAAACTCCACTCGATCACTCAATTTTGCTGTGAACCTAAAATTACTCTAAACAATAAAGTCTTTTTTGTTTTTTAAACAAGCACCTGGCCCTGTAGAGTGATGCCCGGTAGCTGTGCAACCATCTTCCCAGGAAACAACAACACAACGTAGAAATATATTTTTTTGAGAGACACGTTCTCTGAAAATTCGGCATGACTCTCTGGTATCACCGTGGGCATGAAAAATACCGTTCTCTTTGGGGTTTCGAGAACTACTTAAACCAAGCAATAACCAGATTGTTGCAATCTTCCTGGGAATTTTTATTTTCTAGTACAGAGGATTACCAGCAGATGGCAATCAAAGAATATGAAACCTGAGTTTATCCTATTCAAGATATTTGACAAGTGGTTGAAGAATGATAATATGATAGATTGAAGGTGGGCAGACCACTGCATTCGACCGGTTTTTTTGTTTGTTTGTTTTTTTGCGGTACATGGGCCTCTCACTGTCGTGGCCTCTCCCGTCGCGGAGCACAGGCTCCGGACGCGCAGGCTCAGCGGCCATGGCTCACGGGCCCAGCCGCTCCGCAGCATGTGGGATCTTCCCGGACCGGGGCACGAACCCGTGTCCCCTGCATCGGCCGGCGGACTCTCAACCACTGCGCCACCAGGGCAGCCCTGCATTCGACCTCTTGAATACCAGTTCTCCATAGAGCCACAGTTTCTTATGCTCCAAACAAACAAGTCTTCTTCCACCAGGAATTGAAATAAATGTCTAGCCACAGAAGAGACACCAGGGACAAACTCCTAGATTTTTTTAGTTAATCAAATGGGGACTCTATGTGAAAATGAATTAGAAGAGCTTGTTGTTTTTATTTAGACATTGCATTTCCTTTAGATTTTCTGCTTACATTGTGAGCCAGGGTAAATGTTCTTTGGTATAAAACTGAACATTTGTGTAAATGAGTTCCTAATGATAGAAAATAGACAGCTGTAGTAGAATAGAGCTGCAAAATCACCAGAGGGAAGGAATTTGCTCAAAACCGTCCGGTGTGTGTGCGTGGGAATGGGAGTGAGAAGGGTTCGTGAGGGTGTTCTTACCAAACTTAGGATTTTACAACCGATTTTACAAAAATAGGAATTTCTTCTTTCCTCCTTTTGCTTCTGGAGATGTACTAGTAAGTAGATTCTCAATTAAATCAAGCATTCTCAATAATGTGTCTATTAAGCATGGAAGACTTTGTCCCTGTTGGGTAAATTCTGGTATTTATGCTTTCCATTTGCTAAACTCACCATGAGTCCACAGAGAGAGCTGCAGTATAGCAGAGCCTACAGAATATGAATATTGCTAATTTGTCTATTGAGACAAAGAAAATTTTGGTTTATAGTTTACAGTTCGGGCATATTTGATGGCATAAGAGAACCCCCATTATACATGGCATGTGGATCATCACAGAAAATGATTAATCTGTTTTGTTTTGTTTATTGACAATATCTTTATGAAAAAAGCCTCATAAAGCACTTGAAAAAAATAGACCTGGAGAGTTTGGGGAATATTCAATGTTTAAGAGAAGCAATGAACAGTAAATAATATTTTTTGGACTCCTACTATGTATTAGGCAATATTATCTCAAGACAGATAAATTATTTAGTCACATATTTACAGATACGAAACTAAGGTTCAAAGAGATTCATAATTTGCCAAAGTTACATAGCTAGTAAGTAGCTGAGCTGGCATTTGAACCCAGGCCTGTTTAGGTAAATGTAAGTACTTCTCTACATTGTAATTTTTTATCTTATTCAGACAGGTGATGTTAAGCATTTGAAACCTAGCTAATTCAGAAATTTAACCAAATCAGGTGGGTAACTGTGAAAGAATCAGAGTCCCAGGTCATTCCCACAGAGGTTCTAATTCAGAAGATTCAGATGGGGCCCAGGAATCTGAGTTTTTAACACGCTTCCCCTGCCCTCCCAGTGGTTCTGCAGCAGGTAATCTTCTGACCTCAAACAATTGAAGAAAACACAGGCCCAACTCAGTGGACCAACTTTTCATGATCTAAGAATCCTCTGAGGACCTGATGAAAGCCCTGGACGATTTTTTCAGAAAAATGCACATTTTACACCCAAAACTTTGCATACAACTTTAGGGAGTTCACAGATACTCTCAAGCCATGGACACTTGGTCTCCTACATGTCCCAATTAAAAGTGGCCTAATAAGAAGCCCCTTCCATCTCCCCACCGAAAGATGTCACTCTTCAGCCTCAAACAGCCTCAAAAAGCCGCCTCAAACAGTCTCAAAAAGCCACCCCAAAAGTTGCCAGTGTTTTTATTTTTTTCCTTTCTCCTCAACTACAAAGGGAAGAGTTTCCAGGAAAATGACTTTACTGTTTGTAAAGGAGCTTCCCCTGTAAATAGAGCAGACTCTGGTTCGGTGCTTCAAAAAATTAGGTTGAAACAAATGATAATATTTTCTACAATCACGATGAAAGCTGATCTGGAAATTAAGGTGTTGCAATTAAAACCAACAGTAGGGACCACAGATTAATATGGGCACAACCAGAATGAAGGATCATGAAGTTTACTTTCCCAAAAGCCCCTTCTCTAACTTCTTTTCAATCTCTAGGTTTTCTCTTAGGTCTCCACCTTAAAGCTAGCTTTTGCATCATTAAGTAACTAAAGGCTTATGCAGCATATCTTTTGAAACATGTACATAAAAGACAGAGTCCTCAAAAATTTTTACCATTAATAGGTTCTGGAGTCTGTAAAATAGGAAAAGCATAAAGAAAACATGTAGTTCTCTGTGTAGGACTGGCATCTTGATAAACCTATGGCTAGAAGTAAGAGGGGAAGTGTCTGCAAACACCCCGATTTGTACATAAATGTCATATGTTTACTATCTTTTCTGGGGAAAGAGTCCATGGTTCTCATCAAATTCTTAAAGGAATCTTGAACTAAAATTTAAAATGTAATCATTTGTAGGAGGAGTCTTGTCTCACAAGACCAAGACAAGCAAACAGGGTGACACAGCCACGTGGTATGGGCTTGGTGAGCATCTTCTTCAAACATAAAGCAATAGTCAACATTGTATATGAAGTATGGACACAGCATTGTCAGAGCACGTGTCCTGATTTTGGTGCCCTTCTTCACCACTCTACCGGAAGGTCCACTTTTCCAGAAACATGTTTTCCTTGGTATGAGAACAGAAGCATGTATTTTGGATCAGGAAGACTTTTATCAGTGACAACGCAGATTATACGTACCTCTCTGACACCGAATGTACTTGTAAATCAAGAATAATCATTCCTAATTCATCAGGTTACTGGGAGGCAGAAATGAAATAGCATATGTAAAGCTCCCGGCACAGTGTCTGCACAGAGGAGGCACTCAGAAATGTTTGTTTTTGTCCCTCTTGCCCACCACCACACTAAGATTTCCCCCATGACAGGAACGCTGAGCTCACACTATCTACTGCTCAGCTAGGGCTGCACCTAACAGCCTGAAGGAAATCAGGTTTCCTTAGGAATTCCCACTTTCCAGTCTCCCCTCTGTCACTATTGTAAAGGTAAGCGAGGACCTCAGGCACAGAACATGCCTGAGGCTAACAGGAAGTCACAAGGGATGAAAAGACATCATCCCTCTCCTTGGAGTTGCCAGACCCTAATAGGGCAGACAGTACCAAAAATTAGTTAGCAGAAGCCACAGGGCATGGAATGCTAACAACACATATATAAGCACCAATATTCTACACACATGAAAACAAGTTGTGATAGAAAGGACAAAGCCATGTGGAGTTGATTTAGGAAACTGTCACAAAGAAAATAATTATTGAGCAATATTTTTTAAAGTAGGGGAAGGGATATAATTTGAGACAAAGAAAGAGGAGGGGAAAAAGCTAAGAAAGGAGGCTAGAGTGCCATAGGGGCGGGCTTAGGAAGGAGGTGGGCATGGAGCAGATTTGTGGGGCAGCAGGAGAAGCCAGACTTGAGGGCCTGTGAAAAGCTGACAGCAGTTCTGTGTGGGGGAAGGCAGGCAGCTAATTGGTAGAGACCCTTGAAACCCATGATTAGGAGTTTTAATTTAATTCAAGAGGCAATTGGAGCTATTGTAGGCTTCTAAGAAGGGGAGTGATATGATCAAAACGATGCTTGAGGACAATGGTTCTTGCCGCTGTGAGCAGGGTGGATTAGATGAAGGAGACTCTCAGGCCGGGGGGGCTGATCTGAGGTTATTCCAGGAATGCAGGGTTACAGGCACATGGCCTAGAGCAGGGCTCTGGGCATGGGATGGAAGGAGCAGAACCGAAATATATTACGGAGGGTAAACATTCATTCTTTCTTTTTAGAACCAGACACTGGGTTAGGTGCTGTGATGATATGGGGAACAGGCACAGAGGCTGGGATGGGGAGAGACAATTAGGCAATTATAATATGGCGAGAAAAGTGCTGTGACCATTGAACCAGAGACATATAAGAGTGCATAGCAGGAGCAGCACTTAACAGTCACGGGGAGGGATACAGGTGGTCAGGGAAGCCTTCCCTGAGGAAGTAGAGTTTACCCTGGCAATTTAATGAAGGATCAGAAATTAACTGACTGAAAAATCACTGGGGGAAATGTTCTAGGCAGGAAGCCTCAAGATGAAAGGGTAGGAGTGGAGCCATGAAGGAAAGGAAAGAATGCTTTCTAGAAAGGCTCAAAGGAGCAAGAAGGGTGGGACCAGAGCAGGAAGGGCCTTGGGTCTGCAATATGAACTGTGGACTTTATCCTTAGGGCAGTGAAAGGCCAGGAGAGAGACGTGGTTCATTTTTCATCTTAGAAAAATCTCTCCGGCAATTGTGGGAGAAAAGGATTGGTGATGATTAGGATAGGAGACTTGCATAGTCTAGGCAGAGATGATTGGGAAATAGAGACGGAGACGGAGATATTTAGGATAGAGAATTTATGGGATGAGAAAGAGATTGAGAGGGAGAGAGTATTAGCAGGATGTCATTAGCCCAGTAAGGGAAGGTCATTCACTAGGGTCATACAGCCAACCTGTGGAAGCATCAATGTTAGAATCCAAGTCTCCCATTCTTTTTGGCTTTTTGTTTGTTTGTTTTTTGGCCGCACCGCAAGGCTTGTGGGATCTTAGTTCCCCCACCAGGGATCAAACCCTGGGCCCCCTGCAGTGGAAGCATGGATTCCTAACCACTGGACTGCCAGGGAATTCCCACCTGATTCTTTTTAAAATAAGTATCTTTCATACCTCTCCTCATCATGCTCATGTTTTCCTTTACATTGTCCAATATACCTGTATGATTTGTAATGGATGTTTTAAGCTCTTTGTCTGCTAATTCCATTACCTCTGTCATTTCTGGATCTGTCTCTACTGGTTGATTTTTCTCCTTGGTGTGGGTCATATTTTCCTGCTTCTTTGTATGGCTGGTAATTTTTATCAGATGCCAGACATTGTGCATTTTACATTGTTGGACACTAGATTTTGTTGTATTCTTAAAGAGTCTGGGACTTCGTTCTGACGTGCAGCTAAGTTATTTGAGTTTGATCCTGTCAATGCTTTCCTTTAAGCTTCTTTAGGGCAAATTTAGAGGAGACTTTAGGACTTCTGCTTTCAGCCATGATGGAGTAAACAGGGACTGGATCTACTCTCCCACCTGAAACAATAATAATGAACCAGGTTAAATGTATGAAACATTGGTCATCAGGCAATGAAGGACAGTGATCCCTGAGAGATAGGAAACGAATGAGGTGAGTCCTATGACTGCCCCAGCCTTCTGCCTTGAAACGTTCCCAGGCCATAGCACAGAAAAGTCGAACTCGTGTGGATCCTGCTGGACTCGTGAATCGAGGAGATGGAGCTGAGAGTCTGGGGAGATAAAGGCAGCTAAAGTTCACAGGACAGAGTGCCAGAGAAGAGAGAGCTGAACAAAGAAAGAACTCCAGAGATTTTCAGAAAATCACCTTAAAATATTCAAGAGTATTTATCAGCACAAGCATGTGGAAAAATGATCCAAGGCTGAAGAAAGAACGATCTAACAGGATCAGAGAGAATACTACCTGGCACTTGCTCAGGGCTAAGAATAATGTCTGTTCCCACCAGCCAGCATAGAAAACCTCATAATTCATGAAGCATTGGTAGAGTCCTCAGAAGGTCTTGCCTCAATAATGGGGAATGATTATTAGTCCTGGACTAAACACTGCTCTAGTTTACTCTAAAATATCATAAATGCGAGGGCCCAAAAGAGCAAATGATTTCTAAGTAACTTAACTGCATTTCAGAACAATGTTGAAGGATATTTATAAAAATTCAAAAATACCCATCATCAACAAGGTAAAATTTCTAATGCCGGTCATCCAATCAAAGATTACCAGGTATGTAAAGAAACAAGAAAATATGCTCTATTTTGACGAGAAAAAAATCAATTAATTGAAACCAATCCAGAACTAGAGGAAATGTTAGAATTAACAGAAAATATTAAAACTGTATTTTCCGTATGTTCAAAAAGTTACGTAGAGACATGGAAGGTATTTTAAAAGACCCAAATCTAGAGATTAAACCTGAGATAAATTATACACTGCATGAGATTAGTAGCAGATTAGACATCACAAATTAGTGAGATCGAAGAAAATATTCAAAATGAAATATAGAGAGGAAAAAGAAATTTAAAAAATGAACAGAGCATCAGTGATCTGTGGCACAACTTCAAGCAGACTATATGCACATAATTAAAGTCTCCAAAGAAAGGGAATGGGTACAGAAAAATATTTGGAGAAATAATTTCCAAACTTTGATGAAAACTACAAGCTCACAGATCCAAGGAGCTCTAAAAACAAAACAAAACAAAACAAAAAACCCAAGCATGAGAAACATAAAGAAAACTACTCCAAGGCATACCATAATCAAATTGCTGAAAATCAGTGATAAAGAGAAAATCATAGAAGCAGGAGAGGAGAAAAAATATACATTATATACAAAGGAACAATTAAAATGACAGCAGATTTTTCATTGGCAGTTAAACAATGGAACAACACTTTAAAGTACCGAGAAAAAAAAAAAACCCAACAAACTGTCAGCCTAGAATTCTACATGCAGCAAAAATATCTTTGAGCAAACCACAAAAAAAATGTTTTCAGACAGACAAAAGCTGGAAAAATTCATTACCAGCAGAACTGCGCTACATAGGACTCATTATTGTAGAGTTAATTTTGCCCCTCTACAAGAGCAAGCACGCTATCTAAGGTCTCTATTCTGACTGGGTCTCTATTCTACAGCTACTCCTAACCCTGTGTGGGCTTTGAGCATTGATCATCCTTACCGTTTTTCACAAGGCCGTTATTCCCAGGCCTTGCGGGGTTTCCTCTTAATACATGTTCAGATCAGTACTCAGCCAGACACTCAAAGGGGGCTCCCCTGGAGCTCTCTTTTTGTTTACCTCCCTCCACTCTGGTACTGTATGCCACAAATTCCCCAGACTCTGATCTCTGTCTTTCAACTTGGCAAGACTATCAGGTTGTTTAGATTCCTTCTTCTGGCATCCAGACAATGAGCTAGAGTGCTGATAAGGCATGCCTTGTTTCGTTCCCTTTTCTCAGGGATTACAGTTCATAACCCGTTGTCCAATGTCAGGAAACTGTTTCAAATATCTTGTCTGGTTTTCCAGTTGTTTATGGTAAAAGGAAATTCGTGTAGTATTTAATCCTTCATAGACTGCAACAAAAATCTTTCAGGTTAATTTTAACTCTTTCAATTGTCACTGTGCTCACTGTCTTTGGGATTCAAACTCTGCCAAGTAAAAGGCAGCTCCAGTCCAGATTATAGGGGAAATTTGGGGTGGGTGGGGGGAATGTTTACCTGGAGGGGGACCTGAATGAATGAGGGGCAGAAAGAAAGCAGAGAAAGAAGTCAGGATGATGTCCAGGTCTCTGACTTGGGTGTTGAGGGGGTGGTGGTGCTATTAAAATAGCATGAGTAGAATCTGGGCATGTTGACATTGAAGTTTTGATAGACGATAACTGAAATCTTGGGAAAAGAGATCTGGGCTGGGCTGGAAAAACAGATTCCAGTGTTATCATTGTACAGGTGACCATTCAAGCTTGGGAATAAATGTAATTAGGAAGAGAGATATAAAGGAAAAGAAAAGTAAGTCAAGGGCAGAATCTTGAGTAATGACATTTTGGAGGATAACAGATAAAGAGAGAGGTGTACAAAAAAGAGACTGAGAAAGAGCTTTGGGAGAATTGGAAGAAAACCTGGAAGAGAAAAGGATGATCAGCTCTATGAATGAAACAAAGATAGTACTGAAAATTGACCATTTGCCTTGGCAGTTATGAGTTCAGTGGGTTCAGGGGGTTACAATCAGGTGAGTCATGGGCACAAGAGAGGTTTGGTGCAAATGCTGGGAGAGTGGAAGAGGGAAATATTTGATTTTCATGAGTGGGGGAAGTTAGAGAAGATGTTGTGCAAGAGGAAGTCTTCAAGTTGGGTCTCAAAAAATGGGTAGAATTTTGAAGGCAAAGACTGGAAAGGGCAGTGAGATGATAGCTTTTCAATTTCACCATCTCTACCATCACTTACACAACTTTTGATGGAGTTGCTAATGAGTTGAGAAATAGTTCTTTCTATACCGAAAAATAAAATTTTTAAAAAGAGAGTGTGGGACACAGAAAAGCAGAAAGGAAGAGTCAGGATAATTCACTATCTGGATAATTTGGAGAACAAGTGAATCACGCCAATAAGATTTTAAGAAAACAGGGACAAAATCACGTCCTTGATCAGATGTGTCACAAAGGGAACAAAAACAAAAATCATCCAGGCGAGTAACTCTGCTGACTCCTGGACTTCGACCTGGGATTTCAAGATCCTGGATAAGCAGGATTCCTACATAAAGGCTGGCAGTCATGCTGGCTTGCAGAGCTTGCCTACATTTTAAATAAAACTGTCAGATTAAGCAATGCCTGGCTGAAGTATATTATTAATACAAATTCTTGACTGTCAATTAGCTAACTCGCTAGTAAAAAGAACCTGGTTTATAAGATTGCTGCTAATGAATATAATGCTTTGTTCTCAGGCAAAACATCTGCTTTGGATATGTAATTAGAGGAAAGGCCCCCTCCCACACTCCCCATAGGGAGAACATGTGCAGCTTTATTCAAAGGAGCTTATTATACCTGTGAGGGGTCAAAGTCTGTGGATTTGTGGCTTATGGTATTATGACAGATTACAAAATCACTCCATTATGCTAGTCAATCTGTTTCCAAGCACCTAGCGGGGAGCTAGCCGGCGGCACTGGATGCTCTGAAACAAGATTCCCATTGGTTTACTTCCTAAGGTCTTATGATAGGTCAGCTGTTGTTGACATCACCCGACAGCTCACATGTCAGAGTCTTTCTGTCTGACTTCTGCCTCTGTTACTGCCAAGCTCTCCTCTGAGAGCCGGCCTGTGCCTCAGGCCACAACCAGGCCCTAAGAAGAGCTTAAGTGGATTTGAAATCCACGGGTAGCCCCATCATTTGCGCTAATGACAAGGAAAAGGAAGCAGAACACTTAAACCCTATGTGTCCTTTGTTTCT
Source organism: Leucopleurus acutus (assembly GCF_964270905.1). NCBI lineage: Eukaryota > Metazoa > Chordata > Mammalia > Artiodactyla > Delphinidae > Leucopleurus > Leucopleurus acutus. Next base: position 50,966,778 of record NC_139157.1, on the reverse strand, counting down.
GACTCTTCCTCTCTCCTACCCTTCCCCCATCCCCCCTCCTTTTATTTTCTATTATTTCCCTAGTTCCGCATCCCACTCCTCCCATAGGCATATGCCTTCTTATGAAACATATTTAGAGAGGAGAGCAGCTAGTTCCAAAAGCCTTTGTTTCGAAGTCAATCGTCACATGTACCTACAAAACCATTTCAAACTCAAGAGGCTGAAAGATATTTCATATTTGCCTGATACTCCAAAGAAGTGGTTTGAAGGAAAGTCAATGTTATTTCCTCAGCAGAGTAATAATTACTTTTAAAGGGTTTTCTCCCTCATAGTCTACTTTTCCAGCAGTGCCTTGCTATGGGCTGGATAGTGTGTGCAGGAAGAGAGGGGGTGACTGTCTTCATTCCTGCCAACTATGCCCTCCCTGTCTAATTTCTGCAATTGTCCAAAGAACCCAGAGTTTACGAAGGTGAAATTGACTGGGGGATGTGACATGCCAAATCATAATATTTATAAGACTTAATGAGCTGGAATAAAACCACAATTTTCAAGTAGTAACATCTGAAAGAAAAAAATAAAAACCATACCCACAGGGGCTAGGAGGAATGGAACTGCTTCCCTGAGATGGAGGAAGAGTTTGGCTCCAGTGGGAAACCAGCACTCACTGTTGCCAGTTGTTGGGGAAGTCACACCCCTTGGAAGACACAGCTGCTTTTCATCAATGAATACTATTTAGGTGACCATTAGGAATTGAAAATACCTATGCTAAGACAAGACATGAGAGAAACCTGAATGGACCTAGGGGATAAATGGTGTCACCCAGAAGGGCTCTGCAGTTACCAAAGTGGGAACAGAAGCTGAGCCGATTAGGGGTCTTGTATCAGTCACATCTGTAATTGATAGTTTAGTGTTATTTTTGCCCCGTGTCTTCTACGTATCCTTAGAGCTCCTGCAGCCTTATTCAATGGTTCCATTAGTACAGTGTGCCATTGGACTGCACCCTCTTTATAAGTAAGACTGCCTGGATCTACAGGGCTTTTACCTGGTGTGTATAAGATGTTCTCTAGCACGTATAGAGAAGGGACGTTAGGAAGAGATCCACTGTAGGTGAAAAATGGAGGAACTGGGTCCTGGAATATTTGAAACAAGAGCCTGTGGTATAGTGCAAGGAACATGGGCTCTGGCACTAGAAACACTGGGATCTGATTCATGGCTTTCACTTACTAGTTGTGTAACCTCGAACCAGCTACTGAATTTTCCTGAGTCTCGGTCTCATCGTATGTAAAAATGAGTTTAATATAATTGGAACTACCTTGGGAGAAAAACAATGTAAAAAATGCCCAGGGGGGGGCTTCCCTGGTGGCGCAGTGGTTGAGAGTCCGCCTGCCGATGCAGGGGACACGGGTTCGTGCCCCGGTCCGGGAAGATCCCACATGCTGCGGAGCGGCTGGGCCCGTGAGCCATGGCCGCTAAGCCTGCGCGTCCGGAGCCTGTGCTCCGCAACGGGAGAGGCCACAACAGTGAGAGGCCCGCGTACCGCAAAAAAAAAAAAAAAAAAAAAGCCCAGGGTAGGGTCTAGCACATAACAGGAGCTCAGTAATGGGCAGCATTTTTTTTTCAAAAAATCATTATTTGTTTTGAAACACTGGGCACTTTTGTGGAGTCCAAAGGATCCTAGGCTTTGAAAGGTGAAGGATTCAGGAACCATTTCAAAATCTCATATTGTAGAACAACACTCCTGAGACTGCTTCATGTACTAATGAAAATTCTGTGGTCTGGGCAATTTACAAAAGACAAAGCCCCTTATGTCTTTACTCCCTTAGAGTACAAGATCTCTCAGGAAAGGGATGGAGGCTTTCTCATCTCTGTGTCTCTAGAACCTCCCAATACTGCTTGGATATTCTCTTATTGAGGAATTCAGACTGATATGTCTTGGGAAACATTACAAGGGACTGTTAGAATGCAGCCTAGTTTTAGGAAAATTCCAATTAGAAGAAATTGCCTTGGGGGTGGGGGGCAGGATGAATTGGCAGACTGGGATTGACATAAACATACTACTATGTATAAATAGATAACTAATGAGAACCTGCTGTATAGCCCAGGGAACTCTACTCAGTGATCTGTGGTGACCTAAATGGGAAGGAAATCCAAAAAAGAGGAGATATATGTATACATATAGCTGATTCACTTTGCTGTACGGCAGAAACTAACACAACATTGTAAAGCAACTATACTCCAATAAAAATTAATAAAATAAATAAATGAAGTTGGATAGAAGAATGCCAAAAAAAAAGAAAAGAAAGAAATTGCCTTGGGCCAATGAGTCTGTGTTTTCCTGTCCACATCGATATTCTTGGAGACTTCATTCCTGGCAGGCAATTCTGAATCCAGTTGACATCATAATTGCACAGCTCATTGCTATTTGAACAATAATCTACTATCCTCCAGCTTGTTTTATTTGTTACTTCATATATTCAACAAATACTTATCAAGCATCTACACTGTGCCAGGTAGAGATGCTGGGGCTATGCACGGTGAACAAGACAAGAAAATTCTTACAGAACTTACCTTCTGGGGCGAGGGGAGAGGGCAGACAAACAGTAAAAAATTAACTCAATTTCAGATTACAGCAGGTCTATGAAGGAAACAAATAGGATCATGGCCTGGAGACTGAGTGGATAGAGGTGGTGCCTGCTTCAGGTAAAGTGCCTCAGAAAGGCTTCCCTTGGGATGAGCAGCCAGTCCTCGGAAGGAAAAGCGTTCTAGGTCAAGGTATCAGGTGAGGACAGGGGCAGGGCCTGGAAGTGTGGAACAGCAGCTGGAATTTGAGGAACACAATAGAAAACAGCTGGGCTGGAGCATGGTGAACAAGGGGAGAGCGGTCAGCAATGAGCCTGGGCGAAGCAGGTGGGGTCAGTTCACGAGGACAATGCAGGCTAAACAAAGTGAGGGGTTTGGGTTGACTGCGTGATTCTCATAGACTGTTTGGAGGATGCTCTCCATTTGTGTACACTGGCTCCTCTGCAGGCTACCAAGAGGGCAGTCTGGATCTCTATAAACCCCAGTATACTGTAAGCATTATTAAGTCAGTCTTTGTCTACCCCATGAGCCACAGATCCTAATGAATTGGGAGCAGCCCTCCCCAGGAATATTTTTATTAAGGATAATCTATTTGATATTTTATTTTTGTTTCAACTTTAATTTTTAATGGTGCACCTGAATAAAGAGACATTGAATAGGTACCTTTCAAACATTTGGGAAGTAGTCGACAAAATCCATGAAAAGAAAGTAAAGAAACAAGTAAGGCATGTGAGAGAGTTCTAAGCCTCTTGCATTAGTCTAGGGCTAAGCATCCCCGTGGCTCAACAGAGTATGATTAGAAGGACATTATCAGAGTTTTGAACTTAAGAACTACTGGGCAGCTAACTAGTGAACTGGAGAAACAAATCAGAGCTCTAATGATAATCTTCTACTCAAAGTATTTTTATTTTCTCATTTAATCAGGATTTCTCTTTTGTTTTGTGACCTGAGTTTAAATCTTTAACTCAGGAAATTAATATTTTGAAAGCACAAATTCATGTTATATTATTTTTTTTCAAATAAAAGAAAAATAAACTTTTTTTTTCCTGCCAGTACTGGAGACTTCTTTCTTCTTACTATTCTGTTAGAGAAAGAAGCAAGGCAGCAGTACATAGTGGGACAAATTAGCCGTCATCAATGAAAAACTGGTCTCCAACTTCTGTGGGCAAATCATTTCAAGTCTCTGAGCCTAGGTTTTCGCCTCAGGGGATGTTAAGCCAGATACTAGAGAGTCTATTGAGTCCGTTCCAGCTCTAAGAGCTGTGATTTTAGAAAGCAAGGAGATGTTTCTGAGGAAGGATGAAGAAAATATAATGAAAGATGAGGGAGGCAAGAAGAGACAGAATATGAGAAAAATAAAGTGAAGGTAGCTTTCCCTCCTTACCCGACAAATTGACCCTGAAGTCCAAAAGATTAAAAGGGATCTCTACTCTGCCTGGGCTTCTCCCAACAACCTTAATTCAAAAGTATCCTGGTTGCTTAAATTATCCAGAATCGCCTCTTAAGCCCTTTGCAGTGCACTTCATCAAGGATTTCGACATGACAAAAAAGCCCTGAAGATTCTTTGATAGGTGAAGCTTAGAAAAGTTTCTTGGTTCTAAATCAAGTCTTATATTTTACTGTCTAAACTGATTAGGATTCATTTCAGGTCAAGTTATCCTTCGAAATATATCTGTGGGGGTTTTTTCTGTTTGTTTTTAGTGTCCAGAGGCCAGCCCTAGGGAAAGAATATTCTCGTTGAGTACACTAAGTAGAATTCCCAACTTCCTGTCTCCAGCAGTGACTTAGAAAATAGTGTCACTCAGATTCACTCATCTATTCGATACACCAGGCCCTGAGCTTGTGTGAGAGGAGGGAGGTGAGTAAACAGCAATTACAGCTCATGGCCAGGGGATGGTACAGGTGCTGAGGGGCTCATAGGAGGGCACTGCCAATGAGCTATGAGGGAGGCTTGAGCTAGGATGGTGCAGGCGAAAGGGAGAGAAGTAGATAGACTTGAGATACGTTGCAGGAAAAACTGACAAGAAGTGGCGATGGACTGCATGAGGAATACAGGGAAAGGGTGTGATTTTAATTTAAGCAACCGTGTGGGCATTGGTACTTGTTTACCAAGATGGGAAATCATCTCAGTTTTTGACATGTTATCTGATAAACTATAACTCCTAAATTAAGCTATAACTCCTCCAAGGAGTATACGATTTTACAAAAGAAAGCTCTCAGGAATCAAAAAAGGTGGGGACTTCCCAGGTGGCACAGTGTTTAAGAATCCGCCTGCCAATGTGGGGGACATGGGTTCGAGCCCTGGTCCGGGAAAATCCCACATGCCGCGGAACAGCTAGTTGCACCACAACTACTCAGTCTGCACTCTAGAGCCAGTGGGCCACAACTACTGAAGCCTATGCACCTAGAGCCCGTGCCCCGAAACAAAGAGAAGCCATCACAATGAGAAGCCTGTGCACCGCAACGAAGAGTAGCCCCGGCTCTCTGTAACTAGAGAAAGCCTGCGTGCAGCAACAAAGACCCAATGCAGCCAAAATAAATAAATAAATTTATAAAAAACAAACAATCAAAAAGGGTGAATCTAGAGTGGTAGATGGGTGGGCAGTTGCATTGACTGTTGTTTGTTTGGGGGATGTTTTTGTTTTTTAATTTAGATATAATTGACATATTACATTAGTTTTTTAGGTGTATGACATAATATTCCAATATTTATATATATTACAAAATGATCCCCACAATAAGTCTAGTTAACATCACCATCACCATACATAGTTAAAATGTTTTTCCTTGTGATGAGCACTTTTTTTTTTTTTTTCGCGGTATGCGGGCCTCTCACTGTTGTGGCCTCTCTCGTTGCGGAGCACAGGCTCTGGACGTGCAGGTTCAGCGGCCATGGCTCACGGGCCTAACCGCTCCGCGGCATGTGGGATCTTCCCAGACCAGGGCACGAACCCGTGTCCCCTGCATCGGCAGGTGGACTCTCAACCACTGCACCACCAGGGAAGCCCTGATGAGTACTTTTGAGATCTACTTTCTTAGCAAGTGTCAAATATGCAATACAGTACTATTATCTATAGTCACTGTGCTGTACATTACATCCCAGGACTTATTCATGGGCTGTCATTTTTTAATCAAGGCCCTATGGGTAAGGGTACTTGGGGCATAATGACCATATTTTATGGAGGTGAGCACTTCCTCCTCTAAGTCCTCTAGTCTAGACACACACGCTCCTTTAAAAAAAAAAAAAAAAAAAAAGGGCTTCCCTGGTGGTGCAGTGGTTGAGAGTCCGCCTGCCGATGCAGGGGACACGGGTTTGTGCCCTGGTCTGGGAAGATCCCACATGCCGTGGAGCGGCTGGGCCCATGAGCCATGGCCACTGAGCCTGCGCATCCGGAGCCTGTGCTCTGCAACGGGAGAGGCCACAACAGCTAGAGGCCCGCGTACCGCAAAAAAAAAAAAAAAAAAGATTTTGTTCTGGTGCTAGGAACCTGAGGTTTGGTGGAGAATTTTCCCTGAGTTGCTCCTGACTATATCTTGACCTAAAAGCCTGTATAAAATCTGTCTCACACAAAATGGCTTGTGGAAATGACCACCATTCCCCCCTCAAAAGCAGCACCTCACCTCCAGCCCCTAAGCCCACCACCTTGAGGGAGGGAACAGCTGAAGCTTCCAAAAAGCTGCCAGTCTGTGTGTCTGGAAAAGGAGAAGTTGGGATAGATAGAATTTCATATTCACAGAGAGCAAGGAAGAGAAAGAGACCATTGTCTGCCTGAAGCCAGATTTTCTGATCCGATTCCCAGAAACCTCACTCTTCTCCAAATACCCAAGCCCAGCAGTTCCTTCCAAACCCATCCTAAGGAGCACCTTTAAAAAATTCACAATCATCAGTTCAAAAGAATTTGTACCTAAAAATGTTCTTCATAAAAAATTTTTGTCTTGGGCTTCCCTTGTGGCACAGTGGTTAAGAATCCGCCTGCCAATGCAAGGGACACGGGTTCGAGCCCTGGTCCGGGAAGATCCCACATGCCGCGGAGCAACTAAGCCCGTGCGTCACAACTACTGAGACTGCGCTCTAGAGCCCGCAAGCCACAACTACTGAGCCCGCATGCCACAACTACTGAAGCCCGCGCACCTAGAGCCCGTGCTCCACAACAAGAGAAGCACCACAATGAGAAGCCCACACACCACAACGAAGAGTAGCCCCTGCTCGCCGCAACTAGAGAAAGCCTGCGTGCAGCAACGAAGACCCAAGGCAGCCAAAAATAAATACATAAATAAAAAAGAAAGATTCTTAAAAAAAAAAAAAAAATTTTTGTCTCTACTTATGTGAACACCTACCATTCACTTAGCACTTAAAAGTTTTGAGTTATAACACCAGTCCTGAAGAAGATTTTAACTGGTCTCTACTTATTTTACTGAAATTAGAATATGCAGCCACCAAGTAAACTTGTTTACCCTTATATTATCCATAAGATCGGTTAATCTAGAGGGAAATCATCATGAGTTTATAGCCAACTTTGCTTTTCATATAAAATTAAAACACCCAAAGAAACAAAAACCACTTTATTGAAAAGGATATACAATTTTAAATTTTAAATAAAATATAATTGCCTATTATGACTAAATTACAGTCTCCCTGCTCTTTATTAGTTAGTAATCCCTGGTTTTCTTACCTAGGACCTGCCTGGTTCCTGACATTGGCATTCTCATTAGATCAAGAACTCTGTGAGCTCAGGCTCATGTCTGTCTGGGTCACTGCAGGAGCCCCAGGGCCTGGCACACTGCCTGCCTCACCTTAGGGGGCCAGAAATATCCCTTCAAAGACTGAGTGAGTGGACACAATCCAGCACCAGGGCTTTAGAATAAGCTGAATATGGTTGGATTATGTCTGGAGTGTCTGGAAGGAGACAGATAGAATTTAAGGGATAAATGTGAATCAGAGCAGAGGAAGGGAGCTAAGACCAAAGGATTATCAAATGTGTTTTGGTTTTTATCTCCCCAAGCCCTCCCTAGGGGATTTTTATGAGGCCAAAAATAAGAGATAAGGGGAAAGTTCAGGCAGAGGACGTCAGGAACTTCTCAGGAACTCAGGTGTGAATAGGGCAAAGAACAAAGCAAGGGTCTTGGATGTCATTCTTGCTGGTGCCTGGGGATGTGACATAAAGACCAGTACTCCTACTTAAAGATTCGATTTGGTTCATTGAAATCAGACTCTTCCTGGGATGGCTTAAAAATTTCAAAACAATTTGACAACAAAAATCTTTACAGTGAGTTATACTGTAGTTAGGGGAACTTCAAGGCCACATTCCTCAAAGTATATGTTTTGTTTTTTTTTAATAATTTCAATGGGGAATTATAGGGTTTTGTGGAAGGAAAAATAATGGTAAAACAAATGTTAAGCAGATTACTTTCTTGCAGTAATTCTCAGAGCCTTTAATATGTTAATGTACATTATGAGTCAGAGAGAGAGAGAGAGAGAGAGAGTAGCATCTCTTTGGGGGGGAAAATATTGACTTAGTAATTCCACCTTCCTCTTAAGCACTCTTCGCTAAAAGAAATTCCCCATCTATGTCAACACTTTTCAGAGGGCTTCATTTTCTTTTTTTGTGGCATGGCAAAAGCCCAAATGAAAATGTAAAGACCAGAAGTATATATTTTTTCAGTAAGAAAGAAATATTCTTTTCTCCTAAATTTTGCCTATTGAAGCCAGAACTGGTATTATTACTTTATATAAATATAATAGCTGTTCAGTGATCATGACAAACAGAAAAATATGACAAAACTGCTTTGTGAAAGAACATAAAGTTAGAAAAATGATTTACCAAAATATAACTTTAAAAAATACTTTAAAAATAAAACTTGGGCTTCCCTGGTGGTGCAGTGGTTGAGAGTCCGCCTTCCGATGCAGGGGACACGGGTTCGTGCCACGGTCTGGGAGGACCCTACATGCCGCGGAGCGGCTGGGCCCGTGAGCCACGGCCGCTGAGCCTGCGCGTCCGGAGCCTGTGCTCCGCAGCGGGAGAGGCCACAACAGTGAGAGGCCCGCGTACCGGAAAAAATAAATAAATAAATAAATAAATAAATAAATAAAACTTAACCATAAAAACAGAGATATAATGTGGTTTTATTACCAAGTATTTGAAAAGTAGAATGACTCATTATTTCTGTAATTCCTAAGGGTACCATTTTATAATTTGCCCAAGGATTTGATTTGATATTCTAGTGGCCCCAAAGGTGGCAACATCTGCTTATAAAAGACCTGATTTGGACTGTGTGGGCTGCTGAAGTCTTTTCAGGCTTTTTCTCATTAAAACAAGATTGTACGGTAGACTGGCAGTGTCACTTTCTCACTCATGCTTCCCAGAGGCTTAAGCGGTCAGAATTTACCTTTTCCTTTTCTTTGTAATACCAATTTTGTTTCATAGTTAATGGGTGTAAAATATCCTCTGGGGAGAAGCTACAGAGTTTAGAATTTTTCCTTTCTCAGAAGTCAAAAGACAATAGATTATCAATTTATTTATCCTTCATTTCCCACAAAATATTTTCTCACAGATTCCCTGCACCGCTCTTACCTCCTTTTAACAAAAAATTCATGAATAATATGAAGTAAACACAACTGATAGTGGAACGGGCCTTGGCCCATCATTGCTTACCATTTAAGAGGTGTCTACTGCAGTTGGAAACTAATTTTTGGTTCCTGCGGATATAATATCCATGGATATTATAAAAATAAATGACTAGACTGGGCCCAAGTAAAAAATACGTCTTAATCATTGAAGCAGCTTTTTGTCTGACCATCATCTACTCACTTCTTTACTCGGACAGCTGCCTCTCCTCCTGTGGCATGAAAGGATACAGCACTAAAGGCGGAGACTGTCCTAAAGGATGGCTGGAGAGGCTAAATGGAGGAAAAGAGAACCCTGGGATTGCAGGGCTGAACTGCCTATGCTGCCCTGAAGATTCCCTGCAGCAGGGTTATCCTTGCAAAGCAGAGTAAGAAAGGGAGTGGATCCTGAGCTCTGAGAGCTGCTCTCAGTCCTGTGGGATTTTTCCCTCAAAGAATTGCCCAAAGAGTCTGTTTTCTAGAAAAGTCTGAATGATGGCTGGATTACAGAGCTCTTGTAGCTCAGAGATGGACGGTGCTGGCTGTAATTCCTCTGCTTGCCTTCCTGACCCATTCTCCATCTTTCCCAGCCCTGCTCTGTGCCCAAGGAGACTGACCCCTTCTGATGAGAGGGCAAGAGGAGAGAGGGGTCAGGCTTTATTCTTTGCCCTCCCTCCTTAGTAGCTGCATCTCTGTTGATAGCTGTGATGTTCCACACCTATGGCTCCCCTCAGGGAGCTCCAGCTCTCGCCAGGCTCCAAGACCACTTTTTCTTCTCCTTCAGCCCTAGGGGAATTAATGGCTTCCTGCTGGTGCCAGACTCTGGGTGCCTCAAAATCCTTCATTCATTTCCTTAACCCTGCCCACACCTCTGGAGGCAGTTCCTTTATTACAGTCTCCCCATTGTACTAAAAGTCTTACCTGTTGGGATACATTCTGTTTCCTGTGGGGAACCTGGCTGTTACACCAACTGCCGCTCATTTTAATATGAAATTGTTAAAAGAGATCTCGATTTTGTAGAATATATTTCTTCACAACTTCAGTCAGAGTATTGCTTAGGAGTATGGGTGTTGGGGTCATGCAGATCTGTTATTAACTGTGTGATTCTAGGTATGCTTAATCTTTCTCTCCAAGTGTCAGTTAAGTATCTCTATGTATCTCATCCAGAAAATGGAGTTAAAAACAGTATTTAATTCATTTAGCACATAAATTGTTGTTAGGATTAAATGAGATAATGTTTATAAAGTACTTAGCCTAGCACAGCGCTTAAAAGACTGTCGATAAGTTGGAGTGCTTCTTTCTTATTACTATTTAAGTATATTTCAATTTTCAAACTGTGATACTGCAATTTCTCTCTATTAATTGTTCAGTGTTTTTTACTTGTGAAACTAAAAGCCAAACACATTATAAAACATTATTATTAGTTTACCAATATGGACATTGAATGCTCAAGGGATTTGCACTGGTTTAAGATTAAGGACCAATAGCAGAGAAAGAAGGGAGTTCAAAAGCCTTGGCCTTGGTTACTTTTAGGAAGTAGCATTGTTCCTACCAACCCCCCAAAACGACTGCCCAGTTTTTCACGCTTTTCACTCCAGGCTATCACACACCCAGCCCTTCCTGGGTGATATGACACTTTCCCTTGTCCTTTAGTACAAAATAGAATTCCTCTGCTCATCTGCTCCACCTGAAATATACTAAATCAATTGGTATTGGTTTAACTGTGAATGACCAAAATCTCAAGACAATAGTAGCTTAAGCAACATGGAAGTTTATTCCTCCTTCACATAAAATCTGAGTGGGCAGGCCTGAGTTGAGGGTGCTCCATGGTGTCAAGGACTCAGGCTTGTTACTCTGCTATGCATGGCCCTTGTCCTTTTCTTTCAAGAGGGAGCTCCAGCCATCACAGCCACTTTCCAAGTAGCAGGATGGAGAAAGGGGAGAAAGATAAAGGGCCTTGTGAAATAATAGAAAATATATATTGGTCTCTGCCTCCCAGGTCCAGGCACAGAGATCCTAAAACCCTTGCAATTTCCTAAGTGATAAGGGCACTAGGAGCATCTTTTGTTCTAATATTTGGCCTTTGACCCCAGTTCCTGACACAGAGCTCCTAAAGCCCTTGGAATTTTGGATGATAGGAATTTTGTTATTCTAATGAGGCAACTCTTGGTGGGCTCTTGAATAGCTTCAGGATGGGGGCTGGTAACCAGAAAGACCAATCCATGATTAGAAGCTTGGAACTTCAATCCCACCCCTATCCTCTGGGAAGGTCTGGAAAGGGGCTGATGATTGAGTTAATAATTGATCATACAAAGCCTTTATAAAAATCCCCAAAGTATTGGGGGTTTGGAGAATTTCCAGGTTGGTAAACACATCCACATGTGGGGAGGGTGACAGACCCCAGCTCCACAGAAACAGAAGCTCCTGTACTCAGGACCCGTCTGGACCTCTCCTCGTCATCTGGCTGTTCATCCGTATCCTCTACCACATCCTTAATTACATAATAAACTGGTAACTGTGTTTCCCTGAGTTCTTTGAGCCATTCACAAGGAGAGAGTCATGGGAACCCCAATTATAGCCAGTCAGTCAGAAGTATAGGTGAAAAGCTGAAACTTGTGATTGACATCTGAAGTGGGGGTGGGACCTGAGGCTAACTCCAGGTAGTGTCAGAGTGGAGTTAGATTGTAGGACACCCAGCCGGTGCCAGAGAGTTGGTCGATGTGTCAAACCCCACACACCTGGCATCAGAAGTGAAGTGTAGTAGTAGTGTGAGAGGAAAGGAGGAACGTGGGAACTCACCTACACCAGTTCTCTCTTAAAACAAGCGTCCTAGAAGTTGCCATTCAACACTCCTGCTGTGAGCCCGTGGGCCACTAACCTCAGTTGGATGCCGCTCCTCTCCCCCACATCAGGGAAGCTGGGAAATGTCTTTATCCTGAGAAGTCAGGCATCCAGTGCAAACTTCTATAGCTATGGAAAAAATGAAGAGCAACCACTGAGGGCAACAAGCAACCTCTGTTAAAGACGTCTTCCTCTCTACTGCTCTCCTTCCTCACCAATAGGAAAAGAAGGCAAGGAGATTTTTTTTAAAAAACCAGTGCCATCTTGACAGTAGAAGAGGGCATTTAATAGTGGTTTTCAGCTTCTCAGAAGAGGTACGGTGTGAAACTAAAAGAAAACCAGAGGGACTTCCCCAGTGGTCCAGTGGTTAAGACTCCATGCTTCGACTGCAGGGGCCACGGGTTTGCTCCCTGGTCGAGGGACTAAGATCCTGCATGCTGCTGTGGCGAGGCCAGAAAAAACAACAAAAACGAAACAGAACTGTCTCATTCTGCCCCACCTTGAACTCTGCTCAGAGCCTGGTTTCCAAACATGAGCAATCAGTAGACTTTGTCTTAGACTGTTGCCACTGCCCAAACATACCAAGCAGTCAGAGCACAAATCTGGGTAAAGATAGCATTGACTGTAACTGGAATTACAGAATACATTTCATATCTGAGAGGTGAAGACAGCCTGCCACGTGGCATGCAGGACCTTAGCTCCCCAACCAGGGATGGCCCAGCCAATCATAGCACCTCATTCTCCTGGGCACAGTGATTGGTCCAGGGAAGGGCATGTGCCCCAGTCTGGGCCAATTAGAGCCCTTTTCTGAGACCAGTTTGGGGCTGGAGGAGAAGGGGTCTTGCTTTTTGGAAGTATGTCAATGGGGACTGCCGGCAGCCATATTTTCTTCACTACATGAAGAACACCTGTCTGCAGTGGAAAGAATGAAGACAATATAGACAAATGGGTAGAGGGCACAGGTGGCAACCTCCCTGCAGTTCCTCAGTCCAGTCAAACCCGAAGCTAGATCAATTTCTGGACTTCCCAGTTAGGTAATCCAATAAATCTCCTTTAATGCTTAAGCTAGTCTGAGTTGGATTTCTGTCACTTGTACAAGTCTGAACTAAAAAAAAAAGTAAAAGTTAGACAACATGCTCTTTCTATTAGAAATACACTTAATAAACTTCTATGAGTCCACAGTAAATTCAACGAGACGAATGCTTAAGCAGGTTGGTATCTAAGAAATATTCGTTAGCATACTACGGACAAATCAAAGGTGTTTAGGAGAATGTTGAGGAAGTCAGTTTTGCTCATTTTTGCTGTCTTCCTTCTTACACTGGCAGTTTTTGCTTTTGAAATTGTAAGAAGAAAAACAATGAGTCAGTCAAGAGAGAAGGGATAGAGAGGTAGTAAAAGGAGGTATGGGAACAGAGTGATGGAGAAGGGAATAGTGAGAGATGGCACGGAGTATCAGAGCTTCCAGCCTGGGAGTCAGGGGACCTGGGTCACAGCCCTGGCTCTGCCACTACTGCTCCATCTGCCTGGGTGAACCACTTTGACTAGTTGTAATTTCTACACCTGAGAAATAAGGAGGCCTGGAATAGAGGTGATTAAGGTCCATCTTGGCTCTAATAGTCGATCCTTCTAGTATATCCTTATTTCTAGCAGGAAAATGAAGGACGCAAGGGAGTAGGATGCATCACTGTTGGATTCACTGCTGTCAAGAGCATGACCTCAGGTTTCCCAAGAGGTCTAGCTCAGAAGGCAGCTGTTCCAATACCCCCAAACCAGCCTCAGATCATCCCAGGCAACTGAGGCTCTGGCTTTTCCCTGGAAGGGTCAAAACTTGGTCAACAATTATTGGGCTGGGGGTAGAAGTATATCCAAGACAGAGCTCCTTGTTTATAATTCATTAAAGAATTCATCAGACGCCCTGGGCAGACAGGGCAGAACCCACCTAATTGCCTTCTTCTCTCCCCACCCTCTTCCTGCCCACTGAGGAATCCTGATCCATATTAGATCCTATCCAGAGGAGTATGCTGGAACTCATCCAACATAGCAAGTGCAGCCTGCCCAGCAGAGACCTGAGCAAACCAGTTTCACACAGGAAAATTCAATTGCCTGCTATTGTCACAGCCAGGGAGGCAGGGGAGGAGCACTCCTACCCATCACAGCAATTTTTTTTTTTTTTTTTGCGGTACGCGGGCCTCTCACTGTTGTGGCCTCTCCCATTGCGGAGCACAGGCTCCGGATGCCCAGGCTCAGCGGCCATGGCTCACGGGCCCAGCTGCTCCACGGCATGTGGGATCTCCCCGGACCGGGGCACGAACCCGTGTCCCCTGCATCGGCAGGCGGACTCTCAACCACTGCGCCACCAGGGAAGCCCCCCATCACAGCAATTTAAGTAGGAGGAGAGATGAGAATGGGAAGAAGTGATGAATAAACATGGGGAAAGAAAGCTCTACAGAAGTGTGCTCCTGCTCAAAAGTTGGGGTTGAAGGGTAGTGTCTGAGAAGAAAGGAGTTTTCTTCTAGCTCTTTTAAACCGTTTTCCCCATTTCAGCCAAAATAGCCAGCAAGAAGTTTCTCAGTTCTTACAGTGCTGACGAGTAAGACTTAGCTTAGCACACGGCAGGTGCTTAATAAATCTTTATTGAATGAATAAGTAAGTGAATGGACGGAAAATTCTGTTGGTCACCATACTGACTCTCTTTGACGAACCACAAAAATGGAATATGCTCCACGGAAGAGAAGACATGACAAGGATGGGGCTCCTTGCAGGCTTAGCTGAGGCTAATGGTCCCCTCTCCAGACTATCCAGGCAGGGTCTGATGGGTCACATCACACAGAGGTTATTTCCTTCAGTCAAGGAGCAATTACTGGGCCCTTCTTTTGGGTTCAGGACCATATAGACGTTAGTCCCTGACTTCTGAGACCTTGCAGTCTAACTGAAGAGATAGTCTTAGCCCATATAGAACAATGATATGAATCATATAAATCACTAAATAAGCGGTCTTAAGTAATGTAAGGAGAACTATAATTGCAATTAGAGTTCAAAGAAAAGAGAGATGAGTGGGGCTCGAACAGTCTAGAAAGATCCATTGAAGTGGGATTTGACCTTGACGCAGAGAACAGACAAATGTGCATTCACTTGGGGAAAACTTGGGTTAATTTTCTGGACTCTGATTCCACCTGAGTCACAATGCTATTTTCCAGATGCATAGTCAAGTCCCCTTCCAACTTCCCTTCCACAGTCTGCATGGCAGGCGAGGTTTTCATCACCGTTAGAGCAGAGGGGGGCTTCACAAAGAGCAGTGTAATCTGAGTGCTGATGAGGCCAACAGGTTTGATTCTGAAGATTGTTATTGCTGCCAGGCTATAACCTAGACATATAAATGTACTGCTTCAAATGTTCCATCAGGAGAATCGGCTGGGGAGCACTAATCCTAAGTGAAACCATCTTGATTACAAAGGAAGGAATGACAACACCATATTGCTTAACTGCTGAACCTTACAATGAAACACAAAGTGGCATTAACGTTCTCTGCCTGTAATGCTGCAGTTTAAGCAGTTAATCTTATTTTAGCTGAATGGCATGTTCATTACAGCAAATAAGTAGGTAATGTGTGGGATTACTGAACGGAAAGATAAATTAAACCAGTTATGGTTATAATGTTGATTTTATTTTAACTGTCTGATTTAACTTGGTATTTTTCAAGAGTCAGATCTAATATACACTCATTTAGCAGAGATTAAGCAGATGGGACTCTTGCCCAGAAAAGGTATTATATGCAACTTAAGATGCTACTTTTAAGGGCAGCAATCCAGGACACTCAATACTGGCTCTAGCCTGGAATCTTCAGTGCTTAAACTGGAGGGGTCCTGAATGGTAAGATAGCACTTCTCTCTTTCCATTAAATAGTTATGTTTTCACCATTTATGCTTTTCAAGGGCAGCTGAAGGACTTTTCTTCAAGGTCTCAAACATCCTTCTCTGTGGACCTGCTACAAAACAGTGTGTAGCTCAGGAATGTATTTTATCTTGTTTACATGTGCTTTCTTCAAACAAGTGTTACCCTGACTCCAAAAACCCTTCATCGAACTACAGGTACAAGAGGAAAAAGAGATATAGTCCCTGAACTGGAAAGGATTACAATCTAGTCAGGAGAGGAGGGATAATAATCTCAAACATAAGGAACCTAGGAAACAATGTGAGAGGGTGTCTAATCAAGTGCCGAATTGCACAGTGCAATTGAGCAGAGTATGGAGTACTAGATACTGGGCGCGGCACTGGAGGCTCTTCATATACCTAATCTCATTTAATTTGCACAATAATCTTGTGAGGCCAGTATTATTACCTCCTATTTGTCCAAGGAAGGGGAAGTAAATTGCCTGTCCAAGGAAGGGAAAAAGCAGGAGTTTAAACCCAGGTCTAATTCTAAAGGCCTCGTTTTTTCCTTTATGACAAGCTGCTTTCTTAAATATGAAGAGTCAAGAGCAGAAGAAAATCATAAAAGATGTCATGAAAGGAGTGGAATTGGATCTGAGTCAGAATACACCTTCAATCCAACTTAAAAACAAAAAAATTCTTTACCAGTACCCACTTGATAATCAATTTTACTTCCAGAAACAGCCTAAAGAAATAACCTTCTTTCTACATAATACAACGACCTTAAAACATTTTAACTCCAAGAATCCTCTTTTGATTTTTATGCCATTGTTATGTGTTTTCATTATATATATGTTAATCCCACAGGGCATTATTGTTGTATAGTCAATAATTATTCAGATTTATTTATCTATTTTATCCATTTTGTGCCTTTGGGTTTCCACCTAAGTTCATTTTATTTCTGCCTGAAGAATGATCTTTAGTATTCCCTTTAATGCAGGCCTTGCTTGTGATAATTCTCTCAGACTTTATGCCCAGATATGCCTTATTCCCCTTTCAATTTGAAAACACATTTTTGCTGGGCATAGAATTCTAGATTGTCAGTTACTTTCTTTCAGCCCTTTGAAAATACTCCGTTTACCTTCCCGCTTTCATTATTTCTCTTGAGAAGCTAACAATAAGTTTAATTATTGCTCTCATGAAGGTAATGTCTTTTTTCTCTAGCTGTATGTATGTATGATTCTCTCCTTGGTTTTCATTTACTATGAATGTGACTAGGTTTTTGGGTTTGTTTTAAATCCTTTTTGGGCTTCTTAATTTGTGACAATGTTTTTCACCAGTTTGGGAATATTCTCAGCTATTATCTTTTCAAAAATTGTTTCTGTTCCATTTTTCTCTCTCCTTTGCTTCAGGGACTCTAAACACACTTATATTAAATCTTCTCACGATATCCCCTATACCTCTTACACACCCCACCCCCATTTGTATTTACAAACTTTTTTCTCTGCAGGTTTCCTTCTGGAGATATTCTTCTAATTTATTCTTTTTTTTTTTTTTAAGCATTTTATTTTAAAAAATAACAATTGAAATGACATCAATGATCAATCACCTGTGCTCCCCCTACAGCTGAGGGAAAAAACCTTCTGTATAGTTGAGTCCCAAAGGAAAATCAAGACATTATTACCAGGCACCCATTAGCCAGAAAAATGCTGTTGGTCCAGTGGTATAGACACTGACATGTTCAATGTACCAGTGCAATTAAAATATATATTTACAATTATCCTGCGAAAAAAAGCACTCAAGAAGTGAACTATGCATTAAACCAGTTATTCACTCATCCATTCACTCTTTTTGCATCTATGAAGCCATCACTAGTCACAAGGACAAATGAATAAAAGAACTTCTAGTAACAAAAGAATCCAAACCTCACCCCCACTTTGTGGGTTATTATGTGCTAAAATGACCACAATAAAAGGGCCATGAGCTACCTGAAATGGCAATGACAAAATGACAACTGAAGCATTTCAAATAAAACCAAACTCAAACTCATGAAAACAAAAATCCGCAACAATGTGAGGTTGGTATTACTATGTACAAACTTACAGACACAAATAAATAGCATTTTAGAACTGTTGTTGGCTTAAGTACTAGAAATTAGGTCTGAGGAATTTCTTTCTGAACTCTGCATCTTGACAGTTCCTAAACAAACCAAAGGATATAAACTCTTCATTGTTTTTAGTAATCTATCATCTGAAGAACTTGGGGCTTACTGAATAAAGTTAACACCTGAAACTCACATAAAGAGCCAGAAGTTTCTAGTGAGCCCACAGGTCAACCCTGCCTAACATCTGCAAGCCAGGACAGATGACTAGATTCAAGGGACTAGGGAGATACTTCACTTCCTGCTTTCTTTGCATAGCTCTGTACCTCTATTTTGTACCACTACAGTGATTTCCCTTTGTGATGTTTTCTTTAGAGGGTTTAATTTCTTTTCCTTCTTAATACAGCTAGAGTGAAATCAAAGAAAGAGCCAATCTCTACTCTTGGTATTTAAATCAAACCCAAATGTTCTTCAAAAGGATTGTTTTCCTTCTTTGTTTCCAAGAAAACAGCAACTCTTCTGAAATATCATCTTAGTTCTCCCAGGGTTCCACGTTTAGAAAAGAAACAGATTACTGAGGCACAATCCACTCTGGGAGTTGTGGTCCTGTTCCTGACCCTGCAGGAATCTCTATTTCCAGTCCGCAGTTTATCCCCAGAACATGGATGCAATGTGAAAACCTTTCCGCACAATGCCTACGGAGAAAAGGGGAAACAAACGGAAACTGGCACCAAAGAATCAGCTGCCATGGGAAGAATGAGAATGCTCGCTCTCCAGGGCCAGCACAAAGCGCAGGAGTGAAGCCAACATACATCTCGAGCTCTAGTAGGCAAACCTGGACTATGTCCAGGATAGCTTGATTGAACAGTGCTTTCCAGAAATTGTCAAGGACCAAATCTCAGACTTTTCCCTTTCCGTGCTTGTTAAAAGGTTATAGTATAAATGTAAATTATTCTCTTCATCTTAATGATCCATCCTAGGTATCCATCCAC
Organism: Leucopleurus acutus; assembly: GCF_964270905.1. Taxonomy (NCBI): domain Eukaryota; kingdom Metazoa; phylum Chordata; class Mammalia; order Artiodactyla; family Delphinidae; genus Leucopleurus; species Leucopleurus acutus. The sequence continues at coordinate 50,947,812 of NC_139157.1, read as the reverse complement.
TGGTGAATCGTGCTATGACAACATCAGAGTATATATACTACCCTTTGTCCTTCTAGACGGAAACAAACATGAACCTTTCTATTCCCCAAATGCTGTCACAAAGCCTGTGATTGAAAATCTCTAGTTCTGCTCTGTTAAGGAGTTACTACAAATGTCCTCAGCACTTCGGCACAGAAGTTCTATAATTTTGTTCTCTACTTAGGAAAGGCAGTGTCAAGACCCAGCACACTCTAAGTTGTCTTAAAAGTAACCACAGCAAGAACTACAGTCCATATGACAGACAAGCAGACCACAACTTGTCAAAGCTAAGAGATTCAGCTATATTTTTAGTGCTTGAGTCTTTTATCAGTCTATCCCCAGAGTTAGTTTCTTCTTGGCTGGAGTCCAAAAATACCAACCTATCATCTGGGTAGAAGGGATTCTTATTATTACCACAGATTAGATGCATGTATCTCAGAGAATTTATTGTTTCCATATCATGAGATGAAGCTTCCTTGCCTGGAAACCATCTCTGAATACAAAGTGTCCATTAGTCAGCCTGAGATCCCCCATCAGAGGGATGGGTGCTGTTTGGAATCCATGGGAAGAAGTGGGCTGCAGCTTCCCTGACTGCAGTTTAGGTTGAGAAGGTCGTTCTCCTCTGCTGAGATGGCTGGCTGGCATTACCAGTCAACATTAAGTGCTAGGTGTGGTACTGCTGGGCTGGCATGGGTCCCCGGCATCATCCCAATCCATGAAATGTCAATGTCACCAACAGTCTGAAATAAGTCCTGACTGAAAGGGTGAGTCAAAGGCTTGCAACTTCAATTTGCCAGACATCCTTGCAATTATAATACTAAGCCACTTATTAAAAACTAAGTGGTTTCTGTCCTGTAGAAAAGGGCAGAATGTAATCGTCAGTGTCCCATTGGAAGAGGTGATCAGTTTCCTTGGAACAGTGGGAAACAGTGCGAGGAACATGACCTTAATCAGTTCCGTCACATGGCCTGGGGTTAGGACACTCGGATGATCTGTGTCATAGCCTCTTCATCTGCTTGATTTGGATCCTGCATATGGGGACTATCTTTTTCCTTTGGAGAGAAAAATCATCCACCTTCACCACGCTTCCGTGCCATGGCATGACGGTGCCGAGACTCATGCAGGTATTTCCTTCTTTCCTTTGGAATTTTCCCTTCTGCCTCTAATTTAGCCCGGGCTTGCCTCCTCTTAAGTATACGGTGGTACTGTTTGGCATTCACATAGAGAGGCTCTTCTTCAAGCATCTCTGCCCCAGGGAGAGGGATTCTCTGGATAGCAGGCACAGAGCCAGCACCAGGTACCATCATGACCATCCCTCCTGAGTTGACCACATTGCCTGCCACTGGTAGTGTCACAGTGACAGTCCCTTGCCCACTGCTGGTTGTGTTGGTATTGGCTCCGGTCTGAACAATCTGTGCTCCTGCCAAACTGGCTGCAGGGATGGTGATCATGCCTTGCTGGAGAATGGTGCCATCTGCGTTAACTGGCTGATAGACGATGGTCTGCCCCTCGGCAGTCTGTGCCACTTGCTGCCCCTGGACAGCAATCTGCTGTTGCGTCTGCGTCTGGCCAGCAGTGACGGCTGTCTGGGGCTGCTGGATGATGATCTGCTGGGTCTGGCCCTGCTGGCCCTGTACCTGCACAGCCTGCCCACCCTGGATCTGGATCTGTCCAGGTGGGACCAACTGTATCTGCTGCAAGCCCTGTGTCCCAGATACAGGTACTTGCATGATGGTTTGACCTTGTCCACCAGGAACAGCCTGGACCATGATGGGTTGGCCAGTTGATGTGATTAACTGGCCTCCACTGACTTGTACCATTAATGGCTGCCCCTGGACCTGCTGCTGAATCTGTCCAGCCTGTACAACAATCTGCTCTGTTGAACTATTGCTGTTTGCTGTATACTGTTCCATCGTCCCTCCAAGTTAGAGTCTTGACCACAGTGATTTTCACTCTGGAGATCCTAGAAGACTTCAGGATGCACTCCTTGGAAACATGGGGGAGGTACAGCTGTATATAAGCAAAATGTAGATAAATCTTTCCCCAAACTTTTCTCCAGGCCTTCATGAATTCTTCATAACATAAGATGAACTGTGATAGTTTCTATTCTATTGTAAAAAATTACCAGCATTGGCCCACTAAATTGACTTCACAACTCAACAAACAGGTTCTGATCTGTGTTTGATAAAAGACTAGAGAACAAAGGGCTGTCCAGCTTCCCCATCATCCAAAAGGTTCTGGATTGCAGTTCCTAACTTGCTTCTTAATCTCCACTAATGATGTACCACCTGTCAGACACCGTCCGTGCCTCGCTCCCCCGGTTCGCTGCCCGCGCTGATTCTAATTTATTCTTAATCATCTCTTCAACCATGTCTTATTGGTTATAAAACCCTTCCACTGAGTTTATTTCAGCTACTATATTTTTTGGTTTGGGATTTAGTTCCTATTTATGTTTTCCATCCTTATCAACCTTGCTTTTTTTGTTTCATCTCTTTACCCGTTAAACAAATTGCACAGCAATTTGCTGTCAAGAAAAAACTTGACAACAGAGAAGCAACCAATGAGCTCCAGTCCCACTTAGGATATAGAAAAACAAGAAGGTCTGCTCCAACAAACTATGTTTCTTTGGGCAGAGTACAGAAGGAAGAGTAGCAGCCAAAACAGTAAGAGGAAAAACCCGAAATTTTAACAAATGCTTAAAGACAAAGTATGGGCCAGTGTGACAGCTTAGAATCTCCAGGAGGCACAGATACAAGAAGAGTCTGCCCTCACTTGCCAGCTCTTTTCTATAGGCCTCCACTGGGTGTTCATAAGAAAAATGGGGGATAGATCAGGAAAACTGAAAGAGCCACCCTTTGGTGACACAGGCATGCAGATAACAACCATCTGGCACTGGGGTAAAGGCATGAAACCCATGTTCTTTTATACAAAGAAAGAGCCATTTGCCACTAGCGGAGTGGTACAAAACCTTCCTGTTCCCTGGTTCCAGGAAAAGGCTGTGGTAGAGAAGTTGAAGGAAAAAGCATCAGATGCTAGAGGAGGGTAGGAAACCCACCTGTGACCAGGATCCTGCCCTAATGCAAAGCATTAGGTCTGCTGCCAGTGAGAGAGGGACAGGAAACTTACTCTCATTTAAGAACCGTCCCCCCCCCCCCATTACAATGCAGAGTCTGACTGCCATGGTGAGAAGGAGGTGCACCTATAAAGCTCAAGAGCCCGGGGCCTGCATGAGACTGAGGCTAGCGGGGAAAACACTGCCTGCCCCAACCACAAAACTTGCTCAAAGAAACAAGCAACAGATCCCTAGAGCTAAGGGAGGGGCAGGACTTGTAGAGATTCCACTTGTAGTACAGTTGTGCAGTCTGCTGAAAGCAAGAGGGTGAAGCAGGGACACTGAGAAAAACTCCCTGGCATTCTAGGCCACTCACTAAACACAAAGTAGCAGCAGTTCACCACTGGATGAATTTTAAAGCTGTGGTATATTGAAGGTTACAATATCAACAATAAAACCCAAGCCCAGATCAACTACTACTGAGAGTTACTTGGTACCCCCACACTAATGGCCCAAGAGAAGGAGAGGTGTGCCCACTGTACGTATAAATACTATTTACCTCAGTTTCTACTGTTCTTTTACATGCAATGTCTGACATTCAATCAAAAATTATAAGGGCTTCCCTGGTGGCACAGTGGTTGAGAGTCCGCCTGCCGATGCAGGGGACACGGGTTCATGCCCCAGTCCGGGAGGATCCCACGTGCCGTGGAGCGGCTGGGCCTGAGAGCCATGGCCATTGAACCTGCGCGTCCAGAGCCTGTGCTCCACAGTGGGAGAGGCCACAGCGGTGAGAGGCCCGTGTACTGCAAAAAAAAAAAAAAATTATAAGACATTAAAAAGCAAGGGAAAAAAATGACAATGATCCACTGTCAAGAGATAAGGTAGTTAACAGAACTAAATCCAGAGATGACCTAGATATTGACACTATCCAACAGGAATTTAAAATAACTGTGATTAAAATGCTAAGGGATCTAGTGGAATGAGTGGACAGCATACAAAAACAGAGAATTTCAGCAGAGAGATAGAAACTATAAAAAAGAGTTAAATGGAAACCCTGGGAATAAAAATATAGTATCAAGAGATGAAGAATCATTTTGACAGGCTTATTAGTAGACTGGACACAGCACAAGAAAGAATCAGTGAACCTAAAGTAGGTCAATAGAAATGATGCACGTTGAAACATAAAAGTAAAAGAGAGTGAATAAAACAGAAGAGTGCATCCAACAGAGCTGTGGGACAATATCAAATGGTCTAACATAAATCTAATTGGAGTCCCAGAAGGAGAAGAGAGAGAGAGTACAGGACAGAAGAATATTTGATGGTATAATGGATGAGAATTTTCCAAAATTAATGATATACAACCAAAAAATCCAAGAGGCTCAGAGAATCCCAAGCAGAATAAATACAAAGATAAACATACCAAGACACATCATAGTAAAACTGTTGAAAATTGAAAGTTAAGAGGAAATCTTGAAGGCAGTCAGAAAATAAAAATGTTACATAGAGAAGAACAAATATAAGAATCACAGCAGACCTGTCATCAGAAAATTTGCAAGCCAGAAGGCAATAGTGATTTCTTTAAGGTACAGTTGACCCTTGAACAACATGTCTTTGAAATGTGCAGGTCTACTCATACACAGATTCTTTTTCAACATATATACAAAAATATATGTGTAAAACATCATGTGCAAGACTTGTATTGAAGTGGATAGCCTATCCCTACATAGGCACAGGGTGAGTGATATTTAACATAACATTAATGATATTAGTTTTCTTACTGTTTTATAACTTTGCTTTCAAAGAATTACATAACTGTACAGTATGCCTCTCTTTCATAATTGGAGAAACTGTGTATCAGCCTATCATCACAGGGAAGTGTTTTTTAAAAATATATAATTATGTTTCCAATACTGTATCATGAATATGACTGCAATAATGCATGCCATAAAAATTTTATGCATGCCATAAAAATTTTATAACAATTCATTCATTAGTGAGCAGGCTAGGCTACCATGAAGCAATTGTATTGATTATCCTAGGCTACCATAAAGCAATCATATAGCTGCTTCTTCATTATCAATGCATGAATTGTTATACCTGTAAATAAACTGAATTTCTTTTTCACGTTATCTCTTCATTTCTGATGTCTAGTGTTAGTAATACGTATAACATCTACAGTATTTTGCATCATATAAGACAATATTGATGTAGGTACTGACAGACAATTCATCTTGCAAACAGATGACATAAACTTATAGTATCGATAAATACAGTACAGTACTGTAAACATATTTTTCTTCCTTATGATTTTCTTAATAACATTTTTTCTGTAGCTTACTTTATTGTAAGAATACAGCATATGGACTTCCCTGGTGGCGCAGTGGTTAAGAATCCACCTGCCAATGCAGGGGACACGGGTTCGAGCCCTGGTCCAGGAAGATCCCACATGCCGCAGAGCAACTAAGCCCATGTGCCACAGCTACTGAGCCTGCACTCTAGAGCCCACGTGCCACAACAACTGAAGCCCACGCACCTAGAGCCCATGCTCTGAAACAAAGAGAAGCCACCGCAATGAGAAGCCCGCGCACCTCAACGAAGAGTAGCCTCCACTCGCCACGACTAGAGAAAGCCTGCGTGCAGCAACAAAGACCCAATGCAGCCAATAAATAAATAAATAATAAAAATAAAATATAGCACTTTAATTTCCGTAAGCTACTTTGTTTATTTCAAAGTGCCAAAAAACTAAAGGTGTTGTGGTGCACACACATATGCTGTGAATCTAAGAATTCAGAACTATGCAAAGAACTTTTCAATACGACTTTACAAGTGAAATATTTACACACTTTACTGGTAGTGCTTAATGCTTATTTTTGAAATCTATTGCTGATACTCCTCTAAAGAGCAATGACTCAACCAGAAAAATATTAAAGGCTGCCTTTTCTTTTGTAAAGTGCTTATTAGCAACCATATCCAAAAGCAATGGTTTTCAGAAATACATGATATTAAAAGGTGCTCAAAGAGTCACCTCTTACAGAATCAAATATGCCATTTTGTAACTTTGTACATGTAAACTGATTTTATCTGCATTAATGAAAGATTGCTTTCAATGGCCCTCAACCATATGCTTCAAATCAAGACAGTGCTATTAGCATCAGCAGCATGAACAGTAACAGCAGAATAAACCCCAGCACATTTTAAATGGATCACAGCAGACTAGAAAAACTGTAACAGCTTTTGGATATGCTGCATATCCAAGGATGAGGCTTCTCTTTCACTCTGCATATATGGTAAACATTTTAAAAAATAATAAAAACACTTTCTTGTCTCTCTATAAGAGCATTTTACAGTGTATAAAAGGATTCAGATTTTTGTACCAATTAAGCAAACTGTTTTTCTATATAAAGTAGGCTTTATATTAAAGAAAGAAAGAAGAAAAGAAAGAGAAAAGAAAGCCTATTTCCACCAAGACAGCTAGAAGGAATTATCAAGTGAAACACCTAATGCTAAAAACCTGAGGGAAAAAAATGTGAACAATTCTGAAATGAAGCTTTTTGAAAGGTTGATATAAACATTCCAAAAAGGAATTTGTTTTCGAGTGTGAAGTATCTGACTTCATTTCAATCATATATCACTTTTATCTGATTTAAATAATTTAGAAAAAAAAAAGCATCATCTTAACTGAACTACTTTCTGTATCAGATTCTCTTTCTGACTCATGCCCCCCAGTACGAACCATTCAATACTCTTATAGTGAGCATCCCCTCAGGTCCCTGTCTATTTTCTGAATCTTAAAAGCTTTTTTACTCCTCCTTTTTTTTCCCCTCCAAAACTCCCCATATATCCCAAGAGAAAATTCCTATTAAAAAATCATAATTTAAATATATTGTGACAATGTTACATTTGATTTAAAGTGGTAATAAATTATAAATTGCCAAATAATATAATTCACAATGCAAATCCCTGGTATAAAAAGAATCCATCTTGCCCTGAATATAATAAAGCAGCCCAGTGATTTCAAATTACTTATGAAATAAAGGCAAAAATAAGGTGTAAAACACTATTTATAAAAGTTAAGTAAGAAACCAGTTACCATAAATCTTTTTATAAAGATAAATGTAATGGGCCTTTCCATTTCTAAAAATTTGGGGGGAGGTTTATAACTAGTGGTTTCAAAAATGACTTTAAGGAAACCAGAGATTGAATTACGTATTATTTGTAATATATGACATATTAAATATATGTGACAATAATACTGCAATGGTGAGAAACTTAAATTAATCTTTGGACTTGCTACTTTTCGGCAAGTAAATTTTTTTCAAAGTCTTTGCTATAACTGATTAATTTTTAAATGTTAGTTCTCAAAAACTTTGCTACTAGAGATACTATGTTAACTAAGGAGATACTGGAAGTCTCAAATAGTAACAATATGCCTACAAAATAAAACAAGATTGTTCTTGCATCTTTTGTTAGTATAACAAATACACTTTAAAATAGACAACATTGCTATGCCTGTAAATTAAAAATACCCAAACCTTTAAAAAGGGGGTGGAACAGGAAAGAAAAATTGAAAATTCTTATTTAAAAATAAATCTGAAGTCCTTGCATTTCTTAAGAACTTGACTTGTCAAATCACGGTTTATCTTCTTTTGGACCAAGCTGTGTCTTCCACCATTCATCCATGGGATATGATGTCAATTCTCCATTCTGTAGGTTTCAGTGTGAATTTTCTTGAATGTTTGCAAAGCTGGTACTGGACTTGAGACGTTTGGCTAAATAAATCAAAAGTATTATATTTTAACTTAAATTTAATTCTCTAAACATAATTATTCATTATTTTATGTAAACTATAGTATTCATCTATTAGTTCCATGTTTGAATCTGAATAGATTCAATCTTATAAGAATTAAACTTAAATCTATTTTTTTCTACCAACCTCAAAAGATATAACTTTGCTAGAAGCTGCACATGATTTTGTTAGAAGCAGTGCCAAATAAAACAGATGTAATTTATATCATCCTGAACAATACAGTCTTAAATATGTAATAAAAATGAAAGTACTCTACTTTAAAAATGGAAGTGCTGTAAAGTATAATAATAAAATTATATATTTGAAAGTCTAATCTAGAAATCCAAATCTAAATTTCTCTTAAAAGAATTCAGTAAAAGAACTCTGTAATGTTTAAAAAAACAAACAAACATTCAAATGGCTTACAAAGAAAAGTGAGTTGGATATTACACACATGTGCACAAACATATATGGCAGCTAATAAAATATGTACAATCAGTTTTGATCATGATGCTAAAGGGACTGAGTCATTAGAGTTAATAAACAAAATCATGGCTATTTGGCTTGGTAATATGTTTTGTTCTTTAGTTAAACATGAATGTTTCTCATGTTCCAGAAATTAAAAACAACCATGCCATAGTGAAAGTATCTTACATTGGATAACTAGGAATCTCTCTACTTCAGAGGTTCTCAACACTAGAATAGAGGTTATGATTTAGAAGGTCTGCAATGGGATTCAGACATTTAATTTTTGTTTTTGTGTTTTGAAAGCTCTGCAGACAATTCTGATATGTGGCCAAGGATGAGAACCACTGTTCTAGTTTCTATCAGGGTCTCCCCTGACAACTGTAAGTAGAAGATGACAACATGGCTTCCTGGACCAGTGCATTGTTTCAGCCTAAACTTAAAAAGCAACTTAAACTAAAAAACAGCCTAAACTGAAAGTCTACTTCTTAAGCCTTCAGTGGATCTGGGAAGCAAACTAAATCAAAAGGGTTTTTTGTTTTAAACGTTGTTTAAAACTATTAAAAGTAATCTAGTTTCTAATTACCAAATTCATTAAACTAACCAGGTAGCGATACAACTTCCTTGCTTCCTTATTCTCTATCTGATAAATCCCTACATCCTCCAAAATTCTACTCCTACTCTTCTAATGGTGAATTCCAACACCCCAAATGCAGAGTTTGTCTTCTATGCCTCTGTGGTCCAACCACACTGTATGCACTTCTACTACATTTGTTGTAATGATTGGATTATGGTCGGTATGTTCTTTGAGGGCATCTATTGTGCTTTGTTCCTTTTTAAATCCCTAATTCCTACATAGGACTTGATGAATGGTAGCATAAAGAAAATGGTAGCATAAAGAAAAGTAAATTAAAATTTCCATGAGGTATCAGCACAAGAACTATTTGCTTACACTAGCACTTCCTTAAGTTCATCATTTAATTCGTAAACAATGCTTCTATTACACATTAATAGGTATTATGCAAAGGTCCTATTGTCAAGTTTGGGGGTTGTAATCTCAGAGGCCTTAATTTATATTCAGGTACATTACAAAGCTCATGAAAAGGAATTTCACAGGACTAGTATTTTAAGGAACTCACTCTAGGAGTTGCTAACATTAAGTACAATGTTCTTTTATTCAACAAATATTTTGGAGTATCTACTATGGGCCAGGTACTTTCTAGATGCTGGTGATATAGTGGTGAGCAACATAAACAAAATCCTTTTTCTGATGGAACTTACAGTTGAGTCAGGGTAGACAAACAAATGAGGTAGAAAATAAGTGGAAAAGTTAATTGGAATAGACTAAATAGTGATTAAATGCTATTAAAGAAAGATGACACAGAAGAATTTTAAAAAGGGTGTATTCTTAGGTTGGGGGGGGGTCATAAAAGTTCTCTTTGTGTCAGTAACCTTTGACCTAAGACCTGGATGACAAGGAGCCAGTCAAGGAAAGCAGGGAGGGAAAAATACAAGAACCTCGGAAAGAGGGCAGTGTGAATGAGCTTGGTGTTTGAGAGGAGCAGAAAGAAGGCCGGACTGCCTACATACAGCATCATGAGAAAGGAGAGGGGTAGACACAGGAGTTTAGGAAGGCAGATGGGGACCAGGTCACATGCAGCTTGGAGAGCAGACCTTGGAATAAGTCTGTATTTTATTCTAGGTGCGACGGGTACACGGGAAGGGTTTCAAATGGGAGAGGAGCACGTGGTAAAATTTGTGTTTAAAAATTTACTCTAGCCACTATACGGACAATGGATTGTAGTGGGTCAAGAAGTAGAAGTAGGGATACCAGTTAAGGGACCTCTGCCTTAGTGCTGGTAAGAGACGGTGATGGCCTGGGCTAAGGTATTACCAGTGGGGACAGAGAAAAGATAATTTAAGATATATTTTTGGAAATAGAGCTGGCAGTACTTGCTGATGAATTGAAAAGGGGTAGGGGAGGGAATAAGGGAATGGGGAAAGAAAAGAAAAGAAAAAGTTAAGAAATTGAAAGATATTAAAAGAAATTAAACGACAAAAGGATTTGTGGCTTATACAAGCAGATGGATGGTAATGACTTTTATTGTGAAAACAAACGAACAAAAACACTGATCAGAAGTACTATATATCTTCTGTAGAGTTAGATAGATTTGCAAAGCAAATAAGATGCTAAACTTTAAAAGTACACCAAGCCCTGAAAAATAAAGTTTCTCAACAGTGAGGTCCCTGCAATATTTTGTTATTACCCTAAAGAAGCACTTTTAGGCCCGAGTTATTACATATTTACAGAATGCTGGCAATCTTCAAAATACTTTACTAAATACACCCATGATAAAGACTCTCTCCTCTAGTAGCTAGCCTTTTGAGGTGACAAGACATTACAAATTCAATGTAAACTGATCTACAAGCAATCTGTTTTTTTTTTTAAGTTAGATATATTAGACGTGAAGTTAGATAAATCATGAAAAAAATGCCAGAAAGAAATTTATAAGGGAAAGAATTTTTATATCATAGGTTCCTAAACTAGGAATAATATTTAAGAGAAAAAAAGCCTGACTTTTTTTTTCTCCTGAAAACATTCTTTTTTAAAAAAACTAAAATTACTAAGGGATAAGCCCATACTTTCATTCTGATAATAAACAAGAAACCTATGAGATTTGGAGGTCACTTTTCTTTGGCCAGTTGGGACCTTCTAGCTAGCGTTTTTTTCTGCTCTGCCCTATTTGATGGGGAGAAAGGAAAGGAATGAACACATACTGAGCACATGCTATATGTCAAGTAACTTTCTTGGAACTACAATTCCAATTTGTTCATAAACAAATTGTCTGTGTGTAAGCTACAGTTTCTCCCTGCCTGCTACTTGTTTGGTGGTTCTGTCATGGGTGGTTCTGCCAATGGGCCTAAGAGCTCTCTACTATTTATCTCCCTATTATGGCCATTTCAGGTCTGCAAAGCCTTTGTTACTATTCCTTTGTTGTTGTCAACCTTATTCCAGGATACCTAGCTTTCTCAATTAAAGCTTCTGAAAGATACTGTATGTTAAAGTTTGATTATAAAGTCACTTAACTTACACATCTCTTCTGGTAGTGAGCACAGTTGTAAAATTTGAAGAAGAGAGCTGTTTTAGGCTAATATACTTTGAGTTCTCAGAGTATATATTATTTCTAAAACAGGCTTAGATTTTTTTGAATACAGGTTTTTAATCTAAGTAAATAAACAACCATAAAAAGAAACTTACGTAGAATGAGTTTGCGTTTCTTTTGCTCTGAGTGAAGAAAACTACTAAGGTAGAAGACAACAGGTAGAAAGAGAATGAACACAGAAACAGCAATTACAGGCACTGTGTCACTGCAAGGGACTGAACAGTTGAAAGTTCGACTCCAAAGTTTTCGAGTAATATTCATCTGAAACAATAACAAATAATGTTACTCTATTTTATATTTAATTTGTCTTCAATTTCATAAAATTATTTTGTCAGTAACAAGAACCCCAAATTTAGACTAAATACACATCCCTAAAAAATCTATTAATAGTTGAGGACAATTTCTTCTGTCAGGGAAATAAGCTGGTTCACGATTAGTCATTGTATAAATTTATATCCATACAGAAATTTCATATTGTAAATTCATAATACTGTCCAAAGAATGTCAGCTTTTCACAGACTTCAAACACAGAACTTGTATCAATAGAAATATACTGTGCTTCATTCATTAAAAAAGATTTAAAAGGGTAACTATGTGAGGTGATGAATGTCAATAATTAGACTGTGGGAATCCTTTTGCAATATGTATGTATATCAAATCATCACACTGTACACTTTAAATATATTATAATTTTATTTGTCAAGTACACCTCAATAAAACTGGGGGGGAGGGGAAGTCTCACAAAACAAACAAAATATTTTCTTTCATATGTTACCTACGTAATCTCACTGAGCCTGTTGTAATATTTTTAGAATGGAGATAAAAATATCAGCTTTATAGGGCTTCTCTTCAAGAGATGATACCTATGAAATGCTTAATAGCTTATCTAAGATATTATGAAAGATTCATACTCACAGCAAATAATTTTTTAAGTATATAACATCTAATGAGTCATGGAAACTTTATTAGACAATACTAATATCTTATTTAGCCCCTAGATACACTTAGGGGCTGCAGTACCTCACTTTCATTGAGCTCATGATTTCTGTCAAACAGGCTAAACGATGTAAGGAAACTATCAAATTTAGCTTTTAAAACTGTTCTTGCCTGGATTTTGTTTAATTGAGATATGGTTTACAAATGGCGCACTGTACGTCTGTCATAATTTTTGCTTATTGCAAGATGGATGTTCTAAAATAGGTTGGTCATGTTGATTTCCTGTGTAATCCAACTTGTGTCATAGAACCAATATTCATTTTTCTTCTTTATTTTAAAAAAAAGAAAGAGACTATTATTCTTTAAAAAGATGTTATTATTTATTGGGAACCTACTAGAAGCCAGGTACTACTCTAAACATTAGTAACAGAGTAGTAACAAACAAAAATCCCCATGGTGTATCCATTTTAAGTGCTTTTTACCATTCTGAATATTATAGATCCACTATGTTCACTCTGAGCTGCTATAATTCACACTCATCATTCTCAAACATTAAGTTTACCAATTTTGACCACAAGTTCTCTGCTTTTTGACAATAAATTTTCAGTTTCCTCTAATGCCTCAATAGTCAGGCATCGTATTCCCATAAAAAGGCATGATTGCCATCTAGTGGTGCCCCATGTAAAGGCAGGCTATTCAACGGAGGAAAAGAGTTTTTGTTGACTATTCATTCAATCAATACATGTTACTAAGGGCCCACTATTTGCTAGGCGCTGTTCTAGATACTGAACAGTGAACAAAAAAGGACAATGATGTCCTTGTCTTCATATGGCTTATATTTTATTAAGGGGAGAAAGACTACAAATAAGTAAACAAAACTTTTCAGATGGTAATAGATATAAAGAAATAAAGCAACAGAATAGGAAGTAACTGAGGAATGGCTTCAGAAACATATTGTAGCAAAATCTAGAGACTTCTTGAATTAGCAACAAGTGCACAAGAAACTGAAATGAAAACATTTAACAATATACCCACACCTCTGAAAATGACACACATTATCAAACTTAAAAAAACAAAATGTATAAATGGAGTATAATCTATAAAAATATTAAATCACTATGTTGTATATCTGAAACTAATATAATATTGTAAATCAACTATACTTTAATAAAAAGAAGTCAAATATACCAAATTATCAACTTACTTAAGAAGTATCTGATTAATTTCCATTTTAGTTTGACATATCAGGATATTCTAAAACTTTACTACTTAGCAACTAGTTATTTCTGGTTGAAGACACCATATGCAAATTCCAATAATAATACTGAAGGCACATTCAACAACACTGCAAAACACGTGTTGTATCAGGAGCAAAGTACTTACTGCATCTTCCACATCAATGCATAAGTGCGTTCCAGATTCAGCCTTATTTTCAAGTTCATTCATTTTTTGCATTTCACTGTACAGACTACTCAGAGTTTTGTATGCGTCATGACAGTTTTTGCATACTTCTGAATAATTTCTTAACTGAAGAAGACTGTGTGCGCTCCCCTAAAAGTCAAAGGCACATAAAATACAGGCAATAAACATTACATTTTTTAAACTTATTTGCCCTCCTGGAGGAAATAATAGAGTATGTTAAAGTGCTGAGCTGTGGTGTGGGGCAGGTTGCTAAACCACTCTGAGCCTTGGTTTTATCTATAAAATAGGGATACCCTTACCTGTATTACAGGTCCCAAGGAATAGAGACTGGTATGTAGCACACAGCAAAATATTTGGTACTTTCTAGTCGCCCCTGAATTTTGAAAACCACTGCACTAGCCACTGTTAACTGAGAGCAACACTAGCTCATATACCAAATTATTGATACCTAAATACCAAAAATTTACTAAGTTATCTTGTCATTTATACATCTGCCCTTATCTATCCTACACTCACCAAATAAATAAAGTATACCCTTGCCTGTGCTGACTTGAACCCTGAAGTCTGCCTTATTGAGACAGAGAAGACTTTATAATGAGTTAGGAAAAGGCACCCAAACTACATCCCTCCCCCAGCCCTCTTACCCCAATGCTTTTAATCCAGGCCTTTCAAGTCAACAAAAAGGGACTAATACCAATGAATTGTATAACCTAAAATATAGCCTCAGGTACTGGATATAAGACATTATGTTAGTGAATCTCAATCTTTTCCACTTCTGGGACTGACGCTTGTATTTCAAGAACAAGTTTGCTAAACAGTCAATTCACACTTTTGTTTTCTATTCCCTTTATTCTTTACCTTATAGCCTGGAGAAATAATATTAACTGACTATCAGAATGAAAGAGAAAAGGAAAAATTAAAGGAATTAAGCTGATGTAGCCCCTACAACATTACCCTTACTATCTACTTGACAGAGAAACTCAAGACTCTCTTTAGTTCTGCCACAAGAAATAGCCCATTGCCTGTTTTTCACAGAACAATTGTACGTTCAGCTAAATGTGTTCGATCAAAAATGGAGCACAGTACCTTGATGGGGGAGTATAATTTAGTCATTTATATTAAAACTTAAAATGTACATATCATTTGACATTGCAATTTCACTTCTAGGAATCTACCAGACAAATAAAGATACAAATACCTGCAAAAGACTGTCCATATTTGTGATAGTAAAATACTGAACCAAACAAAATTCTCCATTGATACAGGGACTGACTGACTAAATGGTGGCATAGTCAAACAACAAAAAGCCCTGCAACGTTTAAAGCAAATGAGAAAGTAGGATTCTGGGAAAATGATGACATCAGCACGTGCCATTCCTGATTTCTTTCCTGAAGAAACTCAAGAACAGAAGAGTAAACCCAGGCCCTTGATAGCACTGTTAATTATAGAGGCATGACATGCACATTTCATCACAGGAAGGTTGTATGACAGCTGTCATACCACTGCCAGAGAAACTAGCCGGAACCACAGTCTCTTGTGACCCTCTATCCCCTGCAACCACCTACTGTCCTCTGGAGATGCGAGGGGCTGGAATAATAGCCCCACCCTACCTGCGGGACCACCCACAAAAAGCAGTCTCCACAGTCACCCAGACAGTCCAGGTTCCCAGAGAAGCCACCTGCAAACACATACTACATAAGGTGGAGCTGGTCTGGAACCTAAACCCACATCTCTGCCTCATCACTGAGCCAGAAGGCACTGCCACAGCCAATACCATTAATTTCACTGCTACCACCTATCTCTTTAGCTGGTTCTCCTCCCTTTTCAAACACACACACACACACACACACACACACACACACACACACACACACACAAAACCTATAAAACATTGGCATTGCCCAGAACTCAGTCCTTGGGGCCTCTTCATCATCTCTATCTCCACTCACTCACATCCAAGTCTCCAGGCTTGATACCATCTGTACCTGATGACTCTCAAATCTACAGCTCCAGCTCATACCTCTCCCCTGATAATAAATAAACAAACTAACTAATTAGCTAATTAATTTTTAAAAACCATTCAATTTAAGGAAATAGAAAAATGACAAAACCAAAAGAATATAGGAGGAATTAATAAATGCAAAAGCATAACTTAACACATTAAGAAAAATAAAACAGAAACTGATAAATAAAGCCAAAGGTGGGTTTTCAAAAAGGTCAATAAATATAAATGTATCTTCAACAAGCCTAAAGAAAATTCAAGGGAAAAAAGGACTCACAAGTATAGCATTCGGAAATAGAAAGGAAATGTAGCTATATATATGATAGAAATTTTAAGGAGTAACCAATTACTAAATGCAATGCATTATCCTGGAATGAATCCTGAAACAGAAAAGGACATTAGTAGAAAAACTGGTGAAATCAGAATGAAGTCTGGCATTTAGTTAATAGTTATATACCAATGTTCATTTCTTATTTTTGACTAATGTACCTTGGTAACATAAGGTGAACATTAGGGGAAACTAGGTCAGGGATATACAGGAATTCTCTGTATTAGCTTTGCAACTTTTCTGTAAGTCTAAAATTATTCCAAAAAAAAAAAAACCATTTAAAAATAGGCAGTTAAAATCTGTAGTGGGGCCTTTTTGTCCGACATCTTAGGGAGGTGAGGTGATAGCAGTTGCTCTCCCGGCTTCGCTATGCCGCCCAAGGATGACAAGAAGAAGAAAGATGCCGGAAAGTCGGCCAAGAAAGACAAAGACCCAGTGAACAAATCTGGGGGCAAGGCCAAAAAGAAGAAGTGGTCCAAAGGCAAAGTTCGGGACAAGCTCAATAACCTAGTCTTGTTTGACAAAGCAACGTATGACAAACTCTGTAAAGAAGTTCCCAACTATAAGCTTATAACTCCAGCTATCGTCTCTGAGAGACTGAAGATTCGTGGCTCCCTGGCCAGGGCAGCCCTGCAGGAGCTGCTTAGTAAAGGACTTATTAAACTGGTTTCAAAGAACAGAGCTCAAGTAATTTACACCAGAAATACCAAGGGTGGAGATGCTCCAGCTGCTGGTGAAGATGCATTAACAGGTCCCACCAGCTGTATATTTTGAAAAATAAAGCTTTATTAAATCAAAAAAAAAAATCTGTAGTGGGGGAAGAAAAGATATTGTTCATAAGGGCACCAAACACTATGTAATACCTTGAAATAGACTTAAGAAATGTATAAACCTATAGGAAATTTAAATAAATAAGTAAAACTGTGCTACAGAACATTAAAAAATAAAGAATAATGGTGGTTACCAGGGGCTAGAGAAAGAGGAAATGGGGAGTTATTACTTAATGTGTACAGAGTTTCAGTTTGAGAAGATGAAACATTCTGGAGATGGATGGTGGTAGAGTTGTACAACAATGTGAGTGTACTTAATGCCACTGAACTGTACACTTAAAAGTTGTAATGTGGTAAATTTTATATTCTATTTTACTGAAATAAAAAATAGTGAATATATACTGTACTCCTAGATAGGAAAGCTTAATATCATAACAGGTCAATTTTTCCCAAATGATGACTCTAAAAAAATGTAATGCAATTCTAATAAAATATCAAAATGATTGATTATTTTGAACTTGGTTCTAAAATTCATTTCATGGATTTATTTAGTAAATCATGTTTTGAAAGTCAAGAAGCCAACAGGAAAAAAAGGTTGGCGCTAAACCTTACGTCTTACACCAAAATAAATTTCAAACAGATAAAATGATGCTTAAATGTACAAAACAAAACCATGAAAGTCCTAAAACAATCACAGGAGAAATTTTTTAAATAATCTCAAAGTGAGAAAAGGCCTTCTAGTGTGACACAAAATCCACAAGCCATTAAATTAATTTTGGTAAATCTAACAACATAAAAATTAAAATTTTCTTCATATCAAAAAGAGAAGCATGATAAAGAGACAACAAATGAGGAAAAAATATTTGCAACTAACATTCCAGGAAAAATGCTAATTTCCCTAAAGTACATTCATCAGAACTAGTGTCTTTGGTCTCTAAAACCAGAGTTCCTAGTCAAATAGTCTTGGTAAATGCTGTATACAAAGTTACCATTTGAAGTTCTATATAATGTACATTAGTCCACTAAAGTTCTGCAGTCCTGTATTAAAGCATTTCTTACCCTTATTAAGAACATTACATCTTTTTTATGGGCTATCTATTAAAATCTTGCAGAACATATTTTGGGAAATGTTCATCTAATAGTTTTTATTATACTCAGGGAAATTCATATACTATGTTATCACATTTATTAAAGAGAAAGTTATACATACCTATATCCTAAATATATTTCTATCTATTTGTGGGGATTACCTACTTGTTAAAAAGCAAGTTTCAAAACTAGGATTTTACCAGAATTCCAATTTCACCCCTCACCACTACCAGGAACATTCCAGTACTAACATTCAAGGGTCAGAGGTGGAGAAAACAAAACCCAATAAAGTAGGTTTCTTAAAGGTTACCTTTTATATTATAATTCAAAACTCAAAGTTACCTTATTAAACAGCACCTTTTAAAGTAGGTAAAATATATTTAAGCAAATATTGAGACAAAGAATAAGCTTTTTATAGACAGAATCATACTGAATTGCAAAATACATTATTGCATAAACAAAGTCAAGAAAAATTATTGTCTGATAGAACAACACTGTGTTTTAATTAAACAATCACATGCCTCAGTTAATATGTTCACACTCATTAACTCATTGGATCCTGACTACAAAATACTGGAAGGTAGGCATGGTAGATCTTACTATTCCCATCCTACAAATTAAAAAACTGAAGTTTTGATGATTTGCCTAAGGGCTAGTAATAGAAGAATTTAGCAGAAATCCAGGTCTACCTCTACACTGTGTATGTAGATAAATATCAACAATTAATGCTATAAAAATTGGAATTATTTATTATTCACTTGGACAAGACAGCATTTTAATTTCAAGTGTCATATATAAAATACCTGAAGGTTATTCTCAAAGCAGGTCAAGGTGTGATTAAACAGATTCAGGAAGTATACTGTGCTATTTGATAATTCTTCACTTTTGTTCGTTAAACAATCTGTCAAGAAACCAAAAAGTAGATTAATATATCTCAAGCAACAATTATATACAGTCATTTATCTCTCAAGCTGTTATCTTCTGTTTCACACTATCGTAATCCTTTATTCAGACAAGCATGAAGTGTTCCACATTAAGAGAATTTTCCAAATACATGAAGCTTACCCCTTTTAGTTTCCAAAAGGTTTTTTTTACATCATAACCATTTAAATGAAAATATTAAAATAGTCACATACTTTTCTCTCTTTGTAAAAACCATATACCAAGTAAAATTGAAATTGATTTTTGATGGTACAAAGTCTTAATCATGAATATCAGTTATCAAATGCCACCTTAATAGGAGTACTCTTAGTGCTGTTTAGGCATAAGACTATTCATCCTGCATTAATTTTAGCTAAATTCATATGCTGTTTGATTGTTTTCTGTGTTACATTTAGTAGTTCTGGGTCTCTTCCATCTTCCTAGTGGGTCAGTTATTGCATCTAAGAGGTTAATCTTTTAAAATCTGCTCTTTCTAATCTATTGTGAGTTGGGAGACCAGAGAAACAAGCTGGTGAGAATCTTGCATAAAATACTGATAAAGGGACTTCAAGTAAAATCTGGAAATAAATATACTTGTTTTATGTTTTTCTAAAAATCTTACATAAATGATATTCCTCTGCAACTTGCTACTCTCACTTAGCAAGTTCATTCCTTTGAATTGTTTTCTATTTCTATGTATGAACATAGCACAATTTTTTAATCTATTCTCCCTTCTTGGATGAACTTATTCTTTATCCTCAGTTTGCTTTTACCTCTCCCTGTGCTCTCAGCTTACCCTCTGGGATCTAGGTTCAAGTGCCTGGCACCATATCCTGGAACTCACAGTCAACCATTTCAATCTCACTTTCCTAGAATCCTTGCCCTTTTTACATTCCACATACTCACAAATATTTAAAACCTTCATTAACTTTCTCTACTCCCAATTGTGGTTGTAGAACACTATTATAGAAAATTCTAAAGTTATAATGAGGGGACTCAATTCAAACTAGTTTCAGGGCCACAAAACAATCCTTGTAGATGCCCTACCAATTACTCCACAAGGGATGTTCAAATACTTTCTATTCTCTAGTACTCAACCATACTCTTGTTCTTCTTAAATTTAACTGAGAGCTGTATATTATACACACTCAGGGCCATCTATTATGATCTTTCAACTGGGAGGGGAGAGACAGGATAGAAGGCTGTTGCAGTTATCCAGGAGAAAGGTGGCAATGCAAACAGAAAGAAATCAATGGATAAGAGATACACAGAATAGGTAGTGAAGAGTACCAGAATATGCCAACTCAAAATATGCCTCTTTGGCATATGGATTATTCTGAGCTAAAGGCCTTTAAGGACTTCCCTGGTGGCGCAGTGGTTAAGAATCTGCGTGCCAATGCAGGGGACGTGGGTTCAAGCCCTGGTTGGGAAAGTTCCCACATGCTGCACAGCAACTAAGCCCGTGTGCCACAGCTACTGAGTCTGCGCTCTAGAGCCCATTAGCCACAACTACTGAGCCCGCGTGCCACAACTACTGAAGCCTGCGTGCCTAGAGCCCATTCTCCACTACAAGAGGAGCCACTGCAGGGAGAAGCCCGCGCACCGCAAAGAAGAGTAGCCCCCGCGCACCGCAACTAGAGAAAGCCCGCGCACAGCAAGACGAAGACCCAACGCAGCCAAAAATAAATAAATTTTTAAAAAGTAAAGGCCTTTAAGAACCAACAGATTCAGGAAAAACTCTAAAAACAGGGCACAAGTTTTTATTTTGTAGATAAAATTTACACTTGTAAAGGAAATTTCCATTTGTAAAGATGTCTCTCTCTCTCAAGAAAAAGAAAAGGGAGGACTCTTAACAACTAACTCTTACCAATGTAGATGGTTCTAACTTAAATCTATGTAACAAACCTTACTAAACAATCCCGTTTACCATACTTTTCCTGGTCACTTTCCCATAACTTGCCTCCTTCATCCAGAAGACCAAAACCCTTTCTCCTCTGATTATCCTAAGATGGTATATAAACCCAAATTCTAACCATCCATTTGGGTTACTCATCACTGGGTGCTCCCGTGTGTACATGTGCAATGCACTTGTTAATAAACTTCTGTTTGTTTTCTCTTGTTACTCCGTCTTTGGCCAGTCTAATTAGAGAGCTCCAGCCAGAGAACCTAAAATGGATAGAGGAAAAAGATTTTTTCCCTCCCTTAGAGTAGACATTAGGATATGACACACTATATGATGCATGCACTATTATAAACAACAATCACTACCTTGAAAGCTAATGTTAACTGAGTAGTTGCCATGTTCCAAGTGCCATGCTTGTACTTTAAACACATTTATTCAATTCTTACAACAATCCTATGAGGCAAGAACTATCATCTCCATTTTCTAAATAAGGAACAAAGGCAGAGAGGAATTAAGAAGTTACCCAAGGTCATAAAACTGGTAAGTAAAAACCTGGAATTTCTACTCAGTCTGATTCCTGAGCCTGCACTTGCAAACACTACAAATATAAAATATCTACACTCTAGACAATTAAAGTTCAATACTGGGAATCAATAAATACATGCCACTGCTCCTCCCTCCACCACCCATAGATTTCTTACACCATGCAGGGATTCAGGCAGTCGCTACCAACTGATCAGTGCTGGCAACTGAGATGAAGCCTAAAACTGGTAAACAGGGCAGCAACTAGCACATAAAGACTCCTTTGTGCAAACTGGAAAAAGACATTCCGTCCAGGTAGATTATTTACAAAAAAGTGCTCCTACCTCCAGAAGCTGAGCTGGAATCCAGCCCCACTCATCCCCTTACATGGCCCCTAGTGTAGGACTTGGCCTGCACCTGGCATACCTGGGGCTCTGCTTAAGAACCTATTCCAAGAGTCTTTCCCTCTCTGAACTCACACACTCTACATTCTCTGCAGCTTTATCTTCTCCAGCATGTAAGTCCTGTTCTGACTGTTCACCTTATCATTTAAAAATCTGAGGGATCACTTCACAAATTAGGAAACAGCTAGAGAAATAAAGTGATATACTGAGGATCATACATCAAATTAGTAAGGCATTGAAATACAAAATATACTTTCCAGGCTCTTGATTAAGTATTATCCTAATTATACCATTTTTCCTTTACTATTTAAAAATGTTACTCTCTCTGTTGGCTTTCAAAAAGTTCACACACTAAATTCTTAAAAAAAAAAAATAACATAAGTCTCTCTTAATCCTGGTTTAACATCATCACAAAGTAGCCTTGAATCTTTTTACACGAGGTAGAGTATATATAAATAAAAACAAAGTTACAAATATGCATAATATTATTATATTGTGCTAACGAGATTGAAGAAGTTTTCAGTTTTTGTAGTTGACATTTTGGAGGGAAGTACAGGGAATACAATTTCATCCACAACAACTGTATATCTGTGTATAATGAGCCACATCATGGCAAATGACATGCACAATATGGGGGTGTGTGTGTCCCTGGATTGTCTTCCAAAAGCAGTATAAAGCATGAATGTGAGTGATTCATACTTCTATACAAAGTATGTAACTGAAATAATTTCTTTATAAAAAAGTAATTTATATGGGGCTTCCCTGGTGGCGCAGTGGTTGAGAGTCCGCCTGCCGATGCAGGGGACGCGGGTTCGTGCCCCGGTCCGGGAAGATCCCACATGCCGCGGAGCGGCAGGGCCCGTGAGCCATGGCCGCTGAGCCTGCGCGTCCGGAGCCTGTGCTCCGCAACGGGAGAGGCCACAGCAGTGAGAGGCCCGCGTACCGCAAAAAAAAAAAAAGAAACATTAGTAGTAATAAAGCTTCCTATAAGCACTCAGTGAAGTGGTCATTATGAATTTTCCTCATCTCAGATAATCAATGCAGCCTCATCAAGGACAGATTAGCATAGCTTCTTTCTCAGTGAGGGCTCAAGCATCAGCTCAAGAGGCATTCTTAAAGGTGATAAGGATTCAAGTTAAGACCTTACATAGAAACCCACTAAATATCATAACAGGAATTATGTATGCATCTTTAGATAAAGTATTTGGCATCTATTAGGAGCTTGTATAAGGATCTCTGCTGTTTTTCAAAACTAATTCTATAGAGAACAACAGAGACAATTATCAATTTCTGAAAAACAGGGCAAGCTTCAGAAAACATAGTATTAAACTATGGGAACTTTGTACTTAAACAACATAATTAAGTTTAATAAGTATGAAAACTAGGATATTTTAAGTTATAAGATATAAATGAGTCCAATGCTTAGTATGTTACCATTTAGATAAAATATGGGAAAGATGGGTTCTGATTAATTGATCTTCTGGTTAACTATCAAGTTTTATTATTGATTTTTAAAGAATCAAGTCATAAAAAGTGAAGAGTGGAAGAATATTTGCCATATGGATTATTCTGAGCTGACGGCACTTGGAAAATAGCCAAGGCAGAGAGAAGCTTTCTGTGAATTCCCCTTATCTGCTTGAAGACAGAGCTTCCAAAAGAAAATCAGTTGTCATAAATCCCTTCTCCAGGAGTTTCATCAACTAGGGAAGATTTTCTCCTATCAGAGGAAAGGAGACCAATCAAACAGAATGGAGAGTCCAGAAATAAATTCCTGCATACACAGTCAACTATGAGCTGAACTCCTAGAAACAGAGAGCAGAATGGTGATTGCCAAAGGCTGGGGGGTGGGAGAAATGGGGACATATTTGTCAAAGGGCACAAACCTCCAGCTGTAAGATAAGTTCTGGGGATCAAATGTACAGTATGGTGATTTTAGTTAGCAATACTTTATTCTATACTTGAAAGTTGCTAAGAGAATAAATCTTAAATGATCTCACCACACACACACACACACATACAAAAAGGTAATTATGTGACATGATGGAGGTGTTACCTAACACTATGGTGGTAATCATTCTGCAATTTATAAGTGTATCAAATCAACACACTGTACACCTTAAACAATGTTATATGTCAATTATATCTCAATAAAGTTGAAAAAAGAACAAAAACAAAGTACCAAAACACTTTACCATAAAGCAATTCATAGTCTCATCAAATCTGGTCACTCTACTAATTATTCACCTGTCATATGCATAAGATAACCAAGAAGCATCTCAATAACCAGGCTATCCCTATGTCAACAATTCACTTCTTTTTTAAAAAAAAAACTTTTTTTTTCCAAACACATAGACATTTTTTAATTTATTTTTTTACACAGCAGGTCCTTATTAGTTATCCATTTTATACATATTAGTGTATATATGTCAATCCCAATCTCCCAATTCATCACACCACCACCCCCCGCCCCGCCACTTTACCCCCCGTGGTGTCCATACATTTGTTCTCTGCACCTGTGTCTCTATTTCTGCCCTGCAAACCCATTCATCTGTACCATTTTTCTAGGTTCCACATATATGCGTTAACAATACACTTCTGATAACAGCTTTAAAATTGT
The DNA here is from genome assembly GCF_964270905.1 of Leucopleurus acutus. Taxonomy (NCBI): domain Eukaryota; kingdom Metazoa; phylum Chordata; class Mammalia; order Artiodactyla; family Delphinidae; genus Leucopleurus; species Leucopleurus acutus. Next base: position 50,923,413 of record NC_139157.1, on the reverse strand, counting down.
GAAGAGGAGAAATCCTTGATATATTTTCTTTACTTCTTAACAGTTACTCTCCACAAGAATTAATTTCCATGTTATTTGTAATATGAATTGGAAGAGTTGTGTACACTCCTTTTGAGTTTCAGTTTCCAAAAACTCATTTCTGATGAAGACTAATATCATTCAAAGACACAGAAATTCTAAAGATAAAATAGATGGTAGTGGTAACGGATGGCACTCTTTTTTTTTTATATTGGAGTATACTTGATTAACAATGTTGTATCAGGATGGCACTCTCTTTCATTGAGTGCCTAGCCTTCCTTTCATCAAGTAATAATGGCAAAGACTACGTGCCAACCCACAGCTAGATCAAGTAGAAAGGTGATTTTTTTTGGCAATGTATTACTTTTAAAAGTATTCTTTTAAACAATATTTTAGCTTCTATAGCTTTACATGTTTATATTTTTAATAATATTATTTAAAAAAATTTTAATAGCCCCTTAAATTAACTTTAAAAGATATTTATAGGGTTTCCCTGGTGGCACAGTGGTTGACAGTCCGCCTACCGATGCAGGGGACACGGGTTCGTGCCCCAGTCCAGGAAGATCTCACATGCTGCAGAGCGGCTGGGCCCGTGAGCCATGGCCGCTGAGCCTGCGCGTCTGGAGCCTGTGCTCCACAACGGGAGAGGCCACAAGAGTGAGAGGACCATGTACCGCAAAAAAAAAAAAAAAAAAAAAAAAAAAGATATTTATATAATTATAGTTTTGCATTTTCTAGCACAGAGGATGAAAAAGGAATAGTCATTTTATATCAAAATATATATTCTTACAAAATGGATCACATATTGGTTTAAGTCTCAATTAAAGACAAATTTTAAAAACACCTCAGTAGTTTTTGTTCTTCCTTCGTAATGTTTTTCCTTCCCATTTTATCTTTTAGGTGTCAGACTGAATAGACTCCAGATTATTTACCATTAAAGAGTTCTATTGCTGGCATCACTTATCAGCTCTGTATTTGCAAATTTAATAACTAGATCACCACAAAAAGTTAACTGAGACAAAAGGGTTCATAGCTTGTATTTAACAGTTTTACATAAGTTCTGAGAAAACTGACCAGTCTTTTTTTTTTATGTCTATTTTTTTAATTTTTTATTTTTTTAACATCTTTCTTGGAGTATAATTGCTAAAAATATGGAACACTTCACGAATTTGTGTGTCATCCTTGCGCGGGGGCCGTGCTAATCTTCTCTGTATCGGTCCAATTTTAGTATATGTGCTGCCGAAGCAAGCACGACCAGTCTTTTTATGTTTAAATAAAAAAGCAAATAATCTAGATTTTCGGGGGAATATTTATACTGTGTTTTCATGTATATACAGTAGGGGAGGAAACATAATTTTCCCTCTACCTTGTAAGTTCTCAGTTGCATCCCCTGTAACAAAAGACAGATCAATAGGAGAAAAACAAACAGAAGTTTGTTAACTTGTACATCTTCCTCATATACACAGAAGATACAAAGGGAAATTGAGTAACTCAAAGGGGTGGCTTAGAAGTCAGACTTGAATATCATCTTCAGGTAAAAGCAAAGATGGGTGTGGGGGAGGTCAGTTATGGGGAAATGACCAGGAAAAGTGAGGTAAACAAGCATAAGGTTATGCAGATTATGTTCCTGCCTTCTCCATTTACAAGATTCTCTAGTGATTTAAAGTCATCCTTTTCTTCCTGGTACAGAGAGGGAGACACCCTTACCAGTGGAGATTTCCTTAATAAATATAAATTTCTCATACAAAATGGTTATTTCTACTCTGTTTTCAGAGCTTCTCCTGTGTCTGCGGTTTCTCAAAATAATCAGCTCAAAATAATCCTTATGCCAAAGAGGCATATTTTGGGATGGCACATTTTGGTCTCCTACAATACAAAATGACAACATCCTAGGCAAACTTCTTATCAGGCACAAATTCATTTAAAATTATAGTGTGATATGATTGCTTTCTTCCATTTTATTAAAAGAGTAAATATCCTTTGTATTCATTCTTTTACCTATTTCTAAAGGCCAAAGATTTTTAAAAAACAATGACTGGATAGGTAACAAATGGATTATCCTTTAAGTAAAAGGAAAAGAGAAGCCTTTAGCATTATTTATTAAGAAAATAAAAGAGTGAGGATTCCATGAAATCAGTGGTTTAATAGATCTGGTTGCTAGAGATGCGATTGTCTCAGAACCTGATGCCTGATTCCTGATCATGGCTGACCATTAACATTAGAAAATGTGCAACCCTATTAAAAACATTTTTTTCACATTATCTAGTTTTAATTTTATGTAGTACTGATAGGTCTTTAGAAAAAAAAGAGTATTTTACATTTATATCTTTAGTAAAAGACTAGGTTTTCCATGATATCAAACATGTATATAGCACAGATATTAAACTTTGTAGGGCTAAAGTGCAGGGCTAATATTTCTTAAAATGGAGACTGTGCAATGAATTTGTCAAATAGCACTTTAAAAACAAAATTAAGCCTTAACTCATGAACACTGTCTATTCAGATGAACAATCTTAAGGCCCTCCGATTTTAGTTCTAGGCTCTTGATCTGCAGTTCATTTACACTTTCTGAGCCCCCATTCTACCTCACAGGGCTTGGCTTGTTGTGAAGTTCAAATGAACCAAGGGCCATGACATTGAGAAATATTATTTAATTTAATTGCTGACTTGCTATTCACCTTCTTTAGCTCATTTTCTCCTTCCTTCAAATTTCTTTTCTCACTGCTTTGTAACAGAAGACTATGTTGCTCAAGTAAGAATGCTTTATTAAATTTTGGTAAAAATTGCAAAGTTTTTTGAACAATTCTTTAAATTTTTCAGAAAATGTTCATGTTATCTTTATTACAGAGATTTGTAGAAAACATAATTAGAAGTGTTTCCAGGTAATTTGGTAAAGATTATTCATTTCTAGGTAAGGTGATTATTTTATTTTATTATTTTATTTAAAGATTTTTTTTGATGTGGACCATTTTTTTTAAAGTCTTTATTGAATTTGTTACAATATTGTTTCTGTTTTATGTTTTAGTTTTTTGGTTTCGAGGCATGTGGAATCTTACCTCCCCAACCAGGGATCGAATCCACATCCCCTGCATTGGAAGGCAAAGTCTTAACCACTGTACCACCAGGGAAGTCCTAGATGATTACTTTAGAATGAATACCCAAGGGAAAACATCTGAGGAGCACAAATTTATAAAACTATTTTATTTACATATAAAATACAGAATATAAATTATGATAAATTTTAAAATGTGAATGAAACAATGAATGGAAGACAACTTTTTTAAAATGCATAATCTGGAAAAAGGAAATAGCCAATCTCTCTGATTACATCTAACATATGAATAATCATGGCAGATTTGGACAGTCCATCAAGTTTTAAAAATCTTTATGTATTTTTGAATAGGTATTAAATGCTATGGTATACAATCCAAAGGGTACAAATGTAAGCAGAATGAAAACTAAGTCTTCCTGTCTTTCCTGCCCACTCAGCTATCTAATTCTCCAAAAGATGTCATATTTCTCTGCACCTTGCTTGGTCATATATTTTGGCCAAATTAATTTTAATTAGGAAGTAAACATTTCATTTTTTCTTCAGAAGAAGTTCAATCAAGGAATATTTTCAAGATAGGATGCCTCACAGAAAAACAAAAGTACCCTAAGAATTTATTCTAAAGAGTTTTAAATCTACCATACTGAGTAAATATGCAGCAAAATGTTTTCTTTCCTTTCTCTTTTTTTTTTAAATAGCCAGAGAAGAAAGCTATTTTAAATTAGTAAATTCATTACAAAATACCTTTTAAAGAAAAGATGCTTTACCTCTCAAGTATGTAAATTAAGTAACATCAGTCGAAAGAAGTGAATCCCAACACATACCCCACTTATTCTAATTAACTGATTTTAAATTATTTGCAATTAACATATTTTTTCCTATATCAATGGATTTTTCGGAAGGGCTTAAGAATAATTAAAAACAGCTCTTCCGTATAAGTTAAGCAAACTCTGTTCAATCATATTTACACTAAAAAGTTTTACTCCAAAAAAGTAAAGATTTGCTTTAAAAAAAAGTTAGCTGTCAGTCAAGCCTCTGTTCAAATTACCAGAAATTTTGAATTAATAGAGACAAAATTAAAAGAGTTAATATTCAATATCCATGGTATACTACAAAGGAAAAGAAACTTAGCAGGGAGTCTTTTTCCCATTTACAGTTTTTCTTCATATGAACTAAACAAAAAGACAAAGTCCTTAAAAAGTTAAGCTCCTTAATGACTTACAGATACACAGATTTTTAATTCACTCTATCCTTTCTATTTCCACAGCCCATGCCCTACTTAATGTTTTCTTTGCTTCTTGCCTAAACCATTGTAAGAATTTCCTCACTGGTCTCTCTCCTCCAATGGGGTTCCACAAAAAAAAAAAAGAAAAAGAAAGGGTCTTTGTAGTTTAAAAAAAAAAAAAGCTCAGAAAGTGCTAGGTTAAATGATGTTTAAAAGTTTTTTTTTAACCTATACTCCTTCTCACTGCTTTTAATATTCTATGTGTATTATAAATTCCCAAGATACTATAGTATATAACCATTTCTTAATACTATGCTGGTGTTCTAGGCAGTATGAAAAATGTTGGCATAAGTGATAAACTACTATATAGGTCAAGGTCTTACCTTCCCTTTCCACGTTTACCTCCCATTGTGCTTCCAGCATCCTGTAACGTCTACTACTCTTTTATACCTCTGTGCCTCTGTTCACGATGCCTCCCTATCTGCAATGTCCTTCCTCTCATCTCTACTTATTGAAATCATGTCCAGTCACAAAAGTGTAGGATCAAAAGGTACCTCCTCCAGGAAGTATTTCAAATTCTCTCCAATCTGATTTATTTTCAGCTTCCCCAAGACTCTATAACTTTATTATAGCAGTTATTTGTCTGCTTTAGGTTATATTGTAACTATAACTTCCTTCCTCAAACATCATAAGGAATAGAAAATAAGAATTTCCTAGTACATAGTTGGTATTCAAAACACTTATGAATTGAAATAGTGATTTTAATTTTCCTAAAGAATGCTTGAAAATAGATCTCATTTCATTATACAAATACATACAAGCCTGCAAAACTGGTAGAACAGACGTTATCACCTCCCCCTATCACAGATTATTATAAACATCATAATTACTATTATATTAAGCAGCTAACATTCCTTGAACATTAACTATATGCCAGATACTAAGCTAAGTGCTTTACACAGTTTATTTCATTTACTCCTCAAAACAATCATATAAAGTAGGTTCCATTATTACCACCAATTTACGGATGAGGAAACTGAAGCTCCAAGAGGTAAAATCACATGCCCAAGGTCTGACAGTAGCAGGTTAGGGCTAATAAATGGCAGAGCTTAGAATAAATTCCAGATCTGTCTGACTGCAAAGCTCACTGTTAACTGCTACACTTTTCTGCCTTTCAGTATTTGCCCAAGCATTTCTCGCTAATAAACCGTGATGCTAATCACAGTTCATTTAAACTTAGTAACAAAAAATATTCAAAATTTTCAGATTCAAATAAAATGACATCTATACTGTTGAACCATGACAGCAACATGAAAATGAAAGAATTACTTACTTGCACAATTTGCCTTCTGCCATGTGGAATTGAAAAACTCAGACAGAATCACAACTATTTGCATTCTATCTGCCATTAAGAGACTTCTGGCACAACTATGACTCTCTGAGGAATTCTATAACGACAAAAGAAAAAGAAAGAAAAATACACTCTGAATATTTTTAGACTTCCCAAACAACTACTTGAGGCAAAAAACCTTATAAAAATAATTCAAATATTTATTATAAGCATTTAATTTTTTTGCTATAATCAAATAATGATGTCATTAGTAATAACAACTGTAATAAAACAATAGCAGCTAACATTTACTGGTACCAGGTTCACTTTCAAGGGAAGAAAATCTTTGCTTCTTAAATAAATAAGTACTTGCTTCTATGGTACAATCTCAACTGCTTAGGCCCACATGTAATATTTCTTACTCCTTATGCACAGGAAAAAATTCTGGAAAGCTATTCACCAAAATGTAGCAGTAGTTATCTCTGAATAATGGAAATAGAGTGATTTTCAATTTCTTTTTTGCCTCTTTTACACTAAATTTTTCTACAATGAACATATATTATTTACACATTTTTAAAAACCTGGTGGATAAATGATCACAAAACATTGTTTCAGGGCTTCCCTGGTGGCGCAGTGGTTGAGAGTCCGCCTGCCGATGCAGGGGACACAGGTTCGTGCCCCGGTCCGGGAAGATCCCACATGCCGCGGAGCAGCTAGGCCCGTGAACCATGGCCGCTGAGCCTGCGTGTCCGGAGCCTGTGCTCCACAACAGGAGAGGCCACAACAGTGAGAAGCCCGCATACCACAAAAAACAAAAAACAACAAAAAAAATTGTTTCATCTTCTGGACATTTTTTGGCTCAAAATCTTAAAACCCACAAGAAAATGTGATACATCTAGTTTGTACCGAAATAGTTTGTACCTAGATAGAAGAACATGCTTTCCACAGATCGTTTTAATAATGAAACTCACACTATGCAAATAATAAATTCAAGTTCCTAAATTATTGGATCCTTATCTATTTCCTTTCCTTTTTGCCCCAAGCAAGGAACTAAGTCCTGCTGACTCTTCATTCTTTCAAAGTTATTTAACTCCTACTATTTACCCGGCACTACAAGAATCTTGGAGTTCTGAGTATACAAAGAGTATAAAGGAATGCCATCAACACTGGGTCTTCAAAACCTCCCCAGAGACATACAGATAAGGAATTAAATAGTGTCATTAGTAATAAAAGAGAGAATATGTTAACTCTAGAAAAGAACTGATCAGCCATGTGGGATAAGAAAAGAGGGAAGGAGGGCTTAACAGCAGAATTCTTGTTTTAAAATATTTCTGAAGATCATTTTGGGATGATTACCCTTTCTGTGGCTTAGTTTTGTTTTCTCATTAAAACATGCAGCCAAATGAATGCTTGCCTTTAAAATAGTAAATTGAATAAAACATTTTACTTTTTTTTTTTTTTTCTGTGGTACGCGGGCCCCTCACTGTTGTGGCCTCTCCCGTTGCGGAGCACAGGCTCCGGACGCGCAGGCTCAGCGGCCATGGCTCCCGGGCCTAGCCGCTCCGCGGCACGTGGGATCTTCCCGGACCGGGGCACGAACCTGTGTCCCCCGCATCGGCAGGTGGACTCTCAACCACTGCACCACCAGGGAAGCCCTGAATAAAACATTTTAAAAAGCCCTTTTCTTGGAATTGCTTTCAGAGCAATATCAGCTATAGAAGAAGATTTCATAAAAGATCAAACAATGGTTTGTGATAATTTACCCACCAGATTAAAGTAGAGCATGGCCTAAAGAGTCAGACAAACCTGGATTACTAGCTGGTAATCTTGGACAGCTGAGGTAAACTCTCTGAGGCTCAGTTTCATGATCATGAGTCCTACAGGTACAGCATTAAATGAAATACCATATGTTAATCACTTAGCACAATGTCTGGCACCTAGTAAGTAACTGATACATGCTATTTCACCTAGCTACCTGTTGCCAACAAGAAGTGCTCTAAGTGGGTGTAGCTGGCTAAGTATAACCAGTTACTTAAGTAGAGTCTTATAAGTGGATGATTGGATATTTTAAAAATCAATACAGATAGAAACTAGGGGCCTGAACCAAGATGGTGGAGTAGAAGGACGTGCTCTCACTCCCTCTTGTGAGAACACCAGAATCACAACTAGCTGCTGGACAATCATTGACAGGAAGGCACTGGAACTCACCAAAAAAGACACACCACATCCAAAGACAAAGGAGAAGCCACAATGAGACGGCAGGGGCACAATCACAGCAAAATCAAATCCCATAACTGCTGGGTGGGTGACTCACAGACTGGAGAACAATTATACCACAGAAGTCCACCCACTGGAGTGAAGGTTCTGAGCCCCACGTCAGGCTTCCCAACCTGGGGGTCTGGCAACGGGAGGAGGAATTCCTAGAGAATCAGACTTTGGAGACTAGTGGGATCTGATTGCAGGACTTCGACAGGACTGGAGGAAACAGAGACTCCACTCTTGGAGGGCACACACAAAGTAGTATGCGCATCGGGACCCAGGGGAAGGAGCAGTGAACCCAGGGGAGACTGAACCAGGCCTACCTGCTAGTGTTGGAGGGTCTCTCCTGCAGAGGTGGGGGGTGGCTGTGGCTCACCATGGGGACAAGGACACTGGCAGCAGAAGTTCTGGGAAGTACTCCTTGGCGTGAGCCCTCCCAGAGTCTGCCATTAGCCCCACCAAAGAGCCCAGGCAGGCTCCAGTGTTGGGTTGCCTCAGGTCAAACAACCAAAAGGGAGGGAACCAAGCCCCACCCATCAGCAGTCAAGTGGATTAAAGTTTTACTGAGCTCTGCCCACCAGAGCAACACCCAGCTCTACGCACCACCAGTCCCTCCCATCAGGAAACCTGCACAAGCCTCTTAGATAGCCTCACCCACCAGAGGGCAGACGGCAGAAGCAAGAACTACAATACTGTGGGAAAAAACCCACAGCCTGTGGAACAAAAACCACATTCACAGAAAGATAGACAAGATGAAAAGGCAGAGGGCTATGTACCAGATGAAGGAACAAGATAAAACCCCGGAAAAACAACTAAATGAAGTGGAGATAGACAACCTTCCAGAAAAAGAATTCAGAATAATAATATGAAGATGATCCAGGACCTCGGAAAAACAAAAGAGGAAAAGATCGAGAAGATGCAAGAAATGTTTAACAAAGACCTAGAAGAATTAAAGAACAAACAAACAGAGATGAACAATACAATAACTGAAATGAAAACTACACTAGAAGGAATCAACAGCAGAATAACTGAGGCAGAAGAACGGATAAGTGACCTGGAAGACAGAATGGTGGAATTCACTGCTGTGGAACAGAATAAAGAAAAAAGAATGAAAAGAAATGAAGACAGCCGAAGAGACCTCTGGGACAACATTAAATGCAACAACATTCACATTATAGGGGTCCCAGAAGGAGAAGAGAGAGAGAAAGGACCTGAGAAGATATTTGAAGAGATTATAGTCGAAAACTTCCCTAATATGGGAAATGAAATAACCATCCAAGTCCAGGAAGCGCAGCGAGTCCCATACAGGATAAACCCAAGGAGAAAAACGCCAAGACACATACTAACCAAATTGGCAAAAATTAAAGACAAAGAAAAATTACTGAAAGCAGCAAGGGAAAAATGACAAATAACATACAAGGGAACTCCCATAAGGTTAACAGCTGATTGCTCAGCAGACACTCTATAAGCCAGAAGAGAGTGGCATGATATACTTAAAGTAATGAAAGGGAAGAACCTACAGCCAAGATTATTCTACCTGGCAAGGATCTCATTCAGATTCGATGAAGAAATCAAAAGCTTTACAGACAAGCAAAAGCTAAGAGAATTCAGCACCACCAAACCAGCTCTACAACAAATGCTAAAGGAACACCTCTAAGTGGGAAACACAAGAGAAGAAAAGGACCTACAAAAACAAACCCAAAACAATTAAGAAAAAGGTCAGAGTAACATACATATCAATAATTACCTCAAACGTGAATGGATTAAATGCTCCAAGCAAAAGACACAGGCTTGCTGAATGGATAGAAAAACAAGACCCATATATATGCTGTCTACAAGAGACCCTCTTCAGACCTAGGGAAACATACATACTAAAAGTGAGGGGATGGAAAAAGATATTCCATGCAAATGGAAATCAAAAGAAAACTGGAGTAGCAATACTCATATCAGATAAAATAGACTTTAAAATAAACAATGTTACAAGAGACAAGGAAGGACACTACATAATGATCAAGGGATCAATCCAAGAAGATATAACAATTATAAATATATATGCACCCAACATAGAAGCACCTCAATACATAAGGCAACTGCTAACAGATGTAAAAGAGGAAATCGACAGTAACAGTGGGGGACTTTAATACCTCACTTACACCAATGGACAGATCATCCAAAATGAAAATAAATAAGGAAACAGAAGCTTTAAATGACACAATAGACCAGATAGATTTAATTGATATTTATAGGACATTCCATCCAAAAACAGCAGATTACACTGTCTTCTCAAGTGTGCACAGAACATTCTCCAGGACAGATCACATCTTGGGTCACAAATTAAGCCTCAGTAAATTTAAGAAAACTGAAATCATATCAAGCATCTTTTTAGACCACAACGCTATGAGATTAGAAATGAATTATAGGGGGAAAAACGTAAAAAACAAAAACACATGGAGGCTAAACACTACGTTACTAAAACCAAGAGATCACTGAAGAAATCAAAGAGGAAATCAAAAATACCTAGAGACAAATGACAATAAAAACACGACAATCCAAAACCTATGGGATGCAACAAAAGCAGTTCTAAGAGAGAAGTTTATAGCTATACAAGCCTACCTCAAGAAACAAGAAAAATCTCAAATAAATAATCTAACCTTACACCTAAAGGAACTAGAGAAGGAAGAACAAACAAAACCCAGTTAGCAGAAGGAAAGAAATCATAAAGATCAGAGCAGAAATAAATGAAATAGAAACAAAGAAAACAATAGCAAAGATCAATAAAACTAAAAGCTGGTTCTTTGAGAAGATAAACAAAATTGATAAACCATTAGCCAGACTCATCAACAAAAAGGAAGAGGACTCAAATCAATAAAATTAGAAATGAAAAGGGAGAAGTTACAACAGACACCACAGAAATACAAAGCATTCTAAGAGACTACTACAAGCAACTCTATGCCAATAAAATGGACAACCTGGAAGAAATGGACAAATTCTTAGAAAGGTATAACCTTCCAGGACTGAACCAGGAAGAAATAGAAAATATGAACAGACCAATCACAAGTAATGAAATTGAAACTGTGATTAAAAATCTTCCAACAAACAAAAGTTCAGGACCAGATGGCTTCACAGGTGAATTCTATCAAACACTTAGAGAAGAGCTAACATCCATCCTTCTCAAACTCTTCCAAAAAAATTGCAGAAGAAGGAACACTTCCAAACTCATTCTATGAGGCCACCATCACCCTGATACCAAAACCAGACAAAGATACTACGAAAATAGAAAATTACAGACCAATATCACTGATAAATATAGATGCAAAATTCCTCAACAAAATACTAGCAAACAGAATCCAACAACATATTAAAAGGATCATACACCATGATCAAGTGGGATTTATCCCAGGGATGCAAGGATTCTTCAATATACACAAATCAATCACTGTGATACACCATATTAACAAATTGAAGAATAAAAACCATATGATCATCTTAATAGATGCAGAAAAAGCTTTTGACAATATTAAACACCCATTTATGATGAAAACTCTCCAGAAAGTGGGCATAGAGGGAACCTACCTCAACATAATAAAGGCCATATATGACAAACCCACAGCAAATATTCTCAATGGTGAAAAACTGAAAGCATTTCCTCTAAGATCAGGAACAAGACAAGGATGTCCACAATCACCGCTATTATTCAACATAGTTTTGGAAGTCCCAGCCTCAGCAATCAGAGAAGAAAAACAAATAAAAGGAATACAAATTGGAAAAGAAGAAGTAAGGCTGTCACTGTTTGCAGATGACATGATACTATACATAGAGAATCCTAAAGACGCCACCAGAAAACTACTAGAGCTGACCAATGAATTTGGTAAAGTTGCAGGATATAAAATTAATGCACAGAAATCTCTTGCATTCCTATACACTAAGGATGAAAAATCAGAAAGACAAATTAAGGAAACACTCCCATTTACCACTGCAATAAAAAGAATAAAATACCTAGGCATAAACCTACCTAGGGAGACAAAATACCTGAATGCAGAAAACTATAAGAAACTGATGAAAGAAATTAAAGATGATACCAACAGATGGAGAGATATACCATGTTCTTGGATTGGAAGAATCAATATTGTGAAAATGACTATACTACCCAAAGCAATCTACAGATTCAATGCAATCCCTATCATGTTACCAATGCCATTTTTTATGGAACTAGGACAAAAAATCTTCAAATTTGTATGGAGACACAAAAGACCCCGAATAGGGCTTCCCTGGTGGTACAGTGGTTGAGAGTCTGCCTGCAGATGCAGGGGACACGGGTTCGTGCCCCAGTCTGGGAGAATCCCACATGCCGTGGAGCGGCTGGGCCTGTGAGCCATGGCCATTGAGCCTGCTCATCCGGAGCCTGTGCTCCGCAGCGGGAGAGGCCACAACAGTGAGAGGCCCGCGTACCGCAAAAAAAAAAAAAAAAAAAAAGACCCCGAATAGCCAAAGCAGTCTTTAGGGAAAAAAACGGAGCTGGAGGAATCAGACTCTCTGATTTCAGACTATACTACAAACCTACAGTAATCAAGACAATATGGTACTGGCACAAAAACAGAAACATAGATTAATGGAACAAGATAGAAAGCCCAGAGGTAAACCCACACATCTATGGTCAACTAATCTATGACAAAGGAGGCAAGGATATACAATGGAAATAATTGTATTTTCAATAAGTGGTGCTGGGAAAACTGGACAGCTACATGTAAAAGAATGAAATTAGAATACTCCCGAACACTATACACAAAAATAAACTCAAAATGGATTTGAGACCTAAATGTAAGACTGGACACTATAAAACTCTTAGAGGAAAACATAGGAAGAACACTCTTTGACATAAATCACAGCAAAATCTTTTTTGATCCACCTCCTAGAGTAATGGAAATAAAACCAAAAATAAACAAATGGGACCTAATGAAACTTAAAAGCTTTTGCAAAGCAAAGGAAACCATAAACAAGACGAAAAGACAACTCTCAGAATGGGAGAAAATATTTGCAAATGAATCAACGGACAAAGGATTAATCTGCAAAATATATAAACAGCTCATGCAGCTCAATATTAAAAAAACAAACAACCCAATCCAAAAATGGGCAGAAGACCTAAATAGACATTTCTCCAAAGAAGACATACAGATGGCCAAGAAGCACATGAAAAGCTGCTCAACATCACTAATTATTAGAGAAATGCAAATCAAAACTACAATGAGGTATCACCTCACACCAGTTAGAATGGGCATCATCAGAAAATCTACAAACAACAAATGCTGGAGAGGGTGTGGAGAAAAGGGAACCCTCTTGCACTGTTGATGGGAATGTAAACTGATACAGCCACTATGGAGAACAGTATGGAGGTTCCTTAAAAAACTAAGAATAGAATTACCATATGATCCCGCAATCTGACTACTGGGCATATACCCAGAGAAAACCACAATTCAAAAAGACACATGCACCCCAATGTTCACTGCAGCACTATTTACAATAGCCAGGTCATGGAAGCAACCTAACTGCCCATCAGCAGATGAATGGATAAAGAAGATGTGGCACATAGATACAATGGAATATTACTCAGCCATAAAAAGGAATGAAACTGGGTCATTTGTTGAGACGTGGATGGATCTAGAGAGTGTCATACAGAGTGAAGTAAGTCAGAAAGAGAAAAACAAATATCGTATATTAACGCATATATGTGGAACCTAGAAAAATGATACAGATGAACCGGTTTGCAGGGCAGAAATTGAGACACAGATATAGAGAACAAATGTATGGACACCAAGGGGGAAAAGCTGCGGGGGGGTGGGTGTGGTGGGATGAATTGGGTGATAGGGATTGACATGTATACACTGATGTGTATAAAATTGATGACTAATAAGAACCTGCTGTACAAAGAAAAAATGAAAAGTAAAAATAAATAAATAAGTCAAAATCAAAATCAATACAGAATAACCTGTATGAGTGGTCAATGTGCGGAACAGTTCAGTTGAGGAAGACATCAGAGTAGTTGGGAGAAATAAGGAGGGTTCATGGAGGAAGCAGGATTTGAACAAAGCCCTATACTAAGAAAGGGAAGAAGGTTTTAAAATGGGGTAAATAAAATGATCGAGGGGTGAAAGTGGGAATGGTTATGCAGTATTCAGGGAGTATTCAGGAGGCCAGGGGAAGGTACCTCTATGAAAGTAGAGGCAGTAGAGGGAGAAGTCAGGGCAAGGTAATGAAAGGTCTTGAGGGTTATGAGAGTCACACAGTGGGAAACTTTTTAAGATTTTTGAGGAAGATGGCATGAAAAGCAGAGTTTGGAGAGCATAGGTCTATGTCACAATATGTAGGGTGAAGCAGGAGACTAAATAGACTATTTCCATAGTTCATGTATAATGAGAAGATAGTAGCAACAGTGAGAATGGAAGGTTAGTGATGAATAATCCCAACAACGATGATGTACTTTTGAATACCTAATGGTTCTAAAAGCTCTAAATGTATAACTCACTTAATCCTTGTAACAACTCTATGAAATAGGCAGTAGTATCCTTTTGGATTCAAACCCAGCCTCTTTCACTGCATGGTCTTGGGTAAGTTACTTAAACACTCCGAGGCTCAGTTTCTTAAAGCATGATGTCCACCTATATATGTCTAGGTTCCTTATTTGGACAAAAGTTCCTTTAGGATGGAAACTTTGTCTTATATCTTTGTATTCCCAACACCTAGCATAGGACAAAAAACATTGGCCTTTGGTTTATATTTAGAACTTTTAATACTCAAATCTGTCACAACCACTTAGCAGAAACCTAACCACAATGAATCCAACAATCCACTTTCATCATGCCTATTTGGCTAAAGGCAAACAACCAGACAGATTATTTCCACAATAAATCCATAATCCCAAACTGTACTCCTCACTTGCCTGTCTGCTCATTCTCCCCTGATTAATACCACTATTGCACTACTCCACTCTCCCTTGAAACTCTGATATCCCTCTCACCCTTTACTCTCAAGTGAAGATCTAGCCTCCTGGTTGACAGTGAAAACAGAGACCATCAGGCTGAAACTCTGATCTGCCTACCCCTCTACACCCAACCTCTTCTTCTACCCTCCTGTTAGAGTGCAGAACGTGCCTGCCCCTGTCAAAGGCTCATATCTCTCTCTCTCTCTGTGGATGCCTTAGATCTCAACTACTCTGCCTTCTCAGGAAAACTGACCTTGTTTACTTTCCCACTGTTTCCTATATCTTCACTCTCTCTATAGGATTCTTCCTATCAGCATTTGAACATGTTCAGGTCTCTCCCATCTTAAGAAAGGAAGAAGGGAAGTAGAGACAGAGGGATGGAGGGACAAAGGAACAGAAAGAAATTAAAAGAAAATCCCCGAGTCTCAATTCCTCTTTAGTGACCTTTCTTATCTCTTCCTTATGGCCAAACTTTTAGTTGTGTAACATCACTATTCCCACTTCCTCATCTTCCATTCACTATTTAATCTACTTTAATCTTACTCCCACCCCCAAGTGCTCCCTCAAAATGGCTCTTATGGCACCAAGAATGCCAACGTTGATAGATTCACTTCTGGTCCTCTCAGCTGGATTTGACACAAATAACCACCCCTTCCCTTTTCCCTGATTTATAGGACAGCACATTCTCCTGATTTTTCTTAATCTCTCCGACTCTTCTTTCTTGGTCTCTTTCAATATTTTATCTTCTAACCAAATCTTCAACCCAGCAGTTCTTATGTATTCTCACTTCTTACTCAAACTCATCATGCCATGGTTTCAAACACTACTTTTAAGCTGACTACTCCCAAACCTATTATCCCCAATCCACATCTCTAGACATACATATCCAACCACATATGCAATATCTCCACCTAGATGTCTCATAAACACCTCAGAATCAACAAGTTCAATATCAAGTTCATGATCTTCCCCCACCAAACAGGTTCCTCCCTCCATCTTAGTAAATAGCAACCCTATTCACTAAGCCGCTCTTATTAAAACCCTGGAAATCATCGTTCCTTTCCTTCATATCCCATATTCAATTAACTACCAAGTTTTGTCAGTTCTACCTCCTAAATATCTCTGAAATCTATCCATTTCTCCCCGTCACAATGGCCCCCATGTAGCCTAGCCACCACCATTTCTCACATCACTGTAAGAGTCTCTTAATTCATTTCCCCACACATACTATTCCCCTACCCTCCCCAGTCCCTGTCCCCTCCATTTTCTCTCATGTAGCCATAATGACCTTTTAAAGTACAAATCAGATCATATCATTCACAGAATTAAACCCTTCAGTAATATCACACTGCTTTAAAATCAAAGACTAAAACCCTTAGTAATACCCTACAGGTAATATGACCTGGCACCTGCCTACTTCCTCAGGCTCAGATCACTAGTCTCCTCCTGGCTCACAGTGCTTTGAGTTCTTTCTAGTCCTTAAACATACCAGACTCCCATTCAGAGTCTTCACACCTGCTACTTCGTAACATGTATCCATTCTCTCTCCTCCCCAACCTTCTCAAATTTTAGGTGTCAGCTTTAATCACTGACCACTTCTATCTACTCTCCGCTGATCTTGAATGCTCAAGATCTGCATTCTTGTTATATGCTTTGGCGGCATCTGGGATTTTTTTCTTTGCAACACTTATCACACCTGAATTAAATAATTACTTTTATAACAATATGTTTAATGTCTGTTTCCCCTACCAGACTACAAGCTCTGCTCATTCACAGCTATATGCCTAGTTACTACCACTACCCTGCACATAATAGGTACTCAATAATTTTTTTTTTTAGTGAATAAGAAGCACTACATTTTCTGATCTCCAATGAAAGAGACTAAAACTATACTAAAACTATGTTGAACACTTCCAGATACATACCTCCAATCATAGGTAATATATATATATACATACCTATATGTCTATCTGCTTATATAAATTTTAAACAAACCAAGTATAACAAGATGAAGATTAGCAATTCAGAATTTGGGGGGCCAAAGCAACCTGGCAACCACTCTGGTGATGCTGAACAGCTCAATGAAACTACATCTCTTTTCAGTTTAAATTAAAGAAACTATGACTCTAAGTAAGAGGGAATCCATCAATTCTACTATTCAGGTTTCACAAATCACTGTATTCTTTACCTTGAGATAATAAAACTATATTATTTGTTTTATATTAGTTTTATATTATTAGTCCTTGACCCAGTAATTCCAAGAGGAAGTGACTAGAAAATAGAATTCTCATCAGATAACTCTATTACAGTTAAATGAATCAGCTTGCTGTACCACAGAAATAGCTTACTAATTTCTACCTTTGATTCTTTTTCTCCTTGTTATACTCCCCTCCTCTCTCAATCAATCCATGGACATTGATTCACCCTAAAGAGATGAGAAAGAATGTCTTGTTCATAATTCCACTTGTAGGTATTCTCTGATTAACCCCACCTTGCTCTGTTCCCTCCTTTAATTCAGCATCTCCTTCACTCTTTTGTTCTAAAATCCTATTGTACAATTTATAACACTCACATTGATAATTTTTTCCCTTTTTCTTTTTCTCAGTATAGATTTATTTTTATTTCCCCAACTACACTGATAGTTTAAGGCCTGGACTTTACCCTCCTTTTCCTTCAAATACCCTTTAACCAGCCCAATATTTAAGAATAGCATGTGCTTGCTAATTAAGCTTATTTAAATGAAAGACTGAGTCTATGTGAGTCAAAGAAAATACATTACTCTCCAGAAACAATTCCCTGCCACACACACACAAAGGACAACTGATTCCTTTAAGTTCACTCCTAAGAAACTCAGACATAATTTTCCATAGGTTCATCATTACACATAATGGTTCAATTCCCAGACCAATCTGAAAAGGCCTATAAAATCCACGAAGTACCTCACAACTGCAGAAATCATGCTTTTGAGCTACCACATCCAGCTCTACTGAGGAAAGGGGGTGGGGGGTAGGCAAGATCTAGGATGAGTTGGAGAGGAAATACGGATTGGGGAAAGGGGTTTCTGCCTCTTTTTATCTCTTTACCCCATTCCTTCACACAACAGTGAGGCGAGCTGGGTGTGCAGGTCACTGGTAGAATCAGACACAAAGCAGAGGAAGCAAGTTTCTGCCGTCTCCATACTGGGAAGCCTCCTGTAGGCAGTAGGGAATTCATGTGGAAATTCATATACAAATATGCCCATAATTGGCCCACAGATGCCCATCACTGTGCCACCAGAGTTTGGGGTAATTTTTTAACCTCTTAATTCCACAGAAACTACACAAATGAGGAATGTGTTTGCTGCCTCAAAAGATCCAAGTTTTGCTTCAGGACTCACGGTCATTCTGGCCACAGAACAATGCACCTAACTGCTTAAAACAGAATATGATGCCATATCATATCCTGCTGTAGTTGACAGGGACAAGTCTTTGGTGTTTTACTTTAAAATCATGGTGAGATATACTATATATATATATATGTATACACACACACACACACACACACACACACACATATCCCTTGCTATACCCAGTAGAAGTATGCCTGAAAAATACTACATGTAGGTCTACATTTACTTAAAGTACCTTGAAAAGTAGCTCTTTACAGAGACTGGCCACAGAATTTATTTAATGCAAATAAATTCCCTATTTTTGTAAAAAATACATATTTATGTCAAGTAATATCAAGCTGACAAAGTAGGATGCAACTATATATGTTTATATTTTGTCAAATCAACTATGATTTATGAAATAATTCCAACCACATTTTCCTGAGACTTTTTCTCCCAGTACAAGAGGAACTTTCCACTCCATAATCGCAAAGTCATTTCTCCTGTTTTTCCTTTACAAGGCATATCCAGCCCATACCTCATGACTCCCACCAGCCCTGACACTCTAATCCTTTCCTACTCTAGCCCCTTTAAGGTACTTAGGAACAAGGACATGTCTGTGCCTGCCTGTCTTCCTTCCTCCCTCCCTGCCTTCCTTTCTTTCTCTCTCTTTCTTTTAATTAAGACCCTCACAGCACCAACCACATGACCAGAAGAGCTCGAAGAGTACCAAGAGTGGAGGGCAGATTTACCCTTTTGTAAAATTTTAGTTCCCATTTACTGAGAACTGTTACTATGTGTAGTAATAGTTTTCTAAGAGTTCCTCTCATCCCCATCTTACAGATGAGACAACAGTTACAGAGAATATAACTTGCCCAGAGTACACCTCTAATAAGCAGAGAACTGGTCTCCTGGCAGACTGGCTCCAGACTGTATTAATGACTAAAATGAACTCTCATGCATTATCTCTTTTTATTTTTTTAACAGTCACATCTGGCAGCGGTTTTTCTCCATTCTACAGAGGAGGAAACTCCAAGATAGACTCCAAGATAATTAATCCAAGGTCCAACTACTAGAAAGTGGTGGATCTGAAAATGCCTGGCTACAGAGCTCAAGCTCCTTACCACCAGCACACTATAGTTTCCCCACTCCACCTGAGGTTTCAGGAAAGAGTCCTTCCTGGGAACTCCAGGTGGAGATGGGAAGAAGCTGTGGCAGGCTGGGGGGAAAGAGGTGATGAAAGGTAGAGTTGGGGTGCAGAAGCCCCAAGAAAACTAGTCATACCTATCTGCAAATATGTACCCAAAGATGCCCAACAGCAGCCATGGAAGCAAAAATCCAAACCCCACGCCCCATAATGCCACCCACTTTTCTGATGCCCCTAACTCCACAGTCCCAATCCAACCTCTTTTTCTCACAAAAGGGGAAACTGAACACCCTCCCCCCACCCCGAGTTAACCATCATTCCATCCTCCTCCCTTTCCAACAATCCACGCCAGAGGTCCCGGGTGTGCCTTCTACCCACCCCCACGGCTCGGCTGATGTTGTCCATCTTGCTGGCGACCTGTTGGAAGAGAGGATAGCAGGTCTGACAGAGGCGCACCGGCCGGGCGCCGCGCACTAGACACCCGGTCAGCTCTGCGCTGCTGTTGGCGAAGTCCAGCAGCAGCTCCCGGCACTCGGGATCCAGATCCGGCAAGTCTGGGGGTAGTGACAGTGGCCCCATGCTTCCGCCCTGCAGTAGAGCCAGGGACAAGTCCTCCACCTTCAGCAACTGCTCCTCCGACAAGAGGTCGTGGAGGACCCGGTGGGGACTGCTGCCCAAGGAGAAGGTGCCCAGAGCCAGCCCCGACCACAGCAGCGCCACCAGCAGCAGCCGCAGCAGCAGCAACGATGACCTCCGCCGCGCGACTGTCCGGTCCGGGTCCATCGCGGGGTTCACGAACCCCAAGGTACAGACCTCCACCTCTCCGCCCCAATCGGTGCTGCGGACAGCTGCCGCTTCCGGTTTCCTTGGGCGCAGGCCGCGAGCAGGGTCACGAGGCGCGCGCGTCACGGCCCCGCCTCCGGCGCGCGGCGCCCCGCCCCATTGGCTGCAGAGAGCCTCTCGCGCCGCGGGCCGGCGCGCGTGCGGGAGCGCGCACACAGGGGCGGTTTCGCGCTCCCAGCCTGTGGCAAGCGCCTGACCGAGGGGCGCGCGAGACCCGGTTGGCGTCAGCTGTGGAGGCCGGAGCTGAGGCTCGCCTGCCCTATGAATACAGGCGTCGGCCGCTTTGAGCAGTTAAATCTCGGGGGTCTTGCCCTCGGTTGCCCACCTCTTTAGGAGTTCGTTGAGTTCTAGAAGTCTGAGGAGTTATGTGCCACAGAAAGACGGACGGCCTCCGCCGTGGGAATTACGAGTGAGTTCTCTGAGAAAGCCTGCTGGCACGTGCCTTGCAGGTTTTTTTACTTGGTATTTCTTGGCATAATTTTCCCCCTCAAAATATTTGGAAAGAGTAATGACGTGTGTTGATTATTTTTGATAGTGGAGCCTAGCGGCTTAAAGCTTTTTTAAAAAAAAAAAAACTCATCTGTGTCAGCGCTGTCCGATAGACTTCCTGAGGTGATGGAAAGATTCTGTATCTGCGCTCATACAGTAGCCACTAGCCACTTGCGGCTGTGGAACACTCGTAATGTGGCTACTGCCACCGGGGAACTGAATTTTTAACTGTATTTAATGTGAATGTAAATAGCCCTATCTGGCGAGCGGTGCTGTGTCGGACAGCGCAGGTCTAAGTTCTCTCACTGTGTAGCCTGGTCCTTGGGTGGCTAATGTCCAGCTTTCCTTGCGACTGAAGGGGTTCCTGGGGTGCAGCCCAAGCCTGTATCCCAGTGCAAAAACCTGGAAAATCCTTGCCAAAGCGCTCAATTTCAAACTCCTATCCAGTTTCTGACAAGCCCAGGGCAATCTTTGGGGACGCTCGGAAAAGCTTCCTGATACCACTACTGGGCTGTAAAAAGAATTTAGCTAATGACCTGGAAAACGGTTTTCTGACAAGCGTATGCTAACAAATTTGGTAGAAAAATTATTTCCTGGCTGTTTTGTGTCATCCCGCTTTCGTTTTTGCCTTGTAAATTGCAGAGCTGCTGTACTAATTCCTATTCATCTTATGGTGCTAATTTATGTTTCTGAGAGTTGGTAGAGTTACTTTTTTAAGTCTGTTTGATTATTGTTTTGCGTTCCTAATGGGAAGGGAGAAAAGGCCCATAATTTCTTTAACATGCCTCTTTATTCTTTTACTATTACAAACAATATTGCAGGTAATAATCATATCTATACAAGGTTGGTATATGTTTAAGATAAATTCCTAGCAGTAGACTTGCTGGGTCAGAGAGTATGTGTATTTGTGATGTTGTTGATTGTGCTATATTACTTTCCACGGAGGTTTAATAATTTACTCATAATGGTTCCTAAAGAACTCTTAAAGAATGGTAATTCTAACATGTAGAAAGACCTAAAAGTTATAGGATGACATTTGAGAAAATTAAGACAACTTATTTTACTGGGGTGGCTAATGTCCAGGTTTCCTTAGGACTGAAGGAGTTCCTAGAGTGCAGCACAAACCTGCATCCAATGCAAAAACCTGGAAAATCCTGGACAAACCGCTCAATTTCAAACTTCCCTTCCTGGAGCAATTCCATCCTAAAGCTGTTAGATCAAGTAGCGTAAGGTTGGCCTCCATGCTTGGTGGGGTGGGGGTGTCAGAGGCCCAGAAAGGGCTGTCAGAGCACAGGCAAGACGAGGAAGACATGACCAGGGTGGGGGTGGGGGTATCCTGATGCAGGGTATTGGATCCTGAGTTGGGTAAGAAGGGTTTCCCTGTAAGGGAGGGTACAGCAGTGACTGGGAGTTTGCTTACCTTCAGAAGGATTGATCAAATAGGTAAATATATTAAGGATAATGGGAGTCTGGTTTCTCATTGTCCAAGAAGGGAGTTACAGATATGAAAAGTAGAATGAACTCTGTAGTGTTGGATTAGAATTAGCAATGTATGTATTATTAGTGGCTGCAAATACATATAGAAATAGATTGTGGCTTCTAAATGTCATTCCCCACTAAAAGGAATCAAGAATCCTTGGAGGAATAGCCAATTCTACCACTGGGGTAGGAAAAGCAGAAGTTTAGCCTGGATCATCATTTTGTACCAGAAAGTAAGGAAGTGCTGAGAGAATGATGGGGATGTGTCAAGAACACACAGAAGCCAGCTTAACTAGGCTCCCACTGGCCAAATCTGGAACAATATGAGCATCAAAATAAATAATGATGGTTAATGGGTCGTAAACCATTGAATAAAACAGGAAACCATGAACCTATAGTGATATATTTAAATAAATGAATAAGCTGAATGTTTCATGGGGATTAAAATATTTACATATAGTCAAAGTCATCTGCTAAAAAATGTATTAATTATAAATGGAAAAAATGAGTAAATTTACAGTGGAGAAGTCTGTCAGATCCCACATTAATCAAATGATCAACATGAACGTCATCATAATGGGACAAATAGAAATTGTATGCCACCTGATAGAATGCAGTTAGAAGAACATAGCACCAATTCTATTATATTCCTGCCAAAGATGCATAACCTGATTCTAATCATGAGAAAACATCAGATAAATCAAGTTGTTTCATTCTGCAAAATATCTAGCCTATAATCTATAGTGTTATGTCTACAAGAGTCAAGAAAAGATTGAGGAATTGCACCTGACATAAAGGACATTATTCAGACAACTAGCGAAATTTGAATGGGATCTGAGAATTAGAAGGTAGTAATATATAATGTTAATTTCCTGATTTTTATAATTGTATTGTGGTTATGCAAGAGAATGTTTTTATTTGTAAATATAAAATACACAGGAAAGCATTCAGGGGTGATAGGACATCAGGTCAGCAACTTACTTTTTTTTTGAGGTATAATTGATTTACAATATTGTGTCAGTTTCAGGTGTACAGCAAAGTGATTCAGTCATATATTTTTTTTCAGATTATTTTCCATTATAGGTTATTACAAGATATTGAATATTTTTCCCTATTATACAGTAAATCCTTGTTGCTTATCTATTTTACATACAGTAGTGTGTATCTATTAATCCCATACTCCTAATTTATCCCTCTCCCCCTCCCTTTCCCCTTTGGTAACCATAAGTTTGTTTTCTGTCTGTGAGTCTGTTTATGCTTTGTATATACATTCATTTGTATTATTTTTTAGATTCCACATGTAAGTGATATCATATAATATTTGTCTTTGTCTGACTTACTTCACTTAGTATGATGTTCTCTAGGTACATCCATGTTGCTGCAAATGGCAATATTTCATTCTTTTTATGGCTGAGTAGTATTCCATTGTATATATGTACCACATCTTCTTTAGCCATTCATCTGTCAGTGGATGCTTAGGTTGCTTCCATGTCTTGGCTATTGTAAATAGTGCTGCTGTGAACATTGGGGTGCATGTACCTTTTCAAATTAGAGTTTTTCATCTTTTCTGGATATATGCCCAGGAGTGGGATGGCTGGATCATATGGTAGCTCTATTTTTCGTTTTTTAAGGAACCTCCATACTTTTTTCCGTAGTGGCTGCACCAATTTACATTCCCACCAATAGTGTAAGAGGGTTCTCTTTTCTCCACACCCTCTCCAGCATTTATCATTTTTAGATTTTTTAATGGTAGCCATTCTGACCAGTGTGAGGTGATATCTCATTGTCGTTTTGATTCAGCAACTTACTTTCAGTTGGTTCTGGAAAGAAATGATTTGTACTGTGCTTCCAACTTTTTTGTAAGCTTGAAATTGTTTCAAAATTTAAAATACATTGTAAAAAAATTAGGGTACAGCAATGCAGTAGAATTCTGTGCATTTGACGTCTTATGTACCCAATGTGGAACAATTGCCAACATAAATTAAATAGAAAAAAAGAAAGTGTCAAGAAAAAGAATTTTTAATCCTCATGCATACATATGCATAGACTGTCTCCAGAAGGATACACTAAGTGTGGTCACTTTGATAGAAGAGGAATTGAATTGAGTAGTATGGGAACAGGGCTAGAAGAGAGACTGTTCATTGTAAACTTTATTTTAAATTTTTGTTCCATGTGAATATTATTCTTACTCAAAAAATTAATAAAAATGAAAAGATAGTTTCTTAACTTGTCAGCTATCAGTGAGTTCAGGGCATTTGTGAATCCTATGAAACTTTTTCATGGAATTTTGTATGTATGTATATCTTTCTGAGAAGAATGACATAACTTTCATCATAGTTTTTTGTTTTTGTTTTTGTTTTTGTTTGCGGTACACGGGCCTCTCACTGTTGTGGCCTCTCCCGTTGTGGAGCACAGGCTCCAGATGCGCAGGCTCAGCGGCCATGGCTCACGGGTCCAGCCGCTCCGCGGCATGTGGGATCTTCCTGGACTGGGGCACGAACCCACGTCCCCTGCATCGGCAGGCAGACTCTCAACCACTGCGCCACCAGGGAAGCCCAAGAGTCTAGACTTTGAGCTTTATACAATGACAACATGGGACTTTGGAGCTGTTTCCCATGGAGGGGAATGAGTGTATATTGCCTGCAAGGAGGAAAGTGAACCAGTTATTTAGGTGAGCTGTGGTAGTCATTAATATTTTTCACTAAATATTTCCAGTGTTTCTCCTGTGCACGTAATAGGATTGCATTTTGCTGTGCCCTTGAAGTTTGTCCTGACTTGAAGTTAGTTTAGCCATTTGACTTAATTTGGCCAGTAAAATGTGAGCAAGAATGACAGGTGGAAGCTTTAGAGATGAGTGTATGATTCACCAGGGGTCCCACCCACCTGCCATCACAATGACTAACACTTTTCTAAATGATGGAAATTCTGTTGGCCTAAGTGAGAAAGCATGGAACAGAACTCCCAGCTGACTGACTTGTGATGGACGTGCAACTTGAATGAGAAATAAACCTTTGTTTTTATAAGTTACTAAGATTTAGGGATTGCTTTTTACCCCAGGAAAACCTAATCATCTTAATATATATTTATTTGCTGATTTTCTCCCCACTATTTTCTCTGGTTCTCTCTCTTTGGATCTCTTTTTATTTGGATGTTAGACTTTATTGAGGAAATTGCTCAACTTCCTTCAATATCCATCCTCTTCTTCCTTTTAATAACTCTCTCCTGAGTTTTGACGGCATAGGCAGGACTACATCCCCCAGCCTCCCTTGCAGCTAGATGTAAACAGAAGTGATACATGTACCTTATGAGTCATATCTTTAAGTTTTGACTTTTATTGACCTCCTTCCTGCTAGTTAGGGAATGTTAACAACTGAAACAGCAGCCCTGGCTACAGGGATGGATATGGATGTAACATGTTTGGCATGACAGAGCCAGCTGGTCATAAAGCAGAGCCATTTACCTACCCTAGGCTACAGAGAAATAAACTTCTTTGCTATTTAAGCCACTATATATTGGAGTCTCTTTGTTATAACAACTTAAGCTGCTTCCTAATATAGTCCCCCTAGGCTGTTACTTTAATTTTCTCATCTTCTATGTCCTCTCCTATTTTTCCATTTCTGTGTCTTTTAACCCTACTTTCTGGAGATTTCATTACCTTTGTTTTCCAGTGCTTCTTCTAAGTTTTCATTTCTGCTGCTACATTTTTAATTTCCAGTAGTTCTTTTTTTGTAGATGCTATATGCTCTCTTTAAAGTTTTCTTCTTCCTCATAGCCTGGTTCCTCCAAGCTGCTTTTTTCTTCATTTTTCCTTGGATTTCTGGTGAACTTTGGCTCTTTCTGCTTATATTTAAGAGAGAGGCACTACAAAGCTGAATGGAAGTTCATGGAAAGGGCTTTTTGACTGTAGGGATCACTATAGGCCAGTAGTTATCAACTGGGGACAATTTATCCTCCTCCACTGGGGACATTGGCAGTGTGTAGAGACATTTTTGGTTGTTACAACAGGGGGAGGAGTGTTGCTGGTATCTAGTGTGTAGAGACCAGGACTACTAAACATCTTACAATGCACAGAATGGTCACCCAAAACAAAGAACTGAAAACATAAATATTTTAGATCTTTTCTCTTGTGCAGATCACGCTCTTCAGAGAAGACTTGCCAATATGCTATCTGGCTGCCAGCATTCTGAGATCCTAGCAATGGAAAAAGACTCAGTCTTTGCACTCTGTTAGTAAACCTTTATTTAATTACCCTATTTTTAGTAAAACACTCCTGCCCTCAAATATGCTTGTGCCTCTTGGTCCAGACTCCCTCTGTTTCACTTTCTCCAGAGATCAGAACTTCAGGGGTATTCTGATGGAATCAGAGTGAGACAGAGTTGCAGGGAGGGTATTGTAAACAAACTTTCAAACATCATCTTCTTTTTAGCTCCTCCACCTACATTTTCAGAGATACCTGAGGTCCCCCACTTCCTGGGTTATTTGAGAGTTCTATAATGTAATTCACTTGCTTTTTTTTTCCCTCCCACTGCAGGCTTAGGATTTAATTTTCCTGGTTCTGCTAAGTCAGTTATCATTAGTCCATCTGCTTTCCAGCTTCCAGTATTCTTATTTTGTTTTCTTCCCTCCTGTTGTCTATGTCCTTGTGTGTCTTTTAAAAAAAATCCTTTTACTGTCATTTTGGTGAGATTTCAGGAAGAAGCAGATCTAATCATGCATTCAACTTGCTATCTTAAATGGCAGTTTCCCCTGTTTTACCTCACTCTTCGTTAAAGTAATTAGAATGTGTCTCTTATTCACCACCCCCCACTCCCATGAGATGATAACCTCATGGAGAATGTGAACTGTGTCCTATTTATATTTGTATACTCAGAAGTACCTGGCCTTAATAGGTACTCAGTACATTCACTACACTGAACTTATGTAATGCAAATTCACATCTGCTTTAAATGCTTTTTCCATTAATATATCAGTGGAAACTTATACTTCTATTTTCCTAATTCTTTAATATGCAAAAATGCAATAAGTTAACTCCTAATGTCCGTAAACTTTGCATGCATGACTAAAATGACCTGAACACGTGGAACACATAAATCATGTTGTTCATTCATGACACTTCGCAGAGAGTCTCATGTACTCACTCTGGTGGCCAATCTCATTTCCAAATCTCCTACTCCTAAATAGAGTATTTTATAGCCTCTGCGTTAGAAGATATTTTTAAAACAGTGAAGTTTAATTACATTTACCTGACAGACTATCTGATTGTAAATGTATATTTCTAACAGATGAATCTTATTAGGACTTCATGTTTGTATCAATATATTTTAAATAAATACCTGCTCAATAAAGAAATGAATAGAGATACACATTAATAT
Source organism: Leucopleurus acutus (assembly GCF_964270905.1). Lineage (NCBI taxonomy): Eukaryota > Metazoa > Chordata > Mammalia > Artiodactyla > Delphinidae > Leucopleurus > Leucopleurus acutus. The sequence continues at coordinate 50,895,859 of NC_139157.1, read as the reverse complement.
GTGTGTTCAGTATTTGTACATTATCAGTGACCAAATTCTGATCGCCGAATCCATGTCCTAATATAACAGGAAAATCTGGTTGTTAATTAGATACCTAATACATGATGCTGTTTCTCCCATTGCTAGGATTCACAGGTCCAGGACTCAAGGGGTAGAAATGGGAGTGTCACCACTAACTATCACCCCTAGTGACTTAGCAGCAAAATTTTTGCTTCCTGTCCATGTGGCCTTATGTTTTGCTAGCTTAGAGGTCTTAGTTCCAAAAGGTGGAATGCTTCCACCAGGAGACATAATGATTCCATTGAACTGGAAGTTAAAACTGCTGCCTGACCACACTGGGCTCCTCATGCATTTTAATCAGTAAGCAAAGAAGGAAATTTCTGTGTTGGCTGGGGTGACTGATCCTGACTACCAAGGGGGACTTGAACTACTGCTTCACGATGGAGGTAAGGAAGAGTATGTCTGGAATATAGGAGATCCCTTAGTATCACCATGCCCTGTGATTAAGGCCAATGGAAAAATACAACAGCCCAATCCAGGCAGGACTACTGATGTCCCAGACCCTTCAGGAATGAAGATTTGGGTCACTCCACCAGGTAAAGAACCATGATCAGCTGAAGTGCTGAAGACAAAAGGAATACAAAATTGGTAGTGGAAGAAGGTAGTTATAAATACCAGCTGTGACCACATAACTAGTTATAGAAATGAGGACGTAATTGTCATGAGTACTCTTCCTTATTTTGTTATGAGTATGTGTGTGTGTATCTCAAATATCATTGTTTTCTTCCCTCTCTTATTCCTTTATCATATAAAATAAGATATATTGGCTTTATGTCATAGTATTTAAGTATTGTTAATTTTACATCGTAGAATTTAAGTTATGGGATATCAAGGAAAAGAGTAAACACCATTCCAGGACATTACCTCCTCTTCTGTGGAAGTGGTTAGTGTGTTTCTGGCCATATGCAGTATAGTTGTATCATGGTGGGTAGAATTATGACCTTGTTATTGTCTTTATTTAGAGTTTAAGCTTGTTTTAAGGAGTTGCACATGGGTGCCAAGTTTACAAGGGGTGGATTTGTGATGGTTAATTTTATGTGTCAACTTGACTGGGCCATGGGGTGTCCAGCATTTAGTCAAACATTATTCAGGTTGTGTCTGTGATGGTGTTTTTGGGTAAGCCAACACTTGAATGAGCACAGTGAGTAAAGCAGATTGCTCTCCCTAATGTGGGTAGCCTTATCCAATCAAGCAGAGACCTAAAGAGAACAAAAGGGTTGAGTATGAGGAAACTCCTCCTGCCTCACTGCTTTGAGCTAGGACGCTGACTTTTTTCCCTGCCTTTGGACTTTAACTGCAACATTAGCTCTTCTTGGGTCTTGAGCCTGCCAGCTTTCAGATTGGAAGTTACACCATCGGCTCTCCTGCTTCTCAGGCCTTCAGACACAGACTGTAACTATACATCAGTAACTATACCCACTACAGATCTTAGGACTTCTCAGCCTCCATAATCATGTGAGGCAATTTCTCATAATAAATATCCCTCCCTCCTCCCCATGTATATCTGTATATCTATATCTATATTATATCTCCTTTTGGTTCCATTTCTCTGGAGAACCCTAATACAGATACCTAATTATAAATAGAAAGGTGATTGCACTATTTTAAAAATCTTGTTAATTATTCAATTCTTATTAATAACCATATACTATAGATTTTATGTATCTCTTGGCAGTTTCAAAGTATGTTTTATTATTTATTGTTTGTTATCCATTATTAGATTTCCTGGGATACATAGATAGCTAGAGAAATAAATAAGGTGCTATTTCTATACAGTATGCCTTTTTAAATATCATAATTTAAGTATTCTTTGAAAGTTAAGTCATACTCACTGTGTACATGGCAACAGAAGCAGGAGGAAGCAAATGTTACAAACAAGGTAAAATGTATGAATGTCCATGTCTCAGAGAAATGGATGTTCTTCAGTTTACCTATGACAACATTTGGAGCAAGTACCACTTGTCATCCCTTACTTGAAGATCCAGCCCATGTTAAATTGTTTGCTTTCCCTCTTTTGTAAACTATTTTATTTTCCTTCCAATTCTAATTCTGCCCAATTGCTCTATTCAAGTAAAGTCACTTAATCTCCCCTGTTCTGATTGATATTTTAATTATTCAGTTATTTCCAGCTGCGTCCACCTCAGCTTTGTATGAAGAATGGAAAACTATGCTTTCTATATTTGAATAATAAAACTATGGACTGGGTCATTTTTTTTTCTCTCCAAAATTAGAGAAATAAATTACCCACACAAAAACAACTGTTCTGCTTTTCTGAGTACCATGGAGGAGAGAGTTGCCTATCTGTGTTCCCTTTGTTAGTCTGCTAACATTTCAAAGGGTATGGCAACTATTTAAAATAATTACTTGGTTTTACAGCAAATCAATCAGTCAATCTTGGACTTGTCAGATGTGAACTAAGATATCATTTTGACTCTCCTGGGTACCTGGCTTGTATTCCTAGATCTTCAGAGACAGAGATTCTCTGTGCATTTGAGAATAACTACTGGCTGATCTGATAGAGGCAATAATGTGACTGTGGGACTTGACAATAGGCTTCCATCAAGACAGTCTGTCTGTTGGGTCTCTTTTGATTTCAAGAAACAAAACCCAACTCAAGTTAACTTAAGCAAAAAGTGGAAAATATATAAGGATCAAACCAAGGCCATGTCTCAGGATGGGACTGAAACTATGCACCAGACACTCTCTCTGTCTTTGCCCACTTTATGTATCTCTTTACCCAGTCTTCATGGTAGAAAATATGGCTGAACAAACTCCAGTTTTTATATCTCATGCATTAAAGATTTAAACCTAGGCAAAGACCAGATCTTTTACTCCCAATTTGAAGTTTTCCAAGGATGAATCTCTGTTCAGCCCAAACTGTAGCCAGGACAAAAATTAGGGTTCATAATTTATACCCATGGCTGCTTGGAGGCTATCCTGTGACCATGAAGATGAAAGGGAAAGGGAGAAGTTTGCAGAGAAGGGAGGCTGGATGGCACACTTAATAGGTATCTACTGTAAGGCCCTCCTCATGGAAAATTGATCTTAAACAGTAGCCTACTGGAGTCCATGCTGTGGAAAAGGAAGTGGATGGTATTAAGGTATGTTGGGTAAAAGGAGGAATTTTGAGGCAATTGGGCTTTTGGGGGGTCACTTCAATATATACCATAAGTATGTTTTTTAAAAATATAGCTCATTATTTGAACGATTCTTACACAAAGAGATTTAATTGACTGTAGCAAATTTATTCCTGGATTTTGAGCCATCTTCAAATTCAAATGTATGTTAATTATCCAGGTCAGCTTTGCAGAGATTCAACTCAGTTATCATAGTGCCTGAAATGACCATAATGGACAAGCAGTGACTCAGTTGTTTTTGTCCTGTAAACCAGTGGGTTCCAGCCTGAGATCCCTAGACATCTAGGAGTCCGTAAGGGAAGAATTGAAGATCCATAAGCTATTTGCACTATTTCATAAAGTCGAAAGGAAATCATATACTTACCTGACACAAAGCTACCTAAAACATCAAGTTTCTCTGTTTTAGAATGGAATTATATCAAGTCAGGGCAGCAAGTCTGTTTTTCCATGCTGATCTTAAGCTCTGGTTTAATACATAGATACAGATATCAATATTGATATATACATATACAGTGATTGGTTAAATAAATTCTGGGTAAATGAATTCCGTCCTGGGAGAAATGTGATTTTAATAAATGTATATATGGCTGCTATTATTCTGTTTATAATATAAAGACTGTAGAAAGAGAAATTTAAAGCTCAAGATTACTAAAGTCATCTTTCCTGGAGATCTATAAACATGAGATAATTAGCCAGCTCTCTGAAATAATGATCTCTGGAAAATCCTTCTACTTTCCTCTTAAAAGATATTAAAATATCATCTACCCCATTATTAGAAGGTATATTGATTAGGACACTACCATGCCTTAATGACAGAGACCTGTGGGTAATAAGTTGTTTTCAGAAATGCTCTCCCTTTAGAACATGAATTCTAGATCATCCTGTGAATATCAAGACCTTGGATGTTTAGGATTTCCTGCAAGTCCTCATCTCCATAATGATCATAAGCACTTGGTTATTTCTCTGCTTCATCCCATGATTAGGTCCTGGACCCAGATGTAACAATAAAATGGATAGGAAAAATTTCTAAGACCCTAATTCTCTACTTGTAGCCCTTAAAGCCCTAGGCAGTTATACATATAGTTGCCTGAAATCCACTTTGGAACAAAGCCATTCCTCTTCCTATAGCCACAACATGTCAGTAGGGTATTTTCAGCAGCCTTGAACTCATCTCTCTCACCTCACCAAGACTCAAACCTCTACACTAAGTGGCTATTCCATTCTACCTTTCAGAAAATTAATTAATCCCAATTAAAATGAGAAAACCCATAATTGCAACATCATCTTTAAATGTACCCTCTACTTCAGTCTTAGAAATGATACATCTAAGTTTGAAAAGAAGTTAATGGGATTTAAAGCAGTATTGAAGACACAAATTCTAACAGGAAATATTAGTTTTCTAAAGCATTGTTTTAAATATAAAGCTACAAAAAATAAATAAATATAAAGCTACATATTTATTCAAAATTGATTCATATATGATGGACAAATCACTTCCCAAATGTGCTCCTTTGTAAAGCTATGAAAAGCAGGGAAGAGAAGTAGGTAGGACATGCATTAATGAGTGTAAGGTCTCCTCACCCTTAAATACTTGTACAGGATGTTCGTTTTAAAACAAATGTAGTGAAAATTCCCCTTTTCTTCCTTGAAGCATCTGTGAGTCTTTCTTTAGATAAAATGAGCTTTTTTGGTGAGCACATGACAAGAAAGAGGTTCAGTGTAACAAGCAATCATGTTATTTTAAAAAGCTCCATCTCAAATTAAGTTTACATATGGCAGCTTTTTAGAGAGGCTGGGTTGCAACATGTGAAAAATTTTAAAGTGTGACGTTTCATTTACAGATTCAGAGTAGCTTTCAATTCCTGTACTAGTGTGCTTCTAATTAAATCTTAATTGTACCATTCATTATGAATTGAAAGAAACACTGATACACTGGATTTTCTACAAGAGGAACACAAGATGGCCCTCATAAAATGGCTGGCTAGGGCTTCCCTGGTGGCGCAGTGGTTGAGAGTCCGCCTGCCGATGCAGGGGACACGGGTTCGTGCCCCGGTCCGGGAAGATCCCACATGCCGCGGAGCAGCTGGGCCTGTGAGCTATGGCCACTGAGCCTGCGCGTCCGGAGCCTGTGCTCCACAACGGGAGAGGCCACAACAGTGAGAGGCCCGCGTACCGCCAAAAAAAAAAAAAAAATGGCTGGCTAATCCAAAGAAAAGGAATAAAATGTGGAAATGATCCTTAAAAGTAAGGCCTAACATTTGAAGTTGCATGATTATTAAATTATCACAAATAATATCTTTTTTATAGGCCCATATGATTTAAATATATATGATTAGTTATAGAAAATCACCAGAACGCATGAGGAGCAGTAAGTAGGTAGCAAATGTAATGAAAATGACACATCCATTAATTTAGTTGCTACTTTATCATATACCAACTTAATATATCCTTGTGAAATAAACATTTTTAAAGTTGGTTTATCTTATGGTCAGAAGAAGAAAGGACCAAAAATGTAAGTAGCCCAATGCTGCTTTCTCACAGAACAGGAGTTTTGTCTGAATTGTAGGATAATTACATTTGTCTCATTACACCTCTTTGGCATGTGCTTGGGTAATTTGAATTTTCAATGTAGCATGAAATAATTTTCAAAAATAAATCAATGCCCCTTCCAGTTTTAATTCCTCCTGTCTATAGAGCCATCATTCCTGAAATCTGGTGATTTCGAATTTAGAATTTAAATGAGCTCACTCTCTTTTCCATTATCTCCTACAAACAGCGCTATAGAGAATAAATGAAGCAATAACTTAAAAAATACACCAAGAAAGGCTCCAACAACTTTGTGGAGCTGAAGTTGAAATCAAAAGGTGTATTTCTGATATCCAGAGAGCTGGAAGATAGCATCTCAGCCCTAGGTTTTTTGATAGTCTGGGATTGGCCATTTATTCTTTTTTGAGATATAAAGAAAATACAGAAAAACACAATGATGTACCAAACACCCATGTATCTGCTACCCAGATTTTAACAAATAACATTTTGTAGTGTTTGTTTAAAGTCATTTTTATAAAAGTAATTTTTAAAATTCTCCTTTGTTTTTCCTCTAATCCCATTCCCTCCTACTCCTTCCTCCCCAGTCCAGGCTGTAACCCTCATAATTTGGTGTGAGTATTAGTATCTATTACTGCATAACAAATTACCCCAAAAGTTGGTGACTTAAAACAACACCATTTATTATCTCACAGTTTCTGTGTGTCATGAATCCGTGCGGTTTAGCTGGATCCTCAGGCTCAGGATCTTTCACAAGGCCTCAGTCAAAGTGTCACCTGGAGCTGCAGTCATCTCCAGGTTCAACTGGGGCAGAATCCACTTCCAAGTTCACTCAGTGGTTGTTGGCAGGATTCAGTTCCCTGAGGACTGTTGTACTGAGGGCTTCAGTTCCTTCCTAGTTCTTGGCTAGTGGCTGTCCTCAGTTCTTTGCTACAAGAGCAGCTCACAATATGAAACTTGCTTCATCAAAGCTAGAAGAACCAGAGCCAACAAAGGAGAAGTCACAGTTTTTTATACCTCATCTTGGAAGTGACCTTCTATCACTCTTTTCATTACAAGCAAGTCACTAAGCCCAGGCCAAACTCAAGGGGAGGAAATTATAACAGAGCATGAAATCTAGGAGGCAGGATTCATTGGGGGCCATCTTAGGGGCTAGCTAGTGTGTATCTTTCCATCTAATTTTTATATATTTTTGTATAAATATCTATCAATGAATATTTTATATATATAAATATGTACAATGTTACATATGTTTTCAATTTACAAAAATGGTTTCATAATGTGTGAATTATTATGCATCTTGCTTTTTTCATCTCAATATTATTATTTTTTTATTTTTATTTTTTTTGCGGTATGCGGGCCTCTCACTGTTGTGGCCTCTCCCGTTGTGGAGCACAGGCTCCAGACGCACAGGCTCAGCGGCCATGGCTCACGGGCCTAGCCGCTCCGCAGCATGTGGGATCTTCCCGGACCGGGCCACGAACCCGTGTCCCCTGCACCAGCAGGCGGACTCTCAACCACTGCGCCACCAGGGAAGCCCCATCAATATTGTATTTTTGACATCTATTCATATTGATCTATTTAGTTCCTTTTAACCACTATTCAATATTCAATCTATGGATTACCACATTTTACTGAAAATTCTACTCATTCATTTTCCTATTAATGGACATTTGTTTCTTTTTTTTTTTTTTGGTGTTACTAATGAAGTGACAATGAGTCACAAGGTAATGAGTATCTTTGCATGTGTCTCTTTGAGTACATAAGCAAGAGTTTATAAAAACCTAGGAGTTATTTAAATATTATTGCCTACTTCCAAATTGTTCTCCTAAAGTGATTATACTTGTTTATACTTATGCTAGTAGTTTAAGAGATTTACCTTTACTCAACTTGCATGCCAATCCTTAGTTGGTAATGATACATGAAATCTCATTGTTATTTTACTTGTTTTTTCCTAATAACCGATAAGGTTGAGCATCTTTTCACATGTTGATAAACCATTTGGATTGCCTAGTCTCTTCATTCTCTGTTCATACACTATGGCCATTTTCCTATTGAGTTACTTGTGCTTCTTATTACACTTTGATTATATGTCTTCTGTCATACAAAAAAAAATGTTAATGTAGCCAAATTTTAGTTCCTTGCCTTTATGATTTATTGTTTTTTTTCTAGTTTAAGACACCTTCTGTGACCCAAGATTCTAAAGATATTGCCTATATTTTCTTCAAGCAGTTTAAAAGTTTTGGTTTTTTACACTTGGAGCTTTCTTTAATCTATTTGAAATTTGCTTTTGTGTTTTGTGTGAAGTAGGGATCTTAATTTTCTGTATGGAAAGTGAGTTGTTCCAATCTTATTTATTAACTCATCCATCCTTTCACCCCTGATTTAAATATCACTTCTGTTATAGATAAATATCTTTTAAAGGCACGAGTCTATTTCTGGAGTTTCTGTTTCACTCAGCTGATCTCTTTGAACACTCTTGAACCAGTACCAAACTATTTTAATTGCTAAAACTTTATAATTACTAAGTATTTTAAAGAGTAAGTCCCAGGCTTCCCTGGTGACACAGTGGTTAAGAATCCACCTGCCCGTGCAGGGGACGCAGGTTCAAGCCCTGGTCTGGGAAGATCCCACATGCTGCAGAGCAGCTAAGCCCGTGCGCCACAGCTGCTGAGCCTGCGCTCTAGAGCCCGTGAGCCAGAACTACTGAGCCCGCGTGCCTAGTGCCCATGATCCAAAACAAGGAGAAGCCACGACAATGAGACACCCACACACTGCAACAAAGAGTAGCCCCCGCTCGCCGCAACTAGAGAAAGCCCGTGCGCAGCAACGAAGGCCCAACGCAGCCAAAAAATAAATGAATTAAAAAAAAAAAAATAAGGCCCACCTCCTTGTTCGTTTTTTTCAGAATTTTTGGGGATATTTTTAGATATTTACTCTTCCATTTGCATTTTAATCAATTTCTCAAGTTGCGTAAAAATCCAGGTGGGATTTTTATTGGAATTATGTTAAATTTAGACATCAAATTTTTGGAAATCGACATATCCTGAAATTGAGTCTTCCCAAACAAGAACATAGTATGTGTCTCCATTTTTAACAAGGTTTCCTTATATCCTTCATAATATGCTATAGTTTTCTTCTTAAAAAATGTATACATCTTTTGTTAGATTTAGACCCAGGTACCTTATAGTATGTTTACTATAGTGAATAGTATCCGTTTTTCCTATTAGGTTTTTAATTTTTTATTGCTGATTTATAGCAATGCCATTGATTTTTATGTTATAAACTTTGTGAATTTTACAAGATTGCCTATAAAATACCTTAGATTTTTCATGTAGATTATTGTAGCATCTTCAAATAACAGCAGTTTTTACTTTTTCTTTCTGGGTGGACATTTGTCATTTGTTTTAGCCATCCAGCATCTGAACTCCTTTCTGTGTTTAAGGAAATTTCCTGCTTTATGAGTCTGGTTGTAAGACAAAGACTTCTTCCTCTGTAGGAGCTTAAAATATTCCAAACTTCCCTCCCAGCCTTCCTTGCAGCTGAGGAGCAGGCATTTAATGATACTGTAGTGGTGACAGCAGTGAAGTAACAGTAGTGATAGAGCAGAGCTGGCATCAGTGTTAGCAGGGGTAGCAGTTGCAGTCAAGTTGCAGGAGCAGAAGTGACAGTGATCTAACAGTAACAGGGCTCAATGGTGGCAGCAAAGGATTCCTTGTCAGACTATTTCTACAGCGTGTTATGGGTACTTCTGGAAATTCAGCCTTAAGCCTGGTTTTTCAACTCTCCCAATGATTCTGTGAGCTGCCAAATATTCTTGTAACAAACTCTTTCTGCTTAATCAGCCAGAGTCAGCAGCATCTGTTGCTCGTAACTAAGAACGGTAAAGTATATATTTTTGGATCTTAAAGCTCTTATTCTTTTTTAAAAAAATCTCAGTGGATTTGCAAGGATCTCCAGTACAATGTTGAATAATAGGAGTGATAGTATTGAGTATTATCATGTTCCTAACTTTATTTTTCAAATATTTATTTATTTATTTATTTGGTTATGTGGGGTCTTAGTTGTGGCAGTCCGGTGCCTTAGTTGTGGCTCACGGGCTCCTTAGTTGCAGCAGGCAGGCTCCTTAGTTGTGGCTCCAGGGCTCCTTAGTTGTGGCTTGCCAGCTCCTTAGTTGCAGCACATGGGCTTCTTAGTTGTGGTATGTGAACTCTTAGTTGCGGCATACATGTGGGATCTAGTTCCCCGACCAGGAATCGAACCCGGGCCCCCTGCATTAGGAGTGCGGAGTCCTATCCACTGCACCACCAGGGAAGTCCCTCATGTTCCTAACTTTAAAAGGCAATGTTTCTGAAGTTTAACCACTCAGCATACTGTTTGTGTATGTTTTTAGTAGATACCAAATAATCAGGTTAGGGAAATCCTCTTCTATTAATATTTTACTGAGAAGTTGTTTTTTGTTTTTTGGGGGGTTTTTTTGCGGTACGCGGGCCTCTCACTGTTGTGGCCTCTCCCGTTGCGGAGCACAGGCTCCGGACGCGCAGGCTCAGCAGCCATGGCTCACGGGCCCAGCCGCTCCGTGGCATGTGGGATCTTCCCAGACCGGGGCACGAACACATGTCCCCTGCGTCGGCAGGCGGACTGTCAACCACTGCGCCACCAGGGAAGCCCTACTGAGAAGTTTTTTAAAATCATGAATGGGGACTGCATTTTATCAAATGCTTTTAAATGTATCTTTTGAGATAATCATACAATATTCTTAATATGTGAATTAAATTAATAGTTTCCTAAAGTTATCATTTTTGCATTCTTATTATAAATCTTATCTTATCTTTTTAATACAATGCTATATTCAATTTTCTAATGATTTATTTAATATTTTGCGTTTGTGTTCGTGAGATTAAAGTTTTATTTTCTTCTACTCTGCTTTGTGTGTCAAGGTTATTCCAGCTTCATAAAGTGAGTTTGGTAGCTTTCCCTCTTTCCTATTCTCTAGGACAGTTTGCAAAGATAGAATTTTTCTTTCTTCAAGGATTGGTAAAACTCACCTATGCCTGTATATTAATCATGTTTTTTATTTTTGGTATTCTATGATGCCTTGACATCTTGGGGCCTTATGTACTTGAGGAGAGACTGCTCCTTCCTGGACTAGCTATTCCTAGAGATAACATAATTTGCCTTTGAACATATCTTTGTTGTGCAAACCAACCAATCCTGAGTCTATAACTTCCTCCTTTTATCAGAGTGCTGCAGTCTGGGACTTTTATCCCCCTGTGGTAAATCACCCTAGGGCCAGGTGCTAGACAACTAGGGACTACCCCTTTATAGCACAGAGCCTGCCAAAATTATTCAAACTATCCAATTCTAAATGTGCTCAGTTTGCCTGCCATGCCTCACCCATTGCTTCCCACCAAAAACCACAATAAAGGATCTGGGCATGCTTTCCCCCTTGCTTCTTCTGCCTCTTGATCATCCCTGGTGCTTTCCTGTGTGGCCTCCCTGCTTGGTGTGCTGTGCCTTCTATTTTTAGGGATCTGAAAGTATAAAAACTTCTTCTTTCATGACAGTAATTTTTGTGTCTTAATGTCTTACTACCTGATTAAGACAAATCCTGGGTACATTTTAAAACAGCCTTGTACCTTTTAGAGGAGTAAGAGTTTTTTTATGCCAGTAAAATTTTCTTAACAGTTATTGCTCTATTAAGTTTTTCTGTTTCTTCTTCAGTGAGTGTTGGTGATTTTTATTTTTCTAGAAAATTGACTATTATATCTGTTTTCAGACATACTGGCAAAATTAATAAAATGTTCCTGATTTTTAAAATATTTACAACTTCCATAGTTATGTTGCCTTTTAAAATTTCTAATATTGTTCACTTAATGCCATTCTCTTGTTTTCTTGATTACTTGATATAAAAGGTATGCCTATTTTATTGGTCTTTTCAAACAAACTGCTTTTGGTTTTATTAATCATCTCTTATTTTTCTGTTTTCATTTTAATTTCTGATTTTATCTTTATTTTTTCTTTTATTCTACTTTCTGTAGATTTTTTTGTAGCTTCTGGAGTTGAATGCTTACTCCATTTAATTTTACTTTTTCTTATTTTCAAATATGTTCTCCACTCCCCAAATTTTTTCCATGTTAAAAGAGCCCAATTAGTGTAATACTCCTGGCTTCTCTCCATCCCTTTACTTACTTCACTGCAGAGCAAGTAAAGAGACTTATTTGATTGGTAAATTTTAGAAGAATTCTAAATTCTTCTAAGAACTAAGGACATTTGACCTAACTCTTCTTCCCTTCTTCTTGAAAGTTAATGATGAGGAAAGAGCTTGAGTTCTCCTCTGCTATTCCATGATGTAAGTCTCACCTAGGCAGGATCCAGTGTAGGCAAACCCGCCCATATCCAGTGTTCTTGTATATAAACTCTCAGTTCTGGACCTATGTTGCCATCTTCCTGAGTCCTGGTTTGTTACTGTTTCTCCATGAAAGCTACCTATGCCCTTAAGATTACTGTCTTCCTTACTTTCCTGTGTGTCTTACTGAATGAAAGCATACTCCTTAGAGTTAGTAAATTGTAGAGGCCATGTCAATGAAGTATATTTAATATTGTTTCAAGTTATAATTACTATGAAATCATATAAAGGTATTAAATGAATATTGGAAAGGGGGAAAAAGTGGCTAGTAATTATTCAACATCATAGAGCAGCCATTCTCACTGTTCTTTGTATATTCTTTTGTCATGATATATATACATTTTTCATGCTTGTAATCATGTAACATATCTAGCATATATATTTCTTCATGTGTCTAGATTGTCTTCATACTTATAATTTTCAATGACAGCATATTTCATTGAGTAGACATTTCATAAGATAACCACACCATATTACTTTCAATTTTTATTTGTGAAATTAATAACTGTAATAAACATTTTTACATATTTAATATTTTCCTATTTTTTAATTTTTCCTTGGGATTAATATTCATAATTGTTGAGTCAAAGAAAGTGATCATTTTTATGAATCTTAATGTGGGTTCCAGTTATATCCCAAATAACTGTGTTAGTTTATACTGCTTCCTATAATGCATGAGTAGCCCAGTTACACCAAAACCTTGCCAAAATTGAATAATTTTTAAAAAATTTTAATATAAGTGTTTTTTTTGTTATTAACTACTACATTTGAACGTGTTTTGCTTTCTATAAAACCAGATTTCCTTCTCTTTTTTTTTCAGGAATATCTGTTCATAATTTTTCCCAATTATTTTTTGAAGTTTTAATGTTTCCTTTCCAATATGTATGAGTTATTTATATGAAATATTAGTACTTTGGGGACTTCCCTGGTGGTCCAATGGTAGAGAATCCATCTTCCAATGCGGGGGACACAGGTTCCATCCCTGGTTGGGAGACTAAGATCCCATATGCCACAGGGCAACTAAGCCCACACGCCACAACTGCTAAGCCCGTGCACCTCAATGAGAGAGCCCACGTGCTCTGGAGCCCATGCACCACAACTAGAGAGAGGAAACCCGCACACCACAACTAGAGAGAAGCCCGAGCACCACAACTAGAGAAAAGCCTGTGTGCCACGAGTAGAGAGAAGCCTGAGTGCCACAATGAAGAGACTATGCGCTGCAATGAAAGACACCACATGCCTCAACGACCTGACACAGCCAAAAAATAATATATATATACATATATTGATACTTTTGTAATAATTGTTATAAATAATTTTCCCTGGTACTTAAGAATATTTGGGATAACACAAAAATATATATACACAAGCCTAAGATTAATATAAGTTTTTTAAAAGCTGGAAAAGAAAAAAAGACAGAAGCAAGTATGGTAATCATAGGAGCTAGCAAATGACCTATTGTGAAATTTGGCCCAAAACATAGTCTATCAACCTCAGTCTATCAACCTGAGGTTACCTATTTAACCTCATGAAGCCACAGTCTTCCCATCTGGTAGAAACCGTACAGTTATCATAAGGAGTAAAAAATATATATGTAGAATTCCTGGCACCTAAGTAGCTTTATTATTGGTAGTTATAAAATTCTCATTATCAGAAAAGGAAAAACATAATTATCCTTTATAGAAGATGAAGCTTTCCTGGTACTAAATTCTTAAAACTACCACCCACCACAAATATAGTTCCCCTCCTTTCTTCTCAAGGCATGGGTGGGCTTAGTAAACGTGTGGTTGGATAGAGCCATGTGACTAGTTCTGGCTAATGAATTTTGAGCAGATCTCTTCTGGGCTAGAGCCCAGATTGTTAATACAAGACCTTTCAAAGCCCTCTTTCTATTGGCTGTGGCAACTGGCAGTATTGGAGAAGAACGCATTAGCCTGAGTCCCAGAGTGGGAAAGCAAGGAGCAGAAGCCTCCAGCCTCACTGCAATGGGCAATAAATAAACCTTCCCTTAGTGTTCTTATAAGCCACTAAGATTTGAGGTTGTTACTAAAACATAGCTTAAACTCTCCTAACTGAAACAAGAAAATAACAGTTTCTTTGGTCCTACATGTTACTGTAGGGACTGCTATAGATGCATCAGGAAGTTACAGAATTGACTTGTGCTGCACCCCTACTTATTGATGGACCTACCTAGTCTACAGTAGCAACATACTGGTCAGGTCCTGTCTACTTGAGTACCACACTGTCCACAAAACAGTAGCTCCTTCTGGGAAAGGGATCAATACTACTACTCACTACCCTCCATTTACCTTTTATTTTGGTGAATGAAGGAATCCTTTTATGAAACAGCTTACAGACAGTGAGAGAACTGTTAAGTAGGCCAAGTATATAAAAGGAAATCCTAAACAGTTTGCTGTTTTCAAATTGTCAACTAGTTATCTGTATAACATTTATTGAGTAAACCTTCCCTCTTAATTTTTTGGTGATACCTCCTTATTCTACATTATTTTATATAATTATCTTTATCCAACCTATTCCAAATTTGTATAGGTTTTTATACCACTATATCAGTGTTTCAACCAATGTTATTAGTATTATTCATAATTGCCAAAATATTTGAAGCAACCAAAAGTGAATGGATAAACAAATTGTGGTATATCTATATGGTGGCATAGTATTCAGGGATTTTTTTAAAAGATGAAGAGAAGATGGCAGAGTAGAAAGACCCTGAGCTCACCTCCTCTCACAGGCACACCAAAAATCACAACTATCCACAGAACAACCATGAGTGAAAAACACTGAAACCTACCAAAAAAGATCTTCTACAACTAAAGACGTAAAGAAGGAACCACAACAAGATAGGTAGGAGGGCTGGACTCGCAGTATAGTCAAGTCCAATACTCCTGGGTGGGTGACCGACAAACTGAAGAATAATTACATTGCAAATTCTCCTAAAGGAGTGAGAGTTCTGAACCCCACATTGGGCTCCCAAGCCTGGGGGTCTTGCACCAGGAAGACAAGCCCCTAGAGCCTTTGGCTTTGAAAGCCAGTGGGGCTTACTTTCGGGAGTCCCAGAGGGCTGAGGGAAATAGAGACTTCACTCTTAAAGGGCAAGCACAAAATCTCACACACTCTGCAACCCAGAGCAGAAACAATAATTTGAGAAGAACCTGGGTCAGACCCACCTGCTGATCTTGGAGAGTCTTCTGGAGAGTCAGGAAGCAACTGCAGCTCACCCTGGGAATGTAGACACTGGCAGCAGACATTTTGGGGCACTCCATCTACCATGTGAACACTGATGCTGGCCAGTGCCATTGTGGAATCCTCCTTCTAGTTCATTAGAGCCGAGACCTGGCCCCACCCAATAGCCTATAGGCACTAGTGCTGGGACACCTCAAGCCAATCAACTAACTGGGTGGGGACACAGCTCCACTGATCAGCAGACAGGCTAGCTTAGATGCCTCCTGAATCCTCAACTACTTTTGGTCACCGCCCTGCCCACCAGAGGGCCCAGGACACAGGTCCACCCAACAGTCCCAGAATCTCTTGGGCCCTGGCTCTCCCCTCCAGGGAGCCTGCTCTAGACTTTAGACCAGCCTCATCCACCAGGGGGCAGACACCAGTCTCAAGAAAACCACAATCCCACAGCCTGCCCATCAGCAGGCCACACCTTGCCCTGGGACCAGCTGGTCCCTGGCCCTGCCCACTAACAGGCCAACACAAGCTTTGGGTCACCCCAGACCCTGTACTGAGCCGTGTCAGGGGCCACACACCCCTCCCCCCCACCCCTCCAATCAGCAATCTGATGCCAGCTCTGGGACTCCTGGGTCCTGCAGCCAGACTCCAGGACCCAGCTTTGCCTGCCAATAGGCCAGCACTAACCCCAGGACCTGGCTTCACCCACCAAGGGTGGGTGGTCCAGAGTTTTCTGGACCCTGACTCTGCCCACCATTGAGCCAGCATAAGCCCTGGAGCCCCTGGGGTTCAGCAGTCAGCTGCTTTGTGACCCAGCCCCACCTACCAATGGCTGGAAGCCTCTGTAAAAAGACAGGGTCTGGCAACAACCAGACCAGGGGCCAACCAAGCCTACCAGATGACCAACATAGTCAGCCTGCCACAACAGAAGGCCCATGCAGCCCTCATAGGGTGAACTTAGAGTATATAGCTTGGGTGATGAGAGGGGAGTGTGCTGCTGGAACACATAGGATGCCTCCTTCAAAAGGCACTTCTCCAAGATCAGGAAACATAACTAACTAGATACATAAAAACAGCAACCTAGGCAAAATGAGGTCACAGAGGAATGTGTTCCAGACAAAGGAACAAAATAAAACCCCAGAAGAAGAACTAAGTGAGTAGAGATGGGCAGTCTACCTGAGAAGGAGTTCAGGGTAGTGATCGTAAAGATGACCAAAGAACTCGGGAGAAGAATGGATACACAGAGCCAGAAGTTAGATGTTTTAAACAAGAGTTAGAACATATAAAGAAAAACCAAACAGAAGAAGAATACAATAACTGAATGAAAAATGCACTAGAAGGAATCAACAGTTTACTAAATGATAGAGAGGAATGGATCAGCAAGCTGGAAGACAGACTAGTGGAAATCACTGATCCTGAACAGAAAAAAAAAAAAAAAAGAATGAAAAGAAATGACGGTTTAAGAGACCTCTGTGACAACATCAAGCACACTAATATTCACATTACAGGAGTCCCAGAAGGAGAAGAGAGAAATGGGCTGAGTACATACTCAAAGACATAATAACTGAAAACTTCCCTAACATGGGAAAGAAAACAGACATCCAAGTCCAGGAGGCACAGAGAGTCCCATACAGGATTAACCCAAAGAGGAACACACCAAGACACATTGTAGTTAAAATGACAAAAATTAAAGATAAAGAGAGAATATTAAAAGCAGCAAGGGAAAAGCAACAGATAATGTACAAGGGAACTCCCATAATGCTGTCAGCTGACTTTTCAGCAGAAATTCTACAAGCCAGAAAGGAGTGGCACAATATATTTAAAGTGATGAAAGGGAAAACCTACAACCAAGAATACTCTACCCAGCAAGGCTCTTGTTCAGACTTGATGGAGAGATCAAAAGTTTTACAGACAGGCAAAAGCTAAGAGTTCAGGAACACCAAAGCAGCTTTACAAGAAATGTTAAAGGAAGTTCTCTAAGTGAAAAAGAAAAGGCCACAACTAGCAACATGAAAATTACAAAGTGAAAAATTTCATTGGTAAAGGCAAACATATAGTAAAGGTCAGAATTCATCCACACGCAAAGCTAGTACGAAGGTTAAAAGACAAAGGTAGTGGGCTTCATTGGTGGTGCAGTGGTTAAGAATCCGCCTGCCAGTGCAGGGGACACGGGTTCGAGCCCTGGTCTGGGAAGATCCCACATGCTGCGGAGCAACAACGCCCGTGTGCCACAACTACTGAGCCTGCACTCTAGAGCCCGTGAGCCACAACTACTGAAGCCCGCGCGCCTAGAGCCTGTGCTCTGCAGCAAGAGAAGCCACCACAATGAGAAGCCTGTGCACCGCAACAAAGAGTAGCCCCCACTTGCTGCAACTAGAGAAAGCCCGTGTGCAGCAACGAAGACCCAATGCAGCCAAAAATAAATTTAAAAATAAATAAATATATATATATTAAAAATAAAAAGACAAAGGTAGTAAAGTCATCTGTATCCTCAATAAGCAGTAAGGGATACACAAAACAATTAGATGTAAAATATAATATCAAAGACATTAATCATGAGGGGAGGAGAGCACAAATGAAGGGCTGCTAAAATGCATTTGAAAGTAAGCGATCAGCAACTTAAAACAATCATATATATATAAACTTCATGGTCACCACAAACCACAAACCAAATAATAGATACACACATGAAAAAGGTATCTGAACATAGCACTAAAGACAGTCATCAAATCACAAAAGAGAACAAAAGAAGAAGAAAGGAACAAAAAATACCTACAAAACAATTAACAAAATGGCAATTAGAGCATACATATCAATAATTACTGTAAATGTAAACTGACTAAATGCTCCAATCAAAAGGCTGAATGGATACAAAAACAAGACCCATATATACTCTGTTTACAAGAGACTCACTTTAGATCTAAAGACACACAGACTGAAAGTGAGGGGGTGGAAAGAGGTATTCCGTGCAAATGGAAATCAAAGGAAAATTGGGGTAGCAATACTTATATCAGACAAAATAGATTTTAAAGACTGTTACAAGAGACAAAGGAGAACATTATATAATGATCAAGGGATGATCAATCCAAGAAGATAAACAATTGTAAATATACATGCACCCAACATAGGAGCACCTAATACATAAAGCACATATTAACAGACATAAAGAGAGAAACTGACAGTAACACAATAATAGTGGGGGACTTTAACACCCCGCTTATATCAATGGACAGATCATTCAGACAGAAAAATCAGTAAGGAAACAGTGGCCTTAAATGACACACAAGACCAGATGGACTTAATAGATATATGCAGAACATTCCATCTGAAAGTAACAGAATACACATTCTTTTCAAGTGCACGTAGAACATTTTCCAGGATAGATCACACGCTGGGTCACAAAACAAGCCTTGGTAAATTTAAGAAAAATTGAAATCATATCAAGCATCTTTTGCAACCACAACGCTGTGAGACTAGAAATCAACTACAAAAAATAAATAAATAAATAAACCTGCGAAAGGCACAAACATGTAGAGGCTAAACAATATGCTACTAAACAATCAATGGATCACTGAATCCAGTTTAATTTGGAACATGTACCATATATAATGTTCAAAATTATTCTGATCTATAAAGCAAGTTGTATCAGTCAGGGTTCTCTAGAGAAACAGAACCAGTAAGATACATATTGTAAATATGAAGTGATTCATTTATGGAATAAATAAAGGAATGGCTCAAGCAGTTGTGGGGGCTGAGGAGTCTGAAATCTGTAGGTAAGGTAGGCAGGCTGGCTGGAAACTCAGGCAGCAGTTTGAGGCAGAATTCCTTGACTAAAAATCTGTTTTTGCTCATAAGGCCTTCATTGACTGGATAAGGCCCACCTACATTATTGAGGGTAATCTCCTTTACTTAAAGTCAATATAGTATACTATAAAGTCAAAGCAATTTCAAAATATAATGTTCTGTTGGTTCTATAATTTTTAAATGCAGTGATATTTTTTAAATAAATCACTGCTGTTACACACAGCTTTTTCTTTGGGGGGGGGAATTGTTTTTTGTTGCTGTTTCCACTCTGCTCAAGAATTCAACTTCCATGGAGAGATCATCAAATCGTGAAAATTTGGTCTCATCCCTGACCTTGGTCTGGGGGAGAGCAAGATCCTTGAGTTATAGTTCACTGGATTGCATCCCGTGGAAAAGAAACAATCCCTCCAAGACAAAAGTGGTGGTCTTTTTTTTTTTTAATTCAAGTATAGTTGATTTACAATATTGAGTTAGTTTCAGGTGTACAGCAAAGTGATTCAGTTATACATATATATGTATGTATCTGTATTCTATTTTTTCCATTATAGGTTATCATAAGGTATTGAATATAGTTTCCTGTGCTGTACAGTAAGTCCTTGTTTTTGCCTATTTTGTATATGGTAGTATGCATCTGTTAAGCCCATACTCCCAATTTATCCCTTCCCCCTACTTACACACAGTGTTGATGATTATTTTCATACTATTTCACCTTTTCTTTTTTCTTTTCTTGTTTTTATATGTATTTTTACTTGTATGGCACTACATTTTTCATGCTTTGTTTTATCTAGAGACCTACCTGGTAGCAGAAAAATAGAAAAGTAGTAAGGCAGACAAAACATATATAACAGAGGTCCCAACATAAGCCTAACAGAGGTGGACTCTGGGATTCACACATCTGAGCATGTTGGAGGTGGAGGAGGGGAGGCAGCCTGCCAAAGTCTGGATCTTGAGAAACCCAAGGGCTTGCTGAGAAATAATGGATTCCCAGGGTCAGGGACTTGACATTTGGTTCAAGGATAAAGGGAGGGGTAGAGGAGAGAAGTGATTTTGAACGTAGTAAGAAGTCTGGCATGGACTCGCTTCCCAAGTCCAGCCCCTTAGAATCCTCTTCTGAGCAAAGGGGCTGAAAGAACTAAACCAACAAAAACTAAAAGGTGTAGTTTTGTTTTTAAAATTATGCTGTCTGTGAAAAGTTGAGATCATGAGTCTCCAGAGACATCAATATTAGTGACTCCCCAGAAGGGATCTGGGACTTCTCTGTGGCAGGAGAAGAGCCAGGAGTGTGCCCTAATGGTGGCATCCGGGGACTTGCACAGCCAGGCTGGTGCAGTGGTGAGTGGTGCCCTGTATTGGGACTTTGGCGGGATGCAATAGGACACATTGCCAGAGTGCATCAGAGGAAAAGGGGCAGTGTCCCAGGATGGCCACAGGACTAGTTCTAGGGACAACATGTAAGACTCCCAGGGGGTCTCAGAAGCAAAGGGCCTGGAGTTCCCACAAAGAAATACTGATGCACTTCTTACTACCTGTTTGGAAAACATGAGTTATATTTTTTGACCCTATAGCTACCCTTCTGCTCATTTCCACGTTTTGTAGTTTCCCCTCACTTCTCCTTCAAGCAGTCCTTCTCCAGTCAGAGGAGCTAATATTGGCCCTTGTATGGACAGTACCTTTCCACTGAGCCCCCCCACCCCCACCAGCCATGATTCTCTGTTCCTCAGTTGTGTATAATTGTTGGAGCTGTGGGGCTGATGTCTTCTATTCTGATGTGAAGGATATTCTGCTGGGGCTTGCAAGGGTCAGGATCAGATCTCAATCTTATGAATACACCTCTCACCTGAAGAGGGAGGTCATTTTGGAGGGTCAGTCATGTGAGTGAGTTTGGAAAGTTCAGACAGGAAACTAGAAGTCTGGTCAGAATACAGGGAGGGAGACAGCCTCTCTCAATTTAGATTCCTAAACTAAGTGCATGCTTGGCTGATGGAGGTCAAAATGCCATCTACCAGGTGGAGGGAGGATAACCAAAGGATTTTTTTCCCTGGGTTTTCTGATTAATGGTATGAATCCTTAATCATGGATGCAATCTGTGTCTCAAAAACTGTGTTCATTTCCCTTTTATCATCCCTTTTGCTGTTTAGCCTTGAGTGAAATCTTTGTTTAATGTTCTAAGCAGATCTCTGCTGTGCTACTGGGAAACAAAAGGACCGATTGCCCACTTTTGGTCCCTAGGGTGAAGAATCTGAACTTTATTTAAATTAAATAAGAATGACATTATTTTACTTGAGGCTCTTTATATTTTTTAAAAATGTAAGTTAATGTTACTTTTCCAGAACTTTTTGAATTTTAACATTATTATAGATTTTTCCCACTGTTAAAGGAATTTTCAAGCATTCAGAAATCATATGCAGCAGACATTTTTGGACAGAGGTAACTAGAAATCCTTCTACAGTGGAAACCTCCTGGTGTCAAGACTGCTTTCTGACTCATTGTACCCTGGCTTATTTTTTTTAATTGAAGTATAGTTGATTTACAATATTATGTTAGTTTCAGGTGTACAGCATAGTGATTCAGTATTTTTGCAGGTTATACTCCATTATAGGATATTACCTGGTAATGGATATAATTCCTTATGCTATACCCATAGTATATGGGTATATCCTTGTTCCTTATCTATTTTATATATAGTACTTTGTATCTGTTAATCCCATACCCCTAATTTGTCCCTCCTCTCATCCCTCTCCCCTTTGGTAACTACTAGTTTGTTTTCCATATCCGTGAGTCTGATTCTGTTTTGCATATACATTCATTTTTATTATTTTTTTTGATTCCACATATAAGTGATATCATACAGTATTTGTCTTTATTTGTCTGACTTATTCCACTAAGCATAATATCCTCTAGGTCCATCCACATTGCTGCAAATGGCAGTATTTCTTTTTTGTTTGTTTGTTTCTCAAGGGGAATTTTATTTTAATATGCTAAGGATTAGTTAAAACAGGCAAAAATTCTATCCTAAAGTAGACATTTCCAACACAATTCAGGATATGCTTGTTTCTGTCCAATAGATAATATGGCTTATTATTATCAGTTATGCCCTTCGTGGCCAATGGGTTTAGATTAAAATTGTTTCAAATTTAAGAGCAAAAAACAATTTCCATTTCCTTTAGAAAAGTATCTGAACCAGAACTCCTCATCTTTCTTTTTTTTTTAGCCTTTATATTTTTTTAAATTTTTAAATTTAATTTTATTTATTTTTTTATACAGCAGGTTCTTATTAGTCATCAGTTTTATACACATCAGTGTATACATGTCAATCCCAATCACCCAATTCATCACCCCCCCACCCCCACCCCCCCATGGCTTTCTCCCCTTGGTGTCCTTATGTTTGTTCTCTACATATGTGTCTCAATTTCTGCCCTGAAAACCGGTTCATCTGTACCATTTTTCTAGGTTCCACATATATGCGTTAATATACGATATTTGTTTTACTCTTTCTGCCTTACTTCACTCTGTATGACACTCTCTAGATCCATCCACGTCTCAACAAATGACCCAATTTCATTCCTTTTTATGGCTGAGTAATATTCCATTGTATATATGTACCACATCTTCTTTATCCATTCATCTGTCGATGGGCATTTAGATTGCTTCCATGACCTGGCTATTGTAAATAGTGCTTCAGTGAACATTGGGGTGCATGTGTCTTTTTTTTTTTTTTTTTGGCAGCGTCAGGTCTTCAGTGCTGTGCATGGGCTTTCTCTAGCTGTGGCAAGCGGGGGCTACTCTTCGTTGCAGTGCGTAGGCTTCTCACTGCAGTGGCCTCTCTTGTTGCGGAGCACGGGCTCTAGGCATGCAGGCTTCAGTAGTTGTGGCATGCAGGCTCAGTAGTTATGGCTCGCGGGCTCTAGAGCTCAGGCTCAGCAGTTGTGGCGCATGGGCTTAGTTGCTCTGCGGCATGTGGGATTTTCCCAGACCAGGGCTCAAACCCGTGTCCCCTGCCTTGGCAGGTGGATTCGTAACCACTGCACCACCAGGGAAACCCGGGATCTTTATCTTTGATGTCACCTTTTCTTTCTTCTAACTGGCCCTGGACATTGCAGAGGCTTTGGTACAGTGATTCTCCCTTCACTGGTTTGCTCTAGTGCCTGAAATACCACCATCCCTTGGGCACAAATCTTGTGCCCTAGATGTTCCTCATTAAAATTCAGCAATAAAGAAATACCAGAGAGGAATGGGGCTTGCATTCTAAGCTATTATCCCCCTTGGATAGGTTGGATTTTTGCCTTAGTTACTATCACGTAGCTAAGACTGAGAGGTTAGGATAGTGGGAGGCAGAACTTTGTTTAGAGTAAAGAGAAGGAAGATTCTGGGACCTGAATACTCTCTGAGACAGGCAGGCAGTGGCTGCCAGTGTCCAACAGAGACCTCCATCTGTCCTCTATAACCATAGAACTTCCAGACCTCCACTGGAGAGAGAGAAGAAAACAGAGGTCCTTGCCTGATGGGTGAGACTAGTCAGGCCACAAGCATTGAGGATGCATACTTGACCCAAGGGCCCAAAAGGATTTGCTCTCTGTCTCATTCTTCCCAGTTCTCTCCACCTGAATTCCACCTGCTGCCATGTGATCTCTCCTGTTTTCTGCCTCTTCCAATTTTCTTTTTCCTTATTTATCCTTTCCCACTCTCTCTTCCTTCCTTTCCTCCCTCCCTCTCCCATGTACAGATGTTTGGGCAAGAGGCTCTCCCAAGCCTTCCTTATATTCTTAACTTTTATTTTCTTCCACCAGGGGTCGGCTTTGTTTCTTTTTTCTGAGGCTGACGCAGCTCCCACAGGGCAGGAGATATTAGTCCAGAAACAGCCCTTTTTTTGGAGATGTTGGAGACTCGGTGGTCAGGCCACAGGCAAGGTGTGCCCCTGTGCTGGAGTTATCCGAATAAGGAGGGAGCCTGCCAAGGGGGGAGGCTCCCTCCAATCTGCCACCAAAATGCCGGTTCTCTGCCCCCTTTGAGGCATTTGAGTTAGATAAAGTCTTCTGGGTTGAGATTACCAGGAAGCGTTGGGGACCAGTGGCGTTAAGACACCAAGACTGCAATGCAGATACCTGGGCTGTCCCATATCCTAACCGAAAAGGCCCGCAGGTTCTGCCCACTTTCCTTTTGGCCTGAGGAGCAGAGGGATTTAACCGCATGGGTCTGAGCCCAGGAGGTGGAGTAGGGTGGGGGAGCCGAGGCTGAACACCTCAGCCCTGACAGCCA
Source organism: Leucopleurus acutus (assembly GCF_964270905.1). Lineage (NCBI taxonomy): Eukaryota > Metazoa > Chordata > Mammalia > Artiodactyla > Delphinidae > Leucopleurus > Leucopleurus acutus. Next base: position 50,871,454 of record NC_139157.1, on the reverse strand, counting down.
GGGCCAGGGCCAGGCAGCCGGCGGAAACTAGGCGAGGCCAAAGGCAGGCGCGCTGCTTCCAAGCTCTGTGCCTTCAAAGCTTCCCTCAGCTGGCCTGGGTAGCAAGCATGAGCGGCCAAAGCCCATTTCTCTTCGAACCCGCTATGGGACGTTCATCTCCAAAAGCGCTTCTTGTTCTTCCCCCTGTTTCTTCCTTCTCGTTTGTATCCCTCTGGCTGCAAACCAAGAGCAGCGCCCAAATGTACAAGTCAAATCGAATTTTGAAAGCGTATGGCTTGTGCGCTCCAAGTCCCCCTCCCCCTCTTTAAATTGTGTTTCAAAACAACATGGTGACTTTTGGACAAGATTTTTCTGTTTCACGAATACCACAATAGAGATACAATGAGTGCGGCTGGTGAAATGTTTGGTTGTGTCAAATTCAGTCCCGCAGGCTGGCTTGGGCCAGCATTGGGGCTCCGCTTTGTGTTATGTTCACGGAGAAGATATTAATTAAAAGAAATACATGATTAAAAAGTAATGAGTTGAATAAAAATTATCTCAGCTCATTTTCTGATTATGTTAATTGTTAAAAACCCTTCAATCACGCCGTTGCAGTCAATGGGCTTTAATGTGAAATTAGTGGGCTCTTGATAACTTACAGTCCAGAATAATCCTGGCGGTTTAGTCATCATCCCTAATAACAAGGATGTTGCTAAGAACAGAAATTTTACATGATTTTGATACATTCAGCCCTTCCCTCCCCCACGTGTCATTAAAAGAAAAAAAAAAAAAAGGCTTAGCCTGCCGGCGGATTTCCAGCTTCTTGCACAGATCGACCGTGGCCTTGGAGGACCTGAGTTTGTGTTCCAGCCCCTTTCGCTTCCCGCGCGCCGCCCCTCGCGGGAGCGTCCGCCGTTGCCGGTTGCTGGTTACCAGCTCAATGGCCGGATGCGCCTTTGCGAGACTGAGCGCGCAGTTTCCCCTGCTGGCCGGGCCAGGGCGCGGTGCAGCGCAGCGCCTGGGGCTGTGCGGAGAATGGGAGTAGGGGGAGAGGACAGAATTCGCAGCTACGGGGGCTGGAGGGGCCGCGCAGCTACTTGGGGACCGGTCTCCCTGCGGCGGGCGAGTAGGGCTGTGCGTAAACGCGTCGGGACAGCGGTGCTGCGCCCTGCGGGGTTGCTGGGCAGGGGCAGGCCGAGTTTGTGGCGCGTGTGTGTTAGTGTGTGTGCCTACTGCTCGAGCGTTTTCGGAGCTTTGGATGACACCGATCTTGAGAACCCAACCAAAGCACGGAGGGGGAGGAGGGTCACGAGAGCTAGGCGAAGGTTCCCTGTGCCTCAGAACCTGAATCCCACTCCTGACAAAGTAACTGGTGCAGAATAGGCTCTTCATGGGTTTGGGGGGATGTAAAGGAAAGCTAGTAAATTTGTACATGATCTAATGAGTGATGATGGCTGGTGTTCTTAGCAGCCCCTTGTCCTCCTAGGACATCCCACCCAGGACCAAACTTAGAGCGGAGGTTTGGGAGTGAGGGGGTTAATACGCGGGTCGAGGGTGAAGAGGGATGTTTCTCACATATAAACATGTTTTTTCACTCTCCATGAGTAGAAGAGTGCTGCGCAAATTGGGCCTGTGACGGAGGTGCAACCGGGAGAGTCGTGGGGTCCTGGACCTTAGAGGGGTGTGGGCGATGGGCTGCTTGAGGCGGGAGAGATGTTTCAGCCCACCTGATGCTGGACATCTAGGAACCCAAAAACTTCCTATTCAAGGTGCTTTTGACACCTTGGCCAACCACCACCCGCCATCTAGCTGGAATTAAAGGTTTCGTCTGCAGACAGGAAGAGATGCAAGCCCCATTTTTCTCCCAAGAGAACTAAGTGGGGGAAATTGCATTTCCTGAGTTCTGTCTGAAGTCATACATACTTACATATACAAAAGTTTATAGATATTGCTATGCAAAAGTATGTGGGCGGGGTCAGTAGGTAGGGAGTGGGGGGAGGGAGAGAGAAAGATAACATTTGATTCATTCCCAGAGCATGAGGCTCTGTGTCTCAAAGTACCTTTTTCAAAGCTTCTAATTTAAAACTATCTGGATGAAGTGGCAAATCTGATATTTCTTAATTTGTTTTTTGTTTGTTTCTTTTGTGCCTCCAAAAGAGCAATTTTCTTTTAGAGTTTTTTTTTTTTTTAATATGTTTCCATTTTCTCAAGCGCAAACAGAGATGACTCTTCCCTGGGAAGTAGGGGGGTGAAGGTGTCAGAAACGACTGGGACTCCTCCCAAGGCTAATTCTTGTTCGCCTCTCTATTTGCATCCACTGTTAGGCTGAGGATCATTTTAATAAATAACAATGAACGGGAATGGCATCTAGAGGGTTTGTCGGCAACATTTAAAAGCCAATAGAGTTTATAATTCTACTCTATCATTTCTTATTGATTAGAGTAATCAAGATAAAAAGCTAGCCGGCTCTGAGAACTTCAGCGGCATATCATTAAAGATAAGAGTCAGTTAATTCTGGAGCTGGGGTAATGTGGCTGGAATGAAGAGTTCATTTGCATGAGATGCTGAGCCCAGTAACAAGGGGACAAAAATCACTAATTAGGATTGTAGAATGTCGCCCTCTCCGCAAGCACCCTTTCCAGATCTCCACCGAAGCAGGGATCCACGTTTATGTAAATCTGGGGCTGGGCAGAAGGCTCTCTCGCTCTCGCTGGCCTTACAGATGGAGATTATCACTACCTGCCCCCACCTCCTATGCCATCCTCCCCGGGGGGCGTGGGGATGCCTGACCTGGGTGGGTGCGGGTCAGTCATGTCTGATCCCCTCCTTCCCTGTCCATCTCACTACCCAGCCCCATAGCGGCCAGGCCACCGGAGGCCAGCTCGGCCACTCCCTTAAGGAGGCTCATGAGTGTATGTCTTGTGCTGGAGTGAGTCCCGCTGTCCAGTGTTCGCCGCGGGCTCTGGCCTGATCGGTGTGGCTGCCTGGAGAGGCCCCAGCTCCGGTGCAGTGCCTGTGAGGTGAAGGGTGTGAGCGCCTCACAGTCCCTGCGAGAAGCTGGGGGCACCTGCCTGGGTGAGGATCCCCAAAGGAGGCCCGGGTCTCAGGGCCAAAGTCCATGACTCCTCCCCGGATTGTTCCCTCTAGTCCCCGCTGTCTGATCTGGCATTTCTGAAGGAGCCAGTACGTGGGTGCCCAAGGGCACGTGCTTTTGCACTTCAGGAGTGGTGCACGTTTGATGTGTGCCTGGGTATGCAGGAATGTGTGCATGTCTGTGTGATTATGTGTATGCGGGTGAGTCCAGGTCTTGTGTGAATGTGATTATGTTTCGTAAGCGTTTTGCTGCCTGAACGTTTTTTTCCCTGCATTTGTGTACATATGTGATAACATAGGCGTAAACGGTATGCAGTGTGTCATGTGTACACATGTAGTGTGTGATGTGTATGTGGTGCGGAGCAGTGAGTGACAGCCTGGAGAAGTTCCCCAGAGGCATAAGCGCAACAGGCTTCACAGGTTGGGAGCCCAGGCGCGGGGTGGGGGTGGGGGTGGGGGTTGCCAGGAACAGGAGCCGCGCGCGGGCCGTGCCTCTAAGGCCTGAGGGAGAAGGTGGCGAGAAAACACCTACATCCCACACTTGGTCCTTCCTCACTGTCCGCGAGCAACCAGGAGAAGCAGCTTAACCTCTCGGTCACGGGAGGTCCCCTCGACCCACCCGGGGAAAATGAAAGTAGCCAAAAGGCACCTTAGACCGGCTTTGTAACATAAGTGGACGCGGAAAGGCCGCTGGACTGTGCGTTCACACCCCGGCCCGGCTCTCTCTCTGCCCGAGGTATTTGGGATTCAGGTCCTCCAAACCCGGAGCTGGCCGTTGACCCCCGCGTCCGTGAGCAAGGGAGCAGTCCCAGCCCTGGAAGTTCCTTCCCGAAAGGAACAGAGAAAGAGGCGCGCAGCTGCTGGGCTACCCCTCTCGGAGACGCTGCAGCAGCGCCAGGAAATCCCACCCCGCGTCCCGCTTTTCTTTGGCCTCTTTAGAACTAACTTTGCCCCTCACTTGGCTGCGGCATAAAGGAATCAAGGCCTATGTCAGATAATTGTAGGTGTCAGCGTGGAAAGTGGCTGTGTTTGCACACTCTCACAGGTCTCTCTGTGTCTGCTCCCGCGGCTCCCAGGCCTCTCACACCCCACCCCCAGCCCACAGCGCTATGGGCCACAGCTTCCCCTCGGGAGACTGGAGGCTGCTGGAGCCGGTGGCCCACGGACCCCGTGCACGCACGCATCTGCTCTAGGATCCAGCCTCCGAGGCTGCGCGCCCGCGGGGCTTCAGGGACCGTGGTCAGAGGGTTGAGGGGGCGCCCCAGGAGGCGGCTGGACCCGGGCAGGAGAGGCCCAGCGGCCCGAACAGGAGGTACCCGACAGGGCGCGTTTCTTTAGCATTGACCCTCTGCACCCCCATCCCTCTCTCCAGCGACCTTTTTGTATCCATGCACAGCTGGGGGCTCCCTCGCCACCCAACCCTGGGCCTCCCCATACAGAATAAAGTCAGTCTGTATTTAATGGTTATGGCGGATATGAGAGGGATTTGGCAGAGGCAGAAGAGAGGGCTTTCGCTCTCAAATATCGCTCCTTACGTCGTGTGAGTCTTCCAACCCACCACGACCCCATATTCTTGTGTGGGTGTCTGACTCGAATGACAAGCGAGCTGATTTTTTCAGTACATAGCTGGGAAATGTAGTGAGTGATAATAGAGATTTCTCTTTCATTTTTTACGCTTGACTTGGTTATTGTTGCTTTTCTTTTCCCGTGATTCCTTCTGAGGATTAGCTCTGACTTCCCCACTATTGGCGGTCAAAGTGGCCCCGACTCGGGATGACAATTGACGGGGATCAAGGGATTGCCCATTCTGTGCCTGTAAGAACGGATTCGTGCCAGAGAAACTCATCAAGTGGAGGCGGAGAATAAAGACCGTTCGGGGGTAAATGTATTCATTGAGAAGGGTTCTCCCAAATTGCTTCTAAGTTTTTTTAATGAAAAGTAACGATTGCAGCAATCAGCGGCTTTTTGGCGGATTACAAATCTGGAGGGAGCTGTGGCGCTGCAGTGAAAAGCGCCCCCGCCTTCGCATGGGGCAGTCGGTTCACAGGAGCAGTGCGAGGGGCCGGGGTCCAGTCGCCAGACAAAGGCGGGAAGAGGCGAGCGGAGGAGGGTGCCTCTGCGCACCCAGGAACTGGATGAAGGGTCGTCCACTCCGGCACTTGTGCGGCGGGGAGCTCCCGAGGAAAGCGAGGGGTAGGGTGCAGGGGAGGGTGCCGAGAGAGATCCACCCCACCACCGCCACCGGGTAAATTCCGGGCATCTGGATCGAGGAAGGTGTGCTAGAGGGACGGAGCAGGTGACCATGGAGGGCAGAGGAGCAGAAGGTGCGACTTCGTCCCCCACCTCCACCCTGGACCTGTGCACGCTAGTTCTTCTTTTAGGGACGTATTATTTTGCAAACTGGATCCTAAGCATGGAAACCCGCTCGGCCTGGGTAGGATCTTACCCAGATGTTACAGGCAGGAGGAGGGAAAGATGGGTCCCCTCCCTACCCTGGGGGAGGGCAGGACGCCCGACATCAGTACCCGGCTGAGCTGGACTCGCACCAGTGCGGATCTCTGCTCCCCATTACATTGATATGGCTCACACCAGTCCCTTCTGCCACCGAGGAACCCGAATGCATGCCGTCACCCTCACAGAATCCTGGTGCGCAGTCTCCAGGCCTGCACGCACCCAGGCCCAGGCCGCAGCATTCCCTGCCCCAGGATGCAGAGAGTGGCCTTAGAAAATCGGGGGAGGGGGAAACAAGAGGGCAGAGGCAAAACACTATTCCCACAGAGGTTGAGATCAGCTGCAGCAGCTTAAAGCTGCTGCATTCATCCTGACTTTTTATACATTTATTTTTTTAATAGCATACCTTAGCAGGGGGGTAGGAGGTATGTTTTTTCACACCGACTTCTTTAGGGTTCTCTTAAGTAAATAAGGGGAGCAGAGAGACAAGTGTAGGGAAGAGAAGGAAAAGAAAGACTCTCCCCTCTCCTGACCCACCCCCCCACCTTCTCAAGTTTAAAAAGAATAAATCCAGCAGGCAAGTCCATAGCCCTGAAGGTTTAACTTTTTTTCTTTGCAGCTTGTCAATGCGACCATTGCTTTGATGGGAGGCTCCTCAAGGTGACACATTTCTGAACTTCACCCCCTTTTCAAACTAACTCCCTACCTCCTTGTTAGTGGCCAGCTCTGAACTTCTGCAGAGTGTTTTTGTGTGAGTCAAGGCTCATTCACGGGCGCTTTTGTGGGCCTCTCCTCCTTTCAGGCCTCAGCGTGTTACACCAATTAAAGGGCGACGTGCTGTAAATGTAATGGGCCGCGCAGCGATTGTTTCTGACAAGCAACAAAACACATAGATCCACCCCTTAGATTAGGCCGTTGAAGGGGAGGGTGAGGCCGGTCAGTTTACTGAATAGTTTGTGAACTGTAATTCTGAGGACTCCTGTGAAAAAAAGTCTCTTCCCACCTCCCTGGCCTTGCTCCCCCTCTGCAAAAGTACCAAAAAAGAAAAGAGAGAGAGAGAAACAAGTGACATCTATGGCATAGAATGGGGGTCACTAGAGAAAAAAACCTGGGTGGGGAGCTTGTCCTTTCATTTGGACTGTCTGAAAAACCCCTTTAGGTCTTTCCCCTCCATCCTACTCTTTGAACCTGAACCTGGCCCTCAGTTTTACTGGCCACAGCAGCCTTCTCCTCTGATGGCGAGCTTGGTACCCCCCCCACCCCACTGGACATCAGATCAGGGTAAGAGTAAGGAACAGTCAGGTTGCCTTAGAAAATTCCATTGATTTCATTGATCTGGTTCTCTTGGGACATCAATGAGTCACAGACTGCAGCTTCCCCTAGCAGGTCACTCAGCCCTGGCTTCTGCTCCAGCCTCTAGTCCTTCTCCACAGCCCTGCATGCTGTAAAGGTCTCTGATGCCAGCACTCTGCCTGAGCTTTCTCTATCCTTCTGAGATTTCCTTTGATTTTCCAGTGTCTTGGATCTTTCCTGGCTTCTGCAACTCTCTCTCACCACCCTAACGTTAAAGAGCACATTTCACCTGGAAAGAAGATGTTTAGAGATTACCTACTCACTCCATCTTCCTCACAAGTTCTGTGGCCAAGAAAAGAGAAGTGACTTGTCCAAGCTCACAAAGCAAGTAGCTGAGCTGTGACTGGAGTTCAGATCTCCCATCGCATCCCACCAAGCACCTACACTCCCACACCTCACCGCCCCACCTCCCCAACCTGCCTCTTAGATGGTTCCTCTGCCCCACATCGTGCTCAGGTAATCCCGGCTCTAAGGCTTTGCTTATTTGGTCCTGCTCTCACTCTCCTACTCTCCCATCCTGCCACACTCTGCCCATCCCTAGCCTTCTCAACCCAACTCTGTTCAACAGATAGTTATTGAATATCAGTTACATACAAAGAACATTTGCCTTTTCTATGAAACTTTCCCCAGCTACTCTTATTCACTAAGTCCCCTCCCCACTCAAATTCCTCTAACTGGAATCCCCCCCACTGCCCCCATCACTTTCTGCCTGGAAATCTCCTATCTATTCTTCAGGACCCTGCTCAAAACATACTTCTGGGAAGCCATCCCAGGGTGCAAAGACTCCCAAGGGAAGGAGGGAGGTTTAGCCTGACTGAGGAACTTGATGAAGCCCAGTGTAGCTGGAGCAGAGTGAGGCTGGAGAGAGGAGCAAAGGTCAGATCTCCTAACAGCCTTGTGGGCCACGTCAAGGATTAGGATTTTACCCTGGAAGCAATGGGAAGCCATTGAACAGCTCTGAGCAGTGAAAGTCCCTTGCCTAGACTGAACTTCTTGAGAATAGAGACTGGGTCCTTTTCATCTTTGTGTCCCTCTACTACTGTCCCAGTGTCTGGTACATAATGCTCAAAAACCATTTGGTTAGTGTGTAAATGAACCAGTAACTCATTAAATGCATACCATCCAGACCTTCCTTATCTCTTAATTCTGGCTAACCAGGTTGTAAGTGCCAGGATGGCAGGAACCAAATCACGATGTCTTTGAATTCTTAACCTAATTGACACTAGTTCCGTGCTAGGGATACAGTACACACTTGTCTATTGACTAAAGGTGTGTAAGGGAAAGAACTTAGAATCAGGACAAAGATGGAGACTTCTTGTCTTTGCCAGTACTAACAGCCTTACCTTGGGGAACACATGACTTAAACCGCTCTGAAGCCTTGGTTTCTTCATTAATAAGATGGGGCCAGTGCCACTTAATTCATGGATTATGAGGACTAAGCACCATTTGTATGAGAATGACTTGATTGCAAAGTAATATGTTAATGAATGAAAATTAGCACACTCCCCCGGGGCCAAGGTAAGACCAGTGGTGAACGCACCACTTTAAAATGACAAAAGATGGTCCAGGAGCAATCAGGATCCTGGAAGAACTCCTCTGATTCACAGCAGCCTTCCCTTCTCTTGCTGTTGGCTCAGAGCCCAGCTGGTCCCACATCTTCCCCCAGGGCGTGTCACCGCTGCTGACACCCTTCACACTTGGCTCCCTCTGCTCTTGCTCTAAGAAGCCTGTTTCAAAGAAGCCCACATTCCCTTGTTGCACGTAGAAGGCTGCACTTGGAGACAGGATAACTAGATGCTGGGACATCATGCAGAAATCACACAGACTCTGATTCCTGCTAAACCAGGCTAAAGAACCACTCATGGCAGGAACAGACGGGGCCCACCAGCCCCCTGGCTGCTCACCAAACTCTACTGCCCAGTGACTGTGGTTCTTTTCCTGGAGGCCTGCACGTCCTTGGGGATGAAATGTGAGTAAGAGAGCAGAGACTGCGGTGGCTGGAATGAGCATGCTTGCATGTGTGTGTGTGTGTGTGTGTGTGTGTGTGTGTGTGCACGTGTGCGCGCGCGCGCACGTATTCATGTTCCAAAAGCACCTTAGCCTCTGACAGACATGGAAAAGAATCCTCAAAGAGGAAAGGGAGTTTTTTGTTTAAGTTTCTATATCCAAATCAAATTTCTTTTTAAAAACTACTTCTTAACTTCCTTTCAAGAGCAGAGAGGAGAGAGACATGGGCTTCTTACCTTTCCCTGTTGTGCCTTCATTTGAACATTTTTTTAATCTCAAGGAGCAGGAGTAGAAGCTGATATTTGTAAAACTCTGAAGCAAAGTCAGCCAGCCAACCTGCCAGGGAGAACTCCAGGAGCATGAGGGGGCATCTAGGCGGGTGATGGGAATCGTTTGACTAGTCACGTCCTCCCCCTCCCCGTGGAGATGGCTTTCGAGTCTGGGGGCTAAGTAGATGCCAAACCAGAGGCCTGCTGTGGGAACGAGTATGTCTTTAGAGACTTTTCACTCCAACCTGATGTGTGTGCTGCTAAATCCTCTCCCATGGGCCCCAAACAACAACAAAAGCTATCTTTCCTCCTTCTAATGATGCATGCATCCCTCAGCCACAAGGAATGCATGTTGCTTCAGCTTAGAGTCGGCTCTCGCAACCGTAAGTGATTTCAGTCAAAGATTCTAGACCTTTATTTGTATTTTCCTGCACCAGATTCCTCTCAGAGGATATTTTTCAGATGATCTTCTCCCCAGCTGATGGAGTTGTTCATTTTCATAGGATAACTTTTGGGGCTGGGGAGTGCAAGGCCGTGGAGAGGGCAGGTTACTGAGCATCACCGGGGAGGGGAGTGTATAGAGGAATTTCCCTGGGGTAGGAGAAGATAGGAGCTGTGGGAGAAAGGACTAAGAGCCTCCGATACCTGGAGAAGAGACGTCCAAACGTGGTTTATGACTGCGCCTGTGCCGCATGAGAGCAGAGTAGCGCTGCCCTTACCCCTGGATAGAAGGTGGGGAGGCAGAAACCGAAACAAGTGAATTCAATTATATCTGAAAAAAGAATAGGCTAAATGAGGATTCAATCCTTGGGCCTGTTCCAGGAAATATTTGTGAGAAGTTGTTTGAAAGAATACCACTATCCAAATCCTAATTTCTCTATTATATAAAAGCCCCAATTTCTTTGCAGTTTCTGATTAGAAAATGTTTCCCTGGTTTTGTCTTTGCTACTGGTATGTGACCTCTTAATTTTATTTTGGTCTTTGCTTATACAAACCAATTGCCGTGGAAACTTTTTCCTGTGGTGCAGCAAAGACAGGGGGAAAGTAGAACATTAGTAATTATATATTGTGCTCCTAATTCATTTAATTAGTAGTTATCAAGCATCCTTAATGGTTCATAGCCACAAACTAGGTTTATGTCTGAGGGCATCAGCCTGCTTCAGAAATCTCTCATGTGTGTTTCTGTGATACAGAAAGAGGGAGAGTGTTTTTAGTGGACTGAAGTTAGAATCCAGCAGCCCCATGCCCCATCGCTTTTCTGCTGCCTTCTGGCTCTGCATTGCCCCTAGCTGGGCCACTGACGTTGCTGCCCAATCAGTGATGCCACTGCCCAATTTACCCAAATAGCCAGTCAGTGAGAATGAAGATCCAAAACCTGATATCTTAAAAAATTAATTTTTGACTTTTTAGTCACTTGCCTGAGCTACTAAAGAAAATGCTCTGGGTTTCTCCAATTCCTCCTCTCAAGGAGTGCTGTTAACTCTTTGAAAGAACTCTCATGTCTATGGGAAATGTTATGCATTGGGGGAAAAAGACTAAATTAGTAAGTACAGATTTAGAATACGTGGTACATTTTTTTTGTCATGTGCCATTCCATGGTGGATGGAATTCAGAGATGTTGCATTTGATTGTATAGGTTGCACACTGCACAATGATAGAGGGAAATGTTCCATCAAACTATGAATGGAATTGGGTCTTCTGCTTATGGGGGTGGGGGGTGAGAACAGAAGGGTCCCTCCTGTGCTAGTGATCTTTATTTCAGCAACTAAGAAAACTGTGACAGGCACTGAAAATAATGCATTTCTTTTGGATGAAATGACAAATTTTAAGCTCTGGACCGAGGCAACTTGGGTCTAAACTCTGCTTGTGCCATATACCAGCTGAGTCACCTTGGACAAATTGCTTAATCTCTCTGTGTCTCAGTTCCTCATCTATAAAATAATAGATAAATAATGTTAAATAAAAAGAGTAACCGCTTCATAGGTTTATGAGGATTAAATGAATTCATACATATAACTAGATTAGAATAGTATCTGGCACATAGTAATTGTTCAATTAATATTAGCTGTTGTTATCACTATCATTTATTATATTGAAAGACGTGTATTTTCACCCCATTGTGGCAAGGGATAGAAACACAGGGTTCCCACTGTTCTGTTTAGAAAATAGTGAAGACCCTGCATGGTTTGGCAGGAAGAGGGTATGTACTCAAGTAGGATAGAACAGGTTTAATTCTGTTGTAACCATCTATTGTGACCTTGGCTGTGTCCTCTACAGCTGCAGTCTCCTCATAAGCAAACTGAGGATGAGGAAAGTATGTATCTTGCAAGGTTGGTGTGAAGATTAAAGACAAAACATGGAAAGTGTCCAGCACAGTGCCTGACCCTGGATAGACTCTCAAAAAGTGTTAGCTATTGTCAGACTGGAATAAAGCCAAGACATGGCATTTGGGTACTGTTACATATACAGTCATTGAGCGTGTTCGCCTTGGTGAAAAAAAATCTTCTCCCCCACCTCAGCCAAGGACAGTGATCTAAAAACTGTTATGTGGGATTTATGTTCAGACCCCAGCTCTCTTCTGAACTGCTGGACCTTGGTGTTTGTTCTGCTTCCCTCAACTCATTCTAGGCCCTGGTCAAAAGGGACTTTTGCAGGAACTGAGAAAACAGGTCAGGGGAGGTGGAGTGTATCGTTAGTGCCTTTTTGATGGGTGAGGGTGTTTCAAGTACCAGACTGTCAGCTCCATGAGGACAAGGATCATGTCTGTTTCTGTTCAACGACATGTCCCAGTGTCCTTGGTAAGTATTTGTTGAATAAGCTAAAAAAAAATGAATACACTATTAATGACTTTCTTGTACAGTAGCAACTCAGTTAAACCTGTATTCAATGAATGGACCCTCAATTTACATGTTTGTTTTCCTTCATCTCACTTTGTAAAAAAAGAAGCTAACATAACTAGCTCCTATGAGGAATTTGGTATCCAAAAAAAACCACTAACCTCAATTTTTCAGAATATGATCTAGAATTTGCCCAGATTCAGCCCAATTTCCTATCCTTGTATATGGAGACCTTTTGTACCATAGAAGTCATTCAACAAACATTTATAGAGCAAGTCCTATATACCAGAGAGTGAGCTAATAACTTAAGCTTTCAATTTTTAAATTAATTTCACATATAAATTTAAAGTGATTACCACCAAGATAAAAAGAAAAAACAGGTATTACACCTTCATTTCCTCTTTCTCATATGAGGAAAGCAGGGCTTAGAGAGGCTCAGTGACATGCTTGAGGTTCCTCTTATCATACAGCTGAGATAAAGGAGGTGTTCCAACTCCCTGAACCCAGTACTGTTTCCACTTCTCCCTGGGATCTCTTCCATGGGAAATGCTATTAAAACTTATGATTCACATGTCACCAAGAGAGAGCAATACTGTCACTGTCTTAAAAAGGGAGTAAAGTAAACATTTTAGAAACAGTTAACAGTGGAGTTGTTTTTAATAAAAGCATTTTGGGATTAACACAAAGGTTTTATCAGAAAATGAGTCAGAATACTTCACTCTTCAGTATGCCCATTAGTCCAAATTTAAATCTAATTATTTAGGATTTAAAATAGAAAAAATAAGGTATTTTTGGACATTTCTAACAATCTGAACAGAAATTTTCAGCATGAATTTCCTCAATAGATGCTTGATGACTTACAACCCCTGCCAGGCCCATCCCACCTTGAGTTGGCTGAGAGAGCTATTGTACAGAGAGGTTGGGTAGACCTGCCCAAGTGAACTAACAAAAGAAGCCACAGGGCCTGGTGGGAGGGAGCGGGGGTGGGGGAGGGAGGAGGAAATAGCTGTAGTTTCCCAAGCAGTCCAGCTATACTCCCCACTGTATCCATCCACCCTCCCCTAATACATAAGTAAGTTTGAATGGGTCTTTAATCCTTACAATTAAATTTGCTTTGATTAGGACAATTATGACAAAGGCCACCTTCAAGATTAATTGGAGGGGAAGGGTGAAGAATCTGTATGATCAGAAGTCCCAGGGAAAACTGCAGTGCAAAGCACGTTTCTCTTGTGTCCTTCAATCTCCCCACCCTCACCTACTTCTTAGCCACTTCCCCCATAGGTGTCCCACACTCCCATTCTGACCTTTGCTTCTGAAAGATCCTAACTGCTACCCTTTTAAGCCTGTCCTTTTTGGAAAGTGCCTCAAGTTTCAAAATTACTGTTACAACAAGCTTTTCAGGTAGGTATTAAGGTATTAAGTTAACTCACCCTAACATGTTATCCCTAGAGAAATAACAATTCAAAAGAAGATCTTATGAACTTAAATGAAACTCTAATCTGTGGGGTTTATGCCTGAAATGTTTCAGGGGCCCATCTCCTGGGTCAGGTGCTCACCCTGGCCAATAAGCTGAGGACACAGGAGCATGTACCCCAGGGGCCAGGTCAGGGTAGATTATTTTAGAAAGGGATATGGGTGGGGTCAGTGATTGGTATCTCCTTTATATGGTTCTTATATTAGTCTACTCAGGCTGCCATAACAAAATACTATAGATTGTGTAGCTTGAACAACAGAAATTTATTTTCTCATAGTTCTGGAAGCTGGGAAGCCCAAGATCAAGGTGCTGGTCAATCTGGTTTCTGGTGACAACTCTCTTCCTAGCTTACAGATGGCTACCTTCTCTCTGTGTCCTCACATGAGGAAGAGAGGGCTCCGGTGTCTCTTCCTCTTCTTATAAGGGTGCCAGCCCTATTGATTAGGGCCCCACCCTTATGGCCTCATTAAACCCTTATCACCCCCCAATAAGCCCTATCTCCAAATATAGTCGCAGTGGGGGGTTCGGACTTCAACATATAAATTGGAGGGCACATTCAGTCCATAACATTCCACCCCGAGCGCCCCAAAATTCATGTCCTTTTCACATGCAAATACATGTACTCCATCCCAACAACCCCCAAAGTTTTAACTTATTCCAGCATCAACTCTAAAGTATAAAGTCCAGAGTCTCATCTAAATAGCATCTAAATCAGATATGGGTGAAATGCATCCTAAGGCAAAATTCCTCTCCAGATGTAAACCTGTGAAACCAGACAAGTTATATGATTTCAAAGTGAGGCAGGCATAGAACAGACATTCTTGTTCCAAAAGGAAGAGACAGGAAAGAAGGAAAGTATGACGGGTCCCAAGCAAGTCTAAAACCTAGCAAGGCAAATTCCATTAGATCTTAAAGGCTTGGGAATAATCCTCTTTGGTTTGATGCACTGCCCTCCAGAGCCACTGCTAAGGGCCCCCACCATGGCTTTCTTCAAGAGCCCCACCCTCTGAAACCAGGGAGGAAACAGCCTTGTCCCCTGAGCCTGTGTTAGGCAGCCCTCTGAATCACCTTCAGGTCATTCTCTTTCCTTGAAGGATAACCCATGTTAGCATCCTTCCTTCATTCCGTCCCATTTTCTCGAAGCTGGCAGTGTTACTGGTGGTATAATCTCTATTTCTGGCTTCTGTTGAGATGGCTGATTAGATCCATGGTTCACACTTAATCTCCTTATTAAAGGGTTGTTCAGCCACCCACACCCTTAGTGTTCTCCTCAGAACATCCTCCTCAGTTTTTGCAGTATGGATAGCTGAGAATTTTCCAGTCTTTAAGTTCCAGTTCCTTTTTGTTTCCTTCTTCAACTCATCTCTCTCCTCTTGTATTTTATTAAAAGCAGTAAGGAAGACTAAAGCCACACCTTCAGTACTTTGCTTAGAAGTCTCCTTTGCTAAATACCCAATTTCATTGCTGGCAAGTTTGTTCTATCACAAAACACAGTTCAGCCAAGTTCTTAGCCACTATATAATAAAGATCACCTTTCTTCCAGTTTCCAATAACCTATTCCTCATTTTTACTTGAGATCTCACCAGAATAGTCTTTAACATTCACAGTTCTACAAACATTCTGCTAGTGATCATTTAAGTGTTCTCTAAGAAGATGGAGGCTTTCTCTCCAGCTCTCCTTTTTTCTTTCTGAGGTCTCACCAGAATCCATATTTAACATCCATATTCCTACCACCAGTCCCTTAATGGCAATACAGACTTTTTCTAGCATGCACCTCAAAATTCCTCCAGCCTCCACCTATTTTCCAGTTCCAAAGCTGCTTCCACATTTTTAGGTATTCGTTACAGCAGCACCCCACTTCATGGTACCAAAATCTGTATTTGTCAGGGTTCTCTGGAGAATCAGAACCAATAGGATGTATATCTATATAGAAATAGATTTGTTATAAGGAATTGGCTCACACAATTATGGAGGTTGACAAGTCCCAAGATCTGCAGTCAGCAAGCTAGACCCAGGAGAGTTAATGGTGTAGTTGCAGTCCAAGTTCAAAGGCCTGAGAACTAGGAGAGCCAGTGATGTACAGTTGACCCTTGAACAACATCAGTTTGAACTTTACAGGTCCACTTATATGCAGATTTTTTTCACTAAATACTACAGTACTACACATCCGAGTTTGGTTGAATCTGCAGATGCAGAACTGCAGATAGAGGGCTGACTGTAAAGTTATGCTTGGGTTTTTTACTGCATTGAGGGTCAGTTCCCCAACCCTGGCATTGTTCAAGAGTCAACTGTAGTTCTAGTCCAAAGACTGGTGGGCTCAAGATCCAAGGAGAGGGCTTCCCTGGTGGCGCAGTGGTTAAGAATCCGCCTGCCAATGCAGGGGACATGAGTTTCAGCCCTGGTCCGGGAAGATCCCACATGCTGCAGAGCAACTAAGCCTGTGAGCCACAACTACTGAGCTTGCACTCAAGAGCCCCTGAGCCACAACTACTGAGCCTGCGAGCCACAACTACTGAAGCCCGTGCGCCTAGAGCCCGTGCTCTGCAACAAGAAGCCACCGCAATAAGAAGCCTACGCACTGCAAGAAGAGCAGCCCCCGCTCGCTGCAACTAGAGAAAGCCCGCGGGCAGCAACAAGACCCAACGCAGCCAAAAGAAAATAAATAAATAAGTAAATAAATAAATCTATTTTTTTAAAAAAGAAAGATCCAAGGAGAACCAGTGTTTGATTTCAAGTGCAAAGGCAGGAAAAAAAAAAGGCAGGAAAAAACTGATATCCCGGCTCAAAGGCAGTCAAGCAGGAGGAGTTCCCTCTTACTCAGCCTTTTTGTTCTATTCAGGTCTTCAACTGATGGATGAGCCCCACCCACATTAGGGAGGCCAACCTGCTTTACTCAGTCTACTGATTCAAATGTTCACTTCATTCCAAAACACCCTCGCAGACACATCCAGAATAATGTTTGACAAAATATCTGGGCATCCCTTGGCCCATTCAAGTTGATACATAAAATTAACCATCACAGTTCTCAACCCCATAAATCACCTTAGGTATATAAGTACACATTGGAATCCCGTGGGGAGCTTTAAAAACACACCATTCTGTAGTCCCACCCTCAGAAATCCTTAAGTAATTGGTCTGAGGTGCATCTTAGAAATTTTCAAAACTCCTCTGGTGACTCTAATATGCAGTCAAGCTGGCCAGATGAAGTACCTCAGCAAGGAAACTTGGTGGAGCAGAGAAGCCACATGGGAGCACTTTATGTGTGTGGCTCAGTGCAGAGCCACCACCAACTAATCACTAAGAGTCTCTTAATTCAATTAGTTGAGGGTCCTTTATACACTGCTAGCTATAACAGCAAAGAAATATGAAGCAATAACAACATAGATGCTAAGTACACGTAACGATAAAACTGAAATCAAAGGTACAAAGCTTTGCGGGGAGATAGGGATCCTTTGGATGGGAATGGTGGGGTCTTATTTTAAACTTTTGTGTTGGTGACATATAGAGCTATGGCTTGTGTCTCATAATTTATGTATTTTTGATTCCATGCATTTTTAATCATTTAGCTGATTTTTTGATAGTTACTACTTTTTCTTCTGGAAAGCTGGGGGCACTCACCCTCCCTCTTTTTCCCCAAGGCTGTGCCCTCAGCCAGGAAAGGAAGGATGACTAAAGGGGCTGCTGGCAGGACCTGGTTCGAAGCTGCGGGTTCTAGGCCCTGGTCTGAGCCATGGAGTTTGGCCTCCTGTGGGGTGGGGAGGAGGGAGGAGCTAGGAGGATGACAGAGGAAAGGAACTCCTCTCCACCTTGCTGAGGAAGAGACAAGGGCCTGGGTAACTTTGTATGTATAGAATAGTAGTTCTTGTTCTTTCCACGGTGATGCTAAGAACTGAGAGTGACACTTCCCTCTTCTCTGAGCAACTCTTACCCGCTCTTCCATGGGGTAATAAGGCAAACCAAAATGGCAATGTACTTTCTGGGTAAGGTTTAGTACAGTATTTGCTCAATATCAATCCAGCGAGAGGCAAAGGTACATAGAAATTTTTTGCATGGTGAACAAGGGCCACATTGTATTGTTCCTGCTTTTGCCATTGAAGGAGAACTATGCAAAAATTACTAACACCTTAAAAGATACTAATTCCTTAAGAGTTTACTGATAGCTTGGAAAACCATGGGACCAACCCTGCAATGTAGTTTCAAAAATAAGTCTCACAGTGTAGACAGTTTCGGTTTGGGAAGATGGATAGTGGTGATAGTTGCAGAACAATGTGAATGTACTTAATGCCACTGAACTGTACACATAAAAATGGTTTAAGTGGTGTAAAAAAAAAGTTCCACATTAAAAAATAAAGGCATTTCTTATTCAGAATTAACACCATTTTAAATACATAATACCAGAACGGAAACCCTGAAGGCTCTACTATCTAAGTTACAAATTCTAGGTTCAAATAAGTATGAGAGGAGACAAGAAACGGGATGGCAGAGAGGTCACAACTATGCAACCACCAGGCTTTCTATTCCCTTTGTGGTTCTCAAGATGGCAAAGATCTACTCAGACAAGTTTTTCTTTAGTTGAGCTGGTGTTTTGGTTGCAGAGAACAGGAGGGGAGAGAGACAGGGAGAAATCTTCCTCCTCAACCAAAAAAGGGCGGGCACCCACCAGGACCGAACAGCCGCGACCAGCCCGAGCTGCCCTCGTCCTCTAGGCGGCTGGAGCCGCAGTGCCGAAGCAGAGCTGGCGCTGCGGGCAGAGCGTCTGGCTGCGCGGCCCACCGCGGTGGAGAGCTCCTAACTCCCAGAGCCTCCTGTGGCTGCAAGGCGGGAGCAGCGGCTTCTCCCGCCTCCCTCGCGCTCCCTCGGCTTCCAGGTTCAATAAGGATTACATCATGGAGCAAGTATGCGGGGCAGCCTGAGAATCAAAGCCGTCACAATCAGCGGCTGGTTAACTGTACTGTTGCTGAAACACATCCTTCCCACCCCCTCCTCTCCCCTCTCCCACCCCAACCCTCTGCTTTTCGTGCTATTAAGGATAGCATTATTGGGGAGAGGAAAATCTGATCAAAACTGTCGACCGCCAACAGCAGATTTTCTATGGATTCTATAAAGGCCACCTTAACGATTTCCCTAATTAATGGATGACATCTTTGGCTGAAGGAGAGGCGATGGATTCGACTCTGTCTTCGCCTTTGTTAACCTTCTAATTAACTTTCGTAGGTCACCCAGGTCTCCCAAACCTAAAAAGTGAAGAGGCCCATTGTGCGAGGAGCAGTAAACTTACTTTTTCTGCTGGGATACTTAAAGGGAGAACAATTATAGGCTGAGAAAAATAACTCCATTTAAAAGCTTTGTGGCTGCAGAGAATGCATAGGTCCCTCCCTTAGAAAATAATTGAAACACCTTTTATACCAATATTTCTATGCATAATAAAAACAAATTAGCAAAATGCATCTAAATTCAGCAGCACTTTCAAATTACCTTTTTTTGGAATGTAAGCCTCTACAAGTCAACAAAAGGAGCGGGAGTTTAGAGAGAACATTGCAACTGCAACAGCTATCAGCCTTTAGGCAGAGTGAGTGCAGCACTGGGCCGAGCTCAGATATCTGAGTCAGCTCCTGGAGGAAATGCTTCGAATTTAGTGCCCTTGCCCATGTTGGGTATGAGATGCCAAGGGGACCCAAAGACTATTAGCAAGTGAGCAGGTCTTTGTCTGGATGGAGTGGCCTTTGGGGGTTCAGAAATATTTTAATGGTCTTAGTGAAAAACAGAAACCACCATGGTGGAAAAGCCAGAAAGTTAGTGAAACCCCACTGCGATCAGTGAAATTGATAAGACAGAATAATTTTTTAAAATGTAAGACATATTCCTGTTGGAATTTTCATTTTGGTAGATTTGACAGACTATGCAGATGTGTTATAGTTTCTGCCCTAGCTCCTTGGCATCTGTGGCTAAACAGAGGAGACACTGAGGGAAGAGTAGATGCTCAGCCTAAAATGGAACTGAGATGAAGCCTCCTTTAAAGGAGGGCTTTGCTGAAAGGGAATGAGATTCCTAACCCAAGGACAACAGTACTGTGACTTTAGTATTGTTTTCTGATTACAAACAGACCCAGAGCTAATTGTAGAAAAGTATAAAGACTTTAAATACTGTCAATATTTTAATCATGTCTTTCCATTCTTTCTCCTATGTATCCCCAAATTTTTATACCATTCATATTTGTATTCTTCGCTTTGTTCCTTTAACAAAAGAACATTTGGCATTATTTATAAAAATTACAAAAACATAAACATTCTTTGATGCAGCAATTCCTCTTTAGGAAGTTTCCCTAGAGGTATACTTGCACAAAATGACATATGTATAAAGTTATTCTTTGCAGCACTGTTCATAATAGATAGAAAGCTATCTAAATGTCCATTAATAGGGGACTGGTTAAAGAAATACAGTACATCCATTGAGTGGAATATTACACAGCCATAAAAAATAGATGAGGATGCTCATTATATGCCATTTTGGAATGGTCTTCAAAATAACCCGTTAGATAAAAAACAAACAGCAACAACAAAATGGAGCAGAACAGTGGTGTAAAGTATGCTACCATTTGTAGAGAAAGACATGGTTTGAATATTCATAAACATTTTCTTCTGGTGGCAGTTATCTTGGGAGAAGAGACCTGAGTGGCTGAGGAACAGCTGTGGGAGGGAGACTTCTCTATAACTTTTATATCTTTTGTATTTGTACTGTGTGAATATATTATCTATTCAAAAAATAAATACATAATTTAAAAAGAGAAGGGCTGCTATTTTCCAGTCTTCTCTGTGCATAGCTCTGCACAATTCAAGGGTAGCCTAGTCATAAAAGTGTCCTATTCATTTCCATATACTAAATAGCTTATTTTAGACTTCTCAAAGTCTGCCTAGATTAAAAGAACCCTAAAATGGAAGGTACACAGTCACTTTCTCTTTGAAATATTTAAATGTTTCTTAATGAAAACAGAATAATGGGGACTTCCCTGGTGGCGCAGTGGTTAAGAATCTGCCTGCCAATGCAGGGGACATGGGTTCGAGCCCTGGTCCGGGAAGATCCCACATGCCGCGGAGCAGTTAAGCCGTGTGCCACAACTACTGAGCCTGCGCTCTAGAACCCATGCTCGGCAACAAGAGAAGCCACTGCAATGAGAAGCTCGAGCACCGCAATGAAGAGTAGCCCCAACTTGCCGCAAGTAGAGAAAGCCTGCACAGCAGTGAAGACCCAACACAGCCAAAAATAATTAATTAATTTAAAAAAAACAGAATAATGCATTCTGTGATTTAATTGTTTAAAATTAAATTTCAACAAACTGTTATGTCTGTGTAAATAAAACATTCACAGGCTTCATCAGCACATGCATTGGGACATATGCTTTGGGCCTCAGAATTGTAGAAATATTTCCTAACATTTGAGATGTGCCAAGAAACAGATAAAGAAGTCAAATAAAATCTTTTTTTGTTGACTTTTTCTGTTTGTTTTGGCCGTGCGGTGCCGCTTGTGGGATCTTAGTTCCCGGACCAGGGATTGAACCTGGGCCCACAGCACTGAAAGTGCTGAATCCTAACCACTGGACCGCCAGGGAATTCCCAAATAAAATATTGTATTACACAAATTCTTCCTGCTCACAAGAGTCTGATTTACTTGTATCAATCAATTTAAGTGATTCATAGTTTATGAGCTACTATTTTAAGTGACTGGACTAAAACCTGGAGCCAGTATTATTCTCTCCTCAGTCCTCAACCCAATCTGTCAAAATGGCATTGGAAATTATTAGGCTGAACCATATGCAATTAGTGTGTGTCAAGTACAATAGCAGCAATTTCAAGATTCAGCCTAATATTTTTCATCATCATAATGTAGCCTGTAGCTACCTAACAGAGACATTGTTATTGTTGCCAGTCCACCATCCATTTCTCCCTTCTTCCCTGTTAGCAGAACTCCCATTTAATTCCCATTTAGGAAGGTAGTAAATCTCAATTCAACTAAACTGTATACATGGAATTCCCATTTCTTTTGTCTGTGATTGGTTTAGATTTGGGCATGTGATACAGTTCTAGGCCAATGAGATATAAGAAAAGACAGCTAAAAGTTTCTGAGAAAGATTTCTCTTCCACTGGACATTTTCAGGTTCAGATGGATTGCCCAGAATTCTGGCAGTCATCTTGCTACTACAAAGAGTGCAGACATAATGGGCATCCTAGGGTGACACAATAGGAAATAGGAAGGAAGTTGGATCTCCATGATAGTATTGAGTGGTTGTATTAAACAACTCTGTAATCCTCTGACCTTATACTTCTTGTTATACGAAATGATAATTTTCCACATAGTTTAAGCCATTTTGAATTGGTTTTCTATTGTATTCCAAATATTAATAGACCATCCTGGTAAATATTTTCACCACTTTAAGTGGCAGGAAGCCCAGGTAGTATCCTGTAAAAGCTCCTCAAGTAGTTCTGTTGTACTCTTCTAGTCAAAATTGTTTTAAATCATAAAAATAAATGCCTCCTTGGGCTTCCCTGGTGGCACAGTAGTTAAGAATCTGCCTGCCAATGCAGGGGACATGGGTTCGATCCCTGGTCTGGGAAGACCCCACATGCTGTGGAGCAACTAAGCCCGTGAGCCACAACTACTGAGCCTGCGCTCTAGAGCCCACGAGCCACAACTCTGAGCCCACGTGCTCTAGGGCCTGAGTGCCACAACTACTGAGCCTGTGTGCTGCAACTGCTGAACCCTGCATGCCCTAGAGCCAGTGCTCTGCAACAAGAGAAGCCACTGCAATAAGAAGCCTGCGCACCGCAACGAAGAGTAGCCCCCACTCACCGCAACTAGAGAAAGCCTGCACGCAGCAACGAAGACCCAACACAGCCAAAAATAAATAAAATTTTAAAAATAAAAGAAAAAAAATAAATAAAAGAAATGCCTCCTCAACATCTTTCGTCATAAGGGAAATGCAAATTAACACCACAATGAGATACCGCTTCACACCCACTAGAATGGCTATAATCAAAAAGATGGGCAATAACAAGTGTTAGTGATGATGTGCATTGCTGATGAAAATATAAAATAATGCAGCCACTTTGGAAAACAGTTTGTCAGTTTCCCCCAAAAGTTAAACATAGAGTTACCATATAACCCAGCAATTCTACTCCTAGATATATGTTCAAGAGAACTGAAAACATAACATCCTCACAAAAAGTATACAGGAATGTTCATAGCAGCATTATTCATAATAGCCAAACGGGAGAAACTATACAAATGTCTATCAACTAATGAATGGTTAATAAAATGTGGCATGTTCATACATAGAATATTATTTGGTAATAAAAAGAAATAAAGTACTGATGCATGCTACAACAAGATGAATCTTGAAAACATTATGCTAAGTGAAAGAAGCTAGACACAAAAGGCCACGTAGTGTATGATTTCACTTATATGACATGTCCAGAATTGGCAAATCCATAGAAACAGAAAGTTTCAAAAATACGTATGACCAATTTGTTAAAAAGAAAGACTATTTTTTATCTAATTAGAGCTTCATTTTTGTGGTCATTTAAGCAAAAATGAGTGAAGATTCTGTCCCCCAGAAGACTGTAAACTTCATGAAAGCAGTGTCCCTGCCTGTGTCTTGGTGCCAGCACATCCAGCTGGACTACACACTTTACAGACTATGTGAGTGAATGGATCTTGGTGCGTTTTCTTATGAACAATTCTCGGCTTAGTTCCTAAAATAGGCCTCTGTTTACTCATCTGCAAAATGGGGCTAGAGCAGTAACAACCTTCTAGGATGAATGTGAGGATTAAATGAGTTAAGGGAGCTCATTTAAACTTTGCAAAGTTCCTGGGACGTAATAAGAGTCAACAAGAGGTAGTCATTGCTGTATTGTTTTAAGTATTATTACTATTATTGTATTTGGGGACCTTATGCCCACTCATCACAAGGCGTAGAAATTTCTTGCCACCTGGCATGAGCAATTCTTGAGTGATTTTTTTTTGAGTGATTATTGTTTAAATATATATTTGGTCTTATAAAATTGAAGACGGGATTAGCAATTTTCAGATTCTGAAACAAAAATAATTGGAAATTCAGATTCAGCAATCATAGGATTTTATAACAGTCTACAAGTACATGAAAAAATCTACAAAAATATAATAGATTTGAATTTCTATAAATGATCTAGTCTGAAACATTTTTCTAAACTTCTACTATTTTTTGTTTGTTTGTTTTGTTGGGTTGTTTTTTTTTTGCGGTACGCGGGCCTCTCACTGTTGTGGCCTCTTCCGTTGCGGAGCACAGGCTCCGGATGCGCAGGCTCAGCGGCCATGGCTCATGGGCCCAACCGCTCCGCGGCATGTGGGATCTTCCCGGACCGGGGCACGAACCTGTGTCCCCTGACTTGGTAGGCGGACTCTCAACCACTGCGCCACCAGGGAAGCCCTCTACTATTTTTTCATATACTCCATTAAGCTTAAAATAACCAAACTCCTTAAGTTAACTTTAGGTCAGCTTTCAGCCTCTAAGTTTTTAAATTGTCTCCCTCATCCCCCACCCTCCCCACTAATCAACTTATAACATGCACCTTATTTGAGTGAAATATTTTTCACTTTACTTGAAGTTTAACATATACTCATAGGATACAGATTGAGTCAACCATTGTTTTAGGGTAGGTAGGGGTGTGCTGGAGGCGAAACTTTGGTCCTCCCATCTCACACAGGGAAAAGCTTAGGTAAGTGATTTATCTTGCATCACATAACTTGTTAATGGGATTTTGAAAGGAAAGTCCAGGACAAGGTGCTCTTTTTCCTGCTGCTACAACATGCCAGCCCCCTCCATCATACAACACATGGACAAACAATGGACAAGCAGCAAAACATTTCCCTAGCTGGGACATCAAATATTATGAGAAAGGACAAGCATAGGGAAAATGGAAAGTGCATGATTTTTAAGTGCATTCTTCCAGGTTTCAATCCAGATTTTGATCATTTATATGTTCACAAGTTTCCATTAGATCAATATGCTTCATTAATCTTGTTTGCTCTTGTGAGAAAAATACAACGGCCAGGGAAAAGTGGGGAAGAGATGAACAAGTAAGTGATTCGCTGGAGAGATTAGAAAATCTCTGTCAGAATTCTGTGTGTTCACACCAACCCTTAACTACCCCTCACCTTACCCCACAAAAAAAGAGAGAGAACAGATAGTAGCAAAGAATAAGAAAGTCTTCTGATGCCAGGCAGTAACAGAGTTAGCTGTCACCAAACTGGGCCAGAAATAATGGATGACAACCTCACCCTTGCACACCATTCCTAGTATCAGTTCCTTTTCCTTTATTCTCATTACCAGCAAGACCCACCCACAAGGGGGAAGATTTCCTCCCAGTGTGAAGAAACTTCCTATCAAGTAAGTTGGATGTTTTCTCTGCTGAAAGGTTACATCTTGTTTATGGACGGGGTTCTCTGTTTTAAAAGTCCATGGGCAGAGGGGCCCTGTGGAGATGGATTATTCCTCATTCCCCCCAATTTAATCCCCTCATTCAATTCACCCTTTCTGACTCCTCTCTTCCTTTCTCTTCTCTCTTCCTATTTTGTGCCTTCATTTTATTTCTCTCCACTCTCCTTCCCTTCTCTTTGATCACATCAATCTTTAGTAGTATATTAATGTTACTCACCAAAGTAACAAAGCCTTGATTCTGAAATTCTAAAGTCTTGATTCTGAATTTGCTTCTCTAAACAAAAGATAGGTTTAACATTAAGAACTACAGGTGGTCCAGCATCACTTTTTATATCCATCCCCAAACAAGGAGGCCATATATTTATCTAGAGATATTTTGTATAACTTAATTCAGTATACATGCAATCTATGTATACATATACATTAAAGAATCTTTTGGATCTGTGTAAGGGCCTTTGAAGTCTCTTCTGCATGTTAATTTCTCTCCTAATCCAGATGCCACTGCTCTTTGTGACATTTCAGAGAGGTCACTGAGCACCATCCTTATAACCTTCCAGAGAAGAACAATGGAATGCAGAACTTTTTTTTATTACCTAACCTTTTAATATTCTTTTTTCCTTTTCAAGAAAATCCAGTTAAGTACTAGGAGGTCTTACCACTAATAGTAATTTCTCTCTAGCTCAGTCAGTACTTACCCTCTGCAGAGAAAATTATGAATGTATCTGTGTTCACAGATTTACACATTTCCTGTTTTATATGATTACTCCCCAGAAGGAACTACCTTGAGCCTCTGCCTAAATGGATCTTTCTGGCCTCCCCATGATTATGCAGTTCAAAGAATCACAGCTTTTACAAATGAACTTCCCTTCTGATTTGGAATTCTAAGAGCTCTAACTATTATTAAACTGTATATAAACTATAGGGATTTGAAAGGTAACAAATGTTAGAGACTGCAGCTTTTCAAGCTGTATATTTCACAAACAAAATGCCAGCTTAAATTAGAAGCTGGAAAAATATTTTAGTTTTAGCAAAGCAGATTTTTTAAATCTGCTAATAAAAAATTCATAAATTCTGGAAGAATTAATCTAAAATATTGATACTTACCACACAAATGTATCAAATGATCTTAATGTGTTACCATTTGGGGAGTTTTAATTCTGCTAGCATGAAAACAAATTTTTTGACACTGTAATATCTTATTTGAATACAGTTTTATACAGTGGAAAAGCTTAGTCTTATATACTTGTATAAGGAAAACCCATTTGTGTTTAAAATAAAAATTCCTCAAGATATTTTAGGTTCTTGCTCTGTACAATGAATTTAAAGATAAATTATGTTCTGAGTAAAACGTTGTTTGTGTTTACGCAGAAGAATATAAAGAAGAAAATAATCGATAATTCCACCATCCAGACAACAACTATTTATATTTTCTTCCAGTCTTTTGACTAGGCATATATTTTGAAATTCCTTGTTTAGACTTTCACTGTTCTGTTTTAAGCAGTAATACTTCATGCTGAGGCATGGCTTGATTTTTAGTCACAGGGAGAAAGAAAAAAGAGGAAAGATCAAGAAAGAGGAACATGGAGGGCACAGGATTCTCTTGCCTCCTTTCCTACTGACTGCTGACACTAGTCCCCCATACCTACTGCTAGAGGCATTCCCCAAAATCCTCAAATAGAACAACAACAATTGTTAATAAAAAAAAACTTTTCCAAACCTGAAAAGCATTGTAAGTGAGCCTACTGATATTCACTGTGAAGAAAATGTCAACATTCTCTTTGTGGATAGCTAGGTAATTTGTGGATTTTTGCATTTCTATGGTCATCTCTTTCTAGGCTTCTAAGAAATCATGAATATCTTTTTTAAAAAAGAAAAAGTAGGGCTTCCCTGGTGGCGCAGTGGTTGAGAGTCTGCCTGTCGATGCAGGGGACACGTGTTCGTGCCCCGGTCCGGGAAGATCCCACATGCCGCAGAGCGGCTGGGCCCATGAGCCATGGCCGCTGAGCCTGCACGTCCGGAGCCTGTGCTCCGCAACGGGAGAGGCCACAAAAGTGAGAGGCCCGTGTACTGCCAAAAAAAAAAAAAAAATATATATATATATATATATATATATATGTTTTTAATCACCTGAAAACACCCTTTAGAGTCTAAAATGGGTATGACCATTATTCTGATCCCTCTGCAATGTAACAGTTACTCTCCTCAGTCTAGCTTGCTTTATATTTTTAGTATAAAATACATATTGAATTTTGGCAAGTTTGAGTAAATATCAATAATATAGCTTTCCAGGATAGCTTGCATCATTATGGCCTAGAACTTAAGGCAATTAAGTGTCTTCCTTTTCCTGTAATTTTATATGAAGAACACATTTCCCACAACATACAGTTCTTATAGTAAGCACTATAGGCCTGTAGTAAGCACTAGACTGTGAAAACAGAATAGTCCATCAGCCTCCTAAGAGGATGCTCAGTGTCTACTTAGACCTATTTTCATTGAAGCCTCCAAGAATGACTTTACTGTATTGTGCTCCATGATTGTGGCTATCATTTCATCACCAGAAATTATAGCACTGGCTTCTGTTTCCAGCACTTTGGTGGGTTAGATGCTGCAAAGGTTAGTTTTACGTGTCAACTTGGCTAGGCTATGGTGCCCAGTGTTTGGTCAAACACTAGTCTAGGTATTGCTATGGAAGTATTTCATAGCAGTGTGGTTAAAGTAGATTTTTAAGTAAAGCAGTTTACTCTCCGTGATGTAGGTGAGCCTCATCCACTCAGTTGAAGGCCTTAAGAGAAAAGACAGTTGCCCTGAAGATGAAGGAATTCTGCATCCAAACCTGCCTTTGGACTCAAAACTGTAACATCAACTCTTGCTGGAAAATCCAGCCTATCAGTCAGCCCTGTGGATTTTGGATTTGCCAGCCCCCACAATCTCATGGGCCAATACTTAGAGTCTCTCTATAGATAAAGATACATAATTTATATTGTAATATAATATAATCTCTTTCTTTGGAGCACCCTGATACAGATACCCTGAATGACAATCTCAGCTAAGATAGCTAAAACTTTTGATAAAATATTTTTTAAATGTCTTTTAAAATATATCACTGAGCTTGCACAAAAGGGAGGGATTTTTCAGATCCCCAAAAGTAAGTGAAAGCAGAAACCCTGGTAATTAAGCAAGTTCCAAAGCCAGCTTTCACCCTGAAAGTTTCTGTCAGACTCTGGAGACCCTGAATCTCAACTCTGAGATGGAGCTCAGGGATTGCCCAAGGTGGGGAACCTGCTAGGAGAATCCTTACATAAAGCTGAAAACACAAAGGGCTACATCCTCAGTGTAAAGACAAATTAAAAAAAATAAACCCTGTCCCAAAGAGGGGTGTTATTTCAAGGACATTTGCCTATCTTAATGTTGATGCCGGGAGGACAGAAAGAAAGAAAAAAACTTCCCTAAGAATTTGGAAGCACAACTAGGTCCATCACAGGAGAGCTTTCTACCTGAATTCATACCACATATGTGGCTCCCCCAAATTTTAAACCATAAAATAGAGTATTTCAATATAAAAGGATCCCAGGTTGGTAGTACAACCAAGTAACTCAACCAGAAAGAGCAAGTGCAGATCTTCCCTGCACAAATTCATTTCCAACTTTGGCCTTAAAGAATCCCCAGAGATAAAGTGCCAAGACAAATGAGAAGATCACAGAAGAAAAATGTCATAAAACCTAGGAAGAAACATGGTACCATGAAGTGAAGACCAGAAGAAGCAAGCAGCAGACATCAAAAGTGGTCTTGCAAAGACATCAAATATTGACATTAGTGACCAAATACCAATTTTATATGATTAATAAAATAAAAGGGGAGCTTGAAAATATTAGCAAGGAACAGGAGACTGTAAGGGATATCCAAGCAGATCTGATAGGGAACCAAACAGTACTTCAGAAAATGAAACAAAATAATTTTTTAAATGGAGGAGAGGAGCTTAAACAGCTGTTTAGACCCAATGAAAAAGAGAATCAGTGAACTAGAAAATATATTTAAACATTTTCCAAAATACAATCCAGAAGACAAAGAGACAAAAAACATAAAAGAGATGTTAAGAGTTTTATAACTCCTAATCAGAGTTCATGAAGGAACTAATAGAATAGGGCGAAAGCGCTTTCCAAAGAGATAAAGTGATAATAATAGAGGAGGATTTTCCAGTATTGTTAAAAACCACGGTGCTCAGATTCAGGAAGCCAAGTGAATCCCAAGCATGATAAATAAAAGAAATCTACATATAGAACTATGATTGTAAAAATGTAGAACTCCAAAAGGGAGGGAAAACTGTAAAGGTAGACAGGAAAGAGAGAGCATCTGTAAATGTGCAGCCTTAGACCTAATACTGACTTTTCAACAAAAAACAACAGGAGCTGGGACTTCCCTGGTGGTCCAGTGGTAAAGAATCCGCCTTCCAATGCAGGGGACATGGGTTCGATTGCTGGTCAGGGAACTAAGACACCACATGCCGTGGGGCAACTAACACCGTGTGCCACAACTACTGAGTTTGCGCGCCTCCACTAGACAGCCTGAATGCCGCAAACTACAGAGCCACACGCTCTGGAACCCGCGTGCCACAACTACAGAGCCCACATGTCCTGGAGCCTGCATGCCACAACTAGAGAAGAGAAAAACCTGCAGGCCATAACTAGAGAGAAGCCTGTGCGCCGCAACAAAAGATCCTGCGTGCCTCAACGAAGGTCTCGTGCCGCAACAAGACCCGATGCAGCCAAAAATAAATAAATCTTTTTTTTAAAAAAAGCAACAACAGGGCTTTCCTGGTGGCGCAGTGGTTGAGAGTTCACCTGATGATGCAGGGGACACGGGTTTGTGCCCCGGTCCGGGAAGATCCCACATGCCGCGGAGCTTGAGCGTAGGGAGCTGGGCCCGTGAGCCATGGCCGCTGAGCCTGAGCGTAGGGAGCCTGTGCTCCACAGCGGGAGAGGCCACAACAGTGAGAGGCCCGCGTACTGCAAAAAAAAAAAAAAAAAAAAAAACAACAGGAGTGCGCACACACAAAGACAGTAGAATCATATCATCAATGTGCTGAGAGAAAATAACTATGAATCAAGCATTATATCCCCATGAAATATCTTCCGAGGATGAGTGTAAAATATACTTTCAGTCAACCAAAAATTGAGAGACTTTAATACTTGGGAGACCCTCACCAAAGAAAAGTACAAAGGATGTACTTCAGAAAGAAGGAAATAATCAGAAAAGATATAGGTAAATATGTGGATAGATCTAAATAAATTTGATTGTATTAACAATAATATCTAATCTGTTGGGGGGGGGGGGGAAGGATTAAGCTAGAACTGGATTCCAGACTAGAAAAGGATATGTTGAAAAAATTTCTAAGGTCCTCATATTGTTTCGGAGGAGGAAAGATGTTGATTAACCTTTTTAAGTGAAAACATTAAAACAGCGAGGCAACCCCTAAAAGAATAAACACACAAAGAATATAACTTCCAAACAAAAAATTCTCAGTGCAAAATAAGCAAAAAAGGAGCAAAAAATAGAAATATAAAGCACCAAAAAGATGGCAGTAATAAATCCAAGTACATATATCAATATTTATAATAATGTAAATGTACGAATATAAATGTCCAGTTAAATGTTGAGGATTATCAAAATGAATTTTTTTAAAAAAACAATTATAAACCGGTTTACAAGAGATTCTTAAAACATAAAGTTATAGAAAGGTTGAAAGTCAAAGGATGGAAAACCAAATATTAACAGAAGAAAGGTAGTGTGGCAAAATTAATATCAGAGAAAATAGACTATGGCCAAAGCATTACTAGAAATGAAAACAGTTCCTACCTAATTCACCAAGATATGTCAAGGGACTTCCCTGGTGGTCCAGTGGTTAAGACTCCATTTCCTGATTGGAGAACTAAGATCTCACTTGCTGTGTGGTAAGGCCAAAAAAAAAAAAGAAGAAGAAAATATGTCAAGTCTACACTCATATGAACCCACAATCATATACTTCATTTTAGCATCAGAGAAAATGCAAAGTTACTGCCATTACCACTGCTATTCAATATTGTATTCAAAGTCCTAACCTGTATAAGTATGACAAAAGTGGAAAATACGTTAAAGCTTTAGGGATTAAAAAAGAAAGATAAAAAAACTGTCATATTTACACATAATATTATTGGCCACATAGAAAACTCAAAGAAAACTATAGGTTAAAATTATTAGAATTAATAAGAGATGTTTTGAATCAGTATACGCTTTCATACAGCAAAACTATAAGAAAATATAATTGTAAAAGAATGCCATTATATAGCAAAAATAAATATAGGTATAAATCTAACAAAAGTCATGTACCTCATTTACATAGAAAAATTATATCTTATTGAAAAAAACATTAAAGAAGACTTAAATAAATAAATACCAAGTTGTTAGTAGGAAGCTTCAACACATGAAGATGTCAATTCTCCCCATATTGATTAAATCCAATTCTGATGAAAATCCTGGAAATATTTTTTTGTGGAACTTGACAAACTAATTCTGAAATTAAAATGGAAGAACAAAGGGCCAAATATAGCCAAGTATTCCTAAGAAAAAGTACAAGGTAAGAAGAATTGCCCTCCTAGTTATCAAGACTTAGCATATAAGTTATAGTAAGTAAGACAATGGGATGCTGGCAAAGGGCTAGACAAAGGGGCCAAAGGAATATGATAGGGAACCTGGAAATAAATCAAGGCATATGTAGAGACTTGCTTTTATAATATAGTAGGCACTAGAGATAAACAGAGAAAAGGTTCAATCAATGGTACCAAGAAAATTTATTAAACAACTGTGAAAAAAAGAAAAACTAAATTGGATCCCTACCTTACCCCATACACAAAAACTCATTCCAGTTGGATTAAAGACTTAGATGTGGAAAGGCGAAACTATAAAAGTCTTGGAAAACGATTTAGGAGAACACCATTACAACCTTGCAATAGGGAAATTCTAGCATATGTGTACAGGAGGCATGCACAAGAGATAGTCTGAGAGACAGAGAGAGAGAAAGGGAAGGGAAGAACCCAAATGTCCACTCCTAGTAGTGAGGAGCAATCACCTGTAGCATGCTCACACAGTGGATTACTATACAACAATGAGAATGAAGAAACCACATTGTGTGAGTGTACCACAATTAATTTAATACCAACATTAAACACAGTGGTGGGAGAAAAATCACTGACAACTATGTTATATATTATTATATAATATATACGCTATATTATTTAGGGATACATACATAAGTAGTAAAATTATGAAGCAAGCAAATGAGTAGAACACAATTCAGGGTGGTGATTATTTCTGGTGTGTTGGTAGGGAGGAGAGATACAATCCAAGAGGGTACAAAGGAGTCTCCTTGCGGACACTACTGAGATTCTATTTTTTTTACTGTAGCTGCTGGGATAGAGCAGTCATTTTATTTTATTCTTTAAATCATACAGATGTATTCATATAGTATTTTATATGTATGATACAATCACACTCAAATGTTAGATACGTTATTTCTAAGATCTTGGCTTCATTCTCTTATTGATTTAAATCTAGTCCATCCCTGGATCAAGTGCTCCTTCTTTTTGGCTTATGAATACCATATTCTAGATCTGGAGCTGTACTTGCACCTGCTCTACCATTATCAGAAGTCAGATTTCTGTACTTTTCTGGCAACCTAAGCCTGGGGGTACCAAGATCACCATCCTCCCTTTCCAGCAGTGTTTGCTCAGCCAGCAAGTGTAAAAGAAAAAAATAGCATTTAATTATAATCAGGTCTCCAGGAGCTTCTTTCCTCTAATCATATTCGCATCAAGTGACTCCAAAATAATTCAAGAGAGTAATTTAAGCCCTTTAAAGCTAACCAGAGTGAGTGATGGAAAGGCCTGATGCCAGTACGTTACTCCTTTCAGGGGTTGACCTTATCAAAATTACCTAGTGTTCCCCTCTCAGAAGACCTTCATCTGTAAAACAGAAATGATAAGCAACAATGCTGGGTGCTCTTAGAAGCTGTGGTCATAAGCTTTCTATTAACAGACAGTAGATCCTGTCATCAATTCTGTCTAAACCTACACATTGCTGTTAAATGATTCCTTCAATGTCGAAGTTTTATCACTCTGACTCATACTTCTATTATCTTTTTTCTTCCTAATAATGTGACATCTCAGACTTTACACCCTCACTCAACTTTTGCTGACATGAACACACTCAGCATAGTCATACTTGCCAATAAAGGTCAAATACTATATTTTTGGGTAGGTTTTAAGAACTTTCATAATAATAAGCAAAAGGTCCTGTCATTTATTTGATTTGAATTTGCAAAGGCATCAATAAACTAAAGGAAGACATACTGAGAATTGATGGGGAAAAAATGTTGATTCCCAAATTTATCTTCTGGAAATTCAAAATACACAATGGAGTAACAGCTGTTCTAGATTTCCACCAGAGATCAGCAGATAAGTTATTATTGAAATTCAAAGTTGTGACATCTTTAGATAAATATTTGCCTTTGACTTTCATTCAAGAGAAATCTAGAAGGGCTCACAGTCTGGCCCAGAGAAGATAATTTTAAATCTACAGTTTTAAACGGGGGTTGAAAAGGAGCCCAGGTTGGATTCTGCCAGCAGGTCTGTCTGCTGCTATTGTTTTCTGTTGTCAATGTCTAGGACTTTCTGTCTCCAGCCAAGTTTCAGCCTATCCTCAAAGGATTTCCTCACCCCTCTTATTGAGCCTGCCACAGATTCGGTACGTGCCATCAGAGCTCCTCTCTCACTGTGCCTCCCCTCTCACTGCGCCAATACCCTGACCTGATGCTTTTGGAGGGTCTCTATACTAAACCCTAGCTATTGAAGACTTCAGTTAGCCAGCCTCAGAGCACACAAGTGCCTACAGGTCCAAGAGCAGAAGCATCCCCCATGAAATAAAAACATTGGGATATCATCTCTTAGCACATGCCAGCCCTCCACCCAACAAATGGCTTCCCTTACACCAGCACGTAGTCCCTCCTCCCTGTTGAAGCCGGTCCTCTAAGAAGAATGTGGCCTTTGCACTAACCACATGGACTGGGTTGTCTTGTATGCAACCACTGCCAACCCAGCTTACAACAGTGTCAGTTAAAGAGACTTCTGCACTCATTCTCCTATTGAAAGGAGAGAAACAAGAGATGAACTCCTGGTCCCTCCATATGTGCTTTTCAGACCAGTGACAATATTAATCCTACAATTTGGTTTTTTAAAATTACTGTCACTTCTAACACTACCATGTATCTGCAAAGTAATTAGATATCTTGTCCCATATGTTACATGGGCAAGTCCACCTCATAACCTTACAGAGGGATGGTGACGCCTTCCTTTGGGGCCCCCATCCTGGCACCCCTTCTCCCCCACCTGCTTATTGATTTAGGAGTCAGCCTTCCCAAATTGTGTGTAAATTGAGGGCAAACTCGTTTTAGCCTCCCTCCTATCAGGACCATAGTAGTTGTTCAGTAAATATCTGATGAACGGTCACACCTCCCAAGGTCTTAGAATACCAAGGGTACGTCTCTTTCCCTTCCTCCTAAATCACCTGCCAGCACTTCCCCCAACCTGGTGCCCCCAAGCCTCACCACGGTCCTTGCCATCACCCCGTCCACGTTTTTCTGAAGCTACTACGCCTCAGCCAGGGATCTAGGGTCCTGCCCGGAAGGTGGGTGCAGCCAGGAGGTGGCAGCGGAGGGGGGGACAGGGATGCGGCAGCCACACCCGCGTCCCCTCCCACTCCCGGGCTCCCTCACGCCCCTCTCCTTCCAGTCTCCCCCCACTACAACCCCACCCTCTGCAGCAAGGAGGCAAAGGAGCAAGAGGAGAATCTTGGCCGCAGCCCCCTCCGCCGCCTTATAAAAAAGAAATTGACTTTTGTTTGGAGTTTGTGAAAAGTGGGGCTCGGGACCCAGTCAATGGGGCGCCCCGCGGTGCGGGCTGAGTGGAGCTAGCGCGAATCGCTCAGCCGCGGCCCCAATTAATCCGCCCTTTGTGCGGCCCGCCCGGCCGCCCCCGCCGCAGCAGCACCAGCGGCCCATTGTTCGGCCTCGCCGGGCCGCGGGATTTACCCTTTTCAAACAGCCGGTTTTGTCCACGGCAGTTCGAGCGGAAGTTTCTCACTGACAATTTGCCCCAAATAGATAGATTTGTCAGAAGCGACCTTCGAGAAGGAAGCAAAAAGCCACCGGCCTGAAGGTTGGGGCCGACACTCGGCGTCCCACCCGCGGCCGCGCCGCCCTCCGCGCCCCTAGCCCGGCGGCCCGAAGCCCCTCGGGGATCCCCGATCCCCGGCACCTGCTGAGCCAGACACTTCGTAGACCTGATCTCCATTTATCCGTCTGTAAAATGGAACAGCTTGTCGCTTGCAAGCCGTTAAGTCCAGCGCTTTGGGTCAATTAGCGTGGACAACGTTCATTTCCTCTCTCTCCTCTTACCTCCTTTTTTAAAAACTGTAAGGAAAAGAAAAAAGCTAGCAAGACCTCAGGGACGACGTGAAACATTCTTGAAGGTGGGTCTTGGTAACAAGTTCCGGATGGTGCACGTGTTTGTTTCTCTTCTGCCCTCCGGCTCCTCCTTAACAAAGATGTCAACCGTGCTAAATCACAGGTGGGGTCTTTGTAAGACCGGCTATTGTCCCCTCATAAGTCAAGATATAAAACGCTTTGTACTGAATGACCCGTGATCTGTAGCTTTCAATTTGGGAGTCGGACTGTTAGATTTTTTTTTTTCCCACCCACCAGAGCCACTCTTCCCCCAAATGACCTCACTTAAATAAGCAAAATCTAAATGGGGGGAAAAAATCCTAACATGCTGTTGATGAAAAGAATAGTTACTGATTTCTTCACACTTAATGGCAAGTATGTCTTTTAAAATACAGTCTCATACCAAACAGATCTGTGAATTTTAAGCAGAACTGAATTGTATTAATCAGTTGATGGGTTTGTTCATTTTCTATCACTAGAGGAGAAATACAAAGGTTGGGACTCCACAGCTTCTATTTCTACTGTACTCACTCAGTCTCTTTCTTTAGTCCAGAAAATTTCCTGCTAGCTGCACATGAGAGAAAAGTTAAAACAAAAAAATCTGTTTTTTGTTTATCCATCAGGTGAATACACACTTCAGCATCATACAGAGGAAACCCTAGGTGGTCTTTAACAAGATTTCGGTGGTTAAGAGCTACAATTTAGAGAAGATGACAATACATACACAGTGTCAATAGTATTTAAACAAACATCCCAGACAACAGAATAATGGTTATTAACTATGATGCTTTGGGCTTCTGACTGATTTCCCATGCCTGTCTGCAGCCAAACAGCTGCAGGATTTCCACACACCCCGCTTTTAAACTGTTTATGTGCATCATTTTTAAAATTGCATTTAACAACCATATCCTTCAGAACAGTCCCTCCGTGTGGAACAGAAGTGAATGGTTTAGTAATAGTGACAAAGCCAGTAACAAGAATGTATTTCATGACAAAAAAACTCTAGTTAGAAATCAGCTCCTTCAAAAGATTCTACATGTCTCGAAATGTGGACCACTGTCTGATTCTGTATGTCCTGCAGCATGGGTTTACATGTCTAAATAAATAGAGCTCTTTAACCCTACTCAACACTTGCAGTGTTTTCAAAAGTGATTAAATTGTACAACTGTCCGAAAGTGCCCACCCACCTAGGGTTTGAAAATATTAAAGAAATTGAAAGAGAAGTTAAGATTATTTTGTGCAATTCCTTTCTCACTTCCAGACAAATATTAAGTTTTAAAAATTACTTTAGTGATCAGGACATTAAAATGAATACATTCCTTGTACACTCCAAACATGCAACTCCAATCATTATTTAGCTAATGCAACTGGAAAACATATATTTAGGGATCCAAATATGTGCTATTATGAGTGCTTGGGTAATTATACATTATTTTAGCTAATCATAAATGCATGGACTAAAGTTGAGTTACCTCCACTGTTTTCATTGTTGTTTAGCATCTGTTAAGCATCTGCTCTGCACTAAAGATGGTCAAAACATCAGCCTTCAAAAAAGGCATCTAAATATTTGTATCTTATCTATAGAGAGATACATATACGTTATATGTGGTACATGTGGGCATTTCAAATATCTAATTATTCAATGTCCTGATCTGAAAGAAACACTAGATTTCAAATGTTTCATCGATTTCAAAATCATGTCAGTTACACCTGAAATTTTAGAGACTTGGAGAAATGTCTACAACCTACCTCCTGAGCTGTGCACTGCTATACCTGAAAGCCTAAATCCTCCTTCTCCCAGCAGGCAATCATCTTATGCCCTGAAGCATGAGATCTGATTACCCCTATCATCATCTTAGCTTGCATAGATACAGATGTTATTAACGGCCGTAGTTTATCCAACCCTTTTTTAAAACGCAGCTGCAGCATTTGACTTGGGGACCTCCTGTGAATCCCACTGGTTGACTCCGTCTTGCACAAAACACGTGGGGTTTGGGGGAGGGAGAAGAGAGGGGGAGGTTTGTTTTGTTTTGGAGGTTTTTTTTTTTTTTGAATCAGACTTCCCTAAATAGCCACTTGGCATCTTTGTAAGTGATGTGAATTCTGAAATTACTTACTAGAATAGGCGGACAACAGAGTACTGTGTGAACTAGATCATTTAGAAACAAAGCATACTAGAATGTATGATGCTTTTCACTGCATTGGCAGAGATCGAATATGTGGTCCTGATATACTTATTGACGGAATAAAGAATAGAATTGTAGTTTATTCTCAAATACGTTAGCCACATTTAAACCGGGCTATCCCGTTTTACATAACAATTGTTTCTACTAGTGTTGAAACAGTAATCTGGATAAAGCAGGTTCTAAACCTGCCGTGGAGGGAATAGAGAGATGTTTTTAAAATCTGAAAGGCCCAGATTGGCAATCCACACTGATCAAATTCTGTGATTAATTGTTCAATCTAATTATTGACCTTTTTCTCAGCATCTACAATTAGTGTCTCTAAGTGGTTCCTCTTGTAGCCTACATCATCCCCTCTACAAAACAGAAAGAGACCTCACACATTTTCTATCCATTTGGACACAGCAAATTTTAAGTACTTGCAGAGGGAGAATGTAAAGAAAAATCTGTGAAGTGGAAGAGTCTGAAGTTCCAGAAATACTGAACTATTGCTTCAAGATGCACAAAACACTTTTCTTAATTCCGATTACTTCACTTGTGAATGAAATTGCCTTAATTGGAGCTTCTAGAGGCCCTTCTGGGAAATGGGAGGTAGCTCAATGCAGTGGAATTAATATTTCAGAGAGCATTAGACTCAGCATGAAGAGATCTGGGTTCTGGGGTTGGCCTTTGTCTCTAGATGAGTGACCTAGTACAAGCTTTGTCTCTAAGGGTCTCAGTTTCCTCATCTGTAAAGTGATGAAATTAGATGAGTACTGATCTCTAAGGTCCTTTCTGGTTTGTGTGCTGTATAATTCTGGGCTAAATGGGAGCCAGGTTGGACTGTGCAGTTCACAGGAAATTAGGAGGTTGAAGGAGGCTTGGTGGCCAATCCTTCCCTGGATGTAGTCTTTCTTGTTTCTCTAGTCATTCTTTTGTTTCAGAAAACCAAAACTGACCTCTTCCCAAGGTTTGGGGGCCTAGAGGACCTGTGCCTACTGCCCGTCCTCCCCATTGCTGGGGCAGAGCAAAGGCAAGTCCTCCACCTCAAGCCTCAGCTTTCCTTGTGAGTACCATCAGGCAGCGTCGCCCATACATTCCACATTTATCAAGCACTGCTATGTGCCAGAGTGCTAGGGGCTGGCAACCCAAGATGAATCAGTCTGCTTCACGGAGCTCCCTGTCTAGTTGGAGAGCTGAGTATCCCTTATGTCTCCTCTAAACTTTTTACTCTTGCCATTAGGAAATAAGAAACAGGCAGCTTTGTCTCTGCTGACGTATCTTTCTGTGGGACACTATTTTCTTGTTCCTTTGTTCCTGGTAACGTGTCTGGTTGTTTCTGTTTTAAATACATTTCAGGTGAGTCATCTTATAGGGAGGGAGCCCAGGTCTTAACTTAAAGCAATTTGACATGAGAGCCATAATAAATTCTTCCTGCAACAAGGCAGGATATAAACAATTAAAATATTGTATGTAGGAAATAAAGTAAAAGATGGGAGAAAGATGTTTCTATTTGATTGTTCCTGGGGCAAGATGAATATAAAAGTGTAGTGAGACTCTGTAAGCTTCTAATCCCCAGCCTGCCCCTAGACCTGAATTTCCTCTGCTGATATGGCCCTAAGAGAGTGTGTGAATAAATGCAGAAACACAATTTGTTATTTGTTAAGAAAGAAAAAAAAAAAGGAGCCCGTCACACCGTGGCCTTTTCTTATTGTTGCTGCTGTTAGCACCAATACTAGATTGTATGAGAGAGGCAGGGGTGCTGTTAGTAAGGAGTAACAGACAACTCTTAGATAACAGAGTTCTAGAAAATGTTAAGGAAGAACTCCACAACTCAGCACCAGTTCAGTTCTGGAGCACCTGGGCCTCTTTTCTGGATTGTTCTCAATGTTTCTTTATGAGAAGAGTTAGATAGGAGCCAAACCACTTGTAGACAGATCCACAGCAGACTCAGGAGCAAGCCTGGTGAGATTGCTTCTTGCATTCAGTTAGTGAGCCCTCACTGAGCACCTACTTTGAGCTGGACACTCTGCTCTATGACCCACCTTCTCTCTCACTCCCCATCCACTGGGGAAGCAACAAGCAAGTATAGGTTGAATTATGACCTGGAAGCAAATGAAAATCAACTTTCTCCTTCATGTAAACAAACAAAACTTGTGTCAGGGTCTTTTGGAAACTGAACATCAAACCTCAGGCAACCTTAACTGGTAGGTTTTGCCAGACATTTTCTGGGTCTGGGTGTTTCTCAACCCTGCTTGTCCTTGAGGTGAGGGGAATTTTAAAGGAATGAATCTCTAGAGATAGGATAGCCTCTGAGAGGGGGTTGATCACTGGTTGGGGAGGGGAGTCTCTGTTCCACACCAACTTTAGCTTTGCTTGCTGATGGGAAAGCTTTTCCTTTCTACTTTACTGTTTTAATTTAGAATGTTGGAGGGGGCACTTAGTGGAGAAAATGGCACTGTTTTTAAGGGAAGCTAAGTGAATGGAGATCTAGAGGTCAGACCCAAATAATCTGATGCTAGAGGGGTGTCCTGCACCCCTGCCTCTCTCATGCAATCTAATTCACAGGACTCTACTTCCCGCCTTTCTTTGTTGTTCTAAAACATTTTAAAAATTAAGTATAGTTGGTTTACAATGTTTCAGGTGTACAGCGAAGTGATTCAGCTATATATGTATAATCTTTTTCAGATTCTTTTCCGTTATAGGTTATTGCAAGATATTGCGTATAGTTCCTTGTGCTATACAGTAGGTCCTTGTTGATTATCTATTTTATATGTAGTGGTGTGTATCTATTAATCCCAAATTCCTAATTTATCCCTCCCCTTCCTTTCCCCTTTAGCAACCATAAGTTTGTTTTCTATGTCTGTGAGTCTATTTCTGTTTTTCTACCTCCCTTTTTAAATGGATGAGAAAGAGGATTAGCAAGAGAGTGAGCTATACTAGAAGACAGTTTTCAGAGGCAGTAGATTCCCCTAACATATAACCAGTTTTCCAAGGGCATTGACAGCCTTCCCAACTCCACACTGGTTTAGGGTCCCTTGTATATTTTTCCAGAATGTCCTGTGTTTCAGTCCAGTCCAAAGCACTTATCACCTTTTATGAGCCTGCTCTCCCTGTAGACTCCTTGAGAAAGGGGTCATGTCATTAATCTCTGGCACATAGTGGGTGCTCAGTGTTTGATGAATGGGGTGGATTGCTGGATGGACAGAGACCCCTAGATTCCATCATCCTTCTGAAGGTCTTATTTCTTATCTCCTTGACCAAAATGTAAACATCCTGTGATAAAAGATGTCTTCCCTGTGTTTTTTGCTTTGGTTTTGGTTGAGAACTCCATACTCACAAGAGGATAAAGACTATGCTAGAGGCTATGTTTGGACCTGGTCAGAAAGGCTTGAGAACCTCTGGGGTGTGGTCACACCCTTTCCAAGCCAACTTTATAACCTCATCCTTGAACTTCATATCTTGTCTCTGTTAAAAGGTATTTCTGAGATACATGGCATTTGCCCCTCATCAATCACTTTTCTTTGTGGACTCACAAGAAAAATCTTTGAAAGTTAAGGTTGAACAGGACTTAATCATTTTACAGATAACGATCTGGAGCCCACAGAGGGCTAGTCACTTGCCCAAATTCACACAGCTAGTTGGGACAGAGCCTGAAGCCCCACCTCCTGGCTTCCAGTGATTAGCCTTGCTGTGCCTCCAGTGACTTCTTGGGAAATCTGCAGGCTACATTTACCTTCATTCATTTGCCCAGTGTTTATGCAGCACCTACTATGAATCAGGCAGTGTGCTCGAGCCTATGGATAGGAAGATGAAAAGTAACAGTCCCTACCTTGAAGAGTCTTTCTTCTCTGAGCTGCGACCACAAGAGTCCCAAGTTTCTTACACCTTAGATCCGAGGTCCCTGTGTCCTGCAGCAGCTTCCAGTGAGTAGAAGCCAGCGGACACTGGTGCCAGGCTCCTCCTGGACCTGGTGGGCAGCTGGGCCCTAGCCCCTCCCGCCTACCCTGGATCTTGTAGCTGCTGTTGCCACCGAACCAATCATGCCAGAAAGTCATCACGATGATTTCAGAACTGCATTGTGAGTTATGCAAAGCACGCGCGTAATTACAGCCAGGAGGGCAGAACATGCTGTGGGTGTGTATGCGCATGTTGTGTCTTTTGCCAGGGCTGGATGGTGTGTGTGTGTGTGTGTGTGTGTGTGTGTGTGTGTGTGTGTGTGTTTCTATTCAGTGGAATTCTTCTTGCCACCCTGCTTGATTCAAGACTGGTGGCGGGAGTAAGAAGGGATATTCCCATTTTGACTTTGAGACAATTTGGTAAGCCTCGGGAGTATTTTCCACAAGTTTTGGTGCCTACAACTGAGTCAGTAGGGCAAGAGTGTCTGGAGTAGGGAAACCGGTGGTTTGGACCCTCTAGAACCATAGTCCTCCTACCTCCAAGCCCCAGCACCCGCACAGCGGCTTCCAGGTCTCCTAGCCACAGACTCCTAAACTTCTCCCCTGGAGACAGACCTGGGCCTAGTCTTCCACGCCGGCCTTCATCTTTGACCTTCATTTTAAATTACTCTATAAAGTTGTTCGGCCTGAACCAAGCGCCGCCCTTTGCGTCCACGTGGCGGTGGTGATGGTGGTAGCGGTGGGGGGGGGGCGGGGTGGCAAGTGTCTCTCTGGCGGAAGCCGGAGCTCCAGGCTCCAAAATGGCACAGTAACTGTGTTTCTCAAACGCCGCCGGGAAATCATATACTTTTCTAGGTGCGGAGTTCGAGTTTGCACCACGTCTCGGGCAGGGCTAGCTGAGCACAAGTCTGCCCAACTTGGTTGTCAACAATGTTGACTTATTGTCCTGTCTCCTAAAAATCCCCTCAGGTTTGTGGCTTTGTTCCACATTTCCCTGATCTCGTCCCACTGCGAAAAACCGAGGAGGGATAACTTGGGAGGTAGTTGTCCCCTTTCTTGCTCTTTCCGAGTGTCCCCAGGCCCGAGTCCTGGTCGCTGCGCGGCACTAGCAAGGACGCGGGCTCTGGTGCGTGGCGTGCGCGGGCGGGGGCTCCAGGCCCAGCCCAGGCCGCGGCGGAAAGTTGCGGTCACGTGCTGCGGCCGCCAGCAGGAGCGCACAGCCTTCGCCCCTGAACCTCCGGGGCCGAGGAACTGCGGCGCCCTCCGAGGGTCCGGGGGACGCAAGCACTCACTTGCACACACATACTCTGATCGAAAGCCCGGGTTGACACCGAGTCTGGAGAAAGTGGGACCGGGAGCGGGCGGGTACAAATGCGGGGTGCTACTATCTGTTCACCTCCCCCAGAGCTTGAGCGGAGGGCGGGAGAGCAGGAGGTGTGACCCTTGACCTTTGGCCAAGCCCACGCCAGGAGGTGAGGCTGGCAAGCTCTTGTTCGACAAGTTCAAGCTGCTGGGAGAGCTTTAGTAAGAATTAATCTCTTAGAGATCGGGGATCACCGCTGTCTAGGCGTGCGCTCTCCCAGCGCGGTACAGGATCCAGGGCAGGAGAGAGCACAGGAATCGCGGGAAAGGCGGGCGGGAGGAATAGGGGGCTAAGGCGGGGGAGGAAGCTCTCCAGAATCCCTGGACCCTGAATTGGGGCGGTGGGGGGCAAGCGAAGCCCGCTGGGGACGGGCAGCGGGAGGGAAAGCTCTACCCTCCAGCCGCTCCAGTGCAGAAATAATGGAGGCGAAATAGCTTCGCCCTGCTCCGGATGGGCTTTACTTCGGCAAGCCGGCGGCACCCTCCCGGCGGCTGGTGCCCAAGTGGACAGCGCGAAGGCCACAGGAACGC
Source organism: Leucopleurus acutus (assembly GCF_964270905.1). Classification (NCBI taxonomy): domain Eukaryota; kingdom Metazoa; phylum Chordata; class Mammalia; order Artiodactyla; family Delphinidae; genus Leucopleurus; species Leucopleurus acutus. The sequence goes on along the minus strand of NC_139157.1, from coordinate 50,828,036 downwards.
GGAGCCTCCCGCAAACCCCATCCCAGGCCTCAAATACGCACACAGTGTCCTCGCCTATAACGTTCCGTAGATAGTTGCAAAATGAATAATTACTCACCTTGGACCAGATCCAAGTTTTACCCAACAGAAGGGGCACGAGACCAAGAATGAACCAACTCACATGGCCATATCCGGCGCGCACAATCACACACAAACACACAGCCACCCAGTTCTTCCACGAATCTGTCTGGCGCTCTGGAGAGAAGGGGGAAAGTGTTCTGAGAAAGCTCCAGCTCCCTCCCCTTCCCCCTTGCCATGAAATATAATAATTCATTTTTATTACGAGAGCCGCACTGTCCTCACCATCTCGCACGCACAGAGCCACACTCCCTTATTCATACTCTTAACTCCTCAGCTCCGAGAGCGCCTGCATTTTCTTTGGGAGCCGCTTGGAGGTTCATTAATATCATTAGCATTTAACCCCCTCCCTCTTTCCATCCCCTCCCCGCACATGGCTGACGTCAGACCCCGCCAGGAGTTGGGGGAAAAGCTAAGTGGGCCAGGGACGCCCTATTCCCCTCCCCGTGGCTGCCTGTCAGAGCGCTTCTGGAGATATTACAGGGGACCCAGTCCGCAGCGACAGGCACAAAGTCACGGGGTAATGAACTTCGGGAACCCTTTGCCGCTGCGTGCTTGGCTCTCCCCGGAAACCGGGAGCTGGCCTCCTGTTCCCTCGGAAGACTTCCCAGCAATCTAGTTTTTCCCACTCCGCGCTCGGATTTGGGCAGCGCGGAGCCCATCTGCCTGAGGCTGCGGTTGTGTGTTTCCCTTCTTTCCGTAAAAGAGCAGCGGTCTGTAGAGATCTGCCCACACTCTGCCTGCCTAATGTAGAGGGAGGAACTGAAGACTGAGAGACAGGAATGGGGAAAGAGAGGGATTTTGCCCTTTTTGCTCCGTAGAAAGACCATTTTCGTGTCTCCATCTCTGTTCTTCAATACCCTTCTCTTGCCTGTCCTCCCTTCTCCCTCGATCTGCCTGTCCGTCTCTCCATTTGTCTGTACATGCCTGTGTCCATACCAAGCAACATTCCCAGCAGCTGCGGTTTTGCAAGAGGCGGGAAGAAACTTAAGGATGCTTAATTTTCCACTGTGGAACGAATTCTGAGCGCCCGGGGAGCAGCGCAGCGCGCAACCGACACCCACCTGTCCGGCCCCGGAGCCTCCCAGGCTGGAAGGCGGCTGGAGAGCGGCGGCGCCCGGCGGCGAAGCGGGCGTTGCCGGCCGGGACTCGGGCAGCGCCCACCAACCGCTCCGCCCCGGGACCGCCAGCATGAGCAAGCCGGCCGGATCAACAAGTGGGTACCTATCGGGCCGCTGCGGGGCTCAGGCGCGCAGGCTGGGACGGACGGACGGGCGGGCGGGGTAGCCGGGGAGGTCCTGCTCCGATCTCCGAGACTCCGAGCCTGGGAGAGGGACTCCAGCGGTGTGTGCGCTTTGGCCCAGCTCCTTGTAGACCATGAGTCAGTGCCTTTCGTGGTGAGGGAAGAACAATTTCGTTACCTCTGGATTGCTTGATTCCCCCCTTTCTCTGGTATGGTGGGAAGGTTGCGACCCAGGCCGCCCAGCAGTCCCGCGAGTTGCCTCCACTTAGCCGCCAGGTGCGGGGAAGAGGGGGAGGAGGCGGCGGGGGCGGGAACTAGGCCGCAGCCCCAGGCTGCAGCACAATAACACGCTCGCTCAAAACTCCGAGCTCCAGAGCGCAAAAGCAACTTTGCGCAAAGCGGATTTTGAATGGAATGCTTTGCACCCCTTTTCTAGCTATTTCAAATAATCCTGCAAATTGGGAAGCAGAAACAATTTAAAAGTCACATTTTCCTTAATCCTAAATCCGCGTAGGTCATAACTGGGGAATTTAAAGTATGGCGAACCGCTCTAGCAAAGAGAGGACCAAATCCCTAATCCCAAGGAGTTTTTGAGCGAGAGCTCGGCAGAGGCAGGAGAGTGCGGCCTGTTCCCCTCCGCGCGCTCCTCTCCTTCCTTAACCCTGCTTAGCTGGAGGCTCTCCCTTGGAACGCCAAGTCGTGGCTGATCTCTAACCGCCCCTAGACGCCGGAGTGCAGGTCTGAGTGTATGTGCGAGGGCTTTTGCGTGCTCCTTGCTTGCGGACCCTGAGAATGTGCAGGCCAGAGCCGGCGCTGGGCCGGCACGGCCGCAATGCCAGGGTCTCCATGGGGCATTTCAGTTCCCGCCTTCCGGTGGCCCGGGGCTGCGGTTTCCAGGGTCCAAGGCTGGGGGTGGTCGCTGCCGAAGTCCCCACATCCCGGAGTGCTCCCGCCGCCCTTGTCGTTTTCGCTTATAGCATTTTTGGCGCTTGTGCTTTTCTCAAACACCCCCTCCCCTCACTCCCGCTCATTGTCCCGAGCCTTTGAAAGTTGGGAGAGTCCGAGATACTTCTGAGGACTGATAATGAAGTCCCACTTGAGTGGGATGCAATTCCTCCCCTCCCTCTCAAGAAGTGGGTTGTGTTTTTATTTTGTCCGTTTGTTTTGGTTTTGGGCGCTGCCATTTTAAAAATTAAAGTGAACGTGAACAAGAAGAAAAAAGAAATGTTTGGAACTAAGGCGGAGGGAGGAGAGAAGGAATCTCAGCTGCCGCCCGAATCAGAGCCGACCCTGGTGGAGGACTGGAGTTTCCAGTTAACCTCGGGCCTACCTGGCCCTCGCTGTTCGAATCTCTGGGAAAGGAGGCGAGCTCGCATATTTATTGTGGCCCATGTTGTGGCGTGTGTGCGTCCTTCCCAGGAGCGCAGAAGGAAAGCCTTCCTGGTGCATTCCGAGCCTCCACCGCAAAAACTGAAGCCGGCAGGCCTCGGCAGGCCTCGGTGCTTGCTTGCCCCGTGACAGGTCCTCGCCTCCTTCCCTGGAAGTAAGGAGCCTCAGACCCCTCGCCCACTTGGGGTGCGCAGTCGCCGGGGTTGAGGAGCCTTGAAAAGTGAGGCCTCGGAGGTGAGGGAAGGGGCGGGCACGAACTGGGTTCGCTGGGAACCGCGCCCGCGTGCTGTAGATGGACTAGGACGCAGGCGGACCATTCGGACTTTTAGGAAAAAAGGCAGAATGACACTGGGGAAACTTTGGAGCTTTCCAGCTTCCCAAGAGCCTGAGTTGGGCCTCCTAAGCCTCGAGCCCGACGCAGGTCCGGACGCCTCCGCAGGAGTTTCTCAGGCCCGCAGAACAGCTGACCCCGCCCGCGGCGCCGCGCCATCCAGGCCTTCTCCAGACCGGTGGCGGCAGCGGGGCCCAGGCCTGCGGCCCTCGGGCCCCGAGCAGCGAGGGGGTCGGCGCGCAGCGGGCGAGGTCAGGGCTGAGCCCGGCCGCGAGGTCTGCAACTCCCGCCTTGCTCGGATTCGCACAGCTGGAGAGCAGAGCGATGTCACCCGGGAGACCCGCCTGGGTGGTAACAAGACCCCGGCCAGTCACCCCTGCAGCCCAGACTAACTTCTTTCAACAGCCTCTGATGGTAATTACAGTAATCGAAGCTGCCATATATCTTTAGGCAATTATGACACACAAAAAGCCCCGAGGGGACCCCCTGGCGAGGGAAGTTAAGAACGGTTTTCCAGCCTCAGGAAACTCCCGCCTGCCTCACGTCGGAGCTCGCTCGACTTGCTAAATGAGGGGAGCTTTGCAACGGGGTCAACCAGCTTGTCTCGTGACCCAAGTCACCTTAACGTGGCTGGGTGGCGGAGTCTGAGGCGCACACCCGCTCTGCCCCGGAATTTTCGCGTCCTCCCCTCTGTGCCCCGCCCTAGGTGGGTACGCCTGTCTCTAATCTGCCCCGGGAGCCTCGGCCCGGAGGTTTGCGCTGGGGCAGGGCCTCCCTGCCGCCTTGGCGGCCCCGGGGGGGGCCGTTGGTCTAGGAGCCCCGCCCCTGGAGCCGGAGTAGCGTCGCCCGCCCCTAACTGGTCCTCCCTCCACCCCGTCGGGGTTCTCCAGAGATGCATGTCCCTGGCCTCCCGTCTGGATGGGGGGCGGGAAAGAGAACCCCCACCACTGCTCCTCCCACTAGCTCATCTTGGCATCATCAAAACTGCCACCGGGAAGAGGAGGACAGCTGGGACGACAGGATGGCTGGACCCCAAACACGGACCCCAGCTCAGCCAGAGCGTTATGCAGAGGAGAATGGTTGCAAGATATGGAAACCAAGTTTACTGCTTTCCAGAGTGAGGGCGGCTGCTGCGCGGCCGTTGAGTTCCCTTGGGCGCAGTGACAGGTCCGAGGGGGTGAGGGACAAAACCCGATGTCGCCTCCCGTGGCTTTCTACAACCCCCTCCTTCCCCCAGCACAACCTCTCCTCCCACCCTGCGGGAGAGGGGGCGCCGAGGCGGTGGTCGCCGCGCCGCGCGCCTCCCCCGCCGGCCTTTGTCGCCATCCGAATTCCCATGCTACTTTTTTTGACGGGTCACTGGTGGCTCTATAGGCAGGTGCTACGGCGGGGTTGTAATTGCCCGGGCCGAGCCTGGTGGTTACCAAACCCCCTCCCCAACCCTGCCGCCCGCGTCCTCCCCGCCCCCACCCCCTGCAGCTCCTCGACGGCCGCGGTCGGGGGTGCGCGCCCGCCCGATGCCTCGGAATCCACCGGCGAGTTTCCACCCTGAGGCCTCGGGCCCTTCCTGCGCGGCGCCCTCGCCTCCCCTACTCCCCTGGACCAGTCGTCCTCACCCTTGCCTCCCATCACCCCAGCCTAATCGTGGTCCCTAACCTGAGCGCTCCGGGAACAAGGTGCCAGCTTCACAGAGGCCAAGCCGGAGGCCGCCCGGGCCCAGACTGGAGGCCTTCGGGCCGGTAGCAAAGGGAACATTAAATGTAAAGAAGTTAATTATTAACTAATATTGTTAAATATCATCATCATCATTATCAAAGTATTAATTAAGTTAACCCTTTATTTAATACTCCCTTTTTTTGCACGAGGAAGGATTTCAAAGTTCTTATGAACCACTTCAGGCTTGTTGGACCCTTGAACCTTATAGAAAAATAGTTCCCTCCCTTATAACTTTTCGAATTTTACCCTCTCCCTAACATTCCTCTAGGGTCCGCGGCCATCCCAGGCTAGAGGGGATTCCAAGGCTATTTCTCTTAAGTCAGGCGACTGTCGAGGCCACGGAGGGTGGGGGCAGTTTAGGGAAACCAGTCAGAACTTTGAAAGAATCAGCCTCAGACAGCGGTGAAAAAACAGAAAGCCAGGGACCCCCGCAGGATCTAGTGTGAGAAGGTAGGGCTTTAAGGAGGAAGACGTTGGGGAGTCGGGGCGGAGGGGTGTCGTCCCACCCTAACCTGCCAGGGAATCGACATACTTACAACACTCTCCTCCTACTTGCCTACCTCGGTGCTGGTTACTTTGGGGAGAAAAAAATTTTTTTTCCTAAAAGAAATTATTTCTCAAAAGCGATCCATCAAGCATTATTTTAAATAGGTAAAGTGAAAGTTGGGCAATTACCACTACCCTTATTATCATTAATAATCCTAGTATTAGCATTACAATAATAATCCTAATAATAACAACCGCCCGGCAGCTCAGAGAAAACTCGATTGCCTTCCAGCTGCCATCCCTGGTTCCAGCCGTGTTTGTTTTTCTTCTTTTCCCTTTTACATTTCAAGTTTGTCTCCTCGCGCGCTCACTAACAACTTTCTCTGTTAAATGCAAGAGCAGGAGAGGGAGGCGGCCAAACTTTCCGCTGAGCAGAAAGGCAGCGGCGGCCGTGCTGCCGCCCTGGCCTGCTGTAATCTTTTATTCCAAAATGGGTTTCGGCGATTAGAGGAGACCCAAATACATGTAGCGGTGCATGAATAATGCTCATTGTAGGAAACTGACACTTGCTCAAGGAAAAAAAGTTTGGCTATAAAATCACTTCATTATTTGCTTTTACCGCAGCTTCGGTGCTAATCCCTTCAGAGGTCAGATTGCTTAGCATCTCTCTCTCCCTCTCCCCTTTCCTCCTTCTCCGCCCTCCTCTCTCTCTCACCCCATCCCCCCTTCCCTGTCTTTCCTGCGATTTCAGGCCGTATTTTAGATATCCCCTGTAAAGTGTGTGGCGACCGCAGTTCGGGGAAACACTATGGGGTCTACGCCTGCGACGGCTGCTCGGGGTTTTTCAAACGAAGTATCCGAAGGAATAGGACGTATGTCTGCAAATCTGGAAACCAGGTACCTTAGCAGGGCTGCGCTGCCCCGCTCCCCTCTGCCGCCTCCCCTTCCTTTGTTTGTGCCAAGGCGTCCTCTGAGTTTCCAAGCTGCTGAGGAGAGACTAGGCCCTGACCTCTCCTTTCCTCTCCCCTCCTTCCTGCCTCAACTCTCAGTGGCCCTTTTGCTTGGGAAAGGCAGAAAGAGGCAAGGGAAGAGAGCTGAGTTTGAAGGAGGAAAGCTGAAGTCCCAGCGTCTCCTTACACCCCCTATCAATCCCCGCCCCCTTTTTTTAATCCTCTGACAGTGTTTGACACTGGGTAAGGCCCACACCCAGTGACTATAAAGCCAGCCCAGAGGATCTAAGGAACTTTAGAATCTAAACCACAAGTGCAGGCAGGTAAAAGGGCTATTTTATGTCACTGCCACCCCAGTCCCATTCCTAGCAGCACCTAAGTTCAGTGCTCTGACCCAGGTCTGTCCGGGCAGAAGTGAAAGGCACAGGGCATTTCAGTCAGCGAAGTGAGCGTTGGCTAGTTGGAACAGAGAGGATGTGCTGTATGTGGGGCTGTGCCTTCAACTTCAGAGAAGCAGGGCTGCTTGGTAGTGGGCAGTGGGGCTTCAGCACCCATGTGACTTTAGTTGGGCCTTGTCAGAAAAGGGCAGAGTGAGCAAGAAGAGAAGGTGCCCAAGGAAGGAAACTGGGAGCCTCTCCACGGTCCCCAAATCTTCACTTTCTCTGCTTCTCTGGTTGATTCTGTTTTGATCTTGAGCAGGCAGAACTGTCTCAGAGAGACAGAAGAGTAGGGGCATGGGTTGAGTGTGAGCCAGAGCTTCCAGAAAGAGTGAGCAGACCCCTCCCCCTGACTCAGTTTCCAGCTCAGTAGTAGGTTTATTTCAACCTAGGAGATCAGCCTTTTGGTCCCACACTTGGCCTTCTCCTTAGCCAGGCACACAGACCCTAAATACAGAGTGACAATCTCCACTCCCAAGAAGATCCTGGAGAGTGCAGTAATCAGAAAACATCCTTTGGTAACCAAAATACTAAAACGTTTTCACTAAGTAATATATATGATACACATATATACATACACATATATTGTCTGGTGCTAGTGAATTGTTTATCTTTTTCTGAACCTATGTCTGCTCATACCAATTTCTGATAGATTTGGATTATCAACAAAAACAAGAACAAGAAGATGCTGCATTTGGATAAGTTATTTTGAACTCTCCAGCCCTGTTACCTGTTTAATTGGGTCCATAGCTCTGTATCAGTTTCTGTCTTCACCATATGGACACATCACATTATATACACACAGGACTGTATCCCAGTAGCTCCACAAGAATATGAGATTACTGTGGGTCATCAGACTTGAGCAGGCCTCTACTTAAGTTATCTTTTACTTTTATGCAATGCACAGAATTGGGGAATCAAAACCTCAGATAATATGCTTGATATTTTCAAAGGGGCTGGCTATCAATTCACACATATTGATGTCAGTCCAAGTGCTTGTAAAGGAGTGTTGATAGACTCATCAGGCATGGTGGTCCTCTTCTTACACAGAGAATAAATGGACCTAGCTGAAATGCGCATCTTTCTCTCAGGCTCCAGATATTTATATACATTTGATCTGATTTGAAGACACTTCTAGGAACTAATGAAGACTTCTGTTGTGCATTAGTATGTTTATCAGAATACTAGGAGGATAACATTTGAGGATAGGCATATGATTGCATTTAATAATAAGTTATTTAAACCTTTTTACATTGAGCTATTACACTGGCCAGCAAAGATGACCTGAAGAATTCAGTTAGGAAAAAAATTTATTTCCTTTCTCTCCTTTATTCTAAGCTTAGGTAAACAGCATTCTAGTTTATTATTAACAGTAACGAGGATGTTTAGAAATTATTATGAACTTCTGCTCTACCTTTATTTTAAATAAATCAACGTATTTTAAATCAGAGGGGTGTGATCTCATAAAACTGTGTGTTTGAGTGTATAATTTTTTCCTAAGGGATATTTCAGAAAATATGCTTACTCCAAATTCAGAGTATATGAATTTTGAGATTATGAAACAAAATAAAAATACATTTATTTTATTCTCTTTCTTCCCACTGTAAATGTAAAAGTAGCAAGTAGTATAAACAGAGCACCAAACTTCTTATGTATTTACTGTGTATAAAATACACATGTAGACATGACTCTTTATGAATCTATGTATATGTTCTCTCAGTAATAGCACCTAACGCTGAGTGAATTCCATTAGAAATTTTCTCTGTTTTCCTCTTTTAATGACCAATATTTTTCCAGAAAATTGCATTGGATAAAACATTTATTTTCTCATGCATCTCAAATAAGTATTTCTAAGGCACAATTACCTATTTTTTTTCAGTTATCGTGCTAATATTCTCAATCTATGTTATCATTTTGTCAGACAGTTCATCACATTATCTTCCTGGTCATATTTACATGGTGGGCATTTCTAGAATTTGTCCAGGCCTTGGGCTCTTCCCTTCCCACTCTCACATCTGTAAGCCTTGCCCTCCTAACCACTCTGGCTTCTGCCTCACCTTCCAGAAATGGCTGTGTTTCTATGAATCTGGGCTAAGGCTAGTCTTTAAGACAACTCTCAACATGCTGGTCAGAAGCATGGCTTGGAGTACAAAGGCAAGGGAGGAAAACAGGAGAGTGGAGAAAAATGGGAAATATTTATCTGACAGATAAATGGGCTCACCCAGAAAGTGACAGAAAGAGGTAGACTCAAGACCTGAAAGTGGAAAGAATAGTTGGTGGGAGGGGGACGTGGCAGGGGTCCTGGCAGGCAAGCCTGCTCCTTGCAGAGCTCTAAGGCCTCCTCCTCCAGGGCAGGTCGCTGTCTTCGGTCCTGAAAAGTCTCGCCCCGCTCCAACCCCTCTGCGCCTGGCGGAAGTTCCCCTCGGGAGCTCCTCCCCACGCAGCGTAGTCTGGGCAAACCAGGAGCTCTGACCCTTCACCTGATTTGAGAAGGACTTTCCTTCTTGTCCGCGTTCATAGGGTCAGTGGCTGGTCCTTTTGAAGTTGCCCCAAGAATCCCAGCCCTTTCTCTTCCTGGCCCCGCTGGTGCCCAAGGCCCTCGCGTTTCGCGGACCCAGGCTTGCAGCTCCGGGGTCTGTTGCGGGGTCCGTACCCGCCTCAACGCCTTTTCCCCGACCCGGCGCCGGCTTCGCGTCCCCAGTCTAAAGGTCCTGGGGGCCGCTGACCGCCTGCGCTCTGTTCCAGGGAGGCTGCCCGGTGGACAAGACACACAGAAACCAGTGCAGGGCGTGTCGGCTGAAGAAGTGTTTGGAAGTCAACATGAACAAAGATGGTAATCTATTTATTCTTAGTACATCTTTTTATCCTTATGTTGGTTGAATAGTAAGTAAATTATGTGTACAGAAAATAATGGCACTCCTATGCATGTAAATCATCTCCTGAGCATTTCTTTCCAGGTGCTGGGAATTGGCCTCCGGCTTTAGTCATCTCCCTGCATAAGCCCCACCCTCACCCCACTGAACTCCCCAGGGCAAGACCCATGCCCACGTGGGACACTTGTGCCTCGCAACCATCCCCACGAAGCCAGCGTTCCTGGGGTCCCCACTCTGCTGGGGACCCGCATGTGACATTCCCGGCCTCCCATGCTGATTCTTCTTCTCACCTCTCCTTGCAGCCCTTTTGTGGTCAGACTTAAGCCTGTTAGCCTCCCGCAGGGTCTTGCTGTCTGGATACTCTCCTGGAGAGGATATCTTGGGGACTAGGAGACGGGTTGAAGGAGGAAGGGCAGAGACACGAACACGCGGAATGTCCACCCCTTGTTTGTAGACTCACCAAGATTACAAAATCAGGACGGCCGAGCTGAGCGTTTTCAGGGCCTTCTCTTAGTTCTAAAGAAAGGGGCTGGAGGGGCAGAGTGACGCCAGTGGGTGCCTCGGACACCCAGCTCCCAGAAGGTTCTTAAAGGCGCGCAGCAAGAACTAGGTCGTCAGGATGCTTCTTGGGCTTAGAGTGCAATCCAAGCTCGTGCCCGGAGGTGGCCTGGCGAGGGCGCCCCAGGCCGGGACGTGGCAGGGGTCTTGGCTGGGAGGGAGGGATGGGGCCTCAGGACTGGGTGCGGAGTGGGCTTTGCCCGGACGGAGGCCTGGGCAGGGTGGCATCTCCACGAGGTACAGCGCCCATTGGGGAGAGTTCCTTCCTCCGCAGCGCAGGAAGCAGGAGGGAGCGTCCAACCTGTTGAACTTGTGTATTGACAAGTTGTCAAGCTCGTCGAGCGGAAGATTGCCCTGAATTAATTTGTTTGTTTAAACTGTTGGTGGTAATTGTCACATCTCCCCTGCCTTCCTCCAGCACACTCTGAGAGGGCTTTCCCTCGTCCCATTCCCCAGCGGACCCGGGCTCGGGTCCTTTTCTCCTGGGGTCCTCGGAGGCCAAACGGCATCTCCAAGTGGGGCGAGGGATGAAGGTGGCGGGGGCAATGGTCGTCGAGCGGATTGGGAAAAGTGTGTGCAGAGACGCTGTGCCTGGCTGTGCGCAATGCTCCCTCTACCCTTGGTTGCGGTGGAGACCCAGCTACTCCTGCCCAGAGGGTCTCTGGTTTCCCTGCTACCTTCCCTGGGTGCAGAGAAGCCCTCAACCGACAGAGAACACACCTAGTCTTGCCTGAGGCTCGGGTATTAGTGTGACACTTTGGGCCGGGCTGCTCTTCTCGGCTTCAGCTTCCTTATGCAAACAGTGTAAGGGTTAAACGGTCTCAGAGCGCCCTCCACCCTCACATTCCTTCTCCCTCCTTCTCTTCACCTCCCGGGTGCCCTTGCCTGTCCAGACGCAGCTTTTGGCCCGAGAGCGCGGCAGCGTCTAAGTGTCACCGAGTCTCTGATCTCGGGCGTGCGCCGGTCTGTCTGTCTCTGTAGCCGTGCAGCATGAGCGGGGGCCTCGGACGTCCACCATCCGCAAGCAGGTGGCCCTATACTTCCGTGGACACAAGGAAGAGAACGGGGCGGCCGCGCACTTCCCCTCCGCAGCACTACCCGCGCCGGCATTCTTCACCGCGGTTACGCAGCTGGAGCCTCACGGCCTGGAACTGGCCGCCGTGTCCGCCACCCCTGAGCGGCAGACCCTCGTGAGCCTGGCTCAGCCCACGCCCAAGGTCAGTGACCTTGCTGGGCCCGAGACCTTTCCGAGTGGAGGGCGGAGAGGGGCGCGCCCATTCTTTCTCAGCTGGCATGGCTCAGGCAAAGGATGGAGAGAGAGAGACCTCACGGGGTGCTCGGTGCTTCGCCGAGCCCTGCGGGGAGCTCTAGACCTCCCTCTCTCCCCTGTTGAGCTAGGGGTGCTCAAATTTTAGTGTGCAGTAAAGTCACTCTCTAAGCTGACTGCAAACGTGGCCGCCTAGGCCCATCCCCCTTTTAGCAAATTTGAGGTGGTGCCCAGGAACCTGTATCTTTAGAAAACACCTAGTGTAAAGCCCTGGCTGAACTAAGAGGGCAGCCTAGGTGTTCCTGGAGGACAGAATAGCAGAGTTTGTTTTTAGAAGAAAGAAGTTGCCTGCAGCTGGCAGAAGAGCCCCTGAATTGCAACTGCAGGGGTCTAATCTCTTGGGCAAAGCCATGGGTCCCTAATGCAAGAGAGAAATGTGGAGCTCACCTTGTTAGGACAGTTTGAAGAAGTTGGCTTCATTTCCCACTCCCCGTACTCTCTTCTGAGCCGCATGAATTTACACGAGAATTGAGCCTCTACTAGCAGGGACACAGCCAGAACCACCTCAAAAGGCTGCCACCTAGGGACTACCTTCCAGGCTTCCAGTTGGTGCCTACCCAAAGCCCCCACTCCAGGCCGAGAAGGGCTCCAGATCTCTCTCCCCAAGAGGAGGGCCAGCTGCAGCCCCCCACTACAGGGAAGCCAAACACCTGGGCACACGCACACACACAATATTTAATATTGCTTTCTTATCCTTGATGTGTATAATAAGCTTGGGAAAGTAGTGTTATGAATATGTCGTCAGTTATGAATGGGAATGCTCTATGAATGATTAAGATGTCTAATTGAAATATTTCCATAATATACTAATCCTTTCTAAAAATACTCATATGCATATTTGTGTTTGGGATGCCTATTAATTTATACTTTCTCCACATCTATTTTTATTTACTCAAATGCAAGAAGCTCTTGTCTAAATTGGGAGACAGGCTTGGCACTTGGCTCAGCCTGAGGAAAATTTGCTGCAGGGGATAGAAAAGCCAGATGCCCCTCTTGAAGGAACAGGCCGCCAAAGAGTGGAAATGAGCCTCTCCCATCAATTATTATTCCCCAAACTCTATAGATATTCCTATCTCCTTCACTGGTCTAATTAGAAAATTTAAAATTTGGCTCTTCTTGCAAAGCTGCAGTTTCCTTACTCCCTGTTGTTTCTCTTTCTTCCCCACCCAGTACCCCCATGAAGTGAATGGGACCCCAATGTATCTCTATGAAGTGGCCACAGAGTCAGTGTGTGAATCAGCTGCCAGGCTTTTATTTATGAGCATCAAGTGGGCTAAGAGTGTTCCAGCTTTCTCCACGCTATGTTTGCAAGACCAGGTATGACCAAGAGGGCACTGAGCTCTTGGGGGAAGGGGGTTGGGAGAGAAGCAACAGTAGCCAGTCTTATGAAACTAGAAGTTACCTGGATAAATCACCAAGGCCAAGCATCCGTTCTTAACAGCAGTAGGAAATGACTTTTCTTAGCTTCTTGCTATGGGTTCAAAATAGCTAGCTATGGAATCCTTACTAAGAAATGTAATTATGTTATTTCAGGAAAGTTGGATATGATCTAAAAAAACCAAATATACAAGACCATTGTCTTTTTTTTCATTATCTTTTTTTAGTTTAATTGAAACATCAAATTTCATCACAAATTTTAAAAATCTTAATGATTTTTAAAATTGTTAACAAAACAATATTTTCTTAAGAACACTGGAACTGAGAGACAGAACGTGATGAGAGTATTCCCTTGTAAGATTTTGGGAACTAGTCTCATTATTTTATATTTGCAGCTTTATATTTTCCATTGTGATGCTCATAGTTTTGGCCACTGATTGATCAGCATGAAGGATTAAAGAGTGCATTGCACACCTCCCTTGATTCTTTAAATGCTTTTAGAGTTTTTGTAAACAAATAGGTCTGGTGCATAATCCTGTCGTTGTAAATGACATTAAGAGGGAGAAAACAAAGTATGTGCCTTTAAAATTGCATCGTACTGAAACTCAGAAGTTTTGTTGTTAGGAATATCAGAAATGGCCTCTGCCAGAATTTTTCTGCCCTTAAGGGAAAGACATAAAATGAAGTGTTCACAAAAATTGGCCGTCACCAGCACATTCATGGAAATTAATGACAAATTTCCCAAAAGGCTAATAAGTAGCTCCAAAAGCAAAGGATTTGTTTCTTTAATTCATTTTATACCTAATTAAAGCATAATAGTGCCCCTTAATATGAAGTACATTTCCTACAGAGAGCCTGGCAATGTGCTCAAAACATTTAATCTTCTAGCATGGGATGTTCTTTTTTTCATGGCCTGGACTTTCAGACATGGTCAGAATTAGACATTGTTTACCTTGCATTTTTAAAGTATTATTTTCTGTATTTAATGCAATAAAACTGAAAATAAAGCACTTTGAAAATTAAACCTTTTGGTCTAATTGTGATTTTGGTTACAAGCCTTCACAATTCAGCCCTTAGCTCTCAAAAGGAAATCCTCTCACATCCAGAACTGACTGGTTTTTGAGAGATTTTTCAAAAACAAATTTTTCAAGATGGTTAGTTTCTATCTTTGACCAGCTTTACTGGTTGACTCTGACCATTTGCTGTGTGTGTGTGTGTGTGTGTGTGTGTGTGTGTGTGTGTGTGTGTGTGTATGTAAGTTGGCTATTTTTTCTCAAAACAAGTATTTGTAGACTCTTTAATCCAAACAAAATTTACTTACTGTCTGCCACTTAGCCCTTCGGCGGAAACCCTTTAACAACAAGCAAACTGCAGTGAAGTGGAATCCAGTACATTAATTTCGAAAAGGAGCCATATTTTCATTTTAAATATTCAGTAGCACATTTTAATAGAATGAAAATGACAAGCACCTTGATGCTGTCCACTTATGAGTCTCAGAAAAATCAGGCAGTGAGATGAGGTAAACTCAGCAAAACCTGATTAACATAATTACACCCTGATTTCCCTGCATGCCTCTTGGGAATTAGTGATCACTCTCCCAGCCCAGCCCGCTCAACCCTCCAGGAAGATGGGGGCCCACATCTGCATGCTTAGTCTGGAATCCTCAACCCTGATAATATCAACATTTTCTATGAGGGGAATCCACCTGCTGTGCTGCTGGTGACATTTCATAGAGCCTGGGTCTCCTGAGAAGTTTCTAGGTGGTCAGGAACAAATGGATGCAAGAACAAGAAGGGTAAACTCTTTCCCAAGGGAAGCAAAATTTGGGGAATTGGAATGGCTGACTCTCAAATGCATGTGCTTAAGTATAGGCACCTTTTAATAAAGGAAAATATGAGAAAATAAGGGAAAGCTAGAATATTCAGAGGAAAAACTATCAGGACAGGCATTTAAAACACTTCTTAAAATGATGGAAATTTACATATTGAAATTGTTTATAAATTTATAAATTACACACTATATTATATTATACATCTATTGTATGACAGCTGATGCTTTTGGAAGATGCTTGGAGAGAACTGTTTGTTCTAGGAATAGCACAATGGGCCATTCCGGTTGATGCTAACACTCTACTGGCTGTATCTGGTAAGAATTGCACAATTTAATGACTTTGTTGTAGAAATTACCATAAAAATACATTACTGAAAAAAGAACAACATGTAAAGAATAACAAATTCCTGCTGAACAATAGAGTATACCTGTCATTTATAAATCTATATTTAAATGCAAATAATGTTGTTTTGTTGTATTCATGACTGCTTGCATTGTTATTTAAATGCAAATTACTGTGTTTGTTATCATCCAAGAGAAGATTTTATATTAACTTTCATACAATATAGCCAGTTTACATGGAATCAGATATCTTAGAGTGACAATTGAATAGATATTGATATGCAGGATTTTGTCAAAAATCAATATTAAATCATGAAAATGCCTTCATGTTAGAGCATTTATTGCATATTTTTATTCTAGGCATGAATGGTGACAACACAGATTCCCAGAAGCTGAACAAGATCATATCTGAAATACAGGCTTTACAAGAGGTGGTGGCTCGGTTTAGACAACTCCGGTTAGATGCTACTGAATTTGCCTGTCTAAAATGCATCGTCACTTTCAAAGCTGGTAAGCAGACACAAACTGCTGTCTCTTCTCCTTCCCCAGTTTTGCCATCTCACTAATTCAGCCACCTCCAAGTCCAAAAAAGAGGTGATGGTTTTCAAGAGAGCTGATACTCTTAGTCTGACTCCATTTTCGATAGCCATGGAACCTGCATGTTCTTCTGCTGGCCATCCACTTCCAGAGAGTGCTTTCCCCATCTGCATTTCCTGTGCTGCCTATCACAATTTCCTGGTCTTCATTTCTAGTTCCTACACACAGTGGTTCTGAACTGAGAAGTTTCCGGAATGCTGCCGCCATCGCAGCTCTTCAAGATGAGGCTCAGCTAACTCTCAACAGCTACATCCATACCAGGTGACCCTTGTTTGCCTTGAACGTGTACTTAAGAAAATTGCTTCCATTGTGAATGTGTGAGCAGACAGCAAAAAGCCAGTTCAAACATTGTGACTAATTATCCTGTTGCCAAGCCAGTTAATTTAATTAGAATCTGTGTCCTCACGTATTTCGAAGGGTAGGTGAGAGGAGCAAATCAAATTACATTACGAAACTGAAAGCACTGCCAGACACCTTACACCTTTCCTGGATGAATAAGTTGATCCATCAATATAGCTGAACACATTGAGGTGAATGGGCCCAGATGTGAGCAAGGTGAAAAATGAAGGCTAAAGTGTTATGTTAGTTGATATATTAGAGAGTGGTCACATGATCCTTTAAAAAAGGCAAGTGCCTTTCTTTGGATGCCAATCCCAAATATAAGGACCAGAGAACTTTCTAAAGCGGTCATCTTTAACCCCATCGTGACTGCTGTCTGGCTTTGGTGATTGATATCTGTTGACTTATTTTGAGCCATAGCACCCACCATGTTACCTGGCCAAGCAAAGCCCACTGACAGAGGCTGTTCTTGGCTATTTGTAGAAACTCTCAGTCACTGGGGTTCCAGCAGTGCTCCTCCTGGCCCACCAAATGGGCAAATCCACCACGAGGTCTACAGACTTTCTGATTCCATTTTCAGACGAAAAAAGCAAGGCTTTTAAAGAGCAGTGAAACCTTGCTAGCTTCCTAAGTTAGGGCTGCAGTAGATCTGAGGTTAGAATAGAGTTGCTCTTCTTACTTATTCTCTAGATCTTGAAGAGAAGCCCATGGAAACCAGTCTCTATCATCTCAACATCACCCATAGACACTAGGCTGGGAGAAACTGAATCAAATGGGTAGAGGCAGTTAATGCTTCCATTACTGAAGGGGTCAAAGAAACCCCAAGTCACCTGTATTCATTTGGGATGATACCACTTCTGCAGGGATCTCCTTATCCTTTTATAAATCCTCTTTTGAATACTAATGAGTAAAACTGTTCCCTGTCCCAGAGTCGTTGAATGTAGCTTTTCGGAATTCCTATTCCTGAAAGCTTTAGGCTTCACAGTAGATCTTCAATAGCTGATAGCAACCAATATCTATCGAGTGCTTACTGTGTGCCTTACAACCCAGCATATTATGATTTTCCCTAAAAGTAGGGGAACAAGTAAATTTGTGAAATGTGAGTTTAACAGCAACAACAAATTGTTCCCTGTCCATGGAATATCACTGAAACTGTGATGAGTGGTAGAGCCTGTGTATGTTTTTCCAAATTAAAGTTCTGTGGTTTTAAATTTAAAATCCACATTTACTTTCAGAATGTATATAGTAAGCACTTACATTTGTTCAGAATTATAAAATGGAACAGTACATAATTTGGGCACTTTTTCCCCACTAAAAACTAAATTGTATAGCATAACTGACCTCTGACATTTAGAGTCTTTAAGGTATAAAGAACATCACACCAGGAGAATATGATGCTAGGTATTGATTCAGTCAAGGCTTTGCTGAGTACTCGCTTTGTGCAGGGTGGCTGGTGAGCACTGTGGAACACGAGAAAGGACAAGATACTACCCATTATCGTTACAGGAAGTAGGCAGAAGTGTTACTCCAACTCAGACCAGGGAAGAGAAAAAGCAAAGTGGGGAGTGAGAGAGAGAAATTCTCGTTGGAGGGCGTGAGAAAAAAAATCTGCAAAGTCTGATGCATCGAGAAGACATGTAAGCTAGTTCTTGGATTCCAGCAGGAGAGAAGGGGACCAACAGGAGGCAGAAGAGGGGCTGGTAGAGGTGCCATGGAAGGTGTAAGGAGTAAGGGAGAGGGAGTAAGGAGTAAGGGAGGAGAGGGAGTAAGGAGGGATTAAGGAGAGTAAGGAGAGAGCCTGACATTTCAGGAGCTGCTTCTAGGACAACCTGAGAGAGTTAAACCACAAATTAACAGAAGTCTAGTTTAGAGAAATGACAAGTATACTACTTCTCTGTCACCCTCAAAAGAAGGAAATTATTCATGGAAGGAACACATCTGCTTTGACGTGAGCCTTTCATTTCATGATATCAGCTACAGCTAGAATTTAATACTAATATCTAGAGTCATACATGTGACAAAACTGACTATACCTTACTGCTTAGCTCCTTCAAATCAGCGAACATTCTCCTCTAGCACTTTCCTGTCTAGAAAAATAAAATCTGAAATTGAGAAGTTAATGTGGCAAACTGAGCTAATTGTGCATTAATTGTTAAAGCTGCAAACTGAGCTGATTGTTACAGCCTGGTAAGTGATTTCTCTAATTACCTAGGACACGAGGAGAGGGCTAGAAATCGGCATTTCAAACAAACTATATACAACTATGTGTTACAACTATATATAACTACATATAATGATAAACAATTTAGTTATATATAATAAACTATATAACTGACAATCAAATACCCGAATCTGTGACAGACACAGAACACTTACACCTGGAAAGAAAACTTCCAGTTATGTATGCTGATGGATGAAGTCAAGGGCAAAGATACTCTACAAAATAATTTTGAGCAGTCAGAGAGCCCCTCTCTTTCCTTCTCTCTCTGTCTCTGTCTCACACACACACATACACATGGTTATTGTTTCTGGGTAGTAGAGTACTCCACATATAATAAACACTTAATTTGTGTTGACTGACTAACCAGCCCCTTCCTAACTAGAGAATAAAAGAAGTGGGTGAGTAGGTGAGTGGATAATCTACTCACAGAAAATCAAGAGTTAACTGTCTGTGGAGTCACCAAAATACGTCCTTTCTGAAAGTAATTATTTCCCACAGTGTTTTCTCACTGTGGGAAACTTCAGCATGTTGGGTGGATGCTGCAGGCACAGTGGGGGCTTATCTAGGCAGCCACTGCTTCCCACCCACTTCAGGGGGCTTCTCTCCTCTGCCTGCCTGAGAAGGGAAACAGAGCTGTTGAAGAGAGTAAGTGGCCAAGGTGAAAGGGAGACGTGGGCCTTGGGAATACTTTCCAGGAAACGTAGGAGATGTTTTTGGCAAGTAGAGTAAGCGGTGGGATTTATGTATTTTTTTAAATGTAGAGAAGCTACACCGTGTCCATACCACATTATTAAAGGTGGTCTGGTGGTCCCTGTCCATTGGTGGTCATGAAGCTGGGCAGTGAAAGAGCCAAATGAGGTCCTCAGAGGCCCAGAATGAATTATCAGCCTCGTATCAGGTTGAAGAGAGGGACTCTCTTGTGCCCAAAGCTAAGAGACAAGCATGAAAGTTGTTCCCCTGGACTCTGCACGGTGGGGTTATTGGGCAGTTAAACTCAATGTTCAGCTACCTAACTCCTGTGTAGGAATTGATATCTGTCAGTTTCTAGCACCTGTGGCCATGGACTGAACCTGGCTGAGTCACAGATAAGTGTCTCCAGAGGTCAGTCTTTTGGGTGGTTTGTGTCAGTGGAGGGAGACCTCCTGGTAGACTGTATTGACACCTGATTCCAAGCTATTGACTGAAGACGCATCAAGGCAGTGAGGAGGTGGCTTATAGGCATCTAAAGGCAGCAGAAAATTGAACTTGCACATCTGAGCACAGATGTACGTTGGACATCAAGAGAGGAAATTGTTCAGCAATTTCTCACATCTTTAATTATATGCCAGTTTCATTGACATGAAAGTTGGGTGGCACTGCCAGCCAACAGAATTTAGTCTTTAATTTGCAGTGTAATAAGGAGGGAATTATTCCTGAGAGTGACTAAGTATAGTGCCTGAATAATAATTTAGAGAATTGCTTAGAAAAGGAATCCATTTTATTTGAGGGAAATAGCCTCATGAAGGAGTCTTGTGAATCAGACACTGTGGATGTTGTCACTAGTTTTGTCATCAATACCATTGGTTGGTTTCTACACTGGCAACCTTTTATTATTTGGTCTAAACTTAGTACCATGTTTCTTAAAATTACTTTTTCTCCAAAAAAACTGCAACCCCTGTGCTAATGAGGAGACAGTCACCGTGTGCTTTTGGCAGCATCATTATGTTCTCCATGCCTCAATTATTCCACCTGCAAAACAGGGACAGTAGTGCCTGGCTAGGACTCTGTAGTATGTTATTAAAGAGGCTGAATCAGGAAATTAAGCTGAAGATGGTGTGTGTTCAAGGATGAGATATTAAGCCTGTTAGTGATGGATCTTACCTTGCTTTCATGGCTTCTCCTATTCCAGATATCCCACTCAACCCTGTCGCTTTGGAAAACTCCTGTTACTTTTGCCAGCTTTACGTTCTATTAGTCCATCAACCATAGAGGAAGTGTTTTTCAAAAAAACCATCGGCAATGTGCCAATTACAAGACTGCTTTCAGATATGTACAAATCCAGTGATATCTAAGCTCTCCAAGTCCCTACTTTTCAGGATGGGACAGTATCTGATGAACTTCTACCCATGGAGAACAAGCCTCAACTAACAAACCCTTCAGGAAGCATAAACCTGGGAATGTGTAGCCTTCAGGAAAAAATGTCAATTGACACAAAACAATTCCAGTAGCTCTGACCTGCTGCCTCACCCAGGGTGGGGTGGCCTGGAAGGAAAAGGGGGTGTAAGAGGACCGCCTGAGCAGAGAGGACTCACTGCTACCATGCCCTGGGAGGGGACCGAATTCGGGGTTGCCACAGGCCAGGCCATTCTGCCTCTTACCTGGAAGATCAGGCTGATCTATCAACAGCTGAAACATAAGTAGAACATTTTTTTTCCCTTTTAGCGTATAAAGTTGGGTAACCAAATATAGTTCTGTGTATAACATCATACAGCAGCCTTCAGAACTATCTTATGTTGAAGAATTTATTTCAAAAATAATGGTTAGGTTTTAAATCAAAAGTTTTATCAAAAGTTTCCCTTCTATTGTACTACTTCATAAAGTGGCCTTCAGAACTGAGTTAATAAGTGAAAGGTAGCTTATGCTGTGAGATTTGCTTTTTCTCTCTCTTCTTCCTTTCTCTTTCTTTCTTCCTCTTCCTCTTCCTCCTTCTCCCCCTCCCCCTCCTTCTTCTTCTTAATACCATAGGCCAGGCAACCTTGTCAAAGGAATTGGTGGACGAAAATGAGATTCTCACCAGGACTTCAGGTTGGATAACATCTAAAAATAGAAGAGCTTTACTAAAAGAACACAAGTCGAGGGAGGATGAATAAAAACAGCAAAACCAAATAAAGTGGAGATGAATGATGGAGTGAGGCAGACTGCTGTCCCATTAACACAGTGCTGAAACCAAAGGCAATGGGGGTCCAAACTCGTGTTTCAGCGAGTCACACCAGACAGTAAATGAACAGAGACATGAGACCAGAAGGAACTTCAAGGAGATGGATGCTAAAGGGCTTCTTGATCCAATGCTAACAGCCTGAGACTCTTCAATGCCTTTCAGAAAACCGGTTTCTAGTAAAGCTTTGAATGCCTGCACGTGCACACACACACTTCGTCCTACACTATAAGCTGCTCCTTTGGTATAAATCTCTACTTATGGAAATGTAGAAACAAACATTTTTAAATAGCTGCTGTACTTTTCACATTTTGATTTATTAGGTACTAGCACTGAGGAAAAATATTCAGCACTTGGACTATTATAGGATGAGTAAAACTTTCCTTGTATAAAGTGAATTAACTGATTTGTGAAGTTAAAAGGTTGTACTCATTGTATTTACAAAGAATAAAAAATATATTGAATTTAAATGAACTCTGCCTGATTTCTTAGCCTCCCTCCCCGGCTGGTTCTTATCTACCAGTTACAAGGCGGCGGCGGCAGCTGGTGTAAAAACTGAAGCTCAGAGCACTGCAGCCTGAAGAACTGAACCACAAAGGCAATTTCCTTTTTACAGTGAATCCCATGTAAAGTGATGAATAAAGAAATAAAACATAAGATTCTGTTCTCTGCAGCTCTCAAATGTAATTGCATCTGTTAGAAAAATTGCTGTGTGAGGAAGAAAGAGGCCGATTAACAGAGTCTTCATTCACTCACTCCTCTGTTTCTAACTCTCTTGCCAACATTTCAATCCTGACCAGGAACTTAAAATTATTTAATGATCAAAAAGATAAAGTGTGAAGAATCATATTGGTGAGTAAGATGCGGAAAGAGCAGTAGAAAGTGCATTGAGATGTTCCCAGCAAATCTCAGGGCACTGATCCCACAGCCAGAAGCCGGTGGTGGAAATCAGAGTTGCCCAAGGACATGGGCACTATGCGTTCCTCCTGGGCAGCAGCTCCAGCAAGAGTCTGGAGCAGAGGCACTAGCATCTCTTGGCTAAACTGACTTGGCAGATAGCATGTGTGGAAGTTCAATCAGCCATCCACTCCTAGTCCACTAATTCCACTGAGAAAAAGATTAAAGGAAAGCAAGCTACTCAAAGATTTGTACAAGAATGTTCTTTACAACACTGTTCATATTTAAGAACTAAAATGTCCACCAGCAGAGAATAGATAAATTGTGGTAAATACAGACAGTGTTACAATAGTTCAAATGAATGGACTAGAGCTGATGTGTAACATTGGTAAATCTGGAATATGGTGTTGGGGGGAGTGAATCCCAGAGGATACATACAGATTGGTTTTAATATAAAATTTTGCAACCTACAGAACAATACTCCACCATGTTTATAGATATACAAATGTATAGCATATGTTTAAAACAAACATGAGTATGGTGAACACTAACCGTATGATAGTGGTTACCTTTGGGAATGGATGGGATTGCTGAAGGGTACCAAGAAGACCCTCCCTCAGATGTTTCTGAAATGGTTGATTTCATAAGACAAAAGAGAATTGCAAACAAATATAAGTTCAATGACAAGATTTGGCAAAGATGAGCAATGGATTCAAGGCTGTTCATCCATGTATTAATCAAGTTTTACTTCAATAATGCTGAATTACAACCCCCAAGACTTTTAACAACAAACTTGTATTTCTTGCCCATGGGACTGCTGGGCTGGGCACCTGGCTGCAGTTTGGGTTCAAGTGGGCTCCAGTGTTTCCTCATTCTGGACTAGCGTCTTCCTTCGAGAAACTTCTTTGCATGACAGAGTGCAGAAGTGCAAGGGGCTGAGCCAAACCAGGCGAACACATTTAAAGCTGCTGCTCCCGACATGTGTGTTCACTTTCCACCAGCCAAAGCCAAACACATGGCCAAACCCAACCTCATGGGGTCAGGGAGTGTACGCTTCTCGAGGAAGTTGAGGGGGGAATCACTGACATAATAAAAGGATAAAGAAGATGTGGCACATATATACAATGGAATATTACTCAGCCATAAAAAGAGACGAAATTGAGTTATTTGTAGTGAGGTGGACGGACCTAGAGTCTGTCATACAGAGTGAAGTAAGTCAGAGAGAGAAAAACAAATACCGTATGCTAACACATATATATGGAATCTAAAAAAAAAAAAAAAAAAAAGGTCATGAAGAACCTAGGGGCAAGACGGGAATAAAGACGCAGAATAAAGTCCATTCTCTACTAGAGAATGGACTTGAGGACACAGGGAAGGGGAAGGGTAAGCTGGGACAAAGTGAGAGAGTGGCATGGACATATATACACTACAGACATAAAATAGCTAGTGGGAAGCAGCCACGTAGCACAGGGAGATCAGCTCGGTGCTCTGTGACCACCTAGAGGGGTGGGATAGGGAGGGTGGGAGGGAGGGAGATGCAAGAGGGAAGAGATATGGGGACATATGTATATGTATAACTGATTCACTTTGTTGTAAAGCAGAAACTAACACACCATTGTAAAGCAATTATACTCAAATAAAGATGTTAAAAAAACTATCACAGTCAGAATCTAATCTATTGGAAATACTCTCAGTAAAGTTAAAAGGTAGTAAGTTTCCTGTGACATGCCACGGAATACTGATTTCCCACCGGAATTGCCTTTGTTTGGGGCATCTCTACCATTACAAAGAAGAATCAAACCTGGCTTTCGTAAATCAACTGTAGTTTCAAAACAAAACAAAACAAAACCCTGGCTTTCAACATTTGAGAAAGCCCAGAATTAAAAATCCAGTAGCACTCTCATCTGGGATTCTGAAATCACTGCTGTATGCAGCCTGGATACTTTAAGAACCTCACCGCTTGCTTAGATTTTAAGGCAGACATCCTCTAGGGCTGCTGTTGTGGGGAGGTGTCACTGCAGTCTTGGATACACAAATTCCAGATCTACAGTTTCAAGTTCTGCAATTTGAATATACCAACAAGAGAAGGTGAACCCAGCCAAGTGATTACTGCAGTCAAAAACCAGACTTCAGTGCTTCTCCTTTGACAAATGTTTTTTCTAAATCTGGGAGGGTCACATTTTAAGAGTAGTAATTGTGTACGATGACAATTAGATATGGAGTCTTACATTTGTGTTTGAATTACTTTTAGATGCTAGGGAAGAGAAAGAACAGAGCATGAGTTCAGAAACTGAATTGAGATTCCCAAATTATTTCACTTGTAGTTCAAGATTTTTAGTTCAGTTTAGGAGCCCAAAAACTGAACCCACTGGCCAGAGACCTGCACTGTGGTTGCTGTCCTTAATCATTTATATAAAAATGGAAACCCTCTGTGGTGATTGTTTTGTGATGTATAGAAATATCAAATCTATATCGAATCTATGTTGTGCACCTGTAACTAACATAGTGTTATAGGTCAATTACACCTCAGTTTTAAAAGAAGAAAGGACATGTAATCACAGTATTCTAATAGGTTCTGCAGTTAACAATTTTTACATTGTTATAATAATACAAACACTAATTATTGGTATAATTAAAAGTATGATAGGGAGCTTCCCTAGTGGCGCACTGGTTGAGGGTCTGCCTGCCGATGCAGGGGACACGGGTTCGTGCCCCGGTCCGGGAAGATCCCACATGCCGCGGAGCGGCTGGGCCCGTGAGCCATGGCCGCTGAGCCCGCGCGTCCGGAGCCTGTGCTCTGCAACGGGAGAGGCCACAACAGTGAGAGGCCCGCGTACCGCCAAAAAAAAAAAAAGTATGATAAAATTTTTGGACAAGGATGAGGGAGGAGAGGTGGAGGTACTAAATCTTCATCTCATAATATTTATACCTTTAAAAATTGCCTTTTCTTTTTATTGTATCTATGAGACGATAGATGTTAATCATTTCACAATATGTAACTCAAAGCGTCATGCTGTGCAAGTTAAACTTATACAGTGACGTATGTCAATTATTTCTTAATAAAACTGGGGGAAAAACAAACAAGGTAGAGAACAGGAAAAAAAAACAAAGGAAACCCTATACTTCTCTGAAGTTATTTGTGTATGTGTGGCTCTCTCTCCCAATGGTACATATGGCTCTACTTCATTCGTTTTACCATCTGCCTAGTACTTCACTGTATGGATGGACTACAGTTTACCCAACGAATTCCTTACTGGTGGACTTGGGTGGCTTGCAGTTTCTCACTGTAGTAAATTAAACTACAAAGAGCTGTCCTTCTATGTACACTTCTGTGGACTTGTGGGGTATTTCTGTAGGATAAATTCTTAGAAGTGGCATTTCTGGGTCAAAAAGATTATATGCATTTTTAATTTTGATACCTATAACCAAATGGCTCTCCAAAAGGGTTGTATCAATTTGCACTCCTGTGAAGAGGGTATGAGAGTGCCCATTTCATTGCTCAGAATTTAAAAGTGCTTAATCAGACACAGGCTTGATGAACACTTCAGAAGCTGTTAGAAAAATACAGAGAATACATACGTTTCAATAATGAATATGCCTCTGCTACTGGACTGGTGAAGTTGGTTTCACTTTTCACCCATGGTTAGAGCTTGGTTCACTGAATTTTTCAATCCAGGCCACTTCTGTGAACTTTTGACAGTACCCATATCACAATGAAGGTTGAGAGACAGTGGATAAATGAAAATATAGAAGGAGCTTGGCAGACACTTTCTGTTGCTAAGAAGCTGCTCTAAGAATCTCAAGTCACTCATTTTACAATAACATTTTTTATGTTTGCTTATGGAGGGAGATCCCTGGTGGCCTAGTGGTTAGGATTCCAGGCTTTCACTGCCATGCCCTGGATTCGATCCCTGGTCGGGGAACTGAGGTCCCACAAGCCGCACGGCATAGCCAAAAAAGAAAAAAAAATTGCTTAAGAATAATAACTGCCTTTAACTGAATAGCTCCAGTACCTTTACAGCATATGGCTTATTTTTTTTCATATGGCTTATTTTTTAATGTAGTCTGTTTTTTAGATTTTTGAGGCTCATTTTAGAACATGAAGTTGTTTTTTTTCTCCACATATTGCTGACCTGCATATAGACCAGTAGGGAGGGTTGTCAGAGCTTTTGACCACCGCTGAGCTGGGCTTGTTGGCAATGTACAGAGGGCAGTCTCTCTCATGAAGAAACTCGGATGTTGCCACATAGCCTGGGTATCTTTCTGACGTACCAAAGTATTGCAGTGTTTTGCTGGGAAACTGTGAGTAGGGTCAAGTATTGAGGAGGCCAGGGTCATAGGTTTGATCCTCAGGGGAGCCGGGTGGCCTTATTCTGTCTGTGGCCCTAGTATCTCTAACGTCCTTCAATGGTTGTGTGCCAGGACACTGAGCAAGTGGCAGTGGAGGCCTGGGCTCCTCTACTGTGAAGGCTGGAGAACAGCTCCCAGCTCTTGTCCCACCATGTGTCATCCAGGGTATCTTCTTTGCATTGACCCAGCCATGAGCCTAGAGGAAGGAGCGCTAGCCAGGGTGAAGAGACTGGGGTTCTAGTTATGACCGGTGTGATCTCCGGCAAGTCAGTTAACCTCTCTGCACCTCAGTTAACCTCTCTGCACCTCAGTATTTTCATCTGTGCAAAGGAGCACTAGGCTTAGTGATGCCTAATTTCCCTTATTCTGTTCTTATCATTCTCATCATTATATTTTAGTTGGGGCCAGGAGACCACTGGAAGAAATTCTCCTTGGTGGCAAGAACTAATCAGATTGATCGGATTTCCAAACATGCTCAACCTTGACTACTTTCCTTCCAAATCCTTTCATTTCAAATTGTTCTCAATCTTGGCTGCACATAGCATCACTCCAGGAGCTTTTGAAATGCTCAGTGCCCAAACTGCATCCACACCAGAGCAATTACACCAGAATCTCTGAGGCAGGGCCCAGGCACCAGTATTTGAAAGCTCCCCGGTGATTCCAGTGTGTGGCTAAGGATGAGAGGCACTGAGGTGGCCTTCCGTTGGGAGGCCTGGGACAGGGGTCATGTTCAGGCTCCCAGATCGTCTGTGTCCCTCATCCCTCGTGCCTGGTTGCTCTCCCCCTACTCACTGGTGACCTTTAAAAAGTTAATTCTTTCCCCTTTTTCCCTGCTCTGGCCTGTCATTGAGCTCACCCAGCTGATTGTGGCGCTTATGATTGAGAAGCTCTTCTGACCGCTTCCCTTTCCCCAGAAATTAACGTGATCATTAAGGCTTATAATTTCACTTACCAGTGCTATCAATCAAGGGGCTGCAAAACAGAGTTGAGTGCTTTTGTAATTGGCAGCAGCCTGTGATTCGGAGCAGGGCACCCAGGGGCTGTGAGGAGGCTGGAGGAGGGGAGAGTTGGTGTGCAGGAGGGGCTGTGCCTCCTTGAACTGACTCCCTCAGCTCTTTGTGACTGGCTCCCAGAGGGGCCAGTAAGCTCTCAGTGTCATCTGCCCTGAATGTCAAGGCGAGGAAACCAGTTCCTGCTGGCAGCGCTTCAGGCTAACCCTTGCCCACCCCAAGCTCTCTGCAATGGAAAGGAAGGTCTCTTCGGGTTCTGAAGAGAGGAATAGGAAAGATCAGTGGATTCTTTATACACTGGGCAGCTCAAGTCTTGTCAGGGAGGGGCAGTGGGTCTAGATTATCTGTAGTTCAGAAGTGAGGTTAAGGCTGTCAAGCCCAAGGGAGTGACACATTCCTCCCTAAACCGCTTGCTTAGAGATACCTTGGAACCCCACAAATAGCAGTTGAGCATGGAGCAATGCATGCTCTGTGCCCCCTCCTCCAGCCCAGAGTGACTCCAGGTTTCTTCCTGTATGCTGAGAGCTGGTTATCAGAGTGGCCCTGGGACTAGAGCTGTTCTCCCTTCTGGGAGGATTGGGCTGGCTGATGGAGTTTCTAACAAACACAGTGCCTAGTGGAATATCTCATACATACATGGTAGGTGGATTATGGGCCAGAGGTGAAGGGGTAGTTATTTTTATATCAAGTAAAACATTACAACAATATTAAAAGTGACTTTCTTTTATTAGATAGTAATATAGGAAATTTGTAGGGGAAAATTATATATAATTCCACCTCCCTAACACTATTTTTATTTTTGCCTATTTTTTCTAGTTCTTACACATGTACCTATATATTTTAACATAGTTGTAATCAGTGAACATACTTTCCGTTCTGATACTACTCTTAACATTCTATCACTAACATTTTTTACAGTATCTATGAAACTTCAGAATTCCTTTTGATGTTTTCATAATTCAGACACTTGGCATGTGCCATAATTTACCTCTCATTCAGTTTTGGATAATTATTAACCCAAATGTTTAATAAAGTAAGTTCACATTATATGGAACAACACACATAAGACCTACCCATGTAAAATGTTAAAATGTAGTTTCCTGGTTCCTACCTCCTGAGATTGGGATTCAGCCAGTGTGAGGTGGGGCCGGGGCATCTGCACTCTGACAGTCCCAATGCAGGTGGTCCCAGCTCCATAGGCTCAGGCAGGTGAGTGACATCTCCAAGGTCACACAGCTGCTCTGAACCCAGAAGCTCCCCAGCTTCTACAACTGAATTTTGCAGTCCATATAAAAGGCCAGTCCCCTGCTTCTCAATATGGAATGTCTCTACTGAGTTAGTGCCTATATCAGGAGCTTACTTTTCTTCTCACTTATCTCCCAGGGCTCCTTCCAAGTGCTTCCCCCTCAGCAGTACTGGGGCCCCAGGACTCAATGCGCTCTTGAGTGCTCCCAGGAAGGGAAAAGAGTCTGGCCAGTGGTGTCATACTTCTTCATAAGAACTAGAGATCTAGTTCCCTGGTAGCCTAGTGGTTAGGATTCCGGGCTTTCACTGCCATGGCCCAGGTTCAATCCCTGATCAGGGAACTGACGTCCCACAGAGATCAAGGATGGAAAACACATTTTCTTTTCTCAACAAATTCTTAGAAATCATGACTGCCCCCTTAAAGAAATGATTTTTCTTTGGTCTTTTAAGCAAATTACTGACACATGCACAACATGGCTGAATCTTAAAACGTTCTGTTGAACAAAAGAATCCAGACAAAAGGAGCACTAGCTCACGGACACAGCTTGGGATTTGAACCCAAGTCTGGGTGACTTTAAAGCTTACCCCTTTCTACTAGTCCCCAGCCTGCCTCTTGGTTTCTAGTCTGGGCTGTGGGTCTGCTGTTAGGGGAGGCCCTCAGCCAAGTCCCTTCCTGTGTTGGAAAAATGATAGGCTTGGATTGAATTGCTTCTAAGATTCCTTACAGTTCTGATGTCCTATGATTCTGTAAGTCTAGTTCATTTAAACCATTTACTTATTTTTGAATAGTTAACAGTCACATGATATAAAATTCAAAAAGTTCCATAGGGTATGTATACATGTCACAGAGCAGAGGAGATTAAAGAGACATGACAGCTAAATGCAATGTGTGGTGTCCTGGATGGGATCCTGTGACAGAAAGAAGATATTAGTAGAAAAGCTGGTAAAAGTCAGTTTGGAGTTTAGTTAATAGGAATGTACCACGGCTGGCTTCTTAATTTTGTCAAAAATACTGTGGTCATATAAGATGAGGGGAAACTGAGTGAGGGGGTACATAGGAACTGTTCGTATTATCTTTGCAACTTTTCTGTAAATCTAAAATTATTCCAAAATTAAAAGCTTTTTTTTTTTAAGAGCTCATATACAGTGAAAGGTTTTCCTCTCAGCTCCATCCACTGGGCACCCAGTCCCCCCAATCAGACAACCAGTGTTGCTTGTTTCTTACATAATCTTTCAGAGATATTCAATGAATAATCAGAGAAAATATCTATATTATATAATATCATTTCTCAAAACAGAAATGTTTTATCTGTGAGATAAATTCCTGGAAGTGGAATTCCTGGGCATATAGTTTTGTTTTGTTTTGTTTTGCAGTACACGGGCCTCTCACTGTTGTGGCCTCTCCCGTTGCAGAGCACAGGCTCTGGACACGCAGGCTCAGTGGCCATGGCTCACGGGCCCAGCCGCTCTGCGGCATGTGGGATCTTCCCGGACCGGGGCACGAACCCGTGTCCCCTGCATCGGCAGGCGGACTCTCAACCACTGCGCCACCAGGGAAGCCCTGGGCATATAGTTTTGATAGTTATTGCCAAATTGCCTTCCATGGTGGGTGTGCCATTTATCCTCCTGCCAGACACTGTGTTTGAGGGCCTCTCATTTTACCAACACAGACTCTTGTCTGAGAGACCAGTTCACTTCAGTTTAAGTCATACTGTCAACTCCCAAAATATTCATGAACAAACCTCTCTAGAATGCTGCCAACAGAACATGGGTCCATTCTGAAGCACGTAGCCAAGCCACGCAGGGCGGCTGCAACGGCCAGAGGCAGGAAGGCTATGAAGAAGTGAAAGCAAATGAATAACATTCCTAATTTCAGTCACTACTGTCCTCAGGAGAGGACATTCACAGAAGGCCATTGTCTCTGCTCCCCAGCACACAAAGGGTCAAGCCTCATAAATTTGCTCATAGTGGGGAAAAAAAACCTCAGCAGGTCAAAGTGTTCAGATTACAGGTCCAGGAAAATCCCTTTGCAGAAAGAAGACAGCAAATCCCCAGTGCAGTTGAAAGGACAAAACTTTCTTCACCCTCAGAGACTCTTCAATGAATAAACCAGTTAAACATGGTTTGGATTTACTGAACATGAAAACAACTGGATTAAAGTATAATCTAGCTAGAAAGGAAAGGAAATGTACCGAGAAAGCTAAGTAATGACAAAGCTGCAGTGTCTACGTGTGCCAAGCAGGGATGGCCATTCCAGTTTTTTTTTTTTTTTTTTTTTTTTTTTTGCGGTACGCAGGCCTCTCACTGTTGTGGCCTCTCCTGTTGCGGAGCACAGGCTCCGGACGCGCAGGCTCAGCGGCCATGGCTCACAGGCCCAGCCGCTCTGCGGCATATGGGATCTTCCCAGACCGGGGCACGAACCCGTGTCCCCTGCATCGGCAGGCAGACTCTCAACCACTGCACCACCAGGGAAGCCCCCATTCCAGTTTTATAACCAAATATTCTTAAATGTTTAGCTTTCCTTTAGATCAAGATAATGAATCTCTGCTTGCATTGGCCTCTTTGATAACAACACTGGCATCAAGGCAACCGTGTGAGCACGAGGGACAATGCTGCCCAGGAGGCCAGAGGCCCTGGCTGTCAGGATGGATGTTCTGGCCTGGGCCCTGGCCTGACTGCCAACAGTCTGTGCAATCCATATAGAAGGCAGCATCGCACAGGCACAGGCTTTAGAATCAGAAAGACCTGGGTTTGTATCCCAGTGTCACTTCTTACTGGCTCTGTGATCTTGGACAAATTACTTACACTCTGTCTCAACTCTTCTCTTGGTAAAATGAGGATAACACCCATCCAATAGAGTTGTTCTGAGAATTAAATGAGGTAATAATGTGAAAAGCCCAGGCTGAAACATTAAGTCCTCAGCTCATGGTCGGTCGGTTGGTTGTTTCCCAGTTTCCCTCTCATGCATGCACACCAGAACACTAATACCGAGTGAACCTACCCCACGCCACGCAGACTCAGGCACATCCAAATTACGTTCTATTACAGGAGGGTTCTGAATTTTTCACACTGTAGGTTCCTAACTCTTTTTGTGCCGAAGATTCCTACTCAGATGTTTATAAAAACACATAGGAATACAAAGGGAACCACACTCAACCAGTTTGTTGAAATACATTTATCCAAGTATTTTTTTTTAACTTGTAAAAAAATGTGTGCTTTTTAAAAAACACATTAAATGAGATCTTGGGGTGGGTCTAATCACTATAGTAATTTTCAGATAGTGAAAGTATTTCAAGATCTGCAGCAATAAATGTGATATTTGCATTTCTAAATTAATGACAGTCACAAGTTCTGCTTATACTACTACTCTGGTTTGCTACTACAATCATAATGAAAAAAATGCTACATTTCAGTTAGAGAATACTAAAGATACAACTTTTTTCCCATCCAAATTGAGACACCAGGTTAAGAACTCAGGTGTTACAAAACATCACCACCTCTGGCCTCAAGATGACTGATAAAAGGCATTTAGGATTTCCCTGGTGGCGCAGTGGTTAAGAATCCGCCTGCCAACGCAGGGGACACGGGTTCAAGCCCTGGTTCGGGAAGATCCCACATGCTGCAGAGCAACTAAACCCACGTGCCACAGCTACTGAAGCCTGCATGCCTAGAGCCTGTGCTCCACAATAAGAGAAGCCACAGCAATGAGAAGCCTGCGCATTGCAATGAAGAGTAGCCTCTGCTCACCGCAACTAGAGAAAGCCCACGCACAGCAACGAAGACCAAACGCAGCCAAAAATTTTTAAATTAATTAATTATTTTAAAAAGCCATTTAATAACTGTCAAACCAGCACTCCTTTATTTTACTCTTCCCCTCTGGCTTCTTTCAAGATTTTCTGTTGGTCTTTGATTTTCTGCAGTTGGAATATGATATGCCTGTGTTGTTTTGTTTTGAATTTATCTTGGTGTTCTCTCAGCTTCCTGGATCTGTGGTTTCTTGTCTTTAATTTTGGAAAGTTCTCAGCCATTAGAACTTCAAATATTTCTTTTGCTCTGTTCTCTTTTCTTTCTGGCATTCCAATTACACATGTGTTACACCTTCTGCCAGTATCTCACAGTTTTTGGAAGTTCCGTTGTTTTTTCTATTGTTTTCTTTGCATTTCAGTTTGGGAAGTTTCTACTGACCTATCTTCAGATGCACTGATTCCTCCCTGTTTTATGTTGAGCCGAGTGGTGAGCCCATGGAAGCCATTCCTCATTTCTATGACAGTGATTTTGATTTCTAGCATTTCCTTTGATTCTTTTTTTTTAAAATAAATGTATTTATTCATTTAATTTTTGGCTGCATTGGGTGTTCGCTGCTACACGCAGGTTTTCTCTAGTTGCTGAGAGCAGAGGCTACTCTTTGTTGCGGTGCGCGGGCTTCTCATTGCGGTGGCTTCTCTTGTTGCGGAGCACGGGCTCTAGGCGTGTGGGCTTCAGTAGTTGTGGCTTGCGGGCTCTAGAGCGCAGGCTCAGTAGTTGTGGTGTGTGTGCTTAGTTGCTCTGTGGCATGTGGGATCTTCCCGGACCTGGGCTCAAACCCGTGTCCCCTGCATTGGCAGGCGGATTCTTAACCACTGCACCACCAGGGAAGCCCTCCTTTGATTCTTAAAGTTTCCATTTCTCTAATTACATTACCCTTCTGTTTTTACATGGTTTTTTTTCCATTAAAGCTTTTAACATATTATTTATTTATAAATTTATTTATTTTTGGCTGCATTGGGTCTTCATTGCTGTGCGCGGGCTTTCTCTAGTTGCAGCAAGGGGGTGCTACTCTTCGTTGCCATGCGCGGGCTTCTCATTGTGGTGGCTTCTCTTGTTGCAGAGCACGGGCTCTAGGCATGTGCAGGCTTCAGTAGTTGTAGCACATGGGCTCAGTAGTTGTGGCTCTCAGGCTCTAGATAGCAGGCTCAGTAGTTGCTCTGAGGCATGTGGGATCTTCCCAGACCGGGGCTCGAACCCGTGTCCCCTGCATTGGCAGGCGGATTCTTAACCACTGCACCACCAGGGAAGCCCTTGTCTCTTTCTTAACTCTGGTTTCTCTCCTCCTCAGAGTCTGTCTTGCAGCTTTTGGCTGTAATCCACTATTATACTGGAGCCTTGGTGGTGTGGTGGTAAAGTGGGGGGCAAGGGCACATTCTGTAGTTTCCAGATTAAGTCCCAGTGTTTAGTTGGTCTGTGACCGTCACAGGTGTTTCCCAGGGGTATAGCTTTACCCCCTGTGCCCCTTCCTCCCTTCTCTGGCTGCAGCATTTCCCTGAAGTCTTGACCCCTGTTGACTATGTTTTATTTTTCCTTTAGGTGAGATAGGAAGGCTAGAGGGGCTGGTGTGGGAAGCATGCCCTTCCCCCATCAGGGATAAGGCTCTGGAAGTCTTATCCTGGAGAGTAAGCCTTTGTAATAAAGAAGGTTCTGGTATTTCACACTGATTATTCATCTCCTCTCCCTGCCAGAGACATAGGGGATCTTTCTTGATCTTCACTGTGGGAATCTTGTGGGGTTCCTGGAGATAAAGCCCAGGTACATGTGGGGCCCCTCTAAGACTGTGGTCTCCAGGAGTTACTCTTGTGCTAGAGCACACTCAACCCCCAGCAATTCAGTATCTGTATTACCATATGTGTGTTCCTTACCAGTTTATGGCTCTAGCAGTTCCTGCTCCAGGTAAACAGGTTTTGACTGAGTCTGGCTAGATCAGCCTCTCTCCAGATTTGGGGGTGGTGATTTGCTCTGCAACATCAATTCACTGATGGGTGGGTCTAAGAAAAGTCACTGATTTTCAGTTTGTCCAGCTTTTCCTTGTTGTAAGGACAAGGGTGCCAACTTTCAAGTTTTTTACACATTGGGGCTGAAACTCAAGTCCGATTTATTTTATTTGGAATGGCTTTCCCCCTCCCTCCATTTGAACTCCTGTGTCTCTTACATCCTCACATTTGCCGTGTCTCCTGTCTGTACTGTGTGAGTCTTTTCATGACAGTGTCCTAACAAGACTGAGTGTCTTGAGAAAAGGGCCTTTGTTACCCTCTGGTCTATGTTAACGCTTTGCTCGTATAAAATGCTTAGTGTTGCTGTTTGATTTTACTGGGTCACTTCCGTTTACGGCACTCATTCTAACAGTAAAAAGCATCTGTGGTGAGGCGTTAACCCAGCATCCTCTAAACTTCCTTTTGTGCTTTTAAATGACTTTTCCCGGTCTCAAGGTCCTATTTTCTTAGCAAAGTTGGAATAAGGCAAACTTGATTTACTGTAAATCAAGATTTACAAAAGTAATTTCTCAAGATCTGATAAGTCCTGACTTTTTCTCAATTTCCTGATTGCTTTTTGTAATGACTTAAGTAGCCAGGTTAAGATCAAATCTAACCAAATACCAGGAAATCAAAGGGCCTCCTAGCTAAGTGCCCAAACTTGGCTGTTTCAGAATTACCTGGGAAGCTTAAAAAAAAAAAAAAATCCTGGACTCAGTCTTAGATGGTAATTGTGGTGCACAGCTAAGTTTAGGAAAATAAGATACATCTGATCAGCTAGCTCTCCATGCCCCAAAGTGCTTTTTATACCCACTTAAAATCAAACTAAAAAACAAAACAAAATCAATTCATTCATTCACTCATGCTCAGCCTAAAGGACATTGGAAACGTTACTGGAAATTCACCCTTTCGTTCAGTCAATAAATTTACTGAGCATTAAGTAAGGGCTGGGTAGGTGCCAAGTCACAGGCCTGGTCCACAAGAAGGAAGTGAACCAAGGTATGGCTTTTAGAGGCAGACATCCTTCCAGTCTAAATCCAGAGCCATCACATCCTGGGTAACCTTGGGCATATTACTTAAGCTTGCAGAGCCTCAGTCTTCTCATCTGTAACGGATATTATTTACTTCACAGGGAGGTTCTGTGACAGAGATCACAAAGGAACTATCAAGGAAAACATACTCCATCCTCCTAAAACAGTTTCTAACTTGTTTCCCAGTCCAAACACTTTCATATTGTAATAATCACAGCTAGCACTCACGGAGCAGTTAACCTATAAACCAGGCAGTGTGCTAAGCTACCTGTTCATTCATACCTCAAACAAATTTTATCTGTAAAGGCTTAGAGGCCAGCAGCCTTCTCCTTTCATTGGCTATATTCACCCAAAACAGGCAAAGCAAGCTGAAGCAACAGGAGTGGCCCTTAACAAGAGGGCTGAGTTAAAAAGATGCCAGATATAATAAAAAGGAGATGCTCCCTCATGTCCAGCCCAGAGGTCAGCATGACTACTGAGGGTCATGACGGCAGAACCACCGAGCAGGAAACCAAATACCAGATAAACCTATCCAGGAACTGCCACGGGCTTAGTGGTACCATCGGCTGCTGCTACTGCCACATCTGTGATCTCCACTGCCATTGGACAGCTATCATTAATTCTTTACATGTCTCAGGCACTGCAGTTCTGTGGATTTTACATTTGGTCCTCAACAACTATAAGTTACTAAAGGCACCACTGCTGTTGACCCTTTACATCTTGCAGGAGTTGGGACAAGGTGATAACTTACTGAGAGGACCCGGAGCCTGAGACTCTTGCTGCATAACTCACTGCCAATTTAACTTCTATTCTTTTAGGAAGACTCTTAAGGGCTTCTGGAACTTCCTCCTACATCATTAGAGTTAACAGCGCCTGCATTTTTACTTCACAGGATTAAAGGTGTCGTTTTAGTAAAGACCATGGTTTCAGTTCTCAAAGAGACAACACTGAGGAGTACCTCCTACATTAGGTAAAAACATGTTACCTAGAATAAACAACCTTTCATCTAATTTGAAACCTTCAAGTTTCTAAAAGCAGGCCTGCCCTTAGGAAATTGTAAAGACTAAAAGTAAGCAGGCCAGTACAACCTATCCTAAGCCACACTATTCCCTTGTCTATAAATGATCAAAAGCAAAAGAATTCCACAGTGAGTAGAAACCTAGGCACTGTTGACATTTTTCTGTTGTGGGAGGTGGTCCCGGGTACAGTGTAGGCAGTTTAGCAGCATCTCTAACCTTCTGCCCACTAGATTCCAGTAGCATCCCCCAGTTGTGATAACCAAAAATGTCTTGCGAGGGGCTTCCCTGCTGGCGCGGTGGTTAAATCTGCCTGCCAATGCAGAGGACATGGGTTCGAGCCCTCGTCTGGGAAGATCCCACATGCCGCGGAGCAACTGAGCCCGTGCATCACAACTACTGAGCCTGTGCTCTAGAGCCCGCGAGCCACAACTACTGAGCCCACATGCCACAACTACTGGGCCTGCGCTCTAGAGACCACGAGCCACAACTAACGAGCCCACGTGCCACAACTACTGAAGCCCGTGCGCCTAGAGCCTGTGCTCCACGACAAGAGGAGCCACTGCAGTGAGAAGCCCACGCACCGCAACAAAGAGTAGCCCCCGTTCGCCACAACTAGAGAAAGCCTGCGTGCAGCAACAGAGACCCAACACAGTCAAAAGTAAATAAATAAATTAAAAAAAAAAAAGTCTTGCGATATTGCCAGATGTTCCCCGGGAGGCAAAATCATGTATGCTTTAGAGGAATTATTGAGTTTAGCAGAACTACCATTACTCTGTTCTGCATACCAAAAACTGACAACCTTTGATCTGACTGCTCTAGCTCACTGAAACACAATTCACAGTTGTTTAGCTCTGTACTTTTATGGAACTGTGACATATTTAAGCAACAAAAGATATTACAGAGCAGCTCTGACTTCTTCCTATGATATCCATCTGCTTGGGGGACATCGTAGTTTGGTCAAGGCCTAAGCTGATTTCCTCTCAAATGGACTGACCTGTCTCTACATGAGACACTTCTGGGGTGCAAGGGCAAACTTTCCTTACCTTGGAGTTTAACTCTAGGTCACAACGGGTCCCCCAAGCACCAGATGTTGTGCAGATTCAAATTGGAGACCACATTCTGGCCGTAAAGGTCTGGCCGCAACACAAGTTAGGCAGCAAGGAGTCAATGCATTTGCTGGTTTCTTATCAATAATACAAGTCAGCTAGAACACTGCCCTTCTCCCTTGGTTAAAGAGGAGAAAGCATGCCACTATCCTAAACCAAACTAAAGAGAAAGCATGAACCTGCTGACTAAGAAAACGGTTATTACACCCTTGCTAAGTTAAACAAGTCACTCAGATGAGCTAGGGAAAAAATTCTTCTGAAAAATAGGGGGCATGCTATTGACTTATCTTAAAAGGCCTTTTGAAAAGAATGACTTGAGATTATAGAGCATTTTCCAAATACACAAAGTGCTTCATAACAACTCAGTAAGCTTTAAGGAATGCTTTTCCTAGTACATCACTTTTTTTGTTGTGTAAAAGAAAATAGCCCCATTCAAAGGGTAGTAGCATATTTGATATCACCAGTGCTTAAAGAGGAATGGAGTTACAGGAATGAGAAAAGTATATAATTAGTAAATAATCCCTCTCAACAAGTGAGTTAAGTAGGAAAGTCTTCTGAAGGGAGAAAAGAAAAGCCAGAAGCAACACAATCAGTGCATATCAGAAATGCATTTTTATTTTTATTTGAAAACAACTTAAATTTTTAGACAAATGATTTTAGTATATAAATTTGATTTTGTTTTTATACAGAATATAAAGATTTCCCTCACTGATCTTCCATGTGAAGGGGATTACAAGCCTGAAGGGAGATACTTTCTGCACACAAGTGTGTATCTTACGTGTAGGGTACTGGAAACCAATGTGTAGTGCTTCCACACATAAATTAGGTCAAGTGACACCACGTATTAAAAAGGGGATAAGAGAAAAATTCTATTAATCAGATTCAAGAAGCAAACATGACACAAAAACTGCAGGTAAGACCAAATGAGTAACTTTAGTTAGGACACTGCAAGTTATACTAGAGTAACAGGTTTGTGAAGCTAGAGTGTGTACCACATTAAAACTGCAAGAAAGAACTATTTATATAGAAAGGCTGGAATGAGGGATTTTTTTCACGAAAGCAAATTAACTTCTTGTCAACTGCCAAAACAAAACAGAACAAAACTGAGCATATGAGTGTTAGTATACTGCAGGCATATTATACCAGTTTTTGTGCAGCATGCTAAAGTTAGTTAGAACTTCTTCACTGGTGCATATGAATCATTAATAGTCATGGAAAGTTTTTCTTGCCCCTTCTTGCCAAATTTCAGGCATGTCTTATTTTAGATGGAGTATAGCTTTTATCTATAATTTCATCCTGTAAAAACATATGAAGACAACGTTCATTCTGTGCCAGAGGATGACCAGCGACCCTAGGAATAAAAGATACAAATTCAGTCCAGTATTTTATAAAAGTGGTGGAGGGGGACCAAATATACACATTTTAAGGTTAGGAAGCACAAACAACTTAGTAATAATAAGTGTTATTCTGGACTGCCCATAAAGCTATGGTCTATCAACTAACAGTATATTTTCTTTCCTTCAGATCATAAGGGTAATTTAGAAAACATTTAATCACTAGTTTTGCACTGCCTCTGGCGTATGTACGCAATTAACTTCTTTACATATTAGTTGGTATATTCGTAAGAAACCTAAATGAATTTTAATGTTAAAAGTGAAACAATGTCATTGATTCTAAGAATCCATTTTAAAGAAGGAAAAGATGTAGGATTATAGTTAGAAATACACTGAAGTTCAATAAAAGCCCCAAAATACTAAGAAACAGGCACAAATGTTCAGGTTTTTTTGTTTTTGTTTTTTGCTTGCTTTTAAACGTTTCCATCAGACTAAACACAAGATCAGACTGAGCAACCAGACTTTATTTCAGAATTTAAAAACATCCAAGCTAGCACTGCCTTCTCCAAAAAGAACGTATGTTCATAAGAAGACAATGAAGGTTGTGTGCTCTCAGATAACTAAAAGTTAAGGGCTTTGTATAACTTTCCCTCTGTTTACCACTCACAGATCTTCAAATTACTAGATAAAAATTAAAGTATTGCTAATAAATAAGCTCACACAACCGTATTCTCTAGGAGTTGACTTTATTTGGTCAAACTTAAGGCCAAATGCACAATTATAGTGAGCCCTTTCCAGGCATAACTTTTCCAAAAAAGAAAAAAAAAAAGAGGCTATATTTCAAATAGGAATAAAATTAAAAGCTAGAGTTTGAGTTTATTAAGTTTCTAAAGTAAAAGATAAATGATACAGTCTCCTTACATTTTCAAAAGAATATATTTTGCCACAAAAATTTTAAATGTGCACCTTTACACAAGACATGCTGATGATACTTCCATCTGCAATCAAAATGATTGCAAGTGTATTGTAAGTGTTACTGTTCATGCTAGAACATACCTTAAATCAGAAAGAATCATAAGTAAAACTATTTTTTAAATGCTGTAATTTTGAACGTAATTTGCATAAATTAACCAAGAAAAACAAATACAAAACTTAGGTCAACACAAAGATACTCGTATTACTCAAGTGTGTTAATATTTATCACGATATTCAACTTGTTATATGTTTTCACTTTGTTTAAACGATACAAAAAGTTAGGAAATGACCAAAAAGAAAAAGCACCAGTTTAGTCTGATATCTAAATTAATAAACAGCAGTCACCTAAAGACAGCTCAGAACACTATTCACTCTTAGACCTTAAGGAACAGAAAGCACTTACTTGTTTATAAACTGCTCCAGCCCTTGCTTCCTTTCTTCAATAAAATTGTCATCAAATATTCCATCATCTCCTCTAAAAGGAAGCTGACGCAAAAACGCTTTCCCAGGGAGTGGGGGAACTACAACCTAAAACAAGATAAGGAAAGAAAGTTCTTGAACATGCTGGCTGAGTTGGGAAAATTTAGAGAGCATAACATGAAGACAAAGTATATCTTCACTATGAGAACCATCCCATTGTTAAACTAGTTTAAATATACAGTAAAAGGGAATCAATAAAAATACACTGAAAAATGATTCAATGTTTTGGAGGCAAGATAACCAAAATGCCACAATAGTCCATCAGACCAAAGCTCCTCAATGGCAGGGCCCACAGCTTCATTTTCATTTTTCCTGGACTTATCAAAGCACAAGTATACAAAGCGAATAATCAATACTGAAGTAAAGGCTACCGTGCCCCTCAGACAGTTCTGATGTCACTTGGGGAAGACAATGCTTTATTACAATGGTAACTGAAGAGATCAAACTCAACTCTCAATTAAATGAAGAAGTAAAATACTAACAATGTTCTTTCTGGCATGGGCAGATAAGAATTCTGTGGTAAATTTCTTCCACCTCATACCAGCTGCATATAATCTTTCCTACCTGTGTTTGAGGTGATGACAAAATAATCAACTCTACTTGTTGCCACTCTTCCATTTCCTAGGCTAAGAAGCACGTCAACTTTCTCCCAAACCCATTATCCTATCTTTCCCCAAAGACCTGTCATTTCTTCCTTCCCACACTAGAGGAACATCCCAAATTTTCCCTGTCAAAGCCTAACTTTCCTCTAGGGACAACTTATGACTGATCTCCCTCTTCTGGGAATTATCTGGAGCTCAAATATTTGTTTGAATTAAATAGCACCTAGCTATTTATTTCACAGGTTAGTTGGGTTCTCTACCTCAGAATTTCTCAACCATGGCACTATTAACATTTTGAACTAGATAATGTACTGGGGGGAGGGGTTTCTTGTACACCGTAGAATACCTATTCAACAGCATCCCAGGCCTCTACCCACTAGACGCCGCCAGTAGGCACCCCGCAGTTGTGACAGTAACAATGGTCTCCAGACACTGTCAAATGTCTCCTGGGGAACAAAACTGCCCCTGGTGGAGAACCACCAATCTATCCTATTAATGCTTTCAAATCAAGGACCCTTGTCTCAGGCTTTTTACGGTTATTTTAAGAAAAGCTGGGTATACAACAGAAGCTCAAATATCTGTTAAATGACTAACCACTTAGGTGAATCCTTATCTTATGTTAAAACAGAGAAAAGGTGTGGGCAAACAAGTCAAACAAGGAGAAATATAAATAGCAAACACCAGTAATAAAATCATATATATTCTAAGAGGTAAAACCTAAAACCCTTGATGCAGAGTTTCTATCCTAAAATGATAATTCAACAAGGTAAAAAAGGGAAAGATCATAAAACTTCTTACAGATCAGCAAAAAACAAAGAGCAAAAAAGAAACACAAAACCAATGCCCAACATAAACTTTGTAATTCCTTCCTAGATCTACTCTCCCCAGATACCCAATGCTTAAGACATCTAAAGATTGGTCTTCATAAGTTTGCTTTAACATTCTTAAATCTCTCCCCTATATTAGCATTTGTCAAGTTGAAGAGTTAAAACCTGCAGGGAACTTACAATTAAAAAACAGGGATCATGACCACTAGCTGAGCTCCAGCAGAATAGTTTATATGATGGGCAGGAAAAAACATCTGCATCTATAAAGCTATTATAAAAAAAGGAATATAGAACCAGTGTGTTAACGAAATGACCACCATTAATTCAGGGTAGAATTTAGCATGAAATATAAGATTAAAAATTACTATGTATTATCATCCGTAGAGATACGTTCTTACTAATACTCAAAATACTCATTGAAATGGATGGTAAGGTTGTAGGCAACAGGATTAATCACCTACAAAAATCATGAGTGGTTTGTCCAGCTAAGATCCCAAAGATCTTCAACATCAAATTATTTTTGCTTAAGCAGTCTGAAAAGATCTACTTAGAATTCTTACACCAATTTAAAAGTAATGAGTCTGATGATATGTGTGTGTATGTGGGGCAAGAAGTGGACAGAAGGATATCTGGCCAGCATAATATAGTGAAAGCATACTGAAATAAAAAAAGCTAAACGATTGAACCATAATGACCAGTAAATACAATAAATTTCATCTACTTTCTAGTCTAGTATAACAGATCTTAATTAAAAGTACTAATATATAAATAAAACAACTTGATTAATTGTTCTTAGCAATACTAATGTATGTACAACTTTCACACACGTTAAATGCCCAAAATAATTATCTGGTCTAATGTTAAAAGTGAAGTACTGTGCGTCAAAGGACAACATCAAGTGAAAATTCACAGAATAGGAGAAGATTTTTGCAAACTGTAAATCTGATGAGGGACTTGTAAGAGGTTTTTTTTGTTTTTTTAGTATAGTCTATATACAACTCAATAATAAAAGAAACTCAATAAAATGGGCAAAGGATGCGAAAAAAAATTTCTCCACAGAAGATATGTAAATGGCTGATAAGTACATGAAAAGATGATCAACATGATTAGCCATCAGGAAAATGAAAACCACGAGATACCACTTCACACATGCTAAGAAAGCTATAATAAAGAAATCAGATAATATTAAATGTTGGTGAGGATGTGGAAAAACATGGAACCTTTATACATTGTTGGTGGAAATGTAAAAATGGTATAGCTGTTCTGGAAAAAAAAGTCTGGGAGTTCCTCAAAAGGTTAAACAGAGTTATCATATGGCTGTAAATCCATTCTTAGGTATGTACCCAAGAAATACAAACATATGTCCATACAAAAACCTGTACATGAATGTTCACAGCAGCATTATTATTTTTTTAAAATATTTATTTATTTATTTGACTGCGTGGGTCTTAGTTGCGGCATGCGAGACCTAGTTCCCTGACCAGGGATCGAACCCGCGCCCCCTGCACTGGGAGCATAGTTTTAACCACTGGACCACCA
The DNA here is from genome assembly GCF_964270905.1 of Leucopleurus acutus. Classification (NCBI taxonomy): domain Eukaryota; kingdom Metazoa; phylum Chordata; class Mammalia; order Artiodactyla; family Delphinidae; genus Leucopleurus; species Leucopleurus acutus. The sequence goes on along the minus strand of NC_139157.1, from coordinate 50,784,791 downwards.
GGGAAGTCCCATAGCAGCATTATTCTCAATAGTCAAAAAGCAGGAATGACCCAAATGTCTGCCAATGATAAATGGATAAATAAAATGTGGTTTATCCATACAAAAGAATATTTTGGGGAAATAAAAAGAAATGAAGTAGTGATTAACAATACAATAGGATGAACCTAGAAAACACTCTCAGTGAAAGAAGCCAGTGAAAGAAGCCAGACACAAACGACTACATATTCTACGTTTCTATTTATATGAAATGCCCAGAACAGGCAAATCCATAGAGAAAGATTAGTGGTTGTTTAGGGCTGGGTGAGGAGAAATTGGTAGTGATTACTCACGGGTATGGGGTTTCTCTTACGGTGTGATTACAGTGTTCTAAAACTGACTATAGTAATGGTTGCACATCTTTGTGAATATAGTAAGAACCACTGAATTGTACACTTTATTTTATTTTTTTACATCTTTATTGGAGTATAATTGCTTTACGATGGTGTGTTAGTTTCTGCTTTATTACAAAGTGAATCAGTTATACATATACATATGTTCCCATATCTCTTCCTTCTTGCGTCTCCCTCCCTCCCACCCTCCCTATCCCACCCCTCCAGGCGGTCACAAAACACCCGAGCTGATCTCCCTGTGCTATGTGGCTGCTTTCCACTAGCGATCTATTTTACGTTTGGTAGTGTATATATGTCCATGCCACTCTCTCACTTTGTCACAGCTTACCCCTCCCCCTCCCCATATCCTCAAGTCCATTCTCCAGTAGGTCTGTGTCTCCACTCCTGTCTTACCCCTAGGTTCTTCATGACTTTTTTTTTTTCTTAAATTCCATATATATGTGTTAGCATACGGTATTTGTCTTTCTCTTTCTGACTTACTTCACTCTGTATGACAGACTCTAGGTCCATCCATCTCATTACAAATAACTCAGTTTCATTTCTTTTTATGGCTGAGTAATATTCCATTGTATATATGTGCCACATCTTCCCTATCCATTCATCCGATGATGGACACCTAGGTTGTTTCCATCTCTGGGCTATTGTAAATAGAGCTGCAATAAACATTTTGGTACATGACTCTTTCTGAGTTATGGTTTTCTCAGGGTATATGCCCAGTAGTGGGATTGCTGGGTCATATGGTAGCTCTATTCGTAGTTTTCCAAGGAACCTCCATACTGTTCTCCATAGTGGCTGCACAATTCACATTCCCACCAGCAGTGCAAGAGTGTTCCCTTTTCTCCACACCCTCTCCAGCATTTATTGTTTCTAGATTTTTTGATGATGGCCATTCTGACTGGTGTGAGATGATATCTCATTGTAGTTTTGATTTGCATCTCTCTAATGATTAATGATGTTGAGCATTCCTTCATGTGTTTGTTGGCAGTCTGTATATCTTCTTTGAAGAAATGTCTATTTAGGTCTTCTGCCCATTTTTGGATTGGGTGGTTTGTTTTTTTGTTATTGAGCTGCATGAGCTGCTTATAAATTTTGGAGATTAATCCTTTTCAGTTGCTTCATTTGCAAATATTTTCTCCCATTCTGAGGGTTGTCTTTTGGTCTTGTTTATGGTTTCCTTTGCTGTGCAAAAGCTTTGAAGTTTCTTTAGGTCCCATTTGTTTATTTTTGTTTTTATTTCCATTTTTCTACGAGGTGGGTCAAAAAGGATCTTGCTGTGATTTATGTCATCGTTCTGCCTATGTTTTCCTCTAAGAGTTTTATAGTGTCTGGCCTTACATTTAGGTCTTTAATCCATTTTGAGCTTATTTTTGTGTACGGTGTTAGGGAGTGATCTAATCTCATACTTTTACATGTACCTGTCCAGTTTTCCCAGCACCACTTATTGAAGAGGCTGTCCTTTCTCCACTGTACATTCCTGCCTCCTTTATCAAAGATAAGGTGACCACATGTGCGTGGGTTTATCTCTGGGCTTTCTATCCTGTTCCATTGATCTATGTGTCTGTTTTTGTGCCAGTACCATACTGTCTTGATTACTGTAGCTTTGTAGTATAGTCTGAAGTCAGGGAGCCTGATTCCTCCAGCTCCGTTTTTCGTTCTCAGGATTGCTTTGGCTATTCGTGGTCTTTTGTGTTTCCATACAAATTGTGAATTTTTTTGTTCTAGTTCTGTGAAAAATGCCAGTGGCAGTTTGACAGGGATTGCATTGAATCTGTAGATTGCTTTGGGTAGTAGAGTCATTTTCACAATGTTGATTCTTCCAATCCAAGAACATGGTATATCTCTCCATCTATTTGTATCATCTTTAATTTCTTTCATCAGTGTCTTATAATTTTCTGCATACAGGTCTTTTGTCTCCTTAGGTAGGTTTATTTCGAGATATTTTATTATTTTTGTTGCAATGGTAAATGGGAGTGTTTTCTTGATTTCACTTTCAGATTTTTCTTCATTAGTGTATAGGAATGCCAGAGATTTCTGTGCATTAATTTTGTATCCTGCTACTTTACCAAAGTGGGGTTTATTCCAGGAATGCAAGGATTCTTCAGTATACGCAAATCAATCAACGTGATATACCATATTAACAAATTGAAGGAGAAAAACCATATGATCATCTCAATAGACGCAGAGAAAGCTTTTGACAAAATTCAACACCCATTTATGATAAAAACCCTGCAGAAAGTTGGCATAGAGGGAACTTTCCTCAACATAATAAAGGTCATATATGACAAACCCACAGGCAACATCATCCTCAATGGTGAAAAACTGAAAGCATTTCCACTAAGAAGAGGAACAAGACAAGGTTGCCCACTCTCACCACTCTTATTCAACATAGTTTTGGAAGTTTTAGCCACAGCAATCAGAGAAGAAAAGGAAATAAAAGGAATCCAAATCGGAAAAGAAGAAGTAAAGCTGTCACTGTTTGCAGATGACATGATACTATACATAGAGAATCCTAAAGATGCTACCAGAAAACTACTAGAGCTAATGAATTGTACACTTTAAATTGGTGAATTGTATGGCATGTGAATTATGTCAATAAAGCTGTCATAAAAAAAGTGATGTATACATTCATGAAATGCGTATTAAACACTCCAGTGTGCCAGGTGCTATGTTAAGCAAAGCCACAAGCCTATCAAGACATTTCTTCCCATAATCAGACAGAAAAAGACAAATACTGTATGATCTCACTTATATGTGGAATCGAAAAGAGCTGAATTCACAGAAACAGAGAGTAGTAGATGGGTTGAGGGGTGGGGGAAATGAAGAGACATTGGTCAAACGGTACAACCTCTCAGTTAAAAGATGAGTAGGTTCTGGGATCTAATGTATAGCATGGTAACTATAGTTAACAGGATTATATTGTACTCTTAAAAGTTGCTAAGAGAAACATCGAATGTTTCAAGAGATATTGAATGTTACCACCACTAACAACAAAACAACAAAAACAAAAACCCCTATGTGAAGTGACAGATGTATTAACTAATTTTATTATGGTAATCATTTCACAATATATACATATATCAAATCATTTTGTTATATAACTTAATGTTATTTGTCAATTCTATCTCAATAAAGGTGGGGGGAAAAAAGACACTTTTCCCTATGGTCATAAAAAATTTCTTCTTTGTTACCCAAAACTTTCCTAACTTGTTTTGTACATTTAGATCTTCAAACCATCTGTAATTTATATACAGTGAGTTATAAATCTTTATTCCCAAATAGCCAAATGTTTCAACCCCATTTACTGAATATAAATTCCTTTTTGCACAAACTGACAATGTTATTTTTGTTATGAACTAAATTTCCAGTAAACATGTGGTCAGCTTCTAAATTTTCTGACATTCTGCTAATCTATTTGTCCATACCTAAAGCAATACTACATTGTTTTAATTACTATAGTCTTAACATATGCTCTGATGTCTGCAGGTGCTAAATTATTGGTAAAAATAACTTTTGGCTATTCTTGAGCTTTCTCTGATTCTAAAGCTCTATATAAATCTGCAGGTTTATAAAGAACTCCAATAAGATTTGTATTAGAATTTTACAAATTTATAAATAAGTTAGGAGATACTGCCTTATTTCTGTCAGGTCTACTGCTAAAATCCCACCTCTAAGAGAGGCCTTCCCTTGACTATCCTATATGACAGTAGCTCTCCTGGCACTCCCTATTTCCCTTAATTTTGATTTTTAGAGCATATTACCATCTAATATATTATATATCTTACCATCTTTTTCTGGTCTCCCTTCACCACTACCCCAACTTACCCAATAAAGTGCCATAAAAGTAGGGACCCTTCATTTGTTCACAGTTTTGTCTGCAACTCACAGAACACACAGAATGAGCTCTCAAATGTTTATAGAGTAAATGAATCTTCAAAAGTGAATATTCCAAACCAGGAATGTAATATTTCTGTTTATTATGGTCTTCTTTTGATCTTTCAATGAAATTTTAAAGTTTTCTTTACATGGGTCTTATATTTCCAGTTTTATCTGTAAGTATTTTATACTTGAATATTCTTTGGAGTAAAACTGTTTTTCCATTTTTGATGGAATGCTATGATTTGTATATGTTGCTCTTGTATCCAGCCACATTTTTCTGGTTAAGGACGTTTTCCTTCCTTTTCTACCTTAGTACGCTTCAGAAGCGGGAACGAGTTAGCCTTAACCTACTTCAGGGCTCCTACCATACCCACTTCTTATCCTACTACACTTGAGTCACAAGATAACTTTTCGCTATTCTGAGTGTACTTCTCATGACTCCATGCCATATATGTCATTCTGATGTAGGGCTGAAATAAGAGACATTAGAATGAGACCTTGTTCTCTCTATGTTGCAGCCAAAGCCACCAAATTTCTTCTAAGAGAAGACAATTATTATCAGGATATATGAGAGTGTTCTAAAACTGCAGGTAGCAACCCAACAGTAGATCATGGCCATCATTTAAAAAGCTAATCTGAGGAATATCAGTACCTGTCACACAGAGTAAGGTAAGTACTGGTTTATGAAACTTCTGTTATATGTAAATGTGTGATGATAAAAAAAAAAGTATGGCGTCAGTAAAAAAAAAAAGAAAATGGAAATACACTGATATAGGAGATGTACCGAAGAAGAGAAATTTAGCAAGGGGAGGAGAGGAAGGTGGGACAGGAAGATCATGGAAAGGAAGGAAGCAATAGCAAGAAAGTTCTAAGAAGAGTTATCTAAGTGTAAGTCAGCAAAGGCCTCAACTGGGCCACTGAAGTAGACATGAGAAGGAAGAGTTCTAAGGAAAAACTGCACACTTCCCCCATCTCCTATGAAGTAAAATGAAATTGAACTATTTGAAAAAAAAAAAAAAGAAATGTTTTATTTTATTCACTTTATTCAAGATCATTCTCCTGAGAAGTCTTAAACATTAAAATTTGGAATGTTTTGTTTTACAGTCACATTACAAATAATTCTTACCTTACTCTCTCTTTCTAATTCACTTCGCAGCCATTCAAAGTCACTGTATCTTCTTCTAACGGTAGATTCCTTCAGCTTGAAAATAGGCAGATTTGTCTGAAACAAACAGAAAATCACTCCTAAGTTGAAGCATGTTATAGGGACTTCAAAAAAGTGGGGGGTTGGGGGAGGACCTGTTTGTCAAATCGATAATATGGCAAGCCTAGTTATGTTAATATAAGAAAATCATAAAGTTATTAAGATGACATTTTACCTTTAAATGTAAAAAAGTACATTTTTTACATGGCTGTTAAAAAGTATGTTATTTATACTAGAATACAACTTTTAAAATGCACGTTTGTACATATGCTTTTGGATGTCATTCTGCCTGACGTCAGTTACATAAATATAGGTCAGTTTTTCTATTTCAGTAAGCTGTAAAAATGTCAGGAGTGAGATGAAGCTAGCTCTGATTGCTATACAGTTTAGTATACAACGCTCATAGGGGAAACAGACCTTAACTACTTTGAAATGAAATACAAAATATTTTGTTATTATGACTAAATTAGATGTTTCATAGTGAAAGAAAAGAATACAGAATTATTCTTAATAGTCTTCTTAAAAATGCGAGAAAACAGCAGGGAAAGAGTGCAATGCACTCTTACCACCAATAGGAAATTAGGAGTCATACACATAAGGTCTATCTATCCAGAGCTTACAGGCTGAGGGCAAGTTTAAGAACTGAAAACATAATGCCCAGTACCTTGAGGTTACATCGGAATGGAAGACTATTCTTGAAAGAACGCAAAGACTACTTCGGTCAAATTCTAAACTTAAAGTAATAAGAAAGATTTCTATTATCGTTTACTGATCCTAAAGAGAAAATACACTACCAAATGCAATTTAAAATGGTTTACGACTGAGGGCTATTAGCAGAAGCTGTATACCACTACAATTTTATAATCAAGAATAGATTTTAAAATGCATATAATATCAAAAGTTGGTAGGGACAGAAATGACCTAACACAATTAATGCCATACCATACTGAAAATGCTATTTAATACTATATACTCTCAGATTATATTTTGTCCTTTATTCAGTCTTTGCACTTGTAGAATGACAAACTGTTTTAAAGCTGAAAAGAAAAAGTGTCACCAGAAGGAAAGACTGGCTTCTTACAGGGACATCATCATCATGTAAAATTCACCCCTAAGAAACTTCCAATCATTTGTTAAACTTAATGCCACTAGTAAGTGTCATTCAGCAAAAGAAAAGCTTTTTATTCAGGACCTTAAACCCATTTTGCAGTGGTTTCAATTTTTTCCAACGTGTATTAACTTCTCTATGTAGTATACCTTATAGCTTGGAATCTTCTACAGATGCTATTGGGCATAACGCCGTATAGGTTTCAAGCATGAAACCAAATCTCACAAGAGGTTTAAAAGCACTTGAATTTTCTTTCCCAGGTAACCACAACATTTGTTCATTGTATTAATGACTAAGAGCAAAATTGCACCTAACAAGACTCTTATTATACTAAAAGTCAAGCTTATATTTAGAGATGCTGGCTTGCTGTACAGAGGGGTATTCTCACTCCCCACAGGGAATAAAATTAGGTCCCCTGGAGAGCAGGATGATAATTCCCAGAAAGAAAGCACTGGATTATTTCTCTCTAATTTCACCCATTGGCTTTTTAACCAAGTTCACCCTTCCGCATTAAAATATTAAGTCTTTGTAAGTGTCTAAAGATAGAAAGGGCTTTACAGAATTGAGTGTTTTCTGCAGGTGAGACTTTACATTTTGAATTCCCTCCTCTCAAATTACTTTACAAAAGGGATTAGCTGCTCTCTTTATTCAATATGTTAAGATCAAGCTTGTGAAAAGAGTTCCCTAAGAATTTTCATACTTAAGGGTACGGAAGTCTATAAAGTTAATCTCTGAAACAACTTATCAAGCTTACAGGTACAATGTTGAGGGAAGAATGCCAATTCAGCTCATTTTACCTCCATTTTCCCTTTTGAACTTTTGACACAAGCATGATTATATCTGTTCACTTTAATAGACAGGTAGTGGGAGGGAGAAAAAGTCCATTCCTTTCTATGATTAGCTAAGAGTTTGATAGATAATATATTAAAAAAAGATCATGGTTAGCTTAAGAAAATTTCATGGTTTTCTCAGCTGGTTATAATTTCTCTTTATATGAGGACTGCTTTAGAGTTTTTTGTGGTTTTTTTAACATCTTTATTGGAGTATAATTGCTTTACAATGGTGTGTTAGTTTCTGCTGTATAACAAAGTGAATCAGCTACACATATACATACATCCCCATATCCCCTCTTATGTCTCCCTCCCGCCCTCCCTATCCCACCCCTCTAGGTGGACACAAAGCACCGAGCTGATCTCCCTGTGCTATGCAGCTGCTTCCCACTAGCTATCTATTTTACATTTGGTAGTATATATATGTCCAGGCCACTCTCTCACTTCATCCCAGCTTCCCCTTCCCCTTCCCCGTATCCTCAAGTCCATTCTCTATGTCTGCGTCTTTATTCCTGTCCTGCCACTACGTTCTTTAGAACCTTTTTTTTTTTAAGATTCCATATATATGTGTTAGCATACGGTATTTGTTTTTCTCTTTCTGACTTACTCCACTCTCTATGTCAGTCTCTAGGTCCATCCACCTCACTACAGAAAAACTCAATTTCGTTTCTTTTTATGGCTGAGTAATATTCTATTGTATATATGTGCCACATCTTCTTTATCCATTCATCTGTCGATGGACACTTAGGTTGCTTCCATGTCCTGGCTATTGTAAACAGCTGCAATGAACATTGTGGTACATGACACTTTTTGAATTATGGTTTTCTCAGGGTATATGCCCAGTAGTGGGATTGCTGGGTCATATGGTAGTTCTATTTTTAGTTTTTTGAGGAACCTCCATACTGTTCTCCATAGTGGCTGTATCAATTTACATTCCTACCAAGAGTGCAAGAGTGTTCCTTTTCTCCACACCCTCTCTAGCATTTATTCTTTGTAGATTTTTTGATGATGGCCATTCTGACCGGTGTGAGGTGATACCTCATTGTGGTTTCGATTTGCATTTCTCTAATGATTAGTGATGTTGAGCATCCTTTCGTGTATTTGTTTATAGAGTTTCGATAAAGTCACATCAAGTAATTCTTAGTATTATTTGCCCATTATTTTTAGAGTGTTAAGTGTGCCTGTTAACTTCTCCCTGATCATCACAAGGACTTGCAATTCAACTTGATCAAAATACAAATGAAAGATGCTGAGGTTTTTTGTTTAAGCCACTGGACTATCCCTGTTGATTACAAACTCTTACGATTGGTCACTTGCAACTTATTTAACCCTTATAAGATATTCTATTTTGGTTTTCTAAAGAGAAAAGAGTAAGGATAATTTGTTGTTTCCCCTACAGTTTTGGGAGGATGCAACTATTACTACAGTTTAAGAGCATCTATAAAAGGACACAGTGCTAGATAAGATGAGGAATATAACAATGAGTAAGATGCAGTCCCAGCCCTTATGAAGCTTATAATAGGTTACAAGATAAGCATATAAAAAGTTAAATTTACATGGTTAAAAATACCATACACCATAAACAAAAAGTTGAAAGACCACAAAAAACTGTAGACAATATATGCAATGAAAAACAAAGAAATAATTTCATGAAAATGTAAAGAACTTAAAAACTAATGAAAGATAAAGATGAATAACCTGACAAACAGAACAGGCAGAACACACAAAAACTATGTCAATAATGTTCAACTTCACTCACACAAGAAATGCCATTCGAAACAGTAAGATCCCATTTTCATTTGTCAGACAAGCAGGTATTAAATTTTAATACCCAATGATGGTGAAGATAGATAGGCATCTAAAAAACTTGCTGATAATAGTGAAAACTGGTACAACCTTTTAAGGAGGGTGTTTTGGTGATATCTATCACTCTTTTAAATGCATTTATCTTTTTTTCTTAGTTTAATTAAAAATATTTTTTCAATTTATTTATTTATTTTTGGCTGCGTTGTGTCTTTGTTGCTGCACGCGGGTTTTCTCTAGTTGCGTCGAGCAGAGGCTACTCTTTGTTGTGGTGTGTGGGCTTCTCATCGCAGTGGCTTCTCTTGTGGAGCACGGGCTCTAGGCGCGCAGGCTTCAGTAGTTGTGCCACGCGGGCTCAGTAGTTGTGGCACGCGGGCTCAGTAGTTGTGGCGCACGGGCTTAGTTGCTCCACGGCATGTGGGATCTTCCCGAACCAGAGCTCGAACCCGTGTCCCCTGCATTGGGAGGCGGATTCTCAACCACTGCGCCACCAGGTAAGTCCCAATGCATTTATCTTTTTTTTTTTTGCGGTACGCGGGCCTCTCACTGTTGTGGCCTCTCCCGTTGCGGAGAACAAGTTCCGGACCCGCAGGGTCAGTGGCCATGGCTCACGGGCCCAGCCGCTCCGCGGCATGTGGGATCTTCCCGGACCGGGCACGAACCCGTGTCCCCTGCATCGGCAGGTGGACTCTCAACCACTGTGCCACCAGGGAAGCCCGCATTTATCTTTTGAGCCAACAATTCCACCAGGAATTAATCCTACAAATATTTCCACATATGCAGAAAGGTATCAGTGCATAGAAATTTACTTTAGCATTGTTTATATAATAGCAAAAAACAAAAAATCACAACACACACACAAAACCCCAGAAAACTAAAAATCTTATTAAACTGTTACAAACATAAAATGAATTATTATACAGCTTTTAGAAAATATAACTCAGCCATAGACTGATCAGGAAGCCTACCTGAGACATGTAAAGTATAAGAAGTTTCAGAACAGTATATATCTACAGTATGATACCATTTGTATAAAGAAAAAGGAAAAAGCATAAAGGAACTGACGATTGGTTTGGTCAGCATTCCTTTAACACATGGAGTCAGCCATACTTCAGGAAGACAGTTGAGAATGGTGAAAACAGTGTGAACTACATGCAGAGAAGAAAGAAGTATATTTAGGAAGTAATTCTTGTATATTCTAAACCATAGGAGATGATGGGAATTAAAACTGAAAAGCCTGAATGTCTGGCTAAGGTATCTCCTGTGAGCACCAGCAGTTAACAAACATCTCTGAACAGGAAAATATCTTTAAATAAAAAAAGTATAACAGAGAAGTTACTATGAATTCAACAGATTAGCTACGTGTACTACCAAGGGGCAGCATGAAAACAGATGGTTCTATTCTCACCACACACAGAAGCATTTTTTTGGTGGTAATTATGTATGATTCTGGATATTAACTAGACTTATTGTGGTGATCATTTCACAATGTATACAAATATCAAATCATTATGTTGTACACCTGAAACTAATATAATGTTATATGTCAGTTATTCCTTAAAAAAAGAAAAAGGTTGGTTCTAGCTAGTTTTAAGTTTTATCTGCTTGAAGAATATGGAAAAGAGACAGACAACTGAGGCAAATTATAGCAAAAATTCTTTAAAGGTTTTTTTTGGGATATCATTTAAAATGCTTTTGACTTATCCAGAGACAAATAAAGTGCTGAATTCTGAAACTAAACATAAATCAGACTTAACTATGGTTAACTTAAGATGACTAAAACTTCTGAAACTTAAGCCAGATTTAGTATCTTCTCATCCTTACATTCATATTTTCCTCCTAATTTCAAGAAAAGTTGCTCTAGGGACTTCCCTGGTGGTCCAGTGGGTAAGACTCTGTACTCCCAATGCAGGGGACCCAGGTTTGATCCCTGGTAGGGGAACTAGATCCTGCATGCATGCTGCAACTAAGAGTTCACATGCCGCAACTAAGAAGTCTGCATGCCGCAACTAAGAGCCTGCATGCTGCAGCGAAGATCCCATGTGCCACAACTAAGACCTGGAGCAGCCCAAATAAATAAATAAATAAATAAATAAATAAATAAATAAATAAAAAAAAACAAAGAAAAGCTGCTCTAGTTGCTCAAGCTGAGCATAAACTAGAAACCACTGTTTTCCTTTAGCTATGGTTCATTTTACCTAACAGGTAAAAGTGTCAAACTCAGCCATTTGTATGAAATAACAATATTTGAGGAACAGTGACCAGAGACAGGCAAGATCAGAGACAAGCAAAACTAAAGTCCATCATTAGGCAGGAACCATAAAGTAAGACAGCCGTCAGCTATTTGTGTAGGTATGTGTTATTAGTAAATGCTGAAGGTAAGCTTAAGTAACCTTGGCCTATTTTAGACTTCTCAGTTTCACTCATGGAGTTATGAACGTTCTGCAAAGCAAAGACAGAGGCTCCTATAAATATTTACATCAACTATTGTCATACATATAAGAAACTGCAAATTAACCATAATTTAAGCTATGTCAGGGCTATGGCCCAAACTAACACTTAAAAAGCAGAGAATTATAATCATCTGCCCCTCAAAAAGTTAAGTTGGTTGACTGGAATCCATAAAGTCTATAAAAACTATTTTATTCCACATTGAAAATATGCTTTTAGTAATCATTATAAGCCAAATACTAGTTAAATGTCACCACTACTTAATAACATTTTTTTGGAAAACTATAAAATAGGTTACCTATATTAACAAGGGAGGCAAAAGCCGAGAATACAACACGAGTGATCAGATCTGGCACTGAAAGGAGCTTTTAAAGTCATATCTAAATATAGAACACAATATTAAAAAGTCAGAGCTAAAAAAGTCAATCCAAAATCTCTACTCCGTATCCTATTCCTACTACTGAAGTCAAAGAAGTCTTCTTCAACCTGGTTATGCTTCAGAATTACCTGAGTAGTTTAAAACAACTTCTTAAATGAAGAATAACACAAATAGAGAAAAGTGCACAAATACATTGAGGGTACAGCTCAATAAGTTTTCCGGTGGTAGTAATCTGGGTAGTCCTAAAACAAAACAAAACAAAACATGGGGCGTCCCTGGGGGCATAGTGGTTAAGAATCTGCCTGCCAATGCAGGGGACATGGGTTCGAGCCCTGCTCCGGGAAAATCCCACATGCCGTGGAGCAACTAAGCCCGTGCGCCACAACTACTGAGCCTCTGCTCTAAAGCCTGTGAGCCACAACTACTGAGCCCACGTGCCACAACTACTGAAGCCTGCGCTCCTCAACAACAGAAGCCACCTCAATGAGAAGCCTGCGCACTGCAATGAAGAGTAGGCCTCACTCGCCGCAACTAGAGAAAGCCCACATGCAGCAACGAAAATCCAATGCAGCAAAAAATAAATAAATAAATTTATTTAAAAAAAAAGAATCAAGCACTGCCTCATTATTCCTCTTTTTTTTTGACGTTTAAAGTTTTTACTGATTTGACACAAAACGAAGATAACATAAAATTCTTTATAAGATTCACACAAATTGGTTAAGGAATGTCAGTTCAGAGTATTTAAGCTTAATACTGCACAAAGAAAATTCAAAATGCCCATAAATATGACAATTCATAAAATGAAAGAAACTTGATGGAGACTTCCCTAAATTTGACAAGCCCCATAATCTACATGGCATTACAAATAATGATATATGACACTATTTTTTTCCTAAATTATCATTAGTAAAGAACAAAATTTTATTCTCCATGCTGGAGGAAGGAATATAATTTTTAAAAATTTTTTCTATATAAAATATTATAAAATTGCTGTCATATGTAGAAGTGATCAACGAGTATACAGCAGCAAAAACCTCAAAAAAATATAGAATGGTGTTAGGCAGTTAGTAAAAGTATGTTAATTTCTGAATTTTGTGATGTCAGTAATATTCTGCAGTTTTCTTTTTTAATTGAAGTATAGTGGATTTTCAATATTATATTAGTTTCAGGTGTACAACGGAGTGGCTCAAAATTTTTATAGATTATACTCCATTTGTATTATAAAATATTGGCTATATTCCCTGTGCTGTACAATATATCCTTGTAGTTTATTTATATATGCCTTGTTATCTCTTTAGTCTCCTTCAATCTAGAGCAATCCTCCTGCCCTTTTGCCATTTAAGACATTGGCAGTTTTAAAGAATGCAGGCCAGATATCTGAGATACATTATACACTTGAGTTTGTCCTTTTCCTCATGACCAGTTTCATGTCGTTCATTTTTGTCAGGAATGTCCTTACAGAAGGAATGCTGAAGCTTTCTCAGTACCCGACATCAGAAAGCACGTGATGTCAGCTTGTCCTATTATTGGATCACTTGGTTAAGGTGAGGTCAGCTAGATTTCTCCCATGTAAAGATTTCTCCCATGTAAAGTTACCTGTTTTCCTCTTTATAGTGAGTTTTTTTTTATTCTTGCACTTACCCTTCATAATAAAATTTAGTGCCATTTGGAATTTACCCAGCTAAATTTAAAACTTATAGAACTGGCAGAGCACAGAATGAATTCTTCTTGGAGAATTCACATTTTTAGGTGAAATTACTTGCCTGACTTTAACCATTAAGAGAGAGACTGGCTTACTGCAGGAAAGCCCTACTCTCTGCCAGATACAGTGTGAACACGCAGATGTGTAAGGACATTATGTTCACAATTTGTTGATTCAGAAAAATTAAGAAGACTTATAGTCTACTTGGCTAGAATGAAGCCATGGATATTTGTTACTTGTCCTGTGCAAAATTCAGGGCAATTCTCAAGCTTCTGTGTAGCTTATGAAAAGGTGATGGACTGATCACTACATAAGAAACCTGGGGCATTCAGAAAGCTAGAAAAGAACAAGACTAACAGCTTGAAGAGAACTATTCAATATTATTTTATTGCTCTTTATATTTCCTAATAATATACCAGAAACAAAACTGCAAAGGGATGAAATGTTATGAGAGATGCCTATATGCCTGATACTCTTAAAAGGCTATTTATATAAAAGAGAAACCAGTCATTTCCCACAAGGTAAAACTAATCACATAGGGTAAAATCATCAGGAATCCAAACAGACATTATATACTAAAGAACAGATTTTGAAACCATGGTATAGAGCTCTAAAACAAGTGCTCCCTTCATGTCCAAGCAGAGGAAATGGCCACATTATTGGTCTCCAAAAAGCTAGGTCTTACACACTTACACAGGCTGACCTATTAAAGTCAGCAGCTCACAGATACCCTATATGTAACCTGATTATCACTGATAGCCAAGCAGAAAACCAAGCCTCAAAACGTGGTCACCTGAATATAGCTTAACAATAGATATTAGAAAAATGTTTACTAGGTGTTTCTAGTATTTCTTCAGATAGTGTCATGTGTACATTTGAAAAAAGAGACTGGCAAAGACATCAAAAGTATACCCAATAGACCATACTCTATTCAACCAATCCTAAGAGATGTAAATGGATGCCTCACTACAGTTCTCATTAAAAGGTTGTATTTCTCCAAATATCTACATCTAGAGATAAAGGATAAGCTGAGAAGTGCTTAAGCTATTACCTCGCCCTTCAGTACTTTTGATACTTGTTTTACCCAAACTGGAACAGCATGAATAACTGGAGATATGGTTTATAACCTAGATGAACTCTAAATATGGCTTGGGAGAAGTCATTGAAGTGAAGAATAAGCTTTTAGTCTGGAGAACCTTTGAAATGTAGATTGTCATTAAGCCAAGGTATTTAGTTTAGTTTCTTTCTTTCTTTTTTTTAAAAAATAAGGACGTGGCCTTCCTGTGATACAATTTCCCGTTATTTTAAAAGAAGTATCCTTTATGGTATAATTTCTGAGACAGTAGAGAAGAAATTATCTAGACTGGATTAATGTATAAACCAAGTAATTCCAAATACTTTTCCTACTTTGTTCATATTCTTCATTTGTGAATGGCAACAAGATTCATTTGTGAGCTCATGCAAGGTTCTCAATGAACAACCTTTAATGGAATTGTGCAGTAATAATTCTACTGTAAAGGAAAATTTGTTCTTAATAGTTAAGGAACACTTACATAATCCTACAGGCTTCTGCTGAAAGAACACCGCCTATTAACAGGGTAACCTTTTTTGAACAATTTTTGAAGTGCAAAACTACTTTCTATCTCTTTCCAACGTGCCGAATTGTAAGAATTGCCTCAAGAGGTTTTATTTTTTTTAATTTATTTTATTTATTTTTGGCTGCGTTGGGTCTTCATTGCTGCACGCGGGCTTTCTCTAGTTGCGGCGAGCGGGAGCTACTCTGTGTTGCGGCTCGCAGGCTTCTCATTGCGGTGGCTGCTCTTGTTGCAGAGCGTGGGCTCTAGGGCACGCGGGCTTCAGTAGTTGTGGCACATGGGCTCAGCAGTTGTGGCTTGTGGGCTCTAGAGCGCAGGCTCAGTAGTTGTGGCTCACGGGCTTAGTTGCTCTGCAGCATGTGGGATCTTCCCAGACCAGGGATCGAACCCATGTCCCCTGCATTGGCAGATGGATTCTTAACTACTGCGCCACGAGGGAAGCCCTGGACACTATCTTCTTATATCTTATCATATATCATAAGATATATCATATCTTACCACCAGGGAAGTCCCTCAAGAGGTTTTAAACACACTCCCATCCCCACACACTCCAAGTGCCCTCATCTAGAGAATCTCATTCAAATTAGCATGGGTTGGAATCCAAACATCAGTATTTTTAGGTGATTCTAAGGTACAACCAGGGTCAAGAACCACTGCCCTAGGCTTACTAAATGTGAAACAGGGTAGGGAGGGACTCAGGAATCTGTATGGTCACCAGTGATTCTAGTTTAGCCAGGACAGATAAGGGCAATATTTTACCTCCTCAAGGATAGTGATCTGGAACTAACACTATGAAAACACTGAACTGGAAATGGGATGCAAAGTCACTGTAAGTAAAACTATAATGTAGAAACCAGTGAAAGAATATTAGTTAAGAAGCTCTTTTCAGTAGGTGTATTTTAAACTTCAGTATATGCATTACCAGGCACATATGGACAACAGAGATCTAAAAAAGACACCCTCCTTAAGAGATATTTACAGCATAAAACTAGGGGGTGGAGAGCAAAGTAGTCTTCCAAGATTTATTACCTTTAGCAGTGAAAACCATAATTCATCACAGACTTACTGTTTAGATAAAAGGGTAGAAACCTGCACTACAGTAATCAGTGTAGAAATGAAATAGACATAAAACATACACACATGAATATATTAGGTTAAGTCTGCATGGTAGGCTCATAAAAAGTATCCTTACCAAAAAAAAAAAAAACAAAACACAATGGTACGTGCTCATTTGCAGATATGTCATTTTGATACATTACTGACCCTTGAACAATGCTGGGTATTAGTGGCATTGACCCTCCTGAGAGTTGAAAATCCAAGTATAATTTATAGTTGGCCCTCCAAATACATGGTTCCTCTCTATCTGCGGTTCTGCAAACATGGATCCTGTAGTACTGTAGTATTTACTATTGAAAAAAATCCGTGAATAGGTGGACCCATGCAGTTCAAACCTATGCTGTTCAAGGACCAACTGTATATCCTTTCAGACTTCCATATATACAAATTTTATTCTTATTAAAAATATCAGCTTCTCATTTGATATCGTTAACATGATTGTGTAGAGTCATCATCTACATGAGAGACAGTATAGTACAATGGTTAAAACATACAGCTCTGGAACCAGACAATCTGGTTTTAATCCCAACTCAGGCATTAATCAGCTATCTGACCCTGGGCAAAATGCTATGGATGAGAGCTAGATGAAGCCTTAATATAGATCCAGGGAACTGATATACTGTCCTTAGGACAAACCTCTAAAGGTAAAATTACTGGGCCAAAAGCTATGAATGTTAAGGCTTCAAAATGTCCTGCAGAGAGGCTGCTTTGCTGTAGACTAAGGAGGTACACAGCTGTAGTAGGCTGTTACTTTGGTGGCCTACAGTAAACAATGCCTCTCAGTATCTTTCTTTCTGTATCCTCCATATCTTTCTGTATCCTCTCCCATATCAGCCTGGCCATGTAACTGCCTTTGATCAATGGCATATTAGCAAATATCTATTGATTACAATAGGGCTGGTCCTCTTGGAACGCTTCTTCATAAAGACATTGTCTCTTGGAACCCAGCCACCGTTATTCTATTAGAAATCTAACTATCCACATGGAGGAAAACTCAGGACCTGATCAACAGCCCCAGCTTACCTCCCAGATGGTAGCCAGCACCAACTTGCCAGCTAGCTATGTGACTGAGTCATCTTAGAAATAAATCAGCCCCAATCAAGCTGCTCCAGTAGATATCAAGGAGAACAGAGATAAGCTGTCTAAGATCTGACCAAACTGTAGAACTGTAATAAAGTGAAAGTAAATTGTTGTTTTAAGCCACCAACTTTTGGGAGTTTTGTTACACAGCAATAGATAACTGAATCAGTAACCTGACTTTGGTAGAATCATGCTAATAAACAAGAAGAGACTGAGAGGACAGTATTTCACATATAAAAATGTGATACCTAAAGAGCGAATAGACTTAAAAAAAATTTAAACTCTTTGCTGTTTACTTTTGTACTTCCTTATCAGCTCTTGACTATTTTCTGAGTAGCTGAAGTTTCCAGAAAATCCAAAAGACTTTATTGATTCTGGATTATTCAGCAAAGGAAGTGTTCCTCCATAACTTAAGAAGCTTATCAAATGAGCTGAACCTGAAGATTTCCTACTCTGAACAAAGGCAAAGTTTTAAAATAATGGTTATAATTTAAGATTGAGTTGTTTTCTCTACAGTAACTTGATATATCTCTAGGAATAGATAGTATGAAATAGTTTGCCACCAATATTATAAAAGAATGAAGCTAAGGTGTTTCTTCAAAGAATTACCTGGAAAACTATAAAAAACATCAAAGAGGGTATTTAATGATTCTTAATTCTCTAAGACATGAGTGATCCCCATAGTAATAGACTCCTTTCTCTTCTAGTCAGAGTGATTAGCTATAGTAAGAGCAACTAGACAATGATATTAAACACTATATGCATGCATGATTTAAATTTACAAATTGACAGCAGTGCCATTACAATATTTTATTCCTTTCATAAAGCTGCACAAAGAATGATTATTGTTCTATTAACCTGAAAGTACTCAAATCACTAATGCAAAATCTTTTTATTAGAAATAGTAAGTAACTCTCTAAGAATCCTCATAATATACCATGACTAACAGCACAGGTCACAAGAGGATTTGTAACTTGTCATCAAAGGTTCAATATATTAATAATTAGGTCAGTATAATTTAAAAAAATTTCTGGCCAGCAGATCCTCTTTAACCGTTAGGTGTAATCAGTGTTTGAGGTAGGGCTGGAAAGCAAGGCATTCTGGTTCTTTCCCTTATAATGTAGGTTCATTTCAGAGTACTCTATCTAGCCTCTTTTCTTCTCGTACTTTCCTTTCCGTGACCTCTCCTCCAAGCTGTGTTGTGAAGTTTGTAAGAAAAGGAAATCATTCCAGATCCTTCACCTTTAGCCCCCGAACCCTACTTGAAACCCTATAAATATTTAATATTTATAAATATTAATGATAAAGTCTCATAAGCCATTAAACTGATGTTAGAATGCTAATAAGTATACAGAATAAAAGGCATTTACTGAGACTCTACCATGAACGCTGACTAAGTATATTGACATGGTCCCTGACTTAGATTTTATAAAGACAAGCATAGGTTAGGGTTAGGAGGTAGACACTAAGGAGAGTGGAATACCATGGGGCAGTTTCTGTGAGATAGTACTCAATTTGGGGAGTACATTATGATAAAGACATGTATGTACAACCTGTCAAAGGTCTTAAAGCTAATAGAAAAATTTTCTAAGTATATTTTCATGGCTGCTTACATCATTATGTATCAAAAGTTTTCAAGTTTAGATGTGGATGAAAAGTTTAAAGTCCCCGTTTTTTCCATTCACTTAAAGTATTCAAGGTAACAGCCATTAAGGTTGTATCTCAGAGAGAGACATAAGGTTTAAATAATTGTTGCAACACTTTTAGTGGTGGAAGTTCCTGACATGATACATTGTTGGGGGAACAAAATGCAAGCAAATATATATGAGTATATATACATTCATTCAGTATTTCCTTTGTATGATTGTAGACTTAGCATAATAGAAGCTAATCACAAATCTGTGACAATGATTTCTGATTCCTGGAAGCAGCAAACAAACAGACAAAAACACAGATAAATTAATCAAGCAGACCTGGGCTCAAGCCCTTCTCTGGAACTAAACAGTATGACCCTGTCAAGTTACTTTCCCCCTCTATAACTGAGTTGCAGTATCTTTAAAATGAAGATACTGCCACTTAGCTCAATTAAATAGGAACTATTATTACTTCACACATATTATCACTTATTGGATACTTAGTGTAAAGTTTCACTTTATGGCTGAAGAAACTCAAAAAGAGGAGATATGAAACTTGTTCAAGGTCACATGTCTACTAATAGGCAAAGAGATAAAGAGGATTCTTACCTATGTTCAAGGTTCATGCTCTTAAGGAACACTATGGTTAGAGTACCTGACCCAAAACAGATGTTAAATAAAAAAGGTTAGGGGCTTCCCTGGTGGCGCAGTGGTTGAGAGTCCGCCTGCCGATGCAGGGGACACGGGTTCGTGCCCCGGTCCGGGAGGATCCCACATGCCGCGGAGCGGCTGGGCCCGTAAGCCATGGCCACTGAGCCTGCGCGTCCGGAGCCTGTGCTCCGCAATGGGAGAGGCCACAGCAGTGAGAGGCCCGCCTATCGTGCCAAAAAAAAAAAAAAAAAAAGGTTAAAAACTCTACTAAAGGGACTCCCTGGTGGTCCAGTGGTTAAGAATCCACCTTCCAATGCAGGGGACGTTGGTTTGATCCCTGGCTGCGGAACTAAGATCCCACATGCCGCGGGGAAACTAAGCCCGTGTGCCACAACTAGAGAGCCCGTGTGCCTCAACTACAGAGCCCACGCACTCTGGAGCCCATACGCCACAACTAGAGAGAAGCCCACATGCTGCAATGAAGAGCCTGCACACTGCAACTAAGACCCGACATGGCCAAAAATAAATAATTTTTAAAAAATCTACTAAACATTTAATAAACAGTTCAACAACTACTATGTGCAAAGAGCTAAGTAATACTTGGTTAAGAGGCTTTTAAAAATATTTAAACACTGCATAACAAGTGCTTCTGAGCACCCATAAATTAACATTAAAACATAATAATATGAACTAACACAACACTGTAAATCAACTATACTCCAATATAAAATAAAAGTTAAAAAAACTTTTATTGACATATATACACTAATATGTATAAAATGGATAACTAATAAGAACTTGCTGTATAAAAAAATAAGTAAAATTTTAAAATTCAAAAAGAAAAAAAAGAGTACTTAAAAAAAAAACAGTTTAAAAAAAATACCAAAAAAAAAAAGGAGAGCTTCCCTGGTGATTCAGTGGTTGGGAGTTTGCCAGCCAATGCAGGGGACACGGGTTCAATCCCTAGTCCGGGAGGATCCTACATGCCGCGGAACAGCTGGGCCCGAGCACCACAGCTGCTGAGCCTGCACCCTAGAGCCCGTGAGCCACAACTACTGAAGCCCATGCACCATGACTACTGAGGCCCGTGTGCCTGGAGCCCGTGCTCCGCAGCAGGGGAGGCCACTGCGGTGGGATGCCCGCGCCACGGCAGGGAGTGGCCCCTGCTCACCACAGCTAGAGAGGGCCCGTGCGCAGCAACGAGGACCCAATGGAGCCAAAAATAAAATAAATAAATTTTAAAAAAACCCCATAATGCGTAAAACGTTGTTTCTTTAAAATATGGAACCTAAAAGAAAGGTGTAATGTATGGACTAAAAATGTCACCTGCCATATCAGAAGCAAAGGATGTTGAGGCCATCAAACCATCAGCCACTGCAGCCGGCCCTCCACTCCACCCCCTCACACTGTGCACCCTCCTCAAGGGATTCAGGATGGAGAAAAACAGGATACTGGTCCTAGATAGTTAAGGTGCATATCAAAGAAATGATTTCAATGAGCCCAGACTCTTGCGTCTTCCCATACATAAAAAGCGCTAAATTCATTAACCTGATGTCTGTTTGTCTTTATTAATCTTTTGATGTTCCAACTACCTGGTATTTGTTGCAAAAACTCCTGTGTATCCTAGCTCCTCCCTTACCTCTTTGAAACAGTCCCTCAGAGCTATCTGAGAGGCTGCCTCCCGGGCTTAAGTCTTCAGCAAGTCTGCAGAATAAACCATAGTTCTCATCTTTCAGGTTGTGCTTTTTTTTTTTTTTTCAGTCAACAAATGTAAAAAGATAAGGGTGGAACTGCTGGAATGGTGGGGTAAGGAGCTTGGTAAACTCTCTCCCTCCAAAAAAATCAAATATAAAACTAGTAGTTCTACCAGTGAGGCAACCTGTGCAAACCAGCACCATTGCTGCTAGAGGGAGACAGATCACTGATCAAGAGTAGAATGCAGAAAAGTTCCATATACAGGGGTGTTGTTAACAATAGTGATCTTGGTGGCAAACAATTGGGGAAGGCCAATACTGCAGTAGTCCAAGGTTGCAGTACTGACTGGGGCAAGAAACAAATCAGCAGACTTGCCAGAATTTTAGCAGGGGTATCCTGAGAATGGCACAGCAATGACAGGCCTTGATAAGCTCTCACTTACCCCTGGTGGTCTGAAAGGCTATGTGCTTGCACAAAGCTGTATGCAAGCTCAGAAAAGAATGGTGAGGACCTGCGTTATCCATACATCTGTAACGGAATATGAGTTCTTTCAGAGATACAGGAGAGATAAAGACATGAGAAGACTTGGCACAAAGTGAAAGTTGAAACAAACTTGTAACCTGGCTGATACTTTCAATTCCCCAACCTACATACAAACAAACACACTAGCAAAGGGCAGACGCCTTACTAGCTCAAGGTGTTTATGCAGAACCTCTGAACAGTCACTGTCTGACGACTAAAGCAGTCCTGATCCAAGGGTGACCCTCTAGGAAGCCAGGCTTAAAACACACACACACACACACACACACAGAGAGAGAGAGAGAGAGAGAGAGAGAGAGAGAGAGAGAGAGAGAAGAAAAATATCAGCAACTGCAAACTACAGACTTAGTACAGGCAAGTCCTTAAAAAAAATAAAGATATAGCATCAGAGCTCCCCTGGGAGGAAAGCCAAGAGGTGATCTAGCTCAACAGTCTCTAAAATGTATCATCTAAAATGCTTGGTTTAACAAAATAATTATAAAACATGCAAAGAAACAAGTAAGTGTAACCCGTATGGGGGTGAAAACAGTCAATAGAAACTTGTCTCTGAGGGTGTTCAGCTGTTGGACTAAGCTGACAAGGATTTCAAAGCACCTATCACAAATATGTTCAAAGAACCAAAGGAAGCCATACTTACAGAATTCAAAGTATGATGACAATGACTCAATGAACAGAGAATCTCAACAAGAAGAGATTATAAAGAAGAACCAAATTGGAATTCTGGAGTTGAAAAGTACAATAACTGCAATGAAAAATTCACTGGAGGGGCTCAACAGCAGATCTGAACTGGCAGACAAGAGAATCAACAAATCTGAAGACAGATCAACCAACTTTTCTATTCTGAAGAATATACAGGAAAAAAAAAAAATGAAAAAAAAAGCAGCCTCAGAGACCTGTGAGACTCCACCAAGCATACCAACACAGGTGAAACGGGAGTCTCAGAATGAGACAAAGAGAATAAATAATGACTGAAAACTTGCCAAGTTTGACTAATATCTTTAATCTGGACATCCAAGAAGCTCAATGAATTCCAAGTAGGAGAAACATAAAAAGACTCTATATACATCACGGTCAAAGTGTTTAAAGACAAAGACAAGCAGAAAATTTTGAAAGTAGCAAGAGAAAAATGACTCATCACATACCCCCCAATCCCCCACAATACGATTAACAGCTGACTTCCCCCTGAAACAATGGGGACCAGGAAGCAGTGGAATATTCAGAATGCTGAAAGAAAACACAACAACAAATAATTCTGTACCTAGCATAGTAGACAAAATTCTGACATGGCCCCCCAAATTCCCACCCCATGGTGTACACACCTCCTTTTAGGTGTGGTTGAGTCTTATGGATGTCACTTCAATGATTAGATTACATTCTCTGACAAAGTGAAAGAATTTTGCAAATGGAATTAAAGTCCCTAATCATTTTGACTTTGAGTTCATCAAAAGGGAGATTTTGGGGGGATGGGTTTGACTTAAATCAGGTGAGTCCCTTAAAAGAGGGCTTTAGTTCCTCTTAGACTAAAGAGATAGTCTGACTAGCCTTGAAGAGGAAGGCTACTATAAATTCTATAACCTCCAAGAAAATGAATTCTGCCAATTCTGTGAGCCTGGAAAGAATCCCAACCCTCACATGCGACCAAAACCTTGGCCAACCCCTGACTGTAGGCCTTGTGAGACCTGAGCAAAGGGCCGAGCTAAGCCATGCCCAGACCTCTGACTTATAGAAACTGTTAAGGTAATATTTTAAGGTACTGCATTTATGATAATTTTTTTTTTGCGGTACGCGGGCCTCTCACTGTCGTGGCCTCTCCCGTTGTGGAGCACAGGCTCCGGACGCGCAGGCTCAGCGGCCATGGCTCACGGGCCCAGCCGCTCTGCGGCATGTGGGATCTTCCTGGACTGGGGCATGAACCCGTGTCCCCTGCATCGGCAGGCGGACTCTCAACCACTGCGCCACCAGAGAAGCCCCAAAGTGTGCAGTTTTAAGTGTACAGAGTTCTGTAGCATTAAGTACATTCACATTGTTGTGCAACCATCACTACCATCTATTGCCAAATAATAATACATTCTACAAGAATGTTTAAAATAATACATTCTATAAGAGAATGAGTAATGGGTTCTTAAAACTAATCATTTGCTGAAATCAGCGCTTTCTTCTCCTTTTTGACAGTGCAATAAATAGAAAGCTGGAGCCAACTCTCAGATAATAACAGCAGCGGCTAATATTAAATAAACAAGATAGTATTTAAAGTCCATAACACACGTCATTTAATTCTCATGTAATTCTGAGGAAGATCCTAACACTCTAATCTTAGGATGGACAAAAAGTTCAGAGGGGTTAATTGATCAAGCACACTCAATTAGCAGGTAGGGCAAAACTGGGATATGAATTCATGTCCATAGTTCAAGTGTTAAACACTTAGAATTTGTTAAACGTTATCTCCCAAATAACAAAAAAATTAGTAGACTCTAAAAGAATGGAAGTCCATGGTACATAAGTACTCAAAGTTTTGTTCCTCTACCCCCAACACACATAATACTAAGTCCGCCTCCAGTTCTCTTCTACCATCACTAGGTTGGGAAAGACTGCCCCAGATGTTTAGATCAACTGGGAGAGAAGTCTAGCTTCCTTGAGAGGAAAACTTAAACACTATGATAGACCTATCAGTCAAAACCCAAAAAGAAAATGAGATATGTGTCAGGTCTTCTGTTGGTGGAATAACACCAGGGAACCCTATAAAGGAATGGATGGAGAGTGAGAGAAACAAAATGTAATGTCAGGGCAAGTATAGGAAATAACAATAGTAAATAACAGCAACTAGGAATTAAAACAAAATTTCTCTGCAGACTCTGGCATAGAATATAGAATTTCTAGCAATACTGACATCAAAAAACTGCTAAGATGTCTCTGAAACCACATGATGCTCAATTTCCTAAAGTAATAAAATGATCCTATCAAGAAAATAAGTCGGACTTACCTGCTGGCAGTGGTTAAGATTCCGCCTGCTTGGGGGCTTCCCTGGTGGCGCAGTGGTTGAGAGTCCGCCTGCCGATGCAGGGGACACGGGTACGTGCCCCAGTCCGGGAGGATCCAACATGCCGCGAAGCGGCTGGGCCCGTGAGCCATGGCCGCTGAGCCTGCGTGTCCGGAGCCTGTGCTCCGCAACGGGAGAGGCCACAACAGTGAGAGGCCCGCATACCGCAAAAAAAAAAAAAAAAATATTCCACCTGCCAATGCAGGGGACATGGATTCAAGCCCTGGTCTGGGAAGATCCCACGTGCCACGGAGGAACTGAGCCTGTGCGCCACAACTACTGAGCCTGCACTCTAGAGCCCGCGAGCCACAACTACTGAAGTCTGCGCACCTAGAGCCTGTGCTCTGCAACAAGAGAAGCCACTGCTATGAGAAGCCCGCGCGGTGCAATGAAGAGTAGACCTGGCTTGCAGCAACTAGAGAAACCCCGCGCGCAGCAACGAAGAGCCGATGCAGCCAAAAATAAATAAATTTATTAAAAAGAAAAAACCTTGCCTCTTGGGCAACTTAGAAAAAAAAAAGAAAATAAGTCTCTAACCTTTGTTTGATTAAAAGAGAGAAATTAAGAAAATTTCTCTCTCTCAATCAGTAAAGAATGGGGTGTGTCTGCAGTCAGTCACACCTAGAGTTTGGCACAGGGGTTCACAGTGACCAGATTGTGAGTGACCACTGACCAGAAACACAGAGAGACAGGGCAAAAAGGTAAAAAGCAAAACAAAACAAAACCTCAGGAGAAAAGGCCCTGGGTGCACTGGTCCCTTCATATATGGGCCATCCTGTATATTTGAGGCCAATATCAATTATAGTCAACTAAAGACAAGTCAAACAAGTCAATCTGAATTCCAAGGAAAACTGGACAAAGATATGTCTGGTAGTCTGAGTCTAAAACTTTAAATAGCCCAATATAGCTAACGGCTACTGTATTAAAGCAGATTTAGACAAAGAGTATCAAAAGTTCTAGAGAAAAGCAGATCAAAGAACATATTAGTTCTAAATAATCCACTGAAGTATATCCATAACTGATGTCCTACTTCAACCTATAAAGCTTTTCTTAATTTTATTGAAGTTTGATCAGATTCTATATAATTATAATCCTTCTACAATGCTCTGTTAGCTTTGACATTCTTGAACCTTCTTCATAAAGAAGCTCTGGGTACCATACATATTTCATACATATTTTTATATGCTTCATAATCTTTTAAGTTGGATTTTTAAAACCTATTCTGTCACAAGTGGACGTGGGTGTTTTAAAAGATTGTTTTTGTTCATTTTGAATGACTGCCTCAAGTTAAGGTTCAGGTTTCTTCTCAAAATAGAAACATAAAAAATCGTGTGCCATCAGAAGAAATTATTTAGTTATACATTCACTGTTTGAAATCCTTAAATATATTTTAGACTTTGAGACCTAGAATCACAAGTTGCAATAGTCAAAATACTTTTCTCCTAAGGTGTGCAGTGAATGGAAGATACTTTTGCTTTAAGACTTTGCTTGGAATTATGGAGGGTCAAAGGCCTTACAATAGAGTATGAAATCTTTTCTAAGTTTTAATCAAGAGCCAATAACCTAAGGTATTCATCACCTAAAACATTATTTTACACTTGTCTAGTCTCAGAAGTTAGCCCTCTCTCATACAAAGGCAACAGCAAGGGTAAACAACTGTATCAAAGATTAGGTGGTTCTTCCTCTTATACTCAATACTTTTAAAAAAATGCACTGTTAATCTTGACCTACACTTGGACAGCCAAAGTGACAGTCTTTTAGTAATTTTCTCTATAGTCTGGAAAACTAATCCTCTACAGGCTATTAAGTAACACGCTTAACTTTTTCCATGAGAAAAAATATTTTTCTATGCCTTTGGTAAAACACCTTGGCAGACTAGAAGGCAAGGGATAATGAGAGCTGATGGTGCTAGATTCTGATGGAGAAAAGAAAGATACGGCTGTGTGGCCTATGACCAAGGCTCAGAGTCAGGCTGAGCCCCAGTCCCCACTGACTCTCATTCTCTTGGAGTGAGTCTACAGTGTTTCCTTCTGTTGGAAATGATCTTTAGGACAGCAGCATGTCATTCTTACTAGCTTCCTATTGCTGCTTTAACAAATTACCACAAGCTTAGTAGCTTAAAACAACACAAATTTATTATCTCACAGTTTTGGTGGTCAGAAGCCTGAAATATTATCTCACAGTTTTGGTGGTCAGAAGCCTGAAATGAGTCTCAATGGGCTAAATCAAGATGTCACTAGGGCTGCATTCCTTCTGGAAGATCTAGGAGAGAATTTGTTTCCTTGTCTTATCTAGATTCTGGAGGCTACCTGCATTCTTCAGCTCATGGTCTTTTCTTCCACCTTCAAAGTCAGCAATAAGATCACTCCAATCTCTGCTTCCATTGTCACATCTTCTGTAACTGACTCTCCTGCCTGTTTCACTTATAAGGACCCTTGTGATTATACTGGACCCACCCAGATAATCTAAGACAACCGATCCATCTCAAGATCCTTAATTTGATTATTATCTCCAAAGGTAATATATGTAAAGTAACATATTCACAGGTTCTAGTTATTAGGGAGTAGAAATCTTTGAGGAATTGTTATTCTGCTCCCACAATCACCCAAGCCACAGGTGCCACCAACTATGACATTTGGAGGTCCCTAACAAGTAATGTGTGGTAAATAAATGTTGCCACAAATTCTTTGAAGAACCTTCCATCTGAGAGGTGGAGTCTATTTGAATCTAGACTAGCTTTATGACTTGCTTTGACCAACAGAATGTGGTAGAAGTGACAAGCAAGTTTCAGAGCCTAAAACTCAAAAGGTCTTGCAACTTTCTATCTTCATTCTCTTGGAATGCTATTCTAAGACTGCCATATAAGGAAGCCAGTATAGCCTACTGGAGAATGAAGCCATATAGAAGAGAACGAGGCACCCCAGGGGATAGCCAGACATGCCATCAAATGCCAGACATGCCAAATCTCCAGCTCAAAAGCTGGAGAGCACAGGCAAAAACTAGCAGAGAAACTGCCCAGCCAAACCACAGAATGGATGGAAATAAATCACTGTTTTATATCATTAAGTTTTGGGGTGGTTTGTTATGCAACTGATACAATATTGGTTAGTGGGAAAACCAGCCTATACAATGTATATATATCTGGATGAGCTTTTGCAAGGAGGAATAAATAAGGTCATTTGGGTTAGGTTTGGGAGGAGGACAGCAGGTAAACTTTCTTGGCTATATTACAAAGCATGATCAGGCTGATAAAGGAAATGACTACTGTTAAGTAAGAATGACCCTGGTTTATTTCTATGATCTGTTGTAACTGGAAATGAGAGTCATTATAGTTTCTAAGAAAAGGCAGTCAGATAACTAAAACTATATCAAAGAAAACAGAGAAGAAAGTGCCTACCATACTGCCTGAGATATAGCAATTGCCCAAGAGATGCTTAAAACAAAATAAACCATAAATAAAGAGGTAGAGAAAGATGTACGAGCCAGACAGTAACAAGGGGTCCCAGGGCATAAAGTGGTCAGAATCCAGTATTAATACTGTGTGACTTTGGCAGGTTATTGACATCAGATGTTGGCAGTGAAGGACGGAAAAGACAGCTGCTCTCTCTGCCTAGAACATTCCCGGCCCATTCTGCCCTTACACCCCCGGTCCCTCATGCAGGCTTGGGTTCCTACTGCACATTATGACTATCTTCACCAAGTAGTACCATTACATTGAACTGAATTGAATTGACCTACCTCCCTACCTCCAGTCTATAAGTTTCTTGCCTTTAAGGGCAAGACATATGTTAGCACAGTGTCTGGGATGTAGTAGGTGGTTCATAAATGTTCATTTATTGGACACTTTTAGGGAAAACTGATAAAAGAAAACGTCTAGTCCTGTTTCAGGTTGGTGTGAACTTGCTAAATGCAGCAACCATGTCTTATTAAACTTAGCATTCCAAGTGCTCAATAAAACAACTGGCCCACAGGAGCTACTCAAATGTCAAGTTAATCTAAAAAGAAATTTAGTTAGATTAGAATCTTGAGAGAATAAAACTGGGCAAATACACAGAGTACAGATATGAACCATATCCTAACATCTTAGCGAAAAGCTCTATAATTTATTTCAACTTCAGTGTATCAACATCAACTACCCTTTAAACTAAGATAAAAATTTTACCAATTTACTATATTGTCCTGTTTTGAGAGCTAATATTACAGTTCCTTAATTTTCAACTTAACCCCTTTCTACAACTCAGACATTAAACTTACCCACGTCAATAGTTCAACCAATACTAATTTAATCATTTAATAATGGTATACTGCCATAATACGTAGAGAGTTACCATGTAAGAACACAAAACATTAAATGATGATATGGCATGAAAAATTAATTCTGAGCTGAAAAATATCCAAACCCCAATCCTGGCTAGAACTGACTATAGTTTTGTCAGGCACCATCTTCAGTTTTGCCACTGGTTTATTGACTGAACCTCAACTACCATGAACCAGCTGCTTAACAGTTTTTATCAGCACCAACTCTCTCTAAGTAGTTATTCAAAGGAGTTTATGAAAGGCTTCAAGTAGGAAAATTAATTTTATAA
This sequence comes from Leucopleurus acutus, assembly GCF_964270905.1. Classification (NCBI taxonomy): domain Eukaryota; kingdom Metazoa; phylum Chordata; class Mammalia; order Artiodactyla; family Delphinidae; genus Leucopleurus; species Leucopleurus acutus. The sequence continues at coordinate 50,755,115 of NC_139157.1, read as the reverse complement.
ACTAAAAATCCTTGTGCTTGGCCTTAATACGAATAGTAGATGTAATCTAATAACTCACAAAGTTAGATTGTGTCTTTGCAAAAACAGGACCTTCAGAAGGAAAAAATGGCATCTAATATTTCCATTCAGCACCGAAGAATAGGACTATGCTTTAAAATCCTATTGGTATTTGATGAATGTCTAAGGAAAAAAACCTAACTAGCAGTGTTATATTTAACTACCATTTCGTCCATCATTTACTGCTGGCATTCTAATTGAATGTTTTTTTCAAAGTCTCATGTTTTGAAAATAAGATTCTCCAAGTGCTTTTGATTTCCAATACTTCAATGCTACATAAAATTTAGACCAGGGATTGGCAGCCTTTTTCTCAGATGGCAAGACAGTAAATATTTTAGGCTGTTGCAACTACTAAACGCTGCCCTTTCAGTGCGAAAGTAGTCATAAATACTATGTAAACAGAACATTACAAGGTGTGCTGTGTTCTAATAAAACTTTACAAAAACAGGGAAGCCCATAGCTTGCTGATCCCTGCTCTAGAGTGATTAGTGTCTTAAGAATGTTCTCAGTTATATAATATGGAGGTAATATTTGAGTGTAAATTTAAACAAAGATCTGGTGATACACAGAAGTATGCCTAGCCAACAAGATTTTTATCTGCTTCTATTTCCACCTGAAGATGATCAATAATTGCATGGCAAGCGAGGAGATTGAGAACTAGACACGAGAAGGGGAGCTTTGAGGCTCCTTTGTTCCTCTCTATGGATTAGAATGCCCAAACTTCCTACAGAACAGAGACGCTCATACCACAAGGACAGGAATGGAAAAAACAGAAAGCAAACAAGCTGTAGGTGGCAGGTGTGGAATAATTTTAGGAAAGCCAAGGAAACAGAGATGCTACATCATTGATAAAATCAAGTCTAGAGGGCAAAGAATTTAGAAAGTGACCATTCCAATATTGTTAGGCACTAAGTAATTTTATTAAAATAATTTAAAGTCTTCCTATGATTCTCTGGTAAGAGACATTGACCTCACTTACTTAGGTGGCTCAAACAATATACTCCATCATTCAATGTCATCAGCTAAAATGCTGGTCCTAGGTAAAACCGCCTATAGTTTTAAAGTCACTGAAGGCCAAAAAATGTTAATCATCTATTTTCAGTACCTCTAACCAAACTCAACCCCATGATATACCTCTATCAATACGCCATGTCTTCATGCGTGCCTCCTTTCTCTACTCACCAAAATTTTCTCAGGAAGGGATGGAAACTTATTCACATTTAAGAATGTCAAAATGGGAGCTCAAATTTTATTTCTTACAAATCAAATGAACTTTCTCTAAACACTGAAATTTCAGTCATCACCAAAGGAAAGAATCAAGAGACATGATCAGAATGTTGCTAGAGCCATACCCTAGAAGGCTGATCCCAATCACTTATTTGCCACTGTGGTGAAGCAGAGAACAGTGTCTGTTCCTCCTTTCTTCATATGGCTGCCCAGCTAGACTAAATTCCAGCTTCCTTTTTAGCCAAATGTGGCAATGGGGCAGGAATATGCCTTCCCCTTGGCTAGAATATGGATGTGATACTGGGAGCTGATAGTCACAACACCAGCCCTGGACTGCTAGAGACTTCTTCACAAGAAAAAAATAAACTCATTTTTTTGAGGTCTCTGTGAGACCAGTCCAAACTATATCTTAATTGATACAAGCTTTCTGGCAAACTACAGCATATGTCACATTTTACTACCCTGTCTAATTTCCTAGATTCTAAGTTAAATATTTCTTTAAAAGAAGTAGAACTTCGGCTGAGAGCTTTAAGTCATTTAACTAAGAAATCAGTAAACAGCAGTACCAAGATTACAGTATTGCTTTTCTTGGACACCATCTTTTTTATCTAATACTCAAAAAATTGCTGGCTCTGCTTACATGGAAGCAGAATATGGTACAAACATAGAAGTATCTAAAAGTAACAGTTCAATCCTTTTTTTTTTTTGTAAGCATGATTGTGAAGGTGAGGAGGTGAAAAATCTCTCATGGAATCACCAAAACAGCTAAAAATTAAGCACTTGTAGATTTTCCACTTTAAAGGTATAGAGTGGGAATATTAATAAAATATAAAGATTTTTTAAGTGGATAGATATTTTGTCTCTTCCTGATTTCTGGCTTACTCTCATGATTATTACACAGGGATATAGACATGGATGGTGCAAGACAGGGGCAAAAAGATCTGGCTTGGCTGAATGTAGTCAATGCCTTCCCTTCTTCCCCCAAAGCTAAGCTGCTGGCATGCTTTCAGCTTAGTATCTAAACTGTCTCCCCTCTAAAAATAGTTTTCATCTTTGGCAAATATCACTGGTTTTCCTCTTTGCTGTAAGGATCTGCTTCTTCTTTCTTTTTTTCCCCCCAGAATTTGCCTTTTTAAAAAACTCATCAAGGCTACCAACCATTGTGGCTCCATATTTCTTTTTTCATACTTCTCTGCTACCTGTCATTTCTCAGAGACAGAAAGCTTGGTGCCACCAGGGATAATCCTTGCTGCATACCAGTAAGGTGGCCTTGCTGGGGTGCTTTTTAAATTGCCACTTTCCAAATCCCACCCCAATTAAAAGAGAATCTAAAGGGTTTCGGAAGTGCTCCAGGTGATCTGAATGTTCAGTGAGGGTGGAAGAAAAAGGGCTCTGAAGGTCAGAAAATATACATCTAAATCCTAGTTCTGCTATTTAATAGCTGTGATTTTGGACAAGTTACTTAACCTCCCTAAACTTCATTTATTCCAAAGAATCCACTGCATGCCAAGCACAATGTCAGGTGTTGAGTAAGGGTGATCATGACAGTCCCTGTCCTCTAGGAGGTTAGAGTAGAAGAAACAGGAACTAAAGGAAGCTGCAGACAAGAAACAGACTTAATCCTAATAGGGCTACAAGGGCACCCAGGAAGGAAATCCAGTCTAGATTCCAGGGATCAGCAAAATCTCTAAAAAGGTAAAATCAAGGCTGAGTCCTGCAGGATAAGTAATGATAGATGAGGCTGCTAAAGGAAGACTTTTTAACAGAGGAGGAAGTGTGTGCAAAGGCCTGGATACCAGTCAGCTTCCTTGGGAGATACAAGTAGTTCAGCAGGACTGAAATAAGGATGAAGGAAGGACAATAGATGAGGACCAAGAGTGACTTCAGCTTTCACATTTGCGAAACAAAGATATCATCTGCTCTGCTTGGTTACCACAAAGATCAAATTATACTATATATAGCAAAGTCCATTGAACAGAGCAGGTACTCAAGTGATAAATCCCCTCACTTTTCAGCTTTAACATAACATGAGAAAGCCAAGCAACACACTTTTTCTTCAGGTCATCTCATCATAGCACAGAATTCAACAGTAAGCTCTTTTAAGCTATTTATTCTTCCTGGGTGCATCTTATCTACTGTGGATTACTGAAGAGTCAACTCTCAGGTCTCAAGGGTGCCAACACTGGGATTTCCTTCTAAAGGTTCAGACACTTGAGGGTTACCCAACACTAGGCAGTAGATAACAAAGGTTTTAATGTATTGTTTTAAATTCAATTAACTGCAGCTGTGAAGCAATTCTGACCCAGGACCAGAATACTTCAAATCCAACCCTGGCTCTGACACTAGTTAGATAATTTACTTTGGGTTAGAGACAACTTTCTGTGCCTTGGTTCCCTTATTTGTCAAAATGAACAACATAGAACAGACTCCCTTAACACAATATAACAGGGCTACTTTTTAATTGCCACTGCCTCCCTCCCCCCATCTTAAGGGATGGGTTAGGTAAGATGAGACTCTTCAAAGCTAGCAAAATGCCTTTCCCTGATAGAGATCCTGGAGGTGAGCTGTAGCTGGCAGCAAATATGTATATCAGACAACATCTCATGGCCAACTGATAAAGCTACACAGATCCTGCAGATGTCCTTTGGCTCCAAAATGCCTTGATTCTTTAAAAAACTATTTTGGCCCTTTAACAACTGATTCTTATAAATCCTAAAAACAAGTCTAAAAATTAACTTATTTCTGATCAGGATATTTATGACTCTCAATTTAAAATGAGAGGACTCATCCAGAGAAGAATCACCAATACAGGTTTAGAATGGCAAATACTGTCAAGATGCGACTTTCACTATCTTTCTCATCACACTGTTTATTTGCAAACTTTACTATTCAGTGTTATGTTTTAATATGCCTCAATTTCAAAAAGCTTCTTTTAGAACTATGTGTAGTGATGAATATTAACTAAAATTTTTGTGGTAATTGGACTTCCCTGGTGGCACAGTGGTTAAGAATCCGCCTGCTAATGCAGGAGACAGGGGTTCGAGCCCTGGTCTGGGAAAATCCCACATGCCACGGAGCAACTAAGCCCATGTGCTGCAACTACTGAAGCCCGTGCGCCTAGAGCCCATGCTCCGCAACAAGAGAAGCCACCGCAATAAGAAGCTCGCTCACCGCAACTAGAGAAAGCCTGCACACAGCAATGAAGACCCACCGCAGCCAAAAAGTTAGTAAATTAATAAATAAATTTATTTAAAAAATTATTGTGGTAATCATTTATATATATGTATATAGCAAATCATTATGTTGTACACCCTAAACAAATACAATTTTGTAGGTCAACTATATCTCAAACTGGAAAAAAATACTAGTACAATCATAGGAAACATACTACCTTAAAATATGGAGTATTCTATTCATTATTTTTGTTCTTAAGTGTGAAATTTACTATGTTCTGAATGGCATCACAACTTCCCACATGGAATGCCACAAAATATATGTTTCTTGACAAAAAAATTCAATGATTTTAGTAGCTCAACTGCACAATAACATAGAAAATGTAGTTAGCTGATCAAAGACTTGTTTTTTTTTTTCGGTACGCGGGCCTCTCACTGCTGTGGCCTCTCCCGTTGCAGAGCACAGGCTCCGGACGCACAGGCCCAGCAGCCATGGCTCACGGGCCCAGCCGCTCCACGGCATGTAGGATCCTCCTGGACCGGGGCATGAACCCGTGTCCCCTGCATCGGCAGGCGGACTCTCAACCACTGCGCCACCAGGGAAGCCCCTGACTTTTAATTTAGAAGTAGCTGTATTTAGAAAGAGGTAACTTTTGAGTGCCTATTATATATCAGTCACTGTGCTAAAGAGATTTATGTGCATTGTGGCATTTATCCCTATGAGGTAGGTACAGTCATCCCTCAGTATCCACGGGGGATTTGATCCAAGACACACACACCTCCATATTAAAATCTGCAGATGCTCAAGTTCCTTATATAAAATGGCTTAGTATTTGCATATAACCTACACACATCCTCCCTTTTACTTTATTTTTTAATAAATTTATTTATTTATTTTTGGCTGCATTGGGTCTTTGCTGCTGCACGTGGGCTTCCTCTAGTTGCAGTGAGCAGGGGTTACTCTTCGTTGCAGTGCGTGGGCTTCCACATTGCAGTGGCTTCTCTTGTTGCAGAGCACGGGCTCTAGGCATGTGGGCTTCAGTAGTTGTGGCACACGGGCTCAGTACTTGTGGCTCGTGGGCTCTAGAGCACAGGCTCAGTAGTTGTGGTGCACAGACTCAGTAGTTGTGGTGCGCAGGCTCAGTAGTTGTGGCACACGGGCTTAGTTGCTCTGCATCATGTGGGATCTTCCCGGACCAGGGCTCGAACCTGTGTCCCTTGCATTGGCAGGCGGATTCTTAACCACTGTGCCACCAGGGAAGTCCTTCCCTTTTACTTTAAATCATCTCTACATTACTTATAATACTTAATATACAATGTAAATGTTATATAAATAGTTGATAGTGTGCAGCAAATTCAAGTTTTGCTTTTTGGAACTTTCTGGAATTTTTTTCTATTATTTTAGATCTGTGGTTGGTTGAATCCTCCTATGAGGAACCAGCAGATTCAGAGGGCCAACTGTACTATTATTAGCATACCTATTTTACAGAGGGGAAGTGGAGCTTAGATTCTGCACCTTACTCTGCTAATAAATGATAAATCTATTCTTTGAACTCAGAGCTAAAGAAAGATCCTTAACTTCACTCCTATTCAAAACAGTTGTCTCCAGGTACAACAGACCTTAATTAACTTAAAATCTCCAGAAAATTAAAGTTACATTATAGCACAAACTTCATAAACAGTGACTGAATCTCACCTTTAGCCTTCTCTTTAGTATGCCAAAATAATTCTAGACCCTGAGCTTTCAAAAACCTTTAATCTTTATGGTGCTCTCTGCCATATCTACCATTAGAACAATTTTAAAAAACATTACCACTGTACCAATTATTTTCAAAAGCCCAGAGATATTAATCAAATGATTCTAATAGTCTTAAACACTATCCTCAAACCAAAAGATAAATGGAGATTGGGAAACTTGCATTCTAAAGTGCCACCATCCAGATAAAATTACTCTGTGAATTAGAGTAATTTCAATCAGATCCTATAAAATGGAACATTTTTCTCAAGATTAGAATGAGACAGTAACTATAAGATAGTTTAAGGGCCCAAACTTTGTAACATAAAATGGTTTGCCACATGTCAAATTCAACAGCAGAAGGCAAGCAGCAGGAGCTAGGGATAGCAGGAAGAGTTCAGAAAAGTAGTAATAAAAAAAATGACAAAATGACTTACCTATCCATCTCCCTGGCAGTTCTACCTTAATTTCTCTCAAAAATCACATGCTGCTAAAATAAGTTCTACTATCTTACTATATGGTGTCCTGAGTTTTAAGTTAATACATTACATTATTAAGAGAATCCCCAATGGCATTTCATAAGCATTAGAAACTCAATTACATTTTCTTAGAGGGCACATGACTTATGACTTAACAGTCATTAACACAAAACAAACTGGTGTATATAATCTAACAAACCAGTGTAGATGTGTACTTTGTTAATTCCTTAACTCATTAATCACTCTTAAAAAGGATTTTAATCTCCAGAATACAAATGATCATACCATAAACACTATTTTTAAGTGTCACATAAGCTATTTGGTAATAAAATATCAGATGAACTTTTAAACATAATTATCCTACTAGAGTCCATTTAATATAATGCACTCAGCATGATAAACACAAAGTTATTAAATGGAGGAAATGTAGGCAGGAGATTCCACTTCAGTTGTGTGACAGGAAGTAGTAGCTCTGGAAGTTTAGAAATAGGACCACCAAGCTCTGTTTTAGCACAAGAAATAAAGGAAAACATGCTAGTGAATAAGGGTAAAAGAGGAAGTTCTTTTTAGTGAACGATCTGCCATATATTTAAGACAATCCCAAACCATTCCAAGTTAAAAAAAAGTGCCTCATTTTTTTCACTTGGCTTACGTGATAATGTACTTCCCTAGGTACACGGGAGCTCAAATTTTGCAGTTTCACTGTAACAAGACTGCTTGTGGCCCACACATCCTTAGGGAGACAACCATGGCTTGTAACATGAACCTGTTCGTTTCATATCTTAAAGTTTGACGACTGTTACATTTTTCTAGCAACACATGAAAAGTAAATCATTTTTTAAAGTAAGTTTCACAACAGTGAATAAACTGAACACTACTAAATTGTACAGTTAAAAATGGTTAAGATGTTAAATTTTGCTGCATTTTACCACACAAAAAAATGTGAGTTCATGAGAAATTACTCCACTTAAATGTTAATAGTAACTTGTTATGTACATTTTGATTACTCTAAAACCAAATTCTTACGCTTAATTTTTAGTAATTTGTTGTTGTCATTAACAGCTGGATTCGTTTTACATAACTAATTTTTAAGGATACTTCCATACATGAGGAAATTCTTTAATTCTGAACTAGAGAGTGAAAGTGAAGCACTATTCTCAATTAGCATCTTTCAAATCATCTGAATTTTTTACTGCCAACAAATACTAGTTATGAAATTATAAATGTGTTTCTACTTCAGCTGATTCCTTCATTCAGTGAAGTGCAAATCTCAAAAGTAGAAGAGCAAAATCCTAAATGAACAGGCTTTTCTTAAAGCAGTGGTAGTTTCGATTGTGAGGTAGGCAACACTCCCCACTCCTCAGCCTTTAGCACGACGGTGGCCCAAAATACTAACGTCAATCATTTCCAATCACCGTTCTCTCCTGGCTCAGCCCTACCAAATTTGCCAGGCTTTTGTGAACTCCCATGAGGTTCTGTTCAGAAAAGCGTACAACCTAGGTGAGTTTGGTAGCTTGGGAAGGGCCTGAAGCAATCAGCTTGGCTTGGCCACCTAGGAGAAAAGTATCCAGGAAAAGAAAACCGGAAATACTTCAACTTTGCGCAAACCCCCTTTCTCAGTCACAGCTAGCTCCCTTCTCGATGAAGGGCTGTGTTCTCGAAAGATCTACCCCTTTCCAACTCAGATGTCATTCCCAGATCAGCTGCTTGAGGGGCAAGCGGCGCTCAACCCACGCCCTCTTCTTCGAGTACCTTCTTCAAGTGCCAGCGCTGGGCTCAGCTCACTCTGCCGCCCCCATCCAAACCCTACACGAAGAAGGGCCCTGGCCCACGACCCCGCCCGTGGACAGCCGGGAGCCCCGGCCTAGACGGCCTTGGCCGTTTGAGGGTTTGCGCTCCAGGGTCGGCTGGGGGCACCAGGGACCGCAGGAGGGGTCTCTCCGTAGGGGAGTAAGACGGCCTCACCTTGACCCTGATTTCGTAGGTGGTGAACCGGCCCCGGCCGACTCCCACTGTCTGCGGGTTGCTCACATCGATCTCGAGGAAGTTGCTGGGAGGCCCGTAGGCGTCATTCAGGTTCTGCGGCTTGGTGATCAGCCGCCGGGTGTCCGCCACGGTCTCCGCCATTTCGCTGCTGCAGCCGCCGCCGCCGCCGCCGCCGCGGGCTCCGTCCACCCCCTCGGCGTTCCACCGACCCCGCTGCCGCCGCTGCTGCCCGCCGCGGGGACGCCGGGCTCGCGCGCAGCGGTCGCAGGGCGAACGAGCACGTAGAGTGGGTGTTCACTCCGCACGCGTAGCTCCTCCCCGCGGCCCTCCGGCTTCCGCCTCCTGTCCCCAAGAGGGGAACAGCTGACCCGCCGGAAAGCTGCGTCCCGGGCCGGGAGTCTCAGCGGAAACCGCGGAGCGTGACAGCGCACCAGGCAGAGGAAGAAAAGCGCAGTCAGGTTACTTGTAGGTGCGAACACGTTCCGGCCAGACTACAGCGCCCACAGTGCATCGGGCGAGCGCGCCGCCGCGGGTCTGCGGCGCAGGTGCTGCGGGACCGGGGGTGCGAGGGCGGGCGCTTCCTGTGTTTCTGTGTCCGTTTTGGCCTGGACCAGTGGGGAGAACGCCGGAAACGGTCTTCGCGGTCTTGGGAGCCGCGGGGACAAAAGTTAAAAGGCGAGGTAGGGGAGGTTTGCCCGCAATCCGAACAAAACTGCCTACGCTTAGTGGCAACCTATCCACCGTCTCACTGTAAACCACTGATAAACGCCTTTCTAGGTAACCTTGAATTGATGCCTCAAATGATTTTGATATCAACTTGAGAGTTTCACCGTACATGTGTCTGGCCTGGTAAATTGAACGTGGGAAAGTAGAGTGGAATAAAAACAACGTCGCGAGATCATAACCGTACGGTCGAACCGTTTGGGGAGACTGGTCGGCCCTCTAAAACAAGATAACAGATAATATGGCTGAAACCTGCTTTGACTTTCTGGTGTTTGAGTGGTCTGCAACTTTTTCCCTTCAGTTCCCACAAAGTTCCAGTAAATTAAAAAAAAAAAAAAACGGTAAACGTATTGGTACAGCATTTGAAATGGAACTCAAAAAAGCTTTTATCAGAAATGAAAAAAGACAAAACAGTTAAGTAGATCGCATTTAATCTCCAACAAATGCAGACTTTGAGCATTGAGGTAGAAGGAGGATAGATGTCTATTCCTGCCTGGGGAGTTCTCTCCCTTGGTGTTATAGTCTCACAACTCTTTCTGCGTTTCTTTCTATGTTGAGTTTCAGAAAACCCATTCACTTTAAATAATCTGATCTGTCCCTTAAGCTGAAAAATTGTCTGGATCATTAGCAACCATTCTTAATAAAAATAAGAAAAGTTGGTATTAAAAAAACTTACTTAAACGTGATGTAGATTATTTTCAAGAAAACTCAACGTTCATTCATTAAACAGGTATTTATTGAAGGCCTACTAGGTGTTTTCAACTCTAGATACTAGAGGTAAAAGGGTGAGGAAGACATTGAAATTCCTTGGTTTCATCAGATTAATTGTCTAGTATATGCTTTATCTTGGGGAGACAGATAATAAAGCAATAAATAACATATCTGCCAAAATGATTGGTGCTATAAAGAAAATAAAACTGGAAAATGTGAGAGTGACCCAGACAAGCTCATTAGGGTGGTCAGACAAGTTCTCTCTGAGTATACCTCCCTGTCAAAGAGTAAGAGTAATATCAGAATAAGTACCCAGGCAGGACTCCCTGCTGGGCCTGTTGCAAGAGACCAAGTGGAAACTTGACTGCTGTGATTAGGGCAGTGAGCTCAAAAATGTGTATAAATGACTCTTGGAATTGGAATATATGAGAGCTAAGAGACCAAGAACCGCTGTATTGTGTTGTCATCCACAACCACTGTACAAAGCAATCATGGGATATTCTCTTAGAAAGCTGTCTCATTGGAGGCCACTCAGTGCAGCCTTGGGCAGCAGCAACAATTGCCTGCAGTGGGGAAGCAGCTATAGAAAATAGCAGCACCGTCAAATAGCTAAAGAAGAGCTTCCCAGGATAAACATCAGGAAAAAATCTTTATTTTTCAGGAGATACGATTGTATTCCTAGAAAAATCAATAAAGAAGAAGCCACTAGAATAAGCTACTAGAATTAACAAGAGAATTTAGTGACCAAGTGAAAGTAAAGAACTTAATTTATAATTTTCCTCTGTCTAGGCAATGTCTAGTTAGACTGGAGATGGAAAAAATACCCTATTCACATCAGTGACCAAAAGTTAAAAAAAAAAAATACATAGGAAGACACAGGATCTATAAGAACAAAATTATGAAATTTTATTAAAGGATATAAACCAAAACCTAAATAAAAAAGACTCCATGTTCCTGAATAGGAGGACTTAATATCAGAAAAATATCACTTCATCTAAAATTAATAATGCAGAGGCTTCCCTGGTGGTGCAGTGGTTAAGAGTCCACCTGCCAATGCAGGGGACACGGGTTTGATCCATGGTTGGGGAGGATCCCACATACCAGGGAGGAACTAGGCCCGTGCGCCACAGCTACTGAGCCTGCACACCTAGATCCCAAGCTCCGCAACGAGAAGCCACTGCAATGGGAAGCCTGCGAACTGCAACAAAGAGTAGCCCCTGCTTGCTGCAACTAGAGAAAGCCCGCATGCAGCAACGAAGACCCAACACAGCTGAAAATAAAAATAAATAAATAAAATAACTTAGGAGGTTCCTTAAAAAACTAAAAAGAATTACCATATGACCCAGTAATCCCACTACTGGGCATATACCCAGAGAAAACCATAATTCAAAAAGACGCATGCACCCCAATGTTCATTGCAGCACTATTTACAATAGCCAGGACATGGAAGCAACCTAAATGCCCATCGACAGACAAATGGATAAAGAAGATGTGGTACATATATACAATGGAGTATTACTCAGCCATAAAAAGAAACGAAATTGTGTCATTTGTAGAGACGTGGATGGATCTAGAGACTCTCATGCAGAGTGAAGTAAGTCAGAAAGAGAAAAATATCATATATTAACACATATATGTGGAACCTAGAAAAATGGTACAGATGAACCAGTTTGCAGGGCAGAAATCAAGACACAGATGTAGAGAACAAACGTATGGACACCAAGCGGGGAAAGTGACGGGGGTGGTGGTGGTGGTGGTGGATGAATTGGGAGATTGGGATTGGCATGTATACACTGATGTGTATAAAATGGATGACTAATAACCTGCTGTATAAAAAAATTAATTAAAAAAGTTTTTATCAGCATTCCTGATTGTTTATGTATACGTCTGTTCCCTCTGACTTCTCTGAACCAATTGTAACATCTTATTCTCTCATTAATGATTTGATAAAATGTTTGACACATAAAAAATAAATAAAATTAATAATGCAAATATAATCAGAATCCCACTGTGATTGGTTTTAACCTCCTCTCTGCCTTGGGTGCATTGGGTAGTACTGGACAAGATTTTTTTAAAGTTCGTATGTTGGAGATTAGCCAAGAAGATTATGAAAGTGAAAAAAATCAAAGTGGGATTTGCTTTACCAAATGTTAAAACTCACCGCAAAGCTAACTATAAACAAGAGTATGGGGAATTCCCTGGCGGTCCAGTGGTCAGGACTCTGCACTTTCACTGCCGAGGGCCTGCGTTGGATCCCTGGTCGGGTAATCAAGATCCCACAAGCCGCGCAGCATGGCCAGAAAAAAACAAACAAAACGAGTATGGTTTGGGCTCTCTATAAAATAGATTGCAGAACAGGTCCTAACAATAAACATGATATACAACAAGGGGAGCATTTCAATTAATTGGGGAAATGTTGCTGACACAGTTGAGTGTCTAGGGAATAGGGAGACCACATAGCTAGTCCCCTGCATTATACCATGGAAAAATTCCAGATAGAATTTATTTATTTTTGTTGCGGTTTTTTTGGCTGCACCACATGGCTTGTGGGATCTTAGTTCCCAACCAGGGATTGAATCCAGGCCCTCAGCAGTGAGAGCACAGAGTCCCAACCACTGGACCATCAGGGAATTCCAAGATAGAATTGAAAAAAAAAAATTTTTTTTAAAGATGTTGGGGGTAGGAGTTTATTAATTAATTAATTTATTTTTGCTGTGTTGGGTCTTTGTTTCTGTGTGAGGGCTTTCTCTAGTTGTGGCAAGTGGGGGCCACTCTTCATTGCGGTGCGTAGGCCTCTCACTATCGCGGCCTCTCTTGTTGTAGAGCACAGGCTCCAGACGTGCAGGCTCAGTAGCTGTGGCTCATGGGCCCAGCTGCTCTGTGGCATGCGGGATCCTCCCAGACCAGGGCTCGAACCCGTGTCCCCTGCATTAGCAGGCAGATTCTCAACCACTGCACCACCAGGGAAGCCCTGAAATATATATTTTTTTTAATGTTTAGAGAAAATTTAGGAGAAAAATTGTATAACCTTGAGTAAAAAAAGTGCTTCCTAAGCAATATGGGAAACAAGCTATAAAGAAAATGTCATTTAAGTACATAAATTTTTAATAAAAATTACATATCAAAAGGCATTATTTTTTAAAAAATTGGGGGAAGTATATCTGTAACACGTAAGATAGTGAACGGCTAATATTCCTAATATAAAAAGAACTCCCATAAATTGATAAGAAAAAGACAATCCCATAGAAAAATGAGCAAAGAATATGGATAGGTACAATTTTACATGTTTTTCAGATAATGAATTTGTCACATCCTCCTAACAACGCTATAGGTGGGTGCCATTACTGTCTCCATTTTACACATGGGGAAACTGAGGCAGAAAGGCAAAATAACAAGTACAAAATGGCAAAACTAGCTCCAGAATTTATATACATAACCAATATTTCATGCTGCCTCTTAGGAAAGGAAATTCAAATGGACAATAAGTGGGAAAAATATGCTCAACCTCACTAATCAAATAAATGTATCAATACATTAAAGCAAATATGAAATACTGTTTTCTATCATATTGGCAAAAATAAAAAAGAACAGAAACATACAGTGTTAGGGAGACTGTAAGGAAACAGGCAATTTGCTCATATTTATCAAAATTAAAAATATTCAGGACACTTTGATCCCAAAATCCAGCTTTTGCTTCAAGAGACCATAGTACTTAAGGATGTAAGTCCAAGGATGTTTATTGCAGCTTTATTTGTAGTGGCAAAAACTGAAAACAGCCTGAATTAGAAATGCTTGAATTATAGTGTATTCAAACTAAGGGAAATTATATAATATTTTACGTAATTTATATGTAATATATAAATTATATACTAGAGCAAATGAAATAATTCTATTTTTTTTAAGTTTATTTATTTATTTTTGGCTGTATTAGGTCTTCGTTGCTGCATAGGCGTTCTCTAGTTGTAGTGAGTGGGGGCTACTCTTTTTTTTATTTTGGGAGGGCTACTCTTCGTCTTGGTGCATGGGCTTTTCATTGTTGTGACTTCTCTTGTTGCGGAGCACGGGCTCTAGGCGCGTGGGTTTCAGTAGCTGTGGCTCACGGGCTCTAGAGCACAGACTTAGTAGTTGTGGTGCACAGGCTTAGTTGCTCCGCGGCACGTGGGATCTTCTCGGACCAGGGCTTGAACCCGTGTCCTCCACATTAGCAGGAGGATTCTTAACTAATGTGCCACCAGGGAAGTCCCTATTTTTATGTCTTAAGATGTTAGAATATATCTAGTTTTAGTTATTAGAATTAGAAGAGGAATATCCATGATGTTTTGGTAAGTAAGGATCAAAGAATAATTTGTGCAGTATGATCCCATTTGGGTAAACAAACAAAACCCTGTCATTGTATGTGTGTACTTTTATATGTGCATATTTTTGTAGCAAAGGATATACACCAAACTGTTAACACTGGTAACACAAGGGTGGCAACTGAAGTGGGTGGTGGGGACGAGAAGATACAACCATATTGTAACCATGGGCTAAGATGATAGAAAACTATAACCAATTTTATGTTTTCCTAATGGTTCAATTCTAGAAAAATAATTTGTCAATGTGCCTGAATTACTGTGGACACCTTGAGAGTTGTGTTCCTTGAGTAGTATATTAGATTATCACAGCTAGGTAGTTCTAGTCATTAAGATCATCCATTCCTCTTTATTCAGAGATCACTGAACAGTTGGCTGATAGTAATTTCATTTTCTATGAGGACTTTTTAAACATTTTTTAAAATTGAAATATAGTTGATTTACAATGTTGTGTTAGTTTCAGGTGTTCAGCAAAGTGATTCAGTTATATATTACATATGTGTATATGTATATTCTTTTTCAGATTCTTTTCCATTATAGGTTATTATAAGATATTGAATGTAGTTCCCTGTGCTATATAGTAAATCCTTGTTGTTTATCTATTTTATATATAGTAGTGTGTATCTGTTAAAACTGTTATTTATCCCTCTCACCTGCTCTTTCCCCTTTGGTAACCATAAATTTGTTTTCTGTGTATGTGAGTCTGTTTCTGTTTCATAAGTAAGTTCATTTGTATAATTTTTTTTTTAGATTCCACATATAAGTGATATCATGTGGCATTTGTCTTTCTCTGTCTGACTTCACTTAATATGATAATCTCTAGTTCTATCTATGTTGCTGCAAATGACAATATTTCTTTCTTTCCATTCATCTGTTGTTGGACACTTAGATTGCTTCCGTGCCTTGGCTATTGTAAATAATGTTGCTATGAACATTGGGGTGTGTGTATCTTTTCAAGTTAGAGTTTTCATCTTTTCCTGATAAATACCCAGGAGTGGGATTGCTGGATCATATGGTAACTCTATTTTTAATTTCTAAAGGTACCTCCATACTGTTCTCCATAGTGGCTGCACCAGTTTACATTCCCACCAACAGTGTAGAAGGGTTCCCTTTTCTCCATACTCTGTCCAGCATTTATTTGTAGACTTTTTGATGATGGTCAGTCATTCTGACTGTGTGAGGTGATACCTTATTGTAGTTTTGACTTGCATTTCTCTAATGATTAGTGATATTGAATGTCTTTCCATGTACTTGTTGGCCATCTGGATGTCTTCTTAGGAGGAAGGTCTATTTAGGTCTTCTGCCCAGTTTTTTGATTGGGTTGTTTGCTTTTTGATATTGAGCTGTACGAGCTGTTTGTATATTTTGGAAATTAAACCCTTGTCTCTTGCATTGTTTGCGGATATTTTCTCCCATTGTGTAGGTTGTCTTTTTGTTTTGTTTATGGTTTCCTCTGCTGTGCAAAAAGCTTGTAAGTTTGATTAGATCCTGTTTGTTTATTTTTGCTTTTATTTCTTTTGCCTTGTGAGACTGATCTAAGAAAGTATTGCTACAGTTTATGTCAGAAAATGTTTTGCCTGTGTTCTCTTCTAGGAGTTTTATGGTGTCGTGTCTTATATTTAAGTCTTTAAGCCATTTTGAGTTTATTTTTGTGTATGCTGTGAGGGTGTGTTCTAACTTCATTGATTTACATGCGGCTTTCCAGCTTCCCCAACACCACTTGCTGGAGAGACTGTCTTTTCTCCACTGTATATTCTTGCCTCCCTTGTTAGAGATTAATTGACCATAGGTGTGTGGGCTTGTTTCTGGCCTCTCTATTCTGTTCCATTGATCCATATGTCTGTTCTTGTGCCAATACTTCTCTGTTTTGATTACTGTAGCTTTGAGGTATTGTTGAAGTCTGAGAGGGTTATGCCTCCAGGTTCTTTCTTTTTCCTCAGGATTGCTTTGGCAATTCTGGGTCTTTTGTGTTCCATATACATTTTAGGATTATTTGTTATGAGGACTTTCTTGTAGGCAAAAGGAGATGCTGCCTTGTGGGACCAGCTAGTTTATATTTTCATTTTAAATTTGTAAATTGAGATTCTGTCTTATCAATCAGTGTCTTGTGAACTTGACTAATGCATCAGTCCCCCAGGCCTAATCACCTCTGAGGAAAATGGTAAAACCAAGTAACTGGACCTCCAGAGTGTCAGACTCTGAAAATGTGACGAACCTAGTGAAGTCCTATAAACTTCTCAAGGGCCAGCCTGGCCACTCTTATATCATTTTTCTAATTCAGAGCTCACACCCTGACCTACCTCTAAACCCCTGCTCCCAGGCTGCTGTGATTTCCTGAAGAAAATCCCAAACTAGCTGGCACCTTTGTAAATTTATGGTTTCCAACCTCAGCTGACCCTTCAACACACCTCAGCATTCCCTTATTTTATCCTCTTGTTGTATTTCACACCCCTCTTCCTTACTCTCAGCATGTAGCCTCACTTCATGCAGTACAAAGCAAAGTAAAACCCACAAAGCTCAGTATCTCCCTCCTCTCCACTGAAGACTACTTACAACATGAGTCACCCTCAGAACCTCTGAGAGCTCAAGGCATGCCCAGGCTACTTCCAGCTTTTGAGAATGCGGGCATTTTCAGATTTGGTATTGAGGAAATTATTTATAAACACTGTGGTTTGTTTGTTAATTTTAAATAAAGCATTTACATGATTCAAAAGTCAAAATGCACTTGAGTATCCATTGATATAGCTGCCTCCAATCCCTGTCTGCAGCCATCTAGTTCCCCTTTCCATTGACAGCCACTGTTACCAGTTTCTTGCTGCGTATCTTTGTATCCTTCCAGAAATATTCTAGCATGTTTACATATATATGTATATATAACAAAAATGGCATCATAGGATACACACTTTTGCACCTTATTTTACTTAACAATGTATCTTGGAGATAGATCCACACTTATACAGCAGCAAAGTATTTCATTACCTGATGTACCATAATTTATTTAACTTGTCCCTGAAGGGGAGCAGAATGTGTGACCCCAAAATATGCCAGTTTGGCATGTGGATTGTCTTGAACGGAGGGCAATCAAGATGCAGCAGACTCAAGAAAAACTTGTACCTCTCTCACCACTACCTAAAAGAACGTAGATAGGGGGCCTGGCCTAGAGAGAGCTATTACCAGAGAGAACTTTTGCCTGAATGACCTATTTCTGTGGCAGGGCAAACATCTAATTACCAAACATCTGTTCCTTGGAAGCCCCAGGCCCCTATCCCATTCCTTAGCTCAGGGTGGTACATAAGCTTCAACTGCCCAACTTGCTCTTTAGTCTCATGCTTCTATTGGACTCCTGTACATACAAAATTAAATTTGTTTCTCTCCCGTTACGTTGTTTTATGTCAATTTGATTATTATCTACCCTAGAAGGGTAGAGGAAAAAATTTTTCTCCACTACATCCCCTACAGACGAATATCTTTGGTGACCTCAGTCTTTCACTATTACAGTGCTGCAGTGAATAACCTTGAATATGCCGTCATTACACACACATGGGATTATATTTGCAGGATAAGCTCCTGTACGGGCATACCTCAGAGATACTATGGGTTCAGTTCCCAACTTCCACAGTAAAGCAAATATCACAAATAAGCAAGTCCACAAATTTTTTCATTTCCCAATGCATACAAAAGTATGTTGCACTACATTGTAGTCTGTTAAGTGTGCTACAGCATTACGTCTCAAAAAACAATGTGCATACCTTAATTAAAAACTAATACTGTTGGGAAAATAGCGCTGATAGACTTGCTCCACTAAGAGTTGCCGCAAACCTTCAGTTTGTAAAATTGCAATATCTGCAAAGCACAGTGAAATTTTCAGCCCCACCCCCTGACTCCTGGGAATGTGGCAGACAGGAGAGGGCAAGGAAGAGCCTTGCGCACCTCCCCCATATTTTGCCCTGGACACCTCTTCCATTTGGCTATTCCTGAGTTGTTATCCTTTATAATAAACTGTTAAACATAAGTAAAGTGTTTTTTTCTGAGTTCTGTGAGTCGAATTATCAAACCTGAGGGGGGAAGGGGGTCATGAGAATCCTCACATTTGTAACCAGCCAGGTAGGAGTGGGTAGCTTAGGCACCCCATTTAAGGCTGGTGTCTGAAGTGGGAGCAGTCTTGTGGGACTGAGTCTTTAACCTGCAGGGTCTGTGCTAAGTCCAGGTATTTAGTGTCAGAATTGAATTGAATTATTGGACGACCAGCTGGGGTTGGAGACTCAGGCTTTGGAGATGACGTTAAGCCCTTCTAGGAGCATATCAGATAGTCTCTATCCTTCCCTTAAAGGTTAAGTTCTCTACTTCCACGGTCATGGAGGGGTCACTGCAGGGTTGCTTCTTGGACTGTCTTAAGAGTTAGGGATCTCGGGGAGGTTAATACGTCCTCACACCGATTTTCCTTGTATATTTGTTCACAGTTTCATTTAAAGAAGAGGCAGAAGACTTCCCTGATGGTCCAGTGGTTAAGACTCCATGCTTCCACTGTAGGGGGCATGGGTTCGATCCCTGGTTGGGGAACTAAGATCCTGAAAAAAAAAGAAAAGAAAAAAAAAAAGAAGAGGCAAGACCTGGAGCCAGCCACTCAGCAAAATAAGCCTGGTAATGTGACTCACTCTCAGAAGACAGGTTAGTGAGCATCTGTTGATCTGTTGTGTTTTAGGCATGCCCTTAGAGGGGTCTTACTCCGTACCCTGAGATCCTTCACAGAGTGTCTCTTCCAGTGCACACTCAATTCTACATTTGGTTACTTTTTTTTGCATGATTTAGTGTCTCTTCTGTATTGGTAAATCAGGCAGTGCCCAGCTGGTTGTATCAACATCGGAACCCCCCTCTCTTGCTTTTATCCAAGTTCTTCTCCACCAGTTATGCCTTTTTCCCTATATCTTCTCATAAGCCTTTGTGGTAGCCGTGAGAATGTGCCTCTCAGATCTCTAGCCTCAGGAAACATAATTAACCTATGGTCTCAGCTGCTGTGCGCTGAAATTCGTTACTGCATTTGCTCTGAGTCCACATATCCCGTGGCTGCCCGCAGCGAAATGCTGAGCACGCCAGCCAATGGCTGAGGACTGCTTAGACATCAGGACTGCTCAGACACTCCTGGGTGAGGAGGGACTCTCCTCGTAGAGATGACATTGGATCCAGTGTCTGGAAGAGTCAAAAGCAGCCATGACAATGAGCAATTTCTGTCCTTGCTCAAGTGGTTGACTTCTGGGGGGATAAAAAAAAACGCCGCAGGATTCCTTTTGAAATTGGAAGCCCCTGACCTCATGCAGAGTGGCTGATTTCAACCATGTAAGGCCAGGCAAGGTTAGTGTAAACCTGAATCAGGGTGAAAATACACAATCCTGAGCTGTGGGAACAGTGGGAACCAGGCATTTGTATTCCTTCTCTCAAGAAAATGGATTATGAACTTTCTAAGTAAAGAACCAACAATGTTATCTAGAGCAGTGTTTCTCAAACATTAATATGCATACAAGTCACCTGGAGAGTGTATAAAACTGCAGATTCTGATCCAGGAGTTCTAGGATGAGACCTGAGATTTTGCATTTCTGACAAGTTCCAGAAAATGCCATCACTGCTGGTCTCCAGACCACACCAAATAGCAAGGATCTAGAGAATCTGAAGAATGCCATATATATTGTATTGATTAGTTGGTGGGGCAGGGAGAGGGTCATTTCCAGAACCAATAGCATCATGTGATCTCCTTAGCTGAACAGATGTGTCTCCCTTAGGACGCTTAGAGCATTCTAGCCATTCATGTGACAAATATGTACTGAGCAGCTACAGTAAACCAAGTGCTGTGCTAGGTGCTAGGGCAGGAGGGAGCATGGAGAGGAGGGAAGGTGGTGAAAAAGATATGGTTTTTGTTTCCAGGATCTTTCAGTGTGGTCATAGGGACACGTCAGTAGAACGTGATGAGAGCCACATAGCCCAGTCTCAAGGGTAGTAGGGAAAGAATTCCAGAAGGAAGCAACAAAACTGAGACATAAAGTTGGTGTTTGACGTGCAAAGTGCCTGTGATTTGGGTGTGCCTGTGTGTGGGAGGTGCATTCCAGAGAAAGAGATAAATACAAAGGCCCAGAGGAAAGCACTGCTGGGGAACTACACATAGTTTAGTACTACTGGAATGAAAGTGCAAAATGACAAGGACTAAGGCCAGAGGGACAAGGCCATGAGGCATTACAGTGTTTGTGGTTCTGACCCTTATCTAAAGACATTCTAAAGGAAACCACTGAATGGGAGTGACTTGATTTTTAGTTTAGAAAGATCACTCTGGCAGAACTAAGATAGCAGCAGTGGGAATGTAGAGAAAAGAATGGACTTGAGAAATAGTTGCCCCTGTTTCTCTAGTTTGACCCAAAGAAGGTACTGCATTAAGCAGCTGAGGACTGCCCAGACTGGAAATCTATGAGATGCCAGGTCGGAAGAGAGTGTCAGGACGCAAACAGCGCCGTAACTCCTACTGGGAGGTGAAAGGCCTGGCAAATCTCTGTGGATTGGTATCAGTGTTCTAGTGAAAGGCCTTAGCCACTAGGATATACACAGGCACACCAGCTTTGATTCCTAGTTGTGTTTGCAAAGGAAGTAAGCTCTCCTAACTATTCGTTTGGGAACATATCTTCGCAGGAGGTGTATTTGGCCAGAACCTGTGGGCTGGTTTCAGTAGAGAGATTGACCAGGCCTGCTGCGACAAGGCTTGATCCACTCAGCTGTTTAATGCTCCCAAATCGATACTTACTTCAACTTGGAGTATGGGCATATTACCACCATGTTTGCCACCCCACAGCACACACTCACACAGGCACCCATGTGCTATTTCTGTTTGTTGTCCTATTGACTAACCAAACTCAGCGTATCTAAAGTCACTCTCATTCCATTTACTCTCAAGCAATACCCCCAATATTTATATCCTTTTTGCTGTAAGTATTATTTTTTGAATCACTTGGGCTTTGGCTGTGCATCATCTTTTTCACCTCTTTCTCATCTGCCCTCACCCCCTTGCCATACCCTAGCTTGGTTAATGTTAGACCACAGAGATCTCCATGCTACCTTGCTTTCTCTAATTTCTTCTATCCATTAGGCACAATACTAGTGTGATTTACGTACTACCATTCTGATATGTTTTTATAGTATAGATATCTCTTGCCTAGAAATTTATATTTTACATAAATGTGTCTGACCTGAAGACAATGCTATGAGCAAATCAATTATATTTAGTGAGGGTTTGGTAGAGGAAATGGGCAAAATCCTTAGTAGCCAAGTAACCCTAGAAAAGTTTTTTGCCTGACTGTACCTCTGTTTCTTCATGTGTAAAATGGGGACAAAAATAGTATCTACCTTACCAGGTGATTATGAGTACTGAGAGTTAATATTTATAAAGCATTTAGAACAGTGCTAGACACACGGTAAGCCCTGAAATGCCTAGAATCTGTGAACAAGTCAATAAGGAAATGGCCTTACCTAGAAAGAAAGAATGTAGTTGAAAATCATAGGATGAGGCCTTGAAGCCATGATTAGAAGTGACTGGTGCTGTGTGGCTAGGCTTGTGAGCAGAGGCTATTCAATCAATGTTGTAACTAAATGAATCTAGTACTGGAAAGCTTGATGATCCTCTTGACCAGAAACCTGAGCTTAAATCTATTGACAGAGTGTTTCAAAACCTTGATTTATTTACTGTCATTTTAGATTCAAAATATTAGTTTTCACAGGCATTTCTGTCTAAGGCAATGTCAATTAATTAGGTCCCAAGTAAAACATCTGCCATGGGAGATTTACATTACCATAGCCTGCATTTGAGAAAGTCAAAAATTTCAAAATATCGTTAGTTCCAAAGTATGTTTTTGATAGCCCAGCTTGAATACTGCATTGTGGATAACAAGGTTAAATAAAGGTTCTAATAAGACAAACAACGACAATTTTAAATAAATCAGATGTTTTTGTCGAAGATTACTCTGTGATTTTCTCCAATTATTCATGACATTTCACCCATTCATATTGTGATCTGCTTTAACAGTGAAGGGAAAAAAAACCTCATCTCCTTGTTTATTCTTTGTTCTCAAGGAGATAAGCTGTTTATAAAGATACGTTATTTGTTATTTAAATCACTTTTACTGAAGTTGTTTATTTCCTTGTTTCAGTTTCTAAAAATATTTCAACAATTGTAATGCTTCTTAGAGATGTCTATTCAATTCAGAATGATTTGTACTGAAATTCTTTGCTAAATGGGCACAGGTGCTATGTGTATAACATGCTAGAGTGAGTCAAAACTAATAAATGCTAAAAAACAAAAAGGATAACGGGGATATACTTGTGTCAACTTTCAAAATCTGTGATTAAAAACATTTTAAACCTAACATCTCAGATATTTGTAAATGTCTAACTCTATACTTGCCACTTCAAAACTATTTAATAATAGTAATAATAATAAATTAGATAACACCAAAACTATAAGCAGAAAAACTGTATAATTTAAATCCAGAAATCTATTTCTTAGAAAATGCCCTTTAATCACTTTGCAGACTTTCAAGATCATAATTATTATATAAAAGTAATTACATTAGGGCTTCCCTGGTGGCACAGTGGTTGAGAGTCCGCCTGCCGATGCAGGGGACACGGGTTCGTGCCCCGGTCTGGGAAGATTCCACATGCCATGGAGCAACTAAGCCCGTGAGCCACAACTACTGAAGCCCGCATACCTAGAGCCCGTGCTCCGCAACAAGAGAAGCCACCGCAATGAGAAGCCCGCGCACCGCAACAAAGAGTAGCCCCCGCTCACGTCAACTAGAGAAGGTCCGTGCGTAAAAACAAAGATCCAACACAGCCAAAAAAAAAAAAAAAAAGGCATCCAAATTGGTGAATTTTTGTGTAGCCATTTTAATATTGAAGATGAAAGAAAAAAGCAACATGTTTGGCATATTATGCTTTATTATTTGAAGAAAGGTAAAAACGCAACTGAAAAGCAAAAAAAGATTTGTGCAGTGTATGGAGAAGATGCTGTGACTGATCGAACATGTCAAAAGTGGTTTGCAAAGTTTCATGCTGGAGATTTCTCGCTGGATGATGCTCCCCGGTGGGGTAGACCAGTTGAAACTGATAGCGATCAAATCGAGACATTCATTGAGAACAATTAATGTTATACCACGCGGGAGATAGCCGACATACTCAAAATATCCAAATCAAGCATTGAAAATCATTTGCACCAGCTTGGTTATGTTTATCTCTTTGATGTTTGGGTTCCACATAAGTTAAGCGAAAAAAACCCTTCTTGACTGTATTTCCACACGCGATTCTCTACTTAAACGTAATGAAAACGTTCCGTTTTTAAAACAAATTGTGGCTGGCGATGAAAAGTGGATCCTGTACAACAATGTGGAACGGAAGAGATTGTGGGGCAAACGAAATAAACCACCACCAACCACACCAAAGGCCGGTCTTCATCCAAAGAAGGTGATGTTGTGTATATGGTGGAATTGGAAGAGAGTCCTCTATTATGAGCTCCTTCAGGAAAACCAAACGATTAATTCCAACAAGTACTGCTCCCAATTAGACCGACTGAAAGCGTCACTCGATGAAAAGCGTCCAGAACTAGTCAACAGAAAATGCATAATCTTCCATCAGGATAATGCAAGACCACATGTTTCTTTGATGACCAGGCAAAAACGGTTACAGCTTGGCTGGGAAGTTCTGATTCATCCACTGAATTCACCAGACATTACACCTTCGGATTTCTATTTATTTAGGTCTTTACAAAGTTCTCTTAATGGAAAAAAATTCAATTCCCTGGAAGACTGTAAAAGGCACCTGGAACAGTTCTTTGCTCAAAAAGATAAAAAGTTTTGGGAAGATGGGATTATGAAGTTGCCTGAAAAATGGCAGAAGGTAGTGGAAAAAAAGGGTGACTACGTTGTTCAATAAAGTTCTTGGTGAAAATGAAAAACGTGTCTTTTATTTTTACTTAAAAACCAAAGGCACTTTTTGCCCAACCCAATAAGAAAAGTATCAGAACGCATTTAGGAAATAAAGATGGGGGTAGGGTGTGGGAAGATGAGATCAGTTTTCCAGTTTTTTGAGAATAGTATATATGGAGGTTCATGAAAACAAATGAGATACTTGGTAAATCACTGGGTTTCAATCACTTATGAGAAGATGGAAAGGTAGGTTAGGAACCAGATCTTGATTTTCTAAAGGTCCATAATAAATTGTATTTCATTCGGTAGACAGTAGGGAGGCATTGCAAGTTCAGAATCTGTGATGCAATGTGGTCAGATAGGTCACATTTTTGGAAACAAACCTGATAGCAAGATGGATCAGAGGAGAGAGAGACAGAGCCAGTTAGGAGATGACTGTATTACCCTCAGAAAGACAGGAGGAAGACCCAATGGTAGTTGGTGGATTTATGCCATATTAAGATGATAGATTCAATTATATCTAATGAAAGATTGCATCTGAATCATGAGGAAGAGAAATTAATTGAAGGTGGTTCCCAGATTACAAATTTGCATGTGGATTTGGGGGAGGTTAGAAATGGCTGTGGGTTGCTGCTATTTTAAAAAGAAAGATGGGGGCTTCCCTGGTGGCGCAGTGGTTGGGAGTCCGCCTGCCAATGTGGGGGACACGGGTTCGTGCCCCAGTCCAGGAAGATCCCACATGCCGCGGAGCGGCTGGGCCCGTGAGCCATGGCCGCTGAGCGTGCATATCCGGAGTCTGTGCTCCGCAATGGGAGAGGCCACAACAGTGAGAGTCCCGCGTACTGCAAAAAAAAAAAAAAAGAAAGATGGCAGAGAGGGCATGTGGAGAAATTACATAAGAAAAGCCTCTCCTTCCCCCTTAAAATTTGGGTAAGAAACATTTAAGGAGGAAATATATAGGTAAATAGACATGTGGTTCAAATAAAAAAAAGAATATCCTGATAAAGGATATTCAAAACTGAAAAACACTCATACAACTCAATATCAAAAAAACAAAAAATCAAAAAAAAAAAAACAGCCCAATCCAAAAATGGGCAGAAGATCTGAATAGACATTTCTCCAAGGAAGACATACAAACAGCTAATGGGCATGTGAAAAGATGCTTTACATTGCAAATTATTAAGAGAAATGCAAATCAAAAACACAATGAGGTATCATCTCACACCTGTCAGAATGGCCATCATCAAAAAGTCTACAGAAAACAAACTTTGGCAAGAATGTGAAGAAAAGGTAACACTTATGCACTGTTGGTGGGAATGTAAATTGGTGCAGCCACTATGGAAAACAGTATGGAAGTTCCTCAAAAAACTAAAAATAGAACTACCATATGATCTAGAAATTTCATTACTGGGTATATATCTAGAAAATAAGAAAACATTAATTCAACAAGATACATGCACCCCAATGTTCATAGCAGCACTATTTACAATAGCTAAGATATGGAAGCAACCCAAGTGTCCATGAACAGAGGGAATATATATACACACCATATGTGTGTATGTGGTGTATATATGTGTTTATATATATGTGTGGTGTATATATATGTATATATATATAAACAAATTATATATACAATGGAATATTACTCAGTCATAAAAAGAATGAAATTCTGCTATTTGCAGCAATATGGATGGACTTAGAGAATATTATCCTTAGTGAAATAAATCAAAGACAAACACTGTATGATATCATTTATATGTGGAATCTCAAAAATAAAACAAACGAACATAGATGCAAAACAGAAACAGACAGAGATTTAGAAAACAAACTAGTGGTTACCAGTGGGGAGAGGGAAGTGGGGAGGGGCAAGGTAGGGGTATGGGATTAAGAGATACAAGCTATTATGTATAAAATAAATAAGAAAAAAGGATATATTCTATAGCACAGGGAATTATAGCCGTTATTTTATAATATTAATAGCTTTTAATGGAGTATATTCTGAAAATACTGAATCACTATGCTGTACATCTGAAACTAATATAATATTGTAAATCTACTATATTTCAATTAAAAAACCTGAAAAACAAACCAAACCAGTTATTTTGAATCTGTTGTTGAAAATAAGTAGAAAGAAACTAAATAAAGAGTTGAGCACTGAACATGACTTCAAATATTTTGTCTTTGGCCAGTCTCTGGTTACAGATGAAATAGTGTTTCATTAAGGAAAAAAATGGTAGCTTTTGTTGGAAGTTCAGCAGATGTGTAATTCTTAATTATTAGAAGGAATGGATTGCTTGCCACAACATCTATACTTGATATAAATTTATATTACTGAGGTGGGTATATCTTGTTTAGAAATTTCCATAGGTAATAAGGCACTTAGGCATATTTATTGTTTGTTGAAATTAAGGAAGCTAAATTATATTTTTGACCAAGGATCTTTAATTACAAATATTGGAATTTAGAAGCTAGATATTTTGACTCTGACTCCAGAAAATGAGTTTTTATGGTTTAAATCATTCCTTATGTGTCTTCAAATGAACCATATTGTCTCTTGTAGCTAAAGTGTTTCTTTGTTAAATTAGAAGAACCTATAATTATGAGGAAACATGTGTGATGATAAATAAATGAATGAATAAATAAGTGAAAAATAAGGGCTCTTTGGCTGTATTCCAATTACTTCTCTGATATTGAATTTGATTTTTTTTTTTTTTTTTTTTTTTTTTTTTTTTTTGCGGTATGTGGGCCTCTCACTGTTGTGGCCTCTCCCGTTGCGGAGCACAGGCTCCGACGCGCAGGCTCAGCGGCCATAGCTCACGGGCCTAGCCGCTCCACGGCATGTGGGATCTTCTCGGACCGGGGCACGAACCCGTGTCCCCTGCATCGGCAGGCAGACTCTCAACCACTGCGCCACCAGGGAAGCCCGATGGTGTTTTTTATTAATCTTCAAGTGGACTCAAAATATTAGGAGCATCACTGATTTCATGAAGCAGGTAGTCTGGTTTTTGCAGAAAGACTAAAATGATGATAAATTTTGTATTTGTACTAAGACAACTCATTCAGTCACTTAATACACATTTATGGAGTGTGTACTAACTTAGGCACTATTCTAGGCCCTGGGGATACAGCGGTGAACAAAAGAGACATTATTCCCAGTCCACATGGAGCTTAAACTCTAGGAAGAGCAGTAAGAGCAGATAATAAGCTAATAAATGAGTAAAGTATATATAGTGATGTTGGAGAAAATAAAGCTAGGAAGGAGGAAGTTAGGTAGTTAGGTGGTTAGGAAAGGCCTTCACTGGCAAGGTAGCATAAGGAACTAAGGACACAAGGAAGTGAACCAAGTAGATATCTTGGAGGAGAGCATTCCATGCAGAAGGCACAGGAATCGTAAAAGCTTTGAGGTGGGAAACAGGTTTGTGAGTTCCAGAAACTCACATACCATAGTATGTTATCGACCAACCACTTTCTTTCCCATTTTTGTCATCATTTTTTTTTTAATGATTGCATTGATTGGTTGATTGATGGCTGTGTTGGGTCTTCATTGCTGCACGCAGGCTTTTTCCAGTTGCGGCGAGCGGAGGCTTCTCTTGTTGCGGAGCACGAGCTCTAGGCGTGCGGGCTTCAGTAGTTGTGGCACGTGGGCTCAGTCGTTGTGGCTCTCGGGCTGTAGAGTGCAGGCTCAGTTGTTGTGGTGCACGGGCTTAGTTTCTTCACGGCATGTGGGATCTTCCCAGACCAGGGCTCGAACCTGTGTCCCCTGCATTGGCAGGCAGATTCTTAACCGCGGTGCCACCAGGGAAGCCCTGGCCTGGTTTTGTCCCTGAGATTAGAGTCCAGAACTAATTGGCACTTCTCTAGGGAGATTTTTTAGTAGGAAAAGATAATGCTTTGTGATTTTCTGATTTACTTTTTCTGATAATGTTCAAAATGCCTTTTAGGGCTTTTTTTTTTTTTTTTTTTTCTCGGTACGCGGGCCTCTCACTGCTGTGGCCTCTCCCGCCGCGGAGCACAGGCTCCGGACGTGCAGGCTCAGCGGCTATGGCTTACGGGCCCAGCCACTCCGCGGCATGTGGGATCCTCCCGGACCCGGGCACGAACCCATGTCCCCTGCATCGGCAGGCGGACTCCCAACCGCTGCGCCACCAGGGAAGCCTTAGGGCTTTTTTTTTGTTTTTGTTTTAGCAATTGCAGGAACAGCAGGAGTTTGGGATTGGTATTTTAATAAAATAGTTTACAGTGGCTACTTAATTAGTTTTCTGGTCATAATAAATTCTCTTGAATACAACAAATGTAATTTAAATTATTTCCAAGTTACCTCATACTTGTACACAATAAAGTTCATTTGCCATGTTTCTGTCCACTTGCACAGTCATATGAAAATTTCCTGCAGATCTTCCTGCCAATTTGGCATTAAACTATCAATGAGTTCCTATTTCACTTCCATAATTATTAAGCCTTTGGAATCTCTACTAAGAGGTAATTTCATTGACCAAGACCAAGACAAGCAGTTGTTTTCCCAGGGCAAACAAAATGATACCCAGACACTCTCTAAAAGTCTTGAGAGTAATGAATATGTAAGTCAAGGAAGAAACAGTCCAGTTTTTTCAAAAGGCCTTTCACAAAGTGTCACACCAAAAATTAGTAACATTAAATGAAACAAACATGGATGAATAGTTTGTCGTGTCAGACAATGGAATTAAAGATAGAAAAAAATGTGAAATGACATTTTGAAAGACACAATCAAAATAATATTTCTATAAACGATTTGACAGAGTCAGTAGAGAAATCTCCAAAATATTATACCATGCTATATGCTCTCCTTTTCCTGTTTCTTTGGAATCTTCTATTGTAGACCAACTACCTAACTTCCTGGAACTCTTTCTAGTGTAGTCTGAAACGTGGCTTTCTCCTTCCTGTAATCCAGTTTTTTTATTTTTATTTTTTTTGCCCCACTGCGCCACCCGGGATCATAGCTCCCCCGACCAGGGATGGAAGCCGTGCCTGCTGCAGCGGAAGCGCAGCCTTAACCACTGGAATGCCAAGGAAGTCCCTAGTCCAGATTTTCTTGCTTGCCTGCCTTAGCTCACTCTATTTCCTGTTCTTGGAAGGTCTTCGTTTCCTGTTAAAAATAAAGCTTCTAGAAGGCCTTCCTGATTTCCCAGCCAAACTGCTCTTTCACTGTTTCCAGAACACCTAGTAGAATCTTTGGTCGCTTTCTTTATCCTTCCTTACCGGATTGCCTGCCTCTTCTGGACAGCAGTTTGTATTCCCAATACAGTTATCATAGTGACTCAAAACATTTTTTGTTTAATCAAATTAGGGCAGATCACTTAGAAATTCCTCCTTAGATACACTGTCCCACAGCCACTCTATCTACTTGTTCATCTCGGGCCATTGGCTTTCCCATGTTATACAAATTTTCCATGTTCTTTCAAAACATTTGAGTATATGCCACATTGAAAATGATTTATGCTCTTGAAATACAAAAAGGAAAAGTGGTAGGAGCACATTTCATGTACTCTGCCAAAGATGCGTTGGACGCTGGAGGCAAATAAATTGGGGATACCGTTTACGGAGGTAACAATATTTCGTTAAAATATGAAGGCCCACTGGATCACCTACACTTTATTTAGGTTTTGGAATCTCGGTCAGGTACGCTAACCGAAAAGGCTCAGGAGTGGTTACTTGAATACACGCCGCAAACACGTTCTAACTCCTTGAAAATGTTTTTAGATCAGCTGCAGCAGGCGCTGGTCGGACAACTGCCCCTCCCCCCAGCCTAAAGCTGCCCTCCGCCCCGTCCCTTCGCCCGGCCCCCGCGCCGCCGCACTGCATGCTGGGAGTCGTAGTCCCGGTTTGCTTTGCCCGGAGGGATCGAAGGGCATCGGAGTCCAGCTTGCCCTCGAGCTACTAGAGGTCGCGTTCTTCCGCTGCGCCCTTTCGTTCTGTCGGGCGGAGCCTTCCGTGAGCACGGCTGGATTTGTCTGTGCTACCGTCTCTCTTCTGGGTTTCAATAAAGTTTTCCTCTTCCTTCCCCTGTACGGAGCTCAAGATGGCGGCCTCTTGGTCGCCCTTGGTTACCCTGCGCTTAGCGCCGAGCCGGCTGAGAGGAAGATGTGTCCGGTGCAGGGCTTGGGCCGCTGCTCTCCCCACTTCGGTCACCGCCCCTGGAAACCCCTTTTGTAAAGGTTAGTGACTGTATCTGGAGTAAGCCGAGACGACTGCTTATGACCGGGGAAGTCTCGGGGCAGTCACCCTCCCTCCTCGAGCTCCCCAAACTGCCTCCTTGGTTCACGGTTTTCGAGAGATTTCTTCGAGAGGAGTTCCACCCTCTCTTGCACCGCTGTTACTGCCTGCTCATGAAGGAGCACTGAGGGAGGTGGCCCAGAGTAACTTTCATTTTGAGGGTTAGATGTCGACCCAGGGTTTGTTCCTTTCCGGCTGTTAGAGACCTGTAAACCCAGGTGTGGGGAGTACCTCGCTTGAAGGGATTCAAGTGTGGGGTTGAGGCCTGGGAACTCTTCCAACCTGCCCCATCCCAAGCTCTCCAGGCTGGTGACCCGGGACTGTACCTCTGACATCTGCAGGCCCTGCGTGCTCTCTGGATTGCGGGAATGCAAGTGTACTGACATTCTCAGATTGAGGGGTCGATTCTTTGTGTTCTTTTCAAGTCCTAGAGGCTTCAGCGAGGCGTATTTTGTCACCGGGCTTGCATCATTCATTCATTCTTTCAAATTGTTATTCATGAGTGAATGAACCTGTATTTTGAGTAACCAAGGCCACAGGAGTGCTAGTTTTACTATATTCATATACTCCCAGTAAATTGCGGGCTACTCAAAGGCAAGGACTGGGTGTCATTGTTTCCTCAGCACTTAGCACAGTGTTTGGCACCTGATGGGCAGATATACTTTTTGAGTGAATGAATGACGTTATTCTTATTGCTCCCTCATCCACATACTTAAGCTTTCCTTTTTAAAAAAAATCTCCAGGAACCCCACCCTTATACATCTTAATAAACTGATTCTCATTGGCAGTTTAGCTAAAACTCTATCAGTCTTTGATTATTATCATAAATAGAGTTGAAATTAATACTAAAACTGTGATTAAGTCACCTTAGGTTTTACTGTAAAGTTTAGCATAATCCACTTACTGTATAATGGAATATTTTGGTAGCATGAGGTTTCGATCTTAATATAAACTATTTAAAAAAAATTTTGGAATAGGCTATACAAGCAAATAACACAAAATTCAAAAGGTACAAGAAGGAATTCGGTAAAATGTTGACTTTCTTCCACTCCTGTTCCATAGCCATTTAGTTTTCCTTCCCAGAGGCAACTTCTCATACTTGTTTTTTATGTATTCTTCCAGAGACATTCTGTATATATCCACCATATATATTTATAAATACCTGAATTAAAGAAAAATAGAAGTGGTAATATACTATACACACTGTTCTGGTCCTTCCTTTTTTTTTCATGTAGTATATCTTGGAGATCATTCCATATAAATACGTGTAGAACTGCCTCTTTTTTTTGGCTGCCACAAGGCATGTGGGATCTTAGTTCCCCAACCAGGGATTGAATGGGCCCTCCCTGCATTGGAAGCTCAGAGTCTTAACCACTGGACTGCCAGGGAAGTCCCTGTACCTCATGTTTTAAATGGTTAAAATAGAATTCCGTTCAATGCATGTACCATAATTTATGAAAATTAGGATTTAAGGAACATTAGCATAACAACATGAGCTTTAATGTTTGTTCTGGGTCATGCAATATGCTAAGTGCTTATCTTGTTTAATTCCCGTTATCCTCATTTTGGGGATGAGGAACCCAAGGTTGCAGAAGTTATTTGGCTAGTTAAGTGGCAGAATTTTTTTTTTTTTTTTTTTTTTGCGGTACGCGGGCCTCTCACTGTTGTGGCCTTTCCCGTTGCGGAGCACAGGCTCCGGATGCGCAGGCTCAGCGGCCATGGCTCACGGGCCCAGCCGCTCCGCAGCATGTGGGATCTTCCGGGACCGGGGCACGAACCCGTGTCCCCTGCATCGGCAGGCGGACTCTCAACCACTGCGCCACCAGGGAAGCCCCAGAATTTGTTTTGAATGTGGACATTTGATGAAAATGCAGTTAGAGGTCAATTTAATTGTAACTAAAGTTGCTCCTTCCCCCTCTTTAAGTAAAAGAAAAAATTAAGTTGAAACGTTATTCAGTATTTAGAGTCTGATTTAAGTTTGTTTTCTATCGTTTTCTTGATGTTTTGGGGGGGTATTTACTGTTGACATTTGTTTTATCTCCTTTTTTTCATCTTTTCAAGCCTACTGTTTACTGCAGTGTAATGTGAGGGAAGCACATTACACTTAATGTTAAACAAAAGAAGGAAGTAGATAAAGGAAAGGAATGAGGGGAAAGGAAGAGCATGTTCTTTGTTTTTGTGCTTCATTTCTTTCTTTCATTTTTTTTCCCTTAATTAATTTATTTATTTGGCTGCATGGGGTCTTGGTTGCAGCATGCAGGATCTAGTTCCTTGAGCAGGGATTGAACCCGGGCCCCCTGCATTGGGAATGCAGAGTCTTAACCACTGGACCACCAGGGAAGTCCCCATCTAAGCTTTAATGCCAGCCTTGGCTCTAAGACATTTTGGTAACTGGAAATGTGAAAACTTTAGGGGTCCTAAAATGGTGTTCTTTCATATCACCTAACTTTAAATTCCTTAGGAAGTACAACTTATGAATTCCATTTTGCAATATATGTATTTCCATTAGTCAGATTATTAAACAATTGAAAGTATCAATAAAATTTGGTATCTTAAATAATTTAAGTATATATGTCAATTTTGATATTACTGCTTGTTTTCTTTTAGGTCTAAGTGTATCTTCATTTAATGTAACAGTTAGTCAGTCTCCAGATAGTTATGGGGAAACATTTTATTAGAAATCAGAGTGGTCATGGTGTGGGTAGAAAATGCCTCGAGATTGCTAATTCAGTTGAAGTCTTGTATTAAATGCATGGAGGGGGAAGTGAATGAAATTGGCTGCCAGGCCTTGAATAGCTTACAGTCTTGGGAGATGGAATTACAAGAGCTAATGTTTATTGAGCCCTTTCTGTGTTCCAGGCAGTCTGCTAGCCGTTTCTTTCTCTCATAATTTTATCTTCATAAAAACTCTATTATAAAG
The DNA here is from genome assembly GCF_964270905.1 of Leucopleurus acutus. Lineage (NCBI taxonomy): Eukaryota > Metazoa > Chordata > Mammalia > Artiodactyla > Delphinidae > Leucopleurus > Leucopleurus acutus. Next base: position 50,721,553 of record NC_139157.1, on the reverse strand, counting down.
TTATTTTAAAATTTTTTTTAAAATTTTATTTTTTAATGTTTCTTTTAAAAAATTTTATATTGGAGTATAATTGATTTACATTGTTGTGTTAGTTTCAGGTGAAACTGAATCACTTTAGTGATTCAGTAAAGTGATTCAGTTATACATGTACATATATCCATTCTTTTTAAGATTCTTTCCCTATATAGGTTATTACAGAGTATTGAGTAGAGTTCCCTGTGCTATCTATAAAGGTATTGTCATCTCTATTTTATAAATGACTAAACAGGCATGGCTACTCAAGTGGTATTTGAGCCCAGGCATTTTCCCTCCGGAAGCACAAACTTAACCAACCACTGTGTTCTACTAGCTCTTTACCATGACAATGAACATTAACACCACCATGATCTAGGCCCATCTGAAGTGTTGTAGGACTACAGAGGAGAAAGCAGCTCTGCTTGGAGAGGGGAGGGCTTTTTAGCAAAAGTGTGGAAGTGAGCTGCACCTGGCCCTTATTGGTGTATGTATAGTCCCTCAGGGGGAGCAGCTAGAGATGAAGCTTGGCACGTGGGCTGGATTCTGGTTAGAAGAGTCCTGTATAGTATGCAAAGATATGTAGGCTCAGGGGGATACTGCTGAAGATTTCTTAAGAAGAGAAGTGATCAGGTCCATTTTAGCATGATTATCCCTGTGGCTACCTGAAAAACAGGTCAGGAATACCTGGATGGGGGAATATTGGAAGCTTGGTGATTATTTAGGAGGAAGTTGTAGTAGTTTAGGGAGAGTGATTTAGGCCCTGAATTACTGCTGTGGTAAAGATGGAGAGCAGGGCAGCAAAGGAGGGAATTCAGAGACCCTGCTTTGGTAAATTGACAGGATCTGGGGGAGACGAGGAAAGAGAGGAGTTAAGGTCAATTTGGGTTTCCTAGTTTGGGTAATTTAATGGCATCAAATTCCGTCTATCAAAGGAAACTTTTCATTTGTTTAGACAAATGAAAAGTAAGGCCAGAGGCATTTTAGGGAGAGGTTCCATTTTGGATATGTTAAAGTTGAGGTGTTAGTGATAATTCCAGGTAAACAAGTCTAAGTAGTTGTAGGAAATATGGGATCTGAGTCTAAGAAAGGAAATATGAGGTGTTGAGAGCCATGAGAATGGAAGAACTAGCCTTGAAATATTTGTAGAATGAAAAGGAGAAAAGGCTAGGGATGAGTTCTTGAGGAAAAGTGATGTTTTATGAGCAGAAGGTGACCTCATCAGAGAGCAGTTAGAGAGGTCATAGGGGAAATTGGAGAGAAGCCAAGGAAGAGAACGCTTCTAAGTTTTCTAAAACTTAAAATCAGCGTATCTATTTTACTTAAGCTAGCCTTAGAAATTAAGTTTCTTTCTTTCTGTTTTTTTTTCTTACTTTTTGGCCACACCGCGTGGCATGTGGGGTCTTAGTTCCCAGACCAGGGATGGAACTTGCACCCCCTGCAGTGGAAGCGTGGAGTCTTAACTGCTGGACCACCAAGGAAGTCCCAGAAATTAAGTTTATTTCATAGAGGCAAGGTAATATGACAGTCACACCTTGTGATTTCTTATCATTGTAGTGTCCTTCTGTATCTCAGTGTTATATTTTTAGATGTGTATATTAACTGAAGATTCGTATTTACCTTTAGTCACAATCTCTTCTTTAGTACATGTACATTGGAGATCTTGATTAGGTATTAATGTGAGTAGAACTCAGCCATATGAATTGGTATTATTTATTGGCTGTATAGATTAGTGGTTAAGAAAATGGATTTGGACTTTTATTACCCAGTTAGATGAACACCCTGTGTGAAACTTCATGTTTCTTGGATTTCCGTTAATGTTTATTATTATATTAGAAAAGAAGGTTCATGCCTGCTCCTGAGACTATTAACTTCATGTTAATGGTTTCTTTCAGTCAGTTTTTTTTTTTAAGCATAGCACAACTTATTACATGGCATAGCTAGTGCTCAGATGTAGTTCTGGGGTGGAGGGTGGGCAGATGAAATAGGGTGGGTTCAAGAGTAGAACCCATTAGAAAGGAACTTTAGAAGTCCAGAGATGGATTATTGATCTACTGTAGATTTGCACTGTGTTATACCTCAAGAGCTTCATTCTGTTTGTTTAAGTAAATGGTGAATATTTAAATGGGTTTAACTATTTTTAAAAAATTAACTTTTTTTTTGGCTGCGTCGGGTCTTAGTTGCGCCAAGTGGGCTTCTTTCTATTTGCGGCGTGCGGGCTTAGCTGCCCTGCAGCATGTGGGATCTTAGTTGCCCGACCAGGCATCTAACCGGTGTCCCCTGAATTGCAAGATGGATTCTTAACCACTTAAATCCTGGTTTTACCTATTTTGGATTTGTCTTTTCACAAAAGTACCACAGAAATAATAGATGTCAAGGGCCCAGTGCAATAATACGCTCTATAAATTCTGACAGAAGGTCATGTAGCCTCAGCTTGACTATATCTAATACTGTTTCCCTAGGCCACTCATATTTTTTTCTTGCTTGTGACTAAGATTTGTTCTAATTTCTCTTTTAAGAGCCTTTTGAATATGTCTGTTCTTCCTGCTGTGTTTTGTCTTCCTTCCCTAAGGTCCTCTGTTGAGGTCCCATTTTTATGTGTACCCTGCTGGAGGTACCTCATACTTTAATCTCCAAAATCTTTTTTCATAACCTTCTTTCACTGTCCTACTTGTCCTTCTTATTTCTTCTCTCCGTTCAGCTCATCCTAGAAGATACTTTTCAACACATTATCTATCCATATTCTTGACCAGGTGTGTCAGTTTTCAACAATTTTTAAAGCCTGAACATGCAGTTCTTAGTGTAGTTACTTCAAAGCTTCATAATGCAATTTATATCTTAAATGTAATTCCTGTAGATTCCATTTAAAAATTCTTATTTATATATTTGTGTAAAAAAATTTAAAATAAATGAACATAACAAATAGACATTATTTTTCTTTATTGTTTGAAAGAAAATAGACCCCTTAGGTCTCATTATTAAATAGTGTTTGAAAAGGGTGAATATTAAGGAGTTACTCAGTATGCTAGGCCATGCCTATAATTACTTCAGAATAGCTTTATTCAGATTTTTAGGCAGTATTTTACTGATTTGTTGTGAAATTTAAGTACTGTTTTTTTTCTTTTGTAAAGTTACACACATTGGCACATTTAAGATTAGCTTCGAAAGGAAAAGAATGATAACTGGCAAGCATTTAGTTTTAATTTTCATAATTTTTCTATTTAAATCAAAAGCACCCTTTTAAAGCCCCTAAATCATCCTTTTATAAATAAAGTAAATGCATTCCCTGATGATGGCTTATGTTGTTTTTTTAAAGAAAGAGTTTAATTAAGATTTGATTTTCTTCTATTCTGCACTTTGTTTATTCATCACTGAATCAAACATAGGTGTTTAATGTCACTGGTAAATCTGACTTTTTGGGTCATTGATGACCATTGCAGTTTTCGAAAAAAGCAGCTATTTCTCTTTGGGGTATGAATAGAACATAATAGAGCATAAACGGGCTGCCTGTGACCTTAGCATGGGCTTCTGTCATTGTAGGAGAACATTTCTGGTCAGTGGCCACTGTTTACAGTTTGTTAAAATCAACACAAATGTACAAAACACTCATGAATAATTGTGAACACAGTATTTGAATGGATGTTTAATAAATATGCATTAAAAATATAATTACAGTAATGAAGTTACAGCTGAAATTTTAATCCGGCCCTTTAGAAATATTAAACGTGCTTTTCCTGATTGTGCATTTTTCGCACAGCAGTTGGGTAAACATTTTAAACTGGAAATCTAAATTCCGTATATAGTTTTGATTTCATTTAACTAAGCGTGTGTTCTTTTTTGGCAACAATCTTCTTTCTCTTTGTGAAGAAGTGAAGCTCATTTTATTCCATAACTGTTATTACTTAGAAGAATTTTGATCAGTTCTGTCATAGGACTAATGAACATATGGGATACCAGATGAATAATAAAATGTGACCTGGAAAGACTAGATTGTGATTCTGGTTTCATCCTATGGTACTGGATCAATCATTTAATTTGGTATTTCTTTTTTCTCATCTGTAGAATGGGATTAGTCATCCTAACTCTGCCTTCCTCACATGTCATCTATGAGGCTCAGATAAGTTATTATATAATAGGAGAAAGTCCTTTGAAAATTATAAGAAATGTTATATAAATGTAGGGCTATGCTGGGAGTAATTGAAATATTAATATTGAAATGCTAGAGGTGGTGGATTCCAGTCAGTGAATAGGAATGGGATGAACTCAACTCTATGTATAATTACTAAAACCATTTTGATTTTTGGGGAGACTAACTTATATTAACAATGGCAAAGGGCTCAGTCTGACTTCAGTGCTTTGAATTCCAGAAAACGAAGTTTTGATTTTTCTAAGATTGTGCAGAGGGCCTCTATAGATAACCAGGGATGGTTATTGTTATCCTGGACTTAACTACTTTCCTCTGGATATTCTGAATATCTAGAGGGTCTTAGAAAATATGAGCTACTGCTTTCGTCATGGTGTTTCAAAGAAGGCTATTGAAATTTGATTTATAGTATGCAGGTAAGTCACTAAGGTAAATTATCTTAATTTAGTAAGATACTGCTTATGAATACTGTTTTCAAAGGAACTCAAGTTGTTAATTATTTGCTGTGCAGCAAGATACGAAGATAACATTTCATGGGATCATAGAATAATAGAGCTGAAGAGGACCTCTGGGTTATGTAGTTAAATGTCAGGTGGGAAGGTAGTTTCTGCCTTTATTGTTTCTTTTTGAGGCATGCTGTTCATTTTTATATAGCCCTAATTGCTAGAAAATTCTTTAAGTAGAATTCTTCAAGTAGAGCTTTTCTGTAACTTCTCCTCATTCATCTTGACTCTTTCCCCAGGCACAACTTATATAACTCTAGTTCTCGTGCGCTTATGACAGTTTTTTAAGTATATCTTATTCATTTATATAATCATTTATTCATTTATCATATTATTGGTTGCCTCCTTGTCCCAATTCCATTTGACAACCTTTAAAACATTAAAGACATATTTCTCCCATTCATCCGTTCATTCATTCCCCAAATATTTCTTGGTGCCATCTGTATGCTAGACACAGAGTGCTGGGATGTTGTTACTCTCTCCTCAATGTCAACTGTCTCTTGTCTTATCAGTTAAATCTTATGACACGGTTTCTAGATCCTTGAACTACTTCCCTTCTTGAGATTACAGTCTGCTTTCTGAATGTCACTCTGAAAATGTGGCCCACATATCTCAATATATTCCTTTGGACATGTCTGGCCAGAGCACTATTTTAGGTTACCTTTTCTGTGTCCTGTTGCATTAAGTTGGTGGCCAGGTCATATTCATGTCTCACCTTAAGACTCCTAGGGCTATTATAAGACAGGTCTCTTTTGTTTATATTTGATTAGTTATTTTTTCTATTAAAAATAAATTATTTTTATTATAAAAATACTATATGTGCATAGTAGAAAATACAGGAAAGATAATTACTGTTAACTTCATTTTTATTTTTTAAGCATACTTATTAAAGTATAAGATTCATTTAGTAAAGTACGCAAGTGGTAAGTGTAAAGCCTACTGAATTTTCATAAAGAGGATAGATTTGTGTAAATACAACCTAAATCAAGAAATAGAACATTTGTAGTACCCAGAGGCTCCCATTGTGCACCCTCCAAATCACTAGCTTTTTACTCCCAATGGCAATCAACATCCTGATTTATGTTACTATTGATTTATCCTTTCATGTCTTCTTTTTTCTTTTTTTTAAAAAATTAATTAGTTAATTTATTTTTGGCTGCGTTGGGTCTTCGTTGCTGCACACAGGCTTTCTCTAGTTGTGGTGAGTGGAGATTACTCTTTGTTGCGGTACGCGGTCTTCTCATTGCGGTGGCTTATCTTGTTGCAAAGCACAGGCTCTAGGTGCACGGGCTTCAGTAGTTGTGGCATGTGGGCTCAGTAGTTGTGGCTTGCGGGCTCTAGAGTACAGGCTCAGTAGTTGTGGTGCACGGGCTTAGTTGCTCCGTTATCCTTTCATCTCTTGATGGACACTTAAGTTGTTTTCATGTCGTGGCTATTTAAATAATGCTGCAATGAACATGGGGGTGCAGATACTTTTTTGAGATAGTGATTTTGTTTCCTTCAGATAAATACTCATAGGTGAAATTGTTGGATTCTATTTCTTAATGAATTATGCCAGATTTATAGATTGCAAATATATTCTGTCATTCTGTGTGTTGTATTTTCACCTTCTTGATAATGTCCCTTTTTTAAAAAAAAATTTATTTATTTGGCTGTACCAAGTCTTAGTTGCAGCATGAGGGCTCCTAGTTGCAGCATGTGGGATCTAGTTCCCTAACTGGGGATTGAACCTAGGCCCCCTGCATTGGGAGCATGGAGTCTTAACTATTGGACCACTAGGGAAGTCCCAATAATGTCCTTTGATATACAAAAGTTTTAATTTTGATGAAGTCCAATTTATTTTTTCTTTGGCTGCTTTTGGTGTCATAGCTAAGAAATCATTGCCTAATCCAAGGTCATGAAGATTTACAATTATGCTTTCTTCTAAGCATTTTAAAGTTTTAGCTCTTACAGTTATGTTTTTGATCCATTCCTACTGGGGTTTAATTGGGAGTCCTTAAGTCTGAGTTTCACAGGCGATTGTGATGTCCAGACAGGATTGGATTTAGAAAGTCCACACCTATTAAGAGAGATCAGGGATTGGCAACCTTTTTCTGTAAACATTCAGATAATACTTTTGTCCTTGCCTGCCATGGTCTCTGTTACAACTTTAGCTGACCCTCCATATTTGTGAGTTTGGCATCCGCGGATACAGCGGGCCAACTATTCATTGTACTGCACCATTTTATATAAGGGACTTGAGCATTTGTGGATTTTGGTATATGCAGGAGGCCCTGGAACCAATCCCCTGCAGATACTGAGGGACAACTATACTGAACTCTGGTGTTGTAGTGTGTAAATAGCCAGAGATAGTAGACTAATGTGCATGGTCAATTTGGCCTGCAGGCTGCTATAGTTTGCAGACCACTGGACTAGGTAAATATTCATGTACACTTTATTTTTTTGGTTTGAAATTTTTTATATATTTACATTTTAAAACCATCTGGAAAGTATTTTGGTATGCAGTATGAGGGGATAATCTAAATTAATTTTTCTGTTGTCTTCCAGTTGTCCAGATGTCACTTGTTGAATGATCTCTTGGCTCCCATTGCTTAATTCATTGATTCAACAAATATTTATTGTGTGCCCATCATATGCCAGGCATTGTAGGTGCTAGGTATACAGTGAATTAAATAGGCATGGTACCTTCCCTCTTGTGGCTTGCAGCCTAGTTGAGAGAGACAGACATAAAATAAATAACAAATAGATAATTACAAGTTGGGTGATAAAAGAAAAGAACAGTGATAATATTTGGTATGCCTCCCTCTTTTATTATATATTAAATTATTCCCTGAAGACTTCCTTTTAGAATATCTATTCTATTCATTGACCTTTTGCTCATAGTGTTTTATATTTATTTTCTCATCTGGTAGTCAAGATCCCCCTCATTACTTTGCATCTTCATGATTTTCTAAGGATTTTGGATTTGGATTTTGGTGGAACTGTATTTAATCTGCAAATTAATTTGTGAAGAACTGACAATGTTACAGCGTTGTGCATTTCTTTTCAATAACACTGTGTCCAGTCTCCCAAATTTTCATTTATGCCTTTGAGAAAGATTTTAGTTTTCTTCACATAGATCTTACAAATTGATCGTTACTATGACTCTTCTTTATTCTAGACTTTTTATCTTAATTGTAAATGCGATCCGTTTTTTTTTTTCTATTGTATTTCCAACAGGTCATTGCTAATATGTCAGAAAGATAAAGCCATTAAAATGTTTTCCGGTATTCTCCTTTGCTTAAGAGGGGGTATAATTAAGCCACTGAGTTCTTTAAAATTCATAAGTGGCTTCCTGGAAACTTCAGGATTAAATTCAAACTGCTTATCGTTGTAAGGCCCTGTGTCACCTGGTTCCTTTATATTTTTCTAGTAGCCCAACTCTTGCTCCCTCTGCCTTTCACTTTATATCTCAATACTGAACTTGTTTCATTTTCTTCAGTGTACTATCCTCTCATATTTTAGAGCCTTCTCCCAGCTTAATGCATTTCCTTCCCTTCCTTCCATTTTTCCCTGGCTAACTCCTGTTTGTCCTTTTGCTCTCAATTGAAACATCATTTCCTCTGAGTACCCTTATCTCCTTAAGCTAGGTTACTAGCTTTGGCTCTGTGATCTCATAGCATCCTCCTCTTCCCTTTACTTCATACCACACTTTGTTAAAGTTGTTTATCCACTTGTTTATATCTCCCCCAGTGCCCTGTTGATATTTTGAGTGCAGTTACAGTGTCTGTCTAGCTAGCTGTGTTTGAAGTTTTTAGTACAGAGCTTTACACTCTATAGCTGCTTTATAATTTGTGGAATTAGTTGTTGCTTATTCAGTTTTTCTATTTAATAGGTTTTCAAATGATTCTTTTCAGTATAATTAAGTTTTTGAACCCAATTGCACCTGTTGGTACTTTTATCCCATTGTGTAGCACGGCAACATCATCTTGACTGTGATACAGCACTGATTTGTCTCCTAACTTTGTGTCATCTTTGTATTTGAGGGCTAGGTCTTCATTTAATGCCAGATTTTGTTCTCAAAGCTCAAAAAGGTGTACATAAATCTAGTTAGTCAAAATTCTTAAAAGCCAGCTATGTGAAATGTAAGGGCTTTTAGATTTATATGGAAAGGAATTTCTTTCCTCTAACACTTCAACTTTGGGCTTTTAGTAAAAAAGCTGCTGACTCACAGACATAGAAAACAAACTTACGGTTACCAAAGGGGAAAGGCGGGAGGAGGGATAAATCAGGAGTTTGGGATTAACAGATACACACTACTATATATAAAATAAACAACAAGGACCTACTATATAGCACAGGGAACTGTATTCAATATCTTGTAATAGCCTATAATGGAAAAGAGTCTGAAAAAAGAATATGTATATGTATAACTGAATCACTTTGCTGTACAGATGAAACTAACACAGCATTGTAAATCAACTATATTTCAATTAAAAAAAAAATCTGCTGCTGCTGCTGCTGCTACCGGGTTTTACAAGAGTGCCGTTTATTAGCAGAGGCAGGTTGAGCCCAGAGTGCAGGTAGGGCAGAGCTCTAGCTGGGCCTGAGTAGGATGGAGACCCAGGAGGGGTGGATTGTTGTTTGCTCCAGGAGGCTTGAGTACTTCAAATTAGAGGGAGGTTTGTGTTTTTTCTGTTGCCTGGCTATGATAAATGGGAGCACAATCCTCACTTGTCTGTAGTGTTATGGTGATTTTAATGAGGGCAATATCCTGGTGGTAGTTTGGGGTCACTTAGCTTTAGATCCTATCTTGCCTATTCACTTAAATTTTCTAACATTTTGTGGTGTTTTAGTTTCCTCATTTGTAAGAAATAACAATATCTACCTTAGATTTTTTTGGAGAAGATAATATATAGAATACCTTTCAGAATTCTATCACTCATAAATTTTCAAATGAATCCAAGGTCTGTAAAGAAAACCTTAAGCTGTTAAATGAACCTAAAGCATATAACTTTTCTGGGTTACATGGATACCTCTTGTAATCTGTTAGTTTTGTATAACATCCTTAATTCTACTGAAGTAAACACATGTAATGCCTTGAAGTAGTCAAGACTCATCACAAATTGTATTGAATATTTCTGAACATACAACCGTCTGGGAAGGAATAATGCAAAAAGATAGTTTTCTTTACCTTGAAAACTCTTTAAATTTGTATGGTCATGTGTTATCTTGTGTATCTTCAATTCTTTCCTTTAATCATAGGATACTTTTGAGCTGAGAAATCTTTACAGAATGTTTTTGAGCTGAACCCCACTTTACTGACAAGTTGTATGCAAAACTTCTGCACATTAAACTACATCTCTACTGATTTTGAGTATGAAGTTGGAGATGGATTCTCAAAAAATATTTAACCTCAGGTATTAAAACAAAAAAACCTTAAGGGTGAAGCAAACCTTTAAAATAACATTTCTGAAAGGAAAATGCTTACTTTTTGTTGAAATAGTCTGGTCCACCATTTTGCTTAAGTCTCTAAAGAATATCTCTAAGACTTTCTTAACTATCTACCTTTGTGTAGAATTTGAAATTCCATTCCAATTTAAAGCACCAAAGAACACAGAGACCACACATCCCCTTTGTTGTTATTTCTCAGCTCTACGGAGACAGTGTCAACACAGTTAAGCTTTATGACATATGTTTTAGTCAGGGTTCTCCAGAGAGACAGAACCAATAAGATGTATATACATTTAGAAAGAGATTTATTATAAGGAATCAGCTCATGCAGTTATGGAGGTTGACAAGTCCCAAGATCTACAGTCAGCAAGCTGGAGACCCAGAGACCCAGGAGAGTTGGTAGTGTAATTCCAGTCTGAGTCCGAAGGCCTGAGAACCAGGAGAGCCCATAGTGTAGTTGTAGTCCAAAGACTGGCAGGCTTAAGACCCATGAAGAACTGATGTTTCAGTTTGAGTCCAAAGGCAGGAGACAACCGATGTTCCAGCTTAAAGGCAGTCAGGCGGAAGGAGTTCCCTCTTTCTAAGGGGAAGGTCAGCCTTTTGTTCTGTTCAGGGCTTCAAGTAATTGGATGAGGCCCACCCACATAAGGGAGAACAGTCTACTCAGTCTTCTGTTTCAGGTGTTAACCTCATCAGAAACACCCTCACAGACACATCCAGAATAATGTTTGACTAAATGTATAGGTGCTCTATGGCCCAGTCAAGTTGCCAAATAAAATTAACTATCACAACATATGTCAAGATTATTGTTGTCCTCAGTGTGTGAGCAGCATTTCCCCTCATGTTCTTAAGGTGCTTGCAGCAGTCCAGCTATCTTAATTTCACAGGTAAAAGTACAAAGGCAGGAAGGAATGAGTTTCTGTCCTGGTCTCCTTTTGAAGAGTATCAGGAGAAACTTTGGCTGAAGCTGACTTCCTCTTAGGCATCATTGGCTAGGATGGTGATCATGTGCCCAAGCTGCCATGATCCAGAGTCAAAATGGTGGAGTCAGGAGATAAATCTGGAGGGTATGACTCCAGAGCCCATGCTGCTTCCACTATAACATGCTGCCTCCCTGCTGGACCTGTAGGTACAAATGCTGGCTCTGCCACTACCTAGCTATGGGAACATGGACAGATTACTTACTTAGTCCCTCTGTGCCTTAGTGTCTTCACCTTTAAGGTAGGAATATGTTAGTACCTACATCATAGGGTGGTTGTGAAGATTAAATGAATGAAGGTATGTAAAGTACTTAGAAAAGTACCTGGCACTTAGTGAGTACCCACTAAAGGTTAGCAATTGTTGCTGCTGTTGTTATTAACTATATGATCTTGGTCAGTTTACTTAACCTGCAACTTGCAGTGCTAACTCTCTGGTCCAAATCATAGACATCTCTGAACTGTACTATTGTTAATAGTTTCCTAACTAGTCTCTCTGCTTCCACTTAAAAAAAAAATTACATATATATGTATAATAGTTTTATTGAATACCATACAATATAAAAATACATACATATATAAAAATATATGTATATTATATATAATATATAATAGCATTATTGAATATCATACTATTCCTCCGTTTCTGCTTTCCTTTTGAATTTCTATTATCTTATTTTCTGCAAACGGATTAATCTTTTAAAAAACAAATTGTGACACACCCCTGATCAAAACCTTCTACTTGATCTTAATGCTATCACATTCACACTATTTACCGTGGCTTACAAGACCGTACATGATCTGGTCCTTCCTCTCCTTTACAACTTCACCTTGTAACATACTCCACCTTGTTCATTTAAATCAGCCACGTAGACTTTCTTTTCTTTCTTTGAAAATGTGAAGCTTATTTCCATTTTCACTTTAGGGTTTTTGCCAGAGCTCTTCGCTCTGCCTGGGAAGTTCTCCCAGATCTTCCTCAGGGCTGACTCCTTTGGGCATTCAGGTATCAACTTATGTCACTTCCACAGGGAAGCTTTTCCTCATAATCTATAGGAGTCCTCAATCATTCCCTAGCATAGTGCTTCTCAGTCTTCAGTGTGCATATGAAACACCTATGTGTTTTGTTAAAAATGCAAATTTTGATTCAGACCCCTAGGGTAGGGCCTGAGATTCTGTACTTCTGTTGAGCTCCCTGGGGACGCCATGCTGTTGGTCAGAGGTCCTAGGATATCACTCTGTTTTATTTTCACCAGCATACTGATTATTATGTGATCTGTTGTTGCTCTTTAATTTTTTGTCTCTCTTCCCCTTGACTGGAGGGAAGGCTCCATAAGGAAAGAAATTTGTTTTTAATTGTTGTTTCACCAGTGGCATGAATAGTGCCTGAGCTATAGTTGGTTCTCAAGAAACCTGGGTGAATGAATCAATGAATAGATTTATCCATGGATTTTTTTTTTAATTATCATTTTTTTAACATCTTTATTGGAGTATAATTGCTTCACAATGGTGTGTTAGTTTCTGCTTTACAACAAAGTGAATCAGCCATATGCATACATATATCCCCATATCTCCTCCCTCTTGCATCTCCCTCCCACCCTCCTTATCCCATCCCTCTAGGTGGTCACAAAGCACCACACGGAGCTGATCTCCCTGTGCTATTCGGCTGCTTCCCACTAGCTATCTGTTTTACATTTGGTAGTGTATATAAGTCCATATCCATGGATTTTTAAGTTATTTGTATAATAGGATTATTGTGAGGAGTAAAACAAGTAATTATGTTAAGTTACTTAACCTAGTCCCTGGCACACAGTAGGTGCTCAATAAATGTGAGCTGCTATTATTAGAATTTCCTTCTAAAACTGTTTTGACAATTATTTTTAAAACAGTGGTTCTTAATCAGTTTTTGTTCACTTGTTTGAAAATCTGAAGGAATCTGTAGTATATTTAGAGATCTTACCTCAGAAGAAATGCAAAAACATACACACACACAATTTTCTTTTAATTTCAGAGGGCTCTCAGACCATCCCCCCCTTCCCTGCCAGTTGACTTGTCATGGACCCCAAGTCAAGACCTTGTTTAAAAAAAAACAACCTACGTGTATATAACAATTCTTGTTAGGGCTGTTAGTGACAATTCGCCTTCTTCTAATTTCTTTTATAATTGTTGCTGTTGAATTGCCTCTTCTTTCTGTGTTATAGGTTACCATGTGCCATTTAGAAGAGCATAAATGTGGTTTATTATATTACTTATTATTTTTTAAAAAATATTTATTTATTTATTTGGCTGTGCCGGGTCTTAGCTGTGGCAGCCGGGATCTTCGTTGCGGCATGTGGGATCTTTTAGTTGTGGCATGCAGGATCTTAGCTGCAGCATGCGGGATCTAGTTCCCTGAATAGGGATCGAACCTGGGCCCCCTGCATTGGGAGCAAGGAGTCTTAACTACTGGACCACCAGAGAAGTCCCTGTTATATTACTTATTAATGCCATGAGATTGTTTAAGTGGAACATATTAGCATAGACTGTAATACTGCAGAACTTCAGAAGAATTTTTTTGTTCTAAACCTCTGTCTTCAGATGAAAACTTAAATATTGGGGGAAATCGCTTCTTCCCCTGCCGATAGCACCCCCACAAACAGACAAACATGGCGTATATCCCTGAAACTTGCCAAACTAACTGTAAGAAGCATGCCAAGCATTAAACCCACAGAGTGACACAGGACAAGAAGGGCAAGGACTCTCTGAATGCCCAGGGAAAGCGGTCTTATGACAGGAAGCAGACTAAGCTGCTTTTCTGGAAAAAAGGCTAAAACTGCAAATGGAGATTGTGCTGAGGCTTGAATGCATTGAGCCTAGAAAGTGCTGCAGAGTTAGAGAGTGCTGACTGTTAAGACCAGCAAGCATTTTGAACTGGGAGGAGATAAGAGAAAGGGCTAAGTACTCCAGTTCTAAACTTCATATTTTGTTTTATTGTGAAGACAATAAAATCTGGAGGTTATGTTCACTTCAAAAAAAAGTTGAAGCAGGGGGAATTGAAGTAATAAATACACTCAGAGCCTGGGGAAACTCATTTATTTTCCTTGGGGAGAAAAATTGAAGTAATTGTTAAAATATTATCTAGAAAGTTATAATAGATTATTCAGATGCTAAGACATCATGATATTGAGTAAATCTTATAACAAGTGGGCTGTGGAGTATAGTGGGATCTTCCTTAAACTTCGTTTAGGAGAAAGTAGTGAAATAAGGTACAAAATTGAGGTATTAGAACAGCGCAGACTTTTTGTGCCTCTAAAATCTTACATTTATGTTTGTAGATTAGTTTGTGGATCTTCAGAATGGCATTTTCCCACTGTCCATTTGGAGTACAATAAGACAAATTAATACAAATCAAAATAATATGGCAGCAGCATCACATAATTTGTGTACACTGATGCAGTAACAGATTTAATTTAGTGCAGCTTTTGAGAAGTCTTTTGTGATTCAATTTATACAGCTGCTGTCCAGGCCTAAGCTGGCCAATCTCTCAGCCTTGAGTGTCTTGCCTGACTGATTCTCTCTTTCTTTTTCTTTTTAAAAAGACTGATAATTTTTAGAGCAGTTTAGGTTCACAGCAAAATTCAGAGGAATGTTACAGAGATTTCCCATATACCTCCTGCCCCCCACATGTCCCCTGTTATCAATACTCCCCAGTTATCAACATCCCATACCAGAGAGGTACATTTGTTACAGTCGATGAACCTACATTGACACAGCATCATCATCCAAAGTCCATAGTTTACAATGGGGTTCTTGGTGTAGTACATTCTACGAATATGGACAAACGTACAATGACACATATGCACATTATAGTATATTTTAGGGTATTTTCACTACCCTAAAAACCCTCTGTGCTCTGCCTATTCACATCTTCTTCCTACCTACCCCCTCCCTTTGTTTACTACTGATCTTTTTACTGTCAATAGTTTTGCCTTTTCCATAATGTCATATCATTAGAATATAGGACCTTACAGTATGTAGCTTTTTCAAATTGGTCTTTCACTTAGTTATGTGCGTTTAAGTTTTTTCCATGTGTTTTCATGGTTTGATAGACTCATTTCTTTTTAGTGCTGAATAATATTCCATTGTCTGGATGTACCAGTTTATTTACCCATTCTCCTACTGAAGGACATCTTTGTTGCTTCCAAGTTTTGACAATTACGAATAAAGCTGCTATAAATATGTGTGTGCAGGTTTTTTTGTGGACATAAATTTCCAGCTTCTTTGGGTAAATACCAAGGATGATGATTGTTGGATTGTATGGTAAGAGTAAGTTTAGTTTTGTAAGAAACCGCCAAACTGTCTTCTAAAGTGGCTGTACCATTTTGCATTCTCCCCAGGAAAGAGAGGTCCTATTGTTCCACATACTGGGCAGCATTTGTCAGTGTTCTGGATTTTGGCCATTCTAATAGGTGTGTAGTGGTATCTCATTTTTTTTTTTCTTTTTTTTGGCCTTGTCACATAGCTTGCATTCCCTGACCAGGGATTGTGAAAGTGCCAAGTCCTAACCGCTGACCACCAGGGAATTCCTTCTCATTGTTCTTTTAATTTGCATTTCCCTGATGACATATGATATGGAGATCTTTTCATATGCTTCTTTGTCATCTGTATATCTTCTTTGGTGTGGTTTCTGTTAAAGTCTTTGGCCCAGTTGTTTTTTTTAAAATTTATTTTATTTTAGTTTTAGTTTTGGCTGCGTTGGGTCTTCGTTGCTGCGTGTGGGCTTTCTTTAGTTGCAGCAAGCAGGGGCTACTCTTCGTTGTGGTGCACGGGCTTCACATTGCAGTGGCTTCTGTTGTTGCGGAGCACGGGCTCTAGGCACATGGGCTTCAGTAGTTGTGGCACGTGGCTGAGTAGTTGTGGCTCGTGGGCTCTAAAGCACAGGTTCAGTAGTTGTCGTGCACGGGCTTAGTTGCTCTGTGGCATGTGGGATCTTCCCAGAGCAGGGCTCGAACCTGTGTCCCCTGCATTGGCAGGCGGATTCTTAACCACTGCACCACCAGGGAAGTCCTGTTTGGCCCAGTTTTTAATCAGATTGTTTATTTTCTTGTTGTGAGTTTTTAGAGTTCTTTGTATATTTTGGATAATAGTCCTTTATGAGATGAGTCTTTTGCAAATATTTTCTCCCAGTCTGTGGTTTGTCTTTTGAGATCATGGCATTGTCTTCTGCAGAACTGAAGTTTTTAATTTAATGAAGTCTAGCTTATCAATGATTTCTTTCATGCATTGTGCCTTTGGTGTTGTATCTAAAAAGTCAAAGCTATACCCAAGCTCGTCTATGTTTCTCCTATGTCTCCTGTATTTCTCCCATGTTATCTTCTAGGAGTTTTACAGTTTTTTCTTTTACATTTAGATCTATGATGCATTTTGAGTTAATTTTTATGTAGGGTTTAAGGTCTGTGTCTAGATTCATTTTTTTTGCATATGGATGTCCAGTTGTCCCAGCATCATTTGTTGAAAAGTCTTATCTTTTCTCCATTGTATTGCCGTTGCTCCTTTGTCAAAGATCAATTGGCTATATTTATGTGGGCCTATTTCTGGACTCTGTTATGTTCCATTGATCTATTTGTCTATTCTTTTGGCAATACCACACTGTCCTGATTATTGTAGCTTTATAGTAGATCTTAAAGTTGAGTAGTGTCAGTCCTCCAATTTTGTTTTTCTCCTTCAGTATTGTGTTGGTTATTCTGAGTCTTTTGCTTCTTCATTTAAACTTGAGAATTATTTTGTCAGTATCCACAAAATAACTTGCTAGAATTTTAATTGAGATGCCTTTGAATCTATAGATCAAGTTAGGAAGAACTGACATTTTGACAATATTGAGTCTTCCTATACGTGAACATGGAATATCTCTCCATTTTTAAGTTCTTTGATTTTGTTCATCAGAGTTTTGTAGTTTTGTTCATATAGATCTTGTACATATTTTGTTAGATTTACACTGAAGTATTTCCTTTTTGGAGGGTGCTAATGTTAATGGTATTGTGTTTTTTTAAAAAAATATTTATTTATTTATTTTGGTTGTGCCAGGTCTTAGTTGCAGCATGCAGGATCCTTTGTTATGGCATGTGGGATCTTTAGTTGTGGCATGCGAGCTCATAGTTGTGGCATGTGGGCTTCTTAGTTGTAGCATGTGGACTTCTTAGTTACGGCATGCAGACTCTTAGTTGCAGCATGTGGACTTCTTAGTTGTGGCATGTGGACTTCTTAGTTATGGCATGTGCACTCTTAGTTGCGGCATGCATGCAGGATCTAGTTGCCCTACAAGGGATCGAACCTGGGCCTCCTGTATTGGGAGCACAGAGAAGTCCTGTGGACCATCAGAGAAGTCCTGGTATTGTGTTTTTAATTTCACATTCCACTTGTTCATTGCAGGCATATATGAAAGCAGTTGACTTTTGTATATTAACCTTGTATCCTTACTATAATTACTTGTTAGTCCCAGGAGTTATTTTATTGATTCTTTTGTATTTTCTGTTTGGATGACCATGTCATTTGGGAACAGACCATTTTATATCTTCCTTCTCAATCTGTATACCTTTTATTGCCTTTTCTTGTCTTATGGATTTATCTAGTACTATGTTGATAAGGAGTGAGGAGAGGGGACATCCTTGCCTTGTTCTTGATCTTAGTGGGAAACATCTAGTTTCTTACCATTAAGTATGATGTTTGCTGTAGGTATTCTTTATCAAGATGAGGAAGTTCCCTCTATTCCTAGTTTACTGAGAGTTTTTATCATGAATGTGTATAAGTTTTTTCAGATGCTTTTTCTGCATTTATTGATCTGATCATGTGATTTTTCTTCTTTAGTCTGTTGATGTGATGGATTACATTAATTCATTTTAAAATGTTGAACCAGGGACTTCCCTGGTGGTCCAGTGGTTAAGACTCCATGCTTCCACTGTAGAGGGCATGGATTCGATCCCTGGTCAGGGAACTAAGATCCTGCATGCCACATGGCACAGCCAAAAAAAAGAAAAGAAAAAAGGTTGAACCAGCCTTGCATTCCTGGGATAATTCTCACTTGTTTATAGTGTGAAATTCTTTTTATACATTGTTGGATTTGATTTGGTAGTATTTTGTTAGGGATTTTTGCATCTATGTTCATGAGAGATATTGGTGTAGTCTTCTTTTCTTGTAATGTCTTTGTCTTATTTTGGTATTAGGGAAATGCTGGCCTCATAGAATGAGTTAGGAAGTATTCCTTCTGCTTCTAATCCTCTGAAAGAGGTTGTAGAGAATTAGTATAATTCTTTAAATGTTTGGTAGAATTCACCAGTGAACCCATCTGTGCCTGATGCTTTCTGTTTTGGAAGACTATTAATTACTGGTTCAGTTTCTTTAATAGATGCAGGCCTATTTAGATTGTCTGTTTCTTCTTGTGTGAATTTTGGCTGATTGTGTCTTTCAAGGAATTTGTCCATTTCACCTAAGTTCTCAAATTTATGGGTTGAGTCGTTCATAGTATTCCTTTATTATCCTTTTAATGTCCATGGGATCTATAGTGATATCCCTCTTTCATTTCTGATATTAGCAATTAGTGTCCTCTCTCCTTTTTCCTTGTTAGCCTGGCTAGAGGCTTATCAATTTTATTGATCTTTTCAAAGAGTCAGTGTTTGGTTTCATTGATTTTCTCTGTTGATTCCCTTTTTTCAATTCCACTGATTTCTGCTCTTATTTCTTTTCTTCTGCTTACTTTGGATTTAATTTTCTTTTTCTAGTTTCTTAAGGTGGAAACTTAGATGATTGATTTTAGATCTTTCTTCTTTCTAATATATACATTCATTGCTATAAATTTCCCTTTAATCACTGCTTTTGCTGCATCCCACAAATTTTGATAAATTGTGCTTCCATTTTCATTTAACTCGAAGGATTTTTATATTTATCTTGAGGTTTCTTCATTGACCCATATGTTATTTAGAAGTGCGTTGTTTCGTCTCTGCATATTTTATTTTATCTTTAAATTAAAAAAACTTTTTTTTGGCTGTGTTGGGTCTTCATTGCCGCGCGTGGGCTTTCTCTAGTTGCGGTGAGCAGGGGCTACTCTTCGTTGAGGTGTGCAGGCTTCTCATTGTGGTGGCTTCTCTTGTTGCGGAGCACGGCCTCTAAGGCGTGCTGGCTTCAGTAGTTGTGGCTTGTGGGCTCTAGAGCGCAGGCTCAGTAGTTGTGGCACACAGACTTAGTTGCTGTGCGGCACGTGGGATCTTCCTGGACCAGGGATCGAACCTGTGTCCCCTGCATTGGCAGGCGGATTCTTAACCACTGTGCCACCAGTGAAGTCCCATAGTTTCTGCATCTTTTAGAATTTTCCATTTATCTTTCTGTTATTGATTTCTAGTTTAATTCCATTGTGGTCTGATGGCAGACATTGTATGATTTCTGTTCTTTTAACTTTGGTAAGGTGTGTTCTGTGGCCCAGAATATGATCTATCTTGGTGAATGTTCTGTGTGAGCTTGAGAATAATGTGTATTGTGCTGTTGTTGGATGAATTATTCTATAGATGTCAAGTTTAGCCAGTTGATTAATGGTGTTGTTGAGTTCAACTAAGTCCTTACTGATTTTCTGCCTACTGGATCTGTCCATTTCTGCTAGAGGGGTACTGAAGTCTCCAACTATGATAGTAGATTCATCTATTTTTCCTTATAGTTCTATCAATTTTTACCTCATGTAGTTTAACTTGATGGTCTGTTGTTAGGTGCATATATATTAACGATTGTTATGTCTTCTTGGAGAATCAACTCTTTTATCTTTATGTAACATCCTTCTGTATATCTGATAACTTTCCTTGCTTTGAAGTCTGGTCTGTCTGAAATTAATATAGCTACTCTTGCTTTCTTTTGATTAGTGTTAGCATGGTGTAATTTTTTCCATCTGTTTTTTAAAAATATCTTTATTGGATTATAATTGCTTTACAATGTTGTGTTAGTTTCTGCTCTATCCATCCATTTACTATTCATATGTATGTGTCTTTGAATTTAAAGTGAGTTTATTTTAGTCAACATGTAATTGAGTCTTGGGTTTTGATCCACTCTGACAATCTTTTAATTGGTTCATTTACACCAATCAATTTCTTTTCAATCTTGGGGGCAGCAGTTTGTCCTGTGTCCTTCCTTCCCTTATGGATCTGAAAAGATACGTTGATTTTTCAGCTTTTTACTTGTTGTTGGGATAGAATGGCGACTTATAAGCTTCTTATATGCAGTACTAGATAACCTATGATTCTCTTTTTATGTCTGCTGATTGCCTGAAGTGATGCCTCATCTTCAGTGTAACTTGGTTTTCCTTTTTGAGAAATGTGAATGAAGTATAAACTACTCAGTAAAGATGTTGGGTTAGTAAAAATAAAAGTGGAAGCAAAGGACTTTAAGCCTCTCCAAAGCCAGATCCCAATAGAAACAATGTACTTTGCCCACAGTCCTGATGGTTCCTATGAATAACTTTAAAAATTAGATATTTTATAACTGTAAACAGGAATATGAAGACTGAGGAATATCTACTGGATTTGGCAACAATAGGCATTGGGTGGGGACTTCCCTGGTAGTCCAGAGGTTAAGAATCTGCCTTCCAATGCAGGGGACACGGGTTCTATCCCTGGTCGAGGAACTAGGATCCCCCATACCACAGGGCAACTAAGCCCGTGCGCCACAGTTAGCTGGTGCACTGCAGCTACAGAACCCACGTGCAGCAACTGCTGAGCCCATGCACTCTGGAGCCCATGTGCTACAACTAGAGAGCCTGTGGGCTCTGGAGCTCACATGCCACAACTAGAGAGAAGCCCACATGCCACAACGAAAGATCCTGCATGCCTCAATGAAGATCCTGCATGCTGCAGCTAAGACCCAACGCAGCCAAAAATAAATAAATAAATAAATAATAAATATTAAAAAAAAAAGGCATTGAATGAACTTGGCAGAAGCCATCTCAGTAGAAGCTTGATTATAGTGGGTTGAGAAATGAGCAGGATGTGAGGGGGCGGCCAGAGAAAGTAAAGGCAACTCTTTCAAGTGGTTTGGCTATGAAGGGAAAGAGGGAGAGCAGGTGTCAAGTCAAGGAGGTTGTTTGTTGCTGTTATTATTTTAAGAGGAGAGGGTTGAGCTGATATGAAAAAAACTAGAAGAGAGTGGAAGGGAGATGATATAGTACAGAGGTGATTAATGAAGAGAATGATATCTCTGAAAATGTACGAAGGGAGGGGATTCAAGAAATATTTAATAAGCACCAATCATGTCATGCACTGTTGCCCTCAAAGAGCATATGTTCTGATGGGGAAAGAAAACAAAAAGGTAAATAAGTATCATATAAGGCATTTAGTATAACTAAATATAGTGGTTCTTTAGATATAAATAATAAAAATATATGTGTATAAAATACCAGAGAATATCATGCATAGAAAGATCCTCTTTTTCTTACTATTTCATACTTTTAATAAATTAGTTATTACTTCATGAAACTTGTTTTTCAGTTATGTATATTTGTGTGTATATTGGGTCATGATTTTTTTTCCAAAAAATTGAAATCCACTGATTAGAGGGTGAGTGAAGGCATTAATAGCCCTTGATGGAAAGAGAAATAGCTCTTAAGCTGTAACTGCGGAAAGAAAAGAGAATGGGGTAGATACAGGTGAGTTTGGAAATCTGGTGGTAGGGAGCTGAGGGTGAGTTGAGATTTGTGGAGGAGAAATTAGGCTGGCAGAGGGTTGGAGGAGGAGGCTCTCCAGTTGGGACCATTGTGAACAAAGGCATGGCTATGAAATGAAAGAATGGAAAATGTTTGAGATATGGTGAGCAATCCAGTTTGACTAGAAGGCAACCCACATTATTGAATCTACCTTTGCATTTTCCATTCTACCCCGCTTCCTAACATTTTTGCTGTTGCCATCCTAATATGGGCCTGTATTATTCCCACTTAGAATAGTTTCATAACCATTTTCTCTGTACCCAAATTCATTTTACTTGCTATTTCCAGTTGATCTTGATACATTACTGCTGCAATTTTTTGTTCTTCCACCTGCACTTAAAACAAGTCAACTTTGGGACTTCCTTGTTGACGCAGTGGTTAAGAATCCGCCTGCCGATGCAGGGGACACAGGTTCGATCCCTGGTCCGGGAAGATCTCACATGCTGCGGAGCAGCTAAGCCCGTGCTCCACAACTACTGAGCCTGTGTTCTAGAGCCTGCGAGCCACAACTACTGAAGCCCATGTGCCACAACTACTGAAGCCCACGTGCCTAGAGCCCGTGCTCCGCAAGAGAAGCCTGCACACCGCAGCAAAGATCCAACACAGCCAAAAATAAATAAATAAATAAATTTAAAAAAAACACCCAAAAAACATGTCAACTTTGATATTCCCTATTACCCATTACATGTGGTGGTACTCAGTCATTTCTTGTATCGAAAAAATAGATGCATTTTGAACAGTAGAGGGGGAGTAGTCTGAAAATGCAGGCTGTACCCCTATTATGGATTCCTTGAACCTCAGAATGAGGACACTATCTGTGTTGGGAATCCCCAAGACTACCCCCAGGTTTGGTGATTTACTAGGAAGACTCAGAGGACTCAGCATATGGTTATACTCACAGCTACGATTTATCATAGCAAAAGGATACAGAGCACAATTAGCAAAGGGAAAATACATGTGGGACAACGTTCAGAGAAAATTAGGCACAAGCTTACAAGCGTCTTCTCCCAGGAGAGTCAAACAGAACATGCTTAATTCTTCCAGCAACTTACTGTGACAACAGGTGTGAAATGTTGTCTATTAGGAAAGCTCATTATAGGCTCAATGCCTAGAGTTGAGCCTTGGTTACAAAGGCACCCTCTGCCTAGCATGTGCCAAAATTACAGACTTATAGAAGGAAACTAGGTGTTCAGCATAAATCACATTGTATACGATACAAACATTTAGGCACAGTGAGTCACTCTTACCATTTCTGGGAATGATGGGAACCCAAGTTCCCAGTCAAGGGCCCATTTTTGCAAGCAGGCATTGCTAAGGACGGTAGTCTCAGGCCTGCTGTGTTAACTCTTTTCTGCACACTATTCTTACTTAATGTGATCCTATAAGGTGGGGAAGTGGCCTTAGGGGCTGATTTGGAAATGGGGTGATATGGCCTTGGGAATGAGGGAAATGTGAAGAGGTCAGGACTTTGTTACCCCCTCTTCTTTTCTCAAATAAATTTGGGATCCGATGGAAAGTTTTGTATAGAAAAAGGTGCTGCTGTTAACATTGCATTTGAAAACCACTCCTTTAGGGAATTCCCTGGTGGCCCAGTGGCTAAGACTCTGTGCTCCCAGTGCAGGGGGTCCGGGTTCAATCCCTGGTCAGGGAACTAGATCCCACATGCCGCAACTAAAGATCCCACATGCTGCAACTAAGACCTGGCACAGCCACAAAAAAAAAAAAACTGTTTCCCTTAAAAAAAAAAAAAAAAAGAAAACCACGCCTTTAAACAATGAGATGAATTTTAAGCAAAATATTGATAAAATCACATTGAGATTTTAGCAAGATCATCCTTGTAGTTGATGGAAGATATTTTTAGAGATTGTGGTGTGGTCATGGTAAATGTGAGGCAGGAGGCTATCAGAGGCAGGGAGGCCAAGCCAGAGACAATAAGAGGCCCAGCTGGAGTGGTTGTGTGAAGAGGGGAGGAGGGAATGGATTAGAGAGTATTTAGGATGTAAAATTGAGTAGCACTGATGATTGATTGGCTGAGGACCTGGTTGAGGGCTGGGGAAAGGGTTTGTGGGATGGAGGAGAAGGAAATTAGCATTATCTTAGGTTTCTTACTTGGTTGATTCCAGGGAGTGGAAAAGAGCATTTTCCCTGGTTGTGAGTTTCTCAAATCCTCCAACACTAATGGTTATCCGTCAATTCAGTTCTGGCACTATCTACCTGGAGGTAGCATCGGATCCCCCAAGTTAAAGAGCCAATCCCACAAAAGTGGCCCCACTTCAGAGGCCAGCTGCAAATGGGCTGCCAAGCTACCCACACTTCCGCACGTCTGACTACAAATTTAGTGGGTTGATACTTAGCTAAATTCGATAATTTACTAGTAATGGTCATAGAAATCAGAAAAAACACTTTACTTATGTTTATCAGTTTATTATAAAGGGTACATAGAACTCAGGAACAGACAAATGGAAGAGATGCACAGGGCAAGGGATAGGAGCAGGGGTGTGGAGCTTCCGTGCCCTCTCTGGGTATGTCACCTTCCTGGCACCTTGATGTTTTCACCATCCTGGAAGCCCTCCATATCTTATTGTTCAAGAGTGTTTATAGAAGCATGTAAGCATACAGTTTTTAAAAATTACTTAAATAATTAATTTTTGGCTGCGTTGGCTCTTTGTTGCTGCGCGCAGGCTTTCTCTAGTTGTGATGAGTGGGGGCTACTCTTTGTTGCGGTGCGTGGGCTTCTCACTGCGGTGGCTTCTCTTGTTGCAGAACATGAGCTCTAGGCGTGAGGGCTTCACTAGTTGTGGCATGCATGCTCAATAGTCATGGCTCATGGGTTCTAGAGCGCAGGCTCAGTAGTTGTGGCGCATGGGCTTTGTTGCTCTGCAGCATGTGGGATCTTCCCGGACCAGGGATCGAACCCGTGTCCCCTTCATTGGCAGGCAGATTCTTAACCACTGCGCCGCCAGGGAAGCCCTACAATTTTTAAAAGCTGACTTGTAAAACAGCATCTATAGCCCAAAGTTTCCCTTTTTCCTGTGAAACCTTTATTGAAGTACAATTTATATACAAATAACATTCATGATTTTAGGTGAACAAGTCAATGCGTTATGACAAATGTATACAGTCATGTAACCACCATCATAATCATAATATAGAATATCTCCATCACCCCTAAAATTTGCTCCTACCCCTTTGCTACCAATCCCATAACCCTATTCCTGGGTTCTAGAAACCACTGATTTGCTTTCTTCCACTAGAAAAGTTTTGCTTTTTCTAGAACTTTGTATACTGTAGTCATATAAAATTAAATTTTGCTTCTGGCTTTTTTCAATTAGCGTAATACTTTTAAGATTCATCTACATTGTTATATTTATCAGTAGTTTTAATCCTTTTTACTTCTGAGTAATATTCCATTGTGTGGATATACCATCGTTAACCCATTCATCAATTGATGGACATTTGGGTTCATTTCAGCTGTTAAATATTATAAATAAAGCTGCTGCTTTGAGTATTCAAATACAAAAAAAAAAGTGGTTATAGAATTTAATCTCCAGCCTCCCCTGCCCTCCCAAGTTGGTGGGTGGGGCTGTAAGTTCCAATTTTCTAAACACTTGGTCTTTCTGGGGACCAGCCGTGTCCTGAGGTTATCTTGGGGCCCTACCCTGCGTTCATTAGCATATGTGGGATGGAAAGAGGCTCATTATGATAAACAGAAAACACTCTATCACTTAGGAAATTCCAAGGGTTTTATGAGCTCCGTACTAGGGACTGTGGACCAAGGGCAAATATGTTTCTTATACCACTCTGGTAGACATCTCAAATTGCTGGAAACCTTATGGAACTCTCAACCTATGCCTCCAGCTTCAACATGAACCCAAGCCTTGTTCTTGGTCCTATGAGGCCTAGGCTTCCAAGAGACCCTTAGTCCAGTTCTCTTTTGCAGGCTGTAAGCCCCCTGTATTAGTTAGGGTACAATTTAGGCCTCCGTAACAAAGAGACCCTAAAATACACTGCTTGAAAAGCAAGATAGACATTTATTTTACATAAAAATCCCGGCAGGTGGTCCAGAGCTGGTTTGGCAGCTCAGCATTGTTAGGGAACTTTGCTCTGCTTTGCTCAGCATTCTGTGCGCCTCTCCTTGCCAGGTTGGCTCTTCCAGCTGCAGTCATGGCACTTTCTTTCCAGTCAGAGGGAGGGAAGGGAAGGGGAGGAGTGGGATTCGCCCTTTCCCTTTAAGTGCTCCAGAGCGGAGCTGCACACATTTCAACTTACATCCCATTGTTCACATGACCATCCTGGCTGCCAGAGAGGCCAGGATATGGAATATTTCACTCGGCAGCCTTGCACCCAGCTAAAACCTTTATTCAGAAAAAGGGAGAGCAGTTATTAGAGGATAGCTCTGCCCTATCCCTAACAGTCATGGTATATTTAAGGATTTTTTTTTTCCTTTTTTAGAAAATGATGGAAATAATGTTGTGACTGTTAATTCTTTTCCTAAATTAAGTAGTTTTCATATTATTGAAATAAGGGAAACATGGTATTCAATGGAACAAGAGGAACAATGGCAAAATACCCTTGTAAAATCTTTGTCTAAAAATGTGCCAGTTTGCTGCTCACTGAACCTGCCCCAGATAAGGAATGGAGTTATAACTGGACCTTACCACAGACAATCAATTGTCTTCCCCAAGAAGCTAAAAAAAGGATTAACACACCTCCCTGCTTTGAAACAGACACTCTGTTGTGTCTCAACTCTTTGTGTTCAACCTAAAGGTGATGGAAAAGGGAAGGAGTCTCGCAAGAAGTGTGCTGAATTCAATGTGGTAACATCTGAATGCTGTGTTGTTTTAGACAGCGAATAAAGAGGCAGTAGAAAACCCTTTGTGACTAGTGTCTAAGTCTCTGTCTTCGTACTGAAGAACCAGATTTAGGCCTAATGCAAAGAAAGGTACCACCCCTGCTGTGAAGAAGGATGTGACGAACCCAGGTGGCTCATTCATTGGAGTGGAGGCAAAGCAGACATTCCATTCTTCCTGGAAGAGGGGTTGTAGTGATAGCTTATGAGTTTGGGGTTTATTAAACTGAGACATTTATAAATATATTTATGTTACAAAATGTGTTTTATATTATTATTTTCATCAAAGTGATATTTACAACTGCTCAAATATAATTATAACTGGTTAAAAGTTTTAATGTGGCCATTAAGAAATAATGTAGAGCACTATGAAATATCTTGATTTCAGAAAGTCTAAAATTTTATATATATTTTTGTTTATAGCCTATACAGTTCAGACAGCCAAGAGTATGTCTTCAACTGCTGCTACAGAGGTTTATTCAAAAGCTTTAGCTGTTTGCCATGGACCACTGGACCACTATGACTTTCTGATCAAAGCTCGTGAGCTAAAGGACGATGAACATCAAAGAAGAGTCATACAGTGTTTGCAGGAATTACATGAGGAACTTAAAGGATACAGTATAGAGGCAGAAGGCCTTTTTTCTAAGGTAAGGTTTGTGTGACATTAAAGATTGAACAGTTAAAAATGTAAGCATTTAAAAAATGGATTAAATGCAGTTGGGTACAATGATGAAAGAGCTTGAAAATTTCCTACCAGTTCCTTTAAACAAGCTCTGTTGGATCCCCATTTCTGACCTCTTGATGTTCCATAGCTTTCTTTCACCTTCAGCGGGATTCAGATAGCTTCATATTGAGGTATTTAAAAAAAAAAAAACCCTAAATACCAGTCAAAGTGAAAACTTGTGTGCATTTCAAAGCTTCTCCCTCTCTCTAGGTTAGGCCTGGCCCAGGATCAGCAGCAGAGAAGAGGGGGTGACTTGTTCTTCTCTCTCTATTCTTCTCTCTCTGCTCGCTTGGCTTCTCTAGGCTCAGAATGAGGGGGATAGAAGATTAGAGTGAAACAGCAGAGTCTGAAGTCACCAGTTAAGGGCCTTTTGTGTGGTAGATGCTGACATGCTAGCTTTCTGTGAGGGGCACTGGGTGGATTCTTCAGGACTCCCATGAGGACCTCCCTGCTGCTCCACTCTGTGACTGACCTCTTACGACTCTAACGGAACACCTCACACCACTACGTGGGGCTGAGACGGCCTTGCCCTTGCACTTAGCCTTCTAAGAGGGGTCCTTTCGGGACAGCGCTAACCAGGTCACCTTTATGGCGTCTACTTAGGCCACGGGAAGTATAACATCTCATTTCTCCAACCCCTTCTGCATGGGCAGCTTCAGTCAGTCTTCTGCCCTTGGACTTCTGCAGATATAAGAAGCAAGCACCAGTGTCTGTCTTTGTCCTGTGCACCCCTATACTCCTGGGGACACGTGTCAAGTTCTTCCATGAGTTCTTTCACACCCTGCTTTGGTAGCTGTCTGTAGATTTTCTCACCTAAATGAGTATCCACCCCGTTTTTTCCTTAATGCTAATCTCCTTGGATGTTTCTCTTGGGGACCCTCTGCACTTGGCATGAGGTTCATCTGGGGGAAATGCCACAGAATTCTTTACCCAGCTAACAGCTTTCTGCCTTGATTACTTTGATTTTAGGGCTGTTTTTTGACTTTTTTTTCCTCTTTTTAAGTAATTCCTGCATGGATACAATTAGTGCCTCTCTTTAGTGTGTAGGGGGACCTGTCTCCCCTTGTCCTCAGCTTTGAGTTTTTGCTGAAATTCTGAGACACCAGGAAAACTCCCATTCCTTATCCTTCTGTAGAAGCCATTGTCATCAGTGGTGTCATCCTCAAATCATGAGGGGTATTAATAGTTATAAGAGTTAGAATTTGTTCAACCTAAGAAACTACTTTTCCTTTAACTGACTGACCAAACCTCCTCCCCCCACCCCGCTACACAAATATTCTTTTATTATAAGATCTTTATAAGAAAGGTATTGTATAACAATGTGTTAGTAGTACTTTATTTAAAAACTCTACTGAAAGTAATTTTATGTTTTAAAAAGCACTTCAGAGTGTAATGAAATAGTTTTATTTTTATATAAGGAAAAGGCTGCCATTGTGTTAACATCTTTTGGTTAAAAGGAATAGAGAATTATTTAGGTCTGAGAGAGAAATGGAGATGTAGAATAAGATTACATAAGAAAATAGCAATGAAGGGCATCTCCATCGCTCAGCCAGGCCTCACAGAGCCTGTGCCAGCTTTCAGCAGTGTCAGTGGCTCTGAAAACTTTGATGACTTGTAGTAGGAGGTACCCATTGATTCTCCAGAACCCTGCCATTCACATAATCTGCTTACTCTTTGTTCCTTTTCCCATGCCCTTACCCACTTCGATTTATTCTACCAGCTTCTTGGTTCTTTTCCTGTATCCATGGTTTAAATTCCTGAGTAAAAATCTGACCGTCCACCCAAACACTTCATCCCTGTTTGGGCAGAGCTTTCACACCAGTTTTCCAGAGGCTGCTAGTTAGCACAAAGATTGGATCTCTGTATAAGGTGCCATCCAGGGCTCCTGTGAGCAGGGCGGTTTCCCTCAGAAGTGGATTGTGAGTGTGGGAGCCAGAGTGTGTTAGCTAATCCAGAACAATGGTTATGGGAAATAATGATGAATTATCCCTTTTGATGGCCAACCTTTTCTCTTTTTCCTGTGTTTCCAAAAGTTGATGGGTGAGTCAAGAAGCAAAAAGTTTGGAAAATACAGATTGCTTAGGTACTGCATACCTAATTATAGTTTGCAATACAGGAGGTCTTCCAAACAAAATAACAACTTTGTTATGTATCATAGCCAGGAAACAAGATGTTTTACTTACCAGATTTTTTTTTTGTTATCTGAAAGTTAAATTTCTCTCATGACTGTTGTATCTTATTCCCTTTCTAGCCCTCTCCCTTTTGGAAATACAGTCCTTTTCCTCCTCCCCACTCTGTATCATCCCTAGGGCTCATCTTACAGGGGTTGGTGAACTTCCATTCCTTAATAAAATATTCCTTAAATTAACTTATCTGGTTGCCAATTCAACAACCTATTTTTTTCTTTAAAATTATTATTTGGCTCTTCTTAAGGGTATTTTCCCATACTTCCACCTTTGATTTATAAATTGGCTATGCTGGATTTGCCTAGTAAATAGATACCTATTTAGCAGTAAGTAAATGCAGTACTTTCTATCTAGAGGCCCTGGTTTTATTGGGTAATTCTTATGTAAGGAGGAAATTTGACAAGTCAGGTAGTTTCAAATGTGTCTAATGAAAGCTTATATTTGTTAAATCCCAATGCATATGTGAATGAATGTTTAGTAAATGGATCGACATCTCTTTATGATAGTATTTGTCCTGTAGTTTCTTTAGCCCACCAAATCATTGTTTTTCAGTGTT
The DNA here is from genome assembly GCF_964270905.1 of Leucopleurus acutus. Taxonomy (NCBI): domain Eukaryota; kingdom Metazoa; phylum Chordata; class Mammalia; order Artiodactyla; family Delphinidae; genus Leucopleurus; species Leucopleurus acutus. The sequence goes on along the minus strand of NC_139157.1, from coordinate 50,691,461 downwards.
TTTCAAACATTGAAAAAGATCCAAATACCAAATGTAATTTGAATAAAACATATATAAAAGCTTTAGTTTTGAAGATTCTAAAGGTGCCACAGACCTACTTCTAAAAATATAGACTGATATGCTGATTATCAGAGAAGGAAACTTTGGACTGTTAGGTTTTCCAGCAGTAGAACTTTGTTAGTATGTAGAGTTCTTGATTTTGGTAAATAGGGTTTATAATTTCATGGACATTTGATTTTCCCCCCAGCTTTATTGAGATATTATTGACAGATAACATATGTAAGTTTAAGGTGTGCAATGTGATGATTTGATACCTGTATACATTGCAAAATGATTACCATAATAAAGTTAGTTAACACCTATATCCCTTCACATAATTACTGTTTCTCTTTGTAGTAAAAACATTTAAGATCTACTCTTTCGCAGGCCTCTCACTGCTGTGGCCTCTCCCGTTGCGAAGCACAGGCTCCGGACGCGCAGGCTCAGTGGCCATGGCTCACAGCCCTAGCCGCTCCGCAGCATGTGGGATCCTCCTGGACCGGGGCACGAACCCATGTCCCCTGCATCGGCAGGCGGACTCTCAACCACTGCGCCACCAGGGAAGCCCCTAAGATCTACTCTTTTAACGACTTTCAAGTATATAATATAATACTGTATTGTTAATTATAGTCACCATGATTCCCAGAACTTATTCATATTATAGCTGAGAGTTTGTACCCTTTGACCAGTATTTCACCATTTCCCCTACCCCACAGCCCTTGGTAACCACCATCCTATGAATTACGCTTTTTAAAAATTCTGCATGTAAGTGAGAACATACAGTATTGTCTTTGTCTGACTTATTTCAGTTAGCATATATGGGCATTTGATTTTGATGCAGATGTTTAAATATTCATTTTGGTGGACTTGTTAAAAAAAAATTGTACTCCTAAGAAACTTTCTGTAAGGGTAAGCCATAATGTTAGAATAAAATGCACCTTCTTCACAAAATGCTAGAATTATTAGTCAGTGAGAAAAAATTGGTGGCAGACTATTAGGCTGCTTTTACCTACCTACATAAAAATGTTTTCTCTAGTAAAAATTTGAAGAAGTTATGAGCAGATGACTATGCTATATGAGCAACAAACTATAAAGAATAAGCATTTATGAATACTTTACTTTTGTTATCAAATAAAACTTATAGCCAGGTTAATCTGACACATTTAATGTATGCATAATTGTTATTGTGCTGTGAGGTAATTAGGCATAAATGGTAAGTAAGTAGTTCATGTAAATCACTATAACTAGAATTACTTTTACATAGCCAAATCAAGCATTTCTGGAGTCATGGAGGGAGAGAATTAAAGAGTGTGGAGCTACTCTGAAAATCTCTGTTTCCATTAATCAGGTGTATACAGGCAGCCAGGGTTTTTCATCTCTGGGGAGGAGAAACCATAGCCAGAGAGACCTGGGAATTGGGAAGAGGAGTGGGGAACAAAATTCCTTTTCCTTTTCTCCTGCTCTTCACAAAATAATTTTGCTTTTCCCTCATGAGAAATTATTATTTCAAACTTCATTTTACAACCTATGGTCTTTTATTTGGATACCTCTCCTCACTCTGCCAAGAACAATGCATATAGCAGGTAGAGACGACCTGTGCTGCCTTGAATCCGGCTCATCTAAGGTCTTGGTGCTTTCTGTGATCTGGCTTCTAGCATCTGGAGGCCGTGAATAGGATACCTGGAATGCCGGGCTGTGGAATTTTCTCTCAGGAGATGCAGGAGGCCTATTGTCTGGGTCCCTTCAGTTATTTATCCAAGACTAGGCAGTTTGCTGGTTTTTCCTCAGTTCCTCCCTTCTCTCCCCCAGCTAAGGAAGTGAGCACTTATACTCTCCGTTCCTCTTCTTAGAATTGGCATTTCCTGTAGGTGAAGTAGGTTGAGCAGTGTGATTTAGGTAAAGCCTCCCTGTTTCCTGGTAATTTATCCTTCAGAACATCATAAGCAACACTGAGTATGAAATAGACATCTATAGCTACAGCTTTATTAAAGACCAGAAATATTTTTAAATGAATATTTTCTTGTATCAAATTTTTATGAAAGCCGAAACAAAAGATTATGTCCTAACCCAATGACGGCATTATTTGTAAGGAAGTGAGTCAAACTGCATTGTTTTTTGAGAACTAACACATGCCAAAGACTCATTTAAAGTCTGAAATTTGAGAGAGTGTAATGGGCCTGCTTCAGTCTCCAGAATAATTAACAAATGTATCCAATTACATTTTAAGTTTTGTCATGGTTCTGAAGGTAAAATTATGCCATCAACGTAGATGAGAGTGTCTTTTTTTTTTGAGTTTTTTTTCCAGTTTTATTGAGATATATTTGATATATAGCACTATATAATTAAGGTATAGAGCATACTGATCTGACTTACATGCATAATGAAATGATTACCACATAAGTCCAGTGAATATCCATCATCTCCTGTAGATACAAAATAAAAGAGAAAGAAAAAAATACTTTTTTCTTATGATGAGAACTCTTAGGATTCACTCTCCTAACAACTTCCACATATAACATACATGAGTGTTAATTATATTAATCATGTTGTACATTACATCCCTGTTATTTATCTTATAACTAGAAGTTTGTACTTTTTAACCACCTTCATCCAGTTCTCCCCCCCCACCCCCTTGCCAGATGAGAATGTCTTTTATAAATTCCTTAAAATAAATTTAAAGAAAAGGGGTATAGCCCTATTTTATAATGTCTGAGATAGGAATTTTATCTGTCATTGTCCACCAAAACTGACTACTTTGGTTATGGCAGCAGAATTATGTAGGCCATAGGAGGCAATAGAGCCATGGAATCTATGCTGAGATTTTGGTCAGGTCTCTAGATTAGGGGTTGGCAAATATTTTCTGTAAAGGACCATGTAGGAAATCTTTTAGGGTTAGGGGGCCATATGATCTCTGTCATAGCTATTCAGTTCTGCCATTGTAGTCAGAGTAGCCATGGATAATTCAAAAATAAATGTATTCTGATAAATATTTATTTAGAAAAACAGATGTCAGACTGGATTTAGCCTATAGGCCATAATTTGCCAACCCCTGCTATAGATGGATGACTGCTTCCTGACTAGATTTGAGGGCTGGTGGGAGACCATTAATAGTATTCAAGGTTCTCTTGGAACTGTACTTAGTCTAGCTTTCCAATCTGATTTTTCATTACTTCCCTTTATGTATACCTGCCTCTAGTCAACAGAACTATTCACTGATTTATTATATAGACAAACAGACAAATGGAACAAAATAGGAAGTCTAGGAGATACATGGAGACTTGATATACCATTGAGTTGACACTGAAAATCAGTGGGAAAAAGATGGTCTAGTCAGTAAGCAGGGATGAAACAATTGATGATCTTTGTGAAAAGGAAAATAAAATTAGATACCTACCTCTCTGAATATAAACATAAATTCCATAGAGTCAGTGTTCTAAGTTTAAAGTGAAATTTTAAAACTTCTTGAAGAAAATATAGAGGGTTATCTTTGTGAACCTGGGGAAAGGAAGACTCTCTTATACAAGATATGAAAGTTTAAATTATAAAGGTAAAGTTGGATACACTTGACTCTACTAAAATTTAAAACTTCTAGTCAACAGTAAGCACCATAGAAAGGTGAAAAGGCAGACCACAGACTGGGAGAAAATATTTGCATCAAAAGTAATTGACTAATAGATTGACTATAATAATTGACTATATATATCTAGAATATATAAAGAACTCCTACCAAAAATAGAAAAAAAAAATCAAACAACTTAGTAGAAAAATGGACAAAGAAGAGTCTGTTTTGGGGTGATAACTAGCAGATGCCACAAAAATAGATAAGTAAATCAGAATGTATTTTTTAAAATGGAATGTTGAGATGATAAACTTCAAAATCAGAATTGTTAACTCCGAGCAAGAAGGGCACAAAGGGGGGGCTTCAACTCTATCTAATGTGTTATTAAATTTTGGAATGAATATTTCAAAATACAAAGATTTGATAAAGCTGAGTGGCAGGTAACCAGGTATTCAATATTTTTTCCAATTTAGCGTGTTTATAATATTCCATAATAAAAGTATTTTTAAGTGTAACTGTGAGATATTTCAACAGGTTAGTTGATTTAAGAAAATAATTTTGAGGAAATTATAACTTTTCCTGATAATATAATTCTAGACTCTACTAGTTCAGCATTTGCTTTTTACAAATAGACTGAGTGAGGAAGGGGTATTATTAGCTCAAAAAGTACTCAGCAAGACATAGGGAATATCTTAGTAAGAGGTTTTTAGCAATGAAACTTCTTTACTCTTTCTGGAATCTCATGAGCTGAGTTTTCTTGGCCTTAAATCTTTTTCATGAATGCCAGATGTTTCTGAGTTCTGTGTACATTGGACTTAATCTTACCCCATGTTCAGCAGAGTTTGTCTTTTCCAGGTAATGTGTCCATTTTACATACTGGGGAAATAATTAGCCAAGTGTCTTCTTGTCCTTTAGGAGATTAATAAATCTTCAGAGTGAGCACTGGGGAAAGAAGTTCTGTTGTGTAGCTGGGAAAAGCAAATGATTTTTCGTTTTACAGAAAAATTTATCATGCTTAGCTAGAAAATGTATCTCTTTGTTTATCAGAACGCCTGGAATTATCATATATGAATTCAGTTCAACAACAACAGGAAGAGTTGGTCCTCACTATGTACTAGGCTCCATGGAGCCAAGGATACAGGTGTAATTAAGGTTAATGTTTTGTGATTTCAGTGATAACCTTATTCAGTGGAAGAAATGGTCATAAACAGCTGTTTATAACTCAGTGAATTAAGTACAAAAATTCATATGGGTATAAGATGCATATGGGGACAGTCTTTGAAAACCCACTCTAAATAAAAGGATTTAAATTTATTTTATTCCGTATTATTGCTTCACTTGAGACTTCTAATTCTGTTTCTCATAAAGAAATTTTATGAATCAAATTATTATTCATTTACTCTTGAAGGACAAGGTTCTAAGGATATACATCAAAATTAACAACATAAATCCCATAAAAAATATATGCTGGGCTTCCCTGGTGGCTCAGTGGTTAAGAATCCGCCTGCCGATGCAGGGGACACGGGTTCAAGCCCTGGGCTGGGAAGATCCCACACACCGTGGAGCAGCTATGCCTGTGCGCCACAGCTACTGAGCCTGTGCTCTAGAGCCTGCGAGCCACAACTACTGAGCACGCATGCCAAAACTACTGAAGCCCGCGCGCCTAGAGCCTGTGCTCCGCAACAAGAGAAGCCACTGCAATGAGAAGCGCGCGCACTGCAATGAAGAGTAGCCCCGGGGCTTCCCTGGTGGCTCAGTAGTTGAGAGTCCGCCTGCCGATGCAGGGGACACGGGTTTGTGTTCCGGTCTGGGAAGATCCCACATGCCGTGGAGCGGCTGGGCCCGTGAGCCGTGGCCGCTGAGCCTGTGTGTCCGGAGCCTGTGCTCTGCGACGGGAGAGGCCACAGCAGTGAGAGGCCCGCGTACTGCAAAAAAAAAAATAATAATAAAATAAAAGAGAATAATAAAATGTAAATAATGCACTCAAGATTAATATTTAAATAAACTTTATAAAACATTTCTGAGAATTATTATTCTATAAAGCTTCCATTTGTGCAAAAGTATATCACTTAAATAACAGCAGTTTTTGAAACTAAAATTGAGAAATCAAAATTACGTTTGAAGAGAGACAAAAAAAAAAAAGGTCTCAAGTTTCTTCTCAGATTCAGAATGTTCAATAGTAGGCTTGTGTGAAGACTGAATCAACCCTAAAGCTAATTCTTTATTCATTTCAGGATGTGGGAATGGTGGGGGGAAATCCAGCACATAAGAGAGGAAAATCAGGATGGATAGACAGGAGACAAGAAAAATCCCTTGGCAGAAAATATTTATGAAGAAGGAGAACAGGTCTCTATTTTAAGGCTTGTTCACTTGGATCCACTGGCAACAAGGACATGGAGGAAGAAGTAGGGAGGAAAGCATGCTGCTAAAGGTGAGAATCTGAGTAAAGGGCAGTGGAAAGACCTCTTTTCAGATATAGGCCTACCCTTTGGTGAAGGGCATTGCTTTATTTGGAAAAGCCATAGGATGTGGTAGATTTTGATTTCTGTTCTAGTGATTTCATTCTCCTTATAAAGTTACCAGTCAATTAATCTAGTTCTAAATTATTTAGATTTTTTTTTCAGTTGTTTTTCCATAAATCTATTTAAGCCTGAAGCTCAGAGTTCTTCACCTGTTGCCTCCACATTTGCTGTTCCTAAAGATTCTCTATGAAGTTGGCATTTCTTAAGGATAACTCTAAGAAGCTATATTGTCTTTTAACAATATTAAACTTCTCAGGAGTTACATATTTGCCTTCAATTAGTTTTTTTAAGTTGAATAGTAATTCTGATTTTGCTTTATACAGTTTCTTTTTTTAAAAAAATATTTATTTATTTATTTTGGCGGCACCGGGTCTTAGTAGCAACATGTGGGATCTTCAGTTGCGGCATGGGGACTTTTTGGTTGTGGCATGTGAACTCTTAGTTGCAGCACACATGTGGGATCTAGTTCCCGGACCAGGGATCAAACCCAGGCCCCCTGCATTCAGAGCACGGAGTCTTACCCACTGGACTACGAGGGAAGTCCTTATAATTGGTTTTTAACTGAGTGAAAACCTCTATTTAGAAACAAGAGAACTATAAAGAAAAACTGAGCAATTCCAATCCATGCCATCATCTTCAATGGAGATGTGCAGATATTAGGACCTGAACACTGAACACACATTTCAGGCCACACTGCCACAGCCATGTACAGCTTCTCCAGGAGAAGCGTGAAGCATAGCTCCAAGGTAATCCATAGTCCCTTCGTGGCAGTGAAGACCACCACAGAGCTGCCTTCAGTTACCTTTGCCCTGATGAACCACAAAAAGCCCCCACAAGTATTTCTCCGTGAACCACACTCCCACCTGGCAAGGGTGGCTTGTCAGCAGAGCAGGTAATAGGTAGTGTTGTCTTTTCCTCCAGTTTCCTCCCATTCAATGCATTCTCCACACTGTATCAATAATGATATTTCTAATGGATAATCTGATTGGACCATTCTCCTGCTTAAGACTTCTCAGTGCCCTCTAGAGAAAGTACAAACTCATTAGCAAGTTCTACAGGGTCCTTGAGAGCCTGCCTGGTCCCTGTCTCTTGCTGGCCTCATTGTCTTTGTTTTCTGCTGACAATAAAAGCAGCAGCTGTGACAAGCTACTTGAAGATTGTTAGACAAGACTGGGGCCTTCTCTTGCCTTTGGGTCTTTGTTAAGGCTGCCTGTACCCCCATCCTTTTACTGTAGCCCGTCTCACATGGCCCACCTGGTGACCACATGCTCCTTTAGTAAATACCATGTCATTGTTTTCTGGATCTTGTAGGTCTGCAGAACTTAGCTCACTGCCTGATACAAAGTAGGTGATCAATGCTCAAGCCATGTTTCTGGAATAAATGAAAAAAACCTGAAGCTTTGAATGAATAACAAAGCAATCACTGAAGATTCACAAAATAATTCTCTGCTGACTCTGAAGGCAGTTGTCCTGGTGGCTGTGAGCCTATCCATATGTCTGTGTGAGAGCATAGGTGTCTCTGACAGTTCTTTTGTTTTTTAAAAAAAATTAATTAATTAATTTATTGGTTGCATTGGGTCCTCGTTGCTGTGCACGGGCTTTCTCTAGTTGCGGTGAGCAGGGGCTACTCTTCGTTGTGGTGCGTCGGCTTCTCATTGTCGTGGCTTCTCTTGTTCCGGAGCATGGGCTCTAGGCACATAGGCTTCAGTAGTTCTGGCACATGGGCTCAGTAGTTGTGGCTTGCGGGCTCTAGAGCGCAGGCTCAGTAGTTGTGGTGCACGGGCTTAGTTGTTCCACGGCATGTGGGATCTTCCCAGACCAGGGCTCAAACCCGTGTCTTCTGCATTGGCAGGCGGATTCTTAACCATTGCGCCACCAGGGAAGCCCTCTGTGAGTTTTTATATTCACTTGCTTCTCTGTGGACATGTTTGTGTTCTCATTTCCTCCATAGTGTCAGTTCTTTGAAAATCCAGGAGAAGCCTGGAAGGCCACTTTAATCCCTCAAATTCAGAACCTCAACTAGGTTCAGACTGAGGAATATTTTCCACATCCTTCTTTTGATAAACTCCAGGTAGGTTTGAGAATTATGCTTAAGTCCTGGATATCCCTCTGAACAAGTGGTGGACTGGAGTAGGTCACACCTAGCTTATCTTCACCTAAGCTAGTCCAGAATTCGAATATCAGGAGTGAGTGAACTGGAAGGATTTGCTGGAGAAATTGCCTCCTGTCATTTGTCTCCCACTGACACACATAGGCACTTAGAAATGCTTGTTGCTTGAATGCATGCAACATTAAAAAGTCATTTGCATCTTCAAATTCTGTTATAATCAGAAATTGAGCCATTTCTTATGCTAGTTATAGAGGGTTAAACTCTGCCCCCCACACTTGTTTATTATTTAGGTACTTAAAAGGCTTAATTATACTAGTAAACGGAACAAATTGGTGTACTTTAGGTTACAAGGGTTCTTTTGCAAATCAGCTGATGGTATTTAAAAAAAGATTTTCATTTAAAGAGAATTTGTGGGTGCTAACATATAGTTCAGTTCTTTAGCTTTAATGATCGTCTTAGAAACCTGAAGTGATCTACTTTTATTAAACAGTGGTCTATGTTGAGAATGATATAATGCTTGTTTTTAAAAGATGTAATTATGCTCAGTATTCCAGCTGGAATCACTGTCTATCATTTTAGGAGTTAGTAATGGAATGGTGAGGGGAATAGGGAGAAACAGGAAAAGGAGTATTCCTACATTTTAAACAAATGAAACCAACTCTTTATTTTAAAGCATCACCCTTATTATCTAATTGTCCTAATGGAAATTATACTTGACTAGCAGGTAGACAGTAACCCAGAAAGGTGGAGGACATGCTGTTTTAATTTATAACTTTGATGAGAATGACCTTGGATTTTTTTTTTTTTTTTTGCGGTACACGGGCCTCTCACTGTTGTGGCCTCTCCCGTTGCGGAGCACAGGCTCCGGACGCGCAGGCTCAGCGGCCATGGCTCGCGGGCCCAGCCGCTCCACGGCATGTGGGATCTTCCCAGACCGGGGCACGAACTCGTGTCCCCTGCATCAGCAGGCAGACTCTCAACCACTGTGCCACCAGGGAAGCCCACCTGGGATTATTTTTAATGCTAGAATTTTAATATCATAAGGAACAAAGGATAAAGTTAGAATGATTAAATCAAAATATTTGGAATGATGGATGGCAAATGTTTACTTTGCAGAAGTTAAAGGAATAGTTTTGAAAGCAATTGTCTAAAATGCAAATATGTAGATATTTTAGAATAATTTTAGACTTAGTTCAAAAGTAAAAGTAATACAGTGATTTTGTTTTGTTTTTCACAACTTGTTATTTTGAAAAACTTCAACAGTACACTTAAAACCACTAATGGTTAACATTTTGCCACATTTGTTTTCTTTTTTTCTCTCTCTCTCTCTCTCAGTATTTTTTCTTTAATCATCTGAAAGTAAGTTGTAATATCATAACACTTGACCTCTAAAAACATCATTATGTATCTCCTAACAAGGACCTTTTCCTGAATAACTATATTACCATTATCATACCCAAGAAACTTAACATTGATGTAATGATATCTAAAATAGGGCCACCCGATTTAGCAAACAAAAATACAGGATGTCCAGATAAACCTGAATTTCAGATAAATAATGAATAGTTTTTTAGTGTATATATGTACCATGCAATATTTAGGACATACATGCACTAAAAAATTATTTGATATCAGTGTGAAATTCAAATTTACCTGGCATCCTGTATTTTATCTGGCAATCCTAAATATGAAGCCCATATTCAGATTTCTTCAGTTGTCCCCCAAATGTACTTTTAACTGTGTGTGTTTGAATCCAGCAATCATGCTTTACATTTGACTTTGTCTAATAAAATTTTGATAGAATAATTATTAGATATTTACTTTAAAAAGTGTAGTCCTCACGTTCAAAAGATTCTCTATGTGGAAGTGGACTTTTATGTATATAAAATTCAAATCATAAAATTTTTACTAAATTTAGTGGTTTGGGGTGCATCACTAAATGCATAACAACTAGGACCCCAAACACTTGTGACATCAGCACATTTCCTTATTGGACAATTGGCAATTTATTCATATCATTTAAAAAAATTTTAAAGACATTTTTCTGATAGCTGCTTTTCTTATTATCCTCCCTTTTGATTTAGTATATAGTATTGTAATACTTATTATAATAAGTCTCCTAAACTTGACATACTCTCTTGACTAGGAGTTTAGTTTGTTTTTTTTTTAGATTCCACATATAAGTGAGTTCATACGCTGTCTTTCTCTGTCTGATTTATTTCTCATAGCATAATGTCCTCAGTGTCCATCAATTTGTCACAAATGTGGATTTCTTTCCTTTTTAATGGTTGAATAATTTACATTGTGTGTGTGTATAACACTTAAGTTGTTTCCATGTTTTGGCTATTGTAAATGATGCTGCAATGAAAAAGGAGTTGCAGATATCTTTTTGAGCTAGTGTTTTCATTTGGATAAATTTCCAGAAGTGGAATTGCTAGATCATATGGTAGCTCTATTTTTAACTTTTTGAGGAACCTCCATACTGTTTTCCATAGTGGCTGCACCAATTTACATTCCTACCAACAGTGCATGAGGGTTCCCTTTCTCTGCATCCTCACCAACACTTATTTCTTGTTTTTTTGGTAATAGCCATTCTAACAGATGTGAGATGATATCTCATTGTGGTTTTGATTTCATTTCCTGATGATTAGTGATGTTGAGCATCTTTTCACATGCCTTTTAGCCATGTGTATGACTTCTTTGGAAAGAATGTCTGTTCAGATTTTCTGACCATCTTTTAATTGGATCATTTTCTTGCTGTTGAGTTGTATGAGTTCTTTGTGTATTTTAGATACTAAAATATCACATATGATTTGAAAATATTTTTTCTCATTTGGTAGGTTGCCTTTTCATTTTGTTGATTGTTTCTTTTGCTTTTTAGTTTGATAAAAGTCCCATTTGTTTATTTTTGCTTTTGTTGCCTTTGCTTTTGATATCAAATCCAAAAAGTCATTGCTAAGACCAGTGTCAAGCAGCTCACCACCTGTGTTTTCTTTTAGGAGTTTTATGGTTTCAGGTCTTATGTTCAAGTCTATAATCCATTTTGAGTTGGTTTTTGTGTATGATATAAGTAGTGGTCCAGTTTCATTTTTTTTTTCATGTGGCTGTCCAGTTTTCCCAACACCGTTTATTGAAGAAACTATCCTTGAATCTTGGCTCCTTTATATACCCTTGGCTCCTTTGTATACCCTTGGCTCGTTTGATATAAATTAATTAATCATATATGTGTGAATTTATTTCTGGGCTCTCTGTTCTGTTCCATTGATCTGTGTGTCTGTTTTAATACCAGTACCATACTGTTTTGATTACTATAGCTCTCTCTTGAGAATAGATACTTTCAGATACTTTTATAAATACTTATATCAAACCATTAAAATGGCCTAGTAAAATATATTATGACATCAGTTAGAATGCTTTCAGTTGCGAATAACAGAAAACCCAACTAAACTAGGTTAAATAATACAAGTAATCATTGGCTCATGTAGAAGTCCAGGGATAAGTATGCTTCAGGTGCAGTGTATTAGGCCCCTGACTCTATTACTTACTTGGAGATCTTCTTGATCTTGTCCTCTTGATTATTTTGGCTTTGTGTTCAGCTTGGCTTATCTCAAAGTAGCAAACTAGCATCACATCTACACAGCATACTGCCCAGAAGACTAGAGCTTCTCTTTCACCTAGAGTTGAACAACAGAACTCTGCTTGACTGAACTTAGTCATAAGCTCACCCTTGAACCCCTCATCCGGTTGTGGAGGATAGAGCTGGGAGTGGGATCATTCTCACCTAAAGGACATGGCTACTGCACAGGTATAGAAGATTGTTGAGAACAATCTGAAAGCCCTGAGGCGTGTCCCTCCATTTTGTCAACAAATCTGTTTCGCTGGTTAGTTCACTCTTCTCTGTAACGATTCTCTAGAGCCTTCTTAGCTCCCTTCAAGCTGAACTACACTTCCCCTATCACTTTCAGCAAATGTCTACATCTTTATAAAGAGAAAACAGAAGGCATTGGGTTGGACCTCCTTCCACTTCCTATGTGAAATTGCAATCCCAGAAGTCTGGGTGGACGTGAGGGAATATGAGGGAAAGTCAGTATCTTAGTATGAGATTTTTCTATTTTTAGCTATCCTTCCATCATTTATTTCTAATTTTATTCCATTTTGGTTGGACTACAGTGATTCTTTGGAGTTTATTGAGGTTTCCTGTATGGCTTGGAATATGCACAGTATTTGAAAATGTGCTCCATGTTCTTGAATGTATTCTTGATTTGTTTGGTAGCGTTTGTATAGATATAAAATAGCTTAAGTGTACATTAATGTTGTTCAGATCTTTGAGAAGGGTGTGTCAAAGGGTGCGATGTTTCTTCTTAGTGGTCCATAGGTTTGGATAGAAGCAGGTATCAGTACATGAAGTTTACAGTCTTCAGCATGAGTGAGTGGGCCTTGTGATTAGGTGTGCAGAGGTGGGCAGTGAGTGGGAACTCCCCAGTGCCGTGTCCTGCACCTAACAGATAAGGAAATGGCTGGTTGTAGAGTTGATGTGGCTTACCCAGAGTCACATAGCTAATAAGTAGCCGAACCAGAATTTGTACCCAGATCTTTTGAGTTCAACTCTAATACTCTTTCCTTATATCTTTTATGCTTAGTGGAGGTAGGTGATAGCTTTCCACTGTCTTCCAACATCATCCTTAAGCTTACCATCTGCACAATCTGTAATACAGTATCACTGGATCCTTATCAAAAACACATTAGAGAAGGTGTCATCATCCTACTTCACAAATTCCCTAAGATATAAGTAACATGACAAATCTTACAACCGGTCACTAGAGAAACTTATTCATGTTCAGATCTTCAAGTCTTTGTCTAGTCAGTGTTAAGTAGGTGTATTTTAGACGTTGGGCGTGTATCAGAGCGCTGTCAGGAAACTGTTCACAGCACTTTAAAGACTGAATCAAGAGATGACTTAGAGAGTCATGGGCAGGGCAGGCCTAAGGCAGCAAACAAAGGATGGAGGAGTGAAGGAGGAGCCTGCAGAGAGCTGTAGCTGTGGCATGAGGACCTAATGATTATGGAGGGATGCAGCTCTGCTAGAGACACAGCACTGAAGCAGGGAAGCAACGGGAGAGAATGACCCGGATTTCTCTCCACCCCCTCCCTCCTATCTCCTGCAAGTAGTGCCTCCCAGGGACTGAACCCAGCTAGCAGCCAGCCAGCAAGGTTGCCCCCAGGGTAGAGAGCAGGATGAAGGAGGCTTGTGGAGGATGGGAGCACATGTAGAACCCCAGCACCCAGGAACTATGCCAGGGTGGAGTGCTCTGAGACATAGGAGCACATTACAGGAAATTAAAACATTGGGAAAGGAAATTTAATGGACCTGAAAAATAGGGTAAATTGTGAGAAAATGTAAATTAGGAGCATGTAAATTATGTGGGTGCCTGTGTCGTTATTTTGAAGAAAACTGTGTGAACCTAACTCTCCCTGAATTGACCACTATGAATAAAGAATTAAAAAACTTCTTTAGAATCCATTTTACAGCCTTCTAAATAGTCTTACTGTTCTCCATTCAATCCTCTGATTTTCCCCTTAAAATATAGAGTTTTAAATCCTTTGAAATAATTTCAATAATTTTTGGAAGACTGAAATTTTATGAGGAGAAAACTAACCTGCCTCTCCAAGTGAAAATACTTGGTGTGTATATAACATAGTTTAGATAGATGATGTCTAACATTTATTGTTAGAGGATTATCCATTGTGTTTATCAATTTATTTGGAGTAAAATCTGCTTCTTAAACAGTATTTATGCCATACGAGATATTTGTGATCTCAGATGTTTGAGAATCTTTTCCTTTGATACTCTGTAACCATATCTCTTTATCATCTTCTAAATATTGCCATAAAATATAATATAATATAAATTATATATGTAATAGATAATGTACTGTAATATTTGGCAAAGTGCTCTTTCAAAAATACGTTGAGTTTGGGTAAAACAGAAGATAGGCCCAAGTGATTTTTTTTTTTTTTTTTTTTTTAGCAGCATTGAGCTCTTCCCATGTCATCTTTTTCCCCCACCTTTGTTAAATTTTTGGCTTGAACTTCATTGGTTCAGCATATGTTGATTATATCATGACTAGATCCCGGACTGTTTCTACAAAATGTGATGTGAAGAATTGCTATAACATTTCCAGTTACCTTATGCAAAAAGTTGCTTTCAAAAGATTTCTAATACATAGAATATATTTAGAGATTATTATGTTGTATATAAGTTTTCTAATTTGAAGCTGTTCTAAAATTATTGAGGAGCATGATGCTTTTTTTCTGGCAAATTGAAAATAGAATAACCAATGTACAAGAATGGTTCACATAAGATATTACACCAAGACAAATTAAGAGGTTTGGCAGGAGTGGCATCTGTTTTCAGTTGAGATTTAAGAATAGATCGAGAGTTAATGTGCAGAGGAACACAGGGAAGGCATATCCACCTGGCAGAATCAAAGCAAAGAAGATCCTTTTGCCTAAACCATGGTGAAGGTTCTTTTGGAAGGGGCGTGCTAGAGTCAGAGGCTGGATTTATAGAGAAAGCTGAGGGACAGGAAAGCGAGAGAGGTTTCTGAGGCATGCTGGAGTGAATCCACAGATTAAAAAACAAAAGCATTAGGTAGTGGATCCTGAAGTCTAGCTTTTGAAAATGTTCTCTGTCAAAATATTGACTGCTCTGGTTGGTGCTAAGGGGCATAACCTTCGCTTCTTTCTGCCTTTACCCTTTCTGAACTCTCTCAGCTCTGGCTCACCTTGGTTTTTGCACAGGTGTCTAGAATGTCAGTTTCCCATTTTCACACTTGATGGATAGATTGGATGGATTAGATTGGAAATCACTGCCCCTCAAACTTTATTCAAGTTTTTATCGGTTGTTTGTGACCTGTCTCCAGCCACCCGCTCCCCACCACCTTTCCCCCTGAACGCCCACCCCACTGCTACCTTGGACGTTTGTAGGATTTCCTTTATATCCCTGGTGTCTGAAATTTCAGGATTATGACTTGGTATGGGTCTTATTTCCCTCATTGTGTTGGACACTTATATAATCTGTCCTCCCAATCTTGAAATTTCGTCCTTCAGATCTGAGAAAAATCTTAGGTAATTTCTTCCTCTCTTTTTTCTCTTTCTGGAATTCCTTTTGGTCAGATATTGGACCTCCTGAATTAATCCTGTAATTTTCTTATATTTTCCATCTTTCATTGTTTATTTGTTGTATTTCTTTAACATTTCCTCAAGCTTATCTTCTAATCCCTTTTCTGGAATTTTGTTTCTGCTACCATATGTTAAATTTCAAAGTACTCTCTTTTGTTCTTAATATTCCTTTTAAAAATTGCATTTTGTTCCTGCTTTATAGTTTTAATAACTTCTTTTATTTTCCTCAGCATATTAATTATATTGGTTACAGTTTTATTTCAAAGTTTCCTTTTGCTGTCTGTGTAGTCTCTGTTTCCTTGGAGTTTTTTGCCCCCTGTATATTTGCTGTGGTCTCCAACTTTCATAATGGGAGTTTTTCTGTTTTTTTTTCAAATTTCTGTTGATTCTTGGCTGTCAATTCGTTTTAGAGTCTTTTCAGATACTAATGAACTAATTGAAGGCTCCATCTTAAGAGGTTTGTTGACTAGTATGCTTTACTGTAAGGTGATCTGATAGAGACCCAGTTCTTTCTTTGGGAGAAACCCACACTAGGTGCCTTTGGGCCTTTATTTCTGGAAACCATTCACTTTCTTCAGAAAAAGTCTTCTGATCTCTTGTTTGCTGGGAATGAGCTAGGCTGTCATTGTTTGGGGAGCCCATTTGGGAAAGAGGGGGAAGATTACATGGTTAGTAAATTGTGAAGTGGATGTAAACTTAAGTTGTGTGACTTCAGAGCCTTGCTCTGAGCTATTATGATTCTTGCCTCCTATATTAAAACCTAAGTGGGGCTTCATAGCCTTTTATATCAAGTTTTTTGTACTTATTGTGTACAGTAGCCCATTTCAGTCCTGTATATATAGCACGGTTAGGAACACTATGTATATGATGGTATTCGATTATTTCCACGTTGGAGATTTATAATTTCTTCTTAATTTGCAGCTTTTTTCAAGGAGCAAACCTCCAAGGGGCCTGTATGTTTATGGAGATGTTGGTAAGTGTGTTAAAATAAGTTTTAAGTGGTCCAAACAAAAAGTTTCCCAGCTTTCACTCAGGGATAACTTCCATTTCTATCCCTCAGTACACTACCAGCAGGAACAGGATGAGGTGAGGTAAAATAGGAGAGAGGAGAGGAGTGCAGTTATCTTAGTTTTTACTTTTATTTCTCATAGGGTGACTGCAGTTGAAGGCAGGATTAGTTAGCATGTTAGGGTGCAAACATTATTTAATGTATAAAGTCAGTTGATCTCAGGGAAGGAAGTCATTTCCAGATAGGTTATTAGATAAACCAGAACCTCATTGCTCAGTGCTATTTGACTCAGGTTAATAACTTAAAAAAAATAAGCTGTTTGTTTTTACTTTTTTTAAAAAATAAATTTATTTACTTACTTATTTTGGCTGCGTTGGGTCTTCGTTGCTGTGCGCAGACTATCTCTAGTTGCGGCGAGCAGGGGCTACTCTTCGTTGCGGTGCACAGGCTTCTCATTGCAGTGGCTTCTCTTGTTGAGGAGCACGGGCTCTAGGCGCATGGGCTTCAGTAGTTGTGGTGCTTGGGCTCAGTAGATGTGGCTCGCGGGCTCTAGAGTGCAGGCCCAGTAGTTGTGGCGCACGGGCTTAGTTGCTCCGAGGCACGTGGGATCTTCCCGGACCAGGACTCGAACCCGTGTCCCCTGCATTGGCAGGCGGTTTATTAACCACTGCGCCACCAGGGAAGTCCCTGAGTAGATGTTCTTAACGTATGAGTGGTAACATTTCCTTGGTCATGCACTGGCACAAAGACTCACATTTTCTTGGAAACCTTATGAGCTGTCACTTACTTTCTGGATTTTCCTAATCAGTTAATGTCTTTCTTCTTCCCTGACTTCATTCTTGCTGAAGTTGTCTGTTTCTGGTTTCTATTTCCTTCAATCAAATCTTTTTCTCCAGTTTTAAACCTCTCCCTGGTTACCCACCTTCACTGATGTCATGAAGGTGGCTCCTCCTTCCTGTGACCTTATGGCTTGTCCTTCAGTTCTTTACATACTCAAAATGCACATTTAATGTAACGAGATTAACAAATTTGCATTGTGAGGAAGTGGTGGCAGAGGTTCGTTATCTTAATAAGAATTTTAGGGTAAGAAAAATAATAGAAGTTGAATAAGTAGTTATACTGCCTTAAAGATCAAAATGTTCTTTTCTGGGTCCTCCCTCTTCTTCTGATTTGTTTACTAATGCCTCTAAATGCCTGTTTTACATTTATAGATTTAGCAAATCTAATAAAAAGGGAATTAGTATTTAAAAAGTGAATGATAGAGATTCTTCAAACTTGCAGATTTTAAAAATGTGAAAGAAGCTCAAACTATTCTTTTTCTTAGTTCATTGGCTGATTGGTATTTTTGAGACCAATGTATGCTTCTTATTTAGAATCTAATTTATACCAGGTACTTGAGCAGTTTTGTGTGTCTGCACCTTTGGGCACCGCTAGCAGATCTCATTCTGTTGTCATCTCTTATTTTTTGCCTCTTTGGAGAACGTTTACTTCCTATACCTTCACTTTCATGTTCTGTCATTGCTAAAATCTGCATCTTTGTTTCTCTTGTTACCTTAACCACTTAACCATAAATGGAGATGGTTAGTAAGGCACAACTGTTTCCACTTCTACAAAAGGACTTAAAAAAAATAAAAACAACAACTATGAAAGTTGCTGGATTTTTAGTTTGGAAAATACAGCCGTATTCTAACGAATTGAAGGAGGTACAATAAATGTAATTTATCTGAATGTTTGAAGGGATTAGAAAAGATGTGTAACATGGGATATTCACATAGGCTGGGTGTGTGGCAATCTTTGGCTAGGAACATCTTCATAATGTAGAGAGGGGAAGAGAAAGGAATTCTGAAATAGGATGTGAGATGAACATTTTGGTGGCCATACTCAGTTTAGTTTAGAATACTTACAAAATAGGTAATAAAAGATAGGTCAGATTCTCATTTTGGGGGGGCTCGCTGGCTGGGAGAATAGCCTCGGAATGCCTTTACAAGCTCTTATTCTTTATTATTTTTCTTTTTTAGACTTGGGAAACAGATATTAAATTTTAAAGAGACTTGGTGGAAAAGAGATGTCTGTTTCATAGCATCCCTTTCCCTCTCCTTATTCCTGCCCTTGGCTTGGACTCTGTCATGCCCACTTCACTCTACTCTGTCTTCATGGGTATGTTGAGATGATTGACTCAGATGGACCCTCAATACAGGAACCGCAGGAGCATTGATATCATCATGGTTCAATCTTGAAATGTTTTCATTAATAAAATGCTTACCATATCTCATGCAGAAGTCAAAAGCTTCAGTAGTAATATTTTGTGGCTTCATTCTTACCCTACAGCTGGCTTTCTTACAACAAGGTTTCAGCTCTAAACTAGCAGAATGAGTGGTTATGGCAGGGTTAGTGATTTCTTCCGTACATTAGAAGAGAATAAGTACATTTTTGTTTGTCAGTCCCTTTTTTGCTGTCTCCTGGTTTAACCTTACCTGTTCCACATTGATAATTTCACCAGTGGAAAGCTAGACTGTTTTTAAGGTTAGGGGTTGGAAAGCAAAATTCTTCTTGGGTGGGAGGCAGTGGTGGAGGATACCACTTACAGCTCCTTCTGCAGGAGGTCAGCTGTGAAAAGGGCACCACTAGAGGGGGCTCTCGAGTAGTCATTTTTTGGCTTCCCAACTATAGGCTTAAAAGTTAGAATTTAAAAGATTTTTACGTTTTATAAATGACTCCCCTAGTAAGAATCTTATCCTGAGAAAATTACAAGGTTTTATTTAGGATTCTGTAGAGACCAAAGAAAAATTATGAAGCAGGTGAAATTTAGTGCTGGTTTCTTCTCTCCTTTTTTCCAACATCTGTCCTCATTCTTCCAGTCACTTGACAAATGCTTGTTGAGCACTTGCCTTGTGCCAGGCAGTCTGTTGTTTCTGGAAACGTAATGGTGAATAAGAGCAGACACAGCCTTTGCTCACCCAAAGCTTACAAACTGTGGCAATGGCTTTGAAACATTTTTAAACATGACTCACAGTAAGTAATATATGTTACATCCTGAGGTAGTATATGCTTGGGTGTGTGCACACCACACACATATATATACATACATACTTATAAACATCTTTGTCCTGTAAGATTTCCTACAACTTGGATTTTGCTGATCCATCTCTGTGGTGTGATGTGAGTCCTCCAACTTTGTCTATTTCAAGATTATTTTGGCAATTCTGTGGCCTTTGCATTTCCATGTTCATTTTAGAATAAGCTTGTTCATTTCTTTAAAAAAAATCTGGGGATTTTGATTGGGATTATATTGAAGCTATAGAGCAATGTCTACAGAGAATTGATAACTTAAGATATTGAGTATTCCAATCTATGAGCATGGTATATTTCTTCATTTTAAAATATCTTATTTATTTATTTATTTTTGGCTGCGTTGGGTCTCCGTTGCTGCACACGGGCTTTCTCTAGTTGCGGCGAGTGGGGGCAACTCTTCGCTGCAGTACGCGGGCTTCTCATTGCGGTGGCTTCTCTTGTTGCGGAGCACGGGCTCTAGGCATGTGGGCTTCAGTAGTTGTGGCTCACGGGCTCTAGAGCACAGGCTCAACAGTTGTGGCACACGGGCTTAGTTGCTCCGCGGCATGTGGGATCTTCCCGGACCAGGGCTCGAACCCGTGTCCCCTGCGTTAGCAGGCAGATTCTTAACCACTGCGCCACCAGGGAAGTCCCTAAAGTATCTTCTTTAATTTCTCTCAGTGGTGTTTTGTAGTTTGTAGTGCAGAGGTTTGCCATATTTTTTGATAAATTTATTCCCGTGTATTTTATTGCAAATGGTATTGTATGTTAACATTTAAATTTCCAGTTGATCACTGCTAGTGTATAGAATCAATTGATTTTTTGGATGACTTTTCTAAATTCAATTATTAACTCTTATAACTCCTGGTTATTTGGTAGCTTCTTCAGGATTTTTTGTGAACGTAATCATATCTGTGAATAAAGACAATTTAACTTTTTCCTTTACAATTTCTATGCCTTCTAGTTCTTTTTCTTGCCTCATTGCATAGCTAGGATGCAGTACAATGTTGAACAGAAGTCCTGAGAGTGGATGTCCTTGCCTTGTGTCAGATTTTAGGGGAGAAGTGTTCAGTCTTCCCTAGTTAAATATGATGTTAACTGTAGGGTGTGTGTGTGTGTGTGTGTGTGTGTGTGTGTGTGTGTGTGTGTTTAATGTATTAGTTTTTTTTATTGTGGCAACATATATATAATATAAAATTTATCATTTTAACTGTACAGTCCAGTGGCATTAAGTACATTGATATTGTTATGGAAACGTCACCACTATTCATCTCCAGAACATTTTTATCTTCCCAAACTGAAACTCTGTACCTATTAAACAATAACACCCATTCTATAACCCCCTCCTTCCCAGTCCCTGGCAACCACTGTTCTACTTTTGTCTCTATGAATTTGACAACTCTAGGGACCTCATGTAAGTGGGATCATATAATATTTATCCTTTTGTTTCTGGCTTATTTCACCTAGCATGGTATCTTCAAGATACTATGTCAGAATTTCATTCTTTTCTTTTCTTTTTTTTTTCATTCTTTTTTAAGGCTGAATAATATTCCATTATATTGTATATACCAATTTTGTTTATCCCTTCATCTGTCAATGGATGTTTGGGTTGTTTCCATCTTCTGACTTCCGTGAATAATGCTGCTATAAACATTGATGAACAAATATTTGTTTGAATCCCAGCTTTCAATTCTTTTGTGTATATCCAGAAGTGGAATTGCTGGGTCATATGGTCATTCTATGTTTAATTTTTTGAGGAACTGCCATACTGTTTTCCATAGCAACTGCACAATTTTACATTCCCACCATTAATATACAAGGGTCCCCACTTTCCACACCCTTATCAATACATTATTTTTCTGTTTGTTGTTTTCATAATAGTTATCCTAATGGATGTGAAGTGGTATCTCATTGTAGTTTTGTTTTGCATTTTTCAAATAATTGGTATTATTGAGCATCTTTTCAGTGTAGGTTTTTTGGTATTTGTCCTTTATGAGGTCGAGGAAGTCTGCTTTGTTTCCTAGTTTGCTGAGAGTTTTTATCATGTATGTGTGTTGAATTTTGTCAAAATTTTTTTCAAACGTTGTGAGATTATATAATTTTTATATGTTGAATTTTATGTTGACAGGGAGTTAAATAAGTTACTTGCATGCCACTTTGATTCCTTTGAAGTATTTTTCTAATTGAAAATTTCATTGAGATAATTACAGATTCACATACAGTTATAAGAAGTAATTCAGAGAGATCTGTATACACTCATTTCCTCTCTAAGGCAACATTTTGCAAAACTATAGTAAAAATATCACAACCAGGTATTGACATTGATACAATTCACCAATCCTGTTCAGATTTCTCCAGTTTTACTTGTATAGTCATCCCTTGGTATCCACAGGGATTGATTCTAGGGGTCCCCAAGGATATCAAAATTTGGTGATATTCAGGTCCCTTATATAAAATGGCCTAGTACAAGGAATACAGTCAGCACTCTGTATCCACGAGTTTCACATCAGCTGTGCCATACTCATTTATGTGTGTATTTAGTTCTATACACTTTATCACCTCTGTAGGTTCATATATCCATCACCACAGTCAAGATACTGAACAACTGTATCACCACAAGAATCCCTTGTATTGCCCATAATTTTATAACCATACATATCCACCCTCCATTTCTACATCCTGGCAGTCACTAATCTGTCCTCCATTTCTAAAATTCTGTCATTTCAAAAATGTTATATAAATGAAAAAGTATGTAACTTCTTAAGATTGGCTTTTTTTTTCCACTCAGTGTAATTCATTGGAGAGTCATTCAAGTTGTTGTATGTATCAACATCTCTGGAAATTGTTTATCACTCAGTTTCCTAGGGGTTCATAACACAGCTTCCCTTGCCTCACATCATGAAGTATCACCCTACGCATGAGCAGCTATTATTCAGCCAAAGACTCAAGAGTGTCCACCTGTTGGTTTCTGGAGCTCCTTCATTATATAGCTTCCTCCTCTCTGGCACTTTGCCTTGCAAATTTCACCTGCATTTTGGACTCCCATAATCCTGATCTCTCTTAACTCAACTCACTCAGACCTGGGTGTTTAACTTGGATTCACCTTCTCTGTGCAGCAATCTGGAAGGTGCCTCCAAGCTAAAAGTTGGAGTGACATAGGGCTCATCTTCTTAATCCAGTTGTCTGTTGATGGGCACTTGGGTTGCTTCCACGTCTTGGCTATTGTAAATAGTGCTGCTGTGAACATTGGGATGCATGTATCTTTTCAAGTTGGTATTTTCATTGTTTCCAGATATATACCCAAGAGTGGAATTGCTGGGTCATATGGTCATTCTGTGTTTAATTTTTTGAGGAACTGCCATACAGTTTTCAATAGCGGCTGCACCAATTTACATTCCCACCAACAGTGTATGAGGAAAAGATATAAAGATATATAATGTTAAACTGCCAAGTTCCATGAGGACAGGAATTTTTGTTAGTTTTGTTCACTGCCATTTCCTAATAAGCACCTAGAATAGGGCCTCACACATGGTAGGCATTCAATGAAAATATGTTGATTAAATAAATAAAAATATTTTATTTATGGTGATTTTGATATTCAGAAGTTTGAATTTTACATATTCTAGTTTATCAGTTTTTTCCTTTATGATTTCTTCTTTTTGCTTTTATTTTCAGAAACTTTTTATATGATGGTTTTGTTACATTTTAAGCACATTTTTGAAGAAGAGCACAATGATTATGTTCAAATATATATTGTTCACATTTTTTGTTAGATAATTCATGACTTCTTTTCTGGATCTATAAGTATACTATGCTTCATGCAGCAGAATTTGAAACTTTATTAATTCACTTCTTTGTGTAAATGTAATGATATAAAATTTGCTGCCACTCACTATATCAAGAGACTTGTACCGAATATTTTTGCAAAAAATTACTTTTCAGTCTAAGCGGTCTTCTCATTAAAAATCTGTCTGGTGAATTGTATTTTCTTTTTTAAAAAATTTTATTTATTTATTTATTTGGCTTGCTGGGTCTGCATTGCAGCCTGCATGCGGAATCTAGTTCCCTGACCAGGGATCAAACCCAGGCCCCTAGCATTGGGAGCGCAGAGTCTTAGCCACCAGGGAAGTCCTGTGAATTGTATTTTCATATACAAAAAACTTTCTGACAATTCAAATGGCATGGCCCAAAGTCATCTTATGGAATGGAGGAAAGCTCAACAGATTTAAGACTCAAATCTTGCTTCCTGAGCTGCCTTTGAAGTTAGTATAATTGCAGCTCCTGCAAGGAGAGCCTGGACGCTTTGGTAAGGTGGTGGTGGAGGAAGCAGTGAGGATGAGAGACAAGACCAGCATCCCCTGGCCTGCCTGCTGGGGAATGCTGGGTGTGAACCAAACTTGACCACTGTCAGTGTCCCCAAAGCTCTGGGCTTTCTGTGAGGGAATAGGCTTCCTGTGCATGCCTTGTGAAATGCTCAGGCTGTTGACTCTTCAATTACTAATGTGATCGTAGTGATTAACAGTTTGAGTGCT
Organism: Leucopleurus acutus; assembly: GCF_964270905.1. Taxonomy (NCBI): domain Eukaryota; kingdom Metazoa; phylum Chordata; class Mammalia; order Artiodactyla; family Delphinidae; genus Leucopleurus; species Leucopleurus acutus. The sequence continues at coordinate 50,667,457 of NC_139157.1, read as the reverse complement.
GAAAATTAGATAATTTAATTATAAGGGTTAACTGTATCTGAATTTCTTCAAGTAAGCCTCATTTTGAAAGCCAATATTCTCAGCTTTTTAAAAAAGTGTTATAGGACTTCCCTGGTGGCACAGTGGTTAAGAATCCCCCTGCCAGTGCAGGTGACACAGGTTTGAGCCCTGGTGGAGGAAGCTCCCACAAGCCATGGAGCAACTAAGCCCGTGCGCCACAACTACTGAGCCTGTACTCTAGAGCCTGTGAGCCACAACTACTGAGCCTGCGTGCCACAACTACTGAAGCCCACGCACCTAGAGCCCGTGCTCCACGACAAGAGAAGCCACCGCAATGAGAAGCCCGTGCACTGCAAGGAAGAGTAGCCCTCGCTCACCACAACTGGAGAAAGCCTGCGCTCAGCAACGAAGACCCAATGCAGCCAAAAATAAATAAACAAAGAAATAAATTTTTTTAAAAAAGAAGTGTTATAATTGGCAATTCTCCAGCTCTAACATCTATTATTTATTTTCAGTGTTTATGTTAGGTGCTAATCTGTATTTTCTTATTTTTCACTGGTAAATTTTCCTATAGTGCCTAAGACAGTTCCTCATCCTTTGTAATGGCCCAATAAATAATTAATTAATTAAAGTTATTTTATTTATACTGTGCCTTTTGGAAGAGAAACTGAAGAATGAATAATCTGTAAATCTTGCCAGTTTAAAAGCATAGTTCTCTGGAGGAAATACTCCCTGGAGTGCTAACTAAATGTTGTATTTCTTAAAAACAGGATTTTAACAGAAAAGAATAATACCAACATTTTATTTTTAGGTAGTTTAGCATAAGACATAAACACTGCTTTTAAAAAAGTTAACATAGTCTTAAGCTTTCCAGTAGCAGAGTGTGGTTTCATTATCCCAAAGCTAATGAACAATCATTAGAACAATCAGTACATACTGTTTAATAGTTTTTTTTTTTTTTAAGGTACAGGGAAAACAATGGTGATGGACATGTTTTATGCTTATGTGGAAATGAAGAGGAAAAAACGGGTTCATTTTCATGGTTTCATGCTAGATGTTCACAAAAGTAAGTTAATGATCTGAAAGAAGTGATTTAAATGGACAAACATTACAAGATAATTTTCCTCATCTTAAAGTTCTTAATCTTTTAAAAAATTAGATTTTTGCTAAAAGTAAGATTTTATTTGGTTTCATTTGTTTTGTGCTATATTGAAGCAATTAGTAATGTGTCCAGAGTTGGTCCTAGAGACAAATTCATTACTTCCAAATCAGAGAACAGAGGTTACTCTATGAAGGTCAGGCATTTTCTCTTTCTACTAAGGATCAATAAGAAATCTTTAAGCCTCACCTGTTTCACAAAGTTATTCTTGATTAGGCCTTTTCCTCTGTGTCACCTTAGCATGTAGGCATTCAGTTTGTTCTTGTATGTATGCTTTATTTCTTTGTCAAGGGTATGTTATTTCATCTTTGCATTATTTGTTTACTACTATACTGTAACCTTCTCAGGGCAGGAATATTGTACTTTTCTTAGAATACTTTCAGCATTTAGTAACATAGAGTGAACGAAGTGGGACTGGCCGGAAACAAGGGAACATCCTGATTAGATATGCTAGACATAGAGGGCAGGATCACCTCCTTTGCCTGCATCTCTGAAATCCTCAGGGCTAAGATCTGTGTGTTGATCCATCAGTCACAATCTGATCATCTATTCTATCACTTTGTCATCTCTGAAGTGATTGAAGAGTGGAGATGGAATGACCACAAAGTGTTCTTACAACCATGGGAATATAGTAATACGTGAACAACTTATTTGAGGTGGAGAAACTGCAACCAACCTCAATAATCATATTTGTTTGTATGTGAAATTTAAACTTCATTTTTATGTTCACACTCTGTTTCATTTAGAGATTTAAAAAATATGTTTTAGTTATCTAAAATGTACTGTTAATACAATATTTGATTTGTGTTTAACTTCATCCATTTAAGGAATACACCGCCTTAAACAGAGTTTGCCAAAAAGGAAACCAGGATTCATGGCTAAATCATACGATCCAATAGCTCCTATAGCTGAAGAAATCAGTGAAGAAGCAAGTCTTTTATGTTTCGATGAATTTCAGGTAAGCTAGAGATGTTTCATAGATGTAGAATGGTATACTGAAGGAAGTATGAGTATTTAAATCCTGTTTCTGATTTTATCAGTTTTATAAATTGATTTAATACATTATCTCTTATGACTTTAATTTTATTATCTAGTCCAGGGGTCGGCAAACCACAGCTTGCACAGGGCAAATCTGGCCCATCTGCTTTTGTATGGCCAGTGAGAAGAGGAAGATTTTTATATTTGTAAAAGGTCATTAAAAAAAGAAAAAGAAAATGTAACAGACACTGTATATGGCGTGCAAAGCCTAAAATATTTACTATTCTGCCTTTTATAGGAAGTTTGCCTACCCCTATATTCTAGTCAATGGATTCACATTTCCCCTACACCACGATGGAGATAATATAATTATTACAAAATAATGTCTTTAAAGGTGTTTGACTGTTTTTTAAAAGTGTTATTAAAAAGAAACAGGTGATTCACACATCTCATTTAAGCTTCACCACTTATCTGTGATGAAGGAAGAGAATTGCCCTAGTTGAAATTTCTTATTCCCCCCTAGTTGAAATTTTTAAATTTGTTCTAGTTTTAGGATTCAAAATTGTGCATTTAAATTGGTAGTACATTATTTCCTGATCTTTATTTCTTATGAGAACAACGTATCAAAGCAAACACCATGTCTTATGCTTATTCTGTATCCTACGTCATGTCCAGTGTTATAATAGTAGTAATTAATAATATAACAGTAACAATAATAATAATAGAAGATACTCTAGGTTAAGAATTACTTTCTCTTTATTTGACTGCTCTTTTTAGTAGTTATAAAATGTAATAGTTGGTTTTACTAAGTTGCTTACCATAAGAGCAATTGATTATTGGAATGAAAATAGAAAAATCCACAAGGACTGAATATAAGCTTAAAAACAGGGCATCACACCCAAAGCTTTTGAAAAAGTATTTCTGGGGCTGAGTGCAGAAACTCCTGTCTCATTGCCTAGAATAAAGGCCCAGAGAACTTTCAGGAGTAGCAGACTAACATTTGTTATATGCCTACCCTGAGGCAGGCCCTGAGTGATTCATACATCTCATCTAAGCCTCACAGTGTATTTGTAATGAAGTGAGGAAATTGCCCTAGTTGAATTTTAAAGTTTCTTCCAGTTTTAAGATTCTCTGAAATTATGCATTTAAATTGGTAGTGAGCTATCTCCTGTTCTTCTGTGCTTAGAAACCTGGGTTAGTGGGAAGATGATGTGGCCAGGATGCCTTTAACCCAAATGAGGCATGTAGGTCTCCTCTAGCAACTCGATACTCATAGCTAACAGTGGTCTCTATTTATGATAGAGGAGAAAGGAGAATTTTTACCAGGAATGGTGTTATACTGAACCATCTGGGGAGGAGGAATTTTTATTTCTTTCTCCCTTCAATCATATTCAGACAGCCTGGCATTCACACTTTGTATTGTAGAACTACAAAGGTCTTCAAAAGAAAGGCTTATGGAAAAGAGATGTTCCTCTGCTACTCTGAAGGTACACTAAGTACACTGGTGTACTGCAGAAAGAGAAGGGCCTCATTTAGTTCTAAAAATAGCACCAAGTTAGCAGTTATGTGGACTTCAACAACAAAAGTCAGTGTTGAATCAGTGAAGGCCATTTCTCTTGGTTTCTCATTATGAGTCTTTTAACCAAAATATCTCTAAACAAAATTGAATAGACACAGGTAAATTTTTTTTTCCATTTAGAAACAGAAGTTTTATTGAAACAGGGAAACAAGTGATGTGAACAAAGCAGTATTTCTATATGTTACTTGAATTGTGTCAACTTTTTAAAGCAAAATAAACTTTTTTTTTTTTTTTTTTGCGGTACGCGGGCCTCTCACTGTTGTGGCCTCTGCCGTTGTGGAGCACAGGCTCCGGACGCGCAGGCTCAGCGGCCATGGCTCACGGGCCCAGCCGCTCCACGGCATGTGGGATCTTCCCGGACCGGGCCACGAACGCATGTCCCCTGCATCGGCAGGCAGACTCTCAACCACTGCGCCACCAGGGAAGCCCCTAAAGCAAAATAAACTTATACACGACTCAGTACCTTCTCCTTTTGCCACAGTTATCAGGTATTTGTCACAGTTAAATTTTTTTTCATATGGTTTTTATTCTTCAATTTGTTAATATGGTGTATCACATTGATTGATTTGCGTATATTGAAGAATCGTTGCATCCCTGGGATAAATCCCACTTGAACATGGTGTATGATCCTTTTAATGTGTTGTTGGATTCTGTTTGCTAGTGTTTTGTTGAGGATTTTTGCATCTGTATTCATCAGTGATATTGTCTGTAATTTTCTTTTTTTGTAGTACCGTTGTCTGGTTTTGGTATCAGGATGATGGTGACCTCACAGAATGAGTTTGGGAGTGTTCCTTTCCTCTGCAGTTTTTTGGAAGAATTTGAGAAGGATAGATGTTAGCTCTTCTCTAAATGTTTGATAGGATTCACCTGTGAAGCCATCTGGTCCTGGACTTTGTTTGTTGGAAGATTTTTAATCACAGTTTCAATTTCTTTACTTGTGATTGGTCTGTTCATATTTTCTGTTTCTTCCTGGTTCAGTCTTGGAAGGTTATACCTTTCTAAGCATTTGTCCATTTCTTCCAGGTTGTCCTTTTTTTTTTTTTTTTTTGCAGTACGTGGGCCTCTCACTGTTGTGGCCTCTCTTGTTGTGGGGCACAGGCTCCGGACGTGCAGGTTCAGTGGCCATGCTTCGCGGCATGTGGGATCTTCCTGGACTGGGGCATGAACCCATGTCCCCTGCATCGGCAGGCGGACTCTCAACCACTGTGCCACCAGGGAAGCCCCAGGTTGTCCATTTTATTGGCATAGAGTTGCTTGTAGTGGTCTCTTATGATGCTTTGTATTTCTGTTGTGTCCGTTGTAACTTCTCCTTTTTCATTTCTAATTTTATTGATTTGAGTCCTCTCCCTCTTTTTCTTGACGAGTCTGGCTAATGGTTTATCAATTTTGTTTATCTTCTCAAGGAACCAGCTTTTAGTTTTATTGATCTTTGCTACTGTTTTCTTTGTTTCTATTTCATTTATTTCTGCTCTGATCTTTATGATTTCTTTCCTTCTACTAACTTTGGGTTTTGTTTTTTCTTCTTTCTTTAGTTCCTTTAGGTGTAAGGGTAAATTGTTTATTTGAGATTTTTCTTGTTTCTTGAGATAAGCTTGTATTGCTATAAACTTGCCTCTTAGAACTGCTTTTGCTGCATCCCATAGGTTTTGGATCATCGTGTTTTCGTTGTCATTTGTCTCTAGGTATTTTTTGATTTCTTCAGTGATCTCTTGGTTATTTAGTAACGTATTGTTTAGCCTCTATGTGTTTGTGTTTTTTACATTTTTTTCCCCTGTAATTGATATCTAGTCTCATAGCGTTGTGGTCAGAAAAGATGCTTGATATGATTTCAGTTTTCTTAAATTTACTGAGGCTTGATTTGTGACCCAAGATGCGATCTATCCTGGAGAATGTTCCATGCGCACTTCAGAAGAAAGTGTAATCTGGATGGGTGGAATCCATCTTGGATGGATGGATCTTGGATGGAATGTCCTATAAATATCGATTAAATCTATCTGGTCTATTGTGTCATTTAAAGCTTGTGTTTCCTTATTAATTTTCTGTTTGGATGATCTGTCAATTGGTGTAGGTGAGGTGTTAAAGTCCTCCACTATTATTGTGTTACTGTCAATTTCCTCTTTTATAGCTGTTAGCAGTTGCCTTATGTATTGAGGTGCTCCTATGTTGGGTACATATATAGTTATAATTGTTATATCTTCTTCTTGGATTGATCCCTTGATCATTATGTAGTGTCCTTTCTTGTCTCTTGTAACATTGTTTATTTTAAAGTCTATTTTATCTGATATGAGTACTGCTACTTCAGCTTTTTTTTTGATTTCCATTTGCATGGAATATCTTTTTCTATCCCCTCACTTTCAGTCTGTATGTGTCCCTAGGTCTGAACTTGGTCTCTTGTAGACAGCATATATAGGGCTCTTGTTTTTGTATCCATTCAGCAAGCCTGTCTTTTGGTGGGAGCATTTAATCCATTCACATTTAAGGTAATTATCAATATGTATGTTCCTATTACCATTTTCTTAATTATTATGGGTTTGTTTTTGTAGGTCCTTTTCTTCTGTTATGTTTCCTACTTAGAGATGTTCCTTTAGCATTTGTTGTAGAGCTGGTTTGATGGTGCTGAATTCTCTTAGCTTTTGCTTGTCTGTAAAACTTTTGATTTCTCTGTCAAATCTGAATGAGATCCTTGCAGGATAGAGTAATCTTGGTTGTAGGTTCTTCCCTTTCATCACTTTAAATATGTCATGCCACTCCCTTCTGGCTTGTAGAGTTTCTACTGAGAAATCAGCTGTTAACCTTATGAGAGTTCCCTTGTATGTTGTCATTTTTCCCTTGCTGCTTTCAATAATTTTTCCTTGCCTTTAATTTTTGCCAATTTGATTACTATGTGTCTCGGCGTGTTTCTCCTTCGGTTTATCCTGGCTGGGACTCTCTGCGCTTCCTGAACTTGGGTGGCTATTTCCTTTCCCATGTTAGGGAAGTTTTCGACTATAATCTCTTCACATATTTTCTTGGGTCCTTTCTCTCTCTCTTCTCCTTCTGGGACTCCTGTAATGCGAATGTTGTTGTGTTTAATGTTGTCCCAGAGGTCTGTTAGGCTGTCTTCATTTCTTTTCATTCTTTTTTCTTTATTCTGTTCCACAGCAGTGAATTCCACCATTCTGTCTTCCAGGTCACTTATCCATTCTTCTGCCTCAGTTATTCTGCTATTGATTCCTTCTAGTGTATTTTTCATTTCAGTTATTGTATTGTTCATCTCTGTTTGTTTGTTCTTTATTTCTTCTAGGTGTTTGTTCTTTAATTCTTCTAGGTCTTTGTTAAATATTTCTTGCATCTTCTCGATCTTTGCCTCCATTCTTTTACCAAGGTCCTGGATCATCTTCACTATCATTTTTCTGGAAGGTTGCCTATCTCTACTTTATTTAGTTGTTTTTCTGGGGTTTTATCTTGTTCCTTCATCCATCACAGTTAAATTTTTGATTAAGGTATTGAAATTAAAAATTTAAAAGTATATTAATACCCAACCTTTGTAAAGTAATTCAGGGTTTACAAAGTGTTTTTACATCCTTACTTCATTTAATTCTATTAAATAGTTATTATTATTTCCATCATGTATATGAGGAATATAAAGGCATCAGAATTTCTTAGGTATCAGGTAAAACTCATTACCTTTAACTTAAAAAATGTGAATTTTAAAACATTCTGAGAAATGATTGGCATGTTTCTGTGACATGAGGACCATTGGCAAGACTGTTTAAGAAGATTAGGAAAAGATAAAAGTATGGTTGTGCAAAGCAGATCTTGAGAAGATTTATGGCAAGCAAGTCCAAATTACCCATTAGGCACAATAGGTATGGTGCTGAGGGTCCATGATAGTTTTAGGGGCCCATGAAAATATTTTAATTTAAATTCTTTTAAAATTTGAAGAAGAAATGAATATGTCAATAATGAATCCAGCCTGTATCTGTCTGCATCTGTACTATATTTGTCTTATACCTACACCAATTATACCAATTATACCAATTATATTATAAAATATATTATATTATAAAATATAATTTATGTATATATGTATATTTATATATATATTTTTTTAAGTAAATTTATTTTTTAATTGAGGAAGGGGCTTCTGAAGGTTAAAGGACCCATGAAAGTCATAATGCCACCCTGATAGTGAGGTCCTAACGGAAACCTGTCTGGTTGCTCTGGGCATTCTCCATTGAGTTCAGATTTTAGAAGATTGATACATGGTTGGGAAGAAGGAAACAAAAGCAACTATCTATCAGGATGAACCAAATCTTGTAAAAGAAATATAAGGCAACAAAAAGGATTTTTCAAATTATACATTAAGGATGTGTAAGGGAGATCAAGAGGGAGATAGACCCCTTGCTCATAAAATGTTTCTTGCTAACGAAGAGAAGAAAGTGGATGTGATGGCTCTGTTTGTCATCTCCTGCCTTATCCAGAGTTGGTTTGATATTCATTCATTCACTTAGTCATTCATCCCAGTTGTCTTAAAGACCTTATTCCATACTACAGAACCCTATCTGTCCCACAGTCAAATGGATCATGTCTGGACATCTGATCTATGAGTAGCCAGTCCACAAGCTTGTCAACAACCTTGGACTTGTGTGGTGTGGCCTGGGGGTTGAGCCAATCATATACTTTTTCTCATGTATTTGAACTAAAAGGTGCAGAGGGAAGTGCCCACTTAGTAATGATACAGGAACAAAGAGAGATAGGAAGGAGCTGAATCACATTAGGGGGAGGAATACCAGGGTGCTCCCTAGGCAGCTGCAGAGCTACTTGTAATTTCATGCCAATCTCCAGTTCCTGTTCCCAGGAGGTGCTTTCAGTGCTGTTCCATCCTGAGGTCTCAAGTATAAACCCCTTATGTTTAGCTGAATTTCCTGTGCCTGTTTCTTGCAAAGAGTCTTGATGAGAAAGGAACTATTCAATTCATGTTTTGCTCTTATCTTCTATGTCAAGAAGGATTTCCCTATGATCTAGAAAAGAATAAATAGGAGTACTGTGAGGAAATCTCACCTTCCTTAATATAAAATCTGTTACCTCTAATGGAAGGAGGTTTACCTGATGAACCAAAGCCCAAGAAAAGCAAAGAGATGAGGTATCTACTAGGATGCTTTTGCCTGCAGGTAACAGAAAACCCAACTTAAAAGGGCTTAAACTTGAAGGTGGGATATATTATGCTATATAAGATGGTGTCATTACCCTTGCTCAAACCCCTCTGCTTCCTCTCTAACATTATCTCCTATACTTTCAGATTCACTCAATGCTCCCTACTTTTTCCAATCCTATTTTCTTCATAGATTAGGGAACTGTAGTTAATAGTGGGTGTTATACCAAATGCTTCTTTCTCAGCAGGGTGCTGAAGAAAATATGCACAGAGACAACAGAACAAGACGGAAAAACAAATTGATTGCTTTTATTTGCTCACAAATTTCAGTGTAGCGTTCTAGTATGTTAGTGTTGACCCTCTTCCCTTGAGCAAAGTTGGCCTAAATGTCCTAGAATGAAAAATGTTAATAATCTTGCTGTTTTGTTTCCCCTGAAGTACGAAACTTGAACCTTGGAGCTTACCACTGCATGCAAGAAAAGACCAATATTTGCATATACCCCTTGTGGAGAAGAGCCAGGGAAAGCGAGAATCTAAGGGCAAGAATGTGTCGCCTAAGGGCAGAGAGATCACTGAGCAGAGCCTAGATTTCTTAGTTTCAGTATCCTGGACTATCTTTCACTGGTCTTAGAGAAGCTCCTCTAGCACATCAAAACTGGATTAATTGCAAGTCCAGATCTCTACTTGTCCCCCTTTTCTAAAAATCAAAAGGGTAAAATGATACCCCAGAATGTTGCTGTACCAGCGCTCTGATCCCCAACATCTGTACAATTTAGAACAAACAAGCCAAGCCTTTGCAGTTTCTGCATGGAATAACCTCCCCCATACGTCCATCAGGATAACTCTTACTTCTTCAGATCTTTGCTCAATTACTTCCTTAACAAGGCCTAAACCCTGTTTAAAATTGCAATTTGCCATTGACCCCCCACTCTTCTAATTCCCCTTACCCTCCTTTTTTTTCATAACATATATTGCCTTCTGACATATATTTACTTATTTATTGTGTTTATTGCTTATTATCATTATTTCTCTATAGGAATGTAAACTTGAAGGCAGGAATCTTTGTTTTGCTAATTGACATATCTGAAATGTCTAGAACAGTGCTTGAGAATGAATTAATGAACAATAATAATGAGTGAACAGATGAATGAATAAATCTTAGTAGTTTCAACTACTAGTTCAACAGTAGTTCAACTACTGTTGAAGTAGTCCCCCAACTAAGTCCAACTTCCCTTATATATAACAACCTGCATTTTTTCCTGTCAACATTCTAAATTATCTTCACATTTTTGTCTAATTTAATAGGTGAAAAATGGGATCTCATTGTTTTAATGTATATTTCTTTAAGTAATATTATGGTTGATTTTTTTAATATCTATTTGCTTACTGTTAATATCCATCTTTTATGAACTGTTTGATTCAATGCCCATTTATTAGAAAGCTTTTATTTTATCTATTAGTATATTCTGTAATAATATTACCTACTGTTTACTGAGTGCTTTCTGTGTTCCTAACTACTGTACTATGCTATGTTTCATTCCATCTACAGCTAAAATTCTGTATAGCTATACGTAAATAATAAGAACTTAACCTAGCATATGTAACATATATAGGTAACAGTCATAATCAACATTTCTTGAGGATTTACCATATGTATTGTAACGATTTTGCAGAGTAGTTGTTATTACTGCCTTTATTGGATTGATGAGGGAATTAAGGGTCAGAGAGGTTAAGTGACTTTTCCAAGATCATACAGCTGGTAACTACATTTGAATCCATCATCAGTGCTCTTATTCACTAGTAGTAAAAGCTATGTTATGTGTTCTCTTTGCTATATGTCTTCTATTATGTGTTTAAATATACAGACCTAGAACTGGGTGGGCTTTTAGTAGATGTTTTAATGATGGAACCTAAAAATTATCCTTAAGCCTATTAAGCCTAGTACGATACATTGCTGATTTACTAGCAAAGAATTTTTTAGGCACTTTAATCTTAACAACAGTATGTCTGCAATCACCACTTCACTTTTCAAATTGAATCCTATTAGTGGTCTTGATTTTTAACTAGTTATTATTCGTCATTAGGTGATGTTAATTAGTATAATATTTATTTTACTAGGGGGATGAATAGGAATTGTTGCTGCTTAAAAATAAGAATATAGTCTTTTCTCTTGAATTTAGGGCATTTTTAAGATTATGTTTTCGTAGCATTCGGATTACATTTGCAGAAGGTATTCCTCATTAGCTTGGTCATCTTTACTAAGTGTAGTATTTCAGTTTTACGTGTGATAGATGCAGTATTCTTATCTTGTTTGAGAAATTTGTAGATAGGATGTTTTTATGTGTTTTAATTACTGAAATAAAAGAATAAAGTTTTCTTTAGGGTCTTCATTATATTCTCTTTGAATATTAACATTTCTTATTAAACCATTTGTGATTCTGAAGATATCAGAATACTGAAGGAGAACAAATTTTTTAAAAATGTTATTTTTTCATGTCTCTTTTTAGGGACACTGGTTAGATGTTTTACTAATATGCACCCCCCCAAAAAAAAAGAATTCTGATGAGCAGAATATCATTCAAAATTCTCCTCTGTAAGCTATCAATATCATTTAAAAAATAGTTTTGACCGTTTTTATAAAACAGGAAAGCTATTAAAAACTGCTAATAAAAATAGATGCTTATTTCTGTGCTAATACTAATTACTAATAATGCATGCTTATGTTTGTCACTCATTACATGGCACTGTACCAATCAGTGGATGACTGAGACTCAAGCACTTACACATGTAAATTAACAGTTAGATTTTTTTTCCCTTTTTTTACTTAAGTGAGTCATAATGGAAAGCAACTCTAGGTCATAAAAAATCTTCTCTCTTTAATGCTAATGAAATGTCTCCACTCTCTGTATTAGCAGACTACCCTTAGTGGTAATCTGTAGGCTTCTCTTTTGTTCCTGGTGGTAATGAAATGCTGGGTGCTGAAAAAGCTCGTTCTTCAAGAATGTGTGGCCAATTGTCTTCTGTTCACTTATACTGTAAAATTTCTGTTCCCCAGCAAAGCTGAACAAGTACAGGGACAAGATCAAAAGAGTATACATTGGCACCCGGCTACACCAAGTGACTCTTGCTTTATTAATTAGCCATAGCTTCTCCAAGTTAATTTACTCTGCTAGAGCAAAAACATTCTGTAATACAAAAACAACAAATGATAATTCACCCACAAGTCCTTATTGTTTGCTTTCTTCAACTTTCAGTTTAAACCTTTGTACAGTGTTATAAGCTAAACATCCCTTCACTTTTCTGAACCTTAGGGCATAAAAGCTATTTTTATTTTTTTCAAGAACCTCAGTGAGATAGTCAAATGATCATTTTTATTCTCTAAAATTGGGTGATTTTAATTGATATCATTCTTTTTAAAAGTCAGTGCATTGGGAATCCAATTTAAAAGTGCAGTTGCTTCTAAAATTTGCAAGCTTGTTCTGTCCTCTCATCAGAAATGCCACTGGTGTTTAAGCATTTGAAAAGGGCCTTCTCTGTGAGTGTTTTGGCGGAAGCAAAATTTGACAGTGATCCTAAGCTCCAAATTAAATAATATCAGTACCACTTTCCTTTTCATTTTAATCACCACTTTGTAAGTTCCTGAAGTCTTTTTAATTTAAGGAATCTTCAGTAGGTTTTTAGTTAATATTTTAAAGTTATAGCCTGAAACAGCAAAAAAAAAAAAAGATCTGCACATTCCCATATCCTAGTTTGGTTTGGTTTTGTTCAGGTGGAAAGAAAATAATTGAACTTTTGAGTAAGATATCAGCTGAAAGAGAAAAGTGATTTAGACCTCTGTCACCCAGGTTGTTATTGTTCATAGTGTTATAACCATTTAGTTGGCAACTTTTAGTATTATGATCTAATTTGAAAGAATTCCACTAGTTTCTATGTACTTTAACATGGTCTAAAAATAACAATGTGGGGCTTCCCTGGTGGTGCAGTGGTTGAGAGTCCGCCTGCCGATGCAGGGGACACGGGTTCGTGCCCCAGTCCGGGAAGATCCCACATGCCGCGGAGCGGCTGGGCCCGTGAGCCATGGCCGCTGAGCCTGCGCGTCCAGAGCCTGTGCTCCGCAACGGGAGAGGCCACAACAGTGAGAGACCCGCGTACTGCAAAAAAACAAAACAAACAAACAAAAAAAACAATGTGATATATATTGTGTGATATATTTTGTGAATATAAAATAAGTTTTATTGAGATTATCTAAAATGTGCTGTTAAAGGAAGATCAAAGCATTTGTACATTGGGAGAATATAAAACCCATGTTATTATATTCTTAGGGGACGGTGCAATGATTAACATCAATCTTCACTATATATTTATTTTTTGAAGTCAACTTCCTACCCTCCCTAGTTTCTGTATTTTTTGGGATTTTTTTTTCAAGAGCTCTTTTTTAAATTTTTATTATTATTTTTATTCACATCTCTATTGGCGTATAAATGCTTTACAATGTTGTGTTAGTTTCTGCTGTACAACAAAGTGAATCAGCTATATGCATACATATATCCCCATATCCCCTCCCTCTTGAGCCTCTCTCTATTTTTTGGGATTAAAAAAATAAACAACAAAGTTACCATTAAGCTTACTTGCTAATTGTGGATTTTTAAAAATAATTTTAGAAAAGATCAGTGGTTATATGTATCTCTGTAACTTAGATGAAATAGTGTTATCTGCATTATGCATTTCTGGTTTTGTCAGAAGCTTTTTTTTTTTAAAGCACTGTGTTAACCATTCTTGTAAGGTTTTGGTTTTTTTTTTTTGGTAGAAGGAATATTTGTGTTTGGGAAGGTTAGCAGAGGCTGGCTGTGCTGGAAGTGACTGCAGTGCCTTTTGATTATTCATGGACAGTAATAGAAGGCACTTAAAAAGAACAATGAAATTGCTTATTTTTGTGATGGGCCATCTGTTGAATTGTTTTGTGCAACAATTGCACAATAGTATCTATGTCATATCATTCTATTTTCAACAGCAGCTGATTATGTCTCACTGGCTACTTGTCCTTATTTCTAAAGTCCCATGACCATTTAAAGTCACCTTTTCAGGGACCTTTGCCAGAAAGGTATTAGAAATCTCAAAATAGCCTGTGTATTTCTTTTTTTTCTTTTTTTCTCTCTCTTCTTTATTTGGGGAGGGAGGCTGTGATGGGAGTAGGAGGGGGGAGTTTGTCATGTTAGTTCTAATTATTTAGACTTCCTAGATGTTTAGGACAATTATCTGTGCTTTCCACCTGTAGTTCTATAAAATAAGTTAACATAGAATCAGTTGATAATTTGGATAGAAATGATACGCTTGCAAAAAAGAAGAGTCAAGTTTAAAGACTGCAGGCTTTCATGCTTTTAATTATCTACTCTTTTCTTCATGATAATTAGAATTTTTCTCTTGGAATTCACTTCTATTTTTTTTTTAAAAAAAAGGATGAGCCATTAGCAAATTTGTTAGAGCAGAAGTGAAATTAAAATAAAACAAATGTATTGCTGTCCATAGGTCACTGACATTGCTGATGCCATGATTCTGAAACAGCTTTTTGAAAATCTGTTCAAAAACGGGGTCGTCGTTGTGGCAACATCCAACAGGCCACCGGAAGGTAAAAACAAACACTGTGCTGTAGTGTCTTATCCAATTAGGTAGAAACAAACAAGCTTTTAAAAATTCACAATTTTGGACTCATTTTATTGTGTTAATAAATCTGATTACTTTGCTTTATCCTAAGTTTTATAACTAACTTAATCTGAAAAATCAGTCAGTATTTGTATAATATTTGAAAAATCTTTCCTAAATCCACGTGATCTCCCGTGTTTGATGCACTTGCAGTTTTTCCCTGAGCATTAGATATGCCATGTGTGCATATCAAAAAAATACAGGCCTCTCTAACTGCATTTTATGGGCCATAAAAGAAACTCCATGAAATGAAAGAAAAAGTTCCTAATTGAATCTTGGAAAAAGACTTAAATCTTTCCTGCATAAGTGGTTTCTGATACTTCATTTATCATTTCTGAAAAAGCACTTCTGGCTTATTAGGACATTATTAAAAATTAAAATACAATAATATATAGATAAAAACAAGTTTAAATTTTGTGTCTTTCAGCCCATCATGTGGTCAGTTGAAGGTTGAAAGAACCAAAAATAATATTTTATGCATTCTTAATATTAACATCTGACTGGAATGCTATTCTGCCAGATACCTGCATGGCTAAGTTCTTACCTCTTTCGGGTCTTTGCTCAAAGGTTACTTTGCCAATGAAGCCTAGACTCATCTCCCATTTAAATCTACAACCCATGCTCTTTTTTCCTGGCACCACTTCTTTTTACCTGCTCTATTTTTTTCACATAGCACTTATGGAGCCACCATGTCGTTTACTTATTTACTATATATATAGTTTATTATCTGTCCTCTGCCAAGATGCAAAAGCTTCAGGAGGGCAGCAACTTTTCTCTCTTCTGTTCACAGATATACATATTTTAAGTACCTAAAACAGTGCCTTGCACATGGATGGATCTCAGTAAATAGTCTTAGAATGAATGTTGAATAAATGTGTGTTCTCAAAGGATCTCTCTGGCTGCAGTACTGAGAATAGATTGTGGGGATGAGGTTTCAAGGTTGGAAGTAGGGAGACCATTTAGGAGATGACTGTAACAATCCCAAGGGGACATGATGGAGCAGTGCAGGTGGTAGGAGTGGTCAGATTTTGTAGACAGAGTCAAAAGGATTTACTGATGGAATGAATATAGGGTATGGAAATAAAAAAGATCAAGAATGACTCAAAGATTTTGGCCTGAGCAATTGGAAGGATAAAATTGCTGTTTACTGAGATGGGGAAGACTATAGGAAAAGCTAATTTGGGTAGGGAAGTAGGGTTTCTACGATTATGAGACTGATGATGCATTTAAGAGTTTGGATTTCAATGGAAATGTTTGGACTGGAGATATAAATTTGGGAGTCATCAGTCCTAAAGGAAGCTGGTAAGAGCAACCAGTGAGTAGGAGGAGAGCCAAGAGAATGTCAAGCAAGGAAAAGGAAAGTGGTACAAAACCGATGGATGATCACCTTTGTTAAATGCTGCTAGGAGGTGAAAAATGAGCTTGAGAACTGACCGCTGGAATTGGTAACATGGAGTTTATAACTGAACCTGAAAAGAGCAATGTAATAGTGTGTTTTTACTTTTTAAATTAAGTCATGTCACATTAATGACTTATAATGAATTTGTAATCTACTAATATGCCCAGATATTACTATGTGAGCTGTTGTCAAACTAGGTCTCTCTCTTTCTATATTTTTGTAGTTGATCTCTTTTTCCTTCCTATAACATTTCAGCATATTAGTTTGTCTACATTGTTTCATATTATTGATTTATGTTGATATTTTTTGAAGTATGATTCTAATAAATTTTTTTTAACTACCCCTACTAGCTATGACATTTATAAACTTAGTAATCGTGTTTCTGTGTCTTTAGCCATTCATTAACTAAAATATGTAAATAGGGTAGGGCCAAGTTTAGACTCCTGTAGTATACCATTAGAGGCCTTATTTTAGGGAGACATTAATTAGTTAATCAATACCTTAAGACCTAGTTATTCAAACAATTACACTTATACCTAATCTGTTACACTATTAAGAGAACTATGAATGATTTTGTCAGATGCATTTATTAAAATCCTTATAATGTTATATATAGCATTCTTGTGATTTATTAGTGTAACAACTCTATGAGACAAGGCAGTGAGTTTTTCATATTAGATCATCGATGGGGATGTGAGGCTTGACTCTCCTTCAGTTGACTGTTGACTTAACAGTATCTTCAGTATTACCTTTAGACATTCAATGATAAGCTATGTTCATAAAGAGCAAAGTGCTAGAACAAGCTTGGAACGCCCCTCCCCCGCCCCCCCCCCCCCCCCCCAGCAAATACTGCTGAAAAGAAAATTGCAGTCAGCTGCTCAAGCTACTGCAGTGTGGTCCACTGAGGAAGGACAACCACAGGAGACGTTAGGAACATTCTGGAGCTCATAGCTTTGTAGGACTAAGCAAAGTTACAGGCCCACCAAGGTAGCACAGAGAAATCCGAGATGGAGCCATCCTTCTGGAGAAGACTGAAAGTCTAAGATGCAGAATTCCAAAAATTGGGCATTAGCCACAAATTCAAAGAAAGCCTTTTCTAAATATGAACCTGGACAGGATGTTTAACATACACCAGGTTTTTTAGCCATGGCAGACAATCATCATAAGTAGCTTAATATTTTAATATAAAAAAGATGGTATGTATATATACCATCTCCTCGTGGTGTGTGTGTGTGTGTGTGTGTGTGTGTGTATGTATGTATGTGTGTGTGTGTATATATAATTTCATGACTGAAGAAACAAGACTCAGATTAAGTATGAATCTTAGGAAAAGGAAAAAGTGTAGGACAAAGAATGGGTCAGTTGTTGCCAAGGGCTGGTGTGGGGAGGTGTTTGACTATGAAGGGCCAGCACCAGAGAATTTTGGGGGTTTTGGAACTGTTTTGTGTCCCGATTGTACTGGTGGTTACATGTTTAAATGCATAGAAATGGACAACAAAAAAGTTAATTTTCCTGTATATAGATTAAAAACAAATCACATGGTTAGTGAGTGGTAGAACAGGGTCTAGAAAGTAGGTTTTGTGACTCTTTTGACACATTGTCCTCTATCTTTTCTCCTTGTTGGTCATCACTAATCTTTGTCTACTCTGTCCCAGATACAGTGTGTCCTCTTTTCCAGCCATCAGAATGCATTCAACTTTTTCTTTAGGTTACAGCTTTTAATCCACAGCCCCCAGATAGTTATTATTATTTTAAAAATAGCATCTACTTATTCTAAGAGTGTTATGAGAGGTGGGAGAAGAACCTTCCTGGCAGAGGGTTGAGGCAAAGCCCAATGGTTGGAGAGAGAATGACCCATTTGAGGAACTGAAAGGTAGCCAGTGTGGCTAGAGTGCAGTGAAGTAGGGGAAGTAGGATACAGTGAGGTACAAGATGAATCTGGAGAAGTGAGAGCTAAGACCTTATAAAGCAGTAGTAAGGATTTTGGATTTTATTCTAAGAGAAATGGGGAGCCACTGTAGTGCTTTAAGCAGGGACTGATAAGATTGGATTTGGAATATCACTCTGGTTATCATATGGAGAATGAGTTACAGGATGGGATGCAGTGATATGGTAGATTCAGGGAGACACACTAGGAAGCTATTGCAGTATACTGGGCAAGAAATGATAATAACTTGGTATAAGGCAGTGATTCTCAACTGGGGGGCTGTTTTGCAAACCAAGGATATTTGGCAATGTTCGAGACATCTTTGGTTGTCACTAGACAGGATGGGGGGTTTGGTGCTGCTACTGGCATCTAGTAGGTAGAAGCCAAGAATTCTGCCAAAACATCCTATAGTGTATAGGGATACTTCTCACAACAAAGAACTATCTAGCCCAAAATATTAATAGTTCTGAGGTTGAGAAAACCTGATATAGTATATAGAGAGGATAGATTTGAAAGATAGTTAAGAAGTAAAATGGATAGCACCTTGTTATAGGTTGGATACTGAGGAAAAGGGAAAGGACAATTTCTAAATTTCTGGCCTGTACAAGTGGGTGGGTAGTGGTGCCTTCATTCAATAAAGACAGAATAATCTGGAGGTTAGAAGTCCAGATCATGTTGCCCAGTGGACAAGAACACTGTATTTTCTTCCCCTCTGTTAACTCTTTAGCTGCTGTGTTTAATTTTCTTCCACATTATTCATCTCATTCCTTCCATTTCTAGTTATAATGCATCAATTTCCTGGACAAGACTAGGGGTTATTGTTGGTGGAGATTACAATCAAACACTCATCTTTTCTCAGTTAATAACTTAATTGTCAATTTATAGACAAATAAGTTATTAATTTTAATAGAAAATGATCAGAAACATTTAATAAATAATTAATAATTTTAATAGAAAACAATTGATAACGAAGTAAAAGCAACACCAGAATTTAGGAACTTAGCAGAGAAAATAGCTATGGAGGAAAGTGGTCTGGGAAAGTCCGGTAGAAGAAAAGAACGGGAAGCAATACTTGAGGGGGTGAAGGGAATAAGGTACCAGTGACTGCCTTTATGTCACTGTTTTTTTCTAGTCCTCACTTCTAAGTCCTGCCTTCCTTGGGTCCAAGGCCTCATCCTGTACACCATGTAGTTGTTAAAATCTCAAACCAGTGTCAGTTCATGATGACAACTTTAGCTTTTAGCTTCCTGTTTGTTTACTGATCTGCAGGGACTTTCCTACTTTCTGGCAAGCTCAAAATATGTTTAGTATATTTTAAACATTTGTAACACAACACTTGTAGTGCTATTTTATATTTTCTAGGGTAATCTGATTAAGGTTCTTAAACTTGAAGCAAAGAGGAGTAGGAAATTGCTGGGAAATTTTTAGATAAACTATATCTAGAGATAGTTTATATTCAATTTTGTATTTTTATAAAATCTCAAGTAAATGATTTATTTAGCATTTTTGTCATTTAGGTAAATACTTTTATATGGCTCATGTACAAATAGACATATTTTTACTTTTCAAAGATTATATTGTCAGGTCATTAGAAGAGCCAGAAGCAAAAATCCACAATTAAAATATCATATATATGCCACTCACTTTTTAGGTTCTGAAAAAAATTGTTAATTTCATGATATTCTAGTAGGGAAAAGCAATATTATCGATTTAAGTGCCTGGAGACCCTAAGAACAGATTAATAATAGACTGGTAGATTAAGTTAATTAAATTGAAATTAATAATTAAACTTAAGGACTTAATCAATCAAAAATAAGAATATATTTTTATGGGGAAAAAGAATATGTAACTTGAAATGACTATGCTTCTTTGACAGTAAAACACAAAGTGCTAAGGGAAAAAAGTCCCCTATTGACTGAAGAGTGCATTGTGGACTTTCTAGTTTTTAATTTGCTATTTATTATAATGAAAATGCTATAGATAGCATTTGAATGTCCAAGAATAAGTCTGCCTTAGATTATTAGGCAACGACACTGTGTGATTCTAACTCAAGCCAATGTATCTATAGTAAATAAAAGACTGGATATCACTAGAAAATTGGTGCATGCACACACACACGCACACACTAATGTAATTTATCATATTAATATTTTTAGGAAGAAAATAAATCTATTGATGTTCGCCATAAAAGCTTGAAAGAGCATTTGGCAAAATCCAACATCTTGATAGAATCACTCTATAACATGTAAATAGATGGAAAGTTTCTTAATATGAAACCAAATATATGTATATCAGTTCAGAAGTCAGAAGTATGCTTATTGGGGACACTGTGGTGTATCTACTGCAGGAATGAACAAGGCAAGGATGTCAATTATCACTTTTTAACATTGAACTACATTACAGACAGTATAAGAACTAGGTGGATAGGGAAGGGAATCACCACATATCTTGATTAGAGGGGTTCTCCAAGATTAGTCATACCACTCCTTTTTCAAGGTTATGTGAATAGAAAATACTCTAATATGGGAACGATAAGTAGGAAGGAGAAGTAAGTAAGCATTAGAAGATTTCTGTTTTGTGTTCTTTAAAAATCAGGAAAACATAGACTCTGTGATGTAGAAGATCTAAGCTGAGAGAAGACAAACAGATTAGTTGAAAACCTTTTTTACTGAGAAATCAGATGTAATTAAAAAAAGCTACATGAAATAAAGGGGTTTAAATTAATTAAATCAGTTAAAATCAGCATTTGAAGCACTGAAGTGTAGAATTAAAACTATAGAAAATGAAATCAGTGATAAGGGAAGCAATTTAAGAAGCTCTGCCAATGTGTAGAAAGAGAATAAAGAATGAAATGATTTTTTTAAAAAGTTATTTTATTTTTGGCTGCATTGGATTTTCGTTGCTCCTTGCGGGATTTCTCTAGTTGTGACGAGCAGGGGCTACTCTTCGTTGCGGTGCACAGGCTTTTCATTGTGTGGCTTCTCTTGTTGTGGAGCAGGGGCTCTAGGCACGCGGGCTTCAGTAGTTGTGGCACGTGGGCTCAGTAGTTGTGGCTTGCGGTCTCTAAAGTTCAGGCTCAGTAGTTGTGGCGCATGGGCTTAGTTGCTCCACACCATGTGGGATCTTTCCGGACCAGGGCTCAAACCCGTGTACCCTGCATTGTCAGGTGGATTCTTAGCCACTGCACCATCAGGGAAGCCCAAGAATGAAATGATTTTTAAAAAATTAAATAAGTCCTCTGGAGGAAAGAGGTCTTAAAATGTGAACTTATTAAAAAGAAGTGGTTGAAATAAGAAAATTGATCATAACAACGAATTGAGTATAAGTGAATATTTGTAGTTACTGCTTGCTTATATATTTGTAAATTTTGTTCCCCTTGGAGAGAGGGTTTACAGATCCTGAGTGACAGTGTCATTATTTGTGGCACTGATAACTAGGGTAATATACAGTCAAGTATTTTAGAATTTAAGATACACCTTCTACTTTTCAAATTACTAGAAAAGACGAGGGATCAAAGTAAAAATATTTCTTAGAGCAAAAGCTAGAAAGCAGAAGAAACAGCAAAAAATAAATAAATAAATAAAAAACATGAAACAAAATCAGGCATTCCTTGTCAATGACAGGAAATATAAACGGGTTACATTCCTCTATTAAAAACTAAAACTTCTTCTGATGTGGCTGAGTAGGCTCCTAGTCAGTTGACCTTCTTGCAGACAACAATAATACATTCTGAACAAAATATGTAGCACAACTATCTGAAGGTCCTAGAGAGTGAAAAAAAGTCAGAAAGATTATAGAGGGGAGACAAAACTTGGAAGAGGGTCCAAAATTTCCTGTTTTCTTAATTTTTTTTTCTTTTAAAAAAATAGCTATCAGCTTTAGGACAGGTAAAGTTATTGCTGCATTGGATGACTAAAATTCTGATAGAAAACCCACAGTCTTTCTGGCCAGAAGAATCAGATGGCAGAGTTTAGGGCAAGCATTACTGCTCGAAAATGAAAAACGAATCCCACTGAGAACTAGATTGGTATAGTCCCAAGTTCTCAAGTTCTGTGTATAAATTCTGCCCAAATCTCTGACTGGCCTCTGAACCATACATTTGCAGAGCAAACCACAAGCTTCCTAATGATAGGGTACTGAACTGAGATTCAAGTTTATAGTTTGAGTCCAACCAAGGTAATTTCCTGCTAAAACAAAAATATCAACACTCTTCAGAAACAAAATCCATAAGGTCCAGGATACCATCTCAAAGTGATGAATGAGGAAATATTCACCTATTCTCAAGAGAAAAAAACCATCAACAGATAGCAACCCCAATATGACCCAGCTGTTGGAATTAACAGACAAGGGCTTTAAAACAAGAACTATAACTGTAACTTTGGGGGAAATGAGGTAAAGAAAATATGTTCATAATGAATGAAAGGATAAGGAATATCAGCAGAGAAATAGAAACCGTAAAAAATGTACCAAATTTAAATTCTAGAACTAAAAAAGACAGTATCTTAAATTAAAAAATTAACCTAAAGAACTTAATAGCAGAATGGATATAACAGAGCAAAGAGCCAGAGAACTTGAAATTATCCAAGGTGAAGAATAGAAAATGATAGAAGTAAAGAAACAGAGACTTCAGAATTTGTAGAGCTATAACAAGCTTTCTAACATATTTCTAATTGGAATCCCAGAAGGCAAGGAGAGATAATGGGCAGAAAATCTTCTGAAGAAATAATGACTGAAAATTTCCCAATCTGGGGTGAAGATATAAATTTACAGATTCAAGAAGCTCAGTTAAATGCAAGCAGAATAAATACAAGAAAACACTGCTTAGGCACATTGTAGTCAAACTGCTAAAAACCTAAGATAAAGAAGAAATCTAGAAGGCAGCCAGAGAAAAATGACATTAAATACAGGGGAACAATGATTAGCTTTTGATGACTTCCATTAGAAACTATGGAGGTCAGAGACAGTGGAACAACATCTTTAAAATGCTGGGGAAGAAATTGTCAACCTAGAATTTTATATCAAATAGAAATTTCCTTCAAGAATAAAGACAAAATAAAGACATTCTGATATGAAAGAAAACTAAACAAATTCATCAGCATAAGATATGCACTACAAGATATTCTAAAAGAAGTTCTCCAGGTAGAAAGGAAATATTAAGACACTTGGATCCTCAAGAAGAAATGAAGAACATCAGAAATGGTAAATATTAGAGTAAATATCAGTAACTAGTTTTTCTTCTTAATTTCTTAAAAATAGAAATGATCATTTTATGAGAAATTATAACATTGTCTTGTGGGGTTCATAATGTATGTAGATGTGATCCATATGACACCTATAGCATAAAGGGAGGTGTTTAGATGGACTTATATGGATGGAAGGTTTCTACCTTTTTTTGTGTGAAATGGTATGATATTAATTCTAAGTAGAGTGTGAAAAGTTAAGGGTACAGGCATACCTTTAAGATACTGTGGAGACATCCAGACCACTGCAATACAGTGAATATTGCAATAAAGTGAGTGACACAAATTTTTTGGTTTCCTAGTGCATTTAAACATTATGTTTACACTATACTGTAGTCTATAAAGTGTGCAATAGCATTATGTCTAAAAAATCAACTTACACACCTTAAGTAAAAAATACTTTATTGCTAAACATGCAAACCATCATCTGAGTCTTCAATGAGTTGTAATCTTTTTGCAATAGTAATGTAACCGAACCCAGGTTTGGCTGCTTGCCATTCATAAGCCACTAATTTGAGAGGCAAGCGTCAGTAGAAAAGAAAGGTGCTTTAATCAGAAAAGCTGGCAATCTGCGAAGAAGGTGGTCTTGTGTCCAGAGACCAACTCCAAAGATTCTCCTCAACCATGACAGTTTTTAAAGGGAAAAATGGAGGCGAAGAATCTCAGTGAGTCATCAAGGCAGGAGGTTTGGTTCTGCATCATTCTCCGTTGAGTGCAGACTGGCTGACTCTTCAGATGTTATTTTGCCTGTGTGATCTGCCTGCAGGATTGCTAAGGAGGCTGTTGGGTGTAGAGAGCTAGTAATTTTTTAACTGCTTAATTCTTCATTCTTACTTTCTATCTAGGAAAATAATCAGGTTAGACAAGGTACGGTGTATATTCAAGAGAGCATAAGTCAGGAGTTAGTTTCAATTGCTTAATGATCTCATTCCTATAATTAGGTTCTTTTAAGGTTAGAGGGGAACAGAAGTGGACAAAGAGGAAAGGGGCAAAAGAGCTGCTTTCAATAACATCAGAGATCACTGGTTGTAGATCACCAAAATAAATATAATAATAATGGAAAAGTTTGAAATATTGCGAGAATTACCAAAATATGACACAGAGACATGAAGTGAGCAAATTATGTTGAAAAAATGGTGCTGATAGACTTGCATGACACATGGTTACCACAAACCTTCAATTTGGAAAAATGCAGTATCAGCAAAGATCAATAAAGTAAAGCACAGTAAAATGAGGTATGCCTGTATATATTGTAACCCCTAGAACAACAGAAATAAAATAAAAACCAGTTGACAAAAAGGAATTTTAAAATATATTCAAATAATTGAAAAAAGGCAAGAAAAGGTGAACAGAGGAAGAAAATGTAGAGGAAACAAAAAGAAAACAAATAATAAAATCATAGACCTAGGGACTTCCCTGGTGGTCCCGTGGGTAAGGTTCCATGCTCCCAGTGCAGGAGGCCTGGGTTCAATCCCCTGGTCGGGGAACTAGATCCTGCATGCATGCCACAACTAAGAGTCTGCATGCTGCAACTAAAGATCCCACACGTGGCAACGAAGATCCTGCATGCCACAGCTAAGTAAGTCCTGGTGCAGCCTAAATACATAAATAAATAAATATTTAAAAAAAATCATAGACCTAAATGTTAAATGAACTAAACATTCCAGTAAAAGGTAGAGGTTATCAGGATGGATTAAAAAATATCAAGAGATATACTTTAAATATAAATATAGATTGAAAGTAAATGGATGCAAAGAGGTATATTCTACAAACAGTAATAATACAAAGCCTGATGTGTGTGGGCTTATTAACGTCAGATTAAATTGACTGAGGCAGGCCCTGCCAGTCCCTTTGGCCCCACCAGAGGATGCTTGTGCTGGGCTCTGCCTCTCTGTCCTCAGTTCATGGCAGCAGGGGTCCTGCGCCCCTGACTCCCGGGCCTTGGTGCTGGAGTTTGTCCACTAGGGATTACAGTTGTGGGTAAATCAAGTATTGTGTGGTGGTTTGTGGAAAACAGTTTTGAGCCTAAGATCAGTTCAACAACAGGGCATCTTTTGTCTAGCGCCAAAACGAGTGGCATAAATTCCTAACCTGGGATACAGCTACACAAGAATGATTTTCTGCTTTACCACCGATGTTCATTTATAATGATTTATGATGCCAAAAAGGAGAGGTATTTTCAACATTAAGGAATGAATTAAAAGATCTTTGACAGCAAGTCCCATCTAATTTTGTAGTTGATGTGGCAGGAAATAAGTGCGATATTATTGCAAAAGGTGAGTCATGGAGAGAGATGCTAAGGATTGCACTGACTCAGCCATACAATTTTTGTAGAGATCAGTGCAAAAACCACAGTGAACTTAAAGGACTCTAAAGAAGTTTCTCAAAGAATTCCATTCACTCACACCAACCCACCACCCCCCCCCAACCCCCCATTTGGTAGTAAGGGCTTCTGACTCCAAAGACAACCTTTCGAGTCAAAGTGAAAAAAAGCTGTTGTTGGCTGAACCTCAGCCTCTCACACTTGATAATGAAATAGTTGGTTCTAAAAGTTAACAGGGGACTTCGAATCTCTGCCACTACTTTTTGCCTGGCTGGTTTTGAGTCTTCTTTGTGCACAGGGGATTCCCCAAAATACCCAAGGTCTGTTTTCTCATTGAAGACTCCAGTCATGATATTTCTGTTCATTGAATTCTGTTACAAAAAGAAACTCTGGTGTGAAAAACTACTTCATTGGTGTTTGACTTTACTGAAAATAAATACATAAGGTAGTATTTTGGCAGTGAAGGTTTTATGTAACATTTTATTAAGTTTCTCTTTCATGGTTTTTAAAAAGAAAAAGAGTCTGTGGAGCCTGTAATTTCCCTGGATCCCCATTATCACTGTTATAAAGGATTGCACCATTTAAAATGGCATAGGATATCTAAAATGGAGGCTGACAATTATTATTTGAGTCAAAGATGGATTCAATTTATAGGACTATTCATGGGATTGATGGAGAGGATTTCATCTTCCTGCTACCTCTAAAGCAGTTTTCATTGAAAACATTAGCCAAGGATACACGTGGAAAATTAACATCAACAACAATAAATGTGTAGATCACCCTAATTTTTCCTTCAGATTTTTAAATTTGTGTGTCACTAAACACAGTATTGGTACTTGGCAATGAATAGGAATGAGCACATAATAACATGGATGAATTTCAGAAACATTAGGCTGAGTTAAAGAAGACTTATACAAAAGAATATATACTCTATAGTTTCATTTTTATGAAGTTTTATCCAAGGTTTTATGGTTTGCTTTGGAGATTTTAGTATATATCTTTAACTTATCACAGTCTACTTCAAGTGATACTAGACTGCTTCAGGTATAGTCTAAGAACTTTCCACAGTATACACCCATTTCTCTCCTCCTAGTCTTTATGCTATTGTTTTCATACATTTTATTTCCACATATGTTATAAATCCCACAATATATTATTATTTTTGCTTTAAATAATTATCTTTTAAAGGAATTTAGATAATAATAATAATAAAAAAGGCTCATATTAACCCACAGTTACCATTTCTGGTGCTCTTTACTCATTTATATTTTCCAGGGTTCCATCCAATATTATTTTTCTGCCTAAGGACTTCCTTTAAAGATTTCTTATAGTTCTGGTGTTCTGGTGATGAATTCTTTCAGCTTTTGTATGTCTGTACTTGAAAAGATATTTTTGCTCAGGATAGAATTCTATGTGGACAGTTTTTGTTTTTTCTGTTTTTGACCTTTAAAGATGTTGCTCTACCATGTTCTGGCTTGCGTTGTTTCCAATGAGAAGTTGCTATCGTTCTTATCCTTATTCCTCTGTATGTAATATATATTTTTGCCTCTGGCTGCTTTTAAGAGTTTTTTTTTTTTCCTCCTTTGATCACCAGTTATAAGCAGTTTGATTATAATATGCCTTGATGTAATTTTATTCATGTTTCTTGTGCTTGGGCTTTAATGAGCAACTTAGATCTATGGGTTTATAGTTTTCATCAAGTTTGGAAATAATTTGGCCATTATTTCTTCAAATATTTTTTCTATCCCCTCCTCTTCTCCCCTTCGGGTACTGCAATTCCACATATATTGGGTTGCATAAAGTTGTTTCAGAGCTCACTTATTCTCTGTGCATTTTTTCTTAGTTTTTTTTCTCTCTGTGCTTCATTTTGGCTAGTTTCTATTGCTATGATTTAAAGTTCACTAATATTTTCTTCTGCAGTGTCTAATCTGCTATCATTCCCATCCAGCATATTTTTTTTGTCTCACATATTGTAAGTTTGCATCTCAAAAAGTTCTTCTTGGGTCTTTTTATATTTCCCATGTCTTTATTTGATATGCTTGCTCTTCCAGCTGCTTGAACACATGGAATACAGCAATAACTGTTTTAATGTTCTTGTCTTCTAAATTTATCACCTATGTCATTCCTAGGTCTGTTTCTGTCGATGGATTTTTCTCCTTGTTCTGGGTCATATTTTCCTGTTTCGCTGCATGCTTGGTAATTTTTTATTAGATGTTAGGCAATATGAATTTTACTGTGTTGGGTATTGGATATTTTTATATCCCTATAAATATTCTTGAGCTTTATTTTCTTTCTTACAAACAGTTTGATTCTTTTGGGTATTGCTTTTAAGTTTTGTATGGCAGGACTAGAGCACATTTAGTCTAGGACTAATTTTTCTCACTACTGAGATAAATCCCTTTTCAGTATTCTGCTCAATACCCTAGAAATTTAGAGGTTTTCCAGTCTGTCTGGTGGAGATAGGCACTCTTCCCAGCCATGTGTGAGCCCCAGTGATGCTTTCCTTGAGTACTTTCAGATGATTCTTCTCCTGGCTTCAGGTCATTTCCTCACACACATATGCTGATCAGTACTCAGCTGGGGATTTAACTGGGACCCTCAGCAGATCTTTAGAGCTTTTTCACTGGGCAGCTGTCTTTTCTGTGGTACGCTGCTCTGTGAACTCTAGCTGCTTTTTCCTCCCTGGACTCTTCACCTATCTCCTCAGCTGGGGAGACTTCCAGGCTCTGTTTGGGTTCCCCCTCCTTGTGCAGAGTGCTATAAACTTCGCCAGACACTAAGTGCATTTGTTTTCTATTCTTAGGGATAACTGTCCCTTTTTTCTGGCGTCCAGTGTTCATATAAAGCTATGATGACCAGGTCTGGGATTATGGAAGGCCACTCTAAAAGTCTGTCCACGATAGTGGATTCAAGGAAGGCTTGTTAGAAAATGTGGGATTTGAGCAATAGTTTGTATAGTATTAGAAAAGAAGGTAGAGGTAAAGTCATGAGCTTGTGCTGACTCTTCTGCCTAGGATACGCTTCCTTCTTCTCTGCTTGGTGGCACCCCACTTATTTTTCCAAGGTGCTCTAGTCCCATTGTTACCTGCAAAGCTGCCTTTGAACCCAGCTAAAATGAGTAGTTCATGTTCTGTATATTATGTTTATACCTTGTATCCTTTTTTACCTCGTATCATGGTTATGATCTGGTTGTGTCTGTCAGCTGTGACAAGTCTAGCTGGTCACAACATGGTTCTGAAAAAGCCTATGAGTTTTAGCTTCATTAAAGACCTTCCTCGGGCTTCCCTGGTGGCGCAGTGGTTGAGAGTCCGCCTGCCGATGCAGGGGACACGGGTTCATGCCCCGGTCCGGGAATATCCCACATGCCGCGGAGCGGCTAGGCGCGTGAGCCATGGCCGCTGAGCCTGTGCGTCCAGAGCCTGTGCTCCGCAACGGGAGAGACCACAACAGTGAGAGGCCCGCGTACCGCAAAAAAAAGAAAAAAAAAAAAGACCTTCCTCAAAAATTCTAGATATACCAATTACTGGCTGGGAATTCAGCAAATTATTTTTAAAACTTTGAGTATCGGTTTCTTTATCTGTAAAATAGAGGTAGAAATATTTACTATGCAGCGTTATTGTAATTTGTGTACAGTGTCTAGCAAATTGCCTGGCTCCTAGTAGGTGTTCTCTAAATGCTAGTTCCTCCTTTTATTTATCTTTTGTCTTCAGCACTCATTTCAGTGCAGACAAATAATAGGAATTCATGAATGTGTGTTGAATTGAATATAAAATTGTAATATACCATCAAATGGGAACATTTAATTAGCTGTATTATCTATACATCTAGTAAAATACTGTTTGAACTCCAGTTAGATTTTTAAAAAGAAGCTAAGTAGCTCTTCCTGCTTACGTGGTCTAAAGCCGCCATTTTCTTTTAATCTGTACTAAAATAAGAATCTCCTGGAAAGGTAAATCAGATTGGTTCCATAGAGCCATATAATTATTTTGTGTTAATTTATAGGAAAACTCCTTTTAATTACCTATCTTAAAAGTTTCTTACTCTAAATCCATATGTACTTATATAACTAAGTGGACATCCTGGTCATTTTGACACTGGGTTTTTAAGGAAAAGATCTGCATATCCATGTGCATCTCCAAAGTATTTATGTAGATCCTTGTAATTACTTTATAAATCCTCTTTGCATGCACTTCATCGGTAAGTCTTATTACAGTTATTCATTGTGGAGAATATAGAGGTCCTTATACCATTCTCAAAAAATGAACGTCCTGGGACTTCCCTGGTGGCGCAGTGGTTAAGAATCTGCCTGCCAATGCAGGGGACATGGGTCCGATCCCTGGTCCGGGAAGATTCCACATGCCACGGAGCAACTAAGCCCGTGCACCACAACTACTGAGCCTGCGCTCTAGAGCCTGCGAGCCACAACTGCTGAAGCCCGCGCTCCACAACTACTGAAGCCTGCGTGCCTAGAGCCTGTGCTCTGCACGCAACAAGAGAAGCCACTGCAATGAGAAGCCTGTGCACTGCAACAAAGAGTAGCCCCCGCTCGCCGCAACTAGAGAAGGCCCACCACGGCAACGAAGACCCAACACAGCCAAAAATAAATGAATAAAATATAAAATAAATTTATAAAAAATAGAATGTCCCATAATTCCAGTACTCTGTCTTATATGGCCAAGTGCTCTTTTAGCTCTGTTTAGAGATCATTAAAAAATAATAGGCAAGAACTTCTGTTGAATTATAAAATAATATTTAGTAAATAATGACAAATGTTGATATTAATGTAGTATAAAATCTTCATGTCTAAGAAAAATAATATTAAACAACTAATATTAAAAATTTTGGTAGCTAAATAACATTTCAGGAGATGGATCTATTGTATTGACAATTTGCATAATATTTGAATTGCAAAAAACTCTTCAATTTAATGAGTACAGTCCTTTTTCACTTAAGTGTCCTGTAAAAACCTAAAGGTTTTCCAACCAAATGAATTCTGTTTAGAATTTTATTCAGAAAATACTTCCCAGAGCATAAAGTTTGAATTATATATCCTTGTAAAGGCTGATTTTTTTTTAAAGTTAACCCTTTAAAAATTAAATCTCAAAGACTTAAAGGCATTGTTATTCTACTTTAATTTTGCTGAGTGGAAATCTTTTAATCAAGAATATTACAAGTGGGCCTTTACATTTCTCATTGTCATTAACCTACTGAACGGTTCATGCCTGTTAAACTACATGTCAGGGCCTGCCTTATATGTCCATAAACAGAGATATTCCGCGAGTAAGACCAAAATGTTACCTTAACATAAACTTTCATTACTGTAATATTTTAGTTTTAATTCTGTAACATTTCGTTTTTTGACATTCACTAGTGTTGTGTATGTTTCTCTAATAAATTTTCAAAGAGCTTATTGAGGCATAATTGACATATAATAAATAGCACATATTTAAAGGATACAATTTTTAAAATACTGACATACGTATACATCTGTGAAATCTCCACCCCGACAATATAATTAACATTTCCATCACACCCCAAATTTCCCCCTCCCCTTTTTCATCTCTCCCTGCCATCCCTGTCCCAATCCCTCCCTTTCCCAGGCAACTGATTTCTTCAGATTATTATAGATTAGTTGGCTTTTCCTACAGTTTTATATATATGGAATCACACAGTATGGTACTCTTTTTTTTTTGAGGGGTAGGAGGGTTTTGCCTCTTTTACCCCATATAATTATTTTGGGATTCATCTATTTTTTTGTGTGTATGAATAGTTTACCTTTTTTATTGCTGAGTAGTATTTCATTATACAGATATGCCACAGTTTATCCATTCATCTAATGATGGACATTTGGATTACTTCTAGTTTTTGGCTGTTACAGATAAAGCTACAATTTTAGCTATTATGATAAAGCTGCTATAAACATCAAGTGTATTTAAAAAATTATTTCATTTTTGATTTTTACCACTTACTGGCAATCATGGCTGTCAACTCTTATCGTATAGCAATGTTTTTATGCACCTTCCCCAGCAACTTTGTAATTTGGGAAGACTATGAAAATACCTAACTTTAAACCCATTTCCTGCATTTTACCCATTTTATTCATTCGAGGTATTGATTATAGGAAAAAAAGATCTCATTTTGAAGAGATCCTGGTTAGCATTATCTTACCTTTTATAATATCTGTCTAGCATTATCCCACCTTTTAGAATATCACTAAATAAAAATTTCAAATGTAACTGAATTTAAAGCCTGCATTATCTTACCTTTTATAATATCACTAGATAAAAATTTTAAGTGTAACTGAATTTAAAGCCTGTAGTCCTTAATTAACCAAAGAGCTTATGCAAATACTTTCTTCACTATAATGTTATGATGAATATTTTTCTAAAGAGAATAAATGTTTCCTAATGACCATATTTTATTTCCATAAGTAAATATGGCAGTTGAAATCTTAGTTATCAAATTTTCTTTAAACAGGGAAATATAGAAAGGATCCCTTAATGCAATACTTAAAAAGAAAAATTGAGACACAAACTAACTTGTGATTTTTATAATTTGGAAAACTTTTTACTGTTCTCATTTTTATACTTTTTTATTTTTTAAATCTCATTACTTTATAGAGTTGACTTTTTAAAGGAATATTTTATTTATTTAGGCTGTGCCGCACGGCTTGTGAGATCTTAGTTCCCTGACCAGGGATTGAACCTGGGCCTTTGCCAGTGAGAGCGTAGAGTCCTAAACTGCTGAACTGCCAGGGAATTCCTTAAAAGGAATGTTTTATATGCAATAAAAATTCAACGTCCTGAAAAGAATATTCCAAGTCTCCATTATTAACAAAAAGTATGCAAAGCTTAAAATTTGTTTCCCCTTTCCATTTATTTATTCTTAACAATATGTGTGTTTATGTGTGGGTATATGCATATGAATATACATACACCATGGCACATATACATATATATAAAAAACACTATTATAAGGCAACAAAAACTACCTGTTTATGATATATAATTACATTAACTTTACAGTCTATTAAGAATGGAGTTTTAATTTTTAGGTAGTTTCTTGGAAAGTGGCCTTAATGTTATTTACTTTAATGGAAATATATCAACTTGATATAAATGCATGCACAGTTCTGTCTGTTGATGTGTTTTCTTGAATGGCAAACTGTGTTACACAGTATTCTGTACTGAGAACTTTTATTATAGATGAGAAAAGGAGACTATAATTTGTTTCCCAGTAGAATCTATGTTCAAATATTAAGTACTTTTAAATAGATCTTCTTTTTATGTTGAATTTTTGATTTAGGATCATTCGTGATATCTTCCAAATTCTTTTCTTGCTTTTTATTATAGTTTTTTTTTTATTGCTTTTTTTTTTTTTGCGGTACGCGGTCCTCTCACTGTTGTGGCCTCTCTCGTTGCGGAGCACAGGCTCCGGACGCACAGGCTCAGCGGCCATGGCTCATGGGCCCAGCCGCTCTGTGGCATGTGGGATCTTCCCGGACCGGGGCATGAACCCGTGTCCCCTGTATCGGCAGGCGGACTCTCAACCACTGCACCACCAGCGAAGCCCTTTATTATACTTTAAAGCTAATTTGATTGAATGCCTTTTGATATTCTTTCTGTGATTGTTAATTTTTTTCTGTTATTAAGAATGTAATAAATTTTGTATAGTACCAGAATAGAGATCAATTTTGGTTATTTTTCTTCTCTTTTGCTTCTTTATCTTTTTCATCAGTAGAAAGCTTTATTTGCCAGGCTAAAATATAAGCTAACATTATGATTTAGGTGAAGTGAAAAGCTAATACTAATTTTTTCTTTCAGATCTCTATAAAAATGGACTCCAAAGAGCTAACTTTGTACCATTCATAGCTGTCCTGAAGGTAAGGAAAATTAGTTACTTATGTTCACTGACTAATATATTGATTGATAATTAAGGGCATTTATAGGATTGCTATGGTCTTGCATTCAAGCAGAATTTATTTTGTTATTTGATGGTAATAGTTAAAGACTCTAAAGGAGAAAAGAATCTTTTTTATATAGTATTCATCAATATGTACACAGGAAAAATTACAAAATATAGTCTAAATTATTGTCCAGCTGCAGCATTTGATAGTTTGCATTTTATAAATTTTAATTTGAGGTTTGCTTGTAAATTATAGTGGACCGTTTCAACTTATACATTGATTTCTGAAAAAATGTTTAATGTTCCTTGTTTCCTTCAGGTTAATGGCCATTAACATGTTTTCCCAGCTATTAAAGTTGCTATTTTGGAGTAGCATTATTACAAAAATATTGTAATATATTTAAATGTGATTGCCATCAAGTTATCATGAAATTATGTCAAGTTGAGGTACATAAATAGTTTAAATATTTGTGTGTATCATCACTGCATAGAGTTTAAAATAGGCTTCATTACAATATGATGAAGAATAAAGTAGCCTTCTTTTTCACTGTTAATTTTAGTAATTTTTTTACACGATTATTCAATAATTCTACATTCTACCAATATTTATTGGGAACCTACTATGGGCAAAGTGCTACATTAGGCATAATGGATAATATAATCATTAAGTAGGTTGTGTTTCTTGCTTGCAAGTCATTTATAATCTGGTTGGGCATATACTATGTACATAGATACCTATAACACAAAGCAAAATGTTTTTGGTAAAATAATTACCAAAAAGAAGCGTATATGCCAACATATAATTTCTGTAATTCTCAGGCACATTTTTCCCTGTCCATAACAACATATCTAAAGAAAGGATAGAATTGTATTTTTTTTAAAAAAAGAACTAAAACCTCAAAATTCTTACCAAGAAGGAGGAGTAAAAACATTTTATATTCACATATTCTGAAGATGTAGTCAGACAATCTTTTTGAAATATACTTTAGTTGGAGCTATTGTTAGTGCCAAACATTATTCCCTGTGCTATCCAAACATCTGTTTCCTTGACCAATTTTAGGTTCCCAGAAGATTTTAGTTTCTCTGAGATGGTTTCAGATGTAGGAAAAAGTACTTTTTGAAGATTTATGCTGTTAGTAATTTTTTCCCCTTTGTATTCATGTTTTACATTTGAGGAGAAGGTAGATTTGCAATGTTTTCTCCATGCCAGGAATCCAAAGTAATGTGGTGTATGTAGATACCAAAATATAAACAGGGAAACTAAGAAAAATAGATGCTAAAAATAGTTTCTTCATGTAGCATAAAATACACAAAATATAAAGAGATGGCTCACAAATGAAACAAGCTAAAAGATTCTCATGGAACTTTGTAGCTGTACTTTTTTAACCCCAAACCTTATTTTTTGGTCAGTTATTTGTCATACTTTAACATATAATAGCATTACTAATAGACAACTAATTTGACCAGATTGAATTTAATTTCCTTTCCCTTTCCCACCCTTAATTTTTTTTTTAAAGAGGAAGAAAAACCAAAGAGGTGAATAATCTGATTTGAGATCCAACAAGATCTGAGATAATACACAATTTTTTTTTTTTTTTTTTGCGGTACGCGGGCTTCTCACTGTTGTGGCCTCTCCCGTTGCGGAGCACAGGCTCTGGACGCGCAGGCTCAGCGGCCATGGCTCATGGGCCCAGCCACTTCGCGGCATGTGGGATCTTCGCGGACCGGGGCACGAACCCGTGTCCCCTGCATCGGCAGGCGGACTCTCAACCACTGCACCACCAGGGAAGCCTGATAATACACAATTTGAAATTAAATATGAACTAACGTTTCCAGGAAACTAAATACCAGATTTGATGAGAAAATATCTAAAATGTCTCATTTATTTAAAAGACTTTTCACATGTAACAAAACATCAGTCTGATGAAATGTACACTAGAGCTGGTTTCCTTGGAGCTTTTTTGGTGGGCGTATGAAGTTTCCCTTGTAAAGCAAAGTTGTTTCATATTCATTTTACCTCTTCACACATGCTAGCATTACTCTTTCATTTTGGCCCAGCTGAGAGACGTGTATAGTAGAAGTGGAAATACTAAATATCAAAACTTTGTTTTAAGATAGACTTAAAACAAATAGAGGATCTTAGTTTAATAAAAAGAGATTATAAACAAGATAGAAATTTATTTTGGGGAAATGTACAGTGTAAAATCCTTTTTCTCCCTTACGTTTTTCTCTGTAAACTGAGTGATAACAAGTTTGTAATTCACCACAAGAATTTGTGATTTGTTGCTTGGAGTATTGCAAAATGACCAAAAACTTATGTAAGCTATTAGTGAACAGTATTTTCATAAGATAGTAAGAATGATGAGGAGGACTAATATGTTATTAAAAGCCATAGGTCTGGGACTTCCCTGGTGGTCCAGTGGTTAAGAGTCTGCCTTCCAATGCAGGGTACACAGGTTCAATCCCTGGTCGGGGAACTAAGATCCCACATGCTGCGGGGCAACTAAGCCCGCACGCTTTAGAGCCCAGGCGCCACAACTAGAGAGAAGCCTGCGTGCCACAATGAAGATCCCGCATGCTGCAACTAAGACCCGATGCAGCCAAATAAATAAATAAATATTAAAAATAATACAAGCCATAGGTCCATCAACAGATGAATAAACAAAATATATTCATGTAATGAAATATTGTTCTGCCATAAAAAGGAGTGAAATTCTGATGTGATACATTATGGATAAACCTTGAAAACATGTTAGGTGAGATAAGCCAGATACAAAAGGACAAATATTATATGATTCCACTTACATGAGGTACCTAGGAAAGGCAAATTGATAGAGACAGAAAGTAAAATAGAGGTTACCAGGGGCTGGGAGGAAAGGGGAATAGGGAGTTATTGTTTCGTGGGTGCAGAGTCTCTGTTTAGGATGATGAAAAGTTCTGGAAATGGATAATGGTGATGGTTGCATAACATTGTGAATGTACTTAATGCCATTGAATTATACACTTAAAAATGGTTAAAATGATAAATTTTATGTTATGTGTATTTTACCACAATTTATAAAAAAAGAAAAGAAGCCATAGGACTAGAACGGATATAGGAAACGATCAGATACATCCTCTAGAAACTGTTTGTAAAAAGCAAAGGAAAACAAAACAAAACAGAAAACTCTTACATGTATTTTTTACTGCCTTTTAAGTAGGGAGTTTCCTGTTTTTTTCTTGTACTTTCTTTGAGTTTGTTTTGCTGTTCTTTTTTAAAATTTACTGAGATTTTTATCTCACTTTAACCTTCTTTCTTAAATGCATTTAAGGCTATTTATTTCCCTCTGAATAGCTGCATCCATGAAGTTTTGATATTTAGTATTTCCACTCTCAAGTTCAAAGTGTTTTCTAATCTTCATTGTGATTTCTTCTTTAACCCATGAATTATCTAGAAGTCTATTTCTTAATTTCCAAACATATGAGAATTTTCTAGTTATCCTTTTGTTACTGTTTTCTTAATAAATGCTTAATTGCATTGTGGTCAGAGAATGTGCCCTTTGTGACTTCAGTTCTTTCAAATTTGTTGAAACTTGCTTTATGGCCAAATATGTGGATATTTTTTGTAAATATTCTCAGCATTCTTGAAAATAATGAGTACTCGCCAGTTATTGTGTGATACATGTAATACCCATTAAGTTATCAATAGGTTTGTTAATTATGCTGTTCAAATCTTTATTCTTATATATTTTTCACATCAGTTATTGAGAGGCTTATGGAAAACATCTCCCACTATGGCTGTGAATTTATCCATTTCTCTTATAATTCTGTCATTGACCTTACATATTTGGAGACTGTTGTAAGTTGCATACAGATTTAAAATGACTCAATGTTGCCTCTGAATGGAACTTTTAAAAGTTATTTTTTATCATGAAGGAGTAATTCTCCTTGTTTCAAGCATAGTCATTATTTCCTGATGAAGCATTTTTATCACGTCTGCTTTCAAA
Source organism: Leucopleurus acutus (assembly GCF_964270905.1). Classification (NCBI taxonomy): domain Eukaryota; kingdom Metazoa; phylum Chordata; class Mammalia; order Artiodactyla; family Delphinidae; genus Leucopleurus; species Leucopleurus acutus. The sequence continues at coordinate 50,630,127 of NC_139157.1, read as the reverse complement.
TCTTTTTTTTAAAAATAAATTTATTTATTTAGGCTGCATTGGGTCTTCGTTGCTGCGTACAGGCTTCCTCTAGTTGCGGTGAGCAGGGGCTACTCTTTTGTTGCGGTGCGTGGGCTTCTCATTGCCGTGGCTTCTCTTGTTGCGGAGCATGGGCTCTAGGCACACAGGCTTCAGTAGCTGTGGCACGTGGGCTCAGTAGTTGTGGCTCGCGGGCCCTAGAGCTCAGGCTCAGTAGTTGTGGCGCATGGGCTTAGTTGCTCCGTGGCACGTGGGATCTTCCCAGAGCAGGGCTTGAACCCGTGTCCCCTGCATTGGCAGGTGGATTCTTAACCACTGCGCCACCAGGGAAACCCTGCTTTCAGATGTTTATCAGATAATTCTAACATCTGTGTCATCTTGATGTTGGCGTTTGATTGTCTTTTTATATTCTGTTTGAGGTCTTTGTGGTTTTTGGTATGAGTGATTTTCAACTGAAACTTGGACGATTTAATAATTTGTCATGAGACTTTGAATCTTATATTTGTTAATTGATATTTTATTGTGGTAAAATATGCATAACCTAAGATTTACCACTTTAACCATTTTAAATGTACAGTTCAGTGGCATTAAGTACATTCACATTGTTGAGCAACCATCACCACCATGCATCTCCGGAACTTTTACATCTTCCCAAACTGAAACCCTGTACTCTTTAAATAATCACTCCCCATTCTTTCCCTCCCCCAGATCCTGGTAACCACCTTTCTACTTTCTGTCCCTGTGAATTTGTCATTTCTAGGTACCTTATATAAGTAGAATCATATAATATTTGTCCTTTTGTGTCTGGCCTATTTCATTTAGCATAATGACTTCAAGATTCATTCATCCATGCTGTAGCAAGAGTTAAAATTCCATTCCCTTGGGGCTTCCCTGGTGGTGCAGTGGTTGGGAGTCCGCCTGCCGATGCAGGGGACACGGGTTCGTGTCCTGGTCCGGGAGGATCCCACATGCCGTGGAGCGGCTGGGCCTGTGAGCCATGGCCGCTGAGCCTGCGCATCCGGAGCCTGTGCTCTGCAATGGGAGAGGCCACAGCAGTGAGAGACCCGCGTATCAAGGAAAAAAAAAAATTGTAAAATTCCATTCCCTTTTAAAGCTAATATTCCATTATATGTTTATACCAATTTTGTTTATCCGTTCATCTGTTGGCCACGTGCTCTAGAGCACGTGGACTTCAGTAGTTGTGGTGCATGGGCTGAGTAGTTGCGGTGCATGGGCTCTAGGGTGCGCGAGCTTCAGTAGTTGTGGCGTGCAGGTTCAGTAGTTGCGGCTCACGGGCTCTAGAGCACAGGCTCACTAGTTGTGGTGCATGTGCTTAGTTGCTCCGCAGCATGTGGGATCTTCCCGGACCAGGGTTTGAACCCGTGTCCCCTGCATTGGCAGGCAGATTCTTAACCACTGCGCCAGCAGGTAAGTCCCCTTCATTGTGTTTTGATTTGCATTTCTTAAATGATTAGTGATATTGAGCATCTTTTCTTGTGCTTCTTGGCCATTTGCATATCTTCTTTGTGGATCTTATTTAAACTTTCTGTTTTAACTGGTTATTTGGACACTCTTCTGGAAGGAGGAGAGACACTGCCTTGTCACTGCCAGACATAGGGAGACATCTGGGTTCCCTATTCAGCCTATTGACACCTGAGGCAAGGGTACTCCATGTTACTACTGGTGGAGGGGTTTAATTTCCACTGACATTGTGGGGATGGGGAGGATGCTCATTATTGACTGGCAGGGATGAAAGTTCCAGCTCCCTACGTGGCCTTCCATCTCTTTTTTTTTTTTTTTCCTCACCACGTGGCATACATGGGACCTAAGTTCCCAACAAGGGATCGAACCCACATCCCCTGCACTGGAAGTGCAAAGTCTAAACCACTGAACCACCAGGGAAGTCCCTGGCCTTCCTTCTTTGACATTAGCCTGGCAGGAGTGTTCGTGGGCCTCATTACATCCTTGTGAGATTTTAATTCAAGGCTCCCTTCAGCCTTTGCTAAAATGGGTGGAGGTGGCACCACAGTTTTCTGTGGTGTTTGCTGCAGTAGAACTGTTATCGTCTAAAAGTTTTCTTTCTTGTTACACTGCCATTTTCCTGGTCCTTTTGCTAAAGAGAGCAGGCTTTTGTTGGAGCCTCATTTGTCTGTGTCAGTTGGCATTTCTGGGTCGCCGGCTTCTTCACTTCTAAGTCTGAGATATATGAATCAAAAGAAGACTAGAGAACTCACCATTCTATTGTTATTCAGGTCTTGAGGTCCTTCGCTGTTTTTCTTTCTTTCTACTATTTGGTGTTTTCTTATGTTTGTTTTATATATAATTTCCAGGATTTTAAATTGTACATAGCAGGAGGAACAGGGGAATGTACAGCTACTGTCTTCCCAAAAGCAAAAGTCAGTTTATTAGAAGTTCTTGTCTGCTAATTCTATCATCTCTTGTCATTTCTGATTTTGTTTCTGTGGTCTGATTTTTTTTTCCTGGTTGTGGGTCCTATTTTCCTGCTTCTTTGCAAGTTTAGTAATTTGTGATGGGATGATGGACATTGTGATTATTGCACTGAGTCTCTGTTATTTCCTTTAAGACTGTTGACTTTTATTGGCAAGTGGTTTTTTCTTGCAGGTCATCCTGATGCTCTGAGGCTTGTTTTTAAAATTTGTTATCGTGTCTAGTGTAACCTTTACTCTAGGACTATATTTTAACCTTCTTCTGGATGTCACCCCTGTAGGTTCTCTACTGAATCCCCCCTCTTAGTGTCCACTGAAGTCTCTCTACTCTGGCTGTTCAGAATGCTTACATCTCCCAGCTTTGTGTGGATTGTTCTCCGCCCAGTCTTGTCACGTTTCATCATATACATGTGCAATTTTACATTCAGCTAAAGATTACAGACCTTTTCTACCTTTTCTATGTAGATTATCTGAAGCTCTTTCTCTGTATAACTTCCTCCTTACTGAACTGTACCATACAAATTGCAACTGCCTCAGCTTTCCAAAACCCTGATGTTGTCTCCTCAACTCATTTAGACTGCTGTGCTGAAGTCTAGAAATTGCCTCTAGATGGAAAGCCAGGGGAAATATAATACTTGCTTGCCTAATTTACTTCCCATGTCTCAGGGATTGCTGTCCTTTGCTACCCATTGTGTTATGTCTGACATCAGATGTTTCACATGTTTTATCCAGTGTTTTAGTGATTTGTGGCAGGAGGGCAAAATTGAGTTTCAGCTACTCTGCCTTGGTCAAAACCATTAGTCTTTTTCTTAGTTTTTAGTTGTAAAAAAGAATAATGCAAGATTTTATTTTATTTTTTGTAATTTGGGAGCTCAGAGCCATATTTTTCCATAGATACAAAAATATAAATAGGATAACTATAAAAAAAAAAAAGCAGTGATGGGCACGTCTTTCTCTCCCATGTTTAGAGGATTTGTTAAGTAAAAGATGGTATAGTCACATGAGGGGATATACTAGAGTTATTTAGAATGACATTTTCAAAACACGTGATAATGTAGAATAATGCTCATGGATAATATGAGTGAAAAAAATACGATGTAGGAGTATATTACTCTCTCAACTATGAAAGTAATATACATACATGGAAAATAGTGGAAATAAATATCCCAAAATGTAAAGAGAACTTATTTCTGAATAATAAGATTATAGATGATTTAAATTATCTCTTTTAGACCTTTCAAAGACTTCTGGAATGATACTGTATTATTTTTATAATAAAAAACATTTTTAAGTATGTAAATTTTTACCCACCCTTCCTAGAAAATCAGCAGACCTGGATAAGACTACCCATATTCAAAACTGAGAAATCAGCAAAAAGCAAAATGGACTGAACATGGGTCCCATGTATAGAGACTGTTAAAAAGATGAAATGGCAGGCATAAGAAGGAAGCATCAGGAGCAGATGGGAGAGGTAGGCATGAACCAACAAGTAAAAGCACTTGAAGAATATGCTTTAGAAGAATAATTATCTCAGGAAATGGGAGATTTTTGTTTTTCAGATAACACTTTGTTATATTTTAAAAGAAATTAGGGACTTTCCTGGTAGTCCAGTGGTAAAGAATCCACCTTACAGTACAGGGGACGCAGGTTCCATCCCTGGTCGGGGAACTAAGATCCCACATGCCATAGGGCAACTAAGCCCACGCACCACAATTACTGAGCTCATGTGCCTCAACTAGAGAGCCTGTGTGCCGCAAACTACAGAGCCCACACACTCTGGAACCCGCACACCACAAGTACAGAGTCTACGTGCCTTAGAGCCTGCACACCACAACTAGAGAGAAGCCTGCGCACCACAACGAAGAGCCTGCGCGCTGCAATGAAAGATCCGATGCAGCCAAAAAATAAAATAAATTTTTTTTAAAAAATCTTTTTTTTTTTTGTGGTATGCAGGCCTCTCACTGTTGTGGCCTCTCCCGTTGCGGAGCACAGGCTCTGGATGCGCAGGCTCAGCGGCCATGGCTCACGGGCCCAGCTGCTCCGCGGCATGTGGGATCCTCCCGGACAGGGGCACGAACCCGTGTCCCCTGCATCAGCAGGCGGACTCTCAACCACTGTGCCACCAGGGAAGCCCTTTTTTTTTTTTTTTTTTTTCAAAAGGAGAGTGAAAATACAATAGGACTAGTTAAAAGAAAAAGAAATTAAAGTTATGGTACTGATGAAATAAGAAATCAGAGATGAAAAAATGTAAAATCAGATGAAAAATGAGCTGGCAGAGCTAAAATAAAACAGACTGAAGGTGGACCCATTAAAAAAGTGAAAAGTGTTTTAGCAAAAGTAAGTTAAAGAATCAACACTACTGAAAATAAAATCACCTATACAGAGATCAGAGTTAAGAAAAGAATCACACTAAATGAAGTCAGAATAGTCAGAGATAAAAACTATTACAGAGAAGGTGCTAGTATGGAAAATAGACAACAGAGATCAAATATTCACATAATTAGTATTTCTAAAAAAGAGAACATAAAGATAAAATAAAAGAATAATGTATTTTTCTGGTGCAAAACTGCACTTCAAGGATAAAGAGAGAATCCTACAATTACATAGAAGAAGAACCAATGGGAAAAAAATCAAGCTGGACTGAGACTTTTCCACCACAAGTTGATACTGGAATAGAATAGAATAGTTTTTACTATATTAAAAAAGAAAAGATGTGTCCTCTTGTCAGCTAGGCTGTTATGAAAATCCAAGCCCACAGATGTATATTTTTGGATATATGGTAACTCAAGAATTACAGCCCTCATGAAGCTTCCTGAAGAACTTACTTTAAGATTTTGTACTACCAGTCAAAGCTAATAACTTATTAATGGAGCTATTATGGTAAGAAAACGTTGGTGGTAGGACATTGAATTTGATTAAATAGTGTCTTACTTTGGTCTGTAAATCAGACAATAAAATTTTTTTCATATCGTGTGAACTTCTGTAGTTGAGTTAACCACAGAATGCAAACAGTATAAAAAAGGGACCTCAACCCACACTAGCAGTTTGAGTAGAGAAGATGGCACATGTAAGGAATATTTCCTAAGAGCCGATTAGGTTTAAATTAAGACCTAAAGGACAAATTAAAGTTACCAGGCAAAGTGAGAAAGGGCATTCATCATGGAAGAAAAAGCACATGGGAAAGACAGAAGCATGAGAATTACAGATTAAAAATGTTGTGATTAGTACTTAGCTCATCGAGTTTTCATAAAATAATTATTACTATTCTTCTGTTTACTTGAGGCTTGGGAATTTATTTAAAACTCAGATTTTCCCCCACCCAACATAAAAGCAGAATATGTTTTGTATTGTATGTAAGTGGAAAAAAAACATTTTGGTAGTTAACATTCCCTTATTTATATAAAGAAGATGGTTAGTATTATGATTATTGTGCCTGCTTCAAACTTGAAACTTCATTATGACTTGATGTCCTGATTTTGCTGATTTACTGAAGAATCTTTGTTGTGATTTTAGTAAAACTTAGGTAATTCTTCTGAAGTATGCAAACAGATATAGTTTTGGAAGCATTTGTTGGTATCTACGTAGCACCAATTCATAAAATTAAATACATCTGTCTCAGTCTCTGCACTGCAGTATTTTAAAGCAGACTGATAATCTATACCAGGGGTTAATAAACCACAGCCAGTGGCCAAATCTGGCCTGCCACCTGTTTTTGTAAATAAAGTTTTATTGAAAAACTTAATGCTCATTTGTTTATGTATTTTCTATGTCTGTTTTCACACTACTATAGTTGCAGAGTTGCGTAGTTATGGCAGAGAACTATGGCCTTTAAGGCCTGAAGTATTTACTGTCTGGCTCTTTAAAGAAAAGGTTTTCTTACCCCTGATCTATGCAACATACAAAGGACAGAGTGACAAAAAACTGTTAAAAATAAAATGTAAATAACACTTGTTTTCCATAAACTATGAGTTGTTTTATTTGATGGAAATTATGTGTCAGCATAGATTCATTAGTAGGTCTTGGAGCAGGCAGCATTTCAAGAGCTTGCTGGATAAATGGTTGATTGAAAGGAGGATGCTTGGTGAACTAAAGGCAAGAGGGTGGTCTAGTATCAGTTTCAAATAATTTGGTAACTTGAGAAATATCAGCTTTGCTAGGATCAGCTTTCTTAGAATGCCTTCAATTGTATACATTTTAAAAGAATAATATCTTAAATGTACAGGCATTGAATAATACTTGAACATAATCTCACTGCATTGTAAACATTATTTAAAACTATTGTGGTTAAAAGAAAAAGGGGACCAACTGATATTTTGATCAGAATAGTTTCTTAGGTTAATTTCAACTGGACTGCTATTATTAGCCTTCTTGATAAATGGATTGCCTGGCAAGCATTGCTCTTCCCATGTGGTCAAATCTTGCACTCCATATTTTGGAGGGTGTTTTATATTTAGGTAAAAAATCTCTCTGTTCACTCCATCACTTACACCTACATCAACCATTTTGTTTGATTCATTCTGTAATGAGCCCTGAAAGAGATAAATGCTATACATAATTTTTAGAGTTAAAAAAAATTCTCCATGTGAATTTCATTAACTTTCTTTTTATGATTTTCTTATTTGGTTTAACAGTATAGACAAATCTCAAATAATCCTCTTGTGGGAAATGTTCCAGTGCAATATCGTATGTAGTATTTTTGCCACAAAACAATAGAATCTGTTATCAATAATACAGCACTTTAACTCTCGTTGACACTAACATTTTAGCAAACTAATCCTTAAATTTTTTATTTCTATTTAAAATTAAGTGAGTTAGGTGATTAATAGATTACTGAAATGATAACTGTAAGCTGGTCAAAAATAACCAGCGAGGAATTCTACAGTATAATTTTCTCTTTGATGAGTGTCAGATGACGAAATTCGAGAAAAATAAGATACTAGCATTAACATTTATAAATACGAATTTTCCTTTTCCTGATAAAAGAGTTGCCCACTTGGTAAGCATCATAATCTGATTTGTTTTAACATTTGTTGAGTGTAAATATGCAACACATAAAAATACTTTGTAATCTAAGGTAGTAATAGTTTTGTTATTATTACTGTTTTTATAATATTAGTTTAGTGTCAAGCAATGACTTCATTTCTTCTACTTGGTTGTTAATGTTTCTTAGCTGTTATGCATCCTTTATCTAAAGCTTGAAAAAAAATAAATTAAGCTATGTATTAGCCTTTATGTTTTTGTTTCCTGTGGGTTTTTTTCTGAGGGATGTTATACCTATAGTGAACTTTTTTTTTTTCTCTACTGAACTCTGAGACTATTACCATGGTGTGCTCTCTAGTTATAAACTTTAGCAAAATTGTGTATAACCCTTATATAAAATTCTTCAGTGTTCACCCTTTGCCCAGCCACCTGTATAAGGATTTATAGACTTGCTAAGTGTATTTTTGCTGTTTTTTCTGGCCACAATTTTCATTTCATTGGTGAAATTGATTTGTCAGTTTGTTCATTATAACTTTCAATACTAGAGCTTTCACAGGGCTAAATAATCAGAATCAGCCTTTGAGGTCAGTGTCAGCCCCACTGACCTCCACTGTGTTGTCACCTGAGTCAGCCTAGCAGGGATTAATCCTTTGTTAGTGTGATAATGTCTTTACTTATGAGTTGGCTTTTTAATACTTAAGATTGAAAGAAACAAAAGACAGAACAAAAGTAGTAAATTGAAATCCTGAATTGAAAAGAGTTTTGGCTTTCCCCCCCAAACCACTAAAGTGTTCATCTGAATTTTAGTATTTAATATTTTAAGATACAAAAATTACTGTTTGACTTGCAAAACATTTCTATAATTAGCAAGTTTTAGGCAGATAAATTAAGTAAATTACCTAAGATGTTTTCATAAACCTATTTTATATATGTTTGAGAAAATATATTTTTAAAAATTGGCTATAGTACAGGCATTAAACTTTATTTGTAATAGTGTTTTTGTGCTGTGTCCATGAAATTAATAAGTATCTAGAATAAAAATTGTTGTGATATGGATTTAAAATGTAATTTTGTCCATCTTCATACCAGAATATATACCTTCTATTAGTCAGAGCCTACCTATGAAATAGTAATTTTGGCTGTATGCCTTTTAAAATACTATTTTCCATCAATGTCTTATATAAAATGAGAATAACTATTTCCCATGAAATATATAAATATATATTTGTATTTGTATAATTATATATAAAATATATAGCTACGTATTTATATCAAACTGGAATACAGCAAGCTATTGCTTATATGTAAAACACGTACTGTTTAAGTCTTGAATTCTCTTCTCTTAGAATAATAAATAGTTATTTTTGGTTAAATTACAAGAAATCAATTCTTTGATGACGAAAATGGTTTAAGGGAAGTGTGTCTTAAATATGAATTAGCTGTTTCTTTGACTCATGAGACAAATTAGTTTAATTACATGTGGCAATTTTCTTGACTAGTGATGTAATGTGAAATAAAATTCTCCCTTTCCCCTCCCTGAAAACTCAAGCCAATTAATAGAACTTTTAAGCTCTTTGTCATAGGCCACCATGGAGGTCTGCAGAGAAGAACTTTAATCCAATCAACATTTCATTTAGATCATGAAAAGAAAGCATGAGGAGAAGCTCCTGTAAGAGAGGGTGTTACTATGATTCCAACCATGAAGAGATGTGAGGAATTTGTCAAATTAACCAAGAGGTCCTCATATTTAACGCATAAATGTGTCAAAACTAACAGAATAATTATTTAATTGCTTGAACTCTATATTGAGAAAACTCTAAAAAGCCACAACTGTTTTCTTCAAAGCCTTCACTGTTAGGCTGGATGGACAGGGCAAAGGGAGGTTGTGAGAAATCCAGATAGCAAATAACACTGGTCGGAGCTGGTCAGAAAAGGGAATAGATAATTAGACGTAATTAGCGTGTATGAATTGTTGTCTCTCTGCCCTTAGCTTGAATAAATTTTGAAGAAAAAACCCTAGTGGTGAAAATCCTTTGATGTAGGAAGAGTCATTGTGGTTTGGCAGCATAAAGGCAGTGTTTTATACTTCTTACATAATGGTGGTGATACAGAAAGAGTGAATGGATCCGCTTCCCCCACCCCCACCCCCACCCCCCCGCTTTTGCTTTATAGCAAGGACTTTTGGATTCTCTTGAAACAAAATGCATCACAAGTTTTCAGTTGTTAGTAACGAGGTAGCAGACCTCATCAGTGCTCAGAGGAAGCCATCTTTAGCTTTTGTTTAAATCTTAATCACAGTTTTTTTTTCTTTCTGGGAAATCTGTTTTCTTAAATTAGCACTTCTTTTCCCTTCTTTGCTTGCACCTCCAATAAGAGAAAGGAATAATGATCAAGAAAACTAAATAGAGGAGTTAAAAATTATCACAAAGAAGACTTAATACTTTTCTGTTTTTAATTCCATATGAAAAAGATTACTATATTCCTTTGTGCCTCAGATTGGTAATATTCTAGTGAGGTTGTTTTATAATAAAATGTATAAGAAAACATATAGAGGATGATTTTAGATTGGTTTTTAAAAGAACCTATTTTTCAAATTGAAATTACACAAAGTAAAGTGGTAACTATGTTTCTATTTCACTGTAGTTAAGTTCTTAAATGGAAATCAGTTTGGTTTCAAAATGTTACTCAGTAGATTTACTGTACTTACTTCAGGGACTTAGTGGAAATACAGGTTTGGGAACCTGGCTCTGTGTGGATATTTTGTGTCTACTACTGGGAACACAGGAAATATTCTTGAGAAAGAATTGCATTTATTTTCAAATTTTCTGAGACCTGAAACGATAAATCATCTAAAATGTAGTAACAATTTATTCTGGTAGCTGAATTATGTTCACTTTGACTATCTAAAATATTTTTAAAAATTAGCCCTCAGCAAAAAGAGAAATTAGCTATTTCAAAACTCTAATGTAAATCATGTATTTGGTGGGGGTGGCTAAAACAGTTTACACTTTAATATCAGAATAGTTTATCTCTAAGTTTATATTTCTGATAAATTTTTACCCTCTTCCATCAGCTATTTTGGAATTACATTTAAAACAAAATCTACCCTTCAATTACTTAAATGTTCAGATTTCCTTCTAATGAATATTCTTTTAATATATTTTATTTATAAGCTTTTCTGCAGTAGTCATCAGCGATCCATTTCTTTTTTTTTTTTAATATTTATTTATTTATTTTTGGCTGTGTTGGGTCTTTGTTGCTGCGCACGGGCTTTCTCTAGTTGTGGCGAGCAGGGACTACTCTTCATTGCGGTGCGTGGGCTTCTCATTGCGGTGGCTTCTCTTGTTGCAGAGCATGGGCTCTAGGTGCTCGGGCTTCAGTAGTTGCGGCGCACGGGCTTAGTTGCTCCGTGGCTTGTGGGATCTTCCCAGACCAGGGCTCGAACCCATGTCCCATGCACTGGGAGGCGGATTCTTAACCACTGCGCCACCAGGGAAGCCCCATGTGATCCATTTCTTAGTGTGTAATCTGTGAATCTATTTTTGTAAGTACTGCTTTGCTTTAGTGTATTTTTGTTCTGACATTTTGATTCTGGATAGACTTCTTTCAAGCCACAATGCTCTGAGATGCTTTTGGCTACTTAACCCATTTTGCATATTGTGCCATTTGTAGAATAAAGTAGGCTTTTATACTTGAAGTTGATTTGAACTCTGAAAGGCAACACCTGAACATCTCACAAAACTGGATAATTATGGCTGATTGTGTTTTTCAGGTATAGGTCACAGGAAATTCATTTGGGGTAAAGTATGTACAAAGCTAAGAAATATGCAGATTTTCTGTTGTAGGATTGTGTAAAAATTATTTACAGTTAATACTTGCATAAAGGTTAGAAAGGTTGATGAAGTGATATTTAGTTTTGCTTTACTATTCACTGCATGTCAGAATGTAATTATGACTGATTCATGAAACTGTCTTAGAAACGAACCATCTTTATTAAAATGCTGATCAAGATAAGAGCTGACAGTAATAAAGAATAGAACATTTTAGTCTTGTTGCTTTTGAATGATTGCTAATTACCCCAGAGGTCATGTATAGTGCTTGGTAGGATTCATTGACATTATTTCTTTTAAGTCTGCTGTTTCAACAACATCTGAGCATGAAGACACAAACTGTGTGCACACTGAACAATAGTTTGGCCAAGTTTTTAAGGCTTCAAGATATCCAAGAAATCTTTTCCTGCTATAGTAAATTTAGCTTTTCTCTCTCAAAATTATAGTATATTAGGGGTGCTTGGTCCAAAACACTTTATATATTTATTTACTACTGACTGTATCTATACTTCCCATTTTTAAGTTGGTGTTAAATAGTATATGTAGGTTATTGAGACAATGACCACTCTGAATAGTCACGCAAATATATAAAATTAATGAGAACAAAGTGTAGATTGGCACTTAAATTAGACTTAATAAAAAGACTTATTGATGTATAATCAGAATGTACTCTTACCATCTGTAGTCAGTATTCAACTTGTTTTTGTTGTTATTAAATGTGAACTTTGTAATTTGTCTCTGAAGACATGTAGAAGCTCTTTTAGTGTATTCCTCAGACAATAATTAATGAATAATAATTGCTAGGATTCATAGATTAGAAAAGTATAGTTCATTAACTGAATAAACTCTGGCATAATGTCTAAAATAACTTAAATCTTTAAAATTCTTAACAACTGAAAACAGAAGAAACCACCCAGTCATGTCACATATTTATGTGGTTTCCATGATACAGCAGAAAAAACAATGGGTTAAGAAGGCAGTCTGCTGTGAAACTGGCTCTGTCACTGACTTTGGGCAAGGCTCTTGAATCTGCTGGATTTTACTTTTTTTTCCTCTGTAAATGATGGGATTGGACTACAAGACTGCCAAGGCCCTTATCATGCTACAAATTTTCAAAAAGATTGTTTCAGAAGTTTACTTGTTAAGTTATTTCTTTTGAACTATGATAGATTTCTCCCCCAAACATTGTCCTAAATGTGGTATTTAAGTCCTGGGCTAGCTAGTCTACAAAAGCCTAATTGCCCAAGTAGCTCAAATATTATACCTTTCTAAGATAAAATAGAAGAAAACAATATTCAGATTTTGACATGCTTAGTGCTTAGTCACTGGGGTTACAGTGATGAATATTGTCCTGAGGTGAATTCTGCCATCAAGGAAATCAGGATGTTCTAATCAAGGAATTAGACACACCAACAAATAATTATAATACAGTATAGGAAAAATACTGTGCTACGATACAGAATGAGTGAGGAGTGATTAACTGTGTGTTGGGAGATTATAATGCTAACAGTTATATAAAACAGCAATATATTAAAGTAAAATCACAAATTTTAAATAAGTTTTCTACCTTCTGTAATGCTGATAATTGTAGAGGATGAGTGGATGAAATGGAAATTTTTGTGAATTTTGAATGGGCTCCTGTATGTGTCTACAAATTTTAGAGGTTGATGAAACTGGACCTTTGTTTTGCCTTTAAAATTTAAATTTATTTATTTATTTATTTTGGCTGTGCCAGGCCTTAGTTGCAGCATGTGTGATCTTTGTTGCGGCATGCGGACTTCTTAGTTGGGGTATGCAGACTCTTAGTTGTGGCATGCATGTGGGATCTAGTTCCCTGACCAGGGATCGAACCCGGGCCCCCTGCATTGGGAGTGCAGAGTCTTACCCATTGGACCACAGGGAAGTCCCTAAAAATTTTTTTTTTTAGTTTGTTTTGCCTTTTTTTTCTTCTGTGTGTGTGTGTGTTTTGCCTTTTAATTTCTTTATTTAGATGTATCACTGGCATCATTCCTAGTTTAATAGTCATGCTTACGATTTTGTTTTGCTCTAATTGGAATGAAGTAGAGGCTTTCTTGAGAAAACTGGACAAGGCTTAGAAGGGAGAAGGTGAAGGCAGAGGAAGAAAGCTAAAAATAGTTTCAGTGTATGTGGGAAGTTACCTGATATGGAACTAAATAAGATATGAATAGTGAGAGCTGAGAAATACAGAACACAAAATGTGTAGAAACTCTTTTTGAGGGGGGAAATGGTAGTAGGAAAGGGGTTGTACTCTAAGTTACAACTGGAGGTTAAGAGAGCCTATTTGACTTTGGAATATCCTCATTATGGTTGGAAAAGGCAGACTGCAAGCACAGGGCTATACACATGTTAGACATTTTGTAATTTGGGGGTGGCTGTAAATAGGATGATAATTCAAACTGTTTAACAACTGGTACAGCATTGACAGACCAATCAGAATGGGTGCTGGGCTGTGAACATCAGTCATGCCATACTTGTATAGGCTAGTGAGTACAGCCTTGCCTGTAAATAAAAGTAAGTGTGTGTGTGTGTGTGTGTGTGTGTGTGTGTGTGTGTGTGTGTACACACATACTCACAGGATGTCAGAGTTTGAAGGAGCCTTAGGAATATTTATCCTACCACCTCGTTGTGCAGTGGAGGTAACTGACTCATGCCTAAGATCATCTTACCTAAGATTGCCCAGCTACTGGCAGAGCCAGGTCTGGAAACCAGATTTCCTGCTTTTTACTGAGAGTTCTTTCTTCCAAACCATGTTGCACAGTGTGTGTGTGTATTAACATTATATATTCACTGTATTTATATATTATAATCTTATTGTCTTTGGGTAGAATTAATTCTCAGTTGCTTTTGTCAATAAGAATATTGATAAAATATTTATCAATCTTTATCTTTCTTTTATAAAAGTATAATTTACCTTATTAATCTACCTTTAGTCGTGTGCAGTGTTAAGTTAAATATAGTGATATCCAAATCTTGTTTTAGCTTGTAGCTTAAAATTTACTCTTCAGATCTTTTATCAGAGATAAGAATAAGCTGAAAGATTGAATTTGTCTTCTTTCTCTTTCTCTTTTCATCTTCAGATAAAAGTGCTAATGAATAGTGAAATGACAAAAAGTTGAGCAAATACAATGAAGAAAGAGCAGATCTAGAGTTTAGAGTATTTATAATGCTACCCTGGATACTGGAAGTCTTAATAATGAACCCTCTGAAAATAGAAACATATTATTGAGACTTAGTTTTTCTTATTATTCTAAAAGTTGTGATTATAGTGTAAATGAGTCATATGCATTATGGACTTTATGTATTTTTAACATGGTTACATATTTTGAGATTGAAAAGTTATTATTTACCTCTGATTATTTGTACAGAAGAAGGAAAAATCTTGTGGGTAAATTGACTAGATTTGAAAAAATAGAGTTTGCAAAGCTGCATGTATAGTGGGAAGTTCCTATTCGCCTGGAAATGTATTACACAGTTCCTTTTTTTTTTTTTTTTTGTGGTACGCGGGCCTCTCACTGTTGTGGCCTCTCCCGTTGCGGAGCACAGGCTCCGGACGCGCAGGCTCAGCGGCCATGGCTCACAGGCCCAGCCACTCCACAGCACGCGGGGTCCTCCCGGACCGGGGCACGAACCCGTGTCCTCTGCATTGGCAGGCGGACTCTCAACCACCGCGCCACCAGGGAAGCCCTACACAGTTCCTTTTTGTGGGAGAAAATGAAACTTACAGGAGCTGCAGTTATGCATTTGGTAGCATGCTTATAAAAAAGATTCTCGGGACTTCCCTGATGGCGCAGTGTTAAGAATCCACCTGCCAATGCAGATGACATGGGTTTGAGCCCTGGTCCGGGAAGATACCACGTGCCGCGGAGCAACTAAGCCCGTGAGCCACAGCTACTGAGCCTGTGTGCTGCAACTACTGAAGCCCGTGCACCTAGAGCCCACGCTCCACAGCAGGAGAAGCCACTGCAATGAGAAGCCCGCACACCGCAATGAAGAGTAGCCCCTGCTTGCCACAACTAGAGAAAGCCCATGTACAGCAATGAAGACCCAACGCAGCCAAAAAGAAATTAATTAATTAATTATTTTAAAAAAAGATTCTCAAAAGGTACATGCATCAACTTCTTTCCAGTCTATGTCATTCTTATGTTTTTCTTTTTTTACCTCCAGAATGAGAACTCTGGTTTTCTTGGATAAAGTAAACAGCAGAAGAAGAATGGAATATTAATTAAAATTCTGTTTGTTATGACAGAGCTGGAAATGTATAATAGCTGTGATTTCAGTAAGATAGCTATCAGCTTTTTCTGAGCACCACTATTTGGGCACAATACATGGAGTTCTCTAAGATCTTTCCTTTTATAAAATTTCATGAGAGATATATGAATGTGTGCTAGGTTAAAAAATCCAAACATCATATTAATGTATATATATTGCATATTGAAAGTTCCCCCTTCACTGCTCCCCACATCCTCTCCCCGTTACCTTCCACCCCAACCTCATTACTACTTTCCTCTTCAGGAGTAACCACCATTAAAAACTGAATGTGGGGCTTGCCTGGCAGCGCAGTGGTTGAGAGTCCGCCTGCCGATGCAGGGGACGCGGGTTCGTGCCCCGGTCCGGGAAGATCCCACATGCCACGGAGCGGCTGGGCCCGTGAGCCATGGCCGCTGGGCCTGTGCGTCCGGAGCCTGTGCTCTGCAACGGGAGAGGCCACAGCAGTGAGAGGCCCGCGTACCGCAAAAAAAAAAAAAAAAAAACTGAATGTGGAGGAGTAACATCAGCATCTTGGCTGAATAAGATGCCTCTTGTTCATGTTTCCCCCTCCACCATCAACAATTTGGCATCCATCCACAGACCTTTGTGAGAGCTGTCAGATTCAGCACCATACACCAAGGGACCTGGGAGGAGGCTTGCCCACCCATGTGTCAGGCAACACATACAGACCTCGGTCCTTTCTGTGGACCCTGCAGTGGCCCACGAACCAGCTCCAGCCATCCTGACCATGGTCTGGGAGCCCCTGGAAACACTATCTTAAACAATCACTCAAGGACTAGGGAGAGCCTTTGTGGATGTCCAGATTTCTAGTGGAGAGGTTCTACCACACTGCTGGAGCAAAAAACAAATACGAATTTGGATGCATTGGAGAGGATAAGAGTAATATTTTGACTTTATCCACATCACTGTCCCCTCAAGGCAGCACAGCTTGGGATCTTGGCCTGTGAGTTCTCCTGCAGGGGAAAGAGCACGTGAATGATCTTCCAGCTTCCCCAGCTATGCAGATGCTTCCAAAGAGGCTCATTTATCTTTTGCCCCATCAAGAGTACTGAATCTGGAGGTACCTGACTGGAGGATGGGAAGAGGCTGGGAGAGCAGCAGATAGGACTCTTGGAGGACATTAAAGGGAGGTGGATCCTACTGACTGCTTCATGGACACCATCAAGAAGCCTTCCTACCAGCCCCTGGGACACCTTGCCCACAGATCCCCCCCAACTGGTCCAAGTCATTCCCAGTGCTTTATGTACTCTCCCCCGCAACCCCCCACTCTGGGGCTGGTGCCCTGTGTGTGCTCCTAGGAGCGAGCTTTAGCAGATGATTTGTGAGCATGTTCAGAAAGTCAACCTGAATATGCGGACCAGGGAGAGACCACAAACTTGAGCTTTAGTGCCACCTTTGGGAAAACAAAAGGGAGGCTGTCAGCACTCAGCTTGGTGTGTTGCAGGATCCAGAGAAGGCATACAAGCTTAAAAATTCTTCCACAAGAGGGAGCAAGAATTATCAAGCAGGTCCCCAACCTTTTTGGTGCCAGGGACTGGTTTCCATGGATGGGGAGGGGAGATGGTTCAGGCAGTAATGCAAGCAATGGAGAGTGGCAGATGAAGCCTCACTCACTCACCCACTGCTCACCTCCTGCTGTGTGGCCTGGTTCCTAAGAGGCCGTGGACGGGTACTGGTCTGTGGCCTGGGGGTTGGGGACCCCTGCTTAGAAGGTCTGAGAAAGCCTCAAAATCCCTAGTAGGGTTTATGGAAGGTATTTCTGTCCTGAAAGCACTTAGTATAGACTAGAGGAGTGACTGTTACTTCAAATGTGAAGACAGCAACACAAAACATCAAGGAACACAAAAAATCAAGGAAAAGTGACACCACCAAAGTATCACAATAATCTTCCAATAACTGGTCCCAAAGACACGGAGATATGGGATTTATACCATAAGGAATTCAAAATAGCTGTTTTAAGGAAACTCAGTGGCTTTAAGAAAACACATGAAGACAATTCAACAAAATCAGGAAAACAATACACAAAGCGAGACGTTTAATAGATAGAAATCATAAAAAAGAACCAAACAGAAATTGTGAGGCTGAAGAACACAATGAATGAAATGAAAAAAAAATGCAATAGAGAGCATCCAGTATCACACCTCATCAAGGAGAAGAAAGAATCAGTGAGACTGAAGACAGGGACTTTAAAATTATCCAATTGGAGGAGAACAAAGAAAAAAGAATAAAGAAAGACTACATAATCTATGGGATACCATCAAAAGAAACAGTCTGTGAATTACTGGGGTTCCAGAAGGAGAAGAGAGGGAAAGGAGATAGAAAGTTTATTTAAAGAAATAATGGCAGAAAACTTCCCAATTCTGGAGAGAGATTTGGATATCCAGGTTCATGAAGCGTATAGGTCATCAAACAAACTCAAAGAATCCTCTCCAAGACACACTATAATAAAACTGTCTGGGGCTTCCCTGGTGGCGCAGTGGTTGAGAATCCGCCTGCTGGTGCAGGGGACATGGGTTCGATCCCTGGTCCGGGAATATCCCACATGCCGTGGAGCAACTAAGCCCATGCGCCACAACTACTGAGCCTGTGCTCTAGAGCCCGAGAGCCACAACTACTGAGCCCGCATGCTACAAATACTGAAGCCCAAGTGCCTAGAGCCCAGGCTCCGCAACAAGAGAAGCCACCACAATGAGAAGCCCACGCACCACAATGAAGAGTAGCCCCCGCTCGCCACAACTAGAGAAAGCCCACACGCAGCAACAAAGACCCAATGCAGCCAAAAATAAATAAATAAAATAAATAAATTTATTTTAAAAAAAACTGTCAGAAATCAAAGACAAAATCTTAAAAGCTGCAAGAGATAAGAAACTTGTAACTTATAGGGGAACCTCTGTAAGGCTAGCAGCAGATTTTTCAGTAGAAACCTTACAGGCCAGGAGAGAGTGGGATGTATTTTATTTCAAAGTGCTGAAATAAAAAAATTTGCCAACCAGGAGTTGCTCTTTTGAAGTAAAGTATAGGTAACAACTTTCTCAGACAAATGGAAGCTGAGGAAGTATATTACCACTAGAACTGCCTGACAAGAAATGCTGAAAGGAGTTTTTCAAACTGAAATGAAAGGACAGTAATTAGTAACATGAAAACATATGAAAATATACAGCACACTGGTAAAGGTAAGTACATAGTCAAATTCAGAATACCCTAATCCTGTAATATGGTGGTGTGTTAGCCACTTAACTCTAGTATAAAGCTTAAAGGACAAGAGTATTAAAAATAACTATATAGCAACAGTAATTTGTTAATGAGTACATAATATAAAATCGGTAAGCCTGTGACATCAAAATCAAAAAAGATCAGATAGTAAAATGGTAGAGTTTTTGCATGTGATTGAAGTTAAGTTGTTATCAGTGTAAGATAGACTGTTGTATCTGTAATATATTTTGTGTAAGCCTCACAGTAACCACAAAACAAAAATTCACAGAAGATAAAGAGAAGGGAGTCATAGCATACCACTAGGAAAATTATCTTTTCACAAAGGAAGGCAGCAAGAGAGGAACAAGGGAACTATAAAACAGCCATAGAACAATTAATAAGATGGCATTAGTAAGTCCTTACCTATCAATAATTACTCTAAATGTAAATGGGTTAACTCTCCAGTCAAAAGATATAGAGTAGCTGAATGGTTTAAAAAAAAAAAGACCAAACTATATGCTGCCTACAAGAGACTCACTTGAGTTTTAAGGACACCTAGGCTCAAAGTGAAGGGGTGAAAAAAGATACTAAATGCAAGTGGAAACCAAAAGAGAGCAGAGATAGCTATACTTACATCAGACAAAATAGACTTTAAATTAAAAACTGCAATAAGAGGCAAAGAAGATCATTATAATGATAAAATGATCAATTCATCAAGAAGATATAACAATCATAAATACATATGCATGCAACATTGAAGCACCTAGGTATATTAAGCAAATACTAACAGATCTGCAGGGAGAACTAGTCAACATTACACTGGTAATAGGGTACTTCAAAAAATGGGCAGAGGAACTGAATAGACATTTTTCCAAAGAAGACATACAAATGGCCAATAGATACATGGAAAGAAGCTTATCATCAATAATCACATCAGGGAAATGCAAATCAAAACCACAATGAGATATCACCTCACATTTATTAAAATGGCTGCTCTCAAAAGGATAAGAGATATGTGTTGGGGAGAATATGGAGAAAGGGAAACCCTTGTGTAATGTTGATGGGGCTGTAAATTGGTGCAGCCGCTATGGAAAACAGTATGGAAGTTCCTTAAATAAAAAGAGAGCTGGTATATCACACAGCAGTCCCACTTCTGGGTATTTATTCAAAGGAGATGAAATCACTATCTTGAAGAGATATCTGCATTCCCATGTTCTTTGCAGAATTATTCACAGTAGCCAACCTGTGGAAACAACCTAAGTGTCAATCAATGGGTGAATGGATAAAAAAGACGTGGCACACACACACACGCACACACACACACACAGAGGAATATTTTTCAGCCAAGAGAAAGAAGGAAATCCTGCCACTTGTGACAAAATAGATGAACCTTGAGGGCATTCTGCTAAGTGAAGTAAGTCAGACACGAGAAGGACAAATACTGGATGATATCACTTGTATGTGGAATCTAAAAAAGCTGAACTGATAGAAACAGAGAGTAGATTGGTGGTCACCAGAGGCTTGGGAGTGGGGGAAATGAGGAAATGTTGGTTAAAGGTTACAAACTTTTCAGTTACGAGATGACTAATGTACAGTATGGTGATTATAGTTAAGGATACTGTATTATATGCTTGAAAGTTGCCAAGAGAGTAGATCTTAAATATTCTTACCACAAAAAAAGAAATGGTAATTATGTAAGATGATGGAGGTGTTAACCAATGCTACTGTGGTAATCATTTTGCAATATACCAAGTGTATCAGTTAAACAACTTAAACTTACACAATGTGATATGTCAATTATATCTCAGTAAAGCTGGAAAAAAGTTAGTGTATATTTTCAAGCATTTATATGCATACCTGTCTCTGTATATGCCTAAACATACAGTTTTGTTTTGTTGTAAATCAGTGGGGTAATAGTTACATCTTAATCTGACTTGTGCTTTTATCCCTTGGAGGTATCCTAGAGATCTTTTGATCTCAAATATGACTCTATCTCATTCTTTTAAATGGCTGCTTTGTATTTCACATTATAGCTGCACTATCATTTTTATAACTAATCTGTTTTTTTATACTTAGGTTTATTCTAGTTTTTTGCTTTTTAAATAATGCTTAAAAAGCCTGTTTACAAATGTATTTTTAGTTGCATGAGTCAATGTTTTCTGTAGGTTGGATTCCTATAAATGGAATTTCTAAGTCAAAGTTTCTATGCAATTAAAGCTTTGGTTGGTTCTGTCAAATTACTCTTTATTTGTCACTGATAATTAAATGGCGAAATTGAATTTACAAATGGTAAGATGCCATATTTTTAAGAAGCCACATTAACCCTTGTATGACACAGTAGGATATAAATAAATGACAAATCATGTGGAGTTGAGGTAATATGCTCTGGGAATTTTATTAGAAGTTGCTTCTACATACTGAGTCAGCAATAGGTTATTGCAAAATCGTAATTACCAAAATGTTTAAGGGTGGTGGAATTTTTGAACTTTTGTTTTGTTCTGTGTCCTATTCTGAACATAGGAGGTATGTGTAATGGTGAAGAGCACATGGTCTGCAGACCTGAGTTCAGGTCTTCTGCGCCCTATGAGCTAAATAACTCCAGACAAGTAGAGATCAGAATATTTGATCTTTTTAAATTTCCTGTACTGCATTGGTGAATTGAGGCCAATAATTCTATCTTTATAGGTTGTTGTAAAATTAACTACCAATAAATTGTAGCTGTTGTAATTTTTATTCTTCTGTGGCAGTTTTACAAAGATAACCATGATTAAATATTTATTTTCTTGATTAAATGGCCTTGGGGCATCCTCTGTATAACAAATAGAAAACATGTAACCTCTCTGTAGCATCCATCCCTTGGCTCAAAGATTACCACTTTTCTGATGAATAGAAACAGTCTCTTCTTACAGTTAGGATTCTTTGTTTTGTTTTCCATTTCTGTGCCAAAACAATTTGATAGGACACGACTTCATCAATTCTGTTGCTCACCGTCCTGCCACATAGCTATTTGGGATGCACACTGATATCTTAGATCATCCAAATTAATTAAGTCTTATCAGGAAACTGATAAGCTAACGGCACTCAAAGTCTTGACCAGGTTGACAGTCAGTACAGATTTTTGCTTTCCACAATTTCCTGTTTCCTGATAGCTTAAAGATGATAAATACCATACTTTACTAGAGTCCACATATTTTCTAGAAATCAGTATGTCTAAGGTAAAGCATATGGAGGAGAAAGTAAGTTATTGACATTTTGAACAAGACCTCTGGTTCACAGCAGCAGTTGCCACAGTCAGCTGTTTCACCTTTCCTTTTAGAGGTGGTAAGAGTGGTGGTGTGATTGAAGGACCGTGGTTCCATCTCAAAGTTCCAAACACTGACAGGAAGACCCTACAACTGTTGTGCTGGCCTTAGTGCTACACTTGCTGAGCTTGATGAGGTGTGCCACCAGATGCTGGTGCTTTGCCTCCTTCTTTTTAAATTTTTTGTAATTAGTTACTTTGAAAATATTTTTAGTGACATATTCAGAAACTTATTATTTCAAAGGAATATTGGGATGTTCCAAATCATGGTGGTGTTCAAAAAGATAAAGATGTCACCTCATTTACAATGGGAGATGTGAGTTGAAAACTTATGGTCATCTATAAACTTATGGTCATTGTGTTTGAGATGTTGGCAATCCTTTGCTGGACTCATTTGTAGTATCTTACCACCAGGTCTCCTTCTATCCTTTCTGTACATTCCCATAGTTTTTTTTCTAGGCAAATTTGTTCCAAACCCTTTTCATCTACTCAAACTACTCCAGCTTTAGAACATTTCTCTAGCCCACGTTAAGTTTTATCAATCCTTTGTTTCCTTGTTATTTTATTTTTTTTCCTTTGTTCATTCAAATAGTGCTTGACAACACATAGGCTTTTATGTCCATTACCCCCATTGCAGAGTAATGCTGATTTCCTTTTCACCTCACTTTATCCAAACATAAACAAGAAGGGTATCAATGCTACCAATCTCTGGCTCTGTGAGTCTAGGATCATAAAGAGCAACCCTCTGTCATCCTGTGGCTTTAGTTACCACCTGTGGTGGACATTGTGGTTATTTCCCCCAAATCCATTTCATCTTTCTGCTTTTGTGTAGTAGCCATTTGATTTGGATGGAACTGATCAGAGGTGGGGCCCGATTAGGCTGAGCCAATGATTCTCAGCCTTGGCTGCCCGTTAGAATCGCTGAAGGAGCTTCAAACGAGACAAATTCAGCCAACCAAATCCTGCCCCGCAAAAATGCCTGGGAGTGGAGCGGCACTTTCTAAATAATTCCCAGCTAAAGCTAACATGCAGCCAGTGTTGAGAACCACTGGTCTACTCACCAGGGTATTTCCATCTTCCCTGCCACTTGCATTGATTTAAGAAACTCAAACCTAAACCAGTTAGCTTGTGCCATTCCCCAAGCTACATGAATTGGTTGTGGTGGGTATAATCAGCCTAATCAACATAGCCCAGGACTTTTGTTTTATGGTTGTGGAAATATTTTCTGTTTTATCTCTTTGGTGTGAGGAAATCCTGCTTAGGGATGGAACTCTTACTTGGAGGAGACAGAACTTCTTGGCTGAGTTCCTGTCTCAGCTGAGTTTTAACAAAGACTTCCCTGGACCATACTTCAGTTAGCCTCTTCTGACCCCTGTTCTCTACTTGGCTTCAACTTTGGCCTACAATGTCTGTGTCCATCCGTGCTGAGTCCAGTTTTAGCAAGAATCTTGCTAAGTCAATTCCCATAAAAGTTCAGAGGACTGTACTGGTTGGCTTCTTTCTGTAGTTCCTAACATACCAACTTATACCTAAGCATTGCACATAGATGAGTTTGCTAATGAACCGTTCAGTTAATCAGTATTTACCAAGCATTTACTATGTACTGGATGCTGTACTAGGTACTGGGGACACAGTAATAAACAACATAGATATGATCCTTGTCTCATAGAACTTAACAGGCTTGAAACCCAAATCTGTTTCTGTTATCTTAATTATTGTAGGAAAACTTCCAGTTTGTTATGTGTGGTATAATATAGCTGGACGGAGTCTCTAAAACGCTGCCCTGTATCATTTTTGTATGGAGCTAGGTTGTATATAAATAAACAAATCTGTTATTGCAGTATAGCTGCTTCTCCAGATAATCGTCAAGACTAGATGCCTTACTTGGTTAGAATATGAGCAACAGAAGTAGGACTTTTCCCAGCAGGCTAACAGAGTACTGCAAGAACTTCCCAATAAGCTCACATGAATTTTGGGTTTTTTCAATCATTTTATTTTATTTTTTAAACATCTTTATTAGAGTATAATTGCTTTACAATGGTGTGTTAGTTTCTGCTATATAACAAAGTGAATCAGTTATACCTATACATATGTCCCCATATCTCTTCCCTCTTGCGTTTCCCTCCCTCCCACCCTCCCTATACCACCCCTCTAGGTGGTCACAAAGCACCGAGCTGATTTCCCTGTGCTATGCGGCTGCTTCCCACTAGCTATCTGTTTTACGTTTGGTAGTGTATGTATGTCCATGCCACTCTCTCACTTTGTCCCAGCTTACCCTTCCCCCTCCCCGTATCCTCAAGTCCATTCTCTAGTAGGTCTGTGTCTTTATTCCCATCTTGCCCCTAGGTTCTTCATGACCAGTTTTTTTTTCCTTAGATTCCATATATATGTGTTAGCTTATGGTATTTGTTTTTCTCTTTCTGACTTACTTCACTCTGTATGACAGACTCTAGGTCCATCCACCTCACTACAAATAACTCAATTTCATTTCTTTTTATGGCAGAGTAATATTCCATTGTATATATGTGCCACATCTTCTTTATCCATTCATCTGTTGACGAACGCTTAGGTTGCTTCCATGTCCTGGCTATTGTAAATAGAGCTGCAATGAACATTTTGGTACATGACTCTTTTTGAATTTGGTTTTCTCAGGGTATATGCCCAGTAGTGGGATTGCCGGGTCATATGGTAGTTCTATTTTTAGTTTTTTGAGGAACCACCATACTGTTCTCCATAGTGGCTGTATCAATTTACATCCCCACCAACAGTGCAAGAGGGTTCCCTTTTCTCCACACCCTCTCCAGCATTTATTGTTTGTAGATTTTTTTTTTTTTTCTTTTGCGGTACACGGGCCTCTCACTGTTGTGGCCTCTCTTGTTGCGGAGCACAGGCTCCGGACGCGCAGGCTCAGCAGCCATGACTCTCGGGCCCAGCTGCTCCACGGCATGTGGGATCTTCCCGGACTGGGGCACGAATCCGTGTCCCTTGCATCAGCAGGCGGACTCTCAACCACTGCGCCACCAGGAAAGCCCCTGTTTGTAGATTTTTTTGATGATGGCCATTCTGACTGGTGTGAGGTGACACCTCATTGTAGTTTTGATTTGCAATTCTCTAATGATTACTGATGTTGAGCATTCTTTCATGTGTTTGTTGGCAATCTGTGTATCTTCTTTGGAGAAATGTCTATTTAGGTCTTCTGCCCATTTTTGGATTGGGTTGTTTCTTATTTTGGTATTGAGCTGCATGAGCTGCTTGTAAATTTTGAAGATTAATCCTTTGTCAGTTGCTTCATTTGCAAATATTTTCTCGCATTCTGAGGGTTGTCTTTTGGTCTTGTTTATGGTTTCCTTTGCTTTGCAAAAACTTTGAAGTTTCATTAGGTCCCATTTGTTTATTTTTATTTCCATTTCTCTAGGAGGTGGGTCAAAAAGGATCTTGCTGTGATTTATGTCATAGAGTGTTCTGCCTATGTTTTCCTCTAAGAGTTTGATGGTGTCTGGCCTTACGTTTAGGTCTTTAATCCATTTTGAGTTTATTTTTGTGTATGGTGTTAGGGAGTGTTCTAATTTCATTCTTTTACATGTAGCTGTCCAGTTTTCCCAGCACCACTTATTGGAGAGGCTGTCTTTTCTCCACTGTATATTCTTGCCTCCTTTATCAAAGATAAGGTGACCATAAGCCCACGTGAATTTTGCATTGCTTTGTATATCCAAGCAAGAGCCCTCGTTGCTTGAACATATCCTGGGGTAGCAACATGGCAAAGTAGTTAAGAATATGAACACTGTAAGCAAAATGCTTGGGTTTGAATCCTGAGTCTACAACTTTTGTGCTCTTTACAATGGGCAAGTTTCATAACTTCTCCGCGCTTTATTTCCTTATCCATCTGTAAAATGAGAATGTTAATAATAATGCCTACCTTTTAGAGTGGTTAAGAGGAATATAAAGAGTTTAGAATGGTTTCTGGCACAAAGTACACCCGTATATCTGTGTTTGCTCTTTGATGATGTTGATGATAAAGATAGACCCACTTATTTACATCTCGAATTCTCTTACTGGTTTTATGGTAGTCTTATTATGAGATCTTTTAAAATATGAGCAGAATCTTCATGTGTAATTTGCAGAAGAGGGTAATCATCAGAGACTAGTTTGTACTTTCCTTTTTCAACTCATGAGAGAGGGGAGATCATCATCATCATTGGACTCCAGTCCTACTTTGTGGGCCCGTGAGTATATGGTGCTGTGCCCCGAGTTAAGCAGGCAGCCCCTGCTCTCTTGGAGTTTACCTTCCAAGACTGACTACATCAGTTTAGATAATCAAGTAAAGGTCATAAAAACAGTGAACTGTGAGTTGGCCAGACACTTTAAACATAGAAAATGTCCTATATAATGGAAGTTTACTGTAATACAACCCATTAAAGTGTAGATTTAGTATAGTTGCATATATCTCATACACAGTTTTGGACTACATACCTGAAGGAAATCATAATAGAATCATACAGTATGGGGACTTCCTGGTGGTCCAGTGGCTAAGACTCCACGCTCGCAATGCAGGGGGCCCGGGTTCGATCCCTGGTCGGGGAGCTAGAACCCACATATCGCAACTAAGAGTTCACATTGCTGCAACTAAAGATCCCGCATGCGGCAATGAAGATCGCGCATGCAGCAACGAAGATCCTGTGTGCCACAACTAAGACCCGGCACAGCCAAATAAATAAATAAAAATTTTTTTAAAAATTGAATCATACAGCATGGATCTCTAGAAGAGTAATTAGCATATTTATACTGGGCAGAGGTAATTACTTTGGGACAGGGATGGAGGAGTTGGGGAGCAAAAATTAATCCTGTAAATTGTATAAGGTGAAAGAAAAATGAACCTGTGGCTACTGCTTAATAAAGCAGTGTGACATGGTGGGAAGACCATGGATTTGGGGGAAAGAATGATCTGGGCAAATAATGGCTCAGCTACCTACAAACTATGTGGCCTCTCTGGAGCTGTATGAATTCAAAGGAAAACTGTTTTCCCTTCCAACTGTAGCTGCAGAAAGGGTAAGATTTGTGGCTCAGCTTAGAAGCAAGTATATATAGGTGTGGTTTTTAGCTTCAGTCCTGGCTTTTTTTTTTTTTTTTTTTTAATCTCACAACTATTATTTCCTTTTTTTACTCTTTTTTAAAAAATGCCTTCCTGTATGCTTATTGATGGACCAAGAGCATTAGTGATTGTATTGGTTCACTAGGGCTACCATAACAAAATACCACAGCCTGGGTGGCTCAAGCAACAGAAATGTATTTTCTCACAGCTCTGGAGGCTAGAAGTCCAAGATCAAGGTGTTGATGGGGTTGATTTTCTCTGAGGCCTCTCTCCTTGACTTGTAGATGGCTCTCTTCTCCCTCCGTCTTCACATTGTCCTTCCTTTGTGCACACACGTCTGTGTCACCAGTTATATTGGATTAGGGCCCACATAAACACCTCATTTTAATGCAGTCACCTTTCAAAGGCTCTTATCTACAAATACTGTCACATTCTGAGGTACTAGGATTAGGCCTTCAACATATGAATTTGCAGGGGACACAATTCAACCCATGGCAGTGATTAAAAAAAAATAGTAATAACCTCCCTCATACATTTCTTTAATTGTAAAATAGGGATATAAAAATGATTACTTTGTTCTGTGTATGATTATTGTGAGGATTATAATGGGAAATTCACCTCAGTTGACTGGCACAGTTGAGTCACATAATAGGTACTTCGCAATTGTTAAATATCTTCCTTTCTTGCCTTTGGCAGGGGAGGGAAATTCTGAAATTGCTTGATTAAAAAAAAAAGACACAGACCTTACCTGCTACAGTGATAGGGTGTGGGTGTTTTAAGTGTCAGAGACAACTGGGGTAGCCAGGGAAGGAGGAGTGGGGCAGTGGAGAAAAAAAAATGTTTTTATTTACTTTGGAGCATGAGATGATCAAGAAAGCAAAGGAGCTGAGGTGGCTTGAGGTAGACTCCAAAACTCGAAAAGCCCAAAGAAGAATTTAGCCCTGAAGTGAGATAACTTCAGCAATAATGTTAAGAATTTTAGACTGAAAGGCATCATAATTCAATTCCTTTATTTTATGGAGGAGAAAACTGACATCCAGAGAGGTTAAGTAACAGGCTAAAATCACATAGCTAAGCAATTGGTGGAAGACTAATCAACTCTGAAAAATTAAGTCTATGATTGGGAGGAGCAGAATATGATAACTTGAGGAAAATATCTGAATTCTACCAGACTGTCAGAGCTAAAGCTGTATCTTATTCATTATTGTATCTCCAGTTACCAGGGATGTGCCCAGTGTATAGTATTCAATAATGATTGTTAGGATGATTCAAAATAAATATTGAATTTGCAGGGGACTTGTTAAACCATAGGTGTACATTTTTGTGAATAAATCAATGCAGCATACTTATGAAATATATGGAACATCTTTAGTATCATCCTGGAGATCAGTATACAAAAAATTACATTAATAAGTGAGTTTCTAAGACTGCTGGATCTAAGGGCACTATTCAAAAATCAATTGTATTTCTTTATACCAGTAGCTGATACATACTAACGAATGTACATACACTACTGGTGGGAGTGAAGGTTGCACAATCACCTTGGAAAACTGACAATATTCACTAAAGCTGAGTATACTCTTATCCTATGATCAAGCAGTTACTCTTCTAGGCAGTATATATCCAGCAAGAGCATGTGCACATATATACCAAAAATCATGTGCAAGAATGTTTGTGCCTGCATTATTTGAAAGAGCTAATAAGTAGAAGCAACCCAAATGTCCATCAACAGTAGAATGAATCAATAAATTGTGGCATATTCACATTGTGGGTATGATACAACAATCAATAAGCTACAACTACCAAAACATGTGGATGGATGAATCTTGTAAACCATAAAGGAGCCCATTCACAAAAGAATACTCACTATATAATTCTACTTATATAAAGCTCCAGAAACAGGCAAAATTCTATGATGCTAGAATCAGGATACTGGTTACCTTTGGAAAGGTAAAAGAGGATACTAAGGGGGCTTCAGAGGTGCTAGTAATGTTCTATTTCTTGATTGAACTGGACACTTATTTGTATACTTTTCTGTATTTGTTATACTTAAATTATAAAAGGCTTAAAAGTATGTATTGAATTTTTATATATCATTGATATCTTAGAAGTAGTATCACATGATTATTTTAAATGAGACTGAAGCAGCTGTCAGAATGTATAGCTGCTTCAGTATGTATATTTGAATGTATAGCTGCCTCAAAAAATAAATAGAGGGCTTCCCTGGTGGCGCAGTGGTTGAAAGTCCGCCTGCCGATGCAGGGGACACGGGTTCGTGCCCGGTCCAGGAGGATCCCACATGCTGCGGAGCGGCTGGGCCCGTGAGCCATGGCCGCTGAGCCTGCACGTCCAGAGCCTATGCTCCGCAGCGGAAGAGGCCACAACAGTGAGAGGCCCGCGTACCGCAAAAAAAATAAATAAATAAATAGAATTTAAAAAGACATCCCCACCCAGTCTCCCACCCTTTTTTTGGTTCAGTATTTCTTTTTGTACTCTTAGTTGTTGTTTACTTATGGAATTGTATTTTTAACAAACAAAATAGTACAGTATGCAGTATAGCTTTTCAGTATTTAAATAGTTATTTCTCTCAGAAATTTTAAGGTATCAAAAAGGATTAAGCTTAGAACTGTGTGTAATATGATCCCAATTTTTCTTTCTGTCTGTCATCATTTCTAGGTGTAAAGGAAAAACTTGGAAGGATATAAGCAATAAGCAAACTTTTTTATGAGAAGGGGGTAAACTTTCTATTTTTATATGTTTGATATTTGAATTTTTTACAAAAAGCGTGTGTCTCTTTTTTTAGTTTAAAAGGTACAATTTTTAATAATTAAGCAAAAAGATAGATCTTAGCTATTAAAATATTTTATATCCTAGAACTAGAAAACCTCTCAACCTTTTTTCCTTTTATGCTTACTTATTAAAAATGTATAAAACCTAACAGTTGAATACTGTCAAGAAAAACACCAATAATTTAGATCTTTAAATTCCTATTTAATGTCATCACTTAGATAAAACATAAAACTTTGATTTATGTGGTTGGTTTTTTGTTTTTTCTGTTTTTCCAAATTTTCTAGAGTAAGCAATATTACTTTTATAATAGAAGTATTTAAGGGAGGCAAATCTTTATTATTTCAGTCTTTGCTGACGAGGTTAATATGTTGTACTTTTAAAGGATTTTTCTCCACTATATTTATTGTTCTTTTGTTCCAACTGGGAAGGGAAAAGCCAGACTGGAAGCTATAAAAAGTTATTTTGTGAGATGCTGTTTTTCTAATGGTATTATTAAGAATTGCTAAAAATACACACAACAGATCTTGAGGAAAATGCAAACTGTTGGAATACAGTTCTTTTAGTGGCATACTTTTCTTTCCAAAGTCAAAAGCCTTTGACTCATGAATATGCTCCCAAGGGTGAATTAACCTCCCTCCTTTTCCTCCTCAAGTTTCCTAATTGCATTTTTAGCTTGTGTAATTGTATTTGTCCTTTGTATACATAAATATACAAACCATTTTAAAATAAATTCAGTTTGCTGGCTGATTAGTTTTATGCATTTGAATTGGTTGGTGGTAAGAGGTCACAGGTCTTGTAAATATCCCTGGCAATTAGGAAATTGCTTAGAGATCAGGCCCTTTTGACTAGATTCATCCTCAACTTGGAAATAAAGTTAGTTTTCACTTTCCTGCACCCTTCTGCACAGTGGTTTGAAGACTCTAGCTTAAGTGAATAAGATCAGAAATTTTGAGGTTTATTTTTCTTTAAAAATATAAACTGAGTGTTAGTATTTTTCAGACAATTAAGGGCTAACATCTAAGGGCTTTGGTTATAGTTCTTATGCTGCTGATTAGGTATTCCTTGGTGGTGATTAGTGAATGTACAAATGCAATCATTCGGTAGGGTTTAATCACTTATATGAGAGAGAAGTTCGTTACCCAGAAGGAGAAATTGAAGCTTGTATAACTTTCATTAGCCTTATTTTTTTAATAGCAAAAAAATAAAGAAGAATAATTTTTGACTAAATTAGGAATATTGAGTAATATAAGATAAATTGTTGTTTAAAAGAAATAGAGAACCTGGGGAAATACACTTACGTGAATATACTTTTCCACCATGTAGTATATTGTCTGTATTATAGGTAGCTTATGAATAGTTGGCCCTTACCAAACCAGGACAGATTTCCCTCAGAGAGAGAGAGAGAAAGAAGTGCTGGCTGAACAAGTGCATCTCCTTCTTTCTTTGCACTGGGTGGCTGAGCCCCACAGTTATAGCAGGGGTCAGGGGAGGAAATGTCTCCTTTCCCAGGTTTCCTACATTAACTTAAAGTTGAGAAGAGAGATGTATAGCTATACCTATTTTTTTTTTTACAGGTCTCTAAGGCAATGGGAGAGTGGAATGCATGTATTTGGGCAATGCTGTATTTCTTTCTGGTGAGATGAGTTAAGGGCCTGAGCCCTGAGGGTAGGTTTGAGCCACTTGGGATGATGAGCTAGGGAGGTGTGGGTGGCTGCTTAGGCCAAGCATTGCACAGTGGCGTGACTCTCTTAGCTTCAGGGGTGGTTCTTCAAATGTGTAGTCAAAAAGCTTAGCTTTGGGCTTCCCTGGTGGCGCAGTGGTTGAGAGTCCGCCTGCCGATGCAGGGGACATGGGTTTGTGCCCCGGTCCGGGAGGATCCCACATGCCGCAGAGCGGATAGGCCCGTGAGCCATGGCCACTAGGCCTGCGCGTCCGGAGCCTGTGCTCTGCAACGGGAGAGGCCACCTCAGTGAGAGGCAAAAAAAGCTTAGATTTGTAGGGTTGGGGATTATTTTATTCTAACCTAATTCACAATTGCTAATATATAAATCAAAATGCTGTAGCTTTTCCAGCCTTCCAGGCCAGTTGGTCTTCACTCCAAGGGTGGCCCAGGACTCTCGTGGTATTAGTACTGAAAGTGGTGCTTTCAGGAAAAAAATCCTCAGTGTTGGGGAAACCTCTCAGTCTCAGAGGGATGGTTGATCACCCTATTTTACTTCCCTGAGCCCTTAGCAGCCATAGCATAGGAGGAGGAGAAATGCATTCTCGCTGCCACTGTGTACAATCTCTTCCCTGTAGTACAGATGATGAAGAGCTCTTACATAGCAGTACAACCCAGGATGTAATTTCAGGGAGGAAGAATGTTGCTACATCCCAAGTGTGCCCAGATAGTGCTCTTCTGATTATCTATTGCTGCATAACAAATGACTGCAAAATTTAGAGGCTTAAAATAACACTATTATCTCTTCTGGTTTCTGTGGTTCTGGGATTTGAGAAAATCTCAGCTGACAGTTCTGGCTCCCTCATTATGACAGTGGCTACAACTGGAACAGCTGGAGACCAGTTCAACACCTCTGTCTTCATGTCTTCTCAAGGCCTCTCTATGGGCTACTTTAAGCTCTCCTGGTTGCTTTCAGACAGGTGATGCTTACCTGGCAGTTTAGGGTTCTGGAGCAAGTATTCTAGCCAACAAGAAAGAAGCTGCCTCAAATGTCATATCAGATATTATTGAATAGCATCATTTTCACCAGAGCCACAGGATTCAAGTGGGGAGCATAGACCCCACTTCTTTTTTTTTTTTTTTTAATATTTATCTATTTGTCTGCGCCAGGTCTTAGTTGCAGCACGCGGGATCTTTAGTCATGGCATGCGAAATCTTAGTTGCAGCATGTGGCATCTAGTTCCCTGACCAGGGATCGAACCTGGGCCCCCTGCATTGGAAGTGCTGAGTCTTAGCCACTGGACCACTACGGAAGTCCCTAGACCCTACTTCATGATAGTTAGAAGGTCAACGTCACAACCTGTTGAGATGGAGACATTATTGCCGCCATCTTTGAAAAATATAATCCACCACAATTACCTTAGCTTCCAAATGCAGTTTTTCATTAATAAAAGTAGTAAAGTTGTTAAAATATGGTTTTTCCTCATGAGTTTTCTTAATGCAATTTTTATTTCGAGTGAAAACAAAAAGATCAGCCTGTAAATGTTACTTGAATTGTTCTGAGAACTCTTGCTTACCACTGTTCTACTGGAATGAGTGTGTGTGTGTGTGTGTGTGTGTGTGTGTGTGTGTGTGTGTGTGTGTGTGTGTGTGTATCTTCCCAAAAAGCCAACTGACCGACATAGGTGTAGTAAAAGTTCATTTGCTTCCATAGTAAGAATTTTAAGGGGTGTGTGTGTGTGTGTGTGTGTGTGTATGGGAGTTTCTATGCATACATGCACCCCAGAGGATGGAAAGGAAAGAATAACTGGGAGGAGACAAGGACAGTAGTGGCACAGGACCATTCGGGTTGAACGGAAGCATTCATAGTAGGAAAGAACTCTGAAGACATTGATGGCTGGAGAGGGAGCTAAGGAACAAGGGCAGTGGCTATCATTTAGAAGTGAAGGGCAGGTATACCTATAGCATCACTTTAGAACGATCATTCAGTTTAAAATGTGGATGCTAATGTTCTGATGCAGCTTTCTTAGACTGTCTCCCATTGTGATGCTTAAGACCCATGAGTTATTTTTTCTGATAGCCTCCAGCTTCTCACTTCAGAATAATGGAAATTGGAATTTAAAAAAATCTAATGCGGTTATTTGGGGAATTTGCTGACAGAACAGTTTTAACAAAGTTTGAGGAAGGCATGCTACAAATCTTAATTTTATTAAACTGATATTTTTTGGCTTAATAAATGTTTAATATTGCAACATTTATGATTCTTACATGAGTTCTATTGTTTTGTCCTAAACTCATTATTTTATTGAGGAAAATTTGAAAAATTAAAAAAATATAGGATAGCAGAAAGATTATAATTCTAAGCTACCATTTGTTTAAAAAGATATTTTATGTGTTTGGATTGTAGGAATACTGTAATACTGTCCAGCTAGATTCTGGGATAGATTATCGGAAAAGGGAACTTCCTGCTGCAGGAGAACTCTACTACCTGTAAGTTGTTTTTTAATTTTCATTTTCTAAGTTTAATATCTAATAATTAATCAGGAAAAGATGAGAAAAATAAGCAGGGTAATTATTAGAAAATGAAAGCCTAGTTCTAAAGCCTGTGATTTTTAAAATACAAAATGTTATAATGTTAACTTCTTTAAACTGTGTTTTCTGCCATCCACATTTGCATGATTTATAATGTGTGATTGGTGGAAACCCTAATTAGTTTTTTGGGGAGGAGTGATGACAGATGGTTAGAAAATAATGAGTATCCTTTTTAAGAAACTCTAGTATTAAGAGAATATCTTTATTGTGCTCAAGTAATTAATTATTTGTGGACATCTTCTGACAAATATATCATTTCTGTTCTCTGAAAATTGTGTTTTATTTTGTCAGTCTGTTTGTATTTATCATTGTTGATTGACTTCCATACATAACTATGTAAAATATATATACACAAGTACAACTGGATATATTTTGTCTTTTAAAAGCTCAGACTCGGGCTTCCCTGGTGGCACAGGGATTAAGAATCCTCCTGCCAATGCAGGGTACGTGGGTTCGATCCCTGGCCCAGGAAGATCCCACATGCTACGGAGCAACTAAGCCCGTGCACCACAACTACTGAGCCTGTGCTCTAGAGCCCGTGAGCCACAACTACTGAGCCCACGTGCCACAACTATTGAATCCCGTGTGCCTAGAGCCCGTGCTCTGCAACAAGAGAAGCCACTGCAATGAGAAGCCTGCGCACCGCAATGAAGAGTAGACCCCACGCACCACAGCTAGAGAAAACCAACGCACAGCAATGAAGACCCAATGCAGCCAAACAAAAAACTAATTAATTAATTAATTAATTTAAAAAAACTCAGACACTCCTGAGTAGGAGCAATTTATAATAATAGATGTGTTCAGCATGTGTAGTTAATGCTGAAAAACAAATATAGTTTGTTTTAAAAATGTCAGTTGTGAGAACCTGAAAAGGAAAAAGTGCTTTACAAATGCAAAGTGTTGTTTAGTGTATGCTGCTAGTGTTGGGCACCTAGTGGGTTCTCAGTAAATAGGTCTGTCTAAGGGCTAATTGTGATTTAACTCAAGGGCATGTTTCTGCTAATTTAAATTTTGATGACAACGTGCATATGAGAGGTTCAGAAAAGTTCTTGTCTCTGCCACCTTGTAAGCAGAAGTACTTTACTGTTTTTGAAGCAGAAATTAGCTAGAAAAATCACATAATTAAAATTGCATACTTTACAGTGTACCAGGGGGACTGTTTCAGTTTATTATTCAGATTCTGATGATTATTATAGGAGGCTCTTCATCTGCCCTTAAGTACTTTGTCTTTAAATACTTTATAATTTTGAAAAATTCTTAGAACACTTTTTTTTCTGCTTTAACTTGGACTTTTTCCTCTCCATTTCTTTTATGTTTGTGCTTTCTGGTCTTTTTATTTTTCTGATATTCACAAGATTTCCCTGAAGCTTTGTTACCTGTTTCTTGATGTGCCAGATGTATGGTACTTAGAAATTAATTTATTATTATTCCTTTTATTCTTTTTCAACAAATCCTTGTTCCTTGTTTTCCCACAAAGTATATCCTTATGTGGAAGAATTAAAACATTTTCCTAAAGGGAAATTCTTTCAGTAAAGATGGTTGCCTGACTCTAAGTCATGAAATTTGTTTCCGGGTGCTAGAGAGGTCTCGGTGGAATTTACAGGAGTTGGAAAGGCTGCTTTTGCTTCAGCAGAGCCACTTTCTCTCTGACCTACTCTGTGTTGCCTCTTCCTCTTCCTGAAAAATGTAATACAGTTCTAACACATCGAAATTCAGGTTTGTACTTTAAACAAGTACTGGAGGAAATCAGAATCTAACAACGTCCCAGAGTCCAGAAAACTAGAATCTACAAAGGCTACTGTGAAACTCTAGAATGGCTTTCTTAAAAATATGTAAATTCTTTAACCTTCAAGGAAAGTAGATTTATTTTTTTTATTTTTAATTTTTATTTTATTTATTTATTTATTTTTGGCTGTGTTGGGTCTTCGTTGCTGCGTGCAGGCTTTCTCTAGCTGCGGCGAGCAGGGGCTACTCTTCGTTGCGGTGCACGGGCTTCTCGCGGTGGCTTCTCTTGTTGCGGAGCATGGGCTCTAGGAGCGTGGGCTTCAGTTGTTGCGGCACGCGGGCTTCAGTAGTTGTGGCTCGCAGGTTCTAGAGCTCAGGCTCAGTAGTTGTGGTGCACGGGCTTAGTTGCTCCGCGGCATGTGGGATCTTCCTGGACCAGGGCTGAAACCCATGTCCCCTGCATTGCAAGCAGATTCTTAACCACTTTGCCACCAGGGAAGTCCTAGGAAAGTAGATTTATTTATGAATTTAACATCAAAAGAGCTTTATCATAGTCTGATAATCAAGAATATAGAGCCTGGGGGCACACCTCAGAGGGAAAGCAGATACGTGTGCCTGAGGAGAATTAGGAATTAAAGTCATCTCAGAAGTGGGAAAATAGTATTAGATACCCAGATGGGATGCTAGGGATGTCATTTGTATTGTTTCACATGAACCCTTGGGTAGAACTTCTTTCATGAAAGAGTAAAAGAAAAGTTCCTTGGGTCATGTTAACATTTCTGATTTAATTAGGTTTCGTTTTATCTTGTTCCTATAGGAAAACATTACTTTCCCCTCTATAACAGATTTTAATGTGCCATGCTATATATTGCCCAATTAAAGCATGTATTTCTCTTTATTACCCTCTGCCTAAACATCTGGAATTGGTTCCTGAATATACAAGTCTTGACTACTCCCTTTGTCAATCTCACTGGCACCCCAACTAAAAAAAAGAAAAGCAAAATTCTAGCTTCCCTCTAGGGGAACATCACGCATTATCTCAGAATTTCATATATGCAGAATCCCATATATGATCTTTATTAAATAGAAATAGTCATTAATTCAGTATTTTATTAGTCTAACTTTCCAAAAGCCAATCTAAAATGTCCCAAAACATAATTCATATAATATCAAGAATTACCAGAGATTTAAAAAACTGCTCCAAAATTTGACATGGAACAATTTCTATAGTTCATAATATTGTCTGAGTTACACAAGAACTAATTCATACAAGCCATTGTATGTTTATATGTAATCTATTTCAGTTGTAGTTTTATATCACATTAAATTTAGAAATCCTAGAGTACCTTTATAAAAACGTTCCAGTTGCTTCTGGCTCATCCCAAGAAGCTTTTAATCTCACATAAAACTAACTCAAAAGAGAATTTAAATTTAGCATGTTGTAAGCCACAGAGCTTGAGTGCAAAAATCCAAACTTCTGCATAGATTAAAACATCCCATCGTTCTCCAGTTTTTCATTCTGTGGTAACTGATCTCCCCAGAGGTGAGTACAAAGTCATTTTCTTACTGGTTTCTTGGCGGATTGGGCTCAGTAAGATTCCCCATGAGTGGACTATGGTTTGCCAAAATCCATACAGGTCAACCAAACACTGGGCTTCTTGTTTGCACTTGGGTGGAGACTTGGACCAGTAATTTATTTTGAATTACCTGGTGTTTGCCAAAGGAGGCCCCATCCCGTGCCTTCCAGAGAATTTAACTGCTTCAGATTAGCTCTCTACTATGGGGCTGGTGACACTAGAGGTTATCATTTTATATATGCAACAATGAGCATCTCTTTTCTGACAGGAAACACCACTGCCGAGGGGTCCATGGGATGCTGCCCCAGACCATTTTGCTGTAAATTCTGTGAAGGGTTATGTTTTCCTGGAAAGAGGAAGTCAGGTCACCTTGGACTCACCCTCACTCTCTGTCTCTTTTCCTTTTTCATTCAGGAGCTGAGTAGTGCAGGTTCTTTTTTTCTACTAAAAAGAAGGAAGGAAGGAAGTTGAGGAGAGGTTTCCTATTCAAGCACCATATCTCCACCATACTCACATACAAACACCCTACCCCCAACATAGAAGCCATGGCCTCAGTGGAATATTTTAAACTGAACCAAAAGGGGTAGAGGGAGGTGTTGGGCCTTGGATTTGATTTTACCCTACTTATGAAGTAATAGCTTTGCCTGTATTATTTCATGAATGCTGGCAGAAGACACAAGAAACCTGCGTCAGAGACAAAGGATTTTATTACTCTAGGCACAGATAGCATGTTGAGTCAGTTCCCTCCTTGCTCCAGAGTCCCATTAGGGAAGGGAAGAGGAGTTTTGCTGAGGGCGCAGATGGATGCCTGCCTAGGCAGTGAGTTGTGTTACAGGAGAGGAACTCTGAGTTTGGGGAATGTACCAATTTATAGTCAGAAGTAAGCAAGACTGCTTTTTTCCCAAGGGAGACGTTGCCTCATCCCTCAAGGTTTCTCGTTGCAAATACACTTTAAGAAATGGTTAGGGCCTTGCATACTTGGCAAGAATGTGGGTGAGTGAGAGACCCAGGGATAACTGTCTCTCCTCACAGGGGACATTTATCAGACTTTTAACCTTAAAGAAGCCAGACTTTCTCCCTTTATTTCATTTGGCTCCTATCCACCAAAGTCATCCACCACTTCAACAAAATTATATCTGAATGGGTTATTCAGTTATTTAATCCCTCAATTAAATTGTCTCAAGACCATTTCAATTCCATGTATATGGGGACTATGGATCATACTGAAATGATGAATAATATATGTTACAACTTTTCAGACAGAGACCAAATAGTCACATTTTCTTAACTGGCTAACATAGTACATGTGTTCATCCATCTTTTTTTTTTTTTTTTGCGGTACGCGGGCCTCTCACTGTTGTGGCCTCTCCCGTTGCGGAGCACAGGCTCCGGACACGCAGGCTCAGCAGCCATGGCTCACGGGCCCAGCCGCTCCGCGGCATGTGGGATCTTCCCGGACCGGGGCACGAACCCATGTCCCCTGCATCGGCAGGCGGACTCTCGACCACTGCGCCACCAGGGAAGCCCTTCATCCATCTTTTGAACAGTTTTAAGGAATTTCTTTTGCTAATGGAAACTTCATGTCTCAAGTACTCTTAATTTTCCACTTGGGAAACATCTATTCCAAATAGGAAATTACTTCTAAAAATGTATCTTTGAACACCATTTTTAAAAAAAAAGTTTGCTGGCTAAAAACACACAGCTTCAAGGTACAGCTCTGTTTTAGAAGAAAGGTCTGTGAAAACAAAGACTGGAACTCATGCATGTTACAACTTACTTCCCCACAATTAAAAATTTCTTGTTTTTTGCTTGTGATATTCCCTACACATACTACCCTGCCCCCAACTGGAACAACCATTGATGAAAATTTAAAACATTTCTTAGCTTGTTTGTCATATCTTCTCATCCCTAAAACTTTGACAGAGATCTGTCTTCTGCCTGGAACGTTGCCACCTTCTGGTTCAGCAGAGTCTCTAGGGCATCTTGGAACCTTCTCCTCATTCCCCATCATTACCATTCCAGGTGTTTCTGCCCCAGACATTGGAATCTGCAGTTTCAGTCTTAGTTTTTCTCACCAGAGTACCAGCC
This sequence comes from Leucopleurus acutus, assembly GCF_964270905.1. Classification (NCBI taxonomy): domain Eukaryota; kingdom Metazoa; phylum Chordata; class Mammalia; order Artiodactyla; family Delphinidae; genus Leucopleurus; species Leucopleurus acutus. Next base: position 50,590,548 of record NC_139157.1, on the reverse strand, counting down.
CAGTCATTTCCTATTTCAGTTCCCACTGAAGAACCTCTGAAACACCTGCCAATAGAAGCAACTTGAAAATTGTTAAGTCTGGCTCCCTTCCTTTTATTTTTAAAATTTTTATTTATGTATGTATGTGTGTGTGTATGTATGGCTGTGCTGGGTCTTCATTGCTGCCCATGGGCTTTCTCTAGTTGTGGCGAGCGGGGGCTACTCTTCGTTGCGGTGTGTGGGCTTCTCATTGCGGTGGCTTCTCTCGTTGTGGAGCATGGGCTCTAGGCGCGCAGGCTTCAGTAGTTGTGGCACGTGGGCTTAGTTGCTCCACGGCATGTGGGATCTTCCTGGACCAGGGCTCAAACCCATGTTCCCTGCATAGGCAGGCGGATTCTTAACCACTCTGCCACCAAGGAAGTCCCCCCTTCCTTTTAGACTGTGATTTGTTTCAGTTCCATGGACTAGGCTGCCCAGGGTCCCTGCATAGGTTAGGCTGTGTGCATAACCCCATTGAAACAGTCGATCTCTGGTCACCTACACCAAAGTTTTTATGGACTGATGCCAAACATGGGCCTGCTATACTTTTCCTTCAGTTCCCTGAATTCTCTCATGTGTCTTTTAGAGTCTTCTCCATTCATATCAGTCCTACTTCTGACACTAGTGCATGGTGTCACAGTGGAGCCATGATGGTATTGAAGAGAAGATACCATACAGGTAAACAATGTGAAATTTATTTGGCAGCAAAAGACACAGAAACGTATCCATATGGAGACAGTTGAGTAAAACAGAAGACAACATAGCATATTCTCATTGGAAGTTTAAGTTTTGCTGGCCTGTGAAGCTGACATATAGCACCTGATCAGGACGAGGATCCCAACAGGTCATGTTTATCATTCTTGGGTGAGTGGTTTAGAGAGACTCTGGCTATGTGCCTGCCTGCTTACCGGGTACAATTACCAGGTACAAACCCCAGGACATGCCTGAATGTTCACTGTCAATCAGTGTGAATGGAAGGTCAGTTTCCCATTCTTCAACAAGACCAGACTAGGCCTTCCCGAAGTCTGTTCCTCAGAGGGTGGGGAACAGGATTTCTGCCTCTGGTAATTAGAGAAACTAGTTTCGTGAGGTTCAGACTGTTGATCTGGTTAATTCTTAAGTCTGGGGAAGGGGAGAAGACTGTTGGGGACATTTTTGACATTTACAGATTAAATTTTATTCTTAGCATCATGACATGGAACATATAGGTTTATCTACTTAGTCATAAGCATAGTCAAAAACTAAAATATTTACAGATAAAATAATACAGTGTATGGAATGTGCTTTAAAATAATCCAGGGTGGGAGAATTAAGGGGAGGTATAGTTGAAGCAAGATTGGCCATCTATTTAGTGGGTGATTGTTACATCAGGTTTATTATACTGTTGTCTTTACATGTATATATGTGTGAAATTTTCCACAATAAAAAGTTTTTTTTTAAAAAGGTACAAATCTTCTCTATTTTTTTTCCGGATTATGCTAGTGAGAGTTTTATTAGTTCTATTCATCTTCTCAAAGAAACAGCTTTGTTTTATTCTCTCTGTTGCTGTATGTTTTATATTTTATTAATTTCTTTTCATTTTGTCGATAGTTTCCTTTGCTGTGGAAAAGCTTTTAAATCTAAATAGTTCCCATTTGTTTACTTTTATTTCCTTTGCTTTAGAGGACAGATCCAAAAAAATATTGACAAGATTTATGTCAAAGTGTGTTTGGCCTAGTTTTCTTCTAGGAGTTTTATGGTTTCTGGTCTTACATTTAGGTCTTTAATCCATTTTGAGTTTATTTTTATGTATGACATAAGAAAATGTTCTAATTTCATTCTTTTACATACTTTGCCTATTTTTAAATTGGGTCATTTGTCTTTTTATTGTTGAATTTTAAGTGTTCTTTATGTATTCTAGATACAAGTTCCATGTCAGATACATGATTTGCAAAAATATTCTCACATTCTTTTTTTTTTTTTATTTTGTTGATGGTGTCCTTTGAAGCACAAAACTTTTAAATTTTAATGAGGTCCAATTTATTTTTTCTTTTGTTGCTTATGCTTTTGGTGTCACATTTGAGAAACTATTGCCTAATCCAAGGTCACAATGATTTATGCCTATGTTTTCTTCTAAGAGTTTTATAGTTTTAGCTCTTATATTTAGGTATTTGGTTAATTTCAAGTTATTTTTATATGTGGTGTGAGGTAGTGGTCTATCTTCTTTCTTTTGCATGTGGATATCTAGCTGCCTCAGCACTATTTGTTGAAAAGACTATTCTTGCCTTACTGAATTGTATTGACTCCCTTTTTGAAAATCAACTGACTGTAAATGTAAAGGGTTATTTCTGGTCTCTCAATTATTATATTCCATTGATCTATTTGTCTAACTTTATGTCAATACCACACTGTCTTGATTGCCATAACTTTGTTCTAAGTTTTGAAATTAGGAAGTGTGAGACCTCCAGCTTTGTTTTGTTTTGTTGTGTGTTCAAGATTGTTTTGGCTATTCTGGGTCCTTTGAATTTCCGTATGAATTTTAGGATCAGCTTGTCAAGTTCTACAAAGAAGCCATCTGGAGTTTTGATGGAGATTGTGTTGAATTTGTAAATCACATTGGGGACTACAATATGAATTCTTCAGATCCATGAACATGTAATGTTTTATTCGTTTTCTAGGGCTGCCATACAAAGTACTGCTAACTGATATCTTAGAAAGCAGAAATTTATTCTCCAATTCTGGAGGCTAGAAGTCTGAAATCAAAGTGTTGGCAGTTTGGTTCTTTCTGGGCAGTATGGACAATCTGCTGCATGCTTCTGGTGGAGTTCTTTGGCTTGTAGGTGCATTGCTCTAGTCTCTGCCTTTAGCTTCATATGCTATTTTCCTTGTGTGTGTGTGTGTGTGTGTGTGTGTGTTTCCAAATTTCCTCTTCATATAAGGACACCAGTTATCATGTTAGGGACAACTCTAATCCAGTATGACCTCATCTAAGCTTAATTACATTTGCAAAGACCCTATTTCAAAATAAGGTCCCATTCACAGGTATTGGGAGCTAGTACTTTAACATCTTTTTGGAGGACACAATTCAACTCATAACAGCTGTCTTTCCATTTAATTTGGTCTTCTTTAATTCCTTTCAACAATGTTTTATAGTTTTCAGTGTATAAAATTTGCAATTCTTTTGTTAAATTTATTCATAAACATTTTATTCTGTTTTAAACTAGTATAAATTGAATTGTTTTCCTAATTTCCTTTTTGGTTTGTTCATTGCTACTGTATAGCAATGTAATTGATTTTTTTAAAACATCTTTATTGGAGTATAATTGCTATATAATGGTGATTGTAATCGATTTTTGTGTATTGATCTCGTAACCTGAAACCTTGCTAAACTTGTTTATTAGTTCTAATAGTTTCTAGTAGATTTCTTAGGATTTTCTAAATATAAGATCATATCATCTGGAAATAGAGATAGTTTACTTCTCCCTTTTCAATCTGAAAGCCTTTTATTTATTTTTCTTGCCTAAATTTCCTGTCTAGAACCTTCAGTGAAATGTTGAATAGAAGTGGTATATTCTATCATAGAGAGTGGACATCCTTGACTTATTCCTGAGCTTGGGGAAAAGACTTCAGTCGTTCACCATTAATTATGATGTTAGCTCTGGGTTTTTCTTAGATGCCCTTTATTAGATTAAGGACATTCCCTTCTATTCCTAGTTTTTGAGTGTTTTTATCATGAAAGGGTGTTGGATTTTGTCAAATGCATTTTCTGTTTCTATTGAGATGATCATGTGGTTTTTGTCCATTATCCTATTGATTGATATGGTGTATTTTATTTATTGATTTTTGGATTTTAAATCAGTCTTGCATTTCTGGGATAAATCTCTCTTGGTTGTGGTGTATAATACTTTTTATATATTGCTGGACTCAGTTTGCTAGCATTTTGTTGAGGATTTTTGTGTTTATACTCATGAGAGATATTTGTCAGTAGTTTTCTTTTTGGTGGTGTCTTTGTCTGATTTTGCTATCAAGGTAATACTGGCCTCATAGAATGAGTTTTGAAGAGATCCCTCCTCTTCTGTTCAGATTTTATCTTTTTTCTTGAGTTGGCTTCAGTGGTTTGCATCCTTCTAGGAATTTGCCCATTTTATCCAAGTTATTTGATTTGTTGGTACACAGTTGTTAATAGTATTCCCTTATAATTCTTTTTATTTCTATAAGGTTGGTAGTAATGTCCTCTCTTTCATCCCTGATTTTAGTAATTTTAGTTTTCTCTCTTTTTCTTAGTCCATTTAGCTAAATGTGTGTCCATTTTATTCAGTTTTTCAAAGAACTAACTTTTGGTTTTATTGATTTGCTGTATTATTTTTCTATTCTTTATTTCATGAATTTTCACTCTAATCCTTATTATTTCCTTCCTTCCACTTGTTTTAGGTTAATTTTATCTTTGTCCACGGTCTTAATGATAGAAGTTAGGTTGTTGGTTTGAGACTTTTCTTCTCTTTTAATGTAGCCATTTATAACTATAAATTTCCCTATAAGCACTACTTTTGCTGCATCTCATGAGTTTTGGTATGTTATGTCTTCATTTTCATTGTCTCAAAGTATTTTCTAATTTTCCTTTAGATTTCTTTTTTTGACCCGTTGGTTATTTAGGAGTGTGCTGTTTAATTTCCACATATTTGTGAATTTCCCAAATAACTGTCTGTCACCAATTTCTAATTTCACTCTACTGTGATTAGAACATTCTTTGTATAATTTCAATTCTTTTTAATTTATTTAGGCCTGTTTTATGGCCTAGGATATGATCTTTCTTTGAGAATGTTCCATGTGCATTTGAGAAAATGTATATTCTGTGGTTATCGAGTGGAGTGTTTATATAGATGTCTGTTAGTCTAATTTGTATATAGTGTAGTTCAAGTCTTATTATTTCCTGTTGATCTTCTCCCTAGTTGTTCTATCCATTATTGAAAGTTGGATATTGGAGTCTCCAACTATTACTGTTGCATTGTCTGTTTCTCCCTTAAGTTATGTCAGTTTTTGCTTCATGAATTTTGAGGGCTCTGTTTCTAGACACATATATGTTTGTAATTGTTATATCATCCTGATGGATTGATACTTTTATCATTATAAAATATTCCTTTTAGTCTCTAATCACATTTTTGTTGTTGTTTTAAAGTCTGTTTTGTCTGATATTAGTAGTGGTTGCTTTTCTCATGATGTATCATTTTTCATCCTTTTACTTTCAACCTATTTGTATCTTTGAACCTAAAGCTATCTCCTGTAGATAGCATATAGTTGGAACTAGCTTTTTTATCCAGTCTACCAATCTCTGCCTTTTGATTAAATTGTTTAATTCATTCACAAATTATGTTATTATTGATATAATTGGATTTACATCTGCTCTTTCATTTTTCATTTTCTTTATGTTTCATGACTTTCTTGTTTCTCTGTTCTTCCTTTACTGATTTCTTTTACATTAAGTGAATATTTTTAGTGTAATATTTTCATCCTTTTAATGATTGTTTTCCCTTATATTTTTTGTCATTTTTTAGTGAAGAACTTTTATCTCTATGAGAAGTATAAAGTTTCATTCAAACTGAAATGTTGTCTCAAATTCAAAATGAAGCAATGCATGTTGCTATATGTTTTGATAATTAAATTATCAGTAATGGTAATGAAACTTTACCCTAAGACCACCAGTAGGGAAAAGGTCTCTATGGTGGGAAAATATAGTTGATTCTCAAAAGTAGATACACAGTAGTATCTTTGTCATAAGAACTCCTGTTGATATTTTATCAATGAGTAAGGCTCTGTGACATTGCAGTCTTACAACTGTATATTAGTAAAAACAACAGTAAGAGTTTTCTGCTTTATGTACTATAGGGCATAGTCGGGTAGGCCATTTATTATGTCTCTTAAAAATCACAAAATTATCCTATTTGACATAATTTAGATGTACATTTAAATATTAATTAATCTTATATTAACACAAGGACTGCTGAATTAAAAATTAATTTCAAGGATTTGAAACTATTTGAAACACCACCTAAAAAGTGGGAAAGCAGCGAAAGAAGTCCATCTTGTATATATTTTGGTATCAGTTTCCATCAGTCAGCTCAGCACACCTTTTATCTTCTATTCCTTTATTGAACTGTAATTTGACAATAGCATGTTACAGTGTTTGTTTTCCAGCAGGCCAGACAGAACCAGAATAGAGCTGGCTCACCATTTCCAGCTAAACACATTGACAAAGTATTCAATTATATGACTGTACTCATCTAGTAAAGTATAAATAAGCTATATATACAACATGTACATGAGTAGATAATATATATACTTATACATAGAAAGTTGCTAAATTTCCTTAGAATTCTTGTCTTGTTATTTCATCTTCAAATATATCACATTTATAACTAAAAATCTTCAACATAAGTAAAGCTGATCCGGCAGAAGTCCTATATCTTTAGTTAGTTTTGCTGTGTACCTTTTTTATACCTATTAAAACTCCCTGGCCTCTCTTTCTGAGGTGGATGTGACTATCTTCTTCACCTAAAGAGGAGTTAGAGATTCTTACTCTCCAGCTTCTTCTTCATTTTTATTGTTGTTGTTTAAAATATTTAATCATTGTAGCCTTTCTGAAATTTTATGAAAAATAATTATTTTTAGATCTACCAAGTTGCAATTTTACATGTTACACCACTGATTTATTTGGGGGGAATGCAATAAATAGATTTAGTAGAAATTTTATGTAGAGTTTGGGGCTGAGAAAGGGGGAGGTGATTAAGGTCTGGAATTTGAGAGCTAAAGGTGCTAGATCCCGCTTGCTGCATTATGCATAGGTCAAGATTAATGGAACCAGTTAAGTTACTCACCAGGTGATTGAGAAGGGTGGGAAATTTAGAGACTGAAATGGATCTCTGAACAGTCAATTAAGCCTTTGAGTGATTGAGAAGAAGATAAATACTAGGACAAAATCCATCCTAACAACTGGTTCTGTTATGTAAAACAAACCTACAGTATTTGAAATGCAACCAAGTCCGTTTTATATTAAGGCGAGTATAAACCAACTTAATCTTAGACCTGCCTCCAGCCCCAGATTATGTTTGGTATGAGCACAAAGAGCTGTACAGCATGAATGCACAAGGAATCAGTAGAGTGAGAAGGCTCACTGCCAGGGAAGTTTGGCACAAGAACTCTAAGAGGAAGGGGAAATTTCTCCCTCGTTGAATCAACTTTGGCTCTCTGGAATAGAGAACATGGAGAGAGAGGGACCAAGGAAAGCCAACCCTATTCTACTTGTTGATACCTTAACAAGCTGTTGATTTATAAAAGGGGATAAAGGGGTAAAGTGTGGGTAGCATTCTGTTCCTCTGAGTCAATCCTAATGAAGTAGGAGGTTCTTGAAGAAATTAATTTCCATTTAAATTCATGTGTGACCCTCTTCTAGAAACCTCCACTTGTTTTGGAATTTTTGTAGAGAATTTCAAATGATTCAGCAACAATAAGGTCTTTTTTGACATATTCTATTTCTTGAGTGTAAGTCTTATGTTGAATGCCTTATTTCAGCTATAGAAATTTTCTCAAAATTGAAATGACTGATTACTTTCCTCTCCGTTTACTAATTTATTATGGAATAATAAATCATGATTCTTATACTTCCGAAGCAGTCAGGCTTTTAATCCAGGGTACTGTACTCCAGGATTCCTATGCCAAATTTCCTGGCAACGAAACAGTGGTCGATTCCAGGGCTTTTCTGACTTAAAGACAGAGTAGTTCTACTCAACAGAAAATGGAAACTTGCCCCTCCAGTGCAGTTTCTGAGCTTAACAAAAGGTGACAGAAGCAATGAAATGGGTGGATTTTACCCAGAGCATTTAGAACAAAGGAAAAAGAGTCTGTGCTCTGCTTGGGCCCCTCATACTCTGCCCCCCAACAAAAAGCATTTGAAAAGAGTGATTCTGCTTCTTCTTCAGAATGACTTTTAATTCTCTTACCATGGTCACCTTTTGATTATCTGTGAGCAGATTCTTTTCTTTTTTTTTTAAATTTTTATTGGAGTATAGTTGCTTTACAATGTTGTGTTAGTTTCTACTGTACCGCAAGGTGAATCAGCTATACGTATACATATATCCCGTCTTTTTTGGATTTCCTTCTCACTTAGGTCACCACAGAGCATTGAGTAGAGTTCCCTGTGCTATGCAGTATGTTCTCTTTAGTTATCTATTTTATACATAGTATCAATAGTGTTTATATGTCAATCCCAGTCTCCCAATTCATCATCCGGTATTCATGGATACCGGTCCCCTTGGTATCCATACGTTTGTTCTCTACGTCTCTGTCTCTTTTTCTGCTTTGTAAATAAGATCGTCTATACCAGTTTTTTCAGATTCCACATATATGCGTTAATATATGATATTTGTTTTTTATTTTGCATCTTATCTGCTCTTCATAGCATCCAACTGGTGGGGCAGTTACCCAGAATTAAAGTCCCTTAAATTCTTTATCCCTGCTCACATGTAGGAGCTTATGTTTCTGTCTCCCCTCATGAGAGAAAAGGGGATACAATTCAAAGCATCTAAGCTTAATTCCTGTATTTTTTCCTGATCATTTTGATGCTACTCAAGGCACTCTTCCTTAAGATATGGCTCTGTGGTTAAAATTGAACTACACAAAGCTAAGCAGAACATGTTCTTCCATCCATGTGACATGATATTCTTGTAGCCCCAGAAGAAAACTCTGAATTTATCTCCCCTTTTACATTAAAAAATTATGTTTAATTTAGTGCCCTCTTTAGGCTGTAGCTTTTCCATGCGACTGCCTTTGACTACCAGGCTTTATCCCCCCTCAGTTTTATTGGTTAGGCTGAAATATTTTTCAAGTATGTTTATAATTTTCAGTTATGTTTATAATTATAATGTGATAATTTTAATCACTGTATTTTTGTATAATCTATATCCTTGTGTGGTTTTTGTACATTCATTTTCTGAATATACCTGTTGCCAACCTTGGGTTGTATGTTCCAAACTTGATTTTTTTTTTTTGAAACTAGCTGACCCTCATCCCTTTTTAGAGTTTCACAGACATGGTTGTATTTCTGGGTATAGATTTTTAGTGTAAGGTAATGCTGCTGTCTTTTTAAATAGTTTCACTGGAAAACTGACAAGAGAGCCCTGGAGTTGCAGACTCACTGCTGTCACTCTAGTTTTTCTCCATTATAAGTGAATCACCACCACCACCACCAGCCCCATTTTGAAGTTAAAGGCATTTTCTCTGGCTGAAATTTTTACAATAAAGTTGCATTCTTGAAATTTCCTACTTAAAGAAGTCCAGAGATCTTAGGTGTTTTTAAGAATAGATTTACAAATTTTCATGTGTATCATAGTGACATTTTACCAAGAAAATGCTTCTGGATTAACTTGCATTGATTGTATTTTTATTCCATTTCCAAAAATGATTTGCAGCAACTTAGATTAAAATTATTTATCATGCCTTCACCATAATCACTAAAATGGAAGAGATGGAAAATACAAAGTATTGGCAAGGATGTGGAACAAGTAGAATTTCTTGTACACTGCAAGTGAGAGAGTAAATTGCTACAACTCCTTTGGAAAACTGCTTGGCAGTATCTGCTAAGCTGAATGTAGATATACCCTATGAATAGCAATTCTACTCCTAGTTATATACCCAGCAAACATGTATACATGAGTTTACCAAAAGGCATGTACTAGAATGTTCACAGTAGAACTATTCACAGTGGCCCCAAACTATAAACTACACAAATGTTCATCGCTAGGGACTGAATTGTGTTCCCCCAAAATTCATAGGTGAAGCCCCAACCCCCAGTGGGACTGTATTTGGGGATAGGGCCTTTAAGGAGGTAATTAATTAAATGGGGTCATATGGGTGGAACCCTAATCTCATAGGACTGGTGTCCTTATAAGAAGAGGAAGAGACACCAGAGGAAAGACCATGTGAGGACACAGCAATAAGATGGCTACCTGCAAGCCAAGGAGATAAATCTCAAAAGAAATCAAACCTGCCGACACCTTGATCTTAAGACTTCCAGCCTCCAGAACTGTGATAAAATAAATTTTTGTTGTTTAAGCCACCAGTTTGTAATATTCATTTGTGGCAGCCCTAGCAGACTAATACACTCATCAACAGTAGAATGATAATAAACTGTGGTATTTTCATGCAATAGGATATTACTGTACAGAAACAAAAATAAACAAACTACTTCTACATACATGGATGAATCTCACATAATATTGAATAAACAAAGCCAGACACTTGCTAATAAAGGAAATGAGTTTATATGAAGCAATATGTACCCTAATATCCAATTTGAAAATGATTTAGGACACACTGTCATTGATTTGATCAATGTCAGTGCAAAATGAAAGACACTTTCCTATGTCTGGAATATTTGTTAACCAGCAAAGGTCAGGACTATCAGATTCGGTAATTAATCCTTCGTGTTTTAAAAACCTTTAAGAAATAATAAAAATAAAAATGCTAAAAATGGTGACTTTCACATATTACACTTCTGATGTATTTAAATTTTAAAATAATTTTATTTAGCATTTATTTTGTGTTAATGTTTCCTTCTAATGTTTTCTACTATCATAAGTCTTTATCAGGTAGAGATCATTCTAACATGTTACTGAAATACATAATCTTGTCATAGTATATTGATTATACTAGTGATAAGCCATGAATTTATTATTATTATGGAATTTTTTGGACAGAAAACTGCTGAAACTTTTAGTATAATCCTATAATAGAAAAATGGTTCACTGTTTATTATTATGGGCACATTATTTGAGAATACATAAAGTATTATGATAAATACAGAACTACTTAGGATTTCAGGAATTTTCCAGATTAATATCTTTTGGGAATTTGGAAACACTTTTTCTGGAATTCCCCGATTTTCCAGCTGTGTGATTACCTGCAACTCTCCTCTGGTTCCTCATGCCATAAGGACTGTAGGTTTTCTGTTGGAATTGTAGTTGCCCTGAGCAGTACTGATTTTATTGTCTTTAGTCTGAAAAAGCTGTAAAAATGAGTAACACTTCTCCCAAGTGTCAGCTTCTTCTAGAATCTGCCTGCTTCTGTTCACTTTCCAGTGCCTTCAGGTTACCTGTTTCTGTACTTTGTGCAGAGTTTACAGCTGCCCATCAGCAGGAGAGTCAGCTAGGGCAGAGCTTAGTTTGCCCTACTAGAAGCATAACTCTTCTCCCTGTTCTGATAGAGCACAATTTCTACTATCTTCTTGAGAAGACTGCATGGGAAATATATTTTTTGAGGGCTCATCTGTCCCAAAATGTCCTTATTTTACTTGATTAATAGTTTGACTGGGCATGGATAGTTTGACAATAATGTTCCCTTCAAAACTTTTAGGCACTATGCCATTATCTTCACGTTTCCATTATTGCTGTTGCAAAGTTCGATGTGAAAGTTTCTTGATCTTTTGTATTTGACCTGTTTTTCCCTTCTGAAGTTGTTAGGATATTCTTTCTTTATTTCTAGTTTCCTGAAACTTCATAATAATGTGCCTTAGAATGGAGCTTTTCCCCCATTCTTTGTGCTGGGACTCTTTCAATTTAGAAAATCATGTCCTTCAGTTCTAAGAAATTTAATTTTCTTTCTTTCTTTGATAATTCCTCCCCCCCGCCAATAGTCTTTAGAACACCTCCTGGTTAGATATTGAACCTTCTGGATTTATCTTCTAATTCTTTTATTTTCTCTTTTATTTTCCATCTTTTTGTCTTTCTGCTCTATTTTCTGAAAGATTACTTCAACCTTTTTCCCTAAATTTTTTATTTAGCAGTCATATTCAGAGTTCTTTCTTATGCCCAAATTGTCCTTTTTGTTTATAGCATTTATGCAGTGCAATATGCCTATATAATAATAGGCATATTAGAGTGTATTTTTCCCCTTTTGGTCTCTGTATTTTTTTCTTTCCTTCCTCCAAGCTCCTTTTCTCTACTTCTTTATTGTGATTTTTATCTTTTATCCTAGAGGATTTCCTTAAATGCCCAGAAATATTTGTTGTCCCTTCACAAGAATGAAGCACTGAAAAGCCGATTAGAAGTTCTGTGTGCATAGACAGGGTTTTATTGATTGGTGGGCTTCACTAGATAAGGTGGCAGGTCAGGTTTTCCAATGAAGAACCCCCAAATGTCAGTATCTGCAGGTCTTTTTTTTTTTTTTGGCTATTGTGTTTCCTCCAATTTTTCTGTCTACTTCTTGGGATGGAAGCTTCCTGGACTGGTAGGGTTCTGGATGCTGAAGAGGTAAGGACTGTTGGTTTCACTGTTTACTTTGCAGAATTGTAGTACAGTGTCTCTCACCCTTTCTCAATGTTAAAAGTGTCCCAGACAGTAAACTTACCAGTTTCAGCTGGAGTGGAGGAATTATAGGAGTCTGGCTGTCCAGGTGAAAGGAGAGAATCTAAGGAACTGCCTTTGTCTTATTTTCAAACAATGCCTGTGTTTCCAGCCTGACCCCTCACCTGCATTTTTGAGTATATCTAGTAGTGCCAAGCCTTTGGGGAGTTTGTGGTGAGGACTGGATTGCTTTATCTTGGCTCAGTACCCCACCTCCCACCTTCTGATTTCTCAATCTACTAAGGTCCTGTTCATCCAACTAAGGAAAGCAATGCCAGTCTTTTCTTCTTCCAGGCTTCCCTAATCTTTCCAAGTGCTTCTCTAAGAATCACTTTCCCTCATCACTTGTTTTTTGGGGAGGGTAAATCACCCTCTTCTTTCCTAAGGGGAAGAGAGGGAAAAGGTTCTTATCACAAATACTAGACACAAAAGCCAGTGATTCCTGATCCTCTTTCCCCTCCTTAGAAAGGCACTGTGGTGTGGGGAATAGGGGGGCTTGTGGAGGAGGGTGGCATTTGGAATAGGGCTGGTTCTTCTCATTATTTAACCACAGGGGCAGGAGTCTGGATCCAGTTATTGGTGGCTTATTGGTGGTTCTCTTTAGAAATCTGAGTGTACTCAGCACTTCTGTCCATCAACTTTGAGCCTTAATTACAATTCCAGGACAAGAGGGAAACATTGCACAATGCAAAAAGTGCATAATGATCCATTGTATGGGTGTATCCAAATGTACTTCAAATTCCCCATTATTGGACATTTAGGTTCTTTTTCACTTTTTTGATGTTAGCAGTGTCACAGTGAACATCCTTGGAGTCATTAAACATTATTATTTCCATAAGTGAGATTCCTATGGGTGGAATAGCTGGGTGATATGATATGCATGTTTTTAATACTTTTATTACATACTATCTGGTTACCTTGAACTCTTGTAACCAGTTTTACATTCCTCCCCATGGTACATAAGAGGGTTCTTTTTCCCCTTACCTATGCTTGCTCCAGCTATTTTATCTTTTGCCTTATCTCTGCCAGTTTAGATAAAAGTATGGCCTCTCATGATTTTACATTGCATTTTTATCACTAGTAAGAATGAAACACTTTACACATGCTTTTTGCCTACTGAGCTGTTTTTTTTAACGCAATTTGCCTGTTCAGGTCCTTTCACAGTTTTTCTATTGGGGTATTCAATTTTTTATATGTTGGCGTTTTTAATACATTGAAAATATTAGTCGTATGCCATAAATGTTGCCACTATGCTTCCCAATTTGATGTGTACATTTTATTTGTAATATTTTCTGTTATACAGAAAATTTTAATTTTTATGTATTCAGATCTTAGATAAAATGACTTAATTCTGAGTTTCAGTTTTCTCTTCAGTAAAAACATGATAATACATACTACATGGTAAGGTGGATATGGTTTAGGTAAATTAACTGCTACATAATAGTTGCTCAACAAATGATAGCTTTTTTTATTCTGTGTGACACATTGAAAAAGTTCAGAATCATCCAAATTTTTTACTAGAATTAAAAAACATAGTCAAAGAAGTTTAAACCAGATATGAACCTGAATATTAAGTGAAACTCTGTATCTTTTAGGCCAGTATAGACAGGTAACTTTTAATTTCTCTTTTTTACTAGTCTAATTTTTGTTCTTAAAAAAATTAATGAGCTCTGATTGATGGATCCTCTTAAGTAGGGAAGTCTGAAGTCTGAGTGGAGTGTGAGAAGACTAGTGTTTTCTTCTAAGTTATTGTTAAGGGATTATGAATATATTCATTTCTGGTAATGATTTCTTTCATAGCATCATTATTTATTTTATATCAATATAGATACATCTGATAAAGCCAAAATAACACACTAGCCCCTCCTGCTTTTAAGACAATATGCAAATAAGGTTTCTGTCCCCCAGCAGGTCAGTAGAGCTTCTTACTCCCTGAGGTCAAGTGCAATTTGGCTTAGATAGATAACAGTCTGTTCAGTTGCAAGCTACATAAAATGCTTTTATGAATGTTTATTTTTAGGCCACTTTACACGAATAATTTTTTTTTATTTTACATGTTGTAACTTCTGAGTAACTTTTTTTAAAATTAATTAATTAATTAATTTATTTTTGGTTGCATTGGGTCTTGTTGGGTCTTCGTTGCTGCTTGCGGGTTTTCCCTAGTTGTGGCAAGCCGGGGCTACTCTTCTTTGCAGTGTGTGGACTTCTCATTGCGGTGGCTCCTCTTGTTGCGGAGCACAAGCTCTAGGCGTGCAGGCTCAGTAGTTGTGGCTTGCAGGCTCAGTAGTTGTGGCACACAGGGTTAGTTGCTCTGAGGCATGTGGGATCTTCCCGGACTCAATCCCGTGTCCCCTGCATTGGAAGGCGGATTCTTAACCACTGCTCCACCAGGGAAGTCCCTGAGTAACTTTTTATGATAATATAATAGAATTCTTATAAGGTACTATTATAATAAAAATAATTTTATCATTTCACATATAATTTCACTATAAATGAAATCACATATAGCAATTTCATAGATGTGGCCTAACTAAAGTCTAGTGAGCCATATTTTAATATTATAGTATATTTGAGCACAGAGTAACAAAGAAATCACCACTGAGGAAGTTTATAAGCAATTGTTTGTTAACCAAATATGCTTTGAGAAACGTGACTGTCTTCTATTTTAGTTATTTTTCAGAATTCAGTTCTCCCCCTCTATTAGGTAACATGCCTAACCTAAGGACAGGTTAACTTTCTGAAAGCCAGCAGATGTCCTGGGTGGCTGACATTGCTTTCTTCTTTATATATCCCTTAAAAAGTAGCTCCCTTCTCCATCAGTTGTATATGTGTACATCTCCATTGCAAGGTGGAGATGATTCCAAATGAATTCCTATGAATGATGTTGGCAAAGCCATTTAAACATACATGTGCTTGGTGTGGGCATTGACATTTACATTGGCTTGTATGATTTCTTTGTACTTTAAAATTGTTTAGTCTCTATAATCACTCTTTCTGTAGTGTAATTTTATTACTTTAATACAGCTCTATTCAAATATCATACAAGCCTTTATATAAGTCAAATAGCATTCCCCTGCAAAGCCAACCATTGCAAATGATATTTTTAAGATCCTTGAGGTGGAGTGGTTATTACTTGAAATGTGATAGTTCCAAACCCTTCATAATGACTGTGTGCTTTTACTGTAGAACATTTGAAGAATTAGGTGCTTATGTGTTAAATGCTTGCCACCTGATAATTATCTCAAGGGAGAAATTATTTTGGTTTAGTTTAAGCTTAATCTAAAGAAAAAATAATTTATCATATTAGTTTTCAGTAAGACTTTATTAAGACGGATGTCCAGAATGGAGGTTAATTTCTTCCACTCCTAGATAAGAGTGATTTGTGTGTCAAAATTAAGCATATTGGCAGGTCATCCTGTATAAGTTTATATATAGAGTTGAAGTAAACTTATATTTTAACTTGAAGTTTTTTTTTTAACAATGTTTATTTCTTCTGTCAGTTATTTTTATTTTATTGACTGTTAATTTATCAGTCCTTTTTTTTAAAAAAAAAAAAGTGAGAGGAAAAAAAAGCCATAGTATTATCACATTTGTGTATGTGGGTTCCCTAAACCATATGGTGATTTCTAATTAGAATACAAAGGATTCTTTGTCGAGACTAACTTCATAGTAGCTGCAATGGTGGGCATCACAGAAGGAGAGAGTTTTCTTGAGTTTCCGACAAGGACACTTTTGAGAGAAACTGTGTGGTCTATAATCGTCCTTATACTCAAAGTCTGATAAAGTTATTGATGTGCAGATCAAGTTGGTATTTTGAAGCTGGTAATTTAATTCTGCATGTTTGATCCTCTCAGTCAGTGGCTTGGCTTGATTTTTTTAAAAGGCAGATTCAGTATTTAATTTCACATGTACCCTCGCAGTAGAGATTTCAAAGGATACTTTGCTGGATGCTTGACTGCCTTGTCTATTTGCTCTTGTTTTGCATGCAAGAGAGAGCCAGAAGCCTTTCTTCTCATTGTGTACACATAGTATTAATGGATTTACTCTGCCTGTATCGGCTCATTACTGAAAACAGCCAGAAGCACAGAAGTCTTTCAGTGTATGCAAATAAGGCAGAATCATCTACCTGAGAGTTAATATTCTCTGCTTTTAAGTGTATTCTAAATCTGATGTTTGTATTTAGAGCATAACATCCTGTTCTTTTTTTTATGGGCAAAAAGCTAAGCAGGCTCAGGCAGCTGTTTGATGTTGGCTTCAAGTGTTATTAATTTCATATTCTATTATTCTTTTCACTGTAGCACAAGTGAAGCTGATGTGGAGGCTGTCATGGATAAGTTGTTTGATGAGCTGGCTCAGAAACAAAATGATTGTACGTAAGTTAATTTCTCTTGAAAGAGAATACATTTAGAACACAATGCCCAATCTCCACTGACCAATTAATAAGTTCCATTGCTGTATATGGGTTGATGCCACACTCAAGTGGCAGTCATTGTATCAGCATTTTGTCTAATTTATGTGTTGAATCATGTGCTATTATTCATCAAGCTATGCATTTCCTATCTGTAAGAGATGAATTTTATAGTAATTATCCAGACAAGATTGAGTCTTTGTTCATGTTCCCATAGTAACTAGACCAAGGATTCTAAAAGTGCAAGGCAGAGAGCTGCGGCTGAATAAAGCCTGTGGAACCATTGCCGACTGCACATTTGAAGAGCTGTGTGAGAGAGTGAGTATCCAGACATGTTCAGACTCATTGGCCTTTTCACATGTTAAAATACTTCATATTTTCCTCTCTTCCTGTTTCAGATTTTAAAATACAATTCACAGAGTCAGAACCGATTTAAAAGTCTCATTAAGAGAAGTACTCATGTGTATATACCCATGTGCTTTTTATAGATACTGGCATGAAATTTACTCTTAGAAGGGCTGGAAAACAAAATTAGAAACAGAGAGAACTGTCAGCTATTGCTGGAAGCAAAACTAAAATCAGCTTTAGGGATATTTTGTAAAAGTCAAACATAAGAAAATTTTTTTAAAAAATGAGGTGAGGTTAGTACCAGGGGAAAGGAAGACGAAGTAATAATACCATGATCCAAGGAGGTATGACATAAAAGAATTTCCATTCCTTGTTCTTATGGCTCATCTGTTATTGTCATAATATCTGACCTATTTGGGCCAAGGTCAAAGAAAGTGAATTTTTATAACTGTGACATCTATGTTATATAACAATATATCCAACAGAGAAAAAAATATGTACCTATATATTCATATAAATGAGAAAGATGTTGATTACAGATTAATTATAGATATGAATTCTGTCTTTTTTTTTTTTTTGCGGTACGCGGGCCTCTCACTGTTGTGGCCTCTCCCGTTGCGGAGCACAGGCTCCAGACGCGCAGGCTCAGCGGCCATGGCTCACGGGCCCAGCCGTTCCGCGGCATGTCGGATCTTCCGGGACCAGGGCACAAACCCGCATCCCCTGCATTGGCAGGCAGACTCTCAACCACTGCGCCACCAGGGAAGCCCTGAATTCTGGCTTTTAAAAGCTCTGGGAATTCTCAGTACTCAATGGGTATTCAATTGACTGTAAATCTTGAGAAAAACAAAGCCAGTTACATATATCTTTAAGCATAATACCTCAATTATGTATAAATTATCATTTCAACTAGTCTCTCTGATTTATCTTGAATTTTATGTAGCTAAAAAAGAATTGTTTTTCAGGGGGAAGAGAAAGTATTTTTTATACCTGCTAGCCATTTTATGACCACTTTTCTTAAAAACTAGTGACTTCATTACTTCTAAATTTGTAATTTTCAAACCAGAGAGAGAATCCAATCTACAAATGCTATCACAGAAATAAAGCACTTCAAGACCAATAAGGACTAGGATGAATTAGAATCCTCTGACAAGGTGATAATGTCAGTCTCTGGTTGTAAAGGTTATTCTGTGTGATACGGATGCTTCACACTTCTATTGCATCTATCTCATCAAGGTCCTAATAACCTAATATCTTCAGACATAATTTTATTAAGGCTTCTATTTAAGTTTTACTTACTTTGCCACTTGAGAAAAATCTTATATATCTGAGAAGCTCCCCCCACTTCCATAGAAGGGGACCTAGTGAGGAAAGGGGAAGGACAGACCTGTTGTGTCTTGAGGTGGTAAGGCAAAGGTGGTCTCTTGGAGCAGCTACTGAGTATTTATCTCTGTTTTTTATGTGCTCATTATTTCAGGAGACGTAGTACCAGGAAAAAGCCACTAATCAGAGACCAACATCTTCATAGTCTACTGTATCGGGGTAGTGAGGAAGAAGATTGATTGGAACTTTATCTTGAAAAATTAAGATAATACTTATAAAAATAGATATTTTTATCTTATTTGACAAAAATATGGACTATAATAACAACTAAGAACTAAATTCCTAAAATAGTGAACAAATTACTATTTATTTTTGGCATAACTTTCTTGACAAAATTTTAGGATGATAAACTAGTATATCCTACACTTCATGATTGGTTGTTTGAGTACATGGAAAATCATGTTTATAAAAACATTTAAGGATATCATCGGTTTTTTCAAAGTCCTGTTTTAATTCATGAATATTTCAGTTGCTTTCTTTTAAAGTTTTTTTTTTCTTTTAAAGTTTTTATGTTGTCACTATCCTTGTTGAGTTTTTTCTTCTTCAGTTAGCCAGATCTTCATTTCTCAGTGGCTTTGCATGGATAGGTTTGCTTTATATCCATATTGTAATTGTAGGATGTTTACTGTGTCAGACTGGATGACTGACATTAAACATTGATATGATAGGTTGGATTAAGTACTAGTATTAAGCTGTGATGGAAGTTTGAGGAAGGGTTACATTTTAAAAATTGAGGTATAATTGACCTATAACATTATATTAGTTTCAGGTGTACAACATAATGATTCAGTATTTGTATACATTGCAAAATGATCACCACAATAAATCTAGTTAACATCAGTCACCATATATAATTGCAAAAAATTTTTTTCTTGTGATGAGAACTTTTAAGATCTATCTTCTAAGCAATTTTCAAATCTGTAATACAATATTATTAATTATAGCTACCATGCTATACATTATACCCCCATGACTTATTTATTTTATAACTAAAAGTTTGTACCTTTTGACCCCTTTCACCCATTTCTCCCACCCCCCAACCCCCACCTCTGGAAACTACCAATCTGCTCTCTGTATGTATGAGCTTGTTTTTTTGTTTTCATTTTTTTAGATTCCACATATAAGTGAGACCATACAGTATTTGTCTTTCTCTCTCTAACTTATTTCATTTAGCATAATGCCCTCAAGGTCCATTCATGTTGTTGCAAGTGGCAAGATTTCTTTTTTTTTTTTATGGCTGAATAATATTACAGTATATAGATATACCACACTTGCTTTCATCCATTGATGGATACTTAAGTTGTTTCCATGTCTTGGCTATTGTAAATAATGCTGCAGTGAACATGTGGTGCATATATCTCTTCAAGTTAGTGTTTTTGTTTTCTTTAGATAAATACTCAGAAGTGGAATTGCTAGATCATATCTATATTTAATTTTTTGAGGAACCTGCATACTATTCTCCATAGTGTCTGTACCAATTTACATTCATACCAACAGCACACAAGTGTTCCCTTTTCTCCACATCCTTACCAACGCTTGTTATTTCTTGTCTTTTTGATAATAGCCATTCTAAATGGTGTGAGGTGATATCTCACTGTGGATTTGGATTGCATTTCCCTGAGGATTAGTGATGTTAAACATCTCTTCATGTATCTGTTGGGCATCTGTGTTTTCTTTGGAACAA
Source organism: Leucopleurus acutus (assembly GCF_964270905.1). NCBI lineage: Eukaryota > Metazoa > Chordata > Mammalia > Artiodactyla > Delphinidae > Leucopleurus > Leucopleurus acutus. The sequence continues at coordinate 50,570,336 of NC_139157.1, read as the reverse complement.
TATCTATTCAGATCATCCGCCCATTTTTATTTTTAATTAATTAATTTTTGGCTGCATCGTTGCTGCACACAGGCTTTCTCTCGTTGCAGCGAGGGGGCTACTCTTCGTTGCGGTGCACGGGCTTCTCATTGCAGTGGCTTCTCTTTTCTGTGGAGCACGGGCTCTAGGCGTGTGGGCTTCAGTAGTTGTGGCTCACAGGCTCTAGAGCACAGGCTTAGTAGTTGTGGCACACAGACTTAGTTGCTCTGCGGCATGTGGGATCTTCCCACACCAGGGCTCGAACCCTTGTCCCCTGCATTGGCAGGCGGATTCTTAACCACTGTGCCACCAGGGAAGTCCCATCTGCCCATTTCTAATTGGATTTTTTTTTTTTTTTTGCTATTAAATTGGATGAGTTCTTCATATGTTTTGGATATTAACCCCTTATCAGATATATGATTTGCAGATATTTTCTTCCATTCAATAGGTTGCCTTTTCATTTTGTTGATGGTTTCCTTTGCTGGGCAGAAGCTTTTTAGTCTGATGTATTCCTGCTTTATTTTTGCTTTTGTTGCTATTGTTTTTGGTGTCAGATTCAAAGAGTCATCACCAAGGCCTAGGTCAAGGAGCTTACTGCCTGTGTTTTCTTCTAAGAGTTTTATGGTTTCAGGTCTTATGTTCAATTTTTTAATCCATTTTGAGTTAATTTTTGTGTATGGTGTAAGATAGTGATCGAGTTTCATTCTTTTGCATATGACTGTCCAGTTTTCACACCACCATTTATTGAAGAGACTGTCCTTTCCCCATTGTATATTCTTGGCTCCTTTGTCATAAATTAATTGACCATATATATGGATTCATTTCTGGGTTCTCTATTCTGTTGTATTGATCTTTGCATCTGTTTTTATGCCAATACCATGCTGTTTTGGTTACTTTAGCTTTCTAATATAGTTTGAAATCAGGGAGCATGATGCTTCCAGGCCTGTTCTTTCTCAGTATTCCTTTGGCGATTCAGGATATTCTGTGGTTCCATATAAATTTTAGGATTGTTTGTTTTATTTTTGTGAAAAATAACACTGGAATTTTGATAGGGATTGCATTGAATCTATAATTGCTTTGGGTAGTATGGACATTTTAACAATATTCTTCTAATCCATGAGCATGGACTAACCTTTCATTTATTTGTATCTTTAATTTCTTTCATTAATCTCTTGTAGTTTTCAGTATATAGGTGTTTCACTTCCTTAAATTTATTCTCAGGCATTTTATTCTTTTTGATGCAATTGTAAATGGGATTGTTTTCTTAATTTCTCTTCTGATAGTTGGTTGTTAGTGTATAGAAACACAACAAATTTTGTATATGATTTTGTATTCTGTGACTTTACTGAATTCTTTTTATTAGTTCTAATAGTTTTTTTGGTGGAGTCTTTAGGGTATTCTACATATAATATGTCATCTGCAAACAGTGACAGTCTTACTTCTTCCCTTCAATTTGGATGCACTTTATTTCTTCTTCTTGCCTAATTGCTCTGGCTAGGGCTTCCAATACTATGTTGAATGAAAGTGCTGAGAGTGGGCATCTTTGTGTTGTTCTTGATCTGAAAGGAAAAGCTTTTGATGTTAGCTGTGGGCTTGTTACATATGGCCTTTATTATGTTGAGGTACATTACCTCTGTATCTACTTTGTTTAAAGTTTTTATTATAAATGATGTTGAATTTTGTCAAATGCTTTTTCTGCATCTATTGAGATGATTAAATGATTTTTATCCTTCATTTTGTTAATGTGGTGTGTCAGATTGATTTGCATATGTTGAACCATCCTTGTATCACTGGAATAAATCCCATTTTAATATTGCGTGTGATCCTTTTAATGTATTTTTGAACTTGGTTTGCTAGTATTTTGTTGGGGATTTTTGCATCTATGTTCAGCAGGGATATTGGCCTGTAATTTTCTTTTCTTGTGGTATCCTTGTCTGGTTTTGGTATCAGGGTAATGCTGGACTCATAAAATGTATTTGGAAGTGTTACTGCTTCTGTTTTTTAGAAGAGTTTGGGAAGTATTGGTGTTAATTCTTCTTTGAATGTTTGGTAGAATTCACCAGTGAAGCTGTCTGGTCCTGGACTTTTGTTTGTTGGGAGGTTTTTGATTATTTATTCAATTTCACTGCTAAATTTTCTATTTTTTCACAATTCAGTCTTGGTATGTTGTATGCTTCTAGGAATTTATCCATTTCCTCCAGGTTGTCAAATTTGTGGGTATATAATTGTTCATGAGTCTCTTTTTTTTTAAATTTAATTTTTAATTGAAATATAGTTGATTAACGATGTTGTGCCAATCTCTGCTGTACAGCAGAGTGACTCAGTTATGCACATACAGACTTTTTTTTTTTAGTATTCTTTTCCACTGTGGTTTATCACAGGATATTGAATATAGTTCCCTGTGCTATACAGTAGGACCTTGTTGTTTATCCATCTTATATATAATAGTTTACATCTGCTATTCCCACACTCCCAGTCCTTCCAGCCCCCACCCCCTCCCCCTTGGCAACCACAAGTCTGTTCTTTATGTTTGTGAGTCTGTTTCTATTTTGTAGATACGTTCATTTGTGCCATATTTTAGATTCCACATATAAGTGATAGCATATGGTATTTGTGTTTCTGACTTCACTTAGTATGATAATCTCTAGTTGCATCCATGTTTCTGCAAGTGGCATTATTTCGTTCCTTTTTATGGCTGAGTAATATTCCATTGTATATATGTACCACATCATCTTTATCCATTCATCTGTCGATGGACATTTAGGTTGTTTCTATGTTTTGGCTATTGTGAATAGTGCTACTATGAACACATAATTGTCTCTTTTATCCTTTGTATTCCTGTGGTATTAATTGTAACATCTCCTCTTTAATTTCTGATGTTAGTTATTTGAGTCCTCTCTCTTTTTCTCTTGGTGAATCTAGCTAAAGGTCTGTCAATTTTATGTTTTCAAAGAACTGACTCTTAGTTTTATTGATCTTTTCTATTGTCTTTGTAGTCTCTATTTTATTATTTCCACTCTGATCTTTGTTATTTCTGGAAGGGCTACATTTCTAAGTGGTCAGTTTATTTGTAACTATTTTCTTGTTATGATGATTTTGCATTTCTTTGCAACCTTATAACTATGGCAATTCAGATATAGAACACTTTGCATGAAGAGGACTCTTAAAATCATTGTACTTTCAGATGTAGCCTAAAACTCTTCATTAGTTGTAATGATATTATGAGCCAGGCTAAATAGCTGCCACAAACCATTCAGTAAAGAAGAAGGTACATCCAGCTGAAGGTAAAGAAGCAGGCATCTAGTGTGTCTGGGACAGTCCCAGCATTGGATTGCCCTTCTAGATTTCTGGGAGGCTCTTGAAGTCTGAGACTCACCCAACCACCCATCCTGACATTATCATGAAAAACACCTTCGGCAAGGAGTGGATGGGTTGATAGCCTATAACCATTATTTTTGAACCATGGCCCTTTCCAAGAAAAAATAATATATTTATAGACATATATATTAGGTAGAAACTTATCTATTAGTATCTTAATAGGTTAAAGGAGGTTTAAACTCTAAACCCTTGACGTATGCCATAAGTAAAGCTAAAAAGGCCTGGGCTATTACCCTCTTCTCACACCTGTACCCCTCCCAGCACCAAGCACAGTTCCTCAGATCTGGAATCCAGCAGGTTAACATCTAATCTTTTGTTATCTGTGGGATTCTTATTCTCTGCAAATCAACAATTCAACACTGTCATGCTCAGAGAAGCAGTCTCAATTAGGAGACCCTATAGCACCTGCATAGTAATAATAGCAAATATTACCATGTATCAGGCATCGTTCTAAGTACTTTATATGTATTAATTCATTTTATACTTACAATAGGTAGGCACTATTATTGTCCCCATTTATAGGTGGAGAAATTGAGGCACCAAGATGTTAAGTTACTTTCCCAAGATCACATAGCGAGTAAGTGGCAGAGCCAGGACTTGAACTCCTTGGTAGTCTAGGAGTCAGATTCTGTGCTCTTAATCACTACAGTATATCTGAAAATGTTCTGGAAAAGTTCTACATCAAACCTTTAATATAATTCTGGTTCTACCATGAAGTACAATCAGATACTTTGTGAATTCCCACATCTGAGCTAAGCTTTGAGCCCTTTATAAAGCGTGAAGCTGGCTGGGGAACAAGATATCCACCAGTCTGAGAGACCCGCCTCTCTGCTAGAACCTTAGTGCAGAACTGTCCAATTCATATGCCTTGGCATGCCCACTGGGAATGGGCCCAGCTACTGACCCCTCCATCCTCCTGAAGGCAATATAGGGCCTGTGCCTCCAGGACAGGGACCTCAAGCCTTAGGCAGCCTCATTCCTTTACTCCTTAGTGAAAATATTATCATTTTTTTCTCCTGGCCTTGATATTAAAAAGGTTGGGAAGCCCTGCTTTAGAGAACTATGGGAGGGTAAAAGAGAATATGTTTGGGTGGTCTTTGTTCCCTGTCATTACCTCCATATCAGAGGCATGGTAAAGGAAAGTGAGGCAGATTCATTTCTCCAGACATGACATGAGCTTTAGGGATTCCTTTCCTTTCCTTGACATAGTTACTTGGCTCAATCAGAGGGTAATGGAGAAGTCAGAAATGTCATCACTTAAGTCAGTGGTTTTTGAAGTGCAGTTCTTAGGCATCTAGGGGTCCTGAAACCCTTTCAGAGGTCCTGGAGGTCAAAACTCTGTATAATAATACTAGGATACTGTTTGCCTTTTCCACTGTGGTAACATTTGCAGTAATGGTGCAAAAGCAATGGTGGATAAAACTGCTGGTGCTTTAGCATGAATCAAGGCAATGGCACCAAACCATGTTATATTCTTCATTGCCCATGAAGAATACTTACAGTTCCACTTTAAAATGTCCTTGAAGAAGCAGTAATTAAAAATGATTAATATTGTTAAATCTCAACCCTTGAGAACATGTCTTTTTATTTTTTCTTTTAAAAAAAATTTATTTATTTTTTGGCTGCATTGGGTCTTCGTTGCTGCGCGCGGGCTTTCTCTAGTTGCGGCGAGCGGGGGGCTATGCTTCGTTGTGGTGTGCGGGCTTCTCATTGCAGTGGCATCTCTTGTTGCGGAGCACGGGCTCTAGGCGTGCAGGCTTCAGTAGTTGTGGCTCGCGGGCTCTAGAGTGTAGGCTCAGTAGTTGTGGCGCATGGGCTTAGTTGCTCCGCAGCATTTGGGATTCCCCCAGACCAGGGCTCGAACCTTTGTCGCCTACATTGGCAATTGGATTCTTAATCACTGCGCCACCAGGGAAGCCCTGAGAACATGTCTTTTTTTAGAACATGTCTTTTTAATACTCACTGTCATGAAGGAAGTACACATAAAGCTCTTCTGCTATGTACCAAATACAGTGGCTGTCTTTAGGAAAAGCATTTGTGCAATTGTTTGAGTTGCTAGCTAAACTAGTCACTTTTTTCTTGGAACACCATTTTCACTTGGAAGAATAAGTGACAGATAGACTACAGTTATTCAGGTTTGGCAGACATTTTCTCATAGTGTTTGACAGACATTTTCTTGAAAATGAACAAAGTATCGATAAAACTGTCACTTTAAGAAAACAACTACAAGTATTTGTTGCCAATGATAAAAATTTGAGCAAAGAAGTAAAAAATAGAAGTTTGGAAAACTTGTTGCTGCCACCATGAACTTGGCACCTCTTCCCAATTCTTAAGTATTTTTTTCTGATGAGATTGATGGTGATATTAACAAATGCTAAGTTTTGGTATTGTATAATTAAATGTATCAACATTTAGAAGATATGCATTACTCTTTTTTTTTATGCATTACTCTTTGAATGAATATTTTCCAATAACCAATGCATACTCTTACAAAATCATGCACGACGAAGGTCTATTTAAAATGCAAGAAAGACTAATAATGGATTTTAATATAACAGAATTTAAAAAGTACACTAATGTTGTTTCAGACTCTACATTGCAACTATTATTTAAAAAATTACTTCTTGTCAAGTTTTTAAAAAATTTTAAATAGACTATATTTTAGAAGTTTTAAGCTTACAGAAGAATTGAGAAGGTAGTCCTGAGAGTTTCCACACACTCCCAAATCCAACTTCCCCTATTATTAACATCTTACATTAGTATGGTATATTCATTACAATTAATGAACCAATATTGGTATGATTAACTAAAGTCCATATATTATTCACACTTTCTTAGTTTTTACCCAGTATCCTTTTTCTGTTCCAGGATCCCATCCAGGATACCACATTACCTTTAGTTATCTTGCCTCCTTAGATTCCTCTTGGTCGTGACAGTTTCTCAGACTTGCCTTGTTTTTGATGACCCTGACAGTTTTGAGGAATACTGGTCATTTATTTTGTAGATTGTCCCTCAAATGGGATTTGTCTGATGTTTTTCTCATGATTTGACTGGAATTGTGGGCTTTGGGAGGAAGATCACAGAGGTTAAGTGCTATTTTCATTAGATCATATCAAGGGTACTTATTATCAACATGACTTATCACTGTTGATGTTAACCTTGATCACATTTGTCTGAGGTAGTGTTTGTCTCCACTATAAAGTTATTCTTTTCCCCCTCTTTCCATAGTGAGCTCTTTGGAAGGAAGTTCTTGTTGAGTTTTCATGTAGCAGCAAAGAAGAAAATCCACAATTATCTAACAAGGCTGTTAAAATACTTTTCCCTGGGCTTCCCTGGTGGTGCAGTAGTTGAGAGTCTGCCTGCCGATGCAGGGAACACGGGTTCATGCCCCAGTCCGGGAGGATCCCACATGCCGCAGAGCAGCTGGGCCCGTGGGCCATGGCTGCTGGGCCTGTGCGTCCGGAGCCTGTGCTTCGCAACGGGAGGGGCCGCGACAGTGAGAGGCCCGTGTACCGCAAAAAAAAAAAAAAAACTTTTCCCTTTTCCAACTACATATTTCTGTGAGGCTAGATTTTCTTATATGATTCAACCAAAGCAACATATCACAATAGTTTGACTGTAGAAGCAGGTATGAGAATTCTACCATCTTCTATTATGCCAGACATTAAAGAGATTTGCCAAAAGTATAAAACAATGCTACTCTTCTTACTATTTTCATTTTAGAAATATAATTATTTTCATAAAAATGTTATTTCTGTTAATTTTATGGGTTGAATATAATGGTTTTATCATTGTTTTTTAAATAAATTAATAAATATTTTTAAATTTTCTCAGTTTTTATTTCTAATACAGTAACTATTGGGAGATATAACCCACATAAGCAAAAGCTCATGGGTTCCTCAGTAATTTTTAAGAGTGCTAGGGGGTCCTGAAACCAAAAAGTTTGAGAACTACTTTCTTTAGAGTTAAATTTCTGTGGACCTAAAATGAAAGTACCCTATTCAAAGAAAGCAGGCCAAAATAAATTCTAAAGGCTTAACGAGTAGACTGACTATACCTAAACTTTTCTTATTGAGAAATGTAATTTTTACACCTGCAGAAAATTGTTTCCTCAACTGATAACTGTGCTCACAAGTAACTGTTTGCAAGAGTAGTTTGTTATTTGTGTCTTAAAAATAATGACAGGTAGCCAGGTGTGTTTGTAAGAAGTCTGAGCAGAAAAATATACCAGTTGATGCAGATGCATGGGTGTATACGTTGTTCATTATCAACTTTTTGTTCATTAGCTTTCTTCTTTGGTTCTTAGTATTCAAGGAATGGAGATCCATCAGATATGTGTTTTGGCTTTCAATTGTCTATTAGTCTTTATTATATCATATTAGTTTGTATATTGTTAGACTTATCGAACTGTATCGAATAGAATCCTTGGGGGAGTTGCTAAAAGACGTTTCCCTTCTCTTTCTCTGTTCTGTCTCTATTTCATTTCATGTATTCCAAATGAAACCACTGATTGGGAACTACTTCTGGTTTGTGTACTTGGTACACTCTCAGTAAATACTAAAGGATGAATAGCTTTTATCTCTACTATTTGGCCAAGAGTCAAGGCTGATGGTGTTTGGATGCCAATGGTGGTGATTAGCATCAGGGAGTAAGGGCATTAATCATCAGAGCTGAGGCAGCCCAGGAATCTCCTTAGCCCTTTACCTTCCCAGCAGCAAAACCGTTCTGGTAGCATTGCTGATCCGTGTGTGTCCTTTTCCCAAATATTCTGACCTCTGGTAATACCATGTGCAAATAAGGCAGTCTGCTAGCCTGGCTAAAGCATAGGGAACAGGTAGGGCAGAAGTGAGGTAGCAAAGAGCTTAGTAGAGAATAGGTCAGATTCTTGAAGGGTAGAATGTGAATCCAATGTCAAAAATGAGTCCTAAGTCTTTCTGTCCTTTGTCTTTCCCTGTCCTCATTCCTAGTCAGCCCTTAAGCTAAAGAGTCATAGTCTTGGTGTAGAAAGGCACCTTGAAAGCCATCTTATCTAACCATTCAACTAATCCTGAATCCTCCCTACAAACCCATGCTTGCCTTGCTGTGCCAGTTTGAGGGGTACAGTTAAAAGTGTGAGAAGGAATATAGGACATATGCAGTAAGATGTCAAATTTCAACATACATCTTGGAGCCAGCTGTTTCATATTGGCCCTCCGAATTATAAAGAAGGTTTTTGGGATAAAACCTCATAATAGACCTATACCATAATTTGATTTAAAAAGTTAAGGTGTATACAAGTAACTTTTTTTTTTTTTTTTTTTTTTTTTGCGGTATGTGGGCCTCTCACTGTTGTGGCCTCTCCCGTTGTGGAGCACAGACTCTGGACGCACAGGCTCAGCGGCCATGGCTCACGGGCCCAGCCGCTCCACGGTATGTGGGATCTTCCCGGACCGGGGCACGAACCCGTGTCCCCTGCATCGGCAGGTGGACTCTCAACCACTGCACCACCAGGGAAGCCCTATACAAGTAACTTTTAACCTGAATTTACATAATTATCCTGAAATTCTGTAAATGAAAGAAAAAGAATTCTCTATAAGGTTAGAAGTTAGACTGAAGGATCAGTTTTTACTAATTGTTGGTGATGATTTGTCTCTTCCAGGGAAATAACTATATATTGGGTTAAAATTGTTGTTTTTTGTGTTTTGTTATTTTAAAGGAAAAAGGACTTTAAGAGAAATGCCCATTAAAAAGGGGCTAGATTAGGACTTCCCTGGTGGCTCAGTGGTTAAGGATCCGCCTGCCAATGCAGGGGACACGGGTTCGAGCCCTGGTCTGGGAAGATCCCACATGCCACAGAGCAACTAAGCCCGTGTGCCACAACTACTGAGTCTGTGCTTTAGAGCCCGTGAGCCACAACTACTGAGCCAGCGTGCTGCAACTACTGAAGCCTGCGTGCCTAGAAGCCCGTACTCTGCAACAAGAGAAGCCATTGCAACGAGAAGCCCGCACACTGCAACGAAGAGTAGCCCCTGCTCGCCGCAACTAGAGAAAGCCCACGCTCAGCAACGAAGACCCAACGCAGCCAATAAGTAAATGAATAAATTTTATATTTAAAAAAAAAGGGGGCTAGATTAGAAGTTAGAAAACTGTGGCCACTTAAAATAATTGTGGTCATTTCCATGATAAAAAGGGAGATGAGAAGAATCTGGAGGAATGGAGAAAAGCTGGGTGGAGAGAGTGCCTTCCAAGTTTCTTCACATGGGAAGTTTTCTGTCGCAGGACTCATTGTGAGTCTGAGTAGTCTTGCTCAGCTTCTGTTCCCAAACTGGGGTGAGAACAGCTCCTTAGCTGATGCAGCGAATATGGCAACAAAAATTTTAAGCTCTGCAGGCCATGGACTTCTCAGACTCAGCTGCCTGAAGCTTCTCTAAGGGAGAAAATTTGCTTTCATTTTCTTGAATATATTTATGTTGTGCTGCTAACTGAAACGATTTAAAAATGTATTTGTCATACAGAGTGAAGTAAGTCAGAGAAAAACAACTATCATATAATATTGCTTATATGTGGAATCTAGAAAAATGGTACAGATGAACTTATTTGCAAAGCAGAAATAGAGACACAGAAGCAGAAGGAGAGAACAAACTTATGGATACCAAGGCGGGGAAGGGGGGTGGGTGGGATGAACTGGGAGACTGAGATTGACATATATACACTACTATGTATAAAACAGATAACTAATGAGAACCTTCGGTATAGCACAGGGAACTCTACTCAATGCTCTGTAGTGACCTAAATGGGAAGGAAATCTAAAAAAGAGGGGATATATGTATACATATAGCTGATTCACTTTGCTGTACAGCAGAAACTAACACAACATTGTAAAGCAACTATACTCCAATAATTTAAAAAAAAAAATGTATCCAGTCCCTATAATGGGGAGAAGTTGCCTCAGAATTCCCAGGGGACCTCAAGGGAAGAGTCAGTGTGCTAAGAACTGTATACCTTCAACATGTCCTCTTTCTTAGGAATAAAATTATTTTGAGAATCAGAGCTAGTAGTAGGCGCAACTCCTCATATTCCTCTCAAGACCTCTTCTACTCTAGGAAGGCATGACAAACTAATATTTAATAGTTGCTTTGGTCTTTGGGAGGAATGTGTCTGTCTGCTCAGACAATGATTAAGAAGTATGAATTAAAACTTTAAAAATTGAAGTGGTCATTGGACTTACCTGGTAGTGCAGTGGTTAAGAATCCACCAGCCAATGCAAGGGACACAGGTTCGAGCCCTGGTCTGGGAAGATCCCACATGCCGTGGAGCAACTAAGCCCGTGTGCCACAACTACTGAGGCTGCACTCTAGAGCCTGCAAGCCACAACTACTGAAGCCCACGCACATAGAGCCCATGCTCTGCAACAAGAGAAGCCACTGCGATGAGAAGATGGCGCACTGCAATGAAGAGTAGCCCCTGCTCGCCACAACTAGAGAAAGCCCAAGGGCAGCAATGAAGACCCAACACAGCCAAAAAAAAAAAAAAAAAAAAATTAAAGTGGTCATTAACTTTGTAAAATGAGAGTTTTAAAAAAGAATTTAAAGTACGTGATCTCACTTGGCTTTTAATAACACATGTATCACAGCCCTAAATAATTATTGGGAATAGTTCTCTAAACAGAAGACCTATACAATGAGATGATGGGTAAAGGGTTGAGAAAATCTAGGCCAATCAATTAACATGACTATAAAACACTTTAAAAGTACTTGCTTGATTTTTAAAAAAGCTTTAACACTGATGGCTTTTCTAATGCTAACCTCCAACTGGCTTGATTTTTTTAAAATAGAAAAATGTTTTAATCAAGTAATTGTTTGATCTGTAATTTTTAAGTTTTTCTGTTTCTCATCATAAAGTACATGATTTGATATACTCCACAGTACCTTCCCCTAGATTAGATCAGTTACTCAGAATTTTAATTAATAATTAATTAAAGTAGTTAATAATTACTACATTGCTAGTTAGAATATTCAATAAGGTACATCTCACTAGATATATTATTACTTTGAGATGTATTTTATAGAAAAAAGTTTGAGAATTATTAGAATATACTGTTTTGTTTCTTAAAATAACTTGTGAAGATACTGTGGAGTCAGGCAAAAGATTTTGAGAAAAAAACTAGAAGTGAGGTATAGTGTTAAGAAATCATAAGATTTCCACGTATTTTAGGGTGTGGACTAGAAAAAAAAGCACAACGTGAGAACTGTGAGTTCAGTTTTATTTGGGGACTTACTGAGGACTATAGCCCAGGAGACCACCTCTCAGATAGCTCTGAGGAACTGCTCCAAAGAGGTAAGGGGTAGATCAGTATATGTACGATTCTGGCAAAGAGGATACATGCAGTCAAGCATACATCAAGGTTGCTGCTAGTCATGAGGAGCAGATGTCTCCATTAACGATTTTAGTGCTTTTCTAAGTATGAGAAGATGCAAGAAATTGAGTAAAATCTATCTGAAAATATCTATGTGCAGGCCTGTTCTGCCAGTTTTCCCAGAGCATAGAGTGTCTCCTTCCTGATCTCCACCCTGAACTCCATTCAGGGTGTGTTAATGGTCAGTGACTACCTTGGCTAGTGACGTCATTCTTGTAGCACCAGATGGTAAGCAACATTATTTGTTGTCAAGGGTCAAGTATTACTTAACTCTTTTATCTTTTATTGTTAATCAAGAAATATATGTTATGTAAGATTTCCCTCCCAAGACTGCTACAATGATTCAGTGGTCAGCAACTATTTAAGTGCTTCCATATCTGTATGCCACTATGTTATGAAGAATATAAAAGGAGTGAAAGAAGTTTTTTCAAAGAGTTTACAATTTAGTAAACGAAATAACATGAACCAAATGCCAAACAATGTAGTAGAGTGGAAAGAGGCCCAATTGAATCAAGAAATATGAATCCGAATCGTTACTCAGATACTATGTAGCTGAATGGCCTTAGGCAGGTCACTTAACCTCTCTGGGTCCAAGTACCTCATCTGTAAAATGCATGATGTGATCAGCTAGTTTCTGTCACTCCTTTCAGCTGTAACGGTATTTTAAAGAGCCGTGCTCACTAGTTAAATACATTATTATGAGTGCATCAGGAGTTAAAGGTAAGGATAATAAGGATTGGGAAGGCTCTGAGGAGACATGAGATTTAAGGAGGAAAATGATCTTGCTTGAAAGGTGAGTAGAATTTAGACAAGCAGAGTGAAGGTATTTCAGCTATGATCTGAAGCTAAGCACCAAATGTTTCAGGAGGAAGAGAAGAAACTTGCCTAATAAGAGCAGAGTGCATGTTGGAGAGAAAAGGGAAGAATGAAAATCCTAGACAGATTCGCCATAAAATCAGGCAGCAAAGTATAGACTTCTTACCCTGATCCACAGGGTACATCTACAGAGGTTTTGAGCAGGAACATGGTACATAAAGTAATGTTTTAGGAAAATTAATAGGGCAGTAAACTCTAGGAAAGGTTGTAACTTTGACCAGCATGTTCTAGTGGGTCAGCCAATAGTATCTCCTCTTGGGAATGTCATCCTTTTAGGAAGGAAACTTGCTAAATAAATAAACCAACCTGCTAGATATTTGTTTAAGTAACCTTTAAAGCAGGATAACAGGGACTTCTGTGGCAGTGCAGTGGTTAAGACTCCATGCTTCCACTTCAGGGGGTATGGGTTTGATCCCTGGTCCGGGAAGTAAGATGCCACATGCCCTGTGGTCAAGAAAGGAAGGGAGGGAGGGAGGGAAAGAAAGAGAGAGAGGGAGGAAGGGAGGGAGAAAGGAAGGAAGGAAGGGAGGGAAGGAGGGAGGGAGGGAGGGAAGCAGGGTAACAGAGAGAGCCCTACCCATTTTATATTTTATGTCCCTTTTCCCCAGTCATTCAGTAGATGTTTACTGAGTACAGTAGTCCCTCTTTATCTGTGGTGGATACCTGAAACCATGGATACTATTAAGCCTATATATACTATTGTTTTTCCTATACATACATAACTATGATAAAGTTTAACTTATAAATTAAGCATAGTAAGAAATTGACAATAAATAATAAAATTGCTTAATTATAACAATATACTATAATAAAAGTTACGTGAATGTGGTCTCTCTCTCTCAAAGTACCTTATTGTACAAATTTAATTCCTTTTCCATCTTAACTAGGCACTTATCATGCACTGTGGCTGTAACTTTTTCAGTTTGAGGTGCAACAGCAAAGTTAGCATGAATTTCTTTTTCCTTCACAATATTCCGGATAGAAGATTCATTCTTACTGTAGATCTTAGCAACCTCAGCATACGGTTTTTTTCTTTCCTTATTAAGTCGAGAACTTTTACCTTTTCACTTAAAGGAAGCACTTTACAGTTTCTCTTTGACATATCCGAATTGCCAGCATTACTCCTTTTGCACTTTGGGGCCATTATTAAGTAAAATAGAGGTTACTTCAACATAAGCACTGGGATACCAAGAGAGCCGATCCGATACCTGAGATGGCTACTAAGTGACTAATGGTGGGATACCCTGGACAAAGGGGAGATTCACATTCTGAATGGGACCGTACAAGATTCATCACACTGCTCATGTGTGCAATTTAGAATTTTACAAATTGTTTATTTCTGGAATTTTCCATTTAAAATTTTCTGACCAGGGTTCACCACAGGTAAGTGAAACCATGGAAAGTGAGACCTACTGTACTTAATGGAAAGCTGGCGTAGTTCTAGGTGCTATAGGGGGTAACAAGATGAATTAAGAGTTAGTCACCATAGTTAGTCTTAATTTAGAGGAGAAAACGTGACTAGTATATAGATCACCAGAATGTGAGACAGATTATAATTAGTACCACAGGATCTGTATGACCAGAATGCTGTGGGTAGTAAAGAGGAAGTGAGCCTTGAAGGCTGGATGGTTGGAGACTCGGCTGGTGCAGGGGAGGAGGAAGAAGGGGTGGTTGTTTGGTTGTTCCTAAGGGTAAAGGATCATGAGGGCAACTTTTGTGACCTCTTCCTCCTCTGAGGTTTCATGTTTCTATGAGAAACACAGAGGTAGGAAATTACAGAGTATGTTTAGAGACTTGAAGACTCTGGAGGATCCTACTTCCATTAATGACAGAGTAGCTCCTATTTGACCAACCCACCTATAGATCACAATTGTAACTCTGGACAAATCTAAAAAACAATTATCTGGAAGGCATTATTGAGCAACCAAAAGCAGGGAGAAAGTGGAACACTATCCACACATGGAAGAAGAGATTGATACCGATGAATGCTTATTTTGGTCGTTTTTTGCCTGAGAGCAGATCACAGTTGGCTTCTTATGGGATATTTAAAAATAGTTGGAAACCTGCAGTATTCCTGACTTGAGGAATCAGAGGAGAGTGACCATAGCAGCTAGAGAATAAGAGGAGAAATTATGGAAAGGAGAGAAACACAGAGAAAGAGCCCAACATTCTTCATATAAACTCTGCCTAAATCTTGGGCTGAACTATATATGTACAACTAAGGCTAAAAAAAATTGAACAGAGATTTCAGTCGCTGCGCATCACAGAGGAGACAGAGTTTGGAGTGTGAGACTAGCCAGGTTAATTACCTGCTAAAATAGCAACAACAACAAAATCAATATACTTTGGTGGAATATAAAAGAATCCCAAGCCTCTGCAACATATCAGTCACAATATCCAGAATACAATCCAAAATTCCTAGATGTGAGCAGACACAGGAAAATCTGACCCATTTTAAAAGAGGAAAAGGTAATTAACAGAAACTGACCCTGAAATGACACAGATGTTGGAAATAGAGGCAAAGATTTTAAAGTAGCTTTTATATCTATACTCAGGGATATGAAGGAAATATATACTAGAATTGAATGAACAAATAGGAAATCTTAGCAGAGGAATTGAAACTATAAAAAAGAACCAAATGGACATTCTAACACTAAAAATTAAAAATTCTAGACTTAAAAATTTTTAAGTTCACTATGTATACTTAACACTAATTGCAGATGATTGGAAAGTTGGTGCACTTAAAGATAGATAATAGAAATTATGCCATCTGAAAAACAGAAAAACAATAAAAAAAATTAACAAAGTCTCATGACTTAAGAAACTTTATCAAAAGGTTTAACTCATGTGTCTTGGAGTCCCAGAAGGAAAAGGAAGAAAGTGGGACAGAAAAAATTTTTTAAAGAAAATGGCTGAAATTTAGTAAAAGATGTAATTTTGCAGATTCTAGAAGCTCAAAAAACTTCTAGCAGATACAAAGAAAATCACTCCTAGGCACATCATGGTCAAACTGTTGAAAACCAAAGATAAAAAAAATTTCAAAGCAGCTAGAGGAACAACGATATCATTAAGGACTGACTTCTCATTGGAAGCAATAGAGACCTGAAAACAGTACAACAACATCTTTAAAGCGCTGAAAGGAAAAAGCTGACAATCCAGAATTCTCTGTGTGGAGGACTTAAGAGTCATGGCTGGAACTTCGATTATGTGTGGGAGAGTGGTGTGTACTCAGGCAGGATAGAGGGTTGAAGTCAGTGTAAAGGGGTTTGCATATCAGGTAGTAGAGTTTGGATTAGAACCTTCATCAGCATAAAACAAACTAGTCATTATTTTTTAACAGATCTGTATTGGATAATCTGGCAAGATTGGCACTGCTACTACCACATGTGGAGCCTTGTGTGCATTAGATAAAGCCACCCGTGAAGATGGGCATGGACCTAAATAAGCAAGTCATGCCTTTATGTGGAAAAAAGTGTGCCCCTTCCTCTAGGTAGATGCTGCCCCTCATCAGGGTGCATGGCTTAGCAAACAGCATGGACTGGATTTCAGTTCCTAATTGCTCCCTCAACCAGGGACATAAGCCAAATTTACATGATTGGAAAGAACAGATGGATATGAGAGAAATCTATGGGATTGGATATAGAGGGGTCTCGGGTTCAAGGCAAGTCACTGAGAGCTCTGACGTTTTCAGTTTGGGTGACCAGAGGAACAGCAGAACCCTTAACAGAAATACCAGAGGTAAGAGAAGAGCTCTTACAAACAATTGGAAGTCTAGTATGGAAGATATAGACCTGGAAGATATTTACAGAGATGTGTTAGTTTGGAGCCTAAAGGGGTCAGTGAAGTCACCTGAACTGACATAGAAAAAGAGAGAGATGATGGGTAGGGGTGGGGTTGGAAAATGTGTTATCATGAGAATCAGTAGAAGGAAACAGAGCCAATGTAGTACCGTAGATGAATCAAAGGTACAGTAGGAGCAATAAAATTTCCCACCATTTTATTGAATTTTTTAAAATGGAAGTAATTTACTAGATTGGTAACATTTTAGGATTTGGATGTTACTTTGTAGAAGGTCTTAACAGGAGTATATAACAAGCAACCTAATCTTACTGCTTTCAGCTTTAATGTACGTAAAAAAACTGTGTAAACAGCAAATTATTATATTCTCAGCTTCTTTCCTGAACTTTCTGCATTTCCCTATCATGTCGTAATACAAATCTGAATTGTTAGATATTCACATCATTCTGGATTGCTGCAGCCCTTGCAATACATTTTCTAATCTCCCCCTTCAGTGTTTACTAAAGCCAGTGATGGTTTGCTTTTCTCAGACTTCTTCTGTCTTCACCAAATTCCATTTAATTCCATGTTTATGAAATAGATTTCTACTTTCCTACACTGGGCAAATTCCCTCTCCATTGAAAACCCACCTTCTCTAAGAATACTGCTCTCTACATTTAGTACTGTGTAACTGATAGGTGTTCAGTGCATAATTGTTAACTAACAAAATTAAGAGGCACTGCTGTTTATTATCTGAAGTTCTTACTGACATGTTACTTCCCTGATTCTGTTTTACCGCCTATCTAAAGGAAACTAAATAACAAAATAAGCTTTAAAAAGAAATAGAAAAAGGTAATTTTAGTGTGTATTTATTTATACCTTACTTGATTCCAAAAAGCATTTTGTATGTATGTGTACCCATATGTATACAAAGACACCCACATACATACACAAATAGAATTAAATAGACTTTTTAAAAAATTAGAGCAAAGGGAAAATAGAGAAAAGTTGAAAGACAAGAAAAGTTAATATATATCAATCCATATCATAAACTTCTACAAAGTTCTTAAAATTGAAAAATTAAATCAACACTTAGCCTCCCTCCAGCCAGAGAGGGGAAAGGATAGCCTCCCTCCAGCCAAAGAGGGGAAAGGATACTTAGTAAGTTAGAAGATAGAAGCAAGTTAGCTACTCAGAAGAAGTGAAGATTTTGCCGGGGGTGGGGGTGGGGGTGGGGCGGAGCGGGGAGCAGGACTTGTACCTTTCATAAAGGGACGTCTGAAAGATGCCAGTGGACAATTTACTCAGCACCATTCCTGCTGCTAATACAAGTTTGTATTGTACAAATTCTTATATATCAGCTGGGGGCACAATGACAAAGTACAGTTCAATGAAACTAGGGCTATAGAGGTCAAAAAAGTACTTTGCAACTAAGCTTTTCTTTTTATTATTTGACTTGATTCAGAGAAATAGTTTTAAATGTTTAGAGATTGGATAGACTCAGTTTCAAGCCTTTCACGAATGTTGTATCTTTTAATAAAATTTGGGTAGCAGATAATTCAAAGTTGTCTCTTTGACAAGAAAATGGAGTGAAGAATTCTATTGGTCTTAATAAGTTTCAAGGAGTTGGCCCTTTGTGTATGCAGCGGTACAGAGAGGCATACAACCTTGCTCTGTTTCATGTTTAATATCTTTAGAGTATGAATTTAGCATTTTTCACTGAGTATTTCCATGATTTACAAGGCAGAAGAGTATGAGGAAGGATAACTCTTTAATATCTACTTTTCCAGCTCTGCTTAGGCTTTTCTAATACCCACCTCTAAGAGGATTCAGTTTCTTCCCAATGACTGCTCACAAAGCAAAACAAAAACAATAAAATCTCTTCATTTGTTAGATTTTAACACGTTCAGAAACCATCATTCTCAAATTTAAAATAATTTCTTTGCTATTCTAAAGTTCTTTACAAAGTTACTTTTTAGTGTCCTACATGTAATTTTTCATGCCGCTGAAATCCAGAGGGAAGAGTTAACATTGATGGACCTTTCATTTCATATGCACATGTTTCGAACCAGTAGCAAAGGGTATAGAACCTCATGTTGCACCATATGGGGGTAATCTTTCAAATTTCTTCCGGATAGATGTCAAAGCCAGACGAATTTATAACATTGCCTTTCCTCCCATGAGATGTAACAAATACTGCCCTCTACTGAGGGATGCTCACGATGGCTCAATTATGTTCACCATCAAGTGCTAATCTTCTATCAGTTACTGATTTCAGTGATTTTGGTAGTATTGTTACTAATTACTTCATCATTATCATGTACATTCTTATTAAAATCATTAAATGAAAAATAGAAAATTAAAAAGATGGAAACATGTATCAGCCTTGGCCATGTACATTTATTACCTTCTGTAGTCTATACAATCAGATATCATAATGTCTGAGGCTTTAACAATAATGTTTAAATTTCCATTTGTTTTGAATGAGCCAAGAAAACCCCTTTTGCAGTGGGAAATTAGAAGGGGGTTGTTATAGCATTATTTTAATAAATGATTTTGTGAAATGATTCTAGCAACTATTGGGCTATTTTTCTTCCCCCTGCCAATATTTTTTTCAATGTCTGCTGGATTGCTAATATCTAGGTTAATCATTTCAAAGAACTAGGTGTTTGTGCAGCTAAAATAAAATTTCCTCATTGTTTATGATTTTAAAAGATTGATTATACATGGTTACTTAACAGTAGAGGACCACATTAAACTAAATACCTTCCAATCAAAAACTTAAATCAAAAACTAGGACTTCCCTGGTGGCGCAGTGGTTAAGAATCTGCCTGCCAATGCAGGGGACACGGGTTTGAGCCCTGGTCTGGGAATATCCCACATGCCACGGAGCAACTAAGCCTGTGTGCCACAGCTACCGAGCCTGCACTCTAGAGCCTGCGAGCCACAACTGCTGAGCCCACGTGCCACAACTACTGAAGCCCGCACCCCTGGAGCCCACGCACCGCAACGAAGAGTAGCCCCTGTTCGCTGCAACTAGAGAAAGCCTGCATGCAGCAATGAAGACCCAAATCAGGCAAAGAAAAAGAAATCTTTAACTAGTGAAATACTTATTCACACACACACACATTGTATATGGCATGTTTTTGAAAACTGTCCTGCTGCCTGTGTTCCTGGACATGGAGAATATGGGTTCTCTTATTAGGCTAAATGCTCAGTATAATGCCTTGTTCAGCTCACTTGTGTTGTTCCCATTTTTCTAGAATCTGGTTAGAATTGGCTTAAAGCTGAAACAAATTTTGGGAGTCATTATAAACAAAACCTAGTAATTCAAAGTATCCCCATGGCTTTTTTTTTTTTTTTTTTTTTTTTTGGCTGCTCTGCGCTGCATGAGGAACTTCCTGCCTGACCAGGGATCAAACCCATGCCCCCTGCATTGGAAGTACGGAGTCTTTACCACTAGACCGCTAGGGAAGTCCCCCTGCTCCCCCCGCCCCCATGGCTTCTTATAAAATCTAAAGCATAACCCTCTCATTACCTTAATTCAGAAACTTTAGATACCCTGAGAACTAGCAAGAGAGTCTAGCCAGGTTGAATAATCCCATGGTGAGGGTAGATTCTAGGACATGGTTAGCCAAGGTCTGTGAAGGAGGCTGTGAAGGCTCATTTCTCTCAGACTTAAAAACCAAAGAAGCAGTCCTGTTTTGTATAGAATCTAGGCTGCTTTCTGACTATCATGCATAGTTAAATTGAAAGCTTAAACTGAATAAATTACCTGGGCAGGACTTTCTAATTCCAGAAGTATTTAGGGTCTTTCTGAATAGAAGGTTCTAAGCTACACAAACTCATTCATGATGTTAATTTTGTTGGCATAATCAAACCCAGTTATCTCATTTCCTAAAGGGGCAACTCTTGACACTCCTCAAATTTTAGATGTCTATTAAACAATTGGACGTTCCAGTCAGATGCCAGCTAATTGCTTAACAAATTATGGTCTCTACTTACTCAATCCCAGGTGGTTAGTATAGTCCATTCCAGTAATTCTTACCATCTCATCGTTAATGTATTGCCTTAGAGTGGTATTGATGCTTACACTCAGTGGTACTTATTAATAATAATGATGATGCTAATGATTTCCTACTTCTTCATATTCTTCTAATGTTGTGTTTTTGACCTATCTCCATATTTTTCATTTTGGTTTTCTATGCTGCAGGCTATAAGTCGAATGGGTTTTCCACTCCCCAGTCGAACTAGAAGAATTCCTAGAAATGAACCTGGCACAGTGCTTTTCACATAGTAGGCACTCAGTAGATCTGGTATGCAGTTTGTGTTTCGAGAAAGTTTTCAGTTCCATAATCTCCAGAATTAGACATCTCCAGGATTTGGAGATCTATTAGATACGCAGAGCTAGTTGCGTCAGGGTGGGGAAAGGGTACAATTGCCTCTGGTTTGCCACGTTGATTTTTTGTTATTGTTGAGTCATTGTTTCTACAGATTCTCTTAAAATAAAAATATGATGCCCACCCCCCAATAGAATACTATATTAACCATTGTTATTTGGCCATAGAGGGGATGGAGTGTTAGGCAAAGATCTGGCAGATCTAGGTAGGACTAGCCTCCTGCCATTGTGACTGTATAAATCAAGTAGTAAGACTTTTCCTCAGCACAAAAAGAACATCTGAAATAGAATGTGTAAGAGTTGATAGTATTTTCTGGAATGGCGAGATATTTCCCAGCTGGATGTTATGGTCTTCATATTAATGAGATTTCTCATATTAAGGTGCCATATGACCAATCTTGGGAAATTATTTGCACACATTTCAGTGCTCTTTTTCTAATTATTATCTTTATTATTTTGGTGCACATAGTTGTTTTTTTGTTTTTGTTTTTGTTTTGCGGTACGCGGGCCTCTCACTGTTGTGGCCTCTCCTGTCGCGGAGCACAGGCTCCGGACGCGCAGGCTCAGCGGCCATGGCTCACAGGCCTAGCCGCTCCACGGCACGTGGGACCTTCCCGGACCGGGGCACGAACCCGTGTCCCCTGCATCGGCAGGCGGACTCTCAACCACTGCGCCACCAGGGAAGCCCCACATAGTTGTTTTAATGTCAATTCTTTTTATTTTTTTTGTTTGTTTTGAAAAGGACACATTCATCTGAATTCCATTCAAGCATTTTTTTTTCCTATTAAAAGGTACTTCTCTTTAAGATCTGAGATATTGTCATTTCTGTGTAAACAAAGCAAGGTGCCACACATACTTGTTTAATTAGGAGCTATCAGGGCATCACTACAAGGAATTTATAAAGAGGAGTCTATACAGATAAAGAGTAACCCTTAGGACAGTATAATCTAGACAGCGCTTGAAATAATAATCGTCCTACTTGAGCTGAAATAATGGTGGCAGAACAAGCACTAGCCAGGCAGAGAAAAAAGAAACTCAAGCTGGCAGCTCATTCGTGTCACTGAAGTGGATCAACTGCTCATTGCAGGGCAGAAGGCAGGCTGGTGGTAATGCTCGTGCCTTTCACATTGGTGTGGCATTGAGAAAATCCTCACTCCCGGCCTCAGGGTCAAACCAAAACAGACAGCTGTGCCGTTTCTCATACAGGAGAAAGAAGACAGCAGGCAAGCTCTTTATTCCTAAAAGTTTGTTAGAGAAACTGTGCTACATATAATGCAGCTGTATATTCTTGGTAATTAAGGAAAACAAATGCCCTTAGCAAACTCATTATAGATTTAAAGTTCTTTAAGTTTTCATCAGGTTTCCACAGAAACAAAGAGTTTGAAACAATAGTCGAGAATGCATAAACCATTGAATAAGTGGATTTTCATTGTTCCTGTTTAGAAAATTATTCAGATAACCAGCCACATCAAAGACAAACTTTTTTTTTACTAGAGCAATGCTGTTTATTTATTCTTTTATTTTCTTTAATTTTTTTAAAAAATTTATTTTGTATTTTTTTTACATCTTTATTGGAGTATAATTGCTTTAAAATGGTGTGTTAGTTTCTGCTTTATAACAAAGTGAATCAGTTATACATATACATATGTTCCCATATCTCTTCCCTCTTGCGTCTCCCTCCCTCCCACCCTCCCTAACCCACCCCTCTAGGTGGTCACAAAGCACCAAGTTGTTCTCCCTGTGCTATGCGGCTTCTTCCCACTAGCTATCTATTTTACGTTTGGTAGTGTACATTTGTCCATGCCACTCTCTCGCTTTGCCACAGCTCACCCTTCCCCCTCCCCATATCGTCAAGTCCATTCTGTAGTAGGTCTGTGTCTTTATTCCTGTCTTACCCCTAGGTTCTTCATGACATTTTTTTTTCTTAAATTCCATATATATGTTTCAGCATATGGTACTAGACTTTCTCTTTCTGACTTACTTCACTCTGTATGACAGACTCTAGGTCTATCCACCTCATTACAAATAGCTCAATTTCGTTTCTTTTTATGGCTGAGTAATATTCCATTGTATATATGTGCCACATCTTTTTTTTTTTTTAACATCTTTATTGGAGTACAATTGCTTTACAATGGTGTGTTAGTTTCTGCTTTACAACAAAATGAATCAGTTATTTATATACATATGTTCCCATATCTCTTCCCTCTTGCATCTCCCTCACTCCCACCCTCCCTATCCCACCCCTCCAGGCGGTCACAAAGCACCAAGCTGATCTCCCTGTGCTATGCGGCTGCTTCCCACTAGCTATCTACCTTATGTTTGGTAGTATATATATGTCCATGCCTCTCTCTCGCTTTGAAAGACAAACTTTTTAATTGCTCAGGTAGAAAGATGGAGACTGTCATCCTTATCTATCATAAGAAGAATCTGCATTTGGTAATGCTACTTGAATTTTGAGCTAAAATAATATACTTAAGGATGCTACTAACTGGGGTGCCATTTAGTACTCAAAAATAATCATATGCCTTAGGTATTCATAGGACACAATGTATGAATTTATGCTACTAATTATGATTTCAAACAGTGTCTTATGCTATGGTTTATTTACATAGGCAGATCGACTAATGCAAAACGTAACTATAAATATTTGCAGCTGCCATAGGTATCATGTGCATGCAATTTAGTGGTATGTTAGTAAAGTCAAAAAAGTGGAAAAATGTGTCTTCTCTGTGTTTTGCAAAGTCCTTGTAGGATTTAGTACAATACCTTGTATTTATTAAACATTCAGTAAATATAATTGATTTTGAAGAATTGGTGACTGTATTCATTTATTCACCAATCTTGTATTATGCAAGACTCTGTCCCCTGGTCTGTGCAAGGTGCTAGGGACACTGAGGTGAATAAATAGTGCAGTTGATCCTTGAACTATGCAGGATTGGGGTGCTGGCCCTACACGCAGTTGAAGATGTATAATTTATAGTTGGCCCTCTGTATACTCTGTTCCTCTACATCTGAGGTTCCGCACCCTTGGATTCAACCAGCCACGGATCACGTAGCACTGCAGTATTTACTACCAAAAAAATTCTGCATGTAAGTGGACCCACACAGTTCAAACCGTATTTTTTAAGAGTCATCAGAAAAGTCTTAAAGTAGATCATAAAAATACCTCTAAGTCTCTCACTCAGACCACTTAGAGACAGCAACTGTTAGTATTTTTTACATATTTACTTAGCCTTTGTCCTACATATATGTTTTGAATACAATTATAAATTTTCATTATCCTTTTTTCACTTTTTACCATAAGCATGTTTCCATATCATGAAATATTTTTCATAAACACCATTATTTGTTGGCAACATATTAGTGCATTATATTAATGTGCCCTATTGAGCCATTCCTCTGTTTGTTATGCTTTAAAGTTGCTTTTGGGTTCTCATAGTCATAAATAATCCTTGTGTATAACCTTTGGTTGAATTTCTGATTATTTCCTATAGATTGATTTCTAGAAGGAGAATGACTGGGTCAAGTTTATGACTTCTTTTAGGGCTCTTAATACAACCTAACAATTTTTTTTCTGGAACAGCTGAACTGATTTACTTGTCCAGCAGCAATGGATGTCTCATTATATGCTTTCCAGCACTGAGTAGTGTAATTTATTTTTCTTTACAGAATTGCAATATGAAAAATGATACATCATTCTTATTTTGTCTTACTTTGGTTACTACTGAGCTTGATTATATTTTTTGTTTGCTTATTAGCCCCTTATAATTTTTATAATTTCTGTTCCATGAATTATCTGTTCAAATTCATTATTTTTCTATTGGAATGCTCTTACAATTTTAATTTTATTGCAGTCAGTCTTTGTCTCCCCCAATTCCTTTTTCATGTCAACTTGCTTTCTCTCTATGGCTTTCTGTTTTCATTCAGTTGGGTCCATGTTGTCTTGTACTCTAAGTAAGGATGCCACATAATTTTCTGGCTTTTTTTCTTCTAGTTCTTATGTACAGTAAATCATGTTTTATTTTTGGAAATAAGTTTTATACTGCACCATAAAAATTCCAAAATTGATTACAAAAGTAAATGAACATAAAATAAATGACACTATATGTGCTTACATGTATTTATTAATTATGTAAAACCAATCTTTTAACATCTTTATTGGAGTATAATTGCTTTACAATGTTGTGTTAGTTTCTGCTTCATAACAAAGTGAATCAGCTATACATATACATATATCCCCATATCTCCTCCCTTTTGCATCTCCCTCCCACCCTCCCTATCCCACCCCTCTAGGTGGTCACAAAGCACCAAGCTGATCTCCTTGTGCTATGCGGCTGCTTCCCACTAGCTATCTAATTTACATTTGGTAGTGTGTATATGTCAATGCTACTCTCTCACTTCGTCCCAGCTTACCCTTCTCCCTCTTCATGTCCTCAAGTCCATTCTCTACGTCTGCATCTTTATTCCTGTCCTGCCCCTAGGTTTGTCAGAACCATTTTTTATTTGTTTTAGATTCCATATATATGTGTTAGCATATGATATTTGTTTTTCTCTTTCTGACTTACTTCGCTCTGTATGACAGACTCTAGGTCCATCCACCTCACTACAAATATCGCAGTTTCGTTTCTTTTTATGGCTGAGTAATATTCCATTGTATATATGCCACATCCATTGTATATGTGCCACATCTTCTTTATCCATTTATCTGTCGATGGACACTTAGGTTGCTTCCATGTCCTGGCTATTGTAAATAGTGCTGCAATGAACATTGTGATACATGACTCTTTTTGAATTATGGTTTTCTTAGGGTATATGCTCAGTAGTGCAATTGCTGGGTCATATGGTAGTTCTATTTTTAGTGTAAAACCAATCTTTTGCTATAAAATCTAGGTCATATTTTTTCTACATGTGCTGGACTTGCTAATGACTTCTAAAACATGGGCTTTTCTTAGTAAATCTCTCTGTAGCAAGTATAGTATTTCAGCAAATCACCCCAAATGCAGTGGCTTAAAAAAAATAAGCATTTATTATCACTCTCTAGTCAGCGAGGAAGTTGGGAAGTCAGCTGGGAAACTGTTTTGATCTATTTTGGGCTCACTTATGCATCAGCACTCAGCCTTGCTGATCTTGGTTGGGCTCTCTCATCTGGGGGGCTGGCTGGCTGTAGGCTGGCCTGAGATACTTTCTCAGCTTAGGCAATTGGCTCTCCTTCTGTCCCTTCCTCTTCTAGCAGGCCAGCCTAGGTGCTGCAACAGAGTGAGCAGAAGCAGGCAAAGCCTCTTGAGACCTAAGCTCACAACTGGAAATTTGTCACTTTTGCCTCATTCTATTGGCTGTGATAAATTACAAGTCCAGCCGAGATTGAAGAGCTGTGCAGATAGACTCCATGTCTTCATGCTACAGCTGGAAAGTCACAATCCAAAGGGTGTGGACAAGGAGGCAAGAATAATTGGAACCATAATTGTAATCAGACTACCCCACGTAGACATTCTTCATTTCTCCAAAAATATTTTAAATGAATTTAACTTATCATAATCTTATAGAGAATTTTTTAGTTAATGCATTTGAATGCCCCAGACACCTTTAAATACTGAATGCTACTGAAAGTGAGGGGGTGAGTGGTCCTGTGGAACCATTAGTATCAGCTTCTCCATCACAGTGATCAAGATGTCACATATCAAAAATGATACCATTGGTGATACCATGGCACACTGGGCTATATAATATGATTTGGCAGCATCTATATGTGGTTTGGTGAAAACATTTATTATATTTCTGTATATTATATAATCATGAGAAGAAAAATAAATTTACAAAGATGTTTTAAGTATGTCAAACACTGAATTTGAACAAAACTGTCAAAATCTTTTCAAAATTTGTAATGAGAAAAGTTATCTCTATGAATATAGCTTTTTAAGAATCACATTTGATGTTGGAAATGGCTAAATGCAATTCCTGATTTAAAAAATTTTAATGATAATCTGAAGAAAATTTGAAGAGAAACTTTTGATAGTTACCATCTTATGTGAACAAGAATCCTTGTTCATACAGGAAGTGTTAGGAAGCCATCCACTTCCAATAATTGTGGACTCTTTGTCAGTAATTTGCACCAACTTTGTAGTTAGGACAATGAAAGAAGTTGGATGAATTAAGTATTAGGATAGGCTAACTGTGGAAACAGACAAGCCCCAAATCTCAGAGGCTTAACAAATAAACATGTGTTTCTTGCTCATATCACCATCCAGTGCAGGTTGGCCAGGAAACTGCTCCATGTGGTCCCTCATAGATCCAGGCTTCATCCCTGTTGTGCCTCCACCCTCCTTTAAGTCCTCAGAACCCTCTCTTTTCAACCAGGAGATGAGTAAAGGAAGTGAGGAGTCTGTGTGGGTGGTATTTATGGGCCAGATCTAGAAGTGATGCATATCACCTTCTGTTGCATTCCACTGGCCTGAATTTGATCACATGGCCACACCTAAATGTAATCTAGCTGTGTGCCCAGGAAAATGAAGAAAACATAGATATTGGTAAGCACTAGCAGTCTTCTGTTAAAAAACAAGTTGAGCTGAACTGAACTTGCTTTTGGAAGCCTAGTTGGGTAGTGAGACAAAAGGCAGAGACTAGGGCCAGCCAAAGGTGGGGGACCTAGTAAACTGCTCTCCACTTTGGTTGGAGCCCTAAAGGACTGCACTCTAGGAATAAGAATGAGCCCGAAGCAATCCAGCTCTCTGTGGGCTTCAGTCAAACTTTGTGTGAGCCAAGTAGTTCAGAATACTTTCAAGCCTTGAACTTGAAATTCTTTCTACAAGTGTTTTTTTTTTCAAAGAAAAAATACAGTACACAAAGTTAACCAAACATATGAGGAGACAAGACAATAAAATTAAAACACCATATATTGGAATTATGAGTTCATATTTTAAACAACTAAGCTTACATATTCAAAGAGATTTAAAACGAAAGATAGGCTTGGAAATTTAAGTGTAGGAATCTAGAAAATATAAAAAGAGAGATATCAACTTTGAAAAAGAACCAGTAGAATTTCCAGAACTGTAAAGTGTATAACCAAAGTTAAGAACTCAATGGATGAGTTTAAGAGCAGATAAAACACAGCTAGGGAGAAACATGGTGGAGTAGAATATAGGTCAGAGGAAATTATCCAAAATGAATCATGAAGAAGTGAAAAAAAGAAAATACAAAAGAAAGGATAAAAGAAATGGAGATGATGAAGTTTAACTTGGTTCATTTAGAGTAGCAGAAGGGGAAGAGAGAGAGAGAGAAAACGGAGCAGAGGTAATAAACACGTGCAGATGGACTGGATATTGTCTGACAGTTATGGAAAAAAGAAACACAGCGTGCTGGTCATCAAGCTCACGTGGAGAAAAATTGCTCAGATTAAGACACGATATCAATGGGAGCATATCCACCTGGGCCAACAAGCTGTAAATATCGTATACTATTGATTTTTAATTTTATATAAGCAATTTTTTATTTCCAACTCATGTACAGATCTCATTGTGTGTATAGTATAATTTCCTGGAGAAAACAAATTTTGCAATGAATTTTAATTATTTTAATTGTGGTAAGCATCAGGTTTAATTGTGGTAAGCATAGAAATGTCGATCTTTATTTTAAATTATTTTTCACCACTCATTTTCTTCAAAGGGTAGCAATAGATATATGCAAGTTATTTTTGATTATAGAAAGTTGGTCTGCAAAGATGAATCTAGATTCCAATTCATTGCTTTAAAGAAAAAATACACAATTAACATCATCCACTGTCTAATCTCAGGACCATTTCTGAGGTCCATATGTGTCTCACCTCTTTGTAATATACAGGGTGAACTCTTTACTGATAACACACAAAACAACAACTGTTAAAGGCAAAGACTTGCCTTTTGACATTACCAGGCCTTTGATCTGGGGACTCTGGTGCTCGGCCATGAGGGCTGAACATGAACTATTGGGGAATGCTGCCATTCATCCCATCCCCTCCCTCCCCCTTGTCTCCCTGGTGTGAAGAATCATTAGCTGAATGTAACTATACAACCAAAGTCAGATTTCATCCCAAATATCAAATCTGTTTTCCTTTGTCAAACTTTAAAGGAGAACACACGCATTCAGCTTATGATTTCTTTTTTTAAATGTCCCTGAAAAAAATCCTACTTCTATAGATTAAGAAAGCTTAGGGACAAAAAGAGAAATGTCCATGACAAAACTGATACTATGATCTCACACAGGTGAGGCATAAATGATAAGATGCTCGCTATAAAAATGATCTCCAAAAAAAGCATTATTGTTTTTGCTATTCAAAAGTAACACAAGTTCACTGGGGAAAAAAAGTCCAAAAAGTATAACAAAGAAACAAAAGTTAATCTTTCATTCCACTATCCAAAGATAACCATTGTTAACATTATGGTCTATATCTTTTCTAGAATGTTCCTACATGTGTTTTCTAGGATATACAACAAAGGCTTACCTGGGGAGTAAGGAATTTGGGCCAACTAAGAAAAAGTGAAATTTTTTTGGTAGGTGTTTCAATTAATTTGGTGACAAATGGGTATAAAGGAAGGAGTAGGCCTGCTGCCCAGGCTATGTTATGTTTTATTCATACACTCACTAATGCATTCAATAAATATTAAGCACTTACTATGTGACATGTACTGGGTTAGGGGCTGTTCATTATGTGGGCCTGGGGCTTTACCACACACAGGTGCTCGTGTTATTACCACAAGACATGTGGGAAGGAGAGGGCCTGAGACATATGCTATTTTTGTCATCTACATATGACTTCATGGAGGGCTGAGGTGTCAGGAGGGCAGATATTTTGGTGGACCACAGACAGGAAGGACCAGAGGGAGTGGCTCTTACCTCCTGAGTGCAAAGGCAGAGTCAGACTGGACTGTTGAACTGTTCACTTGCCTGGCTTTGTGAGCTGAGGAAAAGGTTATTTAATAGTTAATAAAAGAATAGCTATTATTTATTAAGTGTTGTATGCCAAACAGCATACTATGCATAATTCATTTTAGTTACTTCTCACATGAACTCTGTAAGTTAAGAACTAACATTTAGTTATCACTTACTGTGTAACCACCACTGTTGTAAGATTTTACGTGCAATCAATGCATCAAATCCTTGGGACAAACCTATGAGACAGGTTATGATCCCTCTTTTACAGATGAGGAAATGGAAGTTCAGAAAGATTTGCTCAAGGTCACATACTAGACGTGACAGACCATAATTCCAAAGTCCTTATGTTATTTTCTCTCACAACTATTTAACTTATTTAATTAATGAAAAATAGTATTTCTAACTAATAAGAAACCCCCATCTCTCCCCAGATTCAGTCCTGGGGAAGTTTGGCGAGTGTCACTTCTTAGACACTTCAACATCGAAGCCAGGATAAGAAAACAGACTCTTTAAATATATATATTTTAAAACTTTATGTTTTAAATTAATCTTTTTGGAGCTGATTTCTTTGGGGAAAAGACTTCCTTCTTTGATTAATACATTTCATTCTTTTTCATATTTTTAAAGAAAAAGGTGATATTACTCTCTTCATAGCCTAAATTGGGATTTCTTTGGCAATTAATAAACTCTCCTTTATTTAATGACTATTTTTTATTGTGGTAAAATAATATATAACATAAAACTTACCACTTTAATCATTTTTAAAGTGTACATGTCAGTGGCATTAATTATACTCACATGCTGTGCAACCATCACAACTCTCCATCTCTAGAACTTTCTCATCATCCCAAACTGAAATTTTGCACCCATTAAACAACTTCCCCCAATGACTGTTGTTCTTAAAGGAGATAGATAACTATATTAAGCTTAGTTTTCTTTACATGAATGAGCACATAATTGTATGAGGGATATGAAGGAAAGGGATATTTGCCAGTCTAATGGCAAATACAGAGCCTACTGACAAAGGTATATAATTTGTAAAAATAGCTGAGTGGGCAGAATTCTGATTTTCAGCTGCCCTAGGCACTTCAGTGCACTTCTGATAATGATTTTCCTTGGGCATGTAGTTATACTGATAGAAATCATATCCATGCATAAAAAGTGAGCTTAATTATACATAACTATACACCTAAGATGAGGTTTTACATATTTTTTTACATATAATTTCTGATTTACAAAAGATGAGACACTAAATTCTAACTGATCTCAGAAAAGTAGTATGGGTCACCCTCAGACCATGAGTGTCTTATTGTATGAGTTCTCCTTTTTACAGGAAGACACTGTATATTACCTTCCCCCTCCCCCTTTCAGGAATTGTTTTCATTACATGGGATTCCACAATCTCATTCATCTGGTCCCTGCTGTGACTCTGAGGACAGGCAAATGCACAAAGGCTGATTTTTAAGGTTTAGGATGTAGTCAGGGGGTAGAGCAACGCTACCTGGTCCTATTGAGAATGACACTTCTTCACACCTTCAACTCATTGGTACTGAGCCTAATCATTTGAGCTCGAAATGATAAAAATAAAAAGCAGCTAAAGTGGGTTGAGTGGTAATGTATGTTCCAGGCACTGTGTAAAATGCTTTGCATGCATTATTTTGTTTAATCCTCACAACGCTGTGAGATAGGAAACAATTCTCATTTTACAGATGGGAAAACTAAGGAACAGAAAGATTAGGTTACTTGCCGAAGACACACCATTCATAAGTTACAGACTGAGGATTCAAACCCAGGCTGTCTAGAGCCCTTGTTCTGAGCTGCTCTGTTAACACACCCTTCTGGTCCACATCAAGCTTGATAGCAGTGTTTCCTCATAACAGAGTCAAGGTTAGACCAAAATAAACCACACGCACATTCGAGCCCCTATGGCTGAGGTGAGCAGGGAGTCTCAGCTAAGGTCAGGCACTGGGTCTGGAGGTAGAGGCTGTCCAGCTAGGGAAGGGAAATGGAAAAGGCAAGGTCATCTCTTTTCTGGCCCCATTTGTTACTTGGTTGGTGAGAGGAGATGGGGGAAGGGGCCTCTCTAAGCAGATTTCAAAGGCATCATGTCATTCTTTGTGCTCTCTCTGGTGGTGCGCCCCTTCGCCCTCGGCTCGTAGTTACTGCATCCTTCTTAGAACTGCTGTTCTTGAGGGGCCACCTCCCCAGAGCTTCACTCTGATTCACTTTTACCTCCCCACACCTCCACTAGAAGTTTTCTGAATATAACTGATTTTAGCTGGTCATTAGGATAGTGGTGGCCTTAAATGGATGGACTCTAAGGTGAGAATGACCCTCCCCTACCTTGCAATTCCCTGATTCTCCCAGGAACGTAGCCCTGTCTACATTTCTGAAAGCAGGAGTTTTAATGCAAATTACCACCCTAGTGAGGGAGACATTTTTGAACAGGTATTAATGAATTCTGCCAGAAATTGAGGAGGCTTAGCCATCTGTGTCCCAGGGATCAGTTGTTGGGATCCAAGAGCTTCCAGAGGCACCTGAGAGCAGCTCCTGGCATGCTAGTCTCCTCCACACTCTCGCAGGGCCAGAAACACTCTCCTGACCCTGCTCATGGTTCCTGCTCACAGGTCACAGTCATCCACACACAACTTAAAATAAGAAGTGCCTCTCCTGGGAGTGTTCCTAACCCCAAAGAGTGTTCGCAAGTCGTTTTCATAACTGTCGTGAGTTAACTTCCTGTTTCAGGAGCAAACACTTTACATCTGTAGGTGGCACCTTTGTGAATGGTTTTGTGGACCCTGAGTGCTGCATCCTCCTCGTGTGTAGAGGTAGCAGCTGCACCACGTTATGCTTGAGGTCTTGGTCTACTTCTGGTCATGAAAACCCTCTGGTATTCCTTACAGAGGTTAGCAGTGTTTACTACATTGTACTTGAGTAATTGTACCTCAAATTAAACAAAAAATATTTTCTGATGCTTTTCATGCTGCAGCATAGTCTTTATTTCAAAATGGTGACAAAATATTCAGCTGCCATGATAAGACAGCTCTATTTACCAGTAGTGACAGTTTGCAGTTGAGTCGTAGGAAGGATTTGTTAGGATGTGTTTAAAGTCATGTCGTATAAATAAAAAGAGTAAAGACTGGGTTTAGGATGGGGGCCTACAAGATAACCAGCAGAGGCGGCCAGAGTTATTCTCTAACTTCCCACCAAGGTCTTGCCTTCTCTCTTACTTGTTTACAGCACTGTTACAGTATAGTGAATTCTGTCCTCAGCCTACTCTGAAAACACTGCCCTGTTTGGTCAAGTTACCCCAAAGCTACCACCTAGATCACACCATGACAAGAAAAAGAGATGTTTTCAACCAGAATTGGCTTATTTCAATTTTCTATTCTTTATTTCATTTTAACTGTAGCCACTTGGAGCCAGTGACTATTTGGAACTGTCAAAGAATTTTGATACAGTATTTTTACGAAACATTCCACAATTTACCCTGGCAAAGAGGACCCAAGCTCGGAGATTCATAACTCTCATTGATAACTTTTATGATTTCAAGGTAAGGATGTGGCACATTTTCTCAAAACTAAACATTTTGGACTGTGGAGCGAAATTATCTGGGCTGGAATCCTGGTCTACCACTTACTTCACTTCTCTGTACCTGTTTCTTCATCTGCAAATTGGAGATAATAATAGTATTTACTTCAGAGAACTGTTGTGAGGACAAAATAAACTAATACAGGTAAACCATTTAAAACAACACTTGGCACAAGCTGAATGCTGTATAAGTACTGTTGGTAGTAGCAGTAATAGTAATAGTAATAGTACTATATTAAAAATCCCATCATAAGACAGTCTGCTATATTACCAAATCCTTCACTCAACCAGACATATCATATGCTCTGTCTATGAGGATGCGCAGCACAATGCCTTATGTAGATTGAGTGCTCAATAAATACTTGTTGCATGAATAAATTATTGGACTGATAAAATAAGGAATGAACAAAATGAATGAATGAATGACTAAAGCACCCTCCTCAGTATTAGAGTTTTCTCTCCCTCTGACCCAGAAATCCCAGTACCTGTCATCTCTCTAAAAAAAAAAAACAAATCCAGGTGTTTTAGCATGAATTGCAGAGCCTTTGTCCCTTCATCAGAGGCAGTATTGCCTAGTGGTTAAGGAGTGGGCCCTGGGACCAGGCTGAATACCTTGAAGACCAGCTTAACCTCTTGAACTTGAATTGCCTTCTTTAGCAAAAGAAGGCAATAATGGTATTTACCTCATAAGATTGTTGTGAGGTACATGAGCATGTAAAGTACTTAGAACATCGTGTGGCGTACAGTAAGCTTTCCATGAAGGTGAGCCACGATTAATAGTATATACCTATAAATATATATTTACAGTAAAGTATAAGTACCACTTCAAATTAGAGTAAAATATTGTTTCACTGTTAGATACAGTTTTTCCTCCTTATTCCTTGCACAGAAAGAGATAGAGCAGTGATTCTAAAATTGAAGGGACTTTGAGGGGAGGAGAAAGTACCAGAATCTGCTGGGAGGGAGAGGTGAGATGTTTAATGTTTCCTTTATTCATTCATTCAACAACATTTATCATGCCAAGCAAAGTGCTAATTCAGTGACAAGCAAAGCCAGACATGGTGCCTGCCTTCATGGAGCTGATAGTCTAGTGCTGAAGAAACACTAATGAAACACAGAGCTGAGTGTAGAGTTCTCACTGGGATGTTCTCTTGGAAGGAGAGGGGAGTTGGTGCTATGAGAGTACAGGGGGAGAGTAAACTGATCTTTGTGTGGGACATGGGGCTGGGCATGGAAAGTCCTGCTGAGGACCAGCTGCACCAGAATCATCTGAGCTACTTAAGATCCAGATTCCAGAGCCCACAACACCCCCACCAGCAAATGAGGACCAAGGGTGGGGCCTGGAGCCTGCTCGTTCACCAGCTCCTCAAGTGCTGCTCACAAACTCTGAGATGTGATGGCCAAGTTCAAAGTGCAGGGTGAAAAGCCCTCACCAGGGCGGCGAGTTTGCAGCAAAGGCCCTGTGATGGGCCTGAGCGTGAAGGGCAGCCAGCGTGGCTCTGGTGCAACACCGAGGGCAGCCTGCCTTAGTGAGCATGATCAAAATCTGCTGCATTCTTCCAGGGGGTGTGCGAGCAGGGAGTCAGCAGAGGCAGGAAGCTGAGAACACCAGAGCTTAGGGGTCAAGTCCTGTCACTTGTCTCCTTCTGGGTCACTCATCCAGAGACTCTGCTCTGAAATAATCGCGTGGAGTCCAGAATAAATCTCCTGGAGGTGGCACTCTGTTTTTAGAGGGCAGTGCTTCAAGAAGAAAGTGGGAGAGGGGCATTGGTAGGTGGTTCTTAGACTGGAGGATTGATAAACTCTTATTTTTTTTTATCTTTCGGCTAGGAATACCTTAAAGAAAGCTTATGGTCCCCACCCCTTTGTCCCATCCCCTGATCCTACCTCCCCCCACTGTTTCACTTCTTCGTTAGACAAAAAGATTTATCTGGCAATATGATGAAATATCAGAACTACTCTCCTAACATTTGCTTTAACCAAATCACGCATTTGGAGTTTATACTTTTTTAAAGCATAGTCGAAATTATCTTATTTCAGAAATTGGGAGCATTAAACAGATATTTTTCTAGAATGTATTCTAGAGGTATCTGTGAAATAAGGGCATTCCCATCTGAGTAATGAAAAAAGTGTCATTTGTGATTTAAATAATTTATAAGAGGAGGTAGAAGGCTATTTGGATATAGAAAGACTAGTCCCAAGCATCAATACATTATTTTGAAGTATCAGCATATTTACTTAAATAATGATTTTAAAAGGATGGCTGTGAATCCTGAAAGCAAATTCAGGTCTCCTTAAACATCAAGAAGAGTATGTTTTATATATAAACCAGTGGAAATAAAATTTATAAAGATAAAAAAGCTGTTTCTGATATATGATCACATATGTACACTCAAACACTATGTAATCAAGAAATATTAATGTCAAGCGTAGTCTTTTTGAAGGATGTCTGGCAGGATGCTGAAATAAATGTAGGTTTTGGAAACTCAGGGTATAAGTAGAGTAGCAATGCACTGAACTTAGCAGTCACCTACTCAGCAAAGTGGTAACGGTGCATCTGGGGAGCATCTTTGATGCACACAGAGATGGGCTCCAAACAGGTAAAAATGTCAACCTCAGTTGTAATGGAAAAACCACTGAACTTAGAACTGGAAGATCTGGGCTGGTGTCACAAGTTGAGACCTCTCCAGGCCCCAGGTTGCCCAATAAAAGCTTTGTTCCCTACTTCAGAGGGTGGTATAAGCTGTGTGGAAATATTTGTAAAGTACTATGCAGTTTAAAAGTATCACTTTAGGCCTTCCCTGGTGGCGCAGTGGTTGAGAGTCCACCTGCCGATGCAGGGGACACAGGTTCGTGCCCCGGTCCAGGAAGATCCCACATGCCGCGGAGCGGCTAGGCTCTTGAGCCATGGCCGCTGAGCCTGCACGTCCGGACCCTGTGCTCCACAACGGGAGAGGCCACAACAGTGAGAGGCCTGCGTACTGCAAAAAATATTTTTAAAAAGTTAAAAAATATCACTTTAAAGAGACTCAAACTATAAGAAAAAATATGGACATGGTCAAAAGGCTTTTTTAAAAAGTATTTTGTTTCAAAAATACATTTGGAAACATCTGTGATCCTAGGCTATCTGAATATGGGTTATGTGGTTTGTCTATTTACATTTCAGAGCTATTCCAGAAATAGGAAAAAAGTTTTCCAAATATTGAAATCCACCTTAAAGAAATGCTGAGGCTTCCCTGGTGGTGCAGTGGTTAAGAATCCGCCTGCCATTGCAGGGGACACGGGTCCAAGCCCTGGTCCAGGAAGATCCCACATGCCTCAGAGCAACTAAGCCCGTGTGCCATAACGAGAAGCCACCACAATGAGAAGTCCGCGCACCACAACGAAGAGTAGCCCCCACTCGCCGCAACTAGAGAAAGCCCGCGCACAGCAAGGAAGGCCTAACACAGCCAAAAAAAAAGTTTTTAAAGAGATTTCCATATAATTATTTTTTTAAAAAAGAAATGCTGTATTCATTTATTTATGCAAGATTTTTATTCATGAAGAAGATACAGTGTAAATGGGTCCTGCCAGTTTTGAAACTTTGACAACCACATTTTGCTGATGCTTTTTTTGTAGATGTTTAAGCATGGAGATTAATGAAATTTTTAGTAGCTTTAGGATAATTTAGGATAACTTCAGGATAATTAGCTAAAATCTCTAATTAGAAAAACAGATTAATGAAATAGGAAAAAAATGTCATAGATTGAAGCTTTAAAATATTTATTTTTCCAAAATAAACATAGTACTTGGAGAAAATGTGTAGAAGTAGAAATAAAGTTAAGACTGTTACTTAGATTGAAAGAGAGGAGTTCAAGGCATTGTTCTTTTGTAAATACACATTCTATAAACTCATAAGAGTGTATTTTCACCAAGTACCAGTTTTGCTGCATATATTTAGAACCATTTAAAATTATATATCACTTTAAAGAGATTCAAACTATTAGAACAAATATGAACATTTTAAAAGCAAAAATCCAAGCTCCCTGTTATGACAGACAGATTTTTATGAGAAATTTGTTTTTACCTTCAACTTGTGAAAGGTAAGGAGTAACACCATGTACTCGTTTTCCTCTGTTTCAGGTGCGCATAATTTGCTCTGCATCAACTCCCATATCAAGCTTATTTTTGTATGAACATCATGACAGTGAGTTGGAGCAAAGCAGAATACTGATGGATGATTTGGGGCTGAGCCAGGTAGGCGATATTAACATAATCTCTTTTTATTATAAAACAGCTTAATTGTTTTTGGTTTGATGCATGGCTACATTTTGAAGAAGGAATGCAGTATGTATTTAACCACTGATTTGCTGCTCTCTTCTAAAGCCAGTATAGCAGACGTATCCTCAGCATCACTAAATGTAGAGAATTACAGCTTTAGAGTGGAAGGAACCTTCGTGATCATTTTTGCATATGATAAAAACAAAGTCCAGGGAGGTGGACTAATGGGCCTGCAGTTATACCACTGACTAATGGCAGGCCAGAGCTGGATCCAGGCACCGTCTTTGGTTCTGGGCTCATTCTGCATTCTGCTACATCATGCTGCCTTTTCTGGATATCCTCTTCATGTCTGCTGGATTTGTAGAGTGCATGATACAGTATCCAACCATGTGAACTGGCTGTTCCAGGACTATGAAGTGCCTGGCAAGGCCCTTGCTTTAAAAGAAATCCATGCTTCATCTCCTAACCCCCATTCTGTAGGCATTTGTGGAACACCTGTGGGTGCCAGGCTCTGGGGACACTCTGTTGGGAACCAGCCTATGCTGGCCTAGTTCTCCTGGAGCTTGGGGTCTGGTGCTTCACCCCAAGCCAAGCATAAGTGACTTTGCATTTCCTTCTTCTGTATGAATGTTACAGGGTATATTTCTCAACTGTAGGCAATTGAAATATTAGTCAAAAATTTTAAACTATAAACATTCACCCCCAGAATGAGGCCAGCCCCATTCTTTCAACCCCAGTGGTGAAAGGCTATTTGGAATGAGGAGACAGTTCCTTATTGACCTGAGTAGAAATTATGCATTCTCAGGAGTCTGGGAAAATGAGGCCAATGATTCTTTAAAAAGTAAACTTTCAAAATATGATTATTTAAATCTACATGTAGAAATAAATGGCTGCTTATGATCCCATTTCTCTAAGAGTGATACATCCAAATAAAGTCTTCAGCAATTTGGAAGAATACACTTAAGGGGCTACATGATCTCAGTTCCTAAAGTCCTTTAAATCATTGGCTTTACAATTTTTCTTCTGATCAGGGTTCAGATACAGGGCAAAGTAAGCTAAGCACTTGGGGCTAATAATCATGAAGAAATCAGGGCACGTGACCGTAGGGTGATGCAGTTTTACGGTAGGTCAGTAACTTGGACTTAGGAGTCCAGAACTTTTCTCTGAAAGAGTTTAATAGCAAACCCCTAAGGAAAGAGACAAAAGTTCAGCGTTCACTTCTAGCCACAGGCTGATGTTAGAATCACCAGTCCCAGGATGTTTACTGGCCTCACAAGGGGCTCCCCAACTCAGCCGCTGTAATGGGAGGATCAAGTGTCCCAGCAGCTCAAGACCAAAAGCAGCTCTGGCCTTCCCAAAGGAAGCTCCCAGGCACGATCTCCAGGCCCACAGGAGACCTCTCAGTCACCCAGTTTGGAAAAGGTTCTTCAGAGGTTCATCTTCAGGCCTCCTGTCAGGAATGTGGCCCTGTCTGTGGAGCTTCAGGAGAGGGTCTTAGCTTCGTCCTGACATACCAGAACTTCTTGGTTTTTCTCTTACTTATTTCTGGTGTGCACTTTTTGAGAAAAAATTCCTTTCTGTCTGGAATGTCCTTCCGTTAGATTATGTAGAGAACTTTCATCTGAGCAAAAATTTTCTTATTTGGATTTTGGGGTGTTGTTTCAGCTTTAATTATTCATCTAATGTTTTCTCCCTGGTAATTTGCTCTGTTTATTGATTATTCGTTTAAATTAGCTGATTTTCCAGTCTAATTTAAGAAACTGTATATGAAAAAAATTTATAGAATATTTTGTAATATAAACCCAAGAAGTATTTTTTAAAGCCTGTACTTAGTTCTTTAAATTTTTAGTTGTGGGGGTTTTAATTGGTGCTAGGTGGTTGTTTTGTTTTGTTTTTTGGTAACCAGGACTCAGCAGAAGGACTCGCCATGTTTACTGGAGAAGAGGAAATCTTTGCATTTCAGCGCACAATTTCCCGACTCACAGAAATGCAGACTGAACAATACTGGAATGAAGGGGACAGAAGGAAGAAGTAGCCGTCACTTTTGCATGAATAAAACTCTGGGCAAATCATTACCGCAGGGAGAACTCTTTATTATGGGACTTGAAGGAATCATTTTCTCATCATTAATTAAGCACTTTGTCCTCTGGACCATTTTTATCTAAAATTGCTGTCAAAGATGTAGTGGATTAGTAAGTTAAAGCCATTTTTAGGTCTACTTTTTGCCTATTTATTTGGCCTTATTTCTGCACCACAAAATTAAAATCAGCACTTCTGAAGTTGAATGTAGGACTAGGCATTTTGGTTTCATATTAAGCCACCTGAATGAACCTTGAACACACACACACACGGTAAATGCAGGGTGTCGGGAAGTCTCCAAGCTTTGGCTACATGGTAGCCGCACAATAGAAACACATCTTTATGAGAGGGGAAGAAAAAACTCTACATTTAAATTAAAAACAAGGAAAGTTTTATGATCTTATTTCTTTTCTTTTTCCCCCATGGTACTTTATATGACCCTGGCTTTTCTTTTTAATAAACATCTTTATTGGAGTATAATTGCTTTACAATGTTGTGTTAGTTTCTGCTGTATGACAAAGTGAATCAGCTATATGTATACATATATCCCCTTATCTCCTCCCTCTTGCATTTCCTTCCCACCCTCCGCATCCCACCCCTCTAGGTGGAAACAAAGCACCGAGCTGATCTCCCTTTGCTATGTGGCTGCTTCCTACTAGCTATCTATTTTACATTTGGTAGCGTATATATGTCCATGCCACTCTCTCACTTGGTCCCAGCTTACCCTTCCCCTGCCCCGTGTTCTCAAGTCCATTCTATACATCTGCATCTTTATTACTGTCCGGCCCCTAGGTTCATCAGAACCTTTTTTTTTTCTTTTTTAGATTCCATATTTTACATGTTAGCATACGGTATTTGTTTTTCTCTTTCTGACTTACTTCACTCTGTATGAAAGCCTCTAGGTCCATCCACCTCACTTCAAATAACTCTATTTCATTCCTTTTTATGGCTGAGTAATATTCCATTGTATATATGTGGCACACCTTCTTTATCCATTCATCTGTCTATGGACACTTAGGTTGCTACCATGGCCTGGCTATTGTAAATAGAGCTGCAATGATCATTTTGGTACATGATTCTTTTTGAATTATGGTTTTCTCAGGATATATGCCCAGTAGTGGGATTGCAGGGTCGTATGGGTAGTTCTATTTTTAGTTTTTTAAGGAAACTCCTTACAGTTCTCCATAGTGGCTGTATCAATTTACATTCCCACCAAAAGTGCAAGAGGGTTCCTTTTTCTCCACCCCTTCTCCAGCATTTATTGTTTGTAGATTTTTTGATGGTGGCCATTCTGACCGGTGTGAGGTGATACCTCATTGTAGTTTTGATTTGCATTTCTCTAATGATTACTGATGTTGAGCATCCTTTCATGTCTTTATTGGCAATGTGTATATCTACTTTGGAGAAATGTCTATTTAGGTCTTCTGCCCATTTTTGGATGGGTGTTTGTTTTTTTGATATTGAACTGCATGAGCTGCCTGTAAATCTTGGAGATTAATCCTTTGTCAGTTGCTTCATTTGCAAAGATTTTCTACCGTTCTGAGGGTTGTCTTTTCGTCTTGTTTATGGTTTCCTTTTTTGAGCAAAGGCTTTTCAGTTTCATTAGGTCCCATTTGTTTATTTTTTTTATTTCCATTTCCCTAGGAGGTGGGTCAAAAAGGATCTTGCTGTGATTTATGTCAAAGAGCATTCTTCCGATGTTTTCCTCTAAGAGTTTTATAGTGTCTGGCCTTACATTTAGGTCTTTAAACCATTTTGAGTTTATTTTTGTGTATGGTGTTAGGAAGTGTTCTAATTTCATTCTTTTACAGGTAGCTGTCCAGTATTCCCAGCACCACTTATTGAAGAGGCTGTCTTTTCTCCATTGTATATTCTTGCCTCCTTTATCAAAGATAAGGTGACCAGATGTGTGTGGGTTTATCTCTGGGCTTTCTATCCTGTTCCGTTGATCTATCTTTCTGTTTCTGTGCCAGTACCATACTGTTTTGATTACTGTAGCTTTGTAGTATAGTCTGAAGTCAGGGAGCCTGATTCCTCCAGCTCTCTGTTTCTTCCTCAAGATTGCTTTGGCTATTCGGGGTCTTTTGTGTTTCCATACAAATTGTGAAATTTTTTGTTCTAGTTCTATGAAAAATGCCATTGGTAGTTTGATAGGGATTGCACTGAACCTGTAGATTGCTTTGGGTAGTATAGTCATTTTCATAATGTTGATTCTTCCAATCGAAGAACATGGTATATCTCTCCATCTGTTTGTATCATCTTTAATTTCTTTCATCAGTGTCTTATAGTTCTCTGCATACAGGTCTTTTGTCTCCTGGGGTAGGTTTATTCCTAGGTATTTTATTATTTTTGTTGCAGTGGTAAATGGGAGTGTTTCCTTAATTCCTCTTTCAGATTTTTCATCATTAGTGTATAGGAATGCAAGAGATTTCTGTGCATTAACTTCATATCCTGCTACTTTACCAGATACACTGATTAGCTCTAGTAGTTTTCTGGTAGCATTTTTAGGATTCTCTATGTATAGTATCATGTCATCTGCAAACAGTGACAGCTTTACTTCTTCTTTTCTGATTTGGATTCCTTTTATTTCTTTTTTTTCTCTGATTGCTGTGGCTAAAATTTCTGAAACTGTGTTTAATAATAGTGGTGAGAGTGGGCAACCTTGTCTTGTTCCTGATTTTAGAGGAAATGGTTTCAGTTTTTCACCATTGAGAACGATGTTGGCTGTGGATCTGTCATATATGGCCTTAATTATGTTGAGGTAAGTTCCCTCTATGCCTACTTTCTGGAGGGTTTTTATCATAAATGGGTGTTGAATTTTGTTGAAAGCTTTTTCTGCATCTATTGAGATGATCATATGGTTTTTCTCCTTCAATTTGTTAATATTGTGTATCACATTGATTGATTTATGTATATTGAAGAATCCTTGCATTCCTGGGATAAACCCCACTTGATCATGGTGTATGATCCTTTTAATGTGCTGTTGGATTCTGTTTGCTAGTATTTTGTTGAGGATTTTTGCATCTATATTCATCAGTGATATTGGCCTGTAGTTTTCCTTTTTTGTGACGTCTTTGTCTGGTTTTGGTATCAGGGTGATGGTGGGCTCATAGAATGAGTTTGGGAGTATTCCTCCCTCTGCTATATTTTGGAAGAGTTTGAGAAGGATAGCTGTTAGCTCTTCTCTAAATGTTTGATAGAATTCGCCTTGAAGCCATCTGGTCCTGGGCTTTTGTTTGTTGGAAGACTTTTTAATCACAGATTCAATTTCAGTGCTTGTGATTGGTCTGTTTATATTTTCTATTTCTTCCTGGTTCAGTCTCGTAAGGTTGTGCTTTTCTAAGAATTTGTCCATTTCTTCCAGGTTGTCCATTTTATTGGCATATAGTTGCTTGCAGAAGGCTCTCATGATCCTTTGTATTTCTGCAGTGTCAGTTGTTACCTCTCCTTTTTCATTTCTAATTCTATTGATTTGAGTCTTCTCCCTTTTTTTCTTGATGAGTCTGGCTAGTGGTTTATCTATTTTGTTTATCTTCTCAAAGAACCAGCTTTTAGTTTTATTGATCTTTGCTATTGTTTCCTTCATTTCTTTTTCATTTATTTCTGATCTGATGTTTATGATTTCTTTCCTTCTGCTAGCTTTTGGGTTTTTTGTTCTTCTTTCTCTAATTGCTTGAGGTGCAAGTTTAGGTTGTTTATTCAAGATGTTTCCTGCTTCTTAAGGTGGGCTTGTATTGCTATAAACTTCCCCCTTAGAACTGCTTTTGCTGCATCCCATAGGTTATGGGTCGTTGTGTCTCCATTGTCATTTGTTTCTAGGTATTTTTTGATTTCCTCTTTGATTTCTTCAGTGATCACTTCGTTATTAAGTAGTGTATTGTTTAGCCTCCATGTGTTTGTATTTTTTACAGATCTTTTCCTGTAATTGATATCTAGTCTCATGGCGTCGTGGTCAGAAAAGATACTTGATACAATTTCAATTTTCTTAAATTTACCAAGGCTTGATTTGTGACCCAAGATATGATCTATCCTGGAGAATGTTCCATGAGCACTTGAGAAAAATGTGTATTCTGTTGTTTGTGGATGGAGTGTCCTATAAATATCAATTAAGTCCATCTTGTTTAATGTATCATTTAAAGCTTGTGTTTCCTTATTTATTTTCATTTTGGATGATCTGTCCATGGGTGAAAGTGGGGTGTTTAAGTCCCCTACTATGAATGTGTTACTGTCGATTTCCCCTTTTATGGCTGTTAGTATTTGCCTTATGTATTGAGGTCCTCCTATGTTGGGTGCATAAATATTTACAATTGTTATATCTTCTTCTTGGATCGATCCCTTGATCATTATGTAGTGTCCTTCTTTGTCTCTTTTAATAGTCCTTATTTTAAAGTCTATTTTGTCTGATATGAGAATTGCTACTCCAGCTTTCTTTTGGTTTCCATTTGCATGGAATATCTTTTTCCATCCCCTTACTTTCAGTCTGTATGTGTCTCTGGGTCTGAAGTGGGTCTCTTGTAGACAGCATATATAAGGGTCTTGTTTTTGTATCCATTCAGCTAATCTGTGTGTTTTGGTGGGAGCATTTAGTCCATTTACATTTAAGGTAATTATCGATATGTATGTTCCTATTCCCATTTTCTAAATTGTTTTCGGTTCGTTATTATAGGTCTTTTCCTTCTCTTGTGTTTCTTGCCTAGAGAAGATCCTTTAGCAGTTGTTGTAGAGCTGGTTTGGTGGTGCTGAACTCTCTCAGCTTTTGCTTGTCTGTAAAGGTTTTAATTTCTCCATCAAATCTGAATGAGATCCTTGCTGGGT
This sequence comes from Leucopleurus acutus, assembly GCF_964270905.1. Taxonomy (NCBI): domain Eukaryota; kingdom Metazoa; phylum Chordata; class Mammalia; order Artiodactyla; family Delphinidae; genus Leucopleurus; species Leucopleurus acutus. The sequence continues at coordinate 50,525,844 of NC_139157.1, read as the reverse complement.
AGAGTAGTCTTGGCTGCAGGTTTTTCTCCTTCATCACTTTCAGTATGTCCTGCCACTCCCTTCTGGCTTGTAGGGTTTCTGCTGAGAGATCAGCTGTTAACCTTATGGGGATTCCCTTGTGTGTTATTTGCTGTTCTTCCCTTGCTGCTTTTAATATGCTTTCTTTGTATTTAATTTTTGACAGTTTGATTATTATGTGTCTTGGCGTGTTTCTCCTTGGGTTTATCCTGTATGGGACTCTCTGTGCTTCCTGGTCTTGATTAACTATTTCCTTTCCCATATTAGGGAAGTTTTCAACTATAATCTCTTCAAATATTTTCTCAGTCCCTTTCTTTTTCTCTTCTTCTTCTGGAACCCCTATAATTCGAATGTTGGTGCGTTTAATGTTGTCCCAGAGGTCTCTGAGACTGTCCTCAGTTCTTTTCATTCTTTTTTCTTTATTCTGCTCTGCAGTAGTTATTTCCACTATTTTATCTTCCAGGTCACTTATCCGTTCTTCTGCCTCAGTTATTCTGTTATTGATCCCATCTAGAGTATTTTTAATTTCATTTATTGTGTTGTTCATTGTTGCTTGTTTCATCTTTATTTCTTCTAGGTCCTTGTTAACTGTTTCTTGCATTTTGTCCATTCTATTTCCAAGATATTGGATCATCTTTACTATCATTATTCTAATTCTTTTTCAGGTAGACTGCCTATTTCCTCTTCATTTGTTAGGTGTGGTGGGTTTTTATGTTGCTCCTTCATCTGCTGTGTGTTTTTCTGTCTTCTCATTTTGCTTATCTTACTGTGTTTGGGGTTTCCTTTTTGCAGGCTGCAGGTTCATAGTTCCCATTGTTTTTGGTGTCTGTCCCCAGTGGCTAAAGTTGGTTCAGTGGGTTGTGTAGGCTTCCTGGTGGAGGGGACTAGTGCCTGTGTTCTGGTGGATGAGGCTGGATCTTGTCTTTCTGATGGGCAGGTACACGTCTGGTGGTGTGTTTTGGGGTGTCTGTGGACTTATTATGATTTTAGGCAGCCTCTCTGCTCATGGGTGGGGTTGTATTCCTGTGTTGCTAGTTGTTTGTCATAGGGTGTCCAGCACTGTAGCTTGCTGGTCGTTGAGTGAAGCTGGATGCTGGTGTTGAGATGGAGATCTCTGGGAGATTTTTGCCTTTTGATATTATGAGGAGTTGGAAAGTCTCTTGTGGACCAGTGTCCTGAAGTTGGCTCTCCCACCTCAGAGGCACAGCACTGACTCCTGGCTGTAGCACCAAGAACCTTTCATCCACACGGCTCAGAATAAAAGGGAGAAAAAGTAGAAAGAAAGGAAGAGAGAGAGAGAGAGAGAGAGAAAAGAAAGAAAGAGGAAGAAAGAAAGAAAGAAAGAAAGAAAGAGAAAGAAAGAAAGGAAAAAAGGAGGCAGGGAGGGAGGAAGGAAAGAAGGAAGGAAGGAGGGATGGAAGGAAAGAAAGACAGAAAGAAGATAAAGTAAAATAAAGTAAAATAAAGTTATTAAAATAAAAAATAATTATTAAGAAAAAAAATTTTTTTAAAGAGAAAAAAAGGACGGATAGAACCCTAGGACAAATGGTGGAAGCAAAGCTATACAGACAAAATCTCACACAGAAGCATACACATACACACTCATAAAAAGAGGAAAAGGGGAAAAAATCATAAATCTTGCTCTCAAAGTCCACCTCCTTAATTTGGGATGATTCATTGTCTATTCAGGTATTCCACAGATGCAGGGTACATCAAGTTGATTGTGGAGCTTTAATCCGCTGCTTCTGAGGCTGCTGGGAGAGATTTCCCTTTCTCTTCTTTGTTCTCACAGCTCCCAGGGGCTCAGCTTTGGATTTGGACCCGCCTCTGCGTGTAGGTCCCCGGAGGGCATCTGTTGTTCGCTCAGACAGGACCGGGTTAAAGGAGCAGCTGCTTCGGGGACTCCGGCTCGGCTCACTCAGGCCGTGGGGAGGAAGGGGTACGGAGTGCGGGGCGAGCCTGCAGCGGCAGAGGCCAGCATGACGTTGCACCAGCCTGAGGCGACCCGTGCGTTCTCCCGGGGAAGTTGTCCCTGGATCACGGGACCCTGGCAGTGGCGAGCTGCACAGGCTCCCCGGAAGGGGGGTGTGGAGAGTGACCTGTGCTCGCACACAGGCTTCTTGGTGGCGGCAGAAGCAGCCTTAGCGTCTCATGCCCGTCTCTGGGGTCCGCGCTTTTAGTCACGGCTCGCGCCCGTCTCTGGAGCTCCTTTAAGCAGCGCTCTTAATCCCCTCTCCTCGCGCACCAGGAAATAAAGAGGGAAGAAAAAGTCTCTTGCCTCATTGGCAGGTCCAGACTTTTCCCCGGACTCCCTCCCGGCTAGCCGTGGTGCACTAACCTCCTGCAGGCCGTGTTCACGCCTCCAACCCCAGTCCTCTCCCTGCGCTCTGACGGAAGCCCGAGCCTCAGCTCGCAGCCCCGCCCGCCCCGGCGGGTGAGCAGACAAGCCTCTCGAGCTGGTGAGTGCCGGTCGGCCCTGATCCTCTGTGTGGAAATCTCCCCGCTTTGCCCCCCGCACCCCTGTTGCTGTGCTCTCCTCCGCGGCTCCGAAGCTTTCCCCCTGCGCCACCCGCAGTCTCCGCCCGCGAAGGGGCTTCCTAGTGTGTGGAAACTTTTCCTCCTTCACAGCTCCCTCCCACTGGTGCAGGTCCCGTCCTTATCCTTTTGTCTCTGTTTATTCTTTTTTCTTTTGCGCTACCCAGGTACGTGGGGGAGTTTCTTGCCTTTTGGGAGGTCTGAGGTCTTCTGCCAGCGTTCAGTAGGTGTTCTGTAGGAGCTGTTCCACGAGTAGATGTATTTCTGGTGTATCTCCTGAGAATTTCCTGCTTCAAGCTGGTTCTTTAACTCGATTCCTGACTCGAATCACAGGACCATCCCTTGAGGCCTCACGGGTCCCCAGAGCCGGTGAGCAGTGGAGGCTCCTGATTTCAGCCCCAAACTCCCTGCAGTTCAACCTCCCACTCAACGAGATCAGTTTTAATAGTGATTCTTTTTTGTTTAACTCAGTGAAGATGAACTCACAATAGAACCATTGCTTTGAACTCAAAATGTATAAAATGTTTAACTTTAGTCTTTCAATCTTAGCTTTTTGTTTTCACATTTCTTTGCCAGTTATGCTATTCTTTAATAGAAAGACAGTGTGAATGGCTAGACAGACTGGTGGACAGCCTGATCGATAGAAACAGGAATGGTCCCTGAGTGTGTGGGTATATGTGAAATAGTCCCCCACTCAAGTTCTGTTGCAAAAGTTCATTTGAGGTCAGATATTTGAAACGAGAATTTCATTTTTCCATAGAAACAATAATGTGATATTAGTTAGAGCCTTGACTCAATGCACAGAAGCCTATGGAGTTCTCAGTGTAAACGCCTTATAATTTTGGTACTAAAGAACTTAAACTCCTTTTAAAATACAGTTTTTGTCAGTTTACCTAGGCCCTGTAGTTCGGGCCTAGGTACCAGGAAGGCAGAGGAGGGCTTATCAGGAGATAGCTGGAGATGGTACCTTTTTACCCCCATCTCCTCTCCACAGAGTCTGTTTCATAAAACAGGCGGCAAGAAAAAGAAAACAAAGACTTAAAGAAAACCTCCTACCAGGAAACAATATGGTAGTTCTACTAAAAAGGAAATTAATGCTAAAGTGAAACATGAAAATGACCCCTAGATTGGAAAGCAACATTTCAATTCATGTGTTTTTTCTTCCAAGCCCTGTCCCAGTTACCCTCTCAGCATTCCAGTCTTTCTCCCTGGGGTTGCATGAAATCTCTCAGAGCAAATACGCTCTCTCTCTCTTTTTAAAAAAATGCTTTAAATTCATACTTTGAAGATGGAGGTTTGAGCTGAGTATTGCTGTGGAACACTCCCTCTCACCTAGGAGGTGACCAAGGGTCACACTGAGGGTCCTTATAGTTGGGAAAATGCCAAGAGTACCCTTCAAAATGACCACTAATCTCCAAATTTAGAAGAAATCAAGTGGAGAAAAAGGAACACTTTTCTTTAAAAAAAAGAAAAAAAGAAAAATCTAATCACTGCATTATTCTTGTATTTCTTTAGACAGTTGATAGGCTTATTTGTCAACATCAGTAATAATGATATAATAGACTTAAAGAATTTTTAACCTATTTCTGATGTTTACAAGACACCAAAGACTATAGTACTGTTCTAATCAAATTTATGCATTTTCAGTGGGATTTCAAATTTTAGTCATAGGCAATATTTTAATCTCCCTGAATATATATATTCCTTGTACCTACAAGTGTGCAAATAACATAATTTTTAAATGACTTGGAATTTTGAAAAAAATTAAAATATTATTTGTAAAATATGTAAATGGCTATACTCATATCCATTTATTTATTTAACATTATTTAAGAAACACATCATGCTTACTATGTGCTGGGCATGGTTCTAAGTGCTTTATAAATAAACTATTTTGATCCTTATAATAATTCAATGAGATACGTACTGTTATACCATTTGCAGACAGGGAAGCTGAAGTACAGAAAACGGGTCCAACAACTGCTAAGATGTACACTGGAGTCAGTAAAATGATCAAAATACTAATTTAATAAACTTCCATGTAACTGCTTCTTTCCTGAAAACATTCTTTCTACTCCAAGTAACTTGAACCTACACTTGCATCCCCTTCATCTGGGGTAAAAACACCCAGAGGGATTGGGGTCCTGGGCCCTGACATTTGGGTTCCTGATCAATTGTGGGACTCCGTCTGGTAGTAAGTCTGTGATCTTGTAAATGACCTTCCTCAGATCCACTAGCCTCATAAGACATCACTTGCTAGTAGAAAAGGATTTTCTTTGGAGATGAATTTATAACTTTTTCTTTAAGGCAGATTCATTTTACCTACTGGCACAGCAGTTCATTTTCCTGGTACAGAAAATTTAAAATAATACAATCTATCCTCTTGTTGAGTGTCTGCTGCCTTATACAGCTTTGCACTAAAAACCTAACATACGTCACCTCATCTCGTCTCGACTCAATCCAGTCAAATGTGTCACCTACTGACCTGTTTGTCATCTGTGATAGTGTGAAATTCCAGAAGGACATCTGTGCATCTTCCAAGCTCGCTCAGGAAATCTTCCAGAGGTCATCCTGAGAAGTTTCCTCTCTCAGGGCTGTACTTGTCGGGGCCCCATCAGTTGAGAGCTGATCTCTCTGATGCACCTGCTCTTATCCGAGGACAGAGGGAAGGGCCCTGGATCTGGTTCTGCCAACTTTCGCTTTGTGACCTTGAGCTAGTGCTTTGAGCCTTTGTTTTCTCATCTAGAAATGAGAACAGCAATTTCCATTTCATAAAGTTATTCTGAGGATAGTTGGTAAAGAGCACTTTGCAAATGGCAAAAGATTAAATACATATTAGTTGTTATTGATAGTGATGATTATGATCAGAAAGCAACAATAAATGTCTCCTCTTCTTTGCATCATAGCCCCTTGAAGAATGCAAAACGAGATGACCTATCCCAACTCAGTACGGTTTCTAGCAGAAGGGAAAAGATGCACATTACATGGCTAGACAGCAAGGGCACAGAATTCTGGCTTAATGAGATGCTGTGAAGATTGTTAATTTCAAACCCATTCTTTCAGGATTAATAGAGAAAATGGATTGTTGTCGAACATCAAAGATTTCCCAGAAAGAGGGCACCATCTTGTGGTCAGTGAGAAGAACTGACAAAAACAAATGTCTAAGAATCACGGAGTTGGAGAGCCAAGGTTGTCAAAATTGTAGTTCCCAGGCCTACCCTGGAGAGTCAGACGCAGTTGGTGAGATGTGGGACCCCAGGTAGGTACTTGGTAGAGCTCCCCGTGGAATTCTCCCCAGGGGATTCTAATGTGCAGCCGGGGTTGATAACCGCCAATCAGGAGGTCTTTCCCCTGACCACACAGAGTTTGGCCCATGTGGGACTCCTGACTCCTCACCAGGGCACTTTCCAGAGAGTAGAGGCTGCTGCTGTGATGCACACCAAGGCCTCTTAAGGGCCTCCCTGCCGCCTCCGAGAGCCTGTTCCTCTTCTTGCTTCCTCTGCTTCTCCTCCTTCCCTAGACTCTCCTGCCTTCTCCACCCCTACTACAGCAGACTAGCTAACCCACCAGTGCTTCCTACTTTGCAAAGCATTCGCTTCTACCCTATCATTTCATCCACAGCAATTCTCTGAAGGTGTGATTATCTTTACTTCCTAAGAGGAAATGGAGGCTCAAGGTGACACAGCCCGGAAACATGCCTTCTAGACTCAATTCTTGTGCTAATGGCCTTGTCTGCCACAGCAGTACTAATAATAGCCCCCATTTATTTATTTATTTATTTATTTTTTTTTTTTTTTTTTTTTGCGGTACGCGGGCCTCTCACCGTTGTGGCCTCTCCCGTTGCGGAGCGCAGGCTCCGGATGCGCAGGTTCAGCGGCCATGGCTCACGGGCCCAGCCGCTCCGCGGCATGTGGGATCTTCCTGGACCGGGGTACGAACCCACGTCCCCTGCATCGGAAGGCGGACTCTCAACCACTGCTCCACCAGGGAAGCCCAATAGCCCCCATTTATTGAGCCATTGTGGACCTTGAGGGCTGGGATAGGAAAGATGTGGGTGTAGGGGCATGGACAAGGGTATTGCTCCTTACAGCACCATAGGGGATGGCAAAGAACTGGAACATGGTAGTTGGCAAAACTTTGAAGTATCAATCAGCATGATCATTATGTAAAAGGAGGTATTATCATCACTAGTGTTTTTGTCTGATGAGAAAACTGTCAAAAAGATGGACTAACTGGAGGCCACTGGGTATCTATCACTAGGGGAATGAATGGCTAAGGAAGGTGGACTCTGCCCTCAAGGGACTCCTCTGCAGGGTCAGAAGCAACGAACCGTGTTTATGTATAGCATCATGGACAAGGCTCACATACCACTGAGGGAAAATTAGAGTTAATACCATTAACATAAGTTTGGAAACCCACATGCAAAATTACACTAAATATTTTTCTAGGGCACACAAAATCTATATATACTTATGGAAATAGATTAAAGAGAAACAACATACACTAGAGTGGATGCTTATGGGAGGAAGGAAATGAGACTGAATATGGTGGATGAGAGAGGAAAATTAAAAAGGCCGCCTCCCATGGGCAAATGATGTCAGTGTATCATAAACTGAGGCATATGATCAACATAATTTGATACACCAGAGGTCCCTCAAAAGAGAGAAGAATGGAAAATATTTGGGGCAGAATCATCGGAAATTCTCCAGCATACTGGGACTCCAGGGAGGTACAAAGACAACAGACATTTTTGGGATTGGCGATGAGGGTTTGTAGAACGTCTATTCGGAGTGGGACAAATGGGACCTAATTAAAATTAAAAGTGTTTGCATAGCAAAGGAAACCATCCACAAGACGAAAAGACAACCTACAGACTGGGAGAAAATATTTGCAAATGATGCGCCCGACAAGGACTTAATTTCCAAAATATACAAACAGCTCATATAGCCAGTATCAAAAAAACAAACAACCCAGTCAGAAAGTGGGCAGAAGACCTAAATAGACATTTCCCCAAAGAAGATAAACAGATGGCCAACAGGCATAAAGTCAAGCAGCACTAGCTCAAGCACATGCTTATCCTGACTCATAAGGAATCCAGACACTTCGCTCATCCAGTGGGGTAGGGATCCAGAGGCAACCTGACAGAAGGGCCAGCGGGGCAACAACACAGCACTGGTTAGGAGTCAGGAGTGTATTTGAGACTTTGTATTGCTATAGCTTACATAACCTTGGACAAGTCACTTAACATTATTCTTTGGGCCTCATCTACGAAGTTTTTCTCTGTGAAGTTCTGATATTTATAATTTGATTGAATAGTGTACAGATATAAGTGGCCAATAAATGCATGAAAAAATATATTCCATATCTTGTACAAAAATGTTCAATACCTCATTAGGGAAATGCAAATCAAAACCACAATGAGCTACCACTTCACACTGCTAGGATGGCTAGAATCAGAGAGACAGGTAAAAAAAGTATTGGCAAGGAGGAAGGGAAACTGGAACCCTCATACATTGCTGATGAAAATGTAAAATGGTGCAGCTTTGGAAAGTAGCTTGGCAGTTCCACAAAATGTTAAACATTTAAAGTTACTGTATAATCCAGCAATTCCACTCCTAGGTATTTACCCAATTGAAATGAAAATATATGTCCCCAAAAAAACTTGTACGTGAATGTTCATAGACAGCATTAGCCCCATAGTGAAACAACCCACATATCCACCAACTGATGAACTGGTACACATGATGTGGTATACCCATACGACGGGTAATTATTCAGCATTTGAAAGATGAAGTACCAATACATACTACAACGTGGACGGACCTGGAGCACATTATGTTAAATGAAAGAAGCCAGTCACAGAGGCTGCATACTGTATGATTCTGTGTATGTGAAATGTCCAAAGTAGGCAACTCCATAGAGACAGAAAGTAGGGCCTAGAGGTGGTGGCAGGAGTGAGGAATAATTTTTGATGGGTACAGGGTTTTTTCTACGGGTAGTTTCAGGGGGTCTGAAATTAGATTGTGGTCATGATTGCACAATTCTGAGAATATACTGAAAACTACTGAACTGTACACTTCGAATGGTAGAATTTTAGGATATGTGAATTATATCTCAATAAAGCTGTTAAAAAATCGTGTACAGGTATTCACTAATCATTCATTAATTCATCATTTACATGCTGTCTACTCTGTGCCAGGAGCTAGGCACACCGAGGTGAATGAGACAAACTCCTTCGCTGTGATGGGCTCCTGATCTTTTGGGGAAAACAAATGGACGTAATATAATAAGTGCCAAGAGAGCAGCTTGCCCAGGTGTCCTGGGAACACTGAAATCACTTAAGTCAGCCAGGAAGTTTAGTAAAAGGCAGAGAAAGGACAGAGCAACAGATGTTGTATGCTGGGGGAGAGGTGCAGGGTGACAAGACCCATCCCTCCTGCCCAGGAGATGAACTGAGTGTGGATACACAGTGCTAATACACAGGGCAGAGTGTGATAAATACTATGAGAAATTACTAAGTGGAAATTCTGGAAATTCAGAAGAGGGAGATATAACGACCTGAATGTTATTCTTCTGAATGGTCAGAGAGAACTGGGATGTAATGTGGTCCTCCCAGACTTAACAGTTCATCTTCAGAACCCAAAATTCAGGGTGCATGGTGTGAAAACTGCCGATGTCATCAAAACGTGCCCCTTGTTTTGCACTAATAACCTATCATATTTTTACCAAATTCTGTAACATGAAGAATATTAAATTCAATTGCTAAAGAAGCATCAGTTGCTTTCTGTTGAGTAGAGTAACATAGTCTACAGAATTAAAAATAATTGCTTATACCTTTGTGGTACTGACATAATTTAACAGCACAAAGGTAATCCTCAAAGCATGATGAGGTAACATTCAGTTTGGGGCAAAATAGACACCCAGCGTATGGGTGAGCTCCACCCTCATGGTGGGATCCCTGCAGTGTAACCCACGCTGTGAGGAGGAAGAGAAGAAGCTGCTGGGAGATGGCGGGAGAGGAGCCCTTCAGGAGGCAGAGGAGAGGGGCAGGTCAGTGATACTCAGAGCTGGGGTCAGAGCACCACATAGAGGGTTCCAGGGTGGCTTTCTGATGCCAGCTGAGAGCAGGTCCTTCTTCCTGCTGGAACTGGTGTGACAGCTCCTAGTGAGGCCCAGGGCCCAGCTCCTCATTCGGGGCTGAACTGGGTCTGCAGCCTGGGTGTGGCCTCTAGACTCACCTTGACACCTGTCTCCGGAAGAGCTTTCTCCTCCAAGGCTCCGGGCCATCCCCAGATTGTGCCCCTGAGTTTTAGCCCCTTCAATTCTGCCTCAAGGCAGAAACTGTGCCCCGGGGTTTCGAGGCTGGGGAGAGGGTGTCCTCACACCTGTTCTCTCCCTGCATTCACAGCATGCCTCCGCCTGCTCGTCCTCTGCAGAGCACAGCTTCCGGTTCCTGCTTTCCTTCCTCCTCTTGCCAAGCTCCGTGGGAGGTAGGACGGTCCGGAACGGGACCAGGAGACGCCGGCTGGCTTGAGTCCCAGCAAAGCCCAGAGCCTACGGACCTTGGTTTTTCTCACTCTTCCAAGGGGGCTAGCTTGCTGTTTGGAGTCAGACAGACCTGGGGTTAAGTGCCTGCTCTGCCTGTCAACGGCCGCGTGACCCTGGTATGTTCCTAACCGGGAAAGGACACCTATCTCACAGGTGTTCTGGGGACGAGCACATGACACAGCCGGCATCCGTCTGATGGTAACTGTCGTCTATAATGGTCCTTCTGAGAGCTGTGCTGGGTCACAGGGACGCCCATTCCTCCCCATTTTTGAGGCTGACACTTTAGTTCCCTCTGAAAAAAGAGAGAGGCGACCTGAGGAACCTGCCCATGAACTTGGAGGCCCAGATGGTAGCCGTTGTCACCCCTGCACTCCTGCCCCCAGACCCTGGCTGGGGCAGCCCATTTCCACCTTCAAGCTTCCTCCTGCGGATCGCTGCCCCCAGTGTTTGTGTTTGTGCTTCTTCTGCAGCAGCGTAAGGAGGGCCCTGAGTCCCTCCCCAGCACAAACCTCCCCCTGTGGGGTGGGGCTGCCGAGAAGTGCGGCCAATTGGCCCTGTGATGCTGTGAAGAAACGGCCTCCTTCTCTAAGCTGAGTCGTGGGCTCCACTGAGAACCTAGGATGAATGCTCAGAAATCTTTTCTCAAGGTAACGGAAACGCGACCAAGTTCTGCACACAGACCCTCAAGGCCATTGCATGGATTCTTGTGGGGCCCATGGACACCACATTAAGGACCTGTCAGTCATGGCCACTCCATGTGTGTGTGCAGCAGCCTATTCCAGGAAGGGAAGGGTTCAGAGTGCTTCCTGCTCTGTGGAAGGTAACAGGTTCAGGGTGCCCCCAGCCCAGGCACGGCTGCTGGCGCTGCTGAGGGTGCAGAAGAGACTGAGGTCCTGCCCTGCTCTCCTCCCAGGGAGGCCAAAGGCCCTCGGCCACCCAAGAGGCCCCATGAGGTGTCCTGCACGTTCAGGGAGAGTCTGGCCTAGTGTCAACATTATAATCAGCAAATTGTAAGTAAAATATTACATTTCTTTAACACTATTTTCCTTACAGAACTTTCAAGCATTAGAATGAACCACTGATGTTGTTTTCTAGATGATGGTATAGGATCATTTATATATTGTTCCCCAAACCTGTTGAACCAGCAGAATCACCTGGGAAGCTTAATACAGATTGTTGGACCCCACCCTAAACTTAATGAATTTGAATCTTCAGTGGATGGGCCTAGAAATCTGTATTTCAAAGAAGTGCTCTCAGAGAAACTGTGATTAACTAAAATTGAGAAACAAAGACAATACCTTTAATGTTCCTGGAGAAATCAAATACTCAAAAGTTACATACCCCAAATATTTTTAATGTATTTATTAGTTCTACCACATTTTTCTATAACCTAAGGCACCTTTGAGAGGTGCAAAAAACACAGTAAGATTATTTAACCGAAGTAAGAGAAAATAATAAATTAGATTTAAATAGGAGTTAAACTAAATTTGCCTGGTAACCTCGTACATCAGATTTCACTGGAGCAGTTCCCACTCTCTTATATTCCTCTGTATCTGTCTCTCTCTGTCTCCCTCCTCCTCTCTTTATTCCCATAAGTGGATTTGGGGTAATCTTAAGTTGGACCATTTCATCAAAATGACCTTATAACAAGTATTTTAAGAGGACCTGGGTGAAATCTCTCACTCAATACTTGTGCTGGGTGAGCACAGCAGCCCTGACCCTTATATTTGTATGTGTGGGGGGGTGGGGGAAGTGTGGAGGGAACAGTAGTTAACAAATGACTATAAAAATAAACAAGAAAACATCAGGGTCTTAAGTGCTGAGACAAAAAAGAAGGGTGATGTGATGGAGAGTGCCTGCGCTCTCCCCTCAGTTGGGGGGTCAGAGAAGCCCTCTGAGGAGGCAGCATCTGAGTGGAGCCCCAGATGACATGGGGACCAGCTGTGTGACCCTCTGGGGAGGGCATCCTAGACAGAGGGAAGCTATTGCCTCCCTAAGGTAGGACCATATTACTGATGTGGGAGGAAGAGGAAGAATATCTGTGAGCCCACATCTAATGACTTTTTTTTACCCATTAGGCAAACACTTTTATTAAAACTCCAATGTATCTGGAATTCTGAGGAGATGCTACTATAATGTTCCAGCCCACCTCCCGTGGAATTTTTTAGTCTGTCCTTGAGAGTGATATGGTGAGCTCTCCCTCCTCCATCTATACTTTCTCCCAACAGGCCCTCCTCCTTGACGACCTCTCCTAAAGGCCACTTCATCCTCTTCTCTCTATCCTTTCCCCTTGTTTCAATGGTACAAAAAACTATACCACTGAACAAAATGCCACCTCCCCCAGGAAGCCTTTTGCAATCCTTCTAAGGAGAATGAATGAGAACCAAAAGTCTTTTACTCCATTCTCCCACACCCCTTCTTGCATTTCTCCAGCAGCTCCTACTTCATTCTGCCCTGGGTTGTATGACATCTCATGTTTACACATCCCTCACCCCAGTACATGAGAAAGGCTCAAGAATAGGGCCTGGGGGCTTTCCTGGTAGTGCAGTTGTTAAGAGTCCGCCTGCCAATGCAGGGGACATAGGTTCAAGCTCTGCCGGGAAGATCCCACATGCCCCAGAGCAACTAAGTCCGTGCGCCACAACTACTGAGCCTGCACTCTAGAGCTCGTGAGGCACAACTACTGAGCCCATGTGCCACATCTACTGAAGCCCGTGCGCTGTAGAGCCCGTGCTCCTTAACAAGAGAAGCCACTGCATTGAGAAGCCCGTGCACACAAACGAAGAGTAGCCCCCGCTCGCCGCAACTAGAGAAAGCCCGCATGCAGCAACGAAGACCCAACGCAGCCAAAAATCATAAGCAAAAATAAATAAATTACAAAAAAAAAAATAAGAATAGGGCCTGGGATTTATTCATCTCTGAGCTTACCCCAGCTGGGTCTGCACGGGCATCTGCACAACATAGGACCCCTGGCTGGCAGAATGCAGTCATCCATCAATCCAGCGTCACGGAGCAGCTGAGCTTTGCTCTCCCTGTGCTGGGTTCTCTGGAGGGATGGGAAGGACCAGGCACAGCCCCTGCTCCTAAGAAGCTTAGAAATCCATGGTTGGGGCGGGACAGGCACGACCAGCATCCTGAAAGTACTACCAAGGGGCAGTGGTCTCCAAACTGGGGGGAGTGCACACCACAGGAGCACATGACAACCCTGAGATGCATGAAGAAAGTACAGAAGTTCTCTTTTATTGTATTGCTTATTTAAAATTTAGAAATAAACTAAAAACTTAGAAATGAACATTGTTTTCTCAATCTGGCTTCCCCTTAGCGCCTCTCTAGGTCCACTGGCAGGCAACCAGAGCCACATGACTTGTCCTCAGGGCGCGGTGGCAACCACAATGCTGAGACCTGACAATGGCTCCCTCACTTGTCCATTCGCCAGCAGTGAATCACTTCTCACTACAGTTTAGTGTTACAGGTTGTCATTGACATGGCTACTTTTATAAAAACAAGACCTTTCAGTAAGAGGATCTTTACAGTATTTTGTAAATGAAATGGTGGAGGATAGACCTGGCCATGAAAAACTTTTGTACCACATAGAGGTTTTTGAATTGCTCATGTCAAAGTGCTTAAAAGAAATTTTTGGACTTAAAGATGAGTTATGCATTTTTCTTTGACAAAGAAAAGAAAAAAACCTTAATTGTTATAAATTTGCCAACTTTTCCTGTGATAAGTAGTTTAGTAGTATGCTACTAATGAGTAATTTTAAAATCAGTACCTTGAAAGAATGGGTGATATTTTAAAAATAAGAGTGAGAAAGAAGCAGCTTTACAACGACTGTAACTGCTGCTATAAAGAGAACAATTTGAACATGTCTGGGAATATTGCATCAAGATGTGATTTGTGGCCAAAAATGACATCATCTATAAAATGCACACTTAAGAACATAAAGTCTGGGCTTCCCTGGTGGCGCAGTGTTTGAGAGTCCGCCTGCCGATGCAGAGGACGCGGGTTCGTGACCCGGTCCGAGAGGATCCCGCATGCCGCGGGGTGGCTGGGCCCGTGGGCCATGGCCGCTGGGCCTGCGCGTCCAGAGCCTGTGCTCCACAATGGGAGAGGCCACAGCAGTGCGAGGCCCGCGTACCACACACACAAAAAATAATAATAAGTATCAATGTTGCAAAACTTACTTTCTTAAATTTTTGTTAAAATGGCCATCTTCAAAAAATCTACAAATAATAAATGCTGAAGAAGGAGTGGAGAAAAAGGAACCCTCTTATACTGTTGGTGGGAATGTAACTTGATACAGCTACTATGGAGAACAGTATGGAGATTCCTTAAAAGACTAAAAATAGGGTTACCATATGATCCAGTGATTTCACTCCTGGGCATATATCCAGAGAAAACTCTAATTAGAAAAGATACATGCACCCCAATGTTCACTGCAGCACTATTTACAATAGCCAAGACATGGAAGCAATCTAAATGCCCATCGACAGATGAATGGATACAGAAGATGTGTACGTATACAGAGTGGAATATTACTCAACCATAAAAAAGAATGAAATAACGCCACTTGCAGCAACATGAATGGACCTAGAGATGATCATACTAAGTGAAGTAAGTCAGAGAAAGACAAATATCATATGATATTGCTTATATATGGAATCTGAAAAAAATTACAAGTGAACTTATTTATAAAGCAAAAATAGACCCACAGACATAGCAAACAAACTTATGGTTACCAAAGGGGAAGGGATGGGGAGGGATAAATTGGGAGTTTGGGATTAACATACACACACTGCTATATATAGAATAGATAACCAACAAGGACCTACTGTACAGCACAGGGAACTATACTCAATATTTTGTAATAACCTATAAGGGAAAAGAAGCTGAAAAAGAATATATATGTTATCTATATAAGAATATATATATATAACCAAATCACTGTGCTGTACACCTGAAACTAAAAAAACATTGTAAATCAGCTATACATCAATTAAAAAATATTTTTAAAAAGACTAGGGCTTTGAGTCATAAAGTATTAAGCTAAGATTTTAAAAAAGAGAATAAAGTATTTCCAATCACAGTCTTGACGGCAAAGAGCTTTTGAACCCTGTTAATAAATAAAATAACATAAAACAACTATTTACAATTTTTCTTTTATTTCAGCCTTTAAAATATATTTTTGTTTTATAATGTACACATATATTGCTACATTAGTGGTAGCTACATTGGTAGCAAAATATGCATCATGTTTATTTATTTATTATAAATTTATGTATTTTATTTATTTATTTTTGGCTGTGTTTGGTCTTTGTTGCTGTGCGCGGGCTTTCTCTAGTTGCGTCGAGCGGGGGCTTCTCTTCATCCCGGTGCGTGGGCTTCTCATTGCAGTGGCTTCTCTTGTTGCGGAACACAGGCTCTAGGCACGTGGGCTCAGTAGTTGTGGCTCGCGGGCTCTAGAGCAGAGGCTCAGTAGTTGTGGCTCACAGGCTCTAGAGTGCAGGCTCAGTAGTTGTGGTGCACGGGCTTAGTTGTTCTGTGGCATGTGGGATCTTCCCAGACCAGGGCTCGAACCCGTGTCCCCTGCATTGGTAGGCGGATTCTTAACCACTGCACCACCAGGGAAGCCCCTGCATCATGTTTATTGACTGAGGTATATGATGAAAAACACTGGAGACCACAATTAGTGTAGTACACTTGTATGGGCTACCTCCCTGGCATCTACTCCTTTGCTTCCATCAAAATTCAGAAAATCGCCCATTTTCTTTGGCAATGCCCCACCTTGTTTTGTGGCAGCCAAGGGTGCTGCTGAGACTGATCCCACTCCAACTCCAGGAGTGGCCTCTGTTTGGTTTACACCAGTCAGAGGATCCCATTCCCCTTGGGCATTGTGATTGACTTAGGTGTGAGCACAGGACCCAGCCTGGCCCTCACAAAGAGGGGGAAATATTTACCACAGACTTCTGACCAGGAAGCTTCCTGGATCTTCTGGGCACTACTAGAAGAGAGATCCTATCTTTCTTTGGACCATGTAGCCTGAAGATATGAGGCCTGCCCTGGCAATGCTAACAGTGAGTTCTGCAGCCCGGGGTTGATGCCAACATTCAGTGGAGGTCAGAGTAGAAAGAATCACAGAGACTTGGACCCAGAGCCTAATACAACATGAACTTTTGGATCAATCTGTGCCTGGGTTTCCCCCCTCTTTTGTTTTTTTTTCAGTTATAGGAGCCAAGAAATTCCTTTGATTTGGTTGATATTTGCTGTTACTTAAAACATGAACAGTCCCAATTTAAACAATGAGAGAATAGTAAATGTAGCTGAACTATGCAACAGAGGCACCATCAATGTTCTGGAATATCACTAATGGGCTGGCTGCGTTGCTGGTTAAATTAAGACTTGTTTGTAGAATCTGTCCTGAATCCTAGTTAGTTTTGCATTCAGAACAAAGTTGAGCTAATGAGAGGGCCCCGATTCTCAGGGCACCTCAGCTACCCAATTTCAGCAAAAGATCAACTTGCTAACAGTTGGCATCTGACGTTTTCCGCCTCCCTTTTGGTAACTTTACCATGTTCTCAGACAATCAGTTTCTTTTCACTTGTTTCATTCTAAGGAGTAAATAAATTACGGGTCCGGTGGATTCTCCCTCCCAGGGTGTGGATTGCGAGGGACAGAGACTGATAATTCAGAGCAAGGGAAATGATCGGAATTCGCATGCATGCCCAGCTCTCGGCCACAAGATGGCAGGAGGAGATCAGTAAAAACAGGCAAAGACCTGCGTCTTCTGGGCTGCGCAGAAGAAGGCCCTGGGGACGCTTGCTCCACTTAGGAAAACCACAACCGGCCAGTGCCTGGCCAGCTCCCCCTTTGGGGTAAGTTAGTAAGGAGAGAAATCACTTTCTTTTTTTCTGTAAAACAATAAGAGGTGCCAACCCAAACAAGTGGATGCTGTGAAGCTTGATAGTGAATGCAACCACCAGGGACGGATACATGTTTCTGCTTCTTCCTCTTGCCCTCTGCCTCTCTTTCTCCATCTGCAAAGTGGGGGTCCTGGTTGTGGCCTACCTCACTGTGATAAAGCAGGTAAGAGAAGTGCCCTGAGTGTCGCAGGTGAAAGGTGTTTTTCTGGGAAGATTGGCGTCGGGGCACCACGTGTGTCCAACCCTCCCGGAACCTCCGCGAACAGTGAAGTGCCCTGGGATTCAGGTGGCTGTGGTCCCTGGGACGATCCTAAATTCTGACATCATTCTCTACTTAAGGAAGACAGTGACACCAACTGAGTTACAAACACTCACCAGAAAGAGGCGCCTCTTGACAAGTGCCAGAGGTAGTGGAGGAAGACATTTTCTTTGTTGGGGGATTCTGGGGAGGATGGATTTGGAGACAGGTGCTGTGGCTGAGACCTCAGTCTTCTTGTGACCCCACCTGACTGTCTCAGCCTCAACTCCCCACACCTGAAGGCAACGCCTGTCTCATGAACCCTCACGGGCCCAGCTGAGATGACGAGAAACATGAATTCTGGTCTGAACAAACTTTGTACGTAACCGTGTGTGGCAGTTAGAGACTGTCTCTTCCTGGTCCTTCGTGTTCACTTTCTCTCTTTTCTCAGGGTATCTGACTGTCCTCACCAGGGAAACGTGGAGTCTCTGTGCTTAGAGGAGCCTCGTGAGGTTAGAGGTGGGGGGAGGGTGCGGCCTCTGGCCAGCTGCTCCGCCAGCTTGGGCTACTCCTTCCGGTGAGTAACTTCATCCTATCTCATACACATTGCTGTGTTTCTTGGCACCGTAGGCTGGGAGAGAAGCAACATAACTGCGGTCGCTGTGTATTTTCATTTTAATCAGGAGATTCTTCTTGAAACTTTACCGAAGTTCTTTCTGTTCCCATCCTGACCCTCTGAATGCCTTACACATGGCGGCTGGGAGGTGAAAATTAAAACGAACGGAAGACTCCAGAGTTACTAGGATGAAGGCCCTAGAGGAGTAGGCAGGGTGCTCGGGCCTTGATGAGTAGGGCGTCTCAAGGCGTCTGGCCTTCTCCAAGTGCAGTCACGGAGCAGACTCTGACTGCCTCTGGGGGACCCGGAAAGCCTGGCCTAAGAATGAACCTTTCTTCAGTTGGCATGTTTTCTGGATTGGCCATCGGGAGAAAGTCTGGTGGTTCAGATGAAAGGAACTTGAGAAATAGAATTAAAGTGGATATGTGTCATTGGTACAAAACAATTATGGAACAAGGAGGCATTGGTGGGATCATGCACTGGGAGCTTGGAGAAGCCTGTAATCTAGTGCTCGGAGAGCTGCCGTTCCCTGAGCACAGCCTGACGGGCCCTGCGGTGTGACTGAGTGAGCTCAGGGGTGCCCTGCCACTGGCCATTGTGCAGGGATCCAGGGTACCTGGCAGCCAGTGTCAGCAAGAGCAGGGAGCCCACAGCAAGGAGGTTAATGGCAATCCACAGTGACCCCTGCAGAGAGACTGATGTCAAACAGCATTGCATGCATGGCAACAAGGATGGCAACAGCAAGGGTGTCAGGAGCATTGGGATGACACTTGGCTCAGGACACATAATGGACCTGGGTTCACGCAGGGTTCACGCGGGCAAAACAATGACACAAATACTGACTGGGGCCCCAAGGACTGATTTGGCACGCCCAAGTTTTACCTCCCAAGATTGTTCTGAAAAACAACCCTTTCAGGAGAAAAATGCTGCAAGCTTGGGTCTCATCCCTGAGGTGATTGATTCACTTTTCAGCTGCTATTTAATTTTTTAAAGATATGCAAGATTAGAGCCTTGCTGAGCGTCAGAGGAGTGACCTGATAGAGCCAATCTACAAGGACTGGAAAGTGAATTACAACAGGAGAAAATCAGACGTCTATGCAGTGGATGCTTGATGCACCTGTAGAAGCCTAAGATGTGTGGCTGACAGGGTCTTGGTGCTCCGGCCGGGTGTCAGGCCTGAGCCTATGAGGTGGGAGAGCCGAGTTCAGGACATTGGTCCAACAGAGACCTCCCAGCCACTCGTAATATCAATCGGCAAGAGCTCTCCCAAAGATCTCTGTCTCAACGCTAAGACCCAGCTCCACACAACAACCAGAAAGCTCCAGTTCTGGACACCCCATGCCAAACGACTAGCAAGACACGAACAAAATGCCACCCATTAGCAGAAAGGCTGCCTAAAATCATATTAAGTTCACAGACACCCCAAAACACAGCACTGGACACAGTCCTGCCCAACAGAAAGACAAGGTCCAGCCTCATCCACCAGAACACAGGCACCAGTCCCTTCCACCAGAGAGCCTACACAACCCACCGAACCAAGCTTACCCACTGGGGGCAGACACCAAGAACAACAGGAACTATGAAACTGCAGCCTGTGAAAAGGAGACCCAAATGTAGTAAGTTAAGCAACATGAGAAGACAGAGAAATACACAGCAGATTTAGGAGCAAAGTAAAAACCCACCAGACCAAACAAATGAAGAAGAAATAGACAGTCTACCTGACGAAGAATTCAGAGTAATGATAGTCAAGATGATACAAAATCATGGAAATAGAATGGAGAAAATACAAGAAACGTTTAACAAGGACCTAGAAGAACTAAAGAGCAAACAAACAATGATAAACAACAAAATAAATGAAATTAAAAATTCTCTAGAAGGAATCAATGGCAGAAAAACTGAGGCAGAAGAACGGATAAGTGACCTGGAAGATAAAATAGTGCAAATAACTACTGCAGAGCAGAATAAAGAAAAAAGAATGAAAAGAATCGAGGACAGTCTCAGAGACCTCTGGGACAACATTAAACACACCAACATTCGAATTATAGGGGTCCCAGAAGAAGAAGAGAAAAAAGGGACTGAAAAAATATTTGAAGAGATTATAGTTGAAAACTTCCCTAATATGGGAAAGGAAATAGTCAAGTCCAGGAAGTGCAGAGAGTCCCAGGCAGGATAAATCCAAGGAGAAACATGCCAAGACACAGATTAATCAAACTATCAAAAATTAAATACAAAGAAAAAATATTAAAAACAGCAAGGGAAAAACAACAAATAACAAACAAGGGAATCCCCATAAGGTTAACAGCTGATTTCTCAGCAGAAACTCTGCAAGCTAGAAAGGTGTGGCAGGACACATTTAAAGTGATGAAAGGGAAAAACCTACAACCAAGATTACTCTACCCAGCAAGGATCTCATTTAGATTCGACAGAGAAATTAAAACCTTTACAGGCAAGCAAAAGCTAAGAGAATTCAGTACCACCAAACCAGCTTTACAACAAATGCTAAAGGAACTTCTCTAGGCAGGAAACACAAGAGAAGGAAAAGACCTACAAAAACAAATCCAAAACAACTAAGAAAATGATAAAGGAACATACATATCCATAATTACCTTAAATGTAAATGGATTAAATGCTCCAAAAGACACAGACTGACTGAATGCATACAAAACAAGATCCATATATATGCTGTGTACAAGAGACCCACTTCTGACCTAGGGACACATACAGACTGAAAGTGAGGGGATGGAAATGGAAATCAAAAGAAACCTGGAGTAGCAATTCTCATATCAGACAAAATAGGCTTTAAAATAAAGAATATTACAAGAGACAAAGAAGCACACAACATTACGATCAAGGGATCAATCCAAGAAGAAGATACAACAATTGTAAATATTTATGCATGCAAAATAGGACCACCTCAATACATAAGGCAAATGCTAACAGCCATAAAAGGGGAAGTCGACAGTAACACAGTAATAGTAGGGAACTTTAACACCCCACTTTCACCAATGGACAAATCATCCAAAATGAAAATAAATCAGGAAACACAACCTTTAAATGACACATTAAACAAGATGGACTTAATTGACATTTATAGGATATTCCATACAAAAACAACAGAATACACTTTCTTCTCAAGTGCTCATGGAACATTCTCCAGGATAGATCATATCTTGGGTCACAAATCAAGCCTTGGTAAATTTAAGAAAATTGAAATCATATCAAGTATCTTCTCCGACCACAATGTTATGAGATTAGATCTCAATTACAGGAAAAAAACCGTAAAAAATACACACACATGGAGGCTAAACAATATGCTACAAATAACCAAGAGATCACTGAAGAAATCAAATAGGAAATCAAAAAATACCTAGAAACAAATGACAATGAAAACACGAGGACCCAAAACCTATGGGATGCAGTGAAACAGTTCTAAGCAGGAAGTTTATAGCAATACAATCCTACCTCAAGAAACAAGAAACATCTCAAATAAACAACCGAAACTTACACCAAAGCAATTAGAGAAAGAACAAGAAAACCCCAAAGTTAGCAGATGGAAAGAAACCATAAAGATCAGATCAGAAATAAATGAAAAAGAAACGATGGAAACAATAGCAAAGATCAATAAAACTAAAAGCTGGTTCTTTGAGAAGATAAACAAAAGTGATAAACCATTAGCCAGACTCAACAAGAAAAAAAGGGAAAAGAGTCAAATCAACAGAATTAGAAATGAAAAAGGAGAAATAACAACTGACACTGCAGAAATGCAAAGGATCATGAGAGATTACTACAAGCAAGTATATGCCAATAAAATGGACAACCTGGAAGAAATGGACAAATTCTTAGAAAAGCACAACCTTCTGAGATTGAACCAGGAAGAAATAGAAAATATAGACAGACCAATCAAAAGCACTGAAATTGAACCTGTGATTAAAAATCTTCCAACAAACAAAAGCCCAGGACCAGATGGCTTCACAGGCGAATTCTATCAAACATTTAGAGAAGAGCTAACAGCTATCCTTCTCAAACTCTTCCAAAATATAGCAGAGGGAGGAACACTCCCAAACTCATTCTATGAGGCCACCATCACCCTGATACCAAAACCAGACAAAGACGTCACAAAAAAGGAAAACTACAGGCCAATATCACTGATGAACATAGATGCAAAAATCCTCAACAAAATACTAGCAAACAGAATCCAACAGCACATTAAAAGGATCATACACCATGATCAAGTGGGGTTTATCCCAGGAATGCAAGGATTCTTCAATGTGTGCAAATCAATGTGATAAACCATTCTTAACAAATTGAAGGAGAAAAACCATACGATCATCTCAATAGATGCAGAAAAAGCTTTGAGAAAATTCAACACCCATTTATGATAAAAACCCTCCAGAAAGTAGGCATAGTGAGAACTTACCTCAACATAATAAAGGCCATATATGTCAAACCCACAGCCGACATCGTTCTCAATGGTGAAAAACTGAAATCATTTCCACTAAGTTCAGGAACAAGACAAGGTTGCCCACTCTCACCACTATTATTCAACATAGTTTTGGAAGTTTTAGCCACAGCAATCAGAGAATGAAAAGAAATAAAAGGAATCCAAATTGGAAAAGAAAAAGTAAAACTGTCACTGTTTGCAGATGACATGATACTATACATAGACAATCCTAAAGATGCTACCAGAAAACTGCTAGAGCTAATCAATGAATTTGGTAATGCTGCACAGAATTTGGTAATGCTGCACAGAAAATTAATGCACAGAAATCTCTTGCATTCCTATACACTAATGATGAAAAATCTGAAAGAGAAATTAAGGAAAAACTCCCATTTACCACTTCAACAAAAAGAATAAAATACCTAGGAATAAACCTACCCCAGGAGACAAAAGACCTGTATGCAGAAAACTTTAAGACACTGATGAAAGAAATTAAAGATGATACAAATAGATGGAGAGATATACCATGTTCTTGGATTGGAAGAATCAACATTATGAAAATGACTATACTACCCAAAGCAATCTACAGATTCAGTGTAATTCCTATGAACTACCAATGACATTTTTCACAGAACTAGAAGAAAAAATTTCACAATTTGTATGGAAACACAAAAGACCCCGAATAGCGAAAGCAATCTTGAAAAAGAAAAAGAGAGCTGGAGGAATCAGGCTCCCTGACTTCAGACTATACTACAAAGCTACAGTAATCAAGACAGTATGGTACTGGCACAAAAACAGAAATATACATCAATGGAACAGGATAGAAAGCCCAGAAATAAACCCACACACATCTGGTCACCTTATCTTTGACAAAGGAGGCAAGAATATACAATGGAGAAAAGACAGCTTCTTCAATAAGTGGTGCTGGGAAAACTGGACAGCTACATGTAAAAGAATGAAATTAGAACACTTCCTAACACCATACAAAAATAAACTCAAAATGGATTAAAGACCTAAATGTAAGGCCAGACACTATAAAACTCTTAGAGTAAAACATTGGAAGAACGCTCTATAACATAAATCACAGCAAGATCCTTTTGGACCCACCTCCTAGGGAAATGGAAATAAAAACAAACAAATAGGACCTAATGAAACTTAAAAGCTTTTGCACAGCAAAGGAAACCATAAACAAGACGTAAAGAGAACCCTCAGAATGGGAGAAAATATTTGCAAACAAAGCAACTGACACAAGGATTAATCTCCAAAATATACAAGCAGCTCATGCATCTCAGTATCAAACAACCGAACAACCCAATCCAAAAATGGGCAGAAGACCTAAATAGACATTTCTCCAAAGTAGCTATACAGATTGCCAACAAAGACATGAAAGGATGCTCACCATCACTAATCATTAGAGAAATGCAAATCAAAACTACAATGAGGTATCACCTCACACCAGTTAGAATGGGCATCATCAGAAAATCTATAGACAAAAAATGCTGGAGAGGGTGTGGAGAAAAGGGAACTCTTGCACTATTGGTGGGAATGTACATTGATACAGCCACTATGGAGAACAGTATGGAGGTTCCTTAAAAAACTAAAAACAGAACTACCATATGACCCAGCAATCCCACTACTGGGCATATACCCTGAGAAAATCATAATTCAAAAAGAGTCATGTACCACAATGTTCATTGCAGCTCTATTTACAATAGCCAGGACATGGAAGCAACCTAAGTGTCCATCAATAGATGAATGGATAAAGAAGATGTGGCACATATATACAATGGAATATTACTCAGCCATAAAAAGGAACAAAATAGAGTTATTTGAAGTGAGGTGGATGGACCTAGAGTCTGTCATACAGAGTGAAGTAAGTCAGAAAGAGAAAAACAAATACTGGATGCTAACACATATATATGGAATCTAAAACAAAAAAGGTTCTGAAGAACCTAGGGACAGGACAGGAATAAAGACGCAGACGTAGAGAATGGACTTGAGGACACGGGGAGGGGGAATGGTAAGCTGGGATGAAGTGAGAGAGCGGCATGGACATATATACACTACCAAACGTAAAATAGATAGCTAGTGGGACGCAGCCACATAGCACAGGGAGATCAGCTCAGTGCTTTGTGACCACCTAGAAGGGTGGGATAGGGAGAGTGGGACAGAGAAGCAAGAGGGAGGAAATATGGGGATATATGTATATGTATAGCTGATTCACTTTGTGATACAGCAGAAGCTAACACACAATTGTAAAGCAATTATACTCCAATAAAGATGTTTAAAAAAAAAAAAAGAACCAGACCATGCTGTCACCCTAATCTTGGACTTCTAACCTCTAGAACTGTGAAAAATGTCTGTTTAAAAAAAAAAAAAAGATATGCAAGATTAGAATGTGGGTAGTGGTTGTGGTTATAAAACCCGGAATAGATGTCAAGGGTTTTATTAGTTGCTGATCTCTTTTTAAAAAGGGGTATTTCCCCTCCAAGGTGAATCTTTCCTATGACAACAGTTGCAGGTCAACCAAGGCAGAAGTGCAAAGACATCAAGCCCATCACCCAATTACGCAGAACCCCCTTGTCCATGAGAGAGTGTTGGCATCTTTCCTTAGCGTCATCACAAAAGAATAGGAAGCCAGGGATCTGGGAATGGGGATACTCAGCAGTCAGACAGGTAAAAACATCCATCGATATCTTTTGCCCAACCTTTCTGTATATGAGGGCCCCCTTTTAATGTCAAAAGGAGCCCAGGCCTCTCCCATGATTGTCGCTCTACTTTATTATCGATGAATTGAGAAAAATTCATAATCCGTGTTTACAATGGTACCTAAATCCCGTTCAAAAATAGTAACGCGTGGATGTGTGAGATACTCTTTTTCAATCTCAGACAATGTTTGGAGGATATTGGCAGAGCCGTTGTAACAGCTCCTGTAAACCCAGGAGGGTAAAAAGGCTGAGATGTATCCCTACCCTTAAGAAATCTATCATCTAGTTTTTAAAAATGGGCCCACAGAAGCTTTGACCTCAGAGCCTTGGCGTTAGCACAGCACTGGGAGGCTGAGAGCTTTGGGACAAACAGGCAAGGACGTGGCACTTGACGTCGGACCCTCCACCCCCAAGGTTCTGTTGCTGAATAACTGGGGACTATGAGGGTGGGGAGGGGAGAAGGGGAAGAGGGATGGTACCATAATCAAATCTGGGGCCTGACACACAGCATCTGCTGTGATGTGCTCCAGGGGAGCCAAAAGGGGCAAGAGTACGATGGTCATGTCTGTATCCCACCGGTTCCCCTACTCCAGAACCTTAACTCCTCATTGACATTGCCTGGTATAGAGCTGAGACTGTTCTCTCTGCCTTCCCCACTGAAACAGGGTCTTCCCTAAGAACCTCTCCAAGGGATGGCTGGCTTGAGAAAGGCAAACCTTGTAGAGAGAAACTTAGGCTGAAGGCAGTCTGGCTCTATTACAGGCTCATTCCATTGCTTTAAAAAAGAATTCACCCTTCCACCTAGAGACTAGTCCTCCTCCCCTGGGTACCTTAGAGCTATGTGGTAAAGAAAAAATAAATCAGCAGCCTGATTAATGCTCCAAAACCAGCCAGTGGTTAGACTTTGGGGAGTGGGGTTGGGGGGTTGGTGTTGGCAAGTCTATCCCTCCCCCCACCTTCCCCCATTCCCCCCCCCCCCCACTCCAGGTCCAGAAGTCCATAGGTTTCTTTTTCCAAGGGCCAGGGGTTGTCACATGAGTGTAGGAGGGCACCCTGGCTAAGCACGGGAAAACACGGTTGAGCAAACAAGAATTTTGTATTTTACACTTGAGTTAGGGACATGGTGGCAACTTTGGAAGCAAGTGTAATTGGGACATATTCATAGTAAATCACGGGTCACCAGGAAGTTGGCAGGGCCCAGAGCTGGACCCAGGTAAAGAAAATTAGACCTTCCTAAAGAGCATCTCTAAAACATACTAACACAAATGAACAGAAAGCAGGCTGTTTTACAGTAATGCCAATTCAGCAGAAATAAGGATCCTCCAGGGCAGATTTTCTATGGTTAGGAGCCAAATGAGTCTGGTAACTTTACTATAATATTTTTCTCTCCTCCTTTGCACTCAGGAGCACGTGGCATCCTTTATCACGGCCATGATTACATTAGGTACCTGCAAAAGGCTTCAATAAAAGTAATGTAATTTTGTATAGCTCTGATGATTTGCTGATACAGTGAAAGGTCAGAGCCTGCTACCAATGGCAGCTGCATGAGCAGGGAGAGTCGTTTAAATAGCGACTATCTGTGCTCAGTGATATCACAAGTATAGGAAGATTCGAAAGATCTGTCCTCCCTTCCTTCCTCCTGTCCTTCCTTCCTTCTTTCCTTCTCCATTTGTTGAGTGCCTCCTATGTGCTGAAGAGACAAAGACAAGCTAGACACAATCCCTGGCCTCACAATCAATTGGGGAAACAGCAAAGATGGCCCTTGATTTAAAAAGAACTGAATCTAAAGATTAGAAATAGGTAAACCATGAAGAAATGACAAATACCCACGAACATGAAACAAGGGAAAACAAAACAGCTCTGTGGCACTTTACCTGTGTATCAATGATATGGGCCAGAAGTTTTGTTTGTAAACGGGTGGAAACAGAAGGTGTTAGATAACTGCTTGTTGAAATTAACACAGTCACAGATGCTAGCGCTGGAAAGTGCCTCTGAGATTCTCTCGTCAGCTCTTTTGTTTTTATAGAAGAGGAAATTGAGACTGGGGAAGGTCAAAAGGCCTGAGTGACTCGAGGATGGAGCAGAGAACGGGAGCCACATCTCCTGGTCCCTGTGTTTTTTCTCCCATGTTGATCTCTGACCTGGGCATTCAACTTATAATTTATTTTATTCTATTTTAACCATTTTTTGAGGTATGACCAAAAAAAGCTGTACATATTTAACATACAACTTGATGAGTTTGAAGATAAGTATACACCCATGAGGTCATCACCTCCAAAAGTTTATTTCCACCCTATTTCTTTCTTTCTTTTGGTTTGTTGTTGTTTAAATTAGATTTTTTCTTTCATAGTAGAGCACTTAACAGAAGATCTACCCTCTTAGCAAAATTTTAAGTGTATAATACAGTATTGTTAATTATAGGCTACATGTTGTACAGACCTCCAGAGTTTATTTATCTTGTATCAATGAAACTTTGTACCTTTTGACTGACACCGCCCCAGACATGATTTTATTTATTTATTTATTTATTTGGCTGTGTTGGGTCTTCGTTGCTGTGTGCGGGCTTTCTCTAGTTGTGGCAAGCAGGCACTACTCTTCGTTGCAGTGCGTGGGCCGCTTTTCTCATTGCAGTGGCTTCTCTTGTTGTGGAGCACAGGCTCTAGGCACATGGGCTTCAGTAGTTGTGGCACGTGGGCTCAGTAGTTGTGGCTCGTAGACTCTAGAGCGCAGGCTCAGTAGTTGTGGTGCACGGGCTTAGTTGCTCCGCAGCATGTGGGATCTTCCCAGACCAGGGCTCGAACCTGTGTCCCCTGCATTGACAGGCAGATTCTTAACCACTGTGCCACCAGGGAAGTCCCCATGATTTTTTAAAAAACGGGATCAGTCTTTGCCCTCAAGTAGCTCAGTCTGGAAGGGAAAAATCCCATTGCAAAAGGACTAAGGCTGAAGCTGAAAGAGAACAGTAGGTTTCTGGGCATTAAACGAAACAGAATAAGCTAGTTAAAGAGCATTTAAGAAGAATCCTTTATAACAAAAGAAATGTGTTTCTGCTGGGTTAGTGCAGCAGACACCTCCTGTAATGTCTCCTTTGGGTGGTGAGATCTGTCATCTGGATTTGGGCATGTGTGAGGTCAGAGCCAGGGCCCAGGCCCCAGCAAAGGCCTTAGGTGGGCCATAGGAGGCACTCCAACCCAGTCAGCCGTCTTCCAGATGATGACGAGGGGAGACTGTGTGATAATGTGGAGAGACCGTGCTCTTTACAGTGAACCAGACCCGGGTTCAAGTCCCAGCTCTGTCAGGGCCTCAGCTGGGAAACTCCTGGCTGTGGCTTCAGTTTCCTTAGTTCTGAAATGGGGAGAACATCATCTCTTTTATAGGGCTATTGTGATTAATGATGATTAAATATGTACAGAAACTCCTAATCCAGGCACTGCTTCTTAGCAGTTGCCCAATTAATCTTAATTACATCTAAATTGTTTAAATCCATCATCACTAAAAGAAGAAAATTAAAGATTTAAACAGTCCAACAATTCCAAGTGCTAGTGAGAGAGTGGATGAGGCGCACATTCATACTGTGTTGGTGAGTGTAAACTGTACAACCACTTTGGAGAACTGTCTGGCATTCAGTGAATTGGAAGATGCACGTGGCTTTGACCTGGAAGTGCCTTTATTAAGTATACACTAAACTCATGCACACATGCCTAGGAATGTTCAGAAAAACAATGGTCGCAATTGCCCTAAACTGAAAGCAACCCAATTAGCCATCAATATTACAAGAGATAAATTTAGATATCTCTATACAGGTTATGGATAGATAGATAACTCTTCATACAACAGAGTACCATGTGGCCATGAAAATAAGTGACATACAGCAGCACACAGCAACATGGGTGAACCTTACAAACATAATATCAAGAGGGAGAAGCAAGACACAAAAGAACATATGTGGTGTGATTCCATTCATAGGAAGATCAAAACCAGGCAAAACTAAATGATAGTGTTTAGGGATCAAACATAGGTGGAAAGCTATGAAGAACAGCAAAGAAATGATTACCACAAAAGTTAGGAGTGATTTCTTTGAGGGGGAGAGAGGAGGGTTTCAATGGGGAAGGGCACCCCAGGAATTTGTAAGGTGCTAGTAATATTCTATTTTTTGACCCAGGTGTTACTTATATGGGTGTTCTCACTCTCTCTCTCTCTCTTTTTTAATATGGGTGTTCTCTTGGTAACCACTCATTAAACTGTGCACTGTTACATAAACTGTCAACTGTTCTGTGATTTTCTGAAAGCAGGTTAGATTTCTCGATAAAAAGTGGGAAAAAAAGTATATGCTGAGGGAGATGGGAGATCCACTCTCAGAGATATAGGACAAGTAAAAAATATAAGTATTTTTAAAAACATTTTAAGTGCCTGTGATTCATATTGGATAAGTTGAGACATTCAAGGTTAATAAATTTTTATATCTGACAGAATGAAGTAGCATTAGTAGACAACATTAAAGACTTCCAGAAGGAATTTTTCAAGCCATCTAACATTCTCTCTCATCTTCTGAGTATTTCTTTCTTTTTTTTTTTTTTTTGCGGTGCGCGGGCCTCTCACTGTTGTGGCCTCTCCCGTTGCGGAGCACAGGCTCCGGACGCGCAGGCTCAGCGTCCATGAGTCCTGGGCCATGGCTCATGGGCCCAGCCGCTCTGCGGCATGTGGGATCCTCCCGGACCGGGGCACGAACCCGTGTCCCCTGCATCGGCAAGCGGACTCTCAACCACTGTGCCACCAGGGAAGCCCTGAGTATTTCTTGAATTCAGAAGTTAAGAAACAACGACAGATGAATTTCGACCTGGCCTAATTTCAGTATTAATGTACAGCAACTGTGAAAACGTGGAGGGGAATAACTTAAAACCTATAAAGACAAACAAGTCTTATACTCCTGAGAAAGGAATGCAACTCTAATTGTTCACTTGGGGGTCAATTAGCTTGAGAAGAACAATTTGTTGATAACATGGCATTTTTAGAGGGGAAATGGGTCAAAATGGCCACCTCTTTTAGTCTGGGCCTCATGGAATTCTTTTTCCTATGGTTTCCCCAGATCAGGCCTGATTCTCTACTCAGCAGATAAAGAAACTTAATTTTGCCACTTAACCCAGCGAGTCATCAGGTCTGGGGGCCTGCTGACAATGGTTTCTGAGGCCACTGACCTTCCCTTAGCTTTTGGGTCCTCCTCTCCACTGCCTGTCCACTGGAGAAAGGTTGCCTGTGCAGCCCACAGTCTCTCCCATCTTAAGGCTCCATGTCACTCACAACCCTTCCAGTCAGTCGTCATGACAGCCCATTCACTCTTCAACAACATTGTTAAAAAAAATTTTGTTGGAGTGTAGTTGATTTACAATGTTGTGTTAGTTTCAAGTGTATAGCAAAAACATCAAGTTATACATATACATATACCCACTCTTTTTTAGATTCTTTTCCCATATAGGTCATTACAGGGTATTGAGTAGAGTTCCCTGTGCTATATAGTAGCTCCTTACTAATTATCTATTTTATACATAGTAGTGTGTATATATCAATCCCAATCTCCCAATTTATCCCTCCCCCCCATTACCCCCTGGTAACCATAAGTTTGTTTTCTACATCTGTGACTCTATTTCTGTTTTGTAGATAAGTTCATTTGTACCTTTTTCTTAGATTCCACATATAAACCGTATCATATGATGTCTTTCTCTGTCTGACTTACTTCACTCAGTATGACAGTCTTTAGGTCCATCCATGTCAACAGCATATTTTTATGGCACAAAAAGTGGGGAAAAAAAGGCCCAGCTCAAACCTCATCCTTTTATTGTTTGGCAAGATCTCCACAAACTCCAAAGGGAGTTTCATAGAGAATAGGAAAGCCTGACCAAAAGTACCTGGGTTTGGTCAGTTCCCCAAACAGGCCAGGTACCCCAGGGATTATGATGTTTGTTTTTTTTTAATTGAAATATAGTTGACATAGAATATTATGTTAGTTTCAGGTATACTACATGGTGGTTTGACATTTGCATATATTATGAAATGGGGGATTGTGTTCTTTTATGGAATTATTCACTTGGCTTAGTTATTTGTTTCCCAAATACAGATTTTATGAAAGTCATTTTAAGTGTAAAAAAACAAAGCCTTCAAATTATACATTTGAGAAATGAGGTAACAAAAGGACTCAAAATGCTGTGCAAATGTGTGAGGTTCAGATTTAATGCTGGAGGCCGAGACGCTTCCTCCTCACATATGTCTCACTTAGCGATTTTGTCACCCATTTTGGCGGCATCAGGTATCCTTCCAGAAATGAGCATAAGTAGCCCTTAAGAGGCCACAGAAATGTGTTAAAGGAACGTGAACTACTCCAGGAGCGGGAAAAGAGTGAAGGTGAGCCTTTCCCAACATGAGGAGAAGAGCCACCTTCTGAGAAGAGAGGATTTAACCAGGGACCAGAATTTCTCCTCTGGCGAGAACCCGGGTGCTCTTAGGTCACACGCCTTGAACTCCATCCCCTGGAGTGGGCCAAGCGGGCTCACAAAGCACGTCCCATGAACATCCTTCTCTGATAGGCCACCAAGAAGAACCGGACTCAGAGAAAAGTTCTTTCAGTGAAGGAGAACTTTCTCCTAAGATGTTTGAACCATTGTTAATGAATAGCATTCAAGTTCAAATACACCATCCTCACAGCGACTGCGGTAGTAGCTTTATGTGGTACTTTCTGTGTTACAGCCAGGGTTCACTGTAACATAAGCACAGGCCTCATACCTTGGTAGCTTGAGAATTTCAAATCATACTTGCAAACTTTGTCAAACTGTAAAATTTTTTCTCTGTCATCTTCCTGTTTCACAGGTTTGCTCCATTTCCAGGTGTGGATTTGGGAGAGGCAAAAATCAGATCTGATGTCCCCTGAGCCCTAAATCATACCCTGTGTGGGCTTTAGTATCAGACTATTCCAGAAAACTTCAAACGTTAGTGGACATGCCACATTGCACCAGGGAAATGCCATACATTCTGAAGAGTAATGAATGGTTCCATATGGCCTTGATTTCTTTAAGTACCACATCAATGTTTTATAGTAATTTGTATTTAAAATTCCCATCACTAGGCATTTAAAATAGATTTTCTGGGGCTTCCCTGGTGGCGCATTGGTGGAGAGTCCATCTGCCGATGCAGGGGACATGGGTTCGTGCCCCAGTCTGGGAAGATCCCACATGCCGCGGAGCGGCTAGGCCCCTGAGCCATGGCCGCTGAGCCTGCGTGTCCGGAGCCTGTGCTCCGCAACGGGAGAGGCTGCAACAGTGAGAGGCCCGTGTACTGCAAAATAAATAAATAAAATTTAAAAAAAATTAAAAACAAATAATAAATAAATAGATTTTCTACCAAGTGGACATGGACACATGCTCACTTCACAAGTTTTCCCAAGATGAGAAGTGGAGTAGATGGACCACTTACCAAGCCCAATGCCATCTGCTGCAGGCCAGTCACTGGCAGCATTGCACTAAGTCTGCTTTCATGTCTTCCTTTCCCTTAGAAGTGATTTGTTGGATCTTACAACAGAATATTGAAAAAGTAATCACAAACTGAGTTCTTACTGCTGACTCTCAAAAGCAGAGTTGAGTACTACTTTCCTTTGTTCAGTAAGCAATAACCTATGAAGTGTTCAGCCTGGACCCTGTGTCTTCAAGGGGCTTGTGCCTCAAAATCTAGTTGGGGAGAAAAAATTAAAAATAAGAAAGAAGTACTTTGATTTCAAATCCACTCAGCTTTTTAAACTTTTAACCTAAATTGCAATACTCAGGTTTTTTTTTTTTAGTAGACTCTTTTTCCTTGTTTATATTTTCAAACTTCTCTTTTATTTCTTGAAATACATTAAGCACACTTATTTTCTGCATCTGCTTATTCCCAATACCCCAAATCTCCGTGTGTCTGACGCTACTTTTTGTCTCTGTCTGCTCTTACTCATGGGGGCTTTTGCTTTTGTGTGAGTTTTGTGTTTTCTGATTGTGAGCTCTTGTTCCTGCAACTTTATCTGCATGCTTAGCAGTGTACGTTCAAGATATTCCTTCAGAGAGGTGTTGTGTTTGCTTCTGCCGGTTGTTGGGAGCACCCAAAACTTGAACTCATTAAGATTTTTAAATTCTGTGGTATCATGAATTTGGGTCACAATCTTACATGTAGACCACACCATAGTTATGAGCTCTCAAGGAAGATTTAGACATCTTTTCTAAATTCACCCAGCACCAGGATCAAGACAACCAAACTGTAGGGAGTCCTCTTCTGCATAGCAGGTCAGTTTCACATTCATCTTCACTTTGGCTCTCTGGAGTCCCAGTTTTATGGCCAGTTTCTTTTTTTAATACATAAATTTTTAGTTTGTATGAAATTATTATTTTTTCCCAGCTTTACTGAGATATAATTGACATACAAGATTGTGTAAGTTTAAGGTATATATGGTTTGATATACATATATATAGTGAAATGATTGCCACAATACGGTTAATTAACATATACGTTACCTCACATAGTTACTTGTTTTTTGTATGTGGTGAGAATATTTAAGATCTACTCTCTTAGCAACTTTCACGTATACAACAGTATTGTTAACTATAGTCACCAAAACTTATTCATTTTATAATTAAAGTTTATACCCTTTGACCAACGTCTTCCCATTTCCCCCATTCTCCAGCCTATGGCAACCACCAATCTACTTTCAGTTTCTGTGAGTTTGGCTTTCTTAGTTTACACTTGTAAGTGAGATCATACAGCCTTTTTCTGTCTGACTTATTTCACTTAGCATAATACCCTCAAGGTACATCCATGTTTTCACAAATGGCAGGATTTCCTTTTTTATGGCTGAGGAATATTCCATTACATATATACACCACATCTTCTTTCCCCATGACAGATACTTAGGTTGTTTCCATGTCTTGGCTATTATGAATGGATGTGGGGGTACAGATATCTTTTTGAGATGATTTCATTTCTCTTGGATATATACCCAGAAGTGAGATTGCTGGATCATACGGTAATTCTGTTTTTAATTTTTTGAGGAACTTCCATACTCTTTTTCCATAGTGGTTGTATCAGTTTACATTGGGACAGATTCTTATTTTGCTCATGATCTTGTGCAGGCGTGAGGCTTTATCTTCTGTCTCTCAGCCCCTGCACCTTGGCAATGTGAAAACTCATGATATTATTGTTTGACAGATTTTCTATGAGCTTGTTCACTTCCCAGGGGTCCCACTTTAACTTTGTTTTTGGTTTCCGTGGTTTTCTTGCCAGCTCAATGATTCATTTAAAAAAATATTTTAAAATCTTATCCAGCTTTAGTTTTCATCAAGAGGTTTGTTCTGGGTATCTACCCACCATGTTAAATTGAAGTACTATAAAAACAAGGTTAGCAATGTATAATCAATTGCTAAGCAGAGCTGAGGTACAGTTTCTCAAGTGTTTCTGTTGCCTTCACTTTTTATTCAGAACCCATCTCTGTCCTCAGAATACTAGACAGTGGCTGAGAAGAGTAGAGATAATGGTGTGCTGGCAAACTAGCTCTCAGAAAGAAAAACAGAAGACTTGGTTTTTAGCATTTGCCATTTCTGGGGGCTGAATATTTCCACAGCAGTCTACTTCAAGCTACCAGTTTGAGTCACTAAACAGAGAGTTGGGAAGAGATGTACACAGTTGTTTCTCACACACTGGAATGAACCACCTCTAGCAGAGGTAGAAGATGCAAGACAGGGGGGCTGAATCAAGTGCCTAGAGATCAGTCACTCTCATAAGTGAGGGAGGAGGGCCTGATAAGGAAAAGGGGAACTGGAGAGCACGTACCAGCTCATTGTTGCCCTGTGAGTATGGTGTCAGTGTTACCAGATCTGATTTTTCAAGGAGAGTTAGAAATCTAGCATTTAGGTGACATCTCCTTTCTAAATGTTGGCAATTGACTCAGAAACTTTAAAAACATATGAGAGAGCCCAAAAACAACCTGAGGGGGGCAGGTTTGGCCAGATAACCACCAGCTATTGTCTGGTTGGGTTAGTGCTTGGGGTTATGCTTGCTTATCTAGTTCTGTCCTCTCTAGGCCAAATGGCCCACAAAAAGAACTGCTGTTGGAGAGGCAGTGCAGGGTTGGGGGAAGTGCACATGCCATGGATTCAGACAGACCTCAGTTCAAGTCCTGGGCCTGCCGCTTACTGTGTGATCTCAGGGAAAATCCCGTAAAATGAGGGGGATGGTCCCTGCTTGAGTAGGTTGTTCTAAAGATAAACGGAGATGTTACATGTAGGAAACCTACCCAGTTAGTCATAGCTGAGGGCAAACACTGGAGTGTGCAGAAGACCTCTAGCTCACTCTTCTCAACCTTCCCTGCCTTGGAATCACACGGCAAACATTTAAAAAAATATCAGTGCTAGAACCCACTCTTAAAGATTCTAATTTGGTTGGTCCAAGAAGGAACCTGGGCATCATTATTTTAAAAAGTGCCCCCTCCTCCTCAGAGTCTAATCCTAAATGCTTTAGATTCATAATTTCATTTCACCCAACCCTTCCAACTATCCTAGATGGTATTCTTCTCATTTTATGAATGAAGAACTGAGGCTCAATGGTTAAATAACAGCCCAAGGTCATATAGCTTGTAGGTGAGGGGATCAGACTTAACCTCAGAGCTTCAATTCTTAAACCCCATTCCATTTAGCACTACTCTACCTATTACATATAGTCTTTGTGAGGATTAAATTAAACACTGCCAATAAAACGCTTAGTTCAGGACCTGGAGCATATTAAGTGACAAAGGTTAGCTGTCATCATTACCTCCTAACACCGAAACAGAGAATACTTCCCACGTTCTCTGGTCTATGCAATTCCATCTCAGGTAAATCTTCACCCGTTTTTGGATCCTCCACCTTTTTTTCTCCCTGAAAGCACACATACTTGCCCTCCAGATGAACCACAGGACAGTCACTGTCATGACCTGGGGGAGGCTCTGCCAGGGTATGTCACATCTGAAGGGGGAAAAGGGAGGGGGAGAGGACGGGAGCTCCAGACTCTTGGAGAGGGTGGTGATGAAACCTGCCTGGGTTGATGCCCCAGAGGACAAGACAAAGCTCAGGCTCTTTGGTACATAGTGTTCAATAAATATGTTTTCCAGGGGAGTAGTTTGCTGAGGAGTGGGGGAGCAGAGGAAGGACTAATGAGGTGTCAGACAAAGGATGGGGAGCAGCTATAGACCTGAATATTGGGGATCCTTCTTTCCTTTCAGCTAGGTCATACATTTGCTTGGAGGCTATATTGTGTTTGTGTTTCCTGTCTTCATTATTGAGATGGACATAGAAGCCAATCCAAGAGGGACATGAGCGCCTTGCTCACAGGCAGCGTGCTCAGTCCCTGGTGTTTGGGCTGGGTCAGAGGGAGTATCCAGCTGACCTAGGTGCAAGGAGGACTGTGCAAGGACCCAGGTGCTAGTGGTGACCCCTCAGAGGAAAGCCTTGGCATCTACCACCAATACCACCACAATTCGATGTTTGAATTGGTGACTTTACTTAGCTTATTTTTTTTTGAATTTTATTTTATTTTATTTTTATACAGCAGGTTCTTATTAGTTATCTATTTTATACATATTAGTGTATACATGTCAGTCCCAATCTCCTAATTCATCCCACCACCTGCCCCCACCCCGCTTTCCCCACTTGGTGTCCATACATTTGTTCTCTACATCCGTGTCGCTATTTCTGCCTTGCAAACTGGTTCATCGATACCATTTTTCGAGATTCCACACATGTGTTAATATATGATATTTGTTTTTCTCTTTCTGACTTACTTTACTCTGTATGACAGTCTCTAGGTTCATCCACGTCTCTACAAATGACCTAATATCGTTCCTTTTTATGGCTGGGTATATTGCATTGTATATATGTATCTTCTTCTTTTTCCATTCGTCTGTCGATGGGCATTTAGGTTGCTTCCATGACCTAACTACTGTAAATAGTGCTGCAATGAACATTGGGTGTAGGTGTCTTTTTGAATTATGGTTTTCTCTGGGTATATGCCCAGTAGTGGTATTGCTGGGTCATATGGTAGTTCTATTTTTGGTTTTTTAAGGAACCTCCATACTGATCTCCATAGTGGCTGTAGTGGCTTACATTCTCACCAACAGTGCAAGAGGGTTCCCTTTTCTCTACACCCTCTCCAGCATTTATTGTTTGTAGATTTTCTGATGATGCCCATTCTAACTGGTGTGAGGTGATACCTCACTGTAGTTTTGATTTGCATTTCTCTAATGATTAATGATGTTGAGCATTCTTCCATGTGTTTGTTGGCAATCTGTATATCTTCTTTGGAGAAATGTCTATTTAGGTCTTCTGCCCATTTTTGGATTGGGTTGTTTGTTTTTTTGATATTGAGCTGCATGAGCTGCTTGTAAATCTTGGAGATTAATCCTTTGTCAGTTACTTCATTTGTAAATATTTTCTCCCATTCTGACGGTTCTCTTTTCATCATGTTTATGGTTTCCTTTGCTGTGCAAAAGCTTTTGGTTTCATTAGGTCCCATTTGTTTATTTTTGTTTTTATTTCCATTTCTCTAGGAGGTGGATCAAAAAGGATCTTGCTGTGATGTATGTCATAGAGTGTTCTGCCTATGTTTTCCTCTAAGAGTTTGATAGTGTCTGGCCTTACATTTAGGTCTTTAAACCATTTTGAGTTTATTTTTGTGTATGGTGTTAGGGAGTGTTGTAATTTCATTCTTTTACATGTAGCTGTCCAGTTTTCCCAGCACCACTTATTGAAGAGGCTGTCTTTTCTCCATTGTATATTCTTGCCTCCTTTATCAAATATAAAGTGACCATAGGTGCGTGGGTTTACCTCTGGGTTTCTATCCTGTTCCATTGATCTATATTTCTGTTTTTGTGCCAATACCATATTGGCACAAAAGTTTCTTTCAGACTTTTTGTTGTTGGTATATAGGAATGCCAGAGACTTCTGTGCATTGTTTGTATCCTGCAACCTTACCATATTCATTGATTAGTTCTAGTAGTTTTCTGGTGGCATCTTTAGGATTTTCTATGTATAGTATCATGTCATCGGCGAACAGTGACAGTTTTACTTCTTTTCCAATTTGTATTCCTTTTATTTCTTTTTCTTCTCTGATTGCTGTGGCTAGGTCTTCCAAAATTATGTTGAAAAAGAGTGGCGAGAGTGGACATCCTTGTCTTGTTCCTGATCTTAGTGGAAATGCTTTCAGGTTTTCACCATTGAGTATGATGCTTGCTGTGGGTTTGTCATAGAGGGAACCTACCTCAACATAATAAAGGCCATATCTGCTCTTAACTTAATGATTTCTTTCCTTCTACTAACTTTGGGTTTTGTTTGTTCTTCTTTCTCTAGTTCCTGTAGGTGTAAGGTTAGATTGTTTATTTGAGATTTTTCTTGTTTCTTGAGGCAGGATTGCATTGCTACAAACTTCCCTCTTAGAACTGCTTTTGCTGCATCCCATAGGTTTTGGATCGTCATGTTTCATTGTTGTTTGTCTCTAGGTATTTTTTGATTTCCTCTTTGATTTCTTCAGTGATCTCTTGGCTATTTAGTAATGTACTGTTTAGCCTCCATGTGTTTGTGTTTTTTACGTTTTTTTCCTTGTAATTTATTTCTAGTCTCATAGCATTGTGGTCAGAAAAGATGCTTGATATGATTTCAATTTTCTTAAATTTACTGAGACTTGATTTGTGATCCAAAATGTGATCTATCCTGGAGAATGTTCCGTGTGCACTTGAGAAGAAAGTGTAATCTGCTCTTTTTGGATTGAATGTCCTATAAATATCAATTAAATCTATCTGGTCTATTGTGTCATTTAAAGCTTGTGTTTCCTTATTAATTTTCTCTCTGGATGATCTGTCCATTGGTGTAAGTGAGGTGTTAAAGTCCCCCACTATTATTGTGTTACTGTCGATTTCCTCTTTTATAGCTGTTAGCAGTTGCCTTATGTATTGAGGTGCTCCTATGTTGGGTGCATATATATTTATAATTGTTATATCTTCTTCTTGGATTGAGCCCTTGATCATTATGTAGTGTCCTTCCTTGTCTCTTGTAATATTCTTTATTTTAAAGTCTATTTTATCTGATATGAGTATTGCTGCTCAAGCTTTCTTTGATTTCCATATGCATGGAATATCGTTTTCCATCCTCTCATTTTCAGTCTGTATGTGTCCCTAGGTCAGAATTGGGTCTCTTGTAGACAGCATATATACGGGTCTTGTTTTTGTATTCATTCAGCGAGCCTGTGTCTTTTGGTTTGAGCATTTTATCCATTTACATTTAAGGTAATTATCAATATGTATGTTCTTATTAACATTTTCTTAATTTTGGGGGTTTGTTTTTGTAGGTCCTTTTCTTCTCTTGTGTTTACCACTTAGAAAAGTTCCTTTAGCATTTGTTGTAGAGCTGGTTTGGTGGTGAATTCTTTGAGCTTTTGCTTGTCTGTAAAGCTTTTGATTTTTCCGTCAAATCTGAATGAGATCCTTGCCGGATAGAGTAATCTTGGTTGTAGGTTCTTCCCTTTCATCACTTTAAATATATCATGGCACTCCCTTGTGGCTTGTAGAGTTTCTGCTGAGAAATCATCTGTTAACCTTGTGGGAGTTCCCTTGTATGTTATTTGTCATTTTTCCATTGTTGCGTTTAATAATTTTTCTTTGTCTTGAATTTTTGTCAATTTGATTACTATGTGTCTCGGCCTTTTTCTCCTTGCATTTATCCTGCCTGGGTCTCTCTGTGCTTCCTGGACTTGGGTGGCTAATTCCTTTCTCATGTTAGGGAACTTTTCGACTATAATCTCTTCAAATATTTTCCTCGGGTCCTTCCCCTCTCTCTTCTCCTTGTGGGACCCCTATAATGCGAATGTTGGTGCATTTAATGTTGTCTCAGAGGTCTCTTAGGCTGTCTTCATTTCTTTTCATTCTTTTTTCTTTGTCTGTTCCATGGCAGTGAATTCCACCATTCTGTCTTCCAGGTCACTTATCCATTCTTCTGCCTCAGTTATTCTGGTATTGATTCCTTCTAGTGTAGTTTTCATTTCAGTTATTGTATGGTTCATCTCTGTTTGTTTGTTCTTTAATTCTTCTAGGTGTTTGTTCTTTAATTCTTCTAAGTGTTTGGTTTTTTTTTTTTTTAAAGGAGGAGGCCATTTATTTATTTATTTACTTTTGACTGTGTTGGGTCTTCGTTGCTGTGCGCTGGCTTTGTCTAGTTATGACGAGCTGGGGCTACTCTTCGTTGAGGTGCGTGGGCTTCTCATTGCGGTGCCTTCTTTCATTGTGGAGCACAGGCACTATGTACAAGGGCTTCAGTAGTTGTGGTGTGCGGGCTCAGTAGTTATGGCACATGGGCTTTGTTGCTCCGTGACATACGGGATCTTCCTGGACCAAGGCTCAAACCCATGTCCCCTGCATTGGCAGGCGGATTCTTGACTACTGCGCCACCAGGGAAGTCCCTAGGTCTTTGTTAAAGATTTCTTGCATCTTCTCGAACTCTGGCTCCATTCTTTTTCTGAGGTCCTGGATCATCTTCACTATCATTATTCTGAATTCTTTTTCTGGAAGGTTGCCTATCTCCACTTCATTTAGTTGTTTTTCTGGGGTTTAAGCTTGTTCCTTCACCTGGTGCATAGTCCTCTGCCTTTTCATTCTGTCTATCTTTCTGTGAATGTGGGTTTTGTTCCACTGGCTGCAGGATTGTAGTTCTTCTTGCTTCTGCTGTCTGCCCTCTGGTGGATGAAGCTCTCTGAGAGGCTTGTGCAAGCTTCTGGATGGGAGGGACTGGTGGTGGGTAGAGCTGGGTGTTGCTCTGGTGGGCAGAGCTCAGTAAAACTTTGTTTGTCTGCTGATGGGTGGGGCTGAGTTCCCTCCAGTTGGTTGTTTGGCCTG
Organism: Leucopleurus acutus; assembly: GCF_964270905.1. Taxonomy (NCBI): domain Eukaryota; kingdom Metazoa; phylum Chordata; class Mammalia; order Artiodactyla; family Delphinidae; genus Leucopleurus; species Leucopleurus acutus. The sequence goes on along the minus strand of NC_139157.1, from coordinate 50,484,904 downwards.
AGGCAACCCAGCAGTGGAGGCTACAGGCTCTTTGGTGGGGCTAATGGCAGACTCCAGGAGGACTCACGCCAAGGGGTACTTCCCAGAACTTCTGCTGCCAGTGTTGTTGTCCCCGCGGTGAGCCACAGCCACCACCCACCTCTGCAGGAGACCCTCCAACACTAGTAGGTAGGCCTGGTTCAGTCTCCTACAGGGTCACTGCTCCTTCCCCTGGGTCCCGATGTGCACACTACTTTGTGTGTGCCCTCCAAGAGTGGAGTCTCTGTTTCACTCAGTCCTGTCAAAGTCCTGCAATCAAATCCCGCTAGCCTTCAAAGTCTGATTCTCTGGGAATTCCTCCTCCTGTTGCCAGACCCCCAGGTTGGGAAGCCTGACGTGGGGCTCAGAATCTTCACTCCAGTGGGTGGATTTCTGTGCTATAAGTGTTCTCCAGTTTGTGAGTCACCCACCCAGCGGTTATGGGATTTGATTTTATTGTGATTGTGCCCCTCCTGCTGTCTCATTGCAGCTTCTCCTTTGTCTTTGGATGTTGGGTATCTTTTTCTGGTGAGTTCCAGTGTCTTCCTGTCAATGATTGTTCAGCATTTAGTTGTGATTCCAGTGCTCTAACATGGCACTGCTTCTGATCAAAGAAATAATTTCACGTTCCAGAGGCTGGGAAGTCCAAGATCAAGTTTCCAATAGGATTTGGTTTCTGGTGAGAGCTCTTTTCCTGGCTTGCAGATAGCCACCTTCTCACTGTGTCCTCACATAGTGGAGAGAAAGATATCTAATGTCTCTTCCTGTTTTATAAGGATAACAGTTTTAGCAGATTACTTAGCTTATTCAAGTAAAATTTTAAAAAAAATGTTTGTTCCTCCAGTGATTGAATTTACAAAATGGAGTGGACGGTTGCCACCTTAAATCATTGTAGAAATAAACACGGTATGATAAGTAGGGAAAATTTTGATAAAAAATTCTACTGCAAAGGTAATGCTGGCACTCTTTCCTAATGTTCAACCATAACTTATTCCGATTTCCTATACTAAACACTTGGGTGAAGAAATGAAGGACCAAGGAAGCCTTCGAGAAGAAAGCAAAGGTCAAAGCATTTTCAGGCTAAAAGGGAACAATCACTCTGAGTTTTCAAAGGCTTCCTTATAGGGACACATTACAAGTGTTAATTCTTTGGGTAAGATTCACATTTACCAGACTGAATGTTTATAGTCACTGCCATTTGAAGTTTTGATCCTCAACTCATTAGAAAATTACCCAACACTGTATGTATGACCTCTTGTATTTGTCTTGTACTGCTTTTAAGCTCTTGAAATACTGAACTCTTAAACGTTTCACCCCCCTAAGACTGTAAAGCTTTTGGAGGGAAAGAGCTTTATTATGTCCCTACCCCTGTTAATCACCAAGAGGGTCACAATGAGCTCAATTAATCTACTGAATCTTTTAACTCTTTCATTTTTTTGGAATGCCCTTGGGATATGCATTCTGTAAATGGACACTCAACATGTTTATAGTGAAAATATAATGGCTGAGAGCCTGGCCAGTGTAAACACATTCTTTCTATGTCTTAATGACAAAGGATTGCTTAGATTTAGAGAAGAAAAAGGGTGATTTCTTTTACAGTGTGTTAAAGTATTAAAAAGAAGCAACTGAAAGTTCTTTGGATTTTATGCTCTACCACAGTGCAAAGCCCTGGGTAATCTGGCCTCCTGTTTCTTCGTGCAAAGCAGAAAATCAGACTCAGGGTAATGAATTCTACCCAGCCTTGGGCACTTGAAGCTGAGCGCTGTGATCGTACATCATCTTCCACACTGCCAGCTTATAAACGAAATGCAAACTCTGGGCTTCTCAGTGGGACAGGCACACAACGAGAGGAGAGGGGCCGCACGCAGAGGGGTCAAGCCCAGGAAGCAGTCAGAGACCTCTACCCCAGACCTCCCCTTCCGCAGACAACCGAAGTAGAAGGGCAGATGTACGTGGGCAGAGATGTGTGCCCAAGAGACGGGCACAGATGGACCGGGGACATTCGGAGCAAGGGAGCTGGGACACAAACCACGAAGGGTGATGAGAATCCACCTCGTGGACGGTATTTTGTGCCCATGAGTGTGTGAACGTGTGAACTCTACTCCGGAACGGGTGGCCGCGGAGCCCGGCCTGGCGCGGCCTCCAGGGCGAAAAGAAAGAGGTGGCTTTGTTCCCGGGATGTGAATAAGGGAGCCGCGGCCGAGCTTACAAAAGGCAGCGTTCCGCGGCGAGAACACTTGTCTCGGTAGGGGCTTGGACAGCGCGCGAAACTCGCAATCAGGCTCCCAGCCGGAGCGGCCGGCTGCACAAGTGCCCGCAGTGGGGACAGCCTTGTTGATCCTGAGCTTCGCTCGTAAAGGCCGTGGCGCGGGCCCCGCCGCGTCCCCCAGCCGGCGCGGGCGGCCCCACGCGCCCGCCACTCCGCTGAGCTGCCAGCACAACATTCCGTTTAAAAATAACACCCACGTGCGCTGGTAAACAAGCGCGCGCTGCTGCTGGTGCCGCGCGCCCAGGGCGAGCCCGTGAGCCGCGCCCGCGCGCGCGCGCGCCCGCCCTCCTCCCGCACGTGTCTGCCGGCTCCGCCCGAGCTGCGCTAGCGCGGCCCAGTCTCCGCCCCTTCGGCGGGCCGCTCACCGCCCAGGAGCCCCGAGACCGGCCGCTGCCGGGCCCTAGCGCCCCCCGTATTACCAGGCGTGCCCCGCAGAATGCTCTCCAACTTTCCTCCCCTGATGCCACCTCATCGCGGCTGGACACATCGTCTCAGGTCTGCTCCTTCCCTCCCCTCCCCGGTCTTCTCACGTCCCTCTCCTTTTAACTCTCCCTCCCATCAGCGTGCGGAGGATTGCCTTCTGGTTCGCCCTCACTCTATCCTCTCCTCCTTCCTTCCTTCGAATTTTACTCGATTGTTTATTATTTGTTGGGGGGCGGAGGCGGGGGGCGGAGAGGGGCGTCTGGGGCCTGGTGACGGGTGGCCGCGGCCAGTCAGCGCGCGGCGTGGCTTGACGAGTAAGCGGCGCGGCTTGACGAGTAAGCGGCGCAGCGAATGGCGACGCGGCGCAGAGATCCCGGGTCACGCGCTTGTGGATACAATGACATCATCTGTTTGTACGCGTCGAACTAGCTTGGTGCAGGGGCGGGGCCTCGCGTCACTTGAGTGACGGGTCCTACGCAAAGCCCGGAGCCTGGATTCGGCCGGGTGGGCGGATTCCTGGGTACGCTGGGTTGGACCTTTTTGTGTACAGGGTTGTTGCGGAGTCCGCTTTGGACTCCAAGATATTTCTAGTGACTTGGAAGGATTTGGGGGGTGGGGGCGGGGAAAGATATTTATAAACCAAAGCGGATAGAATTTTGGTGTGCGTGTCGCATGTGTTGCATTCTTAATGCACAAATGAACGACTTTGGGTACTGATCGTAGGATAAGGACTTGTGAAGATATTTTTCTAAACCTAAAGGAGTAGCTTTCTTTTAAAAAGTAAAAAATGCACAATTAGGTGTTTCGCCGTCATTTTAAAATTAGACTCATTATTTCCCATTCACAGTTGTTCAGAATTTGTTCTTGCATTTAGGAATGTGGAATAATCTGCTTTTCTCCCGAGTTACACTTCTCCCCTCGTTTGCCGTGAAATTCACGAAAAGTGAAACACGATTGCGGTCAAGCGTCCTAGGTTAGTGCAAACCTCTTGGTGCCCGATCAAATCTGAGGGCATCGGTTTATCGAAGTCCTGAGGGCACCAACATCTTCGCTTGCCAGTATTTTCACGCCGAGGTAACCCTTGCCATCTACGGTCAGCATCTTATCTCGGGTGTTACCTGGGTGTCGGGTTCTAATGGGGAACCGGACACCAGGGCGGGCGCAGAGCCTGGCGGAGGGACGCGCTAGCTGGGGACCCCCGGTGCCAGGCGCCCTGCTCCGAGTCAGGGAGGCCACGCGACTGCGCTGGTGGAGGGTTTGGGGCTCTGCGGCCCCCCCACCTTCTCCTGGGCCAGCGCCGCGCTTTGTTGTCGTTGAGGCTCGCGGGAGAGAGGAGGAGCCCGGCGGGGACCGCTGCTGGAGCCTGCGGAGTCCGGGCCCCCGGCGCGCGGCCTCACAGCCAAGCCAGCGGTCCGCGGGGCCGGGTCGCGCAGGCGCGCGCGCGCACACACACAGACGCGCGCACACACACGCACACCAGCACACCCGGGCCCGCCGCCCAGCCCTCCCCCTGGGCGGGGACCCGCCCGCCCGCCGTCAGCTTAGGTTGAGGCACCCTGCGTGTGTCTATAACTTTGTGCTGCTGCCGCGGCCGCCCTGCTTGTGGAAGGGAGGAGGAGGAATGTGGAAGGCAGCAGCGCGCAGGCTGACAGGCGGTTCTTCAGGCGGGCTGCGGCGGCGGCTGGAGCGCCTCTTCTTGGCCGAGGTTGCGCGCCCCCTCCTCGCCCTGCCCCGGCCCCGCGCGGGATTGTGAGTCCTCCCCCCTCGTTCCTGAAGAGAAGGAACCCAGGTAGGCGCCGGAGCTGTGCAGCGGGTCGGCCGCCTTCCCGGTGACTCCGGATCTGCTTCTGAGCTGGGCCAGGCGCTTCCCTTTTCCCTCCCCGTGACTCGGTGTGCGCGCCGCTCTTCTCTCCCGCTAGTGTTTTTAAAGGACTTGAGTGAAGGGGGGAAACTGTCAAGATGGCAGCAGCGGGAGCCAGGAGGTGATGAACGGGCTGGTCCGGGTTTTCTGGCGGCCCGGGAGACTTGGTGCTTCCCGACCTGTTGGAAGATTGACGTTCCGACTTGCCCCCTCCTCTCCCTCTTACAGGGAAGGGGGTGGAGTACACGACGCCCGCGGGAAAATAAACCACACAAACCCCCAAAGTGGCCGTTGCTGCTCGGCTCGACCCTTTGCAAATACCCGCTGAGCTGCTTGCCCCCCTTCTTCCCTCTTTCCTTTTTTTCTGGAAGTGACAAGAGCCCGTTTGCTCTCGGACCCACGTTCACCCTCTCAGCCCGCGGGCGAAGAGGGGAGAAGGGAGCTGCTCGCGCCTTCCCCGGGCTTGGGCCCTCCATTAGGAGGGTGGGTGGCAGGGGGGCGCGGAGGCGGCAGGGCCAGGGACTGGGAGAAGAGCCGAAGACGCCACAGACTTTGGCGGCGTCGCCGCGGGAAGCACTTGAGCGGGCTGGAGCGAAACATAAACAAACGCACGCCCGCCCAGACTCGGGCTCTGACCACGGCTGGGCTGCGCCAGCTCGGGCTGCTGCCCGCTTTAAAGGCGCGGCCCGCGCCCCTCCCCCTTCTTCCCCGCCCCTCCCCCTTCTTCCCCGCCCCGCCACCTAGCCCAGGAGAGACCTGCAGCTTCCGCGGCGGCAGCGGGGGGAGTGCGGAGTGGGGAGTGCCCCGTGAGAGCCCGTCCATCCGCTCCAGTCTCCCCAGCGGCCTGGTAGGGGGGCCGCGTCTGCTGCGCCAGGTCCGCGGGACGCACGTCTCCAGGTCTGCCTGCTCCTGGCAGGCGGGCGCGGTGCGATCGGGAAGCGGTGGCCGCGGCGGCGGCGGGCGAGGACTGGGCTGCAGCCCGGGATAACCAACTCTCCTTCTCTCTTCTCTCGTGCTTCCCCAGGCGGCGGCAGTAGCGGCGACGGCGGCGCCCGGGAGCCCGAGTCTTCGCGGCGCCCCCGTCCCTCCCCCGCCGCACCCCGCCCCGGCGCGAGAGGAGAGCGCGAGAGCCCGAGCCGCGGGCGGGCGGGCGGCGAAGATGGCAGAGGCGCCGGCCTCCCCGGCCCCGCTCTCTCCGCTCGAAGTGGAGCTGGACCCGGAGTTCGAGCCCCAAAGCCGGCCGCGCTCCTGTACGTGGCCCCTGCAGAGGCCGGAGCTCCAGGGGAGCCCGGCCAAGCCCTCGGGGGAGGCGGCCGCTGACTCCATGATCCCCGAGGAGGAGGACGATGAAGACGACGAGGACGGCGGCGGTAGGGCCGGCTCGGCCATGGCGATCGGCGGCGGCGCGGGCGGCCCGCTGGGCTCAGGGCTGCTCCTGGAGGACTCGGCTCGGATGCTAGCTCCGGGAGGGCAGGACCCCGGGTCCGGGCCAGCCCCCGCGGCGGGCGCGCTGAGCGGGGGGACGCAGACGCCGCTGCAGCCTCAGCAGACACTGCCACCGCCGCAGCCGGGGGCGGCTGGGGGCTCCGGGCAGCCGAGGAAATGCTCGTCGCGACGGAACGCCTGGGGGAACCTGTCATACGCTGACCTGATCACTCGCGCCATCGAGAGCTCCCCGGACAAACGTCTCACTCTGTCCCAGATCTACGAGTGGATGGTGCGCTGCGTGCCCTACTTCAAGGATAAGGGCGACAGCAACAGCTCTGCCGGCTGGAAGGTGCGTACTCACCTGGGGCGGGCGGCCAGACCCGCCGGGCCTCCAGCGCATTGCGAGATGTGCCTTCGATTCGTCGGAGCGCGCCTGCGGGCGCCGGGGAAAGGGGTTGGCAGGGAGAGCCTCCGCTGTGAGGCTTTGGGGGTTCTGTGTGACCCGGGAGGAGGGGAACCCGGGGATGGCTGCGCAGGCGGCGGGAGGGGGAGAGGAGGCTCCTGGGGAAGCCTCGGGCATGGCCAGGTGAGGAGAGGGCGCGAGGGACGCTGGCGAGGGAAGGACAGACGAACAGGAGTGCATTTGCCGGATTCCTGGGTCATCGCAGAGGAGGTAGGTCCTCGGCCAACTTTGGAGTCGATTTCCCGGTAGTGGGTGCACGCGAGGCCGCTGCGGGTGGAGTGAGGGGACGTGTTTGGGAATCGGTGCCCGGAGGTGAGGTTGGATCTGTGGTTTCCAGTAGGTCGCAGGAGCATGGTGTGTTGTGACTAGCTGGATGAGAACCCTTGTGTCCAAGTTTCGGGGTTGTGGGTGTTAATTAATTCCCACAGGCACATCGATCCCATGACAAAAAGCAGTGGTTGTAAACCTTTTCTTGGCCGGTTCTCTTTCCTTGCCTGTGTTGACACCTTTATTCCTCAGAGATGTCTCAACAGCAAACCTGCCTCGGAGTAGCCTCTGAGATGATTTGGGACCTGGAACGGGCCAGCCCTGCCACCTCGACAGGGACTAGCTGCACCTGCTGCTTCCCCTCTGAGGCCTGGACTCTGACCCTGTCTGAGGCAGGGGGTCCAGGTGTGGAGGACCGGGGCCTGGCGCTTCACCTAAGCCTTTGGGAGGGAGGTTTGCTGGCAGGGCTGGACTGTAATGGCTTCTACCTATTATTATAAGTGAACCCGAAGAGAGGCTCTTTACTGCTCCTTTTCTGCCTCTTGGGGCACTGGACACGTGGTAGGGAGAGAGGTGTGGACAGGCCTATGATGTAATGACTTCCTGCAGTTGGGCATCCAAAGAGATTAACTCCTGTCCCCCTGCGGGGCTGCTGATACCCAGCTGCTTTGCTCTTGCACCTCATGCTCCTGGTACCGTCTGCTAAGATATGAATGTGTACCAGGCAAAAGAGAGCCCTGTGCCTTGTGCAGTTGGAGATACATATCGTTTGTCAGTTGCTTCTATTAACAAGTTAGCTTTTTTTTATTTTATCTTAATTAAAGAGGTAGTTGCTTTCTCCTTCTGTCCTTTCCTTCATTGTCTTTGGGGAGCCCTGTACTTCCTGGGTTCCAGTGGGTGTGTAAAATAAGAATAATTTGACCTTAGGCGGAGAACTGAAACACTGTAGGAGAGTCAGTATATGAAAAAGCTGAAGAATTTAGTGTTATTAACTTTTAATTTGCTTTAAAAAAATCTTGCAAAGTGCCTTTAAAAATTTTTTTTTATAGCTAGTATTGGGAAGGGCTTGTTTAGATACTTTAAAAGCAAAATGCGTGCTTTGATATTATTCCACAGATGTAGCCCATCCTTGAACAAATGCTGATATTATGAATCTTACATTTGATTTAATTTTATTGCTTTGCAAAGGAATATGAGTTGTGTGATATGAGAAACATTTATGAAACAGATGAGAGTTCTGTTTCAAAACAGTGCTAATGTGATACCTTTAAAAATTGAGTTTCCAAGTGGATGGTGAGGGTTAATCTCAAGGTTCAGTGTTAGGAAAGGGTGAATTTATGGGATCTAAGAAGATGGATTTTGGGGGGTGGTGGGATATTTTCCAAATTTCTCACACTTGAAATTTAGTTCTGCATATTTTGAATTTGGCAGAAAATCTGTTAGTTAAAAGTTAGCTTTAAGTTAGTTTAAAAGTTAACATAGGAAGGGTTTTTACCTTTCTTATTATTTTTAAGATTATGAAAGTAATTTAAACTCCACAAATAATGTTTCTTGCATCGTGTTTATAGTTAAAGATAATACCAGTTTATAGTATTTGAATTTTTTATAGTATCTGAATTTAAGATTTATGTGAGGAAGTGGTATTACCAAAAGTAGCCATGAGTTGAGACTGGATTAATTATGTTTTCATGTAGCTTGCAGGATTTGCAGTAGAGATTTTGGGCCTAGTCATAAACTTTGTGGTTTTCTGTCCTATTTTTGGTCTCATGGTTTCTTTTTTCCTTCTCTGTTATCTCATCTTTCTTTAACTAAAATTCTATTAAATATTGTGAATTGAAACTGCCCAGCCCTAATATGTTTAATACAGGGCACATATTCTATGAGTATTTTTACTTGAAAATTTTATACCAATTCTGTTTCTGAGTATCACACAAAAACTAATCCTTGAAGACTATAGGGATATAATTTAGTTGAAGAATTTTTGTAAGATGACCTTTATCAAAAGATGCAGCCATGCAGGAACTTCCAAATCTTTGATGATGGAGAATGCCCTTTGAAACTGGGGCTGCTGGTTTCACATTCCGATTATGACTAATAGCCAAGCTTTTTTGTGCTTGTGGTTTAGTGGGGGGTGGAAGAAGAGGGACAAGGGAGAGGTCAGGAGCTAATTGTGACCCATTTCCATGCATCCGAGTTTCAGGAGTTGATTTCTATCATGATTATTCATTTTGGAAGCATGCATGTGCATTTAAACCACACTACTTTCATTCTGAGTTATGCATGCAGGTTTCTAACTTCTAAAAATGTCTAGAATTCAGGTTAACCTCTCCTAGTCATGTGTGCACATAGGCATAATATGCAGGGTCTAGGCCTTACTTCTTTTGTAGCTTTTTGGGCTATTGTATTATGAAATCTTTTATCCAGAATTATCACTCTTAAGATCGTAGACTGAATTAGAAAAGAGGCCTTAGAGATCAGAATTGAGACCAGTGGCTCAAAATCCTGGTTGCATGTTAGAATTACCTGGGAGCTTTTAAAAAATACCAGTGCCCAGAGAACCTGATTTAACTGGGCTGATGTGTGGGCATTGGTTGGTGGGGTTGTTTTAGTTTTATTTTGAAGTTTCTCAGGTGATTTTAATGTACAGCCAGGATGAGGTTTGTAGATCTCCTTCAACCCCCTTATTTTATAGGTGAAGAACTTGATTCTTCAAGTTAATGACTTTTCTAAGGTCACACACTTAGTTAGTACAGAGGTAGTTAGTAGCCGTGGTTCTAGAGATCTTTTTCACACTGTTTTTCTCTTTAAATTGATCCTTTTTAAAGGTTATTTATTAAATACTGAGTAGTCTTATGTAATTAGAAGTTGTTTTCCTGAAAAGCATATTTGCCTCTCAATCTAAAAAATCTTGGTTATTGTTTCAACATCGGAAGATGGCTGATTATTGATGGAGGCTGAGTGAGTGCACAGTGTTTTTAAAGCTGTCTGGTGCCTATCAGGATGGGTACTTAGGAACTATGAAGTGACAAAGGAGGCAAAAAAGAGAGCATTTTAACAAAAGGAGGAAGCTCTTGGTTAACTGAAGTTTGTCGATGCAAACTGTGCCAGGGAGAAAGGTGATGGCTATCTTGCAGGTTCCCTTACTTCGGGCATGAAAGTAGAAATGAATAATCAGATGTGGTTAAGAGGGGAAAAGGTTATGTTTCCTTTAATTCAGATTCAGCTTACTTGCATGGCACCTGTAATTGAGCTGGTGAGTTGTCTGTTTCCACCTGTCTCAGGCAGACCTCTAGGACTCCAGGGTTTACCTGGTAAGGCCCATTTATTACTGATTCTCCTACACAGGTCCACACATCTGTGGTTCCCGTGGGTCAGGGCACAGTCACGTTAGGCAGCCATGAGTTTCTGTGGTGGTTCCTACAATTTCATAAACGTAAGATACTGTGTGAGGACTTCGGCTGCTGCTGCAGAGGATGGTTCTTCAAGAGACCGAGTCTTCCTTCATGTGAGAATGTGTCCTCTCACCAATACTTCCCAAGGTTGAAAGATGAGGGCTGACCTGCCGCATAAAGCTTGCTCACGTCCTCACTGTTCTAGCTTTTTAGATGAACGCACCCAGTTCCTTTTCAACATACTGTGTTTAAAAAATGTTATTTTAACTGCAACTTTGACATTTAAAAATATTTTTAACAATTTCAAAATGACAGACTCATAATAATTCCATTTTGGCCTCTAATTTTGACCTCAGTCACCTTTTGGAGTAAAGGGCCAGTTACGATCATGCCATGTATGAGGAATCTGTCTTCAGCTTGGCCCCTGTTGCTAAAATGCTGTTTTGTAATTTCCTTTGGCAGTACTGTCTTCGTCAGTGATTCTCAACTAACATACTTCCTCTTTCTACAGCAGCAGTACACCAGGGGGACTGTTTTTCTTCTTTTTCAAAGCTGTGTCATCGACCTGTGAGGTGAAGAAATTGGCCCTTTTAGACTTTGATCGGTGAGCCCCGTGTAGCAGAGAGACTCTTTTAAAAAGAAGCTGTTTGTTTTGATATGTTTATCTCCTTCTTCGAAAATGAAATGAAACTATGCAGACTTATTTTTAGGAGTTTTTAGGAGGGTTCTATTTTAAGAGAATGACACCATAGAAGAACATCTTGTAGTTAAACTTTTTAATACTCGTGATGCTTACTTAAAACCTGCAAGGTACTTTTGTTTGGAAAATTAATGAAGAAGCCTTGTGCCACTAAAAAGTCATTTACTTGGTTTGCAAAAAGTTTAGCAGATACCATTCATCCAAGGATCTTTATAAAAATGCAAAGATAAGACTTTCTAGGCCAGTGCCTTCTGGGGAGGTACCAGATTACCCATTGCTGATCAGATTCCAGATTCCCTGGGCTGGAGAGAATATGGGAATTTGCTTTGTTTTCGTGCTCATTCATCTTGTCTGTGAGGAACAGACTTGCTCCTATTTTTGACTCCTCATTTTTCTCCTCACCATTTCCTGTATCACAAATGGAGGAGCCCTGAAGACCACTTTGGCTTTTTGCTGCTATAGAAGGAGCTGGCGATGACACATATGTAGGTGGGTTAGTATCAGTGGATGATACAGCTGGCGTACAGTAAGTGAGTGAAAGATTGGAAAGAAAAAACCTTTTTACCCGTTTGCATTTCATGCCGTTTGATTCATTCAGCAAGTATGTATCAACGGCATACAGTGTGCAGGGCGTTCTGCCCGGCCCAGGGATGTAGTGGTAGCACAAGGCAGATAAGGTTCCAGTTCATAGGAGTTTGTGTTCTCTTGGGGGAAGACAGAAAATAAACATGCAAATCTGTGCTCTGTAGACTTGTCCCTTCTCTTTGCCTTTTTTCCCCTCTGTACTTCTACTTTCCTTAGTGCTTCGGCTCTCTGCAGAAAAGTTACCAGCAAACAGAAAAGTCGAAGTTGAGATCTGGCTTGGAGCTGGCTTTTAGCTCTCTGCAGATCATCTTCAGCTTGCTTTGGAGGTGCAAGACCGCTGTCATGTGGCTCCTGCAGTTTGGGTCTGTTTGGGAGAAGCTGGGGCCTTCCCAGGCCCACCCGGATTAGAGCATGCCTGTGGCCCTGGACTAATCCGGGGTCCCCAATTCTGTCTCGTGGGGCTGTGGTATAGGACCGGCCTCTCGGAGTGGATGTGGAGCCTTGATGTAGTCGAATCATCTGTATTGCTTCTTGCCTCCAATTCAGAACTAAACGAAGTCTTAAAAATCATATAACTACTTCATTTTGCAAGGGAGGAAACAGGCCAGGAGCATGTGAGGGACTGCCTCAGGGACCCACAGCTAGCAGGGGTGGAGTTAAGAGTGTTTGTGTGAGCTGAACCCAGGGCACTAGCATTCTGTAATATCTGTTACTAACCATTGTGGTTTCACAGCTGTTCTAGTCATCTCCATTTCTGCAAACTCTTACTTCATTTTCTCTCCTCTGCTTCCCCTCCCCCATCCTCTAGGCTGGCTGGCAGGACAGTAGCTGTGTTTCTCTTTTTGCATTCTGCATCAGCACTCTCCGCTCACCTTGCTGGAAAAACCTACTCTCTCAACCCCACCCTACCCTGCCCACCCTCTGACTCCTGTCTGTTCCTTTTGCCATTTTTCTGTGACTCCTGTATATTCTCAACTACAGTGTAAAAGCCTTGAAAGTAAGGAAGGTGTCTAACAGACAGAAGCATTTCTGATGCTGGGATCTGCTCTTGGGATCATTATGCCCTCAGCCCATGAGCCTAGCCTCGTTCTGGGATAGTAACATTGAAAGGGGATGACATGACTCAGGAGTGGGGTGACGTCATGTGTAGAATCTTTTGGATACTTGTAGCTATGAAGGTGGCCCAGACCTCCTAGCGTTGGTGTCGATATGATGTAGTGTAATTATGAAATGATGCTCTGCTATCTAAGGCATTTCTTGTAGTGTTTTATTTCTGCAGTTCTAGCGTAGAGGTCCTTGAAAACTTCATCAGTGCCAGTCACTACCCATCACGGAAACTGAGGGAAACCTGATCTTCGGATGACTTTTCCTTAAGAGAAGGTTGAAATCAAGTCTTCCTTCTGTGTGTGGACCCCGCTTTATGCAGCATCAATATGACTGTCTAGAAAGAGTCACCATGGCATTGTTCAGCCTAAAATGTACATACTTACCCACTACAGGAGCAGAGCTGTGGTGTAAAACTGAGTTGTCCATAATGTTCTGCATTTGGGGGTATAAATCCTAGATGTACTTGAAGTTTTTTATTTATGGATTGGAAAATAGAAGTCACATATGAAGGAAGAAGAGATACCGAGCAGTCGGAGCTGGACCTTTCCAGGGCTAGTCTGCAGCTCTTCAGAAGTAGTTTTCTGAATAGGTGGTTCAGATGGTGATTATCATAGAAGATCCCAATTCTGATCGCATCACTGCCCAGACAGGCTCAGCATCTAACCATTTTATTCTTGACTGAACAACTTTCATTTCTCAGTATTGCAGTTTCCCCAGTTGGAAAAAGAAGTATAATAGCAAGCATCTGTAGAATATTGTGTTGTATCACTCCTTCCTGGTAAAACACAAATGTATAATTAGAGTATGTTTCAAGCTGGGCCTTTTTTTTTTTTCACCCAAGAGTGTGCATTTTCACTTGGACCTTTTTATTTGTGGTTTTAATCTTGAGGCTTTTTCTCTGGAGTGTGTTAGTCCCTACTATGGGATAACATTACAGAGTGAAGTAGGCTAAGTTCTCTGGTGGCCTGTGGTACCTGCACTCTTTTGCTACTTCTATAATTGTCTGTGGTGAAGAAGCCAGGTTATCTTCTGGGGGCTCACTGTGCCTGGATGTCCAGATGCACCCCTGGCCTGCAGTGGAGAGGTGAGCTTAGAGCAAGGAAAGCTGTGGCGTGCTTGTGGGGCAAAGCCAAGGTCGGAGGTGGCCCCTGCCACACGCAGATAAGCGAATGCCTTAGCTTTCCTCTGGAGTGAACCCGTAATAAACCCAACAGATGCCTTTGGCAGTTTTCAGTATGTGTTTTATAATTTCTTATTTATTTCTTTGAAGACTTCTGTGTGTGTATGTGTGGGAGAATCCACATCATATTTTTCCTTGTGTTTGGATGTCTAGTGAAATTAATAACTTGGCTCCTGAAACCATTGAGAATTTTCTTTAAATTTAGAGCCAGCAGAGGGTGTACCCAAGTCTTCAAACTGATCTCAAGGTTTTCTCCCCCCACATAGCTAAAATAATACCTCGGTTAAAAACAACAACAAAAAAGAACTCTAAAGTGCTTCCGTGTAGGCTTATGTCATTGTTAGAAAAGGATAATTTGCAGGAGGGAGTGTTTAAAAACCCAAGGTAACTTTTTTAAAAGGAAACTTTGGTCTTCTAAGACCCATGGTCCAGTTCTCATCCCCAAATAGTTAAATGAAAGCGTTTTTAACTGAAAAATGTCTTCCCCTGGCTTACATCTTTTTGCTGCTCCACTCTTGATAATATATGTGAATGTTCATCTATACCTGCTACCAAACTTCACCGAATGTCAAGTGTCTGGGTCAGTGGATGGTTCTGTGTTTTAGTGCTCTTTTGATTGAGACTTTTGATATTTTCCAAGATTTCATTTTCCTGTGGGTGAGAGAAAGGCAAAAGCTACATTATTCGTAATTCATATTTAGTAGTTATGGATCCACTGGAGATGATAACTTTGACATTTTTATCATCTAAAGTTCTGTAGTTCTGTGAAGCTGTAATTTGTCATATCCCTCCACTTTGCCCCATATTTTGGTGGTGGTGGTTTATTTTCATTTGGCAGCTGTACTGGGTTGAATAATATCTGCCCCCCCCCTCCCCCCCCCAGTTCATGTCCACCTGGAACCTCAGAATGTAACCTTGTTTGGAAATAGCGTCTTTCCGGGGGTAGTTAGTTAAGTTAAGATGAGGTCATATTAGATTAGTGTGGGCCCTACATCCAATGACTTGTATCCTTATGAGGAGAAGAGAGGACATGGTAGATGCAGAGAAGGCTGCACGAAGGCTGAGGCAAAGGTTGGAGCAATGCAGTTACAAGCCAGGGAGCATCAGACTGCTGGGAGATACCGGAAGCTAGGCAGAGGCCAGGAAGGATCCTCGCCTGGAGTCTTCAGAGGGAGCATGGTGCCCATACCTTGATTCTGGACTTCTAACCTCCAGCACTGTGAGAGAATAAGTTTTTGTTGTTTGAAGCTGCTCGCTCTAGGAAACAAACATAGGAGCACAGGGGTGGAAGAGAGGGACAGGAAGGGTTGTAGATAGAAGAGAAGAGTAAAAACGTTTTATTTTATTTTTTTAAATTGAGATGTAACTGACATACAATATTATTAGGGTCAGGTGTACAACATAACGATTTGGTATTTATATGTGTTGCAAAATGATCATCACCGTGAGTCTAGTTAACATTTCTTTTTCTTGTAATGAAAACTTTTAAGATTTACTATCTTAGCAACTTTCAGATATACAAATATTAACTACAGTCACCATGCTGTATATTAAATCCCCAGGACTTACTTATTTTATAACTGGAAATTTGTATCTTTTGACCCCCTTCACATATTTTGCCCACCCCCCCCAAAAAAAAGGTTTTATTGAGATTAAAATTAAAATGTTAATCATTGATAGGCTGCTTTCTGGTAATTTAAATTTCTGCTTTCTTCATCCTGCTTTGAGGCACAGAAGGGAGGCATGAATTCCCCTGATTTCCCAGTGAGAACTGCTACAACTCGTCCCTCCCTCCCTCCCGCTTAGCCTGTACTCTGGGCTCCCTCCCTAACCCTCCCACTCTCCTTACTCAATTTCTACTTTTTGGCCTCTTTCGTGAAGCTGGTGGAATGGCTGTGCTTGTGGAGTATGGACTTGAGGTTTACTCTAAGGCCCTGAGGTCTGGCTGAGCCATTTGGTCTAGGACCGTCAGTCTTTAAGGGCAGGGAGCAGCCTGGGTCCTCAGCGAAAGGAGAGTGAGTTTTGAAGAATTCTCTCTTCCCTGTCCCAGTCAGGCTTGAGAAGATGGAGCCCCATCAGTTTCACTGCCATCCATGGTGGCAGTAAGGCCAATCCAGAATCCCTCTGGAGTCCCCTCAGCTCCTCCTATGCTTGGTTCAAGGCCTTTCAGAGTCTCAACACACTTGAGCCTTAAGGCTCCCGTCCCCTCTGTATACATTTATGTCCACAAAACCCAACAATTCCGGTGGAGCATAGAACATAGAGTGGTTGTCCTCATCCAAGTAGCAGCAGGTATTTTCTAGGTACCTCGTAGGTGTTTGGGCTGAATTATTCAGAAGTATTTAAGAATCAGAATTGCATCTGTTTTTTTCTCATATTTCAAAATGATAATTTTGGGAAAGGGAGCCAGGGTTATAAGTCAACTGGAAGCACAGTTTTGTTTTTACGGTAAAAAGAGGAGTTGACACAAGATATTCTGAAGCCTAGTTATAATAATAATAGTAGTAGTAACTGTGATTTATTGAACACTTACTATGTGCCAATCAGCTAGGTTTTTTACATTGAATATTGATCCTACGTGATAGTCATTTAAATATAAATCCCAATTTAAAGGCAAGAAAATGGTTCAGAGAGGTTTCAGTAAATTGCTTGGGATTCAAACCCAGGTTTCTTTGAACTTTTGCCTTTTCGAGTATGTTCTGCTGCCTCCTGAGTGCGGGTGGGACTTTCGGTAGGGGTGAGACAGCAGTAAAATTAAATAGCTCCCATTTTGTAAGTTGCTACTGTGTGCCACATTCTTTATATATATTACTGTCAATCCCATTATTAATCTTTCAGAATACTGTCTTGAATGTTTATCTTCCGAACTGTGGCTGACTCAGGGTAACTAGCACGTCTCTGTGTTGTTGGGGGAGTGGACGGAGACCCATGATTTAGGCTCCTGCCTCTGATTTTGCATGAGCTAATAATTTTAAGAATCCAGACAGTGCCTGGGCTTTTAGTGGGGGAGTTTGATTTGGGGATTCTCATTTCTGTTTGGACACTGCCTTGTGTAACCATGGTTTACTGTGGGTCAGATAAATAGTGTATTAGTATTGAGACCTAACAGAGTGATACATGGTGTGTGGAAATCCTTTGGGTTGGGCTTTTGTCTCTGAGAAATTTCTGCCTTGGTAGAACAGAATATCTCTGTTTCTGTAGGCTTTGGGTAGGTAGGTGGATGGAGGTAATACCACCAAGAACAACGGATTTCAGGAGAAAAAAAGAAAATATTTATAAGAAGTTTCTGGCGGAAGTGTGGTTGCTGAGTCAGATCTCATAATTAAAGGTATTAAGCATATTTTGTGAGGTGGTCGACCCTTTGCAATGCAGTTGCTAACGGGTTTAAAGGCAGGTACTAAGACAGAAACAGAAAATGCTGCATAATGCAAGTGGCTGGCCAGGTTAAAGCGTTTATCTTATTAAGGAGCTTACTGCTTTTGTCTTCAAGGTAAAATATGTATGAGTAGGACCTAAAATGATGCTTTTAATTGGCCGTAGGAAGGTAGCACCCATGCCCCCTGAGATAAAATATGGCTTGCAGAACACTAATCCCATGTGTGTGTTGGAAAAAATTTTAGAACTCTCAGTTTCACAGTAAAGATAGGTGAGTAGTGTCTGGACAGTGTCCAGAAGATAGACTGAAAACCCGTGATAAACGTGGAGCAGGCAGAATGGCTCTGCCTGATAGCTGAGCACAGCCAGGGTGTGGGGGAGGGTGACGGGGCCAGAGGCAGCTGCGCAGAAGGCGGCCTTGGCCTCTGTGGACTCTTAAAGGCACAACTCTGGGTATAGGCCTGAAGTTGAAGCAGGGCATAAAATTATATCCAGTACAACTTGTTAGATGTCTCCTTGAAAATTGGTACTACATTAAAAAGATCAAGTGGAGAGTTAAGCCATTGATTCGCATAAATCAGATCTTAAAACTGCCTTTTTTCCTAAAGTGTCCTAATAATTAATTTCAAAAATGATCGTTCTTTCATCGTAAATTATCTAGATAATTGCCTTGGTTCCATATTTCACATTAAGCTTGTCTGAGTGATGTTTAAGGCCTCCTGCTCACCTTCCTGTCCTTTCTCTTTTCATTTTTAGTTTACTTGATATTTTTTTAAAAAACTCAGTATAGTTTTTCTTCTAATGCTGTAAGGTTTTCATAAAGTAAAAACACTTTCTCTAGATCTCTCCGTTAGAACTTCTTGTTGGTAAATTCCTTAAAAAAATTCTACTTATGGGGATATATGTATTTCGCTTCGTTATAAAGCAGAAACTAACACACCATTGTAAAGCAATTATACTCCAATAAAGATGTTAAAAAAATTCTACCTAATTTAAAACTCCGTTTTGCTGCATATTTCTTCTAGAATTTTTACCTTATATGATCGCTGTTCTGGGGCTTCGTGGTAGCCTTCATTTCCAAATCAAGGACTTGTTAATCGCACCCTTCATACTTTTTGTTTTTTTCTTCTTTCCCCAGGCGGTAGGATGAGAAGGGACATACCATTATTCACTAGTTATTTGTCAGAATAGTCTCATTAACAGCATCAATTTGCCATTTATGAATATACCTATCATGTAAATGAACAGTGGCCTATAGAGTACACTTTAGGCAAGGTAATTTTTTTTAAAAAGTAAAAAATTGAAACTCTGAGTCCAAGCATTCTCCTGAATTTCTTTAAAAGAACAGTGATCATATATATACACTACTATGTATAAAATAGCTAACTAATGAGAACCTGCTGTATAGCACAGGGAATTGTACTCAATGCTCTGTGGTGACCTAAATGGGAAGGAAATCCAAAAAAGAGGGGATATATGTATACATATAGCTGATTCACTTTGCTGTGCAGCAGAAACCAACACAACATTGTAAAGCAACTATACTCCAATAGAAATTAATTAATTAAAAAAAAAAAGAACAATGATCAGTTACTTGGGGTGCATCATTTGTGTAACCCTGAGAAACCCGGAGTGTGCCTTGGAAATGTTGTGGGCCTGATTCTTTTAAAGTTGTCTTCCAGCTGCCATGGGTGTGAGCATGCTTGCTGTAGCACACTCGGGCTCTTTAGCTCCTGATAGATAGCTTCCTAGGTGAGCTAGTATACTGTTTCTTGAAATTAGTGACCTCGATCAGGCCTTCTATCTACAACCCTGTCCAATACAGATAAGTTTACAGCCTTCTGTTTGAGTAGATGCATGTCCTCTGCTGAACTGAATTATCTAAATCAGTCCTATTTAGTGCCCTTCCTTTCCAAGAAAGATCCTTTTTTTCAGGCCGAGAGTCTAGGTGATCTGGGCCATATGTTAGACTTTACCGCATTCAACCTTCATGTTAGTTGCCAAGGTGAAATTTAGCATCTGATATATTTTGGCCGCGCTGCATGGCTTGCTGGGTCTTAGTTCCCCAACCAGGGATTGAACCCGGGCCCTCGGCAGTGAAAGTGTGGAGTCCTAACCATTGGACTGCCAGGGGAATTCCCTGGCATCCGATTGTAGGCATCTTTTAGTAGGTGTTCCTTGGGAGAAGGGAGAGGTTTATTCTGATAGTCTCATAAACTCAGGGAAAGCTTCAAGTTAATTTGTGGGCAGTCAGTACTGAATTAAGTGAAGTACCATGTGTCAAATTAGGAAAGTTAACTTAAGGTGTTAGTGAAAGCTACCATCTTCCAAATTGATTTTAACAAGTGAATGTTTTTATCAAAAATCACTATTCTCATTTTTAAGATGCAGATTTTCCCACATCTTGGTTTTCTAATCACATCAAAGGCTTTAAATTGATGGATAGTTTTAACTGTTAGCGCAGTGGGATAACATCTGGTTTTTCTCTCTGGGCTCCCAGTGTTTGTCCTGTTGTGAGCAAAGATAATTTTCACCTGACGTCTGTCTGCGTTACCTGCGCTGAGATTCCCTGCTCTGTCCACTGACCACCAACACTGCATTCTTCTGCTGTCTGTTTTGTGTTCATCATTCTGCCCTAAAAAGGATCATAAAGCTTTCAGCTATCTTTTCCGGCTTGTTACCTCATGCATCTGTGCTTAGTCAAGAAGGAAGAGAAGAAAATAACTCTATCTTGGTTTTATCATCTGCATCACATGATTTTACAACTTTGAAAACTCACTTGTCAGTGTGGTTACTGGGGAGATAAGTTCAATTACCAAGGGCTCTGAGAGTTACTGCTGCAGTCTCTTCCCTCTTGCCTCCCCTTTGGAAAAGAAAAACACTTAACTTTGCTCAAGGATACATTTTATTGTTTTTCCGGAGCATGATTTCAAAGTTGAACGTTTAGAGGATTTGTTTGTGAGACATTAAAAGCTCTTTGCCTCAAGTTCCTAGTTATTAACTCTTCTGAAAAAAATAGTACCGTTTTAAAAAAGGTTTCCTGATATGTCCTCTGGACTGTTGCCATGTCTTTGGCAGTTGAGGGTACTTCCTTGATTATCTAGCTGTTTCTGATTTTTGAACCTAAGACTGCCAGTGTTGGGTTGATCCTTAGATAGTCTCAGAATCTAAGAGCCTCAGTTTTACTTGTCCTAGTCGTTCCCAGCTACTTTCCCATTCTTTCTTGTTTTGTCTCATTAGACATTATCTAAAGAAGTCTTAACTGCCCTTCTCTCTTTCCCATCACCCATTATTTCTCTGTGAACTTCCTCCTGCATCAGTGGTTTTCAATCTTGGCCGTATTTGAGAATCACGGGGAAGCTTTGGAAAACATCAGTGTCGAGGTCCCATCCAAAACCAATTAGGTCAGAACCTCTAGGTATGGAGCCTGGGCTTCTATATTTTTTAAAGCTGCCACGTAGTTACAATGTAGTTAGGGTTGAGAACACTGTCTTAGAAAAGCGAGAGATTTTGGCTGTGGAAGTTATCAACCAATTTAGTAATGACTTTTAGGCCTATTTCCACCCTATTCTCCATGGGGAGATTACAAGGTAGACTTTGCTCCCTGGAAGCTCCATATAAAAAGGAAGGAGCACTATCAAATTGGGATCTAAGAGAACAGTTGGCTTCTAAGACACGGGCATCGTTATTTAATAAACTGTGTTTAACTAGGATTTCCTCTCTACTTTCTTTTGTGTAAATGAATGTGGTGTCTTTAAAATTTTCCAGCCCCCACTCATTTTTCTAGTCTCCACTGGACCTTAGTTAACTAATTTTGAAGTTTTCAGGCATTCCTAAGAAGAGACAGTGCTATTTCGAGTCATTGTACGTTTCTTGAAATCTGAGACACAGAAACTCACTCTTTTGTGCAACCTAATCTGATATAATAGAGGGTTCTACCATGTTCTGATTCATTAAGCTAGTGCTTCTCAAAGCATCGTCTCCACACCAGCAGCATCACCTAGGAACCTGTTGGAAATTCAGATTCTTGGGCTCACCCCAAACATATTGAATCAGAAAGTCTGGACCCAGCAATCTGTACTGTCACAAGGTGTCCGGGTAATTCTGCCGCAAGCTGAAGTTTGAGAACCACTGCTTTTAGTCATTTGCTAAGTCCAGAATTCTGCTGGGTGCAGATTAGCAGTCAAAAATCAAATTTTTCATGCCATCTTGACTTCAGAGGCCTGATAAGAGTAGGAAGAGATGAACAGAGAGCTTGCAGTGGTATCTGTGGAGATGTAACAGAGTTCTCAGCCCTAGAATAGACTTTGCACAGATCCTTGTTGCTGTGTAGCTTTCCGTGCAGTCAAGGGCACCGACCTCCCCCCTCCCCCAGACAACAATAATAGACGATGCACTCAGGTGCACAGAGGAAGCCACGTGTTCATCCTAGTGTGTGTACTGTGTTCAGAGGACTCGTGTTTAGGTTGGATTCTTATTGTTTTGTGATCTTTTCCCCGTACTTGTTTGTTTTGGTCTTTGGGGAATGTTCCTAGTTTAAGACCAGCGTCGGACAGGGGGAGTAGTCAGTCGCCTGACTCACCCACAGACAGACGTGGGACATGTGGGAGAGAGATAAGATTAAAATGTGCTGGGTGTAATCAGTGTGAGAGGGCGAGTGAAGTGAAGGGGAAGGTGATGCTGCTTTCGTGCCGAGGTCGAGGCGAGGCATTGGTGAGGAGGTGCCACGCGCATCTTGGCCCAGAGTCCTGCAGGACACACGGCCTCTCCCACCGCGAGGTGAAGCCAGGTAAAGAGCAAAAAACAGCTTACTGTTGCTTGTCAGTATCCCCAGATTCTGGAGTCCATTAAACAGGGCCTCATGATCACCCATATCAAACACAGCTGATGGCTTTAGGAATATAAATAGTGTGAAGAACAAGTCGGTTGGCCGGGTCTTGGAAGTTCATTTCAGGACCTCCTAGCAGCTGCTTCAGAATGTTGCCTGAGATTCATAAATGCTCTTATATCTGACACTTAAGTTTGGGTTACGAATTCTTCTGCTGTTAGCAATACCTTTTCCTCCATGAAGCTCTCTCCGAGATGACGTGGCTTGGGTGCTGAACTTCAGAGGGACAGTAATCTGGGTTTTCTTCTTGGGAATGGGGAGGGCAGGCAAGTTAGTCTCCTCAGATTCACCAAGAGTCTTGGGAAGGAGCAAGAAGGCAGGCCCAGGTGCTGGAACGTCAGAAGGTTCGCGCAGTGGTGGGGAAAGCTGCATTGGGAGACTTCACGTCTGGAGCCAGAGTTTGGAGGAGAGTCCGAAATACGGTGACCTTAACGCTGTGAGCAGAATTCGAAACTGGGCTCCGGGAGCGCGCAGGCCTTTCAAAGAAGTCAGAGGTCAGTCAGCTGGTGGGAACTTCAGCGCTTGCGACGGTGGGATGCTTCCCAAAGCGGCCACTGCTCACAGAGGAAATGCACACATGTTAGTTCACTTCCATTTTGGTTTTCCTAAAGGATGGGCTGCTGCTTGCATGTTTGGGGGATGGGGTGGTGGTGGTGTATGTTGGAAAAAATTCTGCCATTAAGGATGCATTTACAGAGGAGTAAAGGGCCTTAAGGAACAATCTGGCTCATAAGAAGAAGCTTGCCTGGCAGCCGTGTAGAAGGCTTGGCTCCCAGCCCAAGGATCAGAGGGATCTGAGTCCTCAGCTCCTATGGCCCAGAACTGAAGATGGAAATCAGGGACATCAATCTGCTCGACCTCTCTTCAGAAATCCCCTCTGGGAGGCTGTAGAGGAGGCCTTTGGTTTTGAGGATAAGGTCCCCGAGCCCTGACTTCTACGGGGAAGGTTGTAGTTGAAGTTAGAAAGCTTTTATCCCCTCTCCACAAAAAGGGCAAAAACAGTTGTATGTTAAAGCTGCATTGGTGCGAATGGGTGTGCTGTGTGCAGTCACAACCTTAGGTTGACCTATCATTTTCATGGCTGTAACTAAAAGCTACTGTTAATTGAACAGTTATTATGGGCCACGCACTGCTGTGGGCTTTATGCTTAATCAGCTCTTCTTTACAGATGGGGAGACTGAGGTACGGGGTGGCTTTGTAACTTAGCCAAGGCCATACACTTGGTAAGTGATAGAGGTGGGACACCTCTATAAGCATGCCTCTACTTTGACTAAATAAACTCCAAAATCAATAATTAATCCCAGCTTTAGGGATTTTGATTTCATAAAACTGCCTGAGACCTCACTGGGCTCTTCTTTCCTACCATATCTCTTGTTTTGGTTTAAGAGAAGAAGGAGGGGAGTTTGCATGATCTCTGATAAAGGTGAGGCAGTTGCGTTATACCTGGCTGGTCGCTCTTTCGGAACCCAGGAAGAACAGACTTGAGCGTGTGGTTGTAGACAAGCACCCACAGTGAATGCAGAAGCCTTTTAAGACTTGCACTCCTGTGAAGTGTAATTATTCTTCGGGATGGGACTCTCTGAACTGCCTGTTCTCTCCAGGCTGCAAAGCAGACGTAAGTGATGTTCCTTGCACTCTTCACTCCCAGAGGAAAAAGGAGATAGCGCCTTTCTTTCTTTCTTTGTTGGTTTGGCATACGCCGTTTATTCACTAGCCACGGAAGCAAGTGCCTACCAGCTTCATTTAGATTAAATATAGGGCTCAGCCTAAACACCTTGTTTTCCAGACGTGAGGGGCAGGCCCAGCAGGCTGTGACGTGTCCTGGTGAGTGGAAGTGATGGGGAAGCATGTGCTAAGAAGGCCACAGCACCCAGCCCCGTGTGCTGGTGGGAGATACTTTTTCATCCCAGAAGTCATGTGGAAGTCTTTGTATCTAGTTGGGAGAACTCAGAGACATCTCTTTTCTTAGTCGTTTGACTAGTAATATGTTTGAAAGAGGTTGGAATTTTTAAAAATGAAAATTTTGCATTCTGCATGTAAACAGAGATGTCCTAAGAGACCTAAAAGAAAATACATGAGGTGTTCGTGAGATAATGCATTTATCCTATTTAACTTCATACCTTCCAGTTAGGTTTTTGTTGTGCAGATGATGAGTGACTCCTTCAGAAGATGTTAAGGAGTGGGGTTATTTCTTTTCTGAAGAGACAGTTTTTAGGGCAGACTTTTGATATTCTCTTTTTCCCTTCTTCCTGGATATTAAGATAGGAAAGCCACGTCTGACCCCCAAAAAGCAGTGCAGTAGATCAAACCACCCCTCGAACTGTTTTTCACCACCTGTGTGAGGTGTATCTGCCAGCCCAGTACTCCTGACTCTTAGTAGCGAGCCCACCCTTCTTGGCAGCCCCACTGTAGGTACCTAACATTCCCCCATTCATCTCACCCGGGCCCTGTTTCCTTAGGGATTTTCTAGGGGAGGACTAATCCGAGAAGCAAATTAATGCTGAATTGATGACGGAACCTCTGAGTTCCGGAACTGAATGCCTTGGATGTCGTCTGGGTGAGGAAATTGAGGATGAGAGATGTGAAGCACACAGGGAGGCTACCCTTAGTCGTGCGCTGCCTCAGTAGTCACCACAGTCACTTTTCCAGAGGACAGCCCTCTGCACTGTCTCACGAGGGTCTGTGCACCTGCCGGTACCTGCCTGGACAGGTTCCTCAGTTCAGACAGCCCTGCATTACTCTCTAGGGAGGAACAAGGTGTTTTCTTTCACTGTGGCCAGTGTGAAGGCATTCTGTGGAAATGCACCTGTGGGAGACCTGCAGGCAGCCAAAATGCTGCCTTATAAACCTCCGGACCTTGAAGAATGACTGCCTGGTGGCAGCCCTATAATCAGGAGTTACGGGGCCTGAGTTTTCTTAAGCGGTTGTAACTTGGAGGCCTGTGACTTCGGGAGAGAGTTCCACTGCATGCAGTGTTTCCAAGAATTCGTTACTTTGTGCCAGAGGAGTGGGCACAGTTAGCTGGAACAGTGGCTTTAACTGGCAGCGGTTTGCTGCAAGGGAAGCTCACGGTTCCATCAGTCTTAATGCTGAGCGGCCCATACGTTGTGTACTACTGAGTAGACTTGGATATCTTTTATTGAGAATTAAGTCCCCAAAGCAGCTTTCTGTAACTATTAAAGTCTGATGGATAATGTTAAGCTCTATTGTAGGCATTGGAGAAATTTGGTAGTCTTTGGAACAAGCAGTTTCTTTGGCTTTGGCCTTGAGAGCAGAAGTGCCACTTCTAGTCACTTTTAATATTACCAGGAACTTTCAGACTCAGTACTGATTATTGACAGGTTTGTAGCAAATGGGATTTCTAATGTGGTGGTGAATTAATCTACATGTGCCTTAAAGGTGAACTAAAAATACAGCAAATTATCTGAATAAAACTTACGTGAACATAATTTTTTTTAGTTACACAAATTGTTGGAAGCTCTGGTCCCTCCCCAGCAGGTTGCTGGCAGTGGTGCTAGCTTCTATAGCTTGGGCCAGGGTCTGGGTCTTACCCCAGGGCTCACGTGACATGGTCATTTAGGGACAGGACAATGAGAATGTGCTGCCTGGGTCACAGCCACGATTATTCATCTGCTTTCACTCAGCCAACGTGGTGATGCGTGGAAGACCAAGAAGTGGGCATTGCCTTTATGAGTATACAGTGTACTGAATGATAGGGATGTGCACAGAATGTTGCCCCTTTTCTTTGGAGGCCGCACTGAGGAAGCCCCCTGTGGGCCCAGCGTCTATCTTGCCTGGAAAGAAGGGAAGTCTTGCTGAGCTGTGCATCCTGGCATGTATTTCTGCCCATCCTTCATTATTTTCACCTCTGATAATGACACTTCTGACAGTACAGTGTGTTGCTGGAGTTCACTTTCTTTTGTTGATGAAAGTATTACAGTAATCAAAGAATTCCTTGCAGAACTTTTGCAACCCTCAAGGAAAAGTGATAAAACACAGACCCCGCTTGATAGATTGCAGGGTACGGGGAGGAGGGAGTTGTCCTTCCTTTCATTTTGGCTTGGCTGTTTGTGTAGCTGTGAAAAAACACTGAGTCTGCTTTTTGTAAAGGAGATAGCTTGGCTCATCCCTACCATGCAGAGTGTCGGGTGAATTAATGAGTGGAAGGCACATAATAATATGTGGCACTTATGTAGTCTTTTGATGATTTCACCTAGAATCTTGCCATCTGGAAACTTGCATTTACTAGGACGCAGAGCCAATTTTGGCTGATACTGAGTCCAATGTGTACTTAAAAGTGGTTTAGATTTTCATTTGGCTAAAACCTAGGAGGCTGTAGACTAATAGAATAATAATAATGATAGCTTTTCCTAAGAAGCCCTGAATAGCCTCAAAAGCACTCTAATGGGAGGTAAAAGGCAGGAATCTTACTCTGTTTCATAGCAATGAAATAGAAACTTGGTAGCCTGCACAGGGTCATAGAGCTGTCCCTTTTGAAATGAGACGTTGAGTTCACGATCCCGATGGCTTTGACTCTTGGCTTTGCCCCCAAGCATTGCTGTCTCCAGAGTTTCCAGACCATGAAGAATCTTTGCCGTTTTATTTTCCCAGTCCTCTGGAGTGAAGGTTTCCCACCTGGAGTTTGAATTCTGCTGAAGGTGCCTACATCCAAGCCTGATAGATCTCACAGTGGGTCGGGGTTCACGGGTCACTTGGCCTGGGGACCAGCTGCTGACTGTTGAGTTTGGAGCCCAGCTGGCAGTGCATCCATGACTCCCTCACTCTCCCGGAGGGCCCTCTGCACTTCTCAGCACTTCAGCAGGGTATGGCTGCGCTCTTTTTCCCAAGTCAGCTGAGAGCCTCTGCAAGGTGTGCCACCTGTTCTCCCCCGATTTAGAGATGCCTTTCACCTCCCATTAGAGTGCTTCTAAGGGCGACTTAGGAAAAGCTATCGTTATTGTTTATTATTCTGTTAGTCTACAGTCTCCTTGGTTTTAGCCAAATGAAAATCTAAACTGCTTTAAATACGCATTTGATTTGGTATCATCCCGAGTAGGCTTGCACAGAGTGATGGAGTGTGCTGCCCCAGGCATCCGTGTCCCTTATTCTGGCCGCTGCCCTCATGCATCCTTTAGGGGTACATGGGAGAGAACTGAGGGGCACAGGCCTAAGTTTGCTTCCACCTCATTCCCATCCCACATTCTCAGCAGGCTCCTTGCCTTATTATTGTCGGTCTAAAAACCAACATAGATCTGCCATTTCCCGGGTGGACTCAAGCCTACGGAAAAGCAAAGACCACGTTTCCCTAAAGGTGTTAATTTCAAATTTAAGTTTATTTATGCTCCTCTTATTCCACAGTGGCAACTTAGAAAGACATATGCAGTGTGAAAGGCTGAAACCTGAGGGCAAAGGACGAGATAGTAGTTGACAGGTGCCGAAGTTAGGCCACACATGTGGCTCTTGAGTTTCACAGCAGCTGAAAAGAAAAGGGACTTAAGATCAGCTTCCAAATTTGTAATTGCCTTTAAATAAAAACAGATCCGTTTCACAGAAGAAGCATGGCTTTTTCTGTTACTGAGGAACTTTTTTCCTTAAGGACGTCATAAAGAGAACGCTGATCTAATAGGTGACATTCTCCTATTTGAAACTTAGTTCTCAAAGGTAGTGAGCCAGTCCGTTTGTTTTGAGTGTTCTCTCCTCACTGGTGTATTTGTGTGTCTGTCTGTCTAGCCTGGTAAATCCATTTCTGACATACCAGGAGTTTGGTTGGGTGTGTGTGGATCCAGACTTCAGGAGTGACTAGGACTTACAGACGAAGCCGTATGGTTCAGGTTCTTTGGGAAAGTTCTTGGAGTAGCCCAGGACGGGAAACTGAGGCTGGTGGGAAGACTGAGGAGTGAGAAGAGGCGGGCTGAAGGCAGATGTCTCAGTATAGGGGATTGCATCGACCGAGAAGAAGTCCAGGGACTTAGCAGAAGGGGAATGCCAGGGAACAGTTGGTGGAGTCTAGCCTCTGGCAGGACCTGGACTGTGAGACCAGACTGGCTGTCAGGACGCAGGCCTCAGGGAAGGGACCAGGGAATCGGCAAGGAAAGCATGTTCAAGTTCATTGAGGACTGTCCTTGTGATGAACCTGAAGAGAAGATGATTCCTTTTTTAGTTGCTGAAGAAACTGAAGCTCAGAGCTGGGTCTGGCCCCAGATTTGTTCAGTGTGCGTCTGGTGCACCCAGTCTGGCTCCTGAGCGGCAGTGAGTGCAGGCCCAGTCTGCCCCCTCCGCCTCCTGGCTCTCCCTTCTCTGTCAGAGGTCCCTGTTATTTAGAACAGTTGCTCAGGGCTGGAATGAGCCTCTGGGTGACAGATGAAGGGATCCTGAGACTGCTTCTCTCTGGGCAAAGTTGGTCCCAAAACTGCTCAAGGGAGTGAGGTAGTTCCAGGGAAAGGCGGCAGATACAGGGGTTGAGGGGGGTGGGGCGCCAGGCGGCACCCGGGGCTTTGTGTGCCCACTGGTGGTGCACGTATCATGCTGATTCTTACAAAAATGTATATGTGTGTACACACACACACACACACACACAAGTTCCGCAGCTTGCCTTTGAAGTGAAAGCTGGGGCTCGGTGCTGTCCTTGTTTTTCCTCCCCTCCATTTTGGGCCAATCCATGTTCCTGCGAACAGACAAGGCATTGTTGAAAGTACAGTGTGCTGTCCTGCTTTTGCATTGTCATCAGAAACCCTTGACGAAACGTTTAATTTCTCTCTGAGGTTACCTGAACTTAGTCGACTTGCCTGATGGTACATTGGGTTCTGGAACCTGGAACTTTCTTTTTGCCCACCCCTGTTTCATTCAGTCATAGAACACAGAGATATTTTTATAGAAAACTTAAGGATTCCTGCACTAGGAGATGACTCAGACCAGTGTTTCCAAACTAGTAATATTAACTGGGATACATGCTGGAGAAGGGCTTCGCCTTCTCTTCCCTCCTCTAGCTTTTCACTGGTCTAGCTGTCTGTCCTGTTACCCTGTTTGCAGTAGGGCCAAAGGGACCTGTCTCCTAAGTGTAAGGTTCCATTTAAAAGTGAAGATACTTTTTAAGGCTACTTTAACAGAGTTAAAAGCTTTTAAGTTCTTGTGACAATCTGCTAACCAGCTGCATTGCCTGTGACCTCATTTAAGAACGTTTTGTGTCATCATCTTTTGATAAATTCAACAAAGGTAGAGATGATAGGTGTGAGTTAAGTAGTTAAATTGTTTTTGAACTGTACATTTTAAAAAAATTCCATTCACTTTTTCCCCTCATTTGGGCTTACTCTTTTTGCAAGTGTGCTGATTCATCGGCATGGACCATGGACTGGATATCATAGTATTTTTTTAAGCTGGATTGTATGAAAACTTAAGATTTACAAAAAAAAAAATTAAAACTCCACATAACTGAGGTTGTTGTACAATTACATTTATTTAATCAGCTGTTACATTAAAAAAAAATCAGATTTCAGAAATGCAGTTAGAGTCAACTTTACAGGAATGCATTTGTTATACAAAATGAGATGTGCATGCACAGACCCAGACCCAGTTTTCCCTTCTTGCCTGTGGTCAGCACTGCTGCTGCTTTATACCCCCCAGCCTCCCGCTTTCCCCCGCCCTAAGAGGCAGAGGCGAAGAAGAGACTAGAACGTCAGGGCACACGGAGACTGTCCTTGTGGTGGGTGGAGATGAAGCGTCCTGCTGGCGGGGAGGCAGCGGTCTGGGCTGGGGAAACAAGCCAGCTCCATGGCGCCTTATGCTTGCGCTCGAAGCCTCCGCGGGGTGCTTTCTGCCCGGCTGGGGTGATTTTCTGCACCTAGGTGGAAGAAAGAAAGGGAGTTTGCTCTGGTGTGACTGGAAAATGAAAAAGCTTGAAGGGATGCTGACAGTTTTTGATGGGAAGTCATGACAGTATCTTAGTTCCTTAACATTTTTTAGGTAAACATAGTGTTGTAGGTTCCGCAGTAGAATAGTTAAAACTTGAAATCCCTGAGGATCATTCCTAAGACAAAAGAGCCAACAATGTTTTTGGTCCCGTGGGGTGGGGTGGTTTGATCGGGGCGTGTTTTGAGGAGAAGGAGGGGGTGGCACCGTGTGCAGTGCCTGGCACCATTCCTGTGGGCCACTCCACATGTAGCCGCTTGCCATGTTCCCGCTTTGCTGAACTTCTTCAGAAAATTACTGTTTTTGAAGAAAGAAAATCTGAGTGGTGGAGAGAAATATAGGCTGTATTTAAGCTGGCCTTTGTAATTTTTCCTGGGCACACACAGCCCATATTTTGGAGCTCCGTGACGTCAGCGCCCCTGCCTGGGGGTCGGGAGTCTTGACCAGTCAGGCCTTGGCCGCCCTGGGCCACACAGACGCATGCCTGAGCCGGGTCCTTGTTTACTTCCTCTTGGTGCTGGGACATGGAGTACTAAGAAGGACCGCACGCCTGCACAAAAGCTCCTGCCAGCACGCTCAGCCCTGCCATTCCTGACTGTCTTGGAAAGCGCTCCATCCTCGAGGCAGGCTTTTGTTCTTCGAGTGCAGGCTTTTGTCCCCAGCTACATACCCTTTTCCAGATTCCAGAGCAGACCCCACGCCCACTCCCCTGCAGTCTAGCCCCCCGCGCAGGATCCTCAGCTTCAGCGGCTGTGAACTTTCAGAGCAGGAGGAGGACAGGGTAATAACTTTCTCGGTGGTCTGTGGTGACCTAAATGGGAAGGAAATCCAAAAAAGAGGGGATACACGTATACGTATAGCTGAGTCACTTTGCTGTACAGTAGAAACTAACACAACATTGTAAAGCAGCTATACTCCAATAAAGATTTAAAAAAAATACTTTAATTAGAGGAAAGGAAAGAGGTAATGGATAGACAAAATAAAAGTACTTATTTACAGACTATATTGGCCAAGGATTATGGATAGAGAATTGAGGCTGATGTTTCTGTCAAAATTTTGGATGCCATGTTCACAAATTCTATCATGGTTCAAAAAATGTGCAGCCTTTTCTTATTTTACTCTTGGCATTATTTTGGCTCTTTTATGAGACTCACATTACTGCTTTCAGACTGGAGAGAGTATTAGCGCTCATTCTAGGCCGGCCTCCTCATTCGATAGAATAAACCGAGGCCTGCGACTTGGGGTGGGCACAGAGCACCCAGCTAGTGGGTTAGGCAGAGCCGGCGGGAAACTGAATTCTCACTCCAGGCCTTTCCTTTAGAATAAGTTGCTGCTTGCCTTTGTGACTGTTATAAAGACCTGCCTGGGGCATGGGTGGGGACTGGGGCCTGGGGGCAGGAGAGTTCCTTTTGCCTCTGGAGCATTTAGAGTTTCTCATTCACAGCCCAGGTGTAGCTGGGACTCACTGGGAGCTCTTTCAGAACCTCTGTTTTTCTATTTAACTTTGCACCCAGTAGTGAGGGGCAAAGGGTGGTCCATTTACATTCAGGATAACCATACCCATTACAGCTGGGCAGCCCTCCTGAAGCTAAGTACCACGTGAGGGATGTTCTTTATATCTGTTAGAACAGTGTTTCCCAAACTGTATTCCCCTGAAAATAGTAGTAGGCTTCATGATTTGGGCAGTTAGGTTGAACAAAATTTAAGTGATACATTTTATTTTCTTTTCCTCATAGGACTTCTTGAGGCAGTCTCATCACACCCTTTTGGTGGTAAAGTCACTCGGGAGTCAGCTTGAAACCCCAAATTCTGAGTAATCAGAAGGATGAGAACCAAATATAACGTAGCCCTGAAGTTCACTTTTGGGTCAGGCATTCAGGAAGCAGCACATAAAAATTTGCTTGGATACAGTTTCCTCATAGTTCTTTCCTCATAGTTCTTCAGCAGCTTGAAATAACATCTCGAGGTGGCAGTAAACAAAAATCTCAGGTTATCATTTTTCTTTCCATCTGATTGAACAAGTTATTGTCGTAGGGAGGTGAAACAAAACAAAACTTTGTGTTCCTGAAGCCGAGATCTGCATTTCAGTTACTTGTACGTTCCAGTTACTTTGAAAGAAAGAAATAGTGGTATTCTTAAAGAGTTTTATGTACATGTTTTAAAGTTCACCATTGCTGCCTTTTTATTTAGAAAAAAGTTTGGAAAATTGTGGTATCTTGATTCAAAGGAAATACTGCTCAGCAATAAAAAGGAACAGCCGCTGATACAAAACATGGATGACTGTCAAACATGCAGAAGGACATGCTGTTTGATTTCATTTATATGAAGTTCTAGAAAAGGCAAAACTAGCCCATGGCGACAAAAAGCAGATCAGTGATTACCAGGGGCCATGGGGGTAGAGGACTGACTGCAAAAAGGGCATAAGGGAACTTTCTAGGGACATGAAAACGTTCTGTATAGTTATGGTGGTGGTCACATTGGTGTATACATTTGCCACAATTCATCTATCTAGCTGTGTGCTGAAAATGGGTGCATCTTTTGGTGTGCAAATTCTATGTCAGTAAAGTTGATTTAAAAAGAAGAGAAAGTTTAGAAAGACTATGATTGGAATTTGTGTAGCTCGAAGAACAAATCGTGCATTTCAGCCAGTTTTTCAGCACTGTAATGTAAGCCTGGCCCTTTGCTTTCACATGTCTTCAGTTATTCCTGTGTTCACGAGGCTGCCCATCTCTTCTGCTTTCCCACTCTTTTTGTGATTTGAGCTTTAGAAATTCTTTCCTTTCAGGAACTTACAGTCCTTGTTAGTAGTCAGCAAAAATGCGTTTTAAATTCACCTGAAATTATTTTTCACCTAGGAGGTCGTGTAAGCATTAGTGGTTTTCTGGAATGGAGGTGTGGTGGAAGCATGAGTGTTTGCGTGTGGGAAGAGGGTATGTGTCCTCAGGTAATTGTGCCATGGTTCCTCACACCTGTCTAAGCTTCTGTGTGAATAGTAAAAGAAGGTGTCATGAACTTTGCTTCTGGCATTTGTCTGCCACAGCTGGGGCCTAGGGTTGCACATTTGTTGTGGTTTCTGAGTCTCTGAGAAGCCATTTGTTGAGAATGGTCATGCGGCTGGTTCTCAGCGCTTTCCCCATTCTCCAGTCTTGACTCTCAATCCCATTAGAAATGAGGGCGTTTTCCTAGTGTGTTCACAGAGGAGTGGATGCATGCCTAGGAATGTATGATTTAGTGGGTAATTTGAACATCTAGGTATCAGGAATACTGTTGAGTGTTTTTAAAGTTCAAGTCCTCCATGTATCATCAAACCGGGCTCTAAGAAAGAATGAACTTGTTCTTAATGGATCATGTTAGCTGGATTTGGTTCAAGTGTTTTTTCTTAGAAGGGAGGATTACGCATTGTAGTAACAAGATGTTCTTTTATTTCCTAGTTTATCAAAAGGTGTTGATTGTGAAATAGGGTGTGCAGATATTTTAGATCTTACTGTTTTTAAATAGATGAGTTCAAAAGAGCGAGAAAATGTTGTGTCAGAAGGTGAACTGTGCCAGAGGAGAACTAAATAATTGGGGTTGGGGGAGGGAAAAGTAAATATTCTTTTCCCTTGTTGTGTCTTTCTCTTGGACATCTATTGGTTGTGTGCTTGTGTTGTGTTTTTGTTAACTGGCTTTCTTAAGACTGCGAGGGCAGAGTGGAGAGGTGGTGCAGAGCTGTATGCAGATGTTCTTCCCTCTTTCTGGTTTTTCCCTCCCCAAAAAGTTGTTGGCAAATTAATTTCAAGGGAGCGGGGAGGGAAATGGGCCACTTGAGCTTTTTAGATTGGTGTGAGCTCTGTATTTGTTTACAAAATGAAAGCAGGTGAAGTTTGTGCAACTTTAGAGAAGAAAGGAGAGTCCCCTTTCTCCTCCTTCCCCTTCTCAGGAGAGTTGTTAGAAAATCGAAAGCTTATTTTATGCCCCTGTGGTTTAGAAGCCGAATAGAGAAAACTGCAGGCGAATGAGTGGAGTTTTGGCTTCTTATTAATAGAATCAAGATGTGAACCGGCCTCCTGACCCCCGGCAGCGCCGTGCAGGTTCCTGGGGCTCCTGTAGGGTGAGCGGCCTCAGCCCCATTTCCCTCCGTGGGCTCGCCTCCCTCTCACGGCCCTTCTTCCCTGGGCTTGGCCCGGCTGATTTTGTACTCCTGCCCCAGACTCTAAGAATGTGCGTGGCAGACCGGGGCTCTGCGTCCTTGGTGGTGGCCCCGGGAGCCTCAGGGCCTGGCTGTCCTGTCGCAGTGACCGGGTGGGGGTAGTTCAGCACAGCCAGGCCCTGTCCCGAATCTGGCTTTGTTGGCGCTGGCAGAGACCCAGCTCTTTCCCAACCGCCTCCTGCCTCCCTTGTGCTGCGAGATAAGAACTAAGAACGAGCTTCACCTGAGCGGTTTTGTGCTTGTAGAAACCATTTCGGAACGTGGGTTAATGGTCTGCACTGTCAGGGAAAGTGTGTGATTTTGGTGGAGACATTTGTGATCCAGAGTATTTTCATGGTGGTTTCCCAAACAACACTAGCAAGAACTAAGAGTTCAGTTTATCCTCTTGGTAATTTAATGTTGTTCTCAAGGAGAATTTTTTTTTTTTTTTTGAGGCGTGACTTCCATCCCTCCCCCTCCCCTCTG
Organism: Leucopleurus acutus; assembly: GCF_964270905.1. NCBI lineage: Eukaryota > Metazoa > Chordata > Mammalia > Artiodactyla > Delphinidae > Leucopleurus > Leucopleurus acutus. Next base: position 50,450,389 of record NC_139157.1, on the reverse strand, counting down.
CCCCAAGCAGCTGGGTTTGCAAACCTTTGTTAAGCCACACATTGTTGAGGTCAAAAGCCTGCTGCTTATTTTTGCTGAATTTATGAGAGGTGTGAGCATGTAGTGTTTTTAGGTAGTGCTGTGGAATGCAAATTGAGTTGTCAAGAATACTGGAAGTATTTCTGAAGAAGGAGATAGGGTGAAAATACTTTTCATTATAACTGTCACCTCTCTATCTCTTCAACTTGACCTGAATTTAACAATATAGAAAAACTTTGGTGCTTATTATATTGAATTCATTTCCTAAGCACTGTCATTGTTTTATATGAAATGCAGCGTAAGTTTCGTTATTAAAAAACTCAACAAATGCTGTTGGGTACGGGGGACGCTTTTGCCCTTTCATTATTTGATGTTTTCTCTGTCTCAGAAACATGTCTTTCTAGAGGGGAGGGCAAGTTTGTTAATGCAATTCCCAAAGATTGGCTATTTACTCTAGGACAGAAAGGCATAGTGAGAGCAGAAACGTCATAGAAATCAGCCTTCTTATGTTCTCCATTCCTAGGACTTCAGGATAAAACCTGCTTTTATGTTTACAGTAACTGCTGTCTGAGGGAGTTTTTGTACACATGTGAAATCATAATGACCTCTGTAAGACCACATGTTTATGAGTGCCTTGCTGGTGTTACCATGCCAAGCTGCCATTTTATCTTGTTAGTGATAAGCTTCATAGTTCTGCTGGAAATAGATTTTGTGTTAAGGCAAAATATAGGGTCAAGTGTAGGATATTTCAAGATTCCAGTAAAATAAATATTTTATTTTACTTTTTAAATTTTTATTTATTTTTTGCCTGTGCTGCGTGGCTTGCGGGATCTTCGTTCCCCAACCACGGCTTGAACCTGGGACACAGCAGTGGAAGCGCCAAGTCCTAACCACTGGACCGCCAGGGAACTCCCTAAAATAAACATTTTAATGGTGGCAGCCTGGTTCTCTGTCATTCTGTCAGACTCTGCCGAGGCCCTGGCTCCTTCCTCCTGTCCTTTTTGTTTAAGCTAACCTTTTTGGGTTTTTTCCCCTGCAATGTTCTCTTTTTTTAGAATGCTCCCCAAACTTATAATCTGTCAGTATGTATTATTTCACCGTAAAGGTCAAATGCTTTATTTTCTACATGTCTCCTCTCCATTCCATTATCCCATAGCATTGAAAACATTTTTATAATACCATTTTTGCTATTTTTTATGTATTATTAACAGAACCCTTTGAGAAAGTTGTACTGCCTACTCCAGAAAAATGTGGTTACATAAGACATTTTGCATGCAATTTGCATATAATTTCAGGGGTTTATGAATGCTCTAAGTCCCATCCGTGGACTTCTGGTTAATACCCTGATTTAAAAAAATACATTGCTCAAAGTAAAAGTAGGAATGTGGACTTGGAGATATAGGGGAAAAAAACCATGTCCAGATTACTTGAGAGTTATGGGTTGATGAACGATGAACACCTCAAGTATGTTTTGTAAGCAGGGAAGCAAAATGTTTGTTTGTGAAGGGGTGGGAAAATTTAAGCAGGAAATGGAAATCTCAGATAGGAGCACTGAGCAGGGCCATTCAGGGGAAAGAGGAGGTCACTGTGCACCTATCTAGAGGCAAAATTATAGGGTGTTTGGGAGAATCTAGAACCCTAGCCTAATCACACATTTTATTTTTTAAAGGATTTGTGGTTAGATGAGTTTGGAATATAATACACTATCACCCTTCAGGATCTTCAAGATGCATACATATCAGCAGGTTGAAGTCCCGGAGGACTCCTGCAGTAAAGAACCCTGTTCTACATGGTTTAATCCACCATCTCCCAGACAGTTTTAGGTCCACGGGATGCTTTCTGCAGAAAACAGTTATCAGCAGAACACATGTTGGAAAGTGAAATACCGGACTAGATAAACGTGTCCTTTCTAAGTTTTAGAGTCTGAGGTGTGGACGGTATCCTGAACCACAATAAGCAGAGAAAATCCCAAAAGATTAGAGAGAAAGTGTCACTGTGGAGGTGGCAGCAGCTAAGTGAGAACATAACTAGGCCATGCAGTTGTCTCTTCACATTGGCCCAAAGGGGACGTGCTAGAATGTGGGTGATGCCGTCGGACTGTGTTGAGAGGCACACAGCCCAGAGGTTGTGCGAGTTCCCACCATGGCTCCCTGAGAAAGGGAGAGCAGACCTGGGAGTGTCCAGTTCCTTTAGAAACGATGTCACCCATTAAATCCAGAGTCCACCAGGCTGAGACTAGGTAATACACTTAGGTAGAAGAAAATTGCTTGTGACTCTGAGTTTAAAAGACATTTTTCTTTTCAGCTGTGTAGATACTCACGTAAGAGAAATTGCTTTCTTATTAAACAGAATGATTGTGCTGTGTTTAATGGGATCAGACATCTCCGTGCTGCCTTGTGGTGTTCATACTATTCTGGATAATGATTATGTGAAATTATGGATTCCGTGGGCTAAATTTAAGCCAAGCAGTACAGGACAAAGGGGTGCTTTGATTCTGCTATGCCTTGTTATTAGTCTCCTGGTCAGGTAACCCACGTTTTAATATGTTTCAAGGATTTTTTTTTTTTAACACAGATATTCTGCAGTGTTAATAGGCTTTGGTGGCTCATACTGTACACCTGTATGTGGCTGAGTTCAGCCATACCATGGGTGGTAGCTGGAGAGCTTTTTTGGGAACAAACCTCATGTTTCCTCTAATTTTTAATAAGCACATAGGTCTGCCTGGCTCTTGAGATGTGTCACAGAGTCCATCACATGCCACCTACTACAGTTCTAAAGAGGTACTAAAATTAGAATTCATGCTTCTTTTTTTTTTTTTTTTTAAGTTAGTGATTCTTCTTCCTTTGCTGAAACTACTCCTGGTCAGCAATATTTGTTAAATAACCTCTTCTAAACCCATAAAGTCCGAGCTAGAGTTTGTGAACCTTCAACCTAAAGCAAGAAAGAAAAAACTTAATATAAACAATAGAAACATAATTCCTCTCATAGAGTTTTGAGGTTCCCAATTATTTGGTGAGGCTTGTGTTTTCCTTTAAGGATCTGGTTCCCAAGCAGTTCATAATAATTCAGTATTGTGGGTTCTCTCTGCTTCAATTCTTGCCTTCCTCTGGATCCTCCTTTCTTCCATCTCCCCCAATTTAGTGAGGGACCCCCCCACCACCTTGCTTCTCTCAGTTTGAAGCAGTCTTTTCGCCCCAGAATTGTGTTCTTCAGTGGATTCTTCATCTTCACTTGATGTGACTCTAATCTTAGTCCAGAGGAGGAAGGGATTGGCTGAATTCTGCTGACTCTTTGCTCCCCAGCTCTGTTGATACGGACACTCGTAGGGTGGGGATGACAGGGGATTACCAAGCAGTTGCTGAGTGATAAACTGAAACTGAGGCAACCACAAGCAGGATGTGCAAAAAAGAGCCCCTGAGACACACCGACCCATTGCTCCGAACCAGCTCTCTGTGCTGGGCCTGCTGGGAAACAGGAGGAAAAATCTAGAGCTTTCTCTTGAGCAAAGTTGTTAAGTACAACATGAGTCAGAAGCGTAATTCCCGAAGGCTTGGGGCCATCCGGATTTGGGGGTGGGGTGGGGGAGGAGTGTTACACATTTTCTGGCGACTGACTTACTGGAAATTCACCATCATGGAAACAGAAGTTTAGGGCAGGAATTCTGAATATTTTCTGGGAAGGCTCCCATTCATGGAATTGGTTTGGCAGGCAAATGGCTTCCAGGAATGCCAACCAGATTTATATAGCAAGATGAAGGTGGTTGATAGTATCTTTTCCTTTTATTGCAACCTGGTGGTGGCTGGCAAGCTCCAACCTAGGACAAGGGCCCTCTCTCTCCATCCATGAACCTCCACTTCTTTCTTCTTGGCTTTTCGCTATGGCCAGGGAGAGATTTCTCAGAGTCTCATCTGTGCACATTCTTTTTCTCTCCCTTTTCTTTTTAGATGCAATTAATAGAAAGATTAGTAACAGTTATTATATAAGAAACTTGAGATGTAAACTCGAGATGTAATAAACTCTAATAAATTTGAGTTTATTAGAAAAATTGAATGAGACCTGTTTGCATATTCCTAGATCAGAATAACTTTGCAAGAGTAGGTTGTTTTTTATTTCCTGTCCACCATCTTCTTTTTACCCTGATATTATTCCAGTTAATAAGTAAATGACCCTTCTGAATTGCAACAGGTTTGGGAATGTTCTTTAAAAGCATAACCTTTTTAAATGGGGATTTTCTTTTAAACAGGGCAGTTTTATATAAAAAGTATAATCCTGCTAGGTACTAACTTTATTGCTTATTTTAGGACCCCCAAATATTTAATTTGTATATATCTGTATGCTCTCAGCTATGTCTAGAATTGTGTATGTGTGTGTGTTCTAGAATTTGTGTGTGTGTGTGTGTGTAGATATCACAACTAGAGTTTATGGATTTAAGTTTTGAATTCAGTTATTTTTCCTTTTTTGAATGGTGTTTACTATTTTGTTTAGGAAGTAGCATAAATATTTTAAGATTATAGGCTTTTCATAATGCTTCTCATAATGATCTTTTATGCAGTATGTGCCTTGCCCTGGAACTCGATGGGAATTTTGTGTTTCTACAAAGATGCTTCTGGTCTTTTCTCTTGGTGATCTGGAACAGAAGCCTTTCCCAAGTTTACATTTTTGACTGTATTTCAGTGGGTTTAGTTTTGTAAAACCCTTCTCCCACCCTCGAAAAATAAGTATCTGGGAAGCAAGCTCGCTCCACATCCGCCATATGAATTGTTTCTGTAAAGGGCTGTCCCATTTCTTCAGACAGATTCCATCCTCTTCTTTCATCCCATTTATTCTTGACTGTGGTTGTGGATTGTCCCATTTCAAGTTTCCTTTCAGAGTGTAGCCACATTCCAGCAAGATGTCGGGTAGCTGGTTCTTTCCTAAAAGACCCACCTGGCTATACCAGCCCTCTGTTTGGGCAAAAGATTGAGTTGCTGCCTAGCACCACTTGCCCCTAGATGTAGCTGTCTTTCCAGGCTTCTGAGGGGTAAGCCATTTACTTACTTACTTAATTTTTTTTCTTTCTTTCTTTCTTATTGAGATATAATGGACATAAAACATTGTAGTTTTAGGTGTACAACATAATGATCTGATATATGTATATCATTTTGAAGTACTACCACAATAAGTTTAGTTAACTTCCATCACCATGCATAGTTGCACTTGTTTTTTAAAGCCATTCACTTATTTAAGAGACTACTGACAAAACCTTATTACCTGGGAGGAGGATTAGCTTAACACAAATTGGTACTGCAAAGATGTAAGCCTTTTAAAAGTTTATTCTCTTTCATTATTAAAATATATGTGTTCGTTGAAGAAAATGTGAAAGCCATAGATTGCAAAAATGAAGAAAATAAAAATCACCTGTAATACTGCAGTTTATTGTTAACATTTTAGTGTACTTACTTTCTGGTTGTTTGGTTGGCTAGTATTACGTATTGTACCTATGGCCTTGAAACCTGGTTTTTCCTGCAAGCCTCAGGGACTTCGTGGTTTGATGTCTTGGTTAATTTTCATAAAAGGGGTGGAATTATTGATACTTTTCCGTGTCATTAACAATCGTTAATGACTTCATTTAAAAAATTAAACATCTTATTTTGAGATAATTGTAGACTCACATGCAGTTGTAAGAAATAATACAGAGAGATCCCATGTGCCATTCCTGGATTCCCCAATGGCAATGTCTTGCAAAACTGTAGTGCACACAGCCAAGTTAGTGACATTGATAAGTCAAGCTATAGAACATTTCTATCACAAGGATTCCTCCTGTTACTTTTTCTTTTATAGCCATACCCACCTACTTTTATCGTCTCCACCCTGACCCCTGGCAACCACTCATCTGTTCTCCCTTTTTATAATTTAGTCATTTCAAGAATGTTATATTAGTGTATATAAGAACATATGTGTGAACATAAATTTTCATTTTACTGGGCTAACTGTCCAATGACTTCATTTTAATGATGGCATAATATTTCATTATCTCACATTGTTTTTCATTGTATGTTTTCACTTGGCATAATGCCCTCCAAATCTATCCATGTTGCTGCAAATGGCAAAATTTCGTTCTTTTTTTTTAAGGGCTGAGTAGTATTCCATTGTGTATATATACCACATCTTCTTTATCCACTCATCTGTGATGGACACTTAGGTTATTTCCGTATCTTGGAAATTGTAAATAATGCTGCTGTTAACATTGGGGTGCAAGTGTCTTTTAGAGTTATAGTTAAGTCTTTATGCACATCTCCTTTTATTTCTAAAAGTGGGATTGATGCATCAGACTATGCATAATTTTAAAGCTTTGCTTTTCTTCCTAGTATCTCTCTTTTTTTCTTTCATAAAAACCTGCTAGACTGTTACCAGCAATTCCCATTTCTCATGCCCTTGCCAACACGGAGCATTATTACTTTAAAAAAGTCTTTGTAAATTTCTACCTTACCCCGATAGCAGCGTAAACACAGCTTGACTGTTGGCTTTCCAGTCCCACTTGCCTAAGAAAGTTTTTTAGAATAACCAAGTCGCCACCAAGACCTTGTTCTGTGTGAGGTTTGGGAATCGGCTAAAGTGGTTTTGGAGAGCCTCAGAAGACTTGGTCTAAGATAGGTACAAAGAATTATAAGAAATCACTCTTGAGTCCACCTGTTTCTATATGTTGTCTTCTGTTGTACCTCATATTCACCCAGAAGAACTAGACAGGACCTTAAGAAAAGAAAAACCTTTGAGATGTGAAGCACTGTTTATAAAAGCTGATAAACAATATAGGAGTATGTGTGTGTGTCTATGTGCGTTATGCCCATTTGAAGCTCTTAGAGATGAGATGAGATTTAAGTATAGCCTTAAGGGAGCTGTTAAGTATATAGAGAGGTGAGATGCTTTTCTTTCTCCTTCTTACACTAAAGTATTTTTGTGTTTCTCTCAGTGTGACTAGGCAGTGATTTTCAGGGAATAAGATAAGGTTAAGGATATATATCTACTAAAACCCAGGAAATGTATTTGTGTCTTCTGAGATAAATGACATCTTTGGTTTGAAGATTACTTTCTGGTTGGAATGTGGCAAACTGACGTTCCTTCCAGTGTAAGACTGTTTTCCTTTTTGTGTTTCAAGCTCTATAGTTATTTGTTTTCTTCTTTACCGGTGGTACCGTATATAAGATGAAAAAGACTGATTTCAGTAAAAATTGTTTTACTCTTAGAATGGCAGATCACTCTTACAGAAGGTTGGGTGATTTCAGAAGAGATTGTGCCCACTAACTCATTTGGTGCTAAATTAATGTGACGAAGACAGACCCCATTCTTACAAATGAATAAAGGAGGCTGGCAGAATCTGCCATTTCTCTTTTTAAAGTTATAAGAAGTTATTCATTTTGCCATTTAAATACCTTATACAGATTCATAGCTGAAGACTAGTAATGAGTGTAACAAAATGAGTAGATCAAGTAAAGTGACATCCATGAAAACTATTCACTTTTTCAGGGATGATAAAGAAAACGTTCTCTTTCCTTGTCATATTTTTCCAATTTATCATGACTTAACAGCATTGGTGATCTTAAAATTAAGTACCTAGAACATTCAAATGCACTGTGACCTAGGAAAGAAAATAGAGTATTGAACATCACGTGGTTTGTTCTTATCTCTAGGTATATATAACCTGAGAATGCAGGAAGGGGGCTCTGCTTAATGGGGGAGAGAGGGGTGATCCCTTGGGGAGTTTTGGGTAAAGTACTGCCTTTCCCAAATTGAGTGTGTATCGTCATTTTCCTTCACGGCAGTAGGAGGAATCTGGAATCTATCAACTTAATTGAAGCTCAGAGCTTAGTTCTATTTTTGAAATTAAAATTTTTCTCTACATGGTACATTATAGGCAGTTTAAAAATTTTAACAGAATGTTTTGTAATGATCATGAAAATATCTACAGGTCTGAGAACTCCTAGAAGAATCTTTGACTATGAAATTGACAAGGAATGGTGACTTAAGCTACCCTGAAAGAGTATGATTTGCTTTTGATCAAATGCAAACAGCAGTGTCAGACTCTCAAACCATTTTGACTAAAATGATGATGTTTGATTCTAATCTGAGTGGTTATTAGGAGATGATTCAGCGTCATGCAGAATTAGTTCATTGAGGAGGTCAGAAGGTGCTAGAGGAGATGTATTATATAGATATTTCAGGAAAGTTTTGCTTATGAAAATCTAGAATTATGGTGGATGTAATAAGTAATAAAGAGGAACGGAAAGACAGCAGTACATATCTTGGTGACTAAATGAGGTGAAAATTTTTGGCTTCCTTTGACCTCTTCAGTGAGAGGTTAAATTGTTGTGGATTTTTGTACCTTTGGATGACTATGTGGAAGACTTCCTGACATACGTTTTTGTTCTTGAATTTAGGTAGCATTTAACAGCATTGTGCCTTTGCCTGAAGTGAGTGAATGAATAGTCCTGTTTTAAACTGTATTGGAGTGTGGAGGTTTCACATGATTTATTAGTACATCATGTTTGACATTGACCTATTTGTGAACAAGGAATATTCAGTTCACATTCATTGTTCATTATTGTGTTCGAACAACAAATAAATGTTACAGTTTTAGGGTCTGTGCTTGAACTGAAGTTGAACAACAGCCTGCGACTTCAGCCAAAGAAAACAGTATGTAGTATGAGGTTGAGGTAGGACAGAAAATTATGTTCAAAGGAGAAGTCACAAGATGCAATTATTTTGTAAAATGTGGTACTTTCATATCACTCAAAAGACCGGAGGACTTCCCTGGTGGCGCAGTGGCTAAGAATCCACCTGCCAATGCAGGGGACATGGGTTCGAGCCCTGGTCCGGGAAGATCCCACGTGCCGCAGAGCAACTAAGCCCGTGCGCCACAACTACTGAGCCTGCGCTCTAGAGCCCGCGAGCCACAACTACTGAGCCCACGTGCCACAACTACTGGAGCCCGCGCGCCTAGAGCCCGTGCTCCGTAACAGGAGAAGCCACCGCAATGAGAAGCCCACGCACCGCAACAGAGTAGCCCCCGCTCTCCGCAACTAGAAACAAGTCCGTGCGCAGCAACAAAGACCCAATGCAGCCAAAAAAAAAGACCAGAAAAAAAGTTTTTTTTAATCTTATAATGTGAACATGTGATGCTCGATAATTAATTTGCTTAGCAGATTGTCTTTGGTAAAATGTTTTGGATTTTTTAAATATAAGAATTACAAGTAAATTAAGACAGTTTGTGTCTTAACAAACTTTGGTCCAGGCAAGTTTGGTCTGAAACGGAACAATATAAATTTAAGAGAGGTGGGGCAGGATGGGAACACAGCTAATTTGGTATTAAGGGTTTGAGGACCAGAATTCTGTGATCAAAGCCTCTTTCTTGGTTGTCAATGATGTTCTTCTCAGTTAATGACTAATTGCTGCTCTTGCCTAGAAATCCAGAAACTCTGGAGATGAGGAATTCTTTCTGAAACTAATTCCACAGTACATCACCCCTTTTGTTCACTGCCACGGACTGTACCCTGGCTTCTCTTCCCAAGGGCAGTTTGTTGTTGGCACGTCTGTCTGGGAGGGTGGTGTTTTCTGCATAGTAATCAGGCTTCTGCAATTGTGACCTTCCTCCCCCTCGCCTTAAACTCTTTGGGTTCTTGACACACACCTTATAAACTCTTCTGTTCTTGCCACGGGTAGAACAAAAATCAAAAGGAGAACAGGAGAAAAAAAGTTTTCTCAAATTTGATGTGTCTGCATAGTTCTGCCATGCGGTGATTAAGGAAACCCCATTAAAAACTTTCTTCTTCTTCTTCCCAGGAAGCAGCCTTGTGAACAGGCAGGTTCAGAAAGCCAGGGAGCCACAACTTTTCCAGTGCTTTTACCAGCCAGTCCTACTTCTACCAAGGGTTTAGTGATCGTTCTGCATGTTTTAAGTAGTTAAAATGTGTATTTTGATCACCGTTAGCACCTGCTGATTTGCACAGCTGGCTACTTGGCCACTGTTGTGTGTGATTTTCATTTTTGTTACCCTCTGTGACACCAGGGGGTCAGGATGAGGGTCCCATAAAGATAGCTCAACAGGAGTATATTGAAGAGGCAATGGTAATTCAACCAGCAAGTGTTCATGTTGGGCTTTGTTTTTTGTTTTGCTATGTTTAAAAAACAAATGAACCCCCCCAAGGTACTAGAATATTGAGGGGCAAGGTATTGTCATCGGTTTTCAGACTCATGGAATTTAGAACTGGACTTTTTTTTTTTTTAATAATTTTTTTTTTTTTTTAAAGAAGATGTTGGGGGCTTCCCTGGTGGCGCAGTGGTTGAGAGTCCGCCTGCCGATGCAGGGGACACGGGTTCGTGCCCCGGTTCGGGAAGATCCCACATGCCCGTGAGCCATGGCCGCTGAGCCTGCGCGTCCGGAGCCTGTGCTCCGCAACGGGAGAGGCCACAGCAGTGAGAGGCCCGCGTACCGCAAAAAAAAAAAAAAAAAGAAGAAGAAGATGTTGGGGGTAGGAGTTTATTAATTAATTTATTTATTTTTGCTGTGTTGGGTCTTTGTTTCTGTGCGAGGGCTTCCTCTAGGTGTGGCAAGCGGGGGCCACTCTTCATCGCGGTGCGCGGGCCTCTCACTATCGCGGCCTCTCTTGTTGCGGAGCACAGGCTCCAGATGCGCAGGCTCAGCAGCTGTGGCTCACGGGCCCAGTTGCTCCACGACATGTGGGATCCTCTCAGACCAGGGCTCAAACCCATGTCCCCTGCATTAGCAGGCAGATTCTCAACCGCTGCGCCACCAGGGAAGCCCTAGAACTGGACTTTAATTTATAGTATGTTTTGTCTTTCCTACCCAAAAGGACATACTTAGGAGATGAAAGGTTTGTTGTCTGTTTTTTTTTTTTTTAAATCACTAGTTGAAATACTGTAGAAGAATAATATTTCCTACATTCCTTTATCAGAAACTTGTTTCGCTAATACCGTGTTTTCTGATCCTGGTAAGGTTTTATTGAAGATTGGATTGTAAGATGCTTTTGTTTCAAACCCTGTTTGTCTTGCTCTATTCAGAGGCCCAGGTGACTGTGGATGAATTCTGCTCAGTCTCCAAAGCCTAAGGGAGGCTCCATATTCTTGTTTGTCTGCCATCCTGACATGTAGTAATATATAAGCATCCTTTAACGGCTCACAGACTAAGTTCTCTGGATGCTTTACTTCAGATGTTAAGGGAGAAATTTATTCATTCACTCAATAAATGTTTATTGATGCCTACTATGTGGCAGGCACTGAAATGTGTATTCTTTGACAGTGGGTTATCCTGGAAGAACTAATCTTGATCATTACCAGTGTCTTGGTTCATGACAACAGCAGTTTGAGAGTTGATGGCAGGTCTGGCCTTCAGTACTGTTTATCCTATTTGCTGCCATTTTCCAAGGACCTTAGTATCATAGAATGTCAGAGTTGAAAGATATGTAGAAATTCTAATCTAGTTCCCTCATTTTATTCATCAGGGGTAATGTAGAATTTCATATGCGTGGTCCCAGTTGGCCTCAAGATCACCATAAGTTTCACTGTTTTCAGCATGTCTCTTTTATACTCAGAATCATCCTTAAAATGCTTCAGTTGAGTGAAATCTCTAGTTCAGCCTCTTGGAAAACTTGATGCGTGGATAAATGGGCACTCCTACTTAAACATGATTTAGAATTGGCTATCACAGACCTATTTTCTAGTATTACAAGTAGTTCTACCAAAGAGGCTTATTCTAACTGGGAATTATCTTTTTTCCTCCAGAGGGAAATGGAACATGGACTGGATTAGGAACACAGTCTGAACAAAGTAGGAGGCTACTCAAAGAACTTTTCAGAACTTGGGTAAAGAAAAGAAAAGCCAGCCATTTTCTGATGCTCCTGCAGTTCTCCATCAAAAACACAATCCAGAAACAAAAATACCCTGACAGAAATCAGGAAACCAAATATCCTACCTGCTAGCCAACTCTAGAGGTTCTGAACAGAGTGTACCATTGAGGATCCCTTTTAGCTGTCTTTGGGTTTATTTGAAAACCACTCCAGTGTGTGTTTATAAGAGGAAAACAATTTAAAAGCTCTTCTTTTGGCCTTGATACTTTCATAGGGTTTAGCATTGCTAATCGTCAGTTCTTCAACGTTTGAAGAGAAGCATGCTATTCTCAGAGCAAAAAAAATAAGAAGCTTAACTTTTCCTTTACTTCTATCCTCCCAGGGTCAGAAAACTGGCCCTGAATTCCCTGGACAGATTTGTTTCAACCTCAGGATAGTAGCTTCAGCAGTTAATGCTCAGCAGTATAGTGTGTTTCCTTTTGTTAACACTGAAGTAGCCAGAGTGCTTCCTCCAGCTGTGAGTGTCTGTTTGCTGGACCTCAAGATTTTGCCTTAATCCAAATGGACAGTTACCAGAGGACATGATGCAGAAGAGGTTCTTGCAGGTTTGTTCTTAAATGTCTTTAAGATCAGCCTACCGTAATTCATATTCAGTAAAGCGGTGGTTTATAACTGGTAAGCTGAGTAAATGGATTATCTCTGAGCCTTATTATTTTTAGCTTTTCCCCCAAAATGAATTGTGAATCATCATGTCACTTCCAAAAGGTTTTGTTTCAGTGAGGGCTTAGAGACAAGACAGGTCCCTGGAGTTGTTCTGGAAGAAGGCGATGGGTAGGATTGGTTGTGCTGACTGGGGGTAGTGTCCACCATTCATGGAGAGTACCCCGGTGTCCACAGGGCTGGGTTCTAGGCCAGGCACAGCTGCTTGGTAGCTGAATGATCTCGGGCAGAGTTGTAAAGCGCTGGGTCTTGATCTCTTCAGGGTTTTTTTAGGGGTTTTTTTTGGGTAATTTTATTTATTTATTTATTTATTGGTTGCATTGGGTCTTTGTTGCTGTGCGCGGCTTTCTCTCTAGTTGCACCGAGCGGGGGCTGCTCTTGGTTGCAGTGCGTGGGCTTCTCATTGCAGTGCCTTCTCTTGTTGCGGAGCATGGGCTCTAGGCACACGGGCTTCAGTAGCTGCAGCATGCAGGCTCAGTAGTTGTGGCTCACAGGCTCTAGAGTGCAGGCTCAGTAGTTGTGGCGCACAGGCTTAGTTGCTCCATGGCATGTGGGATCTTCCTGGACCAGGGATCAAACCCATGTCCCCTGCACTGGCAGGCAGATTCTTAACCACTGTGCCACCAGGGAAGTCCGTCTTTAGTTTTAACATTAGCCCAAACACTGTCCTGTCTACTTCTTTCAAGGTGGTGATGAGCATAGAGTATTGAGATTGAAGGTGGTTTTGTTAAGAAGGGAAGCAGAGGTACCAGATAGGCAAGTGAATTTGTCCTCACTGTATCTCTCTCTAAATAACTTTATGGATCACTTTTAGGGTGGAGGTATTTGTGTTTCTGGGTCAGCCACATGGACCAACAAAGTGACCTCTTAATTTGGAAGCAGTGTTGTTCTCACCTGTTTCTTCATGTCAAACCCCTTTAGCAGTACACATCATCGCAGGTCCTTCAGTTGTAGCTTAGGGCTGACAACATACGTACGTGCCGGTAACATGCCTAGAGGACTTGACTGTTGACCACAGGGTTGCTTGTTGCCTAGGCTAGAGTCCTTTCGTTAAGCTCAGGAAACGTGCACCTCGGATTTAAAAAATATACGCACAGTCAGACAAAGACAAATACTGTATGATGTAATATATGGAATCTAAAAAATAAAACAAACTAGTGAATATAACAAAAAGGAAACAGATATAGAGATATAGATATAGAGATATAGATATAGAGAGATATATACAGATATAGAGAACAAACTAGTGGTCACCAGTGGAGAGAGGGATGGGGACCTGATGGGGGGAGGGGATTAAGAGGTACAAACTACTATGTATAAAAAATATATATATATACATACACACATATGTACTGTACACTTTTGAGAAGAAAGATGTTGGGGTGGGGAACCTTTTATAACCCTCCTATTTTATGTGAGTTCCTTGCAGATCATATGCATATTAAATATTTACTTAGCTACATTAAGAGAGTTTGTTCTTTGTTTTATGTGTTTTGTTTTTATCCGTACGTGGGCATCATAATGACTTTTTTTTTTTTGCGGTAAGCGGGCCTCTCACCATTGTGGCCTCTCCTGTTGCGGAGCACAGGCTCCGGATGCGCAGGCTCAGCGGCCGTGGCTCACGGGCCCAGCCGCTCCGCGGCATGTGGGATCTTCCTGGACCGGGGCACGAACCCGTGTCCCCTGCATCGGCAGGCAGACTCTCAACCACTGCGCCACCAGGGAAGCCGTTGACTATTTTAAAATTATTACTTTAAGAGGACAAGGATTGAATGGATTTGTAATGTTTTTTAACTGTTTCCCTGTTGGAGAGCCCTTGTTTTTTTCCCCTTTATTTTAGTATTCATCAATATTATAGTTATTGTTTTTTGTAATTTTAAACTAAAAGGACTGCATCTAAGAGTCTTGTAAATTGCTAAGTTTCTAATTGGGGACTCCTGATCAGGAAATTAGCTGCAGGGCAATTTGCCCCACAAGAAACGCAGTAGAATTAAGAGACGAGAATTCAGTGTTAAGTCTGTACAGATGAGAGTCATGAGACTGGACCTCTCAGCCTAACAGGCTGGGTCTCTTCACCTTTGTGCTCTGAGTCAAAGAGGAAAAGAGAATAGATAAAGGACTGGGGTGGGGGTTGATTTTTGAAAGAGAGAAATACCTTCCCCTTCTGTGTCCTTTACAAGTAGATATAAGGGATGGGGGTAGGGGGTGGGCATATAAGAGCAGTTCAAACAATTCAGAGAACAAGCCCCACATTTTTCTCGCATTCGTGTTTTTTGTTCCCGTTCCCTAACGCCACTCCCCACCCGCACCTACACCAATTTGTGACCCAAGGAGGATAACGATTTTTTTCCCTACCATCCTGCTGTTTGAAATATTTGTATAATTTTACACTGAAATAAAATTCTCTCTTAAAAAACAAAAACAAAAACCTATGGTGATTTATTTTGAAATTCACCCATGGAAAAAATTCATCAAATGTATTGAATTGTATAATTTGAATACATTAAAACTTTAACAATTTAAGTGTAAAATTTGAGTTTTAATAAATGTGTACAGTTGTGTAACTAACATCCCAATCGTGATGTAAAACATTTCAAACATTTTTAATCAACCCCCAAAAGTCCCCTCATGCTCCTCCTTTTCATTGAGTCCCCTGCCCCTACTCCTGGCCCCTAGCAACATCTGAGCCTGCTTTTTGCTTTTTCTAGAATTTTATATAAATAGTCATACTGTATATAGCCTTTTGTGTTAGCTCCTTTCACTTAGCATAGTGCATTTGAGATTCATTCCTGTCTTTCTTTTATCAGTGGTTCATTCCTTTTAATTGCTAAGAAGTATTCCATTGTGTGAATATTCCATTATATAAATATAGCATAATATTTTATCCATTTACCAGTAGATGGACATTGGACATTTGAGTTGTTTCCAGTGGTTTTTTTTTTTTTTTACTATTATGAATAAAGCTGCTAGGAATATTCATGTTCAAGTCTTTTTGAGGTACATGTTTTCATTTATTTGGGGTAAATAGCTAGGGGATAGGATCATGTATAGCGTATGCACCTTTATGAGAAACTGCCGAACTGCCAGACCACCAAACCAGCCAAGTTTGAGAATTCTAGTTATTCCCCATCCTTTCCATCATTTGTAATTGTCAGTTATTTTACTTTTATCTATTGTAGAATGTACTAAGTGTGTAATGGTAGATATCCCATAGTTTTAATTTGCATAATTAATAATGTTAAGCATCTTTTCATGTGTTTATTTGTATTTCTTCTTTGCTCAAGTGTCTGTTGAGATCTTTGGCCGTTTTTAGAACTAGGAATATTTGTGTTCATACTATTCAGTTACAAGAGTTCCTTATATTTTTTAATACAATTTTTTTTTTCAGAAATAAAATTTGCAGTTTTTTTCCTGTCTCTGATTGCTTGCTCATTTTCTTAACAGTGTCTTTTGAAGAACAAGTTTTTAATTTTGGGCAAGTCCAGTTTGTGCATTTTCTGTTGTAAGAAATTTTTGTCTAATCATGATGGTTTTTCTCCCTGTGTTTTTTCCAACAAGCTACATAGTTTTAGCTGTTAATTTTAAGTCTCTGATCCATTTGGAGTTAGTTTTAATGTATTGTTAATTTATCCATTGAGCTACCACCTTAGTGTATTTCTGGACTCTTTTTTTCTGTTTTATTGATGTACATATCTTATACCAATACCATACTATCTTTATTACTGTAGCTTTATAATAAGTCTTGAAATCAGACAGTATAAGCCTTCCAAATTAGTTCTTTTTCAGAATTGTTTGGCTTTTTACTATTTTTTTGAGTTTTTTTTCTTTTTTAAAATCATGATTGGATATTGAATTTTATCTGATGCTTTTCCCACATTTATTGAGATGATTTTATGGTTTTTCTTTTTTAGTCTTTTAATATGATGCAATACATTGATTTTCAATGTTAAACCAACCTTGCATTCCTGAGGTAAATCCCACTTGGTCATGATATGTTATCTTTGTTGCTAGAGTCTCTAGCAACACAAATTGCTAAAGTTTTGTTAAGAATTTTTGTCTCTGTTATGATGAGAGATATTGATCTGTAAGTTTCTTATACTATCTTTGTCTGATTTTGGTATCAGGGTAATGGTAATCTTGTAAAATGAGTTGGAAATTGTTCCCTCTTCTGCTTTCTGGTAGAATTTGTATTATCTTTTCCTGAAATGTTTGGCGGAATTCACCAGTGAATCCTTCAGAGCCTGGAGTTTTCTTTGTGAGGTTTTTAACTACTAATTTAATTTATCTAATGGACAGAGTTGCTATTATTGGCTTTTCTCTTTTTTCTTGAGTGAGTTTTGATAGTTTGTGTCTTTTCATAAATTTGTCCATTTCATCTGACTTGTCAAGTTTTTGAGCATAAAGGTGTTTATATGATTCCATTATTATCCTTTTAATACATGTATGATCTGTAGTGTTTTTGTTTTCATTCCTGGTGTTGACAATTTGTCTCATCTTTCTCTTTTTATTAGTCTGGGCAGAGTCATATGATATTATTGCTCTTCTCAAAGAATCAGCATTTGGTATCACTGATTTTTCTCTCTTGCTTTTATGTTTTTAGTTCCATACTTTCTGCTCTTTATTATTTGTTTCCTTTTGCTTGTAGGTTTAATTTGCTCTTTTTCTGATAACTTAAGATGGAAGCTTAGATCATTTATTTGAGACTTTTCTTCTTTCCTAATATAAACATTAAAAGATAATAAATTTCCTGCTAACACCTGCTTTAGCTGTATCTAACAATGTCTGTTTGTTTTTACACTTGGTTCAAACTATATTCTAATTTACCTTGTGATTTCTTCTTTGACCTATATAGTTTATTTAGAAGTGAATTTTTAAATTTCCAAGTGTTTGGAGGATTTTCCAGAAATTGTTCTATTATTGTTTTCTTAATCCTTTTGTAGTCAGAGAAACTACTTGATATGATTTCAGTCCTTTTAAAATTTATTGCGAGTTGTTTCATGGCCTAGAATACGATCTCTCTTGGTGAATGTTTAATGTGTGCTTGAAAAGAATGTTATATGCTATTTTGGCTGGTGTGTTCTATAATTGCCAATTAGATCAAGATGGTCAGCTTAATTTTGGACCTCTTATTCTGTCAATTGCTGTGAAAAAATTTTGAAATATCCAGCTGTAGTTGTGGGCTTGTCTCCTCTTTTCAGGTCTGTTTTTGCTTCAAGTATTTTGAAATTCTATTACTGGCAAATAAACATTTCAGGTTATTATATCCTCTTGAAACGTTGACGCCTTTGTTATTATGGAATGTCCCTCTTCAATCTCTCTCCCTCCCCCTCCCCCCTCCCCTCCCCCTCCCCTCCCCCTCCCCCCCTCCCCCTCCCCCTCCCCTCCCCCCTCCCCTCCCCCTCCCCTCCCCCCTCCCCCCCCTCCCCCCTCCCCCTCCCCTCCCCCTCCCCTCCCCCTCCCCCTCCCCTCCCCCTCCCCCTCCCCTCCCCCTCCCCTCCCCCTCCCCTCCCCCTCCCCCTCCCCCCTCCCCCTCCCCCCCTCTCTCACACGCGCGCGCTCTCTCTCTCTCTCTCTCTCTCTCTCTCTATATATATATATATATTTGGCAGTACGCGGGCCTCTCACTGTTGTGGCCTCTCCCGTTGCGGAGCACAGGCTCCGGACGCGCAGGCTCAGCGGCCATGGCTCACAGGCCCAGCCGCTCTGTGGCATGTGGGATCTTCCCGGACCGCGGCACGAACCCATGTCCCCTGCATTGGCAGGCAGACTCTCAACCACTGCACCACCTGGGAAGCCCCACAATATATATTTTTTAAAAATTTTTATTGGAGTATAGTTCCTTTACAATGTTGTGTTAGTTTCTACTGTACGGCAAAGTGAATCGGCTATACATATATCCCTTTTGTTGGATTTCCTTCCCAGTTAAGTCACCACAGAGCATTGATTAGAGTTCCCTATGCTATATACAGTAGGTTCTCATTAGTTATCTATTTTATACATAGTATCAATAGTGTATATATGTCAATCCCAATCTCCCAGTTCACCCCACCCCAATATTTTTTGAGCTGGTATTAATACAGTTACTTCAGCTTTCTTTTGATTAGTGTTTGTGTGATATAGCTTTTTTTACTCCTTATACTTTTAGCCTATCTGTGTCTTTGTATTTAATCTTTCTATATGTATGTAGGTAGCATGTAGTTGGGTCTTGTTTTTGTTATTGCTGTTGTTTGATCCAATCTGACAATCTTTGCCTTTTATTTAGAGAGTTTTTTAAAAAGACCATTTCATATAATGTAATTATGACTTGTCTGGGTTTAAAGGTACCATGCTGTAATTAGTTCTCTATTTTCCTATATGTTCTTTGTGTCCTTTCCCCTCTTGCCTGCCTTCTTTAGAGTTAAGTTGTTGTTGTTGTTTAAATGAATCCCTATTATCTCTACTCTTGGTTTTTTAGCTGTACCTCATTGTTATTTTATAACGGTTGCTGTAGGGTTTGTACATCTTTAACTGATTACAGTCAATCTTCAAATATACCACTTTACATAGAGTGTAAGATCCTTGAAACAATAAAGTGCCTTTCTCCCTTCCTGTTTAGTCCTACTTTACTTCTATGTATGTTGTAAACCCCATAATATATTATTGTTATTTTGCTTTAAATAGTCATTACCTTTTAAAAAGATTGAAAATGAGGAAAAAATCCTTCGTATTTACCCAAGTATTGATAATTTTTGCCTCTTCATTCCTTTGTTTAAATTCAAATGTCCATCTATATGGTGTCATTTTCTTTTTGCTTGATGAATTTTCTTTTAACATTTCTCACAGTGCAGCTCTGCTGGCAGTGAACTCTCCCAGCTTCTGTTTGTCTGAATAAGTCTTATATTATCTTCATTTTTACTAGGTATAGAATTCTAGGATGACAGCTTTTCTCCCTCCTTTGTTAAGGATGTTCATTCATTGTCTCCTGTCTTAAAATAGTTTCTGAAAAGCAGTTTGCTCTTGTTCTTTCTTTATTCTTTTTAATGTGTCTTTTTTTCTGACAGTTTTTAATTTTTTTCTTTATTGCTAGTTCTGATATGGTGTACTTTTGTGTGGTTTCCCTTATATTTATTCTATTTAGGGTTTGTTAAATTTTCTTGGATCTGTGGGATTATAGTTTTTAATCAAAATTTTTAAAAATTTAGCCATTATTTTAAAATTATTTTTCCTGCCCTTTCCCTCTCTCCTCTTTTCGACCCCGATTTCATGTATCGACAGCTTAATATTGTCCCACAGGTCACTGATACTCTGTTCACTGATACTCTGTTAATTTGTTTTTCAGTCTTTTTCTCTCTCTCGGCTTCATTTTGGATAGTTTCTATTGTTATGTCTTAAAGTTTACTGATCTTCTGCAATGTCTAATCTGCTATTAATCCCAACCAGTATATTTTTTATTTGAGATCTTATATTTTTCTTCACTGGAAGTGCCACTGGATTTGTTTGCTTTGTATCTGTCATTTCTCCACTTCCTTTTGCTCTGCCTTCCTACTACATGGAGTATGTTTATAATAACTTTTTAACAGCTTTGTTGAGGCATAATGCACACTGGTATATAATTTATCCACTTAAAGTGTAGAAATCAGTGGATTTTAGCATATAAACAGAGTTGTGCAACCATTGCCACAATCAAGTTTTACAAAATTTTCCTCACCCCGCAAAGAAATTCTGTACCCATTAGCAGTCCCTCCCCATGTTGTCCTACTCCTCTCCGGTCAACCACTAATCTACATTCTGCCTCTGTACATTTGATTATTCAGGACACTTCATATAAATGGAGTCGTATAATATATGGTCTTTTATGACTGTTTTCTTTCACTTAGCATAATGGTTTCAAGGTTCATCCATGTTGTAGCATGTATCAGTACTTCATTCTTTTTATTGCTGCATAATATTCCATTGTATGGATAATTCCACATTTTACTCATTTATCAGTTGATGGACATTCGGATTGTTTCTACTTTTTAACTATTATTTATAATGCTGCTATGAGCACTTGTGTACAAGTTTTTGTGTGGACATACATTTTTATTTCTCTTGAGTATATGCCTAGGAGTGGAATTGCTGGGTCATATTGTAACTCTATGTTTAACCTTTTAAGAAACTGCCGAACTATTTTCTAGAGAAGCTCTGCCAGTATAATAACTTGTTTAATGCTCTTATCTGCTAATTCCATCATCTCCTGTCATTTCTGGGTCTGTTTCTATTGATTGATTTTTGTGCTGGTTATGGGTCATAATTTCTTCTTCCTTTGCCTGCCTGATGGTTTTTGCTTGGATATCAGACATATATTGTTTGGGTGATAGATTTTGTTGTACTTCTTTAAGTAGTGCTGGACTTCGTTCTGGCATGCAGTTAAGTTACTGGGACTTAGTTGTATCATTTTGAAGCCATCTTTTAGGCTTCGTTAGGGTGGGTCTGGAGCAGTTGTTAGGTTAGGGATGATTTAGCGCCAGTACTAAGGTGATACTCTAATGAGGATTTTTTTCTGATGCCATGTGTATTATTAATGAATTACTGCCATTTTTGTTGGTGGAAACATGAACTATCCCTAGCCCTGTAGAGCTCTGGGGCTTCTTAGACCAACTGCTTTCTGGTGCTTCTCTTCCCAACTTCAGGTAGTCTGCTGTCACACAGATCAGAACTCAACCTGGCTCTAGGGGACCTCTGTGCTGCCCCTTCCTCCCAGGTGTGCTGCCCCCTCCTCCCAGGTGTGCTGCCCCCTCCTCCCAGGTGTGCTGCCCCTTCCTCCCAGGTGTGCTGCCCCACCAAATCTAGCCATCTTGGCCTCCCTGAATACTGATCTCTACCCTTTGACTCAATGTGACTACCATCTTCTGAGTTCCCCCTTCTCTGTGCTGTGGCTTGGAAACTGCCTCCTAGCAATAAGTTCAGGCAATCATAGGGCTTGCCTCACTTGTTTCAGTCTTCTCAGGAATTAAGTTCTGTGCTGCCTGTTGTCCAGTGTCTGAAAACAGTTGTTTCATATATTCTGGCTGGTTTTCTAGGTTACTCCCTCATGGCTGGAATCCATGATAAATGTGATGTCTGTGCCAAAATCTTTTACTACATTAACTGTTCAGAGTGGAGCCTGTTATAGGGAATAAAAAAAGGAGTCAGTATCACTGTGGGCCCAAGGCAGAAAGCATTCCACCTATATACAGAAGTGGTACCGTCGCTTTCCAACTTAGGGCATTTGTGATTTAAAGAAGAGATACCTGGATCTTCAGTGTGCTAGTCATTGTTTGAGTAATGGCCCCTTTCAGTCATCCAACTAATATTTAATTTATTAAATACCCACTGAGTACTTGGTGCTCTGCTAGGCATTACTTCTCATTATTCCTACTTCTTAACCGTTAGAGTATAGCAAACAAATGAAATAAAAATAATTTTCCTATTCTGGTTACCAGTTGTATTCTTGGATTTATCTCTCAAGCTTTGACATTCAGAAACTGGAAGTGGGATATAGTATATTCTCAGCTGTAAAACTGATCTTATTTCTTCACTGGCCATCTGTTTATTTGTGTTCAAGAATAGCAAAAATTTCATAGCCACATCTGTACTATTTAATTACTTAGAACAATGAATGGGCTGGACCATGATTGCCCCACTTTTGAAACAATTCCTCCTATAGGCTGTTGAAGTAGGATGCTAATACCTCTGATGAAGAATAAAGACCAGACCTACATAAGCATATGTTGTATGACTGTATCTGAAGTCATGACGGTGTGATTAATGGTCCTTAAGAGGGTTCTTTTTTGTTTTTTCTCTTCAGTTCCTTTTTTAAAAATTTTTTTAACATCTTTATTGGAGTATAATTGCTTTACAATGGTGTGTTAGTTTCTGCTTTATAACAAAGTGACTTAAGAGTTTTACTTTGACATGTCTTACTCTTAAATCTCACTTAGGCTTGGTTGCAAAGCCTGACAGATGAGTCTTCCATACATGCCAAGCTAAGACATGTCACTGCCTTCTTGGGATTCCATTTCCTAAACTCCCCTGGGTTTCTCACAGGTTAAATTTTAGGACCAAACTTGCACGGAGTCATAGGGAATCTCCACAGATCATTCTTAGAGCAGAATAGTTAAATAACATTCTTTGCACGAGAGCACGGTTTATTTCCCAAACCAATTCTAACAGTGTCCTCTGTTAGATCTTTAAGTTAATTAAATCCTTTCATTATATTTTTGAGTTAGAAAACAGACCATGCTTGTATTCAGGAACCCAGAGATACACAGCATCATTGACTGATTCCTGTCTTAGAAGTCTTGCATGGTTTCATGTTGCCTTTTTTATTTGTTTTTGTGTGTGAAACATTTTCCTTAACACATTTAACAGTACTTAGTTATTTTGCCTGTCCTTTTCCTTAAGTAGGAGGAAAATATTTGATGGTAAGTAGCCTCAGTTTATTCCATCTGGAATCTAGATGTTTCCCGTAGAAACTAAAGTTACCTGCTTTTTGCAGACAGGGCCCCTGTATTTCTTTACAGATGGAAGTACTTTATAGTGTTTTATAGGCGGAAGGGGCTGTGTGTGTTTGAAGGCATGCCGCTTTTCTGGTGGAACTGGAATCATTTGTATTATGAAGCCATGTTTCTGAGTCTGAGGATGAGGACACCAAGTTATTTATCTTGGACAGAACTAGTAATTTGTTTATAGTAAGAGTCTTTTATTTTTCAATAGCAGCTGTCGTTGGCAGCTTATTACTAAAGATTTCAAGTTGTAGTCTTTAATTTGGGGTTGGAGTAGGAGAGAACAAAATTAAAATTATTAATGTCTTTACTTGATAAAAGTTGCTTTATTTGATACAGGGCCTGGCTGGTGTCTTTGTCACATAGTGTTTTATTACTGACACTCAGCAAATGATTCTATCTGTGCCTGTGACCTGCCCCAGTATCCCAGATGTAGGCATTTCTTAAATGTTTGAATGAATGATACAACCAAAACGATTAAAATGCTTATTAAAATCATGTCTTATTTATATCTCCACTTCCAAAGAAAATTTTGGGGATAACTAGTATTTCAGTTGTTCACTTAGGATAATTTTGTTTGGATGGAGAATCTATGTTCTTATGAAATTGGAATTTATGAAATAAGATTGGGAAGAAATAGAGTGTATAGCTGGGCACATCCTGTACTGCTTAGTGAATCAGCAGACGGGTGTAATCGCCATTAAGCATTTTGGAAGCCAAGCTTGTATGTCCTTGCTCTGCCTGCATAGCTAGGAAGTTACCCATGAGGAGCAGCAGTTCATCCAGGATGTAGTTATCAGGGTGACGGAGTGGAGCTTCTGTTCATGTAAGCAAGTGGCTGCCTTACCCACTAACTGCTTGTGTGAGTCCCAGAGACATCAGATGCCATCACAACCAAATCGGGGCCCTTCCTTGGTCATTTTTAAGGCCCTGTCAGGAGTCACATTCAAAATACAATTTGCAAGGCAACACCCAGAAGAAAGAATTACGTATATGTGTAGTGCATGATACACCTCAGCTACTACAGGGGAAAAAATCACTAGAATGAATCTCTCACCTCATTGGCCAAATTTAGTCCAGTACAGACCCGCTTTGGAAGGAGTAGATGGATCATTAGGAAGAAAATGCCTGAAAAAAGTGAAATCCAAACCTAGGGCCAAATTGGATTCATGTCCTCCTGCCCTTGTAAAGTATAAAGCCTTTTAAGTGTTCCTAAATGGTATCAAGAAGACTTTTTCTGGGAAGTTCTTAAATGATATGCAGAAGACTGTGTACGTGGACATTTTTCTGGCAAGTGGCGGTGTAGCCTTCACCAGACTCTCAGAAGAGTCCATAACTCCACGGGATGAGGATCCACTGACCTAGAGCAATGGTGTGGTTGTGAGAAGAAAGTTAAAGCTTTGAGCCTATCAGAAAAATTTTGATTTCTTCCATTTATCCCTGGAAGAAAAACCAGCATTTATTGGCCTTCAGCTGTGCCTGCCTGCAGAAGCCCCTCATTCCAGCCTCTAAATCCTTTGAAGGAAAGACTGTGATTTCCCTTGTGGGCAGTAACGTTTCCAATAGCTGATCAGGCTGCTGTGAGACAGGGAGCTAATTTTTAAAGAACTTTTTGCTTTGGAAGCACTTTTTCTTCTCCTTTGCCAGCCCCAGTTCTTGGCTTTCCTTGAGAATCCTGGCAGTCTGCCAGTCCTCAGCACTCTGGCCCTTTTGCACTCCTGCGGTGCTGTGGCCTTTAGCACAGCATTCATTGTACATTGGTTACATAGGAGTCTGGAATTAAAGGGATCCATATTCGAGACTCAGCTCCATCGCTTATCAGCTCTGTGACTTTGGGCAGGTAGTCACTTTGAACCTCAAGTTTTCAGCTATAGAATGGAGATAGTAATACTCCCTATATTATAGTGATGTTTTAAGGATTGAAAGAGATAATGGACATAAAGTGACTTGCACAGAGCTTGGGATTATAAGCTTCCAATAAACTAGCTGTTGCTGTTAGATGGTGATGACGATGAATGTGTAATTACCCTTTTCTTTTCTCAACTTGACTGTCAGCAACTTGAGGGCAGGAACCATGTTTTATCCTTTTGGATATCATGTAGAACTCCTAGAATAAGTTGCTTGTTGCTTATTCAGTGTGATTTTGCATCCCTGTGAGTCCACCATCAGAGTCATTCCACATCGTAGGCTTCCGTCTCACCTGTTCCAGTTTTCTCTGTGGGCACCAGGATGCTTGTCCAGGGCTCCTAGAGACAGTCCTCAGGCAGAATGTTGGAATTGTTGGCTTCGTTTCAGTGGCCAGGTCCAGTTTCACCCTTTGGTCATGGGTGTTTGGTGAGGTTCAGACTTTCTGTAGTCCTGGAGCTTCTTACAGTGCCAAGCCTGTATTCCTTGGGTAGGACAGAGAGGTGGATTCCATTCTGTTCCCTTATAAATAGGGAGATAGGGAGAGTGGGAGGGAGGGAGACACGAGAGGGAAGAGATACGCAGATATATGTATATGTATAGCTGATACACTTTGTTATAAAGCAGAAACTAACACACCATTGTAAAGTAATTATACTTCAATGAAGATGTTAAAAAAATTTTTTTTAATAAAAAATATCAGAAAGCCCAATTAAAAGTTGATAAACTCACATAACAAAAAACTGAGAAAGGCAACCTGGGATTACTTACAATAAATAAATGAATGAATGAATGGAGAGCAGCGTCAAGTCCCTGCTGCTAATGGGGAGTCAGCTGTTTCTTTTTATACTGTGTTTCCTACTGGTGGCATCTCCATTCCCACCTCCCCCCCCAGCCCTGCCACAAAGGCCGAGCCCTCAGTGTAATTATGTCTTTGTCAGGCTGTACTCCTCTCAACAAAGATTAATTCACACTGAAGTCTTAGTCACTTGTAGCAGTTCATGTCTTACTTCTCCCCCTAAGCAAACAGGAATTTACAAAGAGAATATGCAGAAGTGATATCTTAAGCCAGTAGTTCTCAGCATGAGCAGGGGACCTGTGTGTGTTTGTCAGGGGAAGAGGTTTACCCCCAGGGGACATTTAGACACCTTTGATTGTCACAACTGAGGGACTGCTCCTGGAGTCTGTGGGTAGAGGTGGGGGTGGGGGGTGGTGGTGCGCTAAACATACTCCAGTGCACAGGACCACACCCTCACAACAGAGAATCCTCTAGCTCAAAATGTCAGTAGAGGGCTTCCCTGGTGGCGCAGTGGTTGAGAGTCCGCCTGCTGTTGCAGGGGACACGGGTCGTGCCCCGGTGCGGAAAGATCCCACATGCCGCGGAGCGGCTGGGCCTGTGAGCCATGGCCGCTGAGCCTGCGCGTCCGGAACCTGTGCTCCGCAGCGGGAGAGGCCACAACAGTGAGAGGCCCGCGTACCGCAAAAAAAAAAAAAAAAAAAAAAGTCAGTAGTGCCAAGGCTGAGAAACCTTGCCTTACACCTGACAGGGGTCCAGGCTCCTGCACAACTTGTAGGGGAGAAAATTGGAGGCGAGAGGGCCTTAGCTCCCCACGGTCAGGCCGCTCAGTGCTTGCCAGCCAGGCGATGCCTAATGGCAGGGCGTGCGAGGAGGGCTTCTCCTGAATTTGGCCTCAGGCTCATGCAGTCAGGTTTATATGACATTAGGGATGGTCGTGGGCCTGATGCCACTGAGGAGTAAATCGCAAGTTCTGTCTGCAGAGTTGGGAAGAAGGAAGCAGAGGCATCTGAAGCTTTGAGGAGTGGTCGGGGCAGCTCTCCTTAATTTCCTCTTGGAGGGCAGGAGAGCTGGGGAGAGTGGAAACTTTCTGTCTTGAGGTTTGCTCTGTTCCTGAGAGTCCACTTGAAGCAGCCAGGAGAAGGCAGAGGAAAGAAGAAGGCAGATGGATCTTTGTCCAGTGTAATTTCTGCTTGGGATCAAATCAGAGAAAGAGGCCCTGCCCCTTGGAGAGTTATGAGAATATGGTTGAGTTGAGATTATTTTCCCCACTAATATATATTTTTTTGGTGTTTTTTGTTTTTCAATATCTCTCTCTCCTTCCCTTTCCTGATATTTCCCCTGTTCCCCCTTCTCCCCACAGCTACACAGGCATTGAGGGGAGCCTTTCTGCCCCTCTGGGGAAGGAACCAGCATGTGTGGAAGCAGCAGCAGGCATTCTTCCTGGACCACTCCTTCCCCGTTGCTGTGGTGATCACACATCCAGTTTCCACGGATGCTGTGTGGGTCCATTTGCCTTACTCGTTTACTCAGAGCAGGGGTGTCAGCAGCAGACGTAGATGAAGTGACTCACTTTGCAGATGTCTGTGGGAGAGCTGGGGCCTCCCGTGTGCTATGTCTCCCATTCAGGCGTTCTTTCAGAAACGTGCTTCTCTGGAGTCCTCGAATCATGCGGGCCTTAAACTGGAAGTATTTCCCCTTCTGGAGCGGCAGTGGAGGCAGCAGGATCATTGGCCGCTTCCCAGGTCTGAGAGGCCACAGAAGGGGTCTGAGACGGGCAGGTGCCACGTGCCCATCTCTGCTCTGTGGCGTGGTTCCCTTTCTCATTGTGGGCCCATCATAGGACCGAAGCATGCCTCAGAAGCCTACCAGAATCTGCGGATGCTTTCCACTGTCCAGTCTGGGGAGGATTCTGTGTGCTTCTGGGCTAGCCCTCAGGAGGGGTCAGGGCAGACATCCTGAGCCCTAGATGTCTCTGGAGTCTTCCTGACGAGCTTACAAGCTGTTTCTTGTCATGGTTTCTGGGTCATTGGTGAGTGTGGATAGGAGTTGTAGGACATTCTGTGGGTGAGTAGAAGATACTTGTGGTAAGTAGGTTTTCGTGAACCCACCTGCACATGCAAAGCTTTCCTTAATGTCTCTCCTCCTCACTTTGGGTGGAGATGCTTGCTACCTCCAGGCCCCTCCCTAAGGACAACTCAGCCCTGTCTCAGGCACCGAACTGACAGACACTGGCTCAGCCCCATTGTGGCCGCCGGGCCTGGCCCTTCAGTTGTGGAAAAGCCTGTTTTCACCCTGGGTAGGCCTTGTTAGACTTCTTACTCCTGGGTATTTGCTTTTTTGATGTCATTAACAATAAGAAATCACAAAACCTTTTTCCAGGAAGGCAAAGGAATATACCCCTGTCAATCTTCTGACCTTTGCAGAAAACACAGTTGTAACAAATCAGGTATTTATACGAGGTCGTGCTGATTCATTAAGGAGTAAAGAATATTGGCTAATAAAATTCAGATCTTAGGCTGTGGGTTCCTATACTGGTCTAAACAAGAAAACTCTTCTTCCTTTCTTTCATGATATTGACTATTCTTTTTTTTTTTTGCGGTATGCGAGCCTCTCAACGCTGTGGCCTCTCCCGTTGCGGCCTCTCCCGTTGCGGAGCACAGGCTCCGGACGCACAGGCTCAGCGGCCACGGCCCACGGGCCCAGCCGCTCCGCGGCATGTGGGATCTTCCCGGACCAGGGCACGAACCCACGTCCCCTGCATCGGCAGGCGGACTCCCAACCACTGCGCCACCAGGGAAGCCCGATATTGACTATTCTTAATGTCTCCTCTTTGGGGATCAGTTGATACAAGAGTATCCCCCTTTCACCAAAAAAAAAAAAAAAAAAAAAGAGAGAACGACCTGCAAGTTGCATTGGTTCGTTTGTGAAATGAATTTTGAAGTAATGGAGAAATCTGTATTCCTCAGTGAAGATTGGTACCAAGTTAATGGGTAGGTAGGAGCCATCATGCCACCAAGGTTTTGACGTCCGGATTGCATACAAATGACAAAGACATCAGAGGCTAGTTAGTGTTGGAGCAGGGAAATTTCCTTCTTCTAGTGAGAACCTGTTTGGTATTTTGGGAATGTTCTGGGGAAAAGTTCTCTCACTTGCTTGGAGAGCAAGATCCGGATCAGATCGTACCCGTGCTTCCCAGGCACTTGTGTCTGAGCTTGGAAGCCCATGGATGGTGGAATTTAGGGTGTGTACCTCCTTTCCTTGTTTTGAAGAGACATTTTTTTAGGGTGGACTAGTGGTAAAAAAAAAATCTCTTGGTTTACTCTAGAAAGACTTACAGCTCTTTGGGCACAAATCCAAGGAAGTTCAAGTAAAAGGGTTAGGTTTTATAATTATATTTCAAGATGTGAAGGGGGAAATTATCAAGTTTACCAGACCAGTAGGTTGCTTGCTTAATAAATAGTGGCAAGAATGAAGCTATGGGTCTAGGATGAGTGCACTTTTTAGGAAAGATTTGTAGTTGCAGGGGAAATACTGTATGTGGACGTGGAAAGAAGAATTTACATCGCCACTTTATTTTGGCAGGAAATAATCAAAATGTAAAACGTTAAAGTTGGTGTTGCATTTTGGTAAAGCTTTAGATGTGTTTTGATTTTGTAAAAAACTTTTTTTCTTTGTGTAAAAGTGAGGATCAAAGAAATCACAAGTGCGTCCTCAGCTGAGTGGAAATGGGTGCTGGTGTTTCTCATGTTTATCGTATTTTTTGCAGTTACTTAACATTTTTATAAGACCCCGACTAAAGAGTATTAACTGAACACATGCCGTGTGTAGAGGATTAAACATTTTGTCTGGTATTTGTTACAATTTAAGCAAGAGTATTGATAAAACTATCTATAATGAACTGGCATGTATGTGCAGTTATGCTTTTCTTAATTCTTATTTAGTTTCCTGCGAAAAATTTAATTTCTAAATATTTTCATGCTTCCTGGTGAGTTTGCTCCATCTTAAAATAATGATTGAAGTAATAATTTTGTTAGGTTGTTAGGTGAGTGGTCTCCCCTTTTGTATAGTCAAAGCAATTAGTTTCTTCCTTTAGGTTTATTGATGAAAACTACAGTGAAGATCCTAGGTTGTTCACAGCACCCCAGTTAAAGGTGCCTTCTTGTGTCTGGTCTGAGATACTGGTCTTCACTGTATTAATCACTGATACTAGCCAATAACTTTTAACTTCTAAAAGATACAACGATAAAAGGAATTCTTTCTCTAAAACTAAAGAAATCCTTACTCTGGGAGGTTGTGGTGAGAAGACTTCGAAGCTCTACAGCCCTTGTCAGGATCTTCCGGCGAGATCATCACTCCCCCGTAACTCACCTTTGGTGTAATAGAGGGGTGATGTGACTTGGAGTCAGAGCTGGGACCCAGCCCCACCCTGCCACCTACCAGCTGTGAGAGCTGGGGTGAGCTACCCACTTTGCCAGGACTCATTCATCTTCTCTCTAGAGTGGAATAGTATTGCTATGTGCTGGGTTGTTTAAATGGGGTTATGGAACGCTGAGATGGTGCCTCCCCTGCACGGGCGCTTCGTACATGATGGCTTCTTTCCTTGCCTCTTGCCTCCTTGTAAGGGAGATCAGAGCAGGTTGACTTAGAACTATGTCCAGATTCAGCCGGTGTGTTGCATAAGCTTAGTTATCTGCTTTTCCTTTCAGTTCTTTCTAGGTAGACAGCTGGTGCGGGGGAGGTTGGCGGTGGGGGGAGGAAGCCGCTTGAAGCAGGCTCTGAGGAGGGGACATAGTATGAGGCTGTTTAGTGTGGGTGCACGCTTCAGTATCACCCTGGACATCCAGAAAGTGTTAATTTATGTCCAGTACACTCTCTTAAATTGGCTAACATTTTAATGTTTTGGCATTGAGAAGTAAACGTTAGTTTATGAAAATTTCACTTATGCATGATCCCTGTATTTTCCTGTGGTATGAGATAGGTAAGATATATCAGTTGGCCTGGGTAGAGTTTAAATCACTGTTAACTCCAAGGAGGTGATCTCCGAGGATGCTAGCTTTCTTTCCTGGGGTGTCAGAACTCATTGGTCGCGTTGCCAGCTCAGATACCCGTGGCACCTTGTCCTCCTAGCAAGTGGTCGCTGTTTTCTGGAATATCTGTCACTACCTTAAGGCACAAGCCCCATTATTTTAATCCATGTTCCTAGGTTACTTAATGACCTGAGCACATATATCAGAGATGCACAGGCAGGCCATTGATTTTTTTTTCCTAATTAATTAATTAATTTTTGGCTGTGTTGAGTCTTCGTTTCTGTGCGAGGGCTTTCTCCAGTTGCGGCGAGCGGGGGTCACTCTTCATCGTGGTGTGTGGGCCTCTCACTGTCGTGGCCTCTCCCGTTGCGGAGTGCAGGCTCAGTAGTTGTGGCTCACAGGCTTTGTTGCTCCGCGGCCTGTGGGATCTTCCCAGACCAGAGCTCGAACCCGTGTCCCCTGCACTGGCAGGCAGATTCTCAACCACTGCGCCACCAGGGAAGTCCCGAGCCTTGAGTTTCTTTAGGTGAGAGGATAGATAAGCTCCGTGAGGGCAAAGACTTTGCGTCTCTAGTTCACCCTGTATTTCCAGCCCCTTACAGACAGCCTAGTGTATGGTGGGTGCTCCAGAAACAGTTGTCAAGGAGTAACAACCACAGACAAGTGGGAAGGAAGGGAACAGGTCCGCCCAAAGGTCAGGACAAAGGGTGTGTTCTTTATGCAATAGGGCAGGAATGGTCAGTGGCTGCCCTCTTGCATGCTGACCTGCTTATTAATGGTGGCTTCTAGGGTCACTCCTGGACCTGGCGGGAGGGAGGGCTTCAAACTCTTGTGGACCTTGGGTGGGGGATGGAGCGGGGTGGAGCAGATGTCCAGTTGCTGTGCATTGCTTCCCACTGGATTAGAAACTGGGAGTAAAGGAATCTGACCTTTATGTTAGGCCATTTGCAGTCTGTACCAGTCATCCTTCGCCTATCCCCAGAATGGGCCCAGGCAGGTCAGGAGGCTTTGGGGACTGCTGAGGTGGGAGGAGCTAGAGGCCTGGACCCAGGCAGTGGAGCTGAGTGAGGCACTCTCAGCAGTCAGATCCATCCCTCTGTTGCACCAGAGTCGATTACAGTTGACCCTTGAACAAGGCGGGCTTGCACTGCCTGGGTCCACTTACATGCAGATATTTTTCGACAGTAAATATTGCAGTACTGTGTGGTCTGTGGTTGGTTGAATCCGAGAATTTGGAGGAACCATGGATTCAGAGAGCCAACTGTAAATTATACATGGATTAAACCACCCACCCCGCACGTTGTTCAAGGGTTAACTGTATTTACAGATGACTCTGCCTTAACCGGTTCAAATACTGATTGCTGAGTAGGATGTGTAGAGTGGTCCCTGTTCTCCAAGAGTTTGCAGTCTCATTGGAGAAATAACGGCAAAAAAAGAAAAAAGAAAGGTAAAACAAAAACCCAGGTAGTATGTTTTGCAGTATAGTTCAGCAACGAGAGCACAGATGGTGGAGCCATGAGTGCCTAGGTTTAAATCCTTTTATTTATCAGCTGTGTAACCTTGGTCAAGTGACTCCCTCAGTAAGTTTGCTCATCTCTTAATAGTATCACCTACTCCTTTAGTCCTTACAGCAGGATTAAAGGAGTCAGTATATGCATATTTAAAGTGCCTGGCACACAGTAAGTGCTGTATAATTATGTTGGCAGTAGAGTCCCTAAGCCTCAGTTTCCTTTTTATAATAAGAACTTCACAGGGTTATGAAGGTTGAGTGAAAAATTGTCTATAAAGCATCTAGCACAGAGCTTGGAAGAGACCGAGTGCTCAGTCACCCGTAACCATTATCAGTCTTTGACACTTGCCCGTTGGTCCAAGTTTGTTTGGTTCTTCCTCCACAGAGATATGGGAAGATGCCATGCATTTTAGTTCTCTGTTTTTGCTTTCAGTTTAAGAATCTACTTTTCAGTACATAATATGTGTCTTCGTGCTAAGAAAAATGACAAGATTACCTCTGTGTACTCTTCTCCCCTCCTCCAAAAGCCCTTTATGAACTTGAAGTCTCTGACTTGCATATTTAAGCATTAACTAAGATAAAGCATGAGCTCAGCGGGAGCTTTCTAATGGCTAATCCACAGTAACTCATTTCCTCAATCTTTTTCTCCTATACAAGAGAAGCGCTATCGGGGGAGAGGACATTTGTGTGGTCCTTTGAAAGGAATGTCACTCAAAGGGCTTGGGTGGGAGGAAGTGTGGCGTTTCACCATGGAGTTTTGTCACTTGGTACATGACTCTTCTCTGGTCCATTTGCTTCATCCAGGACATGAGGTGCGACAGGGAGGAGGAAGGAGGCTCTATCAAAGTTCGAAGTAGGTGCCATGGCGTTGAAAGCATTTAAACCCACACTCTCGCCAACTGTAACTAGGAAGAGGTGGGACAGTCCTCTGTCCTGAGATGGGGTGGGGAAGACGCCTCCTTCCTCCCACACTGGGCATGGCAGGCAGAGGCAGAAGGTGGGAGGACCCATGGGTGGGTGAAAAAGTTTTCGCACAATGAGTCTTCTGATCTTTAGGGGGCTTTGAACTTCTGCAGTTGGGATGGGGTCTTGGAGGATCCTTTTTGCCTAAGGTTGTGTCATGGTTTAGATTTTGGGCTTTAGGACATACCTGGGTTCCAGTCTGAACTCCTTGACTTGCTGGTAAGACCTTGAGCAAGTTCTGTAACCTCTCTGTGCCCCCATTTCTCATAGCTAAAATCCCAGTTGAGGATTACATTGAGGCTATGCATATTAAGTGCTTAGCACAGTTCCTAGCAAAAAGTAATTCTTTACTCTTGGTGGTGAATAATAGTAATCACCAACAGCAGTCAGAGGTGCCAAGGAGGGCAGATAGATCAGAAGAATCAAGCAGCATTTTCAAGGACGAGGGACCAGAGTTACCTTCTGTCTAGATTGTGAAGGGCCCCTCTAAGACCTTCTCCCAGTTCAGTTCTGTAGGAAAGGCTAAGTAAGGCTGAGGATGAGGGTTGTGTAATTTTCTGGCGCCATCTTACTGTGGTGTCTTAAGAGCCGAGACACAGTGGAGTCATGTGGTAAAGTGGTGACGGGGTGGGGGGCTTGCAGGGGAGGACTGCCCATAGGTAGAGGTTTGCGGTATCAGTTTACAGGGAGGCTTTTTATTTTTTTCTCTCCTTTTACCGCCTTACCAGCGTATTGTACTTTGATGGCATTGCGAAGTCAAAGGATGATAATGTTACAAGCAAATATTCTATCTTTTCAGAAGGGATTAGGAGGAGGTAGAACATTTGCTTCATAGTAAAACCTCTCTTTCAGCGGTATTATTCTATGATCTTAAAAAACACCTATTTTGGGCTTCCCTGGTGGCGCAGTGGTTGAGAGTCTGCCTGCCGATGCAGGGGACACGGGTTCGTGCCCCCGTCCGGGAGGATCCCACATGCCGCGGAGCGGCTGGGCCCGTGAGCCATGGCCGCTGAGCCTGCGCGTCCGGAGCCTGTGCTCCGCAACGGGAGAGGCCACAACAGTGAGAGGCCCGCGTACCACAAAAAAAAAAAAACACCTTTTTTTTTTTTTCTAACAGGAGACGTTAA
Organism: Leucopleurus acutus; assembly: GCF_964270905.1. Taxonomy (NCBI): domain Eukaryota; kingdom Metazoa; phylum Chordata; class Mammalia; order Artiodactyla; family Delphinidae; genus Leucopleurus; species Leucopleurus acutus. The sequence goes on along the minus strand of NC_139157.1, from coordinate 50,415,975 downwards.
GTAAGTGAGGTAACTGCTCTTTCTGTGCTTTTCTCAGGCTTCCTTATGAATGAAGTAGCACTTGTCTTTAAGCACCTTTGAACGAAATTTATCAATAAACCAGGGAAGAGAGATCTTTTCGTCTATAAATCCCTGTGGCCTTGATGGTGAACCCGTGATAAATGGGTTAGAAATGCAGACCAGGATATTAATTTGGATACATTTGCCTGGTTATATAAATTCTCCACTTTAGGCCCTAAAATTGGAAAAGCCCACCTGAAGCTTTGGGGGCCTTCTTACTACATCCAGGTCATCCTTGAAGATGTTTAAAACAATCTTTAACGTGACCAATTTTTAAATATTATATTGGTTTAAACCTCATGTTGGCCCTTTCTAGGAGAAGATTGTTTCCTCTGGTTTAGTCAGATGACAAGTGGCTTCAGAACTGGCTTCTAGGTGTAGAATGGAGACGAGGAGGAAGTGGCAGGGGCAGAAAGTTCAAGTGGGAAACAGGAGTGGGAACCGTTGTAACACAAAGCATGATAAAGGTCTGAAGAGGAGGGGCCAGAGGAGAGGGGAGGAGAGGAGAGCAGGTTGGAAGGGAAAGGGAGAAAGAGGGCAAATGGTGAAAATAGGGAATACTGAACAACCCTGAGAGGATGGCCAGAGATGAGGTTGAGACGAAAGGGGTAGAGGTAGATAAATGCGGGGAGGGCAGGGGGAGGAGAATGCGTTAGATTGGACGGAGATGGAGCCTGAGGGATGCCTTTGTGGCTGTGAGAGTTTCAAGAGAATTTGAACATTTTGGTGGGGGCCAGGGTGACATTCAGAACCTGGTTGAACTAGGAAGTGGTGGGGCCTCTGTGCCTGATGGTATCACCTGCACTGCGCTTTGGAGTGGGGAGGAAACAGAAGAAGGCAGCTCTGCCTATCCTTTTATGTTAATTTTCTTGTGATCTTGTGACTCAGGCCTATCTTGTTGGGTCAGCTAGCTCTACATTTCCACCTCCTAAGTTAGATCGATTTGTGCATAGGTCTTGGCACTTTTCTCTCTAACTCTTGCTGACTTGTTTCACTTTAAAAAGAAGAAAAAGCTTTATTAGACTTTCTCAAATTGCTATTCTTCCTTCTTTCTCACCTGTTACTATCAAGGAACTATTCCTCATATTCCTTCTCAGGGAGGCATTAGAAAAAGACTGCATTTGTTAATTAATTGATTAGAATGCATAAAAGAATCATGAGCTTTAGGGTCTTTTATTGCTTTTCATTGGATAGAGGTTTTTGTATGTGTGTATGTGTTTTAAAAGTATGTATAAGTGCCTAAGCCCATTTATTTTATACATTTTCAGTCTTTCTAAAATATATTAAATTGTACAGCTTTCTTAAACTAAATCTATGGAACTTAGTTTATCATCATGGACATCAATATTTTCTAAGTCTTCTGGTTTTGAGAGGACAGAAGACTGAGGTAGTTTGGACTGTAGCTATATTTACTCACATTCCTTTGAGTGTGTTATCTGCTGAGCACCTGGGGATATGTTGGTGCGTCTGTAAATTCTGAATGATGATGCAGACCAGTAAGGATGGAAACTATCGGTTTTACTTGTTAGGCTGTCTCCAGATAAATGGGGTATTTCTCTTTTTAGGGACCTGACTTACACATGTGGTCATTTCCACCTCTCTTCTGCAAACATCTAGCCTAGCTGACTTTCACATACCTGTACTCCCACTTTCTCCTTCCCTGAAGTCTTAGGGATGAGGATCTATGAACAGTATGCCAGTTTAAGCTACTTCCCTGATAGGCATGAAGATGCAGTCAGAGAGGTTTGGAAATATTTGCTTCATTTAGGCATAAAATTTTAAGTTACTGCTTTTGAGCCTCCTTAATTTAAAAAATCATGAAAAAGTTCAAACATGTTAAAAAATATGGAATATATATTCAGCAGTTATCAAGATTTTGCCTCATTTGCTTAATCTACCCTTTTTCTTTTTTCCTTTCTTGAGAATTTTAAAGCAGCTCCTAGGCCAGTTATTTCACGTCTGCATACTTCAGGGTGCCTCTTGGAAAGACACAGACATTCTTACATAGCCACGGTGCCATTATCACAATTATATTTATTGTATTCTTTGGTATCATCTAATACCCAGTTTATAAAAAATTTTTGTGTGTGTGTTAAAAAAACATTTTTTTTGGTTTTTTTCCTTTCTTTTTCTTTCTTTTTTTTTTTTTTTACAGTTATTTTGTTAGACTCAGAATTCACACAAGGTCCGCACATGGCATTTGGATGTTATGTCTCATAATCAAGACAGCCTCCACCTCCCCGCCCCCTTTCTTTTTTCAGGCCGTTGACTCGTTGCAGAAACTGGGTCAGTTGTCCTGCACAGTGTCCCACATTTTGGATATATCAGTTTTCTTGTGGTGTCATTATCTTGTTCCTCTATCGCCTGAATTTCCTGAAATTGGAAATTAGCTCTTGCTCTAGAGGCTGGATTCAGGTTCAGCCTTCTTAGTGGTGCTGTGTCCTTCATGTTGCTTCACAGCAGGGAAAGCCTTCTTAATTTAATTAAAGATAAATTTTTATTAGTGAGCCCTGAGTTTGGTTTAGACACAGTACTAGGCACTCTGGGGACTGCAGAGATGCCTCACATTTTTTTTTGGAAGCAGACCCTGACCAGCAGCATGACACAGGATAAGTAAAGTGTAGCCAGGGACCAGGAAGTCAAGAGTTAGACAGACGGTGAAACCTTGTATCAAGAGAAGCCTTAGAAGCCTTTGAAATTTTAGCACTCTGAAACAGTTAATACAGAAACGTAATACTTTCTCCCATACAATAGCACCTACACTCTTTTCTACTGCTAGTTTTATTCCCTGTAAGTCTTTCTGAAGTAACTTTTATCTCTCCCTAACCCGCTGTGTATTGCATTATTCAAGGTACTGTAACTTTGCTGTCGCCGCCTTTTAGTGCATCTGGGACAGGCATCCCTATAACTTTGTGTATCTGGTCAGTGAGACACACAAAAGGCAAGTGAAGTTCACAGTAAAAGAGAAAGCTGGTGCCATGTTTTTTTGTTTGTTTGTTTGTTTGTTTTTTGCGGTACGCGGGCCTCTCACTGTTGTGGCCTCTCCCGTTGCGGAGCACAGGCTCCGGACGTGCAGGCTCAGCGGCCGTGGCTCACGGGCCCAGCCGCTCCGCGGCATGTGGGATCCTCCCAGACCGGGGCACGAACCCGTGTCCCCTGCATCGGCAGGCGGACTCTCAACCACTGCGCCACCCGGAAGCCCGTGGCGCCATGTTTGAACTGGAGATCCACCGGTGTCAACTGCCTCTGTTTCTCCACCTTGTCCTGCCCGACCCATGTAGATTCAGAGCACAGAAGCAGTACAGCATAAAAAACTTCCAGCTTTCTAGTGAACACCCTCCTATTTCTTTTCCTTCTTTCTCTTTTTTTGGAGGGATATTATGGAGAGGCTTACACTTTATCAAGAATGAAGCTGGAGGGGACTTCCCTGGCGGTCCAGTGGTTGAGAGTTAACCTTCCAACGCAGGGGGTGCGGGTTTGACCCCTGGTCGGGGAGCTGTCCCATATGCCTCGTGGCCAAAAAACCAAAAACATAAAACAGAAGCAATATTGTAACGAATTCAATAAAGACTTTAAAAAATGGTCCAAATCAAAAAAAAAATTAAAAAAACCTTAAAAAAAAAAGGAATGAAGCTAGAGCTTTGAAACTGTTTATGTGGCCTTTATAGAACTGTTCTTTTAAACCCTATGAAAAAGTATCTGTTACCATATTATGATCTTTTTACCTGTCTCTACCCAATCTCCACCTCTTGTAAATTTTTCTTTCCCATGAGAAAGTAAAATTTCAACTGGAAGATGTCCTCTCAACTGAGCTTTGTCAAGTCAAGAACTTAGGCAAAAGAGCAAATTTCTCTATATATTCAAATTAAAAGCTCTCAAGGAGTATCTTGTTCACTGCTGTATTTCAGCATTTAACATAGTGGTCAATAAATGTTCATTGAATAAATAAAATGAGACATTGGGACAGTGGTGTGTACTCTTGTTTAGAAATTTCAAGTAAACAATATGACCACAGTGAAAAATCGTAGTCCGTTTTGGATAAGGGACTTTGGCTTGGACACTAGGGGGTGGATAGGGAGGAGTGTGTGTGTGTGTGTTTTGCATTGGCAAATAGAAGGATTTATCTGCTAACTGATTTTTTAAAAAAGATTGTATGTTTATAAACAACGCAGCATTATATATATATAAAAGCAGAAGCAATATTGTAACAAATTTTATGTTCCTAAAAAGCTGCTGAGTGAAATTCTGGATTTTGTTCTTAAAAGAAAAATGGCATTTCTCCCTTACAAACCAATTTCTGTTATGAATGACCAAAAATTGTTAGGGACCAAACTTGATGCATTTACTGCATGAAGGTCAAGTACTTAGATCATTATAATTCTGCCCCCTTTTGTGCCTGCAATACAGTGAGCTCTTTGATATGGCGATGCCCCATTCTCAAGATGAAGAAGGTCACGTGTTTTCAGGCATTAAGAGCATGATCTACTCTTTTTTCAGTTCCCTGTTATAAGTGGCTGTTGAGGGTAGAGTTGAAGGGGGAGGCTGGCCTCATGAATGGCTTTTGTCTACCTATGTACTGTTTTTTAGTTTTCTTTCACGGAAGTCAATTTGATTGCAACCTCTTAAAAGAAAAAGTTGAGTGTCGTGGAGCTGAGAAGTCCACAGATAGCCTTCAGTCTGGCTCAGTTACTCCAATTTTTATCACATACTTGCTAGTGGAGTTTTGATTGCCTCCAAATGTTCAAGCATGTGGCTTCTTTATATTGCACTGGGAACTGGTCCTTCTGCTAAGGAGGCCATGGGGGTTGTTATGTGGGCCCTGGAGCCATTCCACCTCGGTTCAGTACATGGCTCCACTTGTTAGCTATTTGGCCACGGGGAGATTATTTAACTCCTCTGCTCAGTTTTCTCATCTGTAAAATGGGTTTAGTGCAACCTCAGGCATGAAGAAAATGCCTGGCACAAAGAAAGCACTTGGTAAACGCTAACAGCTATTGTTACATGTGTATGTGTAAATTTATTTAGAGATGCAGTTCAGACATTGAGCATGAGAAGGAGGGTGAGGATGGGGTTTCTCTCTAGGTGACAAGAGGATACTATCTTGAGCAGTTCAAGTATTCAGAGATAAGACTGAGCTGGGGTTGAAGGCAGTAGCACTGGAAAGGTTCAGGGATTACCTCCTCCCAACCTCACATCCAATGGGAAGGGAGAAGCTTATGCTTTGACTGCTGGGCATTCTTTTTTGCCCTGTCAGATGCATTTGCTAATGATTTAAGCTATACAGTTGTCCCTCGGAATCCATGGGGGATAGGTTCCAGGACCCCCGCAGTTTCCAAAATCCACAGTTCCCAAAGTCTGTGGATGCTCAAGTTCCTCATATAAAATGGCGTGCTGTTTGCATGTAACCGTGGCACATCCTCCTGTAAACTTTAAATCATCTCTGGATTACTTATAATACCTAATACCATGTAAACGCTATATAAATAGTTGTAAATACCATATAAACCTTGTATAAATAGATGCTGGTGTGCAGCAAATACAAGTTTTGCTTTTTGGAACTTTCTGGAATTTTTTACTCCAAATATTTTTGATTCAAGGTTAGTTGAATCTGTAGATGCAGAATTGCACAGGTAGGGAGGGTTGACTATAATTCCTAGAGTGGTTGAAACCAGGTTGTGTATTTGGATTTTTTTCTCCTTCTGCTTTGGCTTCTCTTTGGAACAAAAACCAGCTCCAATAGAAACTAGACCGTTAAAAGTTTTGCATGTATGGGATTTGTTTCAGAGTAATTGGGGGTGGCAGAAGGGGGATTGAGTGGGTAGGGGATAGATACAATATATGTATACAGTATAATAAGATTGCTCATGAGGCTGGATGATGAGTAGGTAGGGGTTTATCATAACATTCTTTCTACTTTTGCATATGTTTGAAACTTTCCATAAGAGTTTTTTAAAAAATTGAGCAAAAAGTGCAAGTTGCATAACAATACAGACAGTGAGATACCATTTATATGAAGTTTTAAAATATGCAAAGAATATTATGTAATATTTATACATATATACTTATATAGTAAAAATTTAAACTTTTATAAAAAATAGTAAATACTAATGTTAGGATAGTGGTTAGCTCCAAGGGAGGTGGAAGAGAAGTGAAATGAGTAGGGGATACATGGTGTTTCACCTGTATCTGTAATGTTTTATTTATTTTTTAAAAATGTTATTTGAAGCAAGTATGGCAAAATATTAAGATTTGTTAAAGTTGAGCAGTGGGCACATGGGTGTTTGTTATATTCTGTGTAGCTCTTTTTTCCTGTTGAAAATATATCACAATAAAAAGAATAATAATGCTATGATTCTGTATCAAGAAGTGTTCTTAGACATGTCAGGAACCAAGCTTCAACGGTGCTGAGCGGCGCTTTCCTTTCTATTAGAGACACACAACCTGACACAGCATTTCACGTTGTGGCGGACATGGCCCCTCATATGGCTGCACAGGGGAGAAGCCCTCATGAGTCAGGAGAGACAGAGGTAGGGGATCGGAGTGAAAGGCCGTCCGCTATGGCACTGTTTTCTGGAACATGCTGACTTGTTGCCTTCATCAGAAAGTTTGGGCCAAGTCATGGGGGATGAGTTAGTTACAATGACTTGAGTGTTTAGAAGCAACAAAGAAAAGGGAGATTTTTTAAAAAGCATATCTTTTGTGTATAATTTAATAACTGGTTCCCTTGATAAGACTTCTTAGTAAAAAAGAAAGCTGCTTCTACTACTGATTGGTTGTCTGAGTGGTAATCCTGTCAGCCTTTCCACACAAGGCAGGATCAAGCTGTGTCACTCCCTTGGCCTGGCAGGCAAGCCCTCAGTTTGGAGAGTAAGATCGATTGTTCTGAGGCCTGGGTTCGTGGCCTGCTTCCAAAATGTGACCCGCACCTCCATGCCTCCCCACCTGCTTCTGGGAAGGAAGGCTCGGAGATGGGAGCGATCCCTGTGCCCAGGACTCATTCTGTGTGTGACTTAATGTATTTGTAGATGTTGGGGGTAGTGACTGTGCAGCGTGCACACGTAAAATGTTAACTTGGTCTCGAGGGGAATACACATGTAAGATGTTAATTGCTGTGGTATTTTTGTTCACTAAACCTATGAATAGGAGATCACTTGTTTCCTATGCTCAAGAGAGGAAAGGATAAACCCAACATGCCCTACAGGTTAAACTTTCTGCTAATAGAGCAAATGCTGTGTTGAGGCTGCACGGAGGTGGGGAAGGGGTGCGTAGTCAGGGGACCAAGCATCTCAGAGACCCTGCTTTGAGCCCCGTGGGCTGGTATCCTGGAGTCTGAGGAAGGAGGTGACGAGAAGACCCCTTCACCACCCGTCTCGGGGAATAGCCTCCTCTAAATAGAGATGGAGGTCTCTAGTGTGTGTTCTGGAAGTTTGTGACGATGAACATAGATGTGAAGGGACCTCCCTTTGGTGTATTCCTGGTGAGAAGGCACAGGAAGCAAAGACCACCAGACTAGCAGCCACCGATGAGATCTGTGTTCCCAGAGAGGACTCACTTTATGTGCCGTACCTGTGCAGGCTTATTTGCATTCCCTGGAAGAATTTGAGAGGTTATGAGACCCAGGTGACATGGGCAGCTCTGCAACTTCCTCCCAGTCAGACCCAATGACCTGCCTCTGTTTAAATCCCAGCTGTTCCAAACGAACAGCCCTGTGGATGGATCTGAAGATCTGATGAGCAGAAATGGATGGGGTAGACTTCTGCAGAGTGAGGGGTCCCTTAGTGCTGGGCAGTGTTCTGCTACACTGCCTTTGTCCTTTATTTTAGTTTCCAACTTTGTTGTCCTTTAATAAAGTTTTCCTCAAAGCTGGCAAAAAATAAAATCAAATAAATTGCAGTATTAAAAGAACATACATATAATTGAGAGGTTATTTTGTGTTACCTATTTTTGTCTTCTGTAACTGTTTGGCCAGTAGTTTAGCACCACTTGGGAAAAAAGTATATTTAGGTTTGATGAGTCCGTGCTTCCTGAGGTGCTGCTGGGTCCAACAGCAACATCCAGAACACAGTTAGAAAGCCAGAAGCCGCCTAGCACGAGGCAGCGGGCTTTGTCTTAGAGTCCTGCTCCTCTTGTACCTTGTTATGGATTTTAAAGTGTCTAAATCCAGCTGTTGGTTCTCTTCCAGAATAGTGGGGGCCATAACAGAATGGTGTAATTCACCTCTGAGTGTTTTCAGGGATGTATAAAAGTGGTGTTAGATGAGTTAAGCCTGTATGGGTTTACTATACATATCAGACTCTCGATAAAGTTGGAAATAGTTCATTTTCCTGGAGGTGCGGTTCTCTAAGGCTGCCTTTCCACCAAGACTTTCCTAGCGCCGCTCTTTCTTTCCCGCTGAGTTTTTCTGTGAAAGTCGACAGTGTGTCCTGTCCTCTAGTCCTGGTCTTTTCCGCCTCCTCTTCAGTAACTTTTTGGTCGTCTGCTCCTTAGCTAATATTATCTCTGTTAAAAAATATCTTTTCCTCACTTCAGTTGAATGATTATAATGTCCAAGTTTTCTGACGTATTTCCAAAGGTAGGCACTTAATCAAAAACACTCTGAAATTCTCGTGTGTTCATAAAAATTTAATTTGTTAAGCAAATATATGTCCAATGCCAAGTCAGTAAAACAGGACAGAAAATTATGTTTTCAAATTTGTTAAACAGATATACTTAGAAGAAAACAATGAAAATAAAATATGTCGAACTGTCAGCAATGGTTATAAGTTAGCGTGGTTGGACTGTGAGTAACCTACTTCCCCTGTTTTCTGCATGTTCAGGAGTCTCGTCATTTGTGTGCTTATATTTGCCACCAGTCCATCTGGCATTTTCCCGTGTGTGGGACAGTGGAGTGTAAGAGCAGTCTTTTTCAAATGCAGTCCCAGGAGACCCCAGGGCTCCTCAGAGGGGCTGCAGGCCTGGAGAGAAGGTCAGGGCTGTGGGTAGGGCCTCCGGATCTTCTAGCCCCACTTTATCCAGAGGGTTGCCACTTCGATTTGCTCTGTGAATCAATGTTTGCCTAAGGTTTCATTTGGGGAAAGGATTCTGTTGCTGAGCGTAAGGTTTGAAAACCACTGCTGTAGAGAGAAGAGCAAACCCTGGCATCGGAGCCAGGAACCCTGGGTGTGGGCCCTGGCCAGCTCTAACCAGCAGCGGGTGGCCTTGTGTGTCCCTTCAGTTCTCTTCACTCTGGTGTTCCCATCTCTGAGTTGAGGCGTTAGGGTGAGGTGGTGTCTGGAAGTCCCTACGGCTCTGGCACCTCGGAACATTCCACGCAGGTGATGTAAAAAAGGAAAAGGGAGGGCTTCCCTGGTGGCGCAGTGGTTGAGAGTCCGCCTGCCGATGCAGGGGACACAGGCTCGTGCCCCGGTCCGGGAAGATCCCACATGCCGCGGAGTGGCTGGGCCCGTGAGCCATGGCCGCTGAGCCTGTGCGTCCGGAGCCTGTGCTCTGCAACGGGAGAGGCCACAACAGTGAGAGGCCCGCGTACGGCCAAAAAAAAAAAAAAAAAAAAGGGAAAGAGAAAGGGAAAGAGAGCCGTGCTTCCCAGCCTCCTCCTGCTGCCCACACCTGGAGGACCAGAGACCCCTTTAGCAAGTGCCATGTTTGGGCGTTTGGGTTTTAGCTTGTGATTTGTTTTCTAATAGGAGTGTGTGGCTAAGACGAGGGACAAGAGGAGCCAGCGCAGTGATGTGCACTGCTGTTTTTAGATTAGAGGTCTGGGCTCTTTAGAGAAAGTGGATGGTGATTACTCTCAGCTTAAAGTTATTCCAAATTGACAGTAGGAAAAAGGCCAGAAACATGCACCTTGTCCTGGCTGACTGGTCTGGGGTGTTCATTTTCAGAATTCCTTCCTGCTGCTATGTCCAACTATCTAGATGGTCTCAGATGGGTGTGAGGAAGCTGCAGTCCCTCTGACATGTGGGCTGTGACAGGAGACCTTTCACGTTAATGGACCGAGAGGAAAGGTCACCTCAGGATCTGTCCTTTCTTGCTGGAGAGGCCTGGAGCCCGGGCACCAGTTTGCTCCTCTGACCTGAAGATAGGGCGCCCTCCTTCAGACCACCTCTCACAGCCACCTCAGGTGAGGCCCAGACCCTGCTTCCTTTCGCAGGCAAGGCATAATCTCTTCACCAGGAACCCTCTGGGGAAGGAAGAAGGACCTCCATTGGTGGCTACGCTACTTACGCATTAAATTTTTGACTTTTGGAAAAGCTTTCATCTCCATGGTGTTGTAAATTCTAAAGTTCAGCTTGTTGGTCAGAAGTGCATTGGACTGAAATGTGAGAAAGCCAGGTGAGGCTGCCTTGTTTCTTACTGTACTGTGCTCAGAAAGCATTCCCTGGGACAGAAAACCCTGCTTAAGCGTGGGTGCAGCGACCCCCGGTGACAGCAATGACAGGGGCCCTTCAGAAAGGAGCAAGTGAACCCGGACCCTGTTTCATGCAGGTTTGGGTTTGCTCCCAGGTTAATTAACACTCCCTCCTATCCCTATCCCGTCCCCCCAGAAATCCAGCTACTGCAATTACCTAGGCACCGTTTTAAAAAATTTAATTTGAATAAATTAAGTATGGACTAACTCTCCCCGAAAAGTACAATGAATTTTAAGAGGACAAAACTTGGATCATCAATACATTGTGGTCTCCGTCCTATAGCACAGAATTTTACTGTAGATTTTACTTTCTAAATATTGCTCGAACACCACACTGCATTCATCAAACCATTGTCAGTCACTCTGAGGTACAGGAAGAGTAGAAAACTCACTTCTTGGCTCTCGGAGTTTACAATCTACTCGAAGAGGCAGCAGCAAACAGAAAACCATAGTTCAGAACTGCAAAGCACTGAGTATAAGATAGTTGTACTTTTAAATATGGAGTATCTGTCCTTGCAGGCCCACAGCAGTGATCTGAATGGGGTGGAGCCAGCCTTGCTGCGGGCAGTGAGCTCTGAGCTGGAATTTGAAGGAAGGATGAGTGTGAGGGGGCAGCGAGGCAGTGCTCCTGGAGAGATTTGTGGAGGGAAGCAAGCAGATTGCTTTCATTGGAGGAGGAAAGTAGAGGTGAGGTTGTGTGTTAATAAAAAAGGTTGAGGGTTTGAAAGCATGTGCACAACAGCTGAAAAGCTTAGCTGCACCACAGTAGACATTATGGTCACCTTTGGCAGGAGAATTTTTCAGGTGCCGTAATTTGGGCGGCAATACATATAGGCTGAACTGAAATGGAGATACCCCTTAGCCCTCAGGTTGGCCATGTGCTTCCCCATGTAGGCCTCTTATGTTAGATCACCAAGTGCTTTAACAGCGACACACTGTACTTTTATGCACCTTGAGCACATATTAAATAAATTCACCAAGATATGCTTCATCAGTAACAAAAAATGACAGAATTTCATGTGGATGTAGTTCCGTTTATCCTGATGTTTAATTTTTTTCTATCATTTTCAGCTGTGTGAACTTCTTAGCATCCACTGTGTAGCCTGTTTAAGATACTTAATCAATTTGAGTTTTTTGGTCCTTCACAATTTCATATGTACAATCAGTAGATATGAAATTAATTATTAATCATACAGCTCATGAATGCCTTCCAGACTTCCTTCCTACTTACTGCCTTGAATGATTTTACTCTTACGTGTTTGGTTTTTCTACAGAGTTGATGGATCCCATTCATTCATAAAAGTTCGTACAACAAATATCTATTAGGCCCTACTATGTGCTGAGCACTGCTCTAGGTATTGAGCTCCCAGTTGTTACTGATTAGAAACAAAACTCAGTATTTCAGTGTGATAGGATTGTTTTAGCTCATGTTGGTTTCCTTATGATGCCTTTGAATTTAAGCTATTCATTTATTTTGAAATATTTCATCAATAGCAAAAAACAAGCAGTCTTACTAATGCTGTTAAAACATTTCTGAAAATGCTTTAGAAAGTAATCAATTTTGGTAAATTCGCCACATTGAGTGTTGGTGGGTTGGTCTGCTTCTCCCACCTAAGGCCCTAAAGAACCAGAACCTCCACGAATCCACTAAGCAGTTTGGACACAACTGGATTAGCTGATCTCTGAAGTCCCTTCCCATTCTAAAATTCCATCTTAACTTCTTTGTGCCATTTTTCTCCTGTATTTAATAGGATAGGAATAACATTTAACTTACCAAGTAGACAGAGTTGTGATGACTACTTGATACAGACGTAAGGTGTCATTCCCCCTAATCCATTTTTGGGTCTTTTCCTCCGTATAGTGGCTTGGTTGCCCCCATAGCAGCAGGATGGGACCTGAGGACTGGGGAGTGTGGAAGCAGCCATGGAAACACGAGGATGTGGGGTGGAGGACATGCTCAGGTGTGCTGTGTGCGGTGGGTCTCGAGCAGTCCCCAAAAAGACAGAACAAGTAGTACCCTACAACGAAAATCCCTCATGTGCTTTGCTTGTAAAGGGTAAACTTTTCATTATACCTTGAATACAGATGCCATTCCTTGTATTAAGACCTGTCTAGGGCTTCCCTGGTGATGCAGTGGATAAGAATCCGCCTGCCAATGCAGGGGACACGGGTTCGATCCCTGGTCCAGGAAGATCCCACATGCCGCGGAGCAACTAAGCCCACACACCACAACTACTGAGCCTGCACTCTAGAGCCCGGGAGCCACAACGACTGAGCCCGCGGGCCTAGAGCCCGTGCTCCGCAACAAGAGAAGCCACCGCAATGAGAAGCCCACGCACCGCAACGAAGAGTAGCCCCCACTCGCCCCAACTAGAGAAAGCCTGCGTGCAGCAACGAAGACCCAATGCAGCCAAAAAAAAAAGACCTGTCTGTACAGGCGGGCCCACTGGAAGAGCATCCTGCATGCTTACGTTCTGCATTCTGCATGGAATTTGGGGAGAAGAATGCAAGAGTATATGAAACTTGAAATAAAAAGCCTTGATTCAGACCTTGAGAGCAGTACCCAAACTCAATAATGAATGATACAGGTCATTGAAGTTTTAAGAAATACATTTAAGAGGGCTTATTGACAAGAGGCCGTGCTTATTATAAATATAACATCAATTTGGGGAAAATGTCAGGATAGCGTGCAGGATGTTCACATTCATATAAACAAATATAGAAAATAATAGCAAAATCTACAAAGGTTGTGTCTGGAGGGCCGATTATGAGATTTTTTCTCTGCTTCACACTTTCCTAATCTTCTTAGTTTTTTAGAATAAGCACATATGACTTTGGTAATCAGAGAAAAGTTGAAGACAAAACAAAACGGCTCAACAGCTTTTACCCAATTCAAGGCTAGCAAGTAACCAAGATCTTGGAAAATTAGAATAATTTGCATATGGCAGGAGTTGCAGTCTAAGTTACGTTAGTCCTTTCGCTGAGACTAGAATTTTAACTCTTAACTTGCCTTGTTTTAGACAGTTGCTGCAACAGTCACAGGTAGGATGATCTGATCCCTGTCTGAGTAGCAGGATGTCCAGTTACTGGTCCCACGGCTCATTCATCCCCAGCTAATGCAACTTCAGTCTTCGTTATTGTTGCAGGCTGTTTTTAGTCCTTTGCATACAGGTGGAGCTCATTTGTAAGACTCCAGAACATAATGTATGTTTCACATGATCCAATAAGTGCATTTAAACTTCCTAACTAAAGAATTTCTACATGTTCTTCACTTCCTGATCTAGAGACGAACTCATACAATGTTAAACAGGCTTCTAGACTCTAGTTTCCCCCTACCCTTTGGTAATCTCTACGAAAACTTTACTGTAGGAGGAATTTTATTTCACCTCGGTTCTTGTGTAGTGCTATTCCACAGAGGATGACTTCATTTTTCTTTCTTTCTTGTCATTTTACTGTGGAAACAACAAGTACCTTCTTTATCCAGGGCCAGCTTGATGTTTTCAGACTTAGTCTACATTAAACTGTCTGAGGGCAGAAGGGACCAGGAAGGGGCCAGGGGACAGGAAGGCTTGGGGAGGCCACCCAAGGACCCTAACTTACTTAAATTACTGTTTTTGACCATTTAGGTCGCCTCAGAACTAGCACGCACCCTCCCAAGTACCTAAAAATGGTGCTAGGTGGAGGTAAAGGCGGTGGGAATGCCAGGTCCTGAAAACAAGATGAGCAGACCTCAGACGAAATCCACGGCTGCTCTGTTTTGCTTACGTCCGTATGTTTATTTTCCTGGTTACGGATTGAAAGGGCCGCTCGACAGCAGTCTAGCAGTTTCTCCTCGTTGCTCAACTTTCCTTTCTGGCTAAACTGTAGGGGAGAGGATACATCCAGTGTGCTCTGCTTTGCTTGCCCCTGCCCAGCCTGTGGCGGTGGGGCCCGTTACTGGAAAGCGTGTGGTCCAGAGCTGAGGTGCTGAGTTATGGTGTGGAGCAGGGGCAGTAAGGCCTGACATCAGCATGGACTCCAGCTCTGTTTGCCCCTCAGGGCGTCTCTAAGTGGAAATACTTGCCAGGGGTCTCACGGATGAATAGTGGAAAAGCAAGTGGGAAATTGCAAAGTGCTTACTCTGGGATATACCCTTCCTTAGATAGTCATTATTTTCTCAAGGTTAGAAGGATGGTCCTGTGGCCACTGTACCCAGTAGAGCCTGCCCAGCCATGTCCTCTGCTGGGAAAGGCCTGCATTAGACTCAAGGGCCAGGACATTGCCAGCCTCTTCCCACAGGCCCTGGGTCTTGTTCCCTTTTACCCCTTCGATGCATAGTGTTTGGACTCGAGCCAGACGCCTTGAGATCTGATCTTGGACCCTCCACGCACAGCATGCAGTCTTGAGCAGATTTCCTCAGGCTTCAGTCTTCTCATGTGCAAGATGGGGGATAATATGGCCACCATTGTTAGAACAGTGCTTAGTACATAATGAGCACTCAGTAAATGTTACCTCTTTAATTATGATTATGACTTGTGATTGTGATTTATTATCTATTATCCCTTGCTGGCATCTTCCCTAGCTTCTTCCCCAAGCACTCCCAGTACAGCTGTTACCAAGGCCACCAGGGATACCTCTTTCTTGCCAACGCTCATGGACAGTCTTCACCTCCTCCTCTTTCTGCACCTTTCAGCGGTGCCTGCTGTCTCCTTCTGGAAGATTCTCACAGTCATGACCACCACACTCCCTCCTGTCTGGTGGCTCCTGTTCATTTGGGTCCTCATTCTCTACCTGACCGCATGACTTCAAGGAGAACATCTCAGATTCTTTCTTCCTTTTTCTCTCTAGGTAAACGCGTCCACCCGGATGACTTGCACTGCTTGGTTGCTCATCCTCCAGTTCATGGGTCTTTCTTGACTTTTCAGACTAAATCTTAGGTCCATCCAACCCACCCCATTATTTTCTCTCATGGTACCCTGTTGCTTTCCTTCAGAGCACTTTTCACAGTTTGTAATTATGTATGTATTTGTTTTAATTACTGTCTATCCCTTGTCTCCCCCTCACCCCACAAAATTGTAAAATCCATGAATGAGACCAGGGACTGTCTTGTTCACCTGGTACATGGAAGGACCTCGGTAAATACCTGTTTGAATGACTGTGTGTTATGCGAGGCCCCTCTATTTCTTCCTCCACTGCTCCTGCCCTGACAATTCAGATGAGGCTGGTGGGAGAGGCTGCCCCTTTGTTGTTATTCCTTCCACTCCCTGCCATCCTAGATCCGCCCTCTGTGTCAGGGGGAGTCTTATGGGATTGTGCCATTTCCCTTTTACCTCTAGCCACGGTCATCTTCAAGTGATAGCATCCTCAAAGTTAACCATCAGAAGACTAACATCAGCACCAGTGGCTAGTGCTGGGGAAGCCATCAGGATGGGACGTCCTGGGGGGTCTGCGCAAATCCCTAAGCCAAAGGAAATTGGGACGGAGTAGGACATTCATACCTAAGGACAAAATGTTAGTAAACTAAAATCACTTTCCAAAACAGCTGTCAGTCCATTAAACACTTATTGTGATTAGGAGGGGTTTTCTTCCCTTTTAAAATCACGGTGGTTGCAGTTTAATGACAAAGAGTGCCCAGCCCTGTGCTAGGAGTTTCAAGGGAGACACCAGAGAAGTTGGTGGTCCTGGCCCCAATGGCATTGCCCTCTAGTAGGATATTGATGCCACAAACCGCCCTTCCAGAGCCAAGACTTCATGAGTTTGTTTATGAAGTGCCAGGAGTGAACTCAATAGCATATCACGAAGAGGTTAAAAGATGTTGAACGGGACAGTTTAAACTCTGAAATAACCCTTTGCATCCCACACAGGCTTGGAGAGTAGCTATGTAGTATTTATCAGTGAGATGTATGTAGGATGTCAGTTACTAAGTAAGCTCCTTTCCTCTGAGTAAATCACCCATCTTTTCTTCTCCTGGGGATGGCTCCCTTTTCACCAACAGTCAAAGACTACCAACCGTAGTGCATAGCTAACTGGGAATATTCAAGACTCTTTCCCCAGCATGTTTTTTCTCACATATTGGTGAAATTAGGCAGCATAATTAAACATTTGTAATGCTGTCCTGTCTATTAGGTCTTCATAGATGCAATTTTTAATATCCAGCCTTTAGACATGAAAAATTGAGACAGTCATGTGGTATCTTAATGCAGTAAAGTTTCTATTCTTGTGTAGCATTCATTATTCAGAATATTGGAATAGCTTTGTGACAGATTTCTTCATTTACTCATTCCCTGATTTTTGAAAATTCATTTTAGGGGTAACTGACCACAATTTGGTTCAGTGGGAATAGAGAGTTGTTGTTGTTGTTTTTTAATACTGGTACTGGATGCTATCCCACACTGTCCAGATGTGAGACTGCTGGTTTTTCATTAGATAGCATTTTTACTTTTTGGATTTAATGCTCTGGGCTTAGGTGGAGACTGGTGTATCACTGTGTCTGCCTTACTTTCCACTCATTTCACGTTGCTCCAAAGTCAGGAGAGCAAGCCTTTGTCCAAGTTAGAACATTTTGGCGTGTTGTAGATATTCTTTGCTTACTGGCTGTTGATGTTATTTCTGATAGGTCTGTAAAAATCATCGCTAAGGTGTGGCCCTGCATAATTCCCACGTTTGGTAGAAATAGCTTTATATATCACTGTGAAAGTAATTCCTGGAAGCTAAGACCATATGTCTCTCTGAGCCATAATTCCCACAGTTCATTTTTATGTCTTGAAACTGCAAAAGTGCTCTTTCTCTTGAAATACAGGTGTACCCAAAACAAGCAGTGTTAAGAGCCTCACCATAATACAGCCTCCCCACTTGCGAATGTGCTGACTTCCTCTCCTTAGTGGCCTCCGTATCAGAACTTCTAAAACTTCAGAAGAGGCCGTGAGGTTTACTGTTTCCTCTGCCAGCCTTGTACCACTGAAGGATGACAGTGTCCAGCATGTACACAATCATTCATTGAAAGGCACTTTCAAAGTGCCTGATGACACGTACATCAAGGTGGATGGGAGACAGGCACAGAATGGCCTTTCTTGCTAGGTATTTCTATTGCACTGTTTACCTGATGTGATTAGAAACCTCTCATTACCATTATTAAGAATTGTAATTTTGTAATCAACTATTTTTTGTTATCAATCTAATATATGCAAAAGTTGAGGGAGAGAGAGAGTGTGTGTGTGGAAGGGTGTATCAGTCAGATTAATTCTTAAAAATAGAGTTTCTGGGTCTATCAGTTAGGATTAGGTTTGCCTATGTATAACAGGAAACCCAAAATTAATAGTGAAGTATTTTCATGTAAAAGAAGTCTAGGGGTGATATGGTCACTCTAAGAACTGACTGACGATCAGTCTCCTCTTATATCCTGTCCCACCTTAGCAGGTGGTTTTCATCCTCAAGGTTCCCCCTATGGTCGGTCCATCTAGATGTAGGCCAACAGGAAGAAGAAAGGCAGAACAAAAAGGTCTCTCATCTGAGTCAGCTGCTTTTAATCTCGCTGGAAGTTCCACGGAACTCCCACTTCCATATCGTCACCCAGAACTAAGTCACACGACCACATCCAACTTCAAGGAAGGCTGGAGTATTTTGCCTCTTTTTGTTCTGGGCAGCCATGTGCTGAGCTAAAAATCAGTGTTCCGTGGTAAGGAAGAAGAGGAGAACGGAGTGGTCTGTTCTACTAAGTCAAAGGTTATTTACATTTTTAATATCAATAGATACTGATTTTTTAAGTTTGTACCCACTTAATACTTTTGCCAATCAGTCCAAAGGTTTAATTTCCCAGTTACAAAAAAAAAAAAAAAAATTCCATGAATCTTAATTAAAAACAAAATGTTCTGTCCTACTATATTTGAATTGTGTAGTTCACTTGAAGCATGAGTATGATTTCTAATAAAATGAGTAATATCCACGTTTTGAATTTCTAAGTGCTTCTGAAGTTGACGGCAGATGTCTTAACTTTATTTAAATCTGATACTTTATTTACTGTGATTTTCAATGCTAAGGGTAGACTTCCTTGGAGATGGAGAACCTGGGAAAAGAGTCTCTACCTCTGTAATGCTGGGCTTCCTGGATTGTTTTACAGATGCTAACCTTACTCAGCATGGTTTACTTCAAAAGAGAAAATAAAGGGGGAGTTCATTTTTCCTTTCAAGAAGATGTATTGACAGTCTTCCATGTGTCAGGATAGAAAAAGGGACGTAGTTGTGCTTTCTTTTGCTATTTAACGCTTCCCAGTTTTTCTTCTATTAAAAGCTTATGTAACTTCTTCATATTTTTATGCACCTTTTCCCCCCAAGAAATATTTTAATAATTATCGCCAAACATAGTGCCACATAAGAGAGAGCTGTCAGGAGGAAGGACAGAAAAGCTATAGGACTTTTTAAATGTCCAAGTGGTATCTAAATCTTAAACCGTTATTTTTTTTATATTTTTAGACCTCCTATATGGATTTAGAGAGACAAAATAAAACCTATTTCCTATGGTAAGAATACCTTACTGTAGCTTAAATTGGTGTTTTTAAAATGGTGGTTTTTGCCGTATTCTTTGGGCAGCTACTCTAGACTGAAAAGCACTAAAAATTGATTACTTGCAAGTTATTGCTAATAGTTCCTTATTTGTGTAGCCCTTGCCGGAGCCCAGGTTGGGGGCCCGGTATAATGTTAGTATCTGGAGTGTCTGTGTGGGAACCTGCTGCCCAAGTGGAGTGAGTTGACTCTAATTTACTCCTGGATGTCGCATTCTTTCCACATAGGTCCACAGATAGCGTCAGAGCAAATTAGCATAATTTTCTGATTGATGTAAAGAGAACCAAAGAAAGCTTGTTGTGTTTGGTAGCCGAACTACTGCACAGTGTGAGCAGAGTAGAACTGCCGGCCCACTTTATAGCACTCTAACTGATAAGTATTTCTCAAAGGGCCCATTATTTGGCCGGGTGGCGACAATCCACCCGGCACTGGACGTGTAGGTGCATGTGGACACTATAGTAAATATATGCCTCCTTTTGCCAAGAGTGGAAGTAGGTTATCCAAGAGGAAAGGGAAGGGAAAAGAAAATACCAATTTCATATGTCCCAGAACACGTCTGGCTTAAATCAGTAGTTGAAAACTGAAGAGCATGAAATCCTGTAAGGTTTTTATATTTCATTGTAGAGGCTCCTGGTTCGTAGTTAATAAGCTAGAAAACTAACTCTCTTTTGAAAACTTGGAGTGTATAAACGTGTGTGTGCGTGTGCTTGCTCTTGGTTCATGGGAACTGCCTAGTCCGTCTTCCTTTCCACAGGTCTGAAGCTGCTAAATACTGTCTGAAGAATGAAGAAAATGCATGTGGGAGAGCTAGCATGGAAGGAGGAGGGAACCCCGGGCTTCTGCCTACGTGACAGGTGGCAACAACAGTCACTGGGGCAAGGAGAAAGACCTTGAAAGCATTTCCATCAGGATTAGATTTGGGGCAGCCCCTAGGCAAGTCAGGGGGACGAGGGAGAAATTCTTCCCTCTGAGAATGGCCCAGGGCTCCCTGATGGAGATCGGTCCCCTGCAGAAACTCAGCACGTGTTCCCTGGAGGACATAAATGTGGTTTGCTCTTGTGTTTGGTAGAGGAGGAAGGCAGAAGCGACAAACCCAGACCTGCGGCTCGCTCCGCTCCGCTCTTACAAGCAAACCGCAGCGTTGAGCAACCACTGAAAAAGATGGTGACGGATGCAGACAAAACACTGCAGAGTGACTGTATCAGGAGCGTCTCCGTTCCCCCTGCCCCTCTCCCTTTATTAGTGGTTTGCTTTCGTAAAGGCTGTGGGTCCTCAGCAGAGCCAGGTCAGAACATTCAAAATGCTGGAGCCATGTGCCTCTGCCTCGTACTTGTGACCTCATTTTCCTCCATCCCATTGCCTTGTGTTCTTTCTTATTCATGTAGGGGTAGAGAAGAAGGTTAGCTAGAGATGAATCGCCCAGTTTTATCTGGTGCAGTTAAGGAAGTGTCAGCAGTTCATAAACTAAAGCAGTAGACTGTCAAGAGCTGGAAGGATCTGAGATTTGACCCTACTAGCCATGAGATTCTTGGGTCGGCGGCAAAGGAATTTATTACTCACTGGTGACCCAGCAAGCAGCATGAGCAGCATATTTTCCATCAGGTCCGTCCTTGCTCCCGAGTGTCCCATGGGAATGAGTGACACAGATGAGCCTAGGTTGATGCCTGCACGTGCAGTGGGTTCTGTTAATGGGAGAGGAACCCTGAGTTTGGAGATCCTAAGTCTCTTGTAATGAGCAGTCAGCATATCTCCCCTTTGCTCTGGAGGGTGATGCTGTCGCTGTCTTTCAAGGCTGTTTACTATGCAAATGCAGACATCCTTGAAAGATAACCCAGCACTAAAGGCTATTAGTATTTTGCTTGCAAGAGGTGCAGATACATCAGAGACCGGTGTAGAATTGTCTCCCAACTTGAATTTGTTAACCTTATAAGAAGCTTAATGTGATTTCCTGTTCTATCCACAAATTAACGTCAGGACTTGGCTATCTCTTTCACTTGGGAAGACTGCTGAGGTCATGGCTGTTTGAAAGAACCCAATGAACTTGTTCCTGGAGAAACAGGTATATTGGGTGATATTATTCCACGTAATGCCGCAGAGAGTCTGAAGTGCGTTACTTGAAGCTACCTTTGCACCTAAAAATGGCTCAGCAACATCTGTCCTTGGGTGTTTTTCCTCCCTCGTCTTGATGTGAGGGGATTAGTTTCAGTGGGCCCCGTACGTACGGCGATTTTGTCAAGTCTTAGGGAAAGACCTAGCACCTGGTTGTGCTATGAGCTCACACACATTTCTTATTAGCAAATGAACAACCTAAGGGGGAAGAGTTAGAAACTTCAGGAAGTCCAGATGATGAGCCCCAGGAAGTTGGGGGAGAGAA
This sequence comes from Leucopleurus acutus, assembly GCF_964270905.1. Classification (NCBI taxonomy): domain Eukaryota; kingdom Metazoa; phylum Chordata; class Mammalia; order Artiodactyla; family Delphinidae; genus Leucopleurus; species Leucopleurus acutus. The sequence continues at coordinate 50,394,596 of NC_139157.1, read as the reverse complement.
TCTGAGGGCTAAACCTGCCAAGTCAGACTCCACCAGGGAGGCAGTTGTAGAGCCCAGGGGTCCTGCATCCTCAGAAGTGGCTTTGGAATCGCTGACAGTGAGTGTAGGGGAACCAGGAGCCCTGGAGCACTCTGACACCTGCTGGGTGAGGCGTGGGCTCACCCCCCGACTCTCCACCACACACTTAGAGTCTCATGTCTTACAGACTCTTAGTCTCCTGTGTGACTGTCCTTGCCAATGAATATTATCCCTCCTGCCCTTTGGGTGATAGATTAATATCACCACTGATGCTGGTGCTTCCAGTTTCTTAAGTGCTTTCAAGCTTACCTAGCAGTGTACGTGAAGAAGATTATAGCCTGGTACATAGTGGTATTAAAGTACTGCATTCTTGTCATGGTTTTTAGAAACACTGAGATTTATCCCATGCATATTGAACCCACTTCATCATCATTTGGGGAATAGTGCTAATATTAACTTGCACATTTGAGAACATCCTAGATTATAAATTAAAATGCATCCTAGATGATAAATTAAGATACGAATGGCTCAATCAATGTTTACTTCAGAAAACTGGAATGAATTCCTGGCTCTTTGGTGAGTGGAAATGTCCTCTCCTTTCTTTGATCATTTCATGTGGAATTTCAAGCTGGCTAGTGCTCATCTGTGCATGTAATTGGCACCCAGGAGTGTCCTGGAATAAATGGTTGATTCACTCAGCATTTAGCAACATCATTATATTGGTCATCAGTCACTTTTGCATCATGTGGTTTTAAACAAGAAGAAATCTTGCAAAACCAGTACCGTGAAATGCTGCACATGCAGGTGAGGTTTTCAGGTAGAGGGAGCAGTTCCTTAGACTCCTTGTTAACTGAATTTCCCTGGGGTGTGGAGCGGAAAGAGGGTACTGTAGGCCGGAGTCATTTTGCAGAATTGACTGTTGTACTCTTTATTCCCATAAAGAAAAAGTCCGTCAGTGGTGTGTTTGCAGTAGCCAACATGAAATACTCTGTTATGTGGCATTTATTTTCTTTTTCTGCTTATTTCACCAGTAACACCTTGATTTTTGATGACTATTAGAATAATGAACACTGACACTTGGAAGGCAGCCTGCTTCCAGATGCATATACACGTGTCTGTTTTGTAAATACTAGCCCCTACTTTTTCCTGCCCTAGCTGAAAAATATGCCTCCACCCCTACCAGTCTTTCCAGGGTGTGGGCCCATGTGTAACTGTGTGACTGTGCCCACACACTGGCATATATTTCAGAGCTACCAAAAAGAGATTCGTTGCTCTTGAAATAACAAGACAAAAAAGAACCATTTTTTCTGAACCATAACATCTGAAGAGCTGGAAACAGTCCGTGTTTGTATGTGTGACGCTAAAGCCAGTGAATTCCATGTGAAGGAAGGGATTGTAAACTAAGAACAGAAAGGCAGTTTTCCTGGATTTCAGATGTCAAACTCTCAAGCTGTTTAACTCACCCACTCAGCACTTCCACATCCACCCTTTTAATGTGCTTGCATTTTCAATGATTTCTGTTTCTGCAGGATTTGATGCCAGAAGACAAATAATAAAATAGCATGCATATGAAGCCTTAGAGCAGTTTTCTACCAGAGTTTTTGATTGAGGCTAAACAGAAGTAACCTGATTGTGCTGTCAGTTGGCAGGCAAAAGGCATCGTATTTTTAAATTCACATAGTTTGAAAGCAAGCTAATCTTTTCTGGCTCAATAATAAACTAATTACATGTTCTAAATAGTATAGAGCCGAGTCCCTGTTTCACATTAAGCCTTGAAATAGCAAGGTCCAGGGCAAAGCAGACGTTTGCCTGATGTCTCTGGCTTCAGGACCTGTAGCAGGGTACCAGCTACTGGGGGCTTGAATAGGCCTGCCAGGGACAACCAGGTAAACTGGCTTGACTCAGTTATGGGGTGATGGTCCCTGAGCACAGAGGCCACCAGATGTGCCTCTGAGGAAGGCCTGGACACTCAAAAGTTTCGGGCAGTGATCTTGTTCGGTCGTTCCCTAAAATAGTGATCCCAGGTCAAGGTAGGACATGTCCATAGTGTCCCTTTTGGGGAGTGTCTGAGAAGAAAAGGCTCATTTCTAAAAATGATCCAGTTCCAACAAGGCTTGTTTCACAGCTAGTGCTTTTTCCACCTTCCCCCCTACCCGCCTTTCACAGTCCTAGGGACCACGTACAGAAACTTAGAGCTGGGAACACTTAATTCAGTGGCTGGTTTGGGTAGTCTTGAAAGCTTCATGTTCCTTGGTCACTTGTGAATGGTGCCTCTCTCCTTGGGCACTTCAGTGACTTTAGAGGGACACACAGCGCAGTGGTGAGAGCTTTGCTGTAGGAGTTAGCCTTGGGCTGGATTTCCGGCACGACCGCCTATAGACAGTTACTGTTTTGCCCCTCAGTTTCCTCCTGACAGGCGTGCCATGAAAGTAAAATGAGATTAGATTTGTCAAGCACAGAGTTTTGGCTCTGGTTGGCACCAAACACAGTAAGTTCCTTCAGATTGCAGGTGAAGTAGACTCTGTTTTGGATTTCTCTTGTTGCCCCTGTGCCTGCTTGGAGGAGACTTAGAACCAGATGTGTTATCTGTGGTTTCAAGGATGCCTCTGAGCGCTCTGGGCCCACCGCATTACCAAGTAATGGGGCCTCCATAACATCCTGAGACAGGTGGAGAGTCATCTCTACAGCCTGGACAGACCTGAGACCATTCTGTCGAGCCCTTGCTCCCCCGAGTAGCCCACTTACCATCCTTCTGCCCATCTGTATAATATTATTACAGAGAACCTTAAGCCTACTTACTAGACTGTATCCTCTTGGTTTTGGAAATTCAGTTGTATAATTGAAGTTAATACCTAAGGCTGAGACTTGGCAACTTCAGAACAACCTAGATGCTCTTTCACATTTTACAGTGGAAGCTTACTTCCATCTTTTCATGTTGAGGATCATTCACTGGTGTCGTTTTATAACATTTCATTTTAAAGTATAATTCAGGCCTGTTTTGTGGCTGCTGCCCCCTTCCCATTAATTCATTGATTAGAGAAATATTTTTGAGCACCTACTCTGTGCCAGCCCCATGCTAGGTGATAAAGCTATAATAAGACATGGCGTCTGGTTGTAGAGAGTTCAGTATGTGTTAGAGGAGACAGACTTCTATTCCTCAAGTTGTAAAGCAAGGCAGACTGAAGTTGGATGGATGGATGGGTGGACGGGTGGATGGGTGGGTGAGTGGATGGTAGATCTTACCATCCTCCGTGCTCCCTGCACTTCACCACTTCAGTTGTCATGGTAATCCAGACACTGGGACTAATGGTGTTTCTGGATGGTATTACTATAACATGTCAAGGCCAGGAGATCTGAGTTGTCTCAGCTCGGCTGTCACCTCCTAGCTGATTGAATTTAGGTATGCCTTGTATCTCTTTGGTCTTCCGTTTCTTTCACTGTAAAGTTAAGGCTGCTTGTTACTAGATGGGTTTCACAGCCCTCTCCATTTTCCACAGTATTAACTTTTTACTGAACTTCCTGCCCTGACGATCACTTATATAATGCCATGAAAGTGATTAGACTCTAATGTATTCCTGAATTCTGGATGTGTATTCCCAGTGCCCTTTTATTCTCTCCTTTTCCACCCACAATACAGTTTCAAACTGGAAAAACTTGCAGCTTTATTTTTTTTTTTAAATCTAAGTGAAAAGTATGTTAATAATAAAACTATTTCTGTTCCACTTTGCTCTACTTTGCAGAGTCAGTTTCAGGAAGGTGCTGAAACTTCATGGTTTTTAACCCTTTGACACATCCATTTGGTGTGGCTAGTCCTGCATGGTCTTAAAGGGGAGTTTAAGGTGTGTGTTTGCCGAGCTCCTTGTGGGAAGGGGAAAGGATTCAGTCACACCAGGGTTCAAGCCTGGAGCAAGAGGGCAGGGGTGGCCCAATGCTGCAGCTTTGACCTGCTTTCTGGAGACTGTCTTTCTGTTGACTGCACATGCCCTTAGTTGCTGCTTCCTCGGTTGGTGGGGAGGAGGACACGGGTCTGGAAGCAGGGGGTTCGGGTGGTGGGGAGGGTGCTGCGGGGAGTGGGTGTGGGCAGAGGGCGCAAGGCTGCCAGGGTTCTCTGTGTGCCGGAAGTGCAGGTTTGGCTGGGAGGAATGGAATGTTCCCTCTTGCCCTCCAAGAGCAGAAACAGCTGTGGAAGGGCTTGAAAAGATCGCTAAATGAGAAAAATTTAAAAGTTAATATGAAAATAAAACCCACCCTGGAAAACCCAACAAAACTCTCTGTAATAGTGTGGTAGCTCTTTAAGAGAACTTTCTTCCCATCTAGGATTTCTTTTTCAATTGGGGACAGAAAAAATTGTCTGCCTAGTCCTTCCTCCCCTAAGAAAGCTTCACGTATCTTGGCTTGGGTAGGAAATGGGTTCATTTTGTTGATCACCAGGTTATTATTATTTTATTCCTCCAAAGGAGGGGCCAGAACCTGCTGCTTACTGCATGAAAAAGTGAAACAAATGTGAGTTTTCCAAGGAGACCTCTGCGGGTAGAGGATAGTTGTCAGCAAATGTAACAGAAATCTTGTTTCCAGCTGGAAATTTAATCCTTCAGGCAAATTCCCGACACTATTTATTTTAGAACGTCGTATTTTTAAATGAGTCCCTTAATGGTTTGAACTTTTAGTGTTTTAGACAAAAGTAAGACTGGAGCTAGCCTGGACCTTGTCTTACACATCAGGGTTGATTATGCAATCCTGTATGTGAATGTGTAAGTTTTCTTCTCTGTCTGAAGACAGGGAAGCTGGGATTCCATATAGTCGGAAATAGTAACTCACAAGTCTGTTTTATGCTATCATACTTTGCATACTTGCTTTCGAACAAGTTAGTCCCGGAGTAGATAAAGTGTAGAGGAAGAGGATAAGCCAGCTAAATGTCTAATGTCTAGTAAGAAGGACCAGCCCTGCACACTCCTCCCTCGGATGGTGGCACTACCTGGCCCTTTGCAGTATTCCCTCCCCCTACCCCACCCAGGGTCTTTGCAGTGAGTGCGGTGATGTAGTGTTTTGTACAGTCGAGGAAGCAGAAACTGTGTGATTGTTACTGAGGCGATCTGCATGTGTACTTTGCTTCTCAGGGAAGTTCATTAAGTAATACTTAATTAAGTATTCTTAACAATGGAAGCTAATAGGTACCTCAGGATTGGGGTATGGCTTTTTCAGTGGTTATTTTTATGCAGTCTATCTTTTTGGCATTTTGTTTGAAGGACAGTCTGGTATAAAAGAGATTATGTGAGGTTTCATGCTAATTTGGGGAAGATTCTGAAAATTACAGGGATCAATTATGGTCCCAGCCCATTCCTTCTTCAGCCTATATCATCAGTTCCTACTTTTGGAAAGTCCACTTACCCTCTTTTCTGTCCATGTCTATCCATGCTGGGTAGAGAAGTGGCACAGAGCAGAATGGGTGACCATCTACAAGGCAGTGCAAGGTCAAGGACCCTTCCCCTTACCTTTTTTTTTTTAAAGAAAAAAGATGTCTGGACCCCAGTTATTTGATAAATTACTCTAACTCTCCGTTTTACTCTGTACATATAAACACGGCTTAAATCTGTGAGCCCGATTCTCATCCTTGTCTTCTGAATGGTGGAAACTTGGACTTAAAGAACATCTGCTGTGCACCAGACCTGGGAAGACTGGGAATCATTATCTTAGCGTCTCAGCCGGTAGAAATGTAAGGGGGAAATTCCAGTGATTCTCAGCTCTAATTGCACATTAGAATAATCTGGGGAGCTTTAAAGATGTACCTCCCCGGGCCTTAGCCACACCAGTCTCTGAGTGAGTACTTAAAGTCTCCCCAGGTGATTCGAAGAGGCAGCCAGGACGGAAAACTGATGCGTAAGAGAAATCAGGGCATCATCCAGAGAACTGCCTTTGAAAGAGCCTGTCATTATAAATCAGAGGCATCTTCCCAGGCCCTCTCCTGAAGCTGTGTCTCTGTGTTGTTCTGCTGTGGCACACGGTCCCCTGGGTCTCCCCAGGACTCACGGTTCCCATTGGGCTCTTCACGTGACCTTTATCATCTCCTGTTCAGCAGTTGCATATATTAGGATTCAGGCCTTTGGCAGCCTCATTTTGAACTGTCGGTGCCAACAAGTCAAAGCAAGGAGACCTGCTTGAAATGCTGGTCCTGTGTGCAAGGTAGATGAGTCCTGGATTTAAAAGCAGTGCCTTATAGACCGTCCCCACTGAAATCCCTCGTGAGGACCAGGGCAATGCCTGCAATCTGCTTGGTGGGAAGCAATGGGTCTGGCTTGGGAGTTGACAACCATAATTCATTTTGAGACAGCAAAAAGAGCGAGAGAGAGGGAAAGGTAGAGGCCTTTAAGAGTTAAATTACACAACTCCCTTTTTATTTTTAAAGTCAGTGGATTCCTTGTTGCCTGTTGCTGAGAAAGATAAATAGATACCACATGTTGCTTCCAGACAAAACCCTCTCTGTGTTCCAGGGGAAGCACATGCAGCTGGTGTCTGGGTTAGTGGGCAGTCTTTACAAGGTAAACATGGGTTGGAAGGGGCTGGAGCGGACATAGGGTAGCAAGAGTTGGGAAATTACCAGCTACTCTTGAGTGGCACAGCACCTTTGAAATACTTTTAAGAGTTTGAAATCTCTTCCTGGAAGGAGCCCGCCCTCTCCCCTTCTGGCTTCAAGTATATGATGTACGGAAAACAGTAAGTGAACATTTGTGATGTCACTGCTTCCGTACTTGGGATCTGACAGTTGAGAGCCTCTTTTGTGCTTGGCACTCGATGAGTAATTTGCATGCGTACTTTCATTTAATCTTCCCAAAGATCCTAGAGTTAGACAGAGAGGGTGTTTTATCCCCGTTTTATGAAAGGGGCAACTGAGGTTAAGTCAATTGCCCAGGGTCACAGGACACATGCCAGGGCCACGACTCCAGCTCCGACCTGGCTGACATTGAAGCCTGCCTCCCTCCACTGGCCACATTAAATTGCATGTGTGAATTAGCCACTTTGTAAATATTGGTGGAATACTTATTCATTTCTGGCAGCTTCCCTCTGACACTTAATCTAATCTAATCTGTTTGGGGTCCATCTGTCTTCACAACCAGTTGGCATAACTGTAGTGACTGTGCACTTTAGCATTAGGGATAAAGGTATCTTGCATTAGGAGACTGTCTTCATTATAGCAGGAAAAAGAATTACCGGATTCTGATGAAGACAGTCATCTTTTATGCTGATTTCTTCAAGGAGAGCCAAGCAAAGGGATCTCCAGTCTCTGACCCACACGGCCGCAGTCAGCCCAGCTGTGAAATGTGAGTTCCATCAGGCGGCCTCCTTCACGTACCTGCACATCCCTCCTCGAAGGATTAGGCCACTGATGGCAGCTGCAGTCACACAGGACAGGTTTGACAGCTCTGTTACTAATTACACCTAAAGTGTTTACTGCCCCAGTGCAGGCCTTGCTTCAGTGTAAATCTTTTTGTTAAAGAGAAGATTGACATAAGAATACTCTTCATCTCATTTTTATCTCTGCTCTCTCTTCAGAGACATCGTGTTACAGTTGCTTGCGGGGTTTTCTACATCTTTGGGCCCAAGTTGGAAAAAGCTGGCATATTTGTCTCTGACAAAAGTTTCTTCCTAGAGATGTTTGGTTTGCTCTAATTCATCAGTCTCTGGATTTCTTAGTAGTGGATTTAAATAACCAGAACTATTTACAGGGTTTGGGGTTGGGGTTAGAGTAATTTATCGACTCCTTTAGTAACCAAATGTGATGACAGAATGGCCTGAGCTCTAGCAATGGGAGTCTTGGTTGGTTATATTTACCTTATCACCTTAGCCTTAAGGAAAGCACACCCGACCAATTAACAGTGGTCTGCCTCACAATGTATTTCAAAATGTGTATTTAGATGTGATTAGAAAAATCACTCTAGTCCTATCAAACCATTCCTCCTTTACTGTCAGCTCTCAACCCCCAAACTAATGTTACCTCTTACAAACTTAGACTATTTGGTATGACAGATGAATTAGTGGAAAACCATAGAATATTTTTGATGGTAGTTTTATAGTTTAAAATGCACACAGTACATTGGAAACTAATTTAGAGCCTCCAGTGGAGAGGTCTTTAGAGAACTTAAACTACAGATCATAAGAAGATTTTATAATTGGCTTGTCTCGTTTTATAAATTCCATGTCTTCATTCCTGGGATTGAGGTGAGGGAGGGGCGGTTTGAAATCTTAACAGAAATCATATCACCATTAACTTCCGTTATCAGGGAAGGTGCTGGGGAAACGTTGTAGTTCTGATATTTTCTCTGGCATTTATTCACCTTCTCCTGTTTCACCGAAATTTAGTTAGAGAACCTGGTAATTAGAATCATGACCTATGAGGCAAAAAGGCAGAATACATTTCTGGTATCTGACCATATTAGGGTGAGGGGCATTTGAGCTAGAAATAGACAGAGGGGCCACATTGAATGGCCTTTGTCAATGCCCCCCGTCCCCTTCAGATTGTGGATTTTATAAACGGAAGGCTGGGGACTGTGAGGATGGTGGTGACACAGGTTTTTGTTTGCGTCGTCTTAGTAATGGAACTGGAAAAACCTGTCCGAGTGTTGGGTTGTAGGTAATATGCCTTAGGGAGATGTATTCTGCCACTAGTAACCTCTAAAACAAGAATTGAGCGAAGATTGGACACTGAAGCTAATCACCCATTTAATAAGTTGGGTTTTGTTTCAGAATCTAAGGGTAGTTTATATTGGTTTGTATGGTAACCACTGTCCTCTCTTTAGGATGAATGCTACGATGGCCACCTTAGTAAAGAAACACAAATGCGGGCTATAGGATGAGCCTTTACTTTCAGGCTTGCTCTTCTAAAGACTTTCTTTTAAAAACATTTTTAGGAAAGACCTACCAAATTATTACCCTTAACTATTTCACAAACAAAATTATAGTCATAGTGCCTTTGTATCCTTCTTCTTTCTTAAAAGTTTCTCTTTTTAGATGTCAGCACAGATAGCACGATGACTTCTGTCTAATTTGGTGACAGACCTGGGAAAGGTTGCAGAGGAAGCATTGGAGTGGAGTTGGGAAAACAAGTTTGTTTTGGTTCTTATAGACACTAGCTGTGTGACCTTCTGTAAGTTATTTAATTTCTCTCAGTCTGAGCCTTCATATATATGATGAGGGCACCAACTTTGCGGGTTTACTAGGAGGATTAGAGTCGAGGAATCTAAAAGCTCTGGCCCAGTAACTGACGGTGCTGTAGTCAGGCAGGCTCTCACTCTTCCCTCTTGCAATTAGGGACCTGGGCCCTGACAGGCTGTGGTTCTGGTCCTCCTTGTGGGTATTCCGGCCCCTTTACCACAAACCCCTACAGAAGCTTAATTTCTCTCTCCAAATTCCTAACCAATGGTAGCTTGTAATTTTATAAAATTACACACATACATTGTTGGGGTTTAGAGTTGTAGAAATAGATGACCATTAGAAAATCCATAGAGAACATTTTGGAGGTCTCTAAAGGTTTCATTTTCTTTCTTACTTGGTTTGGAATTGTGAGACTAAAAATGCATTAAAAAAAATCTCCAAATGCTTTTTAAAGGGGGGGGGTGGATAACTGGGTACTTATGATTGGTCATTGTTAATTCTGGGTGTTGGTATGAACTCTTTCCAAAATCTAGAGCAAAGGGGGCTGGCCAGGGGAGGGGTAATTCGGCTAGCGTCTACCTTGCCCCCACAGAGCTTCAGGACCACCCTGTTTTTTCAATGAGAAGCTTGAGTTTAAGTTTTTAGTTAATACAGCTAGTTGTCTGAGTACTCAGTAATAGAACCACCTCGCACTTGCCTGCTTGTTGAAACCTGCAGAGTGAGTTTTAAGAGCATGCTTCATATCTTTATTGAGAAGGTGTTTTACTTTTTAAAGAAATGTGATTTCTGAACCATTCATAGAGATGCCATTATTCTTTTAAAAACCATAAGAGTAAAAGGGAAGCAGGATATATAGTCTCATGGGCAACATTTGTCTCACCAGATACTCAGCACGTTGCCTGTTTTCTACTCTCAAACGCGTCTTTGTGGCTGTCGTAGAAATGCCGAATTATGACCCATGGTTGCTGATGCTCATTGCCCAGCCAGAGCTGCTGGGCATCCTTGCATGGGAACATGTACACGGGAAACACTCTGAGTATTTTGGGTTATTTACGTATGGTGAAATCCTGCTCACTTTCTATGTTTTAAAAACATTCTGGTAGAACACATGTATTTGTATCTTCTACATAAATACAGTTGGTGATTGCCAATTTTTTTTTTAAACTACGGTAGCTTTTAGAATGGTTTGTATTTAATAGACAGAAGCAGGCAATATCTTCTGTCTTTTTAACTTGCAAATAAAAACTCATCTGGCCTGCAGGTGCTATTCCAGGTGTGGCACATACCATCAACTCCTCTCTTTTACTGCACATGAGGCATTTTCAGATTAGAATGAGCCCTCCCCAGGCGATGACCCTGTGCTTTATAATAGCAGTAAGAGTACCCTGACTTGGTAGCGTGACTGGCTCCGGAAGTATGTTATCATATATCATCCTTACGTCATCCCTGTCAGGGAGGGACGGTCTGGATGTTATGGCTGTAGTGAAGAAGAACTGAAGTTGTTGCAGACAGATTAAACGATTTGCTCAGGTCACGTGGTTGGTCGGTGGCAGAGATAGGACTGGATCTGGGTCATCCCTGTTAACTGGGCTTGTCTACCAAGCCAGGAGGATTCTTGCAAGATGGGTGCAGTTGTGAGGTTTTCGAGGGTATTTTGCCCTTTTTCTTTTCTTTTTTTAAATAAACCTTTCAGTATAGAATCGTTTTAGATTTACAGAAAAGCTACAAACCTAGTACAGAGAGTTCTTGATGTTGGGTATCCACGTCAAGTCTCCCCTGTTGATAACATCCAATCTTAGTTTGGTACATTTGTCACAACTAATAAACCAATGTCGATACGTTATTATTATTAACTAAGATCTGTGCTTTATTCAGATTTCCTTAGCTTTTGCCTAATATCCGTTTTCTGTTCCAGCTTCCCATCCAGGATGCCACATTATATGTAGTCATCATGCTTCCTTAGGCTCCCTGTGGACCTACTGGACAGGCATTTTAAAATGTTCCTTATCTGGGATTTGTCTGCAGTTTTTCTCATGATTAGACTGGCATGATGGGTTTTGGAAGGAAGACCACTGAGGAAGGTGCTGTTTTCATCACATTATAGCGAGTGCCTGTTATCAACCTGACTTTGCCCTGTTGATGTTGATGTTGATCACCTGGCTGAGATGTCAGGTTTCTTCACAGTAAAGTTACTCTCCCCCACCGCCTCTTTCTATACTGTACTCTTCGGAAGGAAGGAAGTGTGCTCAGACCACATTGCCTTGAGGAGGGAGTGTCTGTATAAATTATTTGGAATTTTTTTGAATGGGAAACTTGCCTACTTCTGTCGACTCAGCAAATCCTACTTTACCATTTTTTTCTTATGCTTGTGAGGCAGGTGTGAAATTGTGGCAGGAGGAGATGGAGTCGTAGAAAGGATCGGTAACAATTCACACCAGTTCTGGGTTCATAGAAGTGGTTAAGAAAAGGTAGATGCTGCCTCTGTACTAGAGGAGGAGGGGACCAAAATAGAATAAAATAGCCCCCTAAGTGATTAATTATCCTTAGAGAGCCAGGGAGGTTTATTGCAAAGTGCAGGGAGAAATGGTGTGGTAATACATTATAAGTGTGAACTTCAGTATAGGAAGTACAATTACAGAAAGGACAATAAAACTTGGGAATTTAAGAAGAACAATGCCAGTGCGCTCCTACATCCCCAGCATTTCCTGGAGATGAAACCGTCTCCCACCCTCTAAATACGGAGCTTGCCATTTTCAATACTGTCATTTAATACCAAGCCAAGGAGGGTCATGCAAAGCCTTTTTTTTTTTTTCTTAGCCTCTGAGGTTGCTTTAAAAAACGAGTCTGATTAGCAACTGTTTCTTCCGAGTGCTCAGTTTGGACCATTCTGGCTCATCTGCATTGTCCCTTCTCTCTCTGCAGAACTCCATCCGGCACAACCTGTCGCTGCACAGCCGGTTCATGCGGGTTCAGAATGAGGGGACCGGCAAGAGCTCGTGGTGGATCATCAACCCCGATGGGGGGAAGAGTGGGAAGGCGCCCCGGCGGCGGGCCGTCTCCATGGACAACAGCAACAAGTACACCAAGAGCCGGGGCCGTGCGGCCAAGAAGAAGGCAGCCCTGCAGACCGCCACCGAGTCAGCAGACGACAGTCCCTCCCAGCTCTCCAAGTGGCCCGGCAGCCCCACGTCTCGCAGCAGTGATGAGCTGGATGCGTGGACCGACTTCCGCTCACGCACCAATTCCAATGCCAGCACGGTCAGTGGCCGCCTGTCCCCTATCCTGGCTAGCACGGAGTTGGACGACGTTCAGGATGATGACGCGCCACTCTCTCCCATGCTCTACAGCAACTCGGCCAGCCTGTCCCCCTCCGTCAGCAAGCCGTGCACTGTGGAGCTGCCCCGGCTGACCGACATGGCGGGCACCATGAATCTGAACGACGGGCTGGCCGACAACCTCATGGACGACCTGCTGGACAACATCGCGCTCCCTGCGTCCCAGCCGTCGCCCCCCGGAGGGCTCATGCAGCGCAGCTCCAGCTTCCCATACACCACCAAGGGCTCCGGCCTGGGCTCCCCCACCAGCTCCTTCAGCAGCACGGTGTTTGGCCCCTCGTCTCTGAACTCCCTGCGTCAGTCTCCCATGCAGACCATCCAAGAGAACAAGCCAGCCACCTTCTCTTCCATGTCGCACTACGGCAACCAGACACTCCAGGACCTGCTCACGTCGGACTCACTCAGCCACAGCGATGTCATGATGACCCAGTCGGACCCCTTGATGTCTCAGGCCAGCACCGCTGTGTCCGCCCAGAACTCCCGCCGGAGCGTGATGCTTCGCAGCGATCCAATGATGTCCTTTGCCGCCCAGCCTAACCAGGGGAGTTTGGTCAATCAGAACTTGCTCCACCACCAGCACCAAACCCAGGGCGCTCTCGGTGGCAGCCGTGCCTTGTCAAGTTCCGTCAGCAACATGGGCTTGAGCGATTCCAGCAGCCTCGGGTCAGCCAAACACCAGCAGCAGTCTCCTGTCAGCCAGTCTATGCAAACCCTCTCGGACTCTCTCTCAGGCTCCTCCTTGTACTCAGCTAGTGCACACCTTCCCGTCATGGGCCACGAGAAGTTCCCCAGCGACTTGGACCTGGACATGTTCAATGGGAGCTTGGAATGTGACATGGAGTCCATTATCCGTAGCGAACTCATGGATGCTGATGGGTTGGATTTTAACTTTGATTCACTCATCTCCACACAGAACGTTGTTGGTTTGAATGTGGGGAGCTTCACTGGTGCTAAGCAGGCCTCATCTCAGAGCTGGGTGCCAGGCTGAAGGCTCACTGAGGAAAGGGGAAGTGGGCAGAGCAGGTCAGTGCCCAGTGCTACGGCATAGTAATAACAGGGGCGGCGGGGGACAATGGCTTTCATTTACGTGGTGCACAGTAACCTGGCTCCCAGCCAGTTCATCCTGAGTGGTACCAGCAAAACAAATGGGGCTGTCAGGTGCCCCTCCCCACAGTTTGCTGACAGCTCAGGAGTTTTACTGCCAGTAAAAAGAATACACATTCAGAGGTTTCATTTTTCTTTGTATCCAGTCACCCTTGCTGACCTATGACACAGGTCCCCCTGCTGGATGGATGGATGAGGAGAGAAGGGATAGGAGGAAGGGGACCTTAGGCCACACAAACATCAAGGTTAAGGACGCGGCCAAAGGGCTTTCTTAGGCTCTCAGGTCCAGCACTGCCATTGTCCATCTTCGATGCTACGGTTTCTATATCTTTTTTATCCAGCAAAGTAACAATTTTTAGGTGCTTCTAATTTGACAGTAGACTATGCTTTCTGGACTCTTTCATACAGGAGTATTTCCACCAGAGGCAAGATCTGTTAGATTCTTCACCATTAGTACTAAGCAATCTTTATTAGCACTCAGCATCTAAACGTTTAAAAGAGCAAAAAGAATTAAATAGAAAACAGAAGTTTTTAATGTGAGAGAGCACTTACTCATGTGCTTCTTTTTCCCAACGTATAAATGGTGTCCGGTTCCAAACGGTGACAAGAGTTGTGAATGGCGACAGAGATTTTTTAAATTGTGGCATTTTAATTCTGTTGGAACCAGAGAGATCATGCAACATGATGTGGCAAGAAAAGAGAAGCATTTGACTGGAATCGGAAGTTGAGGGTTCAGTTCCACTTCTGCTGCTTTCTGGTTGCTATTGGGAGTGTGTCACTTAGCCTTTGAACCTCAATTTCCAGTTTTATAAAATGAGGATAATAGCCCCTGTTACTCCACAGGGTTATTGCAAGAATCAAATGCACTGAAGTGTGTGAACGTGCTTTGTAAAACTGCAGTGGGCTGAAGTATGTGCGGTGTTGTTAGGTACACATACCGACCGACACATGAGTAAGCAGGGAGCCCAGAGAGGTTAAGTGGTCTGCCCACGGTCACACAGCTGGACCCAGAATCCCTATTTCTGGAATGGCTTGAACCATAATCGTTCTTCCTAATTATCTCTAGATGGTAAAAATGAGAAGTGCTCTGAACTGGAGCCAGAATCAGTAGGTAACATACAAGCTTGCCCCAGAGCTCTCCTCTTCAAGTAGTAAGATGAGCACTGGGGTCTTCGCTATAACACATTTGTACCCCCAGACCCTCCCATGTTCAGGGGCTCTTTTTATGCCCCAGTTCCTTTTTTTTTTTTTAATATCAGCAAGCTACTTACACTCTTCTTTATTAAGTGGTGTGAAAGAGAAATGGGATTCAAAGCCATAAAAAGCTGAGCCTTGTTTAACCCTCTGCCCTGGTGAAGGAATTATAAGGGTCTCCTGTGATGAGCTCATCCCGTTCATGGGTAGTTGTCGAAAGTGGAATGTCGAGAGTGTTGTGATGCTCAGCTTCTCCGCTTTCCCAGGCAGAAGCAGGTCCCTAATGGCACTCAGACATCTGTTTCGAGTCATTTAATAGCCCTTGAGACGGTAAAAAGACTGCAGCAGAAGCTAAGAAGGGTGACACACTTCCATACTGCCAGAACTCGGACTGGTGGAGACTTGCCTTGAGAAATTTAGATATTTGGCTTTTAGAAGAACAGTTTGTCTTCCTTTAAGAAGAGGAATATGATTGTGGCTTCTGAAGACACAGTAGGTTTTAATTTTGGTTTGGTTGTAAGGAATCCACTTTCTAGTTCATTGAGAAGAAAATGTGCCATCAATTTTTGTCTTATTTTTCAAGTGTAGGTTTTCCTTTTAATTCAGTAGCAGACTTTTCTTGTGTGTGTGTGTAATTCTAAAAGGTGGTATAAAAATATTTTAAGGGAGGGCTTCCCTGGTGGCGCAGTGGTTGAGAGTCCGCCTGCCGATGCAGGGGACACGGGTTCGTGCCCCGGTCCGGGAAGATCCCACATGCCGCGGAGTGGCTGGGCCCGCGAGCCATGGCCACTGAGCCTGCGCGTCCGGAGCCTGCGCTCCGCAACGGGAGAGGCCGCAACAGTGAGAGGCCCGCGTACCGCAAAAAATATATATATATATTTTTAAGGGAGATTTAAATACTTATGTTTAAAAAAATATATTTAGTGAATTATTATTTTGATAATAAGTAACTACTTTTAAGAGTACGCATTTTATTATTATGCCCTTTTGGAATCTTAGGGTCATTTAGTCACCTTTTTCTCAAAATATTTTGGGTGAAGTGTTTTTGAGGAGATATTTCTTGAGTAAAAAATATGAAAAGTCACCAAATTTTCCTGAAAGTAAACCAGCTCAGTATGACCAGAGCAAGAGAAAGAAACATCCTGAAGACTGTGAAGGGCTTTGAGGGAGTCTGGTTTCTGGCTCTAGGATTTCCATTTTGCTTTGGAATAAATTGCTCCACTGTATAGCCACGAGCATGTGTGGCCTAATGTATATTCTTACTTTTACGGTAAACTTGTGGCTATCGCTTTATTGAAGATTCTCCTGAATTCACAAAACAGGACTCGGGTCACAGTCTCAGAATTCACTTCTCCCAAATTAAGCACCTCAGCTTCCCAAGACTTGTTCTATAATGACTTTCTTGGTTTGACTTTTTTTTTTTTTTTTCAAGCCAGTAGTTGTGGTATTCTCTAGACTCACTTCCTGCCTTGCTAACTGAAGGTCATGTGACCCCGAGTGGGCGCCGGAGCAGTTCTGTCCAGTTGACAGACAGTCTTGCTGGAGAGCTGTGGTGAGATGCTTCTCTGGAGGGGTGGGTGTTTCACACGTCATTCGTTTTAGATCACGTGTGAAATCCTTTGACCTACAGGTCTATCTGGAAAAGGAAAGAATAATTGTAGCTCTTTGTGAGTGCCAGCTACTGGGGTATGAGGGGCACTTGCTTCTCTCAGGCACTGGGGAAGCTTGGTGTGCATGTGTACAGATTGGCGGCAGGCATGGCTGTGAGCAAGTGTGGTGGTTTCAGGGCCGTGCCTCCGGTAAGCCCTCCTGAGATTGACATGTGTCTGTTCTCGCAGGAAAGCAACGTCAGTTTCACTGTAGTTTTGATGTCAGAAGGTGCCTAAGTTCACATGCTTTTTCGTTCATCTTCATCTTTTGGCATTTGGAGACCCCATTAGGGAGCAGCCCCATACTTAGTTGCGTTTTAAACAACTTTATGATAAGGATTGGAAAATACTAACTAGGAAAACCCCAGGTGGAGAGGAGAGAGGTAGTTCTCTTCCTGTCTGTGCCACTGGCCATGTCACTGATGAATCTCTTAGAATAGTAGGTTTCTCATCTGTCAAAAGAGGACAGAATCGTAGAGTTGTTTTTTTGGTTTGTTTCTGGGTTTTTTTGTTTGTTTAACCAATAAGATTTATTTAGTTTTTTAAATTGAATTGTAGTTGCCATACAACATAGTGATTCACAGTTTTTAAAGGTTATACTCCACTTATAGTTATTATAAAATACTGGCTTTATTCCCTGTGTTGTTCAACATATCCTTGTAGCTTATTTTATACCTAATAGTTTGTAACTCTCAATGCCCTACCTCCGTCTGGCCCTTCCCCTCTTCCTTCTCCCCACTGGTAACCACTAGCTGTGAGTCTGCTTCTTTTTTATTATATTCACTAGTTGTTGTATTTTTTAGCAAAATCATAGAATTTTAAGGGTGCATAGTATGTATAATTTTAAACCTGAAACCTAACATTCTGTCTGTGAAATTGCCACCGTAAGGGATATGTGATGATATGGAACTGTAAAGGAACAGTGGTATACTAGTGTGGCAACAGCAGGTCCTGGTGTTGGAGGCCGTTGAGAATTTAAATTTAGGCTACTTCCCAAAAGGAACAAATCTTTGATACTTGTTGGACTGATGTTTAAATGCTGTGATTCCATTATGTCTTTAAATATTCATGTTGGGGGATAGGACTGATTCTAACCAAATACAGACAATATCATAGGCTACTCATGTGATGTTTTATCTTGATGTACTGATAGATATTTCCATTAGGGAATATAACGTGCAGTACGTACTGCGTGGAGAACGTACTCTGTTACTTGCACTTGTGAACTGTTGTCTAGTCTTTGGTTATAGTGTGCTAGCCTCAAGAATTCTGTACCTGTAGGGATCTTTATTCTTACTTTTTAAAAAACCCAAAGTCTGAACTGTCATTCATGGAGAGAATGGCTGTCTGGATGTTCCTAGTGTTGACAACAGTGAAAGAAAATTGACAAGAGCCCTGAAAAGACGTTTTCTGTGCAGAGGCTGGTACACTCCTTACGTACACCCCTTTCCCTGGAAAGCAGTGACGTCCAGCACTAAGGCTGCTCTTCCTGGGTCTGTCGGGTTCTTAATGCGCCTTTGCTCACCACTGGCCAGGCTGCTAAGCATGGAGACAGAGCCTGAGTGACTGCTGCTCTTCATGCAGTAGCATTTATAGATGGCTTTCTGGCAGGTCTCTTTTGGCCACAGAGCTTGTGTGGAACATAAATAAGTGGAATGAAAATCACCAGAATTACTACTGGAACTTCATGTACACTTTAAGCTCCCATTAAATGCTTCTTTTCAGAGTGTTCATAATGCTCAATATTCATCTTATAAATAATGTTTTCTGTAAGTAGAGTCTTCCCCCAGGGGCCTGCTTCTCATAGGCATACCTTTCTGTATAGAGATGGGAGAAGGGGGCTTGTTGGGACCTGCCTCTGTGCCATGGCCAGAGAGGTTGGCCTGTCGGAGGTCCCCCATGGCCCTGGGGCAGGTAGAAGGATGTTTGTTCACTGCTTTCTCTTCCCAACTTGGAGACACGTGTCTTAATGCTGGATTTTCATTCCAAGATGGAGATTCCCCACCTTGCAAGAGACTTCACCCTGGTTTTGTTGGTATGTTCATTTAATTTGAAAATACTGCCTTCCCCCATCCTCCAAATTATTTTGAAGTTTAAAATTTTAAAAACTAAAATGAATTAAAATTTTGTATTGTGAACTAGTGACAGACACTTCAGATATTCAGAGGTCCCGTGGGTCGGTGTTTCTCAAAGTATTTCACAGAATACTCAATCCTCAGGATATTCATGGGTATTAAGTGGAAAATAGATTCTGGGGTCAAATGTCTGAGGAACGCCATGTTAAATAAAGTTAAATAGGGTTGTTTCCTGCAGGACTTCTCAGAGCCTTAGAAGTTAATGTATGTTATGAACCTTCTAGGATCGGATTGCAGTGTCTCCTAAGTTTATCTGACATCTCGAATCAAATCCTTCTTCTCCCGGAAACCATAGGACCAGTGTCCTAAGGAACCCCCTAAAGAAATCCTGAAAGAGGTCAGCAACCTCTTAAGAACTAGGGATTCTTTGCCCTTTTTCCTCTTGATTCTTACTGGAGCTTTTTGTACGACCTTGTCATACATCAAGCCTTTCTCAGCCACAGGGTGGGTTCTACTCTTGGATGAGCTAGCTGCCTGGCAAAATGGTAGGTCCCACGTTGGTAGAAGTGCTCAGGAAAAGTCTGAATTTATTAAACAAAATTTGTTTATTGAGTACCTGCAGTGTGCTGGGCACAAGGGATAGAGGAAGATAAAATAGGGTCTCACCCTCAAGGTGTGCATGGCCTGGCTGGGGATGTGGTGCAGTGGTGGTGGTGGTGGTGGTGGTGGTGGTGACCATTGTCCCAGGGGAAAAGACTGCTTTCCATGCAGGGGTGGAGCAAAGGACCCATGGGGCAGTGGCAACCTTGCATGCTTGGTTTTCTGGGACAACCCTGCTTTTTCAGATGTTCTGTTCCGTTATCACGTGGTCTGTTCCACCTGTCTTTGGGGGATAAAAACATAGGCTCCATGCTGATAGGGCAGAGTTCAGACTAAATCCAGATGCTGGTTCATGTTAAAAGCCCTGCAGGAGACTTGCTTTTATGTTTGATTTCTAGAACTGGTTCATCATCACAGTTGAATGTGAGCCAGCCACCCACTCCAAGATCACTGTCCCTGGGGCTCTGCTCCGAGGCGAGATGTGGATTTAAAAAGCTCCCCTGCAGCCCACCCCAAGTTAAATAATGTCTTTGTGGTACAGCAGAGGACCTATGAATCTGTAGCAGAAGGCTGCCATTTTTATGGTTATGTGTCATTGAGTCAAGCCACTCCATTTCTCTGAGTCTCAGTTAGCTTGTCTGTAAAATGGGGCTAAAACGAAAACCTAACCCACAGAGCTCTTGTAAGGACTATCTCTGATATGACCTAATGTCCTTTGTCAACTTTTTAAAAAGTTACTTAATGTTTATTGTTACTTAAAATGGTTCCAGAGGTTAATGCAGAATTAAGGAAAGCACCAAGCCAGTCTTACATTGTTGGCACAAAGAGCAATTACTTTCCTCAATAAACTAGAATCAGTTAGGTTTCTTTTCATTATAAAGGTATAGCAATTGCCTGTTGTGTGAAACCTTTGATGTCCCCTAGAAGTCCTGCCTGCCAATTTCGGGGTACCCAGGACAGGGGCTATATTTTCACTAATAAAAAGGACCTTCTGCCACAGACGGATTGGGGAGGTTCATATATGGTACCCAGGGTGTTCCATTAATATCTTTAAAGGATTGCCTGAGAAATCCTAGCTGTCTGGCCTCCGCTTTCTTTCCTTAGGGAGGCTGTCATATCCACTCTGTGCTGAGGGGGGAGCCTCGCCCTGCCCCGTTTCTGCTTCCTCAGCGTGGAGCCTCTTCCTGTTGGGAGGGAGCCTGGAAATCTGATCTTCCCTCTCCACTGCCAGGCCACCGTGGCCACACAGAGAAATAAAAAGCTGCTCCAGTTCTCCTAGGACTTCTTGGGAGCAGAAAGGTTGCCACACAGCGAATGGCAGGCTGCTGGCAGTGGTCTGGCCATGGACCCCACCTCCCCAAGAGCTGGTGGTTTACCGCCCCCACCCCCGCCGTCACTGGCTAACGTGACACAATTTGGGGTTCAGAAAATAAGGTCACTGTATCTTTAAGATCTGCCAACTAAGTTCAGTGAAAACCCAGAGAAACTGGGCTGTTCTTCTCCAGGAGCTTTCCTCCCAGAGAAGCGAGACCAAGCCTGGAGGTGAAACATACCACCCAGAAGAGCTACTGCCCACTTGGTTGCAGGTGTTTTGTTTTGTTTCTGTTCCCAATAACAGATGCGAACCTTACTCTGTAATTCTAGACTTTCCTGTTTTTTAATAACCTCTTTTTTTGCTAAAGTCTATGACATTCATTTATTAAAGGATGAGAATTACTTAGTCATGAAGCCCTCAGAGCATAATTCCAGTGTTTCTAAGGATAAAACTTTAACTGCCAGTCCTGGTTTGATTGACGGTTTGCATATCAGTATGTTCTCTCTCTCTGTCTCCCTCCCTCCTTCTCCCCCTTCCCCTCCCCTTTCCTCTCTCCTCTGTCTTTCTCTCTGTTGAAAGACATCCGGACCATAAGATTTTTTTGTTTTAAGTATTCATGTCTGTGTGGAGTGTTCAGTTTGACTCCTTAGTGGAAATTAATGGCCAAGAAGAGGCTGGAAGTTCTGAGGTTGAATTTATAAATTAATTTCCACTGGGCTTCTATTGGTGTACATGCCACTGTAATTAATTGGAACTTCCATTGATCACTTGTGTCTTCAGAAATGATTGGAAAGCAATAGAGCCCAACATAAGTAATCAGAAAATATGTGTTGACTGATAGACCTGTTAGAAGGTATCCCGTAGTTGGTAGTGTCCCTACAGCCTGAATGCACTCGCTGCCCAGCCCCTGTCAACTCAGGTTGTCCTGCTGGCTGAGGTCGGGGTGGGGGGTGGAGAGCCGAAGTGGGGAGCTCCCAGCACGTACTGCCAGGTGCTGGTCAGGCTGAGCGGGGAGAGGAGGGCCACCCACCGTGTGGGTCCACCTCACTCCTGGGTCTGCACTCCCACCGGCCTGCCGCCCTCAGGACAGACGGGCCTCTGTCTCTGTCGATCTTGGAGCAACCCTGAGACCCTCCTTTCTGTTCCTTCTTGGTTTCCTTCCTCTGTTGCACTGGTGTGGTTGCTGCCTCTTGGCTGCCATCTGTGTTACCTGCATGTCCTGGTCATACCTCACAGGTGGATGAGTGGTTTGGACTTTGTGGAACTAAAATAGCTGATTTTGTGTTTTCGATTTCAGAATCACTTTTGGAAAATTTAGATTGTCTTCAAAACCCTGCATATCTAAAGCAGGAAAAAGAAGACTTTGGAGACCTCCCTCTTTTGTGCTTGGTAGCTGGACCCTTAGACGGGCTGGAGCATTACGGCCACACTTGCACTTAGTCCCAAGGGAGGTAGGGCATCCCAGCCCAAAGGGGTAGCTGCACACTCCCAATTGTCCCCATACCTCCTCTAGCCAGTAAATGCAGTGAGGAGTCACGCAGGATGGGGCCACACCCAGTAAACATAAACATTGTGATATTCAGGTCATGGTTTATGGCTCTAAGTATTTCCTCCTGGAAATACTTATTTCCTCTAAGTATTTCCCTCCCTTGTGTTTCTAAATGGTGAATCACTTTAGCAGTGACAGCAATTTGAGAGAGTAGCGTGACTCTTAATTCGGGGGGCTGGTGATAAAGAATGGGTTTGGTAGGATGGCAGAAGGTAAATTCTTTATGAAATCCTATTTAAAATTTTATTTTAAAAATAAAATAATTTGGATGTTAAAGCTGTGCCTTGTATTGGTCCTTAGGAGGTTTCATCTTATAAGAAGTATGAGTTTTTTCTCATATTCTTCTGAATAGAAACTTCATCAGAAGCCATCCTCCTCCCAAAAGGGGATCATTAAAGTTCTAGGTCTTGTCCCATAAGCAGTAGGTACTGCTTGGATTCAAATGAGATTAACTCTTAGCAAATGCGAGTCTGTTTAAAATGCTTTGTGGAAGCTGTAAGGCTTAAAAGGGTGTTAAGCGTTTGAATTGGCAGAGAGGAAGAGAGGGCTGTTCCAGGAGTTGGCTCGTTCATTTATTCAGCCAACATTTATTGTGTGCCTCTCCTCTGTTTCAACTTTCCAGGCTACTTGGGACATCAAGAAAATGTGTCCCTGCTGGAATGTGCACTTCTTGTGGGTAAATACCATGTCTAAGACAGTGCTCTTGAAACAGTAGATGCTCCGTAAGTGTTTGGTTTGATTTGAAGGCTTTGCTCTGCCCTCAATATATTGGGACTTCAATGTGTATGAAAAAGTAACCATTCTGGGCACTATGTGTTGAGGTGCCAGGTAAGTGGCTTAGGAGTTTAGCAGAGGACGGCCTGGGGCCGGTGGGGCTGGAAGAGCCATCTGGATGTTTGGATGGGGAGAGCAAACCAGGCAAAGGCACTGAACCTGACCCATCGGATAAGCAGGAGTGGGTGTTAAAGCGTGTTCAGGACAGCGGAGCCAGACCCCCAGGACTCTGCCAGCCAGGGTTTTGGAGTATTATAATTAAGGCTAAGAAACCATGCATCCAGAAAGGATCCAAAAGCCCCTTAAGGTCTTTGGCCTTAAAAACAGTTCTTTAAAAGATTGTAATCCAGAACTTTGCAAGTTGTGCTGTGTGGTTTGAAAATCTAAGAATCTTAAGAAAATCGGAAATCTCTGCGACTTTGCTCTTGACAGTAAATTAACAAGTATCATGTTTCTGCTATTGCAGTCACCATATTTGACCCCGGATGCACAAAGAATATTAGTCACCATAATCTCTGCCCCAAAGTAAAGACAGAGACAGGACATTCTTAAATTTGTATTAATCATCATTAATCCCTACAGTCTGAGCAGCAGAAAGTCTGCGTCTCTGTGCAGGCCACTCCTGCTCTGTGTCCCTCAGCTGTGAAGTGCTAGGGTGGCAGCTTCTCTCCTCTTCCTGTGTTTATCAGCACAGCACACAGGCTGGCTGGAAGGGCAGTCCACACCAGATCCAGGTCCTGAAGCGTCCTGGAGGCGACAGCTCTTCAGTGGCCTGTCGCCAGCCTTCGCGGACAGGCTTCAGCTGCCACCTTGAGAAGCCCAGGAATTACAGGAGGTAGCTGCAAGCAGTGCTTACACAGGTCACGCTTTTACACAAACTAAGCTTTAAAAAAAAAAAGTCTAGCTGAGTGTCTTTCCAGTATCTTCCTGAGTGTCACCTTTGCCATGAAAAGTTTATTTTAAGCTTCCCTGTAACATCCCACGTTCTCCATAAGTACTTACTTGCCCCTTAGAAAGCCTGTGAGCTGCCCTTCCTAGAAACGTGATTTTCCTTCAGGGAGGCTCCTCAGCTGTGTACAAATTTGGCCAGAATTTCCATACCTGTTTTCTTTCCCCTCGTAAACTATTCAGCTTCTAAAATGGCAAGTTGACAGCATTTGCTAAAATGGATTTTTATAGAGCTGCACCTCCTAATTCCCCTTCTTGGGCTGTCTTGGAGGATGGCTCTGTTGGGCCAGCCTTGCAGGCAGAAGGCTGCATTTTAATCAGCAAGGCCCCTGCAGTCCCTGAACCCCAGGTTGGTGTTCATGCACTTCCCTAAGTCCTTGTTATCGCCCATTCCAACCCAGAAGATTTTGAAAAATTAACCAAATTAAGCCAAAGTGTCGTTGCCCATTAGGTGTTTCTTGAGCTGCTTCGTGTTTAGGCCGCGAAGATGAGCTCCGAGGGAATTGCTTTCATTTTGGCTCTCCAACACTGGCCGTGGCTGCCTTACCCAAGCCCTGCAGAAATGCTGTTTTTCCTGGGGTGACACCAACAGAAGCTTGGATGCTGGCAGTTGTGGCCTGTGATGGACTGGGTGTCCCTCAGACCCCTCTGGGGGGAAGTAGAGATGGTGGCAGGCAGGCATTTCTTTGCCCTCTACTCGGGTAGAAACATTCATACTCTGAAACCCACACCTGTTCTCTGAACACATGAAGTTTCCCTGTCAGATCAAGTGAATATCAATTCATTTCCTTTTCTATCCTAAAGGTTCCATATTTAGTTCCCAGCTTGCCCCAGGGGTTGCAAGTTTGGCTTAAATTACGTTTAAAGAGTGAGGAAAGTGATATTTCACTTTAATGTTGAGTTTCAGGCAGACTTTCCTCCAAAGATCTTTCCGTTTTAGCTAGGAAAGCCGTGGATAACCTGTATGGATTTGCAGATAGGAGAGTTTCATCCCTGTGGCTCTGTTTCCTTCCCTGTCATATTTGGTATTGGGGGTCCTATTCCTTTCCTCTCTGCCAGGAAGATGAAAACACTGCTGAGAAATCCAGATTTGTCACAGTGGAGTTGAGCTGTGGGAGGACAGCAGCAGGAACATTTATGTTTTATTCCCAGTTTAAAGTTGATGGGGGTTGTTACGTTTTGTGTACAGTTTCTTGGAGGTGCTGCCCTTTCTTAGAACATCACGTGAGTTAGTGGCGATAATTTGGTTTCCCCATTTCATTTTCCCTGCATCAACAGCCTGATTTCAAACTTAAGTGTTGGGCAGGGAGAGAGAGGGAAGAGATTTTTCTCCCTGTTAGTGAAAGTCGCTGATGGGACGGGACGGTGTTCGCCTATTGTTAGTTGGCCCATTGCCTAGTAACTGTGAAGTGATAGCTGTAATTCCCATCAGCTGTAGGCTTCTTTTTCCTTCCAAAAATTTTGCTTAATCTGATGTGTTTTTAGACTCATAAGGGCATCGACATACACACGTAAACTTCACAGTTAACTAAAGCGTCTTACTTGAAAGAATGTCAGAGTGGTGAGAGCACCAATCAGAAGCAGGGAACTTGTATCCAAACGAAGTATCGTTAAATCCCATTAATGTGCTCCCTCCATTTTTTCAGTCCTTGATGGAGTCAGATAAACATGTGCAAACACTGAGCCATCAAAGAGAGGTTAAAAATCTAAGGCAGGTGAGGGGCCGCTGTCCTTGTGACGATTTTTGATCGTAAGGTCTTCCTAGTGAATGGTGAATCTGGTGTTCCTCTTAGAAGAGTGATTGCATTTCCTTTCTGTTTTCACAGTATTTTACAAACAAACTGTTTGCCTTCTATCACAGAGAAACAAGTTGCCTTTCTGTCCTGTGGAGTGGGGGTTTCTCTGTTAATAACAGTTTGTCCTCTGTGACAAATTTAAACTTCTAAACCTGGGCCAGGCGTCTCCCAGTTGAACCGCCAGGCACAGGCCGTTTCCTGTGAGGCCTCAGGGGAGCTCCAGGATGTAGTGCCACAAGGGGCCCCAAGCCCATTCTGCAAAGAGGGAAAGAGTGACGATCAGTGCATTCCCTTCCTAATGATGAGGTTCCCTGAAGGTTCTGGACCTTTGGATGAGACTGTGATGGTTGTTGCTCTAGACTGCCCACTCTGGCCTCCTGCCCCTGGTTTCAGGGCCGATGCCCTATTCTGCTTAGAACGATGCCACGTTGGGGGTTGTAGGTGCCCTCTGCCTTCTTCCCTCCTGTGCTGACCCGGCGCCAGCATTAGAGCAAGCTGCGTGCCCTGCCTTTGTACTTGGAGAATGAAGTGTGTCACCTTCCCAGCATGCACTGGTTTCTGTGGCTGAATAATTAACACCAGAGGGAACCGGGGGATGGGGTCTGGATTAGGTAATACTTTACACCTTCTCTCTTGGCACTTACAGTTAAGTCAGGATCGGGACTTGGGGACCATAGTCACCTGATGACTAATTGCCTGGTGATCTTAGGTTGTGGTTTATTAAGTGTTACTGTGAAGGAAAGAACCAAATCCCCTCCCAAAGAACCATGTCTACACCCCTATTTCTTCATGCCTCAGGGGTCCCAGGTAGAGTAGCTAGAATAGCACTGGCTCTGGCAGGTTAAATACCTCACAGGTACTGAGATCTGATATCATTTTATTACCTTTTCTCCATCTGAAATCAACAAGCCATTATTTTATAGTCTAGGCCAATATTGTCTAGTATCATTACAAAGCAAAGAATACCTTCAAAAAACGCCATCAGCCAGGGAAACGAAATACTTGGGGAAGGGGTGGGAAGAAGGGGCCTTTTCCTGTTTTACTGTCTCTACCTCTAATAAAACAACCTAAGTTCTTCTGTTTGGAGCTATAGCAAGAGTAATTATGACCGTAGGTATGTAATATTACGAGTACCAAGCCCTGCTGTCTTTCTGAATATTGGTGGTGAGAGGTAAGATTGCCAAACAGTCCAACCACAGAACAGAATTGTACACTTGTGAAACCTCCAGGTGAATTTAAGATAATATCCTTTTTAAAGGAGAGAGAAGCAGATGTACGTAACGTGTGTGTGTGTGAGTGTGAGAGAGAGAGAGCTTATTGATGCATTTTTCATTACTTGTTCACCTTATCTGGTGAGAAGATCCTGAGGTTGCTTCCCTACCACTTTTCCATTTCTTGGCCTAGAGCCATTTTTTTCCTACCATGACAGCTGACACTGTCTCCATAAACAAAAGGTCTTGAGGCCTGTCATGTCAGTTCCTTTAGCTACATCTCTATGACTATGTGTGTGTGTGTGTGTGTGTGTGTGTGTGTGTGTGTGTGTATATATATATATATATATATATATATATATTTAATTCTCTAACTTTTCTGGGCTCAGTGGTCGCAAGAAATCTGATAAGATTTGTGTAAATTCAGATGCTTTGAGAGGATTTACCGTTTGAAGGTGGCTGAGTGCATAATAATAATACCAACAATAATAGTGTTGTTAATTTTTAAAGGGATGTTTTGTGGGAGGTTTTTTGGGCCATATGTATGTGTGATATAATTGTTTTTCCTCTGCAGGTTTTTAATATAAAAAGCAAATTCCTAGGACACCCCACTTAGAGATTACTTCTCCTTTCATAGTGAGGGAAGTCAAGATGACCCCAACCCAGCAGTGCAGACCGATGAAGCCTTTGTGGAAAGTGGCCATTTCCACTCCCCTGATGTTGGGCTGTCAATGGGAAGGGTGGTAAGCAAGGTCACTTAGTCCTCATAGCTGGGGGAGGGGGAACCAGAAGAGCATAGCTGGTCTGCTTGGGGTGACCAGCTCCCCTGGTTTTAGCATGTAAGTCTCGTGTCCCAGGAAGCCCCTCAATCCAAAAATCTAGAGTAAAACCCCATCTGCACCCCAGGCCTCCCTAACTTGGAAGGGCCCGCTGAGGCACCCCGATTTGCCTCGCTTTGTTAACCTCCACAAGTGAATGGCCCCGTTTCCTCGAGGCTTTCTAACGTGAGGGCGTTTTGTTATCAAGCACGGAAATAAGGTGAGTGATCTCCAGGCTTTGTCCTTAGGTTTTCAGCCCTTTGAAGCTAGTGCAGCAGAACAGCTTGACTTGCAGCACCCCTGGCCCAGAGGCAGGTGAGGGACCGGAGGGTGAGGAGACGTGACCTGGAGGGCCCACTGCTGCTGTTTGAATGTCCTTAACCGTCTCTGGTTTTCTTCTCTCCTCCTTTAGACCCTCAAACTGACACAAGACCTACAGAGGAAACCCTTTGCCAAATCTGCTCTCAGCAAGTGGACAGTGATACCGTTTACAGCTTAACACCTTTGTGAGCCCCTGCCGTTTCCTACCCCAGCAGAGACTGTTATCGGCCCCTTACCCCGGGTGAAGCACTTACCCTCGCACAGAACTCTCTCTATAAAGTATGCAAAACCTTCCTTGTACGGGGTGACAGCCACCTGCCAGCGAAGGACAGCACCCTGCCAGCACCACCCACCCTGTTCAGAGCACACCGTGAGCCCGCGGGCCATTCTGTGGTGTTTTAATATCGTGATGGTTTATGGGATGTTTTAAGTGTTGTTTTTGTGTTTGTTTTCCTTTGACTTTGAGTTTCTCACATGCATTAACTTGCAGTCTCTTTATGTTAAAATATTAATCATGCTTCCCCTGGCAAATTTAAACACAGAAGGAAAATGTTGTACCAGCTACTATGCTGGCTTTGGGTGTCACAAGCATTCGAGCCCGTAGAACTCCCCAAACTAACACATCACATAAACTAGAGGGGGGGTTTCTCTCTTCTTTCGTTTGGTAGAAAACTATCCTTTTCTAAAAACTGAACAGTGGCACAAGTGTTTTCTGTGTGCACCGGTCCAGGACAGAGCCCTGCATCGGCAAACCTGACTCAGAACCAAACCACGTGCTTGGCTCTGAGTCAGGGTGGTCGGGGGATGAGACCCCGGCACCTGTTCTGCAGTTGCCAGATCAGTAGGGCCTGTGGTCTCCTGTCAGTATCCTCAGCTAACACAGCCAACAGTGATGGTATGTTGGTTAGAAGTTAGAATTTTTCAAGGAAGAAATCAGCTCAGCTGTCCGCTCATTGCCAAATGCCACTAACAGGTTTAGTTTTAAGGAGAAAAGAAAAGAAAAGGAAAAAAAAGTAGTCGTGTTTTTCTTTGCAGAAGAAGTGAACTTACGGGTGAACATTAAGCCCGCAGTGAGAAATGTGTGGAAACTACAAACCCGAGTCACTATTTTTCTAAATGTGCACCCTTGATGATTTTCAGTCTTGCTCTGTATAATCTGATCTAGTAGACGTGTATGAGTGACAAGCAATAGCATACAAACTGATTTCTTTTTAATATAAATAAGCTTAGATTGTAATTGTACAAGTGTCACAATGGAAGTACAAGATAGGGCAGTTTTGACCTCCCCCCACACACTTTTCCTGCTTCTATGGATTTCATTTTTTTCTTTTCAAAAAGTTATGGTGCTGTATAGGTGCTTTCTGTTTAACCTGAGAAGTGTGAGTATATTAGTTACCCTCTTTGGTAGACAGAATAGTTGGGAACACCTTTGGTACATATGAAACTGGTGTAATGATGCTCTGATTAGCACAGCATATGCATACTTCTCCAAAGTGATATATGAAGACTCTTTTCGTTGCATAAAAAGCATTAGGCATAGAAATGTATAAATATATTTTATCATGTACAGTACAAAAATGGAACAGTCTGCATGGATGTTAGGGATACAGGCTAGTATTTCAGCACAGACCTCCCTGCATGAGTTCTCGCTGATGCTTGCACCGTGCAGTGGGCACTGATTCCCTTCCACCAACACAGACGTGCCACCCGACCCCCTGCACCCATCACCAGCCACCAGGGGTCCCTTCGTGCACCTTTGCTTCCTGATTCCCCTGGGGGTGATATTGGTGGTGATAACAGCTCCTAGCATAATGAACGTTCCATTTGGTGTTGCCACTTGTCTCTCCCGCCTCGCTTGGGCTGTCATGTTTGAGCGATGGCCCTGTTGATTTCACCCTGCCCCCTACTGAATCTGTAAATTGTTGTGCAATTTGTGGTTATAGTAGACCTGTAGCATATCACCTTTTCTAAACTGCTACAAGTTTATAATCTTCATTTTGAAAGTACGTATAATTTTTAAAAATATGTATTCTATTCACGTGGTCTGCTTGTCAGTGAGACAGGCTTTTGCTTACTGTATTCTTTTGTAACAAAGCTAGCCACTTCCTTGATTTCTTTGGTAGTCTGCTGTACACAAGAACTGTCAAGTGTCAGCAAGAGAGGACTGCCTCTCTGGGTCCCTAAGTGGTGCAGCCCCCTGGGTGGAGACATAGTTCAGAGACAGTGGCAGCAGCTCAGGGACGGTGGGGAGTGGCAGAGGGGTGTTGGATATAGGGGAGAATCCGAGTGCTTCCAACACGAGGGCCCTGAGAACTTCTCTCCTGAGCTCAAAGAAACAAGAAAACTAACAAAATAGCTACTTGCCTTTGCAGTTTTATACACCGTGGGAAATACTTTGGGAGTAAGAAAGGCAACCCTCAAATGTGTTTTGACTTTTAAAGTGTTGAATTCCTTTCAGACATGTGGCATCTCATTTATTCTTTTCTTTTCCCCCCCAATGTTTGTTAGATTTCAGGCAGAATGTTTTACAAAATGTCCTAGAACCGGATTCTAATTTAATCTAAAACAGCTGAGGGAGGGACAGAGAGGTATGAGAGCAGGATAGCCACAGAGCAGATCAGGAAAACGGAGAGGGAGGGGTGCTTGGAATTTTTTTCTTTTCCTGTTTTGTTTTTTTTTTTAAGTAAGTCAGCATCTACATGTAGAGTGTCGCGGACAGCTGAGATCAGGGCAAAGTGTAGCGCCAGCGTCAGGCAAGAATGGGATAGTTAAGCCTGTCCAGGATCACAGCAGGCCCACTCTCACCCTTGGCCGCCCACCCAGAGGCCAGGATCCCTTAGGCTAACTGAGTCCGAAGGCAGTCAGACAGGGCAGAGGTGCCACCTAAGCCCTCTCCCTCTTGTATTTGAAGACCCTGCTTTCAGGAGGGGCCTACCGATGGCCACCATGTGGAGTTCTGAGTGCCAGGGGCCCTCACAGGAAGTCTTCTGACCTGGAGTATCTCAGTGGAATACTTGGTAGTCTCCGGGAGTCTGGCGGTTGTAATGTTTGCATCCTGATAAGAACTTTCGGAGTCTACACTCAGCCTCTAAATAAGCTAGGGAGCCTTCCACTTTTTGATGGGAAATTTAGAAAGAAGAGTAACAATGTTGAAAACATGACCCGAACTCCGGGGTTCTGTTGTTCTCTTCAGGGCTCCAGAACCAGATACATTTTACCAAAGTTAGAAAAGAGCTTTATCACAAGGCTTCACTGTCCTGGCGTGAGTGAGGCCTGACCGCCAGGTTCAGAGTATCCCGTTAACTGTGAATGAATCAGAGGTCGATTTCCTTTATCCTTTATTGCATCCCCTGCAATGTAATGACTGCCGAAACATATTTTTTTAAATTTCAGAAGTTTGTCTCTCCTGTTAACGGGAAGAGCGTGCACACACGTGTAGTAATGGTGGACTCTGTGTGTGTGTGTGTGTGTGTGTGTGTGTGTGTGTGTGTGTGTGTGTGTGGTGGTGAGTTTTGCCCTGTGTGTGTTGCTCCCCCACCCTGAGGAGAAGACCTCTTGGCTCACTGGTCAGGACAGGTATGCCCAGTCTCAGGGTGTCATTTCAGGCGGCTTCTGAAATTGTTAAAGATGGTAGGGAGTCTATCTAATGAACCCCACTTAAAGAATAAGGAATATTTGAATCTCTTGGAAAGGCCGTCAAGAGGAAAGCAGTCAAACACCCAGGCCCATTTTTCATGCTGATGCCAAGGGCTGGTGAGGGGAAATTAAAAAGTTACCCCTTCTCTCTGAAAGCAGAAATAAAATCCTGACAGCTCCAAACTCTGATTTCTTCTTTCTCGGTGTATTTGGGGAACACTATACGATTAGGTATAATGTATTCTTTTTTAATTAAGAAAAGCAAAAAATTTTGTAGAAATACAATCACTGGCAAAGAGGTATGAAAAAGCCAGCCTCTCCTGGAGACCAGGGGCGGCAGGGCACAGCGAGGGGAGAGTGAAGTCCTTGTGAAATCATGTCTGTCAGACAAGATGTTAACGCAGATGCTCAAGTAACTGAAGAGTACAGTCGGCCCTCCGCATACACGGGCTCAGCATCCTCGGATTCAACCAACCACGGGTCCGTAGGGCCGACTGTACCACAGCATTTTATATAAGGGACTTGGGCATCCACAGATTTTGGTATCTGTGGAGGTCCTGCAACCAAACCCCCACGGATACCAAGGGGTGACTGTGTATTATATTTGATCTAGATCTTTAGTGAGTAACATTTTATGCAGTTCGAATGAATGAAATATTTTCCTCTTGTTTAGTTTTATTTGTATGTATTTTTCTTGGTTGAATGATTGGTTCCGAGGCCTCTGCCACACTCCAGAAATATTTGTGCGGCTGCTTTAAAAAAAAAAAAAAACAACTACATGTCTGGTCACTTATTTCTCTAAAATTATCTCATTGCCTGGCAATCAATCTTCTCTCAATACACTTGTCCTAGTACATTATGTACACGCAAAATGTAAACAGATGTGAAGGAGGACCAGAAAAATTAGTTAATATTAAAAAAATGTACATTTTGGCTTCACATGTTTAACTTTTTTTTTAAGAAAAAAAGCTGCATGAATGGAAAAAAAATCTGTATACAGTATCTGTAAAACTGTCTTATCTGTTTCAATTTCTTGCTCATAACCCATGCAAACTAGAACTCATCGTGGTGCCTGGCCATATTCAAACACCTAAGAGTCACGCAGTTGATACTTGGTTTGAAGCACCTCATCCTTTCTTTCAAAGCGAACACTATCATATTGCATTCTTACTGAGGATTTTGTCTATCCATATGTTGCCATGAATTATCTCTACCACCTTTCCTCTCAAGAATCAAAACCAGTTTGATTTGGGAATCTTCTCCTTTCCAAATGAAATAGAGATGCAGTACTTAACTTTCCTTGGTGTTTGTAGATATTGCCTTGTGTATTCCATTTAAAACCGTAATCTAGTTTGTAAAAGAGATGGTGACGCATGTAAATAAAGCATCAATGACACTATCTTACTCCAAGAAGTTTTTTGTTCTCCTTCCCCCTTTCTTTAACCCGAGGAGTGAAATAGCTGAGTTTATCTCAAGGTCTTCCTGTGGAAGAGGCACAACGCTGGAAGACTCTATCCTGAGATCTCTAAACTAAATGAATCCTGCAGACTTTTCCTCTGACCCACTTTTGACCTTCACGGGCACCCGTACAATTTAATCAAGCAGATTTATGGCATTGTTCATGGTGGCTGATAGCCACTTTGGCCTGCCCTGAGTCAGGTTGCCCCGGAGGAGCTTCTACATGGGGAGGCGGGATTGAAACTCTGTCTTCCTTGGGTGTCAGAGGTTTTGACCTGTCACAGGTTTGCCCCTAAGGAGGTCCTGCTCACGTGAGTCCAGCAGATGAATGTCGGTCATCACGGTGCCCTCCTTCACATCAAAGTCAAACACAACGCCTAAGGCTGCTGGTGGCAATAGCATAAATATTTCCTCTTAGCTAAGTTAGGGGGAACACCACCCTACTGTAAAACTATACTTAGTAGCCTGGGTTGTGGTTTTCCTATTAATAGACATTATAAAAATCATTCAGCTTTTGGGTTCAAAGTCCTAAGCAGCACGATGGACTCTTACTTCAGATCAGGTAGGTAAAAAAGATTTTAAAGTTTGCCCTTTGGGATAAATTCTACATTGGTGAAGAGTCATGCTTTCATAAGTCTGTCCTTATCATTGTTTTAATTTCCTGTACAGGTAAAACTTCATCTTCTAATACCAGAGCCAACTAGGAGAAGGTATTTCGTTTGCGATTGCTTTCAAGTTTTGATTCTGTCTCCCAAAAGGTTAAAGATGGAAATCCAAAACCAGCTTCACAAGATTCTCAGTAACTGAGAGTTTTCCCAAACCAGGTAAAAATTCAACTAAAATTAATTGAAGTTAATGAACAACAATTACTAAGTCAATTTCAAGTGTGGCAGTGGGCCAGAGGCTGTGATGGGCACCAGTAGAGCTAGACCCTGCCCTCCATGAGTTTATACTCAAGATATCATCTATCTGCTCCACCTTGAGGAGTAAAGAGTTCATTGTTGCCGGCTCTCCCTGCTTCAGCTTCTTGTTTAAAAGAGGAAGAATCTGAACTGGTTAATCTTGCTAACACTTTAGGGAATTGATTTCGCAAATGTTTGAGTAGTGAGGGCAAACCTTTAATACAGCACACGTGACATGTATCAGCCTAGCCACGCACATCACAGCTGGAATACAGAGGTCAAGGGTGGAGGAAGGTAGAGTTCACAGCCACTCTAGTCGATCTGGCAGACACTCCACCCCCGTCCCCATGACCACTTCCCTGGGACATGGGGAAAAAGGGTGATGGCTGTGGTGCCCTCAGCCCAGCCCATGGTGGGCATGTGCAGGGGAGTGTGTTTGGAGGGTGGAGGTGAAGAGAGGAGCATCTAGAAGGGGACCCACCCTCCCTCTGCTCCATTGCCATCAGGGAGAAGCTTTGGTTCTGGGCCCTGAGGACACCTTTGGAGCTGAAGGAAGAGGGGTCCTTCCCCTTGAATTTTCTTTATTCGAACATTAGAAGAGGAGGAGTCTCAGCAGTATTTAAGACCTGAAGAAAATTAGATTGTGTGTGTGTGTGTGTGTGTCTGTAGTTCTGCCTAGTGTCCATCACATAGTAATGGCTCAAAACTTCGTTTTTGCCTTCTTTCTCAGAGGACTTACTAGACACACTACAAACATCCCCACTCCCACGCAGGGAAGAAAAGTCTCGATGCTCTTCTTGTCTTAGCACAGGCCCACCTCCGTGAGTCCTACATTCATCCATCCCACCAGCACCAGGATGTGCCAGGCACCGGGATGGCAGAGAAAACTGCTCCCATCTCAGGCTTCTCATAGCCACTGTCCAGAGAGGCTGCCCCAAAGGCTGAGGGGTCAATAGCTCGGCACCCCTGTAACTTCCCAACCGAACTGAAAGCCCTGATCTAGAAGAAATCACAGAAAACTTGGTAATGGTTCAGTCCAGGGATGGATGCAAGGGACTTTGGCTTTCAACTCTTTTCCTTATATACTATTTTAAGTTATCAAAATGGGAGAGTGTTACTAGTATAAAGATAAATATGGCTTCTGAAGAGCCATGGTGGAGAGGCTGGCTTTGACTCCTCTTCTGAGACTGGAAGGAATAAGGTGGGAGAAGGGGGTTAGGGAATAAAAGTGGAGATAGTGAGATAACTATACTGTTTGAAAGGAATCTGACTGATAAATGAATGATATCATTGCAACGTTGTGTCTTCATAACTTTGGGTTTCCATAATTTCCTCCTATTAACACCTTGAATATCAGTATAGGAGTCACCTAATCAGAACAAAGGAATTTTATGCACCTGTTAATTATAAAAACTATATGCTTATATTGGATGCACTCTTGGAAATGTAATTATCTATTGCTCTTGTAACTTTTATATTAATATAAGAAAAACAAAAAGCAGAATAGAAATAGTATATGCCAGTGTAAACTGTGGCTGAGGAGAGGTCCTAAAAGGTAAAATGCTAAAATTGAAATAATTCTTGTGTCCTGGACACTTCTGGCCTCAAAACTGGACTCAGGACCTCAACTGTTGCCACTGTGAGTAAGCTAACGCTGTTCCTTGGCCACTCCGAGTCCCGCTCCAGTGGGGGAGAAGGGGTTCTTCTTCCCACCAAGATGCGACCATTGGGTAAATCCCCAGGTAGAAGGGTGTCCTCATGCCAGGACTTGTCCCCAAAAGACAAATGTCCATTGTAGCTGGCAACTGGTTATGGAATTTTCTGTCAAAATTATCTTCATTTGTTGCACTGTATTTTTGAAAGGTAATGCATTCCCATGATTAAAATGCTAGAAAGCATATCGCGATACACACAAAGGGAGAGTTTTCCTCCCACCCCTGTCTAGTTCTCTTGACTAGTTCCTCCCACCCTAAAGTTTCTTGGGTATCCTTCCAGAATCTCTGATGCACCTACAAGGAATAAAAGCACAAATTATTACTTTCCCCTTTTTATTACACAAAAAGTACATTATACGCACTGCCAGATATCTTGCTTTGATAATGATTTTCTCACACATGGAGGAAATATCAGTACGTAGAAAGCCTCCTCATTTTTAGAGTTGCATAGTATTCCACTGTTCATTGTATCCCAGTTCATTTAACCAGGAGTCCCCTATTGATAGACATTGGACATTGTTACTGAACATTTGTTGTTATCAGCAACACTGCAGCGAATAACCTTATACATGTATTACGTACACAGGTCAGAATCTTTGTAGGATTAATGCCCAAACGTGGAATTACTGGGGCAAGAGGTACATATACATTTGCAATTTTGAAAGGTGGATCAAACTGCCCTCGAATGTACCAATTCACAACACCAAAATATATGCGAATCCCTGGTTTCCCACAGCCTCGTGTTTTTAAAGTTTAAAAAATTAACTTGCAGGTCTGTCTTTGCCTTTGCCCCTCTTAGCTTCTTTGTTTTAAGTCTGTACCTAAGGCCGTGAGGGCCTGGTGAGAGTGAGGGGTGGAAGATGGGAGGGGCTTGGGAGGCAGACCCGGGGTGGCCTGGTGACTGCCAGGGAGGAAGAAGAGCTCCCGGTGTCGTGCTGCCAGCCTGCCCATCCAGTCTGGCCACGGGCCCCTCCCCTCACGCCACCAGCTCGGAGCCGCCCAGCTCAGGGTCATCAGCCTGACCTCGCAGCTGTGCTCCCTCACCTCCCAGAATTCCAGAGGGGAGCTGTCACCCGAAGGAATCAAGTCTGGTCTCCTTGGCACCAAACCACACACCTAGACCTATTCATAGCAAGATTGCACAACCGGCTGGAGAACAGCCTGGCGGGGCACAGGGAGAACGGTGCTACTCCTTAGCCGGGCCCTGGCCCACTGGTGACCCTGGGCAAGGCTTTCAGCTCTCAGAGCGGGGCTGTCCCCAGGAGGGGCGGTGGGGGGGTGGGGCTGGGGACCTCAAGGGTCTCAGCGGCTCCTCCTCACAAGTGGGGGGTAACACGCTCCTCCAAAGGAGAAGCTCTGACACTGTCCCGCGGGCTGGTGCCCCGCCAGCCCTCCTCCTGCCCTGCTGTGCAGGTTGGCACGTGGGGTGAGAGGGGGCTCTGCTTAGGGAACGCAGAAGCCGGGAGGCAGGATTTTACAAAGAGGAAGCGGAGTCATTTTATGAAGAAGCCCTTTCCGTCTCTGTGGGGAGCCGGTGTCACGGAGTAGGGGAGGGAAACAACTTTGGAAGGGACAGGCCTTGACTGGAGCCAGCCCTGCCCTTCACTAGCTGAATGGTGATAGGCGAGTCCCTTCATTTCTCTGGGCTTCTGTTTTCTCGTTTGTCAAATGGGACAAGGCTGCCTGTGTCTCGGGTCGTGAGGATGACCTGAGAGGGCACGTGGGAAGTACTGCAGCGCTTTCAGCAAGTCAGCAGCAAGCCCTGCGTCAGAAGTCCTCTCTTTACACACAGCCCACTGGCTCCACACCCCGTGGGGTGCTGTCTGCTTTTCTTTTTTAACATCTTTATTGGAGTATAATTGCTTTACAATGATGTGTTAGTT
Organism: Leucopleurus acutus; assembly: GCF_964270905.1. Classification (NCBI taxonomy): domain Eukaryota; kingdom Metazoa; phylum Chordata; class Mammalia; order Artiodactyla; family Delphinidae; genus Leucopleurus; species Leucopleurus acutus. The sequence goes on along the minus strand of NC_139157.1, from coordinate 50,357,148 downwards.
TCTGCTTTATAACAAAGTGAATCAGTTGTACATATACATATATCCCCATAACCCCTCCCTCTTGCGTCTCCCCCCACCCCATTCCACCCCTCTAGGTGGTCACAAAGCACCGAGCAGATCTCCCTGTGCTATGCGGCTGCTTCCCACTAGCTATCTGTTTTACATTTGGTAGTGTATATGTCCATGCCCCTCTCTCACTTCATCCCAGCTTACCCTTCCCCCTCCCCGTGTCCTCAAGTCCATTCTCTATGTCTGCGTCTTTATTCTTTGATGGCTTCTCATGACATAAAACAAAATTCGACATGGTAATGAACCCTGTCAGTATAGTTAGATTGCACAGCAATTAAGCAATTAAGGTAACCGACCTGTAAGATTTTTCTGCTCTCATCTTCTTCAGGACCTGTTGGCAGCAGCCACGCTCGTGGTCCATGTCCTCTGTGCTGTGTACCATAGAATCATCATCATCACGAAGAACTCAAATGTCGTGGCAAGACAGGATTGCAAGTCTTGTTTCTGGCCCTGGCTCGGCCACTAAACGCTGTGTGGCCTTGAGTGAGTCATTTCCCTCTCTAGGCATCAGTTTCCCCATCTGCAACATCCACTTCACGAACCCACCGGACTTCATACGGCATCAGGACCAGCCTGGAAATGGAGCACGTGCTTTACAAACCACAAAGCAGGTATCAGAACCACAGACACTGTTTTGAGTTAGGAAATTGGCAAATGTTCATACATTCATTTTCCAGAAGGGAAACTGAGGCAGAGTCTAAAGTGGGCTTAAAGGTTCATGGTTCCTGGTTGTAACCAACCCCTCTGTTCCTCTGTCTCCAAAGTCACATGCTTAAGGCAGTGAGACCCTGGGGAGAGAGGGGAGAGAGTGCATCCTAAAGAGATAGGGAAAGAGATGGAGAAAGGGGAAAGGATGGAAGAGGAAATGGGAACTGGAGATGGGGGAGGTGGAAGGGGGAGGTAGGGTGTGGGGGGAGGGTGGCTTGCCCTGCAGTGTCTATTTCAGAGGAGGTGGTGCACCCTATGGAGATGTCAGCCCTGTAACCCATCTGGTGTTACATGAGTCTCTCCAGTTTCTGTCCTAAAGAAGTGAGATGATACAGGGGCCCACAAGGGCCCAGCTGGAAGGTCTCTCAGACACAGACAGGAGGCCAGGGTGACCCGCTGCTAAGTTGAACGGTGCAGGGAATGGCAGCAGGCTGGAACCTGCCCTTGTAATAAAGGGAAACTGTCTCCTGGCAAGTGTGTGTGTGTATATGTGTGTGTGTGTGTGAGAGAGAGAGAGAGAGAGAGAGACAGAGAGAGGCCCTCTGATGTTGCTGTCTCCAGGATGGGCCGGAATGGCCTTTCCTCAACAGACCCCTTCCTGCCCACCGGCATTGTTGTGGCTCTGTTGGGTGTTTGGAGGATTAAAGAGAAGCTAACCAGGTAATGAGGCTTCTACCTGCTGTGTTTGTACCTCCCTGAGTGTAAAAGTTCAGGCCCCCCGACTCCCACCCCTTGGCTATACACAGGGGTCACTCCACCCCTGGAGGTGGAGCTGCCCCTCAGGCTTTAGAAAAGAAAGGAGCGGGATGGACAGGCATCTGGTTTTGCCTTTGTAAGTGATTTGCCTTAGGTAAGGAACTTAAACCCCTGTGTCTTCAGGTTCTCATCTGCAAAATAGAGATGATGATAATAATCATAGCTTGTCATGTTATTGTGAGGATTAAAGGAGATCGTGCATGGACACCTCTTAGAGTGGACCTGGCACATAGTAAGTGCTCGCTACACTTAGCTATGTTTATTAGTACACTGGAATTGCTCAATAAATCACAGATCATAGATTTTGTCATTAAGTTGCTAAAATGTAGCCACTATACTCTGTCCAAAGACAAAAGACAGCAGATCCTTCAAAATGTGCTCCTTGGATCATGTCTATCAGGAAGGCATTAGGGAGCTTACGAAAAATTCAGATTCCTGGGATCCATTCCCAAAGTGCCAAATCAGAATCCAGCGGGGCCTAAAATTCTGGCTTTTCGAGTATTTTCCATGATTCTAAAGTACACTAAAGTTTGAAAATTCCTGAGGGTAGAAGGTAAGAATGCTCATCCATTTGGGGCATCCTCTGTAGTAGGCAGAATAATGGCCCCCATAGATGTCCATGTCCCACTCTCTGGAACCTGTGAATGCCTTAGGTTATATGGCAAGGGGGAATCTAGGTTGCTAATTAAGAATTTCAAAAGAAGAAGATTATCTGCCCAATGTAATCACAATGGTCCTTACATGGAGTAGAGGGAGACAGAAGAGTCGGAACCAGAAAGATGGCATTGTGAGGAACACTCGACTGGCCCTGGAGATGGAGGAAGGGCCACCAGTCAAGGAATGAGGGCAGCCTCTAGAAGCTGGAAGAGGCAAGAGCCTCTAGAAGGAACTCATCCCTGCTTGATTTCAGCCCATGAAACCCAACCTGGACCTCTAACCTCCAGAATCATCAAGATAATAACATGGTGCTATTTTCAGCCACTACGTTTATGGTGACGTGTCACAGCAGCAACAGGAAACAAGTATGTCCGTTTCAACCAGGTTGGATTCATGCCATTGGATCTGGAAGACCCGAGACGTGCAGCCATGGGCTAGGGTGGGAGCCCTTGGCTGCGGGGAGCTACAAGGGAAGGGGGGCCAGCTGCCGGGTTCACAGGCTGTCCTCACAGCTTTGCTGACCCTCCTCTGCCATTTGTACCTTGTTCATTTCCACTCTGGTGCTCAGAACAGCTGTTGAGCAAGATGCTTGTACATCACGGGGGCTCAGAGAGTCTATAAATTGCAGACAATCCAGAGGCCCAAAGAACCTCTATCGTGTTTCCCACCCCAGCCAAGAGGGCTGGAAGCACCTGGAAACAGTGCAATTGGTTCTTCTCAGATCCCCAAGGAAAGGGGAGGAAACATGGCAGAGCCTCCCGACTGGAGTGGGGCGCCCCTGCCCCATACCCAGATTCTCTGGAGATGGAAACACAAGGGCAGTTCTCACACCCACACCTTCCCCGAGGGTGGGCATTGCCTGGCTTCATTCTCTCCCTGGGTTCTTCCTGCACTGGACGAACCTTAGGCCTTTCTCTCGCCCATTCCCTGCCCTGCCATCCTCGCCTCCCCTGCTCTCCAACCTACTGAGACCTACTGAGTAATAGGCACTGTGCTGGTCTGACACATACCGTCTCTTCTTTCTGATTTCATTCTGAAAATTTAGAAACATATAGAAAAGTTGAAAAAATGATTACCCACATGCCTGTCACTTCGATTCAACAATTCCTAACATTTGCCATATTTGCTTTATATATTTATATAGTAGGTGTATATGTGTGTGTGCGTGTGTGTGTGTATACATATATATGTTTTTGTTTTGCCAAATCTTTTGAAAGTTCAGCCATCACAGCTCGTCCCCTCGAAATACCTCAGCATGCATCTTTCAAACCCCGTTAGGATCCCTGCAAAGTACAGTTATCAGCCCCACTTTACACCTGAAAAATTCGAATGTAAGAATTTGAGATTCAAAGAATGAAATTACTTGCCCAGAATCACACAGATGGTCAGTGATGGAACAGGGACTTGACCTCAGGTTCACATCCTGTCTTCTATTTGAATGGTTCTAGAGCTCAGAATTATAGTCATCCCAGGAGGACATGCCTCTGACTTTGGATTTCCTTCTGTGAGAAAACTCAAAGCATTTCAGAGAAACAAAATTTCATCTTAACAGTATCCCCTTAAGGTCAAAGCTACCACTTCCCAAGAGGTAAATTCCAAGACACCAGGTTACAGGAAAAGATGTTCGAGGTACAGGCCCCAGAGGCCAAGCCTACTGCCACTGAATGCAGGTAACAGTGTTGGAGCGCCCCCAGCACGTACCTCAGTCACCTGCCATCTCAGATCGCTATAAAGCAGGAGACTGGTGAATTGTCCCCATTTTACTGGTGGAAACACCAAGGCATAAAAGGGACCTGCTCACAAAAGAATTGAATTCCCAAATAATGAAGAAAGGTCTAATAGTGGGCCTCCAAGTATGGGCTGTTAACCACCTGAACCAAAACAACCTGGGAAGCTTGTTTAGAATGCAAACTCCCAAGTTTACCCTGGATCCAGGGAATCGGATCATCGAGGGGTGGGGGTCCTGGACTCTTAACCCCTTCCCCAGGCCATCACTGCCAACTCAAGGTAGAGAACCAGTGGCCAGATTCCTAGACACTACCCTACCCCTCGCTGTACACTACGTGACATTGTGCTACACTACACGCTACCGCTGGACTCCCTGTTAAATTGCTCTACTTTCTCAAGGATCCTTTTGTAAAAAAATCTCGGAGTAGTTTATTTTTTAATCTTTAAGAATTTGTCTGAATTTACCTACAGTAAAACTCACTCCTTTTTTGTACAGTTTTTTTTTTTTTTTTTTTTTTGCGGTACATGGGCCTCTCACCGTTGTGGCCTCTCCCGCCGCGGAGCACAGGCTCCGGACACGCAGGCCCAGCGGCCATGACCCATGGGCCCAACTGCTCCGCGGCATGCGGGATCCTCCCAGACCGGGGCACGAACCCGTGTCCTCTGCATCGGCAGGCGGACTCCCAACCACTGCGCCACCAGGGAAGCCCTATTATACAGTTTTAACAAATGCTTTGAGTCCTGTAACCACCACTATAATCAAGATACAGAACAGTTCCACCACCTGGCAGGAACTCCTCTGTGCTACCAACCCCCTTCTAGTCAAACCCTTCCTGAACACTTACCCCTGGTGACCACTGATCTGGTCCCATCTGTGTAGTTCTGCCTCTCCCAGAATGTCACTTAACCATACAGTCATATAATACACACCCTTTGGAGTCTGGCCTCTTTCACTTGGCATAAAGCATTTGTGACAGGTAACAGTATTTCACTCCTTTTGTTGTTTTTATGAAGGTACCAGAGTCATGCAGGGTCAACTGAAGGACATTTGGGTGGTTTCTGGGTTTTGGTGATAAACCTAATGATGTTAATGATGTAAATTATTTTCCATGGAGGAGGAAAAATCTGACATAGCGCCAGTGTGGTAAGAGGGGGTAGGTGGTGAATTAAAGACAGTGGTTTACACGTGGTTCCTGCCAGTGGGTCACCTTTTTAACAGGCTAGGTTCAGCCAGGGAGGACTTAAAGTTTGTCATCATAATAAACCTCTGGTCCTCCAAAATCATAAAAATAACAGGGTCTGACAGAGTGCCTCAGAGTCTGTTTCTCACAAATGAAATGAAAAAGCCTTGGAACATCAGGCCCCCAAATTCACTCTGAAACCATTGGGGTGAACCTCTCTTCTCTTAGAATGTGTTACCTCATGTGGGGAGGTGGGGAGGAGTCCTCGAGTGTCATAGTCCTTCTTCCCTACAGTTTATGATGCTTTTGCCCAACTGAATCTATTTGATCTTCCAACAAGCCCAAGAGGAAGAAAAGCAGGTATTTTTACTTGCATTATTATTTTTTTTTTTTTTTGCGGTACGTAGGCCTCTCACTGTTGTGGCCTCTCCCATCGCGGAGCACAGGTTCCAGACGCGCAGGCCCAGCGGCCATGGCTCACGGGCCCAGCCGCTCCGCGGCACGTGGGATCTTCCCAGACCAGGGCACGAACCCATGTCCCCTGCACTGGCAGGCGGACTCTCAACCACTGCGCCACCAGGGAAGCCCTACTTGCATTATTTTGAAGATAAGGTTGTGAGAGCTAAAGGAAGATGGTGTTTGTCCAAAGTCAACAAGGGCCCTTGGTTGGGGAGAAAACCCAGCTGTTCTGATTCTCAACCCGGTGTTTTCTGGTTTTAAAGTTTTACAACCTCTACAGATGGACAATGTAAGAGTGGTGATTATCTCTTTAATCCACACGGTGAAGAATCAACTCTTGCTCAGAGTAAGTGGTAGGGTGGGTAGCAAGCAGCGAGAGAACAGAGCAAGTTTAAATTACGTCTCCTTGCTGGCCTTGATGTTCTCATCCATAAGATGGGCGAAACAATTCCTACCTCCTACTGTGTTTGCAAAGATGAGAGGTCTCAGAGGGGCTAATACTGCAAGTGGGTAAGGCATACAAGGCACCCCACAAATGGTAGCAATGATTAATTATTTGGTTTATCAGGAGAAACCATAGATCATGCACACCATGGACTCCATGCAGTGGGTACCCTCTGCTCTGAGCCCTGCACGGGATTTCTGAGGCCTCGATGTTTTCTGGAAACGATGGAGGAAACCAAGGGGTTAAGGAGGAGGCCTGGAAGCTGGCACAGCTGGGGCCCATTAGCTCCTAATGAGGGCCCAGCCCGGGGAAGGAGGCCTCGCAGCGGTGAAAAGGGGCGCTGAGGGTGCCTCCGTGGAGGCAACTTGGGCTGAAAATTGTTTTTCTTCCTTCTGAACTCGGTTTTACACTCCAGAGGGGAGTTCTTCGTGTCTGAACTTGGGTTTTGAGTCCTGGCGCTGGTGGTTTTTGCAGTAAATGGCTTGCCGCTCCTTGTGGGGCAATATTGCTATTGATGTTGGGCCAAGGTGGTTAGGAAACGGGATCTTCCAAATGGGGACTTTGTGGTTTGGCCACACGGAGCTGCCTTCTCCACAAGCGCAGTTGGGGGTTGAGACAGTTACCCGCAGGGTGGGGTCTGAGGGTGAAGTGGTGTTTCTCCTCCGCCACTCCACTCTCTGCCCGCTTCTCTCGGCATTATTATTGTTGTTGCCCCAGCGTTGCCCATATTGTGGCCTCAGGCGCCACCAAGAGGAGGGGCTGCGTTAGGAACAAGCGGGCCCCAGAGGAGCCCCCTGAGAGCAGGAAAGTAGGAGACGGGGGCACCAGCGGGTCTCTGGAGGATGAAATGTGTCCTCTGACTGCCCATCTGTCTCCCATGGCACAGGACTCCCTTCCTAGACCCTTGGTGCTGCAGGGTTGGAGAAGTGGGGAGAGAGCAGCGGAGGGGCAGCGGCCTGGAGAAGGCCCAGGGACCCTCACCCTCTCCAGGAAGCCTTCCAGGACTGCTAGGCAGCCGTAGGCGCCTTTGCCGTGTCCCCCCTCAGCCCCCGTCCCCTCCTCGTCACGCTACATTGTAATTGTCACAGTGTGTTGTAATTACTCGTGTGACTGGCTGTGTCCCCACTGTACGGGCCACGTGCAGCTGTGGTAGCTGCTCTGAACACCCTCATGGAGTGACCCAATGCATTTGAAGAGAAGAAGGAACTCTGAAGACATCTCCAGGAGTGAGCTGAAGGGGCTTGTGTCCAGGGATTCGCCCGCTCGGCATTTTTGTCCTGCTGGAAAAGCGCTCGCCAAGGAGTGGCAGGTAAGAGCCCTCACTCCTGCCCTTTGAGTCTGATTTCCTTTGAGTTGCGCCTTCCATTTTATTCCAGCCATTCCACAGAAGCATTCCAAAGCTAAGCCAGGGGCAGCAGTACTGGCTTAGTTTTAGGCACATGTAACGTTTGTCTTCACGGCCACCATTGGCACAAGAGGCCTCGCCCCAGGTCTCCTGTCCCTCTGGGTCGTCCAGGTGTGCAGATGGCACCAAATAAGCTTGTTCCCTGAACTCATTTAGCTTGTCCTTGGTCATGGCTTCACGCCCTGCCTCTCTGATGCTGAGGTAAGAGTGCTGATGACCATACAAATCAAATTCAGTCCTGGCTGTTACAGAGGGGAGTTTGAAAAGGAACAAAAGCACTTAAGCCAGGAGCCTCCTATGCGTTGGGTAGTGGGGGAGGGGAGGAAATAATACAGAGCTTCCGTCCATGTCCGTGGTGTAATCAGGAGACAGCCGACAAGGGTACAGTGTGAGAAGAGCTGGGATGGGATGAAGTACGGAAGAGTTGCCCAGATGGTGACGCTGATGACCCTCTGGACATGCCCTAGTTCACACAGCCCCTCTTGTTCACCTTGACTGGTGTGGTTAGTTGTCCCCTGCCTGTCTCCCTCAGCAGGCTGGTCTCTCTCGAGACTTCCAGGCAGGCGTGGGCAGGTAGATGCTCAGGACCCAGTCTAACTGAGCCAGTAATACATTCGGTTGACTCGCATAAGTTTTTATTTCCATGTGTTCACTTGTTGATGTTTTTCCTCATTGCCCAAGAGGACTGATTATGCATGAAACCGTGATGTGCGTACTACGATCTGCCTAGAGAATCACCTCAGCGTTGGCCAGAGCTCAGCATTCTTAGCCACACAGGGCTCAGAGATGCGTTCAGTGGGACCCAGAACTCCTGGATGTCCTGCAGGCCGGCAGCCAGCACAGTCTAGAGGCAGTGGCCAGGATGCCAAGTTGAGATGGAGGGTCCAGGATAGCCTGTCCCCCAGGCTCCAGTCTCCCTCTCCTGCTTCGCGCCCACTGGCTTCTGCACCCCTGCGCCTCCGTGCGCTCCCGGCTCCTGGTACCCCTGTGCTCGCCCTCCCACAAACCCCACAGTCCTGGCCCGGAGGTCGCTGCAGGGAAGGGGGGGTGGGCAGTCTCACAGCTCAGGCCAGAGAGAGGAATCCTGGGCCCCAGCTATTTTCAGGGCTAAAATTGAAGCCCATGGTTTATTTGCTCAGCACTTAATTAGACTCCAGCGCGGCGCAAGGCTGCCTCGTTCCCGCCCACGAGCGAAGGCCTGACCAGTGGGTTTGGGAGCTGACGCCATGTCACAGGCGGGAGGTTGGGACCTGGAGTATTTTTACAAATGCGAGGCTGCGGAGAACAAAACCGCTTGGCCCCCAGCCAGTTAGCCTAAGTCGGTTGGGAGAGGGAGGGAGCAGGAAAGCGTTATATCATCCTTCCTTCTTTGAACCGCATCGTAAATCTGCCAGACAGGAAACGGGGATCTGGAGGGGAGGGGCAACGTGTGGGTAGCCAGCGAGGCCGGAGCGGGGCCACGTTACCAGCGCCCTGGGCGCCTGGCTCAGGAGGGGCCCCGCCCGCGGGGGAGCAGACGCACGCGGAGGAGGACGCTGGGGGAGGGGAGGGGCCGGCACGAGGGCGCCGCGGGGGCGTGGAAAGCTTCCTGGGTCAGGTCGGAGCGGGAGGGCTGTTTGTGCCCGAGGGTTTCTGGGCGCCCTTCAGGTCCTCCACCTAAACCTACTTTTGTAGAGGTTTAGAGCTGGAAGGGGTTTTAGAGACCCTTTAAGGCGGATGTTGAGGGCAACAGAGGAAAAATAAATTACCTGAAGCCACACAGCTAATGAGACCTGGAAGTGGTGCCAGGGGTCCTCTGACTCCCAAGTTGGCTGTCCACTAGCTCCCCTTCTTGGTGCTGTTCCTTGGCTTTTGCGGAGACACAGCAGAGTGAAGGTAAGGCAGAATGTACAAATGCATTTGGGTGAAATGACACATTAATTCAATTCACATTAAGAGGTAAATAATTGATGCTTAATACTTTACAGAGGAGAGATTTTGATGAGGAGGCCCCCGAGCTCCATGGTGGAGCACTTCTGACCATCACGGTGGGGAGGCATCGTCTTGCTGCTGACTAGGGTTCTTGGCCTTCCCAAATCAATAGAAATTGATAAGAGACCAGACAAGATATTCAGGCAAGGATTCCTCGGGGTTCCTGCTGCAGCAGGAGGGAGCGAAAACAGGTAACAGGTTCCCTTGCTAGCTCCCTGAGGGGGGACCAGCTGGTTCCTTATACGGGGGTTCCAGGGGTTGGACCAGAGGGGTGGCTTAGGTGACTTGCCTACCCGTTTGGTGGTGGTGTGTGCATGGGGCAGGCACGGTACCCTGCTTTTGCTCCCGGCTTTTCAAAGTGGCAGTTGGGTTCTTGGTCTTTTTGTACCTTGTTGTCCATAATTTGCTCCAAATGAGCATGCATACAGCTGTTTTTAGTCCCATACAGTTTCTTTGTATTTTGTTGCTTGAGGAGACGTGTGTCCAGGTGCAAGTACTGCAGCAAAGGGTCCCAGATCCCAGGTCCCAGCCTGTCTCGATCTGTTCGTGATCAATTTAAGGCCATTCCAGCCTTTGTGTTTCTGGAGGGCATAGGTGGGAGGAAGCTGAGACCTGTGATGTCTCTGAAATAGAATCAGTTTCCTCCCAGGGAGGAATGATAACAGGAAATCTAGCTAATGACCACCCATTGCAACATTTCTCTAAAAAGATCTAGATACCAGCCTTAGAAGTACAATTACTGTTGGATTAAACTTATGCTCACCCATGAAATCACAGAAACGCCTATGTTTTCCACCTGTTCCTTCCCCTCCCACAACACTCCTCAGGCTGCCTCTCAAATGAGGAATCCAACAGATGAGAATAGTATAAGCTCTTCCTACGCACTACAGGACCCTAAATTAAGTTAAATGATAGCCATAGCCAACATTTATTTATTTATGTTTTGGCCAAGTGCTTCACTAGCATTACCTCATGTCATCTTGCTAACTACTATTGTCATCATCCCCATTTCACGATGAGGATATTGAAGCTCAGAGAGGTTAAGTAATTTGCCCAAAGTAACCCAGGTAGGGCCAAGACTTGACCCAAGGCAGACTTATTCTGCAGCCTATGTTTCAACTACCCCAGACTGCTTCCACTGGTAGAAACAAAATTTTTTGGCATATAGAGGGAGGTAAATAGAATTTTATCCAATAACAAGAATGAGGCCCACACTGTTTATTACCCAGGCTAGAGGATACCAAATGGTGAGGAGTATCAGGCCCTGGAGAGCGTCTGGCTGAGAGCAGAAGTTAGGCTGGGATTGCCATGTTCTACGCCTTATGCCTGGTGTTTGGCGTACATTTCTGCTTTTCTGGGCAAATAGCCTAAATAACTCCTTCACTTCTCTTTGGTGGAGTCTTGAGCCATCAGTACCATATCACCTCCACTCTATTTTTGTCTCATATCTGTCACCCAGCTCATTTCCATGGTCTAAACCGGCAATTGTTTGGTGTCTGCTGAATGCAAATGAAGCTGATTCTTGATACCCAGTGGCAGTTGCTTTAGGCTCTTAGTTATTCCCTCTTCTCCTTCTGTTACTTCTTTTCTGCTACTTACTTTAGAAATTTTATCCCCTCCACCAGGAAGCACTCAAGTGGAAGGAAAGCATGCTCATTGTTAGTCTTTTGTTGTCAACTAACTCTTAGTTAGTAGTTACCACTAGAAAAAGACTAGTGGGGAAGAAGTCTGAGGCTTGTAGATGACACTTTTGCCTGTGCATTCCCTGTAATCTGATAGCCTAGTTAATGTCTAAACTTTTTTCTTAGTTGGGCCTTGGCTGTGTTTCTTGAATTATCTGTCATCTTTCACCCATGACCCACCCTTGGTCAAATTCTGTGATTGAGGAATATGGACAGCACTAGGTTTTCACTGTCTCTCATTTAATGAATTAATGCATGTAAGGTCCTAGGACATTTCCTCACCCAGAGTAAACCCTCAATAATTGTTGGTTATAATTATCGTTGACATTATAACATATTGTTTGAAAAATAACACTCAACATCCAAGGCATCAATTATTTTTGTTATCCTAAGATTTTTACTATAGCAACTGAGATTGAGTTTTATTATTATTATTATTATTTTGAGATTGAGTTTTAAAGCAAAGGTTCCTCAAGGGCAGGAACCAAGGATGATAAAATAGAGCAGTACTAGTTATAAACTCCTTAGGGAGTGACTTCTGTTTCTAGACATGATGGACTAGCTTGTAGCAGACCATTCCTCCCTACGAGAACAATTAGAAAGACCTAGATTTAAAAAAAACTGTAAAATATCTATTTGGAAGCATTGGAGAGCTACAAAGACAGGGTCTAAGCTGGTAGAGAAAAAGGAAACACAGAGAGGTGAGTGGCTCAACATACTGCTGCTTTCTCCACAAAGCATTTGCAGTTCTGAATGAGTACAGAGATGCCGAGCAGCTGAACAGGGTTGTTGGCAATTTCACAGGGCTAAGGAAACAAAGATTGGGATTTAAGTCTTTCCAAAAGGAGGGGTTCTAGTAAACATCCCAGTCTTTTAGCTGGAAACCTTGAAGGCTATATATTCCTGGTAGTAAAGCTAGCCTGAAAATAGACTAGCACTCACAGAGACGAAAACTCAGATCTGAATCAATTCAATCTCAGAATAGATTAAGGAGATATTCTCCTAGCTAACTGCCTGCCAGAAACCAAGTAAGTCCTCTTTGGAGGAAGCTAACATCATCCAGAGCCTCAAATTATCACTACACTTTTTCATGCACAGTATGTGCTTTAAAAAATACCAGGCATACAAGAAGATAGGACCAAATAACTGAAAACTAAGAGAAAAAAATGATATAATTTAAACATATATGTTGAATTTCTTTTAAAGAGAATCAAATAAGAATTCTAGGACTGAAATTAAGAACTTGTGGAAGGGTTTAAAAGCAGATTACACACAACTGAAGAGATAATTCATGAACTTGAATATAAGCCAGAAGAAAATATGCAGACTTCTCTCTAATTACAAGATAAAAAGTTTATGAAATATAGACAAGAGCCTACAATATATATGGAACCCAGCGTAAACTTTGTATAATTAGAGTCCTGGAAGGAAAGGAGAGAGATAATGTAGCATAAATAAGATTTTAAGAGAAAATTATCTGAGAATTTAAAAACTGACAAAAAACATAACACCACAGATTCAAAAGGTGCTACAAACCCCAGGCAGGCAAATACAAAGAAAGTCATAACTAGGCACGTTATAGTAACAGAAAACAACCAAAGAAAAAACTGTAAAAGCAGCCTATGTTAAAAAACAAACAACAAGAAAGCTACGCTTTGCTTAGAGACACAATAAGAAGATAGCCAATTTTCAACAAAAACAATGGAAGCTAAAAAAATAATAAAATGACATTTTTAAAAGGCTAAAAAGACCCCTGCTAACCCAGAATTCTATAACCAGAGAAAGTATCATTCAAAAACAAAGTGAAATAAAGACATTTTCAGCCAAACAAAAACTGAGATGGTTTCTAGCTAGCTGACAGACACCAAAGGAAAAACTAAGCAGAGTTTTTTAGGTAGAAGGAAAAGAATCCCAGAAGGAATCAAGAAAATGCAAAAAGGAATATTGCATTTTATATGTGTGTGTGTGTATATATATATACCACATCTTCTTTATACATTTATCTGTTAGTGGACATTTAGGTTATTTCCATGTCTTGGCATTGTATATAGTGCTGCTATGAATATTGAGGTGCAAATTAGAGTTTTCTCTGGATATATGCCCAGGAGTGGGATTGCTGGGTCATATGGTAACTCTGTTTTTTTCAGTAGTTTTTTAAGAAACCTCCATACTGTTCTCCTAATGGCTGCACCAATTTACATTTCCACCAACAATGCAGGAGGGTTCCCTTTTCTCCACAACCTATTCAGCACTTATTATTTGTTGACTTTTTAATAGTGGCCATTCTTACTGGTGTGAGGTGATACATCAATGTGGTTTTGATTTGCCTTTCTCTAAGTTAACGATGTTGAACATCTTTTCATGTACCTGTTGGCCATCTGTATGTCTTCTTTGGAGAAATGTCTATTTAAGTCTTCTGCCCATTTTTTGGTTGGGTTATTTGGTTTTTTTTTTTTTTATATTGAGCTGTATGAACTGTTTGTATATTTTGGAAATTAATCCCTTGTCAGTGCACTGTTTGCAAATATTTTCTCCCATTCCATAGGTTGTCTTTTTGTTTTGTTTATGGTCTCCTTTGCTGCACAAAAGCTTTTAAGTTTAATTAGGTACCATTTGTTTACTTTTGTTTTTGTTTCCATTACTCTAGGATATGGGTCCAAAAAAATATTGCAGCAATTTATGTCAAAGAGTGTCCTGCCTATGTTTTCCTCTAGGAGTTTTTTAGTATCCAATCTTACATTTAGGTCTTAATCCATTTTGAGTTTATTTTTGTATATGGTGTTAGAGAATGTTCTGATTTCATTCTTTTACATGTAGCTGTCCAGTTTTCCCAGCACCATTAAGTGATACACTTCTAAATAATCTGTGGATCAAAGAAAAAAAGAAAGTATTTTAACTAAATGATAATATAATATAACATGTATTATATATAATCAAAACATGTATATAATCAAAACATAAGGGATTCCATTGAAGCTGTGCTTGGGAGTTGGGGGCAGCAATTTATAGCATGAAAAGATATGTTAAAAAAGAAGAAAGGCTGAAGATCAGTTATGTAGGAATCTATCCCAAGAAATTAGGGGGGAAAAACTCAGCAGATTAAACCCAAGAAGGTAGAAGAACATAATAAAGATAAAAGCCAAAAATTAATAAAATAGTAAACAAATGTATAGTGAGAGAGTCAACAAAGCCAAAAGTTTGTTCTATAATACAAAAAGATCAATAATGTTGATAAACCTCTGGCAAGAATAATCTAGAAAAAAGAGAGCAAACAAAGTATTAATATCAGGAATGAAAAGAGCACCTCAGCACAGATCCTACAGATATTTAAAAGAGAATATGAGGAGGTGATAAATAAGTTTCTGCCAAAAAATTAGAAAATGTGAAATGGATAAATTCTTCAGAAAGACACTGTACTAAAGCTGAGACAAGGAAGAGCAGAAATCTAAATAGTCCTATATGTATTGAATCTATAATTTAAAACCTGCCCTCAGGGAAAACTCCAGGCCCAGATGGCTTCATCAATGAATTCTTCAAGTATTTTGGGAAGAAATAGTAGCAATCTTACATAAACCATAAACTCTCCTAGAGAATAAGGAAGGAATGGTTACTACCTTGTTTTTTTGTATTTTTGTTTTTTTGTGGTACGCGAGCCCCTCACTGTTGTGGCCTCTCCCGTTGCGGAGCACAGGCTCCGGACGCGCAGGCTCAGCGGCCATGGCTCACGGGCCCAATTGCTCCGTGGCCTGTGGGGTCTTCCCGGACCGGGACACGAACCCGTGTCCCCTGCATCAGCAGGCGGACTCTCAACCACTGCGCCACCAGGGAAGCCCTACCTTGTTTTATGAAGCCAGCTTAACCTTGATACACAATCCTGGTAAAGGCATTACAGGAAAGGAATATTACAAACCAAACTCTCTTACAAACATAGATGCAAATATCCTATTCAAAATATTAGCCTAAAATATATGAAAAATTATCACAACCAATTTGAGTTTACTCCAAGAATATAAGGAAAGTTTAACTTTCAAAGCTCAGTTAATGGGACTTCCCTGGTGGCACAGTGGGTAAGAATCCCCCTGCCAATGTAGGGGACACGGGTTCAAGCCCTGGTCCTGGAAGATCCCACATGCCACAGAGCAACTGAGCCCGTGTGCCACAACTACTGAGCGTGTGCTCTAGAGCCTGGGAGCCACAATTACCAGTGAAGCCTGTGTGCCTAGAGCCCATGTTCCGCAACAAGAGAAGACACCACAATGAGAAGTCCATGCACCACGTCAAAGAGTAGCCCCCACTCACTGCAACTAGAGAAAGCCCGTGTGCAGTAACGAACACCCAACGCAGCCATAAATAAATAAACAAACAAATTTATTTTAAAAACTCTAATTCTGGCAGATACCATTTTAATCGAGTGATCAAGGTTAGCATTACCAATAATAAGAGGTATCATGTACCCCCTGATGTGATGCATTGGGAAGAGCACATCATCTCTGTAGTATATTTCTCAAAAATGCAAAAATCTCAAAGTAAGAGACTGTCAAAGATTAGAGCGGACTGAGGAGACATGACAACTAAATGTAATATGGGATCCTGGAACAGAAAAAGAACATTATTTGAAAAACTAGAAAAATCTGAATAAAATATGTAGTATAGTTAAGAGTATTGTACTAGCTTTAATTATTTAGGTTTTTTTTTTTTTTTTTTTTTTGCGGTAAGCGGGTCTCTCACCGTTGTGGCCTCTCCCGTTGTGGAGCACAGGCTCCGGACGCGCAGGCTCAGCAGCCATGGCTCACGGGCCCAGCCGCTCCGCGGCATGTGGGATCTTCCCAGACCGGGGCACGAATCCGTGTCCCCCGCATCGGCAGGTGGACTCTCAACCACTACGCCACCAGGGAAGCCCAATTATTTAGTTTTGATAATTGTCCCATGGTTATATAAAATGAGCATTAGGGGCAGCTGGGTGCAAGGTATATGGGAACTCTGTACTATTTTTGCAGCTCTTCTGTAAATCTAAAATTACTTCAAAATAAAAAGCTAAGATAATTCAATTAATGTAATTTACTGCATGAACAGAATAAAGGGGGAAATCTCATGATCATCTTAGTAGATACAGAAAAAACATTTAAATAAAATTCAGCATTCATTCATTATTTTTAAAACATTCTTAGCAAACTAGAAATATAAGGAACTTCCATAATCCTATAAAGGGCACCCATAGATAACCCTATAGCAAACATCATATCCCCCCTAATTTGGAAATGAGACAAAGATGTCTGTTATCACATCTATTCAACATTGGACTAGAGGTTCACAGCTAGTGAATAGGGCAAGAAAAAGAAATAAGGTATGAAGATGAAAAAGGAAGAGACAAAACTGCCATTATTCATCAGTATCATGGATAATATATAGAAATATATATGAATATGTATGTATATACCTATTATTTATATAGATATAGCTATAGAGAGAAGATCCAAAAGAACCTATAGACTATAAATTAGTAAATGAGTTTAACAAGCTAACTGGATGCAAGATCAATATAAAAAAACAATTGTATTTCCATATGCCAGAAATAGCCAGAAAATGAAATTTTTAAATAATGTTACAGCATTGCAATAACAGAATAAAAAAACTATACATCTCTAGAGGAATAGATCCAATGGAAGATGTGCAACACCTTTGTGCAGAAAGAATAACATGTCATTGAGCTAAGTTAAAGAAAACCCAACTAAATATTCAGGGATTAGAGCGCTCAGTATTGCACAGATGCTCTCCCAAATAATCGACAGATTCAGTGTGGTCCCAATCAAATTCCAAGAAATTGATAAACTGATTCTAAAATTTATATGACAATGCAAAAGGCCAAGAATGTCAAGATAATCTCAAAGAAGGACAACATTGGAGAACTTGCACCAGAGGTTGTCTGGATTTATTTTAAAGCTACAATAATTAAGACAGTGTGGTATGGTGCTAAACAGATGTTTGATTAAGATGAAAGTGGCGATGCAGATCAGTGAGGCAAAGGCAATCTTTTCAAAATCATACTGGGTCATTTGGGTATCCATACCCAGGAAGAAAATGAACCTTAATAGCTACCTCACACCATCCACTAAAACTAATTCTAGGTGGACTGTAGGTTTAAATGTGATAGGTAAAAATTTATAGCAACTAGAAGAAACATAGATATCTTCATTATTTGAGGTAGGCAACTATTAAAAAGACACAAAAGCACTAATCTTAAAGCAAAAGGTTGATAAGCTAGATTACTCTAAAATTTAAAACTTTCTAAAATCAAAATACATTATTAAAGGAGTGTGTGATTCCATTTATATAAAGTTTAAAAACAAGCAAAATGAATCCATGGTGTTATGGTCTGTGGTAGGCCAAATAGCACCCCTCCAAAAGACATCTACATCCTTGTCCCCTAAACTTGAGACTATATTACCTTTTATGGTAAAAGTGATTTTGTGGATGTGATTTATAGGGAGATTATCCTTGATTTTCCAGGTGAGCTCAGTCTAATTATAAGGGTCCTAGTAAGAGGGAGCAGGAGAGGCAGAGTCAGAGCTACGATGCTGGATTTGAAGATGTAGGAAACGGGCCATAAGTCAGGAAGTGCAGGTGGCCCCTAGAAGCTGGAAAAGGGAAGGAAACAGATTTTCCTCTAGAAGCCTCTGGAAGGAACCAGCCCTTCAGACACCTTGATTTTAGCCCAGTGAGACTGATTTCGGATTTCTGTTCTCCAGAGCTGTAAGAGAATAAATAGGTGTTGTGTTAAAGCCACTAAGTTTGTGGTAATTTGTTACAGTAACAGTAGGAGACTAGCGGCCAGAACACCGGTTACCTCTAGGAAGGAGAGGAGGTGTCGTGTCGGGAAGAGGCACAGGTAGCTTTTAGGGAGCTGATAATGTTCTATTTCTTGATCTGGGTGGTGGTTCATAAGCATAGTTATATTGTGAAAATTTATGATCTGTACACATTTCCGAATAGAAATTATAATTCAATAAAAATATATATATTGAAAAAACCCAAAAACTCCTTATGGGGAAAGTATTTTACATTCTCCCACTACATTCAGCACAGATCTTTGCTAAGAAGAGGCATTCAGTGTCTGTCTGTTGAGAGAACTGCTGAGCAGAAGCCTAATTCCCAGATATTACTTAAGGACATCACTAGCAGGAGCATATATACATATATATTTAAAATTTTATTTATTTATATTTTTGGCTGCATTGGGTCTTCGTTGCTGCACACGGGCTTCCTCTAGTTGCGGTGAGCGGGGCCTACTCTTCATTGCGGTGTGCAGGCTTCTCATTGCAGTGGCTTCTCTTGTTGCGGAGCACGGACCCTAGGCACACAGGCTTCAGTAGTTGTGGCACACGGGTTCAGTGGTTGTGGCTCGCGGGCTCTAGAGTGCAGACTCAGTAGTTGTGGTGCATGGGCTTAGTTGCTCCACGGCATGTGGGATATTCCGGGACCAGGGCTTGTCCCCTGCGTTGCATTGGCAGGCGGATTCTTAACTACTGCGCCACCAGGGAAGTCCTAGGAGCACATATTTAATTTTATGAAAAGAGGAGGCCTGTGCTCAAGTTAGAACATAGCCTTCACTTGTCTTACCTGTAAGGATAATCCTCCCTCCTTGAGAAATTAATTTTTTCCAACATCCTAATTTTCAATCAATATATGAAAGATTTTTACAACAGGAAGATTTAACTTACAGACCTCATGCCAAGTGGTGATACAAGATTAAAATAATAAATTATTTTTTTAAGTTTTAGATAAATTTGAAGGTGTTAGATCCATAATTGGCTATTAAAGAGAAGCAGGACGCTTGCAGTATGGCTCTGGCCTTTAAAGCTGACCTCTGTGAGGACAGCCATGTGCTTCCACTGCGTGGACCTTGGGGCTGACTCAGTGTCGCCATTTTTAGGTTATTAAAAGGCAGCAGGTCTGGTTCAGAAGCATAGGCTTTTCAGCTACCAGTTGAAGGCTCTGAGGATCCAAGCATCAGCCTCATAACCATTCAATTAATAACACTGTTTGCATGTGGGAGCAGTCAAGGTCATAAAACTTAACATGATCTGGGAGCTGGTGACCTGGTAGTCCCTAACTTTGGTTGCAGGTCTGCCCCTCACCAGCTGCGGGACAATGGGCATTGGGCGTGCCACTCAACGCATCTGAGCTTTGTCTGTGCATGGGGATACTGCTACCACCCACACAGGGTTGTCTGGGAAGCTGAATAAGAAGTGATACAGGGCTTCCCTGGTGGCACAGTGGTTGAGAGTCCGCCTGCCGATGCAGGGGACACGGGTTTGTGCCCCGGTCTGGGAAGATCCCACATGCCGCGGAGCGGCTAGGCCCATGAGCCATGGCCGCTGAGCCTGCGCATCTGGAGGCTGTGCTCCACAACGGGATAGGCCACAGCAGTGAGAGGCCTGCGTACCACAAAAAAAAAAAAAAAAAAGAAGTGATACAAAAGCACTCAGTCAAGTGTGAGGCACTGTTCAAACGTAAGGTAAGGCTATTGGATTTGTCCTCAAAGGAAAAAAAAAACATAGTGCCCTGGTTACCTTAGTTTACTGCCAGAAAGATTTTTCTAGTGCAATAAGATGCCCTGAGATAGAAAGATTCTGTTGTCAAAAAAGTTTAGGAATCTCTGAATCTGCACCTCCTTTGCTGGATTAACTTTCATTCATCCTTTTGATCACAGCTAAAATACTGCTTCCTCAAGGAAGGTGTCCTGACACACTCCAGACTTAGGACCCCCGCGCATACCCCTGACCACCACACCCCCGCAGGCCTCCCCTGCGTGCGTCTTCTCAACGTACAAGGACCAATCTGTTTTTATATTATTTATATTAATGCCTTTCCTTCCCCACTAGATTGTAAGCTTTATGAGGGTAGGAACTTGTCTATTTTCCTCAGTCTTATCTGTCTAGCCGAAAGCTCCACAAATCTTTTTTTGTTGTAGGAAAAAAAATCTCTTCTTCTCAATACAAATTACACTTCCATTTCTGTTGTTTCGCCTCACTGCTTCTGCAGCTTCTGCACAAAATAAAAATCTCATCACTTAAGCTAACCTCCTCTTTTCTCCCCAGTGATGAAACCATTTTACTGACTTCTCCAGAGAGCTTCTTTCCCACTAGCTCTGGTTTTAAGCTCACATTACAGCTGTACAGGCTGCACACTGCCCACACCCGGAGGCCGTCTTCACAGATTACAGCGTGTATGGCGCCCCCTGGAGTTGTGCGGTACTATAAGCTGAGAACACTCTGCCTTGTCTTTTATCAAAAGGTTTATTGTTTTGGTCTGATGTAAGCATCTGACCCAGGGCAGGTTTCTGGGCTAATGTTTATCACTACTCCAGGCCCCCTACCGCTCCCGAAACCCCACTCCCACTGCACATGTATGGAAAGATGTTGAAGCTTTTGCCTGGATCTTTCGGGGGACTTGGATGAACTACTTTTTTGCTTGCTTGCTTGCTCTGGTTTGTGTGATCCTCAGCTCAACCCCTGTCTTACCAACTCCAGGCTGTTCTTTCTGCCCAGGAAGGCCAGTCCACCAAAGCCCAACCTCCTTCCCCTCCATAATTTAACTCCTACTCATGCTCAGGCCTCAATCTACAGCAGGCCACTTCTTCGGAGGCATCTTTCCTGACAAATGAAGTTGATTTAGTTCACCCTGCTGTTGTTTCTCGTGATACTCTACACTTTTCCTCTAAGATGCCCATCACAACTTGTACTTCCATACCTATGAGTTATTTATTTATGTAGCAGATGTCTCCCTAGTAAACCGTAAACGCCATGAGGGCAGGGCCGGTGTCTCCTTTTTCACCAGCTGCATGCCCGTCCCTGTGCTTGTTTACAGAGCAGGTGTCCCGTAAATGTGTCCTGAAAGAAAGGCACAGTGAATGAACCAATGAATGTGCTTGCTCTCAAAACAGCTTTTGACTCTTGGAAACCTGCCTGGCTTGAAAATAACTCCAAGTCCAAGCAAAACTTAAGGAAGTGTAATTTGAAGAAACCAATTGTGTCTTGAATTTGTCAATGCCAATTCTCTGTCTATTTTGACTTGTTTTTTCACCTCTTGGGTTCAGAGCGACCTCACCAGTCTCTAATCTCCTGGGGCACGCACTTCCCTTCTGCCCTGTAATAATAGGCTGCCTGGGGGGCTTGCTGGGCTGTGGTTTAAGAAGTCCACAGGTGGCTTCTCCTCTCTGCAGCCGGAGGGGACTCTCCGGAGGGCGACTGTGTATCCGCCTTCCCTTGTACCCCTGGACCTTAGAGGCAAGGCTGGGTACACGTGGTCTTCCCGTCCTGTTGGAACAGGCTGACTGTTCCCTTGGTTCCGTTTATTTTTCTTTGACCCGACTTCATTCTTACCCGTAGTAAAGCAACTTGAAAAGCATTTATGTAGTAAAGCTGGTAACAGAAAACACCGGTGCTCCGCCCATACTCCCCTCAGTCCCGTTTTACCATTTCTTGCGCACCCCAGGCCTTGGTTCCAAAAGCCAGTTCTGTGATGAGTTTGGCAGATGGCCCCTGGGGGCTCTGGAGCTGCCTTGGCTGCACAGACAGAGAGCCTGGAGCACGACTGACAGGGTCAGGCCCAGCTGCCCTCTGTGAGCTCTGGCCTGCGCTCCTCCCCAGTCCTGTCCTTCGCCCTCCACTCCTTCCCAGTGTCCTCACATCACAGGCACACAAATCCTCACCTGGGGCCTGCTTTGGGGAACCCAGCCTATGACAGTTGGCTTCAAAGTGGGGCTGGGGAGCTAAGCGCACTGAGGCCAGGTGAGCATAAACCACAACAAGGGATCTGAGAGTACCTGATGGAGCACAGACATTGCTCACCTGCATCCCGCATTCAGTTCCGCCCCACCTTCCCGCGGAGCCCTCACGCTGGAGACGGGCCACAATTTATAGGAAAACTTACAAGAGGTGAGTTAGTTGGACAACTCACAGTCCTCACCTGCTGCAGCTGGACCGGAGGCTGATGAAGTTTACATAACCCTCCTCGAACCTTCAGCCTCGGCCGGCTGGCGCTTCTGCTCGTTGCTTCCTCGACGGGGTGTCTCAGCCCTTCATCTGTGAGGAGGCTGAGCCCGGTGACCATGGCCACGCTGGCTGTAACTGCTGGGTCACAGTTAACACTGGGCATAGGACTAACCTCCAGTTGCCCTGAGTTCTGCGCATACTCCCGCCTGGCCCGTGGTAGCAGGGATGTAGCCTCCTCTTAACAATCAGGGTTAATTATCCCGGCCAGGACAGCACCTTCTTTCTCTGCCTGATGCTCTACAGTATGAGAAGCCCCCAAATGACCAAGTGGTTGCCATAGGTTTAGGTTGAGTAGACCCTTTCTGTGTCTCCTTTCTGGAAATTAGGCAACTTCCTCCAAATAGGTCACTGGGAAAGATGGTGAACAGGGTCACTCCCACTTCCACCACCTGCCCTTCCTTGTGTGCATTTCAGGCTCTGTCCTCTCGGGCAGGGAAGACTCAGGTGCACGCCCAGGTCCCCTGCAGGGTCAGTCTAAAGCCGCCCTCTGTGGGGCTCTGTTGAGACCTCACCATGGTTGGGCCTTCTCTCCTCCCCTGCTCTGCTCCCCTTACTGGTTTCCTCTAGGAGAATCTCCTTGATAAATTACTTGCTCCCAAAAAAGTCTGCTTTCTGGGGAAGCCAACCTAAGAGGGACTTGGAAGTCAGGATGAGTGGGGTGGGCAAAGTGCTCTGATTGTGAATATATGAAATGGGCTGAAGCCAGGTTGAAAGGTACTGGATAGAAGCTTGAACAGGAAGTTGAGGGTCCTGCTCCTATGGCCACCTGATTGAACGTGGAAAGAAATGGGCCTCAGCTTTACCATGTTTCTGATGGGGATGATGCTTTAACTTCGAACAACATAGAACAAATGCTCTCATAAGGTGTTCACAGCATATGTATTTAAATGTAGTGAATTTCAAAGCCGGTGAAATTATTTGCAGATAATATAATAACAATAGCTAACACTTCTGGTGCCTTTCTGTGGCCATGCACTGTACTAAGTACTCAATAAGATTCTCTCCTTTCATCCTTACATCCACCCCATGCAGAAGGTATAGGATTAGAAATTCGTCCAATTTTACGGATGTGGAGACTGAAGGAGAGACGGGGATTTGCCTGAGTGAGCCGTGGGGCGGGGATGAAACCCAGGTGTGCGCTCCAAACTGCCCGCTGCCCCGCAAGCAGAGACACAAATGTTCCTCTCTCCCTAGCATGTCTGTGGAATGCAGGGTATTTGCCTTTCTGGTTTTTAAGTTTGCACACACACACAACCCATGGTTTATTTGAGTTGAGAGAAAGTGATACTTGGCTGGTCTCCCCAGAGAAGCGAAGGGCAGCCCCAGAAGCTCCTTTCATCCTACTCCAGTGCAGGGATTCGGCTGAAGTTACTCTCAGGTGATATTTCTCATGGCTTCATGGGGCATATTCATGAGGAAGCCTTGGCATTACTTGGTTCTAGGGTGGGCAGGTGGGGCTGGCGTGAAGGGTGTGGCAGTGGTGTCAGCAGCGCCCCGTATCGGTTGGTATGTTCCAAAGTCTATTCCCGAGGCCAGGGTCACCATTTAAAACACACCTATACTTACTGCTGTTTTCTTCAAAGAAGATTACATTTTGTCTCCTAAGAAGTAGTTTGTCAGGACTCTCTTGATCGCTCAATGAATTTGAATTTGGTTTGGCAATTGGGGGTCTGGATTCCCACTAACCCTGGTCTCCTTTCTCATACCAGACGCCTTTGGAGCAGACCTCCTTGTTACACAGAAAACCTTGGAGGGTGAGGCTTGTGTTTTGTTCACTGCTGGGCGTGGTCCCTGCCAGGTAGTAGGCTCTCTCTAAGTGGTTGTTGAATTAACAAATGAATTGGTAACAGACTAAAGAGAACCAGCATAGTTCAGTTAAGAGCCCAGACTCTGGAAGTACACATCTGGATCCAAATCAAGCCAGCTGTGTGACCATGGGCAGGTGGCCTAATTTCTCAGTGGCTTGGTTTTCCCATCTGTACAATGGGCGTGACATTAATATACATCCCTCAAGATTGATGGGAGGATTAAATGAGTTAGTACGTGTAAAGCACTGAGAACAATGCCAAGCCCACAATAAGGATTCTCTCACTGAATTCCTTAGACTGTGACATCGGGCCTGGCATAAATTCCCCTCACAGTTGTTGCCCTTTCCTCATACTATCCTGGAGGAAACAAATTTTGTTGTGTCTGTATTAGCTTGAAACCCCCTCATTCTCATTCCCCACTAAAGTGTCTTTGTGTCTGGCAGTGGGCTTGGTGGACTGCTAGATCTCACTGTTTGCACAAAAAAGTGCTGCGATCCTTAAAAACATTCCCTGCAAGGAGTGAGGACAGATATACTTTGTTTTTCTAGAAGCAAAGCTGACAATTTATCACTGCCTGCCAAAACCTCTCTCTGAGGCATCCCTTCTCAAACTTTAAAAACTCTCTCCCTGTCGGCCTCGTCAGAACAACAAAGTCCAGAGTCATTCTCAGGAGAAGCGGGTGACGGGAACGAGCTGGTAGCTGGAAGCCAGGTGCATAATGCTTTAGAGCAATGAGGGAGGGACATCCAGGGCTATCATGAAAAACAGTCTGCAAGCCACCAAAGGTAGGCTGCAAAAGGCCCCCATTGTGGACCACGTGAGCTCAGAGGGACTGCTTTCCACAGTCTTCAAAAGCTACCCATTTCTTTGTTTATTGAACAAGTATTTTTGAGCGCATACTGTGTGCCGAGTGCTGGGGATGCAGAGATGACCAAGACGCATGTCTCTGGCTGCATGGAGCTTACATTCTATGATCATTAATGTCTACCCAACACCCACTGAAAACACTGCTCACCCAGGAAAGTTTACTGAACCATAGCGGTTCCTCAGGGATTCTCTAAGATGAAGCTGTAATGCCCCAAAAAGCCTTTTCAGCAAGTCTGCAAGAATCACTTGACTTCTTTGGTCATGAGGAAAATGTAAAAGGAGCTCTTGTTGTCACGTGTGAGTCTCAATCCTGTCACTGGGAGACCCAACCCAAGTCAGGTGTGCAGGACTCCATGCTCAAGAGTTAAGGCTCCACACCTCACACCCAACAGGATGGTAACACACACACTCACACACACACACACACACACACACACACACACATACACACACACACACACACACACACACACACTCCAGAAAATAACAAGAGTTGGCATGGATGTGGAAAAATTGGAAAGTTTATTCACTGTTTGTGGGAATGTAAAATGGTGCCGCTTCTATGGAAAACAATATGGAGGTTCTCAAAAAATTAAAAATAGAACGACCATATGATCCAGCAATCCCCACTTGTGCATATATAGCCAAAAGAATTGAAAACAGGGTCTCAAAGAGATATTTGCACACCAGTGTTCACAGCAGCACTATTCACAATAGCCAAGAGGTGGAAGCCACCCAGGTGTCCATCAATAGATGCTCTAGATTGACAGTCAATACTCAATCAAGTCCAGGAAGCACAGAGAGTCCCATACAGGATAAATCCAGTAGATTAATGGATAAACAAAAGGTGGTGTATACAGACAATGAAATATTATTCAGCCTTAAAAAGGAAGGACACAGATAGCTTCAAGATGGTGGAGGAGTAAGACATGGAGATCACCTTCCTCCCCACAAATACATCAAAAATACATCTACATGAGGAACAGCTCCTACACGACACCTACTGAATGCTGGCAGAAGACCTCAGACTTCCCAAAAGCTTTGCTTTTACCATTTGTCCTAGGGTTCTGTCTGTCCGTTTTTTGTTTTTGTATTTTTTTTAGTATAGTTTTTAGCACTTGTTATCATTGCTGGACTTCTTTTTTGGTTTGGTTGCTCTCTTCTTTCCATCTTTCTTTTTTTAAATTACTTTTTAATTTTTTTATTTTTAATAATATTTTTTTATTTTTTATTTTAATAACTTTATTTTCTTCCATTCCTTCCTTCCTTTCCTTCCTTCCATCCATCCTTCCTTCCTTCCTTGCTTGCTTGCTTGCTTCCTTCCTTCCTTCCTTTCTTTCTTTTTCTCCCTTTTCTTCTGAGCCATGTGGCTGACAGAGTCTTGGTGCTCCCGCGGGTGTCAGGCCTGAGCCTCTGAGTTGGGAGAGCCGAGTTCGGGACATTGGTCCACTGAGTTCAGGACATTGAGCCAAGTTCAGGACGTGGGGGACATCCTGGCCCCATGTAATATCAAATGATGAATGCTCTCTCAGAGATCTCCATCTCAATGCGATGACCCAGCTACACTCAACAACCAGCAAGCTACAGTGCTGGACATCCTATACCAAACAACTAGCAAGACAGGAACACAACGCCAACCCCAGCCTCTATTAGCAGAGAGGCTGCCTAAAATCATAGTGAGTTCACAGACACCCCCAAACATACCACTGGACGTGCTCCTTCCTAGGAGAAAGACAAGATCCAGCCTCATCCACAAGAACACAGGCACCACTCCCCTCCACCAGGAAGCCTACACAACCCACTGAACCAACCTTACCCACTGGGAGAAGACACCAAAAACAACGGGAACTACGAACCTGCAGCCTGCGGAAAGGAGACCCCAAACACAGTAAATTAAGCAACATCAGAAGACAGAGAAATACACAGCAGAGGAAGGAGCAAGGTAAAAATCCACCAGACCAAACAAATGAAGAGGAAATAGGCAGTATACTGGAAAAAGAATTCAGAGTAATGATAGTCAAGATGATCCAAAATCTTGGAAATAGAATGGAGAAAATACAAGAAAAGTTTAACCTAGAAGAACAAAGAGCAAACAAACAATGATGAACAACACAATAAATGAAATTAAAAATTCTCTAGAAGGAATCAATGGCAGAATAACTGAGGCAGAAAAATGGATAAGTGACATGGAAGATAAAATAGTGGAAATAACTAGTGCAGAGCAGAATAAAGAAAAAAGAATGAAAAGAACTGAGGACAGTCTCAGAGACCTCTGGGACAATGTTAAATGCACCAACATTGGAATTATAGGGGTCCCAGAAGAAGAAGAGAAAAAAAAGGGACTGAGAAAATATTTGAAGAGATTATAGTTGAAAATTTCCCTAATATGGGAAAGGAAATAGTCAATCAAGTCCAGGAAGCACAGAGAGTCCCATACAGGATAAATCCAAGGAGAAACACACCAAGACACATATTAATCAAACTATGAAAAATTAAATACAAAGAAAAAATACTAAAAGCAGCAAGGGAAAAGCAACAAATAACATACAAGGGAATCCCCATAAGGTTAACAGCTGATCTGTCAGCAGAAATTCTGCAAGCCAAAAGGGAGTGGCAGGACATACTTAAAGTGATGAAGGAGAAAAACCTACAACCAAGATTACTCTACCCAACAAGGATCTCAAACAGATTCGATGGAGAAATTAAAACCTTTACAGACAGGCAAAAGCTAAGAGAATTCAGCACCACCAAACCAGCTTAACAGCAAATGCTAAAGGAACTTTTCTAGGCAGGAGACACAAGAGAAGGAAAACATTAACAATAACAAACCCAGAACAATTAAGAAAATGGTAATAGGAACACACATATCAATAACTACCTTAAATGTAAATGGATTAAATGATCCAACCAGGAGACATAGACTGGCTGAATGGTTACAGAAACAAGAACCATATATATGCTGTCTACAGGAGACCCACCTCAGACCGAGGGACACATACAGACTGAGAGTGAGGGGATGGGAAAAGATATTCCATGCAAATGGAAATCTAAAGAAAGCTGAAGTAGCAATTCTCATATCAGACAAAATAGTCTTTAAAATAAAGACTATTACAAGAGACAAAGAGGGACACTACATAATGATCAAGGGATCAATCCAAGAAGAAGATATAACACTTGTAAATATTTATGCACCCAACATAAGAGCACCTCAATACATAAGGCAAATGCTAACAGCCATAAAAGGGGAAATTGACAGTAACACAATCATAGTAGGGGACTTTAACACCCCACTTTCACCAATGGACAGATCATCCAGAATGAAAATAAATAAGGAAACACAAGCTTTAAATGATACATTAAACAAGATGGACTTAATTGATATTTATAGGACATTCCATCCAAAAACAACAGAATACACTTTCTTCTCAAGTGCTCATGGAACATTCTCCAGGATCATATCTTGGGTCACAAATCAAGCCTTGGTAAATTTAGGAAAATTGAAATTGTATCAAGTATCTTTTCTGACCACAACACTATGAGACTAGGTATCAATTACAGGGAAAATATCTGTGAAAAATAAAAACACGTGGAGGCTAAACAATACATGACTAAATAACCAAGAGATCACTGAAGAAATCAAAGAGGAAATAAAAAAATACCTAGAAACAAATGACAATGAAAACACGATGACCCAAAACCTATGGGATACAGCAAAAGCAGTTCTAAGAGGGAAGTTTATAGCAATACAATGCTACCTCAAGAAACAAGAAACATCTCAAATAAGCAACCTAACCTTACACCTAAAGCAATTAGAGAAAGAAGAACAAAAACCCCAAAGTTAGCAGAAGGAAAGAAATCATAAAGATCAGAGCAGAAATAAATGAAAAAGAGATGAAGGAAACAGTAGCTAAGATCAATAAAACTAAAAGCTGGTTCTTTGAGAAGATAAACAAAATTGATAAACCACTAGCCAGACTCATCAAGAAAAAAAGGGAGAAGACTCAAATCAATAGAATTAGAAATGAAAAAGGAGAAGTAACAACTGACACTACAGAAATACAAAGGATCATGAGAGATTACTCCAGGCAACTATATGCCAATAAAATGGACAACCTGGAAGCAGTGGACAAGTTCTTAGAAAAGCACAACCTTCTGAGACTGAACCAGGAAGAAATAGAAAATATAAACAGACCAATCACAAGCACTGAAATTAACACTGTGATTAAAAATCTTCCAACAAACAAACGCCCAGGACCAGATGGATTCACAGGTGAATTCCATCAAACATTTACAGAATAGCTAACACCTATCCTTCTCAAACTCTTCCAAAATATAGCAGAGGGAAGAATACTCCCAAACTCATTCTATGAGGCCACCATCACCCTGATACCAAAACCAGACAAAGATGTCACATAAAAGAAAACTACAGGCCAATATCACTGATGAACATAGGTGCAAAACTCCTCAACAAAATACTAACAAACAGATTCCAACAGCACAGTAAAAGGATCATACCATGATCAAATGGGGCTTATTCCAGGAATGCAAGGATTCTTCAATATACGCAAATCAATCAATGTGATAAACCATATTAACAAACTGAAGGAGAAAACCATATGATCATCTCAATAGATGCAGAAAAAGCTTTCGACAAATTCAACACCCATTTATGATAAAAACCCTCCAGAAAGTGGGCATAGAGGGAACCTACTTCAACATAATAAAGGCCATATATGACAAACCCACAGCCAACATCATTCTCAGTGGTGGAAAACTGAAACCATTTCCTCTAAGATCAGGAACAAGACAAGGTTGTCCACTCTCACGACTATTATTTAACAGTTTTGAAAGTTTTGGCCACAGCAATCAGAGAAGAAAAAGAAATAAAAGGAATCCAGATCAGAAAAGAAGAAGTAAAGCTGTCACTGTTTGCAGATGACATGATAATATACACAGAGAATCCTAAAGATGCCACCGGAAAACTACTAGAGCTAATCAATGAATTTGGTAAAGTAGCAGGGTACAAAATTAATGCACAGAGATCTCTTGCATTCCTATACACTAATGATGAAAAATCTGAAAGAAAAACTATGGAAACACTCCCATTTACCATTGCAACAAAAAGAATAAAATACCTAGGAATGAACCTACCTAAGGAGACAAAAGACCTGTATGCAGAAAACTATAAGACACTGATGAAAGAAATTAAAGATGATACAAACAGATGGAGAGATATACCATGTTCTTGGATTAGAAGAATCAACAATGTGAAAATGACTGTACTACCCAAATCAATCTACAGATTCAGTACAATCCCTATCAAACTACCAATGACATTTTTCTCAGAGCTAGAATAAAAAATTTCACAACTTGTATGGAAACACAAAAGACCTGGAATAGCCAAAGCAATCTTGAGAAAGAAAAATGGAGCTGGAGGATTCAGGTTCCTGGACTTCAGACTATACTACAAAGCTACAGTAATCAAGACAGTATGGTACTGGCACAAAAACAGAAATATAGATCAATGGAACAGGATAGAAAGCCCAGAGATAAACCCACACACATCTGGTCACCTTATCTTTGATAAAGGAGGCAATAATATACAGTGGAGAAAAGACAGCCTCTTCAATAAGTGGTGCTGGGAAAACTGGACAGCTACATGTAAAAGAATGAGATTAGAACACTCCCTAACACCATACACAAGAAAAACCTCAAAATGGATTAAAGACCCTAAATGTAAGGCCAGACACTATAAAACTCTTAGAGAAGAACCTAGGCAGAACACTCTATGACGTACATCACAGCAAGATCCTTTTTGACCCACCTTGTAGAAAAATGGAAATAAAAACAAAAATAAACAAATGGAACCTAATGAAACTTAAAAGCTTTTGCATAGCAAAGAAAACCATAAACAGCATGAAAAGACAACCCTTGGAATGGGAGAATATATTTACAGACGAAGCAACTGACAAAGGATTAATCTCCAAAATATACAGGCAGCTCATGCAGCTCAATATGAAAAAAACAAACAACCCAATCCAAAAATGGGCAGAAGACCTAAATAGACATTTCTCCAAAGAAGATATATAGGTTGCCAACAAACACATGAAAGGATGCTCAACATCACTAATCATTAGAAAAATGCAAATCAAAACTACAATGAGGTATCACCTCACACCAGTGAGAATGGCCATCATCAAAAAATCTAGAAACAATAAATGCTGGAGAGGGTGTGGAGAAAAGGGAACCCTCTTGCAGTGTTGGTGGGAATGTACATTGATACAGTCACTATGGAGAACTGTGTAGAGTTTCCTTAAAAAAGTAAAAATAAAACTACCATATAACCCAGCAGTCCCACTACTAGGCATATACCCTGAGAAAACCATAATTCAAAAAGAGTCATGTACCACGATGTACACTGGAGCATTATTTACAATAGCCAGGTCATGGAAGCAACCTAAGTGTCCATCGACAGATGAATGGATAAAGAAGATGTGGCACATATATACAATGGAATATTACTCAGCTGTAAAAAGAAACAAAATTGAGTTATTTGTAGTGAGGTGGGTGGACCTAGAGACTGTCCTACAGAGTGAAGTAAGTCAGAAAGAGAAAAACAAATACCATATGCTAACACATGTATATGGAATCTAAAAAAAAAGGTTCTGAAGAAACTAGGGGCAGGACAGGGTTAAAGATGCAGATGTAGAGAATGGACTTGAGGACACGGGGAAGGGGAAGGGGAAGCTGGGATGAAGTGAGAGAGTGGCATGGACATATATTCACTACCAAATGTAAAATAGATAGCTAGTGGGAAGCAGCCGCATAGCACAAGGAAATCAGCTCAGTGCTTTTGACCATCTAGAGGGGTTGGATAGGGAGAGTGGGAGGGAGATGCAAGAGGGAGGAGATATGGGGATATATGTATATGTATATGTATAGCTGATTCACTTTGTTATACAGCAGCAACTAACACAACATTGTAAAGCAATTATACTCCAATAAAGATGTTAAAAAAAAAAGACAAAATGCAATTAGAGGA
Organism: Leucopleurus acutus; assembly: GCF_964270905.1. Lineage (NCBI taxonomy): Eukaryota > Metazoa > Chordata > Mammalia > Artiodactyla > Delphinidae > Leucopleurus > Leucopleurus acutus. The sequence goes on along the minus strand of NC_139157.1, from coordinate 50,325,316 downwards.
AATTGGCTCTGGGCATAGAAATATTTGCAACTTAAATTTAGGCATAATGGGTCAGTTTGCTGGAATCACATGCTAGAAAAAGATCAGATCACAAGCCAGGAAATTCTGTGATGCGGCCAAACGAAAGGACGCTTTGCTCGAGTTCTGTGGGTTGTAAATGGTGTGTCGAGAGCATTCCATGGCATTCTAGATGTTTAGCAGAAGAGAGTGTCCTGTGATTCTGTGCAGTCACATAGAGCTTGGGGGGCCGGGGGGGCGGGGATGGAGAGTGTGGTTATGCGGTGTTGGAAAGATAGTGTAGAAGTTGGCTGGAAGCGGTTTTAAATAGACATTTTATGAGAAGGGAGAGTGAAAAGTCTTTTCATATTATGTTTTTAAATCAGCAATAAAAGAAATTAATCATTAAAAAAAAGGAAGGACATCCTGTCACCTGCTACAATATGGTGAACACAGAGGACATTATGCTAAATGAAATAAGCCCATCTCAAAAAGACAAAATACCAGATGATTTCACTTATATGAGGTATCTAAGGTAGTCAAACTCATAGAGACAGAAAGGTGCCTGGTAGTTTCTAGGGTCTGGTGAAGCGGGAGGGAAAAGGGAGGTTGCTGTTTAATGGGTATAGTTTCAGGTTTGCAAGTTGGAAATGGTCTGGAGATCTGTTTCACAACAATGTGAATGTATTAGCACTGCTGAACTATCCACCAAAAAATGGTTAAGAAGGTAAATTTTGTTACATATGTATATTTTATATATCTGTCTATCTATTTAGATAGATAGATATAGTATACATATTTATTTTACCACATTTTCAAAAAAGAGTTAATGCTCCAGTGACCAAGGGCTATGGCTGCTGCCCGGACGCAACCGGAGGAGAACGAGGGGTGTGTGTGTGTGTGCGCGCGCGTGCAGTGAGGGTCGGGGACAGAGTGGGTTCTGCTCTGCCTACATCCTGCTCCAGAGGTCCTGGAGGTCCAAATTAACCTGGTCACTAGAGAGTCGGGGGTTATTTTTACTTGGATAAGTTGCCTAGAGGATGTGGATTGAGGCTCAGTGACTGGCAGTTGTCCCTGCCAGGTCTCCAAGTCCCCAACTTTTTATCGCAAGAGAGGAAATAGAATACAGTGTAGGGCAAGATTTCAAGAGTTCATATCCTATCTCTACCACTTGCTTAGCTATGTGGCTTTGAGCAAGGTACCTGAGCTCTCAAGTGCCTCAGTTTCCTCATCTGTAGAATGGGGGCAGTAATAGTACTCACATCATAGGCATAGGGTGAGGACGGAACGAGTCATCCTGTGGAAGCCCTCGGCGTTTTGCCCAGTATGCTATGTTAGTGTTTAGAAAGTTCCGGGATTCTTGACAGGGTTGAAGCGGGTATGGGAGAATTCATGTTGTAGTGAAAGAACTGAGCATTGGGATGGAGATTGTTCAGTGAAAAGAAAATGTGGCTACTTCTGGCCAGGATAAGCTGATGGCCTGAACGGGCCCTTCCCGGGCTAGACGTCGGAGTAGGCTCGTGCACTATCCAAAGCCATTCTGCTCAACTTGCGATGACAGTAGGATGAGGGGTGGCTGGCACCTCCCCAACAAGTCCTCCCCAGGCCTATTTCATTTGCCTTCTCTGCACACCCACACCGGGTGGGAGGAGGTAACGCAGGTGTGTGGGGGGTGATAGGCCACACGTGCAGGAAGCTGTGGGTACCTCAGGCAGGGCCCTGTGGTGCACGCCAGTTCTAGGGCCTGGCGCCTCCCGTTCAGGCTCCAGTCTCCTCTGAAGAGTCACCCAGACCAACTCCTGAGAGTGCATTTTAAAACCAGTTCTTCCAGCCATTAACCCTACCACTCCTGACAAAACATACACCCAGGTGGAGCCAATTAGGGTGGGACGGGAGACCAGGACTCTAGAAATTTGGTGCCAGCCTCCCCTGCGGGTCACTCAGGGGTCGGGGCCCTGCCTTGGCAGGCATCCGCTCAGAGCCGTGCAGCAAGCAGGCAACACCTCCACGTCTGGGTGGCAGCTGCTTCCACGGAGCCCCACTCCCCTCAGGCTGCTTTAGGAGTACACCCTCTGGTCTTGGGGCTCTTGGGAATCGTGCAGGGTAACCACTGTGTAATCATAACACTGCGGCTGAAGGATTCCAATGAAGGACAGCTTATTGAGCACTTACTCTCTCTGTGGAGCCAGGCACTGACACTCATTATCTCCATCCTCATAACCCACTCTGTGAGGAGGGTACAATTATTTATTCCCATTTTACAGATGAGAAAACTGAGGCCTAGAGGTGGTAAGATGCTTGTTTAAGGTCCCCGGCCTTTAAATGATGGAGTTGGTATTTAAACCCAGGTCTGTCGGACTCCAAATCCTACTTATAGCCCCTTCCCCTTTCTGCCTCACTCTAAAGATAAAATAGTCCACCTTACCTAGTATATATTTGCACTGCCTGTCATGCTTATAGGCAACTGCTAGTGTTCAGTGTTGATGCTAAGAGCAATTATTAATGATGTGAAACAGTCAAAAACCTTAAAACTTCTCACCTAAAATAGGATCACGTCACTCCGTCTTTCAGAAATCTTCAGTGACTTCTTTGCTTACCACATCAAGTTCAAACTCTTTAGCCTGCAGTACAAAGCACCAAAGAGAGTATGACAAAATGCCAAACTCCTATTGCCCTTTTCTCTTTCAAAAATAATCTTCCATCTGGAGAGGAAAAAAATAGCTTTACTGAGTTGGGATTGTAACCCAGGGTTTGTGAGAAGATACCTGAGGAGCAGGACAGGGTTGGAAGGGAGTCCAGATCCCCTTCCCCAACCAGTGCACCCAGCCCAAGCCCGGGCCTGGGAGAGTGAGGGCACCCAGCTTGCTCTGTGGCTGTTGTTAATCTTTCACAGACCATAGCAAATGTGAGAGAGCCCCAAGTGTGGGCAAAAGTCCTAGTTTTCAAAAGGGAGGACACTTTAGATTCTGCAAACTGCAGAATCCCACAGGTATGAGGGAGCCCCAATAAAATTATAGTGTATGCCATTGAGCAAATGGTTTGTGCCCCTTAAAAATAGGAGCACAGATCCCAAAAGAGCTACAGGGTCCACTTGAAACAAATCATGTGGGTCTCACCTCATTTCCTCTTCTAATGGGGCTGCCGGGCTGGTGGATCAGGGAAATGCTGATGATGTGGTATATCTGGATCTCAGCAAGCCAGCTGATAATGTCTCATGACTTCCTTGTAGACAAAATTGGAAAACTGAGCTAGAGATGCTTTTATTTGGAAGAACTGGTAGCTGATTAACTATATAACCTGAGGGCTGCTGATTGATGGTAACTCCGAGGCGGTCTGTAGTGGTGGCACCAAGTCTCTGCCCCGAGCCTGCTGTTTCGGATATTTTATCAATAACATCAAGGGCAGATGATGCAGCGTTGGGAGAGAGAATTAACAGTTTAGATGCAGAAATAAGGACCCAGGCAGACTGAAATAATGGGCAGGATCTAATAGTATGAAACTTACTTGGGACAAATAGAAAATTATGGACTTTGGTTTAACAAGTCTATGACCCAGGGTGAAAAGGACTCAAGGCTTTTAGTGGACTAAAAGCTCCATCTGAGTTAATAGGAATCAAGCCACAGTAAGAGGCTCATGGCCCTCCTCTGCCTTCAGGATGCTCTATATTTCCATAGGGTCAGATCCAGATGTGATCTGGCTACCAGTCACTGGATGGGATCTGGACTGTGCCATGTCCTTGCACACCTCCATGCCTCTGCATGCACTGTTCCCACTCCCTCTAGATCACCTGATAGATTACTCTTAAAGACCTGGTTTGGCAGCTCCATCTGGGTGGAGCCTCTCGGGATCCTGAGGACCCTGTCCCAGAGCACTCGCTCCTTGTGGCCCCTCGCGGCACTCACCACGTTTTGTTCAGATGACCAATTCTCCCACCTGCCTCCTTCACAGGACCATGCACTACCTGAGGGCAGGGGCTCCCTCATTCCCAGAGTGGGTGTCCAGCAAATGTTTGTGAAGAGGGTCTGGCTGCCCCCAAAGCTAATCCCGTCTTTTGCTGTGTTTGTACGGGGATGATGGAGAGAAACGATTTCCTAATTCTGCTCACACAGGGCAGATCAGACAACTTGAATATGGGTTTCAGGTCTGGGCCCCACACTTCAAAAGAGACAGTGAGACAGGATGGAGGGACCCCACTAAGGAGCAATCTGGGTGGTGAAGAGTGTAGGAGCTCTGTCACATGAGGAAAAGCAAAAAGATGGGCACGTTCAGCCAGGAAAAGAGAATGCTCAGATGAGGACGCAAAAACTGTCTTTAAATGTGTGAGAGAATGACAGCAAGTGGTCTCTCTACGGTTGGGGAGTGGGGAGGGTCAAAGGCTTCTTCAGGTTCTCGATGGAGCCCTGGACATGCACACACGGTTCTCACAGAGTGGGAGGCAGTGTAGGGTACAGTTAAGAGCCTGACTTGAGACTTGGACTCCCCAGCCTGAATCCCGGCTGTGCCTTGGTCAAGTTGCTTAATCTTGTCTGTTTTCTTATCTGTGAAATGGAATGACAATATTACCCGCCTTACAGGAGGATTAAATGTGACAATCCATGAAATATATTTAGAACAAAGTCTGCCATATTCCATAAATGTTAGTGTAAAAAAACCAGAGAGTATGCCGTCTCTCAAAGCCTAAGGGAGTTCCCTTTAGAGGGCTGCAGACCCCAGACTCAGAAGCCTTAGACCTACCTCCCTCCTGGGCGTGGAGCCCTCCCTCGTCCCTGGCCTGTGAGCATCTGTGGCTCTGGGCCCACCTCCTCTTCCCTCTTTGCCTAAGCCCCAAACTATTAGAGCCCAACCTTTGGTTAAAGAACAAGCCCACTCTGGCCCAGGCGCAGCCTAAACACGTGAGGCAGGAGTATAAATGACAGCCCCCCACCCCCCGGCCCCGATATGTGAAACTTACAAATCAAGCTAGCAACTGCTAAATAAATATGTTCTAGCCTCAAAACTCAAAAGCTGCACTTTCATAACCACCTGGAAGGCCAGGTTCAAATCTAGAACTCCTTGAAATTCTGTGTTGGAGCATCATGCATAGAAAGAGCTGGCCATGGCCCCAGCCCCTGGTGTGTAGACTGTGCCCCTTCTTTTCATGCCCCAGATACATCCCTCACCATGGGGCTTCACATGCAGGGGTGTGGCCACCCCAGCCGTGGTGTGTAGTCTATGTCACAGCCACAACACCCACGCCCCTGTAGATGGTCACCCCGTGGGTCTAACGATGGGCTGTGGGCAGGGTCTACACTTGAGAGGCCAGACCAGGGACAGGCCTGTCAGGACCTGTAAACATGCTCCAGGCTGTTCGGGCAGGGAATTCGGATGTCCTGGACACCCAGAGCATGGGGGTGGTAGCCAGTTCTCCTTGGCTTTTGGAATCCTGGACTTTAAAGGTGAAGTCCAGAGCAGCGGCCCCCCCAGTCCAGGCCTGAGGGCAGCACTGTGCCTGTTGGCCCTTGAAATTCCATATGCCTTCACTCTAGCTGCTGCCCAGCCCACCCTGCCCAACGTGATGGGTTTGGAGTGGGGGCTGTGTGTTTGCCTTCTGGAAGCCCTGCTTAGGAAGAGGGAGGGAGCTCTGTGTACCCCGGGGTCAGTTTAGAGGGTGACAGAAGGTGGTGACAGCTCTAAAGAGAGAAGGAGAGCAGGGGCAATGCCTGAGGCCTGCAGCCAGGGATATGGCAGCTCTGAGCCTGGAAAGGCTCCAGGGTGGGGAGGCCAGGGCCGTTCAGGACTTCTGGTCTCCACTGCTGGCTGGGTCTGCTTGCCCCCGGGCCCATTCCTCATCCTCCTCTCTGTTCTGCATGGCAGGCGGTGTGCTCTGCAGGCTGTGCTTCCCCGGGTGCTGGGTCAGTGGGCTGCTGGCCTGGTGCTGCCAACTGGAGGCTTTGGCAAGAGACTGGAGGGTGGATGGGGGTGGGAGGAAGCATGGTATTTCTTCCCCTTCTTCTCTGCCTTGGATGTCATCTCTGGCAACTGCCACATTTTTCCTATGACCCTGACTCCTGCTGTGGCCCCAGTTTCCTCCCAGTGACCTTGGTGCCTGGTCTTGGAGAGCTGCCTCATCCCTGTGTTCTCCCAGCCTCAGGCAGTGGTGGCTTCCTGCTGTTGCTGATCTCTGAGTTGCCTCATTGTCCCTGGTTGACTTCCTAACCTTTTCCATCACCTGTGTAATCAATTTCTTGCATTAAATTCCTCCTGTTTTATATCCTGACATGTCAGTTTCTGTTTTCCTGACTAACACTGAAATCAACATGCATTGAGTACTATTACCTATTAGATGATTTCATATAGCATCAGTTTTATTATTCAGACCCAAACTAATACATGTAACAGTCATTTATATAGAGAGGACACTGAGTGTCTTAAGAGGCTATATAATTTTCTAAGGTTACCAGCTAATAAGTGGTGGAATAACTAGGATGTGAGTCTAAGTTTGTTTCACTCCCAAGTCTATTCTCTTTCTTTTTTGTTGTTGTGAATATTTTTTTACAATGTCATGTTAGTTTCAGGTGTACAGTATGATATATGTATATATTTCAGATTCTTTTCCCTTATAGGTTATTACAAAATATTGAGTATAGTTCCCTGTGCTATACAGTAGGTCCTTGTTGGTTATCTAATTTATATATAGTAGTGTGTATATGTTAATCCCAAACTCCTAATTTATCGCCCCCTTCCCCTTTGGTAACCATAAGTTTCTTTTCTATGTCTGTGAGTCTCTTTCTGTTTTGTAAATAAGTTCATCTGTATCTTTTTTCTTTTTTTAGATTCCACATATAAGCAATATCATATGATATTTGTCTTTCTCTGTCTGACTTCATTAGTATGATAATCTCTAGGTCCATCCATATTGCTGCAAATGGCATTATTTCATTCTTTTTTATGACTGAGTAATTTTCCATTGCTTTTATGTACACGCACGTACACACATACATATATATATATATATATACACCACATCTTCCTTATACATTCATCTGTCAGTGGACATTTATGTTGCTTCTGTGTCTTCGTTATTGTAAATAGTGCTGCAATGAATATTGGCATGTATCTTTTCGAATTAAGAGTTTTAGTCTTTTCTGGATATATGCCCAGGAGTGGGATTGCTGAATCATATGATAACTCTATTTTTAGCTTTTTAAGTCTCCTCCACACAGTTCTCCATAGTGGCTGCCCCAATTTACATTCCCACCAACAGTGTAGGAGGGTTCCTTTTTTTCCACACCCTCTCCAGCATTTATTATTTGTACACTTTTTGATGATGGCCATTCTGACTGGTGTGAGGTGATAGCTCACTACAGTTTTGATTTGCATTTCTCTAGTAATTAGCAATGTTGAGCATCTTTTCGTGTGCCTCTTTGTCATCTGTATGTCTTCTTTGGAGAAATGTCTATTAAGGTCTTCTGCCCATTTTTTGGTTGGGTTGTTTTTTTGCTATTGAGTTGTATGAGTTGTTTGTATATTTTGGAAATTGAGCCCATGTTGGTTACATCATTTGCAAATATTTTCTCCCAGTCCGTAGGTTGTCTTTTCATTTTGTTTATGGTTTTCTTTGCTGTGCAAAAGCTTATAAGCTTGATTAGGTCCCATTTGTTTAGTTTTGTTTTTATTTCCATTACCCTAGGAGATGGATCTGAAAAGATATTTCTGCAATTTATGTCAAAGAGTGTTCTGCTTATGTTTTCCTCTAGGAGTCTTACAGTATATGGTCTTACATTAAGATTTTTAATCCATTTTGAGTTTGTTTTTGTATGTGGTGTTAGAGAACATTTTAATTTCATTCTTTTACATGTAGCTGTCCAGTTTTCCCAGCACCACCTACTGAAGAGACTGTCTTTTCTCCTTTGTATATTCTGGCCTCCATTAATTGACCATAGGTGCGTGGGTTTATTTCTGGGCTTTCTATCCTGTTCCATTGAGGTATATGTCTGTTTTTGTGCCAGTGTCATACTGTTTTTTTAAAAAAAATATGTTTATTGGAATATAATTGTTTTACAATGGTGTGTTAGTTGCTGCTGTATAACAAAGTGAATCAGCTATACATATACAGATATCCCCACATCTCCTCCCTTTTGCGTTTCCCTCCCATCCTCCCTATCCCACCCCTCTAGGTGGTCACAAAGCACTGAACTGATCTCCCTGTGCTATGCGGCTGCTTCCCACTAGCTATCTGTTTTACATTTGGTAGTGTATATATGTCCATGCCACTGTCTCATTTCGTCCCAGCTTACCCTTACCCCTCCCCGTGTCCTCAAGTCCATTCTCTACATCTGTGTCTTTATTCCTGTCCTGCCCCTAGTTTCCTCAGAACCCTTTTTTTTTTTTTGATTCCATATATATGTTTTAGCATACGGTATTTGTTTTTCTCTTTCTGACTTACTTCACTCTGTAGGACAGTCTCTAGGTCCATCCACCTCACTACAAATAACTCAATTTCGTTTCTTTTTATGGCTGAGTAATATTCCATTGTATATATGTGCCACATCTTCTTTATCCATTCATCTGTCGATGGACACTTAGGTTGCTTCCATGTCCTGGCTGTTGTAAATAGAGCTGCAGTGAACATTGTGGTACATGACTCTTTTTGAATTATGGTTTTCTCAGGGGATATGCCCGGTAGTGGGATTGCTGGGTCATATGGTAGTTCTGTTTTTAGTTTTTTAAGGAACCTCCATACTGTTCTTCATAGTGGCTGTATCAGTTTACATTCCCACTAACAGTGCAAGAGGGTTCCCTTTTCTCCACACCCTCTCCAGCATCATACTGTTTCGATTACTGTAGCTTTGTAGTATAGTCTGAAGTCAGGGAACCTGATTCCTCCAGCACCATTTTTCTTTCTCAAGATTGATTTGGCTATCCAGGGTCTTTTGTGTTTCCATACTATTCTCTTTCTAATATGTCTTCCTGCCATCTGGAAATACTTCTTGGATAACTGTATGGGGAAACATTAGATGCACTGTGAGAAGCCAGTGGAAGGAGAGTTCTGGGGTGAGGATGGCTCTGGCTTCTGAAAATTACTCCAGCAGCCTCTCCTTATTTCTAGGGAGCCCTAAATAAATATAAGTTTTTAAACTCTCATTTTAAGTATTTTCAGAAAACCTGAATAGAAAGAAATCTCAGAGTGCACACCAGACTGCCATTCAGACTGCTAGAAATAGATTTAAATTGTTAGGCTTAATGGAAATCTGGGTGAGACACTATGATTTTTGAGAAACAAGAAGCCAGGCTGAAAGGAAATACCTGCTATAATTAGATAATATTAAGATTTAATCCAGTTAATACCAATGCAAATAGTTCTTCCTTTTTCTCTCTCTCCCTCCCTCCCTCCCTGTTTTTGTCCTTCACTTCTCTTTTAAAACATTAAACCAATGTCTCTGAGATGATGCTTTTACATCACAAGTTAGATTGGGGTGATTTGTTCCCAAGGCAAAGAACTCCGGTCTTTTCCTAATTCATGAGTTGGGAGGTGGGGAAGGGTGGAGAGGGTGGGAAGTTAGGTTCATGGTATAATTTTTCTCAATTTTAAGAATTTTTGTGTTACTTTTTCTTAAAAATAAGCTGAAACACTTATGTGGACTAGAATCTAGACTCTTGTGTGAGGTGAGATCTGAGTTATCATTGAGTTTACTTAGGAATAATTGAAGGTGTGCCCCAAAGTGGCAGGACTCCAGTCATTCTGCCCTTAAAACAAGCTCAGAAAGCACTGCCTGCAGAAGTGTGCTGAGACGCCAGCTGTGTACCGTTCAGATTTTGGTCCAGGAGGGGAGCCACTGTGAGGTGTGGTTATGGTGACCCTCAGCTTCCCAGACTCGGCCAGCCCCAACTTGTCTGACCTTCCACGTACACTACTACACACCAGACCAGGAGACTTCCAGCCCCCATCTTGGTTCAGTAAACATTGTTGTCGCAGGCAGTAGAACCTGCTCCAGGTAGGATGACCCAAATACATCTCGGAGGATGTTGTTCTGGAATGACCTGGCAACGTCAAAAGGATTTAGGAAGTGCCTTCCTTGCTTGGGTATAGGGAGAGAGACTCTGTTGCTGGTCAACGAAGTCTTGTTTCTCTCTAGCACGCCTTAAATGAACCCAAAAGGCAGGCAAGACCTATGAGTAGAGTGTTAAACCTCATCAGTTTCACCTTCTGAGCCTGGCCATGGCAGGGGGTCCATAGTCTAGAGATGGGGGGGGGTACCCCAACCCCAGTTCAGGATGGAGAATCCATGAATGTTTCCCCTGGAGCCCGAGGTCCCCCACCCCACTGTTTGCTGATGACCTGCATGGGAGAAGATGACTTTCATCAAATTGGGCACAAGGGAGACACAGCCTATCTCACTGTATGCTTTGCTAAGGACAAAATCAATTCCCTGGGAATCAATAGTTGGTGGCATTTGAAGATCCCATCCCAAACCTCACCTCATTACACCAGGCCACTGTGTTCAATATTTGCACCACAGCTAAAGAGGGGTTAATGGGATCCAAATCCACCCTGTAGGTGATTGTCTTTTATCAATTCTAATAAGTCACCAGTATTGGCAGTTTGCAGGCCAATTTTTCAGAACAGCCAATATTTAATAGACTACCTCAGATGATTAAGTGAAATGATTTCTTGGAGCAGTCCCAGACGTAGCTCTAAAAGTTGTCTCAGCTAATTATCTCAAAAGGAGAGAATCAATGCCACTTGCCAGTTTAAAAATGGTTTCTGCCAAGATTAGGGATTCTAAATCTAGGCTCTACATGCCCAGAAGGTCTATGGTGAGGCCCCAGTGGGACAGTGAGAACCTTAGGTTTACACAAAGTCGTGTGCATTTACATCCGTGTTCATCAAATTCCCAAATGGATCCAGGACCCTACAGAGGATAAAACTGCCAACCTGGATTTTGGGTGCCACTTATTTTATAAGTCCATTTCTACAGTCTCTGATTAATTTTTCATTTTGATCTCTGCTTTTATCCTCTTACTCTATGTGGCCTTTATAAGTGGACCACTGTACCAAAAAAGCTACTAGCTGATTTATCAAACTGTTTTTGCAGCTAGGAAAGACACTGTATCATTTGTTTGGGAAGCTACCACCTCAGTGCCAGTTTCTCCCCTCCTTGCCCAACATTAAGATGTTCAAATCTAAACCTGGAATAGTGTGGCCATGTTCAGCATCTTCAAAATAAAGGCAAACCTGAGATCCCCCCTCCACCCACAGATTACATTTAAAGTCAGATTTCCAAACATCTGAGGACAGTGTCTGCTTGAGTGTCTCAGTGGGATTACTAAATTACATTTGGCTTCCTGTGATGAGGTCTTTTCCTCCCCACACCCTGGCAATTACTTGCCAGTTAATACAATCAAGTAACCACCTTAGGGCAATTTTTCATTTTGAATGTCAGGGTAACATTTTCCTCACTCTCCTCTACCCACAATTTCCTGTATTTTCAAGGCTTGGGCTGCCCCCCTTCCCCTCTTATTCAGCTTAAAACTGGGCAGGGCTGGGCTTCCCTGGTGGCGCAGTGGTTGAGAGTCCGCCTGCCGATACAGGGGACACGGGTTCATGCCCCGGTCCGGGAAGATCCCACGTGCCGCGGAGTGGCTGGGCCCGTGAGCCATGGCCGCTGAGCCTGCGCGTCCGGAGCCTGTGCTCCGCAACGGGAGAGGCCACAACAGTGAGAGGCCCATGTACGGCAAAAACAAAAACAAAAACAAAAGAGAAAGTAAACTGACAAAGAGCCCTGAAATCAAATGTTTGGAAAACTCCACTGTCTGTATATTCCTTTTGGAGGTTCCCGTTACACATTAGTATCTTAAAGTCCTGTGATTTAAAAAGAATGTTTATGATAAACTTGGTATTTTCACATTTACTTGACCACTTAATAAAGACACTTTTATTCATATCACACTGTTCATATTCCTGATTTGATGTAACACACTTTGAGATATGCTAAATCACCCTATTCCTAGTGTAGGCTAACCAAGAATTGGATGACACCAATTGCTGTGATAATTTTAGGGACAGATTTTAAATTGAATTGGAAATCAAAATGGGGGTGTTCTGTGACTATACACTTAGTCATCAGAAAATTTTTAACTTATGATTGAAAAAGATGGACTTCTCACAAAAGATGGGTTCTGTATCTTCTGGATTCAGATATACCAGCATCTTGTTTAACCAAAAAAAAATGTCATTTTTGATGTATATGGATTTTTAAATCTAATATGTCTGCTACTCAGGATCATCAAGGCACACAAGAAAGAAGTAGAGAGACCTTTATCCAGATAGTCACATATTTTTTGCCACCTTCAGCTGAAGCTGGATTGGGATGTTTGTTTTTGTCATCACAGCTGTGAACACTTTGTCTTTACCCAGGGACAAAAGCCTCCAGAGTTTCACATCCAGCAGCTTATGCAAGAGGGTCTGTTGTTTATATATGCTACCCGCTATGCATGTGTTTTTCTTTTTAATCCTCCACACAACCTTTCAATGTAGGTATTATTTCCTCCATCAGATGAGAAGACTGAGGCTCAGAGTCCTTAGGTTAACTTGCTTATAGTAAGATGTAGAACTGGGTCTCAAAAGCCATGTTGGCTAACTAAAAAGCTTGTGCTCTTTCTAATCCTTATATCACCTTCACTCCTCTTCCCCAAGATGTCTGGAACTTTCTGTGGTGGCAGGATCTCATATTCCACACCTTTTCTTACCTCCGTAAACTTACACCTGTCTTAGTGCTATAGACTGAATGTTTGTGTCTCTCCAAAATTCATATATTGAAACCTAATCCCCAAAGTGATGGTATTAGGAGGTGGAGCCTCTGGGAAGGGATGAGATCATGAAGGTGGAGCCCTCATGAATGGGATTAGTACGTTCAGAGAGCTCCCTCATTCCTTCTGCCATGTGAGGACACAGCAAATACACATATATGAACCAGGAAGTGAGCCCTCACCAGACATTGAATCTGCTGGTGACTTGATCTTGGACTTCCCAGCCTCCAGTACTGTGAGAAATAAATTCTGTTGTTTAATAGCCACCCACACTCTGGCATTTTGATATAGCAGGCTGAATGGACTGAAACACTTAGGAGGAAAACCATATGATCATTTTAATCAATGCAAAAAAAGCATTTGATAAAATTCAGCACCACTCATGATAAAAACTCTTAGCAACTAGAAACTTCAAGTTCATAAGGGCATCTACAAAAAATCCAATAGCTAACACCTTACTTAATGGTAAAAGATTAAACTTTCTCCCTAAGATCAGAAGCAAGACAAGGATGCTTGCTTTCACTTCTACTCAATGTTGTACTAGAGGTCCTAGCCATTGCAGTCATGTAAGAAAAAGAAATAAAAGGCATGAAGATCAAGAAAGAACAAATAAAACTCTCCCTGTTTGCAGATGTTATGATTGTTTATATATAAAATCCCAAAGAATCTACAAAATAACTAATAGAACTAATAAGTGAATTTCGTACAGTTGCACAATACAAAATTATTACAAGAAAATCAATTGTATTCTTATACACTAGCAGCAAAAAATTGGAAAATGATTTTAAAAAATCAATTCCATTTATAATAGCACCACAAAACATAAAATAGTTATAAATAAGTCTAATAAAAGATGCTCAAGTCTTCCATGCTGAGAACTACAAATCACTGCTGAGAGAAATTAAAGATATAATTAAATGGAAAGCTATACTGTGTTCATTGATTGGAAGAATCAATGATATTGATTCTTATATGGAGAATATTGATTCAAAATTGATTCAATATTCTCCTTAAATTGATCTACAGATTCAATATATTCTCAATCAAAATCCCAGGAAGATCTTTTGTAAAGATTGACAAGCTTATTCTAAAATGTATATGAAGATGTAAAGGACATAGAATAACCAAAGCTAACTTTAAAAAGAACAAAGTTGGAGGACTTACTCTACCTGATTTTAAGACATTATATAGCTATAGTAATCAGGACAGCTTAGTGCAACTACTTTGAAAAATAGTTTGGTAGTCTATCAAAAAGTTAAATATCCAGGGCTTCCCTGGTGGCGCAGTGGTTGAGAGTCCGCCTGCCGATGCAGGGGACACGGGTTCGTGCCCCGGTCTGGGAAGATCCCACATGCCACGGAACGGCTGGGCCCGTGAGCCATGGCCCGGAGCCTGTGCTCCGCAACAGTGAGAGGCCTGCGTACCGAAAACAAAACAAAAAAAGTTAAATATCCATCTACTAAATGACCGGGCCATTCTATTCCTAGGTATTTACCCAAGAGAAATGAAAACGTGTTCACAGAAGGCTTGTACAGAAATGTTCCTAGCAGCCTTATTTGAAATGGTTCCATATGGGTAAAAGCACAAATGTCCATCATAGGTTAATGGATAAAGAAACTATGGCATATCAATATAGTGGTGTGTTTCTCAGCAAAGAAAGGAACAATCACTACATGCACAAACATGGATGAACCTTAAAATAATTATGTTGACTGAAAAAAGCCAGTTACCTCCTCATAAAAATACATGCAGTATGATTTCATTTATTTCAAGGTTTTGAACATGCACACTAATCTGTTGTGATAGAAAGCAGATCAGTGGCTGCCTCAGGAAGGAGGTAGAGAAAGGAATGGATTACACAAGGGCACAAGGAAACCTTCAGGGGTTATGGAAATAAATGTTCATTATCTTGATTGCGTTGATAGTTTCATGGGGTAAACATTTGCCCAAACTCATCAAGTTGTACAGTTTTACTTTCTGTGGTAAAGTCAGTTACCTTAGTAAAGTTGAAACACATTACACCTGTCCTGGCCCATGTGTTCAGAGCTTGTTCCCAGTTTCCTAAGGATCAGATCATAAGTAGTAAAATAACGGACGGACTTTTGAGAACTTAAAGAAGGACCATCAAAGGCAGGAGTTTCCATCAAGATTAGACTCATTTTCTTTTTAAACAGGGTTCTTAGCATGGGAAAGCAAAGGAGTGTGTAGGCGCCTGTTGAAGGGATGTTAGCAGGCATTTGCTGTGCTCTGATGGTGCCTGGTGAACAGGACCTGGAGGTGCGGAGGTGCACTGATTGCATGAAGAGGCAGGTGGATGGCGGTGGGAGGTTGAATGACCCAGATGGTGCGGATGAGGGGCCTGACATCACCCAGAGGGTGGTGTCTACTGACAGCCACCTGCCCCTGCCTTGGCCCACTTCTGCTTGGCGTTTTCATCCGTGACTTAAATGAGAACATAAATTATATGCTTGTTAAATATACATTCAGCAAATAATCTATTGAGTCCTACAACATGACAGGCACTGTGCTGGCCCCGCACAGATAGATCTTGGGAGCAGACAACTGGGCCGCCTAGAGCTTGAACAAGAAAGAAAAGCAGTGAGACATACATACTCACAAATAAGGTCAGGGGCCCGAGAGGCTGCATGAGTCTGGCCTTGGGTGGTTTGAGCTTTGGCTCTGAGAGGAGGGCAGCAAAGAGGATTAGAGCCACAGAGTGACATGGGCAGGTTGGCAGTTAGAATTGACTTCTGCAGACACTGGAGGGGCGATGGTGAAGGTAGAGCAGGCAGGGGGCCCATGAGAGAGAGGACGGGGCCTGAGCTGGACAAGGGGTGGCGGCCACGCACGCAGCCTCCCAAACGTGCTACCCAGCCCTGGCATCAGCCCCTGCGACAGTAGCCTGTGACACCATGCCGTCTCCCTGGAGGGTGGAAGCAGCAGGTCCCCTGCCCCTTGGTCCACCCCTGCTCTCCAGCTCAGGTTCTGCCCACCCTGCTCTGTGACAGTGAGCATCGTGTGTCTGAGCTTATCTCTGATTGTCCCAACCTGTGCCCCTTAAAAAAGCATGTGGATTTTGGTGTCAACAGATTTGCCTACAAATATTGGCTCCATTACTTATTAGCTATGACTCTGGGCAAGTTTCTAAACTTTCTGAGCCTCCGTTTTCTCTCTATAAAATGGGCATAAAAGTATCTGCCCCGGTAGGATTATTGTGAGGATTTAAGCCTTTTTATTGTGTAAAATTTGGGCCTTTCCTCAGCTTTTGCCCCAGTGAGTCAGAATTGCTTTCTGGCCTTCATTTGAGACACAGGGACAGATGACAACAAAATTAGTAAATGTAAAGGATCAGAATTGGAAATGTTACACATTAGCTTCTAGGGCCAGGACGTCTCTAGGCAGATACAAGGTCCAGTGCAATCACCCTGTTCCGTTTGGATGAACGTCATTAAAGCCTCGAGGTGGAGAGGTCCTCAGTGGCCCCCATGCTGAGCTGGAGGGGATATCAAGGATGCCCTCTCCTGCATGACACAGGCTGTCCCATGCCAAAGACTCTTGCTTAGTGATTCTCAACTGAGGGATTTTGCCCTCCAAGAAACATCTGGCGATGTCTGGAGACATTTGGTTGTCATGACTCAAGAGTGATACTGGCTGCTGGCGGATAGAGGTCAGGGATGCTGTTAAACATCCTACATTGTACAGGACAGTCCTCCACAACAAAGAATTACCCAGCCCCAAATGGCAATAGTGCCAAGATTGAGAAACCCTGGGCTAGTAAGAAAGCTGGATTCGAATTCCAGTTCTATCATTTGTAGCTGTGTGACTTTGGGCAAGTTACTTAACTTCTCTGTGTTTGTTTTTACGTCTGTAAAATGAGGATGATAATAAGACTTAGTGCCCTGTAAGACTGTCATGAGCATTAAATGAATTCATAGTATGTGCAGTGCTTAGATCTGTGACTGGGGCATGGGGAAACCCTATCTAGGAGTTTGGTATTGAACAATCCCCTCATTAGAACCACCACTCAGAGGTCATAGCTCTTCCCCCAGGGCCTACCCTACCCCCAGGTAAGTCTTCTATTCTGTGGGCTATACACGCCCATTCTCTGTAACTGACACAGCTCCCAGACATGTTACCACGCTGGTCTCTTTGCTGGAAGGATTCTAGCGTGTCATTATTAAAATAAGCCTCTCACAATTGTACCCAACAAACCAGATGTCCTGAAAGCACAGAGGGACCATGCTATTGCCTTCCTGGACTAGATGAACCCTTTGATGAAGGCTGTCTCTGTGGGGTTGGCTTTTATAACAAGAGCTGTGTGTTTGACCAGCTGGTACCTCCCTGCCTTTATTCCACAGAGGAGGGGTCCCAACAAACAGAGTGCTCTGGGTAGAAGTCACAGAGACTGAGGTGCTCCGATGATAAATGATGTACCAAAAAATAATTTTCACTTAGCCTAAAAGTTCAGTAAAACAAAACTCTGCTTTCCTTGAGGTGGAGTGGAGAGTTATTGAACTGGAAAGAACTTCCCGGAAAAGCCACGTCACCAAGTAGAGAGGCCCTGACATCTGCATGCCTCACTCCTCTCCGCTCCTCACTGCCCCTCACCTCCTCGGTGGGGTCATTAGTCTGATTCACTGTTTTTTTATCATTTCCTAAACGCCTCAGGGAGTAGCCTCTTCTAGAAACAGGAGCCCATAAAAGATTCTCCTTCGTCTAACAGTTTCATCCCACTGCAGCCTGGAGAGTGACTGTTTGACACATAAAACTGGGGCCCCTGCTACAGTCAATAGCAAACTTCCCTAAGTCTCCGAGGAGCCCACTTAAGCATTCCTCCCATAGACCTCTGAGAGGATCTGTTAAACTGTAAAGGCTTCAGTTTGGTCCAGTTAACCTCACACTGGGCTAACTTCCGCCCTTAGCTGTGTGTTGGCAGCTACCGCTCATTCCAGGTACAGTAGTGGGCAGGTAACAGTGGAAATTAACTCGGTGGATTAAAGGAAAAAATGTTAGCCATGTCCTCCAAGCATGAGGGGAACAATAACTTGCTAAAGCATGCTGATCATAAGTGTACAGTCCACCCAGAAATCTTCATAAAAGCCAAATCAAGTGGAAATGAAGTACATGGCCGACTCAGAGCACGAGGGAGGTTTGCTTGTCTGTTTTACATTGTCAGGTGCTTTTTACTTGCAGAATGTATTGAATGGCCATTCTTTTCAGCTCCTATGATTATGTCTGAATCAGTTCCTTTCAAGGCATAAAGCCTTTTTAAACAACGACAACAACAACCCAGTTTTCTTTGGAAATCCTTCCCTCTAAGTTTACTGTTTCAGTGTAAGGCTGCCCTACCCAAGTGGGAAACCTACCGCCTGCTCTTTGCGTTCCCACTCAGCACCCTTTTGGGGTCTCCTCCCCACCCAGGATCACACTTTTCTTCGCATGCATTTGAATGGTAGTTTTTATCCGAGGGCTACGGTTTGTAACCAGATAATGGAAAATGGCACTAGAACAATCAGCTCAGGCCCTGGAGAGCTGCGGTCCTCTGACCCAGCCACTCATGTGGAGGAATCGTGACCCAGACTCCAAACTGCTTTCCCGCAGAACCCTGGAGTCCTCAGGGGGTTAAGGGGAAGGTGAGAGAAGCTGAGCAAATCCCAGCCCCTCTTCCTGTTCAACCAGAGCACCTCCACTTTGATATATTTTTAACTTTTAAAGTTTAACATTTACATAGAAAAGTGCACCTATCCTAAATGTGCAGCTCAATGATTTTTACAAACTGTAAACACCTGTGGAACCAACCCAGCTCTAGAACATTTCCAGCCCCCGGGAGCCCCTGTGCTCTTTTTCAGTGCTGCCCTTGAAAGGGGAGCCGCGCTCCTGATTTTTAACAGTATCTCATTGATATTTCTATACACTGAGGCCCCACATAGGTTTTTTTTTAACTTTTTATTCTGAAATAATTATAGATTCACAGGAAGCCGCAAAGATAGTACAGCGAGGAACATAGAGTTTTATATTCTTTGTCAGTGTTAAAAAAATCTTTCTTCAAAAGAAGCTTGAAAAACCAGTGTTGTAGTAGAAAATGGAGAGGTTTTGGAGTCAGGCCTCATGGGGTTGAGTCCACATTCTTTCCCTTAGCAGCACGTGACCCAGACATGTCCCTTAACTGTCCTGAGCTGCAGGTAAGGTTCATATCGCTTTCCTGCTGCTGGTAGGTTTAAAGAAGGTGAGACAGTACACGAGCGTGCCTGTAAACTGGGGGCGCTGCGTGGAGCTGCAGCTTCTGCAGGGCCGGGGCTCAGTGGAGCAGTGGAGGGAACAGGAGTGGTCCAGCACCGCCCGGCCGGCTGCAGCTTCGTTTGGGCTCCAGCCAGTGTCACAGCGCGCTTGGTTACCCCAGCTCTCCCGCCGTTCCTCTGCCTGCTCCCACTGCAGCCACAGCATCTCTCCAGCCGCTTGGGCAGGTGGGGTGCCGAGCAGGTGCAGCCGGGTGGAGGGGAGGCCTGACCCAGCAGGTTTGGGAGGCCACGTCCCACTCAGACTGCTGGGGCCAGTCCCTCACCTGTGGGCTGGCCATTGTGAAAGGCCACCCCACCTCCTACCTGGGGGAAGGGTGTGTCTCTCTGCTCATTAAAGGAGAACTTCCACTACGGATGGGTAACAGAAGGCAGCCTCAAAGAGTGCCCTTACTAAACCGGAAGGAATCTGACGTCCTCTCACGACTGGGAGGGGAGCTGAGGGCGGCCGTCAGCCAGCTGGCCCTGAGTCATCCCAGGGAAGACAAGCTGAGCCCACATGACCCATCTCAGAGGCCTGAACCTGGGCAGATACGTGGCTGGAGCCACCTGAGAGAGAAATCTGGGTAGAGGGATCAACCAGTGGTTACCAAGCGACAAAGGCTGTGGGTTGGCTCCTGTCCGCTCTGCCCAGCTCAGGCTGTACTTGCCACACCTCCAGGCCAGAGAAGGGGACGGACACGGAGGAAGAACTTGCTTCTTGTGTTGCCTGCCATCTTTCAGGCTTCACAATGTACACGCCAGTGCCACCTCTGGACACCAGTGCATGGCCTGATCTGCCTTTTTGAGGCAGCCATGCCATTCCGGGAAATGCCCCCTTTCCTTCCCTGGTGGTTAACCTTTCCGGGACACCATAGGGTGGCACTCTTTTAAGCCTAAGGTCAGGAGGCTCTGGGGCAGAAGGGTGAGGATGTGGATGGTGATAATGAGAATAATAACAAGAAGAGACAGGACGGCAGGGAGGAGCGTGAGCAACGTGGGAGAGAATTGTCCAACAAGACGTGAACCTCATCTTCAAGTGGAAGAGGCAGAGGTCTAGATGGCCACAGTTAAGAGATGGCTTTCAAGGCTTGCTCCTGGCAGAACTTTGGTTAAGTATTAAAATGATGATCCTGAAGTGGCAAAAGAGCTCTGCAGTTATTAATGCTGTTTCCCACCATGTACACGGTACACAGGCATCCTCTGCCAGTAGTATTCCCAAGGCCAAATGCAGAAGCCAATGCAGACCATTTAATCTAATGGGAGATTAAATCTGCCATTTAATCCGGTGTTGGCAGTTTAGCTTCAACCAAACCAGACGCTCACCTACGTGCCATAAGGTTTAAGGGGCTTTTATTAAGTTTCATATCTAGCTTATATTTAGTTTGGTTGAAGTCAAGACACACAGTGAAATAATTTAAATCGATGCTAAGAGGCTTGAGGGTTTGTTGTTTGTTTTTTTAAACGGAGAGACATACTTTTTACATTTTAGAAATGCTGCTCATGAGATAATATAACAATGAGATAATGAAAGTGAAAGCCTGTCCGGCTGTGGAGCGCCATATGAATGTTCATCCTTATTGGGTTTTTTTTCTGTTTCTTGTTTTTAATAGCATACTTTAAAAAAATCGAGGTATAGTTGATTTACAATAATATGTTTCAGGTATATGACATAGTGATTCACAATTTTTAAAGTTTATACTCCATTTATACTTATATTGGCTATATTCCCTGTGCTGTACAACATATTCTTGTAGCTTATTTATTTTACACATATATTTGTACCTCTTAATCCCATACCCCTATCTGGCTCCCCCCGCTTCCCTCTCCCCACTGGCAACCACTAGTTTGTTCTCTATATCTATTTCTTTGTTATATTCACTAGTTTTATTTATTTATTTTTAAAATAAATTTATTTATTTTAAAAATAAATTCATTTATTTTGGCTGCATTGGGTCTTCGTTGCTGCGCACGGGCTTTCTCTAGTTGCGGCGAGTGGGGGCTACTCTTCGTTGGGGTGTGCGGGCTTCTCATTGCGGTGGCCTCTCCCACTGCGGAGCACCGGCTCTAGGCATGCGGGCTCGGTAGTTGTGGCTCGCGGGCTCTAGAGCACAGGCTCAGTAGTTCTGGCACACGGGCTTAGTTGCTCCGCGGCATGTGGGATCCTCCCAGTCCAGGGCTTGAACCCGTGTCCCCTGCATCAGCAGGCGGATTCCTAACCACTGAGCCACCAGGGAAGTCCCTGTTTTATTTTTTATATTCCACGTACAACTATTTATCTTTCTCTGACTTATTTCACTTAGCATGATACTCTCCAGGACCATCCATATTGTTGCAAATGGCAAAATTCCATTCCTTTTTTATGGCTGAGTAGTATTCCAGTGTGTGTGTGTGTGTGTGTGTGTGTGTATATATACGCCACAGCTTCTTTATCCTTTCCTCTATTGATGGACTCGTAGGTTGCTTCCATACCTTGGCTATTATAAATAATACTGCTATGAACATTGGGGCACATGTATCTTTTTGAATTAGTATTTTGTTTCTTTCATATATATACACCCAGAAGTGGAATTTCTGGGTCATATGGTAGTTCTAATTTTAGTTTTTTGACGAATCCGCATACTGTTTTCCATAGTGTCTGCACCAATTTACGTTCCCACCAACAGTGTACAAGGGTTCTGTTTTCTCTACATCCTCGCCAACATTTGTTATGTGTCCTTTTTGACGATAGTCATTCTGCCCGGTCTGAGGTGATATCTCACTGTGGTTTTGATTTGCATTTCTCTGATGATTAACGATGTTGAGCATCTTTTCCTGTGCCCATCGGCTGTCCTTACTTCTTTTCCCCCCAGCTTTATTGAGATATAATTGACTTACAACATCATATAAGTTTAAGGTATACTAGGTGG
Organism: Leucopleurus acutus; assembly: GCF_964270905.1. Classification (NCBI taxonomy): domain Eukaryota; kingdom Metazoa; phylum Chordata; class Mammalia; order Artiodactyla; family Delphinidae; genus Leucopleurus; species Leucopleurus acutus. The sequence goes on along the minus strand of NC_139157.1, from coordinate 50,303,346 downwards.
TGATCACCACAATAAGGTTAGTTAACACATCTACCGCCTCCCACAGTTAAATTTTGTGTGTGTGATGAGAACTTTTAAAATCTACTCGTAGCAACTTTCAAATATACAATACAGTATTGTTATTTATAGTCACCACGCTGTATAATACATCTCCAGAACTTATTCATCTTATAACTGAAAGTTTGTACCTTTTGACCATCTTTACCCATTTCCCCCACTCCCTGCCCTTTAGCAACCACCAATCTGTTCTCTGTTTCTATGAGTCTGGTATTTTTAGATGTCGCATATAATGAGAGTATACAGTGTTTGTTTTTCTCCCTCCTTGTTGTTCTATCTGTCCTTTTGCAAAGTGCTAGCTGGCTGCCCCACCGACTTCTGTAATTCTGCTCTTCCCTCTCCCTGCCCCTCCTGCCACATTCTCAGAGCAGAACCAGCCACTTGGCCCCAGCCATGAGGGGTCAGTTTCATGGAGGCCACTTCCAGGGCTCACTGAGGGAGGATAGATTCTATCTTGCTAGACCTGGGTGGGGCCTTGGAGGTCTTATGGTCCCACCCATCCCGTGCAAGATGAGGAAGTGAAACCAGAGACACTGGACATGACCTTCTCAGTGCCACAGAGGGAGTCAGTGCCAGATCCAGGAAGGAACTGTCTGGGATTCTTTTTCAATAAATTCTCTTTTCCCCATTCTTCCTGTTATACACCAGGATGGAAAAAGGTGCCAACTTTTCTGGACACTCAAGACTCATGTGGTAGTGAAGGACACAGAAAAGCCAGAGAACCCAGCCTGGGAGGATAGAAGATGCCACTCAGGACTCACTAGTGTCCAGGAATGGAGGGCAAGATGGCAGAGGGAATGGGTCAAGGTCCTTAGAATGTTCCACTGGAATGGTTCTAAGTCCTCAGGAGCTTCAGAATGAAGACTGAGGTGTCCGTAAAAGATACACTGAGAAGACTCTTTCTCTTGGCAGAGTTCTTTTTTTTTTCCTTCTGTTTTTACCCATTAAAATGGGGAATTTCAAGGATCACTTGCAGGAAGGGGAGAGGCCTATGAGGAGAAGGGGAGTGAGTCATTGCTGAAAACTGAGGACTGGGCGGGGGAGGGGACTGATGCTTTGTTTCAGGGAAGATGAGGCCTTAGTCACAGGATGTGTCAGTTATTCCAGCTTGGCAAATGGCAGTGAACCTAGGACTTTCTTTCACACTGGAATCAGGAACCTAAGCCTTAGGATATTTTGAATTTAAATAAAAAGCATTTTGCTGGAAATTGAAAGAAAAGTGAGTTAAAAGGATTAAACACTTTTGGAATAGTTGAGTCCGTGGGTTCCCGCCCAGGCATTACCTTAAGAGAGGAGTGTGTTTAGGTTTTTTTTCATTTGTAAACCATTCCATCAGAAATCCGTATGTGGTGCATTTTGCTGCATGAAATTTTTAAACGGTAAATGATTTTAGCTATTTGAACATGTAGATATTTATCAGAAATACAAAAACAAAGCCCTTTTTTCAGACCCTAATATACAGTTAGAGGCCCAGAATCAGTCTTTAATCAGAGGCAGTCGAGAGATTATCGGTATTTAGAGGTCTGGACTATGCTCAGGACTATGGTGTGTATTAAATCAAAACCATATCTCAGTTCTGGAGGTAGGTTTACATTACGAGTGATGATCTTTAACTTCATTCCAGCTGATTTATTATATAAGTGAGGCATAGAGTTTGGCTCATAGCAGATAATTCATGTTCTGCAGTGGATCTCCAAGTTTCCAGAAATATCAAGTCATCTAGGTGGCCAGTCCAGTGAAACTGAGTCACTATGATGTGGCATATGCTTGATAATTTGGCCACACCCCCAGGCTTAAACCACAGAGGCAGCCAGAGAAACGTATGCGTGATTCACGTCTTTCATCTGTGACTGTCTCCTTAAATTGTGACTTCATTTCCATCAAATAACCCTTCAGTGGTTCAAACCTGGGACAGTGGCATCCGGGGCAGTTCAGGAATGGGAAAGAAAGGCTTCTGTTTCCTCTTGAAGCCACATGCCTGTGTGAACTGGACACCTATACTTCCGTGTTCACGTGAGAAATGCTCTCCTCCCCGGAGCCCCAGCTCCATGCGTTCAGATGATTTATAGCATCGTAAGAAGGTGTGGCCATGTGAGCCACGTCAGAGCATGTTAATGCTAACAAGACTTGCATCTTTGGAAGGCGCTTAGGAAATCTCTCCAAGGTCCTAAAAGCTAGCCATTTGCCTGCATTAAAATAAACTAGATGTGCACAGTCTTCCAAGTGCCCCATAAATGGCTGCAGAGGAGGGCATGAGCATGAAGAAAATCACTTGCCTTAATCACTCCGCCTCTTCATACCCTCGAGGAGCCTCAGCCACCAGGCTCACAGGCCTTCTGATGAGGACCCAGTAGAAAGTGGGCCCACCTGCCTCTCCATTAACTTGAATAAACTGTCCCATCTGCACAAGTGAACTACCTTTTCCACGTTTAGACCAATGTCTCAAATTTCTTATAGGCAGGTAGTTAGCCCCTGACTAATTCATATGCACAAACGAATTGGGCAAACGTTAAGATTTGCTAAAAAACCTCAGGCCTAACACAACCCGGTGCGGAAGTGGGTCAAGTAGGCCAAATGCCTATCTGTTGGATGACGCTTCCTTAAGACAAGAGGCAAAGAAGCCAAGCTTTCCTGCAAGGTGGATACAACCTTTGTAAATGGCTGATGACTGTATCTCACTCAGAGCACCCAGGATACGGGACAGGGTAGGACAGAAATGACAAGTCCATCTCACATGCCAAATCCAAAGAGCTACTAGTGGCCACCTATAGCACCTTGTTAAGAAGGATTCTGGGGCAGCATCCAGGCTCACTAGGAAACAGATCTGTGATTGTTTAGCCAAGTCTGCTTCGGGCACAGGATGGAGAGGCAGCAGAGTTGAGCATCCTGGGTAGGTGTCTTAGACAATAGCTAAGAATTCTGTTGATCAGTTCTTCCAGCAGGGAAGCCAGATCAAATTTAACTTGGCCTCCAATCTCTACAGGTTTTCTCAATATCCAATACAGACTGAAAGAAGCTCCTGCAGGCCACGTAAGAGATTTCCTCTAATCAGGGAGAGCCTTGGGAGCTGAGGAGATTCCTTAAGCTTTCATAGCTTCCTCATGCTTGTGACTTTCAGCGTCCGTCATCCGTTTCCACAGAGGAATTAGCAGTAAGTTTTTAAATGAAAGGGGAACTGATTGCTGATTTGCTTGTTTTGAGGGATGAGGTAAAAGTGGAGTCGGGGAGACTGTGCTTTGCCCAGGAGCTGGTCATGGGGGAAGAAAGTGCTCTTTGTTGGTGGTAGCAGCTCTGGAGTGGAAAGCAAAGCAGGTCGAACACCTGGGCCTGTGTGCTGGGAGCTGTGCTGTCCTCCTGGGAGGATAGGTGATGGAGGGGGCGGGCAGGTGAGAGGGAGGTGACACGGACACTGAACAGGTGGGAGTCCCGTGTGATTTTTAAAACTACATTGAGAATGTTTTCTGACTTTTCCTCTTACAAAATGATGGTTAAAGGAAAATATTGATAATTTGATTATATAAGTGGCAATAAAAGGAACTGACCTACAGTTTAGGTAAAGAGGACATGCATGTAGGTATAAAAATGTCAGCTTCACAACTGAAGGCTTGGCCTTTCCTTCTGTAGAAACAGAGGCTATTTCTACTTCTAAATCTATAAATCTACAAAACTACACAAATGGACTAGAGCATGCTGAAGGGTTTCTTCCAGTTTATTTTTTATTTGTGAATATCATGAAGGCTACACGGATCTCTAATTTCTAAATCACAAAAAAAGTTTCTATCCCTATTAAACTGGCTTCTTTCACTATTCTGTATTCCTTCATAGAGCACTGGGGCAGTACCAATTAAGTCTTTTAAGGAAATTCAGTATAAATTCTTTTCACGGCCCAAATATTCTTTGAAGAATGAAGGAAAACAAAATATGCTCATTTTCCGTGGAAAATTAGCTGAGGCTATTTTTTGAACTGAAACTCTTCAAATTAAATCATTTCACTTGAAAGAAGCCAGAACACACATTCGTTCTCAATGCTCCCTGCCTCTTGCCGGGTGGACATGTCCAGAGAATTGCCGTGCCAAAATTCTACAAGTCTGGTCTTTAAACCTGTTTTCCAAGCCTGCCCTCCAGTTGTTTGTGGAGAAACATGCCTTTCATGGTAAAGGGAAACATACCCAGTGTCAAGTTCCATGCTGTTAACTCTAAAATTAGAAAGTCTTGGTGGGAGGAGGGCAATGAGTGTAGGAATGATGGTAGTTACTCAGGAAGAAACTTAAATTAGACGGGACTGTACAGATGTTGTAATATGTGTTTTGTTTTATTTTTCTCACGCAGCTGGGGATTTTTATAAGAGGAGCAAGCAGGGGGTGGGGTGCAGGGTGCGCTTCCAGGGAGAGTGTGAGGAGAGAGCTGTGGCCCTTGGTTTACAGTTTGTAACAAAGCAGGAAGCCCTATCCCTCACCGGGCCCCAATTCCTTTCACCCCATAAATATTCTAGTCCTCTGTTTTCTTGATTTTTACTTCTTTTTAAAACATTTTTAAAATTTTATATTGGAGAATAATTGATTAACAATGTTGTGTTAGTTTCAGGTGTACAGCAAAGTGAGTGTTGTACATGTATCTCTTCTTTTTCAGATTCTTTTCCCATTTAGGTTGTTACAGAGTTGAGCAGCGTCCCCTGTGCTATACAGTAGGTCCTTGTTGGTTACCTATTTTAAATATAGTGGTGTATACATGTCAATCCCAAATTCCCAACCTGCCTACCCTTCCCTCCTGGTAACCATAAATTCCATTCTCTAAGACTGTGAGTCTGTTTCTGTTTTGTAAATAAGTTCATTTGTATCATTTTTTTTAAGATTCTGCATATAAGTGATATCATATATTTGTCTTTCTCTGTCTGACTTACTTCACTCAGTATGATAATCTCCAGGTCCATCCTTGTTGCTGCAAATGGCATTATTTCATTTTTTTAATGGCTGAGTAATATTCCATTGTATATATGTACCACATCTTCTTTATCTGTTGTTTATCATATTATTTATCTGTTGACGGACATTTAGGTTGCTTCCATGTCTTGGCTATTGTAAATAGTGCTGCTATGAACACTGGGGTGCATGTATCCTTTAGAACCATGTTCTTCTCTGGATATATGCTCAGGAGTGGGATTGCTGGGTCATATGTTAATTTTATTTTTAGTTTCTTAAGGAGCCTCCCTACTGTTCTCCGTAGTGGCTGCACCAATTTACATTCCCACCAACAGTGTAGAAGGGTTTCCCTTTTCTCCACACCCTCTCCAGCAGTTATTGTTTGTAGACTTTTTTGATGATGGCTATTCTGACTGGTGTGAGGTGATACCTCATTGTATTGATAGTTTTGATTTGCATTTCTCTGATAATTAGCAATGTTGAGCATCTTTTCATGTGCTTCTTGGACATCTGTGTCTTCATTTTCACTTCTAAAAGCAAAGTGGAAAGGGCAATGGATGGGTGATAGGTAGGTAGGTAGGTAGATAGATGTGTGTGTGTGTGTGCACTTAACTTCGGGAAAGTTCTGAAAACCTGCAGTTCTACCTCTGAACTTTCCCTGCAAATCAACCTCCTCTTATCTTCTTCTTCCCAGTGTATTTGTCCCCGGGACACTGGGGCGTCCTGACCTTTCTGTGTTTCTGAGCAAATCCATGGCGGTGTGTGTCCCAGCTTCTGTGTTTTTGAGTATCCGGCTGCCAGAGCTGCAGAGATGGGATGGGAAAGAGAAGGGGTGTGTGTTCAGGCAAGTTCTCCTTCTGCTGGGGCAAGGGTGCGGTTCTCTTTCCTTTGGCTTTACCAGAAGGGGAGGAAGTAAGTAGATGAGCTCCTTGCCCTGGTCCAGGTAATGTGAGCAGTTTTGCCCTGCAACCAAAGCAAAGTTTCACCAGACCCATGTTATGCCTGTTCATTTGTTTACCTCCTCATTTGTTTAGGTCTTAGGTCATTTTACCTAAACATTAGGTCTTCCCTTCCTGTCTACCGTGGTCATTTAGCCTCTGGAGCACAGGGACTAGGCTTTATTTATCTAAGTCTGTCTTCGGGGCTTGGTACAGCATCTGGTACCTAATGAGAGTTCAACAAGCATTTGAACAAGCCAGATCTCTTCAGCACACAGTCACTGACGTCTACCACATGCAAGACCCGTACTCAGGACTGTGAGTGGGGGCTTGTGGGGGTGTCACTGGTGAGTCAGGCACCTTGCAAGGTCACAGTCAGGTGAGGGAGAGGGAAGGCACCTGCGGAGGGGTGCAGACACATCCCTGAGCCTCTAAATCTGATCCTTGCTTCTTGGTGAAGTCTGCATGTTTTAAGTCCAGGAAATACTCATTTCTGATGGTGTTTCAGGTTTGTAGCCTCCATACTTCTAACATCAGCCACAGCATTCTGCCAGCTGCCCTTTGTGAGGCCCTTCTTTCTCCAGTCTTTGAGGACGCTTTGATTTGGATCCAACAAACGGCCTCCTTCCTCCCCCAGATTCTGTGACACCTCATCCCCATTTCCCATAGCCCACAGCTCTCGACGTGGAGACCTTCTAGTGACCAACCTGGTGCTGTTCGCAGCAGTGGTTTGTAGTAAAACGGCTAAAACTAATCTCAGGTAGAGCATGGGCTTTGTTCTGGAAAACTCCATTGCTACTGTTGGTCTATAGAGCAGAGGGCTCCGAGGACAAGATCTGTAGCCTGGCCCACTAATGAAAAGCGTGAGAGGAGTGGGGTGTAGGGGAGAGGGCCACATTTACTCTCACTAAATAAAAAATGGAAAAGGCCAGCAGGGTTCTGTTGGTTGCTAGCTGGCAACAGTGGTGAGGGACACAGACGGAGGCTGGGGTCTGGTTTTGAGCCACCGGAGGAGCACGGAAATTGTGGACAGAGTTTGCTGCTTTGTTTTAAACAATTGAGATGATGCTGCCAAAGGGGGAAAGTTTGAAATCTGAACCTCGTGGCCGAAGTCACTGGCCAATTCTCCTTTTATTTGACATTAAAATGTGGTGTAAATAAACACCCTTAGGTAGTTTGGAAATGTAATACCACAGGGAGGTCCCACAGGAGGCCCAATGGGGCCACCTGTGTCTGGAAGCCCCCCCGCCCCCACAAGGTCTCTATTTTAATGTGATTCCTGTCCAGTGGTGGGTGAGCTGGAGGCATCTTCTGTGCTTGTGTCTGGGCTGTAGATGGGGAGCTGGGGAGAAGGATGGCAGTGAGACTGTTCTCCAGCCTGGCCCTGGGACTTGACCTTGGAACAGTGAGACCTTTGGAAAAACTAGAGAAAGCTATGGACATATCTTTTTTTTTTTTAACATCTTTATTGGAGTATAATTGCTTTACAATGGTGTGTTAGTTTCTGCTTTATAACAAAATGAATCAGTTATACATATATATATGTTCCCATATCTCTTCCCTCTTGCGTCTCCCTCCCTCCCACCCTCCCTATCCCACCCTCTAGGTGGTCACAAAGCACCGAGCTGATCTCCCTGTGCTATGCGGCTGCTTCCCACTAGCTATCTATTTTACGTTTGGTAGTGTATATATGTCCATGCCTCTCTCTCGCTTTGTCACAGCTCACCCTTCCCCCTCCCCATATCCTCAAGTCCATTCTCTACTAGGTCTGTGTCTTTATTCCTGTCTTACTCCTAGGTTCTTCATGACATTTTTTTTTCTTAAATTCCATATATGTGTGTTAGCATACGGTATTTGTCTTTCTCTTTCTGACTTACTTCACTCTGTATGACAGACTCTAGGTCCATCCACCTCATTACAAATAGCTCAATTTTGTTTCATTTTATGGCTGAGTAATATTCCATTGTATATATGTGCCACATCTTCTTTATCCATTCATCTGATGATGGACACTTAGGTTGCTTCCATCTCCTGGCTATTGTAAATAGTGCTGCAATGAACATTTTGGTACATGACTCTTTTTGATTTATGGTTTTCTCAGGGTATATGCCCAGTAGTGGGACTGCTGGGTCATATGGTAGTTCCATTTGTAGTTTTTTAAGGAACATTCATACTGTTCTCCATAGTGGCTATACCAATTCACATTCCCACCAACACTGCAGGAGGGTTCCCTTTTCTCCACACCTTCTCCAGCATTTATTGTTTCTAGATTTTTTGATGATGGCCATTCTGACTGGTGTGAGATGATATCTCATTGTAGTTTTGACTTGCATTTCTCTAATGATTAATGATGTTGAGCATCCTTTCATGTGTTTGTTGGCAGTCTGTATATCTTCTTTGGAGAAATGTCTATTTAGATCTTCTGCCCATTTTTGGATTGGGTTGTTTGTTTTTTTGTTATTAAGCTGCATGAGCTGCTTGTAAATTTTGGAAATTAATCCTTTGTCAGTTGCTTCATTTGCAAAAATTTTCTCCCATTCTGAGGGTTGTCTTTTGGTCTTGTTTATGGTTTCCTTTGCTGTGCAAAAGATTTTAAGTTTCATTAGGTCCCATTTGTTTATTTTTGTTTTTATTTCCATTTCTCTAGGAGATGGGTCAAAAAGGATTTTGCTGTGATTTATGTCATAGAGTGTTCTGCCTATGTTTTCCTCTAAGAGTTTGATAGTTTCTGGCCTTACATTTAGGTCTTTAATCCATTTTGAGCTTATTTTCATGTATGGTGTTAGGGAATATTCTAATCTAATACTTTTACATGTACCTGTCCAGTTTTCCCAGCACCACTTATTGAAGAGGCTGTCCTTTCTCCACTGTACATTCCTGCCTGCTTTATCAAAGATAAGGTGACCATATGTGCGTGGGTTTATCTCTGGGCTTTCTATCCTGTTCCATTGATCTATATTTCTATTTTTGTGCCAGTACCATACTGTCTTGATTATTGTAGCTTTGTAGTATAGTCTGAAGTCAGGGAGCCTGATTCCTCCAGCTCCGTTTTTCGTTCTCAAGATTGCTTTGGCTATTTGAGGCCTTTTGTTTTTCCATACAAGTTGTGAAATTTTTTATTCTAGTTCTGAGAAAAATGTCATTGGTAGTTTGATAGGGATTGTACTGAATCTGTAGATTGCTTTGGGTAGTACAGTCATTTTCACATTGTCGATTCTTCTAATCCAAGAACATGGTATATCTCTCCATCTGTTTGTATCATCTTTAATTTCTTTCATCAGTGTCTTATAGTTTTCTGCATACAGGTCTTTTGTCTCCTTAGGTAGGTTCATTCCTAGGTATTTTATTCTTTTTTTTTGCAATGGTAAATGGGAGTGTTTTCTTAATTTCACTTTCAGATTTTTCATCATGAGTGTATAGGAATGCCAGAGATTTCTGTGCATTAATTTTGTATCCTGCTACTTTACCAGATTCATTGATTAGCTCTAGTAGTTTTCTGGTAGCATCTTTAGGATTCTCTATGTATAGTATCATGTCATCTGCAAACAGTGACAACTTTACTTCTTCTTTTCTGATTCGGATTCCTTTTATTTCCTTTTATTCTCTGATTGCTGTGGCTAAAACTTCCAAAACTATGTTGAATAATAGTGGTGAGAGTGGGCAACCTTGTCTTGTTCCTGATCTTAGTGGAAATGGTTTCAGTTTTTCACCACTGAGGACGATGTTGGCTGTGGGTTTGACATATATGACCTTTATTATGTTGAGGAAAGTTCCCTCTATGCCTAGTTTCTGCAGGGTTTTTATCATAAATGGGTGTTGAATTTTGTTGAAAGCTTTCTCTGCATCTATTGAGATGATAATATGGTTTTTCTCCTTCAGTTTGTTAATATGGTATATCATATTGATTGATTTGCATATATTGAAGAATCCTTGCATTCCTGGAATAAACCCCACTTGATCATGGTGTATGATGCTTTTAATGTGCTGTTGGATTCTGTTTGCTAGTATTTTGTTGAGGATTTTTGCATCTATGTTTATCAGTGATATTGGCCGGTAGTTTTCTTTCTTTGTGACATCCTTTTCTGATTTTGGTTATCAAGGTGATGGTGGCCTCGTAGAATGAGTTTGGGAGTGTTCCTCCCTCTGCTATATTTTGGAAGAGTTTGAGAAGGATAGGTGTTAGCTCTTCTCTAAATGTTTGATAGAATTCGCCTGTGAAGCTATCTGGTCCGGGGCTTTTGTTTGTTGGAAGATTTTAATCACAGTTTCAATTTCAGTGCTTGTGATTGGTCTGTTCATATTTTCTGTTTCTTCCTGATTCAGTCTTGGCAGGTTGTGCATTTCTAAGAATTTGTCCATATCTTCCAGGTTGTCCATTTTATTGGCATAGAGTTGCTTGTAGTAATCTCTCATGATCTTTTGTATTTCTGCAGTGTCAGTTGTTACTTCTCCTTTTTCATTTCTAATTCTATTGATATGAGTCTGCTCCCTTGTTTTCTTCATGAGTCTGGCTAATGCTTTATCAATTTTGTTTATCTTCTCAAAGAACCAGCTTTTAGTTTTATTGATCTTTGCTATCGTTTCCTTCATTTCTTTTTCATTTATTTCTGATCTGATCTTTATGATTTCTTTCCTTCTGCTAACTTTGGGGTTTTTTGTTCTTCTTTCTCTAATTGCTTTAGGTACAAGGTTAGGTTGTTTATTTGAGATGTTTCCTGTTTTTTAAGGTAGGATTGTATTGCTATAAACTTCCCTCTTAGAACTGCTTTTGCTGCATCCCATAGGTTTTGGGTCATCGTGCCTCCATTGTCATTTGTTTCTGGGTATTTTTTTATTTCCTCTTTGATTTCTTCAGTGATCACTTCGTTATTAAATAGTGTATTGTTTAGCCTCCATATGTTTGTATTTTTTACAGATCTTTTCCTGTAATTGATATCTAGTCTCATAGCGTTGTGTTCAGAAAAGATACTTGATACAATTTCAATTTTGTTAAATTTACCAAGGCTTGATTTGTGACCCAAGATATGATCTATCCTGCTGAATGTTACATGAGCACTTGAGAAAAATGTGCATTCTGTTGTTTTTGGATGGAATGTCCTATAAATATCAATTAAGTCCATCTTGTTTAATGTATCATTTAAAGCTGGTGTTTCCTTATTTATTTTCATTTTGGATGATCTGTCCATGGGTGAAAGTGGGGTGTTAAAGTTCCCTATTATGAATGTGTTACTGTCGATTTCCCCTTTTATGGCTGTTAGTATTTGCCTTATGTATTGAGGTACTCCTATGTTGGGTGCATAAATATTTATAATTGTTATATCTTCTTCTTGGATCAATCCCTTGATCATTATGTAGTGTCCTTCTTTGTCTCTTGTAATAGTTTTTATTTTAAAGTCTATTTTGTCTCAGATGAGAATTGCTACTCCAGCTTTCTTTTGATTTCCATTTGCATGGAATATGTTTTTCCATCCCTTCACTTTCAGTCTGTATGTGTCCCTAGGTCTGAAGTGTGTCTCTTGTAGACAGCATATATATGGGTCTTGTTTTTGTATCCATTCAGCCAATCTGTGTCTTTTGGTGGGAGCATTTAGTCCATTTACATTTAAGGTAATTATCGATATGTGTGTTCCTATTCCCATTTTCTTAATTGTTTTGTGTTCGTTATTGTAGGTCTTTTCCTTCTCTTGTGTTTCTTGCCTAGAGAAGTTCCTTTAACATTTGTTGTAAAGCTGGTTTGATGGTGCTGAACTCTGTCAGCTTTTCCTTGTCTGTAAAGGTTTTAATTTCTCCATCAAATCTGAATGAGATCCTTGCTGGGTAGAGTAATCTTGGTTGTAGGTTTTTCTCCTTCATCACTTTAAATATGTCCTGCCAGTCCCTTCTGGCTTGCAGAGTTTCTGCTGAAAGATCAGCTGTTAACCTTATGGGGATTCCCTTGTGTGTTATTTGTTGCTTTTCCCTTGCTGCTTTTAATATGTTTTCTTTGTATTTAATTTTTGACAGTTTGATTATTATGTGTCTTGGCGTGTTTCTCCTTGGATTTATCCTGTATGGGACTCTCTGTGCTTCCTGGACTTGATTAACTATTTCCTTTCCCATATTAGGGAAGTTTTCAACTATAATCTCTTCAAATATTTTCTCAGTCCCTTTCTTTTTCTCTTCTTCTTCTGGGACCCCTTTAATTCAAATGTTGGTGCATTTAATGTTGTCCCAGAGGTCTCTGTGACTGTCCTCAGTTCTTTTCATTCTTTTTTCTTTATTCTGCTCTGCAGTAGTTATTTCCACTATTTTATCTTCCAGGTCACTCATCCGTTCTTCTGCCTCAGCTATTCTGCTATTGATCCCTTCTACAGTATTTTTAATTTCATTTATTGTGTTGTTCATCGTTGCTTGTTTCCTCTTTAGTTCTTCTAGGTCCTTGTTAAATGTTTCTTGCATTTTCTCTATTCTATTTCCAAGATTTTGGATCATCTTTACTATTGTTATTCTGAATTCTTTTTCAGGTAGACTGCCTATTTCCTCCTCATTTGTTAGTACTGGTGGGTTTTTATGTTGCTCCTTCACCTGCTGTGTGTTTTTCTGTCTTCTCATTTTGCTTATCTTACTGTGTTTGGGGTTTCCTTTTTGCAGGCTGCAGGTTCGTAGTTCCCGTTGTTTTTGGTGTCTGTCCCCAGTGGCTAAAGTTGGTTTAGTGGGTTGTGTAGGCTTCCTGGTGGAGGGGACTAGTGCCTGTGTTCTGGTGGATGAGGCTGGATCTTGTCTTTCTAGTGGGCAGGTCCTCGTCTGGTGGTGTGTTTTGGGGTGTCTGTGGACTTATTATGATTTTAGGCAGCCTCTCTGCTAATGGGTGGGGTTGTGTTCCTGTCTTGCTAGTTGTTTGGCATAGGGTGTGCAGCACTGTAGCTTTCTGGTCATTGAGTGAATCTGGGTGTTGGTGTTGAGATGGAGATCTCTGGCAGATTTTTGCCGTTTGATGTTACATGGAGCTGGGAGGTCTCTTGTGGACCAGTGTCCTGAAGTTGGCTCTCCCATGTCAGAGGCACAGCACTGACTCCTCGCTGCAGCACCTAGAGCCTTTCATCCACATGACTGAGAATAAACGGGAGAAAAAGTAGAAAGAAAGAAAGAAAGAAAGAGGATAAAATAAAATAAGGTAAAGTAAGATAAAGTAAAATAAAGTTACTAAAATAAAAAAATAATTAGTAAGAAAAAAAAGTTTAAGTAAAAACAACAAAAACAAAGAAACAAACAAACAAAAAGGACAGACAGAACCCTAGGACAAATGGTGAAAGCAAAGCTATACAGACAAAATCTCACACAGAAGCATACACATACACACTCACAGAAAGAGGAAAAGGGGAAAAAATCATATATCTTGCTCTCAAAGTCCACCTCCTCAATTTGGGATTATTCGTTGTCTATTCAGGTGTTCCACCGATGCAGGGTACATGAACTTGATTGTGGAGATTTAATCCGCTGCTCCTGAGGCTGCTGGGGGAAATTTCCCTTTCTCTTCTTTGTTCGTACAGCTCCCGGGGTTCAGCTTTGGATTTGGACCCGCCTCTGCGTTTAGGTTGCCTGAGGGCGTCTATTCTTCCTTCAGACAGGACAGGGCTAAAGGAGCAGCTGCTTCAGGGACTCTGGCTCACTCAGTCTGAGGGGAGGGAGGGGTGCGGATGCGGGGCGAGCCTGCGGCGGCAGAGGCCGGCATGACGTTGCACCAGCCTGCGGCGCGCCGTGTGTTCTCCCGGGGAAGTTGTTCTTGGATCCCGGGACCCTGGCAGTGGCGGGCTGCACAGGCTCCCGGGAGGGGAGGTGTGGATAGTGCCCTGTGTCGCACACAGACTTCTTGGTGGCTGCAGTAGCTGCCTTAGCGTCTCATGCCCGTCTCTGGGGTCCGCGCTGATAGCCGCGGCTCGCGCCCGTCTCTGGAGCTCCTTTAAGCAGCGCCCTTAATACCCTCTCCTCGCGCACCAGGAAACAAAGAGGGAAGAAAAAGTCTCTTGCCTCTTCGGCAGCTCCAGACTTTTTCCCGGACTCCCTCTCGGCTAGCCGTGGCGCACTAACCCCTTCAGGCTGTGTTCACGCAGCCAGTCCTCTCCCTGCAATCTGAGCGAAGCCCGAGCCTCAGCTCCCGGCCCTGCCCGTCCCAGCGGGTGAGCAGACAAGCCCCTCGGGCTGGCGAGTGCCGGTCGGCACTGATGCTCTGTGCGGCAATCTCTCCACTTTGCCCCCCGCATCCCTGTTGCTGCGCTCTCCTCTGCGGCTCTGAAGCTTCCCCGCTCCGCCACCCACCATCTCCGCCCTCAAAGGGGCTTCCTAGTGTGTGGAAACCTTTCCTCCTTCACAGCTCCCTCCCACTGGTGCAGGTCCCGCCCCTATTCTTTGTCTCTGTTTATTACTTTTTCTTTTGCCCTACTGAGGTACGTGGGGAGTTTCTTGCCTTTTGGGAGGTCTGAGGTCTTCTGCCAGCGTTCAGTAGGTGTTCTGTAGGAGTTGTTCCACGTGTAGATGTATTTCTGTTGTATCTGTGGGGAGGAAGGTGATCTCCGCGTCTTACTCTTCCGCCATCTTCCCCCTCTCCCCTGGACACATCTTCCTGTTCACAATACATACCACACACGAGCACAGGAATAGATGCAGTTTCAGAGGAATCCCGGGTCCCCTGAGCTTCATAATTCCTTTGCTCCCGATGGTCTGGCCTCCCTTCACCTCCAAAATCAATTCTGAGTCCTTATCCCAGTGCTCAAACCTCCCAAGGCATGGCCCAACCTCCCCCTCCCCCCATGTCCCACTGCACGTTTTTACCAGGCACAGAGGATTTGGAGATTCCTTGAAGGTGCCGGGCACATCCAGGCCCCAGGCCTGTGTTCCTCCTGTGCTCCTTCTGCCTGCTTCTCTCTCTCTCTCTCTCTCTCTCTCTGCCAAATCCCAATTCACCCCTCAAGGTTCCTTTGCACTGATGCTGCTTGAATGAGGGCTTCCGCAGCCTTTCAGATGGAAGTGATTGCTCTCTTGTTAGCATTTTCAAAGTGCTTTGACTTTATTACGCGCATCAGATGATAGTGGCTATTATTTCACCTCCTGTGTGTGTCACGTGACGCCATCTACACCAATGGATTATAAGCTACTTAAGGTCAGCCATGTATGTCACTCTACCATGTATCCTCCTTAGGATCCAGGATAATGTCCAAGTCTGAGGTTTGAGGGGCTTAGCAATGCTGGAGAGAATAGATGATAATGGCAAAGTAGCTCCCCTGCCTCGAGATGAACAGGGATCTGGGCAGGGAGGGGGCTGCAAACGACAGATGCCTGGAGTCCTGCAAAGACATGAAAAGAGCTTGGCTCTGTGTGGCTGGCAGGCCCCACCCAGCAGAGCCCCAGACCCTGACACCTTTTACGGGGCTAAAACGCAAAGGGAAAGCTCAGAGAGTGCAAGATGGCATGAAATGGGCTTTTAAAAATGATTATAATATACATTTTTGCATACGGCGTCTAGTAAAAGTTTTCTGGCAAAAAGCTACCATCATTCATATTTCATGTGAAACTCCAGCCCCTTATAGCATTTTTGGCTCTTACAGTCCCCCCTCTCTTTTTCTTAAACCAAAGGGTTCTTTGCTCTTTACCAAACAATTTAGGCCTTGTTCTCATTTTTCACTTGGGATGTTTTAAACGCTCTCGGGAAACAGTCCTACCATTCAGAAATTCCAAAGATATCCGTGAGCCTTTATTTTTCTTCAAGGTTACAGGAATTTTCCCTGGAAACTATTTGAATTTGCGTAGAATTTTTGCCTTTCATGTCTCTTCCTGCTTTTAAAATGAGTTTCGGTAAATCCAAGTCTCTGAACTGATATTTACTTATTTATTTTGCCACATTTAGCCTGTCTAAATATGCTTTGTCATTAAAAAACAAAAGTAATTTCAGGCCCTCCCCCTAAATTTTCTTTTAAAAATTAACTGGGCAAGATATCACAGTGTGTCATTTATTACCTTCATCATTAAGCTGGTATTGACATTAAAAGAGGAAGCCAACTGAACATTAAAAAGACATCTTTTGGCATGTCTCTTAACAGTCTGAACGAAACCTCGAAAGCCATTCCACCTTCTGGTCCCAACTTTGTTAATTAGACCCCTGAGTATGCCAAATTTCAGGAACTCTTTTATCTTTATGCTGAGACACGACTCCAGAGAGAATGAAATACATTGGGTTTTCTGGTGCAAACAAAAGTTTGCACATCTGAGGCACCAAGGGCAGGATGCTGCCGACCTCGCTTCTCGCCCGACATTTTGGAGCAGAAAATGACAACCCTGGCACGGTGGCCTCTTCCATACGACAAGTGTGCTGGCTGCAGAGTCACTTCTGGATCCCAGCAATCTGTCCCAGCCAGGCTCAGCACAAGCTGTGGAGCCCAACCTGGAGCCAGATTCTGCAAACAGGCTCCCGCACTACGACTGGGGACCCAGGAGGAGGGACTGTGTGTGGCTCTTCCTGGGAATGAGACCACTGCCTGGCCTGGTGGGCCCTTCCGGGGAAGAGTTGAAGGAACCTCTAAAGAATACACAAAAATGGAGAGACATCTCTCCTAGCATGGCCCTGAAACTAAAAGGGGCACCTGGGGGGTCCTGAAATGCGCTGTACGTGCTTGTACAGTTGGGTTTGATCAGGTTTAGTGGAAGCTCACAGATTTGGGATCATGTGACCTGAGGTCATCACGCTTCCTCCTTTAGTAGCTCTGCAGCCTCAGGAATGTCATTTAACTTCTCTGGACCTGTAAAATGTGGAGAAAAGCAGCTGCTTCTCTTCCCTCTGGGTTGCTGTGAAAAGTGAGTTGATGACCTATAAAATGCCACTAAACAGAGGTGGTGGCCTCATGACTATCTGGGGCTCTGGGCTAAGAGTCCGTACTCAGAGAAGGCGCCCTGACCTCCAGGCAGCTAGCTTTTGACTTGACTTTACCGAGACATTTGGCTTCATGGTTATTTGTTGAGGCTCATCACCCTGCTGTATTCTCACCTGTCCTCCTGCATCACCTGCGACCTTTGGCCGAACACTTCCCACACCCCTCCATCTATGCCTCTGCTACTCCCTCTGGAAGATGAGTCTGTTCCCTAATTCTGCCTATCTTGAGAAGACCTATCAGAGCAAATCAAATTCATTCACTGAACCAGCATCTATTGAAGCTCTACTCTGTACCCTAAGGCAGAATCATGAATGAAAGGAAACTCCGGCCCTAGAAGAAGAGACCAGTGATCAGTCAGTTCTGGGCAATGCAGTTAGGTTACAAAAGAAGAACGGGGACAATGCCATGGAGGCTACGGTGAGTCCTACACTTAAAGAGCAGGGTTAGAAGGGATCTTCTTGCCAACATAATTTCATAGACACCTCTACAAAGGAACCTGTGCTGTGCTCATCGAGGGAGAGATGGTGAGAGCAGGAACCGTTCAGCCTTCTTGCAAAGGGTTGGTCCCCGAAACACCCAGAGACCCGGGAGAGAGAGGTTTCCACACTTCTTACCAGGTTCTCAGGCCTGTTGTCTGGGGAGTGTCCTGAGCAGCCTGGAGTGGAGACGTCCTGTACCAAACGTAGGGTTATGTAACACCCAGACGCTTTGCTAACTTGCCCACTGAAAGTCGTTTCTTATTGGGGCCAAAGTAACACTTAGCAGTCACAGTGTTTGATAAGGTGATAATGAGTGATCAAGCCACAGCACACCAGAGAGAAGTCAGGAATGCAAGAGGTCAACCTTCCCTGACTCACCGGTGGGATGACTTTTCCCAGCCACACCTTGCAGCTGGTGGAGAGGTCTCATCCCATCCTCTACCTATAGCTGAGGGGAGGACATCATCTGGATACAGATAAGGTGAGCAGGGACAGGTGGCCATAGTGCCAACTAAATTATAGAGAAATTATTTCATTCATTCATTCTTCTATTCACTTATAACTAGTTATCAAGTGCGCTGGACTTGGTGGGATATAACCAGGAAATTGCTTCTTTTTTTCTCTCTCTCTTATCACTGCACTTCCAAACTGCTGTCAAATCTTCTTTCATTGTGCGACATCTCAGGCAGATCCCAGAACTATTCAGTCCCTTTCAGGTATTAATGAACTGTCCTTTTGTTAGAGTATTAAAAAGTCCAGTCCAATATACATTTACAACTGTTTCCTGTCAAATGCAAATTCCTGCCTCTTCCCTCAGCTCAGGTTTGACCCAAGCTCAAAAAGTTTGCATAGTCTTTTATGATTGCATTGTCTCTTGCCTTTCACTAGCTGCTCATGACTCCCCGAGGTAGAGGAAGAGAGGGGAGAAGAGGGGAAGAAGCAAAAATGTCTTTTTACTTGGGGGGTCTGCTGTAACAGCCATTGGTGTCCTCTGAATACAGATGTTCTGGTACAGGTTCTTTCTCTTGGAAGGCACTTTAGTGAGTTCCTTGGACGTGCCCCATCCCCACTCCCCGCCCCACCCCACCCCCAGGGCCTGTGCCTTGCAGTACCTGGACTTGCGATGATGCCCTTTCTGGCTGACTCTTAGGACTCCCCTTCAGCTTCAGAGCAATGGGATACCCCACATGGCCGTCTAATGCCAGGTTCGCCTCTCCATAGCAGAGAAAGGCCCTTGGCTGGTCCTGTAGAAGACTCAAGCCCAGCTACCATCCTCAGGGTTCATGTGGTCCACAGAGAAACTTTCCACCTATTGTCTCAAGTCCCTGTCGCTCAGCAAGCATCCACCAAGAAGGGAGATTTTATCTCTGCTCCTCCCCCACTCTCTGAATGGTCCATCCTCACTTGGCTCAAACATGGGGGAAGCACTTCCTCCCCTCCTCCAATGAGAGGAAAAGGAAAATAAATGAATGCACAATACTTCTTACTAAAACTCCCTTACAATCAATCTAAAATTATATCTATATATCTGTATCTGTATCTCTTGTTTTTGGCCAACTCCTAACAAGTCTCACGTGGAAAGAAGCTGTATCTCTCTTTGGGCCACTTGTTACCCATCTCAGTTTTGGGCATCAGCAGAAGTTCTCAAACAACAGAAAATTTCCAATTTAACCCTCTGTTATTCACTAATTCATTCATCCACAATATTTATTTAGCAAATACTCATCCAGTGTGTACTATGTGCCCAGGACTATGCCTAGGTGTACCCAGTAAAGGGCAAAACTGGCCTGGCCCTGGCCTCCTTCTGGGTGTGCTGGGTGGCTCCACCATTGCTGGCCTCTTGAAACCTTTCCAGAACATCTACATTTAATTAATCCAATACCCTATCAACTGGAACTCTGTTATTCAGCACTGTTACATGACGGCTTCAAAGACAGTTGTAACTTCATGTTTGTAATAATGGTCCCAAGTGCCGCAAGATCCTAAAGTGTCTTTGAATCATCACTGATAACTTCATCATCATCATTGTTTTAGTGTTGACTGTATTTTGCTGATATCTGATTCTTTAGCAAGTACAAACTTAGTTATGTTTCTATTTTAATACTAAATAGACATATGCTCTAAGGTAGAGACGGTTACCTATAATCAGAATACTTACTAAATCATAATTTCCCATTATTTGACCAGGCTGGGTTCAGAACATTTTCCTGTTTGTTTATAGAGTACATCATCATTCTATAAAGTGTGCATATGTACATGTGTATGTAAATTTTTTCCAGTTTTTTTGGGAGGCATGTGTATTTTATTAGATTGCATTTTCCTGGTATTTTCCCTTTTATCCAAAAAATAAAAGTGTCCACTTTCCTGGCTTCAATGGATAACTCATTGAAATATTTAATTTAACTTGGTTTTTTTTAATGCAAAGTTATGTGTTTTTAAAACCCTGCTCCTGTTCTTGGCACTGCCAGTCAAAAACATTCAACTTAGAATGTCTGCCTTGTTCTTGAAGTTGGAGTCTATGTGTTTTGATTTTGTGGGATTTTTTTTTTCCATCTCATTAAACCTCAGCAGAGATGAACAGTTTTGATCTTGTGCAGGGAAAAACACCAGTGAGTCTTTAGTGTTGCCAACTATTCCATTTAAAAAGTCTTGCATTTTAACCCCAGTTCCCAGATGTAATATCTAAATCTCGTTAACCTTAAAAATATGATTTTTCAGGAGCAAAGAACTTCTCCCTTCTTCCTTATTATGTCTCATTGGCATACTAGCACATAGTCCAAGTGTCGGCAGATAATAATATCTTAAAGAGCACTGAAGCATGAGAATACCTACATACTTGCAAATGTGTTATGAAATATACCCCATTAGTCACTTTATATTTGAAAGGCAGAAAAATAGGCACTTAGCAACAACATGCTGCCGCTTGGGATTAAAGAAAAGCCATTTTACATCCAGGAAATATTACCCTTTCTTTTGGGGGCTGTCAGTGTAGCGCATTTAATTACACAGAAAACTCTCACAAGGAGACTGGGCTGTTGATTGTCCACGTGCGTGATGAATGACGTAATGACATCCCCAATGATGGCTTTTGGTGGAGGAGATGGGGCTCATTGAGAGCCTTCCGTTCAGGTTCATAAGTCAGTCCTGTGCAGAGGGATCCCGAGATTCTGCTTGAGAGCTGTGCTTTCCCTCTGGAAAGCCCTTCTTTCCTTCCTCTCCTCCCCTCGGAGTGGATTCTGGGGTGGGAGTGCCTGTCCCCAGAACCCAGAAGTAAGAATCTGGCACTTAACACCCTTTCAGGACCCACTTTTCCCCACAGGCCACGAGGGAGAGCATGAAAATGCTGAGCCCACATTAGCATCCAATTAGATTGAATTTCCAGAAGGTTCTCACACCAGTTAGGACATGTACAAAGTAACAGGAGGCAAGCAAAAGTGATGAAGAAGGAAGAAAACGTTCAAAACCTCACTTTCAGCTGGGGAGAAATTCCTTGAAGAACCCTATAGGTGCTTGCCTCTAGGCCAGTGCAGAGGACGGCCCACCAAGCCCCCAAGGCCACTCTGCAGACATTTGCTGAGCCGCTGAGGATACTCAGCCCTGCCCTCCAGCAGTTCCCCTTTGGGCAGGGGAGCTTGGCACCCAGGAGACTTCCCAGAAGCAGGTTGTTCTCTCTGTGTCATGGGGACTTGAGAGTAGGCAGAAATTCCCACTTGAGCAAGTCAACATCTTGCCTTCAAGTCTTGTCTTCCGTTGGTTAATAGAGGGATGTAAAGTGAAGCAGTGGGGATTCGCACGCATGGGAAAGCCAGGGCTAGAGGAGAGATCGACTCTCCCTCTCTCCTTAAATAAATAAAAAGACGGAAAGCAGTAAGGGAGGGAGGGAGAAAGAGATAGAGCCAAAAATGGTACCCACGAGAAATAGATAGTGGCAATGACTGCACAACGATGTGAATGTAATTAATGCCACTGAATTGTGCACATAAAAATGGTTAAAATGCCAAATTTTATGTTATATGTATATACTTACCACAGTTAAAAATAAATAGTGTAATATACCTCAAACCATTGAACTGTACATTTTAAATGTGTGAATTGTATGGTATCTGAATTTATATCTCAATAAAGCTGTTTTTCAAAAATTTGTTATCCATGAGCTGTGTGTGTGTGTGTGCACTTGCACATGAGCACAGACACAGGACAGCAGGAGAGATTGCCAATTTCTGAGTTAATCTACTTTGGGTGGAGACGTCAGAGTGAGGACTAGACAAAGGTAGGGAGGAGAAATGTAACACGTCTGCTCCCTGTTTACAGATGCCCTGGAGGAAGGGAGAAAGATGTAAAGTACGATGGATGCTAAAACAATATCATAATAGTACAGGCTTCAAATAGTTTTATAAGAGGGAGGATTCTCTGCTCTCTATGTGCTTTGTTTTCAAAGTCGGAGGCGTGGCCAGCTCTGCCTGTAGAGGCTGGTGTGACTGGTATGAAGGTGTGGCAATTAAAGATCAAGCGAAGCTCCCATTTTCCCATGAAGCATCTGATTGTGCTTAGGAATGCAGCTCATCTCTTTTGATTATGCCTTGGAGCCAATGTCCCTTTTCCTGGAGGCACACCTTCAAGGTCAAGGGGGCATGGTAGAGGTGATGCTGGGTCTGGGTCAAAGACTGCCTCCCTTCCTGGGAGACTTTGAGTGGCTGGTGGGTCGTCGCCTGGGCTTCTTTGGCCATAAAATGCTGCTGCTGATACCTCCCATGATTTCTGCCTGGAGTAGTGTGAGAAGTGAAATCCAAACAACATGAAAAGTGAGCCTTCAGTAAACTGTGAATCACCGCCCTTGTGGAAGTTGTTCTGGGTGCACATGATAGAAAACCTAATAAGTGAGCGGAAAAAAAGAAGGTGCTGAGTTGAAAGGATACTGGGAAATCTCTCAGAAACCACGGGCAGGGAGTGAGGGTCTGAGAGCTGGGAAAACAGGCAGCTCACTCCCTTTGGCTCCTCTGCACATTCACCTGTCCTCATTTTCCTCCCTCTCTGCAGATCGTCTTCTTTTGTTCTGGCTTGCAGGCCAAATATGGTCACCCCGTGGCACCTGCGATTGCACACCCTCCATTCAAGCCATGAGCCCAGACTTTTCTCCCAGGTCCTCATTCACATCGGTTCAGCCTGGGCTGGGGGTGCACTCCTTGTCCGACGAGCCGTGAGTGTGGGCAGGGGTCACACCTTTGTCCATGCCTGTTGGCATGAACTGGGCAGGTAGCAGGAGAGGTGCCTTCTACAAACACGATGGCAACATCTAGTGGCCTGATGACAGCAGTCAACGGAAGAGTGAGATATGATTTTAAGAACCTCCTCTCATAGTGTCCCTGTCTCTGCTGTTTTCTGTGAGTCCTGTCCTGTGAGCTCTGTGGAGCCTGGCCCTGGCTGGGCACTGAGGCCAAGCAAAGTGAACCAAGGTCAGGCTGGAGGCCTGTCAGTGAGTGGGGCTGGACCTGTGGGGTGCCTCGGGGGCCTTGAAGCCACCCTGCAGCTCCTCTGAAATGGGACCAGGCTGTTCTGCTTGTGCCCAGGGGTCCGTGTTGCATTTCTCACAAAATATTTTACAAATGAGAGTGGGTACAGGTCATAGAAACCCATTTTCAGCTATAGCTTCAGCAAAAAAAGGAGATTATTCTGGGGCTGCTTTTCTGGATCCCTCTGTCCTTTCCCTCCTGCTCCCCTTTGAGCCCTTCTTCTGTTTCCCGGTTGTCCACTCAGAGACAGACATGGTGAGTCCTGCATTGATCTCCTCCCATGAAAGGACAGTGGGGAAGGTGCTGAACTAAGGGCTGCTGACTTTTTTTCCTTCTTTTTCTTTCATTGCGTGTGGTCTGCAATTACCCGTTCCCCTCTTGGCCTTCAGAGCTGTGAGAGGGTGAGCAGGTGTTGAGAGCAACTCCGTTCTTTTTGAGTCAATCTCATTACGTGGAAAAGGTCCAACTCTCTCTGGGGAGCTGGCAGCTCCTCCAAGGCCAGACCACTCGGCAAGGCTCCCAAGAGCAGTGCTAGCCTGTTTGGCGTCATGAGGAGCTGGGCCAGGCCTGCTCGCCTCGCCTCCATGAGCAGGTTGCTTCTCAAACAGATGTACAGATAATTGGATGCCTTGGACAGACTGCAGTGGTGTAAGGTAGCCACCTTACCAGGCTTGCAGGAAAGAAAAAAGAACGACTCTCAGCTGAGGACACTTCTGCCTCTCAGGTCTGTGCCGTCCTTCCATCTCTCTTCCATCCTTCTCTGCTGTTGGACACAGGGAAGCCAGTGACTTCCCTCTGGCCTTAGGCCTGCTCCATGTGCCATAGAAGATGCTGGCGGTGGGAAGGGCAAGGGAGAGAGGGAGGGGAGGTATAAAGAAGAGCAGGCCTCTTCGTTGCCCAGAATCTAAGTGGGCGAACACATTGAAGGTCCCTGCAGGACTTGAGCCTTAAGGATTAACTCTTAAGAAGCTACCAAGGTAAACAAGTACACGATTACATTCACGGCTAGTTATTTGATAATAATAACTGGCATCTGTTCCCAGCACGGTTCTAATCAGCTTACATTTGTCAGTTCGTTTAATCTTCACAGTTCTACAAGGTAGACACTTAGATTAGCTCCATTTTACAAATGAGAAACTCGAGGCACAGACTGGTAAATACTGTGCCCAATTTCATAGGGCGAACAATGGTAGAACCAGGATTTGACCCCAGATAGCTCACCTCCAGAGTCACTCCTTCAACTGCTTCCCGCGTTATCAGCCTCTCATGATACAAATTAAACACGGAGGACAGGGTGGAATCAGTCTTTGCTCTTGTGTGCTGTGATAATATAAAAGATGCTACTAGGGAGAAGAAATATTTTTAAAGTCTAACCATTGGAAAAGCAAGTGTTAGCAACAAAAAGTTTCATGACCCATTCAAACCTCAGCGGTTAGTTTCCAATTCTGCTAACTTCCCACAAGAGTAAAACTGGCTATTCTCACTGCTGTTAACAGAGAGGAGCTGTGACCTTAATGTGCAGGGGGAGGGAGGGCCAGTCATTATTTAAGCAATGTGATCTGATGGGAAGGCGGTGCTGGAAAGTGAACAAAGGTGGGAATTATTGCACCGCAGCTCTCCCTGACGTTTATTGTGATCTTAAAATCTGTGAGCATATGGTAACTGCTGGAAGCATGGAATAGCAGTTGGAAACCATAGACTTAAGGAACAAACAAGCTACTCTTCTTTTCTTTTTTGAAAGGGAACATGCTATTTTTAAAAATTGAAGTATAGCTGATTTACAATATTACATTAGTTTCAGGTGTAGAACATAGTGGTTCAATATTTTTATAGATTATATACTCCATTTAAAGTTATCAGAAAATATTGGCTATATTCCCTGTGCTGTACAATGTATCCTTGTAGCGTATTTATTTTATATGTAGTAGTACCTCTTAATCCCCTACCCCTATCTGGCTCCTCCCCACTTCCCTCTCCACACTGGTAACCACTAGTTTGTTCTCTAATATGTGAGTCTGTTTTTTATATTTTATTTTTTAGATATAGATATATTTTATTTTTTATCATTTTATGTTTTAGATTCTACATGTAAGTCATAACATACAGTATTTGTCTTTCTCTTGTACTACTCCTTCACTTTACGTCACCTTTTCCCACAACCCATTTTTGCTCCCAAATCTGAAGAAGACCCAAGAGGAAAGTCCAGAACAAGGTATCTCCTCTTCTTCAATCCATCCCCCACACATCATGTAAAAGAGTTTTTCCTCTCCTGTAACAGAAGTTAGCATTTTGGTTCTTGGTTATGGTATTTCTATGTGCTGTGCCCTTTCCTGGTTTCGGTTGGATCTTAAATTCCACCTCTTTGTTTTATAGGGCTGGATGGAGAGCTGGAAATGTGGGGATGACATTTTGTTTGAGATCCATGGTGGCCCTTGGGAATTCAGGCCAAGGGCTACTTCTCTTGCCAGTTGAGGGAGCCCCACTGTGTGGCTAGGCAAAACCCACCCTCTCCCCTACCTGGTTATCCAACGAACTCTGAATCTTTCCCCTCTTCTCTGACTCCTTTGGGTGCCTCCTGGTGGTGACGTCCATCCCCCTCTCTGGGCCTGGTGCTGACTCCACTTAGCCCCTGTCTTAGTCTGTTCAAGCTGCTATAACAAAAATACCATAGACTGGGTGGCTTATAAACAACAGAAGTTTATTTCTCACAGTTCTGGAGGCTGGGAAGTCCAAGGTCAAGATGTCAGAAGATTTGGTGTCTGGTGAGGGCCTGCTTCCTGGTTCATAGATGGCTGTGTCTTCTTTTTTAAATTATTTATTTATTTATTTATTTATGGCTGCATTGGGTCCTCGTTGCTGCACGTGGTCTTTCTTTAGTTGTGATGAGCAGGGGCTACTCTTTGTTGTGGTCAGCGGGCTTCTCATTGTGGTGGCTTCTCTTGTTGCAGAGCATGGGCTCTAGGTGTGCAGGCTTCAGTAGTTGTGGGATGCAGGCTTCAGTAGTTGTGACTCGCGGGCTCTAGAGCACAGGCTCAGTAGTTGTGACGTGTGGGCTTAGTTGCTCCGTGGCATGTGGGATCTTCCCGGACCAGGGATCAAACCTGTGTCCCCTGCATTGTCAGGCAGATTCTTAACCATTGCGCCACCAGGGAAGCCCCGGCTGTGTCTTCTTGCTGTGTCCTCACGTGGCAGAAGGGCTGAGGGAGCTGCCTGGGGTCTTTGTTATGAGGGCACAAATCCCATTCATGAGGGCTGTACCCTCATGACCTAATCACCTCCCAGAGGCCCACCTTCTAATACCATCACTTTGGGGGGATAGGTTTCAACATTTGAATTTTGGTGGGGGGCGGGGAGACAAATATTCAGTCTCTAGCAGCCTCTCTCACTATCTAGTTTACATGTTTTGTCTCTTCTAAATGGTAAGATTCTGGAGGGTCTGAATCATGTTTCTTTCTTTTTTTCTTTTTAATCATATCTGTTTTTTAAGATCTTCACATAATGCCATATGACTCCCTAAAGTTTCTAGAATCTACACAAAAAAATTGACCAAGCTTCTAACTAGTCAAAGCAATGAAGAAAATACAATTAGATACAAGAATCACAGAGTTCACAAAATAAAAACAAAGCAGTGATTATAAGTAACTATGCAATATATTTGACAATCTGGATAAAATTGATAAATTTCTTTCTTTTTTTTTAAATGCAGCTTACCAAAACTGACACAAGAAGAAATAGAAACCCTGGAGTCTTTATCTATTAAAAAGAAATGATTTTGTAATTAATCAGAGGCTTAAAAGCATTAAATTCTATACACATTCATATGAAATTTCAGCAAGTTAGAAACAGAAGGAACCTTATCCAACTTGATAAAAGTGGAGATCAAATGACAGAACTGCCCATGAGGGACTTAGACTTGGGTCACAGGCAGAGTTGCCCCATAGCTAGTAGTGTGGAACAAGTTAGGGACCGTTTTCTCTGACTCTGGCACCTTGTGAAGTGGGAGTTTGGGCATCTAGATACAGCATAGCCATGACATTCTTATGTCCACTGGCAGGGGTAAGGCTCTGCCATGCAGTTTCCCAGACAATGGGCATGAATGAAATGGGCATCTGGGCAGGACAGGGAAAGCTGTGTTAGGCGCCTCCAGAGGAGTGAAGTCAGGATAGCAGAAGGGGTTATGACTGGAAGGGATATGCAAGGGGCTTCTGGGGCACTGGGAATAATCTCTTTCATGATCTGGGTGCTGGTTAAAGAGATGTGCTCAGTTTATAAAAATCAATTCAGCTATCCCCTTTTAATATGCACACTTTTCTCTCTGTGTATTACACTGCAATAAAAAAGATTTTAAAATAATTTAAAATGCTTTTAGCCTCTATGTGTCCAGCACCAGGAGTTACAAAGATCCCAGTGCCTTGGCCTCTGCCCTTGAAGTTCAAGGGACTCAGAGTCTAGGGACTCCTGAGCCAAGGGGCTCAGGAAAGCTCCTGTAGAGAGGCCACGGTAACACAGCGTGAGAAGCACTCCTTCAGTGTGGCTGCAAGGGGACTGGGAGAGTCAGAGAAAGGGGCCCGAACTCTGCCATGGAGGGTCATGAAAAGTGAGTTTTAAGCTGAGGCTTGGAGGATGGGTAGGAGCCTTTTCCGTAGGCCAATGTGCAGATGTTGGGAAGGGGAGGAGGACAGATGGTGGGAGGGAGGACATTCCAGGTCCATGAGAAGAGAAGATAAAAAACTGCCAATCTCCAGTCCCATCAAATACACAGTCACAGTAGCATAAATAATGTCCCTCAAAGCAAAATATGCAGTCTATTAATATAGGCTTATGACAGCTATTGGACACATAAGACTTACTGAGAACAGGGGTGTGAACCATGTTTTCTTTTTTTTTCTTTCTTTTTTTTTTGCGGTACGCGGGCCTGTCACCGTTGTGGCCTCTCCCATTGCAGAGCACAGACTCCGGATATGCAGGCTCAGCAGCCATGGCTCACGGGCCCAGCTGCTCCGTGGCATGTGGGATCTTCCCGGACTGGGGCATGAACCCATGTCCCCTGCATTGGCAGGCAGACTCTCAACCACTGTGCCACCAGGGAAGCCCCACATGTTTTCTTTATTCACTGCCTGCCTCACTCTATCAGCAAGCAGTGCTGTCACCCCCCATGTCCACATACATTCATCTGTTTTAGGCTTAATGTTGAGCACACTGCCTTTGATCAAGAAATGAATCCACCACTTTTCAGAGATTTTCCCGTTTTCTGAATCCCCTTCTTCTTCCCTAACCAAGTTGCTTTGGGAACTAGGGAACTAGCTGCCCCTCCTCTCATAGTGAGAGAGGTCTGGAAGTCAGTTTCATGGGTAAACTGAGGCTCCCCCAGGTGCTTGCCTTTTCACGTAACAAGCTGTCCCAGAAAAACCAGTTTGGACAGCAACTTCTTGTCTAAACACATCTCTAGAAAGCCCCATACAGAGAACACTAGTTTCCTATGTGGTATCCACTCTCCCCTTCTTTCTTAGAAACAGACCTACAATGTTATTCCAGATGGCATGTATTCAGTAAAAAGACTATGATTCTCTGCCTCTCTTGTAGAAGATGAAAGCAGAAATTGTTGGATGGAACTTCTGGGAAATACTTTTTTGCCATTCCATCCTACGTGCCTCCTGTCATTTGAAATGTGGATGTGATGGCTGGAGCTGCAACAGCCATATTGAGGTCACAAAGAAAAGACTAAAAGAATCACAAAGACGCAGTACTAATTTTTTTGATTCTTAAGCCACTGAACCAATGCCAGTAATTATCCACACCTGCATTTCACATTAAAAAATAGACCATTGTGTTCAAGTCACTGTAGTCAGTTCTGTTACTAGCAACTGAAAGCAATTCCTAACTGATACACTGAATTAGAGAGAGGGTAGCTCAATGAATACTCAAAGGTCTTAGTTACAGGGAGCTGAACTCTTATGAAGCCACAGTTCTCAGAAATTCTTCCTTTGCTGACAAGCCCTAGTGCCAATCTTCTCTGAGTTAAGTGAGATCTTTGTGGTATTCCCAAATTTAACTTCTTCAGTGAAAATGAAACATGAAAGCCACCGGGCTCCCTCCCTAGATAAGCAGCTTTAGGAAAGCAAGTCATCATCTCCCTTTGACGTGTGGTCACCTGGTAAAAGCATTGCTGATACCATGCCTGTGAGCTACATGTTGAAGTTCTCCAACATCTGGCAGCTGAGCTGCTACTGGCTTTTTTAAGCACGAGTAAAACCAAGCATTCAAATGTTCCCAATTTAGCCCCTTAAGCATTATGTTGGGTGCCTCTACCTTGGCCCACAGCTGCCAGCAATTCAAAGCTCTTTCTTATACAGACATTTTCAGTTTTTTTAGTTTGTGCGTTCTCTTCATTCCCAGTGGTGGTAAAGTCACGCTGGAGGAATTTTTATAGAGGCAGTCACTGTTGTATCTTACTAGCCATAGGTTTCCCTGGGGCTGGGGTGGTTAGAAGAGATCAGGAAAACCTGCCACGAAGCTGGAAGCCCCGTGTCCTCTTTACCCCTTGTAAAGAGCCTATTCCTCACTGTAGCGAGGCCCTCATCTCAAGCAGCCAGTTTTAAGCCATAGTGGTGTCATCGGGGTGGTGGTAGGAATAGCAAACCCCACTTTCTTTCTCCTTCACACCTGGGCAGGGTGAGAAGCTGGGTCGGTGGAAGGCACAACTGTGGAACAGATGGACTCCATCCTCAAGGGCCAACCATCGCATCTTGTGGACCCCTTCATCCGCTGATGGTGCTGCCCAGGACCTGAGGGTTCTTAGACCACCCTTTCTCTGGTCGTGCTCCAGGTTAGTGCCACCTTGTGCAAGAAATGTGTGGAATCAGAGAGTATCAGCACTAGAAGGTGCTTCAGAGACTGCCTCACCCCACTTTCTAATTTGACATATGGGTAAAATGAAGTCCATAGCAGAGAGATGACTTGTCTCGAGTCCCATTACTAATTAGTGGCCTAGCTTTAGGTCTTGACCTTAGGCCAGTATATTTGTCCCAGTAACAGATTTCTTATCTAGTGTTCACTGTGTACGGGGTGCTGGTGTAAGATATATATGGTGTGTGTGTGTGTGTGTGTGTGTGTGTGTGTGTGTGTGTGTGAGTACAATCTTTCCCATTTTATGCATGAGGAATATAAGGCATGGAGAGGTTAAGTAACTTGCCCAAAGTCACAACTAGTAAGTGACAGAGTCAGCATTTGAACTCAGGCAGTCTGGCTCTTCTCTTGAGCACTGCACTACCCTGACATACTAGTGCCCAGTCTTTATTCACTTCCGGTCCAGGGGAGGGATCTCTAATAAATTCCTTGGCCAGAGGATTCCTGGCTTGATATCTTACCCCTGGAGGAACGTTTCCCAAAACATGATAGCAAGTGGTACTAAACCAATGAACCAAAACTAAAACAAAACAAAAATAAATTCCATGGTCAAATAAATTTGCAATGTTGTATTAAAACAAGTTAAACAGAATTGTTTTTACCACAGAACTTCTCAGGGCCTTTAATATGCTAATGGACATTGTGAATTCTCTAAGAGAGTCTAAAAGCATTTCCTAAACATTTTGGACCATAGAACATTTTTTCATGCAATGATGTCATCACACAACCATGTGGCTTCTGGAAAACTTGATTGAGTAAAAAAGGCAAATTGTGACTTCTTATTATTACGAAAATAGTTTTGACCTGAAGAATCCTCTAAAATGGAAAATAGTTTTGACTCAAAGATACCCCCCCAGGGTTCCCTGGAATACACTTTGAGAACTGATGTCCTAGAAAATAATATATTAAAAATAAGACTTGAAGCACATGATCATGGGCTAATTATCAACTTACCCTTGTAAAGGACAAGGAGAAAAGCAAATGAAAGAAGATAGGTGTGTTTTAAGAATCGGTCTCTCATTCTACTAACTCCTTATTTTCCCTTTTTCTTTCTTATCTTCTCTTCCCTCTCTTCTTTCCATTTAAAAATTCTTTGTTGCTCCATAAAGGATTTAAAGTAGCTTACTCTTCCAGTGAGTCAACATTCTTGTTGACAGAGATGTATTTAAGAATAAGTAAAGTGTTATTTTAGCGGGGCTCCTGACCCTTCACCCTGTCCCCCCAATTCTCCTCGACTTGCACCCTAGAGGTCAACCTGAAATTTCTATCATTAGCATTTTGTTTATCTGGGTAAAGCCGTGTCTTTCTAGAAAGAGGCCTGAGTTCAGATACGATTTGGATGTGGCGGGAGGTGTGACACGTTGGGCTACAGCGCCTGAGCCTTTGCACAAGTGGCTCAGATTAGGAAGCTCGTCCTGGATGAGAATCCTGAGGGACTGCGACTCAGGATGGGGAAGTACTGCAGCGGCTACCTGCATGAGACCCTAGAAAGCGAGGTGCCCCAATGAGAAGTAGCTGCTCTTTCCTTTTTAGGGAGATATCCAAAGGTGCACTTTATTCATTTAACAATTTTACCGGGGGTCTGCCCTTGATCTGAGGTCACTGTGCATTTATAGTAGACCAGAGGTCTTTGAACCTGACCTCAACCTTCAGGACAAAGCCAGTGCAGCATTCGGAGAAACCCAGACCAGGTGGGAAAAATGAAATATATGTCCGACTGGGTGGCACAGGGTCCTCCTTTGTAACACTGGCCAGTGCAATGTAATGTCCTTTGCTTACAAAGCAGTTACCCTGCGGGAGAATGCTCCCTTCCCCACAATCTGGGACCAGATGGAGAATCACCAGCTGGAGGGACAGTAAGTGTCCTCTCCCTCTTGAGAAGAGCACCGCATCCCACGCTTCTTTGTCTTTTCCATCCTCTCGGTTTTGGGGCTCCTGCCAGGTGATGCTAACACTGAATCACCAGCTCTTATACTTGCCACTGCCGTGTACCATATGGTGCACTGGAGCCCCAGGTGTGTGCCGGGAGAGTCCTTAGCTGTTTGCTCGGAGCGGGCTTGCACGGTTGGTGTGCTTCTCATCAAGGCAAACCCATCCAACTAAGCATTTTAGAAACAACAAAACAAGTTTGTTAGGAGTTTCCCACATACATTAGTAACACATATTCCTTTTAGAAAATACAGATGAGAAAACGGAAAAGTTGTCCATAATCCTATCACCCAGAGATAAGGACAGCCAGCTTTAGATGAGAATCCTTCATTCCCTCCTGTTCTCTCTCTATCTCTCGCTTCCTAGGCAGCTACCGACACCTGTGGAAGGTCCCAGGTGGGGTCCATATGTGGCCAGAGGAGTGGCCACTATTCCACCCTCCCCTCCTTCCACTGATTTGCAGCAATGGTCTACACAGCAGAAGGGGCCAGATTTTGTGCGTGAATTCTCAGGCTTAGAGGGTAAATGGAGAGGACGGCATGGAGTTGGGCCCCTGTCTGCCTCAGGGATGGATGGATCTGATGGGGGGCAAGAAGGGGAGGAGGAGAGGAGCCCACTCCACAGCTCTGGGTAGAGTTCAGTGCGTCCCACACAGTGAGGATTCTGAGAACTGCAGCTCTGCTCAGGCAAGTGACGGGAGGGAGGATGTCCGTTCTCCATCATGTATTGAAGCTGTTATTTTTTCTCTTGGGACACCCCTGTTGTGGAGTGGGGTCCTCAGGCAGGAATACCACCCTCTCGGCCAAGTATCTGCCACTTTTAA
Organism: Leucopleurus acutus; assembly: GCF_964270905.1. Taxonomy (NCBI): domain Eukaryota; kingdom Metazoa; phylum Chordata; class Mammalia; order Artiodactyla; family Delphinidae; genus Leucopleurus; species Leucopleurus acutus. Next base: position 50,270,884 of record NC_139157.1, on the reverse strand, counting down.
CTCCTGGTTCCTGCACTCACCATTGATGCTGCTTTGGTATTCCTTTTAGACTTCCTAATTTGAAGTCTATATTTAGTTTTTTCTGCACTAGAACACGCACAGCAGTTAAACATGAAATCCAAGATGTCATAAACCAGCAGCCTACTACTATTCCATATAAAATGTGTGGGGAGACATCACAAGCATTCAGGGGCTGTGATGAATCACCTCAGGTTCTCAGCATCTCAGCATCTCGCTTAATTCTTCAAATTAAGCAGGGAAAGAGCTGGGGAACATTGGGCTTTTCTGAGGCCAGCACCGGCCAGCTAGAGCGAATCCTCTCTGCTGGCTCAGCCTCTCCACCAGCAGCCCCTGCTGGCTCACCTGTTTATTCTACAATTAGCATTAGGAGACTCATGGGGAAATTTTTGCTTGGGGGCCCAGGATTTATATTTCAGAACTTCTTCCCCTCATTAGAGCACCGGATTCTGTAAGGAGAGTTTGAAAACAATAGCTCTCAGTGCTCTTCCAATAATACTCTTGATAATAATCCTTGGTAATTTCAATATCCTCAAATGCAGTCTTTCTCTTTTTTTTTTGCGGTACGTGGGGCTCTCACTGTTGTGGCCTCTCCCGTTGTGGAGCACAAGCTCCAGACGCACAGGCTCAGCGGCCATGGCTCACGGGCCCAGCCGCTCCGCGGCATGTGGCATCTTCCCGGACTGGGGCACGAACCCGCGTACCCTGCATCAGCAGGCGGACTCTCAACCACTGCACCACCAGGGAAGCCCCCACATGCAGTCTTTCTAATACTTAGACTCCCAGTTCCTCAACTTCCTTTCCTCCCAGTGATGGAAGGGATTCCTTTATGGAATCTTTTTTTTTCCTATCTCACATGGAATAGTGCTTTTATTTATTTATTTTTAAAAATTTTATTGGAGTATAGTTGATTTACAATGTTGTATCAGTTTCAGGTATACAGCATAGTGATTCAGTTATACATATACATATATCCATTCTTTTTCATATTCTTTTCCCATGTAGGTTATTACAGAATATTGAGTAGAGTTCCTTGTGCTATACAGTAGGTCCTTGTTAGTTATCTATTTTATATATAGTAGTATGTGTATTTTAATCCCAAGCTCCTAATTTATCCTTCCCCCCAACATTTCCCTTTTGGTAACCGTAAGTTTGTTTTTGAAATCTGTGAGTCTGTTTCTGTTCTGTAAATAAGTTCATTTATATGGTTTTTTAAAAATTAGATTCCACATATGAGTGATTTCATATGATATTTGTCTGACTTACTTCACTTAGGTGAAGGAAGGTCCACCCATGTTGCTGCAAATGGCATTATTTCATTCTTTTTTATGGCTGAATAATATTCCATTGTATATGTGTACCACATTTTCTTTATCCATTCCTCTGTCAGTGAACATTTAGGTTGCTTCCATGACTTGGCTATTGTAAATAGTGCTGCAATGAACATTGGGGTACGTGTATCTTTTTGAATTATGTTTTTCTTCGGATATACGCCCAGGAGTGGGATTGCTAGATCATATGGTAGTTCTATTTTCAGTTTTTTAAGGAACCTCCATGCTGTTCTCCATAGTGGCTGTACCAATTTACATTCCCACCAACAGTGCAAAAGGGTTCCCTTTTCTCCACACCCTCTCCAGCATTTGTTGTTTGTAGACTTTTTGATGATGGCCATTCTGACTGGTGTGAGGTAGTATCTCACTGTAGTTTTGATTTGGATTTCTCTAATAATTAGTGATTTGTATTTCTCTGACAGTGATGTTGAGCATCATTTCATGTGCCTTTTGGTCATCTGTGTGTCTTCTGTGGAGAAATGTCTATTTAGATCTTCTACCCATTTTTTGATTGGGTTGTTTGGGGGTTTTTTCCATATTGAGCTGCATGTGCTGTTTGTATATTTTGGAGATTAATCCCTTATCGGTCACTTTGTTGACAAATATTTTCTCCCATTCTGTGGGTTGTCTTTTCGTCTTGTTTATGGTGTCCTTTGCTGTGCAAAAGTTTTTAAGTTTCATTAGGTCCCATTTGTTTACTTTTGTTTTTATTTCCATTTCTCTAGGAGGTGGATCCAAAAAGATATTGCTGCGATTTATGTCAAAGAGTGTTCTGCCTATGTTCTCCTCTGAGTTTTATAGTGTCTGGCCTTACATTTAGGTCTTTGATCCATTTTTAGTTTATTTTTGTGTATGGTGTTAGGGAGTGTTCTATTTTCATTCTTTTACATGTAGCTTGTCCAGTTTTCCCAGAACCACTTATTGAAGAGGCTGTCTTTTCCCCATTGTATGATCTTGCCTCCTTTGTCGTAGCTTAATTGACCATAGGTGCGTGGGTTTATTTCTGGGCTTTCTATCCTGTTCCGTTGATCCTTTATGGTATCTTGGCCACTCACACCCATAGCCATGCTCTTGACCTTGCCATTACTAACAATTTTGCTCCCTTCATAATCTCAATTTCAAATGTCCCACTCTTCCATCACAATTTCTCCTTCCAGCTCAGTCTTCTATTCTCTCCAATGATTCTTCAACCTCAGTGAGATCTGCAACTGATGGATCTACTACCGTTTCACTGTTCCTCACCACCCCATCATCACCCATGAGCCCTCACTGCCCTCCTTACCCACTTAGATTATGTGGTGCCTCATTATCACCCTGCCCATTAATATACAATTGATTCCCTTCGACCCCTCCTTTCATTGTCCCTTCTTGGCAAGACCATGATCCTGGCTGAATCTCCCTCTGCCCACTGTGTCAGCACCTGTGCGTCCAGGCGTGGCTACCTGGTCTTACTTTAAGTTCATCACCACACCTGCAGGTGGGTCCTTGGTGCTTGCTTGGCACTCCTACTAAATTTCCCTACACTATTATTCTCCCACTCTTGAAGACACTGATTTCACATTTTTCTCCTCCCTCCTCAAACCCTCAGTCATCTTCCCCCATCCTCACTCTTCTTCCCCCATCCTCACTCTCAGCTGATGGCCTTGCTTCCTGGTTCAGTGGGATGATAGAACAATGAGCTGACAAGTTCCACGTTCCCACCACCACACCCAGTCACCCACCCTCATCAGAGCCTATCCACTCTGCCTTCCCTCCTAGTACCGGGATGAATTTCCCAAGAGTCGATCAGCAGTGGTCCTCAGTCCTGACTGGCAGCATCAGCATCACCTGGGAGACTGTGAGAAGTACCAATTCTCTAGCCCCACTCCAGACCTGCTGAATCAGAATTTCTGGGGTGGGGGCCAGGAACTGTCTCTCTAAGTGATTCTTAGGCACAGTGAAGTTTAAGAAGCGCTGAGCTAGATCCCTTTCTCTCTCACCTGCTCAGGGTTATGCCTCCAGGGGTGGTCCCCTCTCTCTTTTGCATCGTCGCGCTTTTTCCTCTTTTGGATCATCGTCCATTCCATCCTATAAACAAGCTGGAGACAAAACACACAACCTCTCTTGATCCCAAATCCCACTTTAGCTACCACGCCATTTCTCTACTTGCCTCTTTCTCTTGAAATCCCCTCAATCAGTTTTTTGCTCCTACCGTCCCCCAAAATGAACTTGTTAAGGCCATTCTGGCAGAAATTGGCTAGATGGTCACCCAACTCTTCCCTCTTTCTGGCGACACAACTAAATGACATTTCCCAATTTCTTTGCATGTAAATGAGCCCTGATGACTAGTTCTTGGCACGGGAGCATGGACCTTCAGGCTGAGGCATTTGAGCAAGGGTGTGCTTCGATATAGATTGTCCCTTCCCTTTCCAAGGTAACCATGGAGGCCACACACTGAAGATGGACAGAGGCTGGGTACCTGAATCACCACGTGGAAGGCCATCCACCAAGCACTGACTGGACTGTGGCAGAAGTGAGAAATAAGCATTTTCTTACTAAGTCACTGATTGAGGGTTATTTGTTACAGAAGTAAGCCTGCGTAATGAAATTACCAGTGACCACCAAATTTCTAAATCCAATAGTGAATTCTTTGTTATTATCATGTGACCAAAGAGCAGCATTTGGCAAAGCTGAACAATGGTTCCTTCTTGCAAAATTTTTGTCATATATTCTTGAGGGCTCTTTTTTCATTTTTTAAAAAAATTCTTAACTCACTATAATATCCTTTGCTAATTCTTCTTCATGTTAACTGCCTCCCAGCCCTCAGTCCTTGGATCTCTTCTCTGTTAGTACTCATTCCTCCGTTAATATCATCCTTGCACTTGGCTTTATGCACCTTCTCTACAATGATTCCCACGTTTATATCTCTAGCCTGGACCCCAGGCTTGCTTATCCAACTGCCTACAAGGCATCTCCACTTGGTATCCACCAGACACCTCCAACATAACATGTCCCAAACCAGACTCCTGATGCCTTTAGTCCTGCTTCACGCGTCATCTTCCCCTTCTTAATAAAAATGTTAGCTCCATCCTCCCACTTGCTTAAGTCAAAATAATGGACTAATCCTTGATTCTGTCTCTCATTTCCCACATCCCATTATTATCAATCCTATAGATCTTACCTTAAAAATATCCCGGGGCTCATCTCACCCTTGCATGGGTGCTGTCAGGGTTCAAGACACTGCTGCCCTCTCTTGCTTACACTCTTGCACTATCCTCCTAATACTCTCCCTGCGCACATTCTGTCCTGTCTCCACGCTGTTCGCAATAGAATATCCAGGATGATCTTTAGACGCCAAAATCAGATTACGTCACTCTTCTGTTCCAGTCTTGCCCCACCCCTAGTGTTTTCCCAGATTGCTCAGAATTAAAACCAAAGTCCTTAAAATGGCTCTCTGGCCCTCCTTGAGTGGCTCCCCATCGCCTCTCTGACTTCATCTCTTCTGACTCTCCCCTTGGCTGGCTCTGCGCCTGTAACACTATCTTCTTTGCTGTTTCAAGCATATTCTTGCCCGGAATACACTCGCCCAGTTAGTCATAGCCCACTCTTGCACTTCCTCCAAACCCCTGGTCAAATTCACCTTCACAGTGTGGCCTTCCTTGATATAAACTCATGCCCACCCACCCCTGCACCCCCTGTGCCTCTTAGCACTTATCACCACCTGGCACACTAGACATTTTCTTGTTTGTTTATTGTTTGCCAATTCTCACCAGAATGTAAGGAGAGCAGACTTTGTCTTCTTCATTCTGTGTCCCCAGAACATAGAACAATGTTAGGTGCACAGTAGGTGCTCAGTAAATATTTGTAGAATGAATGAAAGAATGAACAGCTAAGCGAGCCAGCTGCAGCCTCATTGGCCCAGGAGAAGAAGCAAATCTCGCCAGTTGAGTTGTGCATGTGCACTTTATTTCTGGTGAATCAGAGTCCTTTCTTGCTCTCCCAGTGAATTTTGTCCCAAGGATCTTGTCTTCAAAGCCTCTTGTGTACCCTGTTTTGGACTGTCTTGGGAGACCTGTCTCTTCCTCATAGAACTGGCCTTGTAGACACTTGGTGGCATCGTATGTGACTCTCCAGCACAGGCCTTTGCTTGTGAGGCTCCAGGGCTCCGTTTGACACTGCAGGGAGGCGTGATTCCCCCACCTGCTCTCCTACCAGGCACACTCTGAGGTCTGACCAGGAGAGCAATGGACAGCACTGGGTTCTACTTTTGAAAAACTGTAGGCAAGTAATCACGGAAACTTCAGAGGAGAGGAGGGAGGTTTGAAGGTCCTTTCAGTCACAGGATTCTCGAGGAGAGATGACAAGACTGGGCAGGCTGCTGGAAGGTGCTGCTTCCTGGTCCTCCCCAGTCTCTGATGCTGTCTCTGGGCAAGGTTGTTGGAACCAGAAAACACATGGCTTTGTTGACAAAAAGCCTGTTTATTCCTAGTACACTGGACACTTTGTTCAGGAATAGTTCATCCATTTGAAAATATTGCCCTTGTAATGATGCCAAGGTCGTTGCCTGCTGGGGTTATCAGCAGAGTACGGGCCAGCTCTGCCTGGGGTATTTTAATAGGTGTATCGCTTCCCTGCCAAAGTGACTAAAGAACATTGCATAGTTAATTTGTATTCAGTCCTCTCCCCGCATGCATTCTTAATATTCAGTTTTTATTGGGACTTTAAGAGAAAAAAAGAGAAAGAAATGAATAAATAGGTTAGGATACAATGAACTGCTGTAAAAAGGAATTTTAAGTGGTTCTGACTCATTTTGGAGTTCTCTGTACCCATTTGATAATAACAATATACTTTGCAAAGCATTGGATGGTTTTCAAAAAATTTTTATATTCATTCTCTCCTTTGATGCTCAGATTTACTCTGAAAGGAAGGGTGATGTGTCCTCTATTTTAGGTGAGAAGACTGAGGCTCAGGGAAGTTAAATGGCTTGTGTCAAACAAGGTCAAAGAATTAAACATGATGGAATGAGCATTAGGATCCAGGTCTCTTAGTGCCTAGGTCAGAGCATGTCCTTGCCATGGTGGCGAGCTGGGTGGTATAGGCAAGTCTCTGGAGGGGAAGGGTCTAGCTGGGTTTGGTCAGAGACCCTTGAAGTCCAGAAGTGAATGCAAATGGAGAGCTACTTTGTCGGTAGCTATGGCCTTCTGTGTCAGCCAACACAAAATAATAAACACAGTTTCTCATCCTGGAAACAGTGTGGAGACCCTACCTGCTGAGTGGCTGATGAGCATGTAACAGGTGTAGCAGGGCCTGGGGGAGGCAAGCATCCCACGCAGCAGCCCAATGGCACCGTGGGAAAATCTCCACCCTGGGCTTCAGGAGACTGGAGTTCCAGTGCCAGCTCCACAGGGCATAGGTCTACTGTGTGACCTTGAGCAAACCCTGTGTAAGATAGATTCGATCATCTAGGCTCACCCCCTGGTAGAGACAGCTAGCTTCCATCGCAGTGTAGCCATGGCTGGCGTAAAGAAATACATAGCTGGCCCACCAAGTTTGTGAATGCCACGAAGCTGGAATGTGTAGCTAATAATGACAAGTGACAGATCAGTTTTCTAGAAGATCTTGAGACTGGCTGGAACATCAGGATGGAACCTCTAAGGTACATGGACACAGTTGTACTCGGGTTTAACAACAATTGCATCAGGGGCAGCATTTGTTATCGATTCACATCTTTTCTACTCTTAGAAAGGATTGGGGAAAGCAAAATGCACATGTTTGGACTGGAGAAGATTTATAAATTTTAGTTGACTGGAGGCTCAATGTAACTGGGGCTGACAAAGACGTTAGTGCAACCATGGGCTCTACTGACAAAGGTGTAGAGCCTAGAAGGGCTCACCTTGAGCTTGCACGCACAGCCAGGTGAACCCTGGGCTCCATAACAATGCTCTGTAAGAGGATCAAACAAACTGGAGCCGGGGTAAGTGGTGGGGAAATCGTGGTCTATGTCAGGGGCTATATGACCTGTAAAGAAGAGTACTCATTGGGGTGACATGATGGTGGTCGCCACGTAATTAAACGGTCAGGAGGACAAGGAGGTACATAATCTACGTGGAAAGCTGCAGGGCTGGAACGAGGCTGGTGAATGGAAACTGGAGGAATGCAGAGTTGAGATGTAAAAATGGGGCCAGGAGGCCTTGAAAGGCAGGGGTTCCTGCCCATCAGATGTGCAGCAGCTTCACCTCCTGATGGGGGTTCCTGCCCTGTGTGGGGCTGGAGCTAGGGGATCTCTTGACCGACACCAGTGATCTAAGAAAGGAGAGAATGCATGTGATACAAACTCTAAATGGTCTATGAAGGTGAGGTCATTCTGCTTGAGGAGCTGGGGAGACTGTCCAGGCCTTCCTTCATCAACACGCGCTTTCCACTGTCTCAGGCAAGGGATAGAAGTGTGTCTACACTCACTCTTCACTAGTCTAGAGTGGGTCTCTAGGCCCTGCCCCTCCCTCTGAATAGACCTGGAGACAAGGATGTTGCTTTGCCAAGACTTCTGAGTGTGTTTTATTTCCGTCTCACAACTGAGGACACTGAAGTAGCAAAGACTTCAGGGTCGGGGAGAAATTCAGAGGCAGCTCCTGAAGGGGCCCATCCTTGAGCGGGAGTCTGTTCTTAGCAAATCTAGTGAGCCGGAAGCTCTGTGAGTCTGGCTTTACTGGGGTATCTTTATTTATGGGATCTGTAGGATTAAGGTTGAGGTTTTTCTCTTTTCTTTTTCTTTTTAGAAGTTTCTGGGTTACCTAATAGGTCAGCTGAACTAATCTGGAGAAAAGAAATTTGTCTTTCAAACAGAAATGTATCCTTCAAACAATCCGCGAAGGCTGTTAGGCTTGAGAAGCTCTTAGGCTTGAGAACAGGTGAGCATGATGCCCAAAGCTTCAGGCATGAAACCAGATAGGCTTCTGACTAAGGAACCTTCCTGAAGTGGGTATTTGCATTTTGGCAGGAAAATACCTGTGGCACACACACCTCTGCTGTTTGTTCCTTATAACCCACAGTTGGGTTTCATCTGGACTCCCTCCCGGGGCCCACCCAAGCCGCCTCACTCTAAGAATCACAACTGCCCCTGACCAAGCACAGGGGGCGCTCTTAGCCAAGTTTCTATCAAAAAGCCCTGCCCAATCCTGGACCTGGGGGAACCCATCTACAACTTGGGCTGGATTAAGCAAAGACTGTCTCCTGGAAAATGTTGTTAGTCCTGGTCAGTCAGGTGGTCAGTGGCTGGCTGGAGCTGGGCATGAGGCAGAGCCAGGGTTGAAGCAGCCATTTTCTGACATGTGCTTTCCATCAAACAAAAACTTCCCATTCAGTTATCACAGCTGAGAGGGAGCCTGATGTGACTGTGGGTGCCTGGTGTCTCCCTCCTTCCCCTCAACAACTGTGATCTCCCTGGGATGTGATTGCTAAGAGTGAGTTTGTTTTCACAGATTCCACCACAACAAGAACCAGGATGCTCTTAGAAATTATTAGACTCTTTGGCATTAAAAGTAGTGAGTGGTTTTGAGTGCAAAGTGATGGTCATGAGCAGGGTTTATAATCGTGACTTGTATAGTATTTGAGACATGCTGTTCTCTCAGTCTTTTTGAAAAGAGGTATAAGTAGGCCATGGGCTATGCTAATGAGTATTTTCACTGGGCTCCCAAAAGCTTCCTTTTAGATTTTGTTAATGATAGACATGCTTGTAGAGTTGATGCTTATTGTTTTGAATCAAGGGCTAATGCTTTATTCTTGTCATTACTTTTGCAAAACACTAAAACTCACTCTGAAATTAAAGGTCTTTCATAATTTTTAAGACAGTGGTTTATCAACAAGGAATTGCATTTGGCTGTGAGGGCCAGAGACCCGAAAAATGGAGACATAACCAATTAGAGGCTTTATTTCTCATGTTAAATAGAAGTCTTAGGGCAGCGTCCAGGGCTTGATATGATGGCTTCACAATGCCATGAGGGGCCCAGATTCCTTCCATCTGCCATCTTTAGCATGTGGTTTCCATCCTTGTGGACATCAGGTGGCTGCTGGAGCTCCAGCCATCAGGTCCACATTGTAAGTGGAAAAGGGAAAAAAAAAGTCTAAGAGCAAAATGTACATACCAGTTGGTTGGGTCCCACCCAAGAGCTTCTACTTATGTCTCATTGGCTAGATTTAGTTCCATGGTCATCTGGCAAGGGAGGCTGGAACACGAAAATATTGAGTCAGGCTTATTGATACCTCAGACAAAAGTAGAGTTCCATTAGTAAGGAAGAAGTCAGGAGAGTGTGTAATGGTCTGTGCTCTACAGAAAGGAAAATTTCTCTAATTTCTCTAAGACATATTCTATTGGCTTAACATTTTATAGTCAAAACCTATTAGAATTTCATATGAATTTTTCATTAAAAAACCACATCATGTACAATCTCTGATAGGATTTCCATAGCTGACCTACCATCACTTCAAACTAAAGCCACTCACTGAACTCTTAATCATCCCACCCAAACGTCTCTGTGTCTGCCAGTTCCCCAGACCCAAAACCATAGTTTACTCTCTTGTACCCTTTATCCTTCACATTCAGCCAGTCACAAGTTTTAGTCTCCAGACTATCTCTTAAGTCTTTCTGTTGCTTTCCACCCGCACCATCGGGTCAGCTGAGCATCCCTGTAGTCAGGCACTGTGCTAAGCTCTGCATGTGCAATGATCATTAAAGCGTTTGGTCTTGCGCTTCCCTGGTGGCGCAGTGGTTGAGAGTCCGCCTGCCGATGCAGGGGACATGGGTTCGTGCCCCGGTCCGGGAAGATCCCACATGCCGCAGAGCGGCTGCACCCGTGAGCCATGGCCGCCGAGCCTGCGCGTCCGGAGCCTGTGCTCCGCAACGGGAGAGGCCACAACAGTGAGAGGCCCGCGTACTGCGAAAAAACAAAAAAAACCAAACCAAAACAAAACAAAAAAAAAAGCATTCGGTCTTATGACTTCAGCCCTGCTTTCTTGTCCAGACCTGCCACTCCTTGCTGTGCACACAACACTTGCTCAGACACTGTCTTCTTCCTCCTGCAGTGTGCAGTCAAAATCTGTTTCTCAGAGGCCTCTGCAGCCTTGTACTTCACAGTACCCCTTTTGACTTTGCTGGATTAGCTGGCCATGTGGAGGGAGGGTGGATTCTAGAAAGATCCCTGTTAGCCATTTCCTGGCACTGTGACCTTGGGCAAAAATCCCTGGCTTCAAGTGGTGTATGGGCAACAGTGGTGTATAGCAGGGAACACTTGAGTGTGTTTGTCAGAACTAGGAACAGTAAGAAAATCTGAAAGAACCTTCTGTCTTAAGAAGGTACTTGACCCCCTTTGGATCAATTCAAAGAGGCTTCAATGACTCTTAAGAGGATTAGGCCAGAGGACTTCAGTGAAACTGTTGTGCTTTTGTTCCCTAGGTGGAAGCCCTTCACAAGTGATGCACACAAACAATACTTGGGGTGGGACAAGAGCTTTATAATCATCTGTCTGGGGCCCATAATGCAATTCAGCATCTCTTAAGAGCTTCAGAGTCTATAAACATTTTCAAAATATTTCATTTGGGCTTCCCTGGTGGCGCAGTGGTTGAGAGTCTGCCTGCCGATGCAGGGGACATGGGTTCATGCCCTGGTCTGGGAAGATCCCACATGCCGCAGAGCGGCTAGGCCCGTGAGCCATGGCCGCTGAGCCTGCGCGTCCGGAGCCTGTGCTCCACAGCGGGAGAGGCCACAACAGTGAGAGGCCCGCGTACCGCAAAAAAAAAAAAAAAAAAAAAAAAAAATTTCATTTAACCTTCACAATCATTGAAATGCTTGGGGGAAAAAAACCCACATTTTAAGATTTCTCTTGCAGAAGCATCACCAGCAATCTCAACAGCCATTTAAAAGGATGCAGTCTCCAGACCTGTCACCCTCTTACTCTCGCTCATTTTTGAGCTATTGCCTGGAAAGAGGCGAAGTGGATATCATTAGCTCCATCTGCAGTTGTGGAAATTGAGAGAGTAGTGAAGTGACTTTTTCAGAATCATAGTAGTAAATGGTAGAATTGGGAAGCTAAGTCTGATCATCTGGCTCTTGTCCTGTTGAAGTGATAAGGAGAGAAAAGGAAAAAGGTGACAATGAAGGAATAGAAACCATCTCATCCTCCTTCTACTCCTACCCCAACTCTTGCTAAGACTTCAGAGTAAAAGGAAGAAGAAAATACATGAGGAGGGTCATGCCAGGGATGGAAGAGTGGAGTGTGTGTTATGGAGAGGATGGGTGTAAAGCAGGTGGCAGTGTGAAGAGAGTGGGGTCATAGTCCCAGAAGCAGGATCATGGAAATGGCCTTGCAAGACCAGAGCAGGAAGACAATGATCTTCCAAGTACCTTCAGGCAATGTGCATTTAACAACTGGATTTGGCCTGTGGAATTTGTCCTTTTAGTTGTCCAGCATCTGTTCACTTTTCTCCTGTTAATCACATCCTAACTTCCTACTTGGGAACTACCACTAACCCTGTTCTCGATCTATAGATCTCTGAAGGAACTGAATCTACCCCTAGCCCAGGAATCAAGAACCTGACCTGGGCCTCAGCTAATCATTCTATCAAATTTCCTTAGGCAAAGTGATCGGTTTAGGAATGAGCAGTGGTCCAGTTAGAGCCAATGATATTTTCCCAGAAATTCTGGGGCAAAGACTCACTTTCTACTGGGTGTGGACCTGGAAGTGTATAGTTCTGGGAGTTGCTGACAGCCGTCTGATGGGCATGAACCTGTTTCAGAATGGCTTCAACATTCAACAAGAAGTGAGCAGAGAGATGGAGATAAAATTGGACCCTGATAAACTTCCTTTGAAATCTTGTATAAAATGATCTTCCTGAAGTTTTCAGTTATGTGAGCCAGTTGTTTTTTGTTGTTGTTAAACCCAGTTTGGGTCATGTCTTCTCTCAACTGCAGTCAACTGGGCCCAGTTTCATAAAATAATACTTTACATAAACTATCAGCAGAGTCAAGGTTTGTCATATAAATTTCTTCTAATGGAACTTCTTTTTTCATAGAATTGGGAAGGTTTGCAAAGTGTTTCTGCTTCTTGCTCCAGGGAATGGCAGATATCAGACTATTCTCCTGTCAAGAACAACCATAAATCTGTGCCTAAAACACTGCTGTCTGACAGCATGGAGAAACATCAAGGCAGCCAGGATTGGAGGCGATTATCTCTGAGAGAATGAAATACAATTCCAATCAAAAGCCCAGATTTTTGTGGAAATTGACAAACTAATTTTAAAATTTATACAAAAAGGCAAAAGGCCAAGAATAGCAAAACTACCTTGAAGAAGAAAAATCATTTTTTTAGCACCATCAAATATGAAGACTTATTATAAAGCTACAGTAATTAAAACAGAATGTCTCAAATATAGACAAATAGACCAAAGGAACAAAGTAAAGATTCCAGACCCAGAAATACACAGTCATTTTATTTTCAACAAAAGTGCCATTGCAATGCAGTGGGAGAAAGATGATCTTTTCAATAAACAATATCCTAGGTCAGTTGGGTATACATCTAAGAAAAACTTGACACCTACCTCACACTATACACAAAAACCAATCTCAGCTGGATCACAGAGCTAAATGTAAAGGATAAATAGTAAACTTCTGGAAGATAATCTAGAATATCTTCATGGACTTGGTGTAGGCACTTATTTCTTAATTAGTGTGTTCTCTGGCCTATTTATCTTAAAGGAAAATACTGAAAAGTATTGAAAAAATTCAATTCAAAATATTGAAAAATCAACCACTTGACTGTATTGGACTTCATTAAAAGTAAAACTTTCACTTATTAAAAGAAACTATTAAATAAATGGAAATACAAGCCATGGAGCGGAAGAAGATATTTTCTATGTATATAGTTGACAATGGACTTGTATCTAGACTATATAAAGACTTCCTATATGTCCATAAGAAGACCATAGATAGCTCATTTTTTTAAAAAGGAACCAAAGATTTAAATTGCCCTTCACGAAAGAGAGTAATCAAAATGGTGAACAGACATAGAAAAAGATGTTCAGCATAATTAGTATCAGGGAAATTAAGTGCAAATGTAATACAAGTTAAAACCACAGCACTCCACATATAAATACTAGAATGACTAAATTTTAAATAATTGACAAAAACAGGTGTTGAAGATTTGGAGGATCTAAAATGCTCAGACACTACTAGTGGGGGTGCGGGGAGAAAAGGATACAAGTTTGGAAAACTGTCTGGTGGTGTCTGCTAAAGCTGAAGATGCCCTATGATCAGCAGTTCCACTTCTGGGTATATATTCAACAGAAAGAGATCTACAAGCGTTCATCTCAACACTATTTGTAATAAGCGAAAATTGGACACCAGATCTGGGGTGTCCACCCACTCTGGGGTGTAGTAGACTGTGATAGATCATACCAGTCATGGCTGAACTCCTTCTCGCTGGCTGTCTTCTACTGTGGAGGCTAAGAAATTCTAAGTATTCACTTTCTCCACTTCCCTGGCAGTTGGAATGACCGTGTGACATAGCCGTGCCCAGTGAGAGATCAACAGAAGTCTACTGTGGAGTTATTGGTGTAGTTTTTGCTTTCCCCTCTTTTCTTTCTTCCTTGAACATAGATGTGATGTCAGAAGCCATCGTTACACCATGAGGCCACACATTTGGAGTAAAATACTAACCTGTAGCGATGATAGAATGAAAGATAGATGGATCCTGGGTCTGTGACCTCATCGCTGAGAAGCTAAACCAACATCAGCAGCCACTTACCTTCTCATGGTTTGTGTAAGATAACCCCCAACTTGTTTAACTTGCTGTCAGTGAGGATTCTGTTATGTGCAGCTGATGGATACAGTTATAACTGATCATGTGGCCGATGATGGCAGGCAGTCAGGGAAGTCTTCCCTGAGAGTTAATGTCTAAGCTGAGGTGTGCAGGATGAACAGGTGTAAGCTGGGGGAGTGGTCGTGGCAGAGAGAAGGTACTCCAAACAGGGGAGAAGCACAAGAAGAGGTGAAAGAGGACGTGACAGTTGTAGAGAATTACAAAAATTTAGTTTGGCTAAGGCATCGAGTGAGAATTAGGAAAAGCTGAAGTTTGAGCAGTAGGCCAAGGTCAACCTTTAAGGATGATTGTCAGCCCCATTAAAGAAGTTGGACTCTATCCTAAACTTCAGTGGGGAACCACTAAATACTTATTAAAGAGAGTGATATGATAAGATTTCTATTTTAGAAAGATTCTCCTGGAGTGTGGTGAGTGGCTCAGAGAGAGCAAGTATATAGGCAGAGAGAGCAGTTAGAAATCTATTTCAGTGATACAGTTGAGAGATGATAGTACTTACTAGTGCCAGATGTCATTTTAAATGCTATACCTCTATGATAGCAAATGGGATAGGAACAATTGTATTACTTTGAGAGCCATTAAGGAGATAAAATATGGAGTATTTGATGATTTGATAAGGAGTGATGGAGAAAGAGAATTCATAATAAGTTTATGTTTGTGGCTTGGTTATGAATGGACGGTGACACCCTTCACTGGGTTAAGGTATGTGGTACGGAAGCATGTTTTGGTAGAAGGGGTAAAATAATTAGGATTTGGACACACTGATTTTGAACTGCTGTTGGGACCTTTTATTGGAGATGTAGGTCTGAGGATGAGGAGAGAAGTCAAAGCAGATATAGATTTGGGAGCTACCAGATGGATGGGACATGCATATTATGTCCCATCTTCTCACATTCTTCTGGCGCCACTGCCTCTTGGACCCTCAACCACTTGTTCTGCTCCAAATGGGGCCATCACCGGTTGAGTGAAGCTACTTGCATTCAGGCAGTTATGCCAGACCCTCCTCCTTGGCTGCCACCTCACAGTGGCAACATATTGTAGATTCTGGCTCCTCCCACCACTTCCAGACTTGGATGAAATGGCTTACCATAGGTCATGGGTCCTGGCATTTCAAACAAAGTATTGAATATAGGAAACAAAGCGATAATAATGGATGAGAGGTTGGTGTGGGTTCAGCAAAGGTAACAGTCATGGGATCAGAGAGAGAAAAACGCTGCATCCTTTTAGAGTAAATTTTAGCAAAGGATACATAATCCTTATGTCAAGAAAGAAAGAATCCATGGGAGATTTGAGGAAAAGGCTAATACAAGTGAAGCCAGGGAGGCTCTGGCTGGAGTGTGGCCCAGTGCATGGAAAATTAAACAGGAAGCAAGTTATATTCTTCTTATGACTCTGGGCTTTCTCTTGTGTAACTTCATTCAAATTTTTGTCCATTGCTGGTTTTCAAGGCTACTGTTGAGCTGGGGAAAGGGAATGGGACTAAGCAAAGTCAAAATGGCACAAAGATCACTGCTCTTATCAATATTCAAACATTTTTCTTAAATTAATGTTCATAAGGTTAAAAAAATTTTGTCCTTGTGATTTGTAGATATTTTGGGAAATGGAATAATCTTATTTGCTATTAGTCAATAGCTGATATATTCACTTTTTTCAGTTTTGCTCTTATTGCTTACAAAATGCCACAACAACTGTCACTACAGTTTAGTTCCTTATACTGATAGCTAGTATTGACAAGCAACTATATGTAAGTTTGTGAGTATGGGTATGATTGTATGTGTTGTTGTATGTGTGTGAGAGAGAAAATGAGAATGAGAGACACAGATAGAGAGACCCAGTGACGAGCAGTGAGAATGTAGCGGGTTTAAAACATCTGAACATTCTTTGATGCTTCTCCCATTAAGAGGTAGGGTGAGTATTCCCTCCCCTTGATTCTGGGCCTTAGTGACTTGTTAATCAACTGTAGTGACTTGTTGGCCAACAGAGTAAGGCCAAAATTATACTTTATGTCTTCTGCTGCTAGGTTACAGAGGGCAATATAGCATCTGCCTGGTTCTCTTGGGATTCTTGCCTTTGGAGCCCTGAGCTGCCATGGTCACTAGCTGTGGAGAAGAAGTCCCAGCTACACTGAGAGCCTAGGTGTAGGTGTTCTGGCTAACAGGCCCAGTTGAGGTCCCAGCCAACAGTTGCCATCAACCACCAGACACATGAGTGAAGATGCCTCCAGACGATGCCTGTCCCCAGTTGCCGAGTTCCTCTGCTTCAGGTCTTTCCAGCTGAGACTGACATTTTGAAGCAGAGGAAAGCTGTTCTTACCTAGCCCTTTCCAAATTCCTGACCCACAGAATCTTTGAACATAATGCAACGGTTGTCTTTTACTGCTGAATTTTAGATAATTTGTTATATGGAAATAGATATTTGAGACAGTTAATCATGATGCACTTTCATTGCAACTGAACACGGTTTGCAGTAACTACTCTTACCATGCATAAACAGAGGGTTTTATGTTTCAAATATATGTCTGTTTTATCTCTAATAGTTTTTATTTACCCTAAATAAGGAAGAGGATGTAAATTTTAGTGGATTCTGCAAATTAAAAGCTCCCCAATACAATATTCTTTCCAGGCCTTCCACCCAAAATACCAAATACATGTACATGTGTACGGTATGGCTTATATAAATATTACTCGTTATGCTGAAGTAGGAGCATACACATAACACTTTCATACTCAACTATCAAGTAAATGTTCTTCATTTTGATTTAGGCTCAGAGGGTGTTTGTTGTGGTCTAGTATGAGGCCTGTGCTGAGGGAGGCTAACATGCTAGGTCACTGGAAGGCAGAACAGAAAGGACTAGAGAAATGAATGTAGGGGAGATGGTGCTGGAAGCAAGGGACAGAAGACAGGGAGGAGAATGTTCCCGTTCCAGTAGAGTCTGGTTAGAGGTGACCAGATTTTCTACTCAGATAAAGTAAGAAACTCAAACTAGATCTCAAAGTAAAATTCCCTGTGGCCTATACATAAAACACACATGTAAAACAATGTGTCTTTGAAAGCTTGAAAATAAAAGGATAGGCAAGATCATACAAAGCAAAGGCAAATAACAGAAAAATAGAAACTGGAATTCCTAAAATTAAACAAGGTTGAATTTAAGGCAAGAAGCATGATGTTTTAGAATGATAAAGGTGTAAACCACAACAAAGACCTAGCAATTATAAATAGATATTTAGTAAATAATATAGCAACAAATTTATGAAGCAAAGGGTACAGAACATACAAAGAGAAATAGAAAGAAAAATATTAATGGTAGAAAAATTTAATTCTTTTATCTGAGCCCAGACAAGTACATAAAAATAATATTAAAGACCTAAGGAACATAATGAACATATATTCAAATACTGTATCAGAGAGTGCAACTTCTTTAAGGTACTCATGCAGTAGTCACAAAACGTGACTCTATTAAACTAAAGAATACTTCATTGACTTGCAAAATGTAGAAATAGTGCAGGTCAAATTCTCTGACAATATTTCAATAAAACTGGAAATTGATTGTTAAATAATACAAATCTAAAAACCTTATCGTTTGGAGGATTTAAGCTCTCCATTTCCTTTTTGATCAAAGAGGAAATTAGAAAGCATAGAAAATCTGCAAAGTAACGGTAACATGTATGTTACATATTTGAACCTATGGTATATAGCTAAACAGTGCTCAGAAGGAAATTTGAAGTCCTAAATATTTATATCAGTAAGCGAGAAAGAATAAAAATAAATTAAGAATCAAGTTCTGGAAGTTAGTAAAAGAACAACAAAACTAAGGGAAGCAGATGGAAAGAATACTAAAGATAAAAGCTTAACTTATTATTCGTAGAGACTTGGATGGATCTAGAGACTGTCATACAGAGTGAAGTAAGTCAGAAAGAGAAAAACAAATATCGTATAGTAACGCATATATGTGGAACCTAGAAAAATGGTACAGATGAACCGGTTTGCAGGGCAGAAATTGAGACACAGATGTAGAGAACAAACGTATGGACATCAAGGGGGGGAAATGGCGGGGGTGGGTGGGGAGTGGGATGAACTGGGCGACTGGGATTGACATGTATACACTGATGTGTATAAAATGGATGACTAATGAGAACCCCCTGTATAAAAAAATTAAAAAAATAAAAACCAAACAACAACAAAACTAAGGCAAGCAGATGGAAAGAATACTAAAGATAAAAGCTTAACTTATTACATTAGAAAACAGAAAGATGGCAATACTAACAAATCAATCAATCCAAGATCTGGTTCTTTAGGGGGAAAATTATAAAATATATATAGATGTTAGGTAATCTAATCAAGAAAAGGGGCAAAAACACAAATATACAAAATTTAAAAAAATGAACCATAAGTAGCTGCTTTGCTTAACTATGCAAATAAATGGCTAAGTGGATGTTTTCCTAGAAAATATAAGTTGCCAAAATTGGTCAGAACAGAAAGAAAAATCAAAACAGACCAATTAACATGAAGGAATTAGAAAATGTTTTTAATGACCTAACCCCCAAAGAGCAATGGGCCTATATAGTCTCTCAGGCAAATTCTATGAAATTTTTAAGAAACCAGTAACTCCAATGCTATTTAAATTGTTTCAGAATGAAGGAAAAGAATCAAAGGTACAAATTCTTTTTATGAAACCAGTGTAAGATTGATGTTAAAACCCAACAAAAATAGCACCAAAAGTAAATAAAATCATAGCCTAATCTTACCTACAAATAAGATATAAAAATCCATAATAAAAGAAACAATTCTATTAAAGCCAGGAAATAGATAATAATATGTATTATTACCATTATTTCACAATATATTGGAAACACTAGCCAACATAATTAAAGAGGAAAAAAAGAGGTATAAAAACTTGGAAGTAGGAGGTAAAATTATCATTCTTTGAAGATAGTATTGTTTACCTGAAGAATCCAAGAGATTCAACTATTATAAATAGTAATAAAATTTATTTAGAAAGCTTGGTATAAAGTTAACATTAGGAAAATAATAATTTAATTATGTAGAAACAATAACCGTTTAAAAATGTGATCGAAAAAAGACCTCATGTTGTACAAAAAATAAATTGTTCAGAACAAATTTAAAAGGGAACTGTGCAAAGACTAAGTAGAGAAAACTTTCAAATGCAAATGAAGTCTTTAAAAAAGGAAAGATGTTATGTTCTTGGATAGGAATATTCAACATTGTAAAGATGTCAATTCTCCCCAAGTTAATCTGTAACTGTGAAACAATAACAATAAAATTACTATCAGAATATTCTTTTAGAATTAGATAAGCTGATTATATACTTTTATACTTTATTTGAACAAAAATAATTAGTTGTCTGAAAAAAAATCTGAAAAAAAATAGATATAAGGGATGTATTAGTTTTCTATTGCCACAAAACAAATTACCACAAATTTAGTGGCTTAAAGTAACACCTACTTAATTAGCTCACAGTTCAGTAGGGCAGAAGCCCAGGCATGGCATGACTGGGTTCTCAGCTCAGGGTCTAGCAAGACTGGAATTCAGATGTCAGTGAGGTGGCATTCCCTTCTAGAGGATGGACTAGGGAAGAATCTGTTTCCAGTCTCACTCAGATTGTTGGCTGAATTTAGCTCCTTGTGGTTGTAGGATTGAGGACCCCATTTCCTGTCTGGCTGTCAGCCAGGAACTGTTAGGTCCTAGAAGCCTCCCATATTCCGGGCCACAAAGCCCCCTGCATCTTCAAAGCCTTCTCCATGGTAAATAGACATTGCAGCTAGAGAAAGAGAGAGGATAGGAGGGTCACATGAATCCTTCACATTCCATTGGCCAGAACTCAGTTATATGACCATGCCTAACTCAAGGGAAGAGGGAAAACGTAGTCTACTTGTGTACCCAAGAGGAAGAGGAAATATATTGGGTTAATAACTAATAGTCTCTTCCCCAAATCCCTCACACCTTACACCAAAATTAACTATAGAGGGATGAAAGAGTAAAATATTAAAATGGAGGGAAGAAAGGAAAGAAGGAAGGAAAGAAAAAGAAAACATGGGAGTTTTAAAAAATTTTTTTAAGTAATTTTCAGAAAAAAAATTATAATTATTAAAAGAAAAATCTTAGAATGAAGAAGGCCTTTCGAACTGACTAAAAATGTAGAAGCTATAAAAGAAAAAGAATGATAAATTTAACTAATTTTAAAATTTTAAAAATTCTTCCTGACAAAACAAAAGAAAAACAGCATAAAGGAAAGACAAGTCAAATTCTAATTGGGAAAAATCTGGCACATTGATATCTCAGCCAAAGTGTTAATTTCCTAAAGGATAAAGAACTCTCAGAATTTTAAGAGAGCAAAAACACCCAATAGAATAATGAGCAAAGGATGTGAACAGACAGTTCACAGAAAAGGAATAAAATGGTTCTTAAAAGTATGAAAAGATTCTTGACTTCATTTATATAATAAGAGAACTGCAAAGCTACATCTTTAACCTGTCAGACTGGCAAAGATGAAAAGATGGATAACGCATTGTGTTGGCAAAAGGGTGTAAAGTCACGCTGCTGGGGGTATAAATTGGTCTAACCTCTGTGGAAAGCAATTCAACAGTAAAATGTAGCACATCTTTACCCTTGATCCAGCAAGTCCACTTCTAGGCATTTATCTTTAGGAATTTATGTACAGATATACATAAATGAAAAGACAGTAAATATACAATAGTACAATAGTCATGGCAAAAGATTGTAAATACTTAAATATTCATCAATGTGGAAATACAGGGAAGTACTATGGAGCCATAACAAGAGTGAGCTGTAATATATAAAGTCATGGAATACTAGTCAAGATACACTGTTAAGCAACAGAAGCAACGTAAGAATAGTATATACAGGGTTAAAAAAAATTCATCTGAGTAAAATTTAAAGATCTTATTATTTTTATTCAATGATTCATGCATCAGGCAGCATCTAACCTAGCAGATAGAAAGGAACTCTGAGGAGCTGTATGAAATGTTAAGATTTTGTAGGCAGAAGGCAGCAGGAACAAGGAAGTTATACTAGCAAAAATCGGATTGGTTATGGAAAGGTCGCTCTCCTTTAGGGGCTGGCAGGGGTCTCTCAGGCAGATTACCTAACTAGTGCTGTTCAAGGGATTCCTGATTGACTGGTTTAAGATTCCATTTCTGGGAGTGGCTGCAACTGTAGTTATCTCATTATGGTGACATAAGTGACTCCATTTGGGGTCTGTTGTCTTGTTTTTACAATTGTATGGAAGAGTAGAATAGAGATTGACTTCTGGGAAAGGAATGGGAATTTAGAAGATAAACAGGTGGCTGTAGGAAAAGGTTGCAAAAGAAACTTTCGTTTCCTAATATACCTACCTTTTACCTTTTGCACTGTTTGAATTTTGTGCAATGTACATGTATGGTCCATTAAAAAAGTAAATAATATATATTTTTAGATTTTGGAAGCAAATGTGTTATTTGGGTCCTCCGAGAAGCAAACCACAAGGTGAAATCAGACATGCAAGTGACTTATTAGAGAAAATGGGGAGGGAGCCAGAAGCAGCAGGGAAAGCCCCCAAATGGTGATAAAGGTCTGACCCCTGAGAAGAAGAGAGGGAAGGAAGGAAGGAAGTTCTGACAAAGCCAATGGGAGTCCTTAAGCCAAAATCACCAGTGGGAAGAGTCCCACCTCCCACAGGAACAGGTGTGCCTTAGTCTCCCTGCCCTGCTTAGTCAATGGCTGGGAGCAGCACCTGGAAAGGCAGCCTCAGAACTGTTGATGGACTCAGAGCACAGCAGACGGGGCCTTCGATGAGTGGCATTCCCAGCAGCAGATCCAAAATCTGTTCTGACCATCCCTTTACTGAAGTTTGCAAATACTTCCCTTTTTTTTTTTTTTTTTTTTTTTTTTTGCGGTACGCGGGCCTCTCACTGTTGTGGCCTCTCCCGTTGCGGAGCACAGGCTCCGGACGTGCAGGCTCAGCAGCCATGGCTCACGGGTCCAGCCGCACCGCGGCATGTGGGATCTTCCTGGACCGGGGCACGAACCCGTGTCCCCTGAATCGGCAGGCGGACTCCCGGCCACTGCGCCACCAGGGAAGCCCTTTGCCTTTTTTTTTTTTTGCAAATACTTCTCTTACACGATGATTTACTTTGATTTTATAGTTGCAGTGACTTGAACTTTTCTGTTTTTGAACACTAACATGTTTTTCTTTAATCATTCGCTCATTCATTCATTCATTGATCCAACCAGTATTTATTAAATACTTACTAAATACTATGCATTGAGCTAAGTGCTGGGGATGCAAAGATGAGCAAAACAGACACAGGTCCCAGACTTGTGAACTGTATGGTCTGCTGAGGAAGCTGACATGAATCAAGTGATCAGACAGCATATAATTTCAAACTCTAGTAAGTGCCATAGAGAAAAAGTATAGAGTCATGCATGCATCTAACACCAATCTGGAACGTTGGAGAAGGTTCCCCCAAAGAAGTGAAACACTAGAAGTATACGCTCATTGAAAAAACAGAGAGTACGAAAGAGTTTAAAGAACAAAACTAAAATCACCTATAATTCTAAAACCCAGGGATAACCTCAACTAGCAATTTTCTTCATCTTTTTTTAAATGTAATTGCCCAACACAGCATTGTCCAATGGAAATAGAATGTGAGTCACACATGTAATTTTAAATGTTCTAGAAGCCATATTTTAAAAAGTAAAAAGAAACAGGTGAGATTAACTTTAATAATTCAGTTTATTTAACCCAATATATCTAAAATATTGTCATTCAATATATAATCAATATAAAATTATTAACACAGTAGTTTACATTTTTTCTTACTAAGTCTTTGAAATCGCATATGTATTTCATACTTACAGCACATCTCACTTTGGACTAGCCACATTTCAAGTGCTCAATGAGCACATGTGGCTAGAGTCTATTGTATTAGATAGCACAAGTTATATACACATATATAGTACGTATACATGTATGTAGATATATATACACATATAACATCACATTTGAGATCTTAATGCATATTCAGTTTTATGTCCTATTTTTTCAGTTAACATTCTATCATATGAATTTTCCCATGACAGTAAATATTTTAAAAAATCATCCTTATGCACAGTATATGTTACACAGATCCACTATTATTTATTGAACCATTTATATATTATTAGATATTTGGGTTATTATCAACTTAATATATAAATCATGCTGGCTGCAATGAACATTTAATAAACACAACTCTTCATCTGTATCACAGCTTGTCACCTTACAATACATTCTTGTTGGAGTTGCTTGGTCAAAGTGAGTGAAGGTTTGTAAGGCTCTTGAGACATTTCATAAAATTACTTTGAGAGAGGCTGTACTCATGGCATCGCCAGCAGCCCTGACAGTGTATGTCTCACTGTGACCCTGGCAACAATGACCATTGTAATTTCTTCTAAATTGTTAATTTGATTTGCCAAATTTGGCATTTCCTTATTTTCACAAACAAATCTTTGAATTCCAGAGAGGCTGAGCACTCTTTCTCTTCATTAGCTAATTCATTTCTAGTTTTAAATTACTAATTTTTTTTCTGTTAATGTGAATCCGTGGGGCCTCTTGCATTGAATGGGGGAGGATTAGTTCTGACATTTATGTTTATTTATTTTATTTATTTATTTATTTATTTTAAAGAAGATGTTGGGGGTAGGAGTTTATTAATTAATTTTTGCTGTGTTGCATCTTCATTTCTGTGCAAGGGCTTTCTCTAGTTGTGGCAAGTGGGGGCCACTCTTCATCGCGGTGCGCAGGCCTCTCACTATGGTGGCCTCTCTTGTTGCGGTGCACAGGCTCCAGAGGCGCAGGCTCAGTAGTTGTGGCTCACGGGCCTAGTTGCTCCGCACCATGTGGGATCCTCCCAGACCAGGGCTCGAACCTGTGTCCCCTGAATTAGCAGGTAGATTCTCAACCACTGCGCCACCAGGGAAGCCCCTATGTTTATTTTTATAAGCTAACGTGGTTTGACTGCAAATTCCACCAACAATCGTTGAACTTTACTCATTGGGTGATGCTGGCCTGGGTGTTAGAGGAGATACAGTGAGATGTGGCTGCCTCTCACAGGAAGCTCAGGATTGTGAAGGAGAGAGGCAGGCACACATGCAGGCTGCTGACCCACCAGGCTGTGTGCACAGATGGGATGGAGGTTAAAAGGGCCCTTGAGAGCACAGAGTGGTGCTGGTTAACTTACTCCAGATGCAAAAGGCTTCATGAGTGAGACAGGCCTTGAGGAATATGTAGGATCCCATCACATGGAGTAGGATGAGAAGGCACTCAGGCTGAGGGACGGGCAGAGACAACAGAGTTGTGGAAACGCACCTGGTATTTGCAGAACTGGGATGAGTCTGATAAAACATCAGTGGTGGGAGATGACGTGGGAAAGGCTGCCGGGCTCAGGTTCCAGCAGAATTTAAATACCTTGCTAAGGCTTTACTATATAGACTTTGAGGATTGGTGGTGCTGTTAAGCAGTTCTTTTTTCATATGAGGAAAGAAAATCTGAATTCACAGAGCTAGCTTTTCAAGGAAAAGGGTCTAAAGAAAGGAAACATTATATGTCGTTAGATCTTATGCATTCGCTTCCCATGTTGGTAGGCACCCCCAAGGTCAGCGGAGGATGGAGAATGGTAAAGCAATATGGAATTGTAATCGACTAAGTTCTGAGTCAGATAGAAGAAATTAACCTGAAATCCAGTTTCTTTACAACACTTTCATCCACAGCTTTTTGCAAATTGATTTCAACTCATGATCTCCTGTGTCATAAATGAACGTGGCCGCTGAGCCAGTGGGACTTCCTGATGGAGACTATCTCATAAATGATCAGATCTTTCTACCTCAAAAATAACTAGGAGTGAAAGTGAGGTGGCCTCAGCTCCCTTGTGGGTATGTGCCCAGAGGGCAGTGCTCCTGACAGGCTGGGCCCCCTCACAGGCTTCCAGCTACTAGGCACGTCTGAACACCGCCCAGCTAGACTGGAGAGACTGTCTTCCCTGAAGTCAGCCTGGTGAGAAGAGACTGTCTTTGGCTCCTCAGAACCACACCCAGTGAATGCACATGCATGCCCTAGAGTGGCCAAACATCCAAGACAGTATGACAAAAGAAGGTTCCTTGTGGTGACAGAGGCTTGCCTGTCATGGCCACTGCTCTGTCAAGTTCCAACTTGAGCCAGGTTCCATCCCTCCTCCAGCCCCTCCACCTCCACCCCCTCCACCAACCCTGCCCCCACACCTACCCCAGGGTCTAGTCCTTTGGAGGAACATGAATTTGGCCACCTTTAGAAGAGGCCAACCACTGGCTACTTCTGAGTCAGGAAAGCTGGCTGTAACACTCAGGGCTTCCATGACCTTCATTATCCCAAAGCCTAAGCAACAGTCTCTGAGCCCTCCCCACCTCTGGGGAAGGAAGAGGGGACAAGGCATCTAACCAGGTCTCTAGTCTGGAGAGGAGCACCTAGAAGCAGGGAAATCCTCCTTCCAGCACAGATAAGGAAGTCTTTTCCTTTCAGAACCCAGGTGTTGATGAGATTAATAAGGCATTCTACTTGCTAATTCAAGTGGAATACACAAAACCCACCCTAGCACTGGGTTCTACAGTTTTGGTTGAGGCAGTTTTTACAGATGCTAATGAACCGCTCCATTTGGCATCTCAGACAGACCCAATCCTCAGGCGATTTGACACTTGCTAATGATTGAAACTCCCTTTGGCTCCAGAAACAGTGGGGGCCAGACAGTGCAGTGCTGGCTGATTAGAAGCCCATTGGGCAGGCTGGGGCTGGGGTAGTTCTCCACCTGCCTTCGTTCTTGGGTGCAGGGTGAGTGCAGTGGAAGGAAGGTGAGAAGGTGGTGCCTCTTCTTGATGTCTCGGTTTTCTTCTGAATCCTCCATCTAGAATTCTCTGCGCAGGGGAGAGGGACAAGAGGATTCATACACTCGCGTGTGCGCGCGCGCGCGCACACACACGCTCCACATGTCTGCTTGTGACTGTTCTCTATCTTGTCAAATAGGCTCTGTGAGGGGCTGGTGAAGGCTGGGGCACACTGTGGGGAGAATGTCTGATTGCAACCCACTCTTAAAGATTAATCCCAAATCTGTCGGTGTGTGTCGGCAGAGAGCTGGGGGCGAGACAAAACAGAGGATAAAGATTTGCATCAACATGATTGCTTTTTAAACATATGACAATTTGCGAAGGCTTTACTGTCTGTTTAGAGTGAAAGGCACTCCTTGTAATTTACAGAGCAGTTCTGCAAGAGGGCTTCAGGGCAACTCCAGAACAACTGCCAGGAGAGGGGCACAACCCAGGTCTTCTGATTTGGCTGATTCCACACGAAGTTTCTTTTGTCATCAGCTCTGCTCACTCTGCCGTCTGTGTGGGGAGGAGGGGAAGTTGAGCAGAGGGAACATTAAATATTAGGAAACCGAAGGAAAAAGCAAAAGAGCCCGATATGGCAGTCTGCCCTCCGGAGGTTTGCGGTCCAGGAATGATGAAGGGAGACCGCCACCTATGGGCCAGGTTCCAGGGGAGCCCGCACGTGGGGCTCGGCCAGAGAGACTCCACACAGAAAGGAGGCTTCGTGGAACAGTTAGTCACCGCACCCTCTGCTCTCAGACAAAAACACTCTCAATTCATTCACAACAAATCAGCCTTTTCCTGATTTAAACAGTGTCTTTCCCCCACAATAGCATGATCCTGGGAGCTGAGTTCTGTGTATATAATAGACACATCTGGACCCACCACCACGTTAAACAGCTGTGCAGATCACTTGGCCGCGCGGTGCCACAGCAGACGTCACTCCCGCACAACACCTACAGTTTTATGGCTTCTTAATAAAAATGAATCAGCCTAATGGATCAGAGACAAGCATCGTCTTGCCGTGCCATCCTAGTAGAAAAGCAATAGGATAAGAACAATCGGGCAAATATCAAACACATTACAGAGGATGCCTGTGAGGGGCGGGAGGGATGGGAAATGAGAGTGGAATGGGGCACAAAGGAAAAAATAAAGTAAAATAAAACTAGAGAGGGGCCTCGCCTGTGGTAATGGTAATGGAAGAGTATAATTGAATCAACTCTGCTCCCAAAGTGGAAAAAGAAAATTTACAGAATTTGAGCTTGTATGAGGGGGGATCTATTGTGTTATAGTGGTTCCAAAAGTATCACACAGTTGTCCTTTGATATTTGATGTGTTTGTGAATAGCAAATTCTATTATTTCCATTCCATTCAAAAATCAGATCTGCCCTACAATATTTACACAATAGTGGATCTTGACTGATGAAGCAACCCGGCTTCTGTCGCAGAGAAGGGAGTGGTGTAGGTGTGTATGTGTGTGTGTGTTTCTTTGTGTATATGAGTTTGTGCACAGATGTGCAATGGTTTATATAAATGTGTTTGTGTATGTAAGCATGTGTTTGTGTATATATGAAAGTGTGTGTGTATTTAATAGAGGAACCCAGGAAGGAATATTGTTCTGTAACTCCAAGCCAAAGGGGGTTTAAAGCCCCTATGCCCAGCGTTGCAGCACCTAGAGGAAAGCTAAGCACACCCAGGGAAGCAGCACTCTCGAATAGGCACAAGTATAGGCCTTGGGCATAGATCAGAGAGGCAGAGCTAGGCTGTAGAACTTTCTACAGAAATCAGCAGGTGAAACTTGGGGTGTCAGGTCTGTACTTCTGGTGAGTGCCAGAGGACACACAGGAATGAATCCATCCGAAGTAGGAGAGAGATTTCCCAGCGCACACCAGGCTGGCTGAGGGAGAACCACCCCGGACCTGTAGAAGAAGACAACAAGCAGGGCCAGAGCCAATCTCTTAGCCCCACTGGTTGAGGGTTATTATTATCAGTTCCTTAGGGAAGAGGAACTAGCCATTGATATCAGAACCTCCAAGATGTCCTTTAGGGTGCTTTGTACTTAGGCACATAATAGTGCTAAATTCTCATAAGCAGCTTAGTCATTCTTGTTACCTTTTATGATGTGTATATTCAAGGACCTCTCTAGATGTTGTAGTATTAGAACACCTGGGGTAGAAGGCACCTCTCTCTCCACCTTAGAGATGTGAATCATAACCAGGAAGATTTTGGTATCTTTAGTGTAGTATTGGTAAATAATATGTATGATTGTATCATTTATTTAAAATTTTATATAAATGATATCACATATAAATATTTACTTTGCATCATTTTAGCTTATCACATGTATTTTAGATTTATCGATGTAGATGATACAGATCTAGTTCACTCATGTTAACTGCTATGCAAGGTGACATTGTATAAATAATTCCCATTTTATTTGCCCATTTTACTCCTGAAGGTCAGGTAGCTTGCTTCCACTTTTTAGCTATTACATGGAATGCTGAAAAGAACGTTCTTTTGTTTGTATTTCCTTGGGCCAATGTATCTCATGTATAAAGGTGGAATTGTTGATCGTAGGTTATGCATGTAGTAACTTTACCAGGTATTGCCAAATTGCTTTCTGCAGTAGTTAGATCATTTTATACTTCCACTGGCAGTGGATGAAAGTTTTCATTTCTCCGTTCTCACAACTGGTATTGTTGGTATTGTCAGAGTTAAAATTTTTTTCTCCACTCTAATAGGTGTGAAACAGTATCTATTTGTTTTGCACCTTCTTGACCACTAGTGAAGTCAAGAGTATTTTCATGTGTCTATCGACTGTTAAATGTCCTTTTCTACTAATTGCTTCTTCATACCCTTTGCCTTTTTTGCTGTTTGGTGATTTTTTTCTTGCTTATTTTTAGGAACCTATTATATAATTTGGATAGTTATCTTTGTAATGTTGGCTGTAGTTATCTTTGAAATGTAGGTTGCTGATACTTTCTCTAAGTCTGTGTTTGTCTTTTTACTTTGTTATTGATGTCATTTGTCATGGACAAGTTTTAAAAATTATGTCGTTCAATTTATCACTTTTCCATGATGATTTTCACTTTGTGCCCTTCTAGGATGTTGTATATAGTTTCCATAGTCTGTCTAAATGTATACAGCTTTCCCTTAACATCTCTGAAATTTACTTTTGTGCATGCTGTGAGGTATGAATCTAATTTTTCCCTTTGAAAATACTATTAGCAAATAGTCCCAGTGCCATTTATTAAATAGTCATCCTTTCCCCACTGATTTGTAATGTCACCTCTGTCATATTCCAAATTCCTATGTATATGTTAGTATTTCTTGTTTTTTCAGAAAACCTGTCCCATGGATCTATTTATCCAAATGCTGATATCAGAGTATTTTAATTACCATAACTTTGTGATAAATCTTGGTATCTGCTAGTGTGAATCCTTTCTCGTTTCAAAATAGTTTTGGCTGTTCTTGGCCCTTTACTCTTCTGAGTAGGTTTTATGATCTGCTTGTAAGGTCAATAAAAAAAAAATTCCCCCAGGATTTTTAATAGCATTTATTAAGTTTGTGGTGTAAATTTAGGAAAACTACTACTGTTAAGCTCTTGTCTTCCCATACATGAACATGTTACATCTCTCCATTTATTCGTTATTTTTATGTATTTCAATAAACTTTTAGAGTTTTCTCCATAAAAGTTTTTCACATCTTCTGTTAACTTACTCCTAGGTATCATATAGTTTTTTAGAGTGTTGTAAATGGTATATCTTTTTATTTTATCCTCATTCTTGAATGATAGTTTGTGTATAGAATTCTAAATTAACAAGTATTTTCTGTCAACAGTCTGAATGTATTTCTGTTAGTGACCTAGGAATAGAAGGAAAATCCCTTAACTTGAAAAAGAGTATCTAGCATAATCCTAAACAAATATTTTTCTTTATGGTGAAATGCTAAAAGCATCCCAGTTAAAGTCAGGAACAAGAAAAGGAAAAATATTCAGGTGCAATTTCATCCTAATTACCAGGAACAAACAATTAGACATGCATTTTTTAAATAATTAATTTTTGGCTGCATTAGTTCTTCATTGCTGCAGATGGGCTTTCTTTAGTTGCATCGAGCAGGGGCTACTCTTGGTTGTGGTGCACGGGCTTCTCATTGCGGTGGCTTCTCTTGTCGCGGAGCACAGGCTCTAGGCTCGCAGGCTGCAGTAGTTGTGGCGCACGGGCTTATTAGTTGTTTTGCCGCATGTGGGATCTTCCCGGACCAGGGCTTGAACCCGTGTCCTCTGTATTGGCAGATGGATTCTTATCCACTGCTCCACCAGGGAAGCCCAGAAATGCATTAAAAAAAATACATATAGCTGGATTTATTTAAATTAAATCTGAGCTTCAGTCTTTTAACTGGCCCATTTACGTTATTGTGATTACATATTGTGATGAATTTATTCTTTAAGCTTATTTCATGCTTTCCATTCACCATGTTGTTCTTTTTTTCTCTTTTTCTGACTTCTACAGAACTGATCGATTCTTTTTCTTTCAAGTGATTATATTTCTACTTTTTCCTACTTACTGTTAAATTTAGCAAGCATACTGTTCAACAATCTGGTAGGTTAATCCATACACCTCACCTTCCTTTCAAACTAAATATTGACCTTAGGACGCTTCATCTCTAATCATTCTTCTTCTCTTCTCACATATTATTGTTTCTAGTATTTTAGTTCCATCTTTTTTCATAACTTCTTTTAGTGCTTTTGTTACGATTATTATGGACATTCAATGCTTATTTAGATTTACTGTATATTTATCAATATTTTTGCTCTCCATTTGCTTCTTTTTAAAACATCTGTGTTGAGATATAAATCACACACTATACAATTCACCCATTTAAAGTTTACAACTCAGTGGTTTTTAGTGAATTCACAGACTTGCACAACCACCAGCAGAATCAATTTTAGAACATTTTCATGACCTCCAAAAGAAACCTCATACCCATTAGCAGTCACTTCCCATTTTCCTCCAGTCTTCCCAGCCCTAGGCAACCACTAACCTGCTTTCTATATCCATAGATTTGCCCATTCTGGGCATTCATAGAAATGGAATTATATAATAAATGGTCTTTTGTGACTGGCTTCTTTCATTTAACATAATGTTTTCAAGTGGTATCTTGTGATTTTTGTTTGCATTTCCTTACTGACTAATGATGTTAAGCAACTTTTCATGTATTTATTGACCATTTGTATATTTCTTTTAGAGACTGAGATCCTTTGCCCATTTTTAAACTGGACTATTTGTCTTTTTATTATTGAGTTGTAAGAGCTCTTTATATATTATAGATACAAATCTTATCTGATACAAGATTTACAAATATTTTTTCCCATCCTGTGGGTTGTCTTTTCACTTTCTTGATGGTGTTTTTTGAAGCACAAAAGTTTTTAATTTTGATAACCCAGTTTATATATTTTTCTTTTGTTGCTTGTGCATTTGGTATCATATCTAAGAACGTTTTGCCTAACCCAAGGTCATGAAGATTTATCTCTATGTTTCGTCTAAGAATTTTATAGTTTAGCTTTTACATTTAGGTCTATGATAATTTTGAGTTAATAATTTTTGTATGTAGGGTGAGGAAGAGGTCCAACTTCATTCTTTTACATGTGGCTATCCAGTTATCCAAGTACCATTTGTTGAAAACAATTATTCTTTCCCCTTTGAATGTTTTGCACCCTTGTTGAAAATCAGTTGACTATAAGTATAGGGTTAATATTTGGACTCAGTTCTGTTCTTAATCCAGTATCACACTGTCTTCATTACTGTAACTTTGTAATAAGTTTGAAATCTGGAAGTGTGAGTTCTTCAACTTTATTCTTCTCGTTCAAGATCGCTTGGACTTACATTTGAATTTTAGTACTGTCTTCTCAATCTCTAAACAAAAAGCTAGCTGGAATTTTTTTTTTTTTTTTTTTTGGTACGTGGGCCTCTCACTGCTGTGGCCTCTCCCGTTGCGGAGCACAGGCTCCGGACGTGCAGGCTCAGCGGCCATGGCTCACGGGCCCAGCCGCTCCGCGGCATGTGGGATCTTCCCGGATCAGGACATGAACCCGTGTCCCTTGTATCGGCAGGCGGACTCTCAACCACTGCGCCACCAGGGAAGCCCGCTAGGCATTGCATTAAATCTGTAGATGAATATGCAAGTATTGTCATCTTAATAATATTAAGCCTTCTAATCCATGAGCATGGGATGTCTTTCCACTTATTTAGGGATTCTTTAATTTCCTTTAAAAATATCTTATAGTTTTCAGAGTACAAGTTTTGCACTTTTGTACTTTTGTTAAATTTATTCCTAAGTAGTTTACTATTTTTGATGCCAGTATAAATGGAATTGTTTCCTAATGTTATTTTTAGGTTGTTCATTGTGAATTTTTTGCTTCTTGAATCCTTTCTCACTGGTTCATTTTTCCTATTCCCTGAAGTACATCTTTATGTAGTTCTTTCTTAAAGAATCTGTGAATGGAAGATTCTCTTAGCTCCTGTGTGAAAATGTCTTTATTTTCTTAAATGATAATTTAAGTGGGTATAGGATTGTAGGTCAGCAATTCTTAAGATTTCTTCCTACTTTATTTTGGCCTCAGTTTTTGCTGCTGAGATGTCAACTCTCAGTCTAATTGATGTTCGTTGACAAACAATGTCCCCCCCCCCTTTTTTTTTTTTACTGGTGTTTTAAGTTTTCCTAAGTTTTTCTTTTTTGAAGTTTTCCTTAGTTTCACCATATGTATCTAAGTGAGGTTTATTTTATTTATTCTATTCAGTGTTTGTTGTGCTTCTCCAATGTGAGGATTTGTGTTTTTTAATTAATTCTACAATATTCCCAGCTATTACCTATTTTAATATTGCATTCTCTCTAATCTCTTTCGAGAGCTCTGTAAATGTTATATTTTCTCATTTTATTCTCCATTGTTTTTAGTTTTGCCATAAAAAATCTCATTCTGAATTGTATTTTGAATACTTCTCAGATCCATATTCTAGTTTTTTGTTATGATTTTTTATTTACTAAAAAGTAAAGGAGATAACTCTCCTCAAAAAGAATATTAAATCTTAAAATGGAGGACTTGAGTTTCATCCAGTGGGAAATTTTTCCATTAAGAAGACACTATACCTTCTCCAAATATACCCTTTAAATATAGAGAATTGTTCTAAGGTGGCTATAATTTTTTAAATATAAATATTTGTTAAATGATTGGATTTATGCTAAGGGGATATCTCTGAAAATGTTGGAGGGGAAAATCACATATTTCATGATTTTACCTGTTGAACCTGATAGATCAGTAGGATGCCAACGAGCATATGCTTGGTGTCAACCAGACTTGAGTTCCAATGCCAGCTTTGCCATTGACTACATGTGGGACTTGGACAACTTATTTTAACCTTGCTGAATCTCTCTGAATCTTAATTTCATCATCTATAAAATAAACCCTTCAGCCCTGACATGAGGAATGAATGATTAGGTACATGTGAAGTGCCTTGTGCGAAGTCCGGCCAATGGCAGGTGCTTCCTAAAAGATTATCGTTATTTCTTGCATAAAAATCTTAATTAGAGCTAGTGCCATCATGTGAGCTATCCCCATTTAGTATTTGAGATCTTCTTATTAGTCATGACCAATCATAACCCCTTTGCTATAACTTTGATCTCCCTAAAATACACGGATTAATAATCCAGGTAAGGGCTGGAATAATTGCTAGTGGAAATGTCTGTGATAAGTGATATTTCACGCACTTTTCTCCTGCAGCAGTCCCCTTGGGCAGCTATTGAAGGCCAAAAATAAAACATTCTGGGGTTCTTTCTTGCAGCAGATGGTGTAATGCAAAGTCTATCTTGGAGGCACACCCTATAAGCAAGATTTCTAGGACTCTTAAAAGAAAAACACTTAGAAAATTGATTCAGTCAAATGGAACTGCTATAAACATACTTTCTCTGTAATTTTTCAAACTAATATATTTAATTCTGTCTGGCAGTGTCCTCTAAATTGAATTCGCATTAGATAGATGAGTCCATTGCAT
Source organism: Leucopleurus acutus (assembly GCF_964270905.1). Classification (NCBI taxonomy): domain Eukaryota; kingdom Metazoa; phylum Chordata; class Mammalia; order Artiodactyla; family Delphinidae; genus Leucopleurus; species Leucopleurus acutus. Next base: position 50,236,750 of record NC_139157.1, on the reverse strand, counting down.
GAATATAATATATTGATGCAGGAATTACTCTGCCTTTGGTGGGGGTGCTCAGTATCTCCAAAAGGTGAGGCTGCCTTGCACTCACGGGGTGATGGCAAATATTGCCTTCACAAGGCTGTTCTCATGAATTCTTTCTCTAGCAATAATTATGGCAGGAAATGGGATCTTTCCTGTAAGCACGTTTTAGTGACTAGCATCCCTATATGTGTAGTATATTCAGATCTTTTCATGGACCTTGATTGTACAGCCATCGGAATGTAGAATAAATCTCATCTTTATTAAACAACATCAATTATCCTATTAACTGCAACCCACTGTTGTACGTGCCTGATAGTATGCTGAGCCCACACATATATTAATATATATTTGTATGTATATGATATATATTATATTTAGTCTTCACCATAACTCTGTGAGGAAGGTACTATTAGCCCCATTTTATAGATGGGTAAAATGAAGCCCAGGGAGTTAGGTGCTCAAGCCTGTACAGCTAGGCAGTGGTGGAGCTGCAGCCACCGGGAAAGTCATCTTACCTTCACCATATGAACATGGTGAGACTTGAAGGTGCAGGGCTGCCCTCTCTTTGTTCGGGGGCCATGCTCCTACTCACCAGTCTCCCATCTAACACCTCTAGATATATTGTCAAAAAGACTGAAATTCAGAAATTTTAGCTCTGCTTAATTTAAATTGTATAATTACCTTACCTTTTACTTACCTTAACTCCACTGACACTTAGGCCAATAGTTCTGCCCCCTCTGCCCTTCCTTCTTTCCTTTTTCTTTCTTCATGTTTGCTGAGGGCTTGGGCATAAAAAGAGAAGGAGGAGAAGAAGGAGAAAAGAGCCTCTCCACTTGGGAAGCTTGCATTCTAGGTGAGGAAACAGGTGCACAAATGTGAAGCAGAGAAGGACGTGACAGTGTTTGGGGACATGCTGATGATGCCACAGGTAGCACAGGCAGGACCATAACGGTATCTCCAGCCTCTTCCTCACACGCAGTTGGCCTCTGGCCTGCCTCTCTCTGGTGGAGTTAATGCGCCATGTTCCTGTGCTGTGGCCCTCCCAGCCCCTTGCCTTGGCTCTGTCTTCCTCCTTTGCTGCCCGTACCTCATAGGGCCTTTCTGGTAGAGCAGGAGCCAAAGTACCCAGACCAAGCTGACAACGTAAATTTCAAACCACTTGCAGTAAAATGGAATTCCACCTCCTAAGCTGATGGAAGGTACAATTAGAACATTACACTGGCATTAGCACACAGACTAATTTTTATATTTCCTTAGAGGGTTCTGGAAACACTGGGCCACAAGCAGGCATTTCAGAAGGACCTCCTTAAATTTTGTTATCATGATTATAAAATAGATTTCTAGTCTCATCCTCTGTACTAGGTGATGTTAATCCGTTTGAGCTGTCACAATAAAATACCATAGACTGGTGTCTTAAACAACGGAACTTTGTCTCATGGTTCTGGAGGCTGGAAAGTCTGAGATCAGCATGCCAGCGTAGTTGGGTTCTAGTGAGAGTCCTCTTGCTGGCTTGCAGATGGCCATCTTCTCACTGTATCTTCGCACGGCAGAGGGAGGAAGCTCTGATGTCTCTTCCTCTTCTTATAAGGCCACTAATCCCACCATGAGGGCTCTACCCTCATGCCCTCATCTAAACCTAATCACCTCCCAAAGACCCCACCTCCTATTACCATCACATTGGGGGGTTAGGGCTTCAACACATGAATCTTGGGGGACTCAATCATTCAGATTCTAACATAGGTAGAGGTGCTTTTAGCAGCACCTCTACCTATGTTATAATCAAAGTGAGAGCAGCCCCCAGGCTCTCTTTTCTCCTGGTCACCTTCCTTCTCCTCTCCCCCGCTTACCCTTCCTCCATGGGCTGAGTCTTCACACCTTTCCCGGGTAACTCACTAGCATGTGGGACATTTACCTTTCAGATCAGAATAACTAATCTTCCTAAAGTAGCTGCCTTCTACCACTAGTTCATAGACCAAAGGAGGTATCTTATGTAAATACTTTATTCCATAGAACTTCTGAAGAATCTAGCTCAAACAGATATTTTTCCTTAAAATTAATTTTTGCAATACATGCACAAAATCGAAGAGTACAAAAGAGCATAACATTCATTCTTCAAAACTCATCAAATGGTATATTCCAATAGAGCTGACTTATAAAACTGGAAAAAAACTGGTTATGATATTAAAAACAAGTTCCTCTCCCATTCCTGTCCCCAGCCACCCTATCCCTCCCTGGAGGCTGCTGCTGTCAGGGAGTAGGGTATAGGCTTCCAGAGATATTCCCTGCATGCCATCATAATAATGTATCGTGGAGATGATTCCATGTCCCTGGGCAGCGTAGTCTCCCCCGTAGTTTCCCCCCGTATGGATGGGCAGCGTAGTTTCCCCCGTATGGATATAGCATAGTATCTGTACCAGTTCTTCTTAAAGAACTTTTAGGTTGTTTGCAATCTTTTGTTATTTTAAAGAATACTTATATATAAGCATATGTATAGAATAAACTCTTATAGTAGAATTATTGGGTCAAATGGCATGTACACTTTAAAAGCTGTGAAATAATCTAAATATACAAAAAGTATAAAGAATAATGTAACTAACACTATACCCAGCCTTATTACATCTCAACAAGGAAAATCACATTTCCTTTAGGAAGCACTGAAATGTACAGTCACTAACTCATGGGTTATGTATTAATGATTTGGAATAAGGAGGTTATCTGATTTTGCTTTACGATCTGGAAGCCTGAATTCAAATGTTGCTAGGATTGTAAATGTATTCCATCTAGTGGCCTCATCAGTGTCCCAAGTGGATTGTGTTTCTAACCCATCAGGTGTGTGTTCCTGAATACGATTCTTTGGTGTACTTGACCCTAAACAGTGAGACGACCGAGGCATAGCCTGACAAGGAGTGGGGGCTGGTGAGAGACCTGAATTAGCTAAGAGGTGACTGCTTGTACCACGCAGAGTCCACTCCAAGTATCCAGCCATAGGATTAAGTGACTTTACAGGGATTAATTCTATCCCTTATAAAATGGAATGAGCTTTCAATTTTATCCTTATCTTTTGAATTGATTGTGGCTTAATCTCTTCGTAAAGGCATATGTATGTGTATGTGTAGGCATAATTTCTATTATACTGTATTGTAGACCTCATACCTTCTGCAGGGATTTTAATAATGCTTTTCTGAATAGGAAGCCAGGGTTCTCTCCATGCCCCATCCCCTGCTCTCACTGTGTTCACTTTCTTTGCACGTTGCACATACAGGGTTAAGATTTTTCAGTTTTCCTTTGAATAATGATTGCAGTATTAAACACAGCCTCATAACGTTCAGCCCGTTATTTGTGTAGATGGCTCTCCAGTGCTTTTAAATTTACTTAATTAAAATTCTAGAATGATATGATTCCAGTGGGTTACATTCATCTTACTCTTACCTTCTTCAATCAGTTTTCTCTTATAACCTTTTTCTCTGCAAGAATTATTGAAGATGACTGCAGCCTAGCAGACTGCTTAACTCATAATTCATTACTTAAAAAAAAACCCTCATAATTAAAAGCATTCATTGTTAAGCACAGTGGTGTTAAACTCAGCTTGATATTGATGCAGTGTCTCTCTACCGCAAGGATGTAGCTAACCTATCCTCAAAATGAAAAGGGAGAGGCTTCAGTTTTCTGAGATTTCCTATCCATCTTTTCTTTCATTTTCCTTTTTTCTTTGAACTGAAATTATCCCATCAGTTAGCCACCGAGTTTGATTTTATAATCTACTTACAGTTCAACAGGAGGGAACAAAGGATGTGCACTATCTTTTCCCTTTATGCCCAGAACATAGTAAGATTAGCAGATCACAGTTCATTGCCTGGGCATGCAAGTATAGCCATGCACAGGACAGACCTCTGGTACCTCTACGTTTCTCCCTCCCTTAGTGACAGAAAACCCACTGGATTCCAGCAGCAGCTGAGCTCTGGCAGCCATTGGCCCCAAAGCTCTACCTCCTGCCTTTCAGTAGGTAGAGGCCAGCTGCGGAGGTGACCAATCGGGTGGTTTGTATCCAGGAGAACATGGCACAGTTAGCTATTTAAATCCAGCCAGGATGATGTCAGCAAGCAGAGCTGAAAGGGTTAGGAGAAAGGCTAACGGAGAGGAGAAATCTTGTCAGGCTGTATTATTACAGAAAGCTGGGCTGAGGCTAAGCAGAGACTAACACACCCACCACCTGTGCCCTGAGCCCAACTCCCAGTGCCTCCGAACTGCCTCCTCCCAGCCTTGAGAAAGGAGGAATGGCTGCAGAAGATAACCTGATGCTAAATTATGTGGGGAGAGTTTAATTCTTACATGATTTTTTTTTAACTGGAAGAGCAGGTCTCTACTTAGATGAAAATGCACAAACCATCTCTGGTTTGCAAATTGCTGGGGTTTTACAGGAAAGCTGGGCTGACTCTCACCCGCTGATAAGAGAAAAGCATTTGTTCCCGCCTCTGGAAGTCTGTGGTCCCAGTAACCCCGGGTGAAACTTGCAGAAATGGTTCTCAGCTTAGATGCCGTTTTGCAGCACGAGCAAAATGTTCAGGCTCAGGAAATGATGCTAAAGACATTTTGAAAAATGTAAGATGGGCCTGACACAGCGCTGGCACAGGATATATGATGGAAGCAGCGTGGTGAGTGGTGATAACAGCCCCTGGGGCTTGGCAGGGAGCTGGTTTCACACCCCAGCCCGACCAACGCCCCCCTCCAGCAGGAGCCTCGTCAGACTCCGGGGTGAGAGCGGAAATCTGGCCATGCCCCTGGAGGGCCCAGGCAGGGGACAGGCCCTCAGGAAGGAGGGTGAGGTTCCTGAGAGCACCTTCTTATCAGCAAAGACTTGGCGATCCCCCTGTACACACATCACACTTCAAAAAGTTGTGTCGGTTTTGGTTTTTCTGGGCCCTGCTCACTCCTACTTTTCCAAAGCACCTGCCGTAGACAAAGCTGGCTTGGGGACAAGAGGGGATGCGGCATTTTTCCTTAGGGTCCCTCAGGGAGAGGCCACGTAATGCCACTCACACAGGTGCTCAGTAAGAATTAGATGGAGAGGACACTCTGATTACTGCTAATGAGGGGGTAAGTTAATAACGGCGAGATGCCTGTTTCCGGGCAGATCCGCCCAGTGTGATGGGACCTGCAGTTGATCTGCTTAGGAGGGTGGCTTTTCTTCCAGATGGCCGTGGCCTTTGTGTCAGGGAAGGGCTTTCCTTCAAAGGCTGGTGCTCCACAGTTGCCATGCAGATTAGGGGTCCGTTTTTACTTGCCACTCTTAAAAAAATAAACATTCTGGGCACAAGAAAGGGAGCTTTTCAACCCTGAGCGTGTTCTGGATGTTGGAGTACATGTGGCAAGACCCTCTTTTAGATAATGAGCAAGTGCTCCCAGCACTTTGGAATTATTCCTTGCTTCCACCCCAGCGTTGTTCCGACAGCTCTGTTCTTAAAGATTAACTACCATTCATTTAGTAACTTTTGCTGTAGAGAGGGGAGGGGAAAACTTGATGATATGAATTTAGAGCAGTTATTATATTTGGTTTGTGTTTCTCCTGCAATGCTCTTCCTTTAAGGAGTAAGCACGGAGGTATTAATATCTATTTGCCATTTTGTTTCCCTAATGTTTTTATTGCTGCTGTAATTTTAACAAGTATGGGAAGGCAAAATATTTGAGAACCCCTTTAACCCCTTTAATTTGTCTCATGCAGAATTGAGACAAATTCTGCATGAATTCTGAAGAGGTCACTATATTTAAATGATTCAGTATAGGTAACGAAATGATGGAAAAGAGCATAATTCCATGATATTACAAAATAAACAGAGAGTATCTCTTCTCTGTCAAGCATGCCCAGGCACAGAGAGATAAAAATCTTTATCTCTATATAGATACAATTCCTGCTTCAAGGTGCTCAAAATCTAGCGAAGGAAACAGACATGTATACAAATAACTGTAAGACAAGGCACGTACGTGACAAAAGTAAAAGTGTAAACCATAGAGCTGAAGAGAGCTGAAGAAGCAATGATTCATTCCAGGGGTGAGGCCTCTGAGTCGGACCTTAGGGAAGACGAGGATCTCATCAGGCAGAATGTGGGGTGTCGCATGTGAAACTCCGCAGCCTTAAAAAAAGAATACCCTGAGTCTATATGCACAAATAGAGCAAGCTGTCCAATATAGACTACATAAATGGAGGTCACTTAGCAGTGTATGTAGAACTAGAATATATATATATATGTGTGTGTGTATATATATATATATATATATATATATATATATATTATATATATATATATATATAGTAGTTGAGCTTATTTTAAGCTCTAAGGACAGACTGGATTAAAATCTAAACTCAGTACTTTCAGTGAATTGTGTCATTGTTGAAAATATTTTCTGTCCCTCCCTGAGGCAAGGTTATTCTTTCCCATTCATTGATACCAGGCTGGTCCTGTGACCTGCTTTGACTAATGAAATAAGAGCAGAAATGAGGTATGTGCCTCCTGAGTACACACTTTAAGAGCCATCATTTGCTTCAGCCGTGTTCTCCTTTCTCTGTATTCTGATGATCAGGTAAGTCCGACTAGAGGTGCTCCTTTGGCTTCAGCCTGGGTTCTGGAATGAAGACGGCATGAAGTAGGGCTAACTGTGGTCGACATGGCTCATTAGCATAAGCAAGAAACAAACCTTTGTTAGTGTGGACACTGAGATGTTGAAGATGCTATTACTATAGCATCACTCAGTCTGGGTTGACTGAGAGACACCTGGCAACGAACGGGATCTTATATAACTTCTTTAAGCCTCAGTTTCCTAATCTATAGAATGGGAAAAATAATACTATCTACCTCAGAGGATCATTGTGAGGTTAAAACAAGTTGATTTTAAAGCACTTTACATGATGTTTAGTTCATAATAAGAATTTAGTGTTAGTCATTTTTAAATAGGTACACAAAAATGTCTGGAGGAATATACACTAACCTGTTAAACAACAGTTCTCTCTTGAATGTGAGATTACAGGTGACTTTCTAATTTTTTTTTGAATTTTTTTTTATGCAGCAGGTTCTTATTAGTTATCCATTTTATACACATCAGTGTATACATGTCAATCCCAATCTCCCAATTCATCACACCCCCTGCCGCTTTCCCCACTTGGTGTCCATACGTTTGTTCTCTGCATCTGTGTCTCAATTTCTGCCCTGCAGACTGGTTCATCTGTACCATTTTTCTAGGTTCCACATATATGCCTTAATATACGATATTTGTTTTTCTCTTTCTGACTTACTTCACTCTGTATGACAGTCTCTAGATCCATCCACGTCTCTACAAATGACCCAATTTTGCTCCTTTTTTATGGCTGAGTAATATTCCATTGTATATATGTACTACATCTTCTTTATCCATTCATCTGTCGATGGGCATTTAGGTTGCTTCCATGTCCAGGCTATTGTAAATAGGGCTGCAATGAATATTGGGGTGCATGTGTCTTTTTGAATTATGGTTTTTTCTGGGTATATGCCCAGTAGTGGGATTGCTGGGTCATATGGTAGTTCTATTTGTAGTTTTTTAAGGAACCTCCCTACTCTTCTCCATAGTGGCTGTATCAATTTACATTCCCACCAACAGTGCAAGAGGGTTCCCTTTTCTCCACACCCTCTCCAGCATTTGTTGTTTGTAGATTTTCTGATGATGCCCATTCTAACTGGTGTGAGGTGATACCTCATTGTAGTTTTTTCTTTTTTTTTCTAATTGTAGTTTTGATTTGCATTTCTCTAATAATTAGTGATGTTGAGCAGCTTTTCATGTGCTTCTTGGCCATCTGTATGTCTTTGGAGAAATGTTTATTTAGGTCTTCTGCCCATTTTTGGATTGGGTTGTTTGTTTTTTTGATATTGAGCTGCATGAGCTGTTTATATATTTTGGAGATTAATCCTTTGTCCGTTGATTCGTTTGCAAATATTTTCTCCCATTCTAAGGGTTGTCTTTTCATTTTGTTTGTAGTTTCCTTTGCTGTGCAAAAGCTTTTAAGTTTCATTAGGTCCCATTTGTTTATTTTTGTTTTTATTTCCATTACTCTAAGAGGTGGATCAAAAAAGATCTTGCTGTGATTTATGTCAAAGAATGTTCTTCCTATGTTTTCCTCTAAGAGTTTTATAGTGTCTGGTCTTACATTTAGGTGTCTAATCCGTTTTGAGTTTATTTTTGTGTATGGTGTTAGGAGTGTTCTAATTTCATTCTTTTACATGTAGCTGTCCGGTGCTCCCAGCACCACTTATTGAAGAGACTGTCTTTTCTCCATTGTATATCCTTGCCTCTTTTGTCATAGATTAGTTGACCATAGGTGTGTGGGTTTATCTCTGGGCTTTCTATCCTGTTCCATTGATCTATATTTCTGTTTTTGTGCCAGTACCATATTGTCTTGATTACTGTAGCTTTGTAGTATAGTCTGAAGTCCGGGAGCCTAATTCCTCCAGCTCCGTTTTATTTCCCTCAAGACCGCTTTGGCTATTTGGGGTCTTTTGTGTCTCCATACAACTTTTGAGATTTTTTATTCTAGTTCTGTAAAAAATGCCATTGGTAATTTGATAGGGATTGCATTGAATCTGTAGATTGCTTTGGGTAGTGTAGCCATTTTCACAATATTGATTCTTCCAATCCAAGAACATGGTATATCTCTCCATCTGTTTGTTTCATCTTTAATTTCTTTCATCAGTGTCTTATAGGTTTTTTAATTAATTAATTAATTAATGGCTGCTTTGGGTGTCCGTTGCTGCATGTGGGCTTCTCATTGCGGTGGCCTCTCCTGCCATGGAGCATGGGCTCCAGCCATGAGGGCTTCAGTAGCTGTGACTCAAAGGCTCCCGAGCCCAGGCTCAGCAGTTGTGGCACACGGGCCCAGTTGCTCCGCAGCATGTGGGATCCTGCTGGACCAGGGCTCGAACCCACGTCTCTTGCACTGGCAGGCAGATTCTCAATCACTGCACCACCAGGGAAGCCCGAGTGTCTTATAGTTTTCTGCATACAGATTTTTGTCTCCCTTGGTAGGTTTATTCCTAGGTATTTTATTCTTTTTGCTGCAATGGTAATTGGGAGTGTTTCCTTAATTTGTCTTTCATATTTTTCATCATTAGTGTATAGGAATGCAAGAGATTTCTGTGCATTAATTTTGTATCCTGCAACTTTACCAAATTCATTGATCAGCTCTAGTAGTTTTCTGGTAACATCTTTGGGATTCTCTATGTATAGTATCATGTCATCTGCAAACAGTGACAGTTTTACTTCTTCTTTTCCAATTTGTATTCCTTTTATTTCTTTTTCTTCTCTGATTGCTGTGGCTAGGACTTCCAAAACTATGTTGAATAATAGTGGTGAGACTGGACATCCTTGTCTTGTTACTGATCTTAGAGGAAATGCTTTCAGTTTTTCACCACGGAGAATGATGTTTGCTGTGGGTTTGTTGTATATGGCCTTTATTCTGTTGAGGTAGGTTCCCTCTATGCCCACTTTCTGGAGAGTTTTTATCATAAATGGGTGTTGAATTTTGTTAAAAGCTTTTTCTGCATCTATTGAGATGATCATATGGTTTTTATTCTTCAATTTGTTAATATGGTGTATCACATTGATTGATTTGCGTATATTGAAGAATCCTTGCATCCCTGGGATAAATCCCACTTGATCGTGGTGTGTGACCCTTTTAATGTGTTGTTGCATTCTGTTTGCTAGTATTTTGTTGAGGATTTTTGCATCTATATTCATCAGTGATATTGGTCTTTAATTTTCTTTTTTTGTAGTATCTTTGTCTGATTTTGGTATCAGGGTGATGGTGGCCTCATAGAATGAGTTTGGGAGTGTTCCTTCCTCTGCAATTTTTTGGAAGAGTTTGAGAAGGATGGGTGTTAGATCTTCTCTAAATATTTGATAGGATTCACCTGTGAAGCCATCTGGTCCTGGACTTTTGTTTGTTGGAAGATTTTTAATCACAGTTTCAGTTTCAGTGCTTGTGATTGGTCTGTTCATATTTTCTGTTTCTTCCTGGTTCAGTGTTGGAAGGTTATACCTTTCTAAGAATTTATCCGTTTCTTCCAGGTTATCCATTTTATTGGCATAGAGTTGCTTGTAGTAGTCTCTTAGGATGCTTTGTATTTCTGCAGTGTCTGTTGTAACTTCTCCTTTTTCATTTCTAATTTTATTTTATTATTTTTTTTGAATTTTATTTTTTTAGACAGCAGGTTCTTATTAGTTATGCATTTTATACATATTAGTGTATATATGTCAATTCCAATCGCCCAATTCATCACAGCCCCACCCACACCCTGCCACTTTACCCCTTCTAATTTTATTGATTTGGGTCCTCTCCCTCGTTTTCTTGATGAGTCTGGCTAATGGTTTATCAATTGTGTTTATCTTCTCAAAGAACCAGCTTTTAGTTTTATTGATGTTTGCTATTGTTTTCTTTGTTTCTATTTCATTTATTTCTGCTGTGATCTTTATGATTTCTTTCCTTCTACTAACTTTGGGTTTTGTTTGTTCTTCTGTCTCTAGTTCTTTTAGGTGTAAGGTTAGATTGTTTATTTGAGATGTTTGTTGTTTCTTGAGGTAGGACTGTATTGCTATAAACTTCCCTCTTAGGACTGCTTTTGCTGCGTCCCACAGGTTTTGGATCATCATGTTTTCATTGTCATTTGTCTCTAGGTATTTTTTGATTTCCTCTTTGATTTCTTCAGTGATGTCTTGGTTATTTAGTAACGTATTGTTTAACCTCCACGTATTTGTGTTTTTTACGTTTTTTTCCCCTGTAATGGATTTCTAATCTCATAGCATTGTAGTCAGAAAAGATGCTTGATATGATTTCAATTTTCTTAAATTTACTGAGGCTTGATTTGTGACCCACAGTGTGATCTACCCTGAGAATGTTCCGTGCGCACTTGAGAAGAAAGTGTAATCTGCTCTTTTTGTAAGGAATGTCCTATAAATATCAATTAAATCTATCTGGTCTATTGTGTCATTTAAAGCTTGTGTTTCCTTATTAAGTTTCTGTTTGGATGATCCGTCCATTGGTGTAAGTGAGGTGTTAAAGTCCCCCACTATTATTGTGTTACTGTTGATTTCCTCTTTTATAGCTGTTAGCAGTTGCCTTATGTATTGAGGTGCTCCTATGTTGGGTGCATATATATTTATAATTGTTATATCTTCTTCTTGGATTGATCCTTTGATCATTACGTGTCCTTCCTTGTCTCTTATAACGTTCTTTATTTGAAAGTCTATTTTATCTGATATGAGTATTGGTGCTCCAGCTTTCTTTTGATTTCCATTTGCATGGAATATCTTTTTCCATCCCCACACTTCCAGTCTGTATGTGTCCCTAGGTCTGAAGTGGGTCTCTTGTAGACAGCATATATATGGGTCTTGTTTTTGTATCCATTCAGCAAGCCTGTGTCTTTTGGCTGGAGTGTTTAATCCATTCACGTTTAAGATAATTATCGATATGTATGTTCCTATGACCATTTTCTTAATTGTTATGGGTTTGTTTTTGTAGGTTCTTTTCTTCTCTGTGTTTTTTCCCACCTAGAGAAGTTCCTTTAGCATTGTTGTAGAGCTGGTTTGGTGGTGCTGAATTCTCTTAATTTTTGCTTGTCTGTAAAGCTTCTGATTTCTCCATCGAATCTGAATGAGATCCTTGCCAGGTAGAGTAATCTTGGTTGTACGTTCCTCCCTTTCATCACTTTGAATATACCGTGCCACTCCCTTCTGGCTTGTAGAGTTTCTGCTGAGAGATCAGCTGTTAACCTTATGGGAGTTCCCTTGTATGTTATTTGTCATTTTTCCCTTGCTGCTTTCAATAATTTTTCTTTGTCTTTAATTTTTGCCAATTTGATTACTATGTGTCTCGGCGTGTTTCTCCTTGGGTTTATCCTGTATGGGACTCGCTGCGCTTCCTGGACTTGGGTGGCTATTTCCTTTCCCATGTTAGGGAAGTTTTTGACTATAAGCTCTTCAAATATTTTCTTGGGTCCTTTCTCTCTCTCTTCTCCTTCTGGGATCCCTGTGATGCGAATGTTGTTGAGTTTAATGTTGTCCAGAGGTCTCTTAGGCTGTCTTCATTTCTTTTCATTCTTTTTTCTTTATTCTGTTCTGCAGCAGTGAATTCCACCATTCTGTCTTTCAGGTCACTTATCCATTCTTCTGCCTCAGTTATTGTGCTATTGATTCCTTCTAGTGTAGTTTTCATTTCAGTTATTGTATTGTTCATCTCTGTTTGTTCTTTAATTCTTCTAGGTCTTTGTTAAACATTTGCATCTTCTCGATCTTTGCCTCTGTTGTTTTTCCATGGTCCTGGATCATCTTCACTATCATTATTCTGAATTCTTTTTCTGGAAGGTTGCCTATCTCCCCTTAATTTAGTTGTTTTTCTGGGGTTTTATCTTGTTTCTTCATCTGGTACATAGCCCTCTGCATTTTCATCTTGTCTATCTTTCTGTGAATGTGGTTTTTGTTCCACAGGCTGAAGGATTGTAGTTCTTGCTTCTGCTGTCTGCCCTCTGGTGGATTAGCTACAGGTGACTTTCAATTTTTATTTCTCTTATTTCTTTAATCAAATTCTTTATAATAATGAGCATATATTATTTTAGTAATCATTAAAAAATAAGATATTTCCACTTTGGAAAACTGAACAATAGTACATTTTTCTGTTACAATGGTAATTGGTCCCTTGAAGGAAGGGGCTACATGCTCTGCCCTGTGCGACTAGGGTCTGGCTTACTGGATGCCCCAAGATAGGTGCTCAACACATGTTTACACAAGTGTAATTGATCACAGTTCCTCATCTGGATAGCTCGATGGATAGTAGGTAATGACCTACTATTTCTGAGATGAGAAACATGAAAAAGGTATAAACTCAGAATGTGTGCATTCTGAGTTTCTCGTAGATCATTAATTGGGCACTGGGAATACAAATTTGGAGATCAGAGATGGAGATATGAAGCTCCTCTGAAGAGAGGTGATTAGTTGAATATGTGGGTATAGAGTGGGAGCATGGGCTTTCAGTTTCACCCCACTCCTCCCCACAAGACCAAGTCCAAATAGTTTTCAACAATGACACCCATTCCACAGCAATTTTCTGAGCACCTACCACATACCAGGCACTAATGGTACAGGAGTGAACAAGAAATGTTCAAATGTCTCTGCCCTCGAGCAGTTTATGTTTTACGGTGAGAGGTAGACAACAAGCAATAGTGAAACAAATAATTAAAATATAGAGTGTATTCTATAGTGATAAGGAGGAGAAACATGGAAGGGGAAAGGGAACTCCGGGTGTTGCCATGTTTGACAGGGTAAGTCAGGGTAGGCCTTGTTGAGGACATAACACTTGAGTGTAAGACCTTAAGGAGCTACCAGGTAACTGTGACTACTGGGGAGCATAGTCCAGATAGAGGGAACAGAGAGGGCCAAGGCTTTGAGGTGGGAACGTGCTTGTGTTTAGAGAAGCAGCAAGGAGTTCAGTGTGTCTGGATGAGTAAGGGGGTCAGTGGTAGAAGAGTTTAGGGAGATAATGAGAGGTAGAAGGGAGGTGGTGGACAGATCCCATGAGGCCTCATCAGCAGACTGTTGGAGGAACTTTGACTTTTACTCTAAGTGACATGGGAAGCTCCTGAAGTTCGATTAGAGGAGTAGGTAGCATAACCTGACTTGTGTTTTAAACTGACCAGCCTGGTTCCTATCTTGATAATGAATGGATAAAGGGAAAGGGAGAAGCTGGGAGAACATTAAGGAAGTTATGGCAGTAATAGGTGATGGGTGTGTGGGCTGGAGTGGTGGCAGTGGAAGAGATAAGAAGAGGTCAGGTCCTGGATATATTTTGCAAGTGCAGCCAACATAATATACTCGTGGATTTGATGTGGCACATGAGAGAAAGAGGGAAGCAAGGATAACTCCATGGTTTTGGGCATGAGCAACAGGAATGATGGAGTTGCTGAGAGGTGAAGACCTCAGGGAGAGTGGTTTGGGGTAGGAATTTAGGAGTTCAGTTATAGACATGATAACTTTGAGATGCCCTTAGATATCCAAGAGGAAATGGAACGTAGGTGGTTGGCTATGTGAGCCTAGAGTTCAGGGGCGTGATCCAGGCTGAATACGTACATGGGAGAGTTCTCAGCAGATCAGTAATGTTTCAACTGTGAGAATGGATGAGATCATCTAGGAAAAAGTGCAGAGAGAAAAGGGGTCTGGGGACTGAGCTCTGGAGCCCCCCACCCTTTAAAGCAGAGGAGAAAAAGACCAAGCAGCAAAGGAGAATGAATGATTGGTCGGTGAGGGAGGAGGTCAGCTGCGTCCCAGCGTGTTTCTAGGTAGAAGACCTGCTACAGCAGGGTCAAAGGCAATGAGGACCAAGAACCGTCCAATGAATTTAGCCGGGTGGAGGTCACAGGCGACCAGACAAGAACAATGTAGTGGAGGTGCAGGGTGGGAGGTGGGGTGACTGAAGAGGTTCAGAGGAGAATTCAAAAAGAGGAATCGGAGACAGTTTAAACAACTGTTTTAGGGAATTTTGCTGCAAAGGAGAATAGGAGGCATGGAGCCTCCTGGAGAGAGAGATGAATCCAAGAAAGTATCTTCTTTCTTTTTTCTCTTTTTTAAGATGGGAGAAATGGCAGTGGTGTGTATCCCCCTAGCACCCAGCCCATCATACTCATTTGATAAGCATTTGTTGAACTGACATGAGCGGATCTAAGGGTAAGACATGAGCAAATATCCCCATCATCCCTGAATGATGTCAAATAAGTGAAATGAGAAAAAAATTCCGATGCTTCCTATAAGAGACTGAACATTAACACTTGGAGACTTGTGGCTATGGGGATTCCTTTACCGTCTTCCTGTGCTTAACACACTGCTTTTTAACAACACAGGGTCAGGATCTATTTTTAAGTGGAAACTTTGGGGTTGAAATTTTTTAAGGGCACACAAATATAGGGAAGAAAATAGCAATGACCCACATTCCCACCAGGCAGAATTAAGTATTATTAACATGTGGGCATATTTGTTTCCAGCCTTTTCATTCGATGCTGTTTTTAAAACCTACACGGTGGAATTATGTGCTAAAAAACATGATGTGTTCCAGTGTGTGTGTGCACACTGTGAACTCACACATACATACCTGCTCACACATTTGTGGCTTTTTGCTTGCTCTTTCCTGGAGTTTCCGAGTTGGTAGGTGCTGTGTTATAAACTGCTATGGCAATAATGGAATCATGAAGCCATGACTTCACATGTCAGTATACAGAATGCACTGGCCGAAGAATACTTTTTTTAAACCTAAAAACTGTAAGTAATCTGTGCACACAGGAAAAAATTCCAACACTACCCTTCTGGCCTACAGTCCTTCGTTTTTTCTTTCCAGACACAACTGGCATTGCCAGCTCCTTGTGAATGTTTCCAGAAATAGTACTTGCATATGCAAACACGTATTTTCTATTTTCCTACACAGATGGTAGCATACTGTTGTATACGGTTTGGTACTTAAGCACAGGGTTTTGAAAATTTTGGAAGTGCTTCTTAGCAATAAGCTTTCTTTTTTTAAAATTTGTTTCATTGAGGTATAGTTGACATATAAAAACAGTAAGTTTTCTACATGTGCATATTAGCAATCATGCTCTTCCTTCTTGCCTGGTCTCAGACAATTAACTCAGGGTTGTGGGCATGGGGGGAGCGTGTCAAGAATGTTCTACACTAGCTGGACAGGTCCCTTCAAATCACAGACTCCCATGTCAGTGCCACACAGTTTGTTCTGACTCTCTCTGGTTGAACTTACTTCACAGCCCACAAGAAAACCCTTTATATTTTTGGTAGCTAAACCAAAGTCCTGCAGAACACAACAAAACCAAACAGGGGGAAATTTGGGGCTCAGCTTAAAATACAGATGGGCAAGCCCATACTTAGTTGCTGGAATAACAACCAGCTGGGAGGGTCCAGCTAAATTTAGCTTGGAACCTTACACACTGGTCAGCTCCAAAGTCAACAGCCCCCATCCCCGCCACAGAGCACTCTCCCCGATCTCTGAAGCTGGTAGAGAAGAAGGAACAACCCTGCTTGTCCAAAATGCTGACTTTGCAAAAACCACCTAGTCGATCTGGTGTGACTTAATAGGTTGATTTACAGCTGATCAATAGGCAAACAGTGGGATTTGTTGCCGGGGGAATATAGAGCACAGGGACCAGGATGAGGCCAAACAGTGGGAAAGGTTAATTAACTTGTGAAGTTCATTTAAAATTTTCTTTAAGAGAGCAAGAAGGAGAACAAACTGGAACTGTAGGTGGGTCTCGAAGTCAAGGCTGGCCTGAAGGAAAACGGATGTGAGCAGAACCGGTGTGCTCCACTAGCCCTCCTGGGAGGCCTCCACGTACACCCTGTCCCGGACCCCAGGGGAGGGCTGCAAAGGACAGGGAGCCCCATGCACGGGCTCAGTCTTGGCTTTATGACGTGGTGGGCCTCAGTTTCCTGGTTTGTTCAAGTGGCAGAGTTGGAGTAGATGAACCCCCCCAGGCCTGGAATTCTTGGTGATTTGGGCCTCCTACAACTACCTGCCTTGCAGCCTGGAGCTCGCTACACCCTCTACCCTCACTCTCTGGAAACCTAAGTAGGGAGGAGGGACACACAGGGCCCCTAGTGCCTCAAGATGAGACCACGTGTTGAAAACATAACTTGCTAAGTGGGGAGGATTAGGCGCCTGAGAGATCTTGCCATCCGCCCCGGCACTGGCACCGGGGGAGGCCTGACAACTTGCACAGAAACTCAGATGTGAGCTGGGCCTCCTCTAGGAGAGGCATGTGACATACTTTATGGAAAAAACAACAAGACGAGGTTGCCAAGTGTAGCCTAGGTGGTACCCAGGGAGTGATTGCAGTGAGAAGCAGGACTTCTGTTGTGCTCACTGTGCTTGCATGTCCAAAATAATGTATGTCGTGGTTTCTGTGAGGACCCTACCCACTGGATGGAGGTAAAGAGAAGCCAGACTGAGTGACCAGTTTCGACTTCGATGCAGTGATCACTACACTGTCTTTAGGGTGACTTCTGTCTCCCTAAAGATTGCTGCTCAATCTTCCAGGCTCGCCTCCACTCCTCTGCTCCTATCTTAGAAGCTGCCTAGCGGAGGGGCGGCAGCAGAGGCCTCCCAGGATGTCATGGCAGTTGGGGGTGGGATGGGCCCCCGGCCTTATGCTGGTCTGTGCGTGTGAACACTCTCCGGGACCCCTAAGCTGTGTTTGGCTGGTTTGATGTTTCACTGGTCTCAGCTGCCTGTGAACTCCTGGTGTGTTCTTTCTCAGCCTATTTGTGGACTCACTGCCCCTCCCTGTGGATCTGGGCTCCCCTTGCCTCTCTGTCATCACAGACACCTCAGAATCTCTGCCACCCTCTTCCCCTGGGCCCCAGCCAGGCTGCCCCGCACAGCCTTGGGTGCAGGGTCACTTTGTCCCCCGCCACATTAGGGCCCTGGCAGATATTCTGGCTCAAGGGGGCAAAAAGGCGCTCCAGATGCAAGCTAGACCCTCTCTCTTGCTGTGCCCTTCACATCTCGGAGGTGGGGTGTAGGAGTAGACGTCCCCACCCCCCCCGGAGACGGCGTGCTGCCTCCTCAGGTCCTGGTGGAACAGGGGAGGTCTTGGGGGTGTGCACTGCAGTCAGGACTGAGGGTTCCGCAGTCTCACAGGCCTGCTTCAGCCCCAGCTTTGTACTGAGCGGGGTTATGGCTTCAGGCCAGGGCCTTGACCGCTGCCTAACCAGGAGAAGGATACACACCTCATAGGATGTGCTGATGGTCGATGAGATTTTCTGTAAAGCAGCTCCTTTCTGAGGCAGGAGAGCTAGCGCGTAGAGGAAAGAAGTATCCTTTGCTAGCGAAGCAGCGGGTGGTAGGATTCCTCCCTAAGAATTCTCATCCTGCCCCTGCCCCATCCCCATGCAGCACCTGAACTGGGCATGTGCCAGTTCCTGCTTTTTCTGAGTCTGTTTATCAATGTCTCAGTGACTGAAATACCACCCTCTGATTTGGCCAATAAGTCATTTTTAAAAATAGCAAATTTTATGTTACTTCAATTATCAAATCTCCTGGGGATGAAGTCAGTTTACAGTGATCAGTCGACATTGCCGTAAAGGGCGTGGCTTCCTCTCCGGGCTTGGACGCAGTGTGTGAAGGCGCCAGGAAGGCGGGCGTCATTGGCAAGCAGGGAGCTGGTTATGGCACCTCCCTCAGGAAGATGGTGAAGGAATTTGAAATCAACCTGCACACCAAGTACACTTGCTCCTTCTGCGGCAAAATCAAAAGCAAGAGGTGAGCCGCTGGGGCTCTGGTGCTGGGGTGCCTGGAGCAACACCATCACCTCCACTGTCACCGTGAAGGCAGCCGTCAGATGACTGAAGGGACTGAAGGACCAGTAGACTGCCCCAGCGGAAACGCCGACAGCTAGACCAAATGGGCGAACTTACGTAACCAAGCAAAGAAGGGTCCTGGGGCCGCGCACTGCTTCCTTAGGCTAACCCGCGGCACGGTGTCTGCTGTCTTGGGTCCACTGAGGGTAACAGGGGGACTCCCCAGAGTCGGGACGCCTTCCAGGTCCCTCTTCTGTGGCAGGCTCTCCACTTCACAAGCTCCTCCCTCTCTCTTGACAGCCCACCCCCAGGTGAACGTCCAGTTCCCTGTAGCCGCCTTTGGCTGGAGGGAAGGTTAAGGTAACCGGTTCTTCCACAGGAGGTGTGACCCTGCCAAGCTTTCATTTCAAGCCTTCTGTCGTTACCTTTTTCCTCTTTAACAGGGGTTCAGGTCTCCGTAGGTAGGGGAGGAGAGGTCCATTTTCAGAGCAATGGCTATGGGCCAGTAGGTGCTCCAGAATTGTCCCAGGCCTGGTGGTGACAGGTTGGCCCTTAGGGAACCCTGGGTAGTGAACCAGCGCCTAAGAGTCCCCTGCTTCCTCCAATCAGTGTGGTCCAGCGGGATGGGGCCTGACCCCAGGAGAGCTGATGAGAGGGGGAACTTGGGCCTCTTTTTGCGAGCCTCTCATGTTCACTTTCCTACCTAAAGACAGACCCACTTCCTTCCCGTCTCCTACATCTGTCCCTACCTTGCCTGCTTTGACCCCGAGACTCCTAGACACATACATTATCATCCAAGTGACAGCATTTTAGATCCTATTTAATGATGTCTTTCTACCAACCTTCCTGGCCTTATTTCCTATACCTTACCTCCCCTTTCCCCCGATTTTTTTTAAATTAATTAATTTAATTTTGGCTGCGTTGCGTCTTTGTTGCTGCCCGTGGGCATTCTGTAGTTGCGGCGAGTGGGGGCTACTCTTCCTTGCGGTGTGTGGGCTTTTCATTGCGGTGTCTTCTCTTGTTGTGGAGCACAGGCTCTAGGCGCGCGGGCTTCAGTAGTTGTGACTCACGGGCCCTAGAGCACAGAGGCTCAGTAGCTGTGGCACACGGGCTTAGTTGCTCCACGGCATGTGGGATCTTCCCGGACCAGGGCTCAAACCCGTGTCCCCCGCGTTGGCAGGTGGATTCTTAACACCTGCGCCACCAGGGAAGCCCTCTCCTCCGATTTTATTTTTCCCTCTACTGATAAAGTGTCTGCCAAGGAAATGTCATTGGAACCATCCTTTTTGTTAATAGAGGTATTATTTTATAGGAAGTCCACAAGGCATTTTGAGGACATAAAATGCCCCATCAATAATATAACTAGAGCAGAAACCTTGACTTGAGACTAAAAACCCAAAAGAGGAATTAGAAACATATTGTTCCTTAACCTCAGGGGCTGGAGAAGGGAAGGAAGCAGTTTAATTTGAGGGCTATTCCTGATGGGGAATTCGGTCATGTCAGGGAAGTTGCAAGCCAGAGGGAAAATTTGGTAAAATCAGAAGAGGTTTGTTGTGTGACAATGCTATTACAATGTCTGCGCTCTTCTTGGAGGTGAACTCAGGCAACTGAAATAAGAGCAGGCAGGTTAAAATGTCAGGTTGCTGAGCTATGAGGAGCTGCCCTCGCAAATACGTTGTTTGACTTCTGGTTACTTCTCTCCACGATTCAAGTTGTTTAGGTACCTTGTAGAATCCAAACAAGGCCATGGTAGCTCACAAACAGGCTGGTCCGTTAACCGTTTGCTGGAGTGTAAGTTGGGACTTAGGCTCTTCATTCCACTTCTCTTTTAAAAGACAGTTTTATGGTTTGTCTTAAGCCACCACAAAACCGAATCTGGAGGTATGTGGTATCTAAGTAAAAGGCAGTTAAAATGTCCTTGCTGTCAGATGCAAATTCTTCAGTGCCCACACCCCATCGCCCTTACTGCAAAATTGAGGACAAATACCTCGACCCCGAGTTCCAGGATCTCTATGGAGGGCCTCAGTGGGCCTCTCTGGTTCTTTCTCACTGTTCCCCACATGGAAATAACCACCTTCTTCTTCCGTGAAGCCAGCGCCTATCTTGGCCCCCAAACCAGACCCCGTCCTCTTCTGCATTCACAGTGCGTGTCCCTTTTCATGGCCCTGCCCTCCTTTTGTCTTGCAGTAGATGCATTTACTTACCTTTCTGCCTACTTCTCCACACAAACCGTCTCCCAGACCACACATCGTAGGGCCTCGGAGGGCAAGGACCGTGCTTACTTGTCTTTGCAATTCTGTGAGTGCTGAGAATAATATCTTGAAATAGTTAAGAGCTGATAACTATATGTTGGTTAGTGGCGTGTCAGAAATTTTTTATAAGGACATTATGAAGATAGTCGTACCTCAGTCATCCATGGGAGTTACCTGTGCTAATTTTTTGAGCCAGAGGCAACAGGAATTCTACAACCTACCAGGTAAGCCCACCTTTTAATTGAATCACTTTCAGAACAAAGCTTTTATTATTTTGGCAAACTGGAAGACAGTGCTTCTGCAAATTTAAACATTTTCTCTAATTTCAACTTTCATAAAGTTACAGAAAAGCTTGTTGACCCTTTATAAACTTGGAGAGAGATATTAAGTCAGTTTTTTTTTTTTTTTAAAAAGGCTAGTAAGCAATTTGGTCTAAATAGGAAGGAATAAAAAAAAGAAGAAGAAGAAGACTCGGCTTTGAGATGGGCACATTTAAAAATTGTTTTCCGACTTAGGGACTTCCCTGGGGGCGCAGTGGTTAAGAATCCGCCTGCCAATGCGGATTGGGGACACAGGTTCGAGCCCTGGTCCGGGAAGATCCCACATGCCGCGGAACAACTAAGCCCGTGCGCCACAACTACTAAGCCTGCTCTCTAGAACCCAGGAGACACATCTACTGAAGCCTGTGGGTCTAGAACCCATGGTCCGCGACAAGAGAAGCCACCGCAATGAGAAGCCCACGTACCGCAACGAAAAGTAGCCCCCACTCGCCACAACTAGAGAAAGCCCGTGTGCAGCAACGAAGACCCAACACAGTCAAAAATTTAAAAATAAATAAGTAAATTTATTTTTTAAAAAATTGTTTTCCTACTTAAAAGCAAGATTCATGGCTTGCTCAATAACTCATTTGATGAAGGATACCAAACAGCTCTAGTTCTTCTTGCCAAATAATGATGCATACTCTGGCTACTAAAAGAGGCCTTACTTACTTATTTCCCCCACCTTACTCCCAAAAGGAATCGAGTCAGCTTTATACAAATACACACAATATATCAAACTAAGAATAAACAAACAGAGGTAGGGAAAAAGGAAAATAAAAGATAAAGACAAGGATAAAGTTAGTTTGTAGAAATGTATGTCAGAAATTTTTGAACTTTTGAGTTTAGATCCGGGTGTCCTGGGTACCAAAGCAAAGAAAGGAACACAACTCACTGCAAATTTCACAGTGTGTCACAGCTTAGTTCCTCACTGTCTGCGTGCCCACCTCTCAGTGGTTTTCTTCATTTGGGTTAGTTAGTCTGGTGCCTGCCGTGATGGGCCACGTGTGTTTGAAACCATGGGATAGAGGGGAGTCCTCAGTTTAGCCTGTGGACCTGCTGTCTGTAAGCACAATGCCCATTCTTTTCAAGAGTCAACCCAATGAGGGTGAGAAAAATAAGTCAAAAGGAGAAGAACTCATTTCCATGCCAGCATCACATGCAGGGTTTTCAGTAGTGATCAAAGTTATGAGAGTTGCCTCCAAAAAGACCCTAGAAAAGTCCAAAAGAGTCCTTAACATCTTTTTGACAATTAACATTTTCCTCTTCCTGCCCTCCAGAAGCCATGATATTCTCTGGTGCCTAAAGCGCCAGCCTGCTTTCCCCAGAGTCCTCTGCCAAGTGCCCTGGCTCCACAATTGCCTCTCTTCCTTTTCCAAAGGGAAAAAAGAAAGATGACACGCTTCTCTCTCAGATAGCCGTGTAAGTAAAATAATTAATACAATGATGTGCATGACTGATAGATACGCCACCCTGGAATAGACTGTATTTTTTTAAGGGTGGCTTTTTACCCACTTAAGACTCGAATTAACTGACTGGAGGGTTGATTGATTAATAGATTGTGTGTGTAGAGCAGAGTGAGAGATTTTAAAACGATGACACCTTCTTTATATGTCTTTCATGCCTTTAGTGACCATTTTGTCATCCATCAAAGACAAAGGATTTAGCAACTTGACCTCCAGCTTCTAAAAACTGACTACTGTTGCCCTAGTGATATGTGAGACACACTGGAGTCACTTAAGCAGTTACCTCACTAAGCCTCAGTCTTAATTAATAAAGAGGAATAACAGTAGAAGTTACTTTAGGGAATTTGGACATGAAAGTAATAGGAGTGCTTTTTCTTCCCTGTTTTGCTATCGGCCACCCTCCCTCCCTCATGCCTTCGACAAATGTAAACCTACTAAACAACTGGTTTCATGCTTGAAATTGTATGTCCTCAAAAGCACTTTCCTTCCCACCCTGCCTGAAGTTGCACTGTTTCTGGAGAGTATACAGTGTCTGCTCATGTATCATTCCACTGTCCAACTTCCACATATATCTCTCCTATTGGTGTTGTCTCATAATTAAGGCTATACGCCTGATGGTTGGCTAGTTGTGCCAACGGGTTGGATGTGGAGTACTCACTGCTAACCACTCAGGATTTAGATGGTCCATGCCCCACCTGCCCCAAACTGCTTTGTCCTACATCAGTTGCCAATGGAGCAGAATTGTCAGCAGCAATCATCCAGGGATAGCACCTTGTGAATGGCGATATATATATATATATATGTATATGTGTATATACATAGATATATGTTCATTCTATGTGCTTTTTTGTATTGAGGTCCAAATTGTGCTTTCTTTTGCCCTATGTATAGCTAGGTTCCAGATATGAGCACCTGGGTAATTTTGAGCTTCTCAATAAACAATTCCCAATATTTTGAATATGTTTTAAAATAATCACCAATAGTGACAGAGTACTTTGGTTAGACAAGCCTTCCCAAATAATAACTATAATATTTGGGAAAAGATTTTTAATGAAAATGACTATCAGAAAGCACTGAAGAATAATCAAAAGCTGAGAGAAACTAGACAAGAATCTACCATGGTGAGATTTGCTATTTGCAGCAGCTATTTGCTTTTGATAACTTCCCAATCTCTGTGCAGCTCAGAGGCAGCAAAAATCCACAGTCTCACTGGGTCAGTGAGTTAGCTGGCAGAGTTTGGTATGGGATACCACCACATACCCAACAGAATTGCTAAAATTTAAAAGAAAGCTAAACGTTAGTGAGAATATGGAGTAACTGGAATTCTCATATGTTGATGTATAAAGTTGGATATACGTTGGACTACAAAATGGTACAACCACTTTGGAAAATGGCTTGACAGTGTCATACAATTAACATAGAGCTACACTTTGACTTAGCAATTCCATTCCTAGGCATTATCCAAGAGAAATGAAAACACACACACACACACACACACACACACACACATAAAAACAAAAACACCCCGCTTGTACAAGGATGTTCATAGCAGCTTTTTTTTTTTTTTTAACAATAGCCAAAAGCTGGAAGCAACTCACTGTCCATCAACCAAATAGTAAGACCTATCTAACAATGGTCCTTCCACTTAAGAACCAGTATTCTCACAATGGGATGGCTCGCAGCAGTAATCGAGAAGGAATTACTCAACAAAATGGATGAGCCCCACAAATATTATGCTGAGGGGAAGAAGGCAGATTGAAAGAGGATGGTTCCATTTATGTGCAGTTCTAGAACAGGCAAAAATAGTCAAAAGTTAAAAAATCAAAACAGTGGCTTATCACTGATTGGGGAATGACTAAGAGGAGACATGAGGGAACTTTCTGAGGAGATGGGAAAGTTCTGTATTGTGATAGGAGTGGAGGTTATGTGGGAGTGTTTATTTGCCAGTATTACATGGTTAAGATTTCTGTATGTTAATGTGTAGAAATCACCTAAAAGAATGAACAATAATAGTTGTAACTGTGTGCCGGGGTGGGGGGCAGTGGAGATACAGATGAAACAAGAATGGCAGAATATTAATAATTGTTGCAGCTGGAGGTTGGGTACATGGGGGTTATTTTTGTTCACTTTGTATGCATTGGAAATTTTCCATAATAGAAGTTTTAAAAAATATAAGAGCTAAAATATAATTCCTTTTGACTACAGCAAGACCCACTGAACATTATCCAGCATTTTTAATTAGCTGGAGGTTAAAAATGAGAAATTAAGTGGCTTTCATCATGAATGTGTTTCTCTTTATTTCTTGGATCATTTTCATTTGTTTCAGTGTTCAAAAATACAAGAGAGGTCATCACTGTAATGCAGTCTCAGTAGTAAACTTTATTTTATTTTATTTTATTTTTACATCTTTATTGGAGTATAATTGCTTTACAATGGTGTGTTAGTTTCTGCTTTATAACAAAGTGAATCAGTTATACATATACATATGTTCCCATATCTCTTCCCTCTTGCGTCTCCCTCCCTTCCACCCTCCCTATCCCACCCCTCTACGTGGTCACAAAGCACAGAGCTGATCTCCCTGTGCTATGCAGCTGCTTCCCACTAGCTAGCTATTTTACGTTTGGTAGTGTATATATGTCCATGCCACTCTCTCACTTTGTCACAGCTTGCCCTTCCCCCTCCCCATATCCTCAAGTCCATTCTCTAGTAGGTCTGTGTCTTTATTCCTGTTTTACCCCTAGGTTCTTCATGACATTTTTTTTTTCTTAAATTCCATATATATGTGTTAGCATACGGTATTTGTCTTTCTCTTTCTGACTTACTTCACTCTGTATGACAGACTCTAGGTCCATCCACCTCATTACAAATAGCTCAATTTCGTTTCTTTTTATGGCTGAGTAATATTCCATTGTATATATGTGCCACATCTTCTTTATCCATTCATCTGATGATGGACACTTAGGTTGTTTCCATCTCCTGGCTATTGTAAATAGAGCTGCAGTGAACATTTTGGTACATGACTCTTTTTGAATTATGGTTTTCTCAGGGTATATGCCCAGTAGTGGGATTGCTGGGTCATATGGTAGTTCTATTTGTAGTTTTTTAAGGAACCTCCATACTGTTCTCCATAGTGGCTGTACCAATTCACATTCCCACCAGCAGTGCAGGGTGTTCCCTTTTCTCCACACCCTCTCCAGCATTTATCATTTGTAGATTTTTTGATGATGGCCATTCTAACTGGTGTGAGATGATATCTCATTGTAGTTTTGATTTGCATTTCCCTAATGATTAATGATGTTGAGCATTCTTTCATGTGTTTGTTGGCAGTCTGTATATCTTCTTTGGAGAAATGTCTATTTAGGTCTTCTGCCCATTTTTGGATTGGGTTTGTTTTTTTGTTATTGAGCTGCATGAGCTGCTTGTAAATTTTGGAGATTAATCCTTTGTCAGTTGCTTCATTTGCAAATATTTTCTCCCATTCTGAGGGTTGTCTTTTGGTCTTGTTTATGGTTTCCTTTGCTGTGCAAAAGCTTTGCGGTTTCATTAGGTCCCATTTGTTTATTTTTGTTTTTATTTCCATTTTTCTAGGAGGTGGGTCAAAAAGGATCTTGCTGTGATTTATGTCATCGAGTGTTCTGCCTATGTTTTCCTCTAAGAGTTTTATAGTGTCTGGCCTTATATTTAGGTCTTTAATCCATTTTGAGCTTATTTTTGTGTATGGTACTAGGGAGTGATCTAATCTCATGCTTTTACATGTACCTGTCTAGTTTTCAAAGCACCACTTATTGAAGAGGCTGTCCTTTCTCCACTGTACATTACTGCCTCCTTTATCAAAGATAAGGTGACCATATGTGCGTGGGTTTATCTCTGGGCTTTCTATCTTGTTCCATTGATCTATATTTCTGTTTTTGTGCCAGTACCATACTGTCTTGATTACTGTAGCTTTGTAGTATAGTCTGAAGTCAGGGAGCCTGATTCCTCCAGCTCCGTTTTTCGTTCTCAAGATTGGTTTGGCTATTCAGTGTCTTTGGTGTTTCCATACAAATTGTGAAATTTTTTGTTCTAGTTCTGTGAAAAATGCCAGTGGTAGTTTGATAGGAATTGCATTGAATCTGTAGATTGCTTTGGGTAATAGAGTCATTTTCACAATGTTGGTTCTTCCAATCCAAGAACAAGGTATATCTCTCCATCTATTTGTATCATCTTTAATTTCTTTCATCAGTGTCTTATAATTTTCTGCATACAGGTCTTTTGTCTCCTTAGGTAGGTTTATTCCTAGATATTTTATTCTTTTTGTTGCAATGGTCAAGATTAGGTTGTTTATTCGAGATGTTTCCTGTTTCTTAAGGTAGGATTGTGTTGCTATAAACTTCCCTCTTAGAACTGCTTTTGCTGCATCCCATAGGTTTTGGGTCATCGTGTCTCCATTGTCATTTGTTTCTAGGTATTTTTTGATTTCCTCTTTGATTTTTTTCAGTGATCACTTCGTTATTAAGTAGTGTATTGTTTAGCCTCCATGTGTTTGTATTTTTACAGATCTTTTCCTGTAATTGATATCTAGTCTCATAGTGTTGTGGTCGGTAAAGATACTTGATACAATTTCAATTTTCTTAAATTTACCAAGGCTTGATTTGTGACCCAAGATATGATCTATCCTGGAGAATGTTCCATGAGCACTTGAGAAAAATATGTATTCTGTTGTTTTTGGATGGAATGTCCTATAATATCAATTAAGTCCATCTTGTTTAATGTATCATTTAAAACTTGTGTTTCCTTATTTATTTTCATTTTGGATGATCTGTCCATTGGTGAAAGTGGGGTGTTTAAGTCCCCTACTATGAATGTGTTACTGTCAATTTCCCCTTTTATGGCTGTTAGTATTTGCCTTATGTATTGAGGTGCTCCTATGTTGGGTGCATAAATATTTACAATTGTTATATCTTCTTGGATCGATCCCTTGATCATTATGTAGTGTCCTTCTTTGTCTCTTCTAATAGTCTTTATTTTAAAGTCTATTTTGTCTGATATGAGAATTGCTACTCCAGCTTTATTTTGGTTTCCATTTGCATGGAATATCTTTTTCCATCCCCTCACTTTCAGTCTGTATGTGTCTCTAGGTCTGAAGTGGGTCTCTTGTAGACAGCATATATATGGGTCTTGTTTTTGTATCCATTCAGCCAGTCTGTGTCTTTTGGTGCGAGCATTTAATACATTTACATTTGAGGTAATTATCGATATGTATGTTCCTATTCCCATTTTCTTAATTGTTTTGGGTTTGTTATTGTAGGTCTTTTCCTTCTCTTGTGTTTCTTGCCTAGAGAAGATCCTTTAGCATTTGTTGTAAAGCTGGTTTGGTGGTGCTGAACTCTCTCAGCTTTTCCTTGTCTGTAAAGGTTTTAATTTCTCCATCAAATCTGAATGAGATCCTTGCTGGGTAAAGTAATCTTGGTTGCACGTTTTTCTCCTTCATCACTTTAAATATGTCCTGCCAGTCCCTTCTGGCTTGCAGAGTTTCTGCTGAAAGATCAGCAGTTAACCTTATGGGGATTCCCTTGTGTGTTATTTGTTGTTTTTTCCTTGCTGCTTTTAATATGTTTTCTTTGTATTTAATTTTTGACATTTTGATTAATATGTGTCTTGGCGTGTTTCTCCTTGGATTTATCCTGTATGGGACTCTCTGTGCTTCCTGGACTTGATTAACTATTTCCTTTTCCGTATTAGGGAAGTTTTCAACTATAATCTCTCCAAATATTTTCTCAGTCCCTTTCTTTTTCTTTTCGTCTTCTGGAACCCCTATAATTCGAATGTTGGTGCATTTAATGTTGTTCCAGAGGTCTCTGAGACTGTCCTCAGTTCTCTTCATTCTTTTTTCTTTATTCTGCTCTGCAGTAGTTATTTCCACTATTTTATCTTCCAGGTCACTTATCCGTTCTTCTGCCTCAGTTATTCTGCTATTGATCCCTTCCAGAGTATTTTTAATTTCATTTATTGTGTTGTTCATCATTGCTTGTTTCCTCTTTAGTTCTTCTAGGTCCTTGTTAAATGTTTCTTGCATTTTCTCTATTCTATTTCCAAGATTTTGGATCATCTTTACTATCATTATTCTGAATTCTTTTTCAGGTAGACTGCCTATTTCCTCTTCATTTGTTAGGTGTGGTGGGTTTTTATGTTGCTCCTTCATCTACTGTGTGTTTTTCTGTCTTCTCATTTTGCTTATCTTACTGTGTTTGGGGTCTCCTTTTTGCAGGCTGCATGTTCAACTTTGGGGCTTCCTTCAAATGCTAGGATAGAAACAGGACACCTATCCAGCACACAGGTCAATGAATCAGTCTGCACACATCAACATCTGCTTCCTTTTTGACATTCCTTCAGTAGTCAAGGTCGTTTTAATTGTTGCTAGCAAAAACTTGCACGCCCTCCAAGCCGCACTCAGCCTAAACATGATGAATGCCGGAGCCCGGTAGTAAACTTTATAACTAACATTTCTGCAGACAGCAGACTAAAGAATTCTAATTTTATGAGAAAATTCACAGGTGTTCATGGTAGCAAGTTGTATGAGCATATAATTTGATAAACCCAAAACATTCAATTGTCTAATCTTTTAAAAATTCTACTGAACTATACACTTTAAAATGGTTAGAATACTATGTGTATTTTACCACAATAAAAAATTTATGTAAGAAAAATGTTCCAGATGAAGAGAAAAAAATGGTTTACTTTTTCCTCCACATACTCAATATTTATTTCTTTTGCCCTTGGATGTCACATGTTACTCAGTATCACAGTTCCTGGAAATAAAATACTTTTAAAAATATTTCCAATAATTGTCTTCAAGTTTCCAACAAGCAAAGATCCAGGATTCCAGTATTCACTGAAATTTATAAACAGAAATGCTTCGTGAACAGTTGCGTCATCTGTAAACTTCTTGATGAGTTTAATTTTAGCAGCTTGTTTTATATCAGCCTTTTTATTTCATAATATAAAACCCCAGTTTTGGGGTGGGGGGCCAGAAGAAGAAGAAATAGTATGGCTTTCATGCATAAAGAACATTTCAGTATAAATTCACTGAAGCAATCCTTACAGAAAGAGGCGGCATTGTAGAACCAACTTTTCATAATGTTTTAATTCGGATTTTCTTCAAGTGTATAAGCTTTCACACCCGGAATGTCTGGCTGGGCTACTGCAGTGGTTTTGAAATCTCTGTTTCCTGGGAACTCAGTGGTTTTAGAGACAGAACAGATATTCCTCCAGGGTAGCTTTGGGCAACCAGGCAGCAGGAACAACTTAGCAGTCCTGGCCAGGGAGTAGGGCTGGAGTGAGAGGTTTTTGGAATGAATGAACACCTACTACTACTTTCCGTCATTGAGTCATTTGGTCGGAGAGATCAAGTCTTGAGAAAAAGAGTCTGATTGCCTGCGCTTAGGCCTGAGCCTGCCCCTGGCTGTCGGAGTGAGGGGGGATGCGGGTGGGGTTGTGACAGGAGGTTTCTGCCAGAAGGAACCTCCAGGAACTCCTTCAGCCTTCTCAGTGTCAGGACAGAGTGTCTTCAATTACTGGAGGAAATGAAATTCACAAAAGGAAATAGGATGTTGTTGCAGTCGGGGGATGGATGGGTTCACTTCTGAGAGGGAAAGCTCTTCAGAAGGGACTTTCCTAATATGGCCACATGTTACCCACCCATTTCATTTTCAAGGATACATCCTCAGGCTCCTCCAGTACAAGAAGATGACCATGCCTATGTTCCCACTCATTCTCAATCATCCTTGCAATACTGGACAGAGTGGGTAGATCGGGATACTTTGGGCTGCAAGGAAAACCTCAACTGGCTCAGACAAGACAGAAAAGTATTATCTCACATAGCAAGTAGTCCTGAGATAGGATGGGTTGAGTCAGTGGCTAAGCAATGTTATCAAGGATCCACTTGAATTCCATCTTTCTGCTCTGCCATTTTAAGTGTGTCAGTCACTGGATGGTGGCGGCAGCTCCAGAGTTCAAATCCCTACATACTTTCCAGAGGCAGAACAAAGGGATTACTGTGTCCTTGTGTCTCTCCGTGAGAGCTAAGAAACCTTTCTCAGAAGACCCTCAGCAGATGTCTTTTCATGCCTCATTGGTCAGAATTGGGTCACACAACTTTTTTGGCCAGTTACCACGAAGGAAAATGGCATTTCCACAACTGGCTTAATCGAGATAGCTGGTGATGGGGCCAGCCTGCCCCAGAGCTCATGGCCAAAAAAAGTAAAATGGACAACTAGTCAAAGTTGGGTTAAGTTTTGTGGACACGTCACATTTGTGGCTCCCTATATTTGAGAAATTTCCCACATGATGAGTCCCAGATAGAAGCAGAACTCACCTTCCCAATTGGTAGGTAAGTTTGGGTGCAGGTATGTTACCTGAACTCTACCAACCAGATACACCTGCACAAGACTTGGATTTAGAACTGAGCAAAGTGAGGGATTAGATGCCAGGCAGATTCCTTTTTCCAGTGAAGCTGGAGGAGCATTTCAGATAGACAATGCCGTTTTCTGAAACAGCTGAGTGGTAACATCTCGTGCATTGCATCCACGTTATAGGTGGCAGTGGCCACGGGTCTCCACTGGAGCAATCTGGTGGTATAATTTGGGTATTGTTCCAGGTTATATAGTCTTCAAGCCTGATTTTCCAGCCCTCCTGGGGATTCTGTGAGCTCCCTGTGTCCTTAAAGAAACTCCTTTCTAGCTTAAACTAGCTTGAGTTGGTGCTGTTGTTTATGACCAGGAACTCTGCAAGGAGGAAGTGAAGAATAGCTGTTGGGTAGGCAAAACCATGTCTACTCCAGCAGGGGATCAGTAGGTAGCACTGCAAACCACCAGGGGGCTGTATTCTGTGGGGTGCCCCCCACTTATGATGCCCTGCTGCTGAACCTGGCTTCCTTTCTCCATTGTCCTCCTTGGGATAACTCAATGATTACTACCTTTTTCTGGAAATCTGCTCTTACTGCCTCTCTGTTTAAGCAGTTCCAAATGGCTTCATACCCTGAGAATTTTCCCCCTTGGCCTAATGGGTAGGTGTAACTTAATACTGTGTGGAAGAAACCACAGACCAGTCTAGCCAAGTCAAGCCGAGCATAAATAAAACGGTTAAAAAAAAGAGACGTTGTATATGCATGATTCTGTATCCTCTTACAAATAACTAGAAGGTAATGAACCTTCCTTGCAATTTATTTAACATTTTTATTAAACAAACAAATAAATTTATGGTAACATTAATGAAACTTTCAACAACAGAAGGAAAAATTGCACTTATAATTCTGCCCCTCCTGCTGCCTTGACAGAACTCCTTGTGCCTCTTAACACTATTATTTGCATATACCAATGCCTTTCATTAAGTGGGTACAACATATCTTACCTAACCACCAACTACACTCACTAGATATTTAGGAGGCTTCCAAGCTTACAGACTTTCTTCTATTAATTTTGCATTAAGCAGGTGCAAAACATTGTTCTTCCTCTGAATAATGCAAATCACTGAATCAGATAAACATTTTGAATGGCTTTGCCTGGCCTTGCTGTTTTGCATTGCCATCATCAGTGTACATGTGGACCCGTTTTGCTACACCATCTCCAGCAACGAGTGTGTTTAAAATATCTTATTAATTTAATAGAAGCAAAATGCAACCTTATTGCTCTTTTATTTCGTATATTTTAATTATTATTGAGGTTTTCCTACGATTCTGATCGTGAAGATTCCCTCGTTCGGCATTATCATAGAATGTTCCAAGACAGAGTCAGGACCAGGCTCATGGGTTGTAAATGTAATAGCGGTGTGCATATTATCAAGAATGTTTCAGAAGGTGCCATGTGGTTTTTTCAGGAGATGGTTTTAGGCAGAATTAATCCTTTTAGAGGGTTATTATATTGGATTGTCCTAGTTATGTCAAAGGATGGCCTGGGGGAGGGGACTTCTTCGTTTGTTTGAACATTGCTGAACATTTAATTTCAAATTTTCTGCTTTGTACATAATGAAAAGTGTTCACTGAATTTGTGGCAGTAAATATAAACTGTAGTTTTGACATTTGAAAAATTTGAAATAGATTAATATTACAGAACTGCATTAGTTCTCTGTGGCATCCCTCCCAAAAATAGAATTGCTGTTTTTTAGATAAATTACTCTTCCTCTTTTTCTCTTATTTTCTCTGCTGCAAACATAAACAGTCACTTTTTTAAAAAAATTAGCCATTAAAAGAAATTTACATTTTGGCAAACACTGCTTAATTTGGAATGCTAGTATAGAATTTCTCACAGAAAGCTGGGGTCCTGGAAAACAGAATGTTCTCTTTTGAACTGCACTTTGAAAAGGGACACTAACTGTAACTCTTGCTTTTCCAGGCCTTGCCATCCTGGGGGAGGACAAACAAAAAAGTAACAAAAATAGTTTTTGCCTCCAAGTGCCCACCAATGGAAATGCTGTAACCCATGTCCTCTAAGTTCGTTTCTTCCCCTCCCAGATGACCCTCTGGGTAAAACCTGCATCAGTGGTAGCCATTTAATGTGCTCCCACTTGGTACCCCCCCTCTGCTCTGCCCCCTGGTGGCTCAGTCAGCCATTGCTGCCTCCATATAGTTTGACCTTTTGCCCGAAAGCCACCTGCCCTTTGTCACTGCCCCCACCCTCCTGCCAGCCTCAGGTGTCAGCGGAAGCTGTTCTCGCTGAGAAGGAAAGGAATTTGTTCCTTCAATGCATTACAGCAACCACTGCACAGTCACTCTCTGGTGAGCTCATGCCCTCAGAATCTTACAGGCCCTTTTCCTGAAAACCTCTACTCAGGTTCCCTTGGCTCTAGGTCAAAGGACATTTAAGTGACACAGTGTTATTATTGCCTCAGAAAAAGTCTCTCACCTCTCTTCAACAGCTGGAACAACTTGGATAGTCACGTGCAAAAGAATGAAGTTTGACCATTACTTACACCATATAAGAATTGACTCAAAATGGACCAAAGACTTCTTTTTTTTTTTTTTTTTTTGCGGTACGTGGGCCTCTCACTGTCGTGGCCTCTCCCATTGCGGAGCACAGGCTCCGGACGCGCAGGCTCAGCGGCCATGGCTCACGGGCCCAGCCGCTCCGCGGCATGTGGGATCTTCCCAGACCGGGGCACGAACCTGTGTCCCCTGCATCGGCAGGCGGACTGTCAACCACTGCGCCACCAGGGTAGCCCCAGACCAAAGACTTTTAAACGTAAGAGTTAAAACTATAAAACTCTTAGAAGAAAAGAGGAAAAAATCTTCATGACCTTGGATTTGGCAATAGGTTCTTAGATATGACACCAAAAACACAAGCAACAAAGGAAAAAAATAATCTTGACTAGGAGTGTGGCCAGCCATCCTGTATGACTGCACAAAAGAACCACATCTGCTTTTCATCCCGTGGAAGCTCCAGGAAGGTGACCCTACCTAAGAGGTGTCTTTTACCTCTGCACTTGCTACAGAAGCTTCCCCTGTTAGCTCCTGGGGTGGGCTATCTCCTCCCCATGACCAGAGGGGCGCTCCCTTACATGTCTTTCCTGGCTAACCGTTGATTACCATGCCTCTAGCTCCTTCCCAGGCCTCTCGCCTTCACTTTCTTCTCCCTCAAATAGCTCATGGTACCACAGACTGCTGGAACTCACTTTCCTTCACACACCCAGAAAGGAAGGCCCAAGAAACTCCCACAGATTCTTTCTCCCACGTTACAAAGCAGTCAGGGGAAAGATGTGAGGCTTGACCTCAGACTCCGGGCCCTAAGCCCAGGGCTCTTTCCTGGGTAGTTCACACCAGACCTCTGCTAACTGGAGACCTGGGAGGTTGGCGACCCCTGCAGGTGCCTGTCTGCAGGAGCCGATTTGCAGGAGAGCTTTCGGCTCACACTGACACTGACGGGAAAGGAAGGAGTTTCTTGGTGCCGAAAGGAATAGAGAAATAAGAAAAAGAGGGATGAAGGGGTTCTGACCCTTAGCCAGGCCTGTGGACCGGTTTTGAGCCCCCGAGGGAGGAGCAGGTGAGAAGTGAGGATCCTCTGTTTGTGAATGGCTGTGTGAGGCTCTGGGCGGAAGCAGTGCTGGCCCGGGCCCTGGAGACGAGGTGCACAGAGGACCAGGAGAGCCCACCCCAATGCTCCCACTCCAGGCTGGCCCCAGACCACACTCTCCCAAAGAAAGGGCTCCCGCAGCTGGGGCAGTGAGATGGCATGAGCTGAGGAGCATGATGGGCTTGTTTCTGATCAGAGGTGAGACTGCACAGCCACAGGCACTCCCAGAAATTACTGACAAGAGACTGGCGGTAGGCGGGGCTGGAGGGGGCTGGGGGTGACTGTCAGTGGACTGATACCGTGGAACATACATGGTACACATCATGACACTCTGGCCCTGAATATCATCTTCTCAAGCCCACATTCACTTGTTCATTTATTCAACAAGTATTTATTAAACATCTATGTGTTCTGGCTACCATTCTCGTATCAAGGATACCCAAAGGTGAGCGAGAGGGACAAACCCTCTGCTCTCAAGTGCTTACCATCCTGCTTAGCTGTGCAGTTCCATTCTCTTCTCCTTGGGGTTCTCCTCTCTAGGACCCAAATGAACAAGAAGTATAATATGCAGTGAGAAAAATAATAACCAAGAAAGAGATGGTTTGGAGCGTCTTTAAAAACTTGCTACAGGGCTTCCCTGGTGGCGCAGTGGTTGGGAGTCCACCTGCCGATGCAGGGGACGCGGGTTCGTGCCCCGGTCTGGGAGGATCCCACATGCCGCG
This sequence comes from Leucopleurus acutus, assembly GCF_964270905.1. NCBI lineage: Eukaryota > Metazoa > Chordata > Mammalia > Artiodactyla > Delphinidae > Leucopleurus > Leucopleurus acutus. The sequence continues at coordinate 50,201,574 of NC_139157.1, read as the reverse complement.
GAGCGGCTGGGCCCGTGAGCCATGGCCGCTGAGCCTGCGCGTCCGGAGCCTGTGCTCCGCAACGGGAGAGGCCACAGCAGTGAGAGGCCCACGTACCACAAAAAAAAAAAAAAAAAAACAACTTGCTACAGAGGCATTAATCTTTCTTTTTGGTGAGGTTCTCGAAAACAAGGACTATCTGGGTGTGGGACACTGTACTGAGGGCTCGGGGAACATGAAATGATGCTGTTCCACACCGGATGAGCTTTCCTCATGGCAAGTCATAACCTCAGAGTGTGTCCTGGCCAGAGAACTAAGTGTGCTCTGCCTGGAGCTGTTTTAGGAGACCAGCTGGTACAAGATGCAATCACATGGCTTCTTAAGAACTTAAGCCACTTAGTGCAAAGCCTGGCAGATCTTTAGTGGTGGGTGCTAGGCTGAAACAGGAGGTGGCACAGTGCGTGGTGAGCAATGGTTGGCTAGGGGCTTGGCCCCTGCAGCTTAATTAGAGGGCAGGGGAAGGTAGGACCAGTGTGTGTGTGGGGGGGGGGGTCTGGAGCAGCTGCAGCCAATGGGCAGAGTAGCAGGGGACTGGAGGAGCCAGGGGGTCTCCACTCCTAGTAGAAAGCGAGCTGCTTCGAACGTGGCCATCTATGCCAAAAATTCCTTCTCTTAGTTTGAGTTTGAGCTCTCAAAATCAAAATGGTTTAAAAAATTGAAAAGCTTCTGTTTCTATCCATACCCTAATAAGAACTGTCACAGTGAAGTTAAAAACAACAACAACAACAACAAACCTGATTGACACACTGTTTATTTTAACAATCTCTGGGTGTGAACTTAGAAAACACCCAGAAAGAATGATTTCACTGAGACTTTCAGTGCTGAAACTTCACGCTTCTTGATCAGTCAAGGCCAATGCACTGTTTTCGAAGTTCAGACAGAAATTGTTTTATCCACACTGCATCATGGGATAATCATCCTGTTTATTTCTGAATTTATATTTCCTCTGTGTTCCCATCATAGCTTTTCATTTTATGGGCCTTGTAGAGATGAAGTAGGAAGTGAGGGGGTGAAGTGGTTTATTTGAAACTTTTTACTTTGAGGTCTTGTAGATTCACATGCAGTTGTAAGAAATGATATGGTGAGGTCCTGCGTACCCCTTACCCAGTTTCCCAGTGGTAAGATTTTGCAGAACTATGTACAACGTCACAGCCAGGACAATGACATTGTCACTAACAAAATCCATCATTGTCAGATTTCCTGTTTCACATGTACTGGGGTGTGTGTGTGTGTGTGTGTGTGTGTGTGTGTGTGTGTGTGTGTGTGTGTGTATTTAGCTCTATGAAATGTGTCTGGGGCTCTGATGCAAAGTGCTTTGCAAGTACACAGTGATTATGATGAGGTTTTCATTGGTTTGTGGCTTTTACTTTTGCTTTCCTGGTAGATAATATTGTGGACCCAATTTATGTAATATCTTTTATCTGAATAGTAAAAAGAATTGTATGATTCTTCACATCTCAATGAACATAGGTGCTTAGCACCTTTAGCTCTTAAAGATATTGCTATTAGCAGCCCAGATACTATCAGCTCGATTTGGGACCTGCTAGGATTCCTTCTGCCTGAATGCTGAAACTCTACATTTCCTTGATCACCTGAATTCCCACAGCTAAATTAAACTTTTTTCCCTCTATTTAAATTTTCTTTCTTGTCATATTGCCAAGATAATATATTCTTGGGCTGGTAACTCAGTACAGAAGTACATTGTTTTGAAAATCAAACAAACTGAATTTGAGAGCCCCAAGAAGTGGCAAAGTAAGCCTCCTGGGTGAGCTCCTCTAGGCCCACGGGTCTCCAGACTGGTTAGGGGGCTCCTTCTCAGGGCAACTCATTGCCGTCATCACCCAGGAGCGCTGAGAAGCCTCTCTCTCCTAGGGCCTCAAGCCCTGGAGTCACAGCCTTCTCTGGGGCTGCCAGGTTCTGTGGGGAGACACTTGTACACGGGTGTTACTAGCACGAGTCTTGAGGAACAAACTACTTGATGGGTCAAGTTCTTCTCTCCCTCTGTCCCTGCCTTGTCAGCACTTCCTCTGGCCTCCTTAGGCCCCCGGCCACCCTGACTTTCCCCGGGGCAGTGGCCAGCCAGGCCACACCTTGGACCTCATCGTCTGGCTCTCACAACTGAGCCACTTCTAAAATCTCTAGCCCTCAGCCCTCTCTCTGACTACAACCTCCTGCCATGGAATGCTGGAGCTTGGCTCTATCTCAAGGGTCATGTAGTTCACCCTCCACATCTCACAGGTGAGAAAAGCGCAGCTGTTCGGGGACATGCCGAAGCTAAGGAGTGGCAGACGCAGCATTTGAAGCAAGGTCTCCTGACTCCTGGTCCAGGACTCTTTCTAGCGCAGCACACTCCTCATTCCCTCCCTCAATCCACCTCATCTGCTCTGTGCCCTGGCGTGACCTCTGTCCTCTACCCTCCCCCAAACCTTCAGACCAGCACACTTTCCTCTCCCTTTACTCCCCCATACAGCCTAGGCCTGTAGCCCGTCCCTTCAGCTTCAGAATTAAGCCTCTGGGCCAACCCCGGTCCTGGTTGTCCCCATACACACTATTTCTGCTCTTCTTCCTGGGCCACGGGGCATTGTACAGAAAGCCACAGGAGTGTCCTGACTAGATCCACCATGAACTTGACCAGTGGACAACAGGAGGCAGGAGGGAATGAGCAGATACATGTCATCGTCTTCCTCTCTCCTGTGGGCTACCCCAGGGTGAGTTCCACCTTGCAGTCCTTCCAGAGGAGTGCCTGGTTTGTATAAATATCCCTACCCAGTGCCCTGGCTTTCTAAGGGCAAGGGACCATTCAAAGCCAAGGCAAGGAGGTGGGGAGCTGTAGGAGCGTCCAGGGAATGGCAGCAGTCCGGTTTGTCTGAGTACGTGGTATGTGTAGGAACATGGCCTCCAGAATCACACGAGCAGGGCTTGAGTCCTAGATCCACCATTTTTACCAACTGTGTGACCTGGGCAAATAAACTAAACCGCAGTTTGCTTGCATGTAAAGTGAGAATAATTGCAGAACTTCAGGGTTGAAAGATTTGCCAGTTTAAAGTCATCGAAGCACTTACCACACGGCTAAGTGCTGTTATACCCCCCAAATAAATCCTGGTTATTATAAAAAGGTAGAAGCAGCAGCTGCAGTACAGAACCCAGAGGATCTGGGATATACTTTGGTGGTCGATGGGCACACAGTGAGAGCTTGTGAGCAGAGACAGGCCCATCCGGGACTGTGGTCCATGACAGTTACTTGGCTGCTGCCTGTAGGATGGACTTGGAGCGGGAGGAGAATGGAGTGGGGTCAGAGGGACCGGGTGGGGAGTAGATATAAAAAGTGCCAGGATGGCATGGTAACAGGGTGGGGGCACATCAAGGATAGCACCCTGAGTCTCTGAGACTCATCTCTGAGTCATGCATCGTAAGAGTTCTCTCTTTTCCTTCTGCTCTGAAGCCAAGGATTCTTGGGACACCTCTGCCTCCTGTTTGGATCCTGGCTGAGGCCCTCAGACAGGGGAGCTCTGACCTTCACTGGGGCTGGGGTTCTCCATGCTGGTTGCTGCATGTTATAGCTTCCTCAGCAGCTCTAAAAAACGCCGAACCCTTTGCCCTGTGCTCCCCTCCACCAGCAACTGGACCAACATCGGGGTTGGTGCTGGGCACAGATGCTTTTTTTTTTTAATTAATTAATTTGTTTTTGGTTGCGTTGGGTCTTCGTTGCTGCATGCGGGCTTTCTCTAGTTGCGGAGAGCGGGGGCTACTCTTCGCTACGGTGCGTGGGCTTCTCATTGTGGGGGCTTCTCTTGTTGTGGAGCACAGGCTCTAGGCGCGTGCGCTTCAGTAGTTGTGCCTCGTGGGCTCGAGAGCACAGGGTCAGCAGTTGTGGCACACGGGCTTAGTTGCTCCGTGGCATGTGGGATCTTCCTGGACCAGGGATCGAACTCGTGTCCCCTGCATTGGCAGGCAGATTCTTAACCACTGTGTCACCAGGGAAGTCCCCAGATATGCTTTTTGAAGCTCTCCGGGTGATTCTAATGGCAGCCACGATTGGGCAGCAGTGAGACCAGGGACCACAGCCTCACTTCAGGACTTGGCACCACAGCACCCTGTCTGGGCATTACTCGTTTGGTTCTCTCGTTCCAATCAGGACAAGCAACTTTCAAAATCTCTTGCCTATCAGGAGACATTCTTCATTAGTTCACCCAGACATTGTGGCAGATGTTGTCAGCATCTACCCAACAGCCATTGCCCCTTCTCCCTGATGAACAGCCTCCAGTTTGGTTCAGGTTGTGGCGGCAAAATACTGAGAGAAGATGGGCTCCTCCCCCAACCCCCAGGGGACGAAACTCGATTGATCTAAATCAATCATAGTCATAGCCATCCTCTTCATCTCTGCCAGCAACTGCTGTGGGGACACGTGACACAGTTCTGGCCAATGAGGTGTAAGGAGAACACAGCTGAGGCGTTGCTGGGACATTTTTTCCTTCTCGGTGTAAAGAGTGTATGGAGAGCACTCTGCCCCTTCTCTCTCTCTTCCCTGCTCTGAGACGCTATCATGTGAGAACGCACAGGTCAGTGCTGCCACCACTGTCTTGTGACAATGTGGGGAGGAGGCATGACTGACACTCCTTAATGCCATCCCTGAGCTTCAGGGCCAACCCTGAAATAGCCCACTTTGAGATTTAAACAACATAATAAACGTCCTTGGTATTGAAGCTACTTTTCATAGAGTATCCTGTTATTCACAGCTGAAAGCTTCCAAAAGATATAGGCATCCTCACTTAGTAATGCCTCACAGGTGAGTTCGACAAAGAATGGGGGTTTCTGATGGTCTCTTCTACAGGAGGTACTTCAGCAGTTGTTTTAAGATGAAGCAATTTGTAGCTAAGACTCCTGACTCAATCCCTGAAAACTAGAACCCTCTCCCATCCAATGAAATACTAGGTAGTTAGAGACTCTTTGTGATCACCTGGTAACTAAATGGACCCTCTTTGTTAGCATCCTCAGCGATGCTTGACTTGGCTGCTCCTGCAGAGAGTGGCCCAGGTGGTGCAGGTTCCATGGTAAGATCATGTGTTGAAAGGCAAAGACCGAAGGTGCACAGATTAGAGCTGAGCTCCATTAAATAGACTTTTCATGTAATTTTTTTTTCAGTGAATACACTTTAGGACCTTTCCACAGTCCTGTGTCTATCCAGTTCCATGAAATTAGTTAACTTCCATTGCACTGTAAATTGTCACCAAGTTGCATTCTAATGTATTTGTACCTTTAAATCTGCGTGCAAAGTCTGCATAGGCTATCAATTTGATGAACGCCTCATGGGGATACGTGATAAAAATAATTAAAGCACCGAGATTCCATATTGGCAAAAGCAGAAAGTATCTCAAACGGAATATTAGAATTCTAAACTGGTGATTTTTATTTCAAGCCAGAAGCAATTATTTCTTCTCTGTGAGTCACATCTTTGTTATGGTCATAAAAACCATTGAGGGAATTGTGAGCATGAAAGAAGTATTTATTTAGCTTGTATCTTTTCAAGAATATGTCTAATGTACAAATAAAGACAGGTTACAGATATTAAATATGAAGTATATGTAATGTAAACTAGTATAAACTATAAAACACACTGGTCGTCTGTGGTTGAAAGTAGCTATCATTCTGTTGTACTTCTGCATCTTAGGGTACGTAAAATTATATTATTACCTGCTCTACCACCTATATAATTCTCACCTTAACCCCAAATCCAGAAATCCAGCAGACATTTTCGGGTGAATGTAAAGATTCTTAAGTTCCTCTTGCTCCCTATAGCCCCACACAGGATATACTTTGAGATAAGTGAGGGGAGAAAATGAAGAGCATATCTTAACAGCGTCGGCAGCCTAGGAGGTACCTCTCAATGCTGTGAACAAGAGGCCTCAGCCTAAAAAATTACATGTGTACAATGGTGTATGACACATGGGACCTGGGCATCAAAAACACCAGGTCTCAGATCACTTTACTAGCTGTGTGACTGTGGGCAGGTCACTTACCCTCTCTGAACCTCAGTTTTGTCCACTCTCAAATTGGGATAATAATCCCCAAACCAACTACCTCTCAGGCTTACTGTAAACTCTAAATAAAACAATAAAAAGGAAATGCTCCAAATGAAAGCAGTTTAGAAACTATAAAGTGCTTTATAAATGTTAGAGACTAAATGTTTTCCTCTTTTTTTTTTTTTTTCTGCGGTACGTGGGCCTCTCACTGTTGTGGAGCACAGGCTCCGGACGTGCAGGCTCAGAGGCCATGGCTCACAGGCCCAGCAGCTCTGCAGCACGTGGGATCTTCCCGGACCGGGGCACGAACCCGCGTCCCCTGTATCGGCAGGCGGACTCTCAACCACTGCGCCACCAGGGAAGCCCTAAATGTTTTCCTCTTTAATACTTCTAAGGTATAAGAAATGTCAACAATTTTGTTTCTAAAATAATTCCACTTATAAGCTTAACTATGTCCAATTCGGTTAAATAGCCATCAGGTAACCATGGAGGAACAGCCAGGTCAATATAATAGGCCACTGCTATGATATCCTCAAGACGTTCCCATGTCGTGCCCTTTAGTGAGGTAAGCTGGGCAGCTTTATTGCTTTTAAATAACTGCTGCCTATAATTCTGCCCTTGTCATTCTTTTCAGTCGTTCTGACTTGCCTGGCAGACATTTCCTGGCCAACTGAGCCGGTCAGCTTCACGTTCCAGTAGTGTGCTTACGAGGTCTATTTTAGCCCAAGATCCTAGGGTGCAAAGACCATAGTTAGTAATTGACTGTACAACAGGTTTTTAAACTGAAGTTTCAAATGAGATGGTAATTGTATAATCATTAGTTCCAAAATGAAGGTGAGGCAAAGTCTCCAGAGGGCCAGTTACAAAGAAACATACAGACTCCCTGGACCTAAGGGTCCAGGCTGAGGCTAAAAATAAGGACTCAGAGAGTGGAGGAGAGGGAGGATGTATGAGAAAATTTCTTTGGAGTGTGGGGTTGCCAATTCCCTCATCTCAAACTCAGCAAGAGGGGCTTCCCAGAGACTGCAGTAGGTGGTCCTGGGAAAACTAAAGCTCCATCCTGGGATAGCATGGAGGGGACTGCATGGGCCTGCACTCTCAGAGTCTCAGGGGCAAGAGATGTGTGGGATTTCCCTGGGACAAGATGTGGGGCCATCTTGGGATCCATCTGAAGGGTCTGGAGTGAACCCTGGATTTCTAGGGGATGAGAAGGAGTTACAAGCAACCAATAGAATAGTACTGCACCCACCCAGAGTCTCAGGGAGAGAGGTCCCCATTAACAGGAAACTCTGAAGGACTCAGGAAAGACCCATGTGGGTTGCTTTAATCACAGGCCAGGCACAGCAAGCTCAAAGCCATCAGCTCCAGGAACGAGTGCTCTAGCTCTTGGCTTCTCCTTTCCCAACTTCCTGCCCACCTCCACCCAGGCTGGGTCTTAAGGAGCCTCTATTCAATGGGGAAGTGGTGAGCCTAAGCCAACCGCATCCCCTCTGGGAAAGCCAATTACAGACCTTAAGCCTGAGAAGGGAAGAGAGTGATGAGGCCTTACTTCCAAGTTAAGTTTGATGCATTTGTTTATATCTTGTACCCAACATTAGAATTTTGGAACGAAGCTGTGGTTGAGACTTAGTTACTAGAGAACTATCAGTTATCTATAAATGAGCAGAAAACACAACTCTACCCAGCTTTTCATCCAGGGGCAGGGGAAGATAACCAACACTGAATATGTTTTTAAATGGCAGTGAGACACAAAACTAAAGTAGCATTTGGGTCATATCTCACAAGTTGTGAACTCAAAGTACTAGTTATGGTTTACATTAAATGGGCAAAAGTCCCTTTGCACAATAGAGTCCAATGGCCAGTAAAAGGGACTTGATATGATAATTCAGGTCGAGTCACTAGAAAAGATTTCAACCCTGAAGAACGCAAATGCTTTGTTTCAGGTCCTAAAATTACCCAGTAATCTAATAAGTATTTATTGTTTGTTATATGTGAAATCCTGTTGGGTACTTTGAAGAATAATTAGATTCCTCTAGTTCAGGTTAGTATCATTTCCCACCTAACACCATGCCTTACGCATAGTAAGTGCTCAAAAATATTTTCAATTTAATTATTCTTTACAAGATACTTAGCACCAAGGGATGTGGCATTTTTCCAATGTTGACAACAACACTTCAGCTGAAAAATCCCCGTATTTATAAAATGTGGTGCAATCCTGAATGGAGAGTGATTATGGTCTCACTTGTATTTAACACTGTAAAGTGTTGCCGAATGGTCTAACAGGAGAGAACAGGATTTAAACCAGAAACATATAAATGGGGTTCTTCTGCCAGTCAACTGTGATAATGCAGTAGGAGCAAAAAATGGCTGCTTGATGGGAGGCCTAGACTTGAGTCTACCGCTGTCACTCACTAGACCTCGGGCCCCGATTTTGTTTCCTATGAATGGGGATGCCAGGCTGGCTACCTCAGAGTGCCAGGGACGCTCAAAAAGATACTACACAGTGAAATACTCTTTGTAAACTCTAAAGTGCTTCACAAGTGCAAGGTCTTAATAATAGCAACAGTTTAACATTCGTTGACTGCCACATGCATAGCACTTTAAATCTGTTTTCTCATTCAGTCTTCACAACCACCCCCAGACCTAGCTAGGTACTTTTATTCCCTCCATTTTACAGATGAGGAGAGACTGAGAGAGTTAAACAACTAGTTCAAGATTATACTGAACCGCAACTTGAACCAGTAAATCCTGAATCTTACTCCTAAACACTAAGCCGCTGTCCTCCTTATTGCAATTTAATACAGGCGCTGATATCTCATAGGGGCTCAACAAACGCGGTTCCGTAAATTGCTGATTTAAAAGCAGACGCCTTCCCACCCCCGCTCTTCCAAGCTTACCGGTCGCCCTTTCTCGCAGCACCTGATGCTCGTACTCCCGGCCACGGGCCCTCGCCCACGCTCCTCCCACTCCCCGCCTGCTGGCGCCCACGCCTCAGTGTTTCTACGCATGCGTTGGGGAGACCTGCGCAAGTCCAGTGGCCCAGCGGGGGCTGAGGGACCTCTCGGACCCTCCTCGCCCGGCCCCACCCTGCTGGGCCCCGCCTGCTCTCGGTGGCTGCTGCTGCCGCCGTCGCCGCCTGGGGAAAGCTGGAGGATGAGCTGAGTCTCCGCGGTTGTCACTGTCTCCACCGCTACCTACAGGTGCTTTGGGTCTGGCCGGAAGCCCCCTTCCCTGCGCCCACTCCCAACTCATTCCCTGGCCCACTCCGCCTGTCCAGCAGCTTCCTGGCTCTGCAGGGAGGCGGCCTGGGCGTCCCGGGTAAATAGTTTGTGTACGGTTACCATGGAGACACTGGCCGGCCCGGCCGAGCGGGCGAGCCAGCAGGCCGGCTAGCTGGCTGGCGGGCAGAGTGAAGATGCTGTTGCGCTCTGCTCTGGCCTGGACCGGTGGAGGAGGGGGTATTGCCGGGAGTGGGGAAGCCGCTGTCTGCGTGGGAGGTGAGGCGTCCCCCGTCGGTTCACCCGCACCCCTCCTGCTGTCGTCTGCCTTCTGTCCCTCTATGGGGAGAGAGGTGATGAGAGTGCCCTGTGCACGCCTGTCGGGGTCGGGCCGCGGCTGTCTTTATTTCTATACACTGAGCATTTAGCCAAGCGCGTGGTGCTTAGTAGAAACTCAGTAGTATTTGTTGAATGAGAGTGATAGACTGAGGGACTTTGTTTAGGCATACAGTGACCCAGCCAAGGTCACACGAATTGTACCTGGGCTCCTCTAGGCAATACATAGGGTCTTCTTTTTTTTTTTGTGGTACGCGGGCCTCTCACTGTTGTGGCCTCTCCCGTTGCGGAGCACAGGCTCCGTGGCCATGGCTCACGGGCCCAGCCGCTCCGCGGCAGGCGGGATCCTCCCGGACCGGAGCACGAACCCGCGTCCCCTGTATCGGCAGGCGGACTCTCAACCACTGCGCCACCAGGGAAGCCCCAATACATAGGGTCCTAATAAATAAGTGTATATGTAACAATATGCACTAAAATATATTGTACATACATATAATGCTTTTTATAATCCATTCCTATGAGTATCACAGCACATCTTCCATCTCACCCTGATTTAGAATTATTTTACTTGGTAGAAAAGGAAGTACCACTCTTTATTTGTATCCTATTTTGTGAATCTATAAAATTCTGATCAATTGTTTGACATAGCTGATATTCAGTAAGATACTTTTCTTTTTTCACAAAGCAAAACACCCTGGTTTAAATTTTAAAACTTATAAAATGTATGACAACACTGAACAAATGTCATTTCCTTTCTTTTGCAATTTCTTTTTTTTAAATGCAGCTTTTCATTCATGAGTAAATTTTTTGTTGTATCCTTTTATCACACAGTGCTTGGACAGTATTTAATGTTTTTTAAGGGCCAGGCACCATGCTAAAGCACTTTACATTAATTTTGTCATTTAATTCTCAAAACAATCCTATGAAGCAATTACTATTACTACGCACTTTTTACAGCTGAAGAAACTGAGGCTTAGAGATGTTAGAAGCCTTGCCCAAGGTTACATAGCTGCACATTGTCAGATTATTTGAACCTTTACTCCAGCATCTAAGCATTTAATCACTGCTTCTTTGGATACTCATATTAACACGAAAGTCATTCAGAATCATGGTAAGGGTCTTGAGTATTTGATTTGCAGGAAAAAGAGTATGGAGATGGCCAGTCTTTACCCTGTTGCAAACATCCTGATTGTGCCGTGTTACATTTAGCAAGAAGCCTGTTTCAGATGACTGTTAGCAGCAGAGGTAAAGACAGATCTTTATAATTAGGTATAAACTTATAAATGACAACACACAACTTTTCCCCTAACCAATAAGAAATATTTTGTTTGAAAAGGTCGCCAGTTTCAAATTTCCTACCGCTGGTGGTGGTCATCCGCTAGAGGTCCTGTGGACATCATAAACTCAAGACAGTGATGCAAGACAGAACTCAGCTGCTTCTTTCCCTTCAAAGTGCACATCCCCTCCTGTTTTCTTTTATTTTTAAAAAAAAATATTTTTTTATTTGGCTGTGCTGGGTCCTGCGACATGTGGGTTCTAGTTCCCCGACCAGGGATTGAACCCAGGCCCCCTGCATTGGAAGTGTGGAGTCTTAACCACTGGACCACCAGGGAAGTCCCTCCTCCTGTTTTTTTTTTTTTTTTTTTTTTTTGGTGGTACGTGGACCTCTCACTGTTGTGGCCTCTCACTGTTGTGGAGCAACAGGCTCCGGACGCGCAGGCTCAGCGGCCATGGCTCACGGGCCCAGCCGCTCCGCGGCATGTGGGATCTTCCCGGACCGGGGCACGAACCCATGTCCCCTGCATCGGCAGGCGGACTCTAAACCACTGCGCCACCAGGGAAGCCCCTCCTGTTTTCTTTTAAAAGGTCACCTTGCCCTCCCAACCTCCCTAAGTTTGCATACCCAGTGTCACCTCTGCCCCCTTCCTGCCCTCTCAGATGCCAAATCCTGTTGGTTCTTGTGTTCTTGGTGCACCTTACTCGTTCTCATCTCTCTTCTTACTCTAGTTCACCTTCACTCCTATGCTTCGGGCTTTCAGTGCCCCATCCACTAATCACAGCATTTATCAAGTCTTACTCCATGCTGGGCAACTTGAAGTGAAAGCAAGAAAGCAAAAAGGGGCTAAATTTGATCTCATACTACCCCATGGAATCAAGAATCAGATGCCATTTGAAATAAAGTCCCATGTGCTTTCTTAATCCACCGTAACAAATGTCTCCAATTCAGAAGCCATGCAGCCTTCATCTGGATATTTTCTAGCTTGGGTCTGTATTTGAAAATGGAGTCCAGCGATTACACAAATGCTGACTTTAAGCTGTACTTCATGTGAAGAGCTAAGGCTCAGAGTCTGGTGGGGCAACACCGGGTGCGCGGGCAATTCTAACCCAGTGAGGGGTGGGGTGTGCTAACAGAGACCACGGGGGACCTTGAAGAGTATGGCGGAGGGACACCTAGTTGAGGGTGGGAGAGGCATGTCCAGGAAAGCTTTCTTGAGGACCTCTAAGAGTTAGCTGGGTGGTTATATAAAAACTGCCTGATCTTGTCCCTTCTAGTTTTTTCCATCCTGCCCATTCCTGCCATCACATCATGCCTCAACATCTTTTAATTTGCTTATCAGCTTGTATTTACTTTCCTGACCTGCCATTCAGTTCTGTCTCTGCTACAACTCCAGTTTTCATTTCCAGAGCTCCTTCCTCTCCAGCGCACACCCCATATGTCCTTGATACTCTGCCTTGCCTCACTCATTGACTTGGTTGGAAATTCCTCCTCTATTCCAGCCCCAGTGTCAGCCATTGTCATTTGTTCAAATTCAGACCATTTTCCAGAAGCTAGCTCAAGCATCACCTCCTCTAGGATGTCTGCCTGACACCTCCCAATCAGAAATCCCTTTCTCTTTCATAATCCCATGGTAGTTTATCTCTATTTTTTGTATTGCCCCCATCAGTTTCTACCTTGTATTAAAAGCAGGTGGGTACAAGCAGGACTGATACCCAGCTGGTTCACACCAAGAAAGCTGCTCTACTTGTGAAAACACCGGCATGTTTCTATATTGGTGTGTAAATAGCTGTAGCCCCAGGGCCTCTGAGTCCCCACCTTCCACCACCCCATCCAGTGGGTAATAGTTTCAATATCAGCCCTGGGCGTATGTCTTAGGTTGTGTGTGTGCATGTGTGTGCATGCTATTGCTTACGACTCTATCCGCCTCATAGAGTTAATTGAGATGATGTACTTGAGAGTACTTAGCACACTGCTTGGTATTAAAGTAAATGTTGAAGAGCATTAGTGGTTGGTCCTTGCCTGAGAGTGAAGACAGTGAAGTCTGTGTTCCCAGAGATCCAAGGGGAGGAAACAGTTCATCTATACTAGCTGAATGGATTTGTTCTAGTTGTCAAGAGAATTTTTGTAAAGTTAAAATTTCTGTGATACTATTGTGTTACGGTTCAGGCATACTTTACTATAAATAGACAAGCTTTCAAACTCTGATCGTGTTTTAAATTGGCAAAAACCATCTCTAATAAGAATTTGTAATTTAATAATTATAAAGAAAATACTCCCCCCCTGAAAAAACCCCCACTTCTAACTCAGTTCACTTGCATTATTGAACATTTCCATGTTTGAGTTAGTTACTAATATATTAATATTGATATGATAATAGATTAACTGAGCAGATACTACATTATTGAAACAGTTTTTCACAATATAGCTGTTAAAGTGGGATTTGCGGGGAAGGGAGAGGCAAAGGGAGAGAGAAAGTTGTGTTAGAATTTTGGTAAAAATTTACAGACGAAAAGATTTTTAAACCCATTATGTACATTGTTTCCAGCAGTATTTGATCAATCTAAACTCCTGTATGCCCAAATAATTTACAGAGGTCTTAGAATTTGACCTCCTTCATTACTCTATGAAAGGGTATAGTTTTCAATGTAAACTAAAATACAGCCAAGGACAACCTTAGTCAGGAATGATGGTCCATTATTACTCATCCAAAGCACGTTCTCTAATCTTAATTAGTTTTGCCAGATCACCTTTGGACATCCCTAAGCTTATTAGTGCCGTGTGGGGCTAAGGCATCACAAACCTCATTTGGTCTTTGGAAGAAACTTGTTCATTGTACTGAAATGTCTTTTTTTCTTACTTCAGTGGGCCTTTTAAAAACAAACCAGCAAACAAACTTGCCATGGACACTGAAGTTAGATGTTGTGGTTCTGAATTTGTATTATTATGCATCAAAAAATTTTATATATATATATATATATACACACACACACACACATATAGTGTGTATGAAACACTTTATATTTATTTTTAATAATTAACACTGAATATTTTTTTAGTAAAGAGGATGTCATATCATATTAGACGTAAATGTACGAGGCCTGCCACAGTTTTTGTTAATTGTTCTAATGTACATAATTACGGAGACCTTGCTTAAATTGGAACTCCTATATCAAAAATTCCTAGAATAGTGTTGCTTATCTAGTAATTTATTACTGTTTTACTTCAACACCTGGCCTTTCCATATGAAAGGAACAGCATATTGTTTGCAGTTATCATATTCTTTTCCTCAAAAACTCTTATGGAGGGTAGAACTAAACAAATGTTTTTGTTGTCTGTTGTTAAGTAACACCTTAATGTATAGAATCATAATACAGTTAAGTCCTTTTCAGTTGTCTAAGGAATCACCTGTAGATTCTACTTACAAAAATGGTGTCTTTTTAGTTTCCTTGGGCATATGTCACAAAACTTTTCTGTTTTGCAGAAGTTATTCTAAAATTGGACAACTGAGATATATGAATAATTTACAGACCTCAGTCTCCCTGGAGATACAACATTTTTTTTTAATGAACACTGAATGTACTGATTAGAATTAAGTTTTTAAAATCTCGACTGTTTTAAAGTGTAGAGCTGTCAGAGGTGTGTTGCCAGGTTAGCCAGGCCTCCATGGGCACACGAGCATAAAGAAGGGTCTGCATTCTCATGGCCCTTATGTGTGACTTTAACTTTTTAACCGAGGGCGGTGGCCTGGGAAAGGATCATTTGATATCGATATTCGGTATTTATTCATGTAGGACATTATCTCAAGATGAAGGTGATTTGAATCAACTCATTCAAATATATCATAGGCAAATGTAAGGCTGAACCTTTCTCTGAGGCTACATTTATAAAAGCTACATTTTTAAAAATGTACATTTATAAAACCTGATATAGTTTGGATAGAGGCCCCATCTGACTGACTTTAATCTTTTTTTTTTTTTTTTGCGGTATGCGGGCCTCTCACTGTTGTGGCCTCTCCCGTTGCGGAGCACAGGCTCCGGACGCGCAGGCTCAATGGCCATGGCTCACGGGCCCAGCCGCTCTGCGGCATGTGGGATCTTCCCGGACCAGGGCACGAACCCGTGTCCCCTGCATCGGCAGGCAGACTCTCAACCACTGCGCCACCAGGGAAGCCCTAACTTTAATCTTAATACTAGCATTTTATGTGGAGGGCAGTGGGGAAAAAAAGGGAAACTTCAGTTAAACATTTTAGCAGAACCCCTCTGCCCTGCCACCCAGTATGTTTTTTATAGATTGGAGACTATGAGATGGTTTTCTCTTCCTGGGGTGTCTTCTTTCACGATTTATCCTCTTTCTCTCCAGGTTTAGCTTTCACTCTAGGTCTCTTCCCTGTGCATCATTTCCCTTAATCGCATGTATTCCCAAAGGCATCACTGTGCATGTCAACCTATTTTTTTGAAAGCTCTTTTCCCTTCCTGATCTTCTAAGTGTAACTGCGTGGTAGGTTTTTAATTAAAAGTTGTGATTTTCTTTTCAAGTTTAATATACAGGAATGGTTTAAGTATGTATGGTTGGGTTTGAGCACTCCTTTCTAAATGACTGGATGAAAATAGTTGATATTTTGTACCCTATATTTGCAGGGTGTGGTGTCTGCCTGAAGAACATTGCACTTTAAAAGGAAAGATGCTGTCTCCAAATGATAAAAAGTTAGAAAAGCTAGATCCGTTTTACCGACCTTCAGTGTCCGAGCAGAAGACTAGTGCAGAAATCATAAGTGAAGCACGAAATGCCTTAAGAACTGTTAGGACCCAAAGACCATTTACACCACGGGAAGACCAAAGAAAACTATTTGGACGTGCATCTTCAAGAACACCAGAAAATAGACCCCCGTCTTCCTTCAGGTATTTAAAATTTCTCTTGCCTATACACTCAAGTATATATATGTATGAAGATGACATTTTCCCTTAATTCTAGTTATGGATAGTTGCTTTTCTAAGTGTGACTTCTGCTAATTATACCTCCTATATCTGTTCAAGATTTCTAAAGATATTTCCAGACCTTGGGTCCAAGACGTTGCTTTGGTTTGAAATGGTTAATAATGATTGTCATACCAACTTTATAAAGTGATATGAACAAAGCTTTAAAAAAAATCACAGTATACATTCCTTCTTTTCATTATTCAATATTTACAATCCTCCTAAAAGCAAGAAAAGAGTTGTTAATAAAATGTTTAAAGTACTATGATGTTTAAAAATCGCTTCTTCCTTAAGGCTTATGCATTGAATGCTTTTACTTGTTTGGGGTCTAGAGTTAACTAACATACTAGAAATTTTTAAAAATGATTCTTTACAAACTAACACTTCTATTTTGTCTCCTGTGCTAGCGTCCATGCATCCAGTTTTGAGTTCTCTGATTCCAGGCCCATCTTTGGCACACGTCTCAGTCCACTAGAGCTTGTGAGTACTTTATATTACCACGGGTGCTATGAAATGGAATTGGCCCCAGTACTTGGAATCAGCACTTCTATATGCTAAGAAAATGATCACGTAGACCTAAATGTATTAATAATTTAATATGAAAGCAAATTCTTTTATACTTTTTCAAATATAATGGTTTGTATATAATGAAACACGTTTATTATTCACCTATAGTTTCATAACAAAGAGGAATTTTAGAGATATATAGTAACTTGGCAAACAGAAATGTTTCACGGTATCTTTTAAATTATGCATATGTATTTTATTTTCAGTAGTTACATATACAAATAAATTATAGATGCATGTACATAATCAAAGATTTGTTACCAAAAAAACCCTCCAGCAGTCTTCCATCCCCTTATTTTTCATTCTCCACTCCCCAGTGCTCTCACTTTAAACTCTTTTGGCACATTCTTTTGGTATTTACCTCCAAATTTTTAAATAATAACAGTGTCTTGCTGCTCTCTGACTTAGGAGCTTGAGGAATTATCTAATGACTTCCTGCTAGGGAAGATGAAGATTTAACCCTTGTCTGTCTTCCCACACACCTCCTCACAACACATTCACCCTTTCTGTCCCCACTGCTACTCCCAGTATAGATATATCATAATTTTGGTTAGATCCCTTTTCTCTGAGTGTGATTATATAAATTCTGTTTATAGCTGAGCCTTGAACTAATGATGATTAATGATGATTACTTCTCCTTCCCTGCACCACTCTTTGTTTCCCCTGGTGTTAATAATTGCCTTGCTCTTTTAGTTTTGTATTATTATTGTTTCAACTCCAAAGTCTTCTCCAGTGGCCTAAATTTCCTTCATATATTCAGACACATGAGGTATTGATTCATCTCCTTGGGGAACTTTTCACACTCCCTCCTGGACCACTTGCCCTGGGCATCTGCACACAGCTTGCTACTCCTTCCTGTGCTGGTTTTGTATTTCCTGTATCCCAAGTCCTCCTTTTTCTTGATTTACTCTTGTTTTAGCAGAGTACTCCCTCCAGTAGCTTCTTGAGAAAGGGTGTATGGGAAATGAATTATTTGAGACCTTGACTGCTGTTCTTTCTCTCTGGAAGTTTATAGGATTTTTTCTTTTTGTTCCCAGTGTTCTGAAATGTCCTGATGCTGAGCACTTTCAATGTGAAATCTTGCACCCTTCGGCTCTGGGAAACGTCCTTGAATCATTTTGATGTGTCTTCCCCTCTTTTCTGTTCTTTTTGCCCTTTCTGGAATTTATTATTCGGATATAGGATCCCCTGCACTGGCCCTTCAGTTTTCTTATTTTCTCTTTTCTGGTTCTCATCATTTTTTGGATGAGGCTTTATCTTCTAATCCTTTTATTGAGTCCTTTTCATTTCTGCTATGATATTTTTAATTTCCTAAAGCTTTTCCCCCTCTAAATTATCTTTTTTTAAATGTATAGTATTCTGTTCTTATTTAATGGTTGCAGCATCTTATCTCAGTATATTGATGGTAGTTTTGATTTTTTAATTGTTTGCTTCTTTTAAAATCTCTGTTGCTTTTGTGTATGTTGGGGGGAGGGCTTAAAAAAGAGAAATTTATTTTCTCACGGTTCTGAAGATTAGAAGTTCAAGATCAAGCTGGCAGCAGGGTTGATTTCTTCTCAGATCTTTCTCCTTGGTTTATAGATGGCCATCTTCTTCCTGTGTCGTCACATGGTCTGTCCTCTGTGTCTCTGTTGCAGTTTTATATTTGCCTTGGTCTCTCTTTTTTTCATAAGAGACTCTCCTCTGGTAGCTCACGCTGCTTGTTTGGCTGTTCTTTTTTGAGAGGGGAGGCATGTGGAATGGATTGGTCAACCCACAGTTGATATCTACCCAAACCTACATTTAGGGGGATTTGGCTGGGCTGTGTTGTTTGTGAGACCCTCAATAGCAATATCTTTAGGGCTTTCCTTGTGGGCTGCTCAATTCTCTGTAGAATATTTCTTGGAGGATAAAGACTGGTTGCTAACTGTTGGGCTGCACCCTGCAGGCCTGCAACGCCTGCGCTTGCCCAGCTTTAAGACTGAAGAAAGAGCCCAGAGTCGGCAATAGAGACATGAGTTATAGGGGGCAATTTCTCTGGCTCATTAGTTACCAGGGGAACCAGCAGGGGTGCATGCCCTTCACTTCCCCTTTGATAAGCTATCAGGTGGAGATGTTCTGATCTACAGACTAGAACAGTCACCAGCTGGGTCAGGGGCGAATATGTAGGAAGGTCAGTCATGTGAGTAGGGTTTAGGTGAAGCAGATGCTGCTCGTGCAGGGGATGTACAGAGAGCAAGAGATCAGTCATTTTGAGTGGCCTGACCATACATACACTGACTTCTAGGAGCCAGGAGGAAGAAGGTAGGAATGCCTAGCATTCAGTATGTAAATATTCAGTTAACATCTGTGTTTACATTAAGTACCCTGACTCTTGACTGTGCCTGGTTAGCCTGATTCAGAGACCCTCTGTTTCATCCTCTCCGAAGAACACACTCCCCATCTAATCCTGGGTTCAGTAGCCTGACGGCTTAGAGCTGGGAGGGAAGGAGTTACACAGACTTTCAACCAATTTTCCTTAGGCACCCCTGCCTTTATGCCCCTGCTACCGCAGGTACCTGGTGATACCAGTTCCTTAGACTTTCATGGAACTGGGGCGTCAGTCAAGCTGCTTCTCAGTTTTTATTACTGTTTATGTGTGTGTATGTTTGTGTGTGCATATGTTTGGGTTTTTTTTGTTTTTTTGCGGTACGTGGGCCTCTCACTGTTGTGGCCTCTCCCGTTGCGGAGCACAGGCTCCGCATGCGCAGGCTCAGCGGCCACGGCTCATGGGCCCAGCCGCTCCGCGGCACGTAGGACCTTCCCGGACCGGGGCACGAACCCGTGTCCCCTGCATCGGCAGGCGGACTCTCAACCACTGTGCCACCAGGGAAGCTCCGTATGTTTGTTTTTGATGAACTATTTTAAAGTAAGTTGTAGCCCTTATAAGACTTTTTCCACAAAAATTTAAGCATGCATCTCATATTAACAGGGATAGTCTCCTACACCACAATGCTATCATCACAGATCAGAAAATTAACATTACTCAGTAGTATCATTTAATGTATAGTCCATGCCCAAATGACCCCGATTGTTTCAAAATGCATCATATATTCCCAAAGTACTCATCAAAATGCCTCTGTGAGGAAGATTATACTTGTTCTTATATTGCAGATGACAAAAATAAGATTCCAAACTAGGAAGCATGAACCAGTGTGCAATAAGTATTGTATTTTGTCAGCCATCGTTGGCGTATGGCTTCTTGTACCTACAGCCTTGGAAACCACTTGGGTTTTGAGCCAGCAACAGCAAGAGGGCCCCCGGTTTAGCAGCCCAGTAGGTCTGACTTGTTGAAGAGTGGCTCTCCATTCTACAGTTCTGTCGTTTGACTCCTATGCTTTGTTTTTAATATTGCTGTAATTTGGGGGGACTCACTCTTTCCTAAAAATCTAAATTTCTAGAGTTCACATGGTCCCTGTCAAAGTATAGTTCTTGGACTGCAGGATTAGGTGTTAGGCAAAGATAATGTTGGCATTTGCCTCTGTTTAGGATCACTGCAGTTAAATTTCTTTACTGCAGAATGGTTGGGTGCTATGTGCAAATCAGGCTAAGAATAACTCCGTTAGTTTGAGTTTTTTTGTTAGAGTGGATTATTTAAGGGTCTCAGGTATATTTCGTTTTAAACCATAGTTAAAGTTTGGAGCTCCCGGTCAAAAAAACCTGAAAGTGGCCTTGTAACTACCTCCCCTTCCACCTTTTCTCCTCCTTTCCACTAGACCTTTTAAAGAACCCTTTGACTCTGGTGACCACTAAATTGACAAAGAGGGGAGATCAGGGGCAATGGGAGCCCAGGGAGAGGGAGGGAGGTAACGACCCCTAGAGGGTGGGGGAGGGGTGGTACATACTTAAGTCCCTTAAGGATGCAGTTGCTGAAAGAATTTGTGAAGACCTAAACAATTGAATTTCAGCACTTTTTGGATCTGGGACACTTTCTCAGGCTGGTTTGCCTTTTTTTTTTTTTTTTTTTTTTTTTTTTTTGCGGTATGTGGGCCTCTCACTGTTGTGGCCTCCCCCGCTGCGGAGCACAGGCTCCGGACGCACAGGCTCGGCGGCCACGGCCCACGGGCCCAGCCGCTCCGCGGCATGTGGGATCCTTGCGGACCGGGGCACGAACCCGTGTCCCCTGCATCGGCAGGCGGACTCTCAACCACTGCGCCACCAGGGAAGCCCCCGGTTTGCATTTTAATAGTTCCTCATGCAGCAGTCAGGCAGGGAAGAGGGACCCATTCCAGCTCCTACATTTAACAAATCCTCTCAACTCTTTGCACCTGTAGGCTGACAGCTCTCTGTCCCCTCCCCGCCCACCCCCTCCCCTTACTGGCCTGTGCTCCTCCCACAGCCTCCAGCAGGTGTGGGCTGCCTACACTTAGAAGCGCCCTGGGCTTCTGAGAATGACAGGAGAACTGACACTCCTGGTCCCGGCTCACCAGGGTTCCCGTTAGCACCTGTAATCTTATAAGTCAGGGGAAAGCACTGCAGTTTGCAGTCTGCCATGAGCATTTATATCCACCTTCTATGTAGGTGTGCCGTGCACAGCTTTCTCTTTCTCAGCAGCTCTCCCCCTTCCCACGACAGCTCTGAGACGTGGGGCTGTTGTGTAGTGATAGTTATTTCCGTTCTGCCACTCGGGTTAGTTAGCTGATGTTCCGATTTACAGGGTTGTATAAAGTAGGAAAAGAGATTGAGGAAATAGGAAGTTTTGTCTTTCATCATTATCCTTGTCAAAACAGAGTTCTCCTTATGTTTCTGAAACTTACAAAGCCTAGTTATTTACGCTCCAAGTTTTTTTTTTTTTTTGGCTGCACCATGCGGCATGTGGGATCTTAGTTCCCCGACCAGGGATGGAACCCGTGCCCCCTGCAGTGGAAGCATGGAGTCTTAACCACTGGACCACCAGGGAAGTCCCCAGGTATTTTTATTAATTAAACTTTTTATTGACATACTGAAAAGACACAGATCATAAGAGTACAGCTTGATAAATTTACGCAAACTCCACAGACTCGGTAACCAGCATTGAAGAAGAAAGAAATAGGTCATTACCAGCGCCCCAGAAACCACCTTCCCAGGGTGACCACCATCCTGACTTCTCACAGCATAGATTAGTTTCAGCCCGTTTTTGTATTTTATAGGAACCGAGTTCCAAGTATTTGACAAGTAAAACAAAACTGAATATATTTTAAAAAGAAAGGGACTTAGAAGCCCATATATACCTTTGGACTAGGGGTGGTCCAGGGTAAGAAAGAGCAGAATGCGAATGTCAAAGCAGTGTTTTTTCTTTCACTGTTTCTGAAACGGAAGGGTGACATTACAGCAGTGAATCACATGCTGGGAGTGACGGAGGAGCCCAGAGGACCTGTGGAGAAAATCATAGTAATAGAAATGCACCTACAATTGCCACATCCAAAGAGAGGTGTGTGTGTGTGTGTGTGTGTGTGTGTGTGTTCTGTTGCCTTACAGATTAAATTACAGCAACCTTCTGAGATGGGAGGTCTTGGACCCCCTTTTCCAGTCCTCATGTAGAGTGGGACCCCACCTTCCCAGCTGGTGATCCGGAGGAGCCAGGTCAGAAGCTGGTCAGGGCCCACCGTGTTGGGATGAGGCCAGCCAGACCCCTTAAATATTCTAGGGGGTTTGTCTTCGTTGATTGGGTTGTTCTATGAAAATAGTCTTTCAGTCTTCAAGGGACTCTAGCAGTTTTCTCTAACAGGACAGATCTTGAAATCTGACTTTTCCAGTACCTTGGTTATACGCCAGTCACTGGCTAGTATTATGACACAGAACTTGAGGGAGGTAAGGTTCTCAAGTGAAGATTTAAACCCACTTGCAACATTCTCTGAATTATAAAATGAAGTGAATTTTACAAGAAAAAATTTTTACTCTTGTGCTTCAAAAAAGCTATTTTGCTCCACAGAGTGAAAGAACATTTTGTAGAACCTGACATGATAGAAATTGATGGCTTGTTTCATTTTCCCTTGGAGAATTAAAAATGCTTCACACGCATCACTTTATATTTTAAGTAGTCCAATGAGGTATAGGTTTAAATGGGCTACATAATTTAGTAAAGGTCAGTAGTAAAATGGAACTAATTTTTTATTATGCAAGCAATGACTAATTTTGCACTAGGAAAATGATGCCTTTTATCAAGGAGCAGTTAAGGGGATTTATCTTGCCATCCAGAGATAATTCAGTTATTCCCTTCTGGGTAAAAATTAGCATTGCAAAACCACATTTTCTATTTTATAAGATCGTTTATTTAGTACCCGAAACATTTCTAATAGTTACGGCATCTGTAAAAGCAGCCATTTACTTTGTCTGCATTATTATTGTTTGGCAGACTTCTCAATCTTTGTTTCAGATGCAAGGTACCTGCAGAGTACAGACATTTTGAGATAAGAAAACCTTGAATCCACATTCAGTATTGAGAAGGTTATACTTATGTATTTCATCTTTCATAATTAAATGTAAAGCACTTATTTGCCTATATCATACTCTTAGATTTTTTTTGTTGCTATTAGTTTCATGGCCTAAGTCACATCCTTATGAATATTTTGCAACAAATTAAGGAGGCTGTAAAGTAAACCGACTCTTTATTAAACAAATATAACATAATTTATACAGATAGATGAGTGTTGTCTCCTTCAGAATAAACCCCTCTGAATTCGGGATCTTTTTTCCAGCAAGGTTGCCTCAGGATCTAGGGTCTTAGCTTTTGAGACTTAAAAGTAACGTGGAACCAAATCTGGTAAATACGTAAAGGGTGAGCAGCTTACCGAGATATGCTGGGGAGGGAGCTAGCATATCTTGAGTCTCCATAAGAAGACTTGTATATATATCAGTGTCCCTGCAAGAAGGGAACTGCTGTCTCCATTTGATAGCTGGGCAAGTTCAAAGAAGTAAATGGCCCACCCAAGTTCACATAACTAGTAAGTGGGTTTGAGCTCAGAGTCATTTACTCTTCCTGTCTATTATGCTGATTATTTTATTTATGCTTTTTTAACTGTGTTTAGAAGAATGTATCTCTATAGTCATAAAACCGATTTTTTTTGGTCTGGTTTATGAACCGTTTACAGATGTAAATGACCAAGAGGATATAAAAAATATTTTGAAAAATGTTACCGTTATTGAAATAAGCAGCTTCTTGAGAGGAGAACACTAATATAGATGTCTGTGTTCTATTAATGTGTATGAGAAAATGAGTGAAATTCTGTGTCATATATGATAGATGACCTCACCCATTTTTCTAAATTATCTGACTCGAATGTCACACTAGATTTTTAAAAAATTTGTTAATTAACCTATTGGATTGAGAGTCACTCACTTCACACAGTATGTAAGTGACTTGAGGAACTTTAACTTGATTACTTTTGGCTAGAGAGCTAGAAGCACTTGCTGCATAAGATAATGCTTTCATAGACAGATAATCTTGTTGCCTTGGGCCACCAGGCAACACTAAAAGTGGGAGTTTAGGCCCCTGTGAGGCTGCCGCCCCAGGTTGGGTTGGAGGCCACCGCCACCTGGAGGTTAGGCCAGAGGGTGCTCTGGGTGGCACAGTGCTTGGTGCAGGTGGTTTTAAGTCTTTAAGGAACTGGAATTTTGCTAGTAATGTCCCTTTTCTAAGGGTATCAGCATAGAATTTTTGAGATGTAGCAAATAAAACATTTTCATATCATAAGTCCAAGACTACTTATTGCTCTTCTGTTTTGTGACTTTTTAATCTACATTATTAAAAATTTTTTTATATCATTAAAAGGATACTTCTGTCGAGTCCAAAATACATAAAGGTAGTATTTAAATTCCACACAGTTCTTGGCACATGTGGGTGCCCAATAAATGTTTTCTGAGCTGAATCAAACGCAAAAATTTACAAAGTATGTTGAATGTACTATACCGTATTTTATAGTCTCTTGTAGAGATCTGTTTGCTGGCATGGGTAAACCTTTTTTTTTCAAATACACTAAGCAGGACAGTAGAGTATTTCATACAATATAATTGACAAAACAATGAAAAAGTGTTATATACCTAACACATTAAGCAAGGTGGACCAATGAGACGGAGAACCAGGGGGCTGGGGAGAAGCCAGGCAGGAAGCCCTGTGCTCCTCTGGAAGTGTCAGGGCCAGCTCTGGGTGGTGAGTCTTATGCAAGACAAACTCATGCCAATCATTTAAAAAAAATCTCTTTCCAGAAACCAAAAGCTCCAGCATCTCCTGCCACAGAAGAGGATCCCTGCCCTTCCTTTCCAAAACCCCCAGTGGACCCCACGAAGATTAGAAGGATAAGCAGTGCCCGGGCGCGCTTACACAGGGCGGCCTTGCAGGGGGCTCTTCTGCCAGACATGACCCTTCCTCCTGCTCATCGTAAGGCCACATAACATCCTTTAAAACCTGGGGGCAAGCATGTTTCTTGAGTTTGCACACAAGAGTTATTTTTATATGATGTTTTTTCAAACTGCACATGATTTTTTATGTTAACTTCGTTAATCTTGTGCAAAAGCTGGTTAAGAAACATTTTATGGGTGTTTATTAAGGTTTTTTTAAAAAAAGTTACTTGGGGCTTCCCTGGTGGCGCAGTGGTTGGGGGTCCGCCTGCCGATGCAGGGGACGCGGGTTCGTGCCCCGGTCCGGGAAGGTCCCACGTGCCGTGGAGCGGCTGGGCCCGTGAGCCATGGCCGCTGAGCCTGCACGTCCGGAGCCTGTGCTCCGCAACGGGAGAGGCCACAACAGTGAGAGGCCCGCGTACCGCAAAAAAAAAAAAAAAGAAAAGTTACTTTGTAGAAAAAGAATATTAGGATAAGTGTTCTTTAATGAATGCATTTACCTATTGATATATTGGAAATCATTTCTAAATTAGAGTTCAAAAAGTTGTTAATTTCATTAGGCATATTTAAGATTCATATAATGTACGCTAAGCTTAGGTCTTTGAAAATACCTTTCTGATCCCATGTGCAAATGTAACCACAAGTTGAATGGGGCTTATCCTGTGGCCGCAGAAGTGCTGGCATGTATCTAAACCTGGAAACAGAGAAGCTAAAAAACCTCACATCCTAAGGAATGCCCCCAATAATTGGAATCACCCCCTGTCCAGGGCACACTAAGAGTTTTTCAAACTGTAGGAAATGTCCGATTAGTTGGATGACAATCGATTTAGTGGATCACACCAACATTTAAAACAATGAAGTAGAATAAAATAGAATGGAAAATGTCAGGGCACATTGCAGACAATAAATGTTAGTATGGCATAAATGCTAGTATGGCTTCAGGGACTTTACTTCAGTCACGTACACGTGTGTTCAGGATCATATTACAAGTTTACTATACATTATATTTACATTACAAATTTATCATTACTATATGTAGCCCCAAAAGTTAGAAATCCACTTTAACAGGGGCTGATAGAATTGGCCCTCCTTCAGTCAACAGGATTGATGAAGAGGAGGGATAGGTTTACACTCAGAGAGAGGAGATAATCTGAAGATGATCCCCAAAGTTACAAGCCACCACCTTAGGATCCTACTTGTTTGACATACAAGCCTTTTCTTTTAATTAGTCACCAACATTTAAATGTAGAAGGTCTCATGGAAGAATCTAGATGTATGACTTTTTGTGAAAAATTGGAAGATCTGGCAAGCGCTGGGCCCGCTTTCTGTGCAGCCCCCATGGGGAGTGATTGAGCTGAGTAGCCCCCAGCCCCATTAGCCCGGGATATGATCTGCAGTCCCCATGTCTCCCCCGCCCACTGCACTCATTTTCCTGTCTGGTCCCTAATGATCCCTGATGCAGCTGAAGAGGTACAATCAAGGAGAAAGGAAAAGACAGAGACAGCGCAGGGTGTGCGTGCCACACCTCGATGGCGCACGGAGTGTGTAATTAGGCAATCTGCCTTACCTTCATGTCCCAGTTTGTTTCTCTTCTAACAGTCAATCAGGTATTTATTGAGCCCCTACTAACTGCCAGGTGCCAGTCTAGGCCAGCAGAGTTCTGCCCTCCAAGAGCTCATGAGGGGAGACAGGCGATAAACTGGAAAGCCAAGAAGTAAGACAGCAGTTGGGTTCTGAGTGCTAAGAAGAAGGTGAGCTAGATGCTGGGCTAGGGAGTGACTGTGGCAGGAGGAATCGTGTCACCTCTGGGAGGTGTCCTTGAGGAGGTGGCCTCTGAGTTGAAATGTGAATAATGAGGAGAAGGCAGCCGGGTGGAAATCTGTAAACACAGTGCCCAGGCTGAAGCTGAGGCCGGAGATGGGCGCAGACTCGGCTGGTGGACCCCAAGGCCCATGTGGCTGGAAGGGGGAGGGAGCTGAGGACACAGGGCCCATTCAGGGCCGGACCAGGGGGGACATGGCCAGGACTTTATTCTTCCTGCAGTGAAAAGCCAGGGCAGGGTTTGAGCAAGGGAGAGACATCATCTGATTTCTGTTTCTTAATAGTAGCTGCACGTTTAGACTCACCCAAGGGACTTTTCAGATGTTGCACCACCAGGGCCCCAGTCAGACCAGTTACATCAGAAAGAATTGGTACTTACGGGAGCTGAGTCCTTGCCAAGGTGAGAGGCAACGGGCTCGGGAGCCACGGTGCAGGGTGAGGTCAGACTCAGATAGGAACAGGATCACTTCTTGTAAACAGGATGGCAGAGCTGGAGTGAGGGTTGCTGAGCTGTTGTTTATCAGATGTTTTTGCTTCAGAGCCTGAATGCCGTACACTTTTAACTCTCGGTGGCTTCCATTTGAAAATCCTGCTGCTTGCTGAGCTGTTGCCATGTATGTGAAGGTGACAGGAGAGACAGATGTTTCCCCACCAGCCGAGGCATGTCCCTGTTTCTGTGCTTCCATCCACCGTGTTGGCAGTTGCCCCCTTCACCACTCCCATCACCCCTGGGGTCTGCGTCAGCACCCAGGAAACAGAGGCAGTAAAAAGTCATTGTCTTTTAAAAGCACACATCACCCAATTTAAAAAACCATTCTAATGCTCCAGCCTTGGACTCATTTTCCTTTGTACAGGAGCTCCTGGGCTTGTTTCGGAGTCCCTATTGTTTAGAAAAGGTATCCTTTGTTGGGTAACAGGCTATAAAGGCCTGTGGTGGAGACTGAGACAGAAGGAACGTCCCTGCCCCTGGTGTGAAGTCATTAGTAGCTGACACCTCCCCAGGCAGGGCTGGTTTGGTGCCGTGGCAGGTTTGGAATTCCTGTTTGAAGAAAGTGAAAGAAAAGATGTGTGTCGTCGTGTTTGTAGGGCCACCAGTTTAATCACTTGTGTTCAAATAGGGTTTTTGGCTGGAGGTGACCGTGCTGCTAACACCCCCCTTACTCCAGCTGGGTGGAGACCTCAGTGCAGGCTCCACCTTCTCACGATCTCTGTCATCTTAGCCGCCATGGACAGGCTTCCTATGTGGGCTTCCTAAATATCCCCGGGTCTGTATTCTCCATCCCAACACTGCCCCACTGCTTTTATCACCTCTTGCCTTGTCCCTGGTCATCCAGCGCTCCTTTCCTGCTCCACCCTCCGCTCGCTGGGGGGCTGCAGGTGGGTCAGCACAAGGACCCTGGCCCTTGGAGCAGCCAGCAGAACGTGGGCACCAAGCGCCCACGCAGACATGGCTGTGAGCAGCAGCCTTGTCCCTTCATCCCAGTGGGCCATGAAAGACGATGGTTTTCTCTCCGTGTGCCATAAGGGACAAGAGGTCAGGAAGCAAATAAAAATTAGATTTGCATCATCTTCTTGCTGAAAACCTTTCAGAGGGCCCCCTGTGCCTAAAGGAGAGCTTGCCAAACAGTTCCAGGGAACACTTTTGGCAAAAATATTAATAGCTTTTCCTTGGAGGAAGGGTCCTGTGCTCAACCTGTGCCTACTTCCCTCCCTCTTGGAGAGCCGCAGTGCACGTGAGCATAGTAAAGGGTGGGGAAGGCCATCTAGTAAAGTCACCTGTTTCATTTAAATTCAGCCCAGCATTTTACAAACCTACTTGACTGGAATCTGTCTTTTGGGGAACACAGTTTGGGAAACACCGACCTAGCGCAGAAGTTGGCAAACTTCTGTAAAGGGCCAGACAGTGAATGTTTTAGACCTAGTGGGCCATAGAGTCTCTGTTCAACCTACTCAACTCTGCCATTGCAGCAGACTGATTTATGGCTGCTAAAATTTGAATTTCATATAATTTTCACATGTTACAAAATATTGTTCTTTTGATTTCTTTTTTTTTTTTTTTTGCTCAACCATTTAAAAATATAAAAGCCATTCTTAGCTTGCAGGCTATACAGAAACAGGCGGCAGGCCAGATTTGGTGGGGCTGCAGTTTGCTGACTCCTGGTCCAGGGGATGAAGTCTTCACTGTGCAGCGTGCATAGTTCTGCCCCAGCCTAACATTCCAGGCCCTTCTCGCCCCTGTCCTTTGCCTGCCTACACCCCCTGCCTCTGGTCTGTGCACCAGCAATATGGAACCCTTACAGTTCCCCACACCCATCCTGCTGTTTCATGCCTCATGCAGTCTGCTATATAATTCGCTGGACACGGGCATAATGAGAATGTGGAGCTCTTTGTTCAAAAATCGTTTAGAATTTCAAGATGGCAACAGCAAATCATTAAACCAAGTTCAAGGCCCTTCTAAGCATGGGGTCCTGCTTGACTGTACAGCTTCGACACACTTGAAGCTGACTCTCACGCCAGACTTTTGTTCCCTTTTCTCAGAACTCTTTTTTGGCCTCCTATTAACCCTTTGGAATGCTTTTCAGGCTCCATCTTCTCTATGAATCTTTCCCTGACCAACTCCAACCCCTCAGGACTCCCCTGCTCTCTTACTCGTCCTTACCTGGCGCAGACCACACTGTACTGAATCTCTGTCTGGACGCATCTGCCTCTCTGTTTCCCCTACTAGACTGAACAACTTCAGTAGGAAAAGTGGTTTTCTCTATTTGAAGCCCGAGAGCATGAAACAGGGTGTAGTCTATAGTAAGTGCCAAAGAAAATATCTGTGAAACAGGACAGTTCCTACACGGTAAGGCTACTGGTTGTAGAATCCTTTTGAAGTGTACCATGATCTGTTACAAAATTAGTACAACGTGCTGCACATATTTTCCAGAGAGACCTAGAGCATCGTTACTCACGTTCAGTTGAATGGTGGACATCTAGCAGGAGTAAGAGTGAGCCCCGGGGCCACTCTTTTTTTTTTTTTTTTTTTTTGCGGTACATGGGCCTCTCACTGTTGTGGCCTCTCCCGCTGCGGGGCACAGGCTCCGGACGCGCAGGCTCAGCGGCCATGGCTCACGGGCCCAGCTGCTCCGCGGCATGTGGGATCTTCCCAGACCGGGGCATGAACCCGTGTCCCCTGCATCGGCAGGCGGACTCTCAACAACTGCGCCACCAGGGAAGCCCCCCGGGGCCACTCTTCGCTGTAGTAATAACTGACAGCTCGCTCCAGTAGATTGTGAAGACAGAGGGGCTGCAGCTCCTCCATCCACAAGTAGGGTTGCATTTTTCCCTCTAGAACAGAAGCTCCATGGCGGCTGGGACTTCTCAGTTCACCACTGGACCACCAGCCCCTGCAGCAGCATCTGGCATGTGGCAGTGGATGCTTCATAAATATTTGTGGAGTAAAAGAAATGAATACTAAAATATAGGGACAGGCTGACAGTGCTTTGTAATCTAAAATGAAGTATGTGCTTTGTAATTCAGACCTAAAGATACTTAAGGTTGTCTGGTGCTGTGGAGAGAGCCCTGGACTAGAAGTCAGGATCTGTGGGTTCCATTAGTAATAATGATCATAACTTCTGGGTTTTGAGTGTGCTAGCACCACAGAAGTCACTTTACCAGGCCACTATCACTTGGGACCACTTGAGGAAGGGGAGAGAAGCTGAGTGAGCTGCCTGCATCACACAGCCTGTACTTGACCCCAAGTCTGATGGAATGCCAAGCCCATGCTCTCCCCACCATACAGTCTCGGCTCTCCCCGAACCTGCTCTGTGACCTTAGACTGGTCACCTTACCTTTTGGGTTCTCCATTTTCTCATCTGAAAAATGAAGGTTAGACTAGCCAATCTCTAAGGTTCCTTTCTGTTGTAAAATTCAGTGTTTGGAAAGCACGGAGCTTAGAGGAGCAGACGAGGTGGATTTGTTATTGTTGGTTTTTATTGGTTTGATGGTTCAAGTGCAGAAAAGGAAACCTTGAGTCATTTTGGAAAAGCTTGCAAAACTGTTTCTCTATATGAAGCTCATCCCTCTTGCCCCTTTGAAAAACATATTTTATCACGGACTAGAGTATAGTAGCAGCATCGTGGGTAAGCTATTCCTAATGTCAATTTGCTGATGAAGAAACAGTGTTGTATTTTAAGTCTAAGGATCTGTAGCCGTAAACACAGTAGGTGTTTCAGTTCAGAGACTGGACTTCTTTTTTGCAACTTTATCTTATTCCTTTTTAGAAAGCCTTCTAAGTGTTTCAGTGCCCTCCTGTGTCCCCGCCTGGGAGTCGTCTGCTGGGCCTCCAAGAGCCGGCCCCTGCTTCTCTGATCACCTTTCTCCTCCCCTTCCCGTCACACACTCCACTTGAGCATGCCAGGCACACTCCTGCCTTTGGGCCTCCGCACCAGCTGTTCCCTCTGCTGGAAATACTGTCCCTCATCATCTGGTGGCTTGATGCCTTACCTCCAGTAAGGGTTTGCCTGCCATGCCCACCTGTTCAAAATTGCTACCTGCCCCAATTCCCAATCCCCTTTTACCCTTCTCCACTTTTCTACTTTTGCTTTTTTTCCATAGCACTTATTATCTATATACTTCATTTATTATGGTCTGTTACTTATTGTCTATTGTGTAAACAGGTGTATTGTTGGGATGTAAGCCCTATGAGGGCAGGGATCTTTGTCCTGTCACTAATGCATCCCAAGTGCTTAGGACAGTGCCTGACATCAGGAAGGTACTCAGTAAATATTTCTGAATGAAAAGTTACTAACATGATCAAATTCAGGAAGAAGAATTGTTGTGGGACACAGAAGTATTTATGTGGACTTAGGTAGTTCATAAACCTCAATTAGAGTATTTACCTACAGGTAGACTCAAAGCTAATAGAGCTAAGATTCTATTCATTTTTACCTGCTATATTGATGATGTCAAACCTAAAATAGTGGTGAGGTCTTGCATACGTTCAGGGAGGCTTTATCCGTACAATTCCAGACTTGATCACTATAAGTCATATGTAGTTTTTTTTTTTTTTTTTTTGCGGTACACGGGCTCTCACTGTTGTGGCCTCTCCTGTTGCGGAGCACAGGCTCCGGACGTGCAGACTCAGCGGCCATGGCTCACGGGCCCAGCTGCTCCACGGCATGTGGGATCCTCCTGGACCAGGACACGAACCCATGTCCCCTGCATTGGCAGGCGGACTCTCAGCCACTGCGCCACCAGGGAAGCCCCATATGTAGTTTTAAAATTGTATAAATTCTTGGATTGAAAGAAATATATTGAAAGATAGTGATTCCTAAAATAAGAAATGCTTTGACAAAACGTTTCCTTGGTTATTACAGTAAAGAGAGTGGAATCCAAAGAAACAGTTACGATGGGGGACTCTATGGTGAAAATACATGGGATTTATTTAACAGAATCAAATGCCATTGGCCACTTGAGTCGCCCACCTCAGCTAACGTATGACGGAGACTTCGGTGAAATCAAGGAGCAAGAAATTTTCAGAGGGGCAGCATCCTTGCCATCTCATCTCAGAAGGGGAAGGTCAGTATTCTTTTCATTTAACTTTCCAGTCAGGACAACTATGTCATTTTCCAGTTTGCTCTCTGTCTTATGTAGATGATTGATTTGCATTTTCCCCTTTTATATAAACAAAATTTAAGTTAATGATGCATGAGTAGGAGAGATGTCTTCTCACAGCCGAATGGGGTTGATTTTACATCTCCCTCTTTAATCCTCAGGAAAACAGTCATACCTGCCAAAATGCTGCTTTGATAGGACTGTCAGAATAACGTCTCTGCTTTATTTGGGCTGTTCTAGCAAGCCCTTGAGTGATGACTGATCATTCTGTTTGTGTTACTTGGGATTCTTGCCCGGGCTGGAATGTCTCATTACCTCCCTTTAGGTTAGTTCGCTGTTGTTGACTCCACCAAAGAGTGGACACTTGATTTATTTTATTCTGCAGTAGAAACTTGGATTAGAATATTTATTTTGGAAACTAATAGTTAAAACAGGAGAGTCCTATGGATTTCTCTTATCTATGATATCTCACTACTAATCCCTCATAAAATGAATGATTGAGGATGACTCTATTTCATACCATGTTCCTAGATAAGGCTTTTTTCACCCCAGTCTGTGATCCTTTCACCCCCATCCCATCTAGGAACCCCTAAATTCATACCGTGTTCCTGTATAGGGCTTTCTAGGCTTCCCCTAGAAAATTGAGGAGCAATTTTCCTACCATATTAAGAAGTTGTAGAGAATGTTCACTGTATGGACTGTGTGAATTCTTACACTGGTATTTCCCTAAAGAAGCCTTGACTAACTGGGGAACCAGGGTGGGGAACAGAGCAGGCTCTGTTTTCCAGTCCCAGCCAGTGGTGATGCTAAGATAGGCAGAAGGTCTTGCACTGGACAGGGGCACTCAGTTAGAGATATTTTTCTATGACTTTCCATTGGGTCATTGTGGGCAACTGCCCAGTTCGAATTTGCTTAACAAGATTAAATTCCATGGGCCATTTTAAGACCAAATGCTTGTTGCCCTCACTTAGATTTGGGTCTGACTTTGGCTTGTCCACATGTTGTGTGCTTAAAACTCCTCCCACCCCTACTGGCTGCTTGGCAGCGGGTTAGTTTAGCTGAACTGACCTTGTCTGCTGACACAGCCTGAAGAGCTTTGCACACACAGAATTTATATTAGGCAACCTAGTAGTCCTTGTAATGTCGCTTTGCATTCAGAACATTTTTTAAATTAAAGTAAAAATGAAATGTCTCCTTAAGTGGAAGAGGACTTCAAATTGGGACTTTGGGAGTTGAGCACAAAACATCAAGCTAGACATTGCGACAAATCTTTTCCAGTTAGTGAATAAGAATAGGCTGCGGACCTCAGAGCTTAAACATAAAAGGCAGCAGGAAAACTTGTGTTTCTTTCAGCACTGAACTGAAAAGGAAACATTTATCTTGCTGCACCCATCCTTACAGTAATTAAAGTTGACTAGGAAAAACCAGACAAGAGCTGTTTTCTTTTTTCTTTTTTCTTCTTGCAAGCCTTCAGATGTTGCAGAATAATCTGGCAAGCCAGGGTTCATTATGTCTTCCTCAGTCTGGGACAGCAAAGGCATTTTCAGTTACATATTTTATCCCACGAACAGCAAAGGAGAAATCAGTTAGGGGCTAGAGGCACTTCTTCCTGACTGTCCAAAATTATGAGGCACTGGCGGCAGCACTAATTGTTTTCTTTTTGCCTTGTTAGGATGGCTTTTGCACCGTATAGTGATTGCGTCTGTTTTGGGTTTGCCATACACCCTGGCAAGTTTAACTTCCAGTAACATTTTGGCTTTCGGAACCTTCACCTCCTTTAGTCATTGGTTGGAACTTTTGTTGAGGTGATTCCCCCACAAAATATTTTTATACAGTAGGATTAAAACAAACCAGAAAATGGAAACTATTCGCAGTTCTTTCACTAATTACATTTGTGAATCAGTCTGGAACACTTGATAGTTGTTTCTGGTAAACATTTAAGTGAATAATTCCAAGAAATGATCTTTGCTCTGCAGTGGAGTATTCCCAGTCTTGATGCTAAAGCCCTACCCTCAATTAACATGTTTCCATGTTTACACCAGAAAGTGGAAAATGAAGACTCTTGTCAGTGAACTGGGCTGGCAGGAGAAGGGAGGGAAGGGATTGCATAAGTGGAAGAGGGGGCAGCAGGAACCGACAGCGGGCTGAGGACTGAGAAGGAGTGCGAGCAGCTTGTGTAGGGGACAGAGGAAGTGAGGTCACGCTCCCCGCGCAGGGTCCTTGCTGCCAGTCCAGCGTGGGACCCTCCACCTTCATGTCAGGACTTCTTGGGCCAGGGAGAGAAAGGAGTAGTTTAATTCAATGAAACCACATTGATTTTAGGGAAACCTATAATTTAGAATAAGCTCAGACCTGGGATGGACTGGAGTTTAACTTTATGCTGGTCATGATGGAAAAAGGACTTGCTGGGCTTCCCTGGTGGCGCAGTGGTTGAGAGTCCGCCTGCCGATGCAGGGGACACGGGTTCGTGCCCCAGTCCGGGAAGATCCCACATGCCGCGGAGCGGCTGGGCCCGTGAGCCATGGCCGCTGAGCCTGCGCATCCGGAGCCTGTGCTCCGCAACGGGAGAGGCCACAGCAGTGAGAGGCCCGCGTACCGCCAAAAAAAAAGTGCTGAGCAAGGCATCATTGCAAGCAAGGTGGACGGGGGGCAGGGAGGAAGCACTCTCTCACTTTCCAGAAGAGAATGCAATCTCTAGCCCCTTTTGAACTGTCGTCTTCAAAGAGCGTGCCAGTTACGACAGTCTGTGTGTCCGTTTGAGGATTCAGTCAAGGTTTGGCAGGCCTGCTCTTAACAACACTCTGTCTTCTCTTACTTTATGTTGCCATGTTTTGAAAATAGCTTCCATTAGAATATGTATGTGTGTATATCTCCATCCATCATCCATCCAGTGGTTCTATCTGATGAACCCCTTTATACATCTGCTTTTTAAAACCTTTTAAGGCTTTCTGTATAAACATTGTTCAAACTCTCGTGGTTTGGAAATGTGATTTTTAGGAGGAAAGCCCAACAGCATTCAGTTGTGGAGAGTCAAGAACTCTTTGTTGGGGGACCAGAGTCTGTGGATTTAGGATTGGTTCTCTCTCAGCCACTTGATTCAGCTGTATGTTCTTTGACAAGTCTCTGAACACTTTCAGGGAGTCAGTTTTCTAATCTATAAAGTGGAAAAAACTGTGCTCCTTCACTTCCATCTCCTCCCAGCCCTCACTATAGGCTGTGGAATGATAGCTGTTGGTTTAGAGGTGGGTACATGATCCAAGCCAGACCAATTGCATCCTTCCCTGGGACTTTTGCCAAAGCCTTTGGGGAAAGTGCTCTTTCTCCAAGTTCACAAGCTGTAAAGATGATGTTGACTTGGAGCCAACAGTGGCTATTTCATTGCCTTGTGGAGGGTGAGTCTGTCTGGGAAGTGATGTAGAAACAAACAGAGCTGAGGAATGGAGACAGTGACTGAGTTCAAGGATGACATATAAACCCCTAGATCCAGCCGTGCCTGAGGCCACCACATCCACACTGCAGACTGCTCTGTTTCATGAGCCAATATGTTCCTTTTTCTTTCTCTCTCTCTTACACTCTTCTTCCTTCCTTCCTTTTTCTTTTCTTTCCTTTTTTATCTTTCTTTCTTCTTTCCTTTATTGATTTATTTTGACAGGAACAGCTTATGGTACTTAAGATTAGGTTTATGTCACTTGGAATATTGCAACCAAAAGAGTCTAGTTAACCTACTAGACTTTGTGAAATATAGATGAGGACAGGGGGGTAATTTGAGAGCAGACACCTCCTCAGACTCCAGCAAGAAACAAATTTCACTAAAAGCGAGTCTCTTAGTTAAGAAAGGTGTATCCAGTAGGCTTTAATGAAAGAAATGACAGGAGAAGTGGGGAAGCCACAGTAGAGGCCCCCTTCAAGATCCAGAGTGTGGGGAATTCCCTGGTGGTCCAGTGGTTAGGGCTCTGTGTTTTCATTGCTGAGGGCCCAGGTTCAATCCCTGGTCAGGGAACTAAGATCCCCTAAGCTGTGCGGCACGGCCAAAAAAAAAGAAAAAGATCCAGAGTGTGAAGTGACACGGGGGGAATGGAGCTGAGGGTGACACGCTCTCCTCGTTTCCTGTGATCCAGTCAGTTGGTGTGTGTGTTTATGGGGGAGGGAGTTTGATAGATTAGAACCCAAGGAACCTAGCCTGTAAAGGGGCTTTTCTGTGAGTCATGAAACCTGGTACATACAAACCAAGGGAACACACACTGCAGGTCAAGAAAAATAACAAGACCTGGTGGATGGATGTTCAGGAAAACTAAAGTTGAAGCTGCCGAGCACCCCAGTTCTCTCCCTCCATGGACCATTTTCATTCTTCAACAAATACATGGCTCTGTTTCAAGGTAAGTAATGTTAGCACAAGAGTTAACTTGGAACTTGAGTATGGGCTTTGTAAGGAACATAACAAAAGACAGATGAAGGAAATGGATCGCAAAAGGAACTACCCTCCAAGAATAAGGAGAGTTAAAACAATTGTCCATAGTGTCAAAGAAATTACAGATAATGTTGTTACCCTCTTTTTAAAAAAAGAGGAAAAGAGCTCTTTGTTGGGTTATAAGAATTCAAATTAGAGATTTTAAGCCCACATAAAGAATGCAAATATGCTCACAGTTCTCAAAAAAGAATGAAAGAAAAATGTATAAACGTGGAGAGAAAAGCCACATTAGAAATTAAAAGTGAGAATAAAAGCAGCTGAAAATGCAATCAGACATGGTGGATAAGCTAGAGGAAATCATACATAAAGAAGTGAATAAGAAAATAGAAAAATGATCAGAGAGATTGAGATAGGTGTGGAAGGAACGGCACTCGCATCCCTGAAGAGGAAAGGCATCCTCGTTCTCCCCCTCCCCGTCCTCCATCTTACTTTGACTAAGTGCTAGGCACTCTTCCAAGTGATTTACATGTATTAACTCATTTAATATTCACAACAACCCACTGAGAATGGCAGAGAGAATGAAAAGAAAAATATCAACATAATAGAAGACAACTTTCTGAAATAAAGATTTGAATTTGAAGCTCAAATGGACACATCATGTCCCAACAAAATTTGATACGGAGTCATCCACACTAAGACGTCTCCAGTAGCGCTCAGCACCGGAATACTACCCAGTACGTAGTACACACTCCATTAGCAATTGTCGATTGGGTGGGTAAATGCGAGAAGGTATCCTATGGCCATCAGGCTGAACAAGCAAGTCACACAGAAGGAAAAAAAGGCAGGCTGCCTCTGGCTCTGTTAGAGCTCCTCTCGGTGCCACAAGACAGTGGAGTAAGGCTTATGAGGTCCTAAGTACAAGAAGGATAACCCGAGAATTATATTGCCAGCCAAGTTTCTTCAGCAAAAAGGCAACAGACATTTTCAAATGCGAATGGATTTGGGAACTGTGGTACTCATGCGCTTTCTAGAAAACTTTTTGACAACAAAATGGTGAGTCAAAATTCAGAACTCAAATGGAGAAGCGATGGTAAAAGCATTCATGGTGAGTACTGACTTTGTTTTCATACTGAATTAAAGGCAAACAACTCAGGGGCTTCCCTGGTGGCGCAGTGGTTGGGAGTCCGCCTGCCGATGCAGGGGACACGGGTTCGTGCCCCGGTCCGGGAAGATCCCACATGCCGTGGAGCGGCTGGGCCCGTGAGCCATGGCCGCTGAGCCTGTGTGTCCGGAGCCTGTGCTCCGCAACGGGAGAGGCCACAGCAGTGAGAGGCCCGCATACCGCAAAAACAAAACAAAACAAAACAAAACGTAAACAACTCTGAAAACGATGGTTACGGAACAGAAACCTTGACAGTGTAATATTAGCATAAAGAACCAAAACTGGTACTTGGGAGGAAGTGTGAGTACTAATCGCTTCACTTCATAGTAGGGAATAGATTAGTCAGTAGCTACAGTCTGAAATTGAAATATATAGTTAAAAAAGAGTGATTTCAGCCTGCTAATGTTTTTCATTCTTTTCTTAACTTTAGAGAGATCTTTTAGAAACTAATGTCTCTTGTGAAGACCCATTCATCTGAAGTTCTACAATTCCTTCAGTTTCACCTCAATTTCTGTTTCTCTGTCATATTCAAGTAAAATTTATACTTCATACTTTTTAATTACAATGACACGTATGGTATGATCCCATTTATATGTATCTTTTATCTGCCCTTCCCTCCAAGTCATCCTTCTGTTCTTTCATTCTTTTATCTTTTCATCTGAATATATGCAAAATATGTCTGGAAGGATGTTTGCCACACATTAACGATATTTATTTCTGGGTGGTGGGATCTTAGATGGTTTTCTAAATCTTCTTTGTACTTCTTATATTGCCTGGCCTTAAAAAATAATAAATATATCATTTTTTCAAAAATAATGAAGTCATTATTCTTTTAAGAAATTAAGTAAATGTGGCTGAGAAACTTTGCATTCGGAAAAGACAGTCATCGATCAAAATGACTTTGTACAATCCCACCTTATTTGACAGCTTCCATTCGATAAGAATTTGTTGATAAGCAAAGCCCTGCACTAGCGGGGTTGGGAGATACACAAATGGACCCTGTCCATGAGAACCTTACCAGCATGTCAGGCTCTGAGGCTCAAGAGCGGTCCCTAGACCAGCAGCATCAGTATCATGTGGGAGCTTGTTAGAAATGCAGGATCTCACGCTCCACCCCAGACCTGCTGAATTAGAATCTGCATTTTTATAAGGTATCCAAGTGATTTGGATTCACACAAAGTTTTAGAAGCACTGTTCAATGATTGACTCTAATGCTGGAGGAATGAAAGGAGAATTGAAAGAAAGCGCCTTGGGAGTTTAGAGATGAGAGCACCTAACTCTGACTTAAAGATCAGGGAAGGTTTCCTGGGGTCTGTGGAGTCTGGGATGCCCCTTGAGGCTGGTTTTCAATAGAGGTGGGGCTCTGTGTTCTTTGCTAAAGGAGCAGCATAAGCAGAGGGGGGATTTGACTTGGCGGCAGGTTCAAAGAAAGGCAGATGGCCCAGTGTAGCGGAAGCGTGGGTCCTAAGGCTGTAGACTGCGTGGAGTGCTGAGGGGTTCTCAGGAGAGTGACGCTGGCAGCCGCGTGAAGGACGATTGGAGACGGGAGAGCAGTAGCAGTTCTGGTGGGAGATGGTGATGTGTGAGCTGGAGCAGCCCACTAGGACATTGGGATGGAGAGCGGATTGTGGAAACCGGTGTGCAATCATTTCCACAATAACGCCACGGAAGAGGGTAGTGCCAGCAACTCTCCCCCTGTGCTGAAGTACCCGTAGCTGCCGCGGTGAAAAGTTACAGCGCTCTTCACGTGAGGCGCCTTGAAACTGGAGGTGTGAAGGTGAAGGGGAGCGTGAAACTGTGGGCTTTTACTCTAAGCTAAGGGAATTTAAGCCTAACTAAGTTAAGCTAATGTGGTTAGCTGCAAAGCAGTGTCTAATCAAGTTTCTGCATATAGAACTTGAGTAATAACCAGTTAGTGATCATTGAAAAAGGTACAAGAATATATGCATAATCTTTAAAAATGTATATTTTAAATCTTGGACCATCAACCCAAGGCTATGGTTACCTTTGAGGACTTTATCAAAATTTTGATCTTAGGACCATTCCTTTAAAATCATGTTCTTTAATTTCACTGTGTTTCTATTTAACCATTTAAGTAGAATTCTATTTTAGTGTTAGTTATTAAGACAGTACTAATGTCTAGAAACGGTGTATCTGGTGTTTCAGGCTGTGAAGACATGATAAAGGGACCACCACCTTTTGGTGGTGGTACTCTTAAATTGCAGTAAAAAAAAATCAAAGAGACTACAAAGCAGGGGCCAGCAAACTAAGGCCCATGGGCCAAATCCAGCCTATTACCTGTTTTTATAAATAAAGTTTTATTGGAACACAGCCACGCCCATTCATTGACCTACTGTCCCTGGCTGCTTTCACACTATAGCCACAGAACTGAGTAGTTGTGACAGAGACTGAGTGACTGCAGAGCCTAAGATATTTACTACCTGACTGGAATCTATACAACTTGAGTCTAATTCTAAAAATGAAGTGTCATCTTCTTAGGGCAAGGAAAATGTTAGCTCAAATTTCCTAAATTTCTTTTTATCATATATATCCTTTAAAATTTCCTTTTCCATTTTTTTACATGTAATTTTTTCCCAAATGGAAATACATTTATTATATATTTTTTCTTAATTCCAAATCCCACCGTTTAGTCTGCTTCTTAATATCTTTTTAGCTATTGCTCCAGAGAAGGAGTCAACAAACTATAGTCCTGGAGCAAGATCTGGCCAGCCATCTGGTTTTTTGTTTGTTTGTTTGTTTGTTTTACAGCCCTTAAGCCGAGAATTTTTTTCTGCATTTTAAAATCATTACATTTTAAATGGTTACAAAAGTACCTACATTAATAGCCTCTGTTTTGCCACTTGGCCCACAAAGTGTAAAATATATACTGTCTGGCTCTTTAAGAAAAAGTTGCTGACCCCTGACTAAAGAACCTCAGTCATAATAATTAGAAGAACTGTCTGAATTATAGCAAAATCTGAATTTTGGAATACTTTTAAAGAAATATACTTTTCTCTCTTTGGAGTGTAAATGATCCAGAAGTAGATGCTGCCAGTGTGACTGACGCGTGTATGGGCAGTAGTAACTCAGTCAGTGTATGACGTTGCCTTGGCTACAGAGCTTGGTTCTGGTTGTTCAGAGTGAAAGATGGGACTCTTGTTAATGATTGGGAAGAGAGGACCTTGTTTTTGCTCTGAAACATGTGGGCTACAGCAGAGAGACCTGGGAGTGCCATACCCACTATGCTTTCCTCAGGACTCCAACCTGATTACAGATGGAACCAGAGGAAGGGCAGAGCTAAGAGAATTGCAGAAAGATGGAGCCAGTGCCCTGATCACACCACACCTAAAACCCACCCCTAGTGCTTGACTTTTGGGTTACATGAGCCAGTAAATTCCATTTACTGTTTAAGTCAGTTAGAATCAGGTTTCCGTTATTTGTAGATGAAGATATGCTAATGAAATGGTCTTATTGGGGCTTTAAGAAGGATTTCACAAAAGAGCTTTAAAGAATATTTTCTGGAATTGTTTTATTCTTGGTACCTCAAAAGATATTCCAAAAAAATTTAATTATGGTCTTTAACAGCATGGAACAGAAAGCTGAGAAGAAGAGCAATTATACTGGATGTTTGAATCAAGATCTAGAAACATTTAATAGGCAGAAACCCGTTGCCAAGTATAACACTGAAATTTAATAAGAAGGAGTCCAACATAGATGGGGGAAATCTGCCTTTAGCTGCATTTGGAAGCAAAGACGAGAATTGACCAACACTGTGATGTGACCACCAAAATCGCCCATGCAGTTTTAGGCTGCATCATTTAGAAGCTCTCCTCTTTGCTCCTCAGGCCGTATCTTTAGCTCAGTGCTGGGTTCCAGACAAACGGACACTCACTCTGAGTAACTGAACAGGCTGACGAAGAGATTTGATGAGGAACAGTTGAAGGGACTGGAGTTTGTTATTGACGACAGTGGTGACAGCCATGATAATAGTAAACACTTGCTGAGTATTTACTGTGTGCCTGGAACTGTGCTAAGCGATTCCACATCACGTCGTTTAATCCTCACAACAGCCTTACGTTGAGGGGCACTGTTATTTACCACCCCCTCATATGCAGATAAGGAAACCAAAGCTCAGGTTAAAAACTTAACCCAAGGTCACACAGCTAAGAAGTGGCGGAACCATAGGATTTAAGCCGTAGGAGATGAACTTAAGTGGTGACCACGACATATTTAAATATTTGAAGGATGGTCAAGAGGAAGAAGTATAAAGATTTGTTTCATTAGTAGAGCCAAGATCAATGGGTAGAATTTACAGTGAGACAGTTCTTCTTTGAGTACAAGGGCATCTAGTCTTGAGCAGAGAGGGAATTTCTTTTCTGGATGCCTCTCTCCCCACTTCATGCTTTCTGTGGGTCCTGAGCTGCACTGCTCCACAGAAACCCTTTTAGGCTTACCCTCTCCAGACCGGACGGTTCTTCCTCCGTCCTCATCTTCCTGGACCTGTCAATCACGCTCACTTTCTCAGCATGCTGGACTGCACGAGAGCATGTTTTCTCTGTCTTCTCGCTTTGGACTCCTTTTTCTATTTCTGTCCTTTACTTGTGACTATCTGAGACAAGGCCGTGTCCTGAGCTTCTGGTCTTTGAGCCACTCTTCTGATAGCTCGAGTCCCAGTGTACTGCTTTGACTTAAACGGAGCTCCTTTCCTGATCTTCACATCTCCTTTGCTGATGCTCCGTTTTTCATCAGAAACTCAACATGGCAAAACAGAGATCTGCTTTACCCCTCAAACTGTGCTGCTCTCTAACCTCCCCATTTCTGTTATGGCAACCCTGCTGTCCTGTTCCTCCAGGTCTGCCTTTTCATCTTTCTTCTGCCTGAAATCATCCACTGAATCCTATCAACTTTTCATTTATAGGGTCTCTTGAATTTGTTCCTGCTTCTCCAGTCCCACTATCACCTTCAAAGAATTAGTCCTTGTTACCTCCCTCCAAGTCTCCTAAATACTTTTGTCATCACAGAACTCCAAATCTCACCATTTCCTCGTGTAAGAACCTAGGACAGATCCTTATTGCCCATCTAATTGGGCCCATTGATTCAACACAGAGTTTCAGACAGCTGTTCCTGATGCCTGCCAGCAGAAACCTATTCCTAAGTTGCTGGCCCTGTGCAGTTACCCCCTTACGCTACCCACCAGGCTTCTCATGCTCCTCTTTACCTTCACTCATGCTACTCCCCCCACTGAGAGCAGTGTTGTCATTTGTC
This sequence comes from Leucopleurus acutus, assembly GCF_964270905.1. Taxonomy (NCBI): domain Eukaryota; kingdom Metazoa; phylum Chordata; class Mammalia; order Artiodactyla; family Delphinidae; genus Leucopleurus; species Leucopleurus acutus. The sequence goes on along the minus strand of NC_139157.1, from coordinate 50,158,554 downwards.
GGTTTGACTTTTATGCTTTTAAGTCCCACCCTGTGGTCCACTTCTCCCTCTCAGTAATCACTTCCTCAGCATCCCTCTAGTCCTTGTAACCTGCTGAATTTCACGTTCTAGTGTTTGATTAGAGAATCCATTAGAATTTTCCATTAAAAAATAAAAAACTTCCTTAGTTCCTCAAAGTAGATTTTAAACTTCTGGGCAATGTCTTATACATTCTTTATCACAGTAACACCCAGCACTGGGCTGCTCAGACAGGTGCTTGTTGACTCGGAACAAAAGAGAGAAAGAATATTGACAATTTATTAAGTTCTTCAAACGTACCAGTCACTGTGCTAAGTAGAGACATTGCCCTCATTTTAAGAAAAGGAAAACAAGGCCAAGAGGTTAAGTAACTTACCAAGGCCACATGGCTGACAATACTTGTACCCAGGATTTGACCCCAGGTAGTTTAGGTCCAGAGCCTGCACACTCAACCACTGTACCATGATGATCACACAGAGGGTTAATGGGTGCCAACCCTGTGCTCTTCTTGAGAACCAGTAAGACCCAGCACTGTCAAGGTTTGGTATTTGATAAGAAGGACCCTTCTTAACCGCCCCTCCCAATGGGGACACACAAATGTGGTATTTACGGAGGCAGCCTCATCACGGCCATGTCCTCAGGTAGGATGGATCAGGGACTTGCATTAGATGCAAACTATCCTGCTTGATTTCAGTAGCTGTTTAGGACCATAATGAAAAGAAAGGCTTGTCTCTGTGGTCCTCAGACTTTCTTATTTCTAGAATTGAAGTCTGGGAACTTCCTGGGCCTTACACCCTGCCAAACTTTTGGTATTCTGCCTTTTCATAGCGTTGACTTTATTTATTTCTGTCTTCTTTGAGATCTCCATTTGCATCTCTACTCTGAGAGTGTTGACAGAAAGGATCCCATCCCCATTTCTTTCTTGGATTGGCCAGAACATTTTGCTACCAGATCTATGATTTTACTGTATATAAAAATAAAGCAGTTGTTTCAGAGTATTAAATAGTTAGACCCTTTTGGGGAGAGTAACTCGATCTTTTCCCTATTGTACGATAAAAGGAAGTGTTAAATCAGGTGTTTTTTAAAAAAGGAAATGTTTATGGAAAAAACGATATTTGGAGAAACGAATCCTTGGGGCAGTAGTCAAGGCCAAGGGCCAAGACACAGCACTGAACATTTGCTGCGGATCTCACTACGCAGGAAGCAGGAGCAGTGGGCAGCCACAGATGTTCATGGGTGACCCTGGCCACATGAGTGTGCATTCTTTACGATTTTTGCGGCAAATATTATATTTGATGGCGAAAATGAAATTTTTGTTGTAAAACTTGCGCTATTATTCTCTAAGTAGTTTTTTTTTTACCTTGGAATTTTGTGCAGATATTTAAACGTAAGTGTTTTAAGTATCAGCTCTAGCTAAAGAGAAGTTATGTCCTTCATAGACCATCTCTACATTGTATATAAGCTTCAAAACAAAAAACCCAGGCATATAATCCTGCTGTTGGCCAGCCAGCAAATTTTCATTTGAAACACAAAATATTTGTCATCTGGGGACTGCTTGAATTTACCTTCGATTTTTTATCATGTCAAATATTTCTTAAAAAAAAATTTTTTAGAGAATATTAATTAATTTTAAAATTATAAAATGGAGACAGGAGACTTAGTGATTTGGTGGGAAGAGCAGTGAATTGGAAAAATGAGACGTGGGTTCCAGATCTGACCCTGCCGTGCGATCCTCGCCACATCTGACCAATTTGGGAACAGTCTTCTTGCCTGGAGCACGTGTGTACCAGAGTGTGAGAGAAAGAGGTCTTTTCCAGCCCCTAAACACTACTAGGCTTTTGTGATTCAAGCATACCAGAGTTCTTTCTTACTGCAACAGTGACCTCTTGTGGTGTAGATCCTTAATCAGTTTTTTTGATTTGCAAAATAAACTTTGGATTTATTTTGTTGTTGTTTCTAGTAGCTGTATTTCATATTGTAAAGCAAATCTGACTTGTCTTTAAAAGATAAACCTCAGTTGAAAATCAGAGGTTGCTTGAAATGAGGTATGGAGTACCAAACTCCATTTCTGGTTTCTTTAGAAATTATATTTAGCCAACTCTTGACTCTTGACACTTACAAAAAGAGAACTGCTTTGGCTTTTGTGCTGAGTGTTGTGTGTATTCCTCTTCCTCCCAGGGACCAGGGGAAGAGGCGTTCAGGGGCCTCCTTATGCTCCCGAAGCTCAGACCGGAGCAGGCTAGACACCAAAACAGGTGAGGCTCCCGTGTTCTTAGAGGTCCCTAGCACTCCTTCATCTTATCCTCAGAATCTCCGTCTGTAGGATAATCATTTGCACTAAAGAGATCTGATGTTGGCTCACTCTTTGAAAATTCCAGGAACTTAGTCCAGCTTGGTCACATGTCAGCATTTATTTTGATAAATGTTTATTATTTTCACAACAGTCTTAGCACTCTTACCATTACCCAGCTCTAGTGCCTCAAGCATCTGTAGATTACAATCTTAATGACTGCACAGAAATTATTTTGCAAAAGCACTTGGAAGGTTGCAAAACTTGACATCCACATTGTTCTTAAGTTCAATACTTGAGTCAAAATCATGGCTCCCTTAAATGAAACTATATTAACTATGTGAAATCAGCCCTTTGCAACTTAAACTGTTTGAGAAAGTATATAACAATATAAATCACAGGCTAGAAATGCTACAGAGTGTATTCATACAATGGAACATAGCAGTTAGAAAAATGAACCAGAGCACATTTATAATATTGAATGAAATGACTACAAACATAACATTACATGAAAAAATTAAGTTGGAAAAACAATGACGTGTTGTTTATGGTTACAGATCTATGTGGTAAACATGTAAAGTCAAGCATGATAAAAATAATCATTGAATTTAGAGTGGTGGTAACCCCTGGGGAGGGGAATGGATGGGGTAGGCACACAGAGAGCCTTAACAAATATCTGTAATGTTTATTTCTTTGAAATAAGGAGGAGAATGAAAATACAGTTAGTATTTGACCAAACTATTTGTGGGTACACAGGTGTTTGTTACATTCTTCGTACTTTTTTTGGTGCACGTGATCTTTTATGAAACCAAATTAATATGCAGTTCAAAAATATTTTATTACCTTCAGAACTAATTTCTTATCAATCAAATGACTTTTGTGACCAGTGGGAATTTCTGTAGTACTCAGGAAAATCTTAGATAGACTGATTTCCTCATCAGCATTGTTGCTAAGCATCTTACGTGTACATGCTAAAAACAGCAGCCAATAAACATTGTGTCAAGTTTTTGTGTCCAGAACTCAAAGCTGCGGTTAAGAACTATAACAACTGAGACAGCAAAATCTTCAAAAACATGCTGAAATTTCTGCTTGACTTACCCAATTTCCTGTTGAATCATAATTTTTATATTTAGCAAACTGTGAACCTAGATGAAAGTGCTTTCTAAATGGGTTGTTGCCCAGGACTGAGACAAACTGTATTTATTTGTCATCTGTGGATCTTAAAAAGTAGTCACATGACTCCAGGCTTCAGTTTCTAGGGTAGAAGCTGGGTTAGTGTATAAAATGGGGTTTTTGTGGAGCGCAGAGTTGGAGGAGGTGTGGGAGGCGAAAGGCCATAGCCGGACACCACTGCTTGCACAGGGGTTCCTGGGAGAGGGTTGAAAGCAGACTTACACCACAGTGTCTGGCAAACTTCTGTTCTGAGAAGAAACAAGTCTCAGAAACATTCAGAAGGGCCTGCGAGGGCCTTTCCTTTCCAAAGGCTAAATAAACTGCTCTGTGATTTCTGGCTCACCCCTGTAATTCAGCTCTTCCTGGGGTGAACATGTTATCAGTTTTGTTTGTCCTGACAAACGGTTTGGTAATCGTGGTTTCTCGTAGAGCGGTCCTGCTAAAGAGCATGTCGCATAGAAGGTGAAAAGGCTGCTTTGAACTGATTGGACTTGAGGTCTGCATTTCTAATAAATTTAAGTGTGTCATAAATAGTTGTCTATTATATTTTTTGCCTAGCTTATTATCTCCTGGCTTTCCCCTTGCCTTGATATATGTTGAATTTATTCGCATACTTTGGACTGTGACTGTGTCTGATACCTGGGAATATGAGCCACTATGGCTTTTTCATATTGCTTGAATAGTCATGTTTACTTTTAGGATCCATAACCATGATTTATCAATGAGAGGGAAGATTCATAAAAGTAATAATCCAAAAGATGGAGATGGTGGTCTGCAATCCTTTTCCTGCAATTCTGAAACCCCAAAAGCTCTGAAAGCTGAAATACTGCACAAACTCACTTAGTGGCAATGCTTGACCCGCACTGATGGGAGGCCAGTTATAGTCTTTGTTTCTTTAGTGTGAGTATTCCCATGTTTTGCTGCAGGGTGCTGCCTCAGGAGACCCCGCTGGTGGTGGTATGTCATGCAGTGTGGGCACCATATTGCCTTACTCAAATTCAAAATTTTCTGAAGCCCCAACCACGTCTGGTCCCAAAGGTTTTGGCTAAGGGATTGTGAACTGATACGGACTGGTTTTGTCCTAAAGACAATTCAACTATGTGTTTTGGTGAATTCTTCCTTTGGGGTTGGGCAGATTCTGTGCAACCTTGCTATTAAAACCGTTGACAGCACCTACATTGTTTAATAACAGCTCTGTTGACATCCTTTCTATCTGCTTTGGCTGCTCAAATGCTCTTCATGCCCAGTGTGCATCGGCCCCTCTTGATATTAGGAAGGTTTGATGAAAGCAAGCCTGGACTCACAGCAGCTGGGGGTGGCCGTTTCCAGCACGGAGTGTCAGGGAAAGGCCTGTACACTGGGCGGGAGAGCTGTCCAGGTTCTCCTGGGTGATATCACCACTGCTTGGAAAATATAATATGTGTTGTGTATTTTTTTCTCAAGAGTAATACAAGTACATGAGAGGTTTGGGAAAATACAGGAGCACATAAAAGAAGATAATAACCTGTAATCCCATTACTTGGAGATGCTCACTGTTACCCCATTTTACAGAGGGAAAGTGAAGCAACTTGCCCAGAGTCAGCTAGTAGGTGACAGAGCTAGGAGTCAAACCCAGACAGTGACTCTAGAACCAGTGCTCTTAGCAGGCTTTCCTGGTCAGCTTGTCTTGGTTTTGAGTTAAAACACCCTAAAAATATATAAGCCACACACCCTTTCACTACTCTGTCTCTCTCTGCAGAACCTTCTGATTGCCCCTATGATTTCTAACTCTCCGTGTGACATTTTTAGGGTCCAGGCACCCACTGCGGGGGCACTTAATTGGTACCAGGTCTGCTCTAAGCAGGCACGGACTCCCTGAACCAGTATAGGTTGGGTGCCAGGTGAGGGCCTTAGGGGGTGGCCTTCAGAGAAGGAAGGCTGAGGATTTTGTCTGTAGCACTGCTGCTTAGTGCCCGGCACAGCGGTGCCCCCTCTGGCTAGACTGTCAGTGTTTTAGACCTGGAGATCTTGCCTGTATGAAATGTAATCATGATTTGCAGTTTCTAATGTGATTTACATTTCTCCCCAAAGTTACCTTCTAGTTTTCCAGTTTGCTTCAGGCAGAATGGCCCTGAAGAGGTCAAGTGCAAGGGCTCTGGAGCTCTATGACCTTGGGCAGGTCACTTAATAACCCTGAGCCCCACTTTCTTCATCTGGAAAATAGTGACAGTTTGGGGACCTCCTCATAGTGTGACAAAAATTAAATACAGGCCTGCTAGATCTAAAGTACACAAGCTGTGGGAGCTATTACTCTTCCACAGCGTGCATCCTCAGGCAGCATCTCTTCTCGGTGGTGTGGTGACATCATACAGCCCGATACGCTTCAGACAGTGATGATCTGTTTGTTGGTTTTTTAATCAGGGAAGTAAAATCCATATTGATTGAGTGTTACTAGATGCTAGGCACTGGGCTCAGAGCTTTGCCTGTATCATGTCTTTGAATTCTCATAACCCTGAAGGCAAATATTTTAATCTCTGTTTTGCTGATGAGGCTCAGAAAGGATAAGAAACCAGACCCCTGTCACCCAGTGCATCAGTAATGGAGTTGGGATTTGAAATGAGATCTGCCAGCACCCAGAGCTCGGGCTTCCCACTGCCCCACACAGAGCCACAGGCGTGAACAGCATTGGCCTCACAATAATGTGGACATTTTATTTTCTATAGGAAGGATAGCCCCTGCAGGCCTCCCTTTCAGAAAATGTTTCATTAAACATTTTCAAAATCCTTATTCTTTTCATATTAGTAGTTTTCTATTTATTTTATATTACAGAGGGATATGTCTAAGTAAAGAAACAAACAAAAAAACAACTCCAAACTCTTTGCCACACTGATAATAATTTCCACATTTACAAAGCTGAAGACTTTATGCAGTATCCCAGAGTTTAAAGTTCTGATTTCTTTACATTATCTTATCTGAGTTTAATTTGGGATGATTTGATTAGAAGAAATGTAGTTCTAATTAGAATTAGTTGGGCTTGGGGGGGCAAAGCGTAATGTAATTCTAGAGTTTGTTAATTATACGGACGGATAGCACAGTCTCATGGCGGTGCTCCAGTTATAACTCCTTTTTCATGGCTCTTTCTCCTCTTCTGGGTTTCTATTGCAGACTCAAAACTCGACTTGCAAGAAAAAGATACAGAAATAGAAGTAGGTGAAGTCTTTTGGAATACAAGGATCGTACCGATTTTGCGTGAATTAGAAAAAGGTAAAAAAAGAAAAAAGTTGTTTTACATTAAAAATATCTGCACTTATTTATATGTTCCTCATTGCCCTGATATTTTCAGCACACTTTGAGTATCATTTCTGTGAACATGTTCAAAAACAAATGAAGTCATCTATTTTATTTACCCAGTAATGTATGTATTAGATGTTATCAATACATGTAAACTTAATTTTCAATGAGTAAAATTATACTTTAAATGCAGCAAAAGAACCTACTTCTGAAATTCCCTTTGGAATATAAATTATCACCTCCTCTTCCCAAGGAAATGCCAGTTGGAACACTGTAGAGTGGCAGTTCACGAAAAACGGTGAAAAATTAAAACATTTCAGGCCTCTGAAACCCTGACTAAGTCTCATAGACTGGCATTCTTGGCAGGTGTGCCTGTGGTTTTCTAGATCCAAACATATACAGTCGGCCCTCCATGGCTACAGGTTCCACACCCACAGATTCAACCAACTGCAAATGGAATTTTGATCCGTGGTGGTTTGAATTCGAGGATGCAGAACCCGCGGATACGGAGGGCCGACTACACTATGTCATTTTATACAAGGGACTTGAGCATCCACGGATTTTGGTATATGCAAGGGTCCTAGAACCAATCCCCTGTGGATCCTGAGGGAGGACTGTATGTCCTCTTTCCTAAGGTTGAGCATGCATGTCAGGGCGGCCACTCAGAACAGGAAGTGGCCTGGGATATGCCCAACCCTTACACTCTGGAATGCCCCAGCAAGGAAGGCTCACAGCCCATGGGTCTCTGCCAAGGTGACCTATGGAAAGCTTGACCTATGGAATGCCCACCCCCCATCCCACCTTCTGCCCCCTTCCTGCTCCTCAGGGATTCCACTTCTGAAGTTGAAATGGGCTCCTCTGGAGCTGCAGTCCTGGCCCAGGGCCGAGCCCAGTGCCTGGCCCACAGCACACATGAGGCCCTCACTAACAACTGTGGAATGAGTGCTCCTTGGATGAGCGAACCAGCATGGTAGCCACCAGAAGAAGCCCTAGGAGAAGCAGGGTAAATGAGTCCTTCCCACCAACGAACCAGGGAAGTTGTGCAAAAGACCTACTTCCTTAAAGGTTCAAATGACCTCACGCCTCCTGGGCTCTCTGATGGTGCTTGGCAGTGTTGCTGGTTAATGTGGGAGCCCTGGATGGGGTTTCTGGTCCTGGTGCTGCTAACGAAGCAGATGGCTGGGAATCACCTGATCTCTGTGCGCAGAGGTGCTCTCACCTGCCAGGTGAGGCATAGCCGAGGCTAGAACATCACCAGAGTCTACTGCAGCTCAAAACCCTGAGAATAAGACCATAATGACTTTGTTCCCCCAGGGTCAATCATTTTCACCCTCATGATAGCCTGATTAACACTGGGTCCTTTATTTTAGGAGATGTGCCTAAAAACTAATGGGAAAAGCAATCAATCTGGGCAAAGGTTAAAGAAAAAAACATACCAGGAGGAGCACAGTGGGGGAGGATAGGGGCAGCACAAAGGCCTGTCTTGGAGAAAGTCTTCAGCTTGAAGGATTTTAAGAGCATTCTGAGGGCTCTGTCACCACAGGCACTAACAGAGAAAACTTAGCAGGAGTTTGGGATTTGAAATGTGGATGAATCTCCCTTCTTGGGGGATTACTAAATGCTGAAGGATGACATCTCTTCCATAGACAACTTTAAGAACAGCAAGTGGTGGTAGGACTAGGTTACTTGACCCTTTGAGATCTTTCTTTCCTCCCTTCCTCCTTCCCTCCCTCCCTCCCTTCTTTCTTTCTTTCTTTCTTTGACTTTTTATTTTGACCTAATTTCAGACTTTTAGAAAAGTTGCAAGAATAGTACAAAGAAATCCTGTATGCTCTTCCCCCAGATTCCCAAAATATTAACATTTTACCACATAAGCTTTATCATTCTCTCTCTCCCTGCCCCCGCTCTCCCTCTTGCTCTCTTTTTCTGTACACACCCCCCAACACACGCACACATTGTCTTTTCCCCTTTTTTGAACCGTTGGAGAACAAATAGGCATCATGATACCCATATCCCTAAGTACTCCAGCATGTATTTGTAGAAACAAGGGCATTCTGTTACGTATCTGGAAGTTACAAACCGTATTCAGATTTTGCCCGTTTTCCTAATGATTTCCTTTATAGAAAGAAAATACAGTTGTTTGTCATGTCTCTTTCAGGATCTTGATGTATTGGAGGAGAAAAGGCCAATTATTTTATAGACTGCCCCACAGATTGGGTTTGTCTGGCTTGTTCTCACCATTGGATGCTTGTTAGGTGTTTGGGGCAGTGTGCAGCATGAGCGGGGCTGTGTCCTTCCCAGTGTGTCCTATCCGGAGGCACGTGATGCTGATTTGGTCCTTTACTGGTGACGTGGACTTTGATCACTTGGGGAAGGTGGTGTCTGCCAGGTTTTTCCACTGTAAAATCACTGCTTTTCACTTTCCAATGAACAGGTATCTTATGGGGAGAAGTTACTCTGAGTCTACCTTGCTTTCTGTTATCATCAAACTTTCACCCACTAGCTTTAGCCCCTTGAGGATCTTGATGGCTCTTAGATTCAAGCTGTCTTTTGAGGCTACGTGGCAGTTCTAACAGACCAACTGGTAGAAAGAGGTAATTTGATCAACAGTTTAAAATTTGACCCGGGAGCCTTCCTTTTTAATTTCTTTTAAGCTAAAACAGCTACTCTTAAGTAGAACCCACCAGGCTGAAGAGTTTGCGGAGGGAAGTAGTAGAAAAATACCTTGACGTCTACCCACTGCCACAGAGTAGCCCTCAGCCTGGACTTGGGCTTTGTGAAGAAACTGCCAGTAACAGAAGAATAACACAACAAAACAAAACTATTTCTTACAGTGGAGCTCAGGTTTTTCCCTTTATTTAAAGTTAGTCTAAGTCATTTCCCATCAATTCATTTATTTAAGCGCATAACTGAAAGGCATGGAAGGTTGCTTAGCTATTGAGGTTTAAAATTTTTTCTTAGATGTTATTGTTGAAAAGAGCTAAAAATGGCCTGAGTCATTTCCTTCTGCAGGCGCACACTTCCTCTATGCGGGCTTTCAAGAGCACATTATGGTATTTATTTAAGATTGGTTTCCTACTTTTAAATTTTGTGACGGAATCTATCAGAGATAATATTTTTCAACTGAATGCCTTATACCTTGGATCCTTGTATTCCCCTCCTGTTCTAGTTTGTGTGCTACTTTTCTTCCTTGTATGCCTGTTGGTAGGGCTACCACTTGCAAAAATTGCTTTCCTCAGAATCCCAATTATAAAATGAAGTGGTCTAGGTCTCCCGTTTCCTAACTAAAGTCTTCTTTTTATTATCCTCTTTGCTAATACGCACCTCCAAATAGTGGTGGATGTGGTGACATTTTGAGATTTTGTTCCACTTGCGTCTTCCTTTCTCAGATAATGAGCATTAGTCTCATAGGAGAATGTTGATCGTCGTTTTTATCAATAGACATATTAGAAAATGAATCTGCATTAAACTGTGGTATAGGCTGTCAGTACAGTATTTTCACTGCACCATGCACTATCGGTACAAAGATGTGTCAGACATGGTTCCTACTCACTTAGCATGACATCTATTTGAGGGCATTGGACATGTAACACAACATGCATATATATGTGAAAAATAACAGTATTTGTTGAATGTTGCATGGTACACCTTTTCTAGAGGAGCCAGAAAGTAAACAGAGCCTTGAAGGACCAAAATCAGTAGGGACGAGGGTAAGGAGAACGTTCTGGGCCCTTGGAACTGTGTGGCGGAGGGTCGACGGCAGAGTTGTGAGCGGAATGCTTCTGGGGCCCTGAGCAGAGCACTGGTGGGTGGCTCATCAGGAATGAAGGAGAGCAGCTGAGATAGTGCAGTTCCGCTTCTCAATACACTCTTTGAAAGGCTGTGTGTTTTAGATAAGCTAACTGATTAGTAAAGAAGTCAACATGGTAGGAGATGGAGCAACAAAATGGGGAAAAAAAAGCAGGTAGTTGGAAATGATAAGAAACAGAAAAAAAAAGAAACATAGTTCAGGAATTTGAAGATGTCCGGGGAACTAATTATGGGGTTTTACTTACACCTTCTGTGTTTGACACACTTGTAAACTTGACCTCAATGAGTAAGTTCTGCTTTGCTCTCTTTGCCCTGACAGAGGAAAACATTGAAACGGTTTGTGCTGCTTGCACACAGCTTCACCACGCTTTAGAGGAAGGAAACATGCTTGGAAGTAAATTTAAGAGAAGAAGTATTCTCCTGAAGACCCTATATAAACTTGTTGATGTTGGCTCAGACTTGCTGAGCCTTAAACTTGCAAAAATTATTCTAGCAGTAAGTTTTTCCTTCCTCTGGTCTCGTAGACTGTAGCACGTAAAAGTTCTGTTTAATGCTTTATTTGTAAATATTACAAAGAAGATTAGAAATGCAGTGTGTTTGTTTAGAATCTTGAAAAAAAATTAAGGTGGTAAACTGACATCCCAGAATTTTGACCAGAAAGTACCATCTAAGGAACTAAGGCTGAGTACAGATAAAATGTTCAAATAAACGCTTACACATGGACTGTGGCAAGGTTTTTAAAAAAAAAGTGACAACAGGCAAACACAGTCAAAACAGTCGCTCAGGTAACCTGACTGGAGATCAGTGTCGGAGAGCAGACTGTGGTTTCTGCCCTACGGTTTCTGCTGGGCACTTGGTTCTATCACGTGATTTAATACATAACTTCAGATAACTTGGGCTGTGGTCATAGTGGCCAGGTGCTTTATGAGGCCGCGTGAAACAGAACCAGCTGCTTGGTGGTCATAAAAGGCTCCTGTGAGGTGTTAGAAGAAAAGGCCAGACACCTTTAATAAAAGTATGTAGAAGCTCTGTCTCAAGCAAAATGATATCGTTGTTTGAGGGCAGCCCTTTGTTGTCACAGCCATAAACAGTTGGAACCAAAAGATAAGACACAATTATTAGAGACCGTTCTAAGAGAGCCGCTAAAACAAATGAATGAAGCTTTGTTTACCTGGTTGCCTAAAAGTAAAAGCTATTAACACCCATAATTCATATAATTTAAAATCTAAAGTACACAGTGAAGGTAAGTGTTGGCATACTTACTAATAGTTTAGTAAGGGTGCCCACTATTTCTTACTTTGAAGTGTTTCAAAGAGCAGAATATTCTGACTACACATTGCATGCAGTGTTTTGGAGAAGTACGTTCTTATTTAGCTGCCCCCCTAAACTATTCACCCTCTTTGTAAAAACTGTGATGTGATGCAGAAAGCAACATTTCCTTGAAATAATGATTTCAGTAGTAGTTTAATCCCCTCTCATGGATGAAAATGGATCAGTTTTAATGAAACAGAAAGACCATAAACCACAGGGAGGATTTAAAGTCAGAAGTTATAAGTAGAGATGAAAAGATAACTGCACGCTTGCCCAGTTCCTTCTCCAGCCCTGGATTTGGGGCACCTCCTGGCCCAGGAGACCCCAGTGTGAGGCTGGAGGGCTCTACTGGTGTAGCTGCCCTGGGCTGGACCCAAGCAACCAGCTGCCCAGGGACTGCCTTTGTTTTTCATCCTAGGCATTGTGCTCTGTACCAAGTAAGTAAATAAATAAAAGAGAGAGAGAAAGGAAGAAGGAAAGTGCCATGGATTTGTTAATGCTCTGCAGAGAAAATGTCATCTTGGTCATTAAAGGCACCATTCAAATTAATTATATACATGGCACAATTTAAATATTTTAGGGCAAAAGGCTGCGATCTGCCAGGCAGTGAACACATTCTGAACGAAACATACGTTTAGATAAAGCCCTTTCCATGACACTGACCGCCTGGCTGAATCGGGCAAGACCGCTAGGCTACAGTCCAGAGTGCGGAGGTGGGTGGGCTGTCCTTTTTGATCGAGTGTAGATGGCAGCCAGGATCGACCAACAAGTCCCACTTCCCATCTGCCACGTGAATCTTCTATAATGCTCCAGGCAAGACATCACTTCCCTTAGACCTTGGTAATGGGGTTCTATGTAAATGTTTTTTTAAAGGACATCATAAAAAGCTGTTGAAGAAAAAAAAATTTGACAAAAAACTGAAGATAACAGGAGTAAAATTTTTTAAAATAACTTCTGCTAAGATTTTATCTACCAGTTTAATATTATAATTCAGACATTTAAAGTTATTTATAGTTAAAAAAAATCCAGTGAGTTTAATGTTAGTTCTGATTTCTTGCATTCTTTGGTTAAGTGGGGTTTGCCAGATAGCCATTTTCATTTTAACCTTTGTATCAAAAAAATCTTACAAAAATATATCTGCCTATTTTAAGATTTTTTAAGAGTACAAACATATATACAGTGTGAAAGCAACTACATTCAGGAAGGGAGGACAATCTAACATCCTATACAGGGGGAAAAACAGAAAAGAAATAGCAGTATGTCAACAGTGGCTATATATAGTGGCAGTGTTATGAGTGATTTTTAAACTTCCCTTTTCTTTAATTTTCCAAATTGGCTTTAAATAAAATAAACTCCTATGTTTAACATAAAGGTGAACTACCCCACTGCAAGAACCTACTTTGTGCCAGGGAATGAAAGTGAATAAAATAACCCCTGCCCTGCAGGCTGGCCATGGAGCAGGAGAGACAGAGAGTAAACACTTCAAGTGCTAAAGGGGCTGATGAGCACTGTGGGAAAAAAATAAAGCAGAGTAAAGGGAATGGCCTGTGTTGGGGCAAGTGCTGTTTTATACAGGGTAGTCTGTATTCCTTGCATATAATTTAATGTTTTATTGTCTTTTTTGGTCTCAAAGTCATAATTTTACAGTTACCAAAAGAGAAGGTATAGGAATTTGCTCTGAATGTAAACTGACCTTATAGCAGGCCTGGAAATGGTGGGGTTTGTTGGGGATTTTTTTAATGAAAACTCTGATACCAGGTGTTTTTTGTTGTTGTTGTTGTTTTCTTTCCCACTTTTCACTAAAAATATAAGACTTGGAGTGGGGAGTGAGGTTAGTTGTATTCATTCGTTTATTCAGCAAGTTTCACTAAGTACATAGCAGATGCTCTGTTCCACATGTAGAAAGAGTAACAAATCATGGTTTTGACCTCAAAGGCTCATAATGTAGTGGAAGATTGCCAACAGATTAAAATATATTCCCAGATATAAAGGGCAATATATATTTCCATTGATGCAGATTTTTTTCTCTCTAGTCAGCTTTTTTTCCCCTAGGTTTTTAAACAACATTTTAAAAATACCTAAACATTGAAAACATTTTTTTTAAGTTTCCATTTCTTTTTTCATCCTGAGAACAGAAAGAATTTCCATTCTGCCACGTGTGACAGTTTCTGAGCCTTCCGTAACAGAGCTTCTCAGACTTGAATGTACACACGATCCCCTGGCAAAGTTGTAAAATGCAGGTTCTGGTTCAATACAGCTGGTGGGGCCTGAGATTCTGCATTTCTAATACACACCCAGGTGATGCTGAGATGAGATGACATGGCCTGTCTGAGGAGCAGACTCTTCAGTTGCAAAATGGGAATGACTACAGCTAATTTGCAGGGTTTGCTCTGAGATGTCATGAAAAGCACCAGAGCAGAGGGGCAGACAGAAGCTGCTCCATGAATAATACTCACCTCCCCCTTTCTCTCCAGCTCGGGGCTGACCACGTTCACCTTGGTATTTCCTACAGCAAACAGCACAGTGCCTGGTACACAATAGGAGCTCAATAATATTTGTGGATCAAATATAGAATGAATCTTTTAAAAATATGTCTGACAAATTCCATTATCTTTTTTTTTTTTTTTACTAGCTGAAAACTCATTAATAAACAATATTGAGGGCTTCCCTGGTGGCGCAGTGGTTGGGAATCCACCTGCCAATGCAGGGGACATGGGTTTGATCCCTGGTCTGGGAAGATCCCACATGCCGCGGAGCAACTAAGCCCGTGCACCACAGCTACTGAGCCAGCGCTCTTGTAGTAGCGCATGGTCTCTAGGCATGCGGGCTTCAGTAGTTGTGGCCCTAAATAAATAAAATTTAAAAAATAAGTAAACAATATTGAAGATAATTTTAAGGATACTTTTTTTCTAAAGGAATATTTTCTTTTTTTTTAGATTAATTATTTTTGGCTGCGTTGGGTCTTTGTTGCTGCACACGGGCTTTCTCTACTTGCGGCGAGCAGGAGCTACTCTTCGTTGCAGTGCGCGGGCTTCTCACTGCGGTGGCTTCTCTTGTTGTGGAGCACGGGCTCTAGGCACGTGGGCTCAGTAGTTGTGGCTCTAGAGTGCAGGCTCAGTAGTTATGACGCACGGGCTTAGTTGCTCCGCGGCACGTGGGATCGTCCCAGACTAGTACTCGAATCCGTGTCCCCTGCATTGGCAGGCTTATTCTTAACCACTGTGCCACCAGGGAAGACCCATTTTTTTTAAGGATACTTTTTAATTATAAAATAATGACCTATATGCCATCCTTTTCACACAGATATATTTATTTGTTCAGGTGACCTCATTCCTACAAATATATTCTACACTCTTGCAATGAGGGCACATGGTATTTCCATCTTACAGTAGGTTATGTCTTCTTATGCATGGTGTTCACTGTTATACTTTTGTGACTGCTTAATATGAATAGTATTGATGTTCCACAATTTATTAAATTATTCTTAAATGTTGGGCATTTAGGATTTTTTATTTTAATTTTTACTACTTTACATAAATATGCAGCTAATTTAGACCGTTTGATTCAGTCCTCCTATACTGTGTTTTTTTTTAAAGAGTATACTTCCTTATTGCTTAATTTACTTGAATATTTTTCTGTGATTTAGAAGGTAATTTTAACCTTTGAACGTTACTTGCGATTTTCTCAAAGCATTCCAGAAATAGGCTTAAATATTGTAATAAATACATATGTATTATCTAATCAAATAATATTACTTTTTCATTTTATTTTATACAAATGATAAATATAATTGTACTTTTCCCCTTTCTTTTCTTTCCTTCACCTCCATGATGTATTCTTTTCTAGGTTAGTTTAATCTGAAATTTTAGTATCCATCTTCCTTTACTTTTGAGGAAGGCAATTACTCCATTTATTTAAATTTATCAACATCAGCCCCCCCTTTTCCTCATATATTCTTTGAAAAATAATAATTTCACATATAAGCATGAGACTTTATGAAGTAAGAAATAAAGGCTTATCATTAAAAGGTGCTTACTCTAAATATCACTTACATTGTTTACTGTAAGTGAGTTAATTAGATACCATAGTTGGCAAATATGAGGCCAAAACTTTTGCAAGTTGATTTCCTTAGAACTTTTATTTATGTTTTAAAAATTCTCTTGCCGTACTTTTTAAATTAGATGTTTATGTTTAAAAATTATGGCATATCTTTATTTCCCTGCAGTGGAAATGTGATTTCTTTCTCTGCAGCTTAAAGTGAGTGGAAAGAATCTTCTTAATGTCTGCAAGCTTGTATTTAAAATTAGCAGGAGTGAGAAGAATGATTCTCTGATTCAAAATGATGGCATTCTGGGTGAGTATTATTCAGCACTACCATTGAGCAAATGTTGTACTTGAGTATGAATGAAAAGTTTGGAGAGAAAAGTTATAATTAATGATAACTGGAATATTTTATTTTCTCATAATATGCAGAAGTTAGGTGATGCCTGTTTTTTCTCTGTCCTCTATGTTTTCCATGTTTTACTTAATGTATCCTTTGGAACCTAGGAGGATAGCCTGCTATTTTTTTTTTAAATGCCTGTAGTAATAATATATAATTTATAAAGTGGTTTCTATTTAAAAATTCATTTCCTGGTCTTGGTTTTACTACTAGAAAAAATACATTTAATAGTGTTTGACATAATTGAAATGTTTGATCTTTTGATATAGTAGGAATGATTAGAACTGGGAAAACATCTATAACTGTTGTATAAAATTGACATCACAGTGTGTCAAATGTGTTTCAAATATGTAGGTAGAGGAATTTTAATACATTCTAATTATCTAGCTAATAATGTGTAATTCTTTATATACCCTTAAATAATTAAGATGCTTAAATAGTTACCTAAACAGAAATCTTTTATGAATTAGTATTGTTGATCTAAGGGAAGGCAGCAACATGGAAAAGGCTTTAAGTCCTCTTTTTGCAACATAGGATAAATGGTCTTCTTCTTTCTTTTTTTTTTTTTTTAATCCCAGCAGACAGGGACAAAGCCAGTACTGAAAGAAATTTCTAACACTGAATCAGCTCATTGAGAGTAAGAGACTAAAAACAAAGAAAGGTTCTGACAGATGATCACATTGACATTAATAAAAATTAATGTGAGATAGGCATGTTTAACTTTATCAGAGCTGCCTGGATTAATCCTAAAACCTAGTACTTGTATGTTATTTGGATGGATGTTCTTTAAGTTGTCTTGGGAAAGGGTGGATGTTATATTCGAAGCACCCCTTTCTACTGTTGAGATACTTTTAAAAGTTCCTATCTTGATTCACTTTCCATTCATACAGCAACCAGTATATTCTTAAAGGTTTGTTGAAATTCAACTCTTAAATTGCTTTGATTATTAGTTATTCTATAATAACTCAAACTGTTTGTAACCAAAAATAAAGTTTGGCAAATATTAATAAGAGGCAAGGAATGGTGGGCTTCCCTGGTGGTGCAGTGGTTGAGAGTCCGCCTGCTAATGCAGGGGACACGGGTTCGTGCCCCGGTCCGGGAGGATCCCACATGCCGCGGAGCGGCTGGGCCCGTGAGCCATGGCCGCTGAGCCTGCGCGTCTGGAGCCTGTGCTCCGCAACGGGAGAGGCCACAACAGTGAGAGGCCCGCGTACCGCAAAAAAAAAAAAAAAAAAAAAAAAAAAGGCAAGGAATGGCACTCAGTTAAAAGAACACTTTCTTATTTACATATAATAATCCCATCTTTTTGCTGTCATTACTGTTACAGAGATTTGTCTTAGCTAAAAGTAAGCTTTCCTGTTTATGCCATGTGAGCAACTCTTCACAAGCATTTGAATGTAGGTTCTGGCTAACATTGTACAAATCGTATTTGATGTTCACATACAAGTGCTTTAATATCTCTCTTTCCAGCTGTTCTACTCATCCATTTGTAATAATTCATCTTTTTGACAGAATCATTATTGGAGGTCCTGAGAAGTGAAGAGCTGCAAGCTAACACCGAGGCTTTCTTATACTGCATGGGGGTGATCAAATTCATTTCTGGAAATCCAGGATTTCTTCATGAAATGATTGGCAAAGGTGCTGTAGAAATATTGATGAATTTGATGACACAAATAAACGAGAACACCAAGAAGTCTGGTACATGTTTGCCTAATTCAGGCCACTTGTTAGTCCAAGTAAGTATTTTACTTGAAAGAGTTAGACGTGTAAAGTTAGTCTTCATGTTGTCTAATACCACTTACCTGCCAGTGGGTGTATCGGGAAACAGTTGGGCTGTTATCTGTAGCCAGGTGAGGGTGCCCAGCCTCGGGGATCAGGGTGGCAGCCCTAGCCACACCTCTGCCCCGTGTGTGCCCATTTCCTCTGGAAAGGCTATTCCATGGCTTTTCACGGAGCAGGTCTCCAGCATGTAGACATCTATTTCCACTACCCTGCGGAGAAAGCAAGACCGGAAGAATGAAAAATTAGCACCTCTTCAAAACAATTGCATGTTATAATCAGAATTTTAATAGGCAGAGTGTTAACTTTCAGAGTTTAAGACAGGTCTAGCCTGGAGATTGTTCATGAAGATTGGTAGCTTATATCATAAATATTGTATCTACAGTAAAGAAAACAGAATTTAATGACACTGAGTGGACAGTTGTTGAGGGCGTGTGTAGACGGCGGTAGCAAAGCCAGATACATTTAGTATGACCAGGGCAGGAAGAAAAAATGTGTTATGTGTTAGAGTTTCATTGCTTCTTTTGCGGCAGATTAAATTTCATAGTTGAATTATTTTCATTGGAGCTGCTTCAGGTCTCGTATTCTTCTTTAGAAGAGATTTTACTCTTTAATAGCATTTGTATATCAGATAATAGCATCTTTGGTGTAATAATTGATGAGATTTGAAATGTGCTTGTCAGTTAATGGGGCTTGATCAAGGACTGCGTGCTCGAAGCCTTGGGGAAAGTGTGCTAAAAATTAGATTTAGGCCCTGCCTTAAAGATGCTTAAAGTGTATATGATAATTATTAATTTTGGACTTTGTGGTCTGTCTCCATTTCAAAAAAGACTGTGAAAACCTCCTTTAGTTCTGAGTGATTCAAAATTCTACTGGATGTGCCACCTTTTGGCTAGGGAGACTTAAGAAACTTTATTTTCATGCTGACAGTGTTATGGAGTTATTTAAATTTTTCCCTCAATGAAAATAGTTATTTGGGTTATATAATTATTATGTTTCTTGTTAAAATGCAAAAAAAGAAATATGAGGAAGAGTGTAAAAATCACCTGAATTATTTTCACCCTTAGATAATCTACCTCCAACATTTTAGTAACCATTCTTCCATGCATTTTACATGCATATATATTATATACACTTACATATGTATAATTTTATATAATTCTTGCTTTTTATCATGAACTTCCTCTTTCTAAGAGTTGTTTTTGCTTGTTTTCTGTCACCCTCTTTTCCTCCTTGTTTCTCCTCCTGGTTCTCCCAGTTAGCCAATATTCTTCACACAGATGTGCTCAGCACCTTTTAAAACAGTCATAGGTTTTCTCTTTTTTTATATAAATTTATTTTTATTTATTTGTTTTTGGCTGCGTTGGGTCTTCAGTGCTGTATGTGGGCTTTCCCTAGTTGCGGTGAGCAGGGGCTACTCTTCGTTGAGGTGCAGGGGCTTCTCATTGAGGTGGTTTCTCTTGTTGCGGATCACATGGTCTAGGTACGTGGGCTTCAGTAGTTGTGGCACGTGGGCTCAGTAGTTGTGGCTCGCGGGCTCTAGAGTGCAGGCTCAGTAGTTCTGGTGCGCGGGCTTAGTTGCTCCACAGCATGTGGGATCTTACCAGACCAGGGCTCAAACCCATGTCACCTGCATTGGCAGGCAGATTCTTAACCACAGTGCCACCAGGGAAACCCCACTCATAGGTTTTCAAAAATGGAATATTCTGTGCACATCTCTTTTCTATTTTAACAATACATAGTAAAAAAACTCAATAGACTTATTCTTTTTATTGGCAGCATAATATTCTGTGATGAAGATGTACCTCAAATTCTCAACCATTCTTCCATTGAGATAGTCTGCTTTTAATTTTTATGTAAAAGCTTTTGGAATTCTTGTCTTGTTTTAAAAAGCTCTTTCATATATATATAGTTGTCCCTCAGCATCCATGGGGGACCTGCCCCAGATACTAAAGTCCACAGATGCTCAGGTCCCATACTCGGTCCTCTGTATCCACGGATACAGTACACCGTCCGTGGTTAGTTGAATCTGTAGATGCGGAACCTACAGATAGGAGTGCTGACTGGATATATGTATATGCATTTATATATTTATACATAATTTATAAATTTAAAAATAAAAACAAATATACAAATGTATTTGTATAGAATAAAAATATATAATTAAATCAGTTGGTATAAAGGAGGATTGAGTATTATTGTGACCCAAAATACATCAAATCCAGAGCTAGAACCTCTGGTATGCCAGCATGTACAGTGCCCTTCTCCCTACACTCCTCTCCTTTCCCTCTTCCCTTGCTTCGGCCTCCTCACACGCAGACTGACTCAGTGGGTCAGATGCCCCTTTCTTGTCCCGAGGTCCTTGCGTCCCTCTAGGGTGTGGGGGAGAGGGCACTGTAGTAACTCCCTCCTCGCTGCCCACCACCACTCACCGGGCACTGTCATCATCTCCAAAGCCTTCCTCTGAACCTGCCTGGGATCTGGCGGGGGAGGGGCTTACACAGCCCGAGGCCTCTCTCAGGAGCGCAGTCAGCAGCCCACATCCCAGTCCAGCAGGAGAAAGGGGCCCATTATTGCCTCCATCTGAGAACGTGCTCCTGGTGTGGTCACCAAGAGCCATTTGTGTCAACTGTACACTGTCACTATGTGTATGTACGTTTACAAATTTGGGGGAAGGGAGATACTGTTTTAGGGTATTTCATTTGCAGAATCCCCTGAACTGGACATTCCCTTGTGTTTAATTAAAACAAAGAAAAACTGTTTTGTATCATCCAAATGATAAAAATGTAAGCAACTTGACTTCACTATAAGACAGATGAAAATCTCTACTCTTGCGAATGTGTCGCACTGACTGGCTTTTTACCAGCTCGCTCATGTGCACGTTCACCCAAACAGATCTGGCCACGGGCAGAATTGTTCAATTACGCCAGCCTTCAGAACCGGTAACTCTAGCTCAAGGCATTTTTTAAAAGCAACTTTGTTCAATTGAAAAAATAAGTAAATGACTTGCGGCTGTACTAATAGAATAATGTCTGTAAGCCAGAGAGAACACAGCAAGGCAAAAAGATAAGGGCAGGACTTCCTCTCCTTTATGACTTTAACTGCTGTTAAACTTTGTGCATTCTGCCCTCCGACCCAGTGCTAGAGTCGCCCTGTCTCCCTAAAGCAGCCCTGTTGGAGGCCATTGAATGAGTAGAAGGCGTGTGAAGCTGGGTCCTGCAGGTTGTGTAGGATTTGGGAAACTGTCACGGAGGAAAAGGGATACGGTGTGTTTGGGGGCTGCTGAAAAGGTAGGTCTGTCCAGAGCAGGGAGATCCGTGGGGGAGGCGTGGGAGGTGAGATTCAGAGGCTACGGTCATGGGCCTCGAATACCAGGCTGCAGAGTGCAGACTTGGAGTAACACAGAGCGGCTGGAGGTCAGTGCAAGGGGAGGAGGAGATGAGATCAGAGTGGCAGACAGGCGGGCATGCGCAAGATGTTAAACTGATAAAGGCCGAAAAGCTGAAATGTGGCAGGAGGAAAGTATGTCAGTGGTACGGATGGATTGGAGGGTTAAGATCTCACACACAGCAGCCCCAATTAAGAGGTGTTGCTGCAGTTATTAGATTTTAGACTGATGATAATGGAGCTAAAGCATTGAGATCGAGGAATGGGCACGAAAGAAAAGAAAGCTCCTCCACAGCATAGGGGCCCGTGATGCTTAGAGGAAAAAATACTGAAGTGTTGAGATTTTTGAAAGTTTCCTTTGCATTGTTTCTTACATACATGTACTTGTGTACACATAATATATGTTTATTACTGCACCACTGACATCGAGAGACATTGATTTCACAAGTGTTTGTGCGGTGGCTGCTCTGTGCCAGGCGTGCTTTGGGTGGTTAGTAAGGCAGTGGAGGGCAAGAGAGCTGCCAGTAGGGGCCTACTTTTTTAATTAATTAATTAATTTATTTATTTTTGGCTGTGTTGGGTCTTCGTTTCTGTGCGAGGGCTTTCTCTAGTTGTGGCAAGCGGGGGCCACTCTTCATCGCGGTGCGCAGGCCTCTCACTGTCATGGCCTCTCCCGTTGCGGAGCACAGACTCCGGATGCGCAGGCTCAGCGGCCATGGCTCACAGGCCCAGTTGCTCCGTGGCATGTGGGATCTTCCCGGACCGGGGCACGAACCTGTGTCCCCTGCATCGGCAGGCGGACTCTCAACCACTGCACCATCAGGGAAGCCCAGGGGGCCTACTTTTTGATGATCCGCATGTCCAGATAATAGTATTCTGATGCCCTATTCTTTGACAAAACTCTGGTACTTCGACGAGTTCAGTTCTACCTGTCAGATGCCTAATAGCATTTTGAGGAGAGGATGATCGTTGGTGCTCAGAGGGACCAGCACCACTTCCCACTAAGTGGAAGGATTAATATTCCCAGTCTGGCAAAACTGGAGACGGGAGTTTGTCTGCAAAATCCTTAGCGTAAAGAAGGTTAATCTGTGCACGATCACGAAATTCCAGAATGTTAGGCTTTCGGGAGAGCTCCTTGAAACCTGGAAAAAGAGAAATACAGACCAGATCAAAGGCTAGGCCCTCTAGATTCCAGCATTAAATTGCATCACTTAAGGAGGTGACACAGACGAAATAGGGGTTTGTCAATATTAATCTCAGTGGATTATCAGGAGGTGTTAGGGTTCCTTTCTGGCTTATAAGGCTCAACAGTTGGGAAGGGATAATACAGGAACTGAGGAAAATTCCTGGAGTCACCTCCATCAGAAAGTCTGTTGTAGTTTCCATCGTGCCCCCTTTCTGGGGACTGGAGAAGAGTCTTTTGCATGCGTCACAGTCACAAACAAGCCCCAATTTCCCTGATGTCTCATTTGTCCTCTTGTGTCTTGGGGGCACTATGTACAAAGCTGCTTTACCGTAATTGAAGATAATCTCAAGGTACTCCCATTTACAGTTAGGTAATTGGTAGGTATATAACGTAACTATTAAACCCAGGCTGATTTAAACTAATGTTCCTATTTTTATGGATTCCTTTGTATTTCCAGCCTTTTCTTCTTTACAGCCTGACCCACCTGATCTTGAGTTCAGTTCTTAGAGAAATATATTCTTTCCCTGCTTCAGATTTAACATTTTTGAAGTTAGAACTGTCTGGCACCCCCCACCGCCCCCAGATAACATGGTTTCTTTCCTTCGTCTTACACCTGGTCTCTCTTCTCTGACCTCCAAACCTGCCGCCCAGAGGGTCCTTCAAGTCCTAATCTTTCACCCTGCTTGCTCAGTATAGCTCCACTGGCCAACTCTTCCTTTTTCCGAGCGGAAGTTTCTCAGGAAGGTCGGTCCTCCCACCGCTTGGCAGTCCCTCTCCTCCACGTTGGCTCTAGAGTGTGGGGGAAAGGAGAGTGAATTAAACAGAGATTTGACCCTGGGTAGCTCAGAGAATGATAATGTTATTGTCAGAAATTAGAGGGTTACGTAAGGGAACTGATTTGGCGAGAGCAGGGAGGGAAATGATGTAATTAGCCCTCGTGTAAAACTTTAAGGTGCCAGCAGAACAGCCAAGCGGGACTGTCCGGTGGGAGACTGGAGAGAAGACCCCGTGCTTAGCAGAGAAAGTAAAGCCAAAAGAGCAGACTTAGCGTCATCTACATGGAGTTGAAGTCAAGAAAGATGATGATGCTACGCAAGGGGAGAGGAGAGGGAGAGAGGAGGGCTAGAGGAGGGCTGAGGACAGGTTCCATAAAATGGCCAGATTGGTGGAATAGGGAGAGACAAGAGAAGTGACCAGAAAATTCAGAAAGGACAGTGTGTGGAAGAGGGTAGAGATTTTAAGAGCAAGGATTGGTCAGCTTCGGCAAGTGCTCCGGCAAGCACACGGGGGAAGAGGAATTCCGCTACTGTGTGGGGCAATTTGAGTGGGCAGGTGGGGTCGCGTCCTGTTGCAGGGGGTCTGTCCGCCCTCTCTTTAAATCTTAAATGATTTCTTTATCTCTGCACTTTTAAATTAAGAGATGTTTTGGGGGCTTCCCTGGTGGCGCAGTGGTTTGAGAGTCCGCCTGCCGATGCAGGGGACGCGGGTTCGTGCCCCAGTCCGGGAGGGTCCCTCGTGCCGCGGAGCGGCTGGGCCCGTGAGCTATGGCCACTGGGCCTGCACGTCCGGAGCCTGTGCTCCGCGGCGGGATAGGCCACAGGGGTGAGAGGCCCGCGTACTGCAAAAAAAAAAAAAAAAAAAAAGATGTTTTGATATAGTTGGGTTTTTGTTTTTTAATTTCTAAGCCCTAGAGTAAACTCCCCGCCTTGGCTAATGCGAGTTCACTCCTGTACTGTGTATTCCACGTCCCGAGCACATGGTACTGTCGTCTTCCAGAGCCCTGATGGTCCCTCTGGCTTTGTGCCTGGCGGGGACAGGGCTCAGTGCTGCCTCATGGACTAGTGATGGGAGCATAGGCCTGAACTGGCGGTTCAGCTCTGACATTCTGTGAGCCTCGCCCTCCTCATCTCCCAGTGACTGGCCGTGCCTGCAGTAGAGGGTAGTCAGGCGAGTTAAACAAGATGATCTATTGAAGCACCTAGAACAGGACATGGCACGTAGATGGCACTCAGCAGAAATTTATTAAACAAAGTGAGATCAGAATTACCAAAACTTGAAGCTTCGGGCTTCCCTGGTGGCGCAGTGGCTGAGAGTCCGCCTGCCGATACAGGGGACATGGGTTCGTGCCCCGGTCCGGGAAGATCCCACATGCCGCAGAGCGGCTGGGCCCGTGAGCCATGGCCGCTGAGCCTGCACGTCTGGAGCCTGTGTGTCTGGAGCCTGTGCTCTGCAACGGGAGAGGCCACAACAGTGAGAGGCCCGCGTACCGCAAAAGCAAAAACAAAAACAAACAAAAAAAAAAACCTTGAAGCTTCAAAGAGCAATTATTTCTGATAAGAAAAAATTAATCACAACAATGAAGATGACAGAGTTAAAGATGGATTTCATCTCTGTGTATTTTGTGTGTGTGTGGCTTTCCTTTTTATCTTTTAGTTTGAACTCAGTATAGGTTCACAAGATGTTGCAAAAATAGTAGAGGGGTCCTATTTACCCAGTCACCCTGCTTCTCCCAGTGATGACATCTTACATAACTGTAGGACATTATTAAAAGGGGGAAACTGATATGAGTACGATACAATTAACTGTTTTACTTATTTGCATATTATTTTTGAGATTAGGTGAGTCTCTTTTTTTGTCACAGTATTTAGTTTGGTTATTAGGCTTGCTAATTTTTTAATGGTGTATTTGTTAGTGGGAAGGGGAGCTATTTCTGCTTATGAGGTTTCCTTCCTATAAAGGAATACCCAGTAGTGTAATGACCACTCAGTCATCCAACTGGCATGAGAGAGCGGGCAGTCAGAGCCTACTCTTCCCTTTCCTGGGAAAGGGCTACATATAGGCAACTCTTGTTCAACTTTGACTCTCCACGGATGGCATACCTGAAGATTTGGAGGCAGTCAGAGGTCCCAAACATGTAACGCCTTGGGCTTTGAATTAGAAATAAGAGAGAGACTAAGGCAGATGGGGAAGAAAGTTGAAGGATGTAGTTTATAGCTGAGGTGGGTGTGCTTTCTAATCCTGAACCCCTGAATCAGATTTGCCCACCCAGTCACAGGCCACGCCTGCCCCAGGAGGAGCAGAGGAGAGCACCTGTGCTCACCAAGCAGGAAGTGAGGGGTGGAGAGTGACCAGGAGATTATGCTAAGAAATGTCACCTCACAAGGAAGGAACATCAGGTGTGGGAAGTAAGTATTCCTATGCCACCTGCTTCTGGGGAGAGCCATTTGCTTTTCAATTGCTGTCATATCTGCTCAGTCTCATCTCTTCCCTGTAGACATATTAGTTGTGGCAATAAAGAAATGTCACTAACTTTAACATGTAATTCTGAAAATCAGTGTTATTACTCTGCAGTTCTTAAAGCATTATCTTTTTCAGACTCATTTTCCTTATTTTACTGCTCTGGCATTCTATGTAGTCTAGATGACATTCAAATTTCAGCTGTATTGATACATATAATGGCCACAACTGGAAGAATCAGCTACCTACTCATTTTACCAAGGTAACTGACATAGTGGCAGTAAATGGAGAAACAATAACAAACATAGGCAAATGTTAAATAAGAGTCTCAAAGTAGGGCACTGGAGCTTGAGGGCAGAACCATTTCCTGCAGAAGTAGGACACTCGTGGTAGGGATGTGCCAAATGGGCTCCACAGCCAGGCACCAAGCATTGCTGAGGATTGCGAATTAATATACTTTCACATGCATGTATCTTAACTCCAAGAAAATGCTTAGGACGTTTTGGAACTAGTGGTTTCATGTATATAGTGGCATCTTACAGTTGGTTTCCTTTTTCTCAGGCAGAGCTGTACTAATCATACATGAGACAAATGAAACTTCTTGGGTTACCACATGGGCTCTGGTTTTGGCATATATGTGGTCTCGATCGGGCACAAATCCAGAAAACGAATATGCTTTCATTAATAGAGGGAGATGGTTTTGCTGAGGTTGGAAAATGGTGTGGCTTTGGTCTTAAATCATTTGACACTGTTTGTGGTCTCTGGCGGCTGTGTTTATTCTTTCACATCATCAGTGGGAAGTGAACCATTTTGCAGTTGGCAGTTAAGTTGAGATAAAGCTCTAGGGATTTTGGTTATGGATATTCCAGATGATTGAGCAATAAAATGAATGCTTTTAGGAGACAGTCAAATGGAGCAGGGGAGACAACAGATGAGGAGTCGTTAGAGCCCCAGATGCCCACCTACCTGGAGCTGGTAGACTTTCTGAGCTTCAGTTTCCTCATCTGAAAGTTGGAGCTCAGGATACCTTTCCTGTCTACAACATTCAGGGAGCAAATGAGATCAAGCTCACAAGATAGCTTTATAAAAAATAAAGTAGCTGCTCATATTTTTTTCATAACAACATTCAATGTATAAAAATAAAATGACTCATGATGCTAATTTTGGTAGAGGAAGCATAATAACTTTCAGACTGTTAGTGCAATTTTCAATTGCATTATGTTCCAAAGTTTTCTTTGAAAGCCGGTTTTTTGAAATTGGGAAAATATTTCTCCAAGGAATAATACCATGATTGACGGTGAAGTTCCTGGGCTAGCCAAAGAGCCTGTTCAATTTCTGATGCACCTAAACGGGAATTCTCTGGTGGGCTGTGAGCTGCAAGCCCCTCTGATCTGGGCCAGCTCTGATGGCTGAATGCCTCCTAGGGCAGAAGAATCTGGTGAGTTCCCTGGGGACTGAGGACTCTGATGGAGGGAGAGTGCAAAGGGAGTAGAGAAGTCATCCACTCGAGAAATGAGCAGTATATGGAGGCCCAGGTGGACCAACCAGCCCTCCCCACCGTGCGCACACCCCCCTGCAGTAGAGAATGCTGGGGATGAGGCCACAGCTGCTGGGCCTGCACTGTCATTCTTCAGTTCATCGATCTAAATCAGGAGGGCCTCATATTTTAAGGCAAATATTTCATGTGTTTGCTTAGGTTTTTCAAATAATTAATAATTGGAAACATAATTTAAAATCGATAATGAAGTACCTAAACTGATTTTTTTAAATGCTAAATCTTTTGAATTCTAATTTTGCTTTACTAAAATGCTTTTTGAGCCCTTATGAAATAATCACTTCTTGATAGAATTTTTCCCTTTAAAATGGGTCTCCCAATGTTGACTGCATGGTGAAGACTTTGAGGCCCAACTAATTCAGTGTGAGATAGGACAGCTTTGCCAAACTCACCAGGTGTTTTACCTGGAGATGCTGATTGAGGTTGGGGCCCAATTTGACGATCAAGGAGTTTGGGGAAACCCAGAGAGAAAAAGCTGCCTCAGGAAAAGTGAGCACCACAAAGCTGTAGAGTGTGTGTGTGGCACAGTCGTTTTCCAGCAGTAGATTAGCAATCAGAATCACACCAGCATGTTTCTTCCCTGATATATACCAAACATTTAGGTCTCCTTTTGTCCCAGACATCATCTAACAGCTGCTAATAAGCAAGGACACTTAAATTTTTATCAATCCTTTTTGTGGATTACCAGTTCCATATTCTTCTCCTTTTTCTTCTTCCCGCTGGTTGCCTTCTGACTCAGTATATCTGTCCCAAGGGGTTGCACATTAAGTGATGGGAAAAAGAAGAATGGAAACTCCTGTTTTTCAGTTTGCTCTTGCTTGGTGAGATGACAGTTCAGAGGTTGGGAATTGTTCCAGTAAAGTCCTTTAGAAGCTAAACAAGCATCTGTGTATGCATCTAACTTCTACTTCTTTTTCTTTTTTTGTCATAAAGTGTTTGACATGGCTTAAAAGATTATATGCAGTAAAATAGAAGAGTACATAACTCAGTGGAATTAGGAACAATATAAACTAGAATAGAAAGTTAAGAAAGGAACAGATACATTTCTCCCAGCACGAAGCTCGGACTTCGGTGAACTCCTGCTTTGGGTGCAGGCCCAGTGGGTGGGCTTTCCTGCGGGGTGGAAAACAAAGACTCAGCGGCAGAGCACACAGCTCATTAACAATTTCTGCAAATACATCTCTGTTAAAAAGTTGGAGCGAGGCTGAGAGTTAGGTGGGTTGACTTGGAATTTGCTTTTACTGTTACCACAGTATTTAGCTAGACTCTCCTCCCACTGATCTCTTTATATTTTTCCCAGAAAAAGCCACTTGTCTGTGCTCAGCGTTCAGCCCCAGCCCCTCCCGCAGTGAGATCATTGGCTCACAGCCAGCCTTTCAAATGGGGGGCCTTCACGGCTGCATCTGCCTGACGACCTCCTCCTGACCCTCCTCCCCCGGGGATTTAAGCTCTGGTTTACCACCAGCCCTCTGCTAATGCCGGCACTTTCTTGTCAGAGGCTTCTTAAAGGGGAAAAGCCTCCTTTTCTGTCTCCTGTCTCCCTTGTCCCTTCATTTCCTTCCTCCTCCTCCTTTCCTTCTTTCCCTTCCTCATCCCCTCTTCCTTCCCTTCTCCTGATGTGTATCATCCAGTAAGCTTTTTTTTTTTTTTGCGGTACGCGGGCCTCTCATTGTTGTGGCCTCTCCCGTTGCGGAGCACAGGCTCCGGACGCGCAGGCTCAGCGGCCATGGCTCACGGGCCCAGCCGCTCCGCGGCATGTGGGATCTTCCCGGACCGGGGCACGAACCCGCGTCCCCTACATTGGCAGGCAGACTCTCAACCACTGCACCACCAGGGAAGCCCCATCCAGTAAGCTTTTTATGGGCATATTTATTGTCCTCTGGGTAGGAAAAGGAATAAGAAACTGTTTGGACTGTGGAGGAGCTCACAGTGGGAGAGAAGGTACCTGAAACTAGTGGTTAGGAGTCTGTGATGGGTGTGGAGCAGGAAGGTCTGTTCACCTGGAAGAGAAGCAATCAACCGCTGAAAAGTCTTCACAGAGGAGAAGTGAGCCTGAGCTGGGTCCATAAACCCGAGCAGGAGGTGAGCAGGTTGGAGAGGGGGCGGCAGAGTGTGATGGAGGGGGACATTCTGGGCAGAGGCAGTGGTCCGTTCAAAGGCTTGGAATTGTGAAAGGATGAGGTGCAGAGTCTGAAAGATAGAGAGGGAGGAAGGGGGAGGTGAAGGAGATGAGCTTGAGGGGGGTGGACCGCGCTTTAGAGAGTGAATAGCCTTTAGGATATGGATTTTGCCCAGTAGGCCACCGGAAGTCAGAGGAAGTCTTTGAACAGGGAAGGTTGGGTTTCAAGATGCTCCCTCTGGCAGCAGGGAGATGCTGTGGGGAGATGAGCCCAACAGTGGAGAGAGTGGAAGGAGCCCATGCGGGGAGTGTAGAGTTTGGGAGAGAGATGAAATGGGCTTAAACAGAACCAGCAGCCTTGAAGATGGGAAGAAGAGGTAGAACAGGTGATCAATCAGCTGTTGAAAGGGAAGGAGGGAGAGGAGTTAGGAGCCTAGGAAGGAGCTGCTGTCATGAATGAGATGAGTAGGGAATACACTAGTCCCCCTCCAGGAAGTCCATTTTTCTTTCATCGATTATTTTTTTATTCCTCCGCTCCTTTTAAATCATCTTAAAATCCATCTACCTCAGATATTGTCTGATTCATCCATGGTTTTCTGAATCCCAACCTTTCTATTTATACCAGTGTTTCCTTTGTAGGTATTAATCCATTCGTCCATTCCGTCAACAAATGTTTATTGAGGACCCACTGTGTGCCAGGCACTAGATTTGGGCCTGGGGGGCACAATGGTGAAAAGACAAAGTGTATCCCCTCACTGAAGCTTCTAGTATAGAGAAATAGACAATAAAACATAATATTAAATAACCTAACATGAAGTAGTTTGTGGGGGATGTGTGGTATGAGATGAAGTTTGAGGGGCTGGCAAGAGTCAGACCATACCAGGCCCTGTACACCAAGGTCAGGAAATGGAGTCATATTCTAGGAGCAATAGACAAAAAGCCAGTAGGGCTTAGGGTGGCAGAAAGCAGAAAGGCAAGATTCTGGAATGTGTCTGAAGTTTTGCGACTTGAGACACTGTGTTGATGGTAGTGTCATATATTGAGGCATCACTATGTATTTTTCAAGTGCATGGTATATGTTTCATGTATATTATTCTGCTAGCATCACAACTGACAAATTTGGAAACATTCAACTCACTCAACTCCCTGTGCTCCATACAATGTGATTGATACAGGCAGTAAATAGATAGGGATTTAAAATCAGGTGATGTGTCACATATAAATGTGTGCTTCCACACTTGATTGGGGCCATTTATAAAAGTTGTGTATTCGGGGCAAAAGAACCATGAGCTGTCTTAACTTTTTCTAATGAGGTGAGAAAAAGGGTTGAAAGGGAGAAAAAAAAAAACCCACCAAAACTGAGGTTGAAACAAGAAAATCTCCTAAGAAAAGTCTGGTCCCTCCTGCTGACAGCGCCCCCTGCCAGAGGTTGAGTTAGGGAGCCAGAAGATGACAACAGATTGAGGTGCCCAATCTGTGAAGCCTTGGGGGCCAGGGAAGGGGAGGCGTTTGTGTGCACCGTGGGTGGAATGAATGTTCCATGATCTGCCACGGTCTCTGTCTGTCTGGTTCAGGCCAGGATTCACTTGGGCATCTGTGCTGTTTGGTGTCGGAGTGGGGAAGCCTCTGAGTTTCCCTTTGGATTGACATAAACCAGCAGTGGTCCAGTGCCTGGGCTGTCTCTGAAGAAGGAGAACAGGTAGAGCCAGGATCCGATGATGAGAATTTTCCATTTTATGGCAGTGATGGCTTGAAATGCCTAGAATGGTTTGTTAGCTTTCCTTAGCTTAAGAGACTGCGTTGTAGATCCCTGGTAAAGTGGAATGCTAGAATAGTTTGTTTCCCCTCCAGTGTTTTGGATACTGAACCTTTCAGGGAAGAATTTACTAAATTGCTACATAAGTGAATTGACTACAAAAGACTTGCACACATTTATTTGAAACACTAATTTTATTTTCTCCGCTTTAAAGGTAGTGGGTTATATTTTAACAAAATCTTTTTGTTGCGGTTGTTACAAAGGAAAACTAATCAAAGGTACATGTCATCTTAATAATTGTTTTCAAAGTTTATTAATTATGGCTTTATATTTACATAATGCTCTACAGTGTACAAAAACAGTGTTACATTTTTTCCACCTGATACACACAACCCTGGCTGGTGAGCAGGGGTTGTAACCCCCTTTTCACAGATGAGGAACTGAGGGAGCTGAGGAACGAGTGAGTGCCTCAGTCGCTTATTTAGGAAGAGATTTCGGACTTGAATCTCCATCCTTTCACTCCACGGCCAGCGATCGCCCTTCTTCTGCATTTTGGTTGTGAAGACCCACAACAAAGGCGGGGATGGGACCCATGACTTTTGAGCTCCTGTTAGTTAATCAGCAGTGGCAATGCCACTCATGCATCTCATCTCATTGAATCCTAATAACTCCAGGGCAATTATCACCATCCCCGCTTTACTGTTGAGAAAAATGTGCTCTGGGAGGTTAACTAACCTAAACTGGTGAGTGGTAGGGCTGGGATTTGACCAGGCCATCCAACTTCCAAGCTGACTCTCTTAACCAGTAGCCTGCCTGTACTATCTCACGAGGAAAGATCACCCTGCATATTTAAAATTATTAGATAACAGCAACTTTCATTTTATGGATTTATTAAATTGTTCTCCACTTTCAGACAAGGGTTAAAGTACATAGCTTTTCTGAACATTTTTTACAAAATAAGACAAATTTGCAAGACATCAATCCTTGCCACTTGGAAGAGAATGAGACTAACAGTCTTAAATATTCTTTGGCTACAGCATTGTTATTTGATGGTATTTATAAGAATATGGAACAAGGAATTTCTCCTGTGGAACTCACGTGGCATGTCACAGGGTCAGTGGATGATCTTATGACTTCTACTAAACCCAGATGACGATTTGCTTAACCCTGGGGTTTTGGTATACTAATTGCTTCTTAACACGAATATTTCATTCATTACTTTTGAACCAAAGTAGGCTTTCTTTGTATTCATTTCTTGGTCTTCATTTTGTGCTATTTGTGCATATAAGGCTCATGTTCTCTGATGGGAGATGCATAATAGGGCCTCGGTTTAGCTACTTATGTAGCGAAACTTATGGTATGAATTATGCTGTGCCGATTAGTGTTGCTGTATTTTCTCATTTTAAAAAATGACACTAATGTGTTTTTTTTCATAGATGACTGCTACGCTGAGAAACTTGGTTGACTCACCACTAGCAAGAAGTAAGTTGCTAAGCATCAGTGCCCTTCCCCAGCTCTGCACGGTGATGGGACAGTACATAGGTGACAAGGAGGTCTGCACCAATGTTGCCAGAATATTCAGGTAGGTAGACTAGGAAAACAAAGTAGCCTTACAAAAATGCTAATGTTTAGATTTAGGGGGTTGTTTTTAATATTTGTGTGTGTGACTGGCAAGGAATCCTGTTTTTACTTTTTATGTCACCTCAAAGAAAAGGTAAATCTAGTGGCCTGAGTTTTTTAAAAAAATGATTTAAACTAATGACTTCATTTCTTATGTATTTCTGTTGTGATTCTAAACTCATTGATTTTAAGTTACTGTAACTAAAGTTGTGAGTTGTCCTAGTATTTTTACAAAACAAACAAACAAACAAAATTTCCTCTCAGCTTATTGGAGATAAAGAGCTATATCACAAAACATGGCAAACCTTCTGGTGCGCTTGGAAGCAATGCTTACGGATTTTAACTGAAAACGGAGGCCATTGCTTAGAAAGACTGATCTGACTTAATTTGTAATTGAAGGTCATTTTATTTCAGCTGTTTGGCTGAACTTTGGCTCACACATTCACTAGTCATGTTTATACTTACTTTTCTCCAGAAGCAATGATCACCTGAATCCAGGCTGCCTCAAAGCAAGATGTGGCTAAATTTCGGAACTGTCTTTAAATTATGCATTTATATTTCTTCCCTCACTGCTCTTTGCTATTGTTTTTACATAATGATCCTTCTCAAGAGACCTGGGCGTTTCTTGAACTATAATATTGTAGTTGTTTAATGAAATACAAAATTTCCTGAAGACTGAATTGGTAATTGACCCCAATATGAGGATGTGAGTCCAGCTTTGATCTTTTAGCACTGTGCTTTCCTGTCTGGGTACTTCATTCTGGGTACTTAGTCCCATTTTGAAGCACTATAAAATCATAAAAAGTTTATTTTTGTATATGGTGGCATGTAGAGATCCAATTTAATTTTTTTTTTTCCCCACGTGGACAGTTTTCCCAGCACATGTTATTGAATACACCATTCTTTTTTCACTGTGTTTGAATGCCTAGTCAGTAGAACACGAGGTTCCATATACTTGCAGGCCTGTTTGTGGACATTCTGTTTGGTCCGTCTTCAGACCAGTTCCATGCTGTTTTTACTATTCTGGATTTAAGTCTTGCTGTAGGATAAGATGAATCCCTCACTTCTTTTCTCCTTTAAGATCCAAATTCTTATTTTCTCTTCCTCATGAATTGGAGAATCAGCTAAAGTCCATGACAGGAACTTTGGATTTTTTTTTTTTCATGAAACTGCATTGACTGTGTAGAGTATCTGGGACAGACATGGGGATAATTGATTAGCATCTTTATGATATCGAGTCTTCCATCCACAAACATTTGTGATGTCTTCTTCTTTTAATAAAATTGTATAACTTTCTCCAAAAAGATTCTGTACATCTTTTGTTAGATACATTTCTTCACGGTGCTTGCTGCAATTATGAATGCAGTCTTCAAAAAAAACAATTCTAATGAGTGTTGCTAGTGTATATGGATAGTATTGATGTTTGCTTATTAATCTTGTATCCAGGACATCTTTTTGGTACGCGGGCCTCTCACTGTTGTGGCCTCTCCCGTTGCGGAGCACAGGCTCCGGACGCGCAGGCTCGGCGGCCATGGCTCACGGGCTCAGCCGCTCCGCGGCATCTGGGATCTTCCCGGACCGGGGCACGAACCCGTGTCCCCTGCATCGACAGGCGGACTCTCAACCACTGCGCCACCAGGGAAGCCCCAGGACATCTTGATTAACATTAGGTCTAAGAGTTAGTGTATAGATTCTCTTTGATTTTCTATGCAAATTATATGCAAATAAGTCTACTTTTGGGTTCTTTTCCGATGATTACAACTCTTGGCCCCTGTCCCTACCTTTTTCTTGGGTGTGTGGCTTAGGATGTCCAATACAAAGTTGTGAGAGTGTTGAACCAGCTGACTTTCTCCTGAGTTGAAAGGAAATATTTTTGTGGTTTTGCCAGTTGAAATTAATGTTTGTTGTAGGTTTCTGTAGATATCCTTGGACAGTTAAGGAATAATTTTCTCTCATTAATGGATTTTAAGTTTCCTTGTATACTTGCCTCGAATGTATTTTGATTATGTGGGTTTTCTTAACAGATTTTCTCATGTTAAGCCATTATATATTGCTGGATTTGCTTAACTAATATTCTGTTTAGTATTTTTCATCTATGGTTATGAGTTACATTGACCTGTATGTTTCCTTTCTCATATTGTCCGTGTCTGGTTTTAGTGTCAAGTTTATACCAGCCTCATAAAATGAGCTGGGATATATTCCAACATTTTCTCTCTTCTAGAAGAATTTCTGAAAATTAAACTTACCTGTTTCTTGAAAAGTTTGTAGAACTTGCTTGAAAGCTGTTTTATCCTGGTGTGTGTATATGTGTGTGTGCATGCATGCATGCATGCATGTGTGAATGTCATTGACAACTGATTCACTTTCTTTAATAGTTATATGTCTAGTCATATTCCTATTTCTACTTGATTCAGTTTCTAAAAGTTATATTTTTATAGGAATTTGTCCATTTAAGTTTTCAAACTGTATAAAGTCATCCCAAATATTCTATTATCCTTTTAATCTCTATTCTATCTCTAGTTATGCCCCTTTTGTTTATATTATTTATTTAAGAAATACTTATACAGTGCCTACTATGTGCCAGGCAATGTTCTAAGCACTTTCCAAATACTAATTCATTTATTCCTTATAACAGCTTTAAAAGGTGGGTACTATTATTATTATCTTCATTGTACGTACGAGGAGACTGAGGCATAGAGAGGTTTGGTAGTTTTCCCAGGGTCACACAGCCGTGATTTAAACCAGGTAGTATGGCTCTAGAATTCATACATTTAAAAGCTATGTTACACCGCCTCTTCATTTTGATATTGATTTTTATTCCTTATTTTGATGATTTGTGATGTTTCTCTTTTTCTCTTGATCAGTCTTGCCAAAGGTTTGACAATTTATTAGTTTTTGTGAAGAACCAACAGATTATTGAACCACTCTGTTATATGTTTATTTTGTATTTTATTCCTTCTGTTCTTATCCTTAATAATCCCTATCTTCTATTCTTTTGGGATACATTATATTTTCTTCTGTTTTGATTAGAAATTCCTTTCTTTTCAGCTTTCTTAAGGATATAAATTTTCCTCTAAATACTGCTGTAGCTGCATCTCACAAATTTTGATTTGTAGTGTTTTTGTTATTATTCAGATATGTGTTTTTCTATTTTCTTATTGATTTGACCCACAAGCTATGTGTTTTTAAATTTCCAAAAGTAAGTTTTTTAAACAATGTGTTTTTCATTGATTTCTTATTTAATTGTACTTTGACCAGAGAATGTGATCTGAGACACTGGTTCTCTGAAAATTTACTGAGACTTGTTAATGGCCTGTTAACATGATCAAGTTTTTAAAATATTAGTGATGTTTTACCTATTAATCTATCACTTAATGAGAAATTTATGAACATCTCCCAATTTGAGGTAGGTTTGTCAACTCCACCTTGTGAGTTTCATTGTTTTCTTGCTTACTTTTGAAAACTTGAAGCTATTTTCAAGGCTTTTTGCCTTAAGGTCTATCTTGCCTGATATTAATATACCACTAACAGCCTAGTATATTTGAGCATTTTAACATTTACTGCTACTGGAGTCCCAGGAGATTGGTTGATATCCAGCCAGATTTTGTGTAAATTTCTTCGCTTGTGTTTTCTGAACCACATGGGCAGTGTAAATTCATACCTTGTACATGTGTTAGAGGCTTCAGGTTTCTCTTTTTCAAAGAACTTGAAAAAAAATCTTCCCTCCTCCCACTCTGTGCCCCCGGAGTCTAGAGCAGACAGCGCGCCTCCTTGAGGCTTCTCTGGACCGGTGTGTACAGTATTTCCAGACTGCTTTTCGTGCACAGAACAGTGCTTTGAAGGTCTGCATTTAAAGTGACCCTAGGTATAGTTGAACTTTATTGAAAAACAAAGTTTATTTTTATTTTTTCCATTTGACATTTCTGCAGCAAAGTTACTACTTATCATGACTGCTGTGTAGCCTTGGCCAACTACTCCAGATGTTATGCCTTGTTTTTGAATCTGATAAACAAATACCAGAAGAAGCAGGTCAGTTTTTCATACATTTAATTCTTCAGTGTGTCTTTGCATTGGTGTATTTGTGTAAGCCCATGTTTTGTTTTGTTTTTTAAATATTTATTTATTTGACTGTGTTGGGTCTTAGCTGCGGCACGTAGGCTCAGTAGTTGCAGCCGGTGGGCTTAGTTGCCCCGCAGCATGTGGGATCTTAGTTCCCTGACCAGGGATCAAACCTGCGTCCCCTGCATTGGAAGGCAGATTCTTTACCACTGGACTGCCAGTCAAATCCCTGTGTAATCCCATGTTGAATAACTTTATGTTTTGAATGTATAGGTTTCTATTAGAAGCTTCCATCCGATGTGTAACGAGCTTCCCCAGGAGGCAGAGTTCCATGGAGGAGGTGGGGAGGGAGTAGTTTGAGGGAGAAATGGCCTCAGTAGGATGTGGATGCAGTAGGAGGATTCACGATTTGGGGTGCAGGGTGGGTAGACGCCCCCCAGTGTTGCTCCTCCCAGTGATCTGTGGACCCGTACATGAGAGGCATCTTTGGGTGGGGTGGGGTTAACCGGGTTATTTCCAGGCCCCACCCCAGGCCTGCTGAGCCAGCTGGGTGCACATGGGCCTAGCCATCTGCACTTTAACAAGAACTGCAGGGACTCCTGATGCAGACTAAAGTTTGGGATCTCCTACGCTGGATATAGTCTAAAGATTCTTCTGGCCCTGAAATTCTCTAATTCCTTGACACTGCTGTATTTAGAAGATGACATTTCTAGGTAAGTATTTAAAGGAAATAATTTGGTTTTAATGGATCGGACAAAAATGTGTATAGCTGTTTAAAAAGAAAAAAAAAAGGAAGAACTCACAAATGACTTCCCCTTAATAAAATTATAATAGTGCAAATGTTAAGTTTTATTAGAAGTTTTTGAATATTCGTTAAATGCAGTATATAAATAAAATGCTTAAAGTGACATCAACTCTTTAGTGGAGACGGTTTATACATGAAGACAATATATATTCATTTGAAATACAGTAAATTTTCAAAATCACATAGTAGGTATCACCTGTTTAAAACCAAATAATTTATGTATATATAAGACCATTTTAATATAAAGCTTTGTGTTTATTTATATTAACCATATCAAAACCACCTCAAAATATAATCCCTGTTTGCCACAAACAGCATTGAACTTATTCTAACCCAGCCAAGTACTTCTGCTGAGAATGACTAAATTTGTCATATTTTACACTGTTATCAGCTATTTATTAAATGGTTACTAGTGTCTTTTTGGTTATATAGATGGTAGAGAAATTTCTGTGCTCATATTACACCATTACTACATTTTAAAGGTGATAAAACTTTGCTTAAAGTGTTAATGTTTCTATTTAACTTTAAAAAACTGATTCACAAATAGGCACTTGAGTTCCTGATTCTGAGTATTTGGATTACAAGTGCTTTCCCCTATGTATTTTGTATTTTCTTTAAATTACATACCTTGAAAGATTTCCTGGTATAAGAATTTGCTGTGTCAGGTGGAGAATGAATTTGATTAATGTACCTTAAAGTAGTCACAGTGTTAATTTAAGTGTCCATTAAGCATTTATTGATTTAGATTTTGGTACAATATATTACCAGAACTCTAATCTTTAGACAAGTGAATTAACCCCATAGGAGCTTAGGCACTCCTAGTCCTTGTTTTCTTTTTTAAGGAAAAAATTAAAAGGGTAGAAAAGATAGTTTGCTATAACCTTAAAAGAAATTTTCAATATTATATCTAAAAAGGGATTTAGTTATGGATTTTATTTTGTAGTTTTGTTTTATGGGATTCCTTTATGGGTTTTAATTGTAATATTATTTTATCATCATTGTTTCTCTTTTGCTTTGGTGTTTTGATCATGGATGACTTAGATTAGACATAACCGGAGGAGATGTTTTCAAATGTGGATGAAAGAAAACACTTCTGTTTTACAGTTTGATTTCAAGTTATGTCGTAACCTGTAATCTGTTTGAAAAGGAAGAAAACCCATCAGTTCAGTACTGACAAATAGCCCTGTTGTCTTACGGCATTATGGGCACATAACTGTTTCTCTGATTGTAGCTTAGATGATGGTCATATTTAATAAACAGTGAAAAGTCCTGGTATCCCGCTAATATTAGATACTTGAGATGTCAGTATGGTTAAGGATATGCTTTTTCTGGCTCAAGGGACTAAATGTCTTAAAGTTTAATTGGCATAAAATTTTAACGCACTTCTTACTGAACTACTTTTCACTTTGGACCAATAGTTGTCTGTAAAGCAAAATTGGTGTTTAAAGGCCATATTCTTCTCTGTTGATTTATGGTTTAATTTTGTGTTCCTGTTAAAGTTATTTTGGTCCAAAGAAGAATAAAGAGCACCTTGCAAACTAAGTACATTAATATGTTGTTTTCAGAACCATCAAGGAAATGTGTAATTTATCCCCTTAATCACCAAAATTATTTTAATCATTGTGGTAAAATCATATTCAAATATATTGCATATTTCCTTGCCTTCTTAGAGGATATTAAAAATAATTTAACCTCTTCTTGATGCCAAAGGTCAATCTTACAGGTATTAATTGTTACTCTAGAGGTTATTTGTCCTACATTGGGAGCATGAGTCTATTGATAAGGTTCTTTAATGTCTGTTCTTCTTGTAGATTTCTCTCTCCCTTTCCGTGGTTGTTAACTTTGCCTTTGGTAATCATTAACTGTCTTTTGCATTTATTTGCAAATAGCAGGGGAACCTCATAACCAAACTTGTTAAAAGTAACACCTAAATAGTCTAAAAATTGAACATGAATAGGTTCTTAGCGAGAAAGGCTTGAGGGACTCTCTGATGAAGTTTCTCTTGTCCCTTCTCATCTTCAAAAGACAATTCATGTTTCAAGATGTAGCACTCATGTTCCCTTCTCTGTCAAGCCTTCTAAGACCAGCCAATTTTTCCCTCATCAGTGCTTCATTTTATTTTTATTTTTAAAATGTTTGTAGCAGCTTTATATGTAATAGTCAAAAACTAGAAACAACCAGATGTCCTTCACTGGATAAATGGCTAAACAAACTGTGGAATATCCATACCATGGAATACTATTCAGCAATAAAAACAAGAGTGAACTGTTTATACACACTACAACTTGGACGAATCTCCAATTATGCTGAGTGAAAAAAAGCCAATCCCAAAAGTTTACATACTGCATGCATCATTTTGAAGACTTTAATGTAGCTAGCACACCCAGTTAGTGTAGCCAGAGCTAAGGACCCAAGCAGTATGTCTCTGACCTCAACCATTTCACTATTATTAAGAAAAACTAACAAAAACTTAGAACTAGGGTGTGGGGTAGGAGCCTAGATGTCCTGACAAAGTCATGCTAGGGCATTAATGGGCAGGGCTTAATTCTCAAGGAGAATATATCTTTGTTTAAACTTGCTGTTTACTATTTGATTAGAACCCAGACACTATAAAGTTACACATTAATTTGTAGATTTCTCTCTGGTAGACAAGATAACCTCAAAGTTATGTTTTGTTACCTTTAGGCTATTAGCCAGGTGTGTATCTAACCTAGTAATCTTAATTCTAACATTCTTTTTAATGCCTGTAAACCCCCCTGTTCTTTGATTGTTCGTGGAGCCCACTTTACCATTGTATTGGCTTCCCTCATTAAATGAGATAATTTTTTTAATTGTGTTAATTTTATATTTCTTTGAGAGCCATGTTAACTTTTTAAAAATTATACTTTGACTCTATATTGTCTTTTACTTATGTAGAAGAATGAAATGTTACAGTTTTGAACCATCTTTGATTTTTTTCTAGTAAGAAAAAATATGTATAATTCATATTTTCCTCAAAACCAAAATATTTTAGAAGAGCAGGGAAATTGTTCAGGCTACAAGGAAGTAGTTATGTGTCCCAACTATTTCCTAAAATCACTAACCAGAAGCTCTCATAGGTCTTTGTAAATATTTCTTCTGTGATTCTCCAAATGGTTATCATTTGCGTAGCTACCTCACCCACTGTTGGGATTTCCTAAGGACACAGTCTTTGTCTTTATAAACCTGAGATGATTCTTGGCATAACAGACTCATGATAAAAGTGCTGAAAGAATGAATTTTGAGTATGTGAGATGCTTTGGAATCTGTAAAGTATTATACAGTATTTTTTTCTAGTCATCTAGTACTTCTTCCTTAAATGTTTACTTTCTTCTTCCTACTTTGGAGGAGGAAATAATAATTTTCCCCACATTTTTCACATTGGTGGGCTGCCATACACAATGGCAAAACAGAAATGATGGATCTTAAATTACTTTGGACCAGCACAACATCTTAGGTTCCTGTTCCCCCTGGCCCAGGTGGCCAGTTGGATAAGATTTGTTTTTCCTCTTTGCCTAGTGATAAAAGTGATTTTCAGAAACCGCACACGACATTCTGATGTGAGTGTATTAATCTTTGGTGGCTCAAACTTTGCTCCATCTGAGGTTTACTTGGACACTGAGGCTTTGAACTGATCTTTGAAACATACGCCAGTCCTCCAGCAACTTTTAAAATAGAGTTATTACTTCCTGGAACTATTTTTGTTTCAGCTCTAGGAAATGTTTCTCTTAGGCTAACTTGGATTGTGGACACATATGTACTTTGGAGGCTTTATAGTCTCTTAATGTACAGGGATATCACCCAGGGATTAATAATCAGAAAGAGTCTATAGACTTTGTTCTGAGAGGTTAGTGTTGCCTTTGTCTTAAAAGTCTGAAGACTACATTGGCAATTGGGAGATTTCATTTTTCTGGGCCTTAGCCATAACATAAATCATGAATCATGGGGAGGGGCAAGGGCAAGCTGTGATGAGGCGAGAGAGTGGCATGGACATATATACACACTACCAAGCATAAGATAGATAGCTAGTGGGAGGCAGCCGCATAGCACAGGGAGATCAGCTCGGTGCTTTGTGACCACCTGGGGGGGTGGGATACGGAGGGTGGGAGGGAGGGAGACACAAGAGGGAAGAGATATGGGAACATATGTATATGTATAACTGATTCACTTTGTTATAAAGCAGAAACTAACACACCATTGTAAAGCAATTATACTCCAATAAAGATGTAAAAAAAAATCATAAATCATGTTATGGCTAAGTATATTTTCGAAGAACATAGAAACAAAAATCTAAAACAAACAAAAAGAAAAAGAAAAATCCTCTCTAGTAATAAATGAACTGTCACCTACACACACCTCTTTAAGTGTTTTTTATCAACCAGGTGAGGAGCTTGGCAGGAAACTGCCCAGCCACTTCCACAGTCCACCCGGGAGGAAATCCTGCTTGGAACTAGGTAGTATGAGAGCTGATGGCTGATGGGAGAAGTAGGATATTTCCTCCCCCATCCGATGTTGTTTCCCATTAAAGGAAAAAAAAAAAAAGAAACGAAATTGTTTGAGAAAATGTCAAAAGTAAAAATTGTTTTCCAGTTTTTTTTTTTTTTACATTATTCATATTCATCTCTTTTCAAGGGTAAAGTCTGACTTCAGCATGTGAGAACGGGTCTTTTTGGAAAGTCCTTAATCTGTCTCTGTTGAGTCAGTTGATAATGAAGGGTAGGAGGAGCATTTTCACTTTTATTTTCTACACATCTGTGTTGTGGGAATTACTTACAACGAACATGGATTCATATTATGTTTAAACATGATATTATAAGAACAGTTACTAGGTATTAAGGTGGTGAGATTTCTAATTCTTTCTTGATTTGAATCAGTGTCTCCTAAACTTGCGGAGCTTTAAAAATATAGGTTCTCACGGGGAACTCTACTCAGTGCCCTCTGGTAACCTAAATGGGAAGGAAATCCAAGGAAGAGGGGATATATGTATACGTGTGGCTGATTCACTTTGCTGTACAGCAGAAGCTAACACAATATTGTAAAGCAACTGTACTCTAATACAAAAAATAAAATACAGGTTCTCAGGCCCCACCTGGGAGATCTTGATTCAGATCTGGGACAGGGCTCAAGAACCTGTTTTTAAGAGGCTCCACAGGTGATTCAAATGAAGAGCAGGTTGAGAACCTGTGGTATACGTTATTAAGATGGCTCCTGAAAACAATTTTTTCCCCCATATCGACAGCAGAGGGTTTTCTACAAAACCTCAAGAGATTTTAAAGTGATTAAAAAAAAGCAGCCACACAGGGTCAGTCTTTCTCTACAGGCATGTGGCTGAAACTGAATCTCCCTCACAAAGTAGGAACCAAATTAGCAAGACATGCCAGGTGTTGGTGTAGGTTTCGCCAGTGAGTGGTGATAACCACATGCCTTGTGCCGTTTGCAACAATAGCTGAGGAGCACTTTCTTAGCCAGAGAAAATGAGATGGGTCATTAGACCCTTACAGGAATTTTCTCTGCCAGATTTGTGTCCAAACAAGTCATCCTGAGACCAAACCCAATTTGATAACTAGACCATCGCACCGATGGGGCTTGAGGCACTGGTCAGAGTTGGCTACGGGGAAAGGTGAGCACGGGCCCCCAGGACCCTTGAATTGGCTGCAGAAGGGAGGGCTCGTCTCGTTATCCTCCGTTAGCTAGACAAGCACGAGCTGCTGTTGATTCATTTGTCAGTGAAACAACCACCAAGCTTTATGTCTGCTTTGCGACATTTCAGTAGATAGCCATACCTTAACCGTGTAAGTTTGCAACAGATAAAGTTGAGGGCGATTTGTTCATTTTAAATAACGCAGGGTTTGGTTTATAGCACCCCCCGCCACACAGAGCCCGTCAGTGACGGGGGCATGTCAGAATATGATGGCTGTGGTATGAGCCAAGGGTTTCTAGTTATCAACAGTCTCAGAGGAAAGGAATCCACTCCTCCCAGCTCTTACGAAGGACTTCCCCA
Organism: Leucopleurus acutus; assembly: GCF_964270905.1. NCBI lineage: Eukaryota > Metazoa > Chordata > Mammalia > Artiodactyla > Delphinidae > Leucopleurus > Leucopleurus acutus. The sequence goes on along the minus strand of NC_139157.1, from coordinate 50,114,719 downwards.
AGGAGAACAAGGGAAACTGCTTTGGCTCATGTCTGTCTCTGAGGTTGATTTGTCCAAGATCCGTGGTCCAACTAGTAACTCCCAGTTCCTGCACACATAGAACCTGAGACCGAAAAATGCAGCACTTCAGTCAGCTGGGTGCAGTGTGTAAGCTAGACTCTAACATTAGGTAAAGCATCTATTTAGAATGCTGACTGAAATTCAATTAAATGGCAAATCTCATTTAGAAACAAGCACATATTGTATGCTTTATGGTATAAACTGCGTTTGGTACAACCAAATGTGCAAACAGATGGGCCTAGTGTCGAAGGCATGGGCAGGGGCTGGCCATAGCAGCCTTGCGAAGCAGACCCGCCTCAGGAGGTGCCTCTGACGTCAGCATTGCTGCATTTAGCAGCTCAGCAAAATACGTTTGGGTTTGCTTTTTTGGAAAAACGTGAAAGGATTTTCCCCCATTTCTTCTGTAAGTATCTACTGGGCAGGAGATCTGGTAAAATGTCTCAAATAAGACTTATAAGACTGGCACTATTTTGCAAAGGTCACAGTCCAAAAGGAATAACCTTTACCTACATTCCCATCACTTGTGTCCATTGAACAACTGTCTGTCTAACCCTCTCCACTTTTAGATATGGTCAACTTCTTGTGTTTCTTTTTTTAAACAGAACCTCCAAATGCAGGGCAATCATCAGCGCCTCAGAGAGCACTGTCTGGGAATCCCCCGACATGTCCTTGCTTGTGCTGCTTTTAGAGTCATGCCTCTCTCATCCCGTTTAGACCTCTTCCTGGGCAAGCAGCTGTCTCCAGCCATGATGAACACTGTCTGATTTGGAGCGCTCAGGCAGCGTGATGTCGAAAACGAGACCTGGAATGTCTGGAGAGTATAGGCTGAAAGCAAAAACATCTGCCCTTTTTGGAGCTGTTCACCTCCAGTGCAGCCACAGCCAAGGAGCAGGCCAGAGATAGCACGACCTCTCTCTGCCTCTCCTCCATCCTCTCTGGGGCCGGAGAGGATTGGTGAGGGAGGCGCCTCCACCCCTTCCCCTGGCGCCTTTATATGGTGACTTGGCTCCCCGCTTGCCCTCCGCCTCCTGCCTGGCAGGAGCGCGCCCTGTGGCTCTCTTCCCAGCCCCTCTGCAGGCACATTCCCAGTGGGTGCCGCGAGCGTTTGGCTGAGCTGGCTCCTTCTTTCGGCCTTGGCCTTGGTCTGTACCCCTGACCGGGCGGGCAGCACAATAAGCCCTTAGCTTGTTCATTCTTTCCAGCTCCTGCTGCTTTGCCCTTGTGGAACTGGCTCTTCCCCCTACTCAGCACGGAACCCAAATGCCTGATTTATGTCTGCTGACTTAGAAAAGAACTGAGCCCAGCGAAATTCTAGCATCGTCCTGGTGCTTTTGAGTGATAGCCGCCTTCAGAAGCATACAGTGGGTGCTCAGTAAACGATTGTTGATGGAATGGATAGATGGATGGAAGCATCAGGAATGATCTCTTCTGGTTTTCAGATGATTTTCTACTTAGATTCTGGTTTTGCGTCTCCAACATCTCATTCTTTCGCTTTGTATGGCTCAGCACTTCAGCAAACCATTGACCCACTTTCAGTAGCCTAAGATTAATTAGCATTTCTGCAGCGCTGCAGTCTGTCTTCCCGATTGGTAAAATTTATCTGTTCTTCAAGCCCCCTATAAGCTCAATTAATGTTGGGGTTTTGTTTGAGGGTGAGAAGTTGGATAAATGTTGCAAATTGCAAATCCTGACTGAGCTGTCAGATCCAGACTGCACGAGAACTCTTTAACCCAGATTTAAACAGGGCATCTTGGTTAGTTTAATTTTCTGGTTAAGAGAGGGTTCTGATTTTAAGTCTGTTTACAGCTCTTTCAATTGCAACCCATTCTTGAAAACCTTTCTCAAATGTTTTCCTTGACTTAGAAGAAGTAGTCCTCTCCCAAGTAAGTAATGGAGTCTGCTGAACATCGTTGATTCTTTCTGTGACAGCTCGATATGGTTCCTTCCCCATGGTCAACATGATGCACATGGGCTATTTTAAGGGTTATTTTAAGGTACTACGGTAGGAAGCGTGTGGGAGTGGGGGAGGAGTGCGATCCCATTGGTGGGCCGTGGGTGGGGAATAACGTGAGGCAATGTAGAAGTGGTCACATGGGGCCAGATGGCGCCTTAGATGCTGGCTTTGGCATTTAATAGGCAGGGGATGTTTTTCAGCAAGGGGATGACGTAAGAGCTGCGCTTCAAGAAGTGGAGTTAACCTCGGTTGCAGAGGGAGGAGCCCGTCGAGGGTCTCTGACAAGAGTCTACAGACGGGGGAGCCAGGGTTGATTTTAAGACGACAGGTTGGAGGGAACTTGGTGACTGGCTGCTGAGGGGAGTGAGATAGGGAGGAATGGAAGATGCCTCTGGGGCTGAGCCTGGGGAAGGTGAGCAGGTGCGCTTAGGTGGTTTTGGAATCCATCTGTGAGTACAGAAGTGATTGTCCAAGTCCTGCCTCTTCTCTTCACCAGTGTGGGACTTTGGGGCCAGGGAGCCTCTTGAAGCCTCAGTTTCTACATCTCTGAGTAGGGGGGAATCTCCTCCATTGACTTTAGGCCAGTCGTTCTCACATGGAAAGTAACAGTCAACACGGTGGCCGCTGCTGGCACTTGACAGAGACCATTCTTTTCAGCAGTGTCCTGCTCCTTGTTTTGTTCCAGTTAATTTTATTTACAGGCATGGGGAGCCCATTCAGACTGAGTAACATGCTTGCTCATGAGGGCATAGCTTATGCTAAACCAAGGAGAACATCCCATAGGCTATACCTGGGATGCACAGTTGAGTCAGGCTTTGTCCGGTAGGTGTACCTGTCTGAGCTCTGGTTGGCCGGAGCTGTTGCTGGGCTGATTCCATTTTAAGCAAAATTAGAGTCGATATGAACTGGTTATACTAGACTGCCTTCTTAAAAAAGAAAAATAAGATTCTGTCTCCTGATTCATCTTCATTTTGCTGTTTCAAAACTACATAGTTGTGGTATGAATATGCAACTTTGTGTTCAGTTTAATAAGAAGGCTATAAAAAGTGCAGTGTTGATTTATAGGTGGTTCTCAGATGTTGTCTAAGAATAAAGGAGAGCCTCTGTACCTCAAAGGAGAATGGCCCCTCGATGAAATCGTTTTCTGCACATTGTTTCTCTACAGATTGATGATTTTGGCCTTTGCCTAATTTTTCAAATCTTTACAGGATTTTAACTAGGTGATGTTTGGTAGACTTGAGATAGATTGGGCTGTGGAACAAGAAACCACCTCTCCGTACACCATCCAGGGGCAGTGCTCTGCACGGCGCAGAGGCCACCCGCAGGGAGCTGAGGGGGCCCTGCTAAGCCCTCTTGGTCAGCCTCCTTGTTCCGGATTCCAGATGAGTCCAGACAAGCACTGGCATGGGAGTAAGGAAACACCACCGCCGCCAGCCTCCTGTGAGACTGCTGCTCTTGTGGCCTATTCCCTCGATTCACAGAGAATATATTTGAGAGAGGGGATGGGGGGAGAAAAAAAAAAAAGAGATGCCTTAGCCAACCCTGAGAAAGAGGACAGAAACAGCAAGCACAGCAGTCGCTGCAAGTTTGGTGCTGCAATCTGCCAGCCCATTTGTTGATTCTGCATGCCATCCTTCAGTTGGCACCACTGCTGCCAGGAACCACCCCCTCCTTTTTCCATCTGAAGGAAGGGAGAGAGGTGCTGCGGCAGGGTTAACTCTTCCTGCCCTGAAGCCTAAAGTTTCTTCTTCCCACATCAGGCTCAATAATCTGTGTCATGTTAGGACCCACAGAGATATTTGAATCCAAGGATTTTAGAAGTGGAAGGGGCCTGAGGCGATTTTTCAAACAAGAAAAGCAGCATCAGTCTTCCCAGATTTGACCACATGTGACAGGGGGTAGAGGTCATTTGAATTATGAAGAATGAGGACCTCTAAGGAAACCTGCTTTTTTTTTTTTTTTTTTTTTTTACCTGCAGCCAGGGATCTGGTCAGCAAATCAGCAGGGACAGGTGGAGGTGGTACAGGGTCAGAGAAGCCTTCTGAGTTAGACCAACCAGAAAAACAAACATCAGAGGTGGAGGTAAAGCAGCAGAGCTAGGAAGAGGGAGAAAGGAGAAAAAAAGAGTCTAGCATCCTTCAGAAGACGACAGTGACATTTTAGGAGGTAACTTGATTAGTCCTGGTAAGGATTTAACCAATAGAATGCAGTTATTTATCGTATTCTTTATGAAGTCATTTAAGAGCACCGATCATGTCTTTCCTGACCTGCTTAATGTGCTTTTGTGGAAATAAGAGCACAATCCAGGGAATACCGGGAAGTCCAAAAATATTGGCCATAACTGCTGTCTAGGGCGTGAGGGAGGTGGCTATCCAGATTGTGGAGATTGGGAACGTTTTGTTCAAATTAAAGAACTGCAAATTGTCACTTTTAGTGCATTAGTTAATTGTGTACCTAGGTGCTTGGAACAGTGCCTCGTGCCTCATAAACACAGTGTAGTAGTCGCTGCTACTACTATCAGTAGTAATAGTAATTATTACAATTTTCAGAGGTAGGACTAGTGTAGAGTGTGATTAATCAGAAATCTTGTATCAGTTTGTGTGAAAAGCTCATATTCCTCAATTTAGAAAATACAGTGGAATTTTCCTTCAGGGAGGCTAGCTCTCAGAAATAGCCTCTGTTCTGGTTGGAAAATGGTCTGCTTTGCTGCTGGGTGTTGCCAGGGTGGAGGAGTGCACTCCTTCCAGAGCCCAGGGAGGAGCCTGCACCATCGGGAATTACATGAAGTAACCATTGGTTTCATGCGAAGGGAGACTGGAGTATTGTAACGAAACTTCGTGTGCTTGGTTTAGATTTAAGGCCTACAGGCTCCAGCTTCTTTAGGGAACTGTCTGGTGATCAGACACAAACAAGGTGACCCCAGGCCCCGGAAAGGGACGGCTCTAGGTCCTCTGTCTCAAGAGATGCTCCTTTTCCCCCCGTGCCACATCTCTGCTTTCATTCATTTTTCAAGGTTGAACTTATCATGGTTAACGCTACTCACATTTTATTGATAGTAAAGTGTTCTTAACAGTGCCTGAAGGGAGTTCCCTCGTGGTCTAGTGGTTGGGATTCGGCGCTCTCTCTAGCCCGGGTTCAATCCCTGGTCAGAGAACTGAGATCCCACAAGCCACGTGGTGTAACCAAAAAAAAAAAAAAAAAAAAAAACCCCAAAACAGTGCCTGAATCATCACTCACCACAACCTGTGCTTTACCTGTTTTTTTTTAAATGAATTTATTTTTATTTTTGGCTGTGTTGGGTCTTCGTTGCTGTGCGCGGGGCTTTCTCTAGTTCCAGTGAGCGGGGGCTACTCCTCGTTGCGGTGCGCGGGCTTTTCATTGCACGGGCTCTAGAGCGCAGGCTCAGTAGTTGTGGCGCACAGGCTCTAGAGTGCTGGCTCAGTAGTTGTGGTGCACGGGCTTAGTTGCTCCGCGGCATGTGGGATCTTCCCAGACCAGGGATCAAATCCATGTCCCCTGCATTGGCAGGTGGATTCTTAACCACTGAGCCACCAGAGAAGTCCCTGTGCTTTATCTGTTTTGTCTTAATTTTGCAACACAATATTCCCCCCATTTTACAGATGAGTTAATCGAGTCACAAAGAAGCTAAGTGAAGTGTGACGCAGGCTGCCTGGCTCTCTTGCTGGGAGTCGTAATCCCCTAGGGTGTCTAGCTTCTTCCTTATTAGCCTTTCAGTCTTTGCTGTGTCCCCTCATGCACTAGCCTTGTCTTCTCAAGTCGATTCTAACTCTTCAGAGCACCTTGCCTTATCCTTGTTTGTGTGTGTGTATTTCCCCCAGACCCCAGCATTCCAGATATACCCAAGGACTAGCATTCCAGTTGGGGTGGGGGCAGGAGTGGGTCCCCTGACTGGACCACCTGCTGTGATTGGTCGCACACTGCCCAGCTGAGGTTCCCCGCCCCCCCCACACCCCGGGTGTGAATGCTCTCCTGGGCCAGCGCATCGTGTTAGACTCCATCCTTTCTTAATGTTGGCAAATGATTCCCAGCTTCACAAGCAGCAGCTTGGCTGCTTCTTCACCAGGGCCAGGGAAGACTTTTTCAGGAACAAGCAGGAATAAGTTGGTATTGGCAGAGCAGACCCAGGCAAACCCTAGTGTCTTGTCCTTTGTCCTGGATCACCCACTCTCTCTAGGCCACACACAGTGCTCAGTGCTGCTCCCATCCCCCAGGTCCCACCTGGAGAAAAACAAACCCAGCCCTTTGCCCTTTCCCCCAGTTCCTTAAGGCTATTGCTGACTACAGATCTGATAAATTAACCTTTATCAGAATCCCTCCTGGTGACATATTTACATTTAAAAGGAGATAATTCCTTCACTGCTCTGAAAGCAGAGTAGGTCGAAGGAGGTTCCTAAATAACAGGCCACGTGACAGGCATGGGTGTAGGAAGGACTCCAGGTCTGGGTAATCCTGGGTTCAAATCCTGACTCCACCCCTCACTGGGTGTGACCAAGGCAGCTTCTCCAAGCCAGTTTCTTGTCTGTAAATAGCACAGCGCCTGCACAGTGAGCATTAGCACCCTGGCCAGTTGTAGCCCCTCAGTAAGTGTTCCTTTAACAACTGAACTGGTACGTCTGCCGGCTATTGTCAAATTAAGAACATAATTGTTTCTGTTTCTTGTTCAGTTGTAAAGTGTTCTCAGCTTGGGATTTTTTAGAAATGTTTATTTATTGTGAAATATGGCTCATATACAGAAAGGTGCACAAAACACATTTGTACCATTTAGCAAACAGTTATAAAAGTGTCACCCATGTAACCACTACCCTGGTCAAGAAAGACAAATACTGCTTTAAAGTGGTGAACACTTTGTAACAGTGGTTCTCACCTGGGGGCCATTTTGCCCTCAGGGGACTTTGAAACATTTTTGGTTGTGGTATCTGGGGAAGTGCTTCTGGTATCTAGTAGGAAAGGAATGCCACTAAACATAAACAGCCCCCCATAGCAAAGAATTATTCAGCCCCCAAAGTCAGCAGTGCCCAGGCTGAGAAAGCCTGCTGTAACACAAGCTGATTAGCCGCTATGGGACAAACACCGGGTTTAGAAACACAGTGCTTCAGCAAGAGGTGAACTTTTAGGAAAAGATTTGGATACTCAAGAAACCTGTTTGGGTCAAGACTTAGATTTATATGACACATTGTTAGTAATGTCATCCCGCTCAACTAATTGCTCTCCAGGAAAAAAAAAAAAAAAAAAAAAGGCCAGGCAGCATTTCAGATGAAGGATCTGAAGTTAATAGACCTTGCTAACAGCATCAATCAGTTTGTATTCTTTCATTGTTGCCAAATGCTTTTAATCTCCTCTGTCACTTTGCACCAATCTTGGGAATCAAATACTGTACAAGTCAGAAGAAGCCAGATGTGTTCCATTTTACTATTAATTAAATTGTGAATTAATTAAATACTGCCTTCTTCCCAACAACTTGTCCCAACCCCTTCGGTCTTGTGACTCTTCGTCTTTAATTTATTGCAGGATTTAGTCGTTCGTATTGTTTTTATTCTTGGCAACCTGACAGCGAAAAATAACCAGGCTCGTGAGCAGTTTTCCAAAGAGAAAGGGAGCATCCCAACTCTGCTGTCTTTATTCCATACATTCTACAAACTGGATCTGCATTCCCAGAAGCCCCTGGGGGAAGGAGAAGAGAGGCCCAAGGCGCCGAGGCCGGCCCAGGCGGAGGACGTACTCATCAAGCTGACCCGCGTGCTCGCCAACCTGGCCATCCACCCTAGCGTGGGCCCAGCCATCGCCGCCCACTCGCGCATCGTGGGCCTGCTCCTCGCCATGCTGGGTAAGAAATGAGGCCCCCTGGCGGCAAGGGCGTTGCCGGGAGATGGACCAGGGCTCGGGTGCCATGGGGGCTTTAGCAGTACAGTCGGCTAGCTTTTACAGGCCTTCTCAGCTGTGAAGGAAAATTCATTCCTTTTCTGTTCAGAACTGCCTCAAAAGTCGTCCAGATTTTTTTTAAAAAAGATAAAAAAGAAAAAAATAGTAATACAAATTATTACTAAAACTCACTGAACTGTACAATTTAAAAGTGAATTTTACAGTATGTGAATTATATCACAATTTCTTTTGAAAGCATACCAATCAAATTGTAAAAAATTGGCCAAAGTAACCACAGAGTTTAAAATCCCAAACTTTTCCTGGGGTAGTCCACACGATTAAAGTTTATTTATCTTTTTATTATTTCAGCTTTTTACATTATCAGTAATTAGAGCCCCTGGTCATTCAGGTCCCATTCCCCTGCCCACCCCACATTACTCAGTTGGAGCTGCCATAACAAAGTGCTGCAGACTGGGTGGCTTAAGCAACACAAGTTTATTTCTCACAGCTCTGGAGGCTGGAAATCCAAGATCAAAGTGCCCGCTGATTTCTGTTCTGGGGAGAGCCCTCTTCCTGGCTTGCAGGTGGCTACATTCTCACTAAGTCTTCCTGTGGCTTTTCTTCAATGTGTGCATGTGCACATGGGAAAGAGAATGATCTTTCTCTTCTTATAAGACCACCCTATCAGATACGGACACCACCCTTATGACCTCATTTAACTTTACCTCCTAAAATCCTTGTCTCCAAAAATAATCACATTAGGGGTTAGGGCTTCAACGTATGAATTTGGGGGAAGGGACACAATTCAGTCAATAGTATTCTACCCCAGGTCCCCCAAATTCATGTCCTTCTCACATGCAAAATACATTCATTCCATCCCAACAGCCCCCCCAATTTTAACTCATTCCAGCATCAACTCTAAAGTCTAAGGTCCAAAATCTCATTTAAATATCATCTAAATCAGATAGATATGATACATCCTGAGGAACAATTCCTCTCCTGCTTGAAGCTGTGAAACCAGACACGTTATATGCAAGATACAATGGTGGGGCAGGCACGGGATAGACATTCCCATTCCAGAAGAGAGAAATAGGGAAAAAAAGAAAGTGTGATGGGTCGCCAGCAAGTCCCAAACCTAGTAAGTAAGGCGAATTCCATCAGATCTTTTTTTTTTTTTAAACAAATTTATTTATTTTTGGCTGCGTGCGGGCTTTCTCTAGTTGCGGCGAGCAGGGGCTACTCTTCGTTGCAGTGCAGGGGCTACTCTTTGTTGCGGTGCATGGGCTTCTCATTGCAGTGGCTTCTCTTGTTGTGAAGCTGGGCTCTAGGGGCGTGGACTTGAGTACTTGTGGCATGCAAGCTCAGTAGTCATGGCTCGCAGGCTCTAGAGCACAGGCTCCGTAGTTGCGGTGCATGGGCTTAGCTGCTCCACAGCATGTGGGATCTTCCTGGACCAGGGCTCGAACCTGTGTCCCCTGCATTGGCAGGCGGATTCTTAACCACTGCACCACCAGGGAAGCCCCCATCAGACCTTAAGGCTTGAGAATAATCCTCTTTGGTTAGATGCTTTGCCTTGCAGACCCACTGGGGCAGTGGCCCTTCCTCCACAGCTCTGTCAGTTAGGCCACCAGGGCTCTGCAGGGCAGTCTTGCCCTCAAAGCTTTGGGGTGAAGGCCAGTGTGGCCTGTTGAAACTGAGGCAGTGGCCCTGGTGATCTCTGAATCACCACTGGGGACATTCTCTTCTCTACTAGAAGAATAGTGCATATTGACAGCCAAATAGCTGTACACTCTGTCCTGTCAAATCCAAGGAGTCTGACAGCCTTCCTTCGTTTGGTCCTGTCTCAGCTTCAGTTCAAATTGGCAGTGTTTCTGCTCACATAATCCCGTAAACTCTTTACTGAGTGATAGGCCAACCACACCCTTGGTATTCTCTCCAGCACATGCTTTCTTCTTTCTTGCAATATGGACAGGCTGAGAATTTTCCAAATCTTCAAGTTCTAGTTCCTTTTGCTTAACAACTTCTTCAGTTCATCCCTCTCTTCTTATATGTTACTGTAAGCAGTCAGGAAGAGCCAAGCCTCTCCTTAAACACTTTGCTTGGAATTCTCAGCTAAATACCCAGTATCGTTGCTCGCAAACTAGACCTTCCACGAAACACTAGAACACAAACAATTCAGACAAATTCTTTGCCACTTTATAACAAGGATCACCTTTCCTGCAGTTTCCAAGGACCTGTTCCTCCTTTCCATCTGAGACTTTGTCAGAGTGGCCTTTAATGTCCATCTTCCTAACGGCATTGTATTCATGATTATTTCTGTGTTCTCTAAGAAGATGGAAGCTTTCTCTCCAGCTCTCTCCTGTCTTTGAGCTTTTGCCGGAATCACCCTGTTGACAAAAAATTAATCAGTAGTGGGCTTCCCTGGTGGTGCAGTGGTTAAGAGTCCGCCTGCCAATGCAGGGGACACAGGTTCGAGCCCTGGTCTGGGAAGATCCCACATGCCGCGGAGCAGCTAAGCCCATGCGCCACAACTACTGAGCCTGCGCTATAGAGCCCGCGAGCCACAACTGCAGAGCCTGTGTGCCACAACTACTGAGCCCGTGTGTCACAACTACTGAAGCCTGTGAGCCTAGAGCCCTTGCTCCGCAACAAGAGAAGCCACCGCAATGAGAAGCCCACACACTGTAACAAAGAGTAGCCCCCACTCGCCGCAACTAGAGAAAGCCCGCACGCAGCAATGAAGACTCAACGCAGCCAAAAATAATAAATAAATAAATAAATAAATTTATATTAAAAAAAAAATCAGTGGATCAAAGAAAGAATTGGAAAATTTTATTCGAGCCAAATTTGAGGATTATAACCCAGGAAGAGCATCTCAGAAAGCTTTGAGAACTGTTCCACTGGTTAGAAATCAAGGCACAGTTACATAAGTTTTTTTGAGGCAGAAGGCTGTACGTCAAATGATGTGTTATTGACAGTTTACATAATCCAGATCTAAGCATCATCCTGGTGGGTCATGTGACCCCTTACAAGATCAAGAAGGAATGTTATCTTTTAAGGAGGGAATCGTCTTGATGCTAGGAGAATGTTGCTCTTTATGGTTGAACAGGTATTCCTACCGATGGGAGAGGTTTGGTCGATGCATAAGGCAGATACACAAAGCACAGTGTGGGGAGAGAGGAGGCCAAAGAGCAGAGAAGAAGTTCCATGTTTAAATTTTTCTTGTCTTGCCATAAAATATGAATTTTATTTCACAACCTTTAACATCCGTATTTCTTGTATACATCTCAGAACTCCTCCAGCCTCTACCCATTACCCAGTTCCAAAGCCACCTCCATACTTTTAGGTATTTGTTACAGTATCACCTCACTGCTAGGCACCCAAACCTGTCTCAGTCTGTTTAGGGTGCCACAACAAAATAGCATAGGCTGGGTGGCTCAAACAACAGACACTTTCTCACACATCTGGAGGCTGAAAGTCTGAGATCAGGGTGCCGGCGTGGTTGGTTCTGGTGAGACCTCTCTTCCTGGCTTATAGACGGCTGCCTTCTCTCTCTCTTCCTCTTCTTCTAATGCCACCAATCCTATTGGATAAGGACTCCACCCATCTAACCCTAATTACCTCCTAACAACCCTACCTCCAAATACAGGCACATTAGAGGTGAGGGCTTCAACAAACAAATTTGGGAGGGGCGCAGTTCAGTCCATAGCACCCCCCCTTCCACTTTTTAGGCCTTGTCATTTCCCATGGGCACCTCTGCCTACTAGTGTGCAAGGAAATTGACTGCCATCTAGAGTGATCTACTTCGCCACTACTTACCAGACTCTGAAAGATTGTGTTGTTGTGGAAGAAGCATTCATGCCTGATGAAAATGATGTGTTGGGGTAATCTTTGAACTTTGCCCCTTTGCCACTCATTTATTGAGTCTTCACTGCATAATCGGTCCTATGCTGTATGTTAAAAGAGGTTTGTCTTAGTTTGCTCAGGATGCCATAACAAAATACCACAGACTGGGTAGCTTAAACAATAGAAATCTATTTCTCACAGTCTGTAGGCTGGAATTCCAAGGTCAAGGTGCCAGCAGGGTTGGTGTCTGGTGAGAATCCTCTTTCTGGCTTGTCTATGGCCACCTTCTTGCTGTGTCCTCACATGGTGGAGAGAGAGCTCTGGTGTCTCCTCCTTTTCTTCTAAGGGCACCAGCCCTGTCGGATGAGCGCCCCACCTTTACGACCTCGTTTACCACCTCACAGGCCCTCTCTCCAAATATAGTCACATTGCGGGTAGGGCTTCAACATATGAATTTGGAGGGGAACACAAACACTCAGGCCAGCACAACGTTTAAAAAAGTATAGGTTGGTATCTGCTTTCAGGGAACTCAGGGTACGTGGTGGAGGAATATCAGGTGTATAGACAAGAAGCTTATGAAAAGTGCCAGCAGCATGGGGTACACAGAACATGGAAGCTGAGGGGACAGAGCCACAGAGCCCAGCTTTTGGCGTGTGGGAGTGTAAGTGACTGTGCCTTCCCTTGTTGTGGAGCTGTGTAATTTATTTTTACTTTATTTACTTATTTAATTTTTAAAATAAACTTATGTATTTATTTATTTTTGGCTCTGTTGGGTCCTCGTTGCTGTGCGCGGGCCCTCTCCAGTTGTGGCGAGCGGGGGCTACCCCTTGCCGCGGTGCGCGGGCCTCTCATCGTCGTGGCCTCTCCCGCTGTGGAACACGGGCTCCAGGTGTGCAGGCCCCAGCAGCCGTGGCACGTGGGCCCCAGAGCTCAGGCTCAGCAGTTGTGGCGCACGGGCCTAGCTGCTCTGCGGCATGTGGGACCCTCCCGGGCCAGGGCTCGAACCCGTGTCCCCAGCGTTGGCAGGCAGACTCCCAACCGCTACGCCACCAAGGAAGCCCTATTTTATTTATTTTTTAACTGGGGTATAATTGACCGAAAACATTATGTTAGTTCCAGGTATACAACATGGTGATTTGATATTTCTGTACATTACAAAATGACCACTATCATAGCCGCGCAGTTTAAGAAGCATGTTCACATCTGTTAACCTCACAGCAGCTGTGCGACAGTAGGTTGTTGTTATTTTAGCCATTTCACAGAGGAGGAAACAGGCTTAGTGAGATAAAGTGACTTTTAGAGGTCACAAAGTTAGTAAGTGACAGGGTTACTCTGCATGTTGCTGATCCTTTTTTGTTGGTTTTTTTTTTAATGTTTATTTATTTATTTGGCTCTGCGGGGTCTTAGTCGAGGCACGCAGGATCTTTGTTGCTGCACTTGGGATCTTAGTTCCCTGACTAGGGATCGAGCCCGGGCCCCCTGCATTGGGAGCTCCGAGTCTTAGCTACTGGACCACCAGGGAAGTCCCTACATGTTGCTGGTCTTAAGGAAGGATTATTAAATTCTGACTGAGGTCTTTCCTTGTGACTTAATCACTTCCACATGATAACTCAAAAACCTACACATTTAGTGTGGGACTGTCTTCCAAGCTGCTGACGGCACGTTAAACCGTCTGTGCAAACCTGCATCGAGCTGTTCCAGAAATTCAGTTTCTCTAACAACCTCAAAACTTTCAGCACTTGGACCACACTATCTCCCTGTCTTCTGATGATCCTTCTGCATCTGGAGGATCAATTCTTCTCCACCCAGAAGTCAGGGATCCAGCTGCCTCAGAGTCAGCTATGGGGCTCATTAAAATACCCTTTCTAGTTTCTGGTCTTACCCAGAAAAAGGCTTTACCTGAGGGATGGTTTTAGGGTCTTGAAATATGCATTTCAACTACTCCCCTGCTCCCAGTTGATTCTTCTGCCCCTTAAATGTTGAAACCCACTGCTCAGAGAATCACCTTTAGCCTCTCTGGCTAGTGAGGCGCTGGCAGGTGTCTGAAACCCACCCAGTGAGTTCTCATCTGCTGGCAGGCCAGATCGCTTCACCTGACTGTAGCTACCTGGGGAGAGCCTGAGGACCTGCCCTTAGACACCTGGACACATCACTGTGGATAGTCAAGAAATAAAGCTCTGGATGATTCATTTTCCTGCAATTATTAATATTCACATGTGAAGTGAGAAAATTCCTGGTCTTATATGTATTTTCTGAGCTTAGAAATTACATTTCTTCCTATGAACTAAAGGTACAATGGATAATTTGTGTTTGACTTCTAGGAAACTGATGCTTTGGAGGCAGAAGAAAGGCTGAGAAGCAGATTTGGCCAGAGCTGAAAGGGTTAACCAGGGGGGGCCTGGCTAGAGTCCTTAGGAGGCTAGGGCCTGTCCCTTCCGTTCCTCCATCACCAAGTCCTCTGGGAGGGTAGGTGCTCTGTCTTGGTCACTGGGGGATTCCCATGTGAGGTCTCTCCAGTGCACCCTCTTGAGGTTACTGTCACTCGGGAATAGCCTACTTTCTTTCTTTTGCTCTAAAGCGATCAGTGAAACTCAAATCTGGTACTTCGCAAACTTCTTTGTGCGTAGAATCATGCGGGGAGCTTATGAAAGACACAGATTCTTCACCCTACCCTCAGAAGTTGTGACTGATCAAGTGAGGTGTGGAACCCAGGAGTCTGCATTTTTTAAAGCTCCCCGGCTGGTCCTGATGTGGGTGGTGGAAGGTCTCACTTGAGAATGCTTCAGTCTCTGCATGTTAGAGCTCAGTGCCGTCTGAGGTTAAGCCCAAGTGAAGAAACCGTTCTCTCTAGCCTGCCATGCTGGGCAGTTGTTTGGGCAGGCAGTGGGATCCCTTGTCTGTTTTATCTCCTGAACGATTTGACCTCCCACGGAAAGCTGTAGTGGGGTGAAGTGACCTTGACAGAGGATCATACGCCTGCACCCTCCCCTTGGCAGCTCAGCTGCAGGGACGAATGTCCTGAGCCCTACGAGGCCCCCCGAAACTGGTCTCTGCTGGTTCCTACCTGGAGTCTCTGCATCAGTGCAGAAGGGCGATCAGATCCTGGGAGAGGGAGCTGGTCTTCAGAGCGCCTGCCTCCCTTAGCCAGCCTGGTAGTGGCTTTGGAAAGCAGGCCAGGGCCGGCTTGACTCTGACCTGCTCACTTGCCTGAGGGCAAGGCAGCTGTTGCCCTGATAGTCCCCAGTGCTCACTTAGTCCTCACTCCTCCCAGCCTGACACCTTTGCTGCACTGCACCCTCCCCCCAGGCACGTGGGAAAGGCATCCCTTGGGACCTTGTCCTCCACCTCTCCCCAGCCCTACTCCCCTCACAGAGGAGTTGCTTGTACCCCAGGACTCCCCTCCAGAAGCCAGTCTCATTGCAGAGGCTGTTTTAAAATAAAAAATATTTCTAGTAAGGACCAGCCTTCTCAGCAAGCGCCCAGATGCAGCGATTTGCTGCCTGAGTGGAATCTCCAAATTCCAGATTCTCTTACATTCACGAGTCCGCTACAGAGGGCTGGGTGGGTGCCTCATGCTCTTTGGAGGCAAATTATTGCCCCAACTGGCTCTGATAGGCACTCAGCAAGATGCTGTGGAAAGAGCAGGATGGATGAGTCGGGCAGACCTGGATTCACATGTGTGCTCTATGAAATCAGGCAAGGTATTTTTCTCTAAGCCTCAATGTTCTCATCTGGGAGGAGAAAATGGGCTATTAGGAAGCTGCTGTGGACTAAACTGTGTCCCTCAAATTCATGTGTTGAAGCGCTAACCCCCAGGGTGATGGTATTTGGAGATAATTAGGTTTAGATGAGGGCACAGAGAGAACGCAGCCATCTGCAAGCCAGCAAGAGCCCTCACCAGAACCCAGCCATACTGGCTCCCTGATCTTGGACTTTTCACCTCCAGAGCTGTTAAATAATTTCCTGTTGTTTGAGCCACTCAGTTTACGGCATTCTGTTATGGCAGCCTGAGCTGACTGAGGCAGGTGCACCTTTAGAGTATTAATTATTGTGGGTTTAAATGTAAGTGCATTTAAAGCGTTATTAATAAATCACTTCTGTGGGGTTAAATGCATGGAAAGTGCTTGGTGCTGTTCATGATAGATGCCTAGTAGCTGTGAATGTCTCTCCTCTTGCCCCAGATGCCAGACGTTATCCCTGCTCCCAAACATGAGGTCCTACAGGGGGGTGGTGACACATAAGAGCTACATTCCTTTTTCTGGGCAAACTAATAAATTCTCCTACCAAGGCAAGAGAAAAAAACAGATCCCTAGACACTGCCCAAGATCTTTTGTCATCAGTCCAGGGATGGAGGGAACCAGGGATGAGAATTCCTCTTTGCTAAGTTTCAGACATTCACTCAAGCCATTCCCCATGAGCCATCATTCTGGACAGCCCTCCTGTTCATGAACAGATGTTTATTTAGCACCCACAGTGTGCCACGCACTTTTATAAGCCCTTCACAAGTATTAACGCATTTAAACTTTGTAACAAATCTGTAATGTACGTGCAGTTATTATCCCACTTTGCAGACAAGGAAACTGAGGCCCAAGAGTTTAAATGACTTGAACAAGGTCACACAGCCAGCAGGTAGAAGATCAGGATTCCAGCTCCAGAGTCCCAGCGAAGCAAGCGAGGATACTTTTGGGGGTCCTATGTCCCTACTTTTACCTTGCCTCCCTCAAAAACACCTGGGATCTTTTTACAGATCTCCTAGAAACCTGAGGCCACTAGGATATTTCCTTGCTGTAGAATCCATACTGAAGTCCAAGATAATTCTGTTCTTTATTCCCTTCCCATGTATTTAAACTAACAAACCAGGCAATTAGGGCCTCATTTATTCTTTCTTTCTCCAGGTATTCATTGAGTGTCTGCCAGGTACTGGACCCATGCTGGCTGCTGTGGGTGGAGGAACCACTGGCTGAAGGGCCAGTACGCGTTTTCTGTAGCGTAACAAATGCCTGAATTTCCCTTTGAATAGAGTAAACTGTAAAAAGGTCATTCTCTTTAATGAAAAGAAGGCCGAAAGGAGGGAGAATTAAATCAGAGAATGTAAGAGCTAGCAGAGTCCTCCTGCTCAGCTCACAGCCTCCCTCTTATCCCGGAGGAACTTCGGTTTCATACAAGAGATAAAAGGCACTTCCTTACTCATAAAAAAGAATGAAATTTTGCCATTCGCAGCAACACGGAGGGACCTAGAGGGTGTTACACTAAGTGAAGTAAGTCAGACAGAGAAAGACATACTGTAATGATTTCACTTATATGTGGAATCCAAAAAAAGAAAACAAACAAATGAAGACAACAAAACAGAAATAGACTCATAGAGATAGAGAACTAGTTGTTACCAGTAGGCAGAGGCAAGGGGGAGGGGCAAGATGGGGTAGGGGATTGAGGTACAAGCTACTGTGTATAAAATAGATAAGCAACGAGGATATATCGTACAGCGCAGGGAATATAGCCAATATTTTATAATAACTTTAAATGGAGTATAATTTGTAAAAATATTGAATCACTGTGTTCTATACCTGAGGTAATATTATTTATCAACTATACTTGAATTTTTTAAAAAAAGAGATACAAGGTACTTCTTAACCAGTAAAACCCAGTGGGCAAATCAGGGCCCAAGACATGCGTGGGCACTGAGGTTATTCCCTCCCAGGCTGGGGAAGGGCTTCCCAGTCAGGCGGTGACTGATGCCTGGGTGGAGAGGGGAGTGAATGTACTCCAGGCACGGGGCAGGGCGGGGGGGGGGGGGGGGGGGGGGGGGGGGAGTGGAGGGGGCGTGTGCAGGGTCAGAGGTGAGAGGCAGAGGCTGCTATAGCTAGTTTAGTATAACCAGACTCCTGGCGTTTTCCTCTGACTCCCAGACCCGTACGTCCAACTGCCTTACCTAATCTCATCAACTGTGGGTACTTGAGAAGCACCTCAAGATGTCTAACTCATGACCTTTCCTCCACCTGGCCTTTCTTCCCATTAATTCAGAGTATGGGATTGCTGTCCATCCAATTATGTAATCCAGAAACCTAGAGCTCATCCTGAGTGATTCCTCTCCCTCATCCCCCAATCTAGTCTTCACTGCACACTGTCCGTTTTCCTCCCTAAATAGTTTTCCAGCCTGGCTTCCCTGTTCCATCTCCACCGTCACCCCAGCCTCAGCTTTATTTGCCATCTGGAACACCACAGGAGGTTCCGGACTGGCATCCCTGCATCTGCCCTTCTCTGCACTGTGGTCTCAGTCACCAGGAGATGAGTCTGGAGGCTGAGTGGAAGGCAGGGACAAAATAACTAAGGGTCTTATGTGCTAAGCTAAAGGTTCATTCATTCATTCATTCTTGCATTCAGCAACCACTTATTTATTTTTTTTTACAACAATGAAGTTTATTATTATTATTATTTTGCTTCAGAAATTTATCATCTAGGCTTTATTCTGATGCACCCCAAGACACTGAAATGCTACAGTTTTCTGTTAGTCGATATTTCCGGGGGGAATTCCAGAGGGAATGATTTCTTTTCTTTTTTAAAATTTTTATTGGAGTATAGTTAATTTACAATATTGTGTTTATATATATGCACACATCCACTCTTTTTTAGATTCCTTTCCCATGTAGGTCATTACGGAGTATTGAGTAGAGTTCCCTGTGCTGTACAGTAGGTTCTTATTAGTTATCTATTGAGCACCGCTCTGTGCAGACGCTGTTCTAGATGCTGGGAATGCAGTGATGAATAAAAGAAGTCCCTAGTCTTGTGGAGCTTACACCTTAGAGCTGGAAGACAGACATTAAACACATAACAAGTCAGGTGGTCACATGTGTTACAGAGAAGAGGGGGAGGGGAAAGTGAGTAACAGTGCTATTTTATATAGGGTGGCTGAGGAAAGTATGTCCAATAAGGTGACAGCTAAGCAACAGCCCAAAGGACATGAGGAGTGAGCCTGGATAACTGGAGGAAGGAATATGCCAGACAGGGGGACTGTCAGTGCAGAGGTTCTTGGGCAGGATCAGGCTGACATGCTCAAAAAGAGCAAGAAGACTGGTGAGGTTGGCATGGGGATGGGGGGAGCTGGGGGCTGGAGCAGCAAATGAGGCCAGGGAGGTAAGGACTGGGGCAGCTGGGTCAGGCCTGTGGGCTGGATGAGATGAGTGGTGTTATCTGAGTGAATTTTAAAGGACCACCATGTTGAGGACAGGCTCAGAGAGGCAAAGGCAGAAGAAGAGAAGCCAGTGAGGAGGTGAAAGATGGACTAGGTGGTAGCAGAGGAGTTGAGAGGCGATCAGACTGCGTGTTTCGAAGGCAGCGTTGATAGGAGTTATAGATGGATTATGACCTGAGGGCCATTCTTTTGGGAGGGGGGCAGGTCTGGGGAACAGACTTCCAGGGTGGGGGGCCCGGGGGACCTCTGGGTCAGGGCAAACAAGCTCTGCTCAGTGGTGTTGGCACCTTTGTACACAGGAACTAGATCAGCCCGACTTTTCCAGACCCTTGGCTGGAGGGACTGAGCTTAGAGTGTTCCAAACCCTGGCCCAGAGTGGTCCCCTGCCTTTGGCGCATTTCCCTGCAGGAAGAGTCATGGGAAATAAAGCAGCAAACAGCGAGGGCAAACACTGCCCTCACACAGCCCTTGCCTGGGACAACGGCTTGTCCCTGCCACTGCTGGGGTTGCAGTGAGGATGTTGTGGTTTCTGCCCTGCAGTGAGTCTTTGACACCCTTGTCCTCACTTTATTTCAGAATCTAAGTCCATTGATGATTGTGAGGAGCTGGTGATCAACACTACGGCAGCGATCAACAACTTATCTTACTACCAAGTGAAGAATTCCATAATTCAAGACAAAAAGCTATATATTGCTGAATGTAAGGTTCAGAGTTGGGTTTGGGTAGATGCATGTTCATTTAAGGTTTTGACTTTACTAACTAAACACAGAACTGGAGGCATTTATATTTTCTGGTTTCTGGTGCTACTATCTAAGAGCCTGATTTAATTCTAAGAAAGTTGAATATGGGGACACATTAGTTTCTTAGTTCTGGCTAAAGTCCCCTATAGTTGGAATTTTATTATCATTTTTAATTTTAAAATTATCAGTATTTAGCATGATATTGGTTTCTAATAGTCTTTAAATTGAAACTTAAGTTCACTAATTTTATTTCTCTGGTCACAAAACCCAGTGCTCTTAAAGCTCCTTGTGAGTCACAACATGGATGGAATCCTGGAGGCTGTGCGCGTTTTTGGAAATCTCTCCCAGGACCATGACATCTGTGATTTCATTGTGCAGAAAAATGGTGAGTTAATGACACTCACATTCATAGACAGGCATGTCTTGCCAATAAACAGCTGAGCGGTTTTGCAGCTTGGGTCATGACAACGTGACACTTGTTTCTGCTTTGGGACAAGTGATGCCTCACATTCTGTTCCGTCCATCCGTAAGGCTCTCAGCTCAGGATGCCAAGACGGACCTAGGCTGTGTTCTTAGCGTTTCCCTCTCCTTCACAAGTGGTCTTCTGAGTTTTGAGATGGCGCATGTGTGCCTGTGTGTGTGTGCGTGTGCGCGTGTTTAAGAGAAACAAGTAATCTGTACACATCATTTCTGTCCATGGGAATGGACGCAAAAGACATTCTCCATCATGTACTGGAATGTCTATTATAGTACTGCTTGTAATAGTGAAAACTGGAAATAACCTAAATGTCCATCAACAGGTAAGAGGATAAATACATTACAGTATATTCATGCAACCAAGCTTCTACAGCAATGAAAATAAATGAGCTAGAAGTTCATGTATCACCATGCGTCAACCTCAAACGTGTAATATAGGAGCAAAAAAGGCTAGTAATCGGAGGACATATATGAAATAATGCCATTAATATAGTTTTAAAACCTGCAAAACAACCTTGGATATTATTTATGGAATACTCACATGGTAATGGAATAGGGTATAAATGTAGTTGGAAATGATAAACTCCACATTTAAGACAAAGTTACATTTGAATGGTTGCCCCCAAATATAAAATTGAATCTGTAATGTTTTATTTCTTAAACTGGGTAGCAGGTACACAAGAGTATATACTAAACATACTGTTTGTATGTCTTAAGTATTTCATGTAAAAACGGTAAAAAATACCTAATTATTTATGTTCGTGATAGAAACTTTGGATAATACAGATTAAAGAAAACACTACCCCAGAGATAACTGTTAACATTTTAGTGTATATTCTTCTTTTTTTTTTTTTTTTTTTTGCGGTACACGGGCCTCTCACTGTGTGGCCTCTCCCGTTGCGGAGCACAGGCTCCGGACGCGCAGGCTCAGCGGCCATGGCTCACGGGCCCAGCCGCTCCGCGGCATGTGGGATCTTCCCGGACCGGGGCACGAACCCGCGTCCCCTGCATCGGCAGGCGGACTCTCAACCACTGCGCCACCAGGGAAGCCCTAGTGTATATTCTTTAGACTCTTAAAAACACACTTACATGTGATGCAGCCTTTGCCAAGCTCACTGTGTGACACATCAGTAGGCCAAGGTCAGCACAGGGTGGCCACCTCTCAGGTGAGCAGTAGAACAGAGCACACACCTTACTCATTCTCCCCCAACCCTTTGCCCAGCCCCTGCTGGGGGATGAGAAGACGAGACAAACAGTTCCATTTCTAGGAGTAAGGGAAGGCTGGGAGCCTGTCCTGATATGAGACATCCCCTACCCTGGAAGTCCGGCCTCACTACAGGCTTGTTTCCTGCGGTCTGCGTGAGTCTTCTCTTACAAACTGTGGCCCTGGAAGACTTCCAGGAAGATCTCCACTGGAGCCTGTGCTCCCCTCTCCCAGGGCTGTGTATTTAAAGAAAGTTGCTGCTGGAGGTTCATAAGGGCCCTGGAGAACAACCAGAAGTTAGAGATGAAATGAATGGCACCTGTGTAGAGATGAAATGAATGGCACCTGTGTGATTGGAAGGCCCGTGGTTCCCTCCTCTCCATGGGCGGGGGCTCTACCACTGCCTGGGAGGGGGAGCTGACGCCTGCGGCAGATACAGCAATATCAGGGGACAGGGGGCCTGGGGGGCGGGGAGCAGGTTCTGAAGTGGTGGATGTTGGGGAAGGTGCTTCTGAGCAGTGGGTGAAGTCCACTTAGGAAGAGTGGACCGAGTCCCCGAGCAGGGTTTCCAGTTTTGCAAGCTGCTCCCCATTTCCCCTTTGCCATTTGAGAAATGAAATACAGCTGGGGCCCCTGAGCTTTACTGGCCTGCATTCGTTCTCTGCCCTCCCAGTTCACAAGTTCATGATTGCTCTGCTGGATGCTAAGCGTCAGGATATTTGCTTTTCTGCCTGTGGTGTTCTTCTAAATCTCACCGTGGATAAAGACAAGCGTGTCATCCTAAAAGAAGGAGGTGGCATTAAAAAGTAAGTTCAAGGCATGGAGTCCTGACTCTGTCAGGATTCAGAGGACGTAGTATTCCGGGGAGCTTGGGTCCCTCTCCTCATTTCTCCCAGGCAGAGGTATTTCAACATTTGGAAGTGCCAAGCTAGGGCTGAAGAGGGGATTTAGGTTCCATTGGATGTTTAAAATAATTCAGAAGTAGGTTATTGCTACTTTAGAGCTGCTTAAATTTGTAGATATGAAATTAATTTTAATAACACTGAATTATATATAATGCATATGAAATATCACGGAAAGTTAAGCATCATGTTAAAAATATAAAAATTAAAGAGATCCTGTCCTAATAACTTCTCAATTTGACTTTTATTAACTCAGGTTAGTGGATTGTTTAAGGGATTTTGGTCCCACTGATTGGCAGCTGGCCTGCTTGGTGTGCAAAACTTTATGGAACTTCAGTGAAAATATCACCAGTGCTTCGTCATGCTTTGGAGATGAGGCCGCCAACACACTCTTAGTCCTGCTCTCATCGTTTTTAGGTAAGACCCTGACTGTGAGTCTGTGAGCTTTATCAAAATGAGAAAAAATTGTTTTCTGTGACCTGTATGGGTAAAGATTGGTAGGCATTTGGGTGGCTTTGTTTCTATAAATAACAAGAGCATGTTAAAGATGATTATAATTTGGAGCTCTCTGGAAGAGGCTGAATGTCATTTACAGTGGGATGCAAGGACTTTTAACTCATTGCCTGATGTCATGATTTCTTCTGTGGCTTTTCCCCCTTGTTTGCATTTTCTGTAAACTGCATAAATAGGAGATCTAGGCATAAATGTATTGCTGTTGTTTAAAAAGTATATAGACATTGTCGTAATTGAGAAATACAGCTGAAAGCTACTCTGAATTAAGTCACGCTTTTCATGAACCCGTACGTGTTCATTAGCATCTATGTTAATTATGTGAGGGAGGGTCTGTGAAACTATGTGACATTACAGTGGGGCCCTACATTGAACGGTGGGAAATCACTGATGCAAACCAAAGGAAAGATGAGAGTGTCTTACCTTGAAAAATGTCTATTTTTAGGATAATTTTTTCATCCTGGGTTAGGTCTAACAGCAGTGGTTTGGGTCAGTAAATGAGTTTGAGTGTTTAAATAATCTCTTTTCCAAAACGGAGGTGTCCCTACCATTGCCTAGGCACTGTGCTGGATCAGCAAGGCCGTGTGGAAAGACTCGGTTTGACTCAGAGGCTGTGGATTCAAATCCAGCCTCTCTCGGGGGGTGGGGGTGGGGTGACTCGACAGGAGAATCTCTCAGAACCTGTCTTTTCGTCTGTAAAATGGGGACGTGATATCCCTGCCCTGTTGCAGAGAGTCGTGAAAATCAAACAAGCATCCTAAGAACACTCCAGGCAGACCAGAAGGCTGTAGTCAGACAATTCTGAGTTAAGGCCTCGCTTTATCAAGCTTTTAACCTTGGGCTTAACCTCTCTGAGCTTATATTTTCTCATGTCTAAGATGGGGATGATTGATGTCCACTTTGCAGACCTGTAAGGCTAATAAATGAGCAGACCTGTACAAAGAACCTGATACAGAGCCTGACAGACAGCAAGGCCTCAAATCACGGTTGTGAAAGTGCTTCATAAACGCTGTGTCGTAACAACACGTTATTAAACAGGAACTCGGAACCTGAAGCTATTTGAAAGAATCGGGTGTGCTAGGTTGATGTGAAATTTGCTTTTTTCCAGGTAAATAAAATTTTGCATAAGAGTAGGAAAAATGAGCGTGACTTTAAATCATTGAGGTTCACAGTCTGCTCCGTGGACGTGAAGCTTTCTCAGGTTGCCAGGAGCAGAAGCCTGCTCAACTTGCCTTAATTCAGTTCTCAACTGTGGCAGAACATTGGAATCAGCTGTGGAATTAAAAAACAAAAACAACAAAAAAACACTTGTCCTGGCCCCATCCCCCGGAATTGATTCAGGAGCTCTGGGGGGGAGGCTGATTATCTGCGTCATTAAAAAGTTCCACAGGTGAGTCTGCTCTTCAGGCAGCACTGAGAACCTCTGCCCTGGTTAATGAAGGAGTTGAAGGAGAGGATGTCCGGGGAAGAAGGAAGCCGGGAAACAAGCGCATTGCCCAGAGCCTGCTGGACAGGCACTCAGGACCAGGAAGGTTGTTCCAGGTGGAACCAGAGACTCCCAGTGGCCCCCTCAGTAGCGAGCGTCATCTGCTCCACCCTGCTGAGACCCAGCCGTGCTCTGTCAGCTCTTGTAGGAAAAAGCCCTTCCTCCCCCTTGTTCCCTCTAGGCTCCTGCATGGCCGTGGCTTCAGCTGCCTTGAGTCTTCTTCTTGCCGCGCTCCGTGAGTGGGACTCTGTCTCCTCTGTTGTTGGCATGACTTTCTGTGTCCCACTGGGGAGATGTGACTGGTTCCGTGAGTCACTCTCCTGCGGTGTCGGGCTTTCGTGCCTCAGGCAGCAGCTGCCTCGACCACAGGCTGTCTGTGGTTTGCTTTGGCACCTAAGTCTGGGGCAGTCAATGATATATAACAAAATGGTGGGGCCGTGTGGCACCTTGAAGGGATGTGGGCACGGCCGGCTGCGCGGCAAGGGGCAGCACACCGGGCGGACACTCGACTGTAAGGGGCCTGTTCCTACCTCTTCCCTCCCCCAACCTTCCCTATAGCCGGGTTGGGCTTCGCGTGCTTCCCTAACCTTGTACCTTTGCTCGTGCCGTATCCCTTACCTACCTGGCCCAATGCTGCCGGTCCTTGCAGGCCCTTCCCATGAGCTTTTCAAGCCCATGGTCATAGGAAATCTATACTACTTATATAGCAATTAATCGTGAGCTGTGTAACTTGTTCTGTATTATTGTTTTGTAACTTTTATCTCTTTTTCCCCACTCCGGTGGAGACACTTTAGGGGAAGGATGTTGCCTTGTGCAGAGCAGGTTCTTGATGCTTGTGGATTAACTGACAGTAGTGGTATCTTTAATAGTGCTGTGTACTTTTAAAAGCACGTTCATTCTATCCTTGTAAGATCTCTCTAAGGTCATCAGCTAGGTGACAGATGAGGTAGGTAGGTCTAGGAGGGTTAGGTGACTTGTGTAAGATCATACTGTAGCAAGGCCAGGGCTCTTCATCAGAAAGTAAACATCTAGCCCCTGTGTTTTTCTGCTGTTCCATTACATAGTATATACCCTTACCCTACCCTGCCGTGGAAGGGGACAGAGGCATGGGGAACAAAAATCAACATAGTGCATCAGGGAGCCAGGTCATCACACTGTGGAGGACCGGCTGCTTGCTGGCTCTTCTCTCCACGGTGTGGGCATCAGACCCTTACTTCTGACAGGGTTGTAGCTGTGTCTGGCCAGTTGGGTGGCACCAGGTGAAATTGATATATGAGTGAGAGTATACTTAAATTTCAACTGTTTTACAAAAAGAGCTGAAAAACAGGCCATTTTGAAAACAGGATGAGCTGTTAGATCACAAAAGTCCCACACTGAAGTGTGAGCACTGTTTTTAGAAATAATGGTAGGGTAATTGATAAAGCAATGTAGTAAGTTAACCAACTTTTTCTTGATGGGGAACTGGAAAAAGAAAGTAATGGTCCTCAATGTGGTTGGGATGTTGACAGTCTTTTAGAAAAGTGGCTTAAAAAGAATGTTGTCTGAAACTTCCTGATGTACTGCGGCCGCTTCTTATAAACTCATTAGCAATGTGTTTATCTTGAAGTTCTTAAGTGGTGTGCCCTGGCACACTAGGCTACTGTGAGCTTCTCTCAGGATTGCCTGAAAATGGTGATTAGTGTGTGCAATTTGTTATTGTGAATGTAAACGACACTAGGTTATTTTACGTTCGTCTGTGGTATGTGGAACTTAGCACCTAGGTTATATGACGGGGTAGAGGGGGACCCAGTGTTCAAGTTAGAGGATCACATCACCAAGGCCATGCCAAAGAGCCATCAGGTGCTTCTGGAACATGTAAGGACTGTGCCTTCTAATAGTCACAACAATAATCGAACCTTCAAGAGCCACCTGGTGCTGAACAGCAAGCTAGGAAATGGTGCAGTGAGTAGAGGAAGCTTTTATTGCTGCTGCAGGATCCTTCAACTGTAATAGATAGAGATTGTGTTATAATGGTCACTGACAAACTTGTTTTGAGTCCTTTAATCCTTTCTAATATCTTACCTAAAATTCTAGTATTTGGAAGTATGTTGTGCACAAAGAAAGTTTAAGAATAATTGGTTATCTAAATCAGCACTTTTCACACTGTGACCAGCATCTTTAAAAAATGAAGTAGCAAAGAAACAGAATATCAGAATATAGTACATGGGGCTTCCCTGGTGGTGCAGTGGTTGAGAATCCTCCTGCCAATGTAGGGGACATGGGTTCGATCCCTGGTCCAGGAAGATCCCACATGCTGGAGGGCAACTAAGCCCGTGCGCCACAACTACTGGACCTACCTCTAGAGCCCGCGAGCCACAACTACTGAGCCCACATGCCACAACTGCTGAAGTCCGTGCGCCTAGAGCCTGTGCTTCACAACAAGAGAAGCCACTGCAATGAGTAGCCCCCGCTCACTGCAACTAGAAAAAGCCCACACACAGCAACAAAGACCCAGCGCAGCCAAAAATAAATAAATAAATTTATTTAAAAAAATATATAGTACATGTAGTAATATATAAATAAGTTAAATAAGTAAAGTAAGTATTCTATTGTGAAACATTTGCTTTTTGTATATGAATATTTAAGTGTGCGTATATAGTCATCATGTAATATGGACTTCTTAGGTCACAGTAAAAAAAAAGTTTGAAAATCATAGACCTAAATTTTTCTTGGATTAGCCTCTGCTATTCTTTGCAGTACAAGTTCCAAAATTTAATACCTAGTGCAATATGACACATTTTAGGCATTTGCTGTATTTACTTTGAAACTTGAGACTGCTTTTATCTTACCTATAGGTATTTGGCCACTTTTGTTATCTTGCCTAACCCAATTTACAATTAATAGGGTCTGAGTGTAGATTAACTAATTATGTGCTAAGCCTCAAGAAAAGTAACATAGTCTTGACGTTAGATTAAAAAACCCTAAAACACTAAAATAGTGACTTGGCTAAAACCATCAAATCCAACCAAAAGCCCTGGGCAGAGGAAAGGACTGTGGGGTGCCTGGGCTGCCCTCAGCCCTAAGCTGCTTGGGTAAGAAGGGCATGAAACAAGAGAATTCATTTTTAATGAAAGTTTAGTGTTCAGAAAATCTGGAGAAGAGTGAGCAGGAAGAAGATCTAGAAATTCAAAAGCACTCAGAGTCTCACAGACTCCTTTTGTTTGGAAGTAGCCCAACGTGAAGGACTTTGAAGGCATTGAACACCATCTGTATTCTCTTTCTTTCAAGGCCCTGATTATCAAATGGGTGGGGAGAGCCAGGTTTGCTTACAGGGGTCTCCATGGAGAGCCTCGCTGAAGTGTGTGTGTCTGCCCGGAACTTATCTCAGAGCTGCATAGCTGTCCACTTGGCTGGAGGAGAGGAGGGGAAGGTACAGACTGGGATTCCAGACTTATCTTATCCTGGATGGTGACACTAACACCAATAGTGCCAGAGTACACTCTGTGTACTGAAAATATTCAGGGTAGAAAATGTGATGTAAACACTAACGAAGCATTTTATGGTAGGATTTTAATTGGCCTTATGAAAAAAGTTTGCAAATTATGCAAGTAGCAATATTTGTGGTCACTTTAGGACTTAGTGGTTACCACTTAAGAAGGCCTCAGACCTAGGAAGTAGCAGAGCAACCTTCTGACTGGCAGGCCAGTGCATTGTCCTGAAGTCCTTCACATGGGGTCCAATATAAACAAAGAAAAATGCAGTGGCAGGTCGGTGCAGAAACCTCAGTAGCCATTTGTCTTCCTACGTGGGTTGGCTATACTTAGGACATTCACAGAATTCAGAGTGCCCTTGGATTAAGAAGCAAATCAAGGGCTTCCCTGGTGGCGCAGTGGTTGAGAGTCCGCCTGCCGATGCAGGGGACACGGGTTTGTGTCCCGGTCCGGGAAGATCCCACATGCCGTGGAGCGCCTAGGCCCGTGAGCCATGGCCGCTGAGCCTGCGTGTCTGGAGCCTGTGCTCCGCAACGGGAGAGGCCACAACAGTGAGAGGCCCGCGTACCGCAAAAAAAAAAAAAAAAAAAAAAGAAGCAAATCAAGGTTGTAATATTGCATTTTTTTTTTTTACAAGTGCTTTTCTGCATTATCCATGGACTCACTTGGGATTCTGATACTCCTTAGGATTCTCAGTCTCCCACTTTTCACTTTTATTGGTGAGAGCATAAGGTGGCAGGGGGAGGGGTTGTCTTTTCAAAGAAGTACGTCTGGCTTGCTCTGAAATGAGCAATTTGATTTTTAGTCAAGTTTACAGTGTCAAATTCAGCTGTGCTACTTTCCCCAAAGATTTCCTAACTTCTTTTATATCTGTTAACCACTGAAGTAATTAACTTTTCTAATGTGCAGATGAGGAAATAAACTATTAATACTTTGTTTATTCTGAGAAATTGTGATCTGACTTTCGGATGCAGACTTACATGTAAACGTTAGGGATAAATTGAAGTAAGAGCTCAAGTCAATCTAGGATTTTTTTTTTTTTGAGAAGATTATTATCTTTTTTAAATTAAGAGACTAACCTATACTTACTTAAAAGTTTTTGTGAAGAACAGAAAAGAGTTAAAGAACTACTCCCATAAAAAAAAAAGCCTTGTTGGAATTAGAGGTGATCCAGGATGAGTTTAACTCATGCCATCAAAAATTAAACTTAATTCAGTAGGATTATGTTTCTAAATAATTGCTGTAATGTTAATTTTTCTGATACAGATGAAGAACTAGCACTGAATGGGAGTTTTGACCAAGACCTAAAAAACTATCACAAACTACATTGGGAAACAGAATTCAAACCGGTGGCACAGCAGCTTCTAAACCGAATTCAGAGTCATCACACCTTCCTGGAACCCCTGCCTGTTCCTTCTTTCTAACATGATGCAGATTAACAACAGAAACAGGAAGTCAGGTCTCCTTCATTCTTAAGAAGTGGCAACATATGTGAACTTTTTTTCAGTATTAACAAATATTGAAAGTTTTTCAGGTACTGATTTTAGTGAGTAGTCTTAGTATTTTAAAAGAAATAAGCATTTCTTCTTGTTAGGTATTACAGAAAAATGAATATACATTTTGTACTTTCTGCTATGAGAAATGTAAGATGAAAATATATGCATGGGATTTCTAAGTAAATGACTTTTTCTTCTATTCTCTATTAAATAATTTAGTTCTAGTCTTAAAATCCTGACTTAACAATTCTAGAATTTAAGTGCTTGTCAGTTCAGTAAATCAACTGTGCAATGAAGACTATTAGGTTTTGTGTATAGAAATAATGGTTGTCAACACTATTAGGAATACATTACTACATAAGCATCTGCACTAATTCTTACAGCATCTAATAATAATTTTCTGGTTAGGTACCAGTATTTTTCTGGTTGTCATATTAAGAGAAGGGGTAAGCAGAAACGTTTAGAGAAGATTGCCTGGGGCCATCTACTCTTTACTAAATAAGTAAAATAGATGGAAAAGGAAGTATTTTACCTTTTTATTTTCATTTGAAATAAAATGAGTAGACCAGACAATTCTTCTACTTATAACTCTCTGTGACTAGGGAGGTGATATAATGTACTAGAAAGAGTGTAGGCTTAAGTGTACGGCAGATCTCATTTGAATCCTAGCTCTCTCCTGCTTGGGCCTTGGGCAAATAACTTAATTTTTTTTTAGCTTCAACTGTAAAATGGCATTAATATCTATTTTAATATCGTGTAGTTTAGGGAAAAAAACAAAATGGGCAAATTGTCCAGTATAGTGACTGATGTATAGTAGGTGCTCAATAAATTATGATGGTAGTTAGTTTATTAGTTTGCCATTCTTTGTAGGATAAGTTTGGCCTTTGAATAAATGATAAAAACCAAAGAAATTGAGATAACCCTTGTTATCCCATATTAGCCAAAGGCGATTTGGAAATAAAAGTAGATTTACTACTCTACTCTGTAGGGTGAGAGATGAGCCATTAATAACCAAAAAGCTCATCTCTCACGCTGACAAAATACCAAGACTAATGGGATGAAGGCAGGCATCCCAGACTAGATGGGCTCTTAAAATCTATTAGAAAAAACCTAAATTTCCAGGAACAAATAGACTTACCAAGGGCTCCTCTAGTTTGGGGCTCATCCCTGGTTGGGGCTCAGCAAAATCCTCTAGAGACACTCACCTTATCCATAAGTCTTTCATCCGTAATTATATGCTGGTAGATTCACTCCAGTAGTTGAAATCATTTTTAAAAAGTCTGACAGGCCAATCTCTCAAAAACATTTGAAGATCTAAGTCTTTATTTTAACCATAGCAGGCTATATATTCTACTTTCAGTGAAAAAGATAAAACTCTCTTCCCCCTAAAACAGCACTCTCTGTATTTATAACTAATATAATAACTCATAGTGGAATACCATTGTACCTGTTCTCCATGTTATACTCAGACTCATGTGCAAGCTGGACCATTTGGAACCATCTACCTGCCTTAAAAATTATGGTGAAAAACACATACAATTTACCATCTTAACTTTTTTTTAATTTAAAAGGAAATTTTTTATTTTGGGGGGGTGCACTGTGTGGCATGTAGGATCTTAGTTCCCCAACCAGGGGTCGAACCCACATCCCCTATGGAGGAAGTGTGGAGTCGTAACCACTAGACTGCCAGGAAAGTCCCCATCTTAACTATTTTTAAATGTACAGTTCAGTAGTGTTAACTTTATTCACATTGTTCTGCAACAGTTCTCCAGAACTTTTTCATCTTGCAAAACTGAAACTCTATAATTCATTAAACAACTCTCCATCTCCTCCTCTCCCCAGGCCCTAGAAAACACCATTCTACTTTGTTTCCAAGAATTTGATTTGACTAGTTTAGATATTTCATACAGCATTTGTCTTTTTGTGATTGGCTTATTTTACTTAGCCATAATGTCCTCAAAGTTCATCCATGTTGTGGCATGTGATGGGATTTCCTTCCTTTTTAAGGCTGAATAATATTTCCTTGTATGTTTATATCACACTTTTTTATCCATTCACTCATCAAAGGACATTTGGGTTGCTTCTCTCTCAGGGCTACTGTGAATAATGCTACTTATGAACATGGGTGTGTAAATACCATCTTTGAGATCCTGCTTTCAATTCCTTTGGGTGTATACTCAGAAACGGAATTACTGGATCATATAGTAGTAATATTTTTAATTTTTTGAGGAATCTCTATACTGCTTTCCACAGAGGCTGTGCCATTTCACATCACCAACAGTGCACAAGGGTTCCCATTTCTTTACATCTTCTCCAGCACTTGCTATTTTCTGTTGTTTGTTTGCTTTGCTTTTGTTTTTTGGGGTTTTTTTTGATAGTAGCCATCTTAATGGTTGTGAAATGGTATCTCATTGTGGTTTTGATTTGCATTTCTCTAATAATTAGTGATATTGAGTATCTTTTCATATGGTTTTTGACCACATATATCATCTTTGGAGAAATGTCTATTCAAGTCCTTTGCCCATTTTTATTTATTTATTTTGAAAAATAATTATTTTAAAATTTTTATTGAAATATAGTTGATTTACAATGTGTTAGTTTCAGATTTACAGCAAAGTGATTCAGAGATATATATATATATATATGATACACACACACACACACACACACACACACACACACATACACATACACACACACATACATTTGTTAGATTCATTTCCATTGTAGGTTATTACAAGATACTGAGTACAGTTCCCTGTGTTATACAGTAGGTCCTTGTTATCTATTTTATATATAGTAGTGTGTATATGTTAATCCCAAACTCCTAATTTATCCCTCTCCCACCCCGCTTTCCCCATTGGTAAGCATAAGTTTGCTTTCTATGTCTGTGAGTCTATATCTGTTTGTAAATAAGTTCATTCATATCATTTTTTTAGATTCCACATATAAGTGATATCGTTATTTTTATCTTTGTCTGACTTACTTCACTTGGTACGATAATCTCTAGGTGCATCCATGTTGCTGTAAATGGCATTATTTCACTCTTTTTTTATGACTGAGTAATATTCCATTGTGTATATATACCACATCTTCTCTTTCCATTCATCTGTCAGCGGACACTTAGGTTGCTTCCATATCTTGGATATTGTAAATAGTGCTGCTATGAACATTGGGGTGCATGTATCTTTTCGAATTATAGCTTTCTCCAAATATATGCCCAGGAGTGGGATTGCTGGGTCATATGGTAGCTCTGTTTTTAGTTTTTTTTAAGGAACCTCCATACTGTTCTCCATAGTGGCTGCACCAATTTACATTCCCACCAACAGTGTAGGAGGGTTCCCTTTTCTCCACATCCTCTCCAGCATTTATTATTTGTACACTTTTTGATGATGGCCATTCTGATCAGAGTGAGGTGATACCTCATTGTAGTTTTGATTTGCATTTCTCTAATAATTAGCGATATTGAGCATCTTTTCATGTGCCTGTTGGCCATCTATATGTCTTCTTTGGAGAAATGTCTATTTAGATCTTCTGCCCATTTGTTGATTGGACTGTTTATTTTTTTGATATTAAGCTGTATGAGCTGTTTGTATATTTTGGAAATTAATCTCTTGTCGGTCACATCATTTGCAAATAGTTTCTCCCATTCTGTAGGTTGTCTTTTTGTTTTGTTTACGATTTCCTTTGCTGTGCAAACGCTTTTAAGTTTAATTAGGTCCTGTTTGTTTATTTTGGTTTTTATTTCCATTACTCTAGAAGAGGGATCCAAAAACCTATTGCTGTGATTTATGGTAAAGAGCGTTCTGCCTAAGTTTTCCTCTAGAATTTTTATAGTGTCCGGTCTTACATTTAGGTCTGACAGTAGTTCTTTAATCCATTTTGAGTTTATTTTTGTATATGGTGTTAGAGAATGTTCTAATTTCATTCTTTTACATGTATCTGTTCAGTATTCCAGCACCACTTGTTGAAGAGACCGTCTCTTCTCCATTGTATATTCTTGCCTCCTTTGTCATATGTTAATTGACTGTAGATGTGGGGGTTTATTTCTGGGCTTTCCATTGATCTGTTCCATTGATCTGCATGCCTGTTTTTGTGCCTGTACCATACTGTTTTGATTAATATAGCTTTGTAGTATAGTCTGAAGTCAGGGAGTGTGATTCCTCCAGCTCCATTTTTCTTTCTCAAGATGGCTTCGGCTCTTGGGGTCTTTTGTGTTCACATACAAATTTAAAAAAATTTTGTTCTAGTTCTGTGAAAAATGGCATTGGTGATTTGACAGGGATTGCGTTGAATCTATAGATTGCCTTGGATTGCATGGTCATTTTAACAATATTGATTCTTTCAACCTAAGAACATGGTATATCTTTCTATCTGTTTGTGTCATCTTCAATTTCTTTAATCAGCATCTTATAGTTTATGGAGTACATGGACTTATAGTTTATGGTCTTGTACTCAGAGAAATCAAAAGCTTTACAGACAAGCAAAAGCTAAAAGAAGTCAACACCTCCAAACCAGCTGTACAACAAATGCTAAAGGAACTTCTTTAGGCAGAAAAGAAAAGACCACATCTAGAAACAAGAAAATTAGGAAATGGAAAAGCTCACTGGTAAAGGCAAACATACAGTAAAGATAGGAAATCATCCAAACACAAACTAGTAGGGAAATTAAAAGACAAAAGTAGTAAAATCATCACAATAAGCAGTTAAGAGATATGCAAAACAATTAGATGTAAAATATATCAAAACCAGTAATCATGAGGGGAGGAGAGTACAACTGCAAGTATTTAAAATGCATTTGAAACTAAGATCAGCAACTAAGACAATCATATATATATACAGACTGCTATACCAAAACCTCATGGTAACCACAAATCAAAAATCTATACACACAAAAAAGAAAAAGGAATCAAAGCATAACACTAAAGATAGTCATCACATAACAAGAGAAGAGGACAAACAAAGAAGGAAAGAAGAAAGGCCCACAAAAACAAATCCAAAACAATTAACAAAATGGCAGTAAAAACATTCATAATGATAATTACCTTAAATGTAAATGGACTGAATGCTCCAACCAAAAGACATAGACTGGCTGAATGGATACAAAAACAAGAACCATATATATGCTGTCTACAAGAGACCCACTTCAGATCTAGAGACACATACAGGCTGAAAGTGAGAAGATGGAAAAAGCTATTCCATGCAAATGGAAATGAAAAGAAAGTTAGAGTAGCAATACTTATATTAGACAAAACAGACTTTAAAATAAAGACTGTGGGCTTCCCTGGTGGCGCAGTGGTTGAGAGTCCTCCTGCCGATGCAGGGGACATGGGTTCGTGCCCCAGTCTGGGAAGATCCCACATGCCGCAGAGCGGCTGGGCCCGGGAGCCATGACCATTGAGCCTGCACGTCTGGAGCCTATGCTCCGCAACGGGAGAGGCCACAACAGTGAGAGGCCTGCATACCGCAAAAAAAAAATAATAAAAATAAATAAATAAATAAAGACTGTTACAAGAGACAAAGAAGGACACTACATAATGATCAAGGGATCAATCTAAGAAGAAGATATAACAATTGTAAATATATATGCACCCAACATAGGGGCACCTCAATATATAAGGCATATGTTAACAGATATAAAAGGAGAAATTGACAGTAACAGTAGTGGGGACTTTAACACCCCACTTATATCAATGGACAGATCAACCAGACAGAAAATCAGTAAGCACAAGCCTTATATGACACATTATACCAGATGGACTTAACTGATTAATTTATAGAGCATTCTGTCTGAAAGCAGCAGAATACACATTATTTTCATGTGCACATGGAACATTCTCCAGGATAGATCACATACTCAGCCACAAAGCAGGCCTTGGTCAATTTAAGAAAATTGAAATTATATCAAGCATCTTTTCTGACCACAACACTATGAGATTAGAAATCAGCTACAAGGGAAAAACTGTAAAAAACTCAAACATGTGGAGGCTAAATAGTATGCTACTGAACAACCAGTTGATCACTGAGTAAGTCAAAGAGGAAATTAAAAAATGCCTAGAGACAAATGACAATGAAAACATGATGATCCAAAACCTATGGGATGCAGCAAAAGCAGTTCTAAGATGGAAGTGTATAGCAATACAAGCTTACCTCAAGAAAGAAGAGGGCTTCCCTGGTGGCTCAGTGGTCGAGAGTCCGCCTGCCGATGCAGGGGATATGGGTTCGTGTCCTGATCTG
Organism: Leucopleurus acutus; assembly: GCF_964270905.1. Taxonomy (NCBI): domain Eukaryota; kingdom Metazoa; phylum Chordata; class Mammalia; order Artiodactyla; family Delphinidae; genus Leucopleurus; species Leucopleurus acutus. The sequence continues at coordinate 50,079,269 of NC_139157.1, read as the reverse complement.
GGAAGATCCCACATGCCGCGGAGCGGCTAGGCCCGTGAGCCATGGCCACTGAGCCTGCGCATCTGGAGCCTGTGCTCCGCAATGGGAGAGGCCACAACAGTGAGAGGCCCGCGTACCGCAAAAAAAAAAAAAAAAAAAAAAGAAAAATCTCAAACAACCTAACTTTACACCTAAAGCAACTAGATAAAGAACAAACAAAACCCAGAGTTAGTAAAAGGAAAGAAATCATTAAGATCAGAGCAGAAAGAAATGAAATAGAGACACACACACAAAAAGATCAATGAAACTATAAGCTGGCTAAACAAAGATAAACAAAATTGATAAACCTTTAGCCAGACTCACCAAGAATAAAATGAGAGAAGGCCCAAATCAATAAAATCAGAAATGAAAAAGAAGTTACAACAGACTCCACAGAAATACCATACCACAGAATACCAGAAGGACCATAAGAGACTACTATGAGTAACTCTACGCCAATAAAATGGACAACCTAGAAGAAATGGACAAATTCTTAGAGAGGTACAGTCTCCCAAGACTGAACGACGAAGAAATAGAAAATATGAACAGACCAATTACCAGTACTGACATTGAATCACTAATTTTAAGACTTCCAATAAACAAAAGTCGAGGACCAGATGGCTTCACAGGTGAATTCTACCAAACATTTAGAGAAGAGTTAATACCAAACTCATCCAAAAAAATTGCAGAGGACAGAACACTTCCAAACTCACTCTTTTTGCCCAGCATCACCCTGATACCAAAACCAGACAAAGATATCACAAAAAATAAAACTATAGGCCAATATCACTGACAAACATAGATGCAAAAATCCTCAACAAAATACTAGCAAACTGACTCCAACAATACATTAAAAGGATCATACACCATGATCAAGTGGGTTTTATCCCGGGGATGCAAGGATTTTTCAATATCTGCAAATCAATCAGTGTGATACACCACATTAACAAACTGAAGAATAAAAATCATATGATCATCTCAGTAGATGCAGAAAAAGCTTTTGATAAAATTCAACATCCATTTATAATAAAAACTCTCTAGAAAGTGGGCATAGAGGGAACATACTTCAACGTAACAAAGGCCATATATGACAAACCCACAGCTAACATCATACTCAACAGTAAAAATCTGAAAGCATTTCCTCTAAGATCAGGAACAAGAAAAGGATGCCCACTCTCACCACTTTTATTCACCATAGTTTTGGAAATCCTCATCATAGCAATCAGAGAAGAAAAAGAATTAAAAGGAATCCAAATTGGAAAAGAAGTAGTATGATTATCACTGTTTGCAGATGACATGATACTATACATAGAAAATCCTAGATGCCGCCAGAAAACTACTAGACCTCATCAATAAATTCAGTAAGTTTGCAGGATACAAAATTAATATACAGAAATCTGTTGCTTTTCCATACACTGACAATGAAATATCAGACAAAGAAGTTAAGGAAACAATCCCATTTACGATCGCAACAAAAATAATAATATACCTAGGAATAAACCTACCTAAGGAGGCAAAAGACCTGTACCCTGAAAACTGTAAGATGCCCATTTTTTAATCAGGCTATTTGTGGGGGTTTTTTTGTTTGTTTTGTTGTTTTTTGGTGGTAGTTGTTGAGTTAAAGGAGTTATTTATATATTCTGGATATTAAGCCTTTGTCAGATACATGATTTACAAATATTTTCTCCCATTCTGTAGGTTACCTTTTTACTGTTGATTGTGCCCTTTGATGCATAGAGAAGTAAGTTTGATGTAGTTCCATTTATCTATTTTTTCTGTTGCCTTTTGGTCTTATGTCAAATAAATCATTGCCAAATCCAGTGTCCTGAAGCTTTGCCCCCTATGTTTTCTTCTAGGAGTTTTAAAGTTTTAATTTTTACATTTAGGTCTTTAATCCATTTTAGTTAGTTTTTGTGTATGGTTGTAAGGTAAAGGTCTAACTTCATTTTTTTTGCATGTGGATATCCAGTTTTCCCAGAACCATTTGTTGAAAAGACAGTCCTTTCCTCATCGAATGGTCCTTTTCCATTTATTTGTGTCTCCTTTAGTTTTTTATAGTAATGTTTTGTAGTTTTCGGTGTCAAGTCTTTAAACTCCTTTGGTTAAATTTATTTCTAAGGATTTTATTCTTTTTGATGCTATTATAAATGGAATTGTTGCCGTAGTTTCCTTATTAGATTGCTCATTGTTAGTGTATAAAAATGCAACTGATTTTGTATCTTGTAACTTTGCTGAATAATTTATCTCCAACAGGTTTTTAAAATTTAATTTTTTATTTTGTGTGTGTGAGGGGGGAATCTTTAGGGTTTTCTATGTATAAGATCATGTAATTTGCAAAGAGAGATAATTTTACATTTCCTTTCTAATTTGGACATCTTTTTCTTGCCTAATTGCTCTGGCTAGGACTTCTGGTACTATGAGTGGTGCAAGTAGGCATCCTTGTTTTGTTCCTGATCTTAGAGGAAAAGCTTTGTCTTTCACAGAGTATGATGTTAGCTGTGGGCTTTTCACATATGGCCTTTATTACATTGAGATCGTTTCCTTCTACTCCTAGTTTGTTGAGTACTTTTTATCATGAAAGGGTGTTGAATTATGCCGGATGATTTTTCTGCATCAATTGATATGATCATGTGTTTTTCCCCCTTCCATTCTGTTAACATGGTGTATTAATTACACTGATCAATTTTTATATGTTGAATCATCCTTGCATTTCAGGAATCTATCTTCATTTTTTAAATGTGCCATTGAATTCTCTTTACTAGTATTAAGGATTTTTGCAACAGTATTCATCAGAGATATTGGTCTGTAGTTTTCTTGTAGCCGCTTTGTCTGGCTTTGGTTTCAGGGTAATGCTGACCTCATAGAATGAGTTTGGAAGTGTTCCCTCTTCTTCAGTTTTTTGGATGAGTTTGGTGTTGACTCTTCTTTAAACGTTTGGTATAATTTTTCTGTGAAACCATTTGGTCCTGGGCTTTGTTGAGAGTTTTTGATTACTGATTTCAATCTCCATACTAGTTATAGGTCTGTTCAGATTTTCTGTTTCTTCGTGATTCAGTCTTGGTAGGTTGTGTGTTTCTAAGTTATCCAATTTGTGTATTGGGTTGGCCAAAAGTTTCATTCGTTTTTTTCCATAAGATGGCTCTAGTAGCAGTTAGTTGTTTTTAACGTCATTCGGAACAATTTTGTTAGAATGTATGTGACAGCTGTCATATCGGCATGCGTTTAAAAAAAGACATCAAAATTGGTGAATTTTTGCATAGCCATTTTAATATTGAAGATGGAAGAAGAAACAACATTTTTGTCATATTATGCTTTATTATTTCAAGAAAGGTAAAAACACAACTGAAACGCACAAAAAGATTTGTGTAGTTTATAGAGAAGGTGCTGTGACTGATTGAATGTGTCAGAAGTGGTTTGCGAAGTTTCGTGTTGGAGATTTCTCACTGGACGATGATCCACGGTCGGGTAGACCAGTTGAAGTTGATAGCGATCAAATTGAAACAGTAATTGAGAACAATGAATGTTAATACCTGGTGGGAGATAGCCGACATACTCAAAATATCCAGATCAAGCACTGAAAATCATTTGCACCAGCTTGGTTATGTGAATTGCTTTGATGTTTGGGTTCCACATGAGTTAAGTGAAAAAAACCTTCTTGACCATATTTCTGCATGTGATTCTCTACTGAAATGTAATGAAAACATTGTTTTTAAAACAAATTGTGACAGGCGATGAAAAGTGGATACTGTACAACAATGTGTAACGGAAGAGATTGTGGGGCAAGTGAAATGAACCACCACCAACCACACCAAAGGCTGGTCTTCATCCAAAGGTGATGTTGTGTATATGGTGGGATTGGAAGGGAGTCCTCTATTATGAGCTCCTTCCAGAAAACCAAACGATTAATTCCAACAAGTACTGCTCCCAACTAAACCAACTGAAAGCGTCACTCGACGAAAAGCGTCCAGAATTAGTCAACAGGAACTGCGTAATCTTCCATCAGGATAGCACAAGACTGCATGTTTCTTTGATGACCAGGCGAAAACTGTTACAGCTTGGCTGGGAAGTTCTGATTCGTCTGCCATATTCATCAGACACTGCACCTTTGGATTTCCATTTATTTTGTTCTTTACAAAATTCTCTTAATGGAAAAAATTTCAAGTTTTTGAAATTTTAGACTGTAGAAGGCACCTGGAACAGTTCTTTGCTCAAAAAGATAAAAGTTGGGCCTCCCTGGTGGCACAGTGGTTAAGAATCCGCCTGCCAATGCAGGGGACACGGGTTCGAGCCTTGGTCTGGGAAGATCCCACATGCTGTGGAGCAACTAAGCCCATGTGCCACAACTACTGAGCCTGCGCTCTAGAGCCTGCGAGCCACAACTACTGAAGCCCACGTGCCTAGAGCCTGCACTCCGCAACAAGAGAAGCCACCACAATGAGAAGCCTGCGCACCGCAATGAGAAGCCTGCACACTGCAATGAAGAGTAGCCCCCCCTTGCCACAACTAGAGAAAGGTCACACACAGCAACAAAGACCCAACTCAGCCAAAATTAATTAATTAATTAAAAATATATTTAAAAAAGATAAAGTTTTGGGAAGATAGAATTATGAAGGTGCCTGAAAAATGGCAGAAGGAAGTGGAACAAAAGGGTGAATGCATCGTTCAATAAAGTGTTTGGTAAAAATGAAAAATGTGTCTTTTATTTTTACTTTAAAACCGAAGGCACTTTTTGGCCCACCCAATACATAATAGTTTCTATCCTTTTTTTTTTTACATTGGTTGTTAATGTCCCATTTTTCATTTCTGATTTTATATATTTGATTCTTTTTCTTAATCTAGTTAAAGGTTTGTCAATTTTTTTGATCTTTTCAAACAACTCTTTGTTTTGTTGTTTCTATTGTTTTCTGTTGTCTGTTTTATTTATCTCTGCTCTATGTTTCCTTCCTTCTGCTAGCTCTGGGTTTGGATTGTTCTTTGTCTAGTTCCTTGACGTGTGAAGTTAGGTTGTTGATTTGAGATCTTTTTGCTTTTTTAATGTAAGAGTTTATAGCTCTAAACTTCCCTCTTAGCACTGCATCCATAAATTTTGGTGTGTTCTGTTTTTAATTTATCTCGAGATATTTTCTAATTCCATTTGTGATTTCTTCTTTGCAATGGCTTTTTAAGAATGTGCTGTTTAATTTCTCCATACTTGTGGGCTTTCCAGTTTTTCTTTCTGCAATCGATTACTAGTTTCATTCCATTATGATCAGAAAAGATAGTTTGTATGATTTCAATCTTTTAAAATTTGTTAAGACTTGTTTTGTGGCTTAATATGTGGTCAGTCCTGGAGAATGTTCCATGTGCACTTGAGAAGAATGTATATTCTTCTGTTTAAGTGTTCTGTATATGTCTGATAGATCCAACTAATCTATAGTGATGTTCAAGTCCTCTGTTTCCTTATTTATCTTCTGTTGGTTCTATTCATTTTTGGAAGTGGGTATTGAATCTCCTACTATTATTGTGTTGCTATCTATTTCTCTCTTCAATTCTATTAACATTTGCTTCATATATTTAGGTATTTGGTGCCTATATGTTTATAATTGTTATAGCTTCCTGGTGAATTGACCCTTTTGTCTGATATTCATATAGCCACCTCTGCTCTCTTTCGGTTACCATTTGCATGGAATATCTTTTTCCAGCCTTTCACTCTCAGTCTATATGTGTCCTTAGATCTAAAGTTAGTTTCTTATAGACAGCATATAGTTGAATCCTCTTTTTTATTTTATCCATTTGGCCAATCTGTGTCTTTTGATTGGGGGATTCAATCCATTTACATTTGATGTAATTACTGACAGGGAAGGACTTACTACTGCCATTTTGTTAATTGTTTTCTGCAAGTTTTGTAGCTTTTTTGTACCTCATTTCCCCTCTTCTTCCTTTGTGTTTCACTGACTTTTTTTTTTTTTTTGTAGTGACATGCTTTGATTTCCTTCTCATTTCTTTTTGTGTAAATTCTAAAGAGATTTTCTTTGTGGTTACCATGGGGATTACATTTAAAAATGTTAAAGTTATAAGAATATTTTAAGCTGATAAGAACTTGATTTGCATACAAAACTCCATTCCTTTACAGTTCTGCCCACTCCCCACTTTGTTACTGATGTCCCCCTAAGTCCCTTAGGCTCTCTTCACTTTTCTTCATTTCTCTTTTTGTCCCTCTGACTTGAACCTCCAAGGTTACTAATAGTAACTCTAAAGTTATTGATAGTATCAGTAACTCTTCAAGGTCACTGATTAATTCTTCTCTGATCAAATCTCCAGTTGAACTCTAGTTTTTTTTCCTTAATTCAATTATTGTATTCTTCAGCTCCAGAATTTGATTTCTTCTTTATTCTGTCTCTTTAGTGACATTCTCATTTTGTTCATGCATCATTTTCCTGATTTGTCAGTCTCGTTCTTTTTTAGTTCATTGAGCATCTTTAAGACAACTGTTTAAAATTCTTTGTTAGGCAAATCAGATTTCCGCATTGCTTTAGGGTTGGTTTCTCTAGGTTTGTTTCTTAGATTTTGCCACATTCTTCTGTTTATTTATATACCCTGTGAACTTTGTTGAGATTTGGGCATTTGAAAAATAGCTATTCCAGGGACGTATCTTCTTTGGGCATGTGTGTATGCTTTCATTCCAAGATATATATCTGCTTTTAACTGTCTTAATTTCCCTAAGAGGCTTGTCTCTGTTTCTTCTCAGGAGCTTCCTGTTCCACTTTCTATTTTATTCCCGGCTGTACTCTCTTGGATCTCCTGTACCTGCCTACAGAACTGTAGACTCCCTGCTGCTCTAATGCACCTCTACGCTCACTTCTGTTTTCAGTGGCCCACAACCAGCATCCAAACCATGCTACCACTCCCACTAGTGCTCCAAGTCAGGTGAGACAGAATTCAGTCCCTCAAACAGCCCCCAGACAAGCCTGAATACTGGACACAAGTTCACCTTCTTCCTTTCTGTCCTGAGGGAGGAGCCACGAATTGGGGGTTTCCTCTCAATTGCATCATGCTGTGCCAGGCAAAGGGAAGGGCTAGGACAAGCAAAATGCCCCAAATTTTCTTAACACCTTTTGGTGCAGCCTTCTCCTGGTTTTGTGTTTGCCTGAGCTATAGCTTCCCAAGGGGTTTCTAGAGTTCTCACAAAGGTATTTTGGTCCTTATATTGTTGTTAGCTCAGTGTCTCATGGGGAACAAGGACCTGGAGCTTCACTGGTGATGTCACTCCCCACCTACCTGCCTTTTGCTTTCCCTTGATATTCACTAGTCACAAATATGTGACAAAATTTGAGTATCTTAATGAGTGAAATGTGCTTGGAAAACATGCTTATCCAACAAGTTTTATTTATTTACTTACCTACCAATGGTCTGTTATCAAAATAATTTGAAATAGGTAAACCATTAGAAGAATTAAAAATCTCTTAACTCTTAAATGAATTTTAAGTTAAAAATATCACCATTATTTATATGAAGTTAATAATTGTGGTAAATACATAAATATTTAGAATTTAATCTCATTCTTATAGTAAGAGATACTGAATTAAGTTTCATCTAATAAAAAAGTTCCCCAATTTTTACCAAAAAACTGATTTAAAAATTGAATCTTGGAAACCTCAACCAGAAATCTATTCATGATTATTTAAGAAAAAAAATTCCTCTTGTGGGGGAGAGTTTTGGTATTCCATAGTGTATTCTATTTTACCATCCCCAGTTATTTTGGAAACTATTAGTTTCAAAGATTATAGTGACATTAGAAATCCTGTGTGTTTAGTTTTGAGAAAACATTGAGTAATAAGAAACACCTGTTAAATGGGAGGTACTGAAACATCAACTTTGTATCACAGGCATGCCTTTATTACTTTAGATATAAGCACACTTTTTTACTCATTAAAATTTCAAATCGTGATTTGTAAGTAGTTTATAAGCTTCAGTGAAAGAAGATAATGAATTCAGTTTATCTTGTTTTGTGATCATCCTACTACTGATTAGAACCTCTATTAGAAAATTTGTATTTTCAAGAGCAAGTGCAAAGAACAAAGAGCAGAAGCAGAATGAGTAAAAATTTAACTAAATCCAGTGCAACTTTACTTGTTGGATTCACCTGTATTGCTATGATGAAAAAACCCAGCAGCAGACAGAAAAGGGCAGAGGTATGATGCAAATTCAATGGGTAAGACCATTTGTATATTATTGTAAGCTGACTAGAAATGGGCTTATGTATATCTTTAAATATACTGAAGATAATTTTTATCTAAGGTGATAGTCTTATCTTCTCAATCTTCTCAACAGCCATGAAGGTAAGTACATCCCCTCCATTCAAAACTGTGCCTCCCATCCCACACTATAAATTTATAGGCACTAGATGGAGCTCAGTAAATGTTTTGATGAGTAAGAGAGTTATTACAACAGCTTTGATTAAATTTAGAGCTATTTCTAATTGTTTGACAGTGTCATTTTTTGTTCTGTAGTGGCTCCCTAATTAGCCTTTGTTTCTAATAATTTTTAATAATTCTATTTGACTTCTAAAACATCTCAGTCCACCTCAGTTCAAAATGGACAAGGCATGGGGCTGTACCGGTTATTTCCGAGATAAAACTTTTCTTTATATCTTTCAAAGTGACTTCAAGAGTTTGCCATTTAAGTCTCTCATCTGATTACAGAATTATTTAAGTGTGATGGCTAATGAAAAAGTCAAAAGAAACAGCATAGCTACCGATTGTGAAGTCATGACTTTTTAAGAGACTGAGACAGCAAAAAAATTGCAGAAAAATTATTCTTTATTGAAAAATACCAATAATACTGACAGACTTCAAAAGCAGTTCACGCCTCCAGAATACAAAGTACTTAATACATTTTTTTCAAGCCTGTTTGCATTTCAAACAAAGCTAGCATTTTTGTAAATCAAATTTGATAACCTGACTAAATATATTTTCCAGCTTTATTATTTAAGGAGCTGTACAACCTCTGAAGTGGGGACCATGAGGTGGGCAGGAGCAGAGGGGCAGAATGCACCTGGGACTGCGCAGCAGTCTACAGCAATATTTCCCATAACTTTGGTGCTGGAAACAAAAATACTGTACAAGACAGCTGCCCTCCAGTGTCAGAGAATCTTGGGAAACAGCATATCAAAAGGTAGCCAGCTTTTCTTATAATTTACACACTTTCATTTAAGATTGCTTTTTGAAGAAAATCTTTAAGAATGCCACTGTAATTTAGTATCATCCAATAACTGAATTAAAAAACTGTATGAAAGAAATGAGCTGTTACCATCATAATGGTCTTTGCCGAGCTGTGAGTAATTTTAGGTGCAAAAAAAATTAACACATATGCAAGTTTAATTTGAAACCACAAAAATTATGTATGTAGGCTCAGATAGTAGCAGTGTTCACTTTATTACTAATAGCTTAACTGGAACAGCCACTCTATTCATTCCACCAGCAGGAATAGCAGCACCAATATCTAAAATCCTTTATGTATCAATATAAAAGCTTACATCATTATCAAAGTCCCATTCTTTGCATGCTCCAATTCTTGTTATTTTTTAACATAAAAGCAACAGGATTTTGAGAGTTACTATTTGCTGTATTAAAAGTTATACAGCATCTTGTACTGTCAAAAAGCAAAATACTGTGAACAGCAGCCCTTCTTCACAGCTCTGAACTTGAAGCTGCCAAGCACTCACTGCTTGTGCCAGCAGTGGCATTTCCACAGTAAAATAGCAGAAACTAAAGGAATCATGGCACAATGGATTTCTGAATTCTTTTATCTACCATTGGTCCTGGGGCTTAGTACCTTCCCCTTGTAGGACAATATCTGCCGATCATTCATCTTCTTTAATGGAGGAAAGGCATCAGGTCATATAGCGGGTAATGGCTCTCAGAGCATAAAGGAGTTCTGCTTGCATCCTAGCTTCTATAAGAAGCAGATTAACGTGAACCTGAATATAAGACACATTATCATTTAAGATAGGATATATGTATACATATAACTGATTCACTTTCTTATACAGCAGAAACTAACACAACACTGTAAAGCAATTATACTCCAATAAAGATGCAAAAAAAAAAGAGATAGGGTTATAAGCATTCACAGTCAGTTTCAGTGCATCTAATAAACACCAGAAATGTTTTCTGTGTGCCACTGAATAACATCAGTTTCTCAAAACAAAAGCTGTCTGATCTTCTTTGGATAGATGTTTTGAGCTTGTATTTATATTCGATCACATCTCTTCTTGAAGGTTTGTTAGAATAACAACTTCCCTGCCAAATCATCATTCACAAACACTCTCTTCTTTCTCTTAAGCAGTTACAGTGATGCCAGCACTCTGAGGAGAGGCCAGCACACCGGTTCTCCCTGTCTTTATTCTTTTACTTTAAACAATAATGAGCTTCTCCCTTCCAAGGGGTATGTGAGACAGCTGATCTGGAATGTTCTTATCTGGGTTGGTAGAAGTGATGGAAGGGGTTTGAGACCCATTAGATTAGGTGAAGGAGAATAAGGATCACTGCTAAGTTAGAGTAAACACAATAGGTACTTACCTTCTCAGAGTGCTTGAACTGCCTCCAGAAGCTATCATACATTCTTTTGGTAACCTTTTCAGGAGTGCAAACAACAGTTTTGATATAAACTTTAAAGCTACGATCCAATAGCTGGTTAATTTCACCATAGTCATAGTCATCATATCTGTTAAAAGATAATGTGAGAATTTTATGTATAGTCTGTTTTATTCTTATGGAAGTACAGACATCAATAGTAAATGCTGTATTCTTTCCCCTCTTTGTGTAGGTAGCTATCCCCCAAAATGACAGCTTTACAATTTTTACGTTTCATTGGGGGTGGATGAATGAGTATAAAGGGGTAAGAAACAGAAGTCAGATGAACAAAAAAATTGCCAGTGCCCAAGCAACAGTATATTTACAATCATGAATAAGCAACCACACTGAGGAACAAATTCTGGAAACAAAGTTTGAGTATTGCTGATATTAAGAAATTAACAAATTAATCAGACAATAATACTTATTGATACTATTACATGATATATCAATTATAATCTATTTGTGTAAATAAATTTTTTTTCTTATGTTTCCAGGAGTTCTTGGGGTCAGATGAGAAAAAAGGGGGAGAGGTGTCTGAGAGGAAAGAATCAGTCTCTAGATGGCTTCACAGTGTCTACACTTGGGAAAGGCTAAGCCAAGATGGTCGTAGGCACCAACGTCTCCTCTGCCGCACTGGCAGATAGTGCCTAGAACTGAAGTCTCCTAATTGGTTTTTAGTAGAAAAGGAAGAAAGCGGGTCCTGTATAACCATTCAGGAGTCTAAAGTCATAGCCTGGCTACTGATAAAGTGAAGAAGCAAGAGAAAGTGTGACTTTACAGCTAAAATAATCAGAAAGTACCACAGCATGGTTGTTTGTGTATGTTAGAAGGTGGTTTATGATGGCTGTGTTTAAATGTGGCTGAATACCTAACAGGATATGAAAGTTTTGTATTTTGATGAAATATCATGGGAGTAGGTACTCTTTAGAAGGGTACTGTAAGAGTTCGAAGTTCCATGAAGGTAGAAGTATGAGTGTGTCAGGAGATAAAAGATGATACAAAGGGAAAAGATACCATAAATGTTCAGAGACAAACTTTGCCTCTTCCTCTATGCTCTTGGGCCAGCTTGCTTGCTCTCCTCTTCCCTGGAGGCATCTGTTATTTAACTCTTGTCAGCATTCCTAACTCTCCCTCCTGCTTAGCTAGGCAAGAGAAAACACACCAAGCTGCAAAAAATCAAGTTTTTGAAGCACAAAATGCATAAAAATAAGCTATTGGGGAGGGGATGGTTTTGAGTATGTTAACGTAGGTCTGTGTGCATATGTGTTCCAAGCACCTGAATAATTTAGGCTAAAGGAAAATACCTCTTCATAAACATAAGAAAACAGACTAACCTTATTCCAAACATGCAGTGAATATAGTTCCAAATAGCCCGTCTCAGCATTGAGGTATCAACATCTTTGTGCATTGCCATTGTATTATAAGTAAGATTGTAAGCAATGTGAAATTTTTCATCGATCAACTGTCCTACATCTGGATAAAGACGATTTACCAAAGAATAACCATGGTCTTCCCAACAATAGTCCTAAATACAGAGAACAGAACAAATGTGAATAATTAAAACATGGCCAACTATAGTTCTATGTCTGTCGCTCTTCGGTGCAGTGAAATTACTGGCAGCTGAAATCCACTGCCTTTCTAGTACATCCCTAGCTCTCAGTTTCACTTGCATTCCAGTTTGATGTTTTCAGTTTCTATACTGCAACATGCAAAAGTTACATTTTGAACTCAGCGAGTTTAAAAACCAGTGGAATCTCTTCCCCTTACACACAGGTCACCCATATTCAGCTTTCTCTCACTGTTTCCCCCGTCAGCCTCCAGAGATGACCCATCTTGGGAGGCCACTCTCCTTTTCTATTGCTGCAGGCATTCAAATGGTCCTCAAACTTTGTAAATTTTTAATTCAAGGTATCCATCATTCATTCTTTTTCCTCCTACCCACCTCTGATTCTCAGCCCTATTAATTGTGTCTCCTAATTAGTTTACCCAAATTAAAGTCTCCCTGCTTCCTTTCTTTCCATCTCAAGCAAAACTTAATAACCTCCCACTTCAATGTTACTACCATATTTATTTTCCTAAAACACCTCTTTGATATTATGCCATCACTATGGTCAAAACCTACAAATCTGATCAATTTTAAACTAACTTCCCACTTATCCTTTGCTTGAAGGTCTTAGCAGCCCAGTCAGTTTATGATCCCTTCCCTCAACCTATACTCAGTTATTGCCTACAGTCTCCTCTGCTTACAATGCCCATGCTTTTAAACCATTCAAATCTCTCAAATCCTAATCTCCCTCCATAAAATTTTCCAGTCCACATGATCCCTTCAATTGTAATCTTTTATATTTCATGATACAACTTCACTATTGAGTAAAATATTCTATAATTCTTCCTTGTGCCTAATTCTGTCTCCTTAAACAATATGTTAGTTCCTTGAGCAAAGAAAAAAAATCATAGTTCTCAAATATTTTCATAATTCTGGTAGAAGAGTTATAATAGCCCCTGCACAATAATTGGGAAAGTTGGGAACACCAACTCATCTGAATTATATATTTACCTATCTAAATGAAATATATAACAGACTGTTTAAGAAAAACATTTAAACTACAGTATGTTTCTACTGACGGATTGGAAGCGGTCTTACAAAACTACAGCACAGAATAGATAAATGTTTGCTAATTGACGATTCTCAACTTTTATTCTGGAACTAGAAGATACAGCAATTGTTACTCCTGAGATATACTTGCAAAGCACTTAGCACAGTGCCTCCTGCCAAAGTGAAAACAGAGAAGGACCCTGGTATCCTGGAGGACAACGAGGTCCCTAAGTTTCCATGGACTCAGTATATACAGAATTGTACTGGGAAGTTTTACTGTGTATTTCAAAGTTAATGATTATGGAGCTAAACAAACTGGGTCTACCAACAATAATTCTACTCCCTACCCCAGTAACTTTATTTATTCTAAGAGATGGGTGCTAAGTAATTTTGGAATAAGATTTATTTATGTGAATCCTCTTTAAGCTTTAAATTTGAAACCTTTAAAAATTCTCATTGCTTCAAATGACATTCAGTTCGTATTTTAAAGGGAATTAGGTTATTGTAATCATGGTTTATTTTCTATGGTATCTGTAAAAACTCACCCAAATTAAAAAGAAAACAAAAAATCTGCTTTCCCTATAAGTCCTAATTTAAGCAAATCTTTCACTCTTTCTCATCCTCTTTCGCTTCACCCCCACACACATAATGCCTGAGATGCTGTGAGGACATTTCTCTTGTCACTCAGGCCTGGTGCATATCAGGGCAGAAATCGCCTCACTTTAACACTGGGGCTCAGTAAAACAGTGCTATAAAAGCAAGCTAGGTTCAAACACAACTATTATTTATTGTTTAGTTATAGTAGGAACTTTAACTGGGTTTCTGCATACCATCTCTGGGAACCTAACCACTATTGTAATTTTGCTTTATGGGTGAATGTGTTTTGAATTCTGAGCAACTGATTTATGAACTTTAACAATATAATAAACATACCTAAGGGAATTACGTGTACGTAGAAAAGTTATTTTTCTCTGCATTGCTTTCTGTTCTCAAATCCAGATGGCTCTTTCTTATTTTAAGTCAGATTGAGGTATTTCTAATTGAGCATGTACATACAACAAGTTGTCATTTTACCTGGACTCGAAATGTTGGGACGTGCATTCCGTGTCTAGAGAAATCCTTATAGCCATAACTAGTATCCTCAAAGTGACGAGATACATCTCTTGCTGGTGTAACTTCTTCATCATCTGAAATAATTTAAAAAAAAAAACCACTGAAAGCCTTTCAAAAACAGGATGCTAGTTAAAATTCATTTTACCTATAACAAGTAAAAACAGGATTACCCTTTCTCTGACACTGAGTAACCAATATCAACTAAAATAAAGTCTTAAAACTATACAGAGAAATAGCCTACTTACTAATAAATGGAATATAATAAAAGTAGATTCTGTTATTAAAAAAATACTCATGGTTAATTTTCTGTTTTTAATTCCTCTCTCTCACAGATCCTCTCTCCCTCTGTGTCCCGACTGTAGTTTATAGATACTAGGTTCTACTGAAAAGTATGTACTCCAAGTATGAACACCCTTTTGAATAATCTTTATGGTGATAACAAATATAAACTTTAAACTTTATGCTCTAAACTTTAGCACTTGGACTATTTTTAATGTCACACAATATATAAAATGATCTCTTTAACAGCTCAAAGGTCCTAGAAACAATTCTAAAATGATGAACAAAGGAAAGAGGTTCTGTGTGTCACTGTTTTTACAATGTTTCCTGCACTGCTTCTAAGCCTTTTCAGATTATCTTCATGTTTAGGGGTCGATGAGATTATAGTTTCAAGTAAATAAAATCAAAGACTTCTCCTCAAGCTAACATCCAACCTCCATTTATACAAATTTGATTTTTTCTTTGCTATTAAGAAACTTGCTTTTAACATATACTCTTTGTCCCACTCTATTATTGTCAAAATACACTGACACACTTTATTAACTTTTTTCCTTTAAATTATCTGGTTTACATATTAAATCCTATAGCCTACAATTGATAAAGGCCAAACATAAAGGATTTACGTTGTTGTTAGTTATCTAAGAAGTAGCTCCTTTTCACAAATCATAGAATTTTAAAGCTGGAAGCAATCTCAGGCCTTTATGAATGCAATTTCCTCATTTTAAAGAAGAGGAAAAAAAGCACTCAATGTTAAATGACTTATATTCACAAAGTTTATTAGCAGTGATTTTAGTATTAGAACCCAAATCAAATGTCCTCTCTCTTAGTCTAGTGCTGTTTTCACTATAATTTCCTTTTCTACCTATGCAATAACCTTTCTAAAAGGAAAGCCATATTTGGATTAAACTTAAAAGCTTTTGCACAGCAAAGATAACCTACAGAATGGGAGAAAATATTTGCAAACGAAGCAACTGACAAAGAATTAATCTCCAAAATATACGAACAGCTCATGCAGCTCAGTATCAAAAAAACAACCCAATCCAAAAATGGGCAGATCTAAATAGAGATTTCTCCAAAGAAGGCATACAGATGGCCAAAAAGCACATGAAAATATGCTCAACATCACTAATTATTAGAGAAATGCAAATCAAAACTACAATGAGATATCACCTCACACTGGTCAGAATGGCCATCATCTTATCTCAAAGAGTAAATGCTACAGCTGTTGCTGGGAATGTAAACTGGTTCAGCCACTATGGAGAACAGTATGGAGGTTCCTTAAAAAACTAAAAATAGAGTTAACCATCTGATCCAGCAACACTACTCCTGGACATATATATGGAGAAAACCATAATTTGAAAATACATGCACCCCAATGTTCATTACAGCAGTATTTACAATAGCCAAGATATGGAAGCAACCTAAATGTCCATCAATAGAGGAGTGAATAAAGAAGATGTGGTACCTATATACAGTGGAATGTTACTCAGCCATAAAAAGGAACAAAATAATGTCATTTGCCACAAGATGAATGGACCTGGAGATTATCATGTTAAGTGAAGTTAAGTCAGACAGAGAAAGACAAATACCATATGTCGCCGCTTACATGTAGACTCTAAAAAAAGTGGTACAAATGAACTTATTTACAAAACAGAAATAGAGTCACAGATGTAGAAAACAAATCTATGGTTACTGGGGGGAAAAGGGGGGAGGGATAAACTGGGGGATTGGAATTGACATATACACACTACTATATACAAAATAGATAACTAATAAGGACCTACTGTATGGCACAGGGAACTCTACTCAATACTCTGTAATGACCTATATGGGAAAAAAATCTGAAAAAAAAGTGGATATATGTATAACAGATTCACTTTGCTGTACACTTGAAACTAATACAACATTGTAATCAACTATATTCCAATAAAAAAGGATACTTTTATTTAAATTCTCTTAAAAATTGGGCTTTTGTTTTTGGACACAATAGACATTTTATTGACTATGTAATGGTTGCTTTTACCTGAAGAGAAGACAAACATGCTCTCTCTTTTTTCTATTTCAAAACGTGAAGCCATCTCTTCCTGACTTGCCTCTTCTTCATCTCGACATTCCTGTAACTGCTTCATCTTTTCCATGAGGGCTTCGACCTCAAAGAAGGAATCACTTACCTGAAAAGAAAGTGCAATTAAGGTTACATATGTCAAACACGGAATGAAACTTTTGAATTTTATTAAGTCTGTTTCATAAGAATTTGCATCTTACTACAATATAAGAAAAGATCTTCTTATAATTTTAATGCACATGGATGAATCAAAAACAATTATTTGGGGCTTCCCTGGTGGCGCAGTGGTTGAGAGTCCGCCTGCCGATGCAGGGGACACGGGTTCGTGCCCCGGTCTAGGAAGATCCCATGTGCCGCAGAGCGGCTGGGCCCGTGAGCCATGGCCGCTGAGCCTGCGCATCCAGAGCCTGTGCTCCAGAACGGGAGAGGCCACAACGGTGAGAGGCCCGCATACCGCAAAAACAAAAAAACAACAATTATTTGGCCTATTATATATACAGATATTTAAATTTTAAAATATAAGAGAAAAATGATTTTTAAGAACACATTCTAATGTTTTACCTTTTATTACTAAAATTAGTAATAATATTACTATCAATGCTAAATTTTAAAAATTTAACACTACTTGTCGATTTAAAACAGAACTGAATATTTAAGAGTTAAGCTTTTACTTGCTCAATCAGTTAAATAAGGTACACAAAGTATAAGTGCTTTTGCATCAACTGTGTACACTGGGCATGTTGTCAATAGACAGGCATACCTCAGGTATATTGTGGGTTCAGTTCCACACCACTGCAACAAAGCGAGTCATGAATTGTTTGGTTTTCCAGTGCATATAAAAGTTATGTTTAGGGACTCCCCTGGTGGCACAGTGGTTAAAAGTCTGCCTGCCAATGCAGGGGACACGGGTTCGAGCCCTGGTCTGGGAAGATCCCACATGCTGTGGAGCAACTAAGCCCGTGCACCTCAACAACTGAGCCTCTGCTCTAGAGCCCACGAGCCACAACTACTGAAGCCCGCGCGCCTAGAGCCTGTGTTCTGCAACAAGAGAAGCCACCTCAACGAGAAGCCCGCACACCGCAACCAAGAGTAGGCCCCGCTCGCTGCAACTAGAGAAAGCCCGCGCGCAGCAATGAAGACCCAATGCAGCCAAAAATACACTATACTGTACTGTACATTATACTGTATACTGTACTATACTATATACTATACTGTTTATACTGTAGGCTATTAAGTGTGCAATAGCATTATGTCTAAAAAAACAAGGTACATACCTTAATTTAAAATTTATTGCTAAAAAATGCTCAACACCTGGGAACAGGGAGCTTATCTACTAGGGAAGTTTTTAAAAATTCTATTATTTCACTATTATCTCATTTAATAGAGGGATAACTAGGAACAGTACTTTTTCTTTAGCCTTGTACTAAATCAAAGGTGGGGAAGGACAACAATCCAACTCTAAGTATCCTAGCAACTGATGTACTCTCCCTTAGACCATCTCATAACCTTTAAGCTTTGATAAATAATCAGTGGCCATATGCAGGCCTCCAACAACAATCCAGATAGCTCAACAGAGGGTGGAACTGATGGTCTTGGGCGTTGCCAGCACAGCACAGTGATCAACCTTGGGAACATGATTTTCCCTCCTGTGCTAATCTCACCATATATAAATGCTACCTCTTATTTAGTACCTGATAAATGCCAAGCACTGTACTAGGCCTTTTAACCTTTTTTTTTTTTTTTTTTTTTTTTTGCCTTTTACCTCTTTAGAGACATTTCATTTAAACTTTACAATAACCTTGTGTTTGACCTTCATTTAGAAATGAAAGAATGGAGGCTCAGAGAGGTTAGATAACTTGCCCACAGTCAAATATACGTTAACAAATACACGTTAAAGTCAAATATATAAATTTAACCTGTCCAAATCTGTTTAAAATAATACAACTGAGAAAATCTGTGCAAAGTATTCAGAAGACTGTAATGTTGTTTCTCTGATTTCAATTTGGAAATATAAACCCTTTTCTCTTTCACTACAGCTAAAGAATGCAGAGGGAATTTTGACTCATCATATATAGAATTCAAATTTGCTTACAGAAAGTTCAACTCATTCTGATCTGTTTCAAAGGAATAACATAACTGAGAAAATATAAAAGCCAGAGAAGAGAAGGAATACAGATAAAAGCATTTTAATAAATTTACATTCACTTTTATATATATTTGTGAGAAGTTAAAACATGAAGAAGTATTTTAAAAGGAGAAATTCCAGATCAAGGCTGATTAAATCTTCTAAAAAGTAATTAAGAAGACAGCCTGTTTCTTCTGTGCAAAAGGATGTGATCAGCATCAGGAAGTTTCTACCACCAAGTTCCACTGTTCTCAGTCTCCCCTCATCTCACTCAGTAGCTGTTCAATACCAGATGGCTCTGATGGGGCACATTGCTGGTGGCTTCTGATCCTAAAATTATTCAAATGTAACCTCCTAGAGGGTCTTATAATTTTGTATGTCCCTTAGCATCAGACTAGTGCTGAGCATTTGGAGGCAGACAATAAATACTTGCTGAATGAACAGGTATGGGGGCCTAATATCTTTTTGGACTTAATAGGGTAGATTTTCTTAAAAGCCAAATGAAAAAATAATATAACAGCAATTACTGTGATTACTCTTAGGATGATCCTATAATAAATAATAGATACTTACCGAAACATTTCCTGCTGAGTTGACCTGCATCTCATCCACACTGTGATTGCCATTTGTAATGTCACAGATGCAGTAGTTACTAACAGAAGGAGGTCTGAATGTGTGGCCACCATCACAATGAATTTCTGGACTGATTCCACAGCCAAATGTGAACGAGGCAAGAGAATGATAGTGTGTAAGTAGAACTACTGCATGTACCAGTTCTGCAAGGGACCAGCTGTGCTCTTCAGCTTTCAAAAGTCCCTTGGGAAAAAAAACGAGAACATTTTTATGCTGGGGTATGGTATTGATGAAAGAATACAGTTCATCTTGGTATTTAACCTACTGAAAACAGGATTAGTTACTATATAAAACTTAAAATTACAATTTGAGGCATGTAGAACCCAGAATTTGCTAATTTTTATGAATATGTATTCACAAATAGAGCTTAAGATAAACTGATAACGACACATTCGTTATTATTTTGACTTTCTGAAATCCTGATTTAAAAATGTAGAACACATTTTGTTTAAAAGCAGTTGCCATATCTCAGATGATGGATTATGAATGCATTAACTATGTTGTTAGTGCAGTCTCAAACGAAATGTAATGAATTTGTGTTTAAAGTAGAAGCTACTGTGTAAAATACGCCTGTTTTTCTTTATTATCAGGCCTCCTCAAGGAATTTTTAAAAAGTGGTTTGAACAGCTTGACTCTGAATATTCTTAAATCATCAAATTATATTTATTTTAAAAATTATGCTCAAGGTAAAGTCTACAGTTCTTCAAAGTCTTACAAATCTGTGTCCATTTCTGCTTCATTATCTATTTTATAATATGTAATTTTATATTACTAGACAATGTAACAGACATTGCATTAATCATATTCAAATCTTGTATCTCCTTGATAAAAAGATGCTTCAATTACATAAAAGAATCTAAAATATTCTAGGGAATTCCCTGGAGGTTCAGTGGTTAGGTCTCTGCACTTCCACTGCAGGGGGCATGGGTTCCATCCCTGGTCAGGAAACTAAGATCCCACAAGCCTTGAGGCATGGCCAATAAATAAATAAATAAATATTCTAAAAAAAGAGAAAGACAACACCAAAAATATATTGTATTTTTAAGAATTTCTACTGCATGGTAGATTCTTTTAGAGAATGTCCATCTACTTTTATTCTATTATCTTTATTAATAAATAGAACCAGACAAAACTAGTTTAAAATGGTATTTTAAAAAGATAACACAACAAGATGCCACTTTACATCTATGAGAATGGCTAAAATCCAGAACACTGATAACAACAAATACTGACAAGGATGTGGAGCAACAGGAATGCTCATCCATTGCTCATGGGAACACAAACTGGTATAGCCACTTTGGATGACAGTTTCTTACAAAGCTAATAAACACAAGCTTATCATACGATCCAGCAATCACACTCCTAGTTATTTACCCAACTGAGTTGAAAACTTATGTCCACCAAAAAGCCTGCATGTGAATGTTTGTAGAAGCTTTATTCATAATTGCCAAAAACTGGAAGTAACCAAGATGTCCTTCAATAGATGAATGGATAAACTGAGGTACATCCATACATGTATTTTTCAGCAATAAAAAATGAGCTACCAAGCCATGAAAAACCATGGAGAAACCTTAAATGCATACTGACAAGCTAGTCTGAAAGGGCTATATACTGTGTGATGCCAACTATATGACAGTCTGGAAAAGGTAAAACCATAAAGACTGTAAAAAAGAGCAGTAGTTTCAGGGGGAAGGGGAGAGAGATGAATAGAGGGAGCATAGGAGATTTTGAGAGAAGTGAAACTATTCTTTATGATACCATAATGGTGGATAACACGACATTATGCAGTTGTCAAAACCCATAGAACTGTACAACACAAAGAGTGAACCCCAATGTAAATTAGACATTATTAATTCATCAGTTACAGCAAATGTACTATACTAATACTAGATGTTAGTAATAGAGAAACTATGTGTGTGTGGGCGGGGGGTGGTGGATGGTTGACGGGGGTAGAATATGGGAACTCTACTTTCTGTGCCATTTTTCTGTAAACCTAAAACTGCTCTAAAAATTAGTCTAATTTTTTTTTTTTTAATGACACCCTAGATATATTCTCTACTTACCTCAATATGTTCTTTGGTAATAAGCCAAGGTCTATGGGCTAACACTTTGTTAAGTTCTCCTAAATTCTGTAGTTTTTGAGGAGCATTCTCTAAACCATTAAGCCACTTGGGGTCTCCACCAACATGAAGGAAATCGTTTACATGGAGATTCACTAAGTAGGAGCACTGATGTCTTGCTGCAGCCTTAAGAGAAAACAAAAAGATTATTCTAATTACACATATTAAAATCTTGAACAACTACAAATCTTTTTCTTTACAATATGCAAAACAGCTAATTAAGTTTTTGATTAGTATGTTTTCAAATTTTCCATATACTACAGAAATGAAGTTTTCATATAAACATTTAAAAATTCATACACTATAGAAAGCACCTCAAAAATATCTCAAGAACAAATAAAATATCTGATCAAAGTATCTGAACTTTAGAAAAATTTTATACCTACTGTCAGAACCTCAGATTAAGAAGAAACTTCAATTAAGGTGCCAACCATAAAACAATGGAATATTATTTATAAATTGAACATGAGTACCACCACTTATGTCAATCTGAACTATCAGTGAAATAATCTTGTGTTCTACTTTATTCTCGTATTTAATAGAAAATGGTTCTCAACAGAGTGTAAATACATATTTCTTTTTCTGTTATATTTGACAGCGTACTTATTTAGAAAGAGGAAAAATAGATACTACCTAACAGGAATTCGATTAGAAGTTAGAATATAAGTATTTATTCCTGTGTTTGAAGCATTAACCATCTCTTAAAAAGATTAATAAAGCAGGCAGAAAGAATTTTTCACTGAATGTTTACAAACCATTATTCCAATGTAGTGCCGATAATGTAGGGGTAATGGCCCATCCATTTGCAGTAGATAGTGTTGAGTTTTTAAGAAACTTTCTAAATATTGTGGGTGAAAAACCATCACTAAGGTAATATTATCCAAACGACCCAAAGCAGCAAAAGAATCTGCAAATAAAGTATGCATCTGTGCGTCTTCACTCCCCACTTGGAGAATCTGTATGAAAGAGAGGAAAACCATGGTTTCAGAAATTGTAAATTGGTGTAAAAGAAAGAAAACATGCAGGGGAAGGAAAAAAAAAAGGAATATGCATGCACTGCACTCTAAGTGTCACCTAGAAGCAGATTAAATTTGGCTTAAAGAGAGGTTATAATTCTACAAATTTAACTCAACTTGTTGCAAGATAGCAGAATAAAGAGTCACATATCATGTAGTAGGGGAAAAACAACAAAGGCCGGACATTAAAGGCCATCTAGATAGGCTGCTTGCAGACTTGACCAGAATCCAGACATCCAGATCTAAATCCAGAACCCAGATTTAGATTATCAAATTTGCAGAGCTTGCAAACAGACCCTAATGCCTTTCCTTTTAACAACACCTACTCTCCCTCAATTTACAGAGAACCAAAATTAACTAACAGTAAACAATCCCTGTGAAAACAAAGTATAGGAGCATTTACATATTTAGAATTAAAGATCCAATCTAGCATTGATACCAGCCTGTGGAGTTGGCCAAGACCAAGTAACTCGGCTTATGGGCACACCTAAGCAACATCTAAATATAAGCAGGTGGCATATCATTGGTCAGAAAAAAGTCTTGCCTTTGCTTGATTAAATATGGGTGTTAGAAAAGCATCATGAAATACTAGAAATCAACATGACTATAACAGCTTTTTAATCCCACATATTCACTGCCAAAACATGATGATTAACTTGTGTAAAGCATATTGTTGACCAACAACTTGTTCAGATGCGAAGATGTGGGTCATGAAAGCTTTTCCTTAAAAGCATACAGTTCACTATGTACTTTCACAAACAACATACCTCCTTTTCTGGGATGAATCTGCTTGGTCCGTGTCCTAGTGGTCGAGGAATTCTAATTCCAAGTTCCTAGAAAAGAAAACTACACCATCTCAGGCCTCCAGCAGTAAACAACATGAACTGAGGCCACAGGAATGGGAGAGAAAAACAGCCAGTTGAACAGAGACTGGCTTGTTCTGGTGATTTATTTTCATGGCCATATATATATACCAGATCCTCTGTGTGCATCACATAGCTGACAACAGTTTATAATACAACTCTGACTAAAAACAATAAAACCTGTTTCACTAAAACCAGAGTTTTGCATAAAGTACTTGGCAGAAAGTCTAGAACAGAAAGTTCAGCACATAGCAGCCAACCCTGTGGATTGTCAGTGATACAAAATAAGACCAATGTGTTTGTACATCCAAAACCCAACCAACCAAAATATCAATCCCTGTGCATCTTGTCCGGAAATGAAAAAGCCATAACCTCTACCTAGATGTCTTAAACTGAAAGAAGTGTAATTATTACTACATCTATAATAACACTTCACAAGAACAGAAATACTATGAAAAATAAAAAAGCTATTTAAATCCACAAAAGAGAAAGTAGTACAGGGCATGGTTTCTCTGTGCTTGAGTAAAACAATTTTAGAGAAATTAATTTTGTGAGTTTTCCTTAAATTTTTAATTTATAGGATCTCATCAACTTTGCTTATATTATATTTTAGAGGAGCTCAACTAATTAAAAAATAAATGGTTTTCTGCCTTTTGACATAGTGAACCTAGAATTCTTTATGTGACAGTGTAGTGTGGTTAACAAAAACTGACAATCTACTGTTAGGCTTCCATCTTTTCCCTCAATACAGTGTGCTAATAGAAATAAAACCAAAATGTAATTCAGACTTTTTTTTTTTCTTTTTGAGGCTCATGTCCTATCACTCTAGTCTCTAAACAAAAAACCCCCTCCTTCTTTAACAACTAAATATTAACCCTTGCTTATATAATTACATACAAATATTATTTCTACCCTCTCTCTACTGCTTCCAAAAGTCCTTCATGATATAAACCAGATGCTTTCCTTTTAAAGGAAAAAAAGGGGGGAGGGGGCAGTCAGAGAAGAACATGTGGCAACAATTCAAGAAATCTGGTCCAAGTGAATGAAAACCTTTTGAGCAGAATGGATTTTTAAAAATTAAGCAGGCAGGACAAAATTGAAGAGAATCTTAATTAGGAGAACTCAAGATTCAGATTCAAAGTAGGCTGGATTTGCCAACTAAATCTAAAATTTTATATATGTTTCAAATAATCTTGTATTGGAGGTCAGTGATTTCTTACTCTGATAATTCCACACTTATACTGAAGACAGTAATGTCTAATAACCATGCCCCTCATTAGAGGAGGCACTAAATTCACTGGCCCAGCCATGTATGTGTCTCAATTTTAATATCCTACAATAAATGCAAGGAAAAAACCCACATTCCTGCTATTCAATACATCATCTTGGCACAAATGCAGCCATTTATATAAAATGATGACTCTATTGGCCTTTCTGATTTAATTACATATATTTCTAACAAAATATATTGGGCAAGACTTTAAGGCTAAAAATCAATACCCCTTCTCAGTTCTTTACTATCTTATTTAAACAAAATGCATTTTAGCAAACACCCCATTTCAGGGGTTTATTATTCATTTTCTACCTAAGAGACACTATTCTTATGACTTTAGTATACAAAAGGTGGCATTTCAAAGGAGGAGAAATGGATTATTCAACAAATGATTTTGGTACAACTGGAGAGCCACTCAGAAAAAAGTGAAATTGGAGGCTTAAATCATACTTTACTCCACAATAAATCAGATATAAGTGTAAAAAACAAAAATAAAAAACATTACAGTATTAGAAGAAAATACCTTAGGACTTAGGTCTAAGAATGCCACAAAACCAGGAAATCATAAAATATAAGATTGATAAATTTGATGACATAAAAATAAAGACTTTCATATGGGAAAAATAAACATATAAAGTCAAAAGCAAACAGAAAACTTGGACATATATTTGCAACTCATATAGCAAAGGGCTAAATTTTTTTAATACATAAAGACAAATCACTAAGAAAACCCCCAACAACCTCACAGAAAAATGAACAAAGGACATGGACAGTTCAAAGAAAATGAAATATAAATGGCTGAAAAAATGATCAACCCTCACAATAAAACACTGAGATACAATTTTGCACCTAAAATACTGCTTAAGATCAAAAAGTTTGATGATAGGCTGTGTTGGAGAGGGGGTGGAGAAATAGCCATTCATTGCTTATACTTTCTGATGGGAGTGTTTTGAAGTGTGAGGAAAAAATATCAAGAAACATAAAAGGAGTATAAATTACTACAACCTCTAGGAGGGCAATCTGAAATACTGATCAATATTTAAAAGTTACATACCCTAATCAATAATTCCATCCTAAACATTACCCTATACTCACATTTCTAAAATGTCATGTGTAAAAGTATAATCACTGCAACATTGTTTCTAGTAGTACAAGATTTTATAAAGCAACCTAAGTGCTCATCAATAGAGTACTGTTTCAACAAAGTTTAGTATGATCATAGACTAGAATAGCATGAAGTCCTCACAAAGAATGAAGCAGTTCTATACAAGTTGGCTTTAAAAGATCTCCAAGATATATTATGTGGGGGGAAAAAGACAAAGTATATAATATGTATATATTATGTTACTATTTGTAAGGAAAGAGAAAAAAATTACCAATTCCATTTCTAGGACTGTATCCTACAAATACATTAGCAGCATGTGGATTGTGTATGTGTGTGTGTTTATTTTTTTAAAAATAAGACCAGATTCCTAGCACATGGGCCTCAAAACAAAGAGGTTGAAGTATATTGTTTTGGTTTTATTTCTATACCAAATAGATAGTTTATATATCAAACTTACAAAACAATAGCTTTACAGTTCCAAGAAAGTGACTATTAATGTTTCAGAAATGGAATATTTTCCTATAGGCATGCCAAAGGTCTTTCCCAATGGTCCTTTCTAATTCTCAAGTCTTTGAAAGTCTATCCCTGTAGCCAAATTTAGTGGCCATACTGGTATCACTGTCTCCCCTCTTCCTTGCCTTCAAAGGTCAAATCTTTCTTTCCCAGTTCCTTTAGAAATAGATTCTTTTATGTATTTTATGAAAAATTATGTGTTTTAAAACAGGATGTTAAGAAAAAGCAAACATTCTCAGGAACGGACTATAAACCTATTATGCTAAGAACCTCTTACTGTTAAGATCACATTCATTCCTTGGTGAGGTACCAGTCTAACAAAGCAGGGGACAGAATAGAAGAACTGAAGAAAGGAAAGGAATGGAACGGAGTCTCTGATATTTAAGACTCCAATTTCATTATTTTACTTACGGCTAGTTCTAGGTAAAATAGAATTTTATGAACTCTGAAACTGCATCCCCATTTATCCTAATCCAGATACTGTCAGGAAGCAGGTCATTGATTCTGTCTAGCCTTCCACAGCACACAAATTGAGCTCTAACTTATGGGAAAAGGAAACAGGTGACAATTATCTTGAAAACAGCCAGGAAGTCTGGTTCTAGAGTTGGTGTCTTCAATTAATTACTCTCAAAAGCTCCTCTTTAAGAGCTTTTGAGGGACTTCCCCGGTGGCGCAGTGGTTAAGAATCTGCCTCCCAATGCAGGGGACACGGGTTCGAGCCCGGTCTGGGACAATCCCACATGCCGCGGAGCAACTAAGCCCATGCGCTGCAAGTACTCAGCCTGCACTCTAGAGCCTGCAAGCCACAACTACTGAGCCCGCGTGCCACAACTACTGAAGTCCGCGCGCCTACAGCCCGTGCTCTGCAATGAGAAGCCACCATAATGAGAAGCCCATGCACCGCAACCAAGAGTAGCCACCACTCTCCGCAACCAGAGAAAGCCCGCGCACAGCAACGAAGACCCAATGCAGCCAAAAATGAATAAATAAGTAAATAAATTTTTTAAAAGAGCTTTTGATACTTAAAGGTCTTTTTAGATACCATTATTATTATACAATAGTATTCTTGATTTCTAAAGGGGTAAAAGTTTCAACTTTCTGGAAAACTCACTTTTGAAACACTTCCTAGTCACATGACAAATTAGTTGCTACCCTATTTTCTAGCAGGTATTGATTACAAAAAAAAAAATAAGGCACTGCAGGTCTTCAATGGTGTGATCGTAAGCCAAACTAAGTGCACTTCATAACGTCCTAAAGGTTCCTTCAATTGTGCCTTCATATGTACCTGTAAGAAACTGAATTACAGACTTTGAACAAATTTTGGCCAATCTAAATTCAAGGAGGCAGAACTTGCCAACGGCAAATGGCCTTGTTGTGAAGCAGATGTAAATGCTAACCACAGCACAAACCTCACAGGCTCTTGGTGAAGGTGTGGCTGGGAAATCTAACATGGGAACTAACAGTCTTCTCCTCTCAACAGTCCTCCTCATCAGCATCTTTGAAGACATAGCAACAGCCTCTGCCATCACAACATTGCTGCAAATCTCTGACGCGATATCTGTTTCCTCTACAGTGTATACTAAAACACTAATTTTCACAGTATGAAAATTCTCAGCAAATGTTGACAGCACCACAGAATGACTAATGTATGTAATGTATCACTGTATGAATCTGTGTTTATGAATTTACTGTTCTAATCAGATTTTTCAAATTTCTCAGATACATTTATGAATCCATATGAATATCTTTAACCAAAAAAATGAACAGTTTGCCACAAGTGCAAAATGAGAGCATTTGTTGGCTTACAGTGTCTATCTACATGCAAAACTAGTTGAAAAGTAAAAATGATTAGATCACTTCAATCATTTTATTTTTTCTCACTGCACTTGGTACATTATTAAACTGTCTAGATGTCTTAATACTGATAATCACAATAATATTAATTTTGATATTTTAAAAAATTACAAAAGCAGTTCTGTTTGAAACACATTTCAACAAGGCAAAAATATGCTGTGTAAAAAGTAAAAGTTCCCATCCCACTCTTCCTTATTTATGAGAATCATTGCCTATAGCTGGGTGCTAGCCTTTTGACATTTGAAATTTTTAAATAGAAATGAAGAAATCTAGAAGCATTATAAAGAAATCTTCCTATTATAACGACATGTACTAGTGCTTCTTCTAAAATTGTCATTAACTCTTTTATAGGGAATTTAGAAATACTCAAAGTTCAGGTACCTCTTTTTCCAGTGTCTGGTCTTCTATGAAATACATTCTAGAAAAATAAAAACTCACTGACTTCAAAGTACTGGCTTTGTAAGGCCGACTTAGGCCATATGTGTGCCCTATACTTTAGTCAGGAGTTCCATTCCTGGAAAGGGTTTAATTTAAAGGCACTGTGGAAGCTTGCTATTTGAAAGAGTTGTGTTATTAATTCTTTTGTAAAGTGAATAGTTTTCCTATAAAGCACTACTTCCTAATTTATCTTCCCACATGTTGGAGGTTTTAAAAATGAAATACAACTATACAAAGGTTCCTGGTGTCCCGAACACAATCCCATAGGCTCTGTAATCAATGTGCAAGCTATTGATAAAATGTATCTGTATCTTCCAGTTGACATGGCTATATTTAGAGATTCTAGATCTGGGCAAAAACCAGGATTCTGCACACAAATACCACCAGAAATAACAGATTCAAGCACAATGATTGAGGCTCAAAATGAGAACAGATCTGTTACGGCCTGCAAACAGAAACTGTAAATTCTATTTCAACACTTTCACACTCTTTTCTATGATAAAGTTTCAAAGCAACAGTTATGAGACTTTTTTTAGGTTGTTGTATTATCTGGAAACAAGGAGCACATTATGTATCCATGAATGCTAAAATCTAGAAAAAGCATTTGGTGTTCTACAACCTTCAGGAGAAAGTGTCTTCATTTAAGTTTATATGAATATATGTAGTATATCATGGTGTAGACTCCATTTACAAAAATATATATACATATAAATACTAACACTGAGTCATTTTAGTGGGCAGTACAGTAGAGAAATTACCTCGTATTTACATTTCTTTAAGTCAATACTTAAAACATTCTGATTTTAATTACTATTTCTCTACTTTCTCCCTTGCCACCTTTTGAATTAAAGCCTTTTAAAGTTTCAAATTTGAGTTAAAGGTGTATTAGTAACTCTCAAATGGTGCCCTATTTGCAGCCACTTAGGAAAAATACAAAATGTTACAATTAAATAGCTCTTTCTGAAGGCCAATTCAGACACAAAAAGAGATAGTATAATACAAGACTAAACGCTGTGCATAACGTCATAGAGCTGGCAGTACATACTTATTCTAGGCAACATCATTTTTAACTGACCGAAATATGTTTCTTTTTCTTTCTTTTTTAAAGTAGGAGGCGAAGAGAGTGAGGGTCCCCGAATAATGTGTTTTGACAAGACGCTGAGGGGGAAAAAAATCCACAGGCTGTTCTACCGTGAGACTAGAGTTTGTTAGGTTTCTTCTGGCTTGTGGAGACTTGTACAGAAGACAACGTTATTTTGTTTCGGAGACTTCCATTTAAATGACCGAGGCAGCTGTCCCTCCCAGCCGCAACATTTTCTGCCCGGGGACGATTCTCGGTGGCAAACGCCCCCCCCAACACCACTGGCCGCCCCTTCACCTGAGGGGCGCGGGCCAGCCTGCGACGCCCCGCCGGGCAGGGCGGCCGTCCGGGCGGTAGCTCCAGGGGCGCCCTCCCCGGGGAGCGTTCTCCGAAGCTGTTAGGGTGCGAGGGCGGGGAAGCGACGCGACCTCCGTGCAGCCCAAGCAGTTGGCCGGGTGCCCGCCCGCCCACTTGCCCGGTCCCTTGCCCTGGTACCTCGTCCTGGCCGCGGCTCCCGCCACACTGCTTGCAGCCCAGCAGCTCCGAGACGGCCAGCGAGGCCGTATACGCCTCGTTCGCGGCTGTGGCCAGGCGCATGTCAGCGTGAGGACAGCTGCGGACGCGCAAGGGAGCCGCGGCGGCGCAGAGGAGGCGAAAGCTGGCCGGGCTGCCAGGCGGCCTCTCAGCTCAGAGGCTGAGCGCCTCAGTCCGTGCTGACGGCTGAGGCAGTGCGGGGCGGGACGGCGCAAACAAACAAGACACGCGGCCCCGCCCCCTCCGTCACTCCGCCGAGTCGGCAGCCGCGCGCGCCAATGGGGGCTCGCAGCGCCGCGGCACCCCGCCCCCTTGGCGCTGAGGAGCGGGCCCTGGCGGGGGGCGGGCTACGCGGCCGGCCGAGAAACAACCTCTAGGGAACGAACTCCCGCGAGGAGCTAATCCTCGGGTCGGAATGGGCTCGGTCCACCGGGAGCTGTGCGTGCACTGCGGCTGGAAGATGCAGCGCGAGCCGTCGGGTTTCAGTTGAAAGGCAAAAGTGTCCCTGTCCCAGCATCAGCAGCTGAAAGCTTGCCCTCCCTCCACCCGCTCGGGTCCATTTACCTAGAGCCAAACAGCAACCCACCTCTAGGCTGACCCCGACACCACCAGGAGGAATCAAATTCGCTTCACATTTTATGAACTTTTGAAATTTCCCTTCTTTCTTTCCAATAATGCCCAAACAGCGCTGACTGGGCCGCAGAATGAAGAAACAAGTAGGGGACCATGACCCATATTCAATGTAAAATTATTTTGGGTAAGCTATGTAGAAACTATAAATATCACTCTCCTACACAGATAAGCCTTGGTAGCAGATCTCTAAATTTTTTTTCTTCACAAGTATATTCGAAAGCTTTAAAATTGTTTCCTTATAAGCGCCCTAGGTTCTAAAGAAAGAATCTCTCTCTGAAACCTGATGAGGAACGTGAGAAAACAGGTCATAAAGGAACACAAATAACTGACATTGTTGGATCTGGAACACAAATCTCTCAAGTCCTGTGTCAACACTATTTCCTTACAGGGCTCCATTAACTTCTTTTTAAAATATTAACTCCTAAATTAGGTCTCTTGTTTTGCATGTTTGCCCCGTATTTTCAAAGGCTTACATGCTCAGGTTAAAAAAAAAAAAAAAGTTGGAACATTCTGATAGAAGGAAACAAGCAGAGTTTAAGTCAATAATACTGACAGACACAGAACCAGGGCTCATAAATGAAAATAAGTTTCAGTCTTAGGAGTGAGGTTAAAATGTCTCAGAGAAAACTGAGTTACTCTTTGAGCTCTTAAAGTGTCACATTTTAAAAGTAGCAGGTTAAAAATGGTTACTTTTTATTTATCTTCTCCAGATAAATAAAATGATGTTATATGTTCTCATACACTGCTTTTGTAAATTGCTAAAGCACCCAAAATATTTTTACTGGTCAAGAAAAGCAATTTGAGGTTAATATTGACATAGAAGAAAAGGTTACAGAGACGTCCAAGCTCTCTTCCTCTGAGCACAGCCACAAAAACAGTCTAATCTGATGCCCACTCAGCCACAAACACACAGGCAAAAATAAACCCAGTAAACCATCCAATTTGCAGCAATATGACATACCCTCCAAGATAAACTGGTTGTAGATGAATAACGTGGAAACATAAATGGACTTGATGTAGGGGTTGTGAGCTATAGAGCTACTTAATGAGGGAAGTATGTGAAAAATGACTGGCTCTAGAAGAGTTGAGCTGTGATTTTATTTTCTGGAAGGAATAAAATAGTGGGGGTTAGCTGCCTAGTAGGGCATAACCTTGTCTGTAACATTAAAATATCATTTACAAAATGGAGAATGTTTACCTTTCTATTTTCTAATGAGAGGCAAGAAAAAGCATGCATTTAGCTAATGCAAAAATGGTTTAAATGCAAATTAGAACTGCAAACTGTGTATACACATGTGTATATATACATATATGTGTGTATATGTGTGTATGTATATATATGTTCATGTTTGATACTTTGTGCTTGATAAATATTTATTGAAGAAACATGTTGAAATTGAATAGGAAGCTCCAATTAGGATCTTTCTCTTTCTTTCTCTTTCTTTCTCTTCCTTGCTTCCTTCCTTTCCTTTCTTTCTTTCTTTTTCTTTTCTCTCTCTCCCTCCCTCCCTCCCTCCTCCTTCTTTGAAAGTTTCAGTTTATTTTGATGCTGCCTTACATAAAAAGAAAAATAATTTTAATATATTCTAATTCAGTCCTTACTGAGACCCTTTCAAGCCATTAAATGTCAAGGTTCCTTTATGGTTTCTATAAAGACTGACTTAAGGTCTTCAAAGAGTACTGATTTTTGCTCTTTTTGATAGAGCAGTAACTGTGAATTAGTCACTCTCTTCTCTAACATAAAAAAGCTGCCTCCAAATCTATTAACCAAGAATTCCAACAGCTGTATTGACCTGCAAATATCATTGTGTAGATCTCACTTCTGGAAATGCTTTGTTCCAAATCATTTAATAAAAAGTTTATATTTTCCAAAGATTTCACTACGTGAGTAGGCCAGATGTCCTGAAGGTGCTTCTCCTAATGAACCCCCAGTGCTAAGCATGTAGTAAACCTCCTGAGCACCGATTAGTAATTGCAAAGGACTACATTTTTGATATTTACCACAGGCTATCATTATAGGCCAGCAGCTATTTACAAAATCTGCTATTTAAACATTTCCTTTCAACATTTTTTTCTTCGATGAAGAATCCTGACATCTAATCCAAGAAGTAAATCTGAAATATTTCCTTTCCTCTAAAAATGTTTTGGGAATTCCCTGGTGGTCCAGTGGTCAGGACTCCGAGCTTTCACTGCCAAGGGTGTGGGTTCAATATCTGGTCGGGGAACTAAGCTCCCACAAGCAATGAGGCACAGCCAAATAAATAAATATAAAAATAAAAATGTTTTGGTAAACCTACTCAAACTGTATCACAGTGAGGTTTTTGCATTTGTCATTAGCAGGAATGGTCTCAACTCTAATTTTCTCAAGAACGAGATGTTACACCCATGTAAAAGAGTGGTGTCAAATGACTTGATCTGAGCAGAGAGCTATGTGGCATTGAGAGTCCAGATGTGGCCTGGTGGTTCAAGATGGGCTTCCAGAAGGAAGAGATATCTGAGCTAGGGGGCTTAGAGGATTAGTAGAGAGGCCTTGGCAAGAAAATCGGGGGAGTGTTTGGGAGAGTAAAGACAGAGTTCTAAGGCAAAGAAACCAGCATGTGCAAAAGCCCACAGGCAGGGGAAAGACTGAGAGTGGTAGTCCGTTAGGAAAACTGAATAAAGGAAGTTCACTGGGGTCTAGAGCACAGGGTATGGAGAGTAATGGATGAAGTTTAGGTAAAACATAAACAGTAAGAAGGGACCTTGTTTAAGATTCATTAAGGACAATAAATTTCATTCTTAAGAGTAGTGTGGAGTTACTAAAAGTTTTAAAGAGTAGAATGACATCAAATTTGCATTTCAGCTAAGGTTTAGGCAAAACTAGAGGCAGGAAGATGAGCTAGGAAGGCTGCTGAGGCAATTCTGTCAAGGCAAGAGGGTGATGTGAAGAACAATGGAAATGAAACAAAGTGTAGGGATGAAGGTGGATTTGTCTCTCCAACATGATTATAAGTTTCTTGAGAAAGGAAATGATGCCTCATACTTTTGTTTTTGAAATTTAGGAGATAAATCTCAACTTATATGCTCTCCTGACCAAGTGGCTTCCCTAAATCCATTAGACTTTAAAAAATATAGTCACCTAATGAAAAAGAATATGTATATTTTAATAGAAAGAATACTAATCAGGCCAAAACGTATAATCACACTTTCATGGACCACATATTAAATCTTGAATTTTCTCATTAACTAAAGGAATTAAAGTACTATAGATCTGTAGATCTATTCTTTAGAAATTATATTTAATAATTGGTTAGATACACACAGCCATGATTTTAGCCATTAAACCAAAGAACTCCTTTAAGAGGGGGAGTGGGATTTGTTAGATTTATGTGGTTTAAGCATTCTTGAAAAAAATGCCGTATTGTCATTTAAAACATTTTTACTTGGAATGAATGCTGGTTTTTAAGATTACTTCTGCTTACTAATTTTGTCAAGATTTTTCTCCTCTAGCTGATATCTTCCTGTTTTTTTTTAATATATAGCTTGCCTGCTAAGCACTTTTTTCCTTTCAACATCACGTTTTGGGTATGTTGAGATCCTTCTAGTACTGAACATTAATTTTATATTCTCTTATTTGTCCTCTACTTTTTCACTTCTTCAATTTAATTTTTAGAATTATATTACTTATAAAGGAGCAAGAACGTTGACAAATCTTTGCTATCTTTCTCTCCTTTAGGGTTTCTTCTTTTAGAAATGCACAGTTTTAAATTTCTACATAGGGTTTTAGAAACAGACCATCACTCATATTTGTAAACAAGTAGTATTCCAAATAGTGTCAGTGGTTTTAAATTAGAAAATCACTTTCCCTCAAAGAATAAGCATGTTAAATCATGGTCAGGTTTTCCAGGCTAATGATAAGACCAATATATCAGACACTAAGAACTTTACACTTATATGGCAGATACAATTATTTCTATTTTACAAATTTGTAAAACAGAAACTCATAAAATATTGGTAACTTGTCCAAGGTTGTAAAAGTAGTCAAATGCAGACTGAGATTAGAACCTAGGTCTGTCTGAATCCAAAGCAGCAGAAGCTGGGCTGCTTCCTTTAATGAATATTTTTAAAATGTCAATAATGGTATGTTAGCTTAAGTTCTTGATTCTGATGGCAAGAAAAGAGGGCAGGAAGAAAGAAAAATGTATCTCCCTTGCTCATACTCAGGGTGAGATCTGGTTTTTAAAAACAGGAAAGAAAAAAGAAATCATGGAATGAGTGGTCTTGGTCTTTGAGAGCTTCTCTCCTCTATTTCTCTACCCCTGTCATTCCTCTCAGTGTCTCCCCAGACCTTTGGTAATTTCATGCTACCCAAAGCTCCCTCAATAGAGTTTACCCAACTTCCTACCTGCTCCTCACATTACCCCTATTCTTCTTAGAATAACTGGTAGGTATTAGGAAGAAAACAGGCTTCTTATACTAACTCACACTTATTATATGAGGGACTAACATCTCATACTAATTTATTTATTTATTTAGTCTGTCTCAATAGAATGTAAGCTCCATAAAATCAGAATGTTTGTCTTTTTTGTTCACTGCTGTATTTCTGATATCTTAGTGCCCAGCACACAGTAGACCCTCAATAAGAGTGTATTGAATGAGTGAACTCCACAGAGATGTTTCCATTAAAAAAAAAAGAAGCTTAACTCAACTGAAAACTTAATAATGAATTTCAAATTCAATATTCATATAATAAAAGATATGGGCCATCTAGACAAACACTCTTGGAGGCTTTGGGGTCACTATTTAGGCAGACAGGCAGGCTCTGCTTGGGAATCAGCTTGTCCTTTCCAGCTCTACCAAGCAAATTCTGTTTTTCATAGTCTCTTCCCATCTTCCCCTTTGGAACCCCAGATATTCCCAAGCTCCTTTGATTTTTCTGTTCCTGTTTTCCTGCACTACCAAGATAGTGACTATATAGGTTTGGGCAATGGTACATATGGCTAACTTGTTAAGTCAGGCAGGTACTTACAAGTCAGACACTGCCTGTATACATACCATAGTTTGACAAATTCATGAACATTTTGTAACCAAGTCTGGCTTTAAACACCCTGAGGCTTCTCTAAAGTGAAGTGACCGTAAAGAAAGTGTTGAGATATCAAAGTTAGGTGGGAAAATTCATTCATTACGACTTTTAGAAGCTAATTACTTTTCAGCATTGTTGTTGAAGTAAATAAGTAGGAATGGATTTAATGGATTTAATGGATTTAATGGATTTAATTCAATGGATTTAATGGATTTAAATAAGAAGGAATGGATTTAATCTGGAATAGGATGAGGTTCAAGAAAAAGGTGAGTGTAGTGGGAAACTGAGAGTTAGGTCTTTATCCCATATGTTCTTAGGAGTTACTGAAGGTTTTAAAGAAGGACAAAAAAGAAATACCAACTCAAAAAAAAAAACCAAAAAGGTAATGGAAGATACTTAATGTATGACATGTTCAAGTAGAAAATATTTCTCAGGCAGGCCGTGCATATATACTGTATTGTATTTAAAATAGTTTTTGAACATAGGCAGAACACTCTATGACATAAATCACAGCAAGATCCTTTTTGATCCACCTCCTAGAGTAATGGAAATAAAAACAAAAATAAGCAAATGGGACCTAATTAAATTTAAAAGCTTTTGCACAGCAAAGGAAACCATAAACAAGACCAAAAGACAACCCTCAGAATGCGAGAAAGTATTTGCAAACGAAGCAACTGACAAAGGATTAATCTCCAAAATATACAAGCAGCTCATGCAGCTCAATATCAAAAAAACAGAAAACCCAATCCAAAAATGGGCAGAAGACCTAAATAGACATTTCTCCAAAGAAGATATACAGATTTCCAACAAACACATGAAAGGATGCTCAACATCACTAATCATTAGAGAAATGCAAATCAAAACCACAATGAGGTATCACCTCACACTGGTCAGAATGGGCATCATCAAAAAATCTACAAACAATAAATGCTGGAGAGGATGTGGAGAAAAGGGAACCCTCTTGCACTGTCGGTGGGAATGTAAATTGACACACCCACTATGGAGAACAGTATGGAGATTCCTTAAGAAACTAAAAATAGAACTACCTTATGACCCAGCAATCCCACTGCTGGGCATATACACTGAGAAAACCATAATTCAAAAAGAGTCATGTACCACAATGTTCACTGCAGCTCTATTTACAATACCCAGGACATGGAACCAACATAAATGTCCATCATCAGATGAATGGATAAAGAAGATGCAGCACATATATAGAATGGAACATTACTCAACCATAAAAGGAAATGAAATTGAGTTATTTGTAGTGAGGTGGATGGACTTAGAGTCTGTCACACAGAGTGAAGTAAGTCAGAAAGAGAAAAACAAATACCGTATGCTAACACATATATATGGAATCTAAAAAAAAAAAAAAAGAAAATAAATATGTTAAAATAAAATGGTTCTGATGAACCTAGTGGCAGGACAGGAATAAATATGCAGACGTAGAGAATGGACTTGAGGACACGGGGGTGGGGGGTGGGACAAAGTGAGAGAGTAGCATTGACATATATACACTACCAAATGTAAAATAGATAGCTAGTGGGAAGCAGCCGCATAGCACAGGAAGATCAGCTCAGTGCTTTGTGACCACCTAGAGGGGTGGGAGAGGGAGGATGGGAGAGAGGCTCAAGAGGGAGGGGATATGGCGATATATGCATACATATAGCTGATTCACTTTGTTACACAGCAGAAACTAACACAACAGTGTAAAGCAGATATACTCCAATAAAGATGTTAAAAAAAATAGTTTTTGAGGAGCTGGATTTCATCTGTACCTAAAAACATATGTGAAAATGCTTTTTAAATTCTCAAAATGCTTCTGTTTGTGGGCACAAGGCAATAACTGGTTTTAATACGTAACCTATAATTTTACGTCCAAGGAATATATTGGTCTGGCATAATATAAAAAATTGTCTTCTCAAAATAGATTAAAATCAAACCTAATATCTTCAACTTATCCTGAGCCCACAGACTTCATGGAACTGAATTCTCAAGTGTTTACTTCCTTTATAAAACTGAATTTACCCACAGTTAAAATGTTTAGGCTAAATGCATATTAGTAAGTCATCTGCTTAATCACGTCTGAATTTTGAATGTTTTATTCAAACGAGATAATTTTAATTCAAAGAAACAAAATCCTAATGACAATATTCTAAAATCTTTTAATCAAGTTATTTTTTGTTTATAACAGCTATCCTGACCTCCCTATCCATGCCCCCTCACGATGATTAGTACTACCAAGCTGTGAATAGAGTTCAACAATATGTGCTTTTCTAACAGCTCAAAGAACCCCCCACTCAGTTCCTTTGTGATAATCTTTAGTTGTAGGTCCTTTAATCCTTTAAACCACCTTCTTTCTTTGCCTCCTTCTGAGATCTCTTGTTTTTCAAGAGGGTATTAAGTTGTAGATCCTTAACCTCGTCACAAAGTACAAGGCCACATCTACAAACTACTTGCATATTACTAAGCATTTTAGAAATTAAATGCCATTCACTGGATTTTCTCATCTGTTCTTCTGCCCTCCAAAATCCTCACTGCACCTCTGTGGGTCATTTTCCCCTCTGCCCAAAGGATGTGGGTACATTCAGGGCACTGTAATTCAACAAATATATTTATTTTCACTTACCACTACTATCTCTCTATTTAGCTAAGAATACTCAAAAAAAGAATGCAACTTTAAAAATTATGTTTTGTTTTGTTTTGTTATATGAGATTAAGTTTGAACAGAATTCAAGATCATTTCATTTGTAGTAATAGAAAATCTGATTTTCCTAATGTTTGGCAATTGAGAAACACTAAAATAGGATTTTATTCAGATATTACAAGTTGGAGAAGGTAGTATTCTTTTTTAACTTGTTATATCTCTAATTTAAAAAGTATGTTTCGGCATAGGTTTATGTATGGATGTCAGTGCTATTATTTTACCAATTAACAGAAATCTTAATAATACGTAAACCCTTCAGTCATTCATTATTTATAAATATTTACTGAATGCCAATTATATGCACTTAATTTCTTAAATCCTATGAACAAGCAGAAACATCTTAGTTTGAGATTGGACATCTATTTTTATTTAGACTTAAACCTCACATAAGTCATACAGATTGGCAAATAGATTGGGATTCTGTCAGGGATCATTAAATAGGGAGTCATCTACTAATGTCCAACTCTGAGAAAAAAAACAAAACAACAAATAAGAAAACAAAAACAAAACCCCAGAAGGTATGGCAATCTCTTAACAACCCTTCTAGTTTTAGTCCCCTCAAATTTAAAATGAAGGGCAAATGAACTTCATGATCTCTCATACTTTACTTCAGCTCTAAAGTTCTACTCTGTTAATATAATTCCTGATTTTATCAAGAATTAATATGCTTTACGCTAACCAGAACCTGGCTTCCTCCTACACCAGGCTTCTTTGTACATTACCAGTGATTTCAGAATTGTATTTCTTACAAGTACTTTAGAGATATTATGAAATATTATATTTGAGCTTTCTTTTTCAAGGTAACCTACAAACATCTATAAACAGTAAATGCATTGGAAACCACCAAAATAATAATTTAGATACTGGAGTAAATAAAGCTTCTTCCATCATCTCTGTGAGTATGTTTGAACATTCTTGTAAATTTGTCAGTGGCGAGGAAGGGTATAGTTTGTGTGTTCTGGCCTTCTAAAAAATTCATGCCTGCCTGCATCTGCTCGAGTAAAACTATAGTAGTGAGTGGGCTGCTACAGCATGTAGGTACTTTGCTGTGTCAGTCCAGATTTCTCTGATATTATGAATACAAGAAAATACAGAAATACTGTAACTATAATCCATAGCCCCTTTATTTCAAGTTTGTTTAAAACATAAGCTCATTGTTCTCACTAATTGGCTTGATAAATAATTTAACTTTACTTATTCGAACTTTAAAGAGATCATTTATTAATAAAATACCAGTTTTAGATATTGTATATAAATCAGAATTCTGGTAATACTGTTTCACTAAAGACTATGTGGACAAAAAAAAAATCAATAACACATTTGAACATCACTGTTTTATATACATGCCACATCTCCTGATCTGTACACTAGAACTCCCAGTAGGTTTGGAAAATCCATGCTAGTCTGTAGCTCCCTATGTTGTTCATCCAAGGCTTGAGTAAGGCTTTAAGGCTCAGAGAATGTTCCCAGGATTTCTGCTGGTTCTAAAAGAGTGCCGGGGAAATCTAATTCAAAGTCTCATTCCCATCAATGCCAAATAGAGCCTTAGAGAAAAGGCTCTTGGAATCACAACAGTTCAATTATGGTTTACTGAATTACAAACCAAACTTGGCTTCCAGTAGAACTTTTATTTAGGCTGTCCCGGATTTGGTCTATAACTGAAAGGACTGTCAATCCTTCTAGCCTTTCTCCAGAAAACATGTATAAAGTCAATCTCATCCTTCAGTGACATACATGCCAATATGATCAATAATAGCTTTTATCCTAAAACACAAAAAGGTGACCTAATAAATTCTTCAGTGATGCACTCTGGAATTGTTATTAACAATAAGGATATTATTGATATCCAAATAATCTTTTGTGTTTGTAATAGGCAGGTCTTTAAATAATGTATTTGCTCTTTACAATTAGAACGTGCTTTAAATGTCAGAAAATTCAACTTTCAAGTATTCAACCAGATTAAAAAAAGAACAAACCACTGTACTCTAATTTGTGCATTACAAATGTACAATTAAAATCTTAAAACCTTAAAATACTGCACTCTAAATTTACAAATTGATGGGTTAAAAAAAATCTAAACTTCAAAAGATAGCAGACAAAAGTATGTGGATCGGAGAAAGAGCAAAGCAGAGTCAAAAGCAGCAGGATACAGTTCAAATAGGTCACATTCAACTTTTGACTTTCCCGAAGAACAAAAAACAAGCTTAGCAACAGTTTTCAGCCAATCAGAAAGCAGACAAACAGGTAAGGACTCAACCGATCCAGATACCAATGCAGTCCAACCTTCAGTGTTTTTTTTTGTTGTTGTTGTTTTTTGCTTTTTTTTAAAAAAATTATATAGTGTCAGAGCAGAGCACAAGTTATAAAACAGGATAGACTGTCCTGGGTTAAAGAAAGATAAAATCTCTTCACCAACCCTAAACAAAATATATCAGATTTTAGTAATGTAGTGATAATTTTGTTTACATCCTTATTGTGCCAGATCCTGTATAAAGTTATCTTTAAAATATTTGGGTATTTGTAATAATACATAGAATTTTGCGGGAAATTTTCTTTCTTGTCTGTGCATAGAGGATAAGGGTAGGAAGATGTATAAGATTCTTCTCTTCTTAAATTCCCTAATACTCAATTTCTAAAATTCATGGGGGATTGGTGGGGGGGACCCAATAAGAAAATGCTACAGTGCGAATCCAAAAAATGTAAATATGATTTAAAACAACCACATACAAATACAACCTTCAAAACAAGCAAACAACAAATAGTACAGTGCCATTCTATGTAATTTTTCCTCCTTATTTCTATCACTCAATACATATTCTTGAGAGAAGAAAGTTTTCTGAGGATTTAGAAGGGATTTTCAAAGAGTTACAGATTTCATCATTGTAATGTTTAGTGCAAACCTCAGTATTTGCTCAAATTGACTGTTACTTGCAATAGAGACACAAAAACACTGTGAAACAATAGTTAATAATTTTCTTCATTCTGCTTTTGGCTTGCCAAATTTATAAAGTATTCTAAAGCAGTTTCTAATATTTTCTGTAAAAATCTTCAAGAACCACCTTTTGTTTTTTTCTTCAAGTACTGCTTAAATCATTTGCTAGTTTTAGTTCCCTAAAAAAAAATTACTTTAAGCAGATCAGCTTGACTTGCCATATCATCAATTATATACTGAACTTACCATGCACTAAAAAACATAAGAAATTTGCTACTGATACTGTAGGGTGCTGTCAAAAATGTATATATGTATACTTCCTCTCAATATTTCATTGTATTCTATACATCCCTAGGAAGGTAGGGGGAAATTAAACAAATATTTGGAGACTAACTCTAGGTTTTATTTATTGGTGATATCCTTACTTTATCCTTTTCCTCTATCCTCAAATGTCACAGATAACTAAGCTATGCTGTGTCAAGAAAAAAAAGTATTTTCAATACATCATTTGGGAAAGAGACACTCTACATCAAGCTCGTATTTTCCTTGGTCTCTTAAGCCTTAATAATTTAAAACAGTATCCATCCAAATATTACTGAAAGTTTCATCAATTACTTAACACTTATGTATCTATACACCAGGGATTGGTTGTGTATGTTTCTGTTAAATTCATGAATCTCTGTATGTATGGATATATTGGGCCTATTTATTCAATATTCATTCAACCAATATTAATTAGGCATCTACTATCAGCCAGACATTTTTTTTCTTCCCAGTCTACCTTCTTTAAAAACAACATCCATACCTTCTTCCTTTCTCCACCTTCTTATAGTTTCCTTATAAGATCCACCTACTGTAGTCTTTTTGCTCCTAAAGGGACACTTGGACTGAGAAATGCCTTAAACTGCAAAGTCAAAGAGGTACAAAGGGCTTGGAAAGCAGGATTCTGTGTTATGCAAAACACCTGATTGTTATCGTGGCACTTAGGTAACTGACTGCCGGTTGATGGAGAGCTTCAAAACCAGTAACTCAGATTTTTAGTCAAAGATTTTTTTTTTTTTTTTTTGCGGTACGCGGGCTTCTCACTGTTGTGGCCTCTCCCGTTGCGGAGCACAGGCTCCGGACGCGCAGGTCCAGCGGCCATGGCTCACGGGCCCAGCCGCTCCGCGGCATGTGGGATCCTCCCGGACCGAGGCACGAACCCGTGTCCCCTACATAGGCAGGCGGACTCTCAACCACTGCGCCACCAGGGAAGCCCAGATTTTTAGTCTAAGATTTGATTTGACTTTTAGTCTAAGATTTGAAGTAGATAGATGCTACACTTCATGGTTGCAGATTTGGTAATATTAACAGCATAGCTAACACATATTTTAGTTAGTATGTGTCAGGTACTCTTCTAAATGCTTTACATGTTTGAACTCTTAACCCTTATAATAACCCTATAGGTAGATGCTATCTTCATTTCAGAAATGGGAAACTGTGAGACAGAGAGGTTAAATACCTAAGGTCACATAGCAAGGGGCTTGAGCAAAGGTTAGAACTTAAGCCTGTCCGACTCCAAAGGCATGTTCTTTCTACTATACCATGATGTTGTCTGATAGTTTCCTTTCCACTGTTAGTATTCCAGTGATTGTATGTCCATTAGGAAAGCGGCCAAGGGACCATGAACTTTTCTCTTCATCCCTCCCTATCTTCCCCTGTACTGTTTTCCCTAAATCTCTTTTGTATAATTGACTGTTCACCCC
Source organism: Leucopleurus acutus (assembly GCF_964270905.1). NCBI lineage: Eukaryota > Metazoa > Chordata > Mammalia > Artiodactyla > Delphinidae > Leucopleurus > Leucopleurus acutus. The sequence continues at coordinate 50,035,948 of NC_139157.1, read as the reverse complement.
ACCCTCTGTGACCACCCAAGTCATTAGAACGTCATCCCTTTCTAGGAAATCTAGACTGACTCCCCACTGAGCCTACTGCCAGAATAAGAATGCTCCATAACATCTAGAAAACATTATAACATTTTATGTAAAAGGGAAAAATGAAAACATAAATGAAGACAAACTGGCACACAATCATTAGAGTCACTTTAACAGACTTAAAACATAAGAAAATATGGTAATTTTTCTTAGTTGTTAAATACTGTATTGCCTACACACACACACACAAAAAGTAGAATTCAGAGTGATTTGGTAGGATTAAATCTAATGATTATTTACACACACACCCCTTAAAATGTTTTCTTTCACATTTGAAAATCAGTAATTTTGGACAAAATAGGTGATTATTATACACTATTTATATAGTAATATCTCATTATACCTGAATTGACTCGTTTGACAATCTCAAAAAAAGAATCTAGAACAAGTAAGGAAAAAAAAAAGTAAAATAGATGGTACAGAGTATATATACCAAAGAATATGTACTGTACTCAGAGGAAAACCTTTGGTTTACCTCTCTTAGACACAATTTACTTTTATTTTGTATAAAATTACAAAAAGCTTGTTTATTTAGTTTCTAATTCCACAGTAATTTAGAAGGAAGTAGGGACTACTACTGTTTACACTGACAGAGAAAGAATGATAGTCAACCATTTGATCACAAGTAAAAAAGAGTCAGAAAAATTCTAAAAAAAGCAGAAATAAGAACTTGGATAGTACAGTAGTAGGCCATTTACTAAAAGTGTACGGCTTTTTTTAAGATTTTTTTTTTATGTGGACCATTTTTAAAGTCTTTATATTGCTTCTGTTTTATGTTTTGGTTTCTTGGCCATGAGGCATGTGGGATTTTAGCTCCCAAACCAGGGATCAAACCTGCACCCCCTGCATTGGAAGGTGTAGTCTTAATCACTGGACTGCCAGGTTAAGTCCCCTAAAAGTATACTTTGATGTAATAAGCCTTAAGGAGCTCTGACAGCACCACTCTCTGACAGATTAGGGTAATAGCTAACCTCCATAATAATGATTCTTACTCATGTTGTAAAAAACACCTACAAATATTTCTATAAGAAATATAATTTAAAAGGTATGGCTAAACTGGCAAAGTAACAGCAATCCTCATAAGTCAAAAATGGCCAATAGGAGGAATCCAAGGAGGTAGGGATTACTGATCCTGGTGGCTATGAATCCCCAGTAACCTAGAGCAGCAGCATAGGGAACAGATGACAAAGCCTAGGACTTGGGAAACTGGGGGGTGCCAAACCCCAAAAGGCTAAACTATCATTGAAAGCATTAACTAGGAAAAACACCCCATCTACAAAAGGAGGTAAAAATTTTGCCTGTTTCAACTTTTGCTCTTGGTAGAAGGGGTAAAACCTCCTCTGAAAATTTATAAGCACAAAGTGGCTCACATATGAGGAGCTGGGGCCTTAAATCCCTTTATCTACCTGGTCTTAAAAGAAACAATCAAAAAACAAGGCAAGGATTCAGTTAAAGTGGGTTGGTTATGTCCCCCAGGCTCCAGTCAGAAATACAGATTATCTCTGAAGGAGATAAAATTCTGATGAATGTGAGCTTACAATAATAAAACATACCATGAAAAAAAGCACCATTAGTGAGGTCTGAAGAAACAATAATCACCTAAGACCTGCAAGACTTCAGGTGTTAGAATTATAGATGCAGAATACCAGTTTAATATGTTTCTTAAATTTTTAAAGGAAATTGAAAGTATGGATGAGGAACAAGAAACCATCAAAAAATAACCAGATTTAAAAATGAATCCAATAGACTTTACAATAATTGAAACAAAATTCAATAGATAAACAGTGTATTCAGCATAGATGAGGAGAAAATTATTAATAAACTAGAAAGTAAATCTGAAGAAATAATCCAGAATGTTGCACATAATACAAAGAGATGGAAAATATGGAAGAAGAAATAAAAAACATGGAGGATGGAATAGAAGGTCTAATATATATCTAATTGGAGTTCTCGAAGGAGAAAGGCAATATTCTAAGAGATGACGGCTGAGAATTTTCCAGAACTGATTAAAGACACCAATCTTCATTTCCAGGAAGCACAGTGAATCCCATACAGAATAACTGAAAGGAAATATATACCTTGACATAGAGTAAAACTGAAAAATTCCAAGAAAAAGGGAAGATCTTAAAGGTTATCCAAGAGAAAAGTCAGATTACCTACAAAGGAAAAACTAAACTGACAGTCTAATTTTTAACAATGGAAGCCAGAAGATCTGGGGGAATAATATCTTTGAAGCACTGAGAGAAAATGGCCTTTCTTGAATTGTACTAATATATGAAACTATCTTTTAAGAAAGTGAATGCAAGAAACACATTTTAAGAGAGAAAAAGTAAGAGTCTACACCAATATATCCTCACTGAAGTAGCTTCAGTTCAGGAAGAAGCAAAATGATCCCAGTAAGGAAGTGGAAAAAATGCTACATGTCAACAAAGAAAAGGTTCTTTGTACTTAAGATTTTCAATTCATGTGTAAAATTCTCATCTAAGTAGGATAGTACATTCCCTAAGGATCTTAGATAGGTTTGTATTGAACATATGTTTCCATTTTATTTTCTTAGAGTGTAATGGCCAGCTCATATAACACGCATAGGTTTAACTTTCTAAGGAACTGCCAAACTGTTTTCCATAGTGGTTGAACCATTTTTACATTACTGCCAGCAGTGTATGAGAGTTCCAGTGGCTTTACAACTTCACCAACTCTTAGCATAGTCAATATTTTTCATTTCAGTCAATCTAATGGGTGTAGTGCAGCGGTTCTTAACTGGGGGTGATTTTGCCCTGTTAGAGTAATTTGACAATGTCTGGATACATTTTTGGTTTTCACAACTGGTAGGTAAGTCAGTTGCCACTGACACGTACCTGGTAGAGGCTAGGGATTCTGTCAAACATCCTAAAACATACAGGGCAGCCCCTCACAACAAAGAAATACTTGGTCCAAAATGTCAAGTGCTGAAATTGAGAAGCCCTTGTGTAGTAATAATGCATTGTGGTTTTAATTTGCATATCTTGGATAACTATCGATATTGAACATTTTTTAATGTGCTTATTGGTCATTTATATATCTTCATTCATGAAGTGACAATTCAAATCTTCTGTTAATTTTTTTTTTAATTGGGCTGGTTGTCTTCTTGCTACTGAGTTGAAAGTGTTCTTTATTCTGAATACAAGACTTTGCCTGATATATGTGTTGCAAATATTTTCTTCTAGTCTATGTCTTGTTCTGATGATTTTCTGCTACATTAACTTCAGACAGCAAAAAATAAAGTCATCTTTCTTCCAGAGACAAGAGCAGGTAGATATTGAAGACAGGGTTAAATAACAGTTTTTCTTTGGTATCCTTGGGTCATAAAAAAACCACTTCTTAAAAAGCAATATTAGTTGATGCCACATGGAAAACTGGGCAGCACATACCATAGAGACAAAGAGAATCCAATACTTAAAAATGATTCCCCCAATCCTAGGATCTGGCAAAAAACAAAGACTGGGCCGTGTAAGCAGTGTGTTGAACAAAGAGGTACTTTTAAAAAGTCCCCAAACTATGCTTATTTGTATCAGAAAATAATAGTACCACCTAAACATGCCAAAAAATCTGCAGATGAAGAAATGAAAAAATGGTACTGGAATCACACACTGTGCCTATCAGTGACATGAGAGAAGGTATCTTTGAACTGGGTTTGAAGATTACCTTGAAAAATGTACATTAACTGTCTCATGTACATTTAGAGTCTAAACTGTTCACTTGATAATCATCTAAAATTCTTACATTTTCAAGACTACTCTGAAATAGAGATTTAGTGTATGAAAATGATTTTAGGATACTTTCTATCCTCTCTGCTTAAGAAAATTATTTATTATAGAACATTTGCAATAATGTAAGCAGTAAATGGGGAACCAAAGTAGCAAAAATGGTCCTGAGTTCTATAAGGAATTTCAGAGAGCTACTATTTCTAAAGATTATAGAGCTCCGTGTCCTAGATTTTTTCCCTAGCTGTTGATAACTAAAGACACTATTAGGAACAATGGAAACCATGGTTTAAAACACAGTAATTGTACCGAAAAGGTGGTCTCCAGACTAAATGCACTTGATTCATGGCAATTTTACTTTTCAGAACAATTCTTATGAGTAGCAGGGATGATTTTGCTTTATTAAATATTTTTCTTGAGTGTGAATTATTGCCTAAAATGCCATGAATACTGAATTTTTTTTTTTTTTTTTTTTTTTGCGGTACGCGGGCCTCTCACTGTCGTGCTCTCCCGTTGCGGAGCACAGGCTCTTGGATGCACAGGCTCAGCGGCCATGACTCACGGGCCCAGCCACTCGGCGGCACGTGGGATCTTCCCAGACCGGGGCACGAACCCGCGTCCCCTGCATCGGCAGGCGGACTCTCAACCACTGTGCCACCAGGGAAGCCCTGAATTTTAAATGTTGCCATTTTTTCCACCACTTCCCCTCCCCCATAAACACTCCTTTTCCCCAATAACAAGCAGATTTGCCTACTCTCTGCTTTTCTTAGTAAGGAAGGAAATGTTCATTATTTTCCTATATAAATTTGCATTCAATTAAAGTCTATTTTCCTGAGCTTCTTCAACCTCCTCAGTAAAGTTCTTAGATACAGTCAAAGACTGACAAATAATGTAAGTTCTTAGATAGTAAGGTAACCAACAACAGTATGTTGGGTCCCTTCTTTCCCCCTAGTATAAGTGGTAGGTAATAATTAATAAAATGGCCTTTTAACTTGGCCATAGCTTTCCCTGACACTTGGGATTAGAGGCATGTGTCTGCTTCCTCTGATTCCCCATTCTTTGGTCCTGCAATAGCATAAACAAGATCCCTAGCCCTCGAACCCTCAGAATCTGAGCTTTAAAACCTGACAAGTCACTGATAGGACCCCCTGATCCAAGAATCTGGTCTAAGGAGAGGTATAAAAATGAAAAATAAGAAGAATGGGTTCTGGAGAAGCAGGGATATCAGAAAAACTATTTAGGACTATGAATGACCACAGGGAAAAAAAAAAAAAGAATGCCCACAAAGGCCTGAGCAGTGCTCTATGTCCAGAGCATTCATGTAAAGGTGTAGATGCTAAGTAATTGTTTCCTATGCGTGCAGAGTATGCTAGGAGAAAAAGACAGTGGGAGATTTCTTAAGTGTATCAATAAATTAGGCAACTGGACTTTTTCATGTCTCAAAATACTATTTTCTCGGCTGCCTAAAATGATTTCATCCATCAGTTTGAGGACAGGGCAGAAATAGATGAAACAGAGGAAGAATAAAAATGGCCAGGACCTGGATTAGAGAGAAATATGTCAAAAAGGAGAAATAACTGTCTGCAATTCTCAAGACCCTAAGGTCTTGGAAGGAACCATAAAATCTCACATTATATAATGAATATAACTCTACATAACTGTGGAACAAAATGAAAATGTATATAGAGTTTTACAGTCCACGAATTTCCCATGGAGTGACTGTGCCATTTCTCACAACCACCTTGTGAGATGGATCTCATTATTCCTGTACTACCCAAGAAAAAACCAGCCAACCTTTAAGTGGCAGAGGTAGAGTCAGATGCAGGTCTGTCTGACTTCAGGTCCAATGTCCTTTCCTTTCCCCTACTCAACAGTTTAAAATGCAGCTTCCGAGCCCGCCCTCAGGGAGCTTACAATACAGTTGATGATAAAAGACTCAGAAACAATGAGGACAACACTAGGCAATGTGTAATTCTGTGTTAAATTACATGCCACAAACTGAAAAATATGCAGCAATGGAGAGTCAGTATAGGCTTGAAAGATGGGTAGAGGGGAATGGCACAGGGGAGAGAACAAGCTTGATGAACTCTAGAGACTGAAAGGAAATTGTCTTGTCCCTGGCAAGAGATATGAGTTAGTAAGCAGTGGGAAATAAGTTAGGGTCAGTTTTAGGGAGCCTACAAAGCCAGCGAAAGAGGAGACTAGAGAAAGCAAAAGGCAATAATGGAGCCCTAAAAGCTTTCTGAGTAGTGGTATAAAGTGGTGAAAGTGGTGACTTTCACAAGTGTACAAGATGAGCACAGGCAAAGGAAACCTGAGTACATCTAAGGAAGAGGTAGTGAGACTGTTTCCCTCCTCTTCAGCCTCACAACTTTACCTAACTTCACAGTCTACCCACAGGGATCATTCCTGGACTTGTGCACATGCTCTTCCCTCTGACCACAATTCTGTTCCCTCTAATCCAGGCCCACTTCTCACTGTCAGTCTGAAGTTAGAAGTCACTGCCTTGGAGAAGCCTTCCCTGTCCTCACCCACCCACTGAGCATAGTAAATATCTCCCTTATATACTTCCCTTGTTAAAGCACTTATCTCTCTGCATTGTAATTCCTAGTGGGCTAGCCAGTCTCTCTTATTAAACTGAAAGCTCCAAAGGTAAGAAATGACCCATCTTGTTCAGCACTGAATCCCTTGGCACATAATGGGTGAATCAGAGGAAGTAAGGAGGGGTATAAGATCAGGAAACAGATTTAGGGCTACTTTCCCTAAGATTATATGAACAGGTAAGAAGACAGATACATGTATAGCCATGGTTAAATAAGGAAGATGTAATGTGGAAGATAGCCTCAATCTCAGTGAAAGAGATATTCCAAGCCTTCTTTCCTTCTATCTACCCAAAACCCCTTAATGAAGGAGAGGGTTGGATCAGGGTCGTGACAAAGGTAGGAAGAAGATATACTTTTTATAACCACTGCTTGAGGATAATAGGCTGTAATTTTTTTAAACCACATTTTGGCCTTAAAGGGAGCAAAGAATTTAACAACTTTCATTTAACAACTCTCTACAGGGAACACAATGCTTTGCAAGAACCCACACAGGATATTTCAGAGTACACTAAGATGAAAGAAACATAATTCCAGCCCTAAGAAGCTTTATAATCCAATAAAGAACCACACACAATGGAATTATGTTAAAGGTATAAGCAGTGCTATGGCTTCAGATGAAGGGAAGAAGTCAAGAGATCATAAAAAATGTGTCAAGCAGGGAAATGAGGTGACTGAGCTTTGATTTTAGAAGATTAGGAGAAACTTCTAGGATGGTCTGAGTTGTGGGGAGAAGCTAAGGGGAAGTAGACTTTAAGACAGTGTAATGGTCTAGTTAAGGGGTAACTGGATGTATGCCAGAGTGATGAGAGTAGAAATAGAATGCAGGAGACATATTCTGTAAAGTCAAGAAGGCAGTATCTTAAAATTTGATTACGAATGCCTTAAACTTATCAGTAAGGAAAATAATGAGTTGAGGTGATACCTGAATCCTCACTGCTAATGTGAGATGAATTTTTGAGTGGGTAAAGGTTGCTCCTAAGGTGACCTCCCCCCGCCCAGCAAATTGATTATGAATTAGAAGAAAATTTATTTCCCAAGAAGCCTTTTGCTTCTTTCCACTTTGTATCTAAACAAATACTGTATAAGGCAAAGGTGGTGTTGTCAAAGATGGTTTTGATGAGATGCTTATGGATAAGATACTGAGGTTGCTTTTATTTGTTGTGACTGTTCACTTACGGACAGATGCCTCCAGCTGTTTTTATTCCATAATGTCCCTCTGCAATTATCTTTAGAGCTTAAAGTAGTATGATTAAGTGAAAAGAATCAGTACTTAAAATGAGAAGATCTTTTTCTATGTGGATACAAGGTAACAATCAGATAGATTATACTATTAAACATTTATAAAGAAGCAGCAGTAAAGTATAATGACTAGAAGCATTGGCATTAGAGTCCAACAACACTGGGTTCCAAGGAAAAATTAAATCTCTTTTAGCCTTGATGTCCTCACCTGTATAATGTGAATGATAATATAGTGACCTTAGAAGGCCAGAGGATTACATGAAATCACACAGTGACTGGAATAATAAGTGGTCAGTAACTATTAGCTCTGAGAGCTACACAGTAAGAGCTACAATACATCGAACCAGCAGTTCTGTCTTATTTAAAATATAAATTAAATAACTCTTTAGCACAGCGTTTGTGAAATACCCAAATTTTACTCATCCTTTTGGTGTGTGGGGCTTGAACAATGTGCATTTAAGATTAAAATTATTAGGTATCAATGTACTTTTTAAAATTTAGTATTTGTAATGCTGTTTCTTCTAATTACAATTACTAAGTATCTGCAAATAATTTAATATCAAGCACAATCTAGCCTCAACTATTTTACACATTAAAAGAGAATCTATATTTTAAAAACAATACAATATTGAGTGTTTTCTATAACAATTCTTTGTCTACCTTTTATTATTGATATTTTTCCAAGAAAATCCATTGGTCAATATGGTAGAGATGGCTAGTTGTCCCTAGTGCTGATTCTCTGCTTCTTCTATGGTTAATAAAACCCCAAATCTTTAGTTGGGTATATTGCCACTCAGAAAAAAGATAAATTATCCAGCTTTCCTTGCATCTAGGTGTGACCAAGTTGGTAAGCTTTGGCCAATGTGATTATAAAGGGTAATGGAGTGTGCATAATAAATGTCACTAAAGTGAGGAAGCATATGCTTATTCTCCTAATAAATTCTTCCTCTATCTGGAATGTGGATGTGATTCTGGAGCTACAGTGGCCATCTTGAGATATCTATCTTAGAGATGAAGCCACATCTTGAGGCTGCTGGAAAAACACGGAAGGATTTGGGCACCTGATGATTACATGGAGCTTCTGAAGCAGTCCTGGACTGCCTTCATTTACATGAGAAAGAAAGAAACTGTCCTGTATAAGAATTATTATTTTTTTTTAAGAATTCTTATATTGAAAAAAAAAGAATTCTTATATTGGATTTTCTGAACTGGCAGCCTAATGTAATCCAATCCTAAAAAATACAGACAAAATGAAAGCCAAAATTTAAGCTCACTTGTTTTCTTAATAAGTTTGTTCTCAACTTATACATGCCTGGTCTTTTTATGTCCCCTTTCTTCTTATTCCTACTGTAAACTCCTGGACACCTGTAGACATTACCTTTGATTCATTTCAATGGTGTTAAGGGAGGGAGGGAGAGGGGGGTGAGTTCATTCAGCTGCTCCACCACTACCACAGTTATATTCCTAACCTATTCTTTAGTCTACCCCCACACACTCTAGAGTCTATTTTGCTCTTCATCCTAGAATTTCAACTCCATAAAAGAACTGTCCTCAAAAACAGCATTTATTTGTTCATTACTCAACATATTTTGAGTGCCTACTGTATTCTGTTAGTTGATGAATAAAACAGACCCTGACTTCAGAGAGCTAAGTCAGGCAATATTTTAAAATGCAGATTGAACTGTGTTCTATTATTTGTGTACTACACCTCTATAGTCCCAAATTTTACTAAAGGATCAAAGTGAAAGTAAGTGAATGTAAAAGATTGGGAGAAAACAGATATATGGAGAGGGAGCAGGAAATAAGGAGGTGTGGAGGAGGACTCTCAGGGACAAAGGCAAGATGTAACCGTATAGCAAAGGAAGAAGGAGGGAGAAGGGAAAGGAACACACACTCAATAAATTTTACTGGGCTTCATATATCCTTAAAACCTTTTTCCTGTGTTAGTGATTAACAGGGACAAGCTTATTGTTAAACTTCTGGAACCTTTAGAGAATAGCAACCGCCCTCCTTATTATTATATCTGCTGTTTGCATTGCTAGAAGCAAAGACCTTCACAAACCCTCAGAAAGCTCCCCACTATTCCTTCCCAATCCCAGCGCCTATTTAGAACTTCTACCCCTTCTCACCTCTTACTGGAACCTTCTTCTACCAGTGTCGCCTGAGGAAAGAGGTGATTCAGTAGAATGGGGAGGCAGTGTTGTTGAAATCCCCAATCAAAATTTAGGTTTAATTTTCTCACACAAACACTGCTAAAATAGAATATAACCATCATTTTGCTACTAACTTTATTGTTTGGCAATAGAGCACTTAAAATTGGCTTTTATGGGTTGTTTTTAGGATTTGCCAGAGTGAGAAAATAAGTTCTAAGTTTCAAATAATTAATATGAATTTTAACTTTGGATTGTCGTCCCACTGTGAGACATAGAAAACCTGAAAATCATTCTTTGCCTAAAATATAAAGATGGTGCTATTGCTGGCCACATGGCTCCAGAAGAATGAAAAAACAAAAACAAAACACCCAAACAATTCAGCTACTGATGTTGGGATTTTGGTGCCTTTCTGTTGTTGCTGTTTTTATCTTAGGTGAGGGAAAATGTATTTGTTAAATACTACTAAACAAGTCTGTGACATTTAGTTCTTAATACTCTATAATATGACATTATGAAAAAATTTTTTTCTTAGATTGTGGTTTTAACACTTCACAAGTAGTTTCTTTTCCTGTTAACTTTTCAGACAACTCTGCTTAAGCTTGAGCTAAATACCTGGAGGAAGTGCTACCACAATTTTAGCTTTCTTGTTTCCAGTTGAGCAGTATTATTCTCAGTATTTCTCCATTAGGAAAGTATCATATGTTTACTTTCTAGCCTAATAAAACTGCTCTAACCTAATAAAAATTTTTGTAGTATATAAAAATTAATATGAAATAATTATGGTAAAATAAACAATTATAAATCTGAAACAGAGAAAAACAGGAACACTCTCCCACCAGTACTAGCAAAAAGGCTTGTAGGATGCTTAAAAACTTTCTTTGGCTTTTGTTTAGCACCTGAGTCAGGAAACTCAGGGTCCCTTGTCTTTTTCTACAGGGTCCCTGTCCATAACATGCAGCCAAAACATAACACTTGTTATATTCCTGATACAGCATAAAAAAGCAAGAAAACATTCTAAGTAGTAAAGACAGTCTTTTCCTCCCCCATGGACCATAAGTCCAGAAAAACAAGTACCTCATTTATAAACCATGCTATTTAAGACTCTGTGATGCAACAATACTGCACTACTCTTTTCTATAAAAATGTATTCTTCCAATTAAAATCTTAGCTCAAATGTTGGCCAGCAAAGTCCTAAAAATCTGGTTTTTTTCCCTCTTATTCTATCAAATTGGATTTAGGGAACAGAAAAAAGTATGTTTTTATTTCACACAGTAAACATCATTAGGCCCTAGAAACTATAAATCTCTACTAATTGGTATCTTTGCATAGCAGTAGTTATGGCAACCTTAATTCATGGGGATGACTTTGAAGTACTGCAAGATATTAAAATCCCCTCTGATTAAACAATGCAATTATATATCCAGCATCTAGTCCACATCTGATATAATAATCATAGATTTCAGAGCTAAAATAATTATAAAATAAACTGAGTGAAGCTAGAATTGCAATTTGGAGAGTGTCTAACTACAAATACTTTCTATAAATGAAAAAATTGAGAACCAGAGGTGAAATACACAGTTTTAATGTTGATGTATTTCTCATATTATAGTGTTGAGAAACTTGGAAATCTGTGTGTAAAATCAGGGCTGGTCTTAGGATTTGATAGAGTAAATGGCTGCTTACTTGGTGTAATTTTAGAAGTGCTATTACCAAAAAAAAAAACACATAAAAATGTGTCACCCAAATTTTCCCTCAGAGATGGAAATAGTAAAATGATACCTAGTTGTCTTTCTTTTACATATTTAGTTGAGGTTTAATAATGCCTATAATTCTATAAGCAGATTAATTCCATTATTTTCTGTTAAAATGCAAATATAAAACTCATATAAAAGAAAAAACTCAAACTACATAATGGATTCAAACCTTACATAGGCATGTAAGGTGAAAACCATGTAGATAAAATTATCCTTGAAAATCTCTTTTGAAGGTACCAGACTGAAGACAGATAGTCCACTTCTTAATAAGTCCAAAGCAGACATTTTGTCCCTCAGTATTAGAGCTGATGACTGTTTATTTGGTTCAACACCAGTTGGAGTCATTGGCTTGTGTTTAGGAGGCTTGTATAAAAAAGCCTTGTGTAAATAAAAAAAGAAGTCTTTTAACACTTGAAATACCCTCAGAATGGTGAGACGTTCACTCTATGAGAAGTGATCAGGAACTCAGACCAATGGAGAACATAGCAGATTTCTGTTTCTTATTTTACACTCACTCAGGGGCATATGCTCATTGAGTATAATGTTAGGCAGAATTGCCTATGATATTTATATTAAAAATACATTCTGCCTCACATTGAAAATTCTTTTGATGAACAAGAATAGTTACATTTGCATAAGTTAAATGTATGAGTGATGTAATTCCATTGTAGGGGTCAGTTTTTCCTTAAGACCAGGTTTTGATGGTCTATTAGGGCAGTAGAGAAAAGAACAGGTTCTGTGTCTGTGAACAAGGAAAGATCCCATGGGGGGTGGGGAAAGACCATGGTCAAAGATAAATTTTGCCTACTGCACAAATTTGTTTAGAGTATAGATATGCATATGCTGCATAAAACCTTTAAGTCACAATACCCTACTAACCATAATATCCCACATTCTCAAACATGACAGATAACTGAGAATTTACTATAATTTCCCTTCACTTTTGCAAATAGTAACTATTAGTGTGAAAGTATCATCTTTATATTTTACTGTTTTCAGTTCAAGATGAGGCTCAATTTTAAAAAGTTAACTTGGAGGTGAGAACATCAAATTCATAAAACACAGTGTTGTCTTGTGGCTTTTCTACTAAGTACTGCCAGCAAGTGCTGGCTTCTTTATCTAGCTAAGCACTGCTTAAGTGTCTAAAGTGGGAGGGGTCATAGTCCTATCACTAGTAGTAAAAATCCTAAGTTACTAAATTATATAGAGACAATTTACATGTACAGAGTCTAAACTGGTTGACCCAAATAGCAAAATGAAGTTGACAGAAATGGGAACAAGTATTTTCATGAATTTACAAACTAAGTTTCTATTAAGAGTTTTTTTGGCTACAAATTCAGTTTTTCAAGAAACTTGTTGATAGTCCTCTTTCTCCTAACTAGAGTATTGTTCATGTAGAAAATACATTAGTCAAGTGAATTATTGTGGCCTCAAATCTGAAAAGGAAACAGGGATGGGAGAGGGGAGAAAGCACATTGAGGGGGGTTATTTCGTGGCCACACACTGACTGCACCATGGCTGTGGCTGGTATTTCACAAATGTGTATGTACCACCAGCCCAATGGAGTTCTTTAGGAGAATACAGATGGCTGAGCTCACTTGGGAACCATGACTGGGAAAACAGCTAACTGGAAATACATGGCCAATTGATACGAGGTGTTATCTTCAGCATGAAAACCCCAGTTATGGGAAGAGAGATTATTATTTGAATTGCTAGTCTTCAGCTATATATAGCACTAATGAAAATTATTTAAGCAACAACAACAACAGCAACTCCCCCTTTCTCAAAGGAAATAATTTAAGTTGGCAGGTTTCTTATTTATATGATATCAACTTTCTATTTCTTTAATTGATTAGCACAAAAGTATCAAACTGAAGGTTTTTTGGGGTGGTGATGAGAACAGAGAAAGGACGAAAGGGTTGAGTTTAATTAATGTTCAGACTTCTGATTTCTCTGTCAACTCAGTTGTTAAATGTGGGAAAGTTATTACGAATTTATCATTTTGGTAGTGCTACTCTACATGTAAACATTTGTCCAAGGACTCTTGAGGCAACTCCAGCAAATTACATCAGGTGTTTTGCTACAATAATTAAATTAAAACAGGAGTTCTTGGTATCACTTCCTTGATTTTATTTTAGCTTCTTAAAAACAAGTGAAATGTTAACCATCTATATGACAAACTAGTTTAAGTTTTTTTTAACAACATATTCTCAGTTTGCAGAGTGTTCATCATTTTAAATTGAAACATAAAAATAGCAGACAACATTTCACCATTTCTTCTCTCCAAGGACAACCCAGCATTTACCTGTACAAGTACCTGTGGCACTAACAAGTAACTAATGAGCCAAAGGAGGGATTTTGAGGGCAATGAAGAAGTGGTAGAAGTTTCTATAACATAAGGAATCAAGGTTCAATCACAAAAATTCCTCATGTCATGGGAAAACAACAGGGCCCATGATCAATATGTGAATAATATAGAATATTTTAATGATGTAGCACTGATTAGTTCAGAATTGATTGCTTAACTAAGAATCCTGGGATCTCTTCTCTCTTAAACCATGTCATAATTCTTGAACTATTTAAAAATTTCATAACAAAATATTCCAACGCAGCACTGAGAAATTATCTTTTAAATGATAGCAGTAAAAAAAAAAAAAAAAGGCAGTAGACCTGGGGTATAAATTAATCAAATTAAAACAATCTAGCAGATAATTTTCTAAGCCTCTAATATCCTTATGCAAACCATTTAGGACACTGATGATGAATGTATGAATGTTTAGATAGGTAAATACATAAATATTTCTAGTTTTGGCTTAAGTACCACTGAAAAATGGGAAGATTTCTGCTGCATAAGATATATTTTATTAAACATACATTTATAATAGATAGTACTTCTACCACAAATTATATAATTGCAAGTATGTGAATTCAATATGTCTGTGTCTTCCTACTATAAAAAATTGAAACAATATAAACACTATAAATTAAGACCTATTTGGAAAGAATTTTTTTCTAACAATGTTTTATTTTAAAAAAATCTAACAATGTTTTAGATCAATTATTATAGATGAGAAATATAAAAGCCTGGTCTCTGTAGCCAAAGGACCAGGAAAAGGAGAGCCTAGTAAGACAGAACATTTTTCAGCAGTAACCACTCTACTTCAGTCAACCACCACCACCAGCACCACCACCACAACAACAAAACTGTGGCCCTATTCTCACCCATGCCCGCAAAGGCTAAGTAGGGAGACTAGACTCCCACCCTTGCCCAGATATAACAAGGTACCCTAAACTCCCTGCCAGGGTAGTGCCAGAGAAGGCCCAGTAGAGCTGGGATGTTTATCCCCACTGGGCAATAGTGCTTCTCACACCCCATGACTGGCAATGTTAGTGACAGAGACCATGTGGAGAGCCTGGACATCCACTCACACCAGAATAAGCATTCCTCCTTCCCTGTTAGGGTGGTATTGATGAGGAGGCCTAGGGGAGAGTCAGGACTTTTAACATAGCCCCGTAGTAATGAGGCCACTTCCAACTTGCGGTGTCATGGGAGCAGTAACAAGGCACTCCCACTCCTTGCAATCAGGATAATTTTATCATCAGGTGCCTTTGGAGACCTGATGGAGGGCTAGAACATGCACTCCTTCCCAGAAATAACATAGAGTCCCCCTCATCCCTCTGCTTGAGTGTTGATGGAGGCCAAATGGGGAACCTGGATTTCTACCTCCACCTTGCAGGGAAGGCAGTGCTTGCTCATCTCCCTACTGGAGAAGTTTTAGACAAAACCAACTAAAACAGAATACTAAAATAAGATCCAGAATTTCATTACATAACACCCCAAATGTACAGGTTTTAATTGAATATTATTTGTCATACTCAAGGACCATGAAGATCTTAAATGGAATAAAAAAAGACAATCAATAAATGTCAATACTCAGATGAAAAAGTCATTAGAATTGTTTTAAAGAAGCCATCCTAAAAAGTCTTCAACAGCAATTTCAAACACTTGAGCAAATTAAATATATAAAGTCTCAGCTGAGAAACAGAAGTTATGAAGAAAAGCCATGAAATGGAAATTTAGGGCTGAA
Source organism: Leucopleurus acutus (assembly GCF_964270905.1). Taxonomy (NCBI): domain Eukaryota; kingdom Metazoa; phylum Chordata; class Mammalia; order Artiodactyla; family Delphinidae; genus Leucopleurus; species Leucopleurus acutus. The sequence goes on along the minus strand of NC_139157.1, from coordinate 50,020,290 downwards.
AAATATAACTGAAATATAAAACTCAATGGATCGACTCAACAGCAAAATGGAGTGGACAGAGGAATTAGTGAACTAGAAGACAGAAAAATGAAATTACACAATCCACACAACAGAGAGAAAACAGACTGACAAAAAATACAGCCTCAGAGACCTGTGGATCTATAACAAAAATCTAACATTTGTGTTACTGGAATCTCGGAAGGAAAGAGCAAAGACAGCAGGACTGAAAAAGCAATTGAAGAAATAATGGCTAAAAACTCCCAAATTTGGCAAAAGATATAAGCCTACAAATTAAGGAAGCTGAGTGAACTCCAAACAGAATGAAACCAACATTAAGACACATCATAGTCACTTCTGAAAAATAAAAACAAAGAAAAGCAGCAAGAGAGAAATGACACTTTACCTACAGGGAAAAACAATTTGAAGGACAACAGATTTCTCATCATAGAGACCAGAAGGAAGTTGCACAACATTTTTCAAGTGCAGAAAGAAAAAACTGTCAACCCAGAATTCTACATCCAGTGAAAGTATCCATCAAGAATGAAGGAGGAAACCAAGATATTCTCAGATAAAAGGAAACAAATGATAACACCAGTACACTGTAATAAGTTATGTATATAAAATGTCATATGTAGAGCAAACACTAAAAGATCTGTACTAAGAGATACACTCCAAAAAAAAAAAAAACCTATAGATAAATCAAAATAGAATTCTAAAAAAATTCAACAAACCCAAACAAAGGCAGTAAAAAGGAACTAAAAATGAACAACAAAGGGAACAAACAGAAAACAGAAAATAAAATGGCAGGTGTAAGTGCTAACATATAACATGGATACAAACCCATACATAACATAATTATATTAAATGTAAATGGTCTAATATACCAATTAAAAGACAGAGATCAGCAGAGTGGATTTAGAAACATGACCCAACAGTATGCTGTCTACAAGACACTCACTTGAATTATAACAACATAGGCAGGATGAAAGTAGGATAGAAAAAGATATATCATGCAAACATCAATCAAAATACTGCAAGAAGTTCTGTGGATGGATGGTGGTGTTAGCACAACAATGTGAAGGTACTTAATGTTACTGAATTGTACACTTGAAAATGTTTAAGATGGCAAATTTTATGTGTATTTTACATTTCCCCCCCCACAAAACAGGAATGTCTATATTAACATAAGGTAGAGTAGACTTCAGAGCAAAGAAAATCACCAGAGACAGAGATATTATATCACAATAAAAGGATCAATCCAACAAGAAGATATAGTAATCAAATGTTCATGCACTAAAGAGAGATGCAAAATATTATATATGAAGCAAAACATGATAGAACTAAAAGGAAAAATAGGCAAATCCACATTATAGTTGGAGATCAACATCCCTCTCTCAACAAATGATAGAACTAGACAGAAAATCAGCAAAGATGTAGAAGAAACTCAACAATGCCATCAAACAACAGAATCTATATTTGTAGAACATTCCACCCAACAGTAGAATACACATTCTTTTCATATGCCTAGGAATATGAACCAAAATTGATCATATTATGGCTACAAAACAAACCTCCACAAATGTAAAAGAACTGAAATAAAAGTGTGTCCTCTGATCACAATAAAATCAAACTAGAAATAAGTTACATAAAGATAACAGGAAAATGGAAACTTGGAAACTAAACAAACACTTAGAAATAATTCATAGATAAAAGAGAACATATCAAGGGATTTTTAAATAGACTGAAGAAATAGAAAATACAACATACCAAAATTTGTGAGACACAGCTAAATCAGTAGTGTGAGGAAAATTTATAACACTGCATGCATACATAAGGAAAGAGGAAATTTTCAAATAGATAATTTAAGTTCCTACCTCAAGAACCTCGAGAAAGAAGATCAGTATAAACTGAGAAGCAAGCAGAAGAAAAGGAATAAGAGGGGAAAATATGGAGACAGTACACAGATCAATGGTTGCCAGAGATTTGGAAGAAGAGGGCAAAATTGGATAGATGAAACACATGAATTTTTTTAGGTGATAAAATTATTCTGTATGATATTCAATGTTAGATATATGACATTATACATTTGTGAAAACCCAAAGAACTCATGGAGCAAAAAGTAAAACAATGAACACAAATTTAAAAAAATTATCTAGAGGGCTGGGGCGTTGGGTCCCAGAAAGGAATGCAGACTGTGACAAGAGAATCTAACTTAAATTACAAATGTATGAAACAACCTCACTGAAGTGGGTAAAGGAAAAATTTGCCGATCTTAGTAACTTCGAAAATGAGTAGAGTCTATAAGACTAAAGCAAAAGGAATTGTATGTAAGCACTGCACAGTCATTGCTGAAGTTGTTTTCCACATGGGTGTGGGTCAACAATTCTATACGGCTATACATATATACTAAAATTGAATGATTAAGTAAATGGATTGTGGATGATGTGAGCCAGATTTCCCACTGTTGGAGGGGGAATTTACAGATAAGGGGAGAAATCTAGAATGATCCATGTGGTAATGGATTAGAGTTAGAAATATCACTACAAACTCATGTTTAGATTAATATAGAGATGGTTATATACAGACATATTTACAGATGCATATACACAGGTTAGTATACACATATATATTTCCTTACTCTGTCTGCTAAGAGGGCCTAAAAGCAATTAATGACACCCTAGTAGCAACAGTCACACCTTGCTGATGTCTCTCTGGTCATTTTGACAGTCTAAAGCTCATTCTTAAGTAGATTCTATAGGAAGTGATCACAGGAAATAGATTCTCTGAGCTGGTACATTTTGAAAAGTTTGTTGTTTACACTTGAAAGTTAGAAAATCCTTGTCTCACTTTCTTTCCTGGAGTATATAAAATATGCTGCTCTATTTTCTTTTGGTATTGCTATTGAAAAGTCTAATGATAATCTAATTTCTCCCTTATAATTTAATATCACTATGTCTTGGTAATAATGGCCATTCTGGGTTAATATTCTTAGGCACACAGTATATTATTTCAATATACAGTTTCTTTCTTTTTAATTTCAGGAAAGTTTTCTTGAATTGTAAATTTTAGTATTCATTTTGTTCCCTTCCTCTGATTTCTTTTTCAGTGGCTTTTATTATCTCTATGTTGGCTCTTCTCTATCCTTAATATCTGTCACCTCTCAAAAATCCTTTAAAATTTTTTCCTCATCTCTTTCCTATTTTTAAAGTTTCCTTCCTTATTTTTCACCTTCTATTTCTCTTATGGTATTATTTACTTGGGCTTACGTTCCTTCCAGTTTAATGCATTTCTTGAAATGATTTTTTCTTCTAATTTTTTGCAGTTATATTACCTCACTTCTGAGTTTTTCTAATTCTTATTTTTGTTGTTCTTTCATTTATTGTTTTCCTAATGTCTTTTGTTTTAAATAGTAGGTTACAATATTTGACTAATCTTTCAGGCATGCTTTCATTGTCTGTAGAGATACTATTCAACTCCTTATTCTCTATTATAACTTTGTATATTGCTCATTTTTATGTGAAATTAGCTTTCTTGAAATTTTTGAATGAGACAGGACAGATTTTCTAACTTCACAGAATTCCCTTTTCTGTTGTTTTTGAGTAGTTTTCAAAACTGTGACAGCTTGCATTCTGCAATTTTTGGGGGCTCCACTCTCCTCTCCCACAGACTTTCTTTTCTTTTCATCTCTGTTGTCCCTATTCTGCTCAATTTTTATTCTACTGTTTCTCAATATGGGACCTTGTCTTAGAAAGAAGTCACAGAAAGGTTGGTTTTAAGAGTTCATAAAAGCTGTACTGCTCCAGTCTCTTTAGTTTTTCTTACAGTGGATCTCGCACTCACCTACTTTTGTAATGAGCAAAATTCCTCCCCATTTCAGCTACTGTTTGCAAATTGGCCTGCCATATTTTCCATATCTGTTGGCTATTTCAGGGTTTTCCTCTTCTCAGGTCTATCAGACACTGCCCCTTGGCTGCCTTCTACCTCCAGCCCAGGCATTTTCACCATACAGGTCTTGTCTTACTTTACTTCTTCCACAATTGACAATGTTGACCAATCCTTTTCTGAAATCTCCCCTTCCTGGTTTTTGGGATAATATCCTCTTTCAGGTTCCATCCTCTATTTCTGGCCACTCAATATCAATCTCTTAATGATTCTTCTTCCACTGCTGATTTCTTATAAATAGGTGTTCTCCAATGTTCCATCCATCCTCAACCCTCTTCTTACTGTATATTTTCTCCCTGGGTGATCTCACTCTTGGCATAATTTCAACAATGAACACTGATAAAGGCTGTAATTACATCTCACCCTTTCTCCTGAATTTGAGGCCCATTTATCCAGCTACCTAATATATTTCACCTTGATATCCTACAGCCATCTCAAATCCAACACATTAAAAGCCAAACTCATCACCTTCTCCCAACCCATCCCACTGCACTACCTACCAGCTCTTATATTCTATCCTCTATCTCCAAAATGAGCCTCACCATACATCCAGTTTCCAATGCAGAAACCTGGAAGTCCTTGCATAGGCTGCTCTGACTCCTTTACTAATCTCTTGCAAAGTTCTGAATATTTACACATCCTAAAAACTGTCAAATCCATCCCCTTACCCTCAACCCCATCAATTTGGTTCCTGTCCATTTCTTTTCTTAATTACAGCAACAGCCTCTTCTCTGTCTCATTGTTTGTGCCACCTTCCAGCCTATTCTCCATACTGGAAAAGTCTGGAAAAGTCTTTCTAAGTTGCAGGTCTGATGATGTTATAATCCTTCATAGGTTTCCCTTTAACTTTCAGAATGAAATCCAGATTCTTCACATGGCATACAATTCCCTTCTGAATCTCTCCAATCATACTGAGTTCAACTTACTGAGTTCGACTCAAACATGATAACTCTCATGACTGTGCTTTTGCACATGCTAATCTCTCTGACTAGAGCACCTTATCTCCTACCTCTTCAACCGGGTGCTCCTCAGTCAGGCTTCAGGAGCCAGTTGAGGCTATAGTCTTCTACAGAGCCTTCCCTGACCATTCCCTATCTGTGTCCCCTCATTTTCAATCATCCAAAACCTCCTCTGCTACCCCACATACTTCTGGAGTCAAGCACATGTTGACACCACAGTAAAACCTCAGGCTTTGCCCCTTTTAGTCATTTTCCTGGGTAAGTTGACCTTCCTTCAGAGCACTTGCCACTATTTATTGCAACTGCCTGTCACCTGTCCATCTCCCCCACGTGTCCGTGAACTCCCTGAGAGTGAAGCCTTTGCCTTGCCTTCTCTGTTTCCCTAGTGCACAGAGTAAATACTCAATAAATGTTAAATAAACAATGTAACGTGAGGCATGATGTAGAAGAACTCTAAATGAAAATGAGAATTTGACTTTGAACCTGTATGGACTGAAGAAAGTGTAACCCATCCTTTGCTCTAAAAGAAAAACTAATGCCTCAACATTCAATAATTCACGCACTGTGGAACATAAGTAAAAAATGTTATATTTACAAGGTTTAAAAAATCTGAGGCAATACTTAAGCTCTGAAAATTCACTGAGACCATGAAAAGAAGAATGTCCTTCATAGATGGGCCCCCCTAAATCTTGTCTTCCAAGATCACAAAGGCTTAAATAAACATTCAGCTGCCCCTAAATGGCCCTGCTTATAGGTAGTGTAGGAGTTTACCACAGATATTCCTCCACTTACTTTGCCTATTCAACCTGAGATCTGTACCATCAGTATTGCTCTAGTGGATTTAGTCAACAAAGCAGTGGAACTACTTCTAAAGGACAGCTGTTAAAATGTAGTGACTATCAAAGAAATAAGGATACATGGTCTGAAAAGGCAGCTACCTTTTCTAGCCTTTCCCTTTAACACCACATTTATAAGATCAGACAGGAAGGGTCTCTCAAAATTTTCCACAGAGGCATTTCTAATCTTTGAGGGGAGAGAACTCCTTCCATAGTGGATAAAGTGATGAACAGCCCAAGAGTAGCTGGCCCAAAGCCAGACAATTATTTATATCAAACTTTGTATCTTAGTCCCTAATATAGCCATGCTTATTTTTAACCTAAAATAATGTTTTAAATTACTTATCAGTTTAATTACCTATTTCTTACTAAGACCTGTCCCCCCTGTAAACTCCACCCCATTTTAAATTCCAGGGAGATATGCTGCATTTACTCTAGGTGGGGAAAATATGCAGATTTCACTACAAGGTGCAACAGAAATATCATACTGGAGAGGATGGTACAGCTTACATACAACTGGAAGTGGCACAATTCCAAGCACATGTTAGATGAGAGCACTCCATCTGGGAGAAACTTAAAGTAATACTTTAAATGTTCATGAGGCAAGATATGTTCCAATTTAAAACACTAAGAAATAGTCCCATCAGTGAAAAGGAAATCAACTTCTAAGTGTACCAAAAGGGCTGTAGGGCAAACAAGAGGAAAATTTGCATCTGTTGAGGTACAAACAGGAGTATTCCATAGAAGGGAATTAATTATTATTAATGGCAAACCCTGTAAATACAAAATAAAACCAAAATCACTGGTCACATCATTCAAAATTTACCTGCAATAAAGGCAAGGCAATAGGCTCAAGTCATGACCTGTCAAATATTTACTCCACTGACATACAACCACATATCCCAGGCTGTAATAATACTCCAATTTGTGAAGTTGAGAACTATAAAAAGTGAGGGGGTGAGTACTTAAAACATTTTATCTGTTTACTTCTTTATCTCCTCCACTAAACAAGAAGTCTCTTGAGGACAGGGTCTGGGACATACTATTTCTATCCTGCTTGCTTAGCACCCTTCTTTGCACAGAGCTGGCTTTCAACAAACATCTGTAGAATGCATGAATGAATGAATATGTGAATAATAGCCATAACTTATGCAAAACTTGGAAAACAGTTTGGCACATCAGAGCAGAAAAAGACGGTATCAAAAAAGGAAGAGGGACTTCCCTGGTGGCGCAGTGGTTAAGAATCCGCCTGCCAAAGCGGGGGACATGGGTTCAAACCCTGGTCCGGGAAGATCCCACATGTCACGAGGCAACTAAGCCCATGCACCACAACTACTGAGCCTGTGCTCTAGAGTCCGTGAGCCACAACTTCTGAGCCTGCATGTCTAGAGCCCGTGCTCTGCAACAAGAGAAACCCATGCACCACAACAAAGAGTAGCCCCTGCTCACTGCAACTAGAGAAAGCCTGCTTGCAGCAACGAAGACCCAACACAGCCAAAAATAAATAAATAAATTTATTAAAAAAAAATAAAGAACCCCCTCTTTTTTAAAAAAAAGAGTGGATATTTATGATTTATATTAATATGTTACATACTAATATTTATTAATATATAATATCTGAAGTCAATTATATATTATATTAACACATATTTTAATAATGTAGAACTGAAAGGAAGTTAACTTACGTAAGAACTTTTAAATTTTTTTCAAGAAGAAAATTGCATCATAACAATTAAATGTCTAAACAAACACAAAGGGGAGAAAATCTCAAGATGGCGGAGTAGAAGGAAGTGAGCTCACTCCTTCTTATGAAAACACCAAAATCATAACTAACTGCTGAACAACCATCGACAAAAAAAATGCTGGAAGCTACCAAAAAAGATACCCTACATCCAAAGACAAAGAAGAAGTCACAATGAGACAGTAGGAGTGGCGCAATCATGACAAAATCAAATCCCATACCTGCTAGGTGGATGACCCACAAACTGGAAAATAATTATAGCACAGAAGTTCTCCCACAGGAGTGAAAGTCCTGAGCCCCATGTCAGACTTCCCAGCCTGGGGGTCTGGCAAGGGGGAGGAGACCCCAGAGAATCCGGCTTTGAAGGCCAGTGCAGTTTGATCACAAAAATTCCACAGGACTGGGGGAAACAGGAACTCCACTTTTGGAAGGTCCACACAAGGTCCCGTGCACACCAGGACAAGGGAAAAAGGCAGTTACCTCATAAGAGACAGGGCCAGACCTACCTGCTAGTATTAGAGGGTCTCTTGCAGAGGCAGGGGGAGGCTATGGCTCACTGCAGGGACAAAGACACTGGCAGCAGCAGTTCTGGGGAATACTCATTGGTGTGAGCCCCCCGGAGGCTGCCATTTTCTCCCCAAGACCCAGCCCCACCCAACAGCATGTAGGCTCCAGTGCTGGGATGCCTCGGGTGAAACAACGCACAGGGTGGGAACATAGCCCCACCAATCAGCAGACAGACTGCTTAAAGTCTTCCTGAACACTGCCCTGCCCACCAGAGGGACAAGACCCAGCTCAACCCACCAGTGGGCAGGAACCAGTCCCTCCCACCAGAAAGCCTGCACAAGCCTCTTAGACAGCCTCATCCATGAAAGGGCAGACAGCAGAACCAAGAAGAACTACAATCCTGCAGCCTGCAGAACAGAAACCACAACCACAGAATGTTAGAAAAAATGAGATGGAGAGGAATATGTCCCAGATGAAGAAACAAGATAAAACCCCAGAGAACAACTAAGTGAAGTGGAAATAGGCAATCTATTGGAAAAAGAATTCACAGTAATAATAGTGAAGATGATCCAAGATTTCGGAAAAAGAATGGAGACACAGATCGAGAAGACACAAGAAATGTTTAAGACCTAAAAGAACTAAAGAACAAACAAACAGAGATGAAAAACGTATTCCATGCAAATAGAAACCAAAAGAAAGCTGGGGTAGCAATACTTGTATCAGACAAAATAGACTTTAAAATACTGTTTTGAGACAAAGAAGGACACTACATAGTGATCAAGGGATCAATCCAAGAAGAAGATATAACAATTGTAAATATATATGAACCCAGCATAGGAGCACCTCAATATATAAGGCAAATGTTAACAGCCGTAAAAGGGGAAATGGACAGTAACACAATAATAGTGGGGGACTTAAACACCCCACTTACATCAATGGACAGATTGTCCAGACAGAAAATCAGTAAACACAGAGCTTAAATGACACATTACACCAGATGGACTTAACTGATATTTATACTGCATTCCATCAGAAAGCAGCAGAATACATTCGTTTCAAGTGCACATGGAACATTCTCCAGGATAGATCACATACTGGGCCACAAAGCAAGCCTTGGTCAATTTGAGAAAATTGAAATCATATCAAGCAGACTTCCCTGGTGGCACAGTGGTTAAGAATATGCCTGCCAAGGCAGGGGACACGGGTTCGAGCCCTGGTCTGGGAAGATCCCACATGCCACGGAGCAACTAAGCCCATGCGCCATAACTACTGAGCCTGCACTCTAGAACCCGCGAGCCACAACTACTGAAGCCTGCGTGCCTAGAGCCCATGTTCCGCAACAAGAGAAGCCACCACAATGAGAAGCCTGTGCACCACAATGAAGAGTAGCCGATGCTTGCCACAACTAGAGAAACCCTGCACACAGCAATGAAGACCCAATGCAGCCAAAAATTAAAAATAATTAATTAAAAAATCATATCAAGCATTTTTCCGACCATAACGTTATGATATTAGAAATCAACTACAAGAAAAAAACTGTAAAAAACACAAACGTGTGGAGGCTAAACAATATGCTACTAAACAACCAATGGATCACTGAAGAAATCAAAGAGGAAATAAAAAAGAACCTAGAGACAAATGAAAATGAAAACATGATGATCCTAAACCTATGGGATGCAGCAAAAGCAGGTCTAAGAGGGGAATTTATAGCAATACAATCTTACCTCAGGAAACAAGAAAAATCACAAATAAACAACCTAACCTCACACCTAAAACAGCTATAGAAAGAAGAAAAAACAAAAGAAGAAAAAACAAAACCCAAAATTAATAGAAGGAAAGAAATCATAAAGATCACAGCAGAAATAAATGAATAGAAACAAACAAACAATAGAAAAAATCAATGAAACTAAAAACTGGTTCTCTGAAAAGACAGATAAAATTGATAAGACTCATCAAGAGAAAAAGGGAGAGGACTCAAATCAATAAAATTAGAAATGAGAAAAGGAGAAGTTACAATGGACATCACAGAAATGCAAAGGATCATAAGAAACTACTACAAGCAACTATATGCCAATAAAATGGACAACCTGGAAGAAATGGACAAATTCTTAGAAAGGTACAATCTCCCAAGACTGAACCAGGACCAGGAAGAAATAGAAAATATGAACAGACCAATCACAAGTCATGAAATTGAAACTGTGGTTTAAAAACTCCCAACAAACAAAAGTGCAGGACCAGATGGCTTCACTGGAGAATTCTATCAAATATTTAGAGAAGAGTTAACACCTATCCTTCTGAAACTATTCCAAAAAATTGCAGAGAAAGGAATACTCCCAAACTCATTCTATGAGGCCACCATCAGCCTGATACCAAAAGCAGACAAAGATACCACAAAAAAAGAAAATTACAGGCCAATATCACTGATGCACACAGACACAAAAATCCTCAACAAAATATTAGCAATCCAAATCCAACAATACATTCAAAGGATCATACACCATGATCATGTGGGATTTATCCCAGGAATGCAAGGATTTTTCAATATCTGCAAATCAATCAGTATGATACAGCACATCAACAAATTGAAGAATAAAAACCATATGATCATCTCAATAAATGCAGAAAAAGCTTTTGACAAAATTCAATGATAAAAACTCTCCAGAAAGTCAGCATACAGAGAATATACCTCAACATAATAAAGACCATATATAACAAACCTGCAGCTAACATCATACTCAACGGTCAAAAGCTGAAAGCATTTCCTGTAAGATCAGGAACAAAGCAAGGATGTCCACTCTCACCACTTTTATTCAGCATACTTTTGGAAGCCCTAGCCATGGCAATCAGAGAAGAAAAAGAAATAAAAGGCATCTACATTGGAAAAGAAGAAGTAAAACTGTCACTATTTACAGATGACAGGATACTATACATAGAAAATCCTAAATATGCTACCAGAAAACTACTAGAGCTCATCAATGAATTTGGTAAAGTTGCAGGATACAAAATTAATACACAGAAATCTGTTGCATTTCTATACCCTAACAACAAAAGATCAGAAAGAGAAATTAAAGAAACAACCCCATTTACCATCGCATCAAAAAGGATAAAATACCTAGGAATAAACCTACCTAAGGATACAAAAACCTGTACTCCAAAAACTATAAGATGCTGATGAAAGAAATCAAAGATGACACAAACAGATGGGAAGACAGACCATGCTCTTGGAGTCGAAGAATCAATATTATCAAAATGACTATACTACCCAAGGCAATCTACAGATTCAGTGCAATGCCTATCAAATTATCAATGGCATTTTTTCACAGAACTAGAACAAAAACATCTCAAAATTTGTATGGAGACATAAAAAACCCCGAATAGCCAAAGCAATCTTGAGGGAAAAAAAAAAAAAAAAAAAAAAAAAACCAGAGCTGGAGGAATCAGGCGCCCCAACTTCAGATTATACTACAAAGCTACAGTCATCAAAACTGTACATGGTATTGGCACAAAAACAGACACATACGTCAATGAAACAGGATAGAAAGCCCAGAAATAAACCCACGCACCTATGGCAATTAATCTACGACAAAAGGGGCAAGACTATACAATGGAGAAAAGACAGTCTCTTCAATAAATGGTGCTGGGAAAACTGGACACCTACATGTAAAAAAATGAAATTAGAACATTCTTTAACACCACACACAAAAATAAACTCAAAGTGGATTAAAGACCTCAATGTAAGACTGGATACTATAAAATTCTTAGAGGAAAACATAGGCAGAACACTCTTTGACATGAATCACAGCAATATCCTTTTCAATACATCACCAAGTGTAATGGAAATGAAAACTAAAATAAACAAATAGGAAGCAATTAAGCTTAAAAACTTTTGCACAGCAAAGGAAACCATAAACAAAATGAAAAGGCAACCTGCAGAATGGGAGAAAATATTTGCAAACGATGCAACTGACAAGGGATTTACAAACAGCTCATGCAGCTCAATATGAAAAAAACAAACAACCCAATCAAAAAATGGGCAGGGCTTCCCTGGTGGTGCAGTGGTTGAGAGTCCACCTGCCGATGCAGGGGACACGGGTTCGTGCCCCGGTCCGGGAAGATCCCACATGCCGCGGAGCGGCTAGGCGCGTGAGCCATGGCCGCTGAGCCTGCGCGTCCGGAGCCTGTGCTCCGCAACGGGAGAGGCCACAACAGTGAGAGGCCCGCATACCGCAAAAAAAAAAAAAAAAAAAACAAGAATAAAGGAAAGGTAGTAAATATAGGAACAACTGATTTTTAAAACTCTGGGACTTCCCTGGTGGCACAGAGGTTAAGAATCCGCCTGCCAAGGCAGGGGACACAGGTTCAAGCCCTGGTCTGGGAAGATCCCACATTCCGCGGAGCAACTAAGCCCGTGCGCCACAACTACTGAAGCCCGCGCGCCTAGAGCCTGTGCTCCGCAACAAGAGAAGCCACCGCAATGAGAAGCCCGCACACCTCAACGAAGAGTAGCCCCCGCTCACCGCAGCTAGAGAAAGCCCGTGCACTGCAACGAAGACCCAATGCAGCCAAAAATAAAATAAATAAATAAATAAAACTCTGTATATATGAAGTAAAAATATTGCCCAATTCAGTGATAAAGCCTAACTGGTTATCAGGCATCTGACTTAACTACTTTTTCAATTTTCACCAGGTTTTGTGGCATGTCACAACCTTGTTCTAATCACATGATAGAGATAGCCAGTGGAAAGAAGAAACTTTGAATCTAAACATGTCCAAATAGAGTAATAACTGACTCAACTGGGAGCCGCTCTAGGACTGACCAACTATGCTATTAGCTGAGGTAGTGTCTGTCTGCAACAGCACCTTAGGTAGCAGTGAATATATCCCCAGACTAGAAAAGACACATGAATTTTTCTTATCATTAAAAAAAAAGTCATTTCAATTATAATGAGTCATAGATTTACCATCTTGCTAACAAATAGAGACAGTATGGCAAGTCTTTAAATATTAAAAAGCAGATTTAAATTGCAAGAGGAATAAAGTTAGTTGGAATGGTCTAAAAGATTGAGGAAATTCACTTCCTAAGAGAAGCAGACAAATACCAAAGCAGTCTCCAACTTTCAAATAACCAGTCTTTACAAGTGGGCAAGCAGCAGTAGTTCCATCCCATCTCCAAATCACAACAGACTTACACAACCCTTAACCAAGGTTTCTAAGCGTAAGGGCAAATGCTCCGTTTTCCAGTTTGACCATAAGAAGAGCAACTTTCCAAGAGCGCTCTCTCTTTTACTTATTTATTTATTTATGGCCGCGTTGGGTCTTAGTTGCGGCACGTGGGATTTTTTGTTGCAGCATGTGGGCTTCTCTCTAGTGGTTTGAGGGGTTAGCTGCCATGTGGCATGTGGGATCTTAGTTACCAGCCCAGGGATCGACCAGTGTCCCCTGCATTGGAAGGCGGATTCTTAACCACTGGACCACCAGGGAAGTACCCAAGAGTGCTATATTCTTTTAGTAAGCATGTGAAATTAATAAAATACTGGTGTCAACAAATAATCACTCACCACTAGCCTCCCTTCTTTTCCAAATCCTGCTTCCAGTCTCTGGATCCCAGTCTGGTAAGGAAAGGGAAGAAGCAAAAACACAGCTTCTACTGCCTAAATAGGGGAGATATGGTCCTCAAAACATACCTTTCCATAGGAATAATATTATAAGTGGTAGTTTGTTATGGTAAAAGTTGTTCAGTTACTATAACTTTTCAAGTAAGAATGGGCTGAACAGTTTACTTGTGTGAGCTGATTCTTGAAGCTAACCACCAAGTATTAATACTACCTATACAAAGAAATGTAAGTTGAGTCCTAAACAACTGATTTATAAACTTATAAACTAACTCCTGTTAAGAAACAGAGAACTCATTTCAGAAATTAGTTTCACAATGGTTTAAAATTCTTTTGGATCAGTAGCTTTAAAATTGGTTTTATGAAATTGCAGGGTTTCATGAAGTTTCAAAGAGAACCAAAATATTTTATTACAAAGATTTACTAGTTTTTTACTTACTGAACATTTGAACTGAGTCAGACTATAATGGTGTTACTTTAGTGATAATACAACATATCAGCTGACTATTTTTAACATTAACAGAGTTAGATAAGCTGCAACACTGTATATTAATGAGTAACACTATGTGAATTGACTCTTTGAAAGAGAAAATGTAACCCTTTAAGGAATGTTTAAATTGGGTCACTCTTATCACCTTTACACTGGACTATTATTATGTCAAAGATAGGATTCCAAGGTATGAAAAACATTAGAGGGGTTGAAGAATTGCAAAGAGTTTAGAAATTGCAGTTGCTGGTTTTCTTTTGTTCTGTAATACAGGAGGAAAATGATAAATCACTAACGTGACATCAATAGTTTTTAGGAAAGATGTGAAAAAGGAGTTTCAAACCAAAGCCACACAGGAAGCTGCAATATATCAGAATGGAAATTCCACAAAGACAAGGATTTTTGCTTATTCTATTATAGCCTCATCTCCTTGGCTTAGAACAGTGCTTGGCACTTAGCACCTGTTCAATAAATACTTGTTGAATAAATGAGTGAATGAAAAGTATTCCTCTATACATTTCAGAAATATTTAAGAAAGTTTTAAAGATAACTCTTGTTAATGTAAAACTAATATTTTTGCTGTAAGAAAGTAGAAGATCATCTGTATCTATAAATATAAATGTGAAATGATTAAAATTGATCACAATTCTACCACTCAGAGAAAGCTGCTGCTAACATACTGATATATTTACTTTCAATTCTTTTTCTTAAGCATATTTTTAGAGTTGAGATCAAACATTACTTAAACTAGTCTATCTAGCCTTCATTGTACATTTACATTTTTAGTGTAAGCCTTTTCCAATGTTGAAAACAAGGGTCTTCTTTAATACTTTTTAAATGTTATATTCAAACATTTAAAAAGACTTGAAAACATCTTTTAGTGACAAATAAATTTTATGTAAAGTACTGGTACTAGCTTATTCTCTAGTCATTGTTATTGATTTTGTGATTCATAGGCTTAAAGGCAAGAGTATCCTACAGGAAACATTACCATCTAGTATGCTGTTTTGAGAGGAGACAGGATATACCTCTAGCTCATTCATTTGTTCATCTACTCAACAAATATTTATTATTGGCTTACTATGGGCTAAGAATACAGTGAGCAAAACTAGAGTTACTGCTCCCATAGGGCTTATAAACTAAATCTTATAATCTCTGCAGCTAGTCAAGGGAGACAGACTAATTGACCAATCAACAAATGAATTTAAATCACAATGGTGGTAAACTATGTTAGGAATAAGAGGTATGTAGTCATATGTATCTACATAATAGCGAAGGAGTTGGCCTAGACTGTTTGGTAATGTGTGTGTATGTATCAGGAATTGGGAGTAGGAGGTGGGTTGGGAATAATTTTATCTACATTTATTGAGTACTTCATTCAATGTTAGTCAGTCCCTGGACTGGGTACTTTACATGGCTTATTCTCATTTTCTCATTTAATAATCATAGTACCTTATCCATCAATAATTTCCCCCCATTTTACAGATAAAGAAATTGAGTCTCAGAGAAAAGTCAAATAACTTACTTAAGATTATATAGGTAGTAAAGAATGAGGTGGGAGGGGAACCCAGACAATAAGGCAGCAAACAGAGCCTAGAGGCATATGCAACATCCCACTTCCCAGCATAATTAACATTTATGCTGACATATAAAGGATTAGTAGGTGTTAATAAAGCATGAAGGGAGGGAGAACAGGGAAGACTATTCCATGCAGACTGAAAGGCATGAGAAAGGCTCTGAGATAGCAAGGACCTCAGTGAATCAAAGAGGGAACAACAATAACAAAGACAGTGAACTAAGCAGGAACACAGGGAATGAGGGGAAACACAGAGATGAGCTGGAAGAATAGGCAGGACCCAGGCAGTGAAAGCCCTCATAGGCCACATTAAGGATGTTGGCTTCAATCCTAAATGCTATGAAAAGGCACAAGACACGTTTACTCCTTTTATTTGAAATTCAAAAACTTAAGGGTAAGAAAATTCACAAAGGCTGGATTTAATGAAGCAAGGAATAGAAGGACAAATATCTGCTCAGTTTTGAAAATATTTTCTGGGACCTATCATATCTGTACCAATAAGTTTGAACACTTGAGGAACCAAAGTGGGCTTTTAAATACCTTTTAAAATAAACTCAAATGTAGATAAATTCAAAAGAGGTTTGTTTTTTTCCTTCTGGGTCTGATGTACAACTACAGAAGAGGATTATATAAAGAGAGAGTACTAGAAAATGGTCTGGGCTTGGTTGTAACAGGTGTGGGTCAATCAGCTGATATTTAATACAGAGGCATGTGGAGGCCCCAGGTCTGAACTGGAAGCAGGGAATGTTGACATAGACTTCAGACTTAATAGTAGTCAAGAAATGATGGTATCCGAGTTATGAAAATGGAAACAAACATACCATTGAGAATAAGCTGGAAAAACTTGGGCTATTCATCAGGCTGTGGGAGGTAAGAGTAAAGGGAAAGATTATAGTAAAAGGTATTTCCAAGATACAGTCTTAAAATATCCTCCCTATATGCCAACAATCTTAATATAACAAGACTGTATGTCATGTAGAAACTATGTTATTTTCAATTAATTTGACCCTTGGGTAATAAATCTTTTGTAATCTCCATTAACATGTAGATTAGTTGCTATATTCATTTATGCAGTCCTTTGGATCACACATGTTCAGAATGCTTTGACTGCATCTTCTGAATTTTTATTATGACAATAATAATCAATTTCATCTAGAATATACTTTCTGAAGCAACTGAAGTCTATGATCAATTATCTATATAGTACAGTTGCATTTTACCCAATTTTTTTCAATTTTCAGTTACCTGAAATTATTTTCATTGAAATAAATTCTTTGCCCATAAATTTTACAGTGAAGATTTGATTCATCCATCAGATTTTTACCCATATCAAATTTTATCATCCATATAAAATTTGATCAGTTATAGGATCTATCATTGTGAGTTGTCTTTTGTAACCATTATTTTTACCAAGTCTTATTCTCTCAAGTATGATGAGAAAAGTTGACTTGCTTTTTTTTATTGGTAAACTTACTTTGTACAGTTTTAGTACTTTTCATCTTTATTTTGGGATTATTTCTTATCCCAATTTTCCCCTTGTCAACCTTTCCATTTTTAATGTTACCAGCAAGATGTTTCTCTTTTCTTAGTTTTTTTTTTTTGTGTGTGTGTGTAGGGGGGTGATATCTGGCTAAAATTCTCTGAACAGAGTTCTAAGTTATTGTCAATTTAATTTTCTGTTGATTATTCATATCAATGATGAACCACAAATACACCTAAATATAGACTAACTCTGGGAGTTATGCTTATGAAATAAAATTTAAATGTCATAGATCTTAAGAATATAAAGGAATAATTTGACTAACAAAAACAGGAGGTGAGGGGAAGGGAGAAACAATAAGTTCATTAATTTTCTCAGTTTAATAGAAGAGTACAGTCTAAAGTTCAAACATATGATTTTAAAATATTTTTATACCTGATTCTTATGAGCCTTTAAAAAAACAGTTAAAGCATTCCATTAGAGATCAATTGTGAAGAAATATGATTTTTGTTCCGAGTGAAATTACTGGAAAGATGAAAAATTATGTTATATAAATCTATATGCGGTATATCCTGACTTATATAAGGATTATCATTTTTTAAAACTGCCAATATAGTAGGCAAGAAAATAATCACTTCAAAAATTTCTTCTATTATTATGAATTTGAACCTTTTTTGCACACTTGTTGACAGTTTTTTATTTTTTCTATTTTTGTCTTTTGCTTTTTCTTATTGATTTTAAGAGCTTTTAATACACCAAGAATATTAACTTTTTTCATACATGATGCAATTTTTGTTTCTAATTTCTGGTTTATATTTTAATTTTATGGTATTTTTGATGTATCTAATTTTTATGCAGTCAAAACTATCTTCTCTGTTAAATGTTTCTTCCCTTTATTTAAAAGACCTTTCCTAACTTGAGGTTGAATTAAATATCAGTTACATTTGTTAGTGTGAGATAGGTTCAGACTCTACTTTCCCGAAGAAGTTGAACAGTTGTTCCAGCACAGTTATGGAAACAAGCCTCCTCTCCGAGTGGGATATATTTTCAGTGTTCTAGGTACCGATCCTCACCTCTACCTGCCAGTGGTTATGTGGTGTCCCTTCCTCTTCAGCCTATTTTCTGCAGAGAGAAACCTCTCCTTTTCTGGTCTCTGGGTAAAACAGCATAGGATAACTCTGGTCCTAACCTCCCTTTAATTTATGTTTGGCATCCAACTTCCTCCACCTTCTGCTCCAGTCCTTCTTGGGTCCCGAGGTTAAGTTCAGATTCTACTCCCATGTTTTCAAGTTGTAGGGCATTTTTCAGATACGTAATTTGGTATAAACTGCTGAAAGAATATATGAAAATCAAATATGGCTATTCCAATCAACAATATGGTTCCCCCAAATTTAGGCATCAATAGAAAGGAAAAGCTCACCAAGCGCAAGTGCCTGGCAGAGATTGTTTCAAATTTTCCAAAAATTTTATAAATTACTAATCTAATTGCATATTCTATATGATACATGATATATGAAACATGATAATATGAAATGTTTCATGATATATAATATATATCATGATATATGAAACATTTATTTATTTAGATGTCTGAAAATATAGACATTGGGAATAGTCTCAAATTTCAGAATTTTTACTGTCAGAATATTTTGTTCAGACAAATACAGAAGAATACAAAGGAGAAAAATAACTTAAAATTTCCTCAAAATAAACTTTCTTATGATTCATAATTAAGTAAATTTCTGATATTTTCTAGTAGCTAGACACCAGTAAGAGCTTTATTTCTGTAACAGAGGAATCACTACATTAAAAAGAAATTTTTGAAGTTCTGTAGCTATGTATATATGGTGATGGATGTTAACTAGATGTATTATGGTGATCATTTTGCAATATATGCAAATTTTGAATCATTACATTGTATACCTGAAACTAACATAATGTTGCATGTTAATTATACCTCAATAAAAAAGTTTAAAAAAAATGTTCAGGGATTTATTTATTTATTTATTTATCAATCAATCACAGGCTCCGGACGCACAGGCTCAGCGGCCATGGCTCACGGGCACAGCCGCCCCGCGGCATGTGGGATCCTCCCGGTCCGGGGCACGAACCCGTGTCCTCTGCATCGGCAGGCAGACTCTCAACCACCGCGCCACCAGGGAAGCCCTTCACACTTTTATTGATTAAATCTCCTAGAAAGCTAAATGTTAATTCTAAGAATAGGCAATACAGGCAAATTAAAAGTAGTTATAGTCTTTAAATGCCCTGGTAGTGGCAGACAATGGACATTAGGCCAGCCCAAATTCCATTTCTTACCTGCTTCTCCCCTGCTTTTCCCCTGGCTGCCTCTACAACAGAGGCTCTAAGAACTAAACATTTGATTTCCCAGCCTTCCTTGAGAGGTCATGTTACACAGTTCTGGCCAGTGAGACACAAATAGACGTCTGTTAGCACTACCTCTTTCTTTTTTTAAAATTTTATTTTATTTTATTTTTACACAGCAGGTTCTTATTAGTTATCTACCTTATTGCTATTAGTGTATATATGTCAATCCCAATCTCCCCATTCATCCCAGCGCCACCACCACCACCCCCGAACCCCGGCCACTTTCCCCTCTTGGTATCCATACGTTTGTTCTCTGTATCTGTGTCTCTATTTCTGCCCTGCAAACCGGCTGATCTGTACCATTTTTCTAGGTTTCACATATATGCGCTAATATACAATACTTGTTTTTCTCTTTCTGACTTACGTCACTCTGTATGACAGTCTCTAGATCCATCCATGTCTCTAGAAATGACCCAATTTAGTTCCTTTTTATGGCTGAGTAATATTCCATTGTATATATGTACCACACCTTCTTTAACCATTTGTCTGTCGATGGGCATTTAGGTTGCTTCCATGACCTGGCTATTGTAAATAGTGCTGCAGTGAACATCAGGGTGCATGTGTCTTTTTGAATTATGGTTTCTCAGGGTATATGCCCAGCAGTGGGATTGCTGGGTCATATGGTAATTCTATTTTTAGTTTTTCAAGGAACCTCCATACTCTTCTCCATAGTGGCTGTAACAATTTACACTCCCACCAACAGTGCAAGAGGGTTCCCTTTTCTCCACACCCTCTCCAGCATTTGCTGTTTGTAGATTTTCTGATGATGCCCATTCTAACTGGTGTGAGGTGATACCTCATTGTAGTTTTGATTTGCATTTCTCTAATAATTAAGTGATGATGAGCATCTTTTCATGTGCTTCTTGGCCATCTATATGTCTTCTTTGGAGAAATGTCTATTTAGGTCTTCTGCCCAGTTTTGGATTGGGTTGTTTGTTTTTTTGATATTGAGCTGCATAAGCTGTTTATATATTTTGGAGTTAACCCTTTGTCCACTGATTCATTTGCAAATATTTTCTCCCATTCTGAGGGTTGTCTTTTCGTACTGTTTGTAGTTTCCTTTGCTGTGCAAAAGCTTTTAAGTTTCATTAGGTTCCATCTGTTTATTTTTGTTTTTATTTCCATTACTCTAGGAGGTGGATCAAAAAAGATCTTGCTGTGATTTATGTCAAAGAGTGTTCTTCCTATGTTTTCCTCTAAGAGTTTTATAGTGTCCAGTCTTACATTTAGGTCTCGAATCCATTTTGAGTTTATTTTTGTGTATGGTGTTAGGGAGTGTTCTAAATTCATTCTTTTACATATATAGCTGTCCAGTTTTCCCAGCACCACTTACTGAAGAGACTGTCTTTTCTCCATTGTATATCCTTGCCTCCTTTGTCATAGATCAGTTGACCATAGGTGCGTGGGTTTATCTCTGGGCTTTCTATCCTGTTCCATTGATTTATATTTCTGTTTTTGTGCCAGTACCATATTGTCTTGATTACTGTAGCTTTGTAGCATAGTCTGAAGTCAGGGAGTCTGATTCCTCCAGCTCCGATTTTTTCCCTCAAGACTTCTTCGGCCTCTTGGGGTCTTTTGTGTCTCCATATAAATTTTAAGATTTTTTTGTTCTAGTTCTGTAAAAAATGCCACTGGTAATTTCATAGGGATTGCATTGAATCTGTAGATTGCTTTGGGTAGTATAGTCATTTTAACAATATTGATTCTTCCCATCCAAGAACATGGTATATCTCTCCATCTGTTTGTATCATCTTTGATTTCTTTCATCAGTGTCTTACAGTTTTCTGAGTACAGGTCTTTTACCTCCGTAGGTAGGTTTATTCCTAGGCATTTATTCTTTTTGTTGCAATGGTGAATGGGATTGTTTCCTTCATTTCTCATTCTGATCTTTCGTTGTTAGTGTATAGGAATGCAAAAGATTTCTGTGCATTAATTTTGTATCCTGCTACTTTACCAAATTCATTGATTAGCTCTAGTAGTTTTCTGATGGAATCTTTAGGATTCTCTATGTATAGTATCATGTCATCTGCAAACAGTGATAGTTTTACTTCTTCATTTCCAATTTGTATTACTTTTATTTCTTCTTCTTCTCTGATTGCCGTGGCTAGGACTTCCAAAACTCTATTGAATGACAGTGGCAAGAGTGGACATCCTTGTTTTGTTCCTGGTCTTAGAGGAAATGCTTTCAGTTTTTCACCACGGAGAATGATGTTTGCTGTGGGTTGTCATATATGCCTTTATTATGTTGAGGTAGGTCCCTTCTGTGCCCACTTTCTGGAGAGTTTTTATCATAAATGGGTGTTGAATTTTGTCAAAAACTTTTTCTGCATCTATTGAGATGATCACATGGCTTTTATTCTTCAATTTGTTAATATGGTGTATCACACTGATTGATTTGCATATATTGAAGAATCCTTGCATCCCTGGGATAAATCCCACTTGATCATGATGTTTGATCCTTTTAATGTGTTGTTGCATTCTGTTTGCTAGTATTTTGTTGAGGATTTTTGCATCTATATTCATCAGTGATATTGGTCTGTAATTTTCTTTTTTTGTAGTATCTTTGTCTGGTTTTGGTATCAGGGTGATGGTGGCCTCATAGAATGAGTGTGGGAGTGTTCTTTCCTCTGCAATTTTTGGAAAGAGTTTGAGAAGGATGGGTGTTAGTTCTTCTCTAAATGTTTGATAGAATTCACCTGTGAAGCCATCTGGTCCTGGACTTTTGTCTGTTGGAAGATTTTAATCACAGTTTCAATTTCATTACTTGTGATTGGTCTGTTCATATTTTCTATTTCTTCCTGGTTCAGTCTTGGAAGATTATCCCTTTTTAAGAATTTGTCTATTTCTTCCAGGTTGTCCATTTTTTTGGCACAGTGTTGCTTTTAGTAGTCTCTTATGATGCTTTGTATTTCTGCAGTGTCTGTTGTAACCTCTCCTTTTTCATTTCTAATTTTATTGAGTCCACTCCCTCTTTTTCTTCATGAGTCTAGCTAAAAGTTTACCAATTTTGTTTACCTTCTCAAAGAACCAGCTTTTAGTTTTATTGATCTTTGCTATTGTTTTCTTTGTTTCTATTTCATTTATTTCTGCTCTGATCTTTATGATTTATTTCTTTCTACTAACTTTGGGTTTTGTTTGTTCTTCTTCCTCTAGTTCCTTTAGGTGTAAGGTTAGATTGTTTGAGATTTTTCTTGTTTCTTGAGGTAGGCTTGTATTGCTATAAACTTCCCTCTTAGAACTGTTTTTGCTGCATCCCATGGGTTTTGAATCATCGTGTTTTCATTGTAATTTGTCTCTAGATATATTTTGATTTCCTCTTTGATTTCTTCAGTGATCTCTTGCTTATTTGATAACATATTGTTTAGCCTCCATGTGTTGTGTTTTTTATCATTATTTCCCTGTAATTGATTTCTAATCTCATAGCGTTTGGTCGGAAAATATGCTTGATGTGATTTCAATTTTCTTAAATTTACTGAGGCTTGATTTGTGACCCAAGATGTGATCAATCCTGGAGAACGTTCCATGTGCAGTTGAGAAGAAGGAGTAATCTGCTGGTTTTGGATGGAATGTCCTATAAATATCAAATAATCTATCTGGTCTATTGTGTCATTTAGAGCTTGTGTTTCCTTATTAATTTTCTTTTGGATGATCCGTCCATTGGTGTAAGTGAGGTGTTAAAGTTCCCCACTATTATTGTGTTACTGCCGATTTCCGCTTTTATAGCTGTTAGCAGTTGCCTTATGTATTGAGGTGCTCCTATGTTGGGTGCATATATATTTATAATTGTTATATCTTCTTCTCAGATTGAACCCTTGATCGTTATGTAGTGTCCTTCCTTGTCTCTTGTAACATTCCTTATTTTAAAGTCTATTTTATCTGATATGAGTATTGCTACTCCAGCTTTCTTTTGATTTCTATTTGCATGGAATATCTTTTTCCATCCCTTCACTTTCAGTCTGTATGTGTCTCTAGGTCTGAAGTGGGTCTCTTGTAGACAACATATATATGGGTCTTGTTTTTGTATCCATTCAGTGAGCCTGTGTCTTTTGGTTGGAGCATTTAATCCATTCATGTTTAAGGTACTTATCAGTAAGTATGTTCCTATTACCATTTTCTTAATTGTTATGGGTTTGTTTTTGTAGGTCCTTTTCTTCTCTGTGTTTCCTCCCACCTAGAGAAGTTCCTTTAGCATTGTTGTAGAGCTGGTTTGGTGGTGCTGAATTCTCTTAGTTTTTGCTTGTCTGTAAAGCTTCTTATTTCTCCGTCGAATCTGAATGAGATCCTTGCCAGGCAGAGTAATCTTGGTTGTAGTTTCCTCCCTTTCATCACTTTGAATATATCGTGCCACTCCCTTCTGGCTTGTAGAGTTTCTGCTGAGAAATCAGCTGTTAACCTTATGGGAGTTTCCTTGTATGTTATTTGTCATTTTTCCCTTGTTGCTTTCAATAATTTTTCTTCGTCTTTAATTTTTGTCAATTTGATTACTATGTGTCTCGGTGTGTTTCTCCTTATGTTTATCCTGCCTGGGACTCTCTGTGCTTCCTGGACTTGGGTGGCTATTTCCTTTCCCATTTTAGGGAAGTTTTCAACTATAATCTCTTCAAATATATTCTCGGGTCCTTTCTCTCTCTGTTCTCCTTCTGGGACCCCTATAATGTGAATGTTGTTGCGTTTAACATTGTCCCAGAGGTCTCTTAGTCTGTCTTCATTTCTTTTCAGTCTTTTTTCTTTATTCTGTTCCATGGCAGTGAATTCCACCATTCTGTCTTCCAGGTCACTTATCCATTCTTCTGCCTCAGTTATTCTGGTATTGATTCCTTCTAGTGTATTTTTCATTTCAGTTATTGTACTGTTCATCTCTGTTTGTTTGTTCTTTAATTCTTCTAGGTGTTTGTTCTTTAATTGTTCTAGGTCTTTGTTAAACATATCTTGCACCTTCTCAACCTTTGCCTCCATTCTTTTTCTGACGTCCTGGATCATCTTCACTATCATTATTCTGAATTATTTTTCTGGAAGGTTGCCTATCTCCACTTCATTTAGTTGTTTTTCTGGGGTTTTATCTTGTTCTTTCATCTGGTACAAAGTCCTCTGCCTTTTCATTTTGTCTTTCTGTGAATGTGGTTTTCCTTCCACGGCCTGCAGAGTTATAGTTCTTCTTGCTTCTGCCTCTTTTCTTTCTTATTGAAAGGAACATATTTGTGATGTGTAATAGGCAGCCTCCAAGATGGCCCCAGTGATCCTGGCTTCCAGTTATTCATATCTTTGTGTAGTTCCCTCCCATTCCATATCAGGGTGTGTGACCAACAGAATATGGCAGAAGTGATGATACCTCACTTCCAAGATGAGGTTATAAAAGACTACTCCCCTTCCCTTTTGGACCATTTGCCCTTGGGGGAGCCCACTGCCATGTCAAAAGCAGCCCTATGGAGAGGTCCATGTGGTAAGGAATTGAAGCGTCCTGCCAAGGCATGTGAGTTAGGATGGAAGCATATCTCCAGCTCAGCCAAGCCTTAGTTGGACTACAATTCCAGCTGTTATCTTGACTGCAACCTCATGAGAGGCCCTGAGCCAGAACCTCCCAGCTAAACCACTCTCAATTCTCAACCCTCAGAAACTGTATGAGATTAAAAAAATGTTCATTGTTTTAAGATATGTTTTGGAGTAATTTGTTATGTGACAATAGATAAAAAGTACAGTGATGCTGAAAGTATGAGTCATTTGGTAACCCTGAGAGTGAAAACCACATTCTAAGGATGGTAGAGAGTCATTATTAATACAGTTAAGCATCAGCATCAGCTCTGAACTACTTCAATTAAGATTTCTTTTGGAGGAAGACCTCCATCTGCATCAGCCACATGGTAGTTTTCTGTTATCTGCAGCCAAACACATTCCTAAGTGACATACTCAACAGTTCCCAAAACCCAATTACGGTTTTCAAAGATAGGTTCCTTTTATTCAAAGTTCTGACTCTGCTCAGAAGTTCATACTTCTCTTATCTTCTGGAACCCAGGTGTTCATTCCCTGATCCAGAAAAAATACCCAGGTGGAACTGCAGGCACTCCTAGTATCTAAAGGCAATGGTTAGAATTATCCTCTTCATTTAGGAAGCAATTACAATTCTTTAAGTAGCATGCCTACTAATCTTAAAATAAATCCCCTTTGATGTATCCTTTTTAAAGATCCATTCAGCTACACCACAAAACACGGAGAATTCAGGAATGGATTCTAAACAGCTGGATTATACAATCCATAGGAAAACCAGTTTCTCTTAGGATGCTCTGCTTTATCATATGGATTCTAGGAACACGTTTCAGCCAAAGAGCAGGGACTGGCTGTCTCTGCCCTGAATGAAGTACAGAAAACATGAGGCTTAAGCTCAAAAAAATCTCTCCTAAAACCCCCACGTTCCCCCTCCTAAATGTCTCTCTCTAGATGCCAAAAGATGCCAAAACTGTAACACATAACAGAAGGAAAGGTTCAGTTGGCACAGAAGTAAAAGTAACTTAGATCCAGTGACCTTGCTTTGTTTTTTCTTTCCAAGTGTACAATTGCTCAGAGATAGAGGCAACACAGCCCCAGAAGAGGAAGTAAAATTACAGGAAATCCTGATCCACACTTGTCCAAAATCATGAAACAATCTAGGCAACTGGTATTCACTTGTATGATAGCTTTTAAGTTGTCAGCAATTCTTGGCAAATATAAGAATAGAAAATAACTTCAGCAACTCTGAGCTCTAAAAGGCTTATTAGCATGTTCATGGGTCTCTTGCCCTTAAAAAAGGTGAGGCAGGGGAAGGACCTAAGAAAGGAAATTTAGCCAGAAAAGAAACCTTCTGCTCTAAGAAATAACATAATCCAAGATACCAGGAATACTATATTTGAGGAAACACCATATTTAATATAGAGTTTTCCAAAATTTATACAACTTCACATATATAAATTTGTAGATAATAACTCCTAAACATTTAACCAACCCAAGGAAGCCATTTCTTAAAATTTAATTTTAAGAAAATTTCATTTTAACTTTGAGATGTAAAAAACATTCCAGATCTTTGAAGCTAGCTGAAGTATACTCCTAGATTCTAATAGGATTAGTCAAGTAAAGTAGGCACAAAATGGTGTTTCATAGTTGCTATTCCAATGATCAGTAGATTTGCCTATAATGTTCATTCAATTGCATATGTTCAGAACTAATATGACATGAACTGATTCCTTGATTTTAAAACATGGTCACTTCTACAACAGCTACATGTTAAAAAGCAGAACAGGCTGGTAAAATTTGAAATACTAGTTCCCATTCCACAAAGACCCACACAGCACTCCTTATATTATACTTAGAGAAGCTATCCTATTTATGCATAATTTTGCTTTTGACCTGTAGAATCTAGGATTAAATTCAGTTCTAATTTTCATTCTCACCTATGCTGCCCCCACCAACCCTACCAATGATTGATAATGATACATTATTATAAAAAATTACTTATGATAATTTTCCTGAAACTTTTCTTCAATTTTACTTTTCTTCCATTCATAGGAAGACAGGTCTAGACCATAACAATGAAAGTGAACTCCACCAGAGGCAAGACAATATGAGTAAGCATGGGGACTTCCCTTTTGCTACACCATGGTACTCTTTGACCTCTTTGGTTTTCTACAAATCACCCCTTTAGTTCTGAGCCTGAAAGCACCAAAGCTAGGCTCTGTTAAGCATCGTGCATTAATAAATGATAACAACACACATACACATTTATATTAAGGAGTAAATATCACCTAATCTGTGAAAAAAGACACCACTAAATAAAACATTAACAAAGGACAATTTTCTGAGGTTAGTTCCCCCCTCCCCCCAAATACATTCTAAAACACTTAAAAGGAGACTTTTAAGGGAAGTATTATAAGAAACGTTGTAATAGCATTTTCATACTAACACTTCATGTGTGCATTGCTGATCCATAGTCTTTTGTTAAAAGAGCCTATTTATAAAACTTCACAATTTCTTAGTTCCCGGACTAGGGATCGAACCTGGGCCCTTGGCAGTGAAAGTTTGGAGTCCTAACCACTAGACAGCCAGGGAATTCTCAAAACTTCACAATTTCTAATTGCAGTGAGAGAGGTCTGACCTACCAAGTCTTTTTTCCTATGGGAGAAGATGCATTCTGCTTTTTCCATGGATTAGTTCAGCACTGTGGAGTTTTATAAAGATTTTAGAAAAGTGTCATGTGAAAATAAACAGAAATGACAGTGAACTAATCTCTTTTAAAGGGAAAATCCCTGAAAGGCAAAGACAATTCCCTCCTTCATTTACCTTTTTAGGTCAGAAAAAGTAGGTCATTAATGACTATAATTAGTACAGTATCTGTCAGATACTCCATTCTACTTTAACTACATACAATAGAATACTTTAATCCTGTTTAAATTATGATTAAATGAGATCAGTACTAACTGTGTCATGGAGTCATTTAGTAAGCCTCAGAAAATTTGTTACTGGAAGGTAGCAATTTTTCCCCCAAGACAAGTGACCAAGATAATCAGGAATAATCACGTTTTTCCTTCCCTCTTCATTAAATTTATGCCAGACAATTTTCAATGTCTCAAGAGGGAAAGCATACACTATTCTTTCTAACTTCCCCTCCCAATCTTGCCATCAGGATAGGCTGACTTCAAATCAAATAAATTTAAATGGTTAATTCAATAAATGTGCATGAGCCTTGATTTAATTTGTGATTAAAACTGCTACAATAACAGAAAGTTAACATTTTCTTTGAAAACACATTCGACTCAAATATCTTGTAAATATTATTCACAACTCAGATGTATATCTGATTTTAAAATGTGCATAATATAAAATGAAAGCATCAATAAATTTTTTCTAATTTAAAGTTCCCTTAGGAAAAAAGAACAATGAGCTAACTAACACAGAGACTTGTGAACCACAGCTGATGCCACAGATTAAACCTAAATAATTGAAAGGCATGTTATATAAGGAAAGAAACAGCCTTGAACAAAAAATTGTTTTTTCCAATAAATTTAAAGTGTTAGAACTTTTTATTTATGTGTAACATAAAAATGAAAAATTCTAAGATTCTGAACATTTTCAATTATAAATATAAATGTATTAATTATTTTAAACAAAAATTAAATGGACATATCAGAACTTACTTCCCCTAAATATTTTGGGCTATGTAGTAAACTTGACTTTACCTTCCTCCTTTAAATGAATTAATCTAACAAATATTTATTTAGCTTTTACTGTGTGCCTACCAAATGACAGAGAAATAAATGATGAGAAAAACCTGGCAGGGCCTCTACCTACATGAAGCTTCACTCTAGTGGAGGACAGACATTAACCCAAGAATGATCTAAATGTAATAAAGTATGTGCCCTGAGGAATAATGAGAGAGAACGGATTTAGTAAGGGAAGTCTGAGAAGGCTTAGCCGAGGAAGTTGCAACTGAGTGAGATCTGAAAGATGACTAAATGGAGTTTATTAGGGTGAAAAAGAGAGAGGAGAAGCTGTCAAGGGAGAGGGAAAGACACACATAAAGGCTTTCTAGTAAGAGTAAGCAGTCAAAAGCACAGTGCACTTGAAAAAGGAACTGCAGACAGTCTGTGAGCCTGGGCCATACAGAGCAAGGAAGAGCATACTGCAAGATAAGAGGTCAGCAACTGCCTGACCATAGACAGCCTTATAGGGAGGGTGACTATTCATCCTGGTTTACCCCTGTTGACCTGTCATGATCCATCTTCTCATGATGTCCCAGTTTGGATGATAAATTATGTGAGGCCATATATAGAATTTTGCCCTTGACCAAAACACCATCAGAAATCATTATAAGAATTTTAAAGTTGTGTGTGTGTGTGTGAGAGAGAGACAGACATAGAAAAATAGCAGTATTATAACATGAATTTAAACATGAAGGTAAATATACAATTGCTAGAGATTCCTTCACCTACAAAGTCTGAAATGCACTTCACTGTTGGTCTCAGGGAGAACAAGACAACTGAAATGGTACCAAATCAATGAGCAATAAAACCGTTCCACAGAGAGAAACAGCTCTGGGTGCTTGGTCACTGCTCTGTTTGAGTCCCAGTTCCCAGTTGCCCTACAGAGGTTGAGGGGGCTTCTGGCCTGAAGAGGGGTCAGGTACATGTCTGGGCCCAGGAGCAACAGTTTAAAGAAAAACAAATTGGGGGAGCAGGGGAGAGAATGCAGAAAAGAGAAAGCCCTGGGTGGGGAAAGGCCAGCAGGCTGCAGGAAGGAGACCAATGATTTGCCCCAAATTCCCCATGGGCCATACCCAGTGCGCAGTTCAATGACAATGATGGATGGGAAGGGATGAAGAGGATGTGGAAATGTTCATGAAGGAGATGAGAACAATCAAGAGAAAGTTTAGGGAACTGCTACTGAGGAATTGCCTATGCATCCTCACTATCGTGACATTTGCCTAACCTTTGAATGCTGAGGTCTCTGAGATTAATACTGTGACCACTGCTGTTTTCCCTTTGCATTTTTCTGGTGTACCTTTGCTGATTTAACCTTTTGATGATACCTTTATCAGGTGAGTCTTGTGTTACATCTTCTAATCTGAATATCTTTTCACCAGTCTATAAATTCTTCAGCAGGGGACCTTTATACATTTGTGTAGAAAGATGTTCATTGTATATTGTGAAGTTTATAAAGCATTTTATAGAGGGGAAAAACGAAACTTTCACAAGTCATCTGGTATCTAAAAATACCTGAAAATAGCTATAGTTTTAAAGAGGAAAAAAACCTTGAAAAATTTAGGCTTTCTTCTCTTTTACCCTAACTTTCAGCCTTTTACTTTACTCATATCAATGCTAAATTAAATAGGTGAAATAAAATTGAGCCATGTGCATAATTTTGGATCCAAAGAATTAACTGAAATTCATGACATGGAAATTAACAATGAATAGTCAATCATCATGAAATAGTCTTAGGATCTTAGTGAACTAATATTTAGCCTTGTCACTAAACTGGCTTGGTATCTGCCAACCTTTAGCGTTCCTCCCCGCCCCCTTTTTTCCTATAGACTACGAACATTCCAAATAATCAAACAGCTATACCCTTATGTTCTTGAATTATATGCTTAGGGTCAATAAACCTAAGGTGACTCAGGCACTATATCAGACTATAATGGGAGGTAGTATACTTGACCCCAAAGCCTCATGGATTCAGCTATGTAGATAATACTCTGCCCCATGATGTACTAATTGATGTCAAAATAGAAAGTGATTTAAGGACAGTATGTAGTACTTGAGAACAAAAGGCAAGATCTGAAAGCCACAAGTTATCATGAATCACCAAATCAAAACATGGGTCGTAATCAGCTGGTTTTTTAACGAGCTTAGAGAATATCAACTATTAGAAAGAGAGAAAGAGAAAGGAAAGAAAAGGAAAAGCAAAGCAAAGAGAAAACCACAGAGAGTACATCAAGTGTAAACAAATCTACATCACTGATAATATAATGTCAAAATCTGTGTGTTCATAACTAATAACACTCAGTGTTCTCTACTTATGTAAGAGGCAAAACAACAATAAACAGACCTCTCTTTTATACTTTCTACACCTAACTATCAGTCTGCAAACCTTCAGATTACCAAATACACTGTGACAATTTAAAAACAGTTACCAATAATAGTACTGAGTGCTCTTAGTTTTTTCATTAACTGTAACATATAGGCTACCTTTCACATATGAAATTGTGTTATTTGAATAAGACACATGAAATAATAATAATTAGGGGTAGTTATTTACCCTAATATTTACCCCAACCACTTCTCCTGCTATTGGACCAACTTCCTGAGCTGCCAAACCTGAAACTTTGCACTTATTTTTAATATCTCTCCCCCCTCAGTCCCCAAATTTAATGGAGTATTAACATTTCTAAATTCTCTTTTCCTATTATCTCTCATTTTCACATCTATTACATTAACTTTCATAAGCTTTTATTTTCCCTAACGATATAGGCATATTTGAGAATCATTATTATTATCAGTGTTCTTACAGGTTTATTAAAAAAATATAGTTTTTCCTTAATGCTGTTATTTATTATGTTGCCTCTCAGCTTTTTAAGAATAAATGTTGTTATTTAGTTTCTCCTTTTCCTATTTCCATTAACTCATTCAATTTTCATAGACCTGTTTCTTTTTATTATTCAATTTTAAAATAAATAGTAATCTATTATGCTTTAAGTAACTAAAATATAAAATCAGTTTTTAAAATCATTTAATTGACCCTCTCACACATTCCCTTCTATATGATCATGAGACAAGGGGAGGAAATTCTGAAGCAGAGTTGTTCTTCTTTCTAAAGTACCTTCGAAGGTAGTATAAGATGACTAGAGGATTTAAAAAAAAGGAAAAAAGAAAAAAAAAAAGATTATTGGGCTTAACAGGGGAAAGGCTACAAGCCAAAAAATAAAATACATATGTACTCAGGTGTAGAAAAGGTTCTGAATCACACATTTGTCTTTCAGACATTTGTGGACAGAGCGATAGTAATATTCTCAGTGTCACAAAATACTGTCCATTTATTAAAGACAGAAAAATAACAAAACTTAAAAATATAATTTATTTTCTTTAAAATATAGTAATGCCTTTTTCCTATTATAACACAAAATACTATCTATAATTACAGTCTAAAACCAAGACATTGAAGGTTTTTTACAAAGAACTCCTTTTATTCTAATGTAGGGTAAGAGCCTAAAGAAGCTAAGAATGAGATTGCCCCCTCAAAATCTGAAAGTATCTTTTAAATGGATAAAAGAATTACCAATATATACAGAGTAGAAGGTAAACTTATGAAACTAAGATAATACTCTAGAAATTCTGGTTTTGCATGCAAATTAATTCTAATACTCATGTCGACAGGTAATACTTTGTTAGATACCATATCTTGATTTTGGGCTTAATAATATATCTGTAAGCTAATAATAAAAAGACACAAACCTACAATTTCTATTCATATCTCTTTCTCCCTAGATCCTTTGCTGTAGCTTCCTAATGAAGGGAAAAGCAAGCACAAGCCTGTTTAGGAAGCATAGATTAGTTACTACAGTTTTTTGTTGTTGTTGTTGTTTTGGGTTTTTTTGTTTCTTTTTGTTCTGAGGAGGGGGTAGAGGTTTACTATTTCTCTTTCTCCCCTGTAGTGAGGATAAGAGAGTCATGTGAAACCCTCTGGGATAGGATGAAAAAGAAAGTAGGTAGGACTCATATGTGAGTCTATTCTATTTCCCTTAGGAAAATTAGACCAATTTGGTAACTAAGATCTGGACATGTATCAGAGCACTGAGATTATCCGATGGCATTTAAACTTAATAAAAAATTAAGCCAAAGAAGTGAACTAGATAGTCTTCTATTTTCAGGAAAGTGTGACATGAAGAAAATGATTTTATCCTGGAGGGGACTCTGAAACAGCCACTAATGAACACAATGATGGCAAAGTGCTTAAATAACCCAGCAGCAGAGTGGAAACCCAAGAAATTTACCAAATAGTTATTTATTTTTAAGGAAAAAAAAAAAGCTTAGAGGATTTCTAGGAAGATGATGGAATAAATGCTCATTCCTAGAAAAATCATAGAACAACCAAACTATCAGGATCATTGAAAAGCAGACCCAAAACCTAACAAGATAAAATTAAGAATATCATACAACTCAAATTGGTTAACTTAAGTCTAAGGAACAAGTATGAAAAACTACCCAAGGAGAAGAAAGGTTGCAAGGGGTCCAAGACACCTAAAATGGTGAAAGTTCTTAAACCACTTAAATATCCAATAGATATAAATGAATCCTATTTTAAAGGATAAAAGAATAATGACTGGCCTCACAAGGAACACATTACAGTAGCAAAAGACAGTGTTAAAAGTTTTAGAGAGTCCATGCAGAGAAAAATTGATTTGTTTGGGTCAAGAATCAATGAAGACCTGCAGTACAGCAAACATAAACCACATATGAAGTAGTAAAGAGATACCAGAACACAAAACAAACATTCAGATCTGGGAAAAAAAACAAAACAAACAAAAATCTATTATAATCTCATTATCTCCTTGGATGTGGCTATTCTGGTACAATATTAACAAAATCAATTGTTCCCTTAGATAGGTTTATTTAAAATATATTCTATTTAAACCTGCATTCTAATACCATTTAATTTAGTTGCTTTTCTGATGAATAAAAGATCATATAACTGCAAGAGCCTGCAGTCTGAATGTCCCACTGTCCTGCAGCCCTTACTGTTCAACAAAATAACTTGAATTTCAATGTCTTCCCAGCCATACAACTTCCCCTCCCCATCCACAGAGATTTAGTTTATCTGGGCACAAAGGAATTGTGTCACCTTCACTGTGGACTCCTCCACACTGTAACACACTTCCTTGAGCTCTCATGGCACTCCCTCTGCACAGTGCCCACTCCACCATCAACCTCCAAAACATCACTAATATGCAGTCACTAAGTGTAAAAGTCTTGTATGGACTGAGAAAATCTCCTAAAACTGTTGCTAAATATGATCGTTCTCCAAATGCAAAATAAGAATGAATGTAAATACTTCAAAGGGACCCATTTCATTGGCAGACCCTCATTCCAATAGCTATATGCCAATCTTATCCTCCCTCTCCCCAGACTTTTCTCTTTCATCTCTCTTCCCTTGTTTCTGAATCCTCGAATCTTGAAAAAGTACTCTCCCCCCCACCACAACTGCTCTCATCTTGACTATTCACCCAAACAATTTATTTTTGCTGCTACCATCTACCAGATCAGCCCAAAGTGCTACTCTTTTCACAGCCCCAATCCGCCCATCAAGATGTCTTCCTAAACAGCATGAAATAGATATAGTATAGGTATGTCATGTATCCTCTATTTGCCTCTCCAAATTGTCTCTCTGACCTATTCTACCTTGTTTTGTGCTTCAAAATGCTCACCTCTATGGACTGTATCACTGGGGTTCCCTTGCCATCTGGCTTATAATTACACTCTTCCAATGGGAGGGGCTAACAGATTGAAAGGCGGAGGAAGAAGGTCAGGGTATTTATTCCTCCACTTACCTCCGTGCCAGGCTGAGGGCTAGCAGTGAGTATATTCCTCTATTGAAGGCCACAGTTCCTGTAAGGCTGGCAGCCTTCTCCTATAGCTGTAAATGTCATCGTGTTCCAGTAACTTCTCTGAAACCTTGTCCCTTGAA
Source organism: Leucopleurus acutus (assembly GCF_964270905.1). Taxonomy (NCBI): domain Eukaryota; kingdom Metazoa; phylum Chordata; class Mammalia; order Artiodactyla; family Delphinidae; genus Leucopleurus; species Leucopleurus acutus. Next base: position 49,985,567 of record NC_139157.1, on the reverse strand, counting down.
GTTTATAGCTGTTACTAGTCCAAAATGCTTATCATCTTGTTGGTTTCCCTTAACTCTGCCCACACTTTCATTAAACTCTCTTCAGGCACCCCACTTGAGTGTGCCATCCATTTCCTGCCAGAATCCTGGCTGATCCAGCAGGGAGGGAAAGAAACTAATTAAAAATTATATTGGCATCCTTAGAGAGATTACAGAGAATAAAATAGTCATAATACAAGAATTGGTTGTTCTGAGAAAGGAACAATCAGAGAATAAGAAAGAGTTCTTGAAAATTAAAAACATGACTGCTGAATAAACACATCAATAGAAGCACTGAATAACAGAACCAGGCTGAAGAGCAAATTTGTAATTTGGAGGACAAACTTCAGGGAACTCTCCGAAGTATAGAATAAAAAGGAAAAAAGAAAAGAAAAGAAAGGACATATGGGAAAAGGTTAAGATGGAGCTCCAACTGTCTTCACAGTTCTGAGAAAATGATTTTAATCTAGAATTCTAATGAACTATAATAAAACCTGAGGGCAAAGTAAAAATACAAATATTCAAGGGCCAGAAGGCTTACCCCACACACACTGTTTAAGAAAAAAATAATAATACTGAGTTTATGCAATCTAAGCAAAATAGCAGTGAAATACCTAAATGGAAAACTAGTTGAAACTGTATCTTCATTACTATCATGCTAGTCCAAACATTATATCAATTATTGCTGAAACATTGCAATAGCTTTTTAATTGGTTTTCATGCTCTCATTGCTGTACCCCTCCTATCCTTTCCCACACAGAAGCCCATGTAATTTTATTATAGTTTAATATTCTATTTTATTTATTTTTTAATGTAGGTAATATATTCACATTGAAAAATACATTCACACGATTTGAAAATAAAAGGTACAAAAAGGCATTACATTTCTAAGACCCAGACAATGGGGGTCCCTGCACTTTAGAGGGCCTGTTATATGCCTCTTTCAGGTACACCCCTCCAGTAGGGGAAGAGTACACAGAGCCAAGGACATATTCATCAAGACCATGCTCCAGGTACTTGAACCCTGGGACTCTCTGCCCAGATGGGCTAAGCCCTCTTCCAGGGCTCATAGGTTGTCCACCTTTGGCTGAACACAGGGCCCATCAGGACACCTCTAGGCCCAAGGAGTGGGCAAATGGTAGCTGTATGTGGGTGTACAGAGAGTCCTGATGTGAGGGCAGGTGTCCAGCCTTCATGGTATGTCTGAGAGTGGGGTTGGGGTAGGAGGACAGGGTGGACAGGCCACATGATGGCCATATCAGAGTGAATCTGGATAACATTATACTGCAAAAAGCATCAGTCCCATCTTTGTCCCCAGCTAAAAGGTTTCCGTTCCCAAAGACAACCACTGTTTCTGACCCAAGAGTGATCATTTTAAATAACAAATCTGGGGCTTCCCTGGTGGCACAGTGGTTGAGGGTCCGCCTGCCGATGCAGGGGACGCAGGTTCGTGCCGCGGTCCGGGAAGATCCCACATGCCGCGGAGCGGCTGGGCCCGTGAGCCATGGCCGCTGAGCCTGCGCGTCCGGAGCCTGTGCTCCGCAACGGGAGAGGCCACAACAGTGAGAGGCCCGCGTACCACACACACACACAAAAAAAAGTCTTTTAAATAACAAATCTGATAATGTAATCTTCACCCTAAAATTTAGTGTTCTCCATTACTGTTGGGATACAATCCAAAATCCTTAAAATGGTCAACATGGTGCTTCTCAAACTATAATATGCATTAGAGTCATTGGGGATTCAAGTCTGGTTCAGTAGGACTGGGGTGAGGCCTGAGATTCTGCATTTCTAACAACTTCCTAGGTGACACAGATGCTGCTGGTCTGTAGGCCACAGTAGAGAGGGCCTAACGAGATTAATATTCCTTTTGAAGCTATAATTTCAGCTATCCCAGTTAGGGAAAGAGACTTTTGTCCTGGTATACCTACCTCATTTTGAAGCTGCAGCTGATACAGGCAGATGGGAACATGGACAGAAATGGCCCATTAGTAATAGTAGCTAACATTTATTCATTCATTCAACAAATATTTATTGGACATCTCTTTGTATGTGCTACCACTGGCTTAGGGAGCCTGGCAATGAACAAGAAAAAGTCTCCATCTTCATGGAGCTTACAACCTAGTAGGGCAGATAGAATCAACAAGTAAGGTAGTAACAATGTTTGGGGCTAAGAAGAAAAATAAACCAAGATAAGGAGCTAGAAGGTAAGAAGACTTGCTGTTTTCGACAACTGAGTCATATACAAGGATAGATTTAATGTTTTTTGCCGTACTAAGTACTAAGGTAGGCACTATGCTGAGTACCTTAAAGAGATAAAGGTGCTATTATCTCACTTATTTTGCAGGTAATAAAACTGAAGCTTAGAGATGTTAAGTACCTTGTCCAAGGTTAAACAACTAGGGGAACCAGGATATGGACCCTGACAGTATGGCTATTTCCAACTTCTGTATTAATGAACTTTTGCTGAGGAAAAACACAACCCCCAAATCTCAGTGGCTTGCAAGTATGTATTTCTTGCTTCTGTTATACAAGGGCTGGAGCTCTGCTGTGCTCAGCTGGGCTCCCCACGTCTTAATATTCTTGAAACAAGACTTAAACTTTTAACCTCTAAACTGTGAGGTGTTGGCCTGCCAGTTTATGACAAACATTAAGTAACTCAAGTACCAATACCACCAGATATACCACAAGAGGATCACTAGACCAAGAGGGATAAGCTAACATTGAATCAACAAAATTTTCCCTTTGTTGATTTAAAACTCCCAAATTTCAATCACTTAAACTTTTTTCTAAAGTTTAAGAAAAGTAAGCTTAATATGCAGTAGCTCAGTTTTAGCAGTGGTTCTTAATCTTTTGGGGTTATAATCTCTTTGAAAATCTGATAAAACTTGGGCTCTCTCTCAAGAAATAACGCTCATCAGTCTACACAATTTTGCATTCAATCTAAGGGGCAAACAGGTCCCTAGAAAAGCCAAAATCCTCAATTTGAGAACCATTAAATTGTAGCATCTGCCAAAATAAATCTCTTCGCTGAAAACTTCCTTCCACTCCCTGGTGAACAACAGTGATTCTCTTTTACTAATTATTTCATTTAACTAAAAGATACCTAACTCTGATTATTAGCAATCAGAAACATAGTTTTGTAATCTAAGACAGTTCTGCAGCAAAAAAGAACAGGGGCCTAGCTAGCTGTTAAGAACTAACTATTTCAGCTTCCCTGAAGGCAAGTTTTACTTATCAATTATGTGTGTATGAATTAGTCATCAATATTTTTATTCTATGGTGGCTGGTTTTCCGTCTATACTCAGTGGCTTACAAGTATGTTGTTGAATACAACTCTGGTCCTTCAGAAATACAAATATAATTGTAAATTATCCTAAGTCATATAAAACTTTTTTTTTTAGAGGAAAGTAAATTTGCCCACTCCTCCCCCAAATCATGAACCTTTCACAGTGTATTATTGACCTTACTCTATTTTCTTTATAAACACAGTACTATTAAAATGTAAAACCAAACACTGGAGCAAGCAGGCAAGTTGTTAACTTTTGATACTTGAGGGCCCATGTTTCATTATACAACAACTGAATCACAACCTGATTAAGCTCTCAGCAATACAACATACCCAAATTATTACGTGGCAATACAAACAGTTTAAAGTAAACAGAGCTATAAGGATGCTTAAATATACACTGAAACAAGGCCAGCTGTGTCTGTGACTTGATCGCCATTATCTTGAAAGAGAGCTAATACTATGATAGTTGTCCACAGAATCATTTTTAAAAAGGTATTGTATTTAGTCAGTGTTTTTTCAATAAAAAATGGCAATAATATGTGAATTGAACAGATCTAGGGACAATATAAACAAACAGGTAAATTTATATTATTTGCTTTCAGCAGAAGCAATAATAAAATATTCTTTCATTTTGAGAGGCAGTATAGTGTTAAGATGAATAGAACAAACTTCAGAGGCTAAATGCCTCAGTTTGAATCCCAGCTCTCCCAGGTACACTAGCCAGGTGAACAGGGGCAAGTTAGATAACCTCTCTGTGCCTCAGCTTCTTCTTATGAAATGGGTGAGTTAATGGATGACTCCAAGTACAGAACTTAGAATGGCACCTGAAGAAAAAGTCCAAGCACTAGAATGTAAGCTGTATGAGGGTAGTGATTTTTACCTCTTTTGGCCACTGATGTATGTAGTGCCTAAACATAGCAGGTGCTCAATAAATATTTGTGGAATGAGTGACTGATATCACTGTTATCAACATGGTGATTTCTGGATAGATGAAAAAAACTGAACCATTTAAGCTCAGCTACTTAAATTTGGAAACTTTCCCTTTCTTCGCATACGCCCTCCCTCTAAAACAAAAGAGAAACATAAGCATTCTTAAGTTGTACATCCAACTCTTCTAAGTCCCACAGCACCAAAATATGATCGATAAACCAGATTTCAGTTGAGCAAGAGTGCCATCTAGTGCTCATAAAAGCTACAACAAGCTGAGAATTCGGAGTAGATTTTCATAGTGTGAAGACAAAAAAAACCTATAAATGCAAAATTCGTTAGGAAAAAATCTGCTCTATCAACAGCCAAAATCTTTGAAAGAAAGGTATTTATACAGAAAATTAAAGAATTAAAGCTTTTAAAGTTAGTATATACCATATTAGATGAAACATTTTAGAGAGTATGCTCAAGATCTACTTACCATAAAGGTCATCCTGCTATGAATAAAGTGGTGCATTGAGCTTATTTTCTTTTCAATGGCATGTGTTTTCTGGTCTTATTAGGAGAAACAGAAGTATCCATTATAAAAATTTTGGAAAAATATAGAAAAGTATAAACCACAGACCAGAGGTAACCACTGTTAGCATTTGGAGTACATATATATATTTATCCTTGATTTAAAATATACATGGGAAAAACATTTTAATTTTCATCAAATATTTGGCCAAGATATTAAAAATGAAATATGAGAATATGATAAATGGTATTTTTAAACTAAAATTGAGAGCTTTCCCTACAATTAAAAAAACCCTAGCCTCAACATTGTATTCAGTGGGGTAAAATTTTTTAAAACTTGCTGTCAGTTATGTAATCATTTTGGCCTGGTTTTGCAATAGCCAAAATTTATAAGGACTGGGCTTAAAAAATGAAAAAAGATAAATTATTTCACCTGTTCTCTTTTAGATATCACTAAATTGGTAGTATACCAATTTGAATTTGGGAGATTTGAATTAAAAATTTGGGTTTGCAATAATGTTTAATCTTGTTATTCAATTTGAGAATGCTCATAGAAGTTTTTGGCTTTATTTTTAATTCCCCTTCCCCTCAAATCATTAATACAGCCAAGATTTGATTCACAGCTCATTACATAATCATTAAATGATGAAAAGAAAGCTGTCTGCCACTTCCTACCTTTTGGACAAATGCTGTTTTTACATTTAGTACAAAGAATGGGAATTAGGGAATTTCCTAGGATCACACAGGAATAATAGGGTCAGAAGAGTCATGGGGGAAGATGGAGAAAAAAAGACCAAGAAGCTGCTAGAGGGAGGTGGGCGGGCCTCTCCAACTGAACGTTGGTAGCCTCCAATCAGTGAGGCAGTAGGGCCTTGGGGAGGGCAACTACTGGCCAGGCTGGGGTGAGGCTCCTTTATCTGGAGACTGGTTGCAAGGCTGGGAAGGGGGGCAGAGCCTGGGCTCATACTGTCACTTGCTGGACTGCACTCTCTTCCAGACATTAATTAGGTTCCTGGGCATAACCTAAATTACAACTCTCTTCATAGTAGGCAGGGAGGCCCATTCGTCCCAGCACCTAGTTTCAGGACATAAGCTGCTGTGGTAGGCTGCTTTAAAATGGCTCCCAAGGATCCATGCCCTATCTTCTGGTACTCACTCTATTGTGTAATATTCTTCTAATGAACAGACTAAGGCAGAACTGATGGCATGTCTCATCCAACATTTGGTTATAAAAGACTGACTTCTGTCATGCTAGCATTCTTTTGCTGGTATCTTGTCTCTGGTTCTTCTCAGGTGCTCTCTCTGAAGAAGCAAGTGGAGAGGCCCACATGGCAAGGAACAGCAAGAGCTGCCAGTCAATTACCAGCAAGGAATTGACGTTCTCAATCCAACAGCTCTCAAGGAACTGAATCCTTCCAACAGCCATGTGAACTTGAAAACACATTCTTCCCCACTTAAGCCTTCAGATGAGACCACAACCCTGGATGGCACATTAACTGTAGGCTCGTGGGAGACCGTGAAGCAGAGGTCCTAGCTAAACTACAGCCAGATTCCTGACCCACAGAAACTGTGAGATAATAAATGTGTATTGTTTTAAGCCACCAAATTTGTTATGAAGCAACAGATAACTAATTCAGTTGTTAAACAAAGAAAAGCTGCTTGAGCCCACTTGAGAGAACATACCCTGAGAATCTGTCACTGGCTTTTGGCAGCCTCCCCAGTCACCACCAAGGCCTAGACCCTTCTTGTGCCCCTGGCACAACTGGGCACTTCTTTTGTGAGTTTACAGATTAGGTTCTCCTCAGTTCACCTGCCTGGTATCTCTCTCCCACCCAAGGGGTTTTGTACCTTCAACATCTGAAATAAATAATAAAACATCTGAGCAAACTTCCTAGCTCCATGCTTCAGTGACCAGACCAATATGGAATCTAAGTGCATGTGTGGCTTCTAAGATAAGCCACCCATCCTGACTATGTATTATTAGTTTTAGTGCTCTTTGGAGTTTACTATTTACCAACTGGTATGAAAATACTTTAGTATTTTAACAAGTATTGCATGCCAGTGCATAATGTCTGAACATCAACCCTAGTTTATGCTGTGAAGTTAATTCATCAGACAATATTCAAGATCTTAGTTCTATTTCCTTTCAGTGAGTTTTTAAATACAATTTATGTAATTTTTGCAACTTCTTTTAGCCAGCTCAATCTTTAAATTATGATGGTATTACCACATGGAAACTGCCAAGCTAGAGTTGTTTTATTTATAATGCCCAACAGTATAGTGAGAAGGAGCTTTGACAAAAGTCACAGTTACATGTTCATACATGCACTGACACATAGCAAAAGGAAAGAAAAGGGGGGGGTCACAATAAGGAAACAAAAATGAGGCCAAAATTTAGTCTGCAGGAAAGAACAACAGAGCATTAGTTACAGCCAGTAATAAGAGGTTTGGTTTGGGCATGTTGGGGATAGAAGCAGTGTGTACTTATATAAACAAACAGATAAGCTAAGAAGAAAAGTTAATTATTACATTAAAAGTTATTTGCTCCACTAAGCTGTCTTTATTACCCAACCCATTCTGATCTTTCCTTGCTCTGAATTATTGTAACGCTCTATATGTCGTTTAATTTTCCCACATTGATTTTAAGTCATCTTCCAATATAAAAATAATATGTGCTCACGAACAAAAACAAAAAGACTATAGGAAAACAGATTGGTGCTTAAGGATGTAGAGTCAGACATGCCTCCTAACTCTCAGTATTCACTACTTGAGTTAAGTTGCTTAATCTTTCTGTTTCCTCATCTATAAAATGTAAAACTCACGTCACAGAATGGCTGTAGGTGTAAAACTAGATATTGCAGTAAAATGAGCCTTCAAAGGAAGTGCACAGGTAGTTTGTAAAAATTCTTCCAGAATGTGAATGTAAATGTCAAATATAAAAAGGCAAAATATAGCAAGAATTGAGTTTTGAAGATCTGGTGTGACACAGGTAGTGTCACCAGCAGTCGCACCACCTTTAGGAGCACTGAGGACCAAGGAAAGCAGTACCCAAGCAGGCTGGCAAGTGCTTCTTCTCAACAAGAAACCCTAGCTTTTGAGACGTTCATGTTTCCTTTGCTAAATAAATTAGAAACTTAATCTAATTTCAGAGCAAGTGGGTGTATTCATATTTGTTTTGCTTTGGGAAGATAGCTTCCTCAAAACCTGTAACCCACATGAAATCTTGCAATGTTATATGTCAAATGCTTATAACAAAGCCTGGCATATAGTGAGCACTCAATAAAATTAAGTATTTATTAATGATTATTATTATAAAAAGAAAAATTAAAATCTCCAATAATCCCACCTCTAAAAGAGAACCAGGGTTTTGGTACTATTTTGTTACAAGCAGGTTTCCTGACATTTTCCCCTCTCTATAAAAAAATATATATTTGGCCTACTATTTTAAAAGTTGCTTTTCCACTTAAATATAATTTTTTATTTTCTTATACACTTTAAAACAACTTTCAATAACTATGTAATATTCCTTTATACAGATGTACCATAATTTAATTAACTAATAATTTCATTATTGGATATTTAGATTATCAACTTATATATAATAATATAAACACATTTATATCATAAATAATACTACAGAGATTATCATCATACATGTTTTTTCAGATGAGTTCTTAGATGTGGAATTACTGTGTACATACACTCCCACTAACAGTTGCACTACTGTCAACGTACTACCACAAAATTTAACATTTTTAGTGAAAGTCTTGATTTATTCTTAATTGCTTTTCTCTAAATCATTGCAAAACTCTTAACAGTAGTGGTTGTTTTCAACTTCTTTTTATATTTATCACAGTGCCATAACAGTGTTAGGCACAAAGAAAGATTTTAAATGAATTCTTACTTTAAAAAAGTATTCCCATTTCAGCCTTAGATAGAGAGGGAGGTCAGCTAGAGGTATAGTGAGTTCAGGAAAGAAAACAATAACACTGTTATTATTTTAAGAAAGGAAAAAGAACTATAATTTAGTTTCATTCCAACCAATAAAAAGCATTTAATACAAATATGCAGTACTAAAATGACAGAATATTTATCTCAAGGTTTGACTCTTCACATTTTACTACAAAATTACTTCCAAGTTCAAAGAAGGAGCCATTGAAGGCCAGTATAAATTGGAATTAGACACCCCTTAATCAGAACAATTCCCACTAAGGATTTATTTATAATAATAAAATGCACTAAAGGGAACAAAAAATAATAATAAAATAAAGATTAAAATACTCATTGCTTGGTGGAAGAGCCAAACACAACTCTAGCTTAGAGTGAAATTTTTGTTTAGAAATTTACTTTTATACATTAAAATGAAGAAAGAAAAGGGCTTGCCAGACACCCATACTCCAATACTTAGTACAGGCCCAATCATCCAAGATTTGTTTAAATCTTCAGCATCTAAATAAGATGAACTAAACTTTTAATGCAGTATTTAGGAAAAAAAGCAAATTTGTTAGTAGTTGTCACTAATGAAAGAAGTATAATATTTAGATTTTCCATCTTCTTTGACAAGGTTTACTGCCATATTATTATTTTCATCATGTTATACTAGATTTTTAGTGTACATGCCATAGATACCAAACCTCTGACCTAACAAATGGTATGCAAAAGTATACAAAATGGCACTTACTATTATGAGTTTGAAAATATTTTGTGCTTAACAGTATAGTTATAATGGGGTTTACAATTAGAAAATATCAGTGAAATATTTTAAAATCTAATTTATAACATATAGGCAACAAAGTTAACAATGTCTAAACAATTATGTTAGTTTAACACAGTTCAAATTGGGTAATTTCTTAAAATCATTTTATAACTTTAGTTCGTAATTTAAGAAACCAAGATTAAAATGTTCCAATTTGATCAGGTAAATGTTGAACTATGGAAAGCACAAGAAAAAAATACTTTTTACACTATTTAAACATAATCCTTTATGATCCTATGATAATTTTCCAAATAACTAAATAAAAGAATCCAAAGACTTTCAAGTATGCACAGGAAACATACAAGTGGAAAAATGATTTCTATAAGAGCTCCAAGTAATGATATAATCTGGGCTTGACTTCTTAAAAAGACAATAGAAGCCCCTTTTCTTTTTAGCTGTAAACAACTTGCTGTATGACATGTAACTCAATACAATATTTTGGGAAATTTCAAACGTTTATAATCCACGAGAAAAACACTCAACACTCCTACACCATTTTTTTAAGCCCACAATAGTGCAGTCTTTCAGCTACAAAGCCAGAAGCCAGTTATAAAACCAGTACTTTTCCGCTACTTGTGGGGCGGGGAAGGGGATGTTCAACACTGCAAACGTTAGGGTCTAAAATAAGATCATTGCAAGGAGTTACTACAGCACTCACACTGCCAGCATTGTCATGGCAACAATGAACTAGCTAGGAGAATGCTCTTTTAACATTCAAAGCTAATCTTGAGTCTATTACTCACGGAAATATACCAAATTTTCTTTTAGGCAGTTCACTAAAGAAATCATCTTACTTGGTAATCTCTTAATGTAAAGATAAGCCTTTTATATATCATATTTCCAAGATCACAGTCTTAGCCACCTTCTTGCAATCAGCTGAAATTTATAATGACAACATACTGAAAATTATATGCCACAGTGAAACACAAAGATTCAATAGAGTTCAAATGCAATTTCAAGATGGGTCAGGGTTTAAATAGGAATTTGATATGCAATTTAATAACATCTGAGAATGTGGTTTCTCCTAGAAACCGAAGTTTTACATTTCATCCTGAAGGAAAAATAATTTGGAAAAGAAAGTAATATATATTTTAATAGGAAACATATTAAATTTTTATTCAGATAATGCAGTATAATGATGAAAAGCATGGACTCTGGAGTCTCACAGCCTGGGTTTGAAACCTGGCTCCTTTTCTTACTGAGCTATGATACCTTGGGCAAGTTATTTAACCCATCTGAGCCTTGATTTTTTTTCCTGATGCATAAAATGGGGCTAATAATACCTACTCTTACAGTGTTGTGGTGAAGATTAAATAAAAAGGGTTAAGAATATATGAAAAGGGTTAAGAACTAGGTTTCGCATATAGAATGCCTATTCTTATTACATTCAAAAATACACATTTCTTTGAAACTAGAAAGATTTAAGAGACTGCTGAAAATGACTTAAGGTAACCGTGTCCCAATGTGTGGCAGATTCTAAGCGGGGCAGGCATGGGAGCTCAGGAGGAGCCCCAAAGACACCTGCCATGCCCTATGAAGCAAATTCAAGAAATCAAACATGATACAAAATCTCTTCAAGCCCTGTTACTTCTGGGGTATCTTTGGGGCCATGTAATCTTTGCTTAGTTACTTTGTTCTTAAAATCATATCAAGCAGTCTAGGCCAGGCCAGTTATCCGGCCAGAGTGAAAGGACTGTTTTGGGGACTTTCTGCTTAATATGTCAAGCTCCCACTGGGGGAAGCAGAGTAGGAACACTGATAGTGCAGCTTTAATCTCCTCAGCAGACCATCAAGGCAGGCAGTCTCTGCAGCAAATTTGCCTGAAGTATCAGACATGAATCGACTAGGCACAGAGGATTCAGCTGCTTACTGACAGCACTGGCATATAAGTCATCATTTGCTTTTCTACATTTTTTACCCCTGAAGATACATTGGAGAGTCAGATGTTCCTAAATGGAACAATAGACGAGCATTGTATCAGGGGAGGAATCCGGTTCCCAGAGTGCTAAAACAATGTTTATAAAACCCTTACTTTGGTTCCTAGAGGTGCTATTTCCTCTAGGATGCTATTTCCTAGGGCCAAGAGACCTGGAAAGTAGGTGAAAACTTTCCCAGTTGCCCAGAGACTTGGAGTACCCTAAAGGGCATATGGTGCCAGAGGGCTCAACTTCCCATCTCCTCTCCCCCAACTGCACTGTGAGGGCAAAACAGAATACTAATAGTTAATATTCACTGAGTGCTGAGTTACAGTAAACATTGCACTTGTTACCTCATTTAATCCTCACAACTCTGTGAGGGAACTGAGGCTTAAGCAGATTATATAACTTGCCCAAGGTCACAAAGCTTGGCAGAGTAGGACTTAGAGCCAGGTCTGACTAACTCTAAAGCCCATGGTTTAAGCATGCTCCTTTACTGCTGTCCAGGTATTAAAGCACAGGCCTTGGCAATGGACCTCTCCATGTACACTTGACCCCTGGATGACACATGCACCTGTTTGCCTGCGACCCCTCCCTACTGGTGCCACGTTGACATACTAGAATGGTGCTGAACTCCAAGGAGGGGATGGATGCTACAGATCTGCCATCACCAACGGAGCAAAATTCTGAGTAAGTCCACCACTTACCCTGAGGCAGTGGTTGGTTAGAAGCATCCTTTGGTAAAGTTGGACATAGCATTAATATGTTAATATATTAAAATTTACTGTACAAAAGGCAATTAGGGGTGTAAATACATGTGGATACAAAGAGTGGGATATATGAAAGTCAATTATAAGTCAATACATAAAAATCCTAAACTCTAAACAGAAAAATCCTAAAGTAATGCCAGTTTGGAGTTTGACTCATTAGCTAAAAGACCTAGATCAAGTTCATCATCATCTTCTTTATTATCACCAATATTCATCACCATCATCACCAATATTTACTGAGCACTTACTGTGTATCAGGCCCACTTCTACATACTTTACTGTTCACTTAATTCTCAAAACTACCCTGTGAGAGTGGTATTATTATCCTCATATTACAATAAGTAAACAGTCTCAAAAAGTTTATTCGTAATTAACTTTGTACAGTATATCAAAGTTTACAAAATGCTTTACCAATATGATCTCCTTTAATTTTTATAATCACATCACAAGGCAGATATTAAAATTATGTCAATTCACAAATGAGGAAACAGACTACAGAGGTTAATTTATTCATGGCTGGTAAAGAAAATCCAAGATCTTTAAACCCTTCTGAAGCAACATCTCTAGTCAATGTGAGACTCTGTATATTTAAAATAGATGGTTAGAAAGAAAAAAAAAAATCAAGAAAAAGCAAAAGCTTCTTTTGTTTTTAAAGTAGAATAATGATTAAAATTAAGAGACGCTTACAGCCTTTTCTTTGATATGCCAAAAGATAGATAAGCACAGCGCTTGGCATATAGTAGGTACACAGTAAATACCTCATGAATGAAATGAGAAGAAATATTCAGTGCATTCAGTGGTAAAATCTATACTGCCTCAATAAAATTTCATTTATGCTCAGAATCTGTCATCAAGAAAACTGAATAAATACAGATTAATATTTTATAATTTAAGACTGCCAATGTATACATTACTTGTTAGATGAAAAAATAGACACACCTTAATTTGGTGAGGTGTAATCACTATCAATGACCTTGAGAGATCTTATTTTGTGAGAAACCCCGTCTCCCTATCATTTAAATCACTTTTTACTTTTGAAAGGCTTCTCTAAATATGTCCTTCGGTACCACTGATCATATCATTCTACCATTATTTTGCAAGGCTTGGCCTTTATCACATGATCGGAAGAATTTCTTACTGTGTTTAGGCTATGAATAGCATTTGAAAAATTACTCAGTTATAATTATAGACAGCTAACACCTGCCAACTTGCTAGAAAATGAAATCATGTCAAGTTTAAAGACGACTGCAATGCTTGTCAAACAGTGAAGTGTGAAAACAGTAAATGCTCATTTTTAGTGGGGTAAACTAAGATTCTAATTAGACTTTACTGAATATTACACATAGAATTGACAAATTATCCTAGCTATTTAAGAAAGCATATGTATATGTATGTATGTGCATATTTTATATATATATAAAATACATATGTATATATTATATATGTATAAAATCTTGTCAATTTAAACAATTTTTAAGTTAAAACATTAATACTATTCATTTAATGAATATGTATATATGAAAGTTGATTTGGGTAATATAACTTACAAAACTCACACCATAAATTTTATTTTCCTTTAGTATGGTTTAAAAGCTTAGGAAGTTGTTTGAAGGTAATTTTATAATATAATATTTTAAAAATCTATGAAGACCTTTCCCTTTTAAAATTAAAAAGAGTCAGATTTAAAGAAAGCATAAAACTAAAAGTATTTCATTTTTCTAAGGTAATTCCATATTTCATTGCAATCTTATTAGATTTTTCTATAAGTAATTGTAGAAAAGAGATAAGAACATGAGAAGACATGATTCTTGTGTTGCCAAATTTCACAAGTCTTTTTCATATAAACTGAAACATGTCACAAATGGTGACAGTTTACTAGCAGTATACAGGCTTTCAACAATAAAAACGCCTATTGTGAAAGTCCAATAAATGGTCCTAACAGCTATCCTACAAAAACTCCCTAAGTATTTTCAGTGAAAAAGCATTTTTTTAAAAAACAAGCAGCTTTTTTTTCTTTGAGCAATATTTTTTAACACCTTTATTGGAGTATAATTGCTTTATAATGTTGTGTTAGTTTCTGCTGTATAACAAAGTGAATCAGCTATATGTATACATATATCCCCATATCTCCTCCCTCTTGCATCTCCCTCCCACCCTCCCTATCCCACCCCTCTAGGTGGTCACAAAGCATGAAGCTGATCTCCCTGTGCTATGTGGCTGCTTCCCACTAGCTATCTATTTTACGTTTGGTAGTGTATATATGTCCATGCCACTCTCTCACTTCGTCCCAGCTTACCCTTCCCCCTCCCTGTGTCCTCAAGTCCATTCTCTATGTCTGCGTCTTTATTCCTGTCCTGCCCCTAGGTTCTTCAGAAACTTTTTTTTTTTTATTTCATATGTGTTTAGCATACAATATTTGTTTTTCTCTTTCTGACTTACTTCATTCTGTATGACAGACTCTAGGTCCATCCACCTCACTACAAATAACTCAATTTCATAAAAAACAAGCATCTTTTAAAAGACTGTTTTTCTATACACAAATGTCATGGTAAATGTATCTTTATTGACATTAGTTTAACTTGGTGTAGTAACCAACAGGAAAAAAAGCAAAGCATAAAATAATGTTCCCATAGTGTGGGTTAAACTTCCAGTCTGCCCATTGCCCCTAGTATACCATTATCAAATATTCTGAAGAACCCTCAGATGCCCCTGAGGTTACTGTGCTAGTGTAACTGAAGTAGTAGTTCATAACATCAAGGTCAATTAAGGTCTTTCTCTCTTAATGTAATAAATGTGATCTACAAAAGCTGGGTCAAAGTAAATCCTATTTTCTATTGACTTCAATTAAAAACTAAATATTTGGGGCTTCCCTGGTGGCGCAGTGGTTGAGAGTCCGCCTGCTGATGCAGGGGACACAGGTTCGTGCCCCGGTCTGGGAAGATCCCACAAGCCGCGGAGGGGCTGGGCCTGTGCGCCATGGCCGCTGAGCCTGGGCGTCCGGAGCCTGTGCTCCGCAGCGGGAGAGGCCACAACAGTGAGAGGCCCGCGTACCGCAAAAAATAAAAATAAAAGTAAATATTTTATCATGGTGTGAAAAAAACAGACTGATTTGAGAAACTGTGACAAAGAAGAGATTATAATTGGTGGCGAGGCTTGCTTGGTGCTGATATACATCCAGCATAACTTTCATCCTTTTATGCAATTTAAGTACTGCCTTCCCTCCACCAGCATCTCCCCTGTCCTTCCACAAATTCTAAAATTTCCCCGTGCCTCTGGTTCCTCCAGTACATGCTAATTTGCTACTCATAAACACTGTTTTTAGATATGAAATTATTTATGATTAAGACATAACACCAAATAGGGCCCCATTGTTTCAAAGTTCTAAGTGATTAATAATCCTTCATCAAACCGAAGATTCTACAGCTACTTTCTGTCACATCAAAGTTTCAACAAATCCTTAAGTTGGCTGTTTAAGTTATTATCTACTCAATTGGTTAAAAGATATCCTGCAAATTTCTAATGGCTTACAAAAGGAAAATAAATATAACCCTAAAACAAAGAGAACAGCACATCTATTTTCAAATTCTTTTACTCCAAGAATGATCTGTATAGCACTTTAAGGGCACACAGTATTAAAGACAAGAAAATAATTCTAATTAAGCTAAACTATTGTTTCAGGGAGTCCTCCTGACATAAACAACCCATGACCTTAAATTGAAATCTAATAGGCAAGTGTTTAACATCCCATTTCCCTACAAAACACTATATCTCATTTATAAACAAAAACAATGTTAGAAAAATATTTTAAAAATTGATCATTCTGGTTTTTTATTTGTTTGTTTCCATGCTAAAGACCATTTGGGGCACTGTAACAGGAATAAAATATTTGAAATCTGAAAACTTAAAAAAAAAGAGTATCCGTGTTAGTTTCAATCTTTCTTAAAAGTCAGAACAAAGGAAGAGGACACTGAGGGTAGATAGTGTAGATATGATTCATCCTGTAAGCCAGTGAGTAGAAAGAACATAGGCTTTTTACTTCGTTTTCAAAGCATTTAGAAAAAAAAAAAAGTTAAAGATTTGCCTTCAACTTCTTTACATTCTTCTTCCAAAGAAGCCCAGACAACCTGAGGGTAAATAGTATTCTCCTCTGAGCTCAAAAGCAAAGAAAGAAAGTGGTCAAAGATAGGAATAAGAGGAAGCAGGAGGCTTTCTGAGGGAAAGGGACTGAGTTCTCAGTGTATCAATAAAATAAGGAAGGCCAAAAAACAGTGGATATGGAAGAGAGAAGCTCAGTGTAAACACTGAAAGAGGACTTTCATATTTGCTGTGATACCTAAGAGTCAGCAGTGAATGTTTGAGATGGACTACGTTAAATTTTTGGCTTTGACTAGACACGGCAGTAAAATAGAAATAAAAACAAAACAATCATCTTAAAAGGCCAAATCTGCTTCTAGAATGTTCCGAATCTGTTATATTTTATAGCATCATTATAAATTAGTTACATTTCCAATCTAATAGAATCTAAATTATAACTAGACCAAAGCAATATATTACCTAGTTAGATACCAGTTTTATTGGCAGCCTCTGACTAACCTGTCTTCTGTCCCTCTTCTTCCTCACCAACAGAAACCTTTGTTAACACGATGGGGGCTCTTCTGGCTCTTAGGGGCTGAATGTGGATTAATCCAAACCAAAAACAGAAATGCCCAATTTCTTTGCCAGTTACTGGCTTAGTAAAGGGCATGTGACACTGGTCAATAGAAACTGAGAAGTCGTCTGCTGGAAGGTTTCTGGGGAAAGCTTTTCTTCCCTAATAGAGGCATGGGAAAAAACTCTTTTCCTCTTAGCTGCAAATGGTCAATGACTACACATGGTGCCTGGAGAACAAATAGATAAAAGGCAAAAAGGTAACATAGTTCAGCTAATTAATCAATCTTTCAGGCTTGAAATAGCCTAACTTCCAGACTCATTATGCGAACAATAGGAGGTTTACTAACCTCTTACTGTTAAACCTACAAACTATATATTACCCAATGGATACCAACTGGATACTCCAACTGCAACTCTACAACTATAAATATGCACCATACCCAACAACTGAAGTTTCATTTCTCCCTGGGGGGTAACAATCACTTCACTAAATGAAAGTCTCCTCCATCCCACTTAAGATAAATACTTCTTACTTGGTCTAAGTTTTCTACCTTAAGCCAAGTTACTTTCAGATAGTGTTAATTGCTGACAGGCATATAAGAAAATTTGTTTTCCTTTGTCATGGTATAGAAATGAAAAGGATCAAATGACTACTCTTCGAAAAGTACTTGGCTATTTTGGATACTCCTCATAATGTTTTGATGAATATACACATACTCACATTTCCCCCCTTAATTACATGTATCATAAAGACAATAGCTCACCAGTGGACTATAATAGTATATTGGGCCACTCCATTCATTTGCTTAGGGAATCAAGCATATCCAAAAGGTATTATGGGTGTAAACAAACAAACAAACAGCACAACTAAAACCTCCTATGAGAATAGAAGACCTTCCTCTAAAACAGGGAACAAATCTAATTGATCTTCCAGTCCTGACTATAGTGCCTGGCACAGAATAGTTCTCAAAAATGTGTTGAACAGATTTAAGTATGCTAACTTGAAATCAATAAATTGAGAAAAGGAATACAAACAGAGAATGCTATCTCTCAATGTGCCAATGTTTTACATGTTTAGCCATACTGAGTTGAATCCATCCTACCACCACCCTACCATATCTTCCTGACCATACTCCTCTGAGCTGACCTATAGCAATTAAGGGCCCCTTCAGGAACAGCTGCAAGAATTGCAAATGCAGTTCAGCTTTTGCTGCTTACTAGTGAATAACAAGGCATTACAGAGCACTACATTATTTTGTTTCCCTTGTGAGGCTGCAGCATTAAGTGGATGCCAGATGATGCTGGACATTAAGTAACATACTTAAGTTTAGATTCTATCCTAAAGGATTTTAGGGAGGAGAGAAACACGGTCAGCTTTTTATTTTAGATAAATAGCTCTGCAATTACATGGAGGATGGATATAAAGGTGGTTGAGAAAAGTGAGAGATAACAATGTCAGGAGTAGAAAAGTGGTGGCAGGGGCAGAAATCCCTTTAAGAGCTATTTCTAATCAGATTTATCATAGGCAACTTAATCTCAACATGTCCAAAACAGAACTCACCATTCCCCTCAAGTGACCCTCTACCACTCTTTTGTCTCCCGAAATGACTTAATTATTCACCAAGGAGTTCAAGCTAGAAACTTTAGGGCCATCCTTGATTTTATTTTCCTCATCTCCTATATCCAATTAAATACTATACCCCATAGGTTCTAACTCCTAGCTATCTCCCAAATCTATTCACCTTTTTCCACTTTGCCCACTACATCTTACTCCACCATTTTTGCTTTGGACTAGTGAACAACCTCCTAACTGTTGTACATTCACTCTCGACCCCCGAAATCCATTCTTCAAATTGGTTCCAAAGTGATGCTTCTAATACACCATGTATCATGTCACCATCTTGCTCAACACCCCTCAGTGGCTTCCCATTGTTCCTAGGATAAAGCCTACAACTCCTAACATGGTCCACAAGATCCTCTGTTCTCTGGCTCCTGCCTAAAAACAGAATTCCTAACTTTATGGGTGTTTCTTTTGTGCTAGGCACTGTGCTATGCTTTATAAGCATTATTTCATTTTATTCTCATTGTGAGGCAGGAACTATTAGCATCACCCTCATTCTGCAGGTGAGAAAACTGAGTCAAGGAGAGATTATGTAACTTACCTAAGGCTGTAGAGTTCAGGTCTGACTCCAGAGCATGTACTTAAACTTTCACACTCTCCTCACACAGTATGCTCCAACCACACTGCATTACTTTCCACTCCTAAATTCACCTGCTCTCTCTTACCATGAGGCCTTCACACACACTATTCCCTATACATAGAATGTCCCTCTCACAAATCTCATTTTTGCCTGGATAATATCTATTCATTTCTGCTTAAATGCCATCTCTTCAGGGAAGTCTTCCTTTACTATCTAAAATTATATTGTTTATTTGTTTATGGTCTGTCTCCCTTCAGTAGAATGTCAAAATTGTTACCACTGATTCTCAGTTCTTAGAATGGCATTCATCAGGGGTTCAATTAACATTTGTTGAATGAAGGCATGAATGAATGATGTAGGGATGAAAACTCCCTAATCTAGTAACTTCATCTATTCAGACTAAGAAACAGTATTTATTTAGTAGCTTCCAGGTCCCAGTCAACACTCTTGAGAACTAACAGCTGAGCCTGCGCATCCGGAGCCTGTGCTCCAGGAGAGGAGCTCTGTCTCTCCCACAGGCTCTGGGAGAGACAGACACATAAACATGTGATTATAGCCCAATATAAGTAAAGTGCCTGTTAGAATTGTAGCTGGAATAATGTGCAATAGATGCAGAGATGAGAAAGAAGGCATAAATTGATGGGAAATCTTTACAGTAGAGATTCTTGAATCCTTTTGCAGGATGAATGAGTCTTGAAATACGTATCACACAGTCCATGTATTTCTTTTATGAAAGGGGAGAGCAGCATCCATTACATATGGGGCATTTTACATCTCAGTTATCATAATTTATATTATTTATTATAGTAATACACTTCTGTATTGTTATTACCATTTTATAGATGTGGAAATCCAAGCTTAAGAGAGGTCAAGTAACTTAACTCGTTCAAGGGTATGCAGTATATTAATAAAGGAGGAGAACCTGAGCCCAGGTCTGACACCAGTACCACTTTACTTACCATTATGTTAGTCCTTTGACCCTGTACTCCCCAGAACCTCATTACTTCTGTTTTCAATCTAACTCTTAACAAAACTGGTTATCTGGTTTCCCATTCTAATATAAAAAAAGTAGCAAAATAAAAGATTCAGGAAGAGACTGAAGTGAAGTATACCAACAGTAAGGTAAGGAACAGAAAGACTATAAAAATTGAACACACAAATTCAAACAAAATGTATCATACAGGCCTACATATACATTCCACCCTCAGCTGTACAAGAATATGTACTTGATGTGCATAATGATGACCCCATTATGAAAATAACGGTGGTTGTAGTCACTACACTAAAAGATAGAGAAATAACTTTTGATGCTCAAAGAGGTAAACTTCAAGTACTAGAATAATTCCTCTCTAGTAACTCTGGATAAATATAAATTTTAACTATTGTTTCCACAGCGTTTGTGAGAAGAAATATCCAGAGATCTTAGAGTCTTCATTTTATACACATTATTATTTTTCTGTTGCTTTAAACTGAATTCAAACCAAAATAGAAAAACTGTTCATCTTAGCTTACATATATACCCAAGTAAATTATAAATTTGAAAAACTTCTCATACTGTGACTTTGAACACATGTGGATTGAGTAATTTAGACTGATAAGCTTAAAGACCATTTCTGACAATTCTTAATATCTAAAAATCTTTCCCTTAAAAAAACCTTCTAATAAATCTTCTAATAAAACAAGATAAATTAAATATGTACAAACAGGAGGAAAACTATAACATCCTTTATCCTTTGCACTCACAACTTAAATAGGTATGCATGTGAAAAAAAAGAATCAAACAACTTAGGCAAACACAGAGAAAGCTAGTTAACTGACCATAACAGCCTACCATTCACTCAACCTGAATCCAATTCTTCAATCTGCAGATGTCAGCTCCTTTATAACATGGGCTTTTATTATTCTATATAATTCTTTCAGAAAAAAAAGGTTGCATTTAGGGAACAGATTCTCGGGTTTTTTGCTTTGTTTTTAAGAACAAGAGGAAATTGTTTCACCAGTTATCTCGAACAAGCTGACTAGGAAATATTTCTTTATCATTTTAGAGGGTTTTAAACGTGAAACTTTCCACAGAGAACACTGTTTGTAGCAATGTGAAAAGCATACTGGCTACACTTCCCAACAACACATAAAAATGAATATAAGGAAAAGTAAGTATTTATTTGTAATTAACTGTAATTTTCACATATTTTGCCCAGGAGGAATGCATTTCTTTTTAAATTTTTTTTATACAGCAGGTTTTTATTAGTTATCTATTTTATACATATTAGTGTATATATGTCAATCCCAATCTCCCAATGGAGGAATGATGCATTTCTGCTAATACTCTCTAGAAAGACAATACTTGTTTAGTTGTATTTGAAAATTACTTTTACTTTAGTTCACCTTGTCCAATTTTAACCCCAAATTCAATGTTTTACAAAACAGTCTAAATTTAAGATGTTGAGTGGTTCAAATTATAACAACCTATTTGAAGCAAATACAAAGTGAATATCTGCAAGTAAAACTTCACATTACTAGATAAACAGTTGTACTTATAATGTTATTTCTTACCTGGACGCTCTTCAGAATAAACTCACTTTTCTCTCTTACATCGTTAAAGGGACACCTCTTAGAAAGCATAAGCAGATGAGCAAGAAGCTTATTCAACCCATCCAAAGAAACAGCATTTGAAAGGCCGTCTGCTGGACGATAAGGTGTCTCTTTCACCAAACGAAGACACTCGGTTTTTCTCACAATGATCTGCCTAATGTTTTCCAGTGCTGTCTCTCTAGTAGTTGAATCTCTACTGCACAGTCCATCCCATCTCACTTCATTCTCTCCTTCAGCCATGACAATTGGAGTTTTTTCTTTGCTGTCTTCAGTTACCTTTCAGCATGTCCCCCAAAGCACTTTGCATTTTTTAAAACGAGAAATGTAAGAATAAAATCAGAGAACTCGAATCGTCATGAAAACATACGTCTGGGTGACATTTGGAGGCAGAAGTGTCTTCGATCTACAAGATAGAGCTCGCCCTCTCCTTCTGCCCGGAGGGGCAGTCTTCTGGTCAGAGACTGAGAAAAAAAGTTGGAAAGTTGAAACCTTACAGCGCTGGCTTTGCTGGACAGGCAGTGTCGGGAAAGTGTTCTCCTCCGCCTCTCGGCGTCAGCGGATATCCTCACGTTGTGGAGCTGTCAAACCCGTACTCTGCCCAAAAAGGCTGGTAACAGCTGAACGCTCACCAGCCATTCGGTGTTTTTTGTCTGTGCAGCCACGGTGTTCTCGGGAGCGTTCCCATTCCGCCCCTCCTCCGGCACCAGTCCCCGCCTTCCGCAGCTCCTCCCTCCCGGCCAGGCGCTGGCTGGGAAGGCTTGCCGAGTCCTGGCTTGCTGGCCCCGGCGGCCAGAGACCCTGGCGCTCCCGGGTGGTCGGCAGCCTCGTGCAGCCGCTGTCTCGGTGGCGGCGTTGGGGGAAATCGTCTCCGGCCTGCCGGTTCCGGACTCCCCGGGCAGACGCCGTTTCTTTTCCAATCCTTGCGTCCTCGCTCACCGCCCGCCAGGCCAGACAAGCACAGGGCGGCCCCGCAATCCCCGAGCGCGGGGCTGGGCAGCGAAGCTGGTGGAGCGGCTGGGCCCGCGGCGCAGAGCCCGCCCCTTCGCCCAGCCCCATCGGTGGGGCTCGGCCCAGAGGGCGGGAGCGGGGAGGGAAGATGGGGTCCTCACCCCCAGCCCCTCCCCTTTCTCCGCCCGGCACAAACGAGGAGCCGCCCCCGCCCCTGCGCCCTGTTCCCCGCCCAAGCAGACGCGACCCGCGGAGGCAAAGCCATTGGAAAAAACCCCGCCCTCCCACAGGCTACCTCCAGACCCCAAGTCCGCGCGCGGCCGCCAACCGCTGCCGGCCATTACGCTTGCGTGACGGCGGGCAGCGCGCATGCGCCTTAAAAGGCAGTTAAGCTGCGCCGGGGGACGTTTTATGTGCTCTGAGGTTTGGATTCTTTGGCCTGAACAAGGGGAAAGGAAAACAAGGGACAGCTGAAGTACACAAGCACGGCAGAGAGTGTAGCCCAGACGTACACCTGGAAGTTCTTGAATCTAAATTTAAGGTCAGCCTAAAAATAGAAACGGTCTCTTTATTACGCTAAACCCAGGTTTAAGAAGGCAGGGCGTACTCGCATTGACTTCTGGGAAGTATAGTTTTGGTGCCCTCGGCGCGTTCTGTTTGCGACAGAAACTACCGCCCCCGTGAGCCACTGCGACGTAGCCTGTGGCGGCCTGCGAGCCAAGGGTTAGCGTTGACGGAGATTGACTGAGAGCGTCGGTTTGGTGAGCACTGTGGGCTTGGTTGCCACTTTTCCTTTGACAGGATTTTTCCTTCATTTCCTCTGGGATTTTAGAAACCAAGCCATCTAGGGCTGTATCCTTAGTCCAGGGACTTCTGTTAGTAATCTACGTGGGAAGGACTAGTCCGGGTGCCCAATCCCGAGGGCGCGTTGAGGCGAGAATTTGGGAATTGTTGCTATCCTGAGGGTCGGAGGGTGCAGCATAAGGCCAGGCAAGGAGGATGCTGTGGAACCGGGTGCTCCGCGCTGCTGCCTCTACTTCCGCTCTCTCAAGTGGGCTCGCGCGGCATGGATTAAGTACCCCTATGCAATTGCACCTGTTTGCCATTGCACAGGGGTGTGGTTTATTTGCTCAGTTAAATGTCACCGCAAGCCAGGCTTTCAAAGAGAGTTGTAAAATCCCTTTTGTATGAGACTAAAGGAGAAAGAATCCCCGGTATTCCTAAATATGAATTTTTGCAGGCTTTAAGGATACAATATGAAAAAAGACATAAAAATCTCCAAAATTTAGTATTTTTTAAAGATTCAATCATTTGTTTACAAATTACTGTTTGATTTTAAAAAGTCATTCCTCTTGAGGAAAGTCGACGTTTGAAGTGTTGTCAATGGACTGAAGACCAAATTAGATTTTAATCCTTCACGTTGCAGAATAGATGTGTTTCTTAAAACTTAGCCTTGTTAGGTACTAAGTATGCAACAGTGGAAAAGACTGTTATCTAGTTAAACTAATGGTTAAACATACTACACATTACACACATTAAACATATAGTACTATATCATTGGGATGGCTAGAAAGATCACTTAGCCCAGTCTTGGGAAGTCAGGGAAATCTTCATCTCAGGGAAAGAGGGCCAAAAGAACAGCATATGGTGAGGCCCTGAGTGAGAGAGAGAAGATAATTTCAGGAAACTGCAATAAGCCAAAATCATACATATTTTGAGAGGGATAGCTTTTTGTGTATTGATGTACTTTGAAGCAGCAAAGAGAAAGGTACTGTGAATTTTCCAGATAGTTTCTGAAAGTCATCTACCCTTGAACAGATTTATAGTTCTGATGAATTGGTTTAATTTGGAAAGCCTTTGACATTCTAATGTTACTGGTTTAAAATCAGAATTTTAAAAAATGAGAACTTCTTATGAGTATGATTTCAAAAACCAAAAAAACCATTTCTTTTTTTTTTTTTCTTTTTGAGGGGCTCATCTTCCTTTGTCCAGCCCACAAAGGGTAGGGTAGTTTCCTTTTTTTTTTTTTTTCTTGCGGTACGCGGGCCTCTCACTGTTGCGGCCTCTCCCGTTGCGGAGCACAGGCTCCGGACACGCAGGCTCAGCGGCCATGGCTCACGGGCCTAGCCGCTCCACGGCATATGGGATCTTCCCGGACCGGGGCACGAACCCGCGTCCCCTGCATTGGCAGGCGGACTCTCAACCACTGCGCCACCAGGGAAGCCCATAGTGTAGTTTCTTAAGTCCGAGTCTCCTTCTTGCTATGTAATTGAATATGATCTCATTCATAGCCATGGTTTTGCCACCACCTATGACTCTTAAATGTATAGCTCCATCCAGCTTCACCTTTCAGTTTTCTTATATACATCTTCTTGATATTTCTTGGATATCTCAAAAGTACCTCAAACTTAACATACCTAAAACCAAATGCATGCTTATCACCTGTGAATCTGATTGTTTTCCAGTGTTCCCTACTTCACTTTAAGACACTACCATCCACTTACGATGAAAATTTGAAACCTAAGCATTAGTACTATTTTTTTAATAAATTTATTATTTTTGGCTGCGTTGGGTCTTCGTCGCTGCGTGTGGGCTTTCTCTAGTTTCAGCGAGCGGGGGCTACTCTTTGTCGCGGTGCGCGGGCTTCTCATTGCAGTGGCTTCTCTTATTGTGGAGCACGGGCTCTAGGCGCGCGGGCTTCAGTAGTTGTGGTGCACGGGTTTAGTTGCTCCGCGGCATGTGGGATCTTCCCAGACCAGGGCTCGAACCCGTGTCTTTCTTAATGTCCTTCATACCTCTGTATCCAAATTATTATTAAGACATCAATTTTATCTCCCAAATATCCCTCAAATCCATCCTTTTCCATGCATCTACATAAGCACAGTCTTTTCTAAACTGCCATAATCTCTTGCCAAGACCATTGCAATAGTGATTATTCACTCTGGCCTTTCTCCATTAGTTCTCCAAACAGTAGCCAGAATAACTGTTTCAAAATTCAGATTTCTCTTAAAACCATTTAGTGATGTCCTGCCTTAATCTTAAAGGCAAAATTTCTTTATAAAACCTAATGTCATTTGGTCCCTTTCCACCTTTCCAGCCTCACTTAGTCTACCAGTCTCCACCTATCTGTGCTTCAGCCATACAGATCTTTCTTCAGTCACTGGTTCTCATATTCCTTTTTATCCATTTGTTCACTCAACAAGTATCTGTTGAGTGCCTACTATATAACAGGACATTGAGGTTATACTACTGAGCACAATGT
Source organism: Leucopleurus acutus (assembly GCF_964270905.1). NCBI lineage: Eukaryota > Metazoa > Chordata > Mammalia > Artiodactyla > Delphinidae > Leucopleurus > Leucopleurus acutus. The sequence goes on along the minus strand of NC_139157.1, from coordinate 49,959,719 downwards.
ACAAAAGTCCCTACTCTCATAATCTTACATTCTACTAAGGAGAGATAGACAATAAAAATGTGACATATATAGTAAATGAAGACAAATGCAGTGGAGAAAAATAAGAACCAACTCAGAAGGGGGATGGAGAGTGCCAGGTTTTGGGAGGCAAGGTTCACTTTTAAATAAGGTGGTCAGAGAAGACCTAATCAAAAAGGGTCATTTGAGGGGATCTGAAGTAGGAGGAGGAGTAAGTCATGCAGATGCCTGGAGGAGGAACGTTTCTGTGAAGAGAACAGCCAGTGCAAAGGCCTGCGGGTCCTCACATTTGACAAATAACAGTGTGGCAGGAGAGGAGAAAAACATGAGGTCACAGAGGATGGAGGTCATGTAGGTGATTGAAAGAACTTTGACTTTTTTGATTGAGATAGGAGGCCATTGCAAGGTTTTGAGCAGATGGGTTGCATGATCTGACTTTTTAAATTGATTACTTCTTTTAAATTGTGTTGATCATGGACCATGGAGAAGCAAGTGTAGAAGCAGAGACACTAAATAGAAAGGTAAGGTAATAGTCCAGGTAAAAGATGGTAGTGGTAGTGGGCCAAGGGTGATAGCAGTGGAGGCAGTGGGAAGAGGCCAGAGTCTGAATATATTGTGAAAGTATAGCCAACAGGTGTGCTGACAGATTGGATATAAGGTGTGAGAGTAAAAGAGTCAAAGATGATTACAAGTTTTTAGCTTGAGCAACTAGGAGGGAATTACCATTCAGTGTCATGGGAAAGTCTCCAGATTTGTGTGTTGGGGTAGCAGGGTAAATCAGGAGTTTGGTTTGGCTGTGTTACGTTTGAGATGCCTCTAAGACATTACAGTAGAGGTGTGGAGCAGGCAGTTCGATAAATGAGTCCAGAGATGAGGGTAAAGATCTGCCTATAGATATAATTTTAAGCTTCACAGTAGTGTTTTGATAGTAGATAAACACCGAGAATAGCTGGTATCACAAAAAGAGGCACTCCATGGAGTTTGGGTCGATTTGGATTTATCTGCAACTATGCAGGATTTGCCAGTGAACCGAGAGAAAAACCTAGAGTGTGGCATCCTAGAATGCAAGTGAAAGTGGTTGAGGAGGAAGGAATGCTAAGTTATGTTAAATGCCGCTCTAGGTCAAGTGAGATGAGGATAGCTGATCACTGCATACAGTTACGTGGAGCTCATTGAGGATCTTGAGAGCAGTTTCAGTGCGGTAAAGGGTAGAAAAGCCAGAAGGGTGTTTTATTTGAGAGAATAGAAGACGAGCTAGACACAGTGAGTATGGTACTGTTTTCTTTATCCAGACTGTTCCAGCCTAGTCTTTGACTCCTGTTCCTGTAGATCTTAGCTGAAATATCACTTTCTGAGAGTTTCCCTGATCTGATTAAATGCCCCTCTTGCATACTCTTATTGTGCTGTATACTTTACTTGCTAATAAGTTACAAATGTAGTTTTACGATTGTCAGTGTGATAATTTGACTTAAGTGTATCTGCTTCTAAAGCTTAAGCAGGCCAGAGCAGCGGCTGTGCCAGTTTTTGCACATCTTCAGCTCCGAGTACAGTGTCTGACAGAATGAACTGAATAAATACTTGACGAAAGAATGAATGGAAGAAAAATGTAATGTCAGAATTTTCAAAGGTGTTGCACATTTACCTGTTGTTTACAAAAACACAAGATAATTAATGGATGGAGGAGGATATTTTATAATGAAAACATTTTAGAAAATTAGTCTTAAAAGAGAACAAAACTGGGACTTCCCTGGTGGTCCAGTGGGTAAGACCGCGCTCCCAATGGGGGGGACCCGGGTTTGATCCCTTGTTGGGGAACTAGATCCCACATGCATGCCGCAACTAAGAGTCCTCATGCCGCAACTAAAAGATTCTCCCATGCTGCAACTAAAGATCCCGCATGCCACAATGAAGATCTCGTGTGCTTCAACTAAGACTCGGCACAGCCTAAATAAATGAATAAATTTTTTTTAAAAAAAGAGAGCAAAACTTTTATTGCTAATGAGTTGTAGTGCTCACCCTCATGAAATTGGATTTGCTGATATCTACCATGTTCCTGCATGTCTCATCCTGTTATAAGATAGTCGCACATATTTACGTAGAGTATAAAGTAGAGGATATCCTCTACTTTATACTCTACGTAAAAATGCGCGACTATCCTCTACATTCATTTATGCTTTAAATGAATAGTGCTCTAGTCAAGGAAAAAGCTGACTGGCTGGTCTCCGACAAGAGGCTTTCACTATGAAATTCATTGATTAATTGACTGTAAGAAAAACAGGGCTTCTAAGTCTTGTGCACTTACAAACACAATCTTTCTACATGCACCAGAGTTTGTGAGATACACACACACACACACACACACACACACACACACACACTTGACTGATGAATTTATCAGGATGCCAGTTTATTGATATACTTTGAGATATTTGTCAAGTAGATAGCATACTGATTCTCTGACTAAGGGGTTTTCTGTTTAGGAAGATTATATGAGAAATCAGGTTGCTTAGGAGCTTGGAATCACAACAAAGGAAATTAGATGTATGTTGTGGTCACTTAATAGCATTAAGCTCTGAGAACCTCTACAGTAGAGCTTAAATTGCCTCCAATTTCTGCCCATCTGAGTTAAATTTTTCTATTCCTGACAGCTGTTCTTTTTGATGAAAACATTCTGTCTTTAAATATGTTAAAACATTTATATTGTAGCCTAGTCTCTGGTCTTAGAGCCATTCTGTCTCTATAAGCTAACTTTGCATATATCTGCTCTGGTCCATTATGTACTGATTTATAGTTTAGCCTTCTGAAGGTAATATTATTTCTAAGTTTTTGTAGGCCCCACATATCACAGGGATGTACATTGATGTTAAGCTCAACAATGAGGTCTGAGCTAGATATGTATTATAACTATCAGCCTCTTAGAGTATTTTGTTTTATTTTGCTTTTAACTTACCATGTCTGTGTACTTACTGTGGTTCAGGCAGTCTGTTAAATGCTTTGCACTTATATTATTTGGCCCTTACATAGCTAAAAAAAAAAAGAAATGCTAGAGTTCATCCAAAGCTTACTCTTAACCATTATGTTAGTGTTATACTATAACCATGGGAGCAAATACAATTGGCTATGGTGAGGATGCAGAATAAGAGCCACGGTAGTTTGAAACTGACCAGAGAAGGAAGGGAATAACCAGGAAATGGGCAACCAGGGTTGAAAATTTCAAGAAGAAATGACTAGTCAATATGGAGAATGCTACCAACATGTCTAGAAGGCTAAAGTTACTGAATGGTTTGACAGTAGGTAGTCTCTGTTACCCTATAATATATGCATCTGGTGTATATTCCCATATTAATATTGAATTACTATTCTGTATTGAGATAAAGACTGATTGACTTGGGTTGGCCTAGGGTAAAACCATGCTGCTCCCTGAAGATAGGAGAGTCTCTCCTAAAGGGCTGGCATTTCTCTTGTTCACCTCTACCAAAGATGTAGGTTCCAGATCAGGAAACTACAACTTGGATAAAAGGATTTAAGTGGGGATAGGTAACTCTGGATCCTTCTGGGTTCTACTTCCTAGGTTTAGTCTTTAAGGAGGGGATATGGTAAGCATGGATTCTTGGGTGGTGGGTGCTAAAATAGTGCTCACCAGTTGAGGGTAGATCAGGAACTATGATAGAACAGGGCCTAAAAGCCCCAGAGAGAAAATCCTAACTTTTAAGATTCACTGCCTGGTTACTTTTTTGGTGTCTGTGCTTTCTTCTCTTTTATTATATTTTGACTTTGGTAAAGTCTTATTTAAATATCATAACTTTATCTATGTTGTATCAAGATATATAGGGGAAAGAGTCATAATCATAGATCTGACAAGGCTCTAGCATTATAAGGGGAGCAGCACCCTTCTCCCAGTGAGGCCAGTGAGGAGGGACAGCGATAATGAGATCTCCAAGGGGAAAGTGAATATTAAGGACAAGAACTGGAGCTTGTAGATTTAACTCATAAGTTCCTCTTCTGCATGTAGAGATTCTTCTTCCATTGTCAACCTCAGAGGATCTGAATTTTATTTATTAAAGAAGGCAGTGCCATTTTCCTATCAGAAAATGACCTTTTTCAGTGCACTTACAGGGGAATGGAGGAATGAAAGCCTGATATTTGCATTCATTTGTCGAGTATTTATTGAAAACCTAATATGGACAAGCTCTATGATTGGCACTAATTATACAGCAGCATAATTAAGAAGCTGCCATTAAGAACTGCCCTTAAGCATACAACCTGCATGGAATGTAGACTGTTCTTTGAAGAAGTTTGGCTGAACAACGAGGGATAGAGATAGGATAGTAGCTGAAGGACTGTGTGAATGATGATGAGAGAAGGGTGATGTTTAGCAGGTAGACTCAATGGGATTTGGTGACTGTTTGGATCATGGAGATAAAAAAAGGAAATGCCTGGGGGACTACTATCCAGATGGTAAGGAGTAACTCCTTCCATTAATCAGAGTATGGAATATATTAGGAAGACCAGTCTTGGATGGAAAGATACTGAGTCCAAGTTTGCACATGTTAATCATCTTCTTTGAGGGACTTATGAGTCATTCAGGTGAACAATGACCAGTACTGCTTATGAACACCTTCTGTACGTGAAACCCTAACTGTTCTTTGTGAGATGTAGCTATAGATTCAAATAGTGAGAAGAGCATGGACCTTGGAGTCACAGTATCTTGGGTATGAATCCCAACTTTACTTCTTACTGGCAGTGTGAATTTGGTCAGTTATTTAACCTCACTAACTTTGAATGTGGGAGATGAAATAGCCTTAGTTTTCTTACCTGTAAAGGGAGGATAGTACCTGCCTTCCCAGGGCTGTTGTGAAGATTTAATGAGATAATATAAAGTTTTAGATTAGCAATTGGCACTCAAGAAACAGTATCATAAATCACAGCAAGATCCTTTTTGACCCACCTCCTAGAGAAATGGAAATTAAAAAAAGAATAAACAAATGGGAGCTAATAAAACTTAAAAGCTTTTGCACAGCAAAGGAAACTATAAACAAGACGAAAAGACAACCCTCAGAATGGGAGAAAATATTTGCAAATGAAGCAGCTGACAAAGGCTTAATCTCCAAAATATACAAGCAGCTCATGCAGCTCAATAACAAAAAAACAAACAACCCAATCCAAAAATGGGCAGAAGACCTAAATAGACATTTTTCCAAAGAAGATATACAGTTTGCCAACAAACACATGTAAAGATGCTCAACATAACTAATCATTAGAGAAATGCAACTCAAAACGATAATGAGGTATCACTTCACACCAATCAGAATGGGCATCATCAAAAGATCTACAAACAATAAATGCTGGAGAGGGTATGGAGAAAAGGGAACCCTTCTACACTGTTGGTGGGAATGTAAATTGATACAGCCACTATGGAGAACAGTATGGCAGTTCCTTAAAAACCTGAAAATAGAACTACCATATGACCCAGCAATCCCACTACTGGGCATATACCCTGAGAAAACCATAATTCCAAAAGAGTCATGTACCACAATGTTCATTGCAGCTCTATTTACAATAGCCAGGACATGGAAGCAACCTAAGTGTCCATCGACAGATGAATGGATAAAGAAGATGTGGCACATATATACAATGGAATATTACTCAGCCATAAAAAGAAACAAAATTGAATTATTTGTAGTGAGGTGGATGGACCTAGATAGAATCTGTCATACAAAGTGAAATAAGTCAGAAAGAGAAAAACAAATACCATACGCTAACACATATATATAGAATCTAAAAACCAAAATGGTTCTGAAGTATCTAGGGGGCAGGACAGGAATAAAGATGCACACGTAGAGAATGGACTTGAGGACACGCGGAGGGGGAAGGGTAAGCTGGGACAAAGTGAGAGAGTGGCATGGACATATATACACTACCAAATGTAAAATAGATAGCTAGTGGGAAGCAGCCGCATAGCACAGGGAGATCAGGTCGGTGCTTTGTGACCACCTAGAGGGGTGGGAGGGAGATGCAAGAGGAAAGGGATATGGGGATATAAGTATACATATAGCTGATTCACTTTGTTATACAGCGGAAACTAACACAACAATGTAAAGCAATTATACTCCAATGAAGATGTAATAAAAAATAAAAATGAAAGAAACAGTATCATCAAAATGATCATCTTTATGTAAAATAGTACTTGTCCTTCAACTTGATTGATATTAATGAAATATTTATAAGGTGCTTTGTGGTTGAACTGAAAAGTGTTATTTTGTATAATGCTACTATTGTTGGCATTCTCTAAGATTTTATAATGAGATCCTTGAGTTATATTTCATTTTTCCCAAATTTACAACTTAGCTTTAATAATATTTTATATTTTAAGCTTCTTAATTGGGGAAAGTTGCTATAAGTAAAAATATGGCAATTATGATTTTTCATAAAACAGCAAAATGAGAGATTACTGTATTTCTGAGCAAGGACTCCATGTCCAGCTTTGTTATAGAAATTTTTAAAAACACCATATTTCATCTGTAACATATCTATATGATATAAAAAATGTAAAGAATGTATATTTCAAGAAAATATAATTACCAATCACATAAAATTTTATTTAATGTGGTACAGTTTTATACTGTTTAATTCAGAGCTCTTATTTTTATAATGTCTACCTTATTTTTCTAGCCACAAATAAAGTAAATAGATATTATGGAATTTAGAAAAACTTCTCCAGGTCGGTAAAACTGAGTGGTTCTTTTTTTTATTGTTGAGTTTTAGGAGTTCTTTGTATATCTTGGACACAAGTTCTTTATCAGATACGTTTTTTGCAAATACTTTCTCCCAGTCTGTGGCTTGTCTTTTCATTTTCTTGCCAGTGTCTTTTGCAAAGCAGAAGTTTTTAATTTTAATAGAGGCAAACTTGTCAGTTTTTCTTTCATGGGTTGTGCTTTTGGTATCCTAAAAGTCATTGCCAGACTCAAAGTCACCTAGATTTTCTTCTATGTTATCTTCTAGAAGTTTTATAGTTTTGTGTTTTATGTTACAGGTTTATGATCCGTTTTGAGTTAGGGTCTTTTTGGTGAAAGGTATAAGATCTGTGCCTAGATTCATTTATATGTTAAGAAAGTTTCTGCTGGATCTGAAATTATTAATTACTTTGATCAATAATATTAAAAGGTGACAGAAACTTTAAAAAAACAAATAATATACTGAATATTCACAACTATATAAGTTTTGTTCTTCAAAACTGTTCAGTGAGTGAGAGGCTCGAAGTCAGCCCAAAGATGGGGCCAGGGAGAGCTTTATCTGAAACACATCAGGAGACTGGACTAACAGCTCCATTTTAGTGCCGCTCTACTGTTATCTATTGTTAACATGTGCAGTTGGCTGAGTGCTGTATGTGCAAATTGTTTGGGGAGACTTCCTACAATTAGGAATATTTTACTTCAATTAATACACCCTGTTATTTGTTCACATTGCTATTTCTTTGCTACTTTGCCTAGTCATACAGGCTTGCAAAAATCCACCTGTGGTTTCTCTCCAATAGTTTCCCTCTTTTATACTGTGAAACAATGAAGCCATCTGAACCTTAAATATCTCCCTATATTTTGACTGACTTCAATTTTGTTTTTAAAGGAAATTTTCCTAATTATCTGCCATTTAGTAATGTGAATAGGTTTGCCTTGAAATACTTGGTTTTTCTTACTTTGGCTTGTTGGAAAACAGTTTATCAACCAATTGTTTATTATATGTGTACCTTGGTGTTTATGTGTTGCCCAGATGAATCATAAAGGCTTTTAAATGTTGAATCTTTAGATTTCATTTTTAAGGTGTCTGTAACAAAATTGATTTGAATTATGTTCTTTTAAGCCTTAAAACACCTACTTTCTGAAACACTGTCATACATACTATTCTCAGAATTCTTTTTCTTTTTTTTGTGTTATTTTGCTTCTATCTCTCAAGAATAAATGAATGAACCACTTAAATCAGATTTACCCTTTTAATATTTTCTCCAGTTCCTCTGTCTTTGATGTTACCAGATTTACTATAATATGCTTTGAATGTCTAAATCTCCAGTATTTCTGGCATACTTTAATAGATTAAACAATTTATTGTTTTTTAAAAAAATCTAGGGCTTCCCTGGTGGCGCAGTGGTTGAGAGTCCGCCTGCAGATGCAGGGGACACGGGTTCATGCCCCGGTCTGGGAAGATCCCACATGCCGCGGAGTGGCTGGGCCCGTGAGCCATGGCCGCTGAGCCTGCGCGTCCGGAGCCTGTGCTTCGCAGCGGGAGAGGCCACAACAGTGAGAGGCCAGCGCACCGCAAAAAAAAAAAAAAAAAATCTATATTCATTTTGCCCTTATTTAAATATTTGTGAGCCGACTCACTATATGTATATGTATGTGTGTGTATATATATGTATATACACAATTTATGACATGTACATATATATGTGTGTGTGTGTATATATATATATACGCACACATATATATATATATATATATACACACACACACAATTTATGACAAATTTTATAGACCAATCTCACTGCTGGCTTCATTCTTTTTTCTCCTACTCTTATTTTCCTTATCCACATATTTTATGTGAATATATACATATATAAAGGTAAGGTATTAAAATTTTGTGTCATTGTGTCATTTAAAAACTTTAAATATTTCAAACAAAAAGAAAAATAAGAAAAATATAATAAAACCCTTTTACCTACCTCTTGGAATGGATAAATTGTTAATATTTTGCTTCATTTGCTTGCTTCATTCATTTAATTATAAAATCTAATCTTTTTATTGAAGTATAGTTGATATACAATGTTATATAAGTTACAGGTGTACAATATAATGATTCACAATTTTTAAAGGTTATACTCCATTTATAACTATTATAAAATATTGGCTATATTCCCCATGTTGTACAATATATCCTTCTAGCTTTTTTTTTTTTTTTTGGCTGCGTTGGGTCTTCGTTGCTGTGCATGGGCTTTCTCTAGTTGCAGCAAGCAGGGGCTACTCTTCGTTGTGGTGTGCGGGCTTCTTATTGTGGTGGCTTCTCTTGTAGAAGAGCATGGACTCTAGGCATGCGGGCTTCAGTAGTTGTGGCACGTGGGCTCAGTAGTTGTGGCTTACAGCCTCTCGAGTGCAGGCTCAGTAGTTGTGGCGCATGGGCTTAGTTGCTCCGCGGCATGTGGGATCTTCCCAGACCAGGGCTCGAACCCATGTCCCCTGCATTGGCAGGTGGATTCTTAACCACTCCACTACCAGGGAAGTCCCCTTCTAGCTTATTTTATACATAATAGCTTGTACCTCTTAATCTTCTATCCCTATATTGTCCCTCCCCCTTCCCTCTCCCCACTGGTGACCACTAGTTTGTTCTCTATATTTGTGAGTCTGTTTCTTTTTTCTTATATTCACTAGTTTGTTGTATTTTTTAGATTTCACATATAAGTGATATCATACAGTATTTGTTTTTCTCTTGGGGTACATGTATCTTTTTGGATTAGTGTTTTTGTTTTTGTTTTCAGATATGTACCCAGGAGTGGCATTGCTGGGTCATATGGTAGTTCTGTTTTTAGTTTTTTGATACACGTCCATACCATTTTCCATAGTGGTTACACCAATTTACATTGCAATGAACAGTGTACAAGGGTTCCCTTTTCTCCACATCCTCACCAACACTTGTTTTTTGTGTTCTTTTTGATGATAGCCATTCTGACAGGTGTGAGGTGATATCTTATTGTGGTTTTGATTTGCATTTTCCTGATGATTAGTGATGCCGAGCATCTTCCTCTTGGGAAAAATGTCTGTTCATTTCTTCTGCCCATTTTTTAATGGGGTTGTTTGTTTGATGTTGAGCTGTATGAGCTATTTATATATGTTGGATGTTAACTCCTTATTGGTCATATCATTTGCAAATATTTTCTCCCTTTCAGTAGGTTGTGTTTTTGTTTTGTCAGTGGTTTCCTTTGCTGTGCAGAAGCTTTTAAGTTTAATTAGGTCCCAATGTTTATTTTTTGCTTTTATTTCCTTTGCTTTAGGAGACAGATCAGAAAAAAAAAATATTGCTGCATTTTATGTCAAAGAGTGTTCTGCCTCTGTGTTCCTCTAGCAGTTTTATGGTTTCTGGTCTTACATTTAGGTCTTTAAACCATTTTGAATTTATTTTTGTATATGGTGTTAGAGAATGTCTAATTTAATTCTTTTATAATGGAAGGAAAAATTACGTGTGTGGTGGAAGTGCCCTTGGCAATGTAATATATTGTCTTTGTGTTTAAAAAAATTTTACAAAACAGACATCTTATGATATGTCATTGTATAACTTGCTTTTTTCACTCAATAATATATTTTTCAAAGCTTATCCATGTAGCCAAGTGTAGATTTAGTTTTTGAATTTTAGCTGCTCTATGGTGTTTCATTGTATGAATATGACAATTTACTCATTTCCCTGTTAATATATATTTAGATTATTTTTTCATTTTTTTCTATTGCAAGCAAGGCTACAATGAACATCACTATACATATCTCCAAATTAACATATGCCATTTTCTCTAGGGTTCATTCATAAGTACTAAGAAGTGGAATTGCTGAGTTATAGAGTATATACAGCATCAGAACTTTCAAATTGTCTTCCAGAATTTTACATCAGTTTACCCTCCCACCAGCAGTGTGTGAAAATTTTCTTCTCCCCACATCCTTGTTATATATTGACAGGTTTTTATGCCAACCTAATGGGTATGAAATAATTTTTCATTGTTGTTTTAACTTGTGTTTTCCTGATTACATTGTATTTCCTGAAGTTGAGTACCTTTTTGGTTTTTAGCTATTCATATTTTCTCATCTGTTAACCACTGTTAATATCTTTTGTCCCTTTGTTAATTGAGCTGTTTGGTTTTTTTCTTAATGATTTGTAGAAAAGGAGTTGTTTCTGTAATTCTGATACTAATCTTTTATCTGTTATATATGTTGCTTTTTAGAAAAACTTTGTCAATTGTGTCTTTTGTTGCATAGAAATTTTAATTTTAGTACAGTTTTTAATCCCTTTTCCTTCTCCTTGTTGTAAATTGTCTTGTTTGTTACAACATCTTTCTTACCCAAAGTCTGAAACATATTCTATATTTTCTTCTAAAAGAGTTCTGGTTTGTTGTTTACATGTAGGTGTTCAGTCCAGCTAGAATTTATTTTTGTCTTTGGCGTGGAGTGGAGATATATGTTTATTTTTTACAATATGGGTAGTATGTTATCTCAGCACAAATTGTGACTGGTTAATCCTTTCCCCATGAAAATGCCCTCTTTTTCATAATACCAAATTCCTGTATGTACCAGAGTCAGTTTCTGGACTCTTTTCTGTTCATCAGTCTGTTTGTCTCTCCTTACGCCACTGCTTTGATTACTAAAACTCTATAGTAAATTTAAGGACTTACAAATTTTTATTTGACATTATCCCAGTGTTTCTAAACTGAAGATTTATGGCAAAAGCTTAAGTAACATTTCAACATGTTTGTAAATTTGCTTCCCTTTTATTAGAATTTTAGAAATAGATGAAAACTTCAAGATTACTTAAGTCAACCCTTTTATTTTATATAGAGAGAAAGTTGTAGAGAAGTTAAGCTACTAATTAGGATGAGGTCACAGGACTAGTTAGAACTCCGTATTATTGCCACCATACCAGCAAATCCAAATGTAATGCCCCATCAGTAAGTAGCAGTGCTTTGGAGGAGTCTCTGACCCCAGGTATTTAATGTTCCTCACTTTTCTCATTTTGTTTGAACCTAATTGTATTTCCTTATATTCTTCTGTTCAAAAAAGGATAGATAATGGCTGTGAAACTTCTCTTGTGATATGTTCTTTTTTTTAGACTTTATTCATTTAGAACATATAAGAGACAAATTCTGTTTCTTGCTCTAAAATAATTTTATGCCAGTTGTTTGAATTCTGTTACTCAATTTTACTGTCTCTTCTGTGAACCCTCCTTATTTCATGAGTTGTGTTAATGAGAAAAATTATAGTATCTACCAAATAATTTGGTTATATCATGATTATGTCAGGTACTTTTGAAGGTACACTACAATTTTGGGGTACCATTTAGTCAGATACACCAGAGTAGTTATTTACTAAATCAAGTGAACTTAAATGCATGAATACTACAATCTTTAACCCTTGTTTTATAGGACAGTCTCTTTACTTCTCTTCCTTTACCCTCCTCCCCTGGAAATATGAATTTCTATGTATGCAATACGGATGCTTTAGACAATTTTCTCTTTATTTCTGTTACCAGTTGTTATTTTGTTATCAATTACTTATCTCATGATATTTTGATAACTGTCTTCCGTGTAGAGCTGCTTTGAAGATTCTGTATATAGACATTACCTGAAGTCTGTTCTGTGGAACGCTGATTTCTCAGGAGGACCCCCAAAAATGTTTTCTGTTGCAAATAAGTTTGGGAGATACATGCTCTATCTCTGTTTTGAAAAATTCAAAATGATAGTAGAATGTTAAATATACTGATAAACTTTGCTGGTGAAGAAGTTGGTTAATGCTGTTTTACTAATTTCCCCAAATTAGTTTAATTTTATTTCCCTGGAAATCTGTTTAATTTATGGAGTAACTCTAATTAATATCCTATAAAACTAGTATTCTGTAGGACACATTTTGATAAATACTGTATAAACCATAGTGAGTTGTAGATCTATAATCTTTAAATATTTAGAATAATAAGTATATTTCCTTCTTTTTATTTCTTGTCACATTATCTTTATAATTTGTTTTCTTCCTTTACAGTGTGGCTCATCCCCTGTCACCCAATCATTCCCTTCCTCCAAGCCAAATGTTTTTATTCATTTAGCTGATCTTTATTGAGCCCCTAGAGAGCACATGTTAGAAATACAGAGATGAATAAGGTGAAGTTCTGGCCTCGAAGACCTAACACACTGATTTAATAGAGCAGAGGAACCCCTATAGGGGATAGCCCCTCACATCTTTGTGCAGCTGTAGAGATCCATGATCAGCACTTTGCATTTACTTATTTAGTAGCATGAGAAAAATGTTCTCAGTGTATGGTTTTATGAAGAGTTTATTCATTGAATTTAAGATACCAGAGATTGTAAGGCACAGCATTACTTTATGTGCCACAATGAAAGAAAAAATGTTGCCAAATATAATTTAAAGTTGAATCCGGATTTCAGAGAAGTAGAATGTATGCATTACATATACTAATAAATGTTTGTTAACTATTAGCCTTAGATGTGTTTCATTTTATGTATTTCTACATTAATTGAATCAAGTGCAACAAATGCTTATTGAATGACTATCATTTAATAAGGCCAGTGGATAATAGAGTAATGAATAAGATATGGTCTCTGCTCTTAAGGAACTACAGAGGAAGGCAGATGTGTCCAGACCTTGCTAAAATAAAACTAAGTTTCTTAAAGCAATTTAATTAAATCACACAAGCTATAATTAACAAATATGTTAAAGCTAATGCTAAATTAATGACAGTTGATGGCTTTGTAAAAGTTAAAAATATTATAGATTGGAGAAATAGTCTCAAGACATGGTGAGAATTGTGAACTTTAGGACTTCGTCTCAGTCTAAGCAAAGCTCCAGTAATGTCTTAATTTAAAATAGCTCCAGGAGGGCTTCCCTGGTGGTGCAGTGGTTGAGAGTCCGCCTGCCGATGCAGGGGACACAGGTTCGTGCCCGCGTCCAGGAAGATCCCACGAGCGGCTGGGCCCGTGAGCCATGGCCACAGAGCCTGCGTGTCCGGAGCCTGTGCTCCACAATGGGAGAGGCCACAACAGTAAGAGGCCTGCGTACTGCATTAAAAAAAAAAAAAAAAGCTCCAGGAGATCAACTCGGTGCTTTGTGACCAGCTAGAAGGGGTGGGGTAGGGAGAGTGGGAGGGAGACGAAAGAGGGAGGAGATATGGGGATATATGTATATGTATAACTGATTCACTTTGTTATAAAGCAGAAACTAACACACCATTGTAAAGCAATTATACTCCAAAAAAATGTTAAAAAATAAAACTGTTCCAGGCAATTTGACAGTATGTATCAGAAGCATCAAAACTGTCTTTAACTTAAGTTGTATCCTAATAAAACTTTAACTTGTATCCTAATAAAAAAAATTGGTAATTTACATAAATATTTATCTACAGCCACTAAAAGAACCCTATACTTTAAAAGAATATTTAATGATACAAGAAAATGTTTATCATATATTGTTAAGTAGAAAGGCAATTTACATAAACATTGTATGATACAATCCTAACTTTGGTTAAAATAATAAAAGATTGACTTAATAGATACCAAAGTATTAATAATACCTTAACAATCTTAGATTGCTAGAGTTTATAGTGATTGTTATTTTCTTCTGTCATTCCCAAATTTTATAGAATGAGCGTGTATTACTTTTGTAATCGGGGGGAAAAACAGTATATATATTGTTTTCAGTTTTTTGTCAAACCTCTTTCCAAATACTCTCACCCTAATCTCTCAGCTAGCACAGTAAAATATTATGGATTTATATATAATGTAAGTATAAGAAGTTGTTAGCAGTATTCATATACATAAGAATAATATTATTAATGATTGAACTTATCAGTACAAATGCCTTTGGCCGTGCCTTTTGGTTTTGCTGTGCTACAACCCTTGTATACCTTTCAATGGAATGTAGTCTGCGGCAATAGGAAGTTTTTAGTTCGAGGTCGAAAGGAGGCTGAGTCTGTCTTAGCTAAGGCTCATCTGAGCTGGACTGGCAAACTTGGCTGGTTACCATGATGAAAGCAGCATTGGAGGGTCAACCCCAATTTTTGTGGGATACCAGATTAGTAGTAGTTTAGAGCAAGTTCAAAGGCCCACATTGGTTAGGCATTGCATTTATTTCTCCTCAGACTATGCCCTCTTCCTCTTTCTCCCTCCATGTCTAGCACAAAGTCTGGCACATGTTAGGCACTCAGCAAATAGTGTTGGAATTGAAGTGGGATGAAAACTGAAAATTATGCAGATTCCTAACATTACCTTTACTGAAAAGTCATCTCAATCTTAAATGAAGTGAGTTATGCTGACACAGTCACAGGTGTAGTCTCTATTTGGATGCAAGAGAAGTTCTTAGGAACAATAAAGATATCTCATGTTTAGCCATCATAATAGGGTCTTCTCTATGCCTCTTGTAGTTTGGCTGCTAGTGGTACATTGGGAGGCCCTCAACACTTTCAGCATTTGGCACAGCTAGCTAGAAGTAAAGGATGAACATTGGAAACTAATGAAGAATTGGAAGCTATAAGAGGAAGGTCATACAAATTTTCATAGGTGCATTTTAAGTAAAATGTATTTTAATTATCTTAACTAAGCTTCTGCCTCAGCTAGGCAGGAATATCTGGTTTGTCCTTTTTCCCTCTGTGCTATTCAATAACATATGCTATTTCTCATGTTAAGACCTTAACAGCTGTGCCAACAAGTCCGGTTTGGAAAAAAGTAAGGGCTTAATGGTGTCTCTTTACAGATCAGCCTGTCAACAACTCTGTCCATCAACAGATTACTTCAGCCCTTTAGAACAGTTGTTCACTTCAGACATACATGTCAAAAGTTGGTGTGGTTAAGATACTGCAGCTTGCTAATAGGAATAAGAATTGGAATTATAAATTTGGAGCTCTGGATGCTAAGGAGACAAACATGGGTGTGTTGCTTTTTGAAAGAATAACTCAGGCACTACTGTTAGTGACTAGAGCCCTCTTTTGTCTGAATGGCATAGGCATCGTCCTTTTACTTCACATTGAGATGACTTGTCACTAGGATTTATCTTAGAACTCTGCATGGCTTTTAGGCCTTTAATTCATTTCAGTTTAGCAAGCATTTATTAAGTATTGAATTAGGTGCTAAAGTTATAAAGGTGAATGAGACTTGATCCCTGTCCTCAAGGCTTTCAGTTTAATGGGGAGGACATGAACAGATTATTTCAATATATTAAGTATATAGGTATGCAAAGGGGAAGCTTCATGGACAGATTAACTGATAAACTGTGTGTTGCATAATGGGTAAGAATACTGTAGGAAGAGAATACAATATGAACACTAGAAATGTGTTCACTCAGTATAGGCAGGCAGGAGAAAAGAATTAGATTGATAGAGAACGGGTCATCGAGGCCCTGAGAACATGCTTGATCTTTATCCTGAAGGCAGTGAGGAGTCACTGAAGAGTTTTAAGCATTGAAGTGACATGGCTGGATTGTAATTTTAGGTAGATCACTCTAGAGGCAGAGAAGAGTATAGTTTTAGTGGGACACGATCAGTGTCAGGGAAATCATTTTAGAAGGCCATTGTAGTAGTCGAGGCAAAAAATGATGAGGGCCTAGGCTAGGGCACCTAGTTAGTGGTGGTAAGGATGAGACAGTATAGGTGATTCAAGAAGTGTTTTAGGTGTTGAAATCCTCAGAACTTGAGAGTTGAGAAGTAGGGGGATGATACTATTAAGTGAGATTAAAAATCTAAGAAGAAGGGCTTCCCCGGTGGCGCAGTGGTTGAGAGTCCGCCTGCCGATGCAGGGGAAACGGGTTCGTGCCCCGGTCCGGGAACATCCCACATGCCGCGGAGCGGCTGGGCCCGTGCACAGTGGCCGCTGAGTCTGGGCATCTGGAGCCTGTGCTCCGCAATGGGAGAGGCCACAACAGTGAGAGGCCCGTGTACCGCAAAAAAAAAAAAAAAAAAAATTTAAGAAGAAAAAGTTTTTAGGGGAATGATGATATATTAAGTTTCAGATATGAGTTTGAGGTGCCTCTGGGACATCTGAGTGGATGTTAACTTTTAAAATTCAGAGAAATGGTGGTCAGTACTTGATAAGAAATAAATTATCATCTTGAGTAGATAAAAAGCAAATATATTAGGGCAACCCCCAACGTAATATTGTCGCTTGAGGAGGGCTGTGTGTAAAGAAGGCTTTAGGTATAAAAATTGGGTTTGTACAGCGGCAGTGTAAAGTTACTATAAGTAAGTTAAATATTGTAGGGAATGGAGCATTCTACTTTGTGAAAAGTCATCTTATATACCATTTATAGACTACTGTTTGGAAACTTCATAGTATGGCATGATATTAGAACAGTACTGGATATAGTTTAGGTTTTGATAGTTCAAAAGGGACTTTTGGATTTTGTTGTTTCTCAGTATCATTATGGACATCAATGATTATACTAACAAAATTTTGGACGTGATATTCAACGTATAAAGATTTTTAGATATCAGTAAGATTTGCCGAGTGCTAACTATGAGTCAAGCTCTATTCTAAGAACTTTGTATTGATTCATCACATATAATTCTCTGAAATACGTATATAGACTTATTATTCCCATTTTATAGGTAGGGGAAAACCATGGAAAGTTTAAGAAACTTGCCTTAGATCACACAGGATTCACCCCCAAGGAGTCTTGCTGCAGGGCCCACCTCTTAGCCACTATGCTATACTGCCTTATCAAACAGTACAGGTTACAAGTACCTTTGCTCATCTGGGAGAATGGAAATGCATTATATAAACAAAAGTCCCTGTAAAGGTAAAATTTCTAGAAATGTAAAGCGGTAAGAACTTCAGAAATAGTTTAATGTCAAGAATGTGGTGTGTGTGTGTGTGTGTGTGTGTGTGTGTGTGTGTGTGTGTGTGTGGAGAGAGAGAGAGAGAGAGGAATTACATTGCTAGTTAGGAGGAATGAAAACCTGACATGTCAGAAAAATTTGGGAAACAGAAGTACAGGAAGTTGAATTATTACAGGGAGGGAAGGGAAGAATTTATGTCAGAGATTAATATATATATAAAGGCTAAGTTATAAGGAAACTGAAACTCCGAGAAAAGAATGATAAAGAGTTTATCACTTCTACTTCTACCACTGTATATTTACATAATACTTTATATTTTCCAAAGCTAAGAGAAAGGAAGTAACAACTAAGATTACATGCTATGTAAGTGTCAGAAACAGGAAAGAACCCAGGTCTTACAACTCAGTCAATTACGTCATATTCCTTAGTAGAACCATGCAGATTCAGTCCTCAGATCCATAGAAATGGAGGGGGAAATGCCTCAGCAAAGAATTAGTCATCATTGCTAAATCCAAGAGAGTAGCAATAGCAACAGGGATGCAATGGTAAAGAATGAACCAGTAATGCTATAATCAAACAGATTGCCAAGCTTCTAGAATCTGATAAATCTTTCCTGTTGATTGATGTATATGACAGGAAAGCCACCAAAAGAAAAGTATGTAGGTATATGAATAATTGTTTTTCTTTCTATTCTTTTTTTTTTTTTTTTTTTTTTCGGTATGCGGGCCTCTCACTGCCGTGGCCTCTCCCGTCGCGGAGCACAGGCCCCGGATGCACAGGCTCAGCGGCCATGGCTCACGGGCCCCGCCGCTCCGCAGTACGCGGGATCTTCCCGGACCGGGGCACGAGCCCGTGTCCCCTGCATGCGCAGGTGGACCCCCAACCACTGCGCCACCAGGGAAGCCCTTTCTTTCTATTCTTAAGAATCTGCTGTTGGTGGTTACCCTCAGAGAGGGGAAAGCAGTAGATGTGGTTGGGAGTCAACGGTCTAGGAGTAGAAAAGTTATTACTTTTTATTTTGTGCTTCTCTGTGCTGTTTAAGTTTTGTTACCTGTGGGTATACTACTTTTTAAAAAAACATGTTAATAGGAGTTTCTGTATAATTGGATTATGGGCCACTTAAAAAAAATTGTTTCATTAAATATTACATAGTACATAAACCGTGCTAACAAACTTTATCCCAAGAGTTACCAAGTAGGTTGACATTGACATTCAGAGTGAATTTTCCACAGATCCACATAGAAACAATATTTTTTTTAAAAACTTTTCTTTTTTAAAAAATTCTTATTTATTTTTTGGCTGCGTTGGGTCTTCATTGCTGCATGTGGGCTTTCTCTAGTTGCTGCACACAGGGGCTACTCTTCGTTCTGGTGCGCGGGCTTCTCATTGCGGTGGCTTCTCTTGCTGCGGAGCACGGGCTCTAGGCGCCCGGGCTTCAGTAGTTGCAGCACGTGGGCTCAGTAATTGCGGCATGTGGGCCCTAGAGTGCGTGGGCTTCAGTAGTTGTGGCGCACGGGCTTAGTTGCTCCGCGGCATGCAGGATTTTCCCGGACCAGGGATCAAAACCGTGTCCCCTGCATTGGCAGGTGGATTCTTAACCATTGTGCCACCAGGGAAGTACCGAAACAATATTTTTATAACATGGTTGGAACATCAGTGGCACTATAAAACCATTATTCTCTTGTTTCTATGGGAAAGTGAATATTAAATTGTAGGTAGGGATGTGGGAAACTTTACTTTCTACAGTCTTAGAAAAATCCCTATACTCATGTATATACATATATGTATGCATTTACTCCTGGGATAGGAAATAGCTTTCCTGAGTGAAAGAGGTACTGTGGCAGGGAGTGGCAAGAGTGAGATTCAAATTAGAATTCTTTTATCAATTGCTCTAGACAGATTGCGCTGTGAGAGGGATTTTGAGGACCTTCATCTACTAAAAGTAGGGAGAAGCCAGCAGTTTGGCTGTATAACTAGTTTATATGTAAGTCACACATTTGAATTAGGGAACTCCTCACAGTGATCAATTGGTGCTTACTCTCACTCTAAAGCCATTTTAGTCCTTTAACCACCTGTTTGGATGATATGCTTGCTATTCAATGAAATTGCAGTTTTCTAAGTTCCCAGAGCAATTATGGTGTGTAATTTGTGCAGTGTTTTATACTACCCTTGGAAAAGATGGAAAGTGCATGTCTGAACAAGGAATACACTCCTTTACTGGAATATTATAAAAGTGCTAAAGGAATTTTTTTTCACGGCGGCATTGTTAGGAAGGGATCAGTTTTTCTTAGAAAGGGCCAGGGTATTCTGGATATAATGAAAATATTAAGATAGTATGTTTGTGGCCTGTGCGTGAAAGAAAGAACACCAAGTGTTGGACTGGGACTGTAAATCATCATCTTTGGCAGGAGCAAAGTTTGCTCTTCCTCCTGTTGTGTCTGGACTGTTACCAGGGCCTGTGGTGAATTTTGCAATCTAGTTCTCAAAGTCCCAGTGAACACTGAAGCATTTACATGCACTCTGGGGTACAACTTGTCTGATCTCACTTGTTGGTTGTTTTGTTTGTTTGATTTATATTTTTTTTATGGATGAGATTTTTTTTATATTTAGAGTGAATAATTAAAAATGTTTAATGTGATGGGAAGGAAAAGGATTTTTAGAATTTTAAATAGTCTTTATTTTGTAGTTCTTACTTTTAAAAACAAATCAACACCTATATGAAATTATGTATGAAGTACCTTTGAGAGCCAGAAAATAGCCACTCCACCCAAAAGTTTCTGGGCAGGCATACATTCCATTTACTGCATTTTAGTGATTCTAAGACATTTTTTTCACATTTAAAAACACTTCTAAAATAGGGATACATCTTGTAATCATTATTGGCCTGGATTGAAATCAGATTACTTCAGAAAGGACTTGCATTTGCCTCTAGCAGTCATTTGCACTACTACCTGAGACCATTTTAAATTAAATTCTCTGAGATTTATATATTTTTTGTTTTTTTTTTTTATTTTTACCCCACTGGTAGTGTGAATTCAGACTGTAAAGCTGTGTAAGAATTGTCTTTTGGATAAAATTCCCTCTACCTGGTGCCCAGTACTTGAAAGGTAGAGGCATTCAAGTTTTCTTGCTGTCTCTTTCTGCTTTGTGGGTTTAGTTGCCATTTATTCTACACAGTATTTGTGGCCCTTCTGTTGTTCCAGCTTTACATGAGAGGTCTCCTATTTTTCTCTTCTTGTGGTATGTGAAAGAATAGTGCATCTTACAATAGGTGGTGACTTACATTTGATAAAAGATCCATCAGATGCTTGCTTAGGCCCTTACTGTACTTCTTCAGAGCTTGTTTACTCGCACTGTAGGCACAGTTGTAATAAACTCAGTGTCATTGTTACACATTTCTTTGCTCATTCCTCATCAGTGATCTTCAAACTTTTTTGCATAAGAATCAATTGGGGAGTGAAAATTATATATTTCTGTGCCTTATGCTCAGAGATTATGTTTCCGTGGACCTGGGTGATGCCCAGGAATCTTCACTTTTATTAAATATCCTCAAGGTATTCATACCTAAGTGATTGAAGAACCATACTTAGAGAAAAACTGCATACTCTATATCTAAGTGAATATTCATGACTCCAACTGCCATCTATATATACTGATGGTTTTCAAATCCTTATCTTTAGTCTAAACCATTCTTCTTGGATGCCAGACTCATCTATACAACTGACATGTCTCTATTAAAGGCAGAATACACTCTGATCTGGGGTACATGGGCTCAAGTCCCAGCTCAGCCACTTATATAACTCTGTGACCTTTGGCAAAGTTACTTAACTTCTCAGTTGCCTCATGTAAAATGAAATTAATATAAATACCTCATAGGGTTGCCTAGACGATTCTGTGATCAATACATGTAAATTTCTTTGACAGTGCCTGGCACTAAGCTCAATATAAGTGGTAGCTGTTTTTATGTTGTTATTGTCCCACAAGTATGTCAAGCATGTCTAAAATGAACCTTTTTTTAATCACCTCGACACCCCTCAAAATCTGTTTTCTGCTTTGACTAGAGCTATATTTAATTTCGCCCTATCATTAATTTTCCTCATCCCAGTCATACATTCTGTGAATTCAGTATCCTAATTATCTCTAATTTGTCCCCTTCTTTTCATCCCCATTTCTGTTGCTTTGGTTCGGATCTTTATTGCCTCACATAGCATTCTGGAATAGTCTTCTGTCTGGACTTCTAACCTCTGCTTGTTTTTCTCCATTCTAACTCACAGAAATCTTTATCAAAGGCAATGTGATACTGCTACTCCTCTGTTGGGTGGCTCTCATTGCCTGCGGGATAAAATCCAAACACCTGTGCCTGGCTTACAAGCCTCCTCAGATCTGGTTTCTGCCTCCTCTTCTGCAACACTCAGGCACATTTGCAATCTTCCAGCTTTGTACATTTCTTGTAGTAGCTTGCCCAAAACACCACATCCTCTCTAGCTCTTATAACTTTGCATAAATCAGCAATATAGCATGGTGGTTAAAAGTGAGAGCTTTAGAGCCAAACTGCCTGAGTCAAAAGTGTGAGGTTTAGAGCCAAACTTTGAGCCAAGTTCTGACTTTGCCACTTTAGTTGTGTTGGGCAAAACACAGTTTTTCTGTGCCACAGTTTACTTATCTTTAAAATTGGAATAATTGTGCATTATAGAGTTGTTCTGTGGATTTTAGTAAATTAATTCACATAATAAGCATTCAATAAATGTGAGGTATCCCTAGTTTTATTATTACCGTGCTATTTCTTTTGCTTATACACTTGATCTTTTTCTCTACCCATTCTCTCACTTTCTTTTGACTGTCAAATCCTACTCATTCATCCTTTGTTTTTCAGTTTAAGAACTAGCTCCTCCAGGAAGCCATCTCTGAAACCCCCAGACTTGTTTAGATGCCCGTCCTCTGGGTTCCCATAGCACCCTTTTTAGTATAATTAAGCTATGAACATTTTAAGGGCTGCCAAGGACTATGTTTTACATCTTTGAGTGGTTAATGAATAAAGTGTGATTGTTTTATTGTTTCTTACTTGTTTTAGGTTGGGAAAGCAATTAGAAAGGGGAGGGATATATTCTACTAGAGTCAAGTAGACAGTTCATAAGCAGGCAGGAAGAGAAGAGATAGCAAGAGGTGAAAAGACAGAAAACAAAATCTGTAACAGTCTGGAACTTTCCAGTGAAAGGGCAAACAATCCAACAAATATCAGTGTGGTTCTCTAAGTATCATTGTGCATAATTAAAATTCTATTGTGATATCCTTAAGGTTAAGTTGTGTTGAGTATACTCTATCTAAAATGAAGAAAAGTAGGTTAAGCATTTTAGAAATATTTCTTTTAAAACTAGTTGAAATAAATTTTGGCAATTAAATAGGTAAGCTTTAGTTATTTATCATTGTCCAACAGCTCATTCGCCCTTGGGCTGCCTGACTAATCAGTACTCCCGTAATTAATTCTGATTATTGTGTGTGCTCTATCTGTGGGAGAAAAAAAAATAGTAAAGGCCAAGGAGGATTTGTAGCAACTAATCTGAGTATTGTTAACTTTAAAATTCATTATTTGTTGACTCAATTTCTAAATTCTTTCTACATGTGATAAGTTTGCCATCAACCATTCTAAAGGGTGTTGACCCAAAACAGACTGCCAGATATTTCTCCAGCAAAAATGGGTTTATTTGGGATCAGCAGAAAATTACAATTTGGAGTCTGCAACTGTGGTGAGCCCTGTGCAAATCCCTGCAGCGCAAGGGAAGGCGAACTCTTTTATAGAGGGGAAAGGAAGTTGGGAGAGCTATAGTAAACAAAGAGTCTATGGCTTTTCATTGGCTGAATCCTTGCCAGGAAAGAAGAGTATTTCTTCTACCTGCTGGACTCAGCTATGTCGCAGGGCATGAGAGCTTCTGATCTCTCTACTCTATTTAATTGAGGTTTCTGTTTATTAATTTTTTACAAGAGAAATGGTTAGAAACACAATATACACTGTATGCAAAAGTATATACCAAGGTATAATATGTGATTTTTTAAAACTTAGGATAGTATTTATAGAATTGTTGGGTTTAACTATGACAAACATTAGTGTAAGAAGGTAGGGAAAAGTTGTTGACATATCAAATTAGTTTCAGGGGATTCATTTTACAAGTATTTTTTGGATTAGGCCCTGAGGATACAATGCCCCTTTGCAGAGCAAAGCAATTTAGATTGTAGAAGCTTACAGAAGAAATAAACATAATTGTCCTCCCTGAGATTATATTGATATAAGAGGCATAAGACCCTTAAAAATGAAAAGATATAAGTGCTTCTACAAATATCAATATAAGCCATTGATACTCTACATCTTCACCATTTTCTACCTCTGTAGAAATCTAATTAAAAGGAAACTATTTTAGTAAGTTTTTGTTTCTTATTATAAAACTAATATGTATTTATTGTAGAGAATGTATAAGGTAGAAATAAGAAAATAAAAATCTATTGTCCA
The DNA here is from genome assembly GCF_964270905.1 of Leucopleurus acutus. Classification (NCBI taxonomy): domain Eukaryota; kingdom Metazoa; phylum Chordata; class Mammalia; order Artiodactyla; family Delphinidae; genus Leucopleurus; species Leucopleurus acutus. The sequence continues at coordinate 49,935,622 of NC_139157.1, read as the reverse complement.
TCTAGTAACATTTAATATATTTACAATTATTATTTATTGTATATAATATATTATAATAAATATTATTTAATACATATATAGTCTTTTATGCTTATCTTTGTCCTTTTTAAAAATTGAGCTATAGTTATATAATTGTATATCCTTTATTCACTTTATATTGAATCAGGAACACTTTCTCTGGACTGAATATTCAAGATAAAGTACAGGTAAAGATGATGGAGAGTCTAATCATTTAAATAATCTCAGACATTTTTAAGTTTTAAACTTATTTATATTCAAGTTCAGTAAGGAAAAATTTAACTTTCTGATTATTAGATAAAATGTTCATAAGTCTAGTTATCTTAAATCCACAAATTAATATGTTTGCTGGAAATCAGGTAGCTCTTACAGCATAGCATTGAGAATTAACTGTACACGTAACAATTAGATGCTGTATTATAATTTATAAAATATTTGTAAAAGATTGCTTTGTACCCTTTAAAAAACAAGATATTTTACTCATGTAATCATATTTCTTCTATTCAGACTCATTTAGGATAATAAGATTGACGAATGGTCAATAAAATTTTAATAATTATGAAATAAGCAAACCAATTTTATTGGGTATACTGCTAGCTAACTCACCCCCTGTGTTTTTTTCTCCCTTTTCATTGTCTCTTGTTTGTCTTTTTTCAACAGTGAGATTGCAAACTATTTGACTGCAGAAGCTATGCCCTGTGTGTTTATTTCTACAGGGCATAGCATATTAGATGTAGATACTAAAGAATTACTTGTTCTTACTTTGACTTTGTCTGTGGGCACCTCAGATTCAACTATATCTAAAACAGAGTTCATTGTTTTCCATCAGACTTGTATCTCCTTTTATATTATTTCTTATTTCTGTTAATGCCACCACCATCTCTTTACTTGCCCAAGTGAAATTTTGGAGTGTGGTTTTGATTCTTTCTTCTCCCCCATTTCACATATCTAGTTGGTTCCTAAGTCCTTTTTTTGTTTGTTTTTTTTTTTTTTGTGGTACGCGGGCCTCTCACTGTTGTGGCCTCTCCCGTTGCGGAGCACAGGCTCTGGATGCACAGGCTCAGCGGCCATGGTTCACGGGCCCAGCCGCTCCGCGGCATGTGGGATCTTCCCGGACTGGGGCACGAACCCGTGTCCCCTGCATCAGCAGGCGGACTCTCAACCACTGTGCCACCAGGGAAGCCCCCTAAGTCCTTTTGATTGTATCTTCTAAGAATCTTCCATGTTGATCTCATTTACTACAGTCTTAGTTCAGGCCTTATATTTTTTCTCATCTTAATTACTTCAGTAACCTCTTAAATTGTCTCTCTGCCTGTAATTTCTTCTCCCTCCAATCTACCTCAGGGCCATCTGAATAAACTCAGAATACAAACCTGATCATGTTATTCCCCTTTATATCCTTTATTAGCTCCCTATTGCCTGATCCTATAAAATACGAACTACTTGTGTGATATACCAAATCCTTTGTGGTTTGGCCCTCATATACCTTTTTAGCCATCTCTTATTGCCAACATTTACTCACTATGCTCAAGCCAAATTCACTAGGATCTGTCATGTCCCTCAATGATTATATCTCTTAATTATGTTTTTCCAAATTTTGTGTTCCTGTTAAGCCTTTTATTGTTTGCTTGTTTTGATCTCTGTCTTTCACATCTTTCCTCAATGTCATAAGCCTTTGTTAAACAACTTATATTTAAGAGTGGAGCACTAAAAAACTGATTGGAAATTCCAAATCCGTCCAATCCATTCATTTTATTGTCTTTAGTATCTTTGTTAACTTGGGCTAGTCATATTCCCTTGATAAGGATCTTCCCGTCTCCACTTGGATATGTAGACTGCCAGTATTCTGTGTACTGAATCTTCCTCCTTTCAGTCTGGTTCCCCACCCTCACCTGTGCTGAGTGTCTCCCAATCCAGAGATACTCTAAAAGTCCCTCTTCATTAAAACAACAACAACAACAACAACAACAACAACTACTGGTCTTCTTCCCAGACGAGGGGATAAAGCAGTCTTTTGGTTGTATGGAGAAGCAAAGGAGATTTGGGCATATAATTTATGTCTAAATTAAACTTTCATCCTATTCTCTAGGTTTCAGCCCTATCTTAACAACTTACAAATTTACTACAGAGGTGTAGCTAATTCATGAGCCATTTTGGAGGTTCTATAGGGTAAACTTAAAAGTCACTTTTATTACTTGAGTTAGGAATCTGCCTTTTTGCATTAGCTAAGTCTGTTATTACTTGTACATCTGTTTTCCATTTTCCAAAGTTATGTTGTTGTCATCTTTTCTGATTTCTTTGTCCTTTCAGGTTTATCTTTTTTAAAAAGTTTTAATATTATTTTAGTGGGTTTTGAAGAGGAAGCAAAAGTCAGTGTATATGTTCGCTCTCCCATATTTACCTAAACTACTCTTTCAAAACTGTTCATAATTCCAAATTATTTCTGGCTTTACTTATCTCTCTGTCAATCAGAGTTAGATAATCCCTCTTCTGTGCTCCCATAACACTCTGTGTATGCTTTTGTTATGGAACTTATCCCGTTGAATCATATCTTGTTTTTAACTTGTCTCCCCTGCCACACATCGTTGTACAACCAATCTCCAGAACTTTTTCATCTGGCGAAACTGAAATTCTACAACTCCCCATTTACCCCTCCCCTCAGCTACCATTCTGCTTTCTGTTTCTATGAGTTTGACGACTCTAGATACCTCATATAAGTAGAATCATACAGTATTTGTCTTTCTGTGACTGGTTTATTTCACTTAGCATAGTGTCTTCAGTGTTCATCCGTGTTTTAGCGTGTGTCAGAATTTCCTTCTCTTTTTAAGGCCAAATAGTATTACATTGTATGTATATACATTTTGTTTATCTGTTCATTTATTGATGGACGTTTGGGTTGTTTCCACCTTTTGGCTATTGTAAATAATGCCATTATGAATATAGGTTTACAAATATCTATTTGAAACCATGCTTTCAATTTTCTTTTGGATATATATACCTAGACATGTCAGCATTTTTTATGACGTTGACATTTTTTAAGAAAACAGTCCCCCCTTTATAAAAAATAGAATGTTTTCCATTTGTGGCTTTTGTGATGTACTGAGATTCAGGTTACACATTCCTGGCCAGAATGCTGCATAAGTGATTGCAAATATTATCTTCTGCTTTTCTTTTGTCTTTCAAATTTTTTCATAATTTCTATATGTTGTAGAATGAATTTTCATGTAGTCTTTGTATCTTTTCCTTTATTTTCCTCCTGCCTTTAAACACAAAATATCTTGCCCCCTTCTAAGATTATTTTAACTATTCACTGTTTTTTTTTATAATTTTTAAAGTTAAAAAAATTTTAACTCTGTAGGTTATTTGAAGTTCTGTACTGATGTGTGCTATTATGGAAAGGTTTAACTGGATTTTTTCCCTAGTTTTTCTAACATCATTCATTGAATGAACAACAAATGAAACATTTGTTGAATCCCATGGAAGTATTTATGTGAAGTTCTTAGATTTACTAATTTCTATTGACCAGTCAGTTTTTATATCACTATCTTAACACCTTAGTTATTATATGTTGTAAATAATAGGTTGTAATATCTATTAGAGCATCTGTAAGGCAAATTCCTTAACCTCAAATTATTCTACTCAATTGTAAGAGTACTTTTAAAAGTAATATACATTAAGAATAAAATAAAGTTAGTCCAGCCTTTACTGTGTTTGCTCTTTGGATAAGTTAATCTAGATGCATACACAAAGAAAACCAGATAAAAGAAGCAGAGCTGTTGATCTTTCTCCAGTCTCTCCAAGGAAAAAATCTAAACTTGAAAGAATTACCAGTACGGAAACAGAGAGTCCTCCATTTCAAGAACCCATTGTAGTATCTCTGACTGCTTCCTAAATGCTGTCTCCCTAATAGTCCTATGAGATTACACAAAGATGATGCCACCAGCAGGAATAGACATTGGTTATTTAAAGGGACCATTTTGGAACAATTACTTCCCTCAAGAATGAGTGAAAATGCTTTGCAGTTAAGTATTTGTGTCCAGCACATTCTTTAGAGGGGATAGTTTCTTCATGCAGTGGCACCTTAGTTGCAGCCAATTAAGGTGTCTTAATTTTATACACCATAGAGGCAATGGATAATTTCCCTGATTGTTTACAAGCTGTCAGGAATGGTTCCAGGCATAACTTGAGTTTTCCTAAGCTTTACCAGGCTATTGATACAATCGAGGCCCACATTTTACAGCCCTTTGCCCCTACCTGTGGGACAGAATACTCCAACAAGAATTTCTGAGGTCTTTTCAATAACCTACAGCTAGACCTCATACCAAACATTCACATTCCTTGGAGGATGGGGCTTAGGCAGCTCTCTGTATTTTCAGAAAACTTCCTCTAGAAAATTCTCTCATACATGCCATGAATATGTCCTTTCCAGCTGCTCTGTCACTCTCTTGCTGTCTCTCTCTGGCTGAACAGTACTACCAATGCAACAGAACTCTTAAAGTGCCAAAACTGTGTTAGTGACCTCTGGCAACTTCCCCCTTCATTGGAATATAACATCTTATACAAAGCAAGGCAGCTAGTGCCTCAATCTTTTATAGAGATCTTGGTGAAATATTTCTCACTTTTTACTTCCAGCCCTCTCTCTTCCCTACAGCCATGTATAAGTAGATGGGCCTAGGTCAGAGATGAATTAAAATGACCACCACCATACTCTACTCAGAATCACTCCACCTCTTCTCCACCAATTAAGGCTTTGATTTTGGATCAGGGTTTCTGTACATCTGTCATATTCCTTCAGAGTTTTTCTCCTAGGATGCCTCGGTTCTTTATGTAAATAAGCTTTGAGTAGTTTTTAAGCACTTGTTTATAATACAGGGCTAGATTGTAAGGGTTAAGCTGGAACCCCTATTACAGTGAGAACCCCATGGCTTGTTTTCTCTCATTTCTTTACTGTTTCCTTTCTTTTCTTCATATACCAGTAGGTTATTACTCTGCTTATGCCAACTTTCAGATGTGTTTACACATTTAATTTAAATAAACTTTGGTCTAATTTTTAACTTATTGGTATCTTCTGAGTAGTCATTTCATATACGCTAAAACCCTTGAATTCTTTTTAATTGGTGCAAAAAGTGACTTTGTAAAATAATACTATATTTGGGACAGAGGAAGCAGACAGTCCTCCCAAGGACTTCAGTGTATAGTGACTAATGGCAAAATTTCATTCTTTTCATTATTGGAGAGACTCAGCAGGAACTGAAAACTGAATCAGATTTCTCGAGTAACTCCAAAGTTCTTTGGATAGTTTCAACCACATACCTCTCTCTGAAGATGTACAACCATGTTCAGAACATCTGTACTTTGGGGCCCTGCCTTTACTTTATTGTGAGCCAGCTGTAACTAAATTTGCTCTCTTATTTTTTGAGGGAACAGCAACTTAGATAGATGCAGTCTCCCATGGGGAGCAGACAGTGTCTAAGCAGCAAGAACCCAGAGGGACAGAGACATGGTTAGTAAATGGTAGCTGGTGCTAATAACAAAAGCAAAAATGATCGCCTCCTAAGATCAAAGAGCATCAAGTATTCTAGCAAAGCTTCCTAGGCTCTATAACCTCTAATTTAGACTGATGAGAATGTCCTGGAAGACTACACATCATGACAGTGGCTAAAGTAGAAAATCCTATTGAGTGAAGTTATGTTCCGGGCCATCCCAGGAAATACAGTCATGGAAGTATCTTCCTTTGCCCTGTGAATTGGGAAGGTAGTGAAATCACTGAAATTTTACAGTTCTCAAAAATTAAAGTAGGCTAATTATAATTCTACAAAGGAATTCTAAATTTACATTTTAAAGCAAGCTTTCATTCTAAAAATTGTGCTGGTAAATTGTTTTGTGTATAAACAATTTTCTGTTTCTTTCAGTGTGGTTATGAGTTAATTTATTTAACATTGACTATAATCTATTAAGTAGAATACATTTCTAAAATATTTAAATTACAGAAAGGAAAATAAAATGATTTGGGAACATTTAAAAATTATCTGCTAAGATGGTTAAAAGAGCTCTCCAACAAACATACAAAAAAAGCCCAGAATGACAAGGTAAAGCTATTTTAGATTTTCAGATTTTGGAACCCTTCTAAACTACATGATTAGAATGCTAGTGCATTAAGTGGAGTTGTGTCTTATTCAAGGGTTAGACTCAGAAATTGATATACCCAAAATTACCCTTGAAAATCCCTTAGGAGGCCAGTACATTAGAGTCTTAGAGAATCATGTTATGTGGGTGGCTTGTGTTTCAAAGCTGTGTTGTCTTTTAGAATATATACTTTTCTCTCTGAACCCTAGAGTCAAACTCTTTTAGGGGGGTGCTCAGATGATGAACTTATGATCAACTGAGAAACCAGCAAATTCACACCACGCATGTAACGCTCACTCCAGAGCATATACTCATTGAAAGTCAGGCAGAATTGTCTTTACTGTTTATAGAGTAAATAGTCATTTTTCTTTCTTTTACTGCTGAATTTATTATAGTTGAATTTGTGATAATTAACTTCGTAAAGACAAAATTCCACAGTATATGATTATGTATTTATTTTAAAGTTTCATCTGAATTTTTGTCTAATGTTTTTGTCATTCACATAGGAAAGAATGATGCTATACTGTGCTATTCCTTTACTGGCATAGTACAGAAGTACAGATAATGGATTCTGAATTAATGCACAGTATAGTAGGAAGCTATCGTAAACCTCCAGAAAGAGTGTTTGTTCCATCAATCGCCCAGAGTGTTGAATCATCTCAGACTCACTATTCTGTGAACTTAGAAGTTACCTCTCCTAAAATGCTTCGTAGTCCAAATAGCCAAGGTAATGCTAATAAAAAATCTTATTTAACATTAGGGGAATGGTACAAAGTATGTTATACAAAACTTTTCATTTTTATATAGAAAATAAGATGATTGTGTATTTAACTAATCTTAGTAAAACTGCTCATTTTGACTCTGTTTCTTAAAGTTTCTGTAAACTTACTTAACATTTTTTTATTTTGGCTTCTTCAGCTATAAGATGAAAATTAATATAACCAGCTAAGCACATATTACAGGCTTATCATTAAAACGTCATTAGAAAATAGGAAAATACTCTTTGAAGAATAAAAGGTCAGATTTTCAGAATCCTTCTAATAAACAAGATGATTAGAATACTAATGAATTAAGTAGAATTGTCTTAGTCAAGGATTAAATTCAGTAATTTCATATATCTGAAATTACCCTTGAAAATTCTTCATGAATCCAGTACATTGGAGTAACTACAAAATACAAGTAATATAACTTTTAAAATACAAGCTTAGGAGGATCTTAAAATTGAATTAGGAAAACATTTATGACTCCAGGCATACCTACACCATTACAAATTACTTTCTAAGATGATGATAGTCATGTTGTTTTTTAATCTTTTATAATAATGGTTGCCATTATTAAATAGACTGGCTTTGTGGAGCAAAGCAACTGAAGAAATAATAATCCAAATCAAAAAATAATCTCTAGCAGACATCTTTCTAATTGGATATAAACTATTTGAAAGTTAACTTATAACATTTATTTATATTCAATTTATCTCTAGTTTTTTATAATTTAAAGTTGTAACTGAGAAGAAAATGTAAGACAATATTTGAAAATTTTATAACTCTGAGCTTATCTGAATCATGAAGATATTAATATAGCTGAAAAGAAATCACAGTAGTACATGTGTAACACTTATACTCTTTCAAGCCTGACATCAGTTAAACCACTAGGTTGTAATTTTTTCTTAATGGAAGAAACTATGTTCTATCTCATATGTCCTAATTATTAACATTATATCTTGGACAAAGAAACAATAAATGTTTCTGGTTTGACTGAAACTGAATACATGAAGAACTGAGAAAAACTTTTAACTTTAAACCTAAGTTTCCTTGTTAATTAGTGGGCACTATATTTTAATTTTCTTTATCCATGCTCATACTCTTATGCCTCCCAACCTTCCTCCCTTTCTCTCCCTCTCTGTCTCTCTGTCTCTCTCTCTCTCTCTCTCTCTCTCTCTCCATATACATATATACACACACACACATATATACATATACATATATATATATCTTTTTGCCTTAATTTGAATATATTTATTTTATTAAATTTAGTGATTATTAGCTTTCTCATATCTCAAATTTAGGAAAGTACTAAATACAATCATAAATATATTGTTTTTGTAAGATATGTTAGAATTTGTCCCTCTTTAAAGTTTTGTCATTTTTCTTTTTGATGAGGAATATAAATTACTTTTTTTTTTTGGTTCACTAACAAAAACATACTGCTCACTTTTATATGCTACTATGATTGTTAAGTGTTCAAAAATTCTCACTTAAAATATCAAGCAAATTTTTTTTCAACAGCTCTTATTTTAGCCTTAAAAACTCTTCAGGAAAAGATTCATCGTTTAGAGTTAGAGAGAACACAAGCTGAAGATAACCTGAACATTCTTTCCAGAGAAGCGGCACAGTATAAAAAGGCCTTGGAGGATGAAACAAAGGAGAGAAATCTGGCACATGAGGAACTAATAAAGCAGAAAAAAGGTAAGAACATTCAATAGTTCTCAGAAACAAGTGGTTACCAAAGTTTACAACTTAAAAATAATAAGCCCAGTCTAAGAAGATTTACTCAAATATCTTTGTTCTTATATGCATTCCAACATTGAGGGCTTGTTCTCAGACATTTTGGTATTTGCATTAAATGGATGTAATTTTGAACTTACCTCTATTATTTCTGTTATCCCAGTTCATAAATTTTTGAGATTAAAAGAAAAATTAGACAAGTTGTGTTTAAGAATTATAATATTTTCAGAATACCAACAAAATGCAATATGTTATTAGCCCATAATATAATTGGAATACTTCATATTTTCACTAGTTTTTTTTTTAAATTAGAAAATATAAAGCAATACTAGTAATTAAACAACATAAAACAATAAAAATTAACTTAAAAAATTATATTTAACTTAAAAGATTAATTGGAAGAAATGGACAGGTAGGTGGAGGCTTCTGTGGAAATTATGAAAAGGACTTCTGGACATCTGTTTTAGAGATTTAGAACATAAGTTCTTTATATAATTAAATTTTTTTAATTTTTTTATATATATATTTTATATATATATATTTTATATATATATATTTTTTATATATTAAATTTTTTTAAATTTTTTATATAATTAAATTTTTATAAAATTAAAAATTGTGGCTTTTTTTTCCTTGTAACACTACATCACCCTCATAAACAAGGTTCAAATTTGTGTTTCAACTTATAAATAGAATGAAGAAATGGGGAGGAAAAAAAAACATCCCAAGGTAATTGGACAAAAGTAGAAGAAAGAGCTGAGGAAAGTAACGAATTAAAGAATTAGAACGAGGTTGCTTATTATAAATAGAATTAACTGTGCAGTTAGTAGTCGAGAACAGAGGAAAATGGGAATGGTAGAATGCATATACCTGAGTTTCCTGAAAGAGAAGAAATATATTGTTAGGAAAGAGACTTTAGGTCCTCTATTTTCCAGATGGTGTTGTTTCCCAGGAAGAGCCAGGTTTTTTGTTATCCCACGGGTCACTGACATCCTTCCTTTTCAGAAGTATGCCCTCTGGGAGTTTATGAGGAGACGACGTTAAATTGGTTATATATAATTAATGAGATACACACAAAATGTATGTTCATAACTTTGGGAGAGTCAATATTTAGAACTAAAGAACTCTTGAACTTTTAGCTGTTGATTGAATTCATAGAATACATTTCTTGTTATAACTCTCTGATCTATGTGATAACTAACTGACTCATTACTTTTTCTTTTTCATAGATATAAGTATGCAGTTAAGCTCAGCCCAGTCTCACTGTACCCTTCTAGAGAAACAACTAGAATATACAAAGAGAATGGTTCTCAACGTAGAGCGAGAGAAGAATATGATCCTAGAACAACAGGTGACCATATTTTCTATAGTAATATAATATAATATATATTTTTTGTTGTGTATTTTTTTTTAACAAAGTGAATCAGTTATACATATACATATGTTCCCATAGCTCTTCCCTCTTGCGTCTCCCTCCCTCGTACCCTCCCTATCCCACCCCTCCAGGCGGTCACAAAGCACCGAGCTGATCTCCCTGTGCTATGCGGCTGCTTCCCACTAGCTATCTACCTACATTTGGTAGTGTATATATGTCCATGCCTCTCTCTCGCTTTGTCACAGCGAGACATAGTCCCCTTCCCCCTCCCCATATCCTCAAGTCCGTTCTGTAGTAGGTCTGTGTCTTTATTCCTGTCTTACCCCTAGGATCTTCATGCCTTTTTCTGTTTCTTAAATTCCATATATATGTGTTAGCAAACAGTATTTCTCTTTCTCTTTCTGACTTACTTCACTCTGTATGACAGACTCTAAGTCCATCCACCTCATTACAAATAGCTCAATTTCGTTTCTTTTTATGGCTGAGTAATATTCCATTGTATGTATGTGCCACATCTTCATTATCCATTCATCCGATGATGGACACTTAGGTTGTTTCCATCTCTGGGCTATTGTAAATAGAGCTGCAATGAACATTTTGGTACATGACTCTTTTGGAATTATGGTTTTATCAGGGTATATGCCCAGGACTGGGATTGCTGGGTCATATGGTAGTTCTATTTGTAGTTTTCTAAGGAACCTCCATACTGTTCTCCATAGTGGCTGTACCAATTCACATTCCCACCAGCAGTGCAAGAGTGTTCCCTTTTCTCCACACCCTCTCCAGCATTTATTGTTTCTAGATTTTTTGATGATGGCCATTCTGACTGGTGTGAGATGATATCTCATTGTAGTTTTGATTTGCATCTCTCTAATGATTAATGATGTTGAGCATTCTTTCATGTTTTTGTTGGCAGTCTGTATATCTTCTTTGGAGAAATGTCAATTTAGGTCTTCTGCCCATTTTTGGATTGGGTTGTTTGTTTTTTTGTTATTGAGCTGCATGAGCTGCTTATAAATTTTGGAGATTAATCCTTTGTCAGTTGCTTCATTTGCAAATATTTTCTCCCATTCTGAGGGCTGTCTTTCAGTCTTGTTTATGGTTTCCTTTGCTGTGCAAAAGCTTTGAAGTTTCATTAGGTCCCATTTGTTTATTTTTGGTTTTATTTCCATTTCTCTAGGAGGTGGGTCAAAAGGATCTTGCTGTGATTTATGTCATAGACTGTTCTGCCTATGTTTTCCTCTAAGGGTTTGATAGTTTCTGGCCTTACATTTAGGTCTTTAATCCATTTTGGACTTATTTTTGTGTATGGTGTTAGGGAGTGTCCTAATTTCATTCTTTTACATGTACCTGTCCAGTTTTCCCAGCACCACTTATTGAAGAGGCTGTCCTTTCTCCACTGTACATCCTGCCTGCTTTATCAAAGATAAGGTGACCATATGTGCGTGGGTTTATCTCTGGGCTTTCTATCCTGTTCCATTGATCTATCTTTCTGTTTTTGTGCCAGTACCATACTGTCTTGATTACTGTAGCTTTGTAGTATAGTCTGAAGTCAGGGAGCCTGATTCCTCCAGCTCCGTTTTTCGTTCTCAAGATTGCTTTGGCTATTCGGGGTCTTTTGTGTTTCCATACAAATTGTGAAATTTTTTGTTCTAGTTCTGTGAAAAATGCCAGTGGTAGTTTGATAGGGATTGCATTGAATGTGTAGATTGCTTTGGGTAGTAGAGTCATTTTCACAATGTTGATTCTTCCAATCCAAGAACATGGTATATCTCTCCATCTGTTTGTATCATCTTTAATTTCTTTCATCAGTGTCTTATAATTTTCTGCATACAGGTCTTTTGTCTCCTTAGGTAGGTTTATTCCTAGATATTTTATTCTTTTTGTTGCAGTGGTAAATGGGAGTGTTTTCTTGATTTCACTTTCAGATTTTTCATCATTACTGGATAGGAATGCCAGAGATTTCTGTGCATTAATTTTGTATCCTGCTACTTCACGAAATTCATTGATGAGCTCTAGTAGTTTTCTGGTAGCATCTTTAGGATTCTCTATGTATAGTATCTTGTCATCTGCAAACAGTGACAGCTTTACTTCTTCTTTTCCTATTTGGATTCCTTTTATTTCCTTTTCTTCTCTGATTGCTGTGGCTAAAACTTCCAAAACTATGTTGAATAAGAGTGGTGAGAGTGGGCAACCTTGTCTTGTTCCTGATCTTAGTGGAAATGGTTTCAGTTTTTCACCATTGAGGACGATGTTGGCTGTGGGTTTGTCATACATGGCCTTTATTATGTTGAGGAAGGTTCCCTCTATGCCTACTTTCTGCAGGGTTTTTATCATAAATGGGTGTTGAATTTTGTCGAAAGCTTTCTCTGCATCTGTTGAGGTGATCATGTGGTTTTTCTCCTTCAGTCTGTTAATATGGTGTATCACGTTGATTGATTTGCGTATATTGAAGAATCCTTGCATTCCTGGAATAAACCCCACTTGATCACGGTGTATGATTCTTTTAATGTGCTGTTGGATTCTGTTTGCTAGTATTTTCTTGAGGATTTTTGCATCTATGTTCATCAGTGATATTGGCCTGTAGTTTTCTTTCTTTGTGACATCCTTGTCTGGTTTTGGTATCAAGGTGATGGTGGCCTCATAGAATGAGTTTGGGAGTGTTCCTCACTCTGCTATATTTTGGAAGAGTTTGAGAAGGATAGGTGTTAGCTCTTCTAAATGTTTGATAGAATTCGCCTGTGAAGCCATCTGGTCCTGGGCTTTTGTTTGTTGGACGATTTTTAATCACAGTTTCAATTTCAGTGCTTGTGATTGGTCTGTTCATATTTTCTATTTTTTCCTGATTCAGTCTTGGTAGGTTGTGCATTCCTAAGAATTTGTCCATTTCTTCCAGATTGTCCATTTTATTGGCATAGAGTTGCTTGTAGTAATCTCTCATGATCTTTTGCATTTCTGCAGTGTCAGTTGTTACTTCTCCTTTTTCATTTCTAATTCTATTGATTTGAGTCTTCTCCCTTTTTTTCTTGATGAGTCTGGCTAATGGTTTATCAATTTTGTTTACCTTCTCAAGGAACCAGCTTTTAGTTTTATTGATGTTTCCTATTGTTTCCTTCATTTCTTTTTCATTTATTTCTGATCTGATTTTTATGATTGCTTTCCTTCTGCTAACTTTGGGGGTTTTTTTGTTCTTCTTTCTCTAATTGCTTTAGGTGCAAGGTTAGGTTGTTTATTCGAGATGTTTCCTGTTTCTTAAGGTAGGATTGTATTGCTATAAACTTCCCTCTTAGAACTGCTTTTGCTGCATCCCATAGGCTTTGGGTCATCGTGTCTCCATTGTCATTTGTTTCTAGGTATTTTTTTATTTCGTCTTTGATTTCTTCAGTGATCACTTCATTATTAAGTAGTGTATTGTTTAGCCTCCATGTGTTTCTATTTTTTTTTACAGATCTTTTCCTGTAATTGATATCTAGCCTCATAGTGTTGTGGTCGGAAAAGATACTTGATGCAATTTCAATTTTCTTAAATTTACCAAGGCTTCATTTGTGACCCAAGATATGATCTATCCTGGAGAATGTTCCATGAGCACTTGAGAAAAGTGTGTATTCTGTTGTTTTTGGATGGAATGTCCTCTAAATATCAATTAAGTCCATCTTGTTTAATGTATCATTTAAAGCTTGTGTTTCCTTATTTATTTTCATTTTGGATGATCTGTCCATTGGTGAAAGTGGGGTGTTAAAGTCCCCTACTATGAATGTGTTACTGTCGATTTCCCCTTTTATGGCTGTTAGTATTTGCCTTATGTATTGAGGTGCTCCTATGTTGGGTGCATAAATATTTACAATTGTTATATCTTCTTGGATCGATCCCTTGATCATTATGTAGTGTCCTTCTTTGTCTCTTCTGATAGTCTTTATTTTAAAGTCTATTTTGTCTGATATGAGAATTGCTACTCCAGCTTTCTTTTGGTTTCCATTTGCATGAAATACCTTTTTCCATCCCCTTACTTTCAGTCTGTATGTGTCTCTAGGTCTGAAGTGGGTCTCCTGTAGACAGCATATATATGGGTCTTGTTTTTGTATCTATTCAGCCAATCTGTGTCTTTTGGTGGGAGCATTTAGTCCATTTACATTTAAGGTAATTATCGATATGTATGTTCCTATTCCCATTTTCTTAATTGCTTTGGGTTTGTTATTGTAGGTCTTTTCCTTCTCTTGTGTTTCTTGCCTAGAGAAGTTCCTTGAGCATTTGTTGTAAAGCTAGTTTGGTGGTGCTGAACTCTCTCAGCTTTTGCTTGTCTGTAAAGATTTTAATTTCTCCATCAAATCTGAATGAGATCCTTGCTGGGTAGAGTAATCTTGGTTGCAGGTTTTTCTCCTTCATCACTTTCAATATGTCCTGCCAGTCCCTTCTGGCTTGCAAAATTTCTGCTGAAAGATCAGCTGTTAACCTTATGGGGATTCCCTTGTGTGTTATTTGCTGTTTTTCCCTTGCTGCTTTTAATATGTTTTCTTTGTATTTAATTTTTGACAGTTTGATTAATATGTGTCTTGGCATATTTCTCCTTGGATTTATCCTGTATGGGACTCTCTGTGCTTCCTAGACTTGATTAACTATTTCCTTTCCCATATTAGGGAAGTTTTCAACTATAATCTCTTCAAATATTTTCTCAGTCCCTTTCTTTTTCTCTTCTTCTTCTGGAACCCCTGTAATTTGAATGTTGGTGCGTTTAATGTTGTCCCAGAGGTCTCTGAGACTGTCCTCAGTTCTTTTCATTCTTTTTTCTTTATTCTGCTCTGCAGTAGTTATTTCCACTATTTTATCTTCCAGGTCACCTATCCGTTTTTCTGCCTCAGTTATTCTGCTCTTGATCCCATCTAGAGTATTTTTAATTTCATTTATTGTGTTGTTCATCGTTGCTTGTTTCATCTTTAGTTCTTCTAGGTCCTTGTTAAATGTTTCTTGCATTTTGTCCATTCTATTTCCAAGATTTTGGGTCATCTTTACTATCATTATTCTGAATTCTTTTTCAGGTAGACTGCCTATTTCCTCTTCATTTGTTAGGTCTGGTGGGTTTTTATCTTGCTCCTTCATCTGCTCTGTGTTTTTCTGTCTTTTCATTTTGCTTATCTTACTGTGTTTGGGGTCTCCTTTTTGCAGTCTGCAGGTTCGTAGTTCCCGTTGTTTTTGGTGTCTGTCCCCAGTGGGTACGGTTGGTTCAGTGGGTTGTGTAGGCTTCCTGGTGGAGGGGACTAGTGCCTGTGTTCTGGTGGATGAGGCTGGATCTTGTCTTTCTGGTGGGCAGTTCCACGTCTGGTGGTGTGTTTTGGGGTGTCTGTGGACTTACTATGATTTAGGGCAGCCTCTCTGCTAATGGGTGGGGTTGTGTTCCTATCTTGCTAGTTGTTTCGCATAGGATGTCCAGCACTGTAGCTTGCTGGTCGTTGAGTGAAGCTGGGTGCTGGTGTTGAGATGGAGATCTCTGGGAGATTTTTGCCGTTTGATATTACATGGAGCTGGGAGATCTCTTGTGGACCAGTGTCCTGAAGTTGGCTCTCCCACCTCAGAGACACAGCACTGACTCCTGGCTGCAGCACCAAGAGCCTTTCATCCACACAGCTCAGAATAAAAGTAAAAAGTAGAAAGAAAGAATTAGAAGAAGAAAGGAAGGAAGGAAGAAAGAAAGGGAAAGAAAGAACGAAAGGAGGGAGGGAGGGAGGAAGGAAGAAAGGAGGGAAGGAAGGACAAAAGGAAAGAAAGAAGATAAAGTAAAATAAAATAAAGTAAAATATAAAGTTAGTAAAATAAAAAATAATTATTAAGAAAAAAAATTTTTTTAAAAAGCAAAACGGACGGATAGAACCTTAGGACAAATGGTGGAAGCAAAGCTATACAGACAAAATCTCACACAGAAGCATACACATACACACTCACAAAAATAGGAAAAGGGGAAAAAATCATAAATCTTGCTCTCAAAGTCCACCTCCTCAATTTGGGATGATTCGTTGTCTATTCATGTATTCCACAGATGCAGGGTACATCAAGTTGATTGTGGAGCTTTAATCCGCTGCTTCTGAGGCTGCTGGGAGAGATTTCCCTTTCTCTTGTTTGTTCACACAGCTCCTGGGGTTCAGCTTTGGATTGGCCCTGCCTGTGTATGTAGGTCACCTGAGGGCATCTGTTCTTTGCCCAGACACGATGGGGTTAAAGTAGCAGCTGATTAGGGAGCTCTGGCTCACTCAGGCCGGGGGGAGGGAGAGGCACAGAGTGCGGGATGAGCCTGCGCGGCAGAGGCCGGCAGGACTTTGCAACAGCCTGAGGCGCGCCGTGCGTTCTCCCGGGGTAGTTGCCCCTGGATCCCGGGAACCTAGCAGTGGTGGGCTGCACAGGCTCCCCGGAAGGGGGGTGTGGATAGTGACCTTTGCTCGCACACAGGCTTCTTGGTGGCGGCAGAGCAGCCTTAGCGTCTCATGCCCGTCTGTGGGGTCCGCGCTTTTAGCCGCGGCTCGCGCCCGTCTCTGGAGCTCCTTTAAGCAGCGCTCTTAATCCCATCTCCTCTCGCACCAGGAAACAAAGAGGGAAGAAAAAGTCTCTTGCCTCTTCGGCAGGTCCAGAGTTTTCCCCGGACTCCCTCCTGGCTAGCCGTGGTGCACTAACCCCTTGAAGGCTGTGTTCACGCCGCCAACCCCAGTCCTCTCCCTGCGCTCCGACCGAAGCCCGAGCCTCCTATAATATGTTTTTAAAGAATATTTAATGTCATGGGAAGATTGTCATATTAAAAATCTTAAATAGGATATAAAGCTGTATATAGGAAATTTCCAGTTACGGTGATACATACTAGGTCATTTGGACCAACCTTTTTGTAGAGGAAAACACAAAAAAACTGGACAGAAAATTAAAAAGAAAGGGAGGGAGGGAGGAAGAACGGAAGAAAAGAAAGTACACAAAGGCATTGTAGAGTTAACAAGGTGATGTAAAATCACCAATTCAAAAATCTGTGTGCAGACTTAAATCCAAAGAAGTTGAGCTCTACAGAGGTTAGTTTCAGGTCCCTTCCTTCTTAGGGCATTTCTGATTCCAGAAGAGTCTGTTGAGAGGCTAAATAATACTTTTGAAAGCCATGGTTATGGGGCTAAGGAAATTAGAGTCCAGGGCCTGCCAAGAGTAGGAACTGTGGTATATCTTCTGTGCTCTGAATGCTTTGTAATGGTGAACAAGAAGAAAAACAACCCAGATTACAGCTCTGCTCTAGGTTATCAGAGTAATCCAGAAAATCTTAGTCCCCGAAATTGGATTAAAGTGATCCTGGATGGCTAATGTTCCCAAGGACCTCAAATTATTTCTATAAACATCTCTTCTACATAGTGAGAAACTTTCAGTCAAAGATAAACAGGGAGAAGGAGATAAAGCACTATGAAAAGAGATAGCATACATAACAGACTATATAAACACTCTCATAAGTTATCTCCAGCTAGGTACTGGCTCTGGAAGAGAGAGACTTTAAAATAATTATGCTTGCTAAAATCAAGGAGACAGAAGATAGGAACAAAATTTTCAGTGGAGCATTAGAAACCATAAAATGGCAGAGCAGATTTGAGAAAGAACCAAATAAAAATTGTAGAACTAAGAAATACAATAAGTGAAATTTAGGACTTAATGGTGGATCTAATAGCAGATTAGAAGAGATAATTAGTGAACTAGATGCTGAAACTGTCCAGATCAATGAAGAGACAAAACAATAGTAAATTTAGAAAAGAGAGTAAGAGGCAGAAGTTAGGGTGAGGTCAAATTTATCTGTGATTGGAGTTCCAAAAGGAAAAGAGAAAGAATAAGACAGAAACAATATTTGAAGAGATAATGGCTGGGAATTTTTAAAAATTGATTTAAAAAAATCAGACCACAGATTCAAGAAGATAAAACCAAAGTAGGAAAAATAAAAAGAAATAAAAGAAATAATAAGACAAGAATAAAATCCTAAAAGCTGCTGGCAGGCGGGGGGTGGGGGTGGGGAAGGGTATGTTCAAAAGGACAGCAATTAAAGTAACAGTGGACTTCTCAACTGAAAATACTGAATCTGGAAGAAAATGGATATAATAAGGCAGTAAAAGAAAATAACTACCAATCTAGAGTCCAATGCCGGGGGGAAATATCCTTCAGAAATAAAGGTAAAGTGAAGACATTTTAAGACTGACAAAATCTGAGATAGTTTGTTACTAGGAGATACATTCTAAGGAAACACCGAAGGACATTATTCAGACAGAAGGAAAGGTGTCTTAGATGGAAGGTCAGAGATGCAGGAAGGAATGAAGAACAACGAAGATGGTAAATATATGGGTAAATGTAAATGAATATTGTATAAAACAGCAATAATAATGTTTTATTTATGTATTTAAATATATATAAAGGATTAAAATTAATGAGAACATAAGCTCATAAATTGGGAACTGGTAAATATAGTTTAAGTGTTCTAAGATCTTTGCTTTATGTTGGAAATGGGTAAAGTACCAGTCAATACTGGATTTTAATGGGCAAGAATTTAATAGGTTTTTCAAGGAACTGGAAAAGTGATTCTAAAATTTATATAAAAAGGAAAGGTCCAAGAGTAGCCAAGCTATTCTGAAGAAGAATAAGGTGAGGTCTTACTGTATTGATGGTATCAAAATTAACATGATAGGGCTTCCCTGGTGGCGCAGTGGTTGAGAGTCCGCCTGCCGATGCAGGGGACACAGGTTCGTGCCCCGGTCCGGGAAGATCCCACATGCCGCAGAGCGGCTGGGCCCATGAGCCATGGCCGTTGAGCCTGCGCGTCCAGAGCCTGTGCTCCACAACGGGAGAGGCCACAACAGTGAGAGGCCCACATACCGCAAAAAAATAAATAAAAATTAACATGATATTTGTATGGATAGACACCCGAATAAAGGAATAGGATATAGTCAGACACACTTATGTGGAAACTCAATATAAAACAAGGATGCCACTGCAGAATATTGGAGAAAAGTCAGACTTCAGTAAACAGTTTTGGGAAAATTGGTTATCTGTGTGAGAAAAAAAAACAGAAAGAAATTGATCCCTACCATACACGAAAATCAATTCCAGATGGATTAAAGACTTAAATGTAAACGTTGGAATTTTTAGGAGCAAATACGGAACAATATCCTTATGACCTTGGAGTTAAGGGAGATTTTTTAGGCAAGATACAAAAAGTAACAAAGCAGTAGAAAAGTGGGCAAAGTTATGAAGAGGCATTTTGCAGGATAAAAGGAATCACAAATGGTCATACATTTATAGAAAACTTGATCAATCTCATTAGTAACCAGGGAAATGCCAATTAAAAGCACAAGATATCTATCTATTCACCTATTCACATTTTACCTTATAAAATAACGTAGAAATTCCTATGCTAGCTAAATATTGTAGATCAGTGACTTTTAACCATTTTTTAAATGTTTTTATTGAAGTATAATTTACATCTCGTGAAATACACAGGTCTTAAATGTACAGTTCAGTGATTATTGATAAATGAATATGCTCATGTAGTCCATAGTCCTACCAAATAACAGAACATTTTTTTAATAAATTCATTTATTTATTTATTTTTGGCTGCGTTGGGTCTTCATTGCTGTGTGTGGGCATTTGCTAGTTGTGGCGAGTGGGGGCCACTTTTCATTGCAGTGTGCAGGCTTCTCATTGTGGTGGCCTCTCCTGTTAATGGAGCATGGGCTCCAGGCACGCAGGCTTCAGTAGTTGTGGCATGTGGGCTTAGTTGTGGCACACAGGCTGTAGTGCAGGCTCAGTAGTTGTGGTGCATGGGCCCAGTTGCTCCATGGCATATGGGATCTTCCTGGACCAGGGCTTGAACCTGTGTGCCCTGCATTGGCAGGCAGATTCCCAACCACTGTGCCACCAGGGAAGTCCAACAGAACATTTTTATCACCCCAGAAATTTTCTTATATCTCTGCCAAGTTATTCCCTGTTCTATACCCACCTCCCAACAACACAACTACTATTCTGATTTATTTTACTTCAGATTAAGTTTGCCTGTCCTAGAACTTCATATAAATTGGATCATAGAAAATGTACTTTTTTGTGTCTGGTTCTTTGGTTTAACATAAAGTTTTTTAGATTAATCCATGTTGCTGTATGTATCAGTAGTTCATTCCTTTTATTGCTGTATAGAATTTCATTATATAGATATGCCACAAGTTGGTTATCCATTTTTCTGTTGATGGACATTTGGCTTGTTTGGAGATATTATGAATAAAGTTTGGAGATATTATGAATAAAGCTGCTATGGACAGTTTGGAGATATTATGAATAAAGCTGCTATGGACATTCTTGTACAAATTATTTTGTGACCATATGTTTTAATTTCTCTTGGACAAATATCTAGTAGTAGAATTGCTGAACCACAGGGTAGGTGTATGTTTATAAGAAACTGTGAAACTGTTTTCCAAAATATTTTCTTCTAAAAGCTTTTTGTTTTCATTTTTTTCCTGTGATCCATCTGCAATTAATTTTTGTATGGTGAGAGGAAATATTCAAGGTTAAATTTTTTCCATGTGGATGCCCAGTTGTTCCAGCACCACTTGTTAAAAGATTTCTTTTCTCCTGTTGAATTCATTGGGCACCTTTGTCAACAATCAATTGGCAAAGATAGAAAAAGTCTGTTTCTGGGACTCTGTATTATCTTTTGGTCTATTCTTACACTAATACCATGTAGCTTTATAATAAGTCTTGAAATCAAGTAGTGTGAATCTTCCAGCTTTGTTCTTTTTGTTGTTATTATAGATCCTTTGCACTTCTATATAAATTTTATAACCAGTGTAACATTTTCTAAAAAATAAGTCTGCTGAGATTTTGATTGGGATATTGTTAAATCTATAGATCATTTGGGGAAAAATTGATAACTCGAAAATATTGAATCTTCTGATCCATGAACATAGTATATTTCTCTATTATTTCAGTCTTCTTTACTTTCTCTTCATAGTGATTTGTAGTTTTTATGAGAGGTCTTGCACATCTTTTGTTAAATTTATCTCTAAGAACTTTGTATTCTTAATGTTATTATGAGCAATATTGGACTTTTTTCACTTTTCTATTACTAGCATATAAAAATATAGTTGATTTTTATGTGACTTTGTATCCTGCAGCCTTGCTAAATTTATTCTAGTAGTTTTCATATTTTCAAAGGATTTTCTTTATACACAATCATGTCATCTGTGAATAAAGACAGCTTTATTTCTCCTTTTCCAAATTTTTTGGCTTTTATTTCTTTTTCATACTTTATTGCTCTGGCTATTACAGCTAGTATAGTGTTAATTAGGAGTAGTAAGGACTGACATCTTTGTTTTGTTTCTGATCTTTGGGAGAAAGATGCCAGTCTTTCACTAGGATATTACCTCTAGGTTTTTCATAGTTGTTCCTTATCAAGGTGTGGAAATTACTTTCTATTCTTAGTTTGCTAAAAGCTTTTATTGTGAATGGGTATCAAATTTTGTGAATTGCTTTTTCTACATCTAGTGAAAGGGTCATATGATTTTTCTCACTCCTTCTGTTAACATGGTAAGTTACACTGTTTGATTTTCAAATGTTAACCAACATTGCATTCCTGGTATAGACCCCAATCAATCTTAAAATAGTATTCTTTTTTTACATTGCTTGATTCAGTTTGCTAATATTTTGCTTAACTATTTTTGTGCCTTTGTCCATGAGGAATCTTGGTTTGTAATTTTCTTATAATGTCTGGTTTTGGTGTTATGGTTTTGTTGGCCTCATAAAATTAGTTGGGAAGATTCCTTCTTCTATTTTCTGGAAGACCTTGTATAAGAGTAGTGTTATTTCCTCCATAAATGTTTGATAGAATTCAAATTTGATAGATGCTATCTGGGACTGGAGTTTTCTTTAAATGTAAAGTGTTTTTGAATAATGAATTCAATTTATTTGTAACAGAGATTGGGCTACCCAGATTTTCGTTTCTTCTTGTGTCTTTAGAGAAGTCCCTCTTTCATTCCTGATATTACTACGTTGTATTTTTGCTCTTTTTAAAATTATCACTCTACCTATCACTTTATCAACTTTCTTGATTTTTTCAAAAAAAATTTTTTTTAAAGTTTTATGTTCTATTTCATTGATTTTCACTTCATTTTTATTATTTCCTTCCTTCTATTTATGTAGGGTTTAATTTGCTATTTTTTCCCTACCTTTGTTTGTTAGAAACTTAGATTATTGATTTTAAAACTTTTATTATTTCTTTTTAAATGTTATATCTTGTGATTAAAACTATCAAGTTCCCTGTAAACATTGCTTTACTTGCATCCCACAGATTTTGATATTTTGTATTTTCATTATCTTTCAGCTAAAAATATTTTTTAAGTTCTCTAGTGGTTTCTTCTTATATTCTATTGACTTCTCTTCTTGTACTTTTTCCCTTCTCCTTCTCCTTTTTAGCACCTTCTCTACAGGTTAAAATATGTGTTCTTAACGTACCGCAGTCTGCCATGAATTAGTATTAAAACATTCACATGTAATATTAGATCCTTACCACAGTATGCTTCCACTTGTCTCCCTTTGTGCTACAGTTTTCATATATTTTATTTCTACATATGTTATATAACTCACAATACATTGTTTTTGTTTCTGCTTTAAATGATCAGTTTTCCTTTAAAGAAAATTAAGAAACAAGGAGATATTTATCCACATTTTTACCATTCCCAGTGCTTTTTATTTCTTTATGTAGAATCAATTTTTCATCTAGTGTCATTTCCTTTAGTCTGAAGTACTTCTTTTAAAAGTATGCTGGGAATTCTCTTAGCATGTATTTGTCTGGAAAAGGCTTTATTTCACCATCATTGGTGAAGGATAGTTTCACTGGATATAGAATTCTAGTTGATGCTTTTTTTCTTTTAGCACATTAAAACTGTTCTCTCAATTGTCCTCTGGATTTCATAGTTTCTAATGAGAATTGTTATCTTCATTCCTCTGTGCATAATGTGTTATTTCTCAGGCTGCTTTTTTTCCCTTTTATCACTGGTTTTCCACCATTTGATAATGTGCCCAAATGGGGTTTTCTTTGTATTTATTCTGCTTGGGTTATTTTTTGTTTGTTTGTTTTAGATTCTTGAATATGTTAGTTAATATTTTTCATCAAAATTGGAACATTTTTAGCCATTATCCTTCAAATAATTATCCTTGTCTGACTTCTCTCTCCTCTTGTTCTATAACTCCAATTGAATGTTAGACCACAGGTCACCAAGACTCTGTTTATTGGTTGTTTCAGTTTTTTGTTTTTTAATAGACTATTTTTTTAGAGCAGTTTTAAGTTAATAAAAGATAGTTCTCTGTATGTTTTATTCCTCTGATAGTTACTTTGCTATGTTATAGTTAGAGAGGGGGTAAATCAGTGACTGGTTTGGTCACCTTGTGAATAACACCTTTATTTATTTAATACACGTTTCACTGATGATGTTTTCCATAGTAAGAAATACTATATAAAGATACATAGAAGATTTTGTTCCATTGATCTAATATCTTTTTTTACACATTATATTTGTTTTTTAAAAGTATTTTATTTTCTTGTTTTTTGCTCATAAGCACCTGAAGTATGTACATGTATGTGCGTGTTTCTTATGACAGATTTATATTATACTTTGAATTCTTAGAAATTGTATTACTCTTGAGCCATTGGCATCACTTGCCAAACTTAGGTTTTGTTTTTTTCCTTTCCAGGCCCAGCTTCAAAGGGAAAAAGAACAGGATCATATGAAGCTGCAAGCAAAACTTGAAAAGCTTGATGTCTTAGAAAAAGAATGTTTTATACTTACAACAACTCAGAAAACTGCTGAGGTAAGCTTCTACTTGTTTCTTTGAAGTGGTGATGCCAGGAATAAATCTTTAGTATTAAGCATAATTACACTGTATGTGAATATGCAGTAAAATTAGATTCGTAAAACGTCATTAACAACTTTTAGTAATCCAGATATGAATTCCTGCCTATAGAGATGAAAAGTTAATATATTCTATCACAGCATGAATGAGCTTGCCTTTTGATGTGAAATTGTAGTTTTGGTTTCTTCTGCAATGGCAGAACATTTTCATTCGTTAAGTAATTTACCTAAAGGATATTGAAAAGATTGCCTTTCACCACTTACAATTAAGTTAAGCCTATTCTAGATCCTGTCCTGAAATACCCTCTCCTTTTCCACCCAAATCCTATCCATTTCATAGGACTTTCTCCCAGTCCTGCTTCCTCTGTGAAGCCTTCCTTGAGTTTTCCAACACTCAGGAAGCTCACCCTTTGAAATAGTACTGTCTTCCTATTCTAAACTACACCATGGATATAAGATGAAATACTTATGTGTATAAGGTTATACAGTATATACATGGTATGAGTCAAATCATATCATTTCATGTATATTACTGTTGTTTCCCTAAGTACAGCATAAATAGATGTTTGTTGTAATTTGTCTATATTTTGAATGAAACATTGAGACCCAAGACTATAATTGTTTGACATTCTAGACCTTTAAAACCTCCCAAATTTTCATTATTATGATTTTGTTGATGAAAGTTAAAAGAGCCTATGCATATACATTCTTTGCTTTTCCTTTGTTCTTCTTGTATATAATAGCAGGTAAAGAAGCATAGGAAGAAAGCCAAGAAAAATTTAGCATCTTTTGCCATTCCTTTTTCTTACTTTCTGCTTTAATTTACCAAACTATCAAGAATCAATACCCTAAGGACTCTATTTGGAAAAGGAATATAAGATATTTGGCTTTAGTTTTTGTATAATAATCCCAGATTTTTTATTCTTTTGCAGGGCAAGATTAAACATTTAGAGGAAAAACTAAAGGAAGAAGAACATCAGCGTAAGCTCTTTCAAGACAAAGCTTCTCAGGTAAATAGAGCACTATATCATCTATCACATTAAAATCATGTACGTTTCATTGTACTTTATTAACTGAAGCCTGTATTCTAGACTCTAATTTCTGCTTCCTAGCTTGTTATATTTTGTCTCATTTTGCTATAATACTGAAGTTCTCAATAAGTCAGCCAGTATATTTATATACTTGGATGTATTGCCAAGAGATCTTTTGGTCTTTTGAAATTCTGACAAACATATATATATTCTCAGTTGAAACAATTCCTGCTATAGATTGTTTTCAGTTTGAGATATATAAAATAATTCATTCTCTTAAAACAGAAAATGATTGTAATTACCAGTAGACCTGGTAACTTTTTCACACAAAAAATAGTGTTTGAGGTTTTCTTTTCTTCCTCAAAAAATATTTTGTCTTTGTAAATTGAGATCTGATCCTCATTATAATGTTTTTGAAGAAGAAGGAACTTGTTAAAAATCAATTTAAGACTTTTTTTTTCAATATTGTAGCTTCAAACTGAACTTGAAATTAGTAGAATTTTGATGTCTTCAGTATCAAATCCAAAGCGCTCCAAGGAAAAGAAGAAATCTTCAAAGGTATGCAAACACTTTATTCTTATCTTGCTAATACTTATTTCTTGCTAATACTTATTTCTTCACCTTTTTAATATTTATACCTATCCATTTCCAAAAAAAGTTTGAAAAGATTTATAATACAAGACAATGCTTTGAAATGGGCCTAAAAACATGAGTCAAGTAATGATGGTTTGGGGTGTGAGGACAGAAAATTCCATAAAACCTAGGTTAAAGAAAGTAACAGCAGTTGAGTGCAAAACCTAGCTCTGAGTTTGCTTAACAGCCAAAGCAAAAAGGAGCATATAATAGGCAGTACATCTATCTTTGTGAAATAACAATAAGCCTTCCAGTTTTTCTAGAAAGACAAACATTTTCCTAGTACTAAACTGTTAGAGAAATGTACTTTGGATACTTTACGAAAGAGGCAGTAAACAACACAATAGATACTGACAAGCACAATAGATCCTAGAAGCAGTTTTATATAATATATGCACAATAAAAAGACAAAGATACAGTATTAAATTATATTGTATTATAAATTATAGTCATTTCTCTAGGTAAATTATTTATTTTTTTCTGTGCTCATAGCCTTTGGATTTGCCTAAAAATAAAGATTGGGGAAGTACTTTATAGATTTACCAATAATATTTTGTTTAGATGAGTTGATGTTTGGGGTTTATTATATTAAACTTTCTTATTTATAATGGTAAGAAAGAAAATGTTAATCCCTTTTAATCTCATGATTCTGAAATTATAGTTTTGATGACCATCATTACTGTTTACTCAATATGCATGTAGTGTTTGTGTGTGTTCTTTGCTGTGGGAACCAGGCATGCTATTTGCAAGTTCTGGCCACTGCCATAGGCTCGCCCTATGGATACGATAATGGAGGAAACGTTATACTTAACTTTAGCTAGTCATTTATTCCATAAATAAGAGTTACTATTTAATAGTTTGGCTGCATTTTTCACAGATTTTTTTCTTTCAAAGAATTTGCAAAATACAGTAATGAAAAACATTTTCCCAATGCAATTTATGTTGATTTTTTAGCTTATTTCCTTCCTCAAGTATGCTTTCTTGTCTCTACAGGAAGATTAGAAGCTGCAAAGCCAAATAGAAAATTACTATAAGTAATTTGCAAGTGGAAAAATTATTGACTTAATTTTGTATTTGTGTTTTATGGCATCCTTTGATGAGTTAGTGGAAAAAAAATTTTAATAAGGTACAGGGAGAAACAAGGGAAAAGAAATGAAGGAAAGAAAAGGTAGCTGCTGGAAGAAAAGAAAAAGTAATTAACAGCAAAATCACTTTTAAAAAGTAGTTAGTTCAAGTCCCAAGTTCATAGGATCTGCCTGTAATAATGCCTCCCTTTAAAGATGGCAGGGACACTTAGTTGCTTGCTGAAGGTAGGATCTGATTTTGAGACCTCTATGAGAGTCCTGCTTGTCTCACTGACACTCCATATCCTGAATGTAGTTCATTCAATTCATACATCTTGATTTACATAGACTAGTACCTTTAGGTAGTAAAAAGATAAATAACACAGGAATTTACAGAGAGGCAGATAAATATACAAATATAAGACAGAGTATAATAAAAACTTAATGAAGGTATAAACAAAGTACTGTGGTGCTGTATAGATAAAGAATATGTGAAGGGGTCATGCAAGAAGCAGCATTAAAGGCAGCCTTGGAAAATTACTAAGTATTGATAGAGATGAGGAGAAGTGTTTTACAGTCTGAGAGTATAGTTGGTTTTTCCACGAAACGATAAGTAATTGTCCAGTACTGGGTGTGAGATGGTGTCATATGAGACTGAAATTGAAAATATAGCTTGAGGTGACATTATGACTGATCTTCAATGCCATGTTAAGAATTTGAACTTTTATTCTATAAGTCATTGGGAACCATTGCAGGCTTGTAGGCAAATGATTAGAGCTATACTTCTAGATGGTAAGCGACAACAGTATAAGGTAAGCTTGGAAGTAAAGAATCAGGCTGTTTGAATGTGGTAAGCAAGATGATGGAAGCCTTTCCTGTGACGTTTTCATTATTCTCTTAAAAGGTTAGACTGTAATCAATCAGAGATCTCATCCAATATAGTAACTAAAAGAATTAAATTTCTTTTACTCTTAATTATAACTGCTTGAAATAGCCTTAGACCAGACCATTGTTTTCCATTAGTTGAAATTACTGTTACTGAAGTACAGAGGTTGAATGGTTGTCCAGGGTCACCAGGCAACTCTGAGTGAATAAGAACTGACTCACAAACTTGTGATTTCTCTACCTCTAAGCCATTTTATTTCTTTAATTTTCAGAAAAAAAAATTGAATGTCTATAATAGTTAAGATATCTAAATTTTCATTTAGAGTTGGGAATATTTTGTTTTCATTATGGAATATGCTCAGTTTATTGATTATTCTCTTGGTGAAGTGTTAACTAGAGTGACCAATTCACCCCAGTTTGCCTGTGACTTTCCTAGTTTTACTACTGAAAATTCTGTATCATGGGCAAATTGAGACAATTGGTCACCTTAGTTCAATCCTTCCTACAAAAATAGTGAAATCATTTACTTTTAAGAATGTAGTTCAGCAGGGCTTCCCTGGTGGCGCAGCGGTTGAGAGTCCGCCTGCCGATGCAGGGGACACGGGTTCGTGCCCTGGTCCGGGAAGATCCCACATGCCGCGGAGCGGCTGGGCCCGTGAGCCATGGCCGCTGAGCCTGCGCGTCCGGAGCCTGTGCTTCGCAACGGGAGAGGCCACAGCAGTGAGAGGCCCGCGTACTGCAAAAAAAAAAAAAAAAGAATGTAGTTCAGCAGTGTCTTTTTAAAAATGTTTCATGAAGGAGTATATATAACAAAAAATGTCTGCTCGAAGGATAATAATGAAATTAGCACTTGGTATAGTGACCACCCAGCTTAAATAGAACATTACCAGCACTGTTAAGCCCCAGCATATATCTCTCCTAAATTGTATTCCCTCCGTCCAAGGATTAACCACAATTCTGATTTTGCTTTTATCATTCTCTGGCTTTTTTTAAAAAAATTACTTTGCCAAATAAGTATTCCTAAGAAATACATGTTTTAGGGTTATGCTTTGAACTTTATGTAAATGGACTTATTCTGTTCGTGTTCTTCAGCAGCTTTCTTTTTCCATTCAGCATTAAGTTTATGAGATTCTTCCAATTGATGCATATACCTATGGTTTGCTGCTTTTTATTGCTAAAAATATTTTTTCCTTTCTTCTTTCAGTGATCATTTGGTTTGTTTCTCACTTTTTATTATTATAAAAAACACTGTTAAGAACTTTCTTGTACATACCTCTTGGTGCATGTGTTCAGGAGTTTCTCTAAGATGCTGGGCCATAAGTGTTATGCACCTTAGCTTTACGAGATAATGTCCAAAGTGATTGGACCAGTTTATGTTCCAATCAGCAGTTACCATTGTTCCATATCCTAACCATAAGTGTCTATTTTTGTTTTTCACTTTTTATTTTGAAAAATTATATATTCACAGGAGATAACAAAAAAATATAAAGGGAGGTCCCATGTATCTTCAACCAGTTTTCCCCAATGGTAACATCTTTCATAAATATAGTATAAAGTCCAGGAAATTGAAATTGGTACAATACACAGAACTTATGGAGATTTCAATCGTTTTTTATTCACTTAGTTGTGTGTGTATATGTATGTGTGTGTGTGTGAGTATATGTAGTTTTATATAGTTTTATCACATGTGTATATTCATGTAACCATCACCACAATGAAGATACAGCACTATTCCACCTCTATAAGGTTTCTTCATTCCATCCCTTTATAGTTACACATCATCCTGCTCCCTAACCCTTAGCATTTTCTAATCTGTTTACCATCTCTATAATTTTATTTCATGAATGCTGTATAAATGTAATCATACAGTATGTAACCTTTTTTAAAAAAATTTTATTTATTTTTGACTGCGTTGGGTCTTCGTTGCTGCACGTGGGCTTTTCTCTAGTTGCGGCTAGTGGGGGCTACTCTTCATTGTGGTGTGCGGGCTTGTTGCTGTGGCTTCTCTGGTTGAGGAACATGGGCTCTAGGCACACAGGCTTCATTGTGGCACGTGGGCTCAGTAGTTGTGGCGCACGGGCTTAGTTGCTCCGCGGTATATGGGATCTTCCGTGACCAGGGCTCGAACCCATGTCCCCTGCATTGGCAGGTGGATTCTTAACCACTGCACCACCACGGAAGCCCAGTATGTAACCTTTTGAGAGGCTTTTTTTGCTCAGCCAATTCCCTTGCAATCCACCCAAGTATTAATACATTTTTAAAAGTTTCTGTGTAGTATTCCATGTTATGGATGTGCCACAGTTTAACCATTTACCTATTGAAGGATATTTGGATTGTTTTCAGTTTTAGGCTATCACAAATAAAGCAGTTATAAACATTTGTATATGGGTTTTTGTGTGAACATAAGTTTTCATTTTTCAGGGATAAATGTCTAAAAGTATAATTGCTAAATCATATGATAACTACATGTTTAGTTTTATAAGAAACTTCCAAACTGTCTTCCAAAGTGGCTGCATTATTTTGTGCATATGAGTGATCTGGTTTCTCCACATCCTTGCCAGCATTTGGTGGTGTCACTTTTTTTTTTTTTTTTGGGCTGTTCTAATAGGTGTATAGTGATGTTTCATTGTAACTTGCATTTTCCTAATGGCTAATAATGTTGCATTTGATAAATGTCTTTTTAAATATTTTTTTGTTTACTTTTTCCCTGGTCAATATTTAGAAAACTAAATGTTTAAAGAGAGGACCACCTCAGCAAATTTATTCAAAGTTTGGATCACTGCCTATTGTGGCTGAGAAGGTGAGAGGGGGAAAAATGAGGATTCTTGGTCAGATAAACTCAGGCTTTGTTGTAAGTGATATTTAAATGCCATCAGTTATTTAAAATCGTTCTCAGCTATTTCTTTTCCCCCGAAGTCTGCCAGTGCAGGCCATTCCAGGAATGCAAGTACCCCAAACCTGCAGACAATGCAACATTACAGGCCACATATCCTTCAGAAACTGGCTGAAGTTTCTGAACGTAGATGTCTCTACAAGCCTTCTAAATCAACTTCTCAATGTGAAGCTGTACCTTCTGACTCAGAAAAGTCCATTTCCGTTTGTAACAATTTGTCTGAACTTTTGATGGCAATGCAAGATGAGCTGGACCAAATGACTATGTAAGTATTTATCAGAAGAAGGAGCAAGATATTTAGGTATCTTTTTTTCTTCTCAGTCTTTCAAACAGTGCCACTTATAAATTCTTAAAAGTCTTACTTAGCCATTTGGATTTATTTTGATCTGCAGATTTGTTGTCATTGATTTTTCATTATATTTGTTGTATTTAAATTGCATTTTAATTATCTATGTGTAATTACTACTTTTTCCAATTTAAAGTGTTTCTGTATTCCCAAGATCTGAACTGATAGACAAATATTTCTGTCATTCTAACAAATGGAGTCTGGTGACCTTAAATTGTAACTCACAAATACTTTTATAAGAAAGATTCTCCATTTGTTTTTTATAATCTTTTTAGTTAAATGAATGATTTCATTAGACAAATAGGAAAGCAATTTCTTGTTTTAGATTCTGGCTGGTCTGCATTACACGTTTGAAGCATCCATAGTAAACAATATTCTGTATGGGATATATATTTTAAGCTTCAAGTTTAAATATATATTCAACAAAAATTCCAGAAAATATGTGATTTGGGCGGCCAGCTAGTTGAACTAAGACCTCTGTAGAAGATATAACTAGTTCTATTGGCAGTGTTTCTTTGAGTAGGCTATCACCAAATCCAGGGATTTCTCAGGCAAATACTTCTATAGCTGGAATTCTTCCACAGATTCTACATTAAGAATTCCAAACTTGGAATGAAAAAGAGTCCCTTAATGCCTCTAGCTAAGGACATCAGAATATTTTACTACATTTAACTGTAATCATCAAGGATTCAGACCTTTTTTTAGGATTCTTTAAGATCCTAAGTCTAATATATTTCTAAATATATCTAATCTCAAATCATAAGAGCCTGTTTATAATTACCATAGATTTAATTTGATAACCCTACAGAAAGAGACTGTCTTTGAAGGTTAATATTTAACTCTGATTAAAATTTATGATTGAACAGAATATTGTCTAATTGTGACAAAGACATATACTATAAACTGTAATAGTGCTTGATATTTGCTTTTCTTTCATAGGGAGTACCAAGACCTTCTGAATCAAATGAAAGAAACTGAAAGCCAATCAGTCTGTGAAAACATAGAATGTGAACTAGAACATTTAGTCAAGAAAATGGAAATTAAAGGAGAACAAATTTCTAAATTAATGAAGCATCAAGACAATGTAAGAGGCTTTAGTAAAAGATTTTAATGAAAAGATAATGTATCTGGATTCAGTGTTATATCTCTGTATGACCTTCCAAATTTGAGGCCTGTATGTATGGCTTAGAGAAAAGATGATAGATAGGAATCCCTTAGGCTTATTATAGAGTCATCTGTCCATTGAAATAACATGGCCTCCTATGTAACTCTCCAAGATAATACAAAGAAAAGGAAACAAGGAAGTTTAGTTATGGGAAATTCCCTGGTGGTCCTGTGGTTAGGGCTCAGCCCGTTCATTGCTGGGGCCCAGGTTCAATCCCTGGTTGGGGAACTAAGATCCTGCAAGCCTCATGGTGTGGCCAAAAAAAGAAAAGAAAAGAAAGTTTATTTATGTATTCAAAAATAAGTTTGGGAAAATTAAGAGGTAGGCTAGATTTGCTTTACAGCTCTCCCAGTTATCCTTTTAGCATTCTTTCCCCTTATCCCTCTCTTCCCTAATGCCTTAATGAAACCCCTTATGTCAACAGGTGTCTAGTGCATATATAAACCTGGCTTCTGAAGCAGTACCCCAACTCTAAGACTGCTATTTCCAGTTTCCCAGAACAAGCTATGCTGTGTTCCATTCGCTGGGGACCTGTGCTCAGCTAGCTCTAGAGGGGTGATGAGGGGGACTCTATCCTTGTGTGTAAATTCTTAACAGCTAAGAATGGCATAACAGTTTTAATATTTTAATGAAAAAATCATGGAATATTATATTTTATCCCAAGACAATGACTCCATTCTTAGTACGATTATGCTACTGGAACAGAAAGCAGAGAAAATCTTTCCAGGAACCCTCAGGTCATATCATGTAGCTATCTGCCTATGGAATAATCAGCATTCATATAAGTTGGTGATATATTAACCTCACAATTAAGCCTTCCCCACTTTTATAGGAAAGTAATAAAGAATGCAGAATTTTACTGCCTTTACTCTTCTATAGCCAATAAAGAAAGAAAGAAGGAAATGAAATTTTGAAGCAAACATTTTCACTTTACTGGCTTTTAAGTCTATAGTAAGTAAAATTTTTGTATGATTGTGTTAGGGTGAAGATTATATAACTTGTATACTTTCTTAGAATCACACAGGAGAAACTTGAAAGGAATAGAAGAATAGTCACTTTTTTTAAATTTAGGAAGTGTGTACATAAATAATATTTTGAAAATATTATTTATATTCCATAATAACTATAGCAGTATAAAATTTCAAGCATTTTTAGACAAATAGAACACCAGATACTTAGCCAATGTCTAGACCAGCTCTACAAATTAGGCTGTGCTTAAGTGAAATAGATTAAGTAATGGAGGGAATTCCCTGGCGGTCCAGTGGTTAGGATTCTGCGCTTCCACTGCAGGGGGCACAGGTTGGATCCATGATTGGGGAGCTAAGCCGTGTGGCCTGGCCAAAATAAATTAATTAATTTAATTAAATAAATATTTAAAAATTTAAAAAAGATTGAGTAATGGACTGGACTTCGAAGAAATAGGTTTTGACTAGTTTATAAGTTTTGTTTAATTCTGTCTACCCAATCATTACTAGATACTCCTCAATGAGATAAAGTTATTCCTTTGCCTTTTTTTTTTTAAACTGGCATTCAGTAGTACTTTAAATTCATGAATACTTTAAATTAAAATATATATATATATATAGACTCTATAAACTTGATGTCCATTCCTAGCATCAAATCTTTGCTTTATTGTTAGTGTCACCTGAAAGGTCCTTCTCTCACCTCCCTGTTCTCCAGATTTTTCCCATTTCATATCTTACATAAACATTCCTTCCTCTCAGCTTCTCCAGCCCACATTGATCTTGTCCTACTTTTAGCCTTCTCAGATATATACTTTTTGTCCTACTCAAAGTTATTGTGGCTTGAATTATTCTCTAGTTGTCACATATATGCTTTGATTTCACTAATAAGAGCAGTAAACTCTTTGAAAGCAAAGATTGTTTTATTCATTATATTTTTGTCTAACTAGCACAGTGTTAGGCATGTAATAGGTATTCAATAAATAAAGACTTAACGAACTTTTTAATTTCATGTAATCTTTAAACCATCAATCCAATCCATCTACTGTAAGGTATATTTTAAGTATATTTTTGACTAAAATGTTAGATTTTTTTCTCTCCAGGTCTGCAAACTGCAGCAAAAAGTTCAGAATTTGAAGATGAGTGAAGCTTCAGCTATTCAGAAAGAAGATAGCAACTGTAAAGGATCAAAGAACATAAAAAATAGCCCCAGAAAATGTTTGCTAACTAACTCTCCTCAAAAAAACAGCAACTTTCCTCCAATACGAGTCCATAATCTTCAAATGAAATTGAGAAGAGATGATATCATGTGGGAACAGTAACACAGTAGCAAAACTGTCACCTTAAATGAACTTTGTCAGTGAGATCTTGAACTGTCTAAAGTGGTTTTAATTTAATATACCTTTATGAAATTTTGAATTATGTTTCTAGCCTCTATAAAGTGTCAAATTATATATTTTAAAATTAGTGCCTAATGACCTCCTAAGAGCCCCAAATAATAAATGATTGCTTTCTTGTTTTTCTTATTGACTGAAGTACCTAATCTTGTGTTAGAAACATTGTTCACTTTGCAGATACCTTAAGATAAATTTAAAAAATTATACTAGACTGATGATATTTAAAACTGAGTTAAATTTGAGATACAAGTGCCATAACACTTTTTCATTTAGTAGGCTTGGAACCTTAAGAACCAATATAAAATTAACAGAGTATGGAAAGGTCTTTTAACTTTCCTGGTGCTTCCTCCCTATCTTGTTTTAGAGCTGGGAAATGTTTTTCTTTTTTGGAAAGGGAAAAGCTTTGGGAAGAGGCCTTTAGCCCAAGTTTTTATGTGACAATTACAAATAGGAACCCATAGTTACTTAATTTTTAGATGACAATAACTCAGCTGTGGAAGCCTTCCTCTGCTATTCCCATTCTCTTTTACAAATCTAGCTTTGTTTTTTTTGATCTTACTCCTTTGTAACTATATTTTTGATATTTTGATTAGTGGTGCCATAAGAGATTTCTTTGTACATATATGCTTTATAATAAATTTACATTTGTTGACCTATCTTTCCAGAAGCCTATGGAAACTAGTACAACTCTTCTGAACTTATTTGGTTTCTCATCAGAATCCTTTGGGGCAACTAGAGAACTGGAGTCATCAACTGAAGTAGAACTAGAAGACTGACAGAAAAGGCATAACGGAAGTGAGGAACTCAGAAGATAGGGTAGCAGTTTAAGAGATGGTGATTCCGAAGGAATTGGGAGGTACATCTTTATCTACAGCTGGGGGGATGTTCAAGCTATAGGTGTGAAAGAATAAAAAGATCAACATCTTGGGGAGCTAGGAAAAGCAATTTTTTAAAAGACAGTCCTTATATCCTCCTAGGAAATCCCAAAAAGTGTGTGTAGGAGAAAGAGGGTAATTGTGGACCCTCTGTTGGGGGAGGAGGAAAACTGTGATTCAGTCTCATTGAGAGAAGAGGTGCTGTTAGAAGACCTTTCCATACCTGAAGTGGGGAGATGACTGAAAATCGGCACATTTATACTTGGAATTGTCCTTGAAAGCACCTAATGGCTGAGATAAAAGTTTCTCTCCCTTTGGTTCAAATAGTACATTTGTCCTTCACCCACTTTCACTCCCTCTCCCTTACAGCACCTTCAGCCCCAGAGATGTCACAGACTGCTTCGTATAAACTCAGTTTCATCACCTTACCTATTTTTCAACTTTGCCTTTTCTCCTCAAGAATGTGAGTGCTCGGTGCTTTGTGTCCACCTAGAGGGGTGGGATAGGGAGGGTGGGAAGGAGACGCAAGAGGGAGGAGATATGGGGATATATGTATGCATATAGCTGATTCACTTTGTTATACAGCAGAAACTAACACACCATTGTAAAGCAATTATACTCCAATATAAATGTTAAAAAAAAACCAAAACCTAAAACTCCAACAGAAGGTGAAACTAATTAACCAGAAATGAATCAAATAGAGAATTTGAGAATGAGAAAGCAGTGGTAAAGTTGTTCTAGTTAGCATAAGTTTTGTTTTAATAATAATAATCACCATCATCTAAAATAAAATCTTTGGAAACTGGTTGTAGAACAGAGGTTAAAATTGACGTTTCTTCAGGTTATTTCCATCATTATCTCAGAGTTTCATCTTGTTTCACGGTCTTCCTTTTTTTCCTTATTTTCCTAACCATTGTCCTTCCCTTTGAAAGCCATGTGCCGAGATAATCTATCCAAGATCATATTTGCTTAGTTCCTTCAAAGACCCTTTCCTCTCTCTGGTATTAGTCATTCAATTTCCTGATTTTACCCTTAATTTTGATTCATGAACTGCACCTTCTCAGCAATCTTGGCTTCATACTAACTGAATCGTGGCTGTCTTCTATGATACTGTTTTCTACTGAAATCTTGATTCTTTACATAGGGAGACATACATTTTTTAAGTGTTAACTTCTGATTTCCTTCATCCGTTTAAAGAATAATATTAGAACATTGAATAAACTACTTTGAATGCTTAATATATTCGTCATTTTATATATAAAAACATAAATGATAATTGCTAAGACAGCCTTATACAATTAATTTGAAGTTACTTACACATTTTTTAAAAATCTAACGTTGGATTAAGGTTTTGCATGTGTTCAAGTTTGGAAAGACTTGAACTTAACTCCATTAGATGATGTCTCCTTTTGTGAATCCAATTCCACTATTCTATATACATTCTTCAGGAATTTCCTCTCTTTTTTCTAGAGATCTGTTCATCCAGGTCTCCTCTTCACTGCTTTAAAAAAAAAAAACTGATAAAAAATGGCAGATATGCACACTTGCTGCTGTTGACACTTTGCTCTGTATCTCATTCTAATTTCCTGCCACCAACTCCCAGACTGATCTATATCTTGGCAATTCCCTGTGACAATCTGTTCACAGTACCATCTACTGTTTTAAAGATAAAGTCATTATTGTTACATCTTGAATAACAGTAACAAATGACCTTTACACACCTACTAAAACAAAGACTTGATGATTATTGATACATTTTTCAATCAGGACTACAGCAAACAACCCTGATGCATGTTATAAAAATAGTAGGGGCTTCCCTGGTGGCGCAGTGGTTGAGAGTCCGCCTGCCGATGCAGGGGACGTGGGTTCGCGCCCCGGTCCGGGAAGATCTCACATGCCGCGGAGCGGCTGGACCCGTGAGCCATGGCCGCTGAGCCTGCGCTTCCGGAGCCTGTGCTCTGCAACGGGAGAGGCCACAACAGTGAGAGGCCCGCATACCGCAAAAAAAAAAAAAAAAAAAAAAGTAAAATTAGGGCTTCCCTGGTGGCGCAGTGGTTGAGAGTCTGCCTGCCGATGCAGGGGACACGGGTTCGTGCTCCGGTCCGGGAAGATCCCACATGCCTCGGAGCGGCTGGGCCCGTGAGCCATGGCCGCTGAGCCTGCGCATCCGGAGCCTATGCTCCGCAATGGGAGAGGCCACAACAGTGAGAGGCCCGCGTACCGCAAAAAAAAAAAAAAAAATAGTAAAATTAATTCAAAGGTTTGAAGATTTTTCCCTTTCCCCTTCTTCCCTTCCTATTCCAGAGATACTTCAGCTTTACTGCTAGACTGGCTGCTTTGTTAATGTCATCAAATAAGGCAAAGAGCAGACATATGCACATTGTTGTTTAACATACCACCTGAATCAGGAATACAGTAGTCCAGAATATTTTGAAACATATTTCAGGGCTTTTTCCAGCCGATCACCTCACCCAAACAATAATCCATTCCTCCCATTTCTGAGTGCCTGGGAGCAGTTGCCTTTTCAGATTTGGAGGGGACTTGGGTAGCATAAGATAAATTAGATTCTTAGTTTTGTATATTTGGCTTCTTTTTCCCTCTTGTCAGTATTCCACTTAAGCTCTTTTGTATTGTGCACCTTTCTTCCCTTCTCACCAAAGGGCTGACCTCAGGAGGCAGAAAAGAGCAGGCTTTGTTGTAGCTAATTAGAGAGGGTAGATACCTGGGACACTGGCTGGCTACCAGCATCACAGTAACTCTTGAAGATCTTTGCATTTAACAAACATTTGCCAAACATTTTATTATGTACAGGGCTCTGTACTAAGTTCACTGTTTTTTTGTTGTTGTAGGTTATTTTTGTTTGTTTTTTGTTTGTTTTTTCTTTCTTGAGAATATGTCTAACAGCTTGAGGTCTTTACATTAGTAAATCATATAACTTTAGTGAATCATAATCATAAATCCTAGAAAACTATGTACTAGGCCAGTTTAAGCCTGATATTTGATATTTAATATGGGAGCTAATTTCTTTGTTTCCTTTCTTACAAGATTATGTATATATATAATATATAAATATATATTTATATATTATATATATATATTTACAGTACACACACACACACACACACACACACACACACCCCCTCTATATCTGCTTACAGTGCTCATTCCCAGTGTGTTAACCTTCAGTCTTAATTTACAAAGCAAACATCTCAAATCATCAATAATAAAATGTGCTGGTGTTCAGTAATAATGTATAAATTTCATTTTTTTCTTTTTCTATATAAAAAGAAAATAAAATTCAATTATGCTTAAAAAAAAAACAAAAAAAGAATGTGAGTGCTGTAGTTTATACTTAGCAAAAAACTCACCAGGACTATTAATGCAGCCCTATCTTTCTGTGCCTTTGTTTTCTATGCACTTAGGACAATGGCCAGATAGATTTATCAGTATTGAAGTCATTACTTTTGGAAATGTATTACTAAAACAAATTACCATAAGAAGTTAAATTCATTTAAGGAACACTTGAATATTTCAATTAAGAATTGAGACATTTCTTGCAAAATCAGTGTAGTGTAGTAGAAAAAAACATAGATTTCAGAATTAGGAGACTTGGGTTCATGTTGTGATTCTGCCACTTAGTAGTTTGGGCGATCAAATAACTTTTTGGAGCCTCCATTTCTTACTTGTAAAGGTGGGATTATATTACTACCTACTTCATAGGATTGTTGTGAGATTAAATGAAATAACATGTCAAAGCACCCAGCAGAAGTGTTGGCACTGAATAAAAACTCAATAAATGTTAAATCTGAGTAGCCAAAAAAAAGAAAAAATTGTCGTAGAACCTAAGTTTGCATGGGTTAGAGCCTGAAAGCAAGAGCCAAAAGGTACTCTTCAAAAAAGTGAGAATATTCTAATTTTTTTTTTTTTTCTTTTTCTGTGTGCCTGGGAGGAAATTGCTTTGGCTTGTTTCCTGGCTCAGGCTTCTAGTGGGGGGTGGGTAAAGAATATAGTCCTACTATGGTGCAGAAATACATAATCACACACAGCAACTTGGTTTGGAGTTTGTGTTGTTGGGGTGACATTTATTAGGAAAGACAATAAGGAATGGTCTCTCGTTGCTCGATCACAATTACTGAACTCAAAATGTATCTCTGCTCACAGCCTGCTGCTTGCCTTTGACTCCTCAGGGGGTGGAGCAAATGATTTCCTTCCTGGATGGGGCAGTCTATGGTCAGTGTACAAGAGTTGCTGTAGCAACCCCGCAGCTGTGCTCTGCCTAGCAGAAACTCGGTAGGATATCATAGATTTTGTTCACTTAAGTAAAAACAGGTTTGTTTGTTTTTTATTTAATCAGAAATTGAAAAAAATGAAATTGGAACTTTTTAGCCACAACAAGTCTCAACTTTAATGAAACTGAAACTAGAAAGTTTGAGTGTCTGAAGCAGGAGGTATTGTGACTATTCTAATCCTGGAAATAGGAGCTGGGGTCTTGAATTAACTGTACTTGTGTGGGTCATTGGCAACATAGCCATTTTTATCAGGTTGTAGCTAAAGGTAGGAGGGTTGGAGGGAAATGCTCAGTTTTTAGCAGTATAAGATTAAAGAAGGAGATACTTAATGCAGTGGGCTAACTGGCTAGGATGGTGTGCTTGAAAATTATTTCTGAGTTTTTTGTATAGCCTTCTTACTTTAAAAATAAAATTTTAACTATAAAGTAGTATTCTTAACCCATGATAAAACATCAAAAGTTAAATTAAAATTTGACTTGTGAGACATCAAACTCAGGGGAAAAGGTGGGTTGGTCATACGCAATGGAAGGAGTGCTCACGGTAGCCAAAAATGCACCAGCTGCCGTTGTTGGTGTAGAGTAAATAGTGAAACTCCTAATGGGGTTTCCTGGAACTCTATTCAGCTGTAACTAAAACTGTACCTACGGAGAACATTTAATTGTATGTGAAGTTTAGATAAGTATAAGCCGACTCCCAGATGTACAACAAGACAAACCTATCTAAGGCATAAGAGCATCTGTGAGATTAAAAAAATTCTTTATGGGTGCCATGGCATCTTTTAGTTAAAGTAAAATGAGGATAAATAAAAATAATTGACTTGTCACTGATGTGAAAATAAATTCACTTCTTGGTAATTAAATAGACCTTGCCAATGCCTCAGCTTTTTTATTCATACTTATTTTCATGTAACTTTCCTCCTTTAATTCCTTTTTTTTTGTATTTTGTTACATAAGGAGAATTAGACATAACAAAATTGCAAATTTAAAGTTTTAAAATATTGTCTAGACCAGAGTTTGTTTGAGTATAGCTGTAAATGATTTACTTAAAGAATCAGGTGGATTTTTTTCCTGGTGGGTTTTTTGGGAGTGTTCTCCTTATGGGTACAGTGTCATTGCATTCTCATTTGGTGCAAGAGCCTACTAGATGCCATAGGCAATCATTAGAATTATAACAGTACACCCCCACTGAAGAAATGTATTTTTATTATATATGCACGGTCCATTGTATCTTATGTGTTTAACAGTTTTAACAGAAAATATTAGAGAAGCAAATTGATCTCTTGTTACTTTATGCTCTGAGGTGGGTTTTTTTGACAATATAAGACTTGTAAATGACCAGTTCAACAGTCTGTAATGTTGGGAGACTGGATCCAGGTTGGAGGTGGAATGTTGGGCATTATGAACTTTCTGTCAAAGGAAGATAAAAAGTTCTATGAATGGTATAATCAGCTTTCTAGAATAATCTTTTAAAATAAAGATGAAGTTATCCACCATACTTTCTGCACAGATTTTGCTTGTCTAACTTCCCCTCATTCTTCAGGTCTCAACTAACTGCTGCCTCTAAGAAGCTCTCTTTAAGCCTCCTCTTCACACCCCTACCTGCTCCGAATTCTGGCTTAGCTGCCTTTTCTGGATATTTTTCCTATCTTTGCACTTTGCACATTTTCTTGTTATCATTTGTTTGTTTGTCTTCCCATAGACTGAAAGCTCCCTGAGGGCAAGATTCTTTCTTGCTCACCGCTGTAGCCCAGCACCTAGCATAATACCTGCCCTGTGCAAGTAGCCTCTCAATAAATATTTAATAATTACATTTCATGAAAATACATTAACCTTATTATGTGGTCTCATCCGGAGTGACCATATTGGGTCAGGTACTGCTGTTTCAGGCACCGGTTCAGCTATTCTGCTGTTTCATCTTTTAAGGATATGTGATCATATTTTACATAACCACTTGTTAAGAATACTTCAGTATTTTATTATTTGTTTCTTTGCGGGCACAGACAACAGGCACTCAGAATGATGCTTTCTTTGATATTATGATGCTAAGAGGAAAAGGTTTGAGAACTAAGGTAGTTCTTTACTTGTATATTGGTGTGTTTGACTTGTTCATTCAGCAAGTATTTATTGATCTCTAATAATCAAGGATTTGTTGATCTCAAGATACTTTGCTAGTTGCTATGGGAGATTCAAAGACACATTATACATGGATTCTGTCTTCAAGTTGCTTATAGTCTGATAGGGGAGATAAGACTTATACATAAACATACAAGGAAAAACAGCAATAGGTGACACAGAGGTATAATGACCAGCACAGAATAGATGCTCTAAAAATATTTGTCTACCAAACCTTTGTTTTCAACCATTGATAGATAAAGTTGGCCTGTTTGTATTTCTTCATTCACTATCTTTATATATATGGCAGAATTGGTCTCGGATTCTTAATTTTCTATAGGCTTGTTGATTGAAGATACCAGTTCACCTAGTAATCTCAAACAAGTACTGCCACATAACAAGCATCAAATTCAAAGACATGAGTAGAAAGAATGGGTATGAAACACGGAAGTAAATGGGAAGCGAGTGGAGAATGAGGGGGGCAAAAGTCAAGCAATAATGATTTAGACTGCAACAGAAAAATAATATAGAGACAAGTTATATTCCAGAGGCCAATTATTGACTTGCACAGAATTATGCACATGATTGCCAGTCACTTTCCTTATGAATTTAAGCCATTCAGTTTCCTCATACTTCATCTTCCTTATCACTTAGGCCAGGTCAATATTTTTCAAACTGTAGCTCATATCCTATTAATGGATTGTGAAATCAGTTTAGTGGGTCACTACCAACATTTTGAAAATAATATAGAATAGCATTGAAACTATCAGAGTGCATCACACATAGAGAAGGTAGTGGTGTTTCATGAAACTTTGTGAGTACTGAATTATAATTTAAAATGTAGTCCTAAATGTTATTTGGAAAAGAAAAAGCCAGCTCTTAATAAATGTTCAAAGGGAATGAATTTGAAAGATGTTGTAGAGGAAAGTGAGATAGCCAGTTTAAAATAGGAATACTCCTGAGGACTTCCCTGGTTGTCCAGTGGGTAAGACTCTGTGCTCCCAATGCAGGGGGCCCAGTTCAATCCCTGGTCCGGGAACTAGATCCCACATGCATACCGCAGCTAAGAGCCCACATGTCGCAACTAAACATGCCACAAGGAAGATTCCCGCATGTGGCAACTAAGACCTGGCGCAGCCTAAATAAACAAATATATAAATATAAAATAAAATAAATAAAATAAAACCAGGAATACTCTGAAATCCCCTGCTATGGCTTGTGGCAGACTACTGTTTAGCCCAGAAATACCATTTCAAATTTGTTTTGTATGTTCTACAGATAGAAGTCCCATTTTAAATGTAACGGTATTTACATTTGCTGGTTTATAGAATACTCTTTTCAAAACACTAGCCAACCTACATTAGAGGAGTGTTGTTTTTCTAATGTAGATACAAATAAATATATTCAACATGAATTCCTTAACAAATGGCCCTGTTACTCCTCACCTATTGTTTCTATCTAGACAGTGCCTCTGTGTGGAATCTAACCAAGCTTGGGTCTTATGGATAGGAAAGAAATTTTTTCTGTATGGTGCTTGAGACAACTTTAAAATGCATAAAGAAATGAGATTTGTGGGAGAAAAACTGTGTGCATGTCTTGAATCTGAAATGAGCAAAAATTTATCCCTTGACAAACCCTATTTGTCTGAGCATCAACAGTCAACAACACTAAAAAAAATTTAAAACCTGATGTACCACCCACATGACACTCTTTAAAAACATGTCACTTTACTGAGCTGATAAAATATTTTTAAATGAGTGAATGGGAGTATATAAATATCTTACCTGAAAAATACCTTCATTAAATGAACTAACTACCAACTGAGAGGCTGTATTTCTGTGACTTTTGATATCCTTTTCAACATATTTCTTCATGGCCGTATCAGCTCTGGGCTATGGTCAGAACATAGGAAGAAGTGCCATAAGGAAGTGAACATTAGAATGATGTTCATTATAATAGGATTCTAGTCACTTGTGAAAGTTCATTCACCACTACAAATTATTAAAGGTGCTTAAATCATTAAATAGATTTTAGTCTTTATGAAAAGAGGATTGTAATGTGAGCCAGACCTTCTAGTTGTAGTTAAAATAATATACTTTTGACCTAATTTTGTTTAATCTGATTAAGTAAATTTTAGGATAAGTTCTGAAAAACCTTGGAAGATATTCTTTGGTTAGTTTCCTTAAAGTTAAGTGTACAGGGCTTCCCTGGTGGGCAGTGGTTGAGAGTCCGCCTGCCAATGCTGGGGACACGGGTTCGTGCCCTGGTCTGGGAAGGTCCCACATGCCACAGGGCGGCTGGGCCCGTGAGCCATGGCCGCTGAGCCTGCGCGTCCAGAGCCTGTGCTCCGCAACGGGAGAGGCCACAACAGTGAGAGGCCCGCGTACCACACACACACAAAAAAGTTAAGTGTACATTGACTTGTAGGGTATTTCTCAGAAAAATCTATTACTGAACTAGTGCAGAATGTGAATCATTTCTTGCCTGAAATATAAGATTGCTGTTTACAGGGCACTTGTCCAGAATCTTCTTGCTGAATTGGAAAGTATTTCACTTTCCATCACTGTAGGTTCTTTTAACTTCACAAATGTGTTATTCAAAACGTAAACCCTATTGGTACACAGGAAACCCATTTAAAATTAAATTTTAAAACACTCTTGAGAATTCCATGGAACATTTTTGGTTTTATAATTTCTAGCAAAAGAAAAAGTACCTTTAATACTTTAAAAATATATTTTCAGAGATAGCTAAACCCCAAATATGTAATACATGTGAAAGAATAGCACTATTAATATCTTAAATATTGAATGTTGGA
The DNA here is from genome assembly GCF_964270905.1 of Leucopleurus acutus. Lineage (NCBI taxonomy): Eukaryota > Metazoa > Chordata > Mammalia > Artiodactyla > Delphinidae > Leucopleurus > Leucopleurus acutus. The sequence goes on along the minus strand of NC_139157.1, from coordinate 49,891,250 downwards.
GCATAAAATTAAAAAATTACCTTCATTTTCCCCAAAATAAGCTAAGCCACAAATTTAAAGCTGGGAAATTCAGTACCAGAATTAAAAGAAATTATTTCTAGGTTAAGAAGTTCTATGTTTTACTTTAATCTCAAAAGGAACTGGTCTTTTAAAAACTTATTCTATGATTTTATGTATATAACTCTTTGGTTTGATAAACTTGGAAGAATTTATATCATTATTACATACTATGCTTCTGTCTTGTGGTGTGATTTAAATATTGGGCACCTAAGCTAAATTTTCAGAGAGGGTCCTTTTCGCTTTGTTGTTTTACTGTATAGCTCTCAAGTAGAGTGAGGGCTGTGCCTTTGGTATTTAGGTAGAATGTTTTCCTGTGATTTCTAATTCTCAGAGCCACTTCTGAGCATTTCTACGGATATTCCGCAGAAAGTGAAGTTTGATTCTCTTAATCAGTTTACTAAAGTACTATTGATACAAATTACCACTGACTGAAATAAAACATAAACCACTCAGAGACTAAAGCATTCAGAAAAGAAAAGCAGTTTATATGCAAACAAGATTTGTAAGGGAGTCCAAGCTATAGAAGGATAGCTTTCACAAATTAAAGATATGACAAGTATTTAAAAGAAAAAAATAACTTACAAAAATACCAAGGTCACCAAGTTTACAGTTACTCTCTTCAAGGTGGAAAACAGCAGTTTTCTCACATAATTGTCATATCCAAAAAAGTCATCACATATCTCCAGACATCAGCATTGCCAAAATCAGGGATACTGTTGTTTTTATCAGAGAATAACTTACAGGAAAGACTCAAGGTTTCATTTACTGGGGAAACAAAAACCAGGCCGATTGACTGTTTTTGATGATATTACTTTATCTCAGGGTTGCAAAGTGTGTTTTCAGGGGTCCCCAAGGTCACCCTTGGGTTCAGTGACTCACTAAAGAATACATAGAACTCAGAAAAGCTATTATACTCTCGGTTATGGCTTATTACAGCAAAAAGATACAAATTTAAATCAGCAACTCAAAAATGGATATAAGGCAAAGTCCAGAAAACACCAGGCATGAGCTACTACTTGTCCTCTTCCAGTGAAGTCATTCAGACAGCACTTAATTCTAGCAACGATGTGTGGTATGCTTGGAGTATGGCCAACCAAGGAAGCTCCTCTGAGCTTTGGTGTCCAGGTTTTTAAATTGTGGGCTGGTCACATAGCATGGCTGACTGCACATGTGACTGACCTTCAGTCTCCATCCCCTCTAGAGGTTAAGCTGATACTAAATGGCTGAAAGCCCCCACCATAAATCACATTGTTAGCATAGATTATCTGGCAGGGCATAAGACTCCCAGGTAAACTAAAACGTTTTTATAAGGCAGAATATTCCAAGGGCTTAGAGGTTATCTCCCAGGAATTGAGCAAGTGTGAAATCTTTCTTCAGAATGTGAAAGGTTTACACAGCCTAGACAGACTATGTTAATCCTTTACTACACAGTGTTGTTTTATTTCGTTTTCTGATTTTGGAATGTGATGTGCATTGCTTACTCTGGTTAAGGTGTCAATTTTGCCTTCAAATTTCCTCCTAAGGCATGGCTTTGACAACATAAATTTGTTTAGTGTTTTTCTGATTCAATATCATTACTTTAATGTTTTGTTTTTATTATGTAAATTGATGAAAGGTCACACATATACAAAAACCTTGTAATTTGGTTAATAAAACTAGAGTCACATGATACTAAAATTTAGGAGTTAACTTTGTCTGAAGGCTTTGTAAAGTTCATATGGTTGTCATTACTTTTATATGTAAAATATTGCTCTTATCAGCTCATATACCAAGACCAGGAACCAAGAACCATCCAGTTCACCTCAAGCAAGTTGCTTGGACCTTGTTTAATAATGAGATTTGAGACATGGCCATGGTTACAAAAGCATTTTTAAGTAACTGCCTTGCAGAAAGGAGAATATTTTTATGGAACCTATGTAAAATAGCATCATGGCCATGAAAAGTAAGGAACTAAGTAAAGGTATTTTGTGTAATTTTAACCAATTTTATTATTTTGGAATAGTTTTTTATGTCATTTTCTCCAGAATCATAATTTTTATGTTTCTCTAATAATGTATTACTTATAAGCTATACTGAGAATTTTCATAGAATTTTTTTTCTGAATTCCAAAGGCTCTGTTGGAACATGATGCCATTTAAAGAGTGTTTCATTCCAGTTTATGCAAGTGTGGCCAATAGAGAGTTTGAAATAAAGAAGAAAGGAATTTTTCTTATATGTCCATTAGATATAGAACATTAGTCATAATTAACTAATTTACTCCTGGGTAAATAATTCTTGTTTTTCTGATTTTGGGTGAAGCAATCTATTTCACAAAGTTATCTGCTTCTGGATTTAAAGAATCCTAGAAATCCTGACTCTATATTTGGTAGTCTGACAGGTATTTGTTTGTCATGCTGACATCAGCTTATACTGAAAAGTCTGCTTCCATGAGTCTACTCCCTGTAGAGTCAACAGTTATGAGTATGATAAAAGTCTTTACTGAGGCTTTCACTATTTTCATGTTTCTGTCAGAAGACTCAATTTCTGGTCTGTGTAGCTCATAATAGGGACTTAAGACTAGGCAAATGTAAGGAAAAAGCAGAAACTATCTATGGATGACAAGACTCAGTGGCTCATGTTAATTTGTAATAGCCAACAATGATAGAATAGTGAAGAGTGAAATCCCTTTTTTCTGAAATAACACATAATCACTTTCTGAGGATTTAGTTAATAATTACCTTGAGAGAAAAACTATATTATGGACAGAGTAGGCATTAAGTAGTCTCCATGTTCTTTTAATTTATCCCATAAAACATCTTGGGATTGTCAACTGGAAACAAAATATTTCTTTTAAAAAATTAATTTTTAAAAATAGGTTTTGTGCCAGTTTTTGTAGATGGACATGACTATTTTTCTGTCCAACCTGAAAGTTACACAATTACTAAAGTATCTTTATTTTATATTAATGCATTTTACTTAAAGGCAATTAAGTTAAACTCCTCTTACTGATTTGCAAGTTCTTTTCATATTGAGGACTTGATAAGCAGGATGACTTTTACAGAAGTTTTGAGCTAATAAATAATCTGGAGTATATCGAACATATCATTTTTAACACTCCTTTTATAGGATAAATGAGCAAACCTTTGTGGCTGTCTGGCAGCTGTTTAGGAAACCCCAAAGACAACTATGGTATAAAAGACATAGTAAAGAGTTGTTTACTCTGAATTTGGGGACTGAATTTGGGAAATGCAATATCAAAAAATGTTATCAGAGGAGAAAAGATATGAGTAAGCGATTAAATAAAGTTTACAGGTAATATTTAAAATAAACTAAGCATCAAGTAATGATACTTATTAGGGAACTTTTTCAAAGATGAGGAACTTTTTTTTTTCCCTTGAACCATTTTTATTGACAAAAGTAAACAAACATAGAAGTTAATAAAAATCAGATCTTCTTGAGATAAACTTCACTTAGATATCTTATAAACACTCAATTCAACATCATATTATATTAATATCCTCTGTAAATCAACTCTTACTTCTGACTTTTGTCTCTCTATTCTTGATAACATTATCTCAGTCATTCACTTTCATTTGTATCATTTTTTTAAATTAGATTCCACATATGACTGATATCATATTTGTCTTTCTCTGTCAGACTTCACTAAGTATGACAATCTCTAGGTCCATCCATGTTGCTGCAAATGGCATTATTTCAGTCTTTTTAATGGCTGAGTAATATTTCATTGTATATATGTACCACATCTTTTTTTTTTTTTACATCTTTATTGGAGTATAATTGCTTTACAATGGTGTGTTAGTTTCTGCTTTATAACAAAGTGAATCAGTTATACATATACATATGTTTCCATATCTCTTCCCTCTTACATCTCCCTCCTTCCCACCCTCCCTATCCCATGCCTCTATGTGGTCACAAAGCACCTTGTGCTATGCGGCTGCTTCCCACTAGCTAGCTATTTTATGTTTGGTAGTCTATATATGTCCATGCCACTCTCTCACTTTGTCACAGCTTACCTTTCCCCCTCCCCATATCCTCAAGTCCATTCTCTAGTAGGTCTGTATCTTTATTCCCGTCTTACCCCTAGGTTCTTCATGACATTTTTTTTTCTTAGATTCCATATATATATGTGTTAGCATACGGTATTTGTCTTTCTCTTTCTGACTTACTTCACTCTGTATGACAGACTCTATGTCCATCCACCTCACGACAAATAACTCAATTTCATTTCTTTTTATGGCTGAGTAATATTCCATTGTATATATGTGCCACATCTTCTTTATCCATTCATCCAATGATGGACACTTAGGTTGCTTCCATCTCCTGGCTATTGTAAGTAGAGCTGCAATGAACATTTTGGTACATGACTCTTTTTTTTTTTTTTTTTTTTGCGGTACGCGGGCCTCTCACTGTTTTAGCCTCTCCCATTGCGGAGCACAGGCTCTGGACACACAGGCTTAGCAGCCATGGCTCACGGGCCTAGCCGCTCCGGGCATGTGGGATCTTCCTGGACCGGGGCACGAGCCTGTGTCCTCTGCATCGGCAGGCGGACTCTCAACCACTGCACCACCAGGGAAGCCCTACATGACTCTTTTTGAATTATGGTTTTCTCAGGGTATATGCCCAGTAGTGGGATTGCTGGGTCATATGGTAGTTCTATTTGTAGTTTTTTAAGGAACCTCTATACTGTTCTCCAGAGGAACTTTTGTTTAAACAAACAGTTGAAAGGTATGGCAAAAGCACAAAATGTTAGGCTCTCAAGAGTATTTTGGTAATACAAGAAACCTCTGCTATTTGGGCACTAAATACTTTTTAAGTGCTTTTTGTTCCAAGTAGACATATACTCAAAGATTAATTTGTCAATTTAACAGAAAAGAAAATCCAAATTCTAGTTCTACTCTTTTGGATGCCCTCCATATTTTATAGAGTAGGATTCACAAGTCTTTCCTTCATCTTATAAATAAATTCATTTACATCTAGCTAACATTCTGGCACAACCAGACAATTTTACTTTAAGACAAAGTCATTTTCCTTTTCCCATGATATTTACCATGGGAAATAAAAATTCATCATTTTGCATATACACCTCTTTACAGACATATAAATATTCCTTTACATTTCTTAAAAAGGAATATACCAACATATCTCAGTTTCTCATATATATCTTTTCAACCTATTAATTAATGGTCACTTACAGTGTATAAAAGCAAAGCCAGGGGTATGTTAAAACTATGTTTGTTGACCCAGTATTTATTTCATTCTCCACAAATGACTTGCTTAGATATTGTAATTTGTATCCAAGGATTATTAATTAAATGATTAACTCAATTTAATATTAGTTTAGGAATTAGAGGGAATTCCTTGGCAGTCCAGTGGTTAGGACTCAGCCATTTCACTGCCAAGTGTTCGGGTTTGAACCCTGGTTGGGGAACTAAGACCCCCAAGCTGAGAGGTGCAGCCAAAAAAAAAAAAAATTAGAAAAATTTCTATAAGGTTTAATTAATTAGGTTTTTTGGGTTTGTGGAAACAAACCTAAGCCTTTCATGAGTTATACTAGTATGCTAACATTTTAATTTACATTATGATAAGATCAGGAAAGAGACGTATAGTTGTTTTAAGACAGCATTATTAAGCTAGTCGAATTTGTTCAAGGATTCACCTTGATTAGAAATACAAACTTTTGAACTTCGTATTTTCTATTTCTATTTTTTATACTTAATTTTTAAGAGCTCTTCAAATTAAGTTTAAAAGTAATACAGTTTATTAATATTTCTCTCTCCTCTGTCAGTTTACATTGCATTACTTATTTTGTCAACCTGTAAACAAGGCAGTTAATTTAACTCATAGCTAAAAGTTTTTTTTTCCTTCTGCATATAGGCTTCATTAAGAGAAATATTTTTTTAAGAATCAACAGACTTAAAGCAATGAAAGTTGGATGTTTTCTTCCCTTTCTAAAAATTCTTGAGTTCTCTATTTTAAATTGATAAAAGTGTTCCATAGTCTCTGTAAGACAATCAAAAAAGGAATGCAGTTAAATTTAAGAGACTTATAATCTAATTTTTCTTTAGAGCAGGATTTCTCAACCTTGGCACTATTGACATTTTAAGGAGATAATTTATTGTTTGGGAGGGCTCTCCTGTGCGTTGCAGGATAGTTAGCATCCCTGACCTCTATCCACTAGACGTCAATAGCACCCCCATACACAAACACAATTGTGACACCCAATAATGTAGCCAGATATGGCCAAATGTCCCCAGAGCAGAAAAGGATCAAAATGACTCCCAGTTGAGGACCACTGCTCCAGAAATAGGCAAAGGTGCTCAGAAAATATATGCCCTCACTTAACAGATAAACGTATTAATCTTATGGGAAAGCTATGAAAAGAGCTCTGGAGAGTTTATAGCTGGACTTCTCTCTGTGTGTATGCTATTTTTGTAGTACTGTTCAATCGGATCGTGGGTTGAGCTGGGGGCACAACTTTAGGTTTATTAATACCCTGTTTTTGGAAACCAAGCTGTTTCTCACATCTTTACTTGATTCACTTGTGTATTTATGCTTTCTTATTTTCTTTTGAGAGGAGAGAGGGTAAAAGTTATACACCCAGAGCTTTTTAGATTTCTTGCAGTGGTCGTGAATTTCTAGGCAAGCCAGTAGCAATCACTCATATTCAATCACGTTGTGATAAGATCAGGAAAGAGACATATAGTTGTTTTAAGACAGCATTATTAATATATAAATTCAGGCTCATTTGTAGAATGGTTATACAAACCAAACAAAACCTTTAAAGTCTCTCTCTACCCTTTGCTCTAAAACCATGTGAAAATAATTTCTAATTTTGTCCATTGTGTATATTCTCTTTGATGGTAAATCTGGTATTGGAATTAGATATCCCTATATAGTGAGTACAACTTTTCTGACCTATTAATCTCAAATAGCATGCTGAGGAAGAGAGAAATTTAGCTTCAGAGAGAAAGTTATAATTGTAAACAGACTATTGTTAAAAGCTGTGCCTTCCTTTTGCAAAGAGGAAAAGAGTCTTTTTCAAAAATACACAAAAAGAACCAACAATCTTAGTTTTATAACATTAGCCACAGATGGATCAAATGTAATCAAAGTACAAAAAATTTATTGGCTGATGGTAGCAGCTCCAGATCTCCAGTGGCTGCTCTCCATTCCTGTGGGCACAAAAATATTTTTTTCTTAATTAATTTGAACTCAGAGTGTCACACACATGAAAAACAGCATAGAGGATATCATCAATGGTTAGGCAACAATAAAATAAATCAGTAATGTAGGGAATGATATGAACAACTTCCCAACTTACTACTGAAACTAGTTATCAGATTGACTAAATCAATGTCTCAAGACCCAGAAGCAAAGGAAAGATGTATCTCAGATGACAAAAGATAACAAAATCCTCAAGACGAATATAAAGTACAATCAGATATTCTGTCATAAAGACCTCATAAAAATCAGACAGTAAGAACATTAAAATCTATATTATCAACATTGCTGCCACCAAATGAGAAATTAGTGGTTGTGTACAAATCAGAACCAGCATGAAAAAGACTTAACCAGGAAACAACCAAACAAACATAAAGAGTCAGAAAAAGAAATAGAATCAACTAGATTAAAATCCTGTTGCCGAAAAGAACAAAGCTGAAGGCATAACCCTTCCAGACTTCAGGCAATACTACAAAGCTACAACGTGGTATTGGCACAAAAACAGACATATAGATCAATGGAACAGAATAGAGAGCCCAGAAATAAACCCACACACTTACGGTCAATTAATCTTCAACAAAGGAGGCAAGAATATACAATGGAGAAAGAGTCTCTTCAAATGGTGTTGGGAAAGCTGGATAGCTGTATATAAGCCAATGAAGTTAGAATAGTCCCACACACGATACACAAAAATAAACTCAGAATGGCTTAAAGACTTAGGTATAAGACATGACATTATAAAATTCCTGGAAGAGAATATAGGCAAAACATTCTCTGACATAAATTGTACCAATGTTTTTTTTTCCCTAAATTTTTCAAAAAATTTATTTTATATTTTTGGCTGTGTTGGGTCTTTGTTGCTGCGCGCGGGCTTTCTATAGTTGCAGCGAGGCTGGGCTACTCTTCATTGGGGTAAACAGCCTTCTCATTGCAGTGCCTTCTCTCGTTGCGGAGCACAGGCTCTAGGCACACAGGCTTCAGTAGTAATGGCATGCGGGTTCAGTAATTGTGGCTTGCGGCCTCTAGAGCGCAGGTTCAATAGTTGTGGCGCATGGGCTGTGTTGCTCCACAGCATGTGTGATTTTCCCGGACCAGGGCTCAAACCCATGTCCCCTGTGCCACCAGGGAAGCCCTCTTTATATTTATTTATTTTATTTATTTTTGCTGTGTTGGGTTTTAGTTGTGGCACACAGGATTTTTTGCAGCACGCGGGCTTCTCTCTAGTTGTGGCATGCAGGTTTTCTCTCTCTAGTTGTGATGCGTGGGCTCCAGCACACGTGGGCTCTCTAGTTGAGGTGCACGAGCTCAGTAGTTGTGGTGTGCGGGATGTGGGATCTTAGTTCCCTGACCAAGGATTGAACCCGCATCCTTGCATTATAAGGCAGATTCTTTACCACTGGACCACCACAGGAGTCCCTGGACCAATGTTTCCTTAGATCAGTCTCCCAAGCAAAAGAAATAAAAGCAAAAATAAGCAAATGGGACGTAATCAAACTGATAAGCTTTTACACATCAAAGGAAACCATAAATAAAACGAAAAGACCACCTGTGGACTGGAAGAAAATATTTGCAAATGAAGCGACTGACATGGGTTCAATTTCCAAAATAAACAAATGGTTCATACAAGTCAATATAAAAAAAAAAGCAACCCAATCAAAAAAGGGGTAGAAGACCTAAAGAGACATTTCTGCAAAGAAATACAGATGGCCAACAGGCACACGAAAAGATGCTCACCTCACTAATTACTAGAGAAATCCAAATCAAAGCTGCAGTGAAGTATCACCTCACATCAGTTAGAGTGGCCATCATCAAAAAGTCTATAAATAATGAATGCTGGATAGGGTATGGAAAATAGGGAACCCTCCTACACTGCTGGTGGGAATGTAAATTGGGGCAGCCACTATGGAGAACTGTATGGAGGATTCTTAAAAAACTAAAAATAGAGTTACCGTATGTTCCAGCAATCCTACTCCTGGGCATATATCCAGAAAAGATGAAAACTAATTCAAAAAGATACATGCACCCCAATGTTCATAGCAGCACTATTTATAATAGCCAAGACAAGGAAGCAACCTAAGCGTCCATTGACAGAGGAATGCATAAAGAAGTTGTGGTGTATATATACAATATTACTCAGCCATAAAAAAGAATGAAATAATGCCGTTTGCAGCAACATGGATGAACCTAGAAATTATCATACTAAGTGAAGTAAGACAGAGAAGGACAAATACAATATCACTTATATATGGAATCTAAAATATGACACAAATTAACCTATTTACTAAACAGAAAGAAACATACATAGAAAGCAAACTTACAGTTACTAAAGGGGAAGGGGGGAGGATAAATTAGGAGTATAAGATTAACAGATACACATTACCATATATAAAATAGATAAACAATAAAGATTTCCTGTATAGCAAAGGGAACTAATATATTCAATATCTTGCAATAACCTATAATGGAAAAGAATTGAAAATATATATATGTATATGTGTAACTGAATCACTGTGCTGTACACCTGAAAGTAACACAATATAGTAAATCAACTATACTTCAATTAAAAACAACAACAAAAAAAACTATTGCCACAGGAGATTCACCCTAAGACTAGAAAAAGATACACCTCAAAAAGCTCTTGAGTTGCTCCTCATGGACAATGCAGTTTACTTGGCTCTGGCTGGTGAATACACCTCTGGTAGATAAATACATAAAATCTTGGTGGAATCTCTAGAATTGTCAAAGGAATAGTCAGACACAAAGCATTTAGAAAAGTTTACTTCCAAGAAAAGTTTGCAAGAAACTCCAAGTTTTTAAAAGAATTGGTTCATCAAATTAAAAAATACGGGGAAAACCCCACAAAATTATAAACATTACCAAGTTTGTAGTTATGCAGTCCACGGTAGAAAAGACAGAAATTTTCTCACACAGTTGTCGTAGCCACAGAGCTTATCACAGATCTTCAACTATCAATATTGCAAAAACTTGGTGATAAAGTTGCTTTTATTAGGCAGTCAGTACTTATAAACAAAACCTAAGGATTCTTTTGTTTTGGGAAAGTGAACCAGGCACAGGGACCCTGTTTTTGTTTGCTTATTTTATTTCTTTCAGGGTACAAGTTGTTTTATTTTCTTATTATGATGTACACACTTACTGATAATGGCAGCAAAGCATTGTATCAGTTTTGCTTCCATACATGCTTCCTTTAGTCCTTGGTAGTTACAAATCCTTCCATGAACAAATACTGAGGTAGTTTATTATCACTTAAGGTAAAAGACATAACAGTACAGAGGGGAAAGTCAAAGTTTGAGGGAAGGTGCTTTGGATATGAGGGATATTTTTTCTTGAAAGAAATTGTCATATCTTTGTGGACAAAATAATGGAAACTTAGAATGTATAGGGTTAATATACAAATGACTAAGACAAATCATAAGAATTTGATTTTGCCTGACAAAAAATCCAGGAGAAGGAGTATAACAAAATTAAATTTGCCAGGGTATTCCAGTGAGAAGGTAAATTGTATGCAAAAGCTGACCTTGTCATACCTCAAAGAAAAATGCATGCAGAATTATATACTTCAAGAATTTATATAATACTAAGAGGATTGAGGTCCATTTAATCCATATCCGTTAGATGACCTCTTCCAAACAGCCAGACACCTTGGTTTTTCCCAGAGATCTATTAGAGCAGTTTTTCTCAAAATGCAGATTATGATCCATTAGTGGATCCTAACATTGATTACTAGTGGGTTGTGACTAAAAGTTTGTTTTTAATGAAATAGAATAGAAAATATGAGAATACATTTAGGTAGTACTCTCACGTTAGTATTGAGACCTCTACTTCAGGTAAGATTTAGTAGAAAAGCCACGCTCCCACTAAAACAATAAATTACAAAGTCATATGTTTAAAGTCATTGGAAAGTTATAGACACAATGAAGACTAGAAGAATTAAAATTCCAGAAAGGGAAGAACCCTCCTAGGTCACTTGACAATCCCTGGCTATTTTATTCCTTAGAACATTTACCAATTCTGGTCACAGTGACTCTGTTTTTGGCATGGGGACTCCACTGGGACAAAGAAAAGCCAGGGGAGTTTTTGAAGGCCATGGATGCAGGCATGACAGATTTGAATTTAAATTCTGAAAAATACCACTGGACATTTGCTGAATGCTAGAGTATAAAAGAAACTGGAGAACTGGCCAAGAAAGGCAGAATAAGATCTGCAGTCTCATGGTGAAGAGATAAATTCCTGCTAGCAAAAGGGACTGCATCAAACAGTCCCTCAAGTTTTGGCCAGATATTGAACTTGATGGGATGGGAGGCTAAGCTCAAAACTTTTGAAGGACAGAATTTCAGGGATGAGAAGAAAGGGAAAAGCCCAGCTGTCAGTCAAAAGTCTCAGAAGGCCATACCCAGGAAGGAAGCTGGATTGCAAAGTCATAGTGAAATCTGTCCACAGTGCTTAGGAGACAAACTCCCACCAGAGACAGGAAGTCAGCAAGAAACACTTGATGAGTTTTCCTCTCAAGACATTTGCCAGATTTTAAAGCTACATGAGGCGAGAGGCTAATGAGCTAAATTAAAACCTCCAAAGGGAAGACTGAATCTCCCATAGTGTTTACGGGCTGAAAGGTAAGAGACCTTCCAAGCTATTGATCAAAAGTCCAGGTGAGCCACACCTGAGGAAAAATGACAAACAAGAGGTAGACTGAGTCTAACTAAAACCAGAATCCATCCCCAATCTAGTTCAGTTCCTGATGGGATTAAGGTGATCAGCCCTTCAAATTATGCAACTAACAGAGGAAAGGGAGAACCTTTATGAGGGAAAATAACATCATTACAAGTCCCATTTGTTCATTTTATACCCCAAATATGGCATATAATAAATTATAAGGCTTGAAAAGAGGCAGGAAAATGTGAGTGATAAGAGAAAAAGCAGATAATAAAAGCAAACCCATAGATGATCTAGATATTGGAACTAGCAGGCTGGGACTTTAAAATAATTGTATAGGGCTTCCCTGGTGGCGCAGTGGTTGAGAGTCTGCCTGCCAATGCAGGGGACGCAGGTTCATGTCCCAGTCTGGGAAGATCCCACATGCCGTGGAGAGGCTGGGCCTGTGAGCCATGGCTGCTGAACCTGCGAGTCCGGAGCCTGTGCTCCGCAACGGGAGAGGCCACAACAGTGAGAGGCCCGCATACTGCAAAAAAAAAAAAAAAAAAAAATTGTATATGTGTGTGTGTGTGTGTGTGTGTGTGTGCACACGCGCACGCAAGGGAACAAAGGAAAAGATGGACAAAATGGATAAAATGATGGATAATTTTGACAGAATTGGAATCTATAAAAATAATTAAATATACATTACAGATTTTAAAAATACAACAGCTAAAATTGAGAATTCATTGTGCAGTTTTAGCAATAGCTTAGACTGAGCAAAAAGTGTTAGTGAACTTGAGGACAGATAAGTTGATAGTACCCAAAACTGAAGCACAGAGACAAAAAGAATGCAAAGAATAAAACTTAGTATAAGAGACATGTGGAATACAGTGAAGCAGTCAAATATATATTTAATTAGAGTCATAGAAGGACGAGAATTAGAGAATGGGGCAGAAGCAATATATGCAGAGATAATAGTCAAGAAATTTCGAAAATTGATGATAGATATCATTCCAAACATTAAAGAAGCTCAGTGAACCTCAATACACAACAAGGATATATACAAAGGAAACCATAATTAAGTATATCATAGTTGAACTGCTGACAAAGATAAAATCTTAAAAGCAGCAAGAGAAAATAAGGCACTTTTTCAAAAAGAAACAGTAGGGCAGATGACTATTTTACTGAAATTATGGAAGCCAAGAGATATTTAAAGTACTAAAAGAAAAAAGAACTCTCAATTTTATGTCCAATTAAAATATCTTTAGAGATCATAGTAGAAATATAGATTTATTCAGACAAATGAGAGCTGAGAGAATCCATCAGGAGCAGACCCACACTATGAAAAATATGAAAGGAAGTTCTTCAGGCTAAAGGAAAATTAACTCAAATGGAAGCACAGATCTTCAGGAAAGAAGAGCAGCAGGAAAGATAAATATATGGGTAAAAAAATTTTAATTGACTTTCAAAGTAGCAAAAATAACAATATTGTGGAGTTTATGTGTAGACGTATAATAAACAGTTGCATGAATTGTAGGAAGGAGTTATGTGGACTTAAATCATTGTAAGATTTTTATTTGGATAGTAAAAGACTGTCAAAAAAATTGCTAGCTTTAGAGTGGAAGACACCATGAAAACAAAAACTCCTAGCTTAAGGTAGGCTGTAATAAGTCAAGAATATATTGGAATCTAGAGGAGTAACTATCAAAGTGTGGCCTTTTGATTTAGCAGCATAAGCATCATCTGGGAATTTGTTAGAAGTGAAAATTTCCAGGTTTCCCCCAGACCTACTAAATCAGAAACTTTGGAGGTGAGGCCCAGAAATCTATGTTTGAAGAAGTCCTTTAGGTGATTCTGATGCACACTAAAATTTGAGAACTATAGGTAACTACCAAAAGAAAACGGGTATAATTAAAAACCTAATAGAAGAGGCAAAACAGAATAATAAAAATACTTGATTAATCCAGAGTAATGAAGGAAGGGAAGAATAAAGGAACAAAAAATAGGTAGGACGAATAGAAAAATAAATAAAATGAATAAAATACATAGTAAAATACATAGTAAGATTGTGCACTTAAACCCATCTGTAACAGTAATCACATTAAATGTAAATGAACTCAGTGCTCCAATTAAAAGACAAAGATTTTCAGACTGAAGAGACAAAATGACACAGATAATTTTAAAGGATTAAAAAGATACACCATGTAAATACTAACCCCCAAAACAAAAACAAAACAAAACAAGAAAACCTTCTGTGACTATATTACTAATTTGTAAGTTTGACTTGAAGAAATATGACTAGAGATGAAGAGGGACATGTCATAATGATAAGTTTCAATTCAATGAAAAAAAATTTACAATCCTATTTGTATACAGCCATAATATAGCTTCAAATGTATAAAACTATAATGTCAGAACTAAATGAAGAAATAGAAAAATCCATAATTATTATCAAAGATTTTAATATACCTGTCTCAATTTCTCATAAAAATCATACCAATAAATCAGATATAAAAGATTAAGAAGAAATGTGATCTAATTAACCTAATCGAACACTATTCCCAACAATAGTAAATATATATTCAAGAGTATTTGGAACATTTACCAAAACAGATCATATGTTGGGCCATAAAGCAAGTTTAAAATATTTTTAAAAATTGAAGTCATGCAGGGTACGTTCTCAGAACACAGTGCAATCACACTAGAAATTAATGACAGAAATATAGAACCACCTCTAAACAACTTATAGGTCAAAGAAGAAATCACAATGGAAACTAGAAAGCATTTAAATGATAAATAATGAAAACACAACATCCAAAATGGTAATGCAGCTAAAATAATGCTTAGAAGGAAGTTTAAAGCTTTAAAGGCATATCTTAGAAGACAGGTAAAAAATTAATGATCTAAACTTCCATCTCAAGTGCTAGAAAAAGAAGAGCAAATTAAATTTAAGATAGTAAGATAAATGGTATAATAAATGACTTAATAAATATGTAAATAATAAATTATAAATAAATAATTCAATAGGTATAGCTCAATTTGTATAATAAATTATATAAATAAATATCAATAATAGATGAATAATAAATGAGCAAAAATCAATGAAAGAGAAGGCAGACATAGAGTAGACACAATAAAACTAAATATGGGGGGCTTCCCTGATGGCGCACTGGTTGAGAGTCCGCCTGCAAATGCAGGGGACACGGGTTCGTGCCCCGGTCTGGGAGGATCCCACATGCTGTGGAGCAACTAGGCCCATGAGCCATGGCCACTGAGCCTGTGCGTCCGGAGCCTGTGTTCCACAACGGGAGAGGCCACAACAGTGAGAGGCCCACATACTGCAAAAAAAAAAAAACTAAATATGGGTCATTTGAAAAGTTTAATAAAATTATTAAATCCCTAATAAGACTGATCAAGATAAAATAGCAAGTACAGAAATTATCAGTATCAGGAATGTAAAAGGAGACAGCAGTATACATCCCATAGACATTAAAAAGATAAAGGGCTGAACAAACATATGGACACCAAGGGGTGAAAGTGGCCGGGTGGTGGTGGTGGTGGGATGAATTGGGAGATTGGAATTGACATGTATACACTAATATGTATAAAATAGATAACTAATAAGAACCTGCTGTATAAAAAATAAATTAAATTTTAAAAAAAGATAAAGGGCTTCAAACACTCCCTAACAACATACACAAAAATAAACTCAAAATGGATTAAAGACCTAAATATAATGCCAGACACTATAAAACTCTTAGAGGAAAACACAGACAGAATACTTTATGACATAAATCACAGCAAGATCCTTTTTGACCCACCTCCTAGAGAAATGGAAATAAAAATAAACAAATGGGACCTAATGAAACTTAAAAGCTTTTGCACAGCAAAGGAAACCATAAACAAGACGAAAAGACAGCCCTCAGAATGGGAGAAAATACTTGCAAATTAAGCAACTGACAAAGGATTAATCTCCAAAATTTATAAGCAGCTCATGCAGCTCAATATCAAATAAACAACCCAATCCAAAAACGGGCAGAAGACCTAAATAGACATTTCTCCAAAGAAGATAGATTTCCAACAAACACATGAAAGGATGCTCAACATCACTAATTATTAGAGAAATGCAAATCAAAGCTACAATGTGGTATCACCTCACCCTAGTCAGAATGGCCATCATCAAAAAATCTATAAACAATGCTGGAGAGGGTGTGGAGAAAAGGGAACCTTCTTGCACTGTTGGTGGGAATGTAAATTGATACAGCCACTATGGAGAACAGTATGGAGGTTCCTTAAAAAACTAAAATTAGAACTATCATATGACCCAGCCATCCCACTAGTGGGCATATACCCTGAGAAAACCATAATTCACAAAGAGTCATGTACCACAATGTTCATTGCAGCTCTATTTACAATAGCCAGGACATGGAAGCAACCTAAGTGTCCATCGACAGATGAATTGATAAAGAAGATGTGGCACATATATACAATGGAATATTACTCAGCCATAAAAAGAAACAAAACTGAGTTATTTGTAGTGAGGTGGATGGACCTAGAGACTGTCATACAGAGTGAAGTAAGTCAGAAAGAGAAAAACAGATACCGTATGCTAACACATATATGGAATCTAAAAAAAAAAAAAGTGGTTCTAAAGAACCTGGGGGCAGGACAGGAGTAAAGACACAGACATAGAGAATGGACTTGAGGACATGGGGAGGGGGAAGGGTAAGCTGGGACGAAGTGAGAGAGTGGTAATGTATATAGGGACATATATACACTACCAAATGTAAAATAGCTAGTGGGAAGCAGCCGCATAGCACAGGGAGATCAGCTCAGTGCTTTGTGTCCACCTAGAGGGGTGGGATGGGGGTGTGGGACAGAGACGCAAGAGGGAGGAGATATGGGGATATATGTATATGTATAGCTGATTCACTTTGTTATACAGCAGAAACTAACACACCATTGTAAAGCAATTATACTCCAATAAAGATGTTAAAAAAAAAAGATAAAGGGCTTCAAAGGGCAACATCAACAAAGTGAGAAGATGACCCACAGAATGGGAGAAAATATATGCAAATCACATATCTGATAAAGAACATGTATCTAGAATATGTGAAGAACACTTACAACTCATCAGTAAAGAACCAAAAAGCTCAATTTAAAAATGGACAAAGAATCTGAATAGACATTTCTCCAAAGAAGATATACCAATGACCAATAAGTACATGAAAAGATACTCAACATCATTAGCCATTAAGGAAATGTAAGTCAAAACCACAGTGAGATACAACTTCACATCCACTAGAATGGCTAAAATAAAAAAGAAAGGTGGCAAGTGTTGACAAGGATGTAGAGAAATTAGAACCCTCCTACAATGCTGATGGGATTATAAAATGGTGCCCCTGCTTTGGAAGAGTCTGGCAAAAACTTTGACTTGAATATTTATAGCAACATGATTTATAATAGCCAAAAACTGGAAACAACCCAAATTTCCACCAACTGATGAACCAGTAAACAAAAGTGGTATAAGCATACAATGGAATAATATACAGCTATAAAAAAGGACTGATATACTGATACATGCTAAAACGTGGATGAACTTTGAAAACATTATGGGAAAAAAAAGAAGCCAGTCACAAAAGACCATGTATTATATGATTCCATTTATATAAAGTTTCCAGAATGGGCAAATCTATAGAGATAGAAAGTAAGTTAGTGGTTGCCTATTGCTGGGGGGTGGGGTGACTTAGAGAAAAATGGGGAGTGACTGCTAATAGATATGGGATTTCTTTTTTGGGTGATGAAAATGTTCTAAAATGAATTGTGGTGATGGTTGCACCACTGTGAATACACTAAAAATCATTGAATTGTTCACTTTAAGCAGGTTAATTGTATGGTGTATTAATTATATCTCAACACAGCTGTTAAAAATATAATATAAAAGGATATTATGAATAACCTTACACCAAAAAAAATCAACTTAGATGAAATGCTCTTTTAAAAAATATTAAAATGAATACAAAA
Source organism: Leucopleurus acutus (assembly GCF_964270905.1). Taxonomy (NCBI): domain Eukaryota; kingdom Metazoa; phylum Chordata; class Mammalia; order Artiodactyla; family Delphinidae; genus Leucopleurus; species Leucopleurus acutus. The sequence continues at coordinate 49,873,292 of NC_139157.1, read as the reverse complement.
AAGAAACAAAAATGTGAATAATCATAATCTGTTAAAAATATTGGATCTGTAATTTAAAACCCTCCCATAAAGAAAATTTCAGGCTGAGATGTTTCACAGGTGAATTATTCCAAACATTTAAGGAAGAAATAATACCAACCCTAAACTTTCTCAGAATATAGAGGAGAAAGGAACAGTTCACAACATTTTTTTAAGAGGGTAGTATAATCTTGATACCAAAACCTGACATGAACATTTTAAGAAAATGACAAGCCAATTGTTCTCATGAACATAAATGCAAAAATCCTAAACAACATAGTAGCAAAATGAGTCCATTTTTCTTTAAAAAAAAAAAAAAGATAACAGATCATTGCCAAGTGGGATTTATTCCAAGAAAGCAGTTTTGTATTAACAATAGAAAATCTGTGAAATTCACCACATTAAAAAAATAAATGAGGAAAATCACATGGCTACCTTAATAGATGCTGAAGAAGCAATTGACACAATTCTATACCCATTCAAGAAAAACAAAACAAAGCTCTAGGTAAACTAGAAGTAGATGCAGGTTATCCAATTGAGAACATCAAATATATGTCTTGTGTGTCCCCTCACCCAACTAAAGGTCATGTTCTGTAGCCACACTGAGGAGAAAACACTAATGTGTTTGCCTGAAAAATGCCTAGGGGATGGTGGAACTGACTTGGAAGGAACCAGGGTCCTTGAATGTCCAAGAGGAGCAGACAGTTTACACACATTTACCAAACACATTACATTAGACACATTTAAACAATTTTTTTCTTTAAGCCACTGATGACTGTGTCTTTTTGTTAAAACAGTTAGTCTTACCCTACTGATCCAGGAGATGGTGTATAATGTGTAACAGGAGAAATTTCATTTGTACACAGGAAGGACATGTTGATGATCAAAGATGACCAAGCATAGGGCTTCCCTGGTGGCACAGTGGTTGAGAGTCCGCCTGCTGATGCAGGGGACACAGGTTCATGCCCTGGTCCGGGAAGATCCCACATGCTGCGGAGCAGCTGGGCCCGTGAGCCATGGCCGCTGAGCCTGTGCGTCTGGAGCCTGTGCTGCGCAGTGGGAGAGGCCACAACAGTGAGAGGCCCGCGTACCGCAAAAAAAAAAAAAAAAGATGACCAAGCATCAAAAATGGTTTACCCAGCGAAGTTATGGAGTACCTTGCAGATCTTTGTGATGAAGATTGAATTGCCCCATGGTGATACAGGGCCAGCTTGCTTACAGTTTAAATTCTATTCTAGCATTTGCTAGAATAAAAATTATTGTTTTATTTTGGTACCTATCACATTACCAAATTTTAGGGGTTTTAAAAATGTTCAGAACTGTGCTGATTTATGTGTTTTGATAGATGGGCTTTATCCATTTACATTTATTATAGTTACTGATATATTTGAACTTATTTCTACCATACTTCTTTTTGTTTCCTTTTTTCTCTTTTCCTGCCTTCTACTGGATTTAAAAGACCCATTTCCTATCCCTCACCCCTGCTTGTTTGGGAAGCTCTGTGTTGCATTTCCATTCTTTTGGTAGTCACTTTGAAGTTTTTGACATGCATTATACATTTCCCTATAAGACTCTGAAGTTATTCATTATTTCTCTTCTAAACATTCCTGCTTTAACCCCATTGAAGCCCACTTTACCTATTAAACACCCTCAAACCCTACTCAAGCTAATCTTACTATCTTTTCCTTAGAGCTTAGATTGTACCACTTTTTAAACGGGGGGGGGGGTTGGTTGGTTTGTTTATAGTCGATAGTTAATTAAATGTATTTATTTTTTAAAAGACACTATTGAAACAATTCTTGAGAGTCTCTTTTCTGAGACGTTAAATGAGGGCCCAGTGCCTGTCTCACGCAGAGTAGGTGCTCGATAAATGGAACCCATCTTTCCCTCTCCCAAAATAAACTGTTGTGTCCCTAGAGCCTGTCATACAGAGTGAAGTAAGTCAGACAGAGAAAAACAAATACCGTATGCTAAGACATATATATGGAATCTAAAAAAAAAAAAGTGGTCATGAAGAACCTAGGGGCAAGATGGGAATAAAGACGCAGACCTACTAGAGAATGGACTTGAGGACATGGGAAGGGGGAAGGGTAAGCTGGGACAAAGTGAGAGAGTGGTAGTGTATATATGGACATATATACACTACCAAATGTAAAATAGATAGCTAGTGGGAAGCAGTCTCATAGCACAGGGAGATCAGCTCCGGTGTTTTGTGACCGCCTGGAGGGGTGGGATAGGGAGGGTGGGAGGGAGGGAGATGTAAGAGGCAAGAGATATGGGGATATATGTATATGTATAACTGATTCACTTCGTTATAAAGCAGAAACTAACACACCATTGTAAAGCAATTATACCCCAATAAAAAGTTAAATAAATAAATAAATAAACAGTTGTTTGTCTCTTTAACACTAGCCATGAGTGCTCAGCAGGCATGGATTCCTCTGGGTTGGATGCATTTCACGGACAGTTGGCAAAGACCAACCTCTCCTTATGTTAATTTTGTGAATACTGTACTTGACTGTGTAACAAGCTAAATGATGCAGGATTAAATGTTCTCATTTCTGAGCTGTGAAGTGTTGAAAGTGATCAGGAAATAAGGGCAGAATATCCATCCTTTGGGAGAAGAATGTCAGTCTGTTGCTGCCCCTCTTGGCTGCTGGTTGGAATGCAGCTGTTAAGGCAGCTGTTTAACTGTTTGCCCAACTTGAAAGGACACTACCAAGTGGCAAATACTTTTCATAACAACATTTTACTTTTGCTGAGAACAACAACAGTGCATTTTACTGAGCTCCAGCAGTGTGCCAAACATGACAGATTTATAACTCTGCAGGTTCACAACCTAGACTGAACACAATGTTCATTTCCATTTTTAATATTTATAAAAAGAATGAATAGGCTCCCAAAGGTAGCCTCTACATAAAGCATCTCTACATCTTTCCTATTTGTTGAAAAGGCAGCAGAGTAACTTGAGAAAATGAAATACCTCTGAAAATGAAAATCTTAGAAATGTCAAAGGAAAGTTTAAATATTTTACCCCTTCTTGTGACTTTACCCCTTCTCATCCAGGACAGATGAGGGCAGCAGTAGCACAAGAAACACATCATCTACTGAATCTCCTGCAATTCGTGGGTCTCATTCTGGGTCATGAAGTTAATCTATGTTGTTCATTAAAATATTGACACTAAGTACTTAGCAAACAATTGTGTTGAATCTGACAGGCTGTGAACTGGGGTGGCAGTGGGGGTAGGAGGTGGTTATCAACTATTTTATTTCATTGTAAAAGCTATATGACAAATATCAGCATTCAGAATTAAGAAAACACATTCAAATGCGTAAGCGTGATTTTCTTCCAAACCCAAAAGTACATGGATCATGATCATACGACATAGACCTGCACCCTCAGTCTATTACCCATTGTCAGAAGCTCATGCCTTCAGAAAGGCTTATGGAGATATACTTTAGGCAAGTAGAGGGATCCTGCGCACACCTATTGTTTGTTCCAGCTGAAGTGGTATTAGAAAGCAGCAGTAACCACCACTCATAACATTTAGTGTGTAATCCCCTTTACAGCCTTTATGAAGACAACAGAAGTCAGGCAGGGTGGATGCAAACTCATTTAATAAACCCTCACAGTCAAAGCTGGGACAGAGATGTTTCTAAAGGTGAGCTGGGCTGAACAAAGATGGTCAATGGATATTCTAACCTATGTTATGTTTTCTCTACTGTTTACCAAATGGTAATTAACTCGTAAATGACAACAGTCTGGTCCAGCTGTTTCTCCAAATTACAAAAGCATACATTTCGACAAAACTGACATGATTTCTTGGACAATGATAGACAAAGTCCCATGGACTGGTTAATGGTCACTGAGGAAGTCAGCCACAAATTTTTTCTCTCTTTTTTTCAGGGATCAGAAAATTAGTAAATGCAAACCATGGATGAAAGTTATAAGATTGCTTCCACAGAAAGGATCCAGGTGTTGGAAAAAGAACTGGCTGTACAATTGACAGAACTGAAGTCTGAGACAGAAGAACAGGGGACTCTTCAGGGGTCAGCTCATCGAGCTTACAGGTAAATAAGGGCAGTGTGAAGGCATGGTCTTAGGGGCTTTAACCCCTACTCTCATCCCATAGTCTCCATCAGAACCCCCTCTCCTTTTTACTTGGACAGTTGGCATCATCTCAAGCTCAGACTTAACTGCTGCCCCTAAGGTTTTCCTATATTCTAGAATTGTCAAGGCATTTAGAGGCAATGTGCTACCAAGGAAGAAGGAAAAGTACTCTTACATCTCACAAATATCATTGTCTTAAAGTTCCAGAAGCTACTATACAAATCATAGTCAATGGAATCTCATTTTCTCCAATGATATTTTAACTGAATTTGACCTTGATTTTGATGAGAAATTTCAAAACGAAAATAACATGAGGTGTTTGATAATGAATTCTGCAAAATGATGTTCTGTTTGGAGCTATTCTATAGGTAAATGCTGCCAACCATAGCAATCAAATTCTTTTAGAGAGACAGGGTAGCCAATTCAGCCCTCATGGGCCCAGGACATTCAAACTCCTCTGTTTCTGCTACTGCCACAATTGATCAAGAGGAGCAGTTATAAGGACCCTTTTAGGTTGAGTAGCTGAGTAAACACAATGTGGATGGTGAAGGTTGGAGAGGGAAGGTCTGGAGAAGAAGCGGGAAATAGGTACATTAGTACCTCCTTCCAAAGATGATTCTGAAGAACCAGTATTTAGTGTATTTTATAATTTGGTATTTAAAGCCCTGAGGTATATGAAGCAGATCAAGGATTGTGTGATGAAGTGGAAAGGGAATGGAACCATGCAAGTCGTAATTTCTCCCAGCTTTTGTTCCTTTATTTGAAAGGTTAAAAATATGTACCTTGCCTACCTTATAAAGGTCAGTTGAGATCATGCATGCTAAAGCACTTTGAAAACTATAAAACACCATGCAAAGATCAAATGTTGATATTGTTAAAACTTAAATGTCAGGATGTCAGGCAAGGGGCTGCCCACTGTGCATTGTGGTAAGAAAGGTTTTCTGAAGTCCCTTTTAGGACAGAGTGATGGGAAATCTCTGGATACCTGTATTTCTCCACTCCCCAAAACCACCAAACACTGGACCTGAAGAATCTAACTATTAATCCAACAAACATTTATTGATCACCTTCTGTTTGCCAGGTGTTGTGCTTGGTTCTGGAGTCCATGGAAAATATCCACTCCTGATAATAACTTTAGAATTCTCATTTCCTACTAGACTACAAAATCTATTGAGAACTGGAGGATAACTGTGCCTTAGTCATCTTTCCTTCCACCCTCCCTCCCTCCCTCCCTCCCTTCCTTCTTTCCTTCCTAGCTTCCTTCCTTCTTTCCCATTCTTTCCCTCATCTTGCCCCCATAAGCCCAGGTCTTTGTGGTTGTTAAGGGCTTCATAGATGCTTGCCGAATACATAGATGAATGAATGTATGTTGATGTATGTTGATGAACAAATGAGTGAATCTCTTTTTTGGGCTTGATGTACATACCATGTTCACCAATCTCTTTTAGGTCATTCGCAGACACTTTGGGGTTAACTGAAAGGAAAGGCATGGTCTGAGCATGGTCTAAGCAAGAGTGGGTCAGAGAACTAAACCCAGAACCCCACCCAATCTCCCAGCATGCCAAAGAATTAGAAGACCAAAGGGCAGGGAAGGGATGGGTTTCTTCTGTTTCTCTGACTGCCTTTAGTAGCTGGTCCCCTTTCTAGGTGGTTACTGGTTCTCTACCTCCATGAGGCTGCAGCCAGAATTCAGGTACCCAGTAATCACAGAAGTTATACCTTTGACTTATTAATGCTTTTACCCTTTCAGAGCTTGTGTCTTTTTTCCATCAAAACCAAGACATAGGGCTTCCCTGGTGGCGCAGTGGTTGAGAGTCCGCCTGTCGATGCAGGAGACACGGGTTCGTGCCCCGGTCCGGGAAGATATCCCACATGCCGCGGAGCGGCTGGGCCCGTCCAGAGCCTGTGCTCCGCAACGGGAGAGGCCACAACAGTGAGAGGCCCGCGTACCGCAAAAAAAAAAAACAAGACATGAGGAGATAAGGGAAGGCATTATTCCAACTGCAGTTGTGAATTCAACACAAATGGATCAAGCTTAGCCTCACGTGGCTGAGGGACCTCCTGACTGTCAACCTGGTGTTCGTTTCACAGGACCACTGCCTCCAGTGGGGTGAACTGCTGGCAAGTCTATTTTTATCTTCCCTTAAAACTTATCCATGGGGACTGATAACAGTCATATGAACATTAACCATACTTTACTGACTACAGTCCCCCTCAGATCTCAAGGTGGTTTCTCACATGTGTTCCAGAACTATCCCCTGTGGCTCCCTTGCCAGTGTTCCCGAAGTCCCATCTTAAGGAAGTAACATCTGCTCCATGGTTGCAATGTTCCCAAAGCTGCCAAGCCTTGGGGTGTATCTTACACCCAATGGGGAGAGTGCTCCTCTTCCTGATCCAGGATCCAACCTCTTATCAGGCCCCAGGCAGTGCTGCTTGTACCTCCTCGTGTCAGAGCCTTTGGTACAAACAGCTTCCTCATGATTGGGCCTGGACAGCAGTCAGAGGGTGCTTAAGCAGACACTTCTGCTATGCTTTTCCTAGGGATAAATAATTTTTCTGAAGCAGAAAGTTTGGTGAAAATAATTTCCAAAGTATTTCATGTTTGATATTTAAGGGTCATTTTCACCCTCTAGATAATTGAGCAAGAGCACAAAAATAAAAACATTTTGTTTAAATTATTAAATAATGATTTTATGTGTCAGCTACGGTAAGATAGAGGTCAGATAAGCACAGTAGCTGTTAGAAATGTGGTTACTGAAGGAAATATGGGTGGGGGAAAGAAACATCCTTACTATTGTCAGAAATAAAGAGGTAAATCAGGGGTAGAGGAAAGACAATGTTTGTATGAGAAGGAGAGAAAAACTGGCCCAGGGAAAGGTTTAACCGGCATGAGGTGTACACAAGAGAGATTCTGACTAAGACAGAAGCTTGTGGCCTTTACATGCCCCCAGCATTCCAGTATAATACGATACACTTATTTAGAAATGAGCAGTTGTGGAGTTACAGATTAATCAGGGCCTATCTTTAATCTGATTTATTATAGCTTCTATAATTACAGCTTCTATTGCATAAAACTTTCTGCAGCTCTGTTCGAATGCCAAAGGACATTTCTTACTTTCAAAGAGAAAGGGAACTGGCTCTAAAGAAAACTTTACAGATGAGTAGAACAGTGGGCTATTTCAACACAACAATAAATTAGAATTTGCTAACTTGTTGGAAACTGTCAGCAGGAAAAGCTTATTTTTGCAAACAGCTGATCTTACTGACAGTGGTTACAAAGACAAAACAGCCCAATATTCAGCTCACTGCTGGATCAGAGCAGGCCAATACTTCTTTGGAGAGATCTGATTTTTGTAGTGTTTTAAACTTTACAGTTCCTTGATTTGTGATGTTAAAATTCATTATTTGGAAATTCATTATATGTAACAGCATAATGTGTTGTATAAAAACTATCATAAATTATATGCCATTTTCCGTCATAGACCCTGATAGTTTTATTTCCTTCTTTCCTTTTGTTTGCTTGCTCCGTTCCCCACACCCCCAACCCTGGGTTCAGGTGGCTGAGTCAAAACCCCTTGTTATTCAAGCAGATGTCATGCAGAGGGAGCTAGAGAGCTGCCTAAGGAGAGAGTACACTCCTGAAAATTTACCTTTGCTTCTGTTGCAGGTAATAGTCATTTTGCAATTTGAAAAGTAGATCTGGAATTTGGTGGAAATGTATGAACAAAGCTGGCTTTCTGGTATGTCCTCTGGCCAGGGTAGGATTTTCTCTATATGTGTGGTTTGCAGAACTTGGTTAATATAAATGCTCTTCTTTGTTAGAGACCCACGCCATTTAAGTTCAGCTTAGTTATAGTCACTAAACAATTGACTAAGTTTCTACTAGTTACTCCCTGTGCTGGTATTATGAAGCAATACAACATTGACTAAGATAGTCGCAGACCTCAAAAACTGTTGGCTGACCTAGGGAAGATTCTGGAAATCTCTCTTAAGAAAATAACTCACAACCTGGGGGGAAAGATTTTCCATAAAGATTATTATTGCAGCATTATAATAAAAGTGAAAAAAGTTGGAATTGCCTAAAATTAATCCATTTACATTTAAGGTAGTTATCAGTATGTATGTTCCTATTACCATCTTCTTAATTGTTTGGGGTTTGTTATTGTTGGTCTTTTCCTTCTCTTGTGTTTCCTGCCTAGAGAAGTTCCTTTAGCATTTGTTGTAAAGCTGGTTTGGTGGTGCTGAATTCTCTTAGCTTTTGCTTGTCTGTAAAGGTTTTAATTTCTCCATCAAATCTGAATGAGATCCTTGCTGGGTAGAGTAATCTTGGTTGTAGGTTTTTCCCTTTCATCACTTTAAATATGTCCTGCCACTCCCTTCTGGCTTGCAGAGTTTCTGCTGAAAGATCAGCTGTTAACCTTATGGGGATTCCTTTGTATGTTATTTGTTGCTTTTCCCTTGCTGCTTTAAATATTTTTTCTTTGTATTTAATTTTTGATAGTTTGATTAATATGTGTCTTGGCGTATTTCTCCTTGGATTTATCCTGTATGGGACTCTCTGTGCTTCCTGGACTTGATTGGCTGTTTCCTTTCCCATATTAGGGAAGTTTTCAACTATAATCTCTTCAAATATTTTCTCCGTCCCTTTCTTTTTCTCTTCTTCTTCTGGGACCCCCTATAATTCGAATGTTGGTGCGTTTAATGTTGTCCCAGAGGTTTCTGAGACTGTCCTCAATCCTTTTCATTCTTTTTTCTTTATTCTGCTCTGCAATAGTTATTTCCACTATTTTATCTTCCAGGTCACTTATCCATTCTTCTGCCTCAGTTATTCTGCTATTGATTCTTTCTAGAGAATTTTTAATTTCATTTATTGTGTTGTCCATCATTGTTTGTTTGCTCTTTAGTTCTTCTAGGTCCTTCTTAAACGTTTCTTGTATTTTCTCCATTCTATTTCCAAGATTTTAGATCATCTTTACTATCATGACTCTGAATTCTTTTGCAGGTAGACTGCCTATTTCCTCTTCATTTGTTTGGTCTGGTGGGTTTTTACCTTGCTCCTTCATCTGCTGCATATTTCTCTGTCTTCTCATTTTGTTTAACTTGCTGTGTTTGGGGTCTCCTTTTTGCAGGCTGCAGGTTCGTAGTTCCTGTTATTTTTGGTGTCTGCCCCCAATGGGTACGGTTGGTTCAGTGGGTTGTGTAGGCTTCCTGGTGGATGGGACTGGTGCCTGTGTTCTGGTGGATAAGGCTGGATCTTGTCTTTCTGGTGGATAGGACCACGTCCAGTGGTGTGTTTTGGGTGTCTGTGAACTTATGATTTTTGGCAGCCTGTCTGCTAATGGGTGGGATTGTGTTCCTGTCTTGCTAGTTGTTTGGCATAGGGTATCCAGCACTGTAGCTTGCTTGTTGTTGAGTGGAGCTGGGTCTTAGCGTTGAGATGGAGATCTCTGGGAGAGCTTTCGCCGATTGACATTATGTGGGGCTGGGAGGTCTCTGGAGGACCGATGTCCTGCACTCGGCTCTCCCACCTCAGAGGCTCAGGTCTGACACCTGGCCAGAGCACCAAGAACCTGTCAGCCACTTGGCTCAGAAGAAAAGGGAGAAAAAAAAAAGACAGAAAGAAAAAAAATAAAGTTATTAAAATTAAAAAATTATTAAAAATAAAATATAAAAAAGAAAGAAGAGAGCCACCAAACCAAAAAACAAATCCACCAATGATACCAAGCACTAAAAACTATACCAAAAAAAAAAAAAAAACCAGACAGAACCCGAGGACAAATGATGAAAGCAAAGCTATACAGACAAAATCACACAAAGAAGCGTACACATACACACTAACAAAAAGAGAAAAAGGAAAAAAATATACATATATTTTAAAAAAAGACAGCAACCAAATCAATAAACAAATCTACCAGTGATAATAAACTCTAAATGCTAAACTAAAATAAACATAAAACCAGAAACAAATTAGATGCAGAAAGCAAACCCCAAGTCTAAAGTTGCTCCCAAGGTCCACTGCCTCAATTTTGGGATGATTCTTTGTCTATTCAGGTATTCCACAGATGCAGCGTACATCAGGTTGATTGTGGAGATTTAATCCGCTGCTCCTGAGGCTGCTGGGAGAGATTTCCCTTTCTCTTGTTTGTTCGCACAGCTCCTGGGGTTCAGCTTTGGATTGGCCCTGCCTGTGTATGTAGGTCACCTGAGGGCGTCTGTTCTTTGCCCAGACAGGATGGGGTTAAAGTAGCAGCTGATTAGGGAGCTCTGGCTCACTCAGGCCGGGGGGAGGGAGGGGTACGGAATGCGGGGCGAGCCTGAGGCGGCAGAGGCCAGCGTCACGTTGCAACAGCCTGAGGCTCGCCATGTGTTCTCCCGGGGAAGTTGTCCCTGGATCACGGGACCCTGGCAGTGGTGGGATGCACAGGGTCCCGGGAGGGGAGGTGTGGATAGTGACCTGTGCTTGCACACAGGCTTCTTGGTGGCTGCAGCAGCAGCCTTAACGTTTTCATGCCCATCTCTGGTGTCTGCACTGATAGACACAGCTCACACCCGTCTCTGGAGCTCGTTTAGGCGGTGCTCTGAATTCCCTCTCCTTGTGCACCCCGAAACAATGGTCTCTTGCCTCTTAGGCAGGTCCAGACTTTTTCCCGGACTCCCTCCCAGCTCGCTGTGGCAGACTAGCCCCCTTCAGGCTGTGTTCACTCTGCCAACCCCAGTCCGCTCCCTGGGATCCAACCTCTGAAGCCCGAGCCTCAGCTCCCAGCCCCCGCCCGCCCTGGCGAGTGAGCAGACAAGCCTCTCGGGCTGGTGAGTGCTGGGCGGCACCGGTCCTCTGTGCAGGAATCTCTCTGCTTTGCCCTCCGTGCCCCTGTTGCTGCGCTCTCCTCCAAGGCTCCAAAGCTTCCCCCACCTCCCACTCCCCATCTCCACCAGTGAAGGGGCTTCCTAGTGTGTGCAAACTTTTCCTCCTTCACAGCTCCCTCCCAGAGGTGCAGGTCCCTATTCTTTTGTCTCTGTTTTTTCTTTTGCCCTACCCAGGTACGTGGGGGTTTTCTTGCCTTGTGGGAAGTCTGAGGTCTTCTGCGAGCATTCTGTAGGTGTTCTGTAGGAGTTGTTCCACATGTAGATGTATTTTTGATGTATTTGTGGGGAGGAAGGTGATCTGCACATCTTACTCCTCCGCCATCTTGAAGGTCCCTCCTCCAAATATATTTTCTATCTTTATCCCTCCTTCTGGGACTCCAGTGATATATATGTTAAATTACTTCATATTGTTCCGTAAGTCATTGAGGCTCTGTTAAATCTTTTTCTGTCTTTTTTTCCCCCAGTGCTTCATTTTGTATAGTTTCTATTGCTATATCTTCAAGTTTACTAAGATACTAAGTTTACTGCACTGTCTAATCTACTATTAATCACTTCCAATGAATTTTTTATTTCATATAGTTTTCATTTCTAGAAGTTCTATTTCATTATTTTTCTTGTATAAATTTATTTATTTTTATTTTTTTTGGCTACGTTGGGTCTTTGTTGCTGCACGCAGGCTTTCTCTAGTTGTGGCGAGCGGGGGCTACTCTTTGTTGCAGTGCATGGGCTTCTCACTGCAATGGCTTCTTTTGTTGTGGAGCACAGGCTCTAGGTGTGCAGGCTTCAGTAGTTGTGGCACTCAGGCTCAGTAGTTGTGGCTCGCAGGCTCTAGAGTGCAGGCTCAGTAGTTGTGGCACAGGGGCTCAGTTGCTCCGCGGCATGTGGGATCTTTCCAGGCCAGGGCTTGAACCCATGTCCCCTGCACTGGCAGGTGGATTCTTAACCACTGTGCTACCAGGGAAGTCCCTATTTCATTATTTTTAATAGTTTTTGTTTCTCTTCTTATGTTCACATTTTCCTTTCAATTCTTGAACATACTGAGCATACTAATAAAATCCCTTTTAAAGTCCTTGTTTGCTAATATCCTCACTGGTGCCATTTCTGGGTCTGTTTCTGTTCATTAATTTTTCTCCTGCTCGTGGGTCATATTTTCCTGCTTCTTTGCATGTCTAGTAATTTTTTTGGACACTGGGCATTGCAGTTTTACATTACTGAATGCTGATTTTTTTTTGTATTCCTTTAAAGATGTTGGTCTTCATTCTGGTGGGCAATTAAGTTTTAGATCAGCTTCACACTTACAAGGCTTGGTTTTTAAGCTTTGTTAGAGCAGGTTTAGAGTTACCTTTACTCTAGAGATAGTTTATTTTTCTTACTAAATTGTCACCCCTCTCATGTCTCTGCTGAATACCCCAGGTATTCAGTGAGGACTCTTCACCCTGTCTGACTGAAACGTGAACATCTCCTAGTCCTGTTTGAACGCTGAGAAGTGTTCAGTTTACAGTTCCCTAGTTAGTTATTCTTTGCACAGCCTCATGGAGTTTTGCTCTCTGTATTCAGGGCTTAATAGTCAGCAAAAAGCTCAAAGGGATCTCTATGCAGATTTCTGGAACCCTTTTTCTGCGTAACTTTCTCCTCTCCAGTACTCTGCCCTGCAAACTCCAGCCGACTCAGCTTCCCAAACTTGATTTTGGAGAGACCATCGTGCTCTGCTTTCCTACTCTATGATTCAAAAACTGCCTTCTTCAGGCAGAAAACCTGGGCTCATTTCATTTTTTTCCTTTCTCTCAAAGACAAGAGTCCTGCATTGTCTGTTGTCTCATGTCAGAAAACAGTTGCCTTGTGTAATTTGTCCTATATTCTATTGTTTATGATGGAAGGGTAAGTCTGGCCCTATTTATTCCATCATAGCCACTATTATTTTTATCAGAAATAAAATATTTTAAAAGAGTTGGCTTATCTGACTATCTTTAAGTATAAGTAAAATTCTTGGTCTAAGGTTAGAAGCTGTAATCTCACTTGTAATGTGCTTTGTATTTTAGAGTCATAAACTTCAGTTTAAAAGCAAACTTTTAAGCTTAGCTTTAGATAATTTTATAGGCTTTTATGTCACTGCTAAAATTGTTCACCAACTGGTAAATGAAGCTACAATCTGTTGGAATGGCGAAATGCCTACTTGCTTCATTTAAATTTGAATGGTGAGCCAGGTTTGGTTGGTTTGGTTTTGGTTTGTTTTTATCAGTTCCCCCCTCCCTCCCCACCCTCTTTAATTGGAGAGCTTTTCTCTCCAAATCAATTTTGAGACAGGTTTCTCAATTTTATTATCTTCATGTAGAAAATACATCTTTCCAAAACAATCAGACTTATTTTCCCATTATATGTGTTCTTAAGATTTAATCCAGTCTTCCTGTTATAATTGTATTCTAAGTGTTCATTTTTTCTTTCCACCTTTGGTAAGAATCTTAACCAAATAGCCTTTATTTATTTTTTTTAAATAACAATATGTACTCCACCCACCTTGCAACATCGTTGAGTTATATATATTTATTTATCAAGTAATATGTTTTAAATAGTAAATGTATACATGTAATTAGTAAATGTATAAGAATATATATGTATATATAGATATGTAGAAAGTACTCTGTAAACCATGAAGCCCTATAAAAATTTGGGGTGCCATTATTTCCTCTTATTATGTATGCATTTGGTTCACCTGTTTATGTATCTTACTATGCATCTATTCAGGGCAGAGTCTAGGTTGTAAATTGTTGAAGTACAAGATTCATGACTTTTGACAACTTGGGGGAGACTCCAGATAGTAAACTAAGCAAATGCTTAAAAAATGGCCTTTTGGAACTTCCAGTTCCACAAACATGAAGTAATGTCATTCCTCCAGGTTGTTCCTAAAAACTCCTGGACATAGCACAGAAAGCAAACACAGGAATATTTTGAAAGGTAGAAAGAAGTTGGGCTGCTTTCCTAAGGGATCTTAGGACTTGAGAAATGACATGGTGGTTAAGTGTTAATTTTTCTTGTTGTTGTTAAAGTATTATACAGCGAGAATTACCCAGCTGGCCCAGAGTAAATATTTACACGTGCTTAGGTGGAAGAGATTTTGCCATCACAGTAAGATCATGGAGCAGCTTTATCCTTTTGATAAGGTAGGAGGCCCATGAACAGAACCTATGGGCTATTATTAAGTATAGTCATCATGATTGTACATTATATCTCTAGACTTATTCGTCCTACATAACTGTAAATTTGTACCCTTTGGCCAACATCTCCCCTTTTCCCCCCGCCCCCCAGCCCCTGGCTACCACTGTTCTATTCTCTGCTTTTATGAGTTCGACTTTTTTTTTTCAGCTTCCACATACAAAGGATACCATACAGTATTTGTCTTTTTCTCTGGCTTATTCCACTTAGCATAATGTCTTCCATATTTATTCATGTTGTTACAAATATTAGGATTCCTCTCTTCCTCATGGCTGAATAATACTCCATTATATGTGTATGTACCACATCTTCTTTATCCATTCATCCATCAACAGACTCTTAGGTTTTTATATTTTGGCTATTGTGAATAATGCTGCAGTTGAACATGGGAATACAGATATCTCTTCAAGATACTGATTTTGTTTTCTTTGGATGTATACCCAGAAGTGGAATTGCTGGATCATATGGTAGTTCTGTTTTTAATTTTTTGAGGAATTTCCATACTGTTTACGTAATAGATGTACCAGTTTACATTCCCACAGTGTATCTTGTCAATTTCTTTTAAAGTGGTAGCTAAAGATAGGAAGGGAACTAGTGGCTGCCTTTACTTGCCAGTTCTGCCTGTGGCAGAAGATAATGGTACCTATTTTTAAGAATGAGATTTGAAGGAAGCTTTATATTATAGAAAATACATTTTTCTTCATAGACTATAGGTAAAAATCTAAGAAGTCAACTCCAGTTACTAAATATCCTTGTGCACTGACTCTTTGCTGGGTCACTCTCCTTCAGAGTCCTAAGAATGTGACTGATCACTGTCCTTGTCAGTCAAATTCAGAATATGGAAGAATTTTGATATTCCAAAAGCCTCTTATTTGGTTCCCAAACAGTATTACACTGTACTTGGAAGCAAATGACACAAGAAATAAGGCTTGTAAATAACCAAGTTCTGTCTTTGCATCTCTCTTAAACAGAAACAAGTTGCCTACATTATGCAGGAGTACAATGTTGCCCTTCAGAGAGCTGATAGATTGTCTGTTGCAGGAGAAAACTTCCTTATGGGAAAAAACAATCCTCCTAACTTAGTGGCACAGGAAGACCTGACTGTTTACACAAATTAGTTATTGTGTCACCTACCCTCACTCAAGACTATTCACCACTACCTGCAGGTACGTGAAACAGTTATATGATGATGCAGTGCCTTCCCAGGATGGGCAGCACATTGTTTTCTCACTCCTCTCACTTAGTTTTTGATTGTCAGTTTCTGTGTTCCATCTGCCTTACAAATGACCAGAAAATAATGGGTCACTAGCTTTTTTCTTTGAGACCTTTGAAACTTTTTTCTTTTGGAAGCTTGCTCTAATGAAATTACTCCATTTAGCTTTTTCAAAGATGTTTCTGTTAAACTATTTCATATTCACACTATAAGTTCTTGTTTTCATGCTCTTGTTCTGGATTTATGCTGTCTAATGTAGATCCACTTTTTTATTTAGCAACATCTAGTGAGGGTCTAATTTATGCCAGGTACATATCCTGGGCCATGTAGGGAATGTATAATCTTTGCTGAAAAGTAAGTGGGTCACAGGATGGTAGGAAAAAGGGCAAGTAAATAGTCAACTTAAATACAGTGTG
Source organism: Leucopleurus acutus (assembly GCF_964270905.1). NCBI lineage: Eukaryota > Metazoa > Chordata > Mammalia > Artiodactyla > Delphinidae > Leucopleurus > Leucopleurus acutus. The sequence goes on along the minus strand of NC_139157.1, from coordinate 49,857,460 downwards.
GTAAGTATAATCACAGAGTAAAGAGAGTCACAGAGGAGAGGCCCTAACACAAGATAGAGGCATCAGAAAGCAGTGATGTGATCACGTTTGTTTTAGAAAGATTACTATTTTGCCACGTAATCTTTTCTTACTCCTCTATACCTCATCTCACTGATACAACCAACCACGAAACCTGGACATCATCCTGACAATATCCCTTCCCCAATCAGTCACTATGGGATCTACCTCTGAATCATCTCTCCCCTGTCACATGGTATAGTAATAATAGTAATGATCTGCTTATAAGTCCTGGGTCCCCCACTAAACTCTGAACTCTTTGAATTTGGTCCATATCTTATTTATCTTTGTATCTCTAGCACCTCACACAATGCCTTGTCCGTTATGGGTGGTTGATCAATGTAGACCTGCCTAGAGGTTAAGGCCACTTAGAGGTGGTGATGTCACCAGGTCCCCCAGCTTCAGATTTACCTTTCATGATTGGGCAAGTTACTGAGGCCCACCTCCACCTCCTTCCTCCTCTACAAAGTCAAGGGCTGCTCCTGAAACAAAGTCTGGAAGCTTCTGTGAGAACTGAGTTGATGTGTGATCTCTTGGTTGTCCCCTTCTGTAGGCCCTCCAGTATTTGCCCATCTCCAAAGTGCTGAGTGTAGCTGTTGATGAAGTCCCCAATGTTGGTCAGGAAAATGAAAAGGTCCCTGTCAATGACGTTGACCCTAACATCCGGGGTTCTGTATCTCCAGGCTCTATGAATACCAGCGTTTCAGGTAAGAAGTCTTCTTTCCCCTTGGGAAATGTGGAAAAAAGAAGATTGTGATTTTGCACATGTGCTGTTTTGTCACCTGATCTTGCTTGAAATTTCTCTATATACCAAAAAGTTATATATATATTTTTTATTTGGCCACACCACTCAGCCTGTGGGATCTTAGTTCCCCAACCACAGGTGGAACCTGGGCCTCAGCAGTGAAAGCACTGAGTCCTAACCAGTGAACCACCAGGGAATTCCCCAAAATTGTATCTTCTTAATTAACAAGTGTTAATTTAATATTTTCTGATGGAAGAAAATAACAAACACTTCCCTTAGAAATTATCATCTCCATTCTGGGGACTTCTGGCAGTCCAGTGGCTATACTCCACATTTCCGATGCAGGGGGTACGTGTTCGATCCCTGGTCAAGGAATTAAGATCCCATATACCATGTGGGGCTGCCAAAAAAAAAGAAAAGAAATTATTATCTCCATCTTTATAACTAGACAATTAAAATAGAGGAAAAAAGCAATGAACTTGAAGTTGGGAATACTGAGCTCTAGGCCTATTCTGTTGTGGCCTCACTGCGAGCCTACATGTTTAAGTCATTTCATCTCCTTGGGCCTCAATTTACTCATCTCCATAATAAACCTTTCAGATGAAGTGATCTCTAAGGTTCTTTTCATTTTTAATTTTACATGATTTTTAAAGACTTTGCTTATCTGAATCAACTTAGTAGTCTTCTTGCCCTTACCTTGTATTACAGATGGCTTAGAAACCTGATCAGGTTTTCACTCTGCATGCTAAATTTACCGGGTGCACCTGGAGAGGCAGCCAACCCAGCTGTGGGGAATCAGAGAAAGCATCTCCAGGGGGAAGTCCAACCTGGGTGCTTAGAGATGAGTAGGAGTGAGCCAGGTGAAAGGAGGTGAAGGTTCTCAGCTTCTCCTAATTTGTTTGTTAACTTATAAATCATATTCTTTGTTTACCCCAAAGGACTATAGGTAGTTCTGTTCCCACTAAGTCATTCCCCAAAAGATATGTTGGGTTTCTCCTGCAGACTGTGAGAAGGGAGGGTCCTGGCTACCTCCCCCAGAAAGCCAGCACCAAGAATTTGTCAGATAGGCCTGGCTGAGTGTGGGACAGTCTACAGATTGTGGAAGAGAAGGTTGGGCATGGAGCAGAATGGTCTTCCCCATCAGCAGAAGAGGCCCTGAGTCCAGTTATCTCAAAGGACTCTCCTTTTTCTCTCCCTGACTGGTGTTCATTGGTGTTAATGCTCTTGATTTTGGGGTTTTTTTCAGGGCCAACAAGAACAGAAGCTGCTTTCTTTCTGCCCCAACACACAACAGAAACAGAAGAACTGAAACCTCAGCTGAGGCTCCTGCTCTCCCATTTCAGTATCCCATATGACATGGAAGAGCTAAGGGATGCTTCTAAGGAGATAGAACTTTTTTTTGGTACTTTATGGATTCTTTCTTAATACAAATATAGGTGTTCATAAAAGAAAATACTAGTATTTGCCACAAAGTTGAATATTCATACTGCCACAGTTGTTTCTAGAGTGATAAAATGTAATAAGTGAAATTTAGACTAGCAGTTGAACTTTCTCTCTGTAAGAGTTATGAGCCCCTTGAATATCCAGCCCAGAGAGATTGTAGGATTATTTTTCAGTGGAATTTAAAGAAAATGGTAGGTTATAATCCATAGTAGATAATGTAAACATAGCCAAGATTTGGCAGTTTTATATTGTGGAGTTGTTTAGTGTCTAAAGCCCTTTGATTATCAGAAAGTGTTCCAATAGCTCTCCTATTGGCAAAATGCTTTATATTCAATAGAGTGTATATTGTGTAGTGATTTTTAAAGTCATGCAGTCTAGTCTGCTATCACATGGCGTTGCACCTCCTTGAAAAAAAATCATCCTATCAGAAGCCATGTTAAAACTTGTTTCAAAGGGAAAAATAGGATTGTATATAGAGAACCTCGAATTTACAATAATAAAGTTTTCAGCCAGAGTTTCAACATAAAGATATTTTTCTAGCTCTGGGTGTATAATATTTGTAAATATATATATTTGTTAGGTAAAAATGGCAAGTTGATTAATCCAAAAAGGCAAAGATCAAATCTGTATGTTTTTGAACACTTTTCGTGTAAGAAGGAGCCACTGTTTCATCACCATTTGCTTTGACCTTGCAGTTTTGCATCCATGTGTATTTGTTCCAGCATTATTTTCCTAGGATTATTTTTATTAGTATGTAACATAGACTCTTTAAGCTCACTGAAACCAGTGGTATTACATGTCCTCTGGTTTCTTTGAAGGTGATGATGTTTAGCTTTTGTCTTTCTTTTCATATCAGCAGCAGCACTGTCTTCAGCAGAGAGTGCTTCTATGGGAATATCCTCACCCTCATTATCAGCGTATTATGATAGACGAAAACCAGAATCAGAACAAGGTGGTGTTTAAAAAGAGTGCAAATAAATAAAAGTAGTTTATGGCACAGTAGACTATCATCGGTGATAACAAAAGAACATGAGGCTGCAGAGCCCTCCCACAGAGCAGTCCTGTCCCCAAAGGATAGCTTGTCTTCTTTATATAGAGATAGTTTCTACTTTTGATTTTCTTATAACAGTATTATGCGCAATGCTAATTGTGCTTCCAAGATAATCACACTACAACAAATTTTTTGTGTAGGAAGAATTTCTACAAACAGGAAGAGTGTTTATTTTGGTTCTCTAATGCCCTAGAGCAGGGTCAGCAAACTACAGCCTATAGCCCACCACCTAGTTTTTTTGCAATAAAGTTTTATTGGAATACAGCCATGCCATTTCATTTATGTACTGTCTGTGGCTGCTTTCCACTATAACTGCAGAGTTGAGTAGTTGCAACAGAGACCATGTGGTCTGCAAAGTCTAAAATATTTACTATCCGGCCCTTTAGGAAAAAGTTTGCCACCCTAGCCTTAGACTAGCACTGTCTCATCGAACTTCCTGCACTGAGGAGTATGATCTGTGTCTGTCCGATGTGTTAACACTAGTCACATGTGGCCTTTGAGCACTTGAGATGTGGGTAGAGTAAATGAACTAAATTTTAAATTTTATTTAATTTTAATAAATTTGCATTTAAATGTTAAATAGCCACATGTGGCTGGGGCAACAGTATTGGACAGCACAGCCTGGGAGGTACCAGCATTAACTGGAAGAATCTTTAGCTCTGTGACTCACTGAACTTACTTATTCCAGAAACCTTTGTTGAGGCCCTAGTGTGTGCCAGCACTGTGGTAGGTTCTCTCTCTCTCTCTCTCTTTGTCCTTTTCTCTGCCTGTCTTTCTGTCTGTCTCAGTCTGGAACTGAGATGTGAGGGGTTTGACTGAGGTACCTTAAAGATTTTTAACAGGCCTAAGCATCTGGACCCTTCTCTCTAGCAATATCCTGGTCAGGCTTCTAGGAGCAGGATTTATCTAACCCTTAGATTTTCTCATTTACCAAGTGCCAGGAAAAGGGAATGTGTTTCCAAAGATGGACAGTTTACTTCCCACTTATGGTCCAGCTCAAAATACATATAAATAAATATATTAAATTATTTCTAATCTTCAGAGCAGATACTTGGAACAAGTAACACGACACACAGTTATGGTAATGGGCTGACTGAATACATGTGCCCCTTAGGTATACACCTTTAAGGTCCTGTTACTGTCATAGAATCATGTTTTATGAATTAGTTTGACTCCAGGACTGTTTCAGAGGCAATCAATACCTGTTTCTGAAATTGCCTACAACCTGAGACGTTTTTTTTCTGGGCTCCACTTCTCTTTTCTCAATCCTATTTAGGTTTCCCCAGAATTTCAAAGCATCTTCATGGAGCAACAGAGAATGCAAACATTTCCAGATTATGATGCTGAGATAGCTAAAGTGGATAATTTGGGTTTGGTAGGACCTGGTATGGCCTTGAAAAAGAGAGCCAACTGGATTTCCTTTATAAAGGTAAGGAGACCTGTGGTGACAGTCACCTGTGAATGATGTAAGCAGTGTCATAAAGTGTCCTCCAGGGAGGCCAGGCAACCTGGCAGCATCAGGTCTGTCAGATCCCTATTATCCCCTCTCCTCAATGCCCTCAGCAAACTGTCCCCTAGGAGCAAGGGTAGGTGCCTACCTGACTCAGGAGAGGCAGCTCAGAGAACCTGGCCTTGTGTACCAGCATCTCCCAGCTCCTTCCTGCCTCGGGTCTATGTTGAAGTTAGCCAGGCTGATCTGCCTTCTCTGGAAGTTCCCACATACTCCTGTGCCCCTCTCTTTTGTGTCAGAACTCCTTTGTTGTTGTTAGTGACCTTGGCTACTTGGCAAGAACAAAGAATAACACTCAAAGTTATAATTGAGCTGTGTAAATCCAGTTTTTTAATCAAAAACTATTGATTGACTACATATTGTGTGTCAGGCATGGCCCTTGGTGCTGGAGATACACAATTCACAATAATATGAAAGTGAGCAGATTAAATGAGATGATTTGAGGTAGTGGTAAATACAGTCGATTCTCATTATTTGGGGTGGTTATGTTCTATAAAGTTGCCACAAACACTGAGTTAAATCCTGAACCACAGCTCATAGGGGAAGTATGGGGTTAGGTTCATCATACATAATCAATACATAACTAGTTATTGTGTGTTTCTGTTTAAAGACACTTTATTTTATATATGTTGTTGATTCATTAACATCAAACTCATGGCCTATAACTCATGCCTGAATGAAGCTTTTTGAACACATTTCCTTCTGTAAGGCACATCACAGCCTTCCTATACTTAGGAACACGAGGAAGCACTTCAGCTCTATGCTTGGGGGCCATTTTAAACAGTGAAATACCTAATGAAAATCACAAAAAATATTAAAATGTGGCACTAACTAGACCGTAAAAAGGACACTTGTTTACAGTATAAGCTGAAACAAGAAGGTGGAATGTCAACTTGTTTGACCTCAGCTGGAAATACAGAGTTGGGTGACTCAAGCTTTTCACTATTCTGTGCATGCCCATAATTGTCCAGGAAAGCTCTGAATAGATTTTGAGGTTACAAATAAGTTTTAGTGAGTAGGCAAATCCACAAATATGAAACCCATGAATAATGAGGATCAACTGTATCATGAAGGAAAGAAAAGTCTTATGTGATAAAGATGGTTGGAAGGAAAGCAGAGAAACCACAGATTATTCCTAAATCTGGGGCTTGAGCAAATAGGTGGTTGGTATAGGGGAAGCCAGGCTTTCTGTTTTAGATTGTTACACATGCCATTCAAGTATAAATATCAAGGAGATAGTTGGATATAACAGGCTGGAGCTTAGAGCTAGATCTAAATTTGAGAGTTGTCAGTATATTGATATTTACAGCCATAGTACTAATTTTTTAAATACAACTTGTTAATATGAAAGGTGAAGTTTTACATGTGGAACCAAAAGGGGTTTTGTGGTTTTTTTTTTTGGCTGCGCTACAAGGCTTGTGGGATGTTAGTTCCCCAACCAGGGATGGAACCCACGCCCCCTGCATTGGAAGCGCAGAGTCTTAACCACTGGACCATCAGGGAAGTCCCACCACAAGGAGTTTTTGTGGACAAACTTCTCTTGCCCCATAAATTAAGTACAATGCCCAACACTGATGGAATTGGGGTCCCTTCTGCCAGTGGATAGCGCTGTGTCATCCCAGATGGAGCTACTGCATCTCATAGGCCAGGTACAAACAGGAACTGCTGTTGCCATCTCCTTCCACAGATCTGTGAAGCCACACAGACCCTTTCCAAGACTTCACATGCGCTAGCACACTTCCTAGCACTAAAGGCCAGTTCCCATTTCAGAAGGTCCTTGATTCTCTTTGCTTGCAACTTTTACTGAAAACCATTCTGTTATATTGTAAGTTTGTGTGAACATGTTTGTCCACTAGATTAAGCCAAAATGTGATCCTTGGCAAAAGAAGCTTTTGACCAAACTAAAAGAACGGAGAACAGATGTATTAATGCAACTCCAAGCAAAGTTTTTGAAGGTAATAAAATAACCATGATCCCTTGTAGATAAAATTCTGTTCTCAGAAAATTGAATTCTTTCCACTTTTAAAAAATGTTAGTCATGGTTTCACTACGAAGGCTATATTTGGAATTTTCTAATCTAATCGCCAAACATTTATATCCTGTTAGCTTTCGCTAGAGAGTAACAATTGTCAAAACAGCTGGATTTTAGTACAGCTTTAACACTTAGTCTCTGTGTGATATTGCTCTAGTCACATAACCTCTTTGAGTTTTAGTTTCCTCATCTGTGAAACCAAAATATTGGACTAAATTACCTTTTTTTTTTTTTTTTTTTTTGCAGTATGCGGGCCTCTCACTGTTGTGGCCTCTCTCGTTGTGGAGCACAGGCTCCAGACGCGCAGGCTTAGCGGCCATGGCCCACAGGCCCAGCCACTCCGCGACATGTGGGATCTTCCCGGACCGGGGCATGAACCCGTGTCCCCTGCATGGGCAGGTGGACTCTCAACCACTGCGCCACCAGGGGAGCCCAAATTACCTTATTTTTATTGTGGTAAAAAAAAAACACATAGCATAAAATTTATCATCTTAACCATTTTTAAGTGTACAGTTCATTAGTGTTCAGTATATTCACAGTGTTGTGAAATAGATCTCCAGAAGTTTTTCTCTTGCAAAGCTGAAACTCTCTGCCTACTAAACAACTCCCTATTTCCTCCTCCTCCTAGCCCCTGTCAACCACATTCCACTTTGTTTCTGAATTTGACTGCTCTTAGATACCTCATACACATAGGATCATACAGTATTTGTCCTTTTGTTCTGGCTTATTTCACTTATCAGAATGTCCTCAAAGTTCATCCATGTTGTAGCATGTGACCAGATTTCCTTCTTCCTTGTTTTTCATGAACATTTATATCAGCTTTATTCACAATAGCCAAAAACTGCAAACAATCTGGATGTCCTTCAGTGGGTGGATAAACTGAAGTACATCCATACCCTGAAATAGCAATCAGCTATAAAAAAGGATCAAATTACTGAGATACTCAAGAACCTGGATGAATCTCCAGAGAACTGTGTGAGTGAAAACACTCAATCCCATAAATACTGTATGAGTCCATTTATACAATACTCTTGAAATGACAAAATTATAGAAATAGAGAACAGATTCATGGATTCTATGGGTTAAGGAGAGACTGGAGGGAAAGGGAAGGGAGTGTAACTGTAAAAGGGCAACATGAAGGATCCTTGTGATGAATCTGTTCTATATCTTGACTGTATCAATGTCAATATCCAGGTTGTGATACCGTACTATAGTTTTGCAAGATATTAACATTGGGGGAAACAGAGTGAGGGTTACATGGGATCCCTTTATATTATTTTTTTCCTTTTTTCCTTCTCTTTCCTTAAATTGTGGTAAAATACACAAAACATGAAATTTACCATTTTAACCATTTTTAAGTGTACAGTTCAGTGGTATTAAGTAATTCATATTGTTGTACAGCCATCACCACCATCCCTCTCCAGAACTCTTTTCATCTGGCAAACTGTAACTCTTTACATTAAACAGTAACTCCTCATTCCTCTCTCCCCCTAGATCCTAGCAACTACCATTCTATTTTCTGACTCTATGAGTTTGACTACTCTAGGTACCACATATTATGGAAGTATACAGTATTTGTCTTTTTGTCACTGGCTTATTTTACCCACCATAATGTCCTCAAGGTTCATCCATGTTGTAGGATATGTCAGAATTTCCTTCCTTTTTAATGCTGAATAATATTTCTTTGTATGTATCCACCACATTTTATCTATTCATTTGTTGTTGGACATTTGGGTTGCTTTCGCATCATGGCTGTTGTGAATAATGCTACTATGAACACGGATATATAAATATCTCTTTGAGATCCTGCTTTCAGTTCTTTTGTATATGTACCCAGAAGTGGAATTTCTGGATTGTAAGATAATTCTGTTTTTAATTTATTTTGAGGAAGCTCCATAGTATTTTCCATAGTAGTTGCAGCATTTTACAATCCCACCAATAGTGCAAAAGGGTTCAACTTCTCTGTATTCTCACTAACCGTTGTTATTTTCTTTCTTTCTCTTTTTTTTACGTTAGTCATCTTAATAGATATGAGGTGATGTTTCACTGTGGTTTTGCTTTTCATTTCTCTAATGATTAGTGATTTTGAGCATTTTTTCATATGCTTGTTGGTCATTTGTATATCATATTTGGAGAAATGTCTTTTGAAAGTCTTTACCCATCTTTTAATTGGTTATTTGATTTTTAAATTGTTGAGTTGTAGGAGTTCTTTATATATTCTGGATATTAACCCCTTATCAGATATATTATTTGCAAATATATTCTCCCATTCTGTAGGTTGCCTTTTCACTCTGTTAATTTTGTCCTTTGCACAGAATTTTTTAAGTTTGATGTAGTCATGTTTGCCTATCTTTGATTTTTTTTTAAGATTTTTGTGTGTGTGTGATGTGGACCATTTTTAAAGTCTTTATTGAATTTGTTACAATATTGCTGCTGTTTTGGTTTTTTGGCCACGAGGCATGTGGGATCTTAGCTCCCTGACCAGGGATCGAACCTGCACCCCTGTATTGGAAGGCAAAGTCTTAACCACTGGACCACCAGGGAAGTCCCTGATTTTTTTTTTTGACTGTTCTTTTTTTTTTTTTTGACTGTTCTTTTTTTTGTTTGTTTGTTTGTTTGTTTTGTTGTTGTTGTTGTATGCGGGACTCTCACTGTTGTGGCCTCTCCCGTTGCAGAGCACAGGCTCCGGACGCACAGGCTCAGCGGCCATGGCTCACGGGCCCAGCCGCTCCGCGGCATGTGGGATCTTCCCGGACCGGGGCACAAACCTGTGTCCCCTGCATCAGCAGGTGGACTGTCAACCACTGCGCCACCAGGGAAGCCCCTTGACTGTTCTTTTTGTGTCATATCCAAGAAATCATTGCCAAGTTCAATATCATGAAAAATTTCCCCTGTTTTCTTCTAAGAGTTTTATAAAGTTTTAGGTCTTATGTTTAGATCTTTAATCCATTTTCAGTTAACTTTTGTATATGGTATAAGATAAGGATCCAACTTCATTATTTTGTATGTGGCTATCCAGTTTTTCCCCAGAACCATTTGTTGAAGAGACTGTCCCCTTCTCTTTTGAGTGGTCTTGGCACCCTTACTAAGATCATTTGATTATACACTCAAGGGTTTATTTCTAGGCTCGCTATTTTATTCTATTGGTCTATATGTCACGTGTATGCCAGTACCACACCATTTTGATTAATGTAGCTTTGTAATATGTTTTGAAATCAGGAAATGTGAGTCCTCCAACTTTGTTCTTCTTTTTCAAAATTATTTTTGCTATTTGGGGTCCCTTGAGATTCCATATGCATTTTAGGATGAATTTTTCTACTTCAACAAAAAATGCCACTGGGATTTTGATGGGGATTGGACTAAATTATCTTTGAGGTTCTTTGTGGTATTAAAATAATTGAAATATATTAATATGTGTATCGTTGAAGTAGAGGTTCAGCTCTGGGACTATTATTTGATTTTTTTACCTCTAGAGGAGGAAAAGGAACATTTATTCAGCACTTACTACATGCCAGGCATTATTGCAGCAGTCCTAGGAGAGACCTCACTAGTGTTCTTGTTAGGTTGACTTGTCCTGCTTTGCATGAAAAGCCAGGATTCCAGCAGGAATATGAGCCCAGGTCTGTGTCCTTACAAAGCCTGTGCTTTTCTCACACTACCCAGCTGCCTCCTCCTCTGTCTCCTCACAGCTTCCTAGGAGTAGACAAACCCAAAACTGATGAGTGTTTATCTTTTCATTGGTGCCACAACACATGTGGGGGTGCACCTGCTGTTGTGTTGAGGGGGTTGTCACAGAATTTTAAATGAGTTGCTGTGTATGAATAGCTACAGTGTTGAATGGAGGAACATGCCTAAGGGAATCATGATGTTTGAATTTACTTTTATTTTTTAATTAAATAAAGTCCCACCTGGGACTTCTTTCTTATTCATGTGAACAGGACCAGATTCTTGCTGAAAAGTAGGCAATAACCCTTCTCCCAATCATCCCTTCTCCTCTCTCTTCTACTCAAGATTTCCAACCATGAGAGAGTAAAGCAAGTGCTCCAAGATCATGCTGCAAAAACAGTCTCGCTGGCTGCGTCTCATCCAACATTTGTGGCTTCCCAGGGTTTGCATCTATGACCAAATCTGGGAGACTATTTATAGCAACATCAACCTCTACCAGGTACAACAGGAAGAAATAACCAATACGCCTTTCTGTTCAACTCACCACCTGTGTGTAGACCTTAGAAATTTACTTTGGTAGTTTTTTTTAGAGATCCTCCCCTAAAAGCTGTGTACCTAGCTGGGTTTGTTTTCATTATAAAAAATATTAAATGATAATTTGAAAGAGGGATGTAAAGAGGTGTAATACAAGATGTTCTTGCTGCCGGGACTTATACCCAACCAGTAAATACCAATGCAAAGTTGCACACTCTAGTGCTGAACACTAGATGAGTTGGACAGATGTTAAATATTGTGAGTATTTAGAGAGAAAGTGATCTTCACAGGGTTGGTTCTAGTGGGGGAAGTCTCTTGAAGGAGGAGGAAATTGAGCTGGGCTTGAAGGAAGCATAGGGCTTAGGGAAGTGGTAGTGGAGAGGGAAGTGGGGAGCCTATTCCAGGAGGGAAGCATGAACAACAGTGCAGAGGAGATACGGTATATGGAGTGTTCAAGCTCAGTTAGGTTGAGTGGAAGAGTCACGTGGAAATAGAGTGAAGAGAAGTTTTTTTTGGGGGGGGGGGCGGGTAGGGGCATCTTGTGAATGCCCAGAATTCCAGACTAAGGAAATTTGTGCTTATCCTATAAGGGAAGTGATATATATACAAACCTGTATTTTAGGAAGATTAATGTGGTAGCAGGCTATTAGTTGGATTGAAAAAGGGAGAGATTGGAGGCAGGGAAGCCAGTTAGGTAGCTGCTACATAGGATAGGCATGGAGTTTGGCAATGAAAGGATGTTTCTACACAAAGCTAGTGGGTACTTATCCTTACAATGGAACTATAAGATTTTTGAAACTGTAATTGACTATTATTCGTTTGTTGCTCTAAGGGAAGAGTTTTGTTTCATTTGCTTATTGAAGATGGGAAGATGTTTATAGTCTGAGAGGAAGGAGCAGTGGAGAAGAAGAGATGGAAGACATGAAAGGGTAAATCTGAGAAACAGGTGACCCTGGGGAAAGAAGAGGGTATGGGATGAAGAAACCAGGTGGAGGAGTAATTTTGAGAAAAGGAGAATGGCATCACTTCCCTTGAGGTGAATGAGGTACATAGAATTTTCAGGTGCAAAAGATAAGATGCTGGAGCTTGTGAATGGCCCCGGCTGTCTCAGAGAGAGAGGAGGAGGAGGTCTGAATTAGTGAGGTAGAAGGTATGAGTGGCACGTGAGGAGGGGTATCGCTGTGGGGGGAAGGCCACAGGACCACCAGCAAGAAAAGAATATGACGATGTAGCTCAGAGAGCCCAGTCGAAGTAAGAGGGCGTGAATTTGTAGTGAGCCCATTCTGCATAATAATTCTATTACTTTCACCCCTAAAGATAATTGTAGAGTGACTAAAAATCACACATAAAGTCACAGGTATGGAGAATTTTAGTAAAATGCTAGAGAAAGAAGCACTGTCATGGTCCACCATCCCGGGGTGGGTATGGGGCAAAGTGAAGCCTCAAATGGATCTAATGAGTTACAGATTGGCTGTAAGCAAACACATGCTGGAAGCATGCCTCTGTGTACACACATGCACGCACACACACACACACACACACACACCCCTTCTATACCTTTTTAATCTGTGTAGACAAAAATCTAGAGAATCTAATGAAAAATGAGTTGGCCACACAGACCAGGAGGAGATGCAGCATATCATAGCATGGCTTTCCCTGGCCCCTGAATTCCCTGACAGGGTATGCAGCTACCAGTGATACCCGCTCCTCAGCTAATATCCTGCCAGAGTTGAGAAAACAGCCACATTTTTCCTAGTCCATTGCTGTTTCGCACTGAGGTATATGTCAGCATTCAAGAAGACCTTCTACTAACAAGGGGAAATTTAAAAACATCTGACTCTTCTGCTTCTTGAACCAAACTTGTGGGGGAGGACACAGGGAATAGGGAAGAAAGGAGGAGAGTGAAGGCAGAGTGAGCCCAGGTATCTCTGAACAAGACCTCTGCTCCTAGGATCCTGACAGTCAATGATGCTGATGAAATTACCTGGGAAGTTCTGGTATTAACATCTGAGAGCCATCACCACAAATCTGTTTTCCTCCTTGGCTATGAGAGTAGGGGGAACTAAACTCCTGGGGGCCGATAGTGGTAAAAGGAGGAGGGAGGAGGGAAGAAGGAAGGCAAGAAGGGAAAGAATACCACTTCCTCTGGCTAGTTACTGGCTAGTTGTTCTTGGAATTGACCAAAGGGAGAAAAATGTGAACACTGTATTTTCAAGCTGATTTATGGTAAATAGACCCTAAAGAGACTTAGAATATCTATAGTTCCTAGAGGTGGAGCATGGGGAGAAACATAACATACACACACACACAGATTACCCTACATATTAGTGTCATACAAGTTTTCCAGTTTCCCATTCATTCATTCAGTGATAATTGCATGGGTACTACCTTTTGTGCCATGAATTGTGCTGGGCTTAAGGAAAGAAACATGCAATAAACGAGTAACAAAGAAGTAAATCTACATCTCTAATGTGTGGGTGCCATGCAGAAAACCAAGAAGTAGAGGGCAGTGGGTTAGAGAGGAACATCCGCTGATAGAGAGGTCAGCCAAGATCTTTCAGAGTGGGGGGCATCTGAGCTGAAATTTGATGAACAAGAAGGAGTCAGCCATGCACACAACCTGGAGAAGAGCTATCCAAGTAGGGAACAGAAAATAGCCCAGGGTTGAAGAAGGAAACCTGAGGCAACAACCAATAGTTTTCTACCTTCCTTCACATTTTCCTGTGGGTGTTACTTTGTGAACTCCTCCAGTATTTCTGCTTTGGTCAAGCGCTTTATGCAGTATCAGAGCACCAATAGTAGTGTGTTGCCATTCTGAATGTTGAATACTAGTCAGATGAGATTAGGATTAAGGAAAAGGTGGCAACTGGGAGGAGTCACAGGAATGTGGATATGAATTTTAAAGCTCTGTTACTATTTTGCAAGCACATAGCAGTCAAGTATGAATTTTAGCACGTGTATGCTGGGCAGCATCCTGATTCTGAACACCAATACCCTATGAAAAATAACTTTCTTAAGGGCCTTCTGCATGAAGGAAGGCAAACCTCAGAGGACTGTTCATTTTGACAGCTCTGAGAGAATACAGACACTAAATGTAGTGCAACTTCAGAACAGTTTCTGAAAAATTCTTAGTCAATACTGTTGGCCAGTAACCTTTCTTTAGAGAGTTTTAAAATGTTTTGTATTTACTATTAGCATTGAAGGCTTTTCTTTAAACACAATTCTAATTCCATATACACTTAAAGATCTGGGTTTGGGAGATAAGAAAGGTCAGATTTTCATGTCCTTGTTAATTGACAACGATGTATAACTAGAAAGAGTTAATTCTGATCCAAATGGACTGCATTTTGGGATATTCTTTTGAAGAAAACTTAAGATAATTTAACTGTAGTCCTGATCAGAAGAAGGACCAGCTACCCCTGCGTAGATACTCCCAGACCTGGAATTCTATTACTGTGTCCAATTCCATTCTTCTCAAAAACACCTGATTATTAAAATGGCTATGTACAGACATTAAATACTGCTATCGACCATCATATTTCTAAAGCTACAGTTTACATTGGTCGCTGTTCTTTAACTTTATGGAGTGGTGAAGTGGCAGAAAATACTGCATCCTTTGCCTCTTCTTTTGCTTCTTCTCACTGGCCACACGAAGGAGGGAAGAAGGGGACAGCCGTTTTCCCCATCTGTGTTCCTGCCCCCCTCCATCTCCAGCGATAATGCAATATAGTGAGTACGTGGCGTGCTCTCACAAAAGTGGTGTTGTGTGTGGTAGCTCCAATGTACAGGAAGTTTAGGGAAACATGAAACACCTTTTTCCTGGCTTTCGTCATTAAATTCAATAGGACATTTTAAAAACAAACATTTTCTGATGACAATAGTGACATGTATTTATCACAGAAAATTAGGGAAATATAGAAAAGTTCAAGGGAGAATATAAAAATCACCCATTATTCTATCACCCAAATATAACAACAGTATTGTTAACATTTGGTATACATCCTTCTAGTCTTTTTACTTTGTGGGTATACACAAGTAAACCGTAGAGACATTTGGGCAGGTGGGAAATACATAATAGGCTTACTTTTCCCCTAATTATTCTCTCCACTCTACCTCCCACTCCACTGCCCCTGCCAATTTTCCGGGAGAAAATGAGATTGGCAATCAGTGGAAATCCCTGAACTGTCAAAAAACATGAACTCAGCCATTCTGGTTTCAAAGACCCAGCCACAAGGCAGCATAAATGTCAAAGAATTAACCTACCCAGGAAGAGAGAATGAACACAGGTGGTATTGACATTCTGGTTTCTCATTAGCCCTCTGCTTAACTGCGCCGTGTCCAGTTCTCTTAGGGGAATACACTCATGGACTTACAGCATTTCCTAAGCAGTTTGCTTCTGTGGGCTGTGGCTGGTTTGCTTTTCCGGGAGGATGCTGGGCTGTCTATCTTTACTCACCCTAGCCTGCTGTGCCCGCTTCCTTTCTTCCTGGCAATCTGCCGGTCCAACAGTATTTTTGTGGTTTGTTCAGTCATTCCTTCAAAGTGTCTTTCACTATAACTTGACATCACTTCCTATTCCTTCCTGTGTAATTCTGGGTAATTTTAGAAGCAGCTGAAAAAGGCACAACCCCACAGAGAAAAGCTGTGACTCCTAGGCTTCCGTCTGGAGCCATATCAGGCAACGCTGAACACAAGAGCAATATAAGTCCCAGAGGCAAAAGGCTTCGGTAGAGCCCCTCTCACCCAATATTCTGGGTCAAATAGAAACTATCAAAATTCAACCTCCCTCATGGATTTCCTATGAATTTTCTTTTATTTTAAATAACAGAGAGATGATGATCCTGTGTTCCTATATTAAGGAACAGGAGTGCACCATGTCACCTCCTAGGGTCCTCTCCAGTCCTTGGGTTGTGGGATGTTTACACAGAAATACACTGATGTACATACTTACCTGGAACAGACAGGAGCTACCTCTGCCCACAGGCAGAATGGGAAGCCACTTAGAGATACCCGGTTAGACAACTTTCTCTTTCACTGTCTCTTCCCAATATCCCTGTCCAAAGTTTTCTTCCCCACTGCCTGTCATAAAAACTGGTAGCCTATCTTTAGAGTCCTGGGGACTTTATTAGTTAAGATTAGGTTTGTGTGTCAGTTGTAGTTAAAAACAAAATAACAGAGGATTAAAGGAGATGGAAATTTCTCTATTTTTCCCTCATATTAACATCCAAGGGTAGGAAGTACAGAGCTGATGTGATGACTGCTTCATGGAGTCCTCAGGGGCCCATGCTACTTCCATCCTGAAGTTCCAACAAATGTGGCCTCCATACCTGAGATCAACACTTGGTCTGAGATGGAGCTCCAGCTGTCACATTCATGTGCTAAGCAGCTGAACGGAAAATGGGAATGGGGAAGCTGCCACTTGAGGGTGATTCCCAGAAGCTGCCACATGGCATTTTTACTTTCATTCCATTGGCCGGAACTTAGTCACATAGCTACGCCTAGCTGCAAGAGAAGCTGGGAAATGTCATCTTTATCTGGGTGGCCATGTGCCAAGCTACATATTCAAGTACTGTGGGAGAAGAGGAAAATGGATATTGGGGAACAGCCAACAGTTTCTACCATAAGGACTTGTTGGAATTCTGAGAACCACTGTTAGAATACAAGTAACCCAGCTAAGCCATTAACAATCAGTGTTTTCATGAGGATCAGTGCCACTATGAAAGAGCACATCTTATGAGAATGGGGTATATGCCCAGGTTCAGGCAGAGAGGGCAACTAAGAAAGGGGCTGCCCAGAGGGCAGGGGTAGGACCATAGGTCAATATCACCTTCCTCACAGTTTTCCTTAGGGCCCTGGGTGCATGACCTCATCCTTCTCGACATTAGGAAAGATGTCTATGGAAATAAGTGTAAACCACAGATTCTTGTAGATCCTACAGGGCTGACTGACTACTGCCATCCCTGGCCAGGAGAGAACTGGCATGTACTGAACACCTATGAGGTACCAGTCACTGAGCTTTACACACATTCTAACATTTAATTCTCACAGCAACTTATTTTTCAATTTCATGCTATTTTACAAACGTGAAAACAGGATCAAGACTTTAGATGATTAAATCATATAGCTAAAAAGTAGAGGAGTTTAATCCACTGATCTCTCTCAGCCTGGGACAAGACTAGATTAGAGAGGTTCGAGGTTCCAAACATCTACAAATATGTGTGTCCACTTTTCATAAGATGAATCATAGTAAAAACAGCGACCTCTAATTTAGTGTAGAAATCCAGATTTTCATAGGTCAGGTTGAAATGGATCATAATGCTGTTCTACTTGTTCATCTAAATGTGCCTTGGATCATGAGATTTAATTTTGTGATGACCCAACTTTGATTTTGTTAATAGTATTGTGAATGTTCATGTAATTCAACTAATGCCACTTTTTTGCTAGAATGAAAACATGAAGGAAGATGATCTTTCAGTGGAACGAGATGAAAATGACCCAGCACAAATAAGTCTTAGCCAGTGTGCTAATGAGCCTGTCAAGCAGAAGAAAGAGACAGGGTAAAATGAAATCATTTATTGGTGACTCAAGGAAATGGAATAAACACTGTGGAGAAAATTGAGTGACTGATTAATATGTAGGTTACATATTAACTCAAAAATATTTGAAGCTGAAATAAAAGCAAGAGTGTTACAGCAGACCAGATAACTAATGTTTCACCCTAGGACTGAATTTCTAATGAGAGTGATTGCTAAGAGAAATTTCTTTTTGAATTTATACATATAGAGCCATTATTTTCCTTCCAGGGCATTTTTAAAAAGTGGCTATTGTGAAGTTAAATAAAATGACTTCAGTATGGTATATGTGAATTTTTTGAACCACTTTGAGGAGAAAGGCATTTGTTCTGTTTTTCCTGCCTGCTAAAGGTACAGTTATGCAGTGGCCCTACAACTGCTGGGCTTGGATGACGGGACTGGGCCCATTGACAGAGATCCTGTCCTGATGAGGGGGACCTACTTGTCCTTTCTGTATCTGCGCCACCTGAGGATCAGGGAGCTGCAGGTATGCGGATGGCCCTGCATGTATCTGAATTGCTTGGTTGTCTGGAAAGGGGGCTTTCCTGCTACTCTGGTAGTAATGCATTTTTACACTTTGTTCTTTGTTCTGATTCTTCCATGAAACCAGGCCTTTTGTGGGGTGGTGTGTTCCTTTTCCAGCAGTAGGGTTGACCTGCCAACTTCTGGGGCCCCAGTGAGTTTCACTCTGTAGGGTGGGCCAGCAAAGGCAGGGTCATGACCCTGTTCTTTCTTTGTTTCAGCGCATCTGCTTAGGAATTCTGAACTGTTTTAGATCTGTTGAGCGAACACTGACGATCAACACTTCAGGGCTTACCTTGGTTGCAGGGAGTCTGGTCCCCACCTCAGAAGATAGTTTCTGGGTAAATGTGGCAAAAGGAGGCATGGGCACCTCGCAAGGCCTAAGCGCTCACCACTATGCCCATGGGACATCTGCCAAGCACAAGGTGAGGATTCTGCTACAATTTTTTCTTCCATGATTATCTCATCTCCCAAGCCACCTTCTTCTTAACACCTGGAATCAGTTAACATGATGAAGTAACTAACAGGTGGGAGTTTCTAGGGAAATAGCTTTTCTGAAAAATTGTGTTGAAAAGGGAAATGACTTTTTAACCCACAATAAAAGGCAGTGTCCACTTGAGAGCAGGACATGGGCAGGGAACACTCAGCCCTGGAAACCACAATAGGAAGGAAGGAAGGCATTTCAGCTGCTGGTTTGTCCACTTGATAGTGAACAGAGCAAGAGGGGCCCTTTCTGTTATCCTGAGAACCACATGTCCTTACAGAGAAACTCTTGTAAGACCCTCCTTGACATTGCTAGAGGTACTTTTTTTTTTTTTGCCTCTTTCCTGTTCTCTAAACCCCAATTTAAAAAATGGGTTAAAAAACAAATGTAGAAAAAAATTTGAAACAGGGAAAAATCTATCCCTCCCAAAACCTACTTGTCCCTTGGTGCTTTTACTATCTCTTGAATATGTTCTTCTATAGTCTAAAAGATTCATATTAAATCCCTTTCTTTGGGACTAAAGTTGAAAATGCATACATTTTCTTGAAATGTCGTAGACACTCTTGCAATATTTTCATCTCAATCTCTAGAAGGTTTATTCCTGAAGGTGGGGTTTAATATGGATTTTATCTTCTTAAAAGATACTAACTTGACAAATGTGAAAAATAAAATCTATTTAGCTGCTAAATAAGTCATATTTTAAGCTTGTATGACTCCTGACTTATGATTGTCATGCCTTATAAGGGTATGAAATCTTATTATCAAATATTGTTAATATGCAGTCTGCAGCAGTGCTGTCCAGTAGAAATATAACACAAACCACAGGTATAATTTTAAAATTTCTAGTAGCCACATTATAAAAAGTATAAAGAAACATGAAATTAATTTTAAAAATGTAATCTATTTAACCCAGTGTATCCAAAATATCATCATTCTAACATGTAATCAATATAAAGAAATCATTGATGAGATATATATTTTTTCATACTAAATCTTCAAAATCTAGTGTGTACCTTATATGTACAGCACATCTCAATTCAGACAAGCCACGTTTCAAGTGCTCCATAGCCACATGTGATTAGAGCCTACTGTATTGAACAGTTCAGCTCTAGATATTGGAAAATATTTCCTTATTTTTCCTACCTAGTCACCTCGAGTCCAACTTTCACTCAGTATCTGGGAGACTCCTCTTTTTGGTCTCCTTCCCTAACGATTCCCCCCCTCCCATCTCCTCACCATACACAGACTTCCCTTTTTACCCCTCTGCCCTCTTCCCTTGATCCTAGTTCATGGTTTGTCAAGTCCAGTTAGTATGTTCCACAGTGGAGCTGGAGAGGAGGGTTAAGACACTTTGGAAACAAACACACCCATAAAACAAACACATCTTTCTGTTGCTAATATCCAGCCTGTCTTATATCACAGCTGTAGATTAAAAAAAGATCTTTCTTACCACTGAGCCCATCTCCCAGTTTGTTCTGTGATGGGGTGGGGTGAAAATGAAGGAGGAGAGGGGAGACAAATCCTATCCTGTCCCATTAATTGTAGGAGGAGCTTCTCAAGGGTAATACAGTTTTTCTTTCCTATGCTCTCATAAATGATAGGAATAACATCACCCTTAAGAAGCTGCCAGCAGCTACTACTTCAGTGTGAGAAACTCAAGGAAGTGGCCTCTTTCAGGGTCTTTAATAGGACCATGTGGTTTACTGCACTCCATGTATGTGGCCATGTCAGCATTTAATCTAGAATGTCCAGAATAACTATGTGATTCTTTCCCATGTAGAAGATGGAAGGAACAGATGCTAATATGTTGGGTTGATCTCACCAGGCCAGGGCTGAGGCTACTGGGAGCAAGATCACTGGGCTTACCAGCCAGGGGAGCTAACATCGAAGAAGCCCCTGAGATGGAGACCCTCTTCCCTGGGCCCAGTGTGTTTGATCCCATGAAGAAAGTCTGGGGCCATGTGTTTGCTCAGTGATAATACCAGAAAAGGAAAGCCCCTACAACCTGTCATGGACACTTTGCCATGTGCCTACTTTAAGCATGTGGCAGGGTAGAAAGGGCCCCAGAATGAGAGGCAGCAGGCTTCTCCTGGCTGTTTGACCTTGAGCATGTCTCTTCAGACACATAGGCCTGACACCTCATAGTGTGTTCAGGATCTGCCTGGACTTGACATGCTGGTAGCAGAGACGGTCGTGAGCAAGTAGTGGGAGATGAGGCTGCAGAAGAAAGCGGACCATGAAAGGCTAGGCTCTCCTCAGCATGTGGGACTAATTCCAAGGTTGGTGAGGAACAGAATTTTAAATAAGAAAATGGCACTCCTCATTGTTTTATAAATTTCTCCAGATCTTTGCCCAAACATAATCACATTTATTCCCTTGCTTGAAGTCTTTATGAATTTTCTGTTTCTCACAAGATAAAGTTCAGGCTCCTTGGTGAAGTTTACAAGGCTGGGTGCAAGCTGGCCCCTGCCAACCTTTCAGACCTCATTTCCCCCCACTGTCCCTATACCTTCATTCTTACAGAGCTGGGCCTGGCCTTCCTCTGAATGGGCAGAGCTGTTCATGCCTCTGGGTCTTGTGCGTAATGGCCCTTCTGTCCCTCACCTCCTCTTTCCTTGATAAAGGCCTGCTCTATTCAAGTCCATCCAAACATTACCTCTCTGAGAAGTCTTTCTTACATCTCTCTGCAGAGCTGAGTGCTTCTCCCTATGACTTGTCTACCTACATTACAGCACTTGGCTCATTCTAAAACTGTTGGCTTATCTACTCCCACAGGCTATGAGCCTGTCATTCATTCATCCTCCCAGTCATTCACCCCACAAATGTTCTGACCAATACATATACTAGGCACTAGGGATACAGCAGTAAACCAAACTGTCACAAATCCTTGCCATCATGGAACTATTTAATGGAAAAAGACATTAAATAAATAAGTAAGAAACATATATAGAATGCCTAATGGTTTGGCACCAAAGCTTCTCCAGACATCCTAGGCCCTTACAGTCGGGAGGCGCCAGAGGGCTGTGAGCAGAAATGAGATGTGTCACTTCCAGTCCAAAGCATGTAACAGCCAATCCATGACGCTCCAGCATGTCAAGCCACAAAATAGAAACATCCTGGATCCCTGGGTCACTGCTAGAAGAGAGAGGCCTAGAAAGCAACTAGTCCTGCAGTGGGCTCTGCCTGAGTGATACATTAATTTTAAGTATTGGCTACTGAGCTTTGGGGTTGTTTATCACAGAATAACCTAGGCTTTGTGGACTGGTGAAGATGGTGGTAGAAGCTGTGGAGAAAAATTAAGAAGGGAAAGGGGATAGAGAGTTGGTGATGGGATATTGCCAGGTGTAAGTAGGGTGATCAGGGAAGGCCTTACTGAGAAGGTACTATCTGAGTAAAGACCTGAAGGAAATCAGGAAGCAAACCATGTGACTGACTGAGAGAAGAGTGCCAGGCAGAGGAGAGAGCCAATGCGAAGGCTCTGAGGCAGAACCGTGTCCAGCAGTGTTGCAGGAACAGCAAAGAGCTTAGTGCAGCTAGAGTGAATGAGGGGGAAATTGTTAGGAAATGAGGTTAGAGAGATTGGAAGAGTGGAACAGGTTATGCAGAGCCTTATGGATCATTTTGAGGACTTTGAGTGAGAAGGGAAGGCCTTGGAGAGTTTTGAGCCAGAGAGTGATGTGATTTAACTTACATTTTAACACTTGTGCTGCTGTATTGGGAATAGACTGAAGGGCTAAGCAGAGATTCGTTAGGAGGCTATTACACTGATCAAACTAGAGACAATGCATCTGGGAAGACAGCAAGATGAGAAATGGTCAAGTTCTGGATATATTTTGAAGGTACAGCCGCTATGATTTCCAGGCAGTTAGGATGTAGAATATGAGAGAAAGAGAGAAGTCAAGGTTGATTCCAAAGTTTTGGCCTGAGTATCTGAAAGTTTGGTGTTGCCATCATCTAAGATGTGGCTGGAGCAGGTTTATTGGGAAGATCAGGATCTTGGTTAAGGGCATTGAAACTTTGCCATTCTTAATAGATGTTCAGGTGGCAAAAGGAAGTAGGGAGTTGTATGTATATCTTCCACATAGTAGGTATCTAGTAAATGTTTGTTGAACAAAAGAAATCTTCTGTTCGTAACAGAATGGTTGTGAGGTCACAGCCAGACAATATAAATGAAAGTACTTTGCAAAGTATATCATGCTGTTCAAATGCAGAAAAATAGCTATGATAAAATAGCTATGGTAAAGTATCACTGTGCAGGTGAGGTGGAGACTAGAAGATATTTTTTATTTTCGTTTTAAAAGATTGTAGCCAAAGGATTGGGTCAGTCACCCAACAAAGTTTGATGAGTTCTTAGACTGGGTTGTAGTAGTAGTAGTAGTAGTAGTAGTAGTACTACTATTTATTATTTGAAATTAATGAAAAGATGATTTAGAAAAAGGCAGGCTAGCCAGAGAAGTATTGTCTACATTGCCAAAAGGCCTAAACTTTTTACTAACAAATGATGGCAGAAATCAATAGAGTGAAAAGCATTAATGATGGGCACCAATTTTCCTATAGTTACTATACTCAAATAGTTATTTTGGCATCAGTTAATTTGCAGGCTTAAAAACATATGAATCATCCCAAAGATCAGATTATACCTTAGTCAAACAGGTAATTATTGCCACCCTTTTCTTGCCACTCCTCCAAGAATAATATTGAAGGATCAACTCTCTACACCACAAAAACATTAGAAGGAAGGTCTTCCACATGGCTGTGGAAGAAATGAAAATAAAAAGGAAATATTATAGTGACTGAGCCATAACCCTATGTGAGGTAGTTTGGCCATCTCATCTTCACAGTTCATCTCCTGTGGACATAAGTGTACATTTCAGACACAGGAAGTCAGGGGGGGAAAGGAAAGAAATATGTATGTCTATATAAAGGGCTTGAACCATGACTTGGGGGTGGGAAAAGTGGAAAAAAAGACCATTTAAGTAGATGATGGCATTACAGTCGGCATCCTGACACTGTTACTGCTTTCCATCAGCTTCAGAACTTAATCCGGTAGCCATTTCTTTAAAGTCTCAGAAAATTCCCCTGTACAAGAACACTGGGAAAGAAAGGTCTTTTCCAGTAAAGTGGATAAAACATACCACATTAAATTGTCCCTCTTTTCCTCAGAGGAGAGCTCATTTTGCATAACAGGCTATAGGAGCTAAATGCCCGCAGAAGCTGACATGCTAGCTTATAAATCTAAGCAAACTGTTTAATTTTTGTATGTTACATTTAATTTTCTCAGCATCATATCTGTTTTCCACCAGTGCCTATCATTTCATAAAAAACAATATGTTCACTTTTGGAACTCCTAGTCAAAGGAAGCTCCTAATTATTAAAGGTCAGAAGTCAGATTTTTTTAAAGTCAACCAGCCAAACAGGCAAAAACCACTAAGGGCTCTATTTAACACCTCCCACCTCAAAATATATAGGCATATACAATAGTATCTGAAAATTCAATAAGCACATACACCTCCCCAACACACACCATTTTAGAAAAGATACAGTTTTGTTTCCAGCTCAGGTCCCCCATTTGTTGGAGACTGTAACTTGGTTATAGTTCTTACTGTTGTTTAGACTCTACTTGTTGCCCAGTGGCATTTCTGCCTTACCCACTACTGGGTGCAGGGCCCTGAGGGAAATTAATGATTTTTTTCTAAGTGACAAAAAACTGATTGACCTTGGGGAAACTGTGGTTAGAAGCAGAGATATTCCTGAGTTCCTAGCAGAAAACCACCAGGATGCAAAAAGCCCTGGGTAGGAAAATGCCAGACAAGCCCCAGAGGGAGAAATCATTAGTCAGGGTAATCAAATAACCCGTAATCTGTATTCTTTCCTACTTTTGGCATCACTCAAATTTATCCAGTTTTAGAAGTAGATGAGGTAAGAATATTCCTATTGGAATAATATGACTGCATTAGCATTGCATTTGGAAAGAACTTAGAGTTTCTAGACACATTGCAACACTTGGAGGGAAATTTAGCAAGAGTTTGTGCTATTTTGTAATATATGTAGACTTTAATTAAGGATAATTCATGTTCATATTGTTATAAAAGGCTGCTCTAAGAATGTTTGACAATTAACCTTTCAGATCCCAGACAGAATTAATTTAGTATTAGATTGAATTCTTTGTTCCGTCTTTTCCGCAGACCATTTGGGATCTGAATCA
This sequence comes from Leucopleurus acutus, assembly GCF_964270905.1. Lineage (NCBI taxonomy): Eukaryota > Metazoa > Chordata > Mammalia > Artiodactyla > Delphinidae > Leucopleurus > Leucopleurus acutus. The sequence continues at coordinate 49,832,639 of NC_139157.1, read as the reverse complement.
TGGGATGCAGTGCTGGCATCCAACATTCCAGGGCATTTAATTTCAGCTCTTAGCTTTTATCTCTACTGGTCATCCTACATTCTAATGCATCATTTTTGCTGATGTTAGTTTACGCTACGATTCAACTATTTCCATCTCTTAAGAACTTACTTTGATTGAAATACTTAGTCACATGAGCATCTCTCGCTGAGCTAGTGAGTATACGGTCATCCATTGTAAAATGATTTTCCAACTGCTGCTATAGAAATTCCTGACCAAAGCCTTTCTCTTGTTCAAGTACGCACCATATACTTGATAATTATTAAACCTGAAAATCTCTTACTTTTGAATATTTTATTCTGAAATAGACCACTTAAAATTTTAAGCAATAATGATGTCGACAGTGAAAACTTATAGTACTATAGTGGGAAAATATTTTAGCTGAATAATGGCAATGATTACACTTATTAAGTTAGTAATTAACATAATTAAGGAATATCTTAGAAATTTCCCTGAAAAAATTTGACTTGGCTGGCATCAATTGATACAGCAGGTTAAACTGGGTTTGTTGTTAAACCACCAGGGACCTGTTTTTACCGAAGGAGAAATGTGTGTTTTGCCTTTAAATTACAGGTTTGTAGACATTTTAGTAAATATTTCATGTTAACTGAATTTTGGTTATATTTCTAAAATTAGTCTTTTAAAACTAGAAGTAAAAACAAAAACCTCTGTTGATTTAAAAGTCAGCAAGTATGAACTTAGCACCTGGTCTTGCCCATGGCTCTTTAACCGATTCTCAGGAATCCCAGTTACCCATTCAGTGTTTTCCTTCCTGAGAGGGAGCTGACAATCTGAGGGGTCCATTTCTACTAGGAATAGCTTCATAGAGAGACCTGTCTCTGGTCATTTTCATCCATTTCTCTACCAGGTCACAAAGAGGGCAGCGAGTCAAATGTTGACCAGGACTGGGGATGGGCCCATGCAGGTATGGACAGATTTGCTGTGCTGTATGACATGTGGACTTGGGAAGCAACTCTTCGAGAAAACAAGCGCCAGGTATTTTTACCTAGAAAACAAAACATCTATTGAACATTCTTATAAACCCCAATATACTTTTTTAATCCCAGTGGGTCTTTTAGAGCAGTTCCCAATAAAATGAATAATTATTTAAATAACCTTAGCTAGTTGTAAGGATGTGAGTAATAAATTTTACGTTCTTTACTGTGGTTCTTTGTTACAAAAAATAAAATGGGAAGGATATGACTTTATCATAAGGGAAATTTGTTAGAGGGCTGTATAATTCAGGCCCTTTTATAATATGTATGCTTTTATCGAGAATGAATGATGATTCCATTCATGTTCATTGTCCTGTCAGGGACAAGCCTCACTTTGCTAAACACAGACAAACTGACTGACCTTATTATGGCCTTTAGAAGGGTATGCCACATGTGGGTGGGTGAGAGCAGCTGGGCAAGGATTTCCAGAATGGAAATAATAGGATTTGAAGACTGGATGTTGGAGTGAGAGAATGAGGGTGGAATTAAAATGACTTCCTCGGGCTCAGGGAGGAGGCTGTTAACTGAAACAGAATGAAAGAGGAGGAGCCTCTTTAGAGGGGAAGGTAGCATTGAGTCTAGGACACAGGTGTGTGAGGAGAGTTTGCTAAAACCCAGGTGTGAATGTTTTGCGGGAGCTGTAGGTTTGAAGCTCAGGAGCAAGTATGAGCTGAAGTATGAATGTGGAAGTTGAACCATAGTAATGAATCGAAATGACTAGGAAAAGCCAGAGATGCCTGAAATGGGTTCCTGGGAACACTTACATTTAACGGGAAGGTCATGGAACAAGAATCCATGAGAGGAACAAGAAGGAGGAGCCAAAGAGACTGAAGAAAAAAAGAAAGGGATAGTGTTAGGAAAGCCCACAGGAAAAAAACCATTTTAATTAGGAGAGGATGGTTTCCTGTGTGGACGTGGAACATCAAGAAAGGTGAGTCCTAAAAACCAGACAGTGGGGTCAGCCATCAGGCAGTCATTGCCAGCTTTGTAGGACTCTCTCAAAAGCGTAGCAGAGATGGAAGCCAGTTACAGTGCATTGTGATGTGGTCGGAGGATGAGGAAGTGGAAATGTTTTCTTTGAATTGTTTTTCTAGTAGAGTAGAGGGTTTACCATTTCATCTACGCTCTGGTCTGTTACTCATGGAGATGTAGGTCACCCACTTTTGAAAACAACTGGCTGGACTTAAAGGGTGCAAGCCTTGGCCTTGAAAATTGTTCCTCTTTTCAAAGACAAGTGGCTTCTAGAGTTTGCATCTGCAAACTTGATCTGCCAAACAGAACCTTACTGTGATCAGCTGAGTAAATGGGAGATTTAGACTCAGTGTAGAAACTGGAGAGCCTGCATTAAACGTAAAGTAATACAGAATCCTCAAACTCGACAAGTTTATTGGGCCAGACATGAGTTTTAAGCAGCCCCCCTTTTCTGTACTCTCCCCACCTCCACTTTCAGTTCCTCTAGGCCTTTTATGGAGGCCCCAGGCAGGACTCAATGGCAGAGAAGAATAGAAAGGCAGAGAGTAATAAAAAACAAATTTCTTCTTTCTTTGGCCTAGGGTTCATTCTGTGCTAAGCTACCAGGGCTGTCCACTGGTTTCTTCTGTGGTATGTGAAATTATTTTAACTTAAAACAATCATTGAAAATATCTCCCTCCTTTCTACCCTAAGAATGTGTTCCCTATAGAAACTGAGCTATCAGTGCCCCCAAACTGGAAAATGTGGCTTTCTAAATCAGAAATTGTTGAAAGGGCCTAATTTTAATGGATAAACCAGATTTTTATCTAAAGTACAACTGTTTTCCCCCATTACTGATTCTACTGCCAAGTGTCCTCAGCTGTTTTTTATTGTTAACTATATTGGAATCACTAAAGTCAAGAACTGTTCAAACACATTGGCTTGTCTTAAATCCTTAAAGTAGCCATGTTATGTAAAAAGCTCATAAAAATAGAGCTGGTGTGAATTTAGGTGGATTAAGAGACTCAGAAGCTGGGCATCAGCTGTGCCAGTTCCTGACATTTATACCAACTGCTAATTCTCTCCACAGCCACCAGAGGACACATTTTCAGGGTAATTTGAATTAGTGTTTAGAGCACTAAAAAAAGGCCAAAAATTCTGTGACAAGATGTATCTGACACTGATTTTCTGTTTTGCACTTTCATTTGACCTAAAATACTGTTTTTAAAAGTATTTTAAGTCCAAGAAATAAAAAAAGGCTGAGGTAAAAAATATAAACACAGTCCGGTTTGAGATTATTCACTTTTCTATTTTCTCCAATATTTGATGCCTACCATCAGTGTGCACCACGTATTACTTTGCCTGAGAGTTGGCCCTTGACATACACAGGTGACATTTGACGGGCTAGGAAGACTTCTTAGACAAATACCAGCCCAGAGTTTAAATGGAAATGGGCCAGTTAGCAAACAGATAATAAATAGCAACTGTGAGGCAGAAAGATCACAGTCCTACCCCTACTGAGAAAGAATTCATAATAAAATTATGCAAAGGACCATCTGAGAGCTTTTCAAGGTGGAGGGCAAAGCTTGAAAAAGGCTTGCCAATTTAAAAAGAGCCACATTTTCCTTCTCAACAGCTAGGGTTGCCAGGTAAAATATGACAATATTGGGGACATACTGAAAAAGTATTGGTTGGTTATCAGCAATTCAAATTTAACTAGATGACCTGTATTTTTATTTGTTAAATCTGGTAATCCTACCAACAACAAAGTGATAGTGGCAATTTAGCACCAGCCTCTGCAACCTGGTATCACCAGATTGGAATCACCAGCAAGAACCCTTACCACAAACTTCCCCTGCCAAATAACCAAACAATAGGGCTTATTGTACAAAAACAGGTCAAGGCAATACAAATACTATAAACCAGCTCCTGGGATTGCCCTGGCCCAGCCAAAAAGGTTTAAATTCGTCCAGAATGATTTAGGGAAGTTATTGTTTCTTTTCTAATCTTCCCCTAGGCTATTGAGTGGCACCCTTCTTACCCCATCACTCCTTCGTTTCTGCTTTGTCTTCTGCTATTTAATAACTGAATGCTATTCTAGAGTAGAGCCCTGTGGATGGGATAAGGTCATTTAGATCACCCTGCTTGCTTCATTTTCCCTGGGGTTCACTTAAAGGCAAGGGAGCTGCACCTTCATTTCACACTCTGAGCTGTGTGAGTTTTTAACCTGTGGAGCACATTCTGTGTCCTAAGCTTTTAGCCTCTTCTGGTGTTATCCTTTTTATACTGAGGTTGACCCAAGGCCCCTTGAACCAATGTTTCCCAAAGGGCATCCTGCAAAACTGGATGCTAAATAAAGTGCCCCAGGCTCTCCCTGCTTGAGCCTTAGCATTGAAGCCCTCAGACACTGGACTTCTATTACTAAGGCAGTATTTGATTCCTAGTCTGCTATTGATTCTCAAGTGTTTACCTCCTTGGGAGCTTCAGGAGTTGTTAGCGCAAGATGGAGACACTCCTGGCTTTTCCTGCCACTTGGTTCCTTTACTCCCCGCTGTGCTGTTGCCACCTATATTCAAGTAGTGCTTACACCCTCTCAGTTCTTTCTGGTCTTGCATTCTTAGCTATGGGCTCCACACAATGAAAGGGGCTCTTTATCTCCTTTTAGGAAATTCCGTAGTTTGTTAAGAAGTGGGCTGGCTTCCTGGCCTCAAACTACCAGGAAGACCAACACCCAAGGAAACAAAAAATGCTCTTTCTCTAATGCATCTCAGCGTGTGCTAGGCTGTCGGGTGGGTAGAAATTGCAGGCTCAACAATCCACTCCTTGCTGTCAATTAAATGCACACACTGGGCACACCTGTGTCTTTGGTGATAACAGCTACCTTGAGAGCTGAGGCCTTTCAGAAGCGTGAAACCTCCATTAGAGGAGTGGGTCAGAGAAGACTGGGGAGGGACATGTTGAGCTGAAACTCTTGGGGGGAAGTTGGATTAGATCGGCAGAGGAAAGGGATCTGTTCTGTTGTGAGACCATTGGGAGTAAAAGTTCAGAAGCTTTCAGTTAGAGTTGATTTATCCATCGGGTAATATAGACGTGGTGTTTAGGATCTAAGAGCTTTTCAGGGACCATTGAAAATATGTGAGATCTGAGAGGAAAAAAAAACATGCATTACTCGGAAATCCAAAAAGAAAATACAAAACAGTTATCAATAAATGCTTAACTGACATGTCCATAAAATGTTAAAACTTTAACTGAGCACTTGTAAACATCTCATTACATTTGAAAACAATTTATAGATCAGATTTTCTCACTTCATAAGAATTCTCAAGTACATACTACCCAGAAATCATAGCCAATCATTAATGAAATGTATTGCTCATAGCCAAATAATTTGAAAATTATAAATATCATTTAACATTTTTACAGAAAAAAATTGATTGGGATGTGTTTTAATGTATTTGATATAATGTGGGTCAGGGTCTCCAAAAGTAAGTGAGTCTAAGGCCTATGAAAGTTTTTTTTTTTTAACATCTTTATTGGAGTATAATTGCTTTACAATGGTGTGTTAGTTTCTGCTTTATAACAAAGTGAATCAGTTATACATATACATATGTTCCCATATCTCTTCCCTCTTGCGTCTCCCTCCCTCCCACCCTCCCTCCTATGAAAGTTTTAAAACAACCCTAAGACAGTAATTACATTGTTCAGAACTACTTACATATTGGCCCTTAGGTCCCTGTTTGGGATTCCAGCCCAGTGATCTCTGAAGAGCTTTTTCTGATTAGCACCATGACTGATTACACACAAATAGAATTTACACAGAGAACAGAAATTCCTTAAGTGCATAAACAAATGTAAAAACAAAATAAAGAGCATCTCTTTCTGAATTCCCACACTAAGAACCCTCTTCAATGGTTAGTGCATGGAAGCTTCCTTCGGCTTTTAGAAAAGACTTGTGAACTCCACTAAAACAGAAGCTCCCTCGATGCTCTTGAGAGTTCTGTACGTAGGCCTTTCCTAGTGAAGTCTGATCTGGGATAAATGCCTTTATAGCTAGAGGGCACTTTCATCCTCAGCTTGCCACTCTAACCCCCTCCCCCACCATTTCTACATAGGTGAAACTTCGGCAAACTGTTAAAGCGAAAGGGTCATAAATGGGACTGAGGATGTAGAAGAGGGGTGGAGGCCACCTGCTCACCTTTGGTGATAGAGTAAAATGGGGGAGGGAGAGTGGGTCTGTGGAAAAAGGTGTTGGAGATAAATGGATTTGATGAAGTGACATTGAATGCACTGTCTCATTGGAGCTTATAATTATTAGATGTTATATTATTCATTATATTACCCCCCTTTATTTGTGGAGTGCAGAGGAAGAGGGGACAGCGGTGAAACGAGTGCTTTGTCCCTCACCCTCCCTAGCTTGGTCTGTGTTGCACTGGTGTGGCAGCTGCCCACCCTGGCCTGGTACCCAGAGGTTCAGAGCTGTCCCTTTCCTGTTGATGGTGGGGGGTCTTTCCAAAGCATGGAATGGGTGGAGGCTCACCTCTCTCTGCTGGGCCCTGTTCCCTGACTGTCAACCTTATTTGAAACTTCTTGGCAACTACTCTGAAGCCTACCAGCGTGTGTTGGACCCAGAGGAGAGGTTTGCCTTAGTACAAGTGATCACTGACGTCATACACAGGTGCCCAAGGTTTGATCTCAGCTACCCTTACTTCATTAAGGCCTACCGAGAGGAATGCACCTGCCTGAGGCTTCACCTGCAGCTGGTGAGGGGCATCCTTACGTGAGTATATTTGGGTTTTAGAAGATTCCATGTGAGAAGAGGATGAAAAACACAGGCCAGAACTGAAAATCGTGTTTTCCTTTCAGTTCCAGTCCAGAATCTGGGTTTTCTAGGGCAGCACGTACACGATGTTTATTTGTAAGCTTATTTGCATTGTTGAATTCCAAGCATGACTACAATCTTAAAGGGAGGTTTCCAATCCTAATTGCATTTAACGATACCAAAGAATTGACCACCTGTTTTCATTCAGTCACAGAGTTTATAGTGGAAGAAGGATGAAACCTACCCCCTTGTAAGACATTAAAGTGTAAAATTATATTTATTTTTTAAAAGGTTGCAATTATTTCTAGGACACTACAGGAAATGATCAGTCTGTGTCCTCTGGGGAAAGGCTAGGAGATAATGATTGTTGCAGTACAGTTACCTTAGGCCTGCTTAGAATTTTTTCATTGTAGTCAATTATTTGACAGAAAGAAGTTTTCTTGTGCCTCTTAAGATCGCCTGAAGCTGGTTGCCTTTGCTTTCCCTGGCTGACCCTCGGCTCAGACTAAAGACAAGCATGTCTCTGTGTGAGTGAATCCTTAAAACCCATGTCTGGGTGAAAATTAGCCAAATAATGAAGAGATGCAAAGGGCTGATGTTCTGTTCTTATCATGCCAAGGCTCATAACTCACATCCATGGGAAAGTTTGACTTTTCTAATTTTAACTTTTATGTGATATTTCTAGATAGAGTGTCAGTGGGAGTATGTCCAGAGGCTTTGGCGTGAAGGCCATCCAGATGCTAGCAATACATTTGGACTTCCCCTTAACATAATTTGCAAATAACTCATTTCCATCAACAATAGCTGGTAAGTTGGTGTTGTCTTTAGACATTTTACATTTAATTTCCGGATAATTTAAGGGTATGATGTTAAGCCTAATACTATTCTACAAAGCACCTCTCAAGTATTTGGAGCTGAGAGAAGTAAATATAAAAGTCACAGAAGAGGGATCCCTTTGCATACTCAATATCTATTTACTTTGTAAATAAAGAATAGGAGGCTAGAATTTAGACTTATGCCACTGGGTGCAGAATCTTCATTCCCTTGAGGAGTCCTAAAAAACCCCGGTTGCTCTTGAAATGCTGTCATAGGATTTATCAGAGGTGCCACACAAGCCAACATATATGAAACACAGATGTGCTTTAAATTTCTCAAAAAGGAATTTCCTTATTCTAGCAAGTGTCAACAAAAAGGTTTCTGCAGGCTTATCTTGTGATACCACCTCCACCCCTTTAAGGAGCAGATTAAATTTCCTGAGATCACTCAGAGAGAGTACATGAAGTCACCCCCTTGATATGTGGTATGATTCCCTCTCACCATTCCTTTCCAGGCTTCAGGGGTACAGAGGAACCAAGAAGCTGGTGACAGGCTCCAAGTTGGTCTGTGTAACCCAAGATCACAACCTCTCTGTTGCTCCAAATGGGTGGAGAAATTGTCCAGCTCCTTTCAACATTCATCAAATATTTTTGAGCATCTACATGTTCCAGGCAGTGTGCTAGGAGCTGAGGACACAGAATGAACAATGCAGGCATGGCCCTATGCTCCTGTGAAGTGTATAGTCTAGCAGTACAGGCAGACTTGCAGTAAGAGATTGCCACAATGGGCTGTGATGTCATCTTGGTCCATCATTTCATGGACAGGCATCCCATGGGTAGGGTGCCATGGGATTTCATAGCTGAGGTTCTAACCTTTTCTTTCTTTCTCTTGAGAAAGAACCCTGGGAGCTCCAGGCACAAGACTGCATTTTCTCCAAAGACCTTTCACAGGACTGATTTTTTAACTATAGTAAGTTTGAGACCACTTCTACTGTTCAGGAAGTGGTTTTTGACAGAACATGCTAGGACTATATGGATACTAAAACCTGTCAGAGTGTCTCAAAAGCAAATGATATTTACTTGATGAGATTCCTTTCCAGACTTAGGTTTGTATTTTCTAAGATCTAGGAGTAAGAAGAATCCCATTTGCATGGGTTTAAGAAGTATTTAGATATAGAAAGGCCCTTGACTTGACTGGTGCTATATCCTTTATTTCCAAAGCAATAACCCACAGAAAAGTGTTTTATTATCTCTGGCCTCATTCATTCATAAAATATAACATTTTTATGGCAAACATGAATGATTCCAGCAGTTGTATACAGAACTTAAAAATCGTCTTCATCCATTATCATTTTGGGGGGAAAAATGGATAAAGAATCGGGTGAAAAATAGAAATAGTCATGGAAAGTACTTGTTTAATATTTAGATACTTTTATATTAAGTTATTTTGTTTTCAAATATTTGGCTAAATATTGATTACTGAAATGTTGACAGGTTTGCCATATACAATTTTAGAATCCCTTTTTTCAATTTTATTGAGATATAATTGATGTACAGCACTGTATACATTTAAGGTGTACAGCGTAATGATTTGACTTATAATGAATCTTATTCTTTTTGGCTTTTAGAGTAAACTATGTCTTCTAGTTTTAAAAAGGTTCACATTAAAGCAAAAAGCATGTTGTGTAACTTGATGGGCTCCCTGGACAGCCTCTGAGACCCCATTGAGCTTCCAATTTTTTTATAATGCCCTGGATTATAAGAGTGTTTTATTGGTCTCAAAAAATATAAAATCCAAATACCTGTAGAAACATTAAGTTCTTCACTGTGTAAAATCGTCATTAATTGTTTCTCTTCATTAAGCCCAGCTTTGACAAACATTTACCTGCTGGAGTTCCACCCTTCCCTGGGCCTGGCTTTGCGCATCCCCCAGAGCCCTTGAGCACCTCCTCAGGGAGGCCTGCCACACCTGCAGGCCCACATCAGCCAGTGCCCTCACCTTGCTAGAGAGACACATGCTGCAGCTGGCCCTGGATGTGTGGCTCACTCCAGCCAAGCCCAAGTCCTGGTACGGCGCACAGCTCCAGAAAGACGTAGGTTCTCTGAAAGGGGTAGGTGGGTCCTTGGCAAAGAGAATGTTTCCTCCCAGATGTTACTACTTAGCTTTGTTTTTATGTTTGGCTCTATTCCCCTCTATCTGGCCAGGGACAGATCATAGTCCTAGGGCTTGACAACATTTTTATTTCTATTTTTTTTTCATTTTTGAAAAAGTTTCTAGTTTTCATTTTCAAAGTTTCTAGTTTATCAGGATGCTGCTACAGTTATAATTTAAAGGGAGATGTACTAGATATGGGGAAAATATTTTCTGGTTTATTATTTATATTTTTAAAATATCTTTTTAATTAAATTTTTTTCTTTCTAAGATTCTTCCTAAAATGTACTCTTTTGTCCTGAGCTGAGATCTGGTAGAGGAGAGACGGCACTGAGTGAGGAGTCAGTGACTTGGACTCAAGTTCAGTCCTGCATTAACTTGCTGTGTGACTCTGAGCCTTACTTTCCTATTTTTTAACATTATGTTTGTGTATTTGAGGGGAGGAGGGTAGAAGTGAGCTCAATGATCACTAAAGCCCCTTCCAGCTCTAACGCTCTGTGGTTCAAACTGTGGCCCAGTGCTTTACATGGTGCTTGTAATTGGATTTTAATTTTTTTCTTTTTCTATTAAGGCTATCACAGTTGAGCCTGGGTTTCTAATTTGACCTTACTCTGGGTGGGTACTTGCTATTAAGATGAAGGAACTTTCAGGCTTCCCTGGTGGCGCAGTGGTTGGGAGTCCGCCTGCCAATGCAGGGGACACGGGTTCGTGCCCCGGTCCGGGAAAATCCCACATGCCACAGAGCGGCTGGGCCCGTGAACCATGGCCGCTGAGCCTGCGCGTCCGGAGCCTGTGCTCCGCAACGGGAGAGGCCACAACAGTGAGAGGCCCGCGTACTGCTAAAAAAAAAAAAAAAGATGAAGGAACTTTCAAGGACCCCAGCTGCCAAAAATATTTGTTCCACAGGTCTGCCTCAGCCTCCTATTTCCTCCTGCCCAAACTAAAGTTTTATTTTCTTTTAAATTAATGTTGAGTTGATCAAAAGTAAAATTTAGAATTGTAGCAAAAGAGGAAAACAGAAAATTACTCTAAATATAACAATTCAAATGCATTTGTAATCATTATTTTTCTGAATTCAAGTATTCTTCATATACATGTTTTACATAGTTCTTTCTAATCATATCCTTCATACACTATCTCCTGTTTTTCTCAGTTAACATCATATTATATATTCTTCTGTATTGCTAATAGTCTTTATACTCACTCACCTTTACAACCACATAATTCCCTTAAGTGGTGAATCATAACTTATCCAACCATCAATGGGCATTCAAGTAGTTTGCAATTTTTCATTATTATTAAAAGTGCTATAAGGTACATCTCCATGCTCACAGATTTTTCCATATTTTGAATCAATTCCTTTGGATAGATCCCAGAAGTGGATTTGCTGAAGCAAAGTTTAAGTCTTTTGATTTATGCTGGCAGATCACTTTCCGGAAGAGTCATGCCACTGATAGTGTATGCCACTGATAGTGTATAAGAGTACCAGTTCTGCTATACCCTACAATGTTAGTTATAAGCATGTAATGTCTGTGCTAATATATACATATTATATATAAAGGTGGCATTACACTGCTGATTTTCTTTCCTTGCTATTTGTTGAGATTAAATATTCTTCCAAATGTCTTGTTACTAATTGTATTTTTTATGAATTTTCTGTTCTTTCCCTTAGTTTATTTATCTCTTGGAATCCTAATGTCATTCCTATCCACTTACATGGGCTCTTCTTTAAAAAAAAAACAAAACTTTAACCCTTTTGTCCATCATATTTTCTGCAAATATTTTCCCCAGTTTGTCTTTTTATTTTTTAACAGAAACTTATTTTCATGTAGTCAAATCTATTTGTCTTTTCTTTTGCAATTTCTTGTATCCTCCTAAATCCAGAAAGCAAAAATTCCTCCAGATGTTTCATATTTTATCTTATTTTATTCTAACTTCTTAAGGTTTTATCTTATTTCAAAAATATTTAACTCCTTTGAGTGTTCCACCTGGAGTGTGTGTGCATGTATGTGTGTGAATCTGAGTGTGCGTGTGGTGTAAGGTATGGCTCAAAATAGAATTTTTCCCCAAATTACCAGCCATGTATCCTACTACCATTTATTGAGGATTATTTTCACATTGTATTATGGTAACAGATTTTTTTTCAAATGTATTTTTAGTTCTCTTATAAATCGTAGTGAATATATGGTGTACCTATCCAGTCTCTCATTGATCCCACACTTTATTTTATTTTATTTCATATTTTTGACCGCACTGTGTGGCTTGCAGGATCTTAGTTCCCCGACCAGGGATTGAACCCAGGCCCTTGGCAGTGAAAGTGCCAAGTCCTAACCACTGGACAACCAGGGAATTCCCCACACAGCTTTGTTATTATTTTTGAAATGTGTTCAAATTGGGACCTAGAAATGATAAATATTCAGATTAATCTTTTGTATTGGGACAGAAAATGGGGCAGGTATTGCCCTCAGAAGACAAGCAGGAAATTAGTTTAATAAATCTCTTTATCACTTTGGAAGACTTCAATTGTCTAGAAATTGCATCTCTGAGTAGGCAAGGACTTTGGTAAATAAGTGGATCTACCCTTGGGAAGCCAAACCAGGAAAGGCAAACTAGGGGGTCTCCAAACTGGGTCCTTGCTGGGAGTGGTATATTAGAGGGTAGCAAAAATGCCAGAGCAGAGGAGGTGAGCAAGGCAGAAGGACATTAAAAGAGCAATGTGGTTACTTCACCAATCACCCGGGGCTGACTGAGTGGAGGAGCACTGCAGAGGCAGTTTGGTATACTGTAAAACTACAGCTTGGGGGCTTCCCTGGTGGCGCAGTGGTTGAGAGTCCGCCTGCCGATGCAGGGGACACGGGTTCGTGCCCCGGTCTGGGAAGATCCCACATGCCGCAGAGCGGCTGGGCCCGTGAGCCATGCATGGCCGCTGAGCCTTCGCGTCCGGAGCCTGTGCTCCGCAACGGGAGAGGCCACAACAGTGAGAGGCCCGCGTACCGCAAAAAAAAAAAAAAAAAAAAAAAAGTACAGCTTGAAACTAGGAAACCTACGTTTATTCTTGGTACTGTTGTATGACCTTAGAAAATTTCAGTGTTGCTTCAGACCCCTCACTGGTAAAATGGAAATAATAGTATCTGTGATGCCTAAATCATGGGTATCTTGTGAAAACAAAAATGAGTTAATATATGTGAAAATACTTGAAATTTTTAAAACTTCAATTAGAGTTTATAAGAAATATTATTATTATTGGCCACTAAAATACTTGAAATATATCAGATACTTCTATTTCTATTTAGGTCATCTTTATCATTTCTCTCTTTATTTTGGCTTAAAACATTTATGATAATGGTAATAGCAAATACTCTGTACCAAGCACTTTTGCATAAATTAACTCACTTAACCCTCTCAACAACCCTATGGTACAGTTTTGATCTATCAGTTCCTATTAGGTGCTGTTATTATCCTTATCCCCACTTTGCAGATGAGGAAACTGAGAGACAGCTAAATTGAATAAGTTGCCGCAAATCTCACAGCTTATAAGTGTCAGCGCTAGGACTTGAGCCCAGGAACTCTGGATCCAAAGTCTATGCTGCTGATGTATTTTTCTTAATATGTCAAATTTCTGTGTGTGTGTGTGTGTGTGTGTGTGTGTGTGTGTGTGTGTGTGTGTTTTAAAAAGTATTCTGTTTTCTTTCAGCTGTTTTCAGCTAAAGTGATGGGCGATCCCTTCCTCGTGGGGGAGATAGGCCTGCTTGCATTCAAGTCTGCAGCAGACGTAGGACAGAACCAAGGCCAAGATTCTCATATGCTGCTCCTACAGACATTTTCCAAACTTTTGGAACTCTTGACCCACTGGCATAGGCTGATAGAGATGAGTCTGGGGAGTGTACACTTAGCACGGTCAGTAGGGGGACTGAGGATCCAGATGGAGGATAACAGACTACGGGTCCCCCTACCTGCAAGCCTTGCCCCATCTGTGCCCCAAGAGTAGCCAGAGTGAGCTTTCTAAATGGCTGAAATGATGACCTCCCTTTCTCCCTCCCTCCATTGTTTATCCTCTCACTCAGGCCTCCCCACATGCCTCTCTGACCACTCAGCTAGGCTGGGTTCTCCTCCGAGCACCCGGGCTTCCTCTTCATTCAGCCATTGCCTTTTAATTAGATGCTTAATATTGGTTTGTTGGTTTTCCTGCTAGTGTAAGCTCCCTAGTATCCTATCAGGGGTATGAAGCCTGACCCTCACTGGGCACTCAGTGAATACTGATTGTATTTGCTCTCAAATATAATGAAGTTGAATAGCAGAGCAGAAGCAATGGAGGGCCTAAAGGAAAGAATGAGTCAGTGACAGCATCCAGGTCTGGCAGAGGTATGGAAGGTTCAGCAGGCACGGGGAGAGAACACTTAGTGAGTTAGGTTTTAGGTATGAGCATGAGATGATGGTAAGACATTTAAGTGAACATGTTCCCCAAACTGGAAAAACATGGAACTTGAAGATTTGTTGCAAACGTGTATGAGTTCTGTTGTGTTCTGTCCCCATGAGAGGCCCTGAAGGCGCAAAGAGTCCAATCATCAACCATCAACCACTGTCTAGGGCCTAGTGTGGCCAGGGTCTGTACTGGGGACTTTACATGTATTAGTTCATGTACTCCTCAGAATATTCTTTTGATATGATAGCTTTATGATATCCTTATGATATATTATGATATGATAGCTTACAAACATGTTACCAGCAGGAAGGTAGAGGCTCAGAAAAATTAAGTAATTTGCCTAAGATCAAATAACTAGAAAGTAGTAGAAGCAGAATTCAAACCATGAGCCCAGATATTATTAACTGCTATGATACTACCTCCTCATAATTTCTGATCCTTGTTCTCAGGGAGTTCACAATGTAAAAGTTCCCCCTAATAAAGTTTAGTATGATATTTTAGTCATATGAACAAAATACTATGGGAGCACAGGAAATAGTGTATTTCACTCTTTCTAAGTGAATCAGAGAAAGTTCCATAGAAAAGGGCCTAGGGATGATTGTGTAACTCCAAAATTCATATGTTCAAGCTCTAACCCCTAGTACCCCAGAATGTGACCTTATTTGGAGATAGGATCTTTACAGAGGTAGTCAAGTTAAAATGAAGTTATCAGAGTAGGCTCTTATCTAATATAACTGGTGTCCTTATAAGAAGAGGTAGTTTGGACACAGACATACCCAGAAGGAATACTGTGTGAAACCACAAGGACAAGATAGCCATCTATTAGCCGAGAAAGGCCTAGAACAGCTCCTTCACTCAAAACCCTCAGAAGGAACCAACCCTGCAACACTGATCTTGGACTTCTGTCCTCCAGAACTGAGACAAATTTCTGTTGTTTAAGCCCCCCAGTTTATGGTACTGTTTCACAGCAGCCTAGCAAACTAATACAGGTGCCATTTGAATGCAGCCTTAATGTACCAAATTCTCAAGATGAAGACGTGTGTTAGAATGGGGGTAAGAGAGGAAGGGAAGGCATTCTAGACACAGAAGCCTGAAATGCCAGAGCAACATCTGAATGGATCCTGGCTGCAAGCCATGGACACGTGAGAGTAGAGCTCAGAGTTGAAGCAGGACAGAGATGGGGGTCACAGGTTCTTACACAAGGGGGTGATGGTTAGGGCCTGGAGTTGGATGACAGACTCCCTAAGGAGAGCATGGAGAAGGTGAGAAGAGGATTAGGTTTAGAACACCAGGAAACAGGTGTTGAAAATAAAGAGGAGAAGCCGGAATGTAGCGGCAGCAATGGTGGCGGGACAGGGACAGCAGTGCTTGGCTGCTCAGCCAGTGCCCTGGCATGGGGTGGGTGCAGCTCTTTGTGGTCCGCCAGAGCCACAACCGTGTCATCAACAGCCCGGGGGAACGTCTAGCAGGGGCTGTGCACGTGCGACTGGCGCCACTGCCCTTCCGAGCCATCCGGGTGACCCGCATGGGGTCCTGCAGTGTCTCCAGCAAGGTCAGTGACATGGCATGGGTGGTAGAGGAGGGCTATTTCAACAACCAAAAAGAGGAAAAGCCAGTGAAGACTGAGAGAGAGTAGTCAAGAGGCAGAAGCATGGAGATCCTGGATCCAGGAGAACAAAAATGTTCCTCAAGGAGACAGGCCAACCATGAGGAGCTCTGAGAAAAAATGGTGAACCTCCTATTGAGGGCAATATTGGTGACCTCAGGAGGGCTCTGAAGATAGAAGCCAACTTGTAGGAAAGGAGAGTTGAGGAAGTGCCCAAGCATATCTCCTCCCACCTTAACTACTGTCTTTAACTGTCAGAGCTTAGGGCAGACTCAAAACCCTTGTGACTCATTCACTTCACACCGGACTTGGCTTACTTTTGTTTTGACTTTTGCTTTTGTGCTTATTCAGATGGTTTGGTTTTCTTACCACTTACTTTCCTTTTAGGGGAAAATAATAGCAAATGTTCTTGGCTTTTTTTTTTTTCCCTTTTAGTCTTATAAGGACTTGGCATGTGAGATGGGTTTTGAAGAGTTCCATTTGTATCTGAGGCCTGTTCACTTTGAATTTGCATCACACGAAGATAAGGTGGTCCATCCACCTCCTGTCTTTATGATCTCTCTGCTGGAGGACAGTGACCACATAGATAGGTGAGCCTAGAGAGAGTCAAAGTAAAAATAATGTAACAGTAGAATGAGTGGCCAGTAAAAACTAATTTCTATCACCGCTGGCCATGCAAATGCAATTGCATTCTAAATTCTCTCCCTTATAATCTATTTGCCATGATGTCAATGTTTTTCTTTTCCTTTCTTTCTTTTTTTTTTATTTTTTATACAACAGGTTTTTATTAGTTATCTGTTTTATACATATTAGTTTATATATGTCAATCCCAATCTCCCAATTCATCCCACCACCACCACCACCCCTGCCACTTTTCCCCCTTGGTGTCCATACATTTGTTTTCTACATCTGTGTCTCTATTTCTGCCCTGCAAACCGGTTCATCTGTACCATTTTTCTAGGTTCCACATATATGCATTAATATACGATATTTGTTTTTCTCTGACTTACTTCACTCTGTATGATAGTCTCTAGATCCATCCATGTCTCTACAAATGACTCAATTTCGTTCCTTTTTATGGCTGAGTAATATTCCTTTGTATATATGTACCACATCTTCTTTATCCATTCATCTGTCGATGGGCATTTAGATTGCTTCCATGACCTGGCTATTGTAAATAGTGCTGCAGTGAATATTGGGGTGCATGTGTCTTTTTGAATTATGGTTTTCTCAGGATATATGCCCAGCAGTGGGATTGCTGGGTCATATGGTAATTCTATTTTTAGTTCTTTAAGGAACCTCCATACTGTTCTCCATAGTGGCTGTATCAATTTACATTCCCACCAACAGTGCAAGAGGGTTCCCTTTTCTCCACACCCTTTTCAGCATTTGTTGTCTGTAGATTTTCTGATGATGCCCATTCTTACTGGTGTGAGGTGATACCTCATTGCAGTTTTGATTTGCATTTCTCTTGTCACTCAGGTGGACTTCTTTGCTTCTATATGTGTATGTGCAGGTTTGTATTTGTGTGTGTATGTTTTAAACACTGATCTAATCTTGGCAGTTTTACAAAAGCCTACCTTTGAGCATATATTTGCTAGTTAATCAGAGCCTACTCATCCTTTTCTGATAACTGGGGAAACCTGATGCTGTCCAGATACAGAGCAATTAGGCCTGGAGCCTGCCTTCATGGGATGAAACACTGCTTATGGACAGACCAAATTCAGGCTTGTGGCTGAGGAGCAAGGATCTCAACATATCCAGCAGTTTGATCCATACATTTACATGTTGAGTAAGTGGTGATCCCCACCCTCAACTTCACCTTTCTGTTATGAGAGAAATTCCTAATTACTTTCACATTTCTTCCTTTAGCTCTTGTTCCATCCGGGAGTGGAAAATATGCAAGTGACCCTTGCATGCCAAGCTACTCAGAAAAATGCTTTAATGGTGGCTGTCCAGCAGGCGTCCTTCTATCACACTCCCTGAGGGGCCCGTCATGCTGATGTCAAGGTCAGCCTGTAAGATAGAGAAGCCTGAGGCATGCTACCACTACCGCCAGCTACTGTCAGGCTGCCCCATTCTTTCCTCCCTCCCCCTTTCCTGCCCTCCTCCTTCCTCCACTCCTTCCTCCTTTCCTTCTTCCCATCCTCCCCTTTTCCCTCCTTGTCTTTCTCCCTTTTTTGACTATTTTTTCCCTATCTTTTTACCTTCTTTCCTTCCCTCTTCCCCTCCCTTCCTTCTTTCCTAATACAAACTGACATATGATCAAATTCTTACTGGGTCTCTTAATTTTCAGTGGTTTGCTGATAATTTTTCCATTGTATGTGACTCTATAATATTGACAAGCTAGAATCAACCAGCAGAAAATATCTTGTTCCTCCACCCCTACCCTTTGTGGATAAATGATTCCGTTGTTTTCTGTTTTATCCTTCCTGTATTTCTTTTTGCAAAAGTAACCAGATACATTTGCCCTTCTTTTTTTCACAAAAGGTAACACAAAATACATTCTCTTTCTTTTCCGAATTTTTTAGTTGTTATTGATATAATTCACATAACATAAAATTCACCCCTTTAACGTATAATTCACAAGACCATGCAATCATCACCACTATCTAATTCCAGAACATCTTCCTCATTCTCAAAAGAAACCCTGTACCCATTAGCAGTCAATCCCCATTCCCCACTTTCCTCAGCTCCTAGCAACCAGTAATCCACTTTCTGTCTCTACGGATTTGCCTATTCTGGACATTTCATATAAATGGAATCATACAATATATGGCCTTTTATGTCTGAATTTTTTCACTTAGCATAGTGTCTTCAAGCTTCATCCATGTCGTAGCATGTACCAGTACTTCGTTTTTGTTTTGTTTCGTTTTTTACTGATGAATAGTATTTTATTATATGTATATACCACGTTTTACTTATCCATTCATCAGTTGACAGACATTGGGTTGTTTTTACTTTTTAACTATTATGAATAATGCTGCCATGAACATTTATGTACAAGTTTTTGTAAGGACATATGTATGTTTTGAGTTTTGCTAACACTTTTTATTATCTCTCTTTTTTATTTTAGCCATCTAGTGAGGGTAAAATGATATCTCACTGTGGCTGTGATTTGTATTTTTCTAATTACTTATGACATTGAGCATCTTGTCATGTGCTTATTGGCTATTTGTATATCTTTGTTAAAGACATGCCAATTCAAACCCTTTGCCCTTTTATAAAATTGGATTTTTTTTATTATTGAGTTATAAGAGTTCTTTACGTATTCTGAATACAAGTTCTTTATCAAGTATATGATTTGAAAATATTTTCTTCCATTCTGAGGATCATCTTCTTACTTTCTTGATGGTGTTCTTTGAAACAAAAGTTTTTCATTTTGATGAGTCCAATTTACCTGTTCTTCTTGTATTTTCTCCATTCTGTTTCCAAGATTTTGAATCATTTTTACTATCATTACTCTGAATTCTTTTTCAGGTAGACTGCCTATTTCCTGTTCATTTGTTTGGTCTGGTGGGTTTTTACCTTGCTCCTTCATCTGCTGCATATTTCTCTGTCTTCTCATTTTGTTTAACTTAATGTGTGTTTGGGGTTTCCTTTTCGCAGGCTGCAAGTTCGTAGTTCCCATTGTTTTTGGTGTTTGCCCCCAGTGGGTGAGGTTGGTTCAGTGGCTTGTGTAGGCTTCCTGGTGGAGGGGACTGGTGCCCGTGTTCTGGTGGGTAGGGCTGGATCTTGCCTTTCTGGTGGGCAGGGCCATGTCCAGCAGTGTGTTTTGGGGGTGTCTGTGAACTTAGTATGATTTTAGGCAGCCTCTCTGCTAATGGGTGGGGTTGTGTTCCTGCGTTGCTAGTTGTTTGGCATGGGGTGTCCAGCACTGGAGCTTGCTAGCTGTTGGGTGGAGCTGGGTCTTAGCATTGAGATGGAGATCTCTGGGAGAGCTCTTGCCAATTGATATTACGTGGGGCCAGGAGGGCTCTGGTGGTCCAGTGTCCTGAACTTGGCTATCCCACCTCGGAGGCTCAGGCCTGACACCAGGCCTGGTGTCAGGCCTGATCCTGTCAGCTGCACAGCCAGGTATGTGGGGATTTTCTTGCCTTTTGGGAAGTCTGAAGTCTTCTGCCAGTGTTCAGTAGGTGTTCTGTAGGAGTTGTTCCACATGTAGTTGTATTTTTGATGTATATGTGGGGAGGAAGGTGATCTCTATGTCTTACTCGTCAGCCATCTTGAAGGTCCCCCTGAAATAGGAGACTCCACTAAAGACACCAACCTCCGCAAGAGCTAGAGGTGCAGAGGCATTTTTTTCAGAGGGTTTGCAGCTTGCTGGAATGGCAGAAAGGGAGAAAAAGAGAAGATCCTCTAGGGCAAGGGAGGAGAAGTAAGACCCACAACTGCAACCACCATCGCTTTCGGGACTGGGCCCAATTTACCAATTCTTCTTTTGTCACTTACTCTTTTGGTGTTACATCTAAGAAACCATTGCTTAATCCAAAGTCAGGAAGATTTACTCCTATGTTTTCTTCTAAAAGTTTTGTAGTTTTAGCTCTTACATTCAGGTCAATGATTCATTTATGGTTAATTTTTATATGTAGTGTGAGATGGGGGTCTAACTTCATTCTTTTTTTTTTTTTTTTTTTTTTTTTTTTTTTTTTTTTTTGCAGTACACGGGCCTCTCACTGTTGTGACCTCTCCCGTTGCGGAGCACAGGCTCCGGACGCGAAGGTTCAGTGGCCATGGCTCACGGGCCCAATTGCTCCGCGGCATGTGGGATCTTCCCGGACCAGGGCACGAACCCGTGTCCCCTGCATCGACAGGCAGACTCTCAACCACTGCGCCACCAGGGAAGCCCCAACTTCATTCTTTTGAGTGTACTTATCCAGCTGTCGCAGTATCATTTGTTGAAAAGACTCATTTTTCCCCATTGAATTGTCCTGGCACCCTTGACAAAAATCAGTTGACCATAAATGTAAGAATGTATTTCTGGACCCTTAATTCTTTTTTTGTTTTTTAAAGAATTTTTACTCCAAAGATAAAAAAGTAATAAAGAGGCAGAGAATCACATAGTTATGCACTAATTAGATTAGGCATATTGATAATATTCCTTTGAAGTTGTAGATGGCAAATTTTTCCCTTTTACTTTCTTTTTTTAATTACATTATGATTTTATTAGTACTAAATATAACAAAAATTAAAACATAAAGTTATCACATACAGTGCTAGATTAACATTTAAATACAACACATAAAAAATCACAAAATAAGAAATGAAAAAACAAAAACCAGGTAAGATTTATTTACACAACAGTGTAAAGCAACTATACTCCAATTTAAAAAAAAAAAGATTTATTTAACGTGGTAGGTGTGCTTGCCTGTTCATAAGTTCATGCCAGTCTGGAACACAGGAGGATAATGCTACTTGCATATCTGCTGCACCATTTAATCCATTCCTTTCCTTTGTTTTTTCTGGATTAAGACTGAAAACCCTAGCTCACACAAACTAGTTGTTGTGAATGGTAATAAGAGCAGGATACTCTTTCGACTTATCAAAGGAAAGTCTTCCTTTATCTTAATCCAAAATGCGATAAACTTAATGTTTCATAATCATTCTTCAATGTATATGAAGAACTGAGCTATAATAATTCATTTTCTTCTTTAGGCACCAAGTTAAACTCAATTATTGATTCTGGGTTTCGAAAAGCGAATGGATCTTTTACCCAACAATTTTGCCTTAATGTTTCAAATTTCTCTTCTGGGAATAAACGGTTAAAAGTTTGACATAGAGAAGTGAGATGCAACAATATCTCTGGTTTTATTTCTTCCAAAATGTTTTCATTAATAACATTCTCTTTGATGTGATTCAAAATCCTTGGAAACATGTAGTAGCTAGGATGGTTGCTTTTTTTTTTTTTTTTAACATCTTTATTGGAGTATAATTGCTTTACAATGGTTTGTTAGTTTCTGCTTTATAACAAAGTGGATCTGCTATACATATATATATATCCCCATATCTCCTCCCTCTCGCGTCTCCCTCTCACCCTCCCTATCCCAACCCTCTAGGTGGTCACAAAGCACCGAGCTGCTCTCCCTGTGCTATATGGCTGCTTCCCACTACTATCTATTTTAAATTTGGTAGTATGTGTAAGTCCATGCCACTCTCTCACTTCGTCCCAGCTTACCCTTCCCCCTCCCTGTGTCCTCAAGTCAATTCTTTATATTTGTTTTTCTCTTTCTGACTTACTTCACTCTGTATGAGAGACTCTAGATCCATCCACCTCACTACAAATAACTCAATTTCGTTTCTTTTTATGGCTGAGTAATATTCCATTGTATATACATGTCACATCTTCTTTATCTGTTCATCTGTTGATGGACACTTAGGTTGCTTCCATGTCCTGGCTATTGTAAATAGAGCTGCAATGAACATTGTGGTACATGACCCTTTTTGAATTATGGTTTTCTCAGGGTATATGCCCAGTAGTGGGATTGCTGGGTCATATGATAGTTCTAATTTTAGTTTTTTAAGGAACCTCCATACTGTTCTCCATAGTGGCTGTATCAATTTACGTTCCCGCCAACAGTGCAGGAGGGTTCCCTTTTCTCCACACCCTCTCCAGCATTTACTGTTTCTAGATTTTTTGATGATGGCCATTCTGACTGGTGTGAGGTGATACCTCATTGTAGTTTTGATTTGCATTTCTCTAATGATTAGTGATGTTGTGCATCCTTTCATGTGTGTGTTGACAATCTGTATATCTTCTTTGGAGAAATGTCTATTTAGGTCTTCTGCCCATTTTTTGACTCGATTGTTTGTTTTTTTGATATTGAGCTGCATGAGGTACTTGTAAATTTTGGAGATTAATCCTTTGTCAGCTGCTTCATTTGCAAATATTTTCTCCCATTCTGAGGGTTGTCTTTTCGTCTTGCTTATGGTTTCCTTTGCTGTGCAAAAGCTTTGAAGTTTCATTAGGTCCCATTTGTTTATTTTTGTTTTTATTTCCATTTCTCTAGGAGGTAGGTCAAAAAGGATCTTGCTGTGATTTATGTCATAGAGTGTTCTGCCTATCTTTTCTTCTAAGAGTTTTACAGTGTCTGGCCTTACATTTATATCTTTAATCCATTTTGAGTTTATTTTTGTGTATGGTGTTCGGGAGTGTTCTAATTTCTTTCTTTTACATTTAGCTGTCCAGTTTTCCCAGCACCACTTATTGAAGAGGCTGTCTTTTCTCCATTGTATATTCTTGCCTCCTTTATCAAAAATAAGGTGACCATATGTGTGTGGGTTTATCTCTGCACTTTCTATCCTGTTCCATTGATCTATATTTCTGTTTTTGTGCCAGTCCCATACTGTCTTGATTACTGTAGCTTTGTAGTATAGTTTGAAGTCAAGGAGCCTGATTCCTCAGCTCTCTTTTTCTTTCTCAAGATTGCTTTGGCTATTCGGGGTCTTTTGTGTTTCCATACAAATTGTGAAATATTTTGTTCTTGTTCTGTGAAAAATGCCATTGGTAGTTTCATAGGGATTGCATTGAATCTGTAGATTGCTTTGGGTAGTATAGTCATTTTCACAATGTTGATTCTTCCAATCCAGGAAGATGGTATATCTCTCCATCTGTCTGTATCATCTTTAATTTCTTTCATCAGTGTCTTATAGTGTTCTGCCTGCAGGTCTTTTGTCTCCTTAGGTAGGTTTATTCCTAGGTATTTTATTCTTTTTGTTGCAATGCTAAATGGAAGTGTTTCCTTAATTTCAGATTTTTCATCATTAGTGTATAGGAATGCCAGAGATTTCTGTGCATTAATTTTGTATCCTGCTACTTTACCAAATTTATTGATTAGTTCTAGTAGTTTTCTGGAAGCATCTTTAGGATTCTCTATGTATAGTATCATGTCATCTGCAAACAGTGACAGCTTTACTTCTTTTCCAATTTGGATTCCTTTTGTTTCTTTTTCTTCTCTGATTGCTGTGGCTAGGTCTTCCAAAACTGTGTTGAATAATAGTGGTGAGAGTGGGCAACCTTGTCTTGTTCCTGATCTTAGTGGAAATGGTTTCAGTTTTTCACCATTGAGCATGATGTTGGCTGTGGGTTTGTCATTATTATGTTGAGGTAAGTTCACTCAAAAGTTCATTGCTGACTCTGAGAGAGCAGTTCTAAGGGGGTTAGAGTGAAAGCCAGACTGCCAGAGTTAAGGAGTGACAGAATGATAGCAATGTAGAAGTAGGGTATATTTACAGCTCCTGCATTAGTCTGCTGGGGCAGCCATACCAAAATACCATATACTGGGTGGCTTAAACAACAGAAGTGTATTTTTTCATAGTTCTGGAGGCTAGAAGTCCAAGATCAAGGAGCCAACATGATCAGCTTCTAGTGAGAGCTCTCTTCCTGGCAGATGTCTGCATTTTCACTGTCCTCACAAGGCAGAGAGAGAGAAAGTTCTGGTGTCTCTTCCTCCTCTTATAAGGACACCAGCCCTGTCAGATTTGGGCCCCACCCTTATGACCTCATCTAACCCTAATTACCTCATCTAACCCTAATTACCTCCCAAAGGCCCCATTTCCAAATACTATCACTGGGGGTTAGGGCTTCATCGTAAGAATTTAGGGGGAGACACAAGCATTTAGTCCATTGTAACTCTTTAAGAAGTTGGGTCAGAATTGAAGAAGAAGCTTGAAGGGTCGGAGAATTAAGAATAAAATAGATGTGATCATATTTGTAGGAAGGGACTGGAAAAAATGAAGAAAGTGAGGATAGAAACAAAAGATGGTCATGGTTGAGATTTTGAGTGCAACTTGAGGGAGTCAAGGATTTAAGGGTTCCACTTAGCAGCTTCTATGGTCCAGGCAAGGCAATGAGCTAAGTGATGGATATACCTGAGCTCATGGGTCCTCTCAGCAGCCCTAGGAGATGGAGCCCTAGGACATCATCCCCTTTTTCTAGGTGAGGAAACAGGTTTTGAAAGGTTAGGGAACAGAGCCAAGATCACCAGCTGAGTGTCAGCACTAGGATCTGATTACAGAGCTTATTTTCTTCCCTCTTAGCTTACTCATAGCCTTTCGAAGACCTCTTGAGTCTTCTGAACTTGTATATTCTACTATTTCCAGGAGACTGGGATAGCCCAAGAGTCTTCAGAAAAAATCAAGATGGAAACTTTAGCCTTTTTAACCCAAGATTTTTTTCTTTTGTCTCATTTTCCTTAAGTGTCCTTCGGTAATTCAGCTATGGAGAACTTATTTCTTTCTTTGAAGAAGAATAGTCTTTCCTTTGAAGGCTTAATATTTTTCTTTTAGTTAGTATTTTAGACAAATGTAAAACAATTCCATCCATCATGCCCTGTAGTTCCATAACCAATAGGAATATTGGAAGATACAGATTTCCCTTTTTTTCTTCCCCCTCTTCCTTCCCCACCCTCCCTCCACCTCTCCCTCCCTCATTATTACATTATGCAGGGCAGCATATACAGCTCACCTTCATATGCTTAGGCTATACAAGAATGGGCAGGCCTTCCCTGGTGGTGCAGTGGTTGAGAGTCCGCCTGCCGATGCAGGGGACACGGGTTCGTGCCCCGGTCCGGGAAGATCCCACATGCCGCAGAGCGGCTGGGCCTGTGAACCATGACCACTGAGCCTGCGCGTCCGGAGCCTGTGCTCCGCAACGGGAGAGGCCACAACAGTGAGAGGCCCATGTACCGCAAAAAAAAAAAAAAAAGAATGGGCACCCTGAGATGATTTTTCAGATCTTGCAGCCATGAAGTTCATCAGCTGTATTTCTTGAGAGGCCAGTATACAAAGCACTCCAACTAGCCACCTTGTAAAATGGAGAGTTTTTTCTCAGAGCACCTTAGACAACTCTATTCTGGAAATAGTCACACTTAGTGCCTCACCCCTTCATTGTGCAAAATGGTATCTCTCTTCCGTTTGCTCCCTTACTCTCTCCTCTCCTCCCCTTCTCTTCTCTCCCTTCCACTCCCTCCCACCCCCAGTGTATCCAGCCATTTACATGTATTTGGGGTCAGTTATGGCTGTGAGATAATTTTACAGTCAGTACCACAGGACTTACAAATCCAACAAATTTAATTCACTTTGGTTTTAAATATTTTAGGAAATAACTTTCTCAGGTCTGAGAAATCATAGTGGAATGGGTCCAACCAGAAGAAGAAATTCCAGAATTGTGAATGACATAGAAAGCATGCTGTTAGCTGCAACTCCAGAAGTCCCAGACATACTTATTCATCCTTCAGAAAGATTCCAGGCTACCAAAAGGCACTGCATGGGGGTGGCGGTGAAGGGTTGTTTATAATAACAAAAGTGTCCTCTTTCAAGCCAGTTAATAACAGTATTATGGGATAGAATGATGACTAAACTCCCAGAGTCACCAGCATGTGTTAAATTTTTAAGACCTTGTCTGAAAACGTTATAAAACACCAAGAAGGCTCAGCTCCTTCTAATATGCTCCAGTCTATGAAGGAGAGTCAACGGTTCCTAATTTCAGACTCGACTCTTCTCCCTCTTCTCCTTTCTCTTTCTCTTCCCTTCTTCCCCTCCTTCTTCCCTCTCTCTATATTTTTCAAACTCCAACGAGGGTAGAACATAAGGAAGAAGAATATGAGCATGTCCAAATTTTCCACATCTTAAACAGAAAAGCACAGAACTACCCTCACTATTCTAACAAGGGTTTTTCCATTGCTTAGAATAATAGAATGGTACATTGTCAGAGAGGCACGGCCTCTACAGACATATATCTATAAACCAGGGTTTCCGTATTATATCTTGATCTCGTATTCTGTAATAATTTGTATTACAGAATACGACATTTGTATTCTGTAATAATTATGAATACTCTGAATATTTTATTGAGGCATACCAATGAGACTCTAGTCTAATTCTGGCAAATTTAGAATGAAAAAAAAATAACAGGCAAAGCCACTCTACTCCTCAAGATGCCCTTAATCTGACACATGGCCAGAGTTTGAGTGCTCTAAATTCACATTCCCAATGTGTGGATGGGAGATTTAAGACCAATGTGTCTAGTCAAGAGGACCCTTAGGAGGCCACTTCAGTCCAGGTACCCCTACAGTTCAGACCAGGAGGGCACAAGGGACCTTGGGAGTACAAACACTGGGCCAGGCTATGAAGTTTGGGAGTGAGGAGGGACTGATGATGCATGCCTCAGGCACATGGGGGTCCCCAAAAAGGATGGTGACATATCAGCATCCCCACTGAGTATAAGAGAAACACTTGGAGCAGGTAAGAACCACAGAAACAGAGCCACATGATCTCCTGTTGCAGCACCCAGTATGCAGCCCCAGGTGTTCCTGTCCACCAGTCTTATTGTTATATGTCCATTTACCTCCTGCCTTGGGCTTACATGTCTCTGTTCACTTGTCAGGGCTCTGGAAGCTTTCGTGTCTATTCAACTAGAAAAGGTGGGGCTGCGGGACATTATGCTGAGCGCCTTCCTCCTCAGGAAACAAGCCATGGCTGACAGAATGAAGAACCTCGTGAGTGTGGTAAGAAGGGCTCCCTAAAGATCTCATCATCTTTTACATTTGAACAAATAAAAAATTTTAATTTGCAACCTGTTGCTTTCAGCCTATTTGGTTAGAACTATTGAAAATATAAAGAAATGAAAAAGAGAGTTCAATAAGAAATAGAAAGGAAGGAATTCAAGCTAATTGCAGTCTAGTTTTTAAAATATGTGCGTTTTTCCAAGGGCACATTTTGTTTTGTCACTTTCTAAGCAGACCTAGTTTCAGCACCTACTCTGGAACATTTGACAACTCCTGAGTGACCCACAGGTGCTTAGGGGGTTTAGACAAGGTACACAAGGGCTCTTGCCATCAAATTCACCTGTTATCTTGGTTTTTCAGACACTACCACCATGTTTCTATTAAACAGTTTTATACTAACCTAATCTTTTGAGAAGTATTATGAAATTCAAACCTTTGTCAATTAAAAGTGTTGTTTAATTTTATGGATATTATTTCATTATTCATTAATTTTTTGATGAAGAAGTCCTTAGGCTAATATATAGTTATTTGGGAATGAAATGACAAGGTTCACAATCTCTAGACTTTGTCCATACCTGTGACTGAAAAGGAAGGACTTCAATTTACCTAATCAAGTTCTACAAATTGGATATGATGGAGGCTAGACCTTCTAGATTACTGCTGAGCAATAATGGGGGCAAAGGACTCCTTTTGATAAGTAATTAAGTAAATTACTTTTTTAACTAAAATATTCAAAAAATATTGACCAAGTGAAAAGTATATTAGCTCATTAACTGCCCTTCAGGAATATCCAATGCCTATCAGATTAGAAAGGGTTCAGACAATATAATTGTCAGTTTTGTCAAGGTCTGGGATTTTAGCCTACTTATAAGCTAATAAGTTAGCCTGTTACTGTTCTGAGGATGCTGGCAGAGGACACAAGACTCCTAGGTCAGAGACAAAGAACTTTGTTACTCACAGCAGAGCCAGCCTCATGAGCCTCATGTTTGTGCCATTTCCTTTTGCCTCCGAGGTTCCACAGGGGCAACATGGAGGAGCCGAGGTACACGCAGTTTTGTGTCACAGTTGAGTAACATTGAGCTTGGGAATCCACCTGCTTTTTTTTCTAGAGAGAGATGTTACCTCATCCCTCCAGACTGCTCTCTGCAAACATAACCCTGAGAAATGGTTCAGGTAAAGAGTGGTAAGGGCCTTGAATTCTTGGCATACTCACAAGATGTGCTGGAGTAGGAAAGACCCACCGAGGAATATCTCCCAGTAGGTTGACCGTCAGAAAGAATATCTCAGCTGTGTGGCCTTCTCCTGCTTTAACTTAGCTATAAGTTTGTACAGATGTATTAGCTTGGGGAATTCTTATAGCCAACTGTCTAATAGGAAAACTGTCATTCTCTTTTATCACAGGATGAAATTGGGAAAGTCAAGAGAGATATTATAGCTGAATATTGCCAGAAGTAAGTATAGTATATGTGAACTACACCTGCTGATTTATGACTCTGAACTCAATAAACAACAGTATTATACAGAAATCCATACAATTAATCAGCTGGTTTGTGTTTAAATAAGCCACAGTCCTACTGGATAAAAGCAAATTAAACTGCCTTCTGACACACAGAAGAAGCAGTATCAGAAGTGACAGCTAAGAGGCACTTGGAAGAGATCAATGTCTCTGCCTTCAGACAACAGCAACCTAACCAAGACAGAAGTTTCTTCTTGACAGAGGTCCTCTATTCTCTTTGAAAAGTCTCTAGGGACTTATATCCTGGAACTTCCGTGAGAGATGGAACAACTTGGATTCACCTCTGTACATCATCTCTTCTTCTGACTTTTTAGATTCAACCGCCACATGTCTCACTATGCTCTTCGGGGGCAGATCATGGCATACTGCAACAGCCTGAGAGCCCTGCTGGACGATTTCCCTACCATCAGAGATACCTTTTTCGTGGTGGGACAACCACAAGAAAAGAAGGGGTCGAGGGACTCCAAGGAGGGCCTCAAGCCTGACCCCAGGTGCAGAATTCTCTTTAGAGCTTGTTATTCCCCCTCCCCATCCCACTTCTCCTAGGGGAGAGGTTTGTTAAGTTTGGTATGGAAATCTTGCTCCCTTTAACGTATTTAACCTTGATCTTCTAGTCCAGAAGGGGAAAAGAAAGAGCTAACACTCCAAGAATAAGTGTATCTTTGTATTTGAATGCAAAAGGAGTTCTTTGTTTATGGGCTGTTTGACTGCTTTTTCAATCTATGAAGTTTTGTTTACCTCTGGAGTACCCAGAGATTTTCATCAGTCACACCCTTTTACATAGGCCAGCATCTAAAGTAAGCAAACAAATAAGTAAACCTAATCTTGAACTGTTTCTGGCTTCAAATATTTTACTCAGTGGGGTAGAAGAAATATTCAGGAAAAAACAAAACAAAACAGTGATACTCCAGTGCTTTGGATAAATCAGTGTCCTTCCGTACTTCACTGATAGAGAAAAATATATATATGTAGAATGATATTAAGTGATAAGAGTGGAGCTGCTTCCATGCCTTCTTATCATGCCTTATCTAGTTTTCCAGATGTTCGTAATTCAGCCTACCTAGAGTTCACTCACTTGGATGAAGGAGTTGTCATACCTGTGCTGTAAGTGACCAAATCTCCTTTGAGGAAAAAAAAAGGGGGTATTACACAGTTACACAGCCTCCAAGAGGGAGCAAATACACCCTATAGGGTGAGCTGCCTTCCCTCCTTACTCTTTCCCTTTTGGCATGGGCACAAAGTTTAGTTCTGAGTAAGAGTAATAATAAATATGATCACAGAACAGAAAGATGGAAGGGAATTGAAAGACCATTTGTATCAGACCACTCTTTCACTCACTTATCATTCATGGATTATTCAACCATTATTTGTTCAGTGCTTAGTTAGTACCAAGTACTTTGTTATGTATACTGGAGTTACAAAGGTGAATGAGTCATTTTGACTCTGGCAATAAATTCAGTCTAGTGGAGGAAATCTCTATAAACAAACAAGTCACTTCAAAGACTTCAAAGATAACATGTTAGAGTTATGTGAAAGTCCCGTGAGGACACAAAAGAGGAAGTGTTGAACTCTAGCCCAGGGCCTCAGGGAGAAAGTCAAAGAAGAGGTGACAAGTAAGTTGGAGTTCACCAAGGAAAAGGTGATGGTAGAACAGACTAGAGAATGCTAGAGAATCAAAGAAGTTGAGTCTCTGCCCTTGACTGACTGATAGCTGGCTATCAAAATAGTGGCCAATCTGACCTTGATACTTATAAGATGACCAGTTTGTGGATTACCAGTGTTTTGTCTCATGAGCCCAGCCAGTACATTCACTTGGGTAGAATTCAGGATTTACCTAATGGAAGAATGCATTAGAGAGAGAAGCAGGGCAAAAAATACCTCAGGAGACTGATAATTTTGCTGAAAGTTTGACTGGACATCTATTGCCCAGTGAGGCTGAAGTGCATCTTTCTTTCATATAAAAACATCACAGGATAATCCTCTAAGACTTCTTAGTTCCATTTTCTCATCCACCCAATAGCCATGTCAACCATTTATAAACCCAATCTACATTTGGATCAAATTTTAAAAATAGTTTACAGAACTCTAACCGTGAGTTCACTACATTCTTATTTAGGATAAATGGATTAAGGAAGTCTGTTTTGGTTTCTAATCTGTTTTATTTGCAGCCACCAAATAAGGAGGTCAGGATGTAGAGAGGGAAAAAAAATCTCTCCAACTTGCAGGTTTTGCTCTATTCCGTTATTGGTTTTTTTTGTTTGTTTGTTTGTTTTTTTTGTAGATGATGTGTGTTACCTAAAGATTAAGGGAAACAGTCATTTAAATGGGAGAGGCTAGAGCCCTAAATCATCTGGTCAGTTAATGTGTGATCATTTCAGGACAGGGCTTTGGTCTAGGAAAGTGTGAACAAAGGGAGTGCCCACCCAGAGCCCAAGTCATATAGTCAGGCAGTGGATGAACAGCAACTGACTGATACAGATTCAGCAATTCTCCACTACACCCATCTCCTGCTTCCTAAAACCTCTAGATTTTAACATGTCCCTTTTGATACACTCACATGAAATGGAGCATGGAGAAAGGAAGTTCTGTCTTCTGTGGAAGTTTGGAAAAGGTACTGTATATAATTCTAACGCTAACCCTAATCCTAACTCCAAAGTCTATGATTCCATGCATTGAGTATTAATAAGAAATGAACCTCAGCCACAAGAAGGTATAATAGGGAGAGCCATGGCCCAAGAATTAGAATGTTGGACTTTACCCGGCATAGTCATAAGTTGTTCTGAGGTCTCGGGCAAATCACTTTTCTTCAATCTCTGGACTTCAACTTTCCATCAAATAAGTGAGGAGATTGTAGCAGCTCTCTGAAGTTAAACATGCTAAGTTTCTTAGTGCTAAATTGTCTAGAGCTTTATTCCAAGGAATAGGACTGCTCAGGAAAGACTTGCTGGGAAGGGAGCCATCTAAGAATGTTCATGAAATGATCAGTGGGAATCATCCCAGGTCAAGATTAACTAGAGATAAAGGGACAGAATTGAGGAATGAGAGTCATGGAGAACAGAGGTCCTCACCTTATTCCTAAAATAAGGAGTTGTGTTAGATCAAGGATAAGAAATGTTTTATTTTAAATGTCAATTCTGTGTCCTGCTGTATTAGTGTCCTGCTGAGGATTCTAAGACATCCCAAACTTGTGATATTGTTGTGATTGATTGGCAATGTCATACCATGGTCAAGGAAAGGGAGAAAGGAGGCCTCCCTGCTTGTGTTTGCCATCCCCTTGACTAGAAGAGTCCCATAAATTCTGTAGGTCTAAAATTCTAAGATGCTACTTAATCCTTAAAGGCTGTAACATACTGTTTAGTTTTAGCAGAGACACCTGCCACTAAACCAGAACCTAAATAGAAGAGGAGCCAAGGGAAGCTCTCCTCCAAAGAATGATGCCCCTTGAGGGTTCTATGTCCTTCATGGCTCTAGAGGAGACTGGAGTCTGGAGACTGGGATGACACTTGGCCACACTCCCAGGAGCCATGGCACTGGCTGATAGAGGAGTGAAGCAGGGACAGAAAGAGAGGACACTAACATTCAAGCCCCTACTGTGTGACAGCCAGATCCACCACTATGCCACACTGCTTTATGAGGATTAGAAGAAAGCACGGTTTCCCCCGGGCAGGGGTAGCCCCATGCCAGGGTGCAGAGCTTGGCAAGTGAAGTATAGGCTGGATCTCAGCCACTGCTGGTTGCCTCAGGGCACAATCTGAACAACAGTACATGGTAGCCTTGGTGCCAAGCACTGTATAGCAATGAATTAGACATGGTTCTTTCCCTTCAGGCAAGGGGAAATAGGCAATTACAGTAGTTGTGATAAAGAATAAGATTAAAGTATAATGAAAGCACTCACCAGGAAATATTCAGTATTATCTGAAGGAGCAGGGAGGTGGGGATGAGGAGCTAGGTGGGCTTCAGGGAAGAGGGGACACTTAACCTGGGTCTTGAAGGATGACTAGTGTTTCAGGTGCACAAGGAAGAGAAATTCAGTTCATGCTGGGAGACCTGCATGTGTAATGGCACAGAGATATGAGACAGCATGTGGACCTCCCAGTGGCTCCTGTCCAAGGTATGTGAGGATGAGTTGGGGAAGCAGAATGTACAGCACGAAGGGCAACCATCCAGAAGTCTGCCATTTGTCCTTCAACAAACAGGGAGAAGGGGGCAAGATGATTGTCAGCGACCATTTAGGAACCTACTAAAACTGTACAGACAGGAGATGTTTAGGAAGTGAAATCAGCTAGGCCAGGTGCTAGATTTAATGCAGAACTGAGTGAAGAGAAGGAAGAGGAATCTAGGATGTCACCCAGAGTCTCTGGCTTGGGTGAATAAAAAGATGGCAGTGTTGCTGTTGTTTAATGGGTACAGAGTTTCAGTTTTGGAATATGGAAAAATTTTTTTCTGGACATAAATGGTGGTGATGGTTGCACTGCAGTGTTAATATACTTCATGCTACTGAAATGAGCACTTAAAAACAGTTAAAATGGTAAATCTTATGTTATATATGTTTTATCACATTTTATAATGGAGGCAAAAAAGAATGGTAGTGCCATTAAGAGGAGAGATATGGAGGGGGAGATAATGAATCACAGCTCAGAAGCCCCTGTTGTGAATTTCTTCCCTTGGTCTCCCAGCAAGTCTCAGATGCTTCTTATTCTGGATGTTTTCCACTTTCACATACTTCCATTCCTCCATGCTTCTATCATAGCATCATGCTCGCAGGTCTAGCTGCCTCTGGAATGTAAGATCCTTGAGGGCAGAGATTGTCTTCACTTCATATCCTGTGTGTGTGCCTGTGCCTTTGACCTTGGTTTGAAAGGGAGGATGGGGAGGGGAGAGTGAGCCCACAGGAAGTGGGGGCAGTTCCAGCCCCTTTAATTCAGTTATGAAATAACAGACCATGTCATCATCTGCTGCTAGGAATTTGGTATGAGGCTTAAGGAAGACTTGGAGTTGTTGAAAAAGGAAATGGACATGAGAGCTGATCAAAGGAAAGAAAACCAATTTTCCCTGGCATGACACAGCTCAGGCTGGAAACCATTTTTTTGTTGCTGCATCAATGCAATTAGCAGTGTGATTTCCTCTAGCTGTGCTCAGCAGCATGCAACTAGAAGCAGAAAGCAGACTAGCTAGAGGGATCCAGAGCTGGGGTTTTGCTAGATAAGTGGGTCACAAGTACAAAAAAGCAGAGAACCGAAGGTGCTGGTGGGAGAGTAGTTCATGTGCTTGGCTGTGAGACCCAGTGTGGATAGGGAAGGGAGTAGTGGGGGTCAGAATGGAACTGACAGATGGAAGGGGAGGCCAGAGGGCTGGATGACGTCAAGGAGCATATTTTGTGGGGATGAAGGAGGCTTAGTGGGAGTGAATGAGTGAGAAAACTGGAAGAATAAAAGGTTGAGCTGGAAAGTAGGATATTTGAGTTTAAGTCTTTAGAGGTGATATGGTTCCAGGTGATGATAAGGTCTGGAGTGTGGCCCTGGAGTGGGCAGTGAAGGAGAATAGAGGTGAAGGGGGTGATGTCGAGCAGGTCAAGGAATTGTCAGACCACTGAGTTGGTGGGCCATCGCAAGCGGGGAAGATTCCTCCCTGCAGGGCTGAGAACCAGGCTTTGCTCCTGCACTGAACACCGAAAGCTTTCTGCTGCCCTCTCTGTCCCCCTTCAGTAGAGGGCTACCTGCTGCAGGCAGGGGTAGAAATGGCAGGAAATAACAGATGAGAAGGAAAGGATAACATTTGGTAGAGGGCCCTGTGGCTCCAGGAACACATGTGCTTCTCAGAGGCCAAGACTGAGTTCAGCCACCCTGCTGCACGCCCCATGGCCCACAGACCTGTGTGCTCAGACACGGGCCTTATGACTTTTTATTGTTGATAGTCAGTGTTTCCTTGGGGCACCTTCAAACAAATAATAGAGATAAGACGAGCTTAAGCTGGTTTTGACCTACTCCAGGACAGGATAGTCTGACTTTGTGGTTGCTGAAATAAGAGAAGTTCTCCAAACTAACACCACCATACTTTGTTCCTGAGCTTCAAATTACCTGATTAAAACCCTGAGACTTGAGACTACTCCAAGTAGAGTTTTAGTAATTTAAAAAGTTTCGTATTCAGAATGTTTGATATCGAAAACATTCAGCCCTCAGTTAAAATGAATTACATTTTACTTTAAGAAATGGAAAGGGTCATCTGAGTCTCTCCTAAGGACCCAGAAATAATGACAATCAAAAAATGCCCCTATGATTTCCAAAAGGCTCCCTAGAAGGTGAGACCCTCCCGTTGAGAGTCCTTGCTATAGACAATGGAGTGGGAATGGAAACTGGGTACAAGAGAGCAATGGGATCAATAGGACCTGAGGGATAAAGAAGGAAGCATCTAAAAATGACTCCCTGGTTTCTGGTTTTGAGGACTTGGGGGTTGTGTTTCTTTTAACACAGGAGGAAGCCTGGGATCGGGGTGCGGGTAGGGGTGAGGAGTTCAGTTCTTGCCTTTTTTGACCGAGGTGCCCTGAGGCACTGCCAGCCAAGGTGGAGCAAGTTGGGACTCTGGAGCTGTGGAAGGGCTTCAGAGGAGCTGGAGACATTCTGTTTCCCAGGCCAGGTAGTGGGTACCTGGGCTTGTGTGAATCCTTACACCAGACATATATGAATTATGTATTTGTATGTAAACCAGTAACGAAGAGATAGCAATACTGCTGCCTAAGAAATGATCAAGTATTTGAAGGAGGAAGAAAGGAGAAAGAAGGAAAAGTGGGCCAGAGTCTAGAGAACCTGGCAGGAAACGTGGTGGGGAGAGAAGGAAAATAGAGGCTGGTCTCCAGAGCCTGGATTCTAGAACTAGACGGACCTGCGCTTAAATCTCAACTTCATCTCTTAGGAGCTGGATAGGAAAGATCTACGTAGCCTGGTAGGGCCTCAGTTTTCTCATCTGTGAAACAGGAACGACATAGGAGCATCCCAAGTTTGTCGTAAGAATTAAGTGAGAAAATGTCACCCGAGGTATGGTGCTGGCACTTAATTTATGCCCTCCGCTTCCTTTCTTATTACACCTTTCCCTCCCCCTGTGCCCACTCCTTCCTCCCGATAACAGCTGAAGCTAAAACCAGCCCAACTGCTCTTCTCCTGTTGAGTTATTTATAACTGTGGCCACTTGTGAGCAGCCTGAAAAGGAGGGCTGCTGCCCTTGGGCTTAGACGCTGGGTGTGTGTGTCACCGCAACATGGGCTCTGGGGCTGTGGCTGGAGGGCGGTGGTATAAGTTCATGCCAGACGCCCCTTTTAGAAAGAGAAATGCTATACTCCCGGAGTTTTCTTCTCATGCCGCAGGAGTTTTCAGCCCTGGCCGCGATGTTTGCTGCCTGCTGACGGGAAAGTCTTCCTCAATTTATGGTTCATACCCCATCCTTCTGAAGTGCTGATTATGTTCAAAACTCTGCCTGAAAAGGTTTGTATTTTTTTATGTGTGCCAGAATGGAAATTGGCTTTTTTATGTCCCACAGTTAAACATATCAATTTCAGAGAATATCTCTTGTTTTTTTTTTTTTTTCAGGAACACCTAATAACTGAAATCTCACAGCTCCTCATGTTTTTGCCTGCTTTATTATATTTTCCCTTGTGCCTCATTATTTCATAGTTCTGTTTCTCCATGGTCATTACTGAACACTAATTGGAGCTTCCGACATTCCTTATTAATCCTTAATTTCCTCCACAACGCCAAGAAAATCCCACCCTGATGCGCTGAAACTAAGGAGAGGTTGAGATCGCACTTAATCACAGTCATTAGCTGGTTCCTGTTTTTTGAGGGGTTCCTCTAAGTACCTCATTTACTGATGGAGGGTGACCATTAAAAAAGAGTAGATATAGAAATACATAAAGCATTCAAGTATTAGTTAAATAAAATGCAATGTTGAAAATGGCAATTTGGGAACATTCTGATTTTTCTTTGTAAGTGAAAACCTGTTTAGCAATTTAGGTTTCTTACCCTTTCTTTCTTCCCCCCAGGTTTATTGAGGTGTAATTAACAAATAAAATTGTATATATTTAAAGTGTATAGCATGATGATTTGATATACATATACATTGTGAAATGATTACCACAGTTAAGCTAATTAATACATTTATCACCTCACATAGTTACCCTTTTTTTGGAGGTGAGAATGCTTGTCTAACTCTCTTAACAAATTTCAAGTATAAAATACAGTGTTATTAACTATAGTCACCATGCTGTACATTAGATCCTCAGAACTTATTTATCTTATAAATAAAGTTTGTACCTTTTGACCAACATCAGCCCATCTCCCCCATCCCCTGGCAACCAACCACCTTTCTATAAGTTTGACCTTTTCATTTTGATTAGATTCCACATATGAATGAAATCATACAGTGTATGTCTTTCTCTGTCTGGCTTATTTCACTTAGCATAATGTCATCCAAGTTTACCCATGTTGTTGTAAATGGCAAGGTTTTCTTCTTTTTTATGTCTAAATAATATTCCTGTGTGTTTGCATGCATGTGTGTGATGTTTTCTTTATCCATTTATCCATCTACTGGACACTTAGGTTGTTTCCATATCTTGGCTATTGTGAGTAATGCTACATGGAAGTATGAATAATCTCCTTGATATACTGATTTTATCTCTTTTGGATATATACTCAGAAGTGGGATTGCTGGATCATATGGTAATTTTACATGCAACAGAATGAAACTGAATAGCTGTCTTACACCAATCAGCTGGATTAAATACTTATCTGTAAGACTGGAAACCGTAAAATCAGAGAGGAAAACAGGGAAAAAGCTCTTTGACACCAGTCTTGGCAATGATTTTTTGGATACAACAACAAAAGCACAGGCAACAAAAGCAAAAATGAACAAGTGGGATAACATCAAACTAAAAGGTCTCTGCTAGTAAAGAAAAAACTCAACAAAAGGAGAAGGCAACCTACATAATGCAAGAAAATATTTGCAAACTATATATCTGATAAGGGGATAATACCTAAAATATGTAAGGAACTCATATAACTCAATAGCAAAAGCAAAAACAAAACAAAGAAAAAAATTTTAAACCAATAATCCGATTTTAAAATGGTCAAAGGACCTGAACAGACATTTTTCCAAAGGATATACCAATGACCAATACATAAATGAACAGGTGCTCAGTATCACTAATCATCGGGGAAATGCAAATCAAAACCATGATGAGATACCACCTCACACCTGTTAGGATGGCTATTATTAAAAAAAAGACGAGAAAACAAGTCTTGGTGAGGGTGTGGAGAAAAGGGGACACTTGTGCACCTTTGGTAGGAATGTCAATTGGTGCAGCCACTATGGAAAACAGTATGGAGATTCCTCAAAAAATTAGAAATAGAACTACCCTTTATTTCATTCATTCACGGAAGAATTTTTAGGGTTTTTAAAAATATATAAAACTACTTCCTTCTGCAGTTAAATCATAATTTTTCTCTTTTCCTTCACTGAATGTTGATATTTATGATCCATTGTTTGTTTTTCAATCATGTGTTTAAACTGTGTTGATAAGTAGTTATGTTTTGCTTACAGGTATTCCCTCAGGGCAATGTTGTCTGAATATGAGTCCCTGCTAGGAATTTATTTGTGACCCTTGTAATTCATTGATAGTTAGTCATACAAACACATTTTGATGTGTTTTTGGCCTCCAATGGCTTTAAACAAAGAGAAACACTTTGCTTTAATTCCCCAGCCGGAGTTACCTTGTCCAAAGACATACATAACCTGAGTTCATGAAAAGGCTTGTTCTTTTTTTCAGATATTATCCTGTAACTATTATCCTGTATTATACTGTGAAAATGTTTATCTAAATATTCTTGTTTAAATATATTATTCCTAATCGATGCTCATATATTTTTATATCCCTTTAGAAGCTTCTTGAAAATTATTTCCTTGTATTGATTTTACCCACAGGTAGCTTTTAGAGCCTTAAAGCTAACTCTACAGCTGATAGCCCGTCTCCATGACATTGTGGCCTACTTCTTCAGTTTGGCTAAACTTGGAAATCATCCAAATTTTGAATTTCCTCTAAGTCCTAACCCTCTGAGAGACAACTGGGGAGGAACTAAGGGTATTGGTAAGTGATTAAAGGTGATTAAAATTGCCTTCAATATTCAGTTGAAATTCCATGAAGCTCTTTTTTTTTTTCAGCTTTATTGAGGCCTAATTGAAGAATAAAATTGTCATATATTTGAAGTGAACAACTTTATATTTGATATACATATACATTGTGAAAGGATTTCCCCCATCTAGTTAATTACTATGAAGCTTTTAATACCTGGAAAGACAGGACTAAAATATTTCCTCATAAATGACAGAAGGGCAAAGGGAAAGTCCCATTATATACTGCCTCCAAACGGATTGATTCAACATTTACAGGTTAAACCATGAAGTATGCCAAGTCAGAATTTGGGGGGCCTGGGTTTTTACCCTGCCTCTGTCACTTGGTTTACTAAAAGCTGGGCACTTTACTCCCTGGCTCTATGTTTGTCATCTGTAAAACAGGGGTGACAACACCTGTCTCAGGGAGATGTTCTGTGGATTAAAATCTGTAAAAATTCTAGAAGGATGTACAAGTCCCCATTAAATATTAGCTTTGCTTTCATTCCCTTTCCCCTTCTGGGCTTCGTGAACTAATGTGGCAAGGTCAAGGCCAAGCATTCACTGTCAAGAAGCTTGCAGACAGCCCTCAGTAAGCTTACAATGACCCGGTAGTCCTGTTAGTAAGAATAGTTGAGGCTTTTGTTTTATCTGCCCAGTGCTAATCCGTGAACTCTCACTCAGCACAAGTTCTCAGATAAATGCATGAGGTAAATTAAAGACACTGAAATGCTTAGTAAGCTAAGCTGGGTTTATCAGAAGCAGTGAAACTGGTCTTACTATTTAAATAATTTGACTCCCATCCTAATTATGTCATTAGTCATGTAAATATTCATCAATTAACAGCAGTATATTATAACATAGTAGACAAGGATTTTAAAGTGTGAGAAGAGCCAAAGAAATGAGGTAACATGCCTATCTAAACTTAGTGGTCTTAAAACAAACATGATATAATCTGAACCTATTCCTCTCTGGGCGGTGCATCAAGGAAATGTTGTGGGAGATTCTGACTTGTTCCACGAGGAAGATTGATCCTATATCTGAGGAGAGGCAGCATGAAGAAGGGAAGGGGTTGGTGCTACCTCAGCAGAAAGCACAGAATTGTTGCAGGCCTACTAGCAAGTCTTCAATATAAGCATCAAGAGATTACAGAAGTTCCAAAGCACTCTTAGCTCCTTTCCTTTTGCTAATCTGGGGACTGTCGTAAGGGGTTAACTCAGAAAATAAACTAAGATGCTCTGCAGTGGAGCTGGATGTTGGGAGGGTGTGGGGCTGGACTGTAGATGAGGGACAGGAGAAAGGAGGATGGGCAAGGAAGAATGCTATCCCTGCCCTTGAGAAGATGAGATAGAAGCCAAGGTAGGGCCAGAGCCATGTTTCCAAAAGAAGTCACTGCATAGGAAGTTCTGTAGCAACTGGGAGGGAAGAGCCCGCAGGGAGGGTGATCTGGGGGGACTTGTCCTCACTTGAATCAATGGAGAAAAATAGGAGGGCTTGTCCTAAAGGGGGACAAGAAAAGGATACTGGCAAAGATAACAGGCAGGACTACACATGGCCAGTCCAGAGAGAATGATGAACCCACCAGTGCAACACTGAGGGATAGTGGTAAATGAGGCCAAATTGTTGAGGACCTAGAATTGAGGATGAAGGAAATTGGTTTTTTACTACTTAAATGCTTATGAACCGGAAACCATTGAAATAATTGGGGCCCAGGCTTTCCAAGGTGTACAACTAGAGAGACACACCTTGTCATGTTGCCAGTAAAAACATTTGTGCTCCAGGGAGAATGTGCAAAGTTTTACATACTCTGCTTCGCTGAAAATAGATAAAGAGCAAACTGAACTAAAAAAAATTCCATTCTAAGATAATCATCTTTTTTAAAAGGCTAGGCTGCTCAGTTCCTGGCCTGCTTCCCAGAGGAGACAAGGAAAACTAAGGTGAAAAGAGGAGACGGGTCTGTTCATAGACCCACCCAACTCCTTTTAGCCATTTCAGAGCTGTTTGGAGTTAAAGTGACTTTTGAAGACTTATGTGCTTTAAAATATCTTTTAAAGAGACACTTCGAATTTCAGCTGTGGTTCTCCCACTTGACTGAGGAAGCAGCTATGAGATACTGTGGGCTAGTTCTGTGGACCCTGCCAAATTTTCTCCTTCCCTGAAAGCCAGCAACTCCCTTTGGAGTCAGTGTGAAGCAGAGGGTGGAATCAGAATGTAGGAGTTTACATTATGATTTTCTTGTAAAGGATTAGGAGGCCAATTAAACCCAGACACTACACACTGAACTCAGGGTTTCATGAACAAAATGTACTGGCTTTGAGTATTCACATGGAAGCAGGGCCACTGTGATTCTGCTCTCTCTGTCTGATTTCCCAAAGGGAACCCTCCTGGGGAAAGGCACAAGAAGAGGCTCATTTGTTTCCCGGCGGAGGGTCTCCTCCCACCACCCCCATGACCACACGGCAACCATCTGCCGCCTCCTCACAGACAGGCTGCCTTCCCTGCCTGTGCCTGCCATCTCTGCTCCCACTGAGCCATGTGAGCCCACAAGAAAGGGAGACCCAAATGAGGACTGTTACCAGTGCATAACAAAGAAAAGGTAGGCCCTCCTCCACACCTGTACTTTAATGATAATGCCACCTGTCAGCACAGAACAATTTTGCTGGGAAGTGATCGTGTAAAAGTGCACACACAGCATTATATAAACAGTAATGGAAATAATGAAAAGAGAAAAATCACCTGTAATCCAACCATTGTAACAAGTGAAATATTTTTATTTATCCTTACTTCCTTCTAGCCCTTGCCCAAATACATTTTACAGAGCTTTAATCACAGGGTATGTACAACTTCGTATTCTTTTTTCATTGTCATTGCAGGCGATGATAAACCTTTCCCCCTGGTTGCTGCATAGCCTGACAGAGTGTATTGCTTGTAGACCAGCCACATTAGACCTTGAACAAATAAGGCTCACTGACCATCACTCCTCCCATCCAGTGCAACATTCTTAAAGTTCTTGTACAATTTGATCTGTGACTCCTCTTCTGGTGGAAGTTTCTTTTCAGCCCAATATGACCATCAGATTTATAGAGGATTCATAAAAACTCTAATGATTGGCCCCAATTCTTTTGTGGCTGGGAAAATACCCAAAAAACATTTTTCTGTGGTATGTAAAACATCAAATGGATATGAAATCTGGACTGCTCATCTTTTCCTAAAGCCAAGAGCATATATTGCAAGTACATATTAGCAACCATTCTCAGACCTGGCTCTGCCCTGATCAGGCTCTCAGGGACAGCCTCCCTGCTCCCTCAGTTCCCCTGCCTTCCATGCCAGAAATGTAGGAAGAGATCCAGTACCGGGCCAGATAGGGTACAAGGCTGCTCAAGTCTGGATGAGAGGTTGACATAGAGTAACTCCGGAAATGCTTCGTGGATCTCCCATCTCACTTCTGCCATGGGCTACAATCAGGGATGGTGATCAATTTCCCAATCCTTCTCTTCCCATAGCAGGGATGTCCTCTCAAGTAGAAAACTATCACTGTGCCCAGTGCCCACAGGGAGCTGATGAGCATTTCAGATCAGCTGACATTCTGGTAGCCCTGGAAATGGGGCCCACCCACCTGCCCCATCAGTGCTCCCTAAGGGTTTGTCATTTTCTTGCTGTGCTCTCCCATTCTAAGCAGCTCATTTCCTGAGCCAATAATAGAGATGCTAGTACAGCCATCTAGACCCAGGCCAGCTTCCTCAAACCAGTATTGAGTGCCCCAAAAGGCCTCTAACTTAAATTTCCATCCAAAACACATATAAATCTTTTGCAGTAAGGGTCCAAGAAATAAGCCAATTTAGGATCTCCCACATCTACTCCTGAAATGATGAGAATCTCTTAGAAGGATCTATGTATGTGTCTGTATACATGTATACATATATGTATACATATTTTTGCTTGCCTTGGATGGTCCTGAGTCTTCTTTAATCTATGAGCCATTGACAGGATGAGCCAGTGACAGGGCTGATTTGAATGGCATGGCTATGAGAAATGAGTGCTGGTTTATAGTAATTTCAAGCCCCTAATAGACTTACTGAGGCCTATACTTTCCCATTCCTTGTAATTTCTCTTTTTCAATCTATTTAGAGTCTGTAGCCTTATAAACACTGAAACTTTCTTTCAACAGTATGTTCTTATTCTGCTGAAAAGCAAAGCAAGTTATTACATTCCTGAGGGAGGAAGGAAGGAAGGAAAGATAAATCAGACCTTGGGTTCTAGAACAT
This sequence comes from Leucopleurus acutus, assembly GCF_964270905.1. Taxonomy (NCBI): domain Eukaryota; kingdom Metazoa; phylum Chordata; class Mammalia; order Artiodactyla; family Delphinidae; genus Leucopleurus; species Leucopleurus acutus. The sequence continues at coordinate 49,789,399 of NC_139157.1, read as the reverse complement.
AAGGCTTTGCTGATCTTACAAAACATATAATTAGTATACTCACAAACAAAGAGAAGTCAATTTAGGTAAAAAGTTAGCTTTGGAGGTGAAATGGTTCACAGGGTAGCTAGGGTAGCCTGTGTTTCACAGTGAGTAAAATGTCGTCCATCTTCTAGGGTCTGAGCTTCAAGAGCTGCAGAAAATGATTGACAGCCTCCAGAGACCCCAAGACCCCACTGTGGTGTCCCAGGTCCTCCTCCTTCAAAGGGAGGTTATGTTTCTGCAGTTTGATGCTGTAGTGAGGTACCTCACCCGGTAAGGGCTGGAGTGCTAATCCTGTCCAATAAATTCTGTGGGGCAGGTGTTTCTGAGTGATCATGGAGGGAGGCCACTCTTGGCACTATTAGATAATGAGCTTTAAATAGTCGGGGGCACAACCTGATCCAGAACACTGCCGCTACCAAACACGTTCGGCTGCGGAGGCTGTCCAGGTGAACTGTTTTTGTTGGATAATAATATTCTTGATTTTATTAAATGTGATTTCAATATAGTTAGTTTGCATAACAGGCTGTTTTATTGGGAATCACATTTTTTATACTTCTGAAGATGATTTTTCCTAAGAGTTTTATTTTTTCAGCCCTTAATTACCTTTCAAAAACACAGAATTTTTCACTGTACATCTGAAACCAATGGAAATCACCACCTGAGTTAAATTTATAAATAAGTTAATTTACCTCTGGCCTTGTAGGTATTAAATACTCTGCATTCAAAAAGAATGTTTATTTGGTTAATTAATCATGACTGATGAAAAAATTAGCTTGGATTAAGAGTCACAATGTTTCCGGTATAAATAATAAGCTGTGTATGGGAAGGGAAGAGGTCAGGCCTGAGGGTCTCTGCTTATTCTTAAATTGTCAAAATTTATTAACTTCATTTGATAAATTCCCAGTGTGAGTATTTAGTCAATGAGGGGGACCTGGGAGGGCAGTGCTTTTATCTGTGGATTATAATCACTTCCCACCATTAGCATGAGTGTCCGTAGAGAATAGAAATGTGGGGCTTGTACTGAACCATATTTTCTCTTTCTGCTCTGCTTTTTCTTACTCTGAGCATCTTGGGACTCTGCATTTAGAATGCAAATTCAGCAGGACAAAAAATCAGGCTAATTTGTTTTCTTTTGATTGACAAACAGCTTTGGGAGCTGTAGCTTTGTCAAGCACGTAGGATATAAAGGTTTTGACTAATTGTCATGATGGCCATTCATTAGCCCTCTGGGCTCTGAAATCTCAAGTCCGAATTTGCAAGGAATTTACATAGGATGAAGAAATAGGACTATACCCCAGAAGTTCTTGGATTCCAGCTCCATGTAGTTCAGCTTGCTCCTGTTCTCCCAGGGGAGCCACTCTGCTTCCCCCAGGAACTGCTTTATGGGGCTTTCTCTGCCCTGGTGCTCTCAGTCTGCAGGAATGGAGGGCACTGTGTCCTATGACTGGTTTCAGTATATTTTTCAGAGGACCTCAGAAGGAACCAGGAGTCCTTCATTCATAGCATTTCCTCCAGCCTTTTTTCTTCAGAGGTCTTTGGGGTGTGTCTGTGTTTGGAATCACACAGCCAGTGAGTAGCAGACCAGAATTAGAACCTATGTGCATTTGACTCCAAAGCCTGAGAGCTAGGATGGATGCCAGACAGCAGCAGGTTTGATGGAAAGGGAGACTCCAAAGAGAAGGCAAGAGGCAGGAGGAAAGGAGAAGCTGAAAGATAAATGTCTTTCCGCTTGAGGATTTTACTTAGTGCTGAACCTGCAAGCAAGGAGAAGTCCTTAGATAAACAAAAGAGACAGGAAGCTTGGAGAAGTTCCCTCACCCTTCCCAGAGCTCACCAACTGAGTAAATATGACTGTTTACCCCAGGGAACTTTTTGCTTATGTAAACTGAAGACTTCTCCTGAGTTTGAAAAGAAGGAACTGTTACCTGGAATGAGAACAGCATACTTCCATAGACCAGGGGAGGAGAAGAAGCATGTAGCTCAAGGACAACAGGACAGTGACCCCGTAGAGTCCCCTCATATCTGGCCTCTGCTTCTCTGTGGCATAGACCAGCTCAGATTGCAAGAAAGTTTAATGTTTCTAGGCACAAAAGTTTCACTCTGCTCCTGTCGACCTGTCCTCTGCCAAGGACCTGATAGAAATTGGTGCTGTCCTCTGATGGCATCAGAATCACATTGCCCAGGGCCTGTCATTCACCTCTGGGCATGTCCACCAACCTATAAGAGTTATTTATTAGCCAGAGCAAGAAATGCCTGAGGATTGAGTTTTTATCTTTAATTTCAGGTGAATTAATCATTTGCGCCAAAAGTAAATGCTTCAGTAGTACAATTGGTTCTAATCAATCTCATCTGTTTAAGTTAGAGATCAGCAAACTACTGCCATAGGCCCCTGCCTGATTTTGTAAGGCCTGTGGGCTAAGGATGTTTGTTTTTTTTTCTTTTTTTAATTAATTTATTTTATTTTTGCTGTATTGGGTCTTCGTTTCTGTGCGATGGCTTTCTCTAGTTGTGGCAAGCGGGGCCACTCTTCATCGCGGTGCGCGGGCCTCTCACTATCGCCGCCTCTCTTGTTGCGGAGCACAGCCTCCAGACTTGCAGGCTTAGTAGTTGTGGCTCACGGGCCTAGTTGCTCCGCGGCATGTGGAATCCTCCCAGACCAGGGCTCAAACCCGTGTCCCCTGCATTAGCAGGCAGACTCTCAACCACTACGCCACCAGGGAAGCCCTAAGAATGGTTTTTATGTGTTTAAATGGTTGAGGGAAAAACTCAAGAGTAGTATTTTGTGACACATGAAAATTATGTGGAATTCAAGTTTCTGTGTCCAGAAATGAAGGTTTTTTTGGAACACAGCCAGGCGTATTCATTTATAGATAGTCTCTGACTGCTTTCACACTAGAACCACAGAGTTGAATAGTTGCAACAGAGATTATATGATTCACGAAGCTGAAAATATTTACTATCTGACCCTTTAAGAAAGAGTTTGCCACTCCCTCCCTGATTTAAAGGATTGAATTCGTTTGAAATTCAAGAATGGAGGGAAACCGGAAAAAAAAAAAAGTCCCTCAAAGGAATTCTATAGGACAGAATAAAACATATGGCATGCAGAGTGCCACTGATCTGAGTGTATTATTGATGTTCAGAGTGAATACGGTAAAAAGGAGGAACTTAAGGCAATAAACCAAAGGTACCTTAACTTTCTGCAATAAGCCTGATTTAAGAGTTCATCAAGCAATCTCTCAAGAAGCAACACCAATTTCTTAGTCCTCGAATTTGTGTTGGTTTTCTCTTCATTTTTCAGTTTATCTTTATGCTCACCTAGTTTGAGGGTCTCTGAACACACAGATATTAAAGTGTGCTTCAGGGTTATCTGGGGATTTCTGGGCGACACAGAGAAGGCCCCATGTGCTCCTGGTCTCCAGCACCTGAGAAGTGAAGAGCCACAACTTTTGCCTGGCCTCCTCCGGCCACTTTGCAGGTGTTTTTTGGGTTTCATTTTCTTTTTCATATCCTTGCATCCAGGAAAAACCCTAGCATGTGTCCCATGAATTCCCTGCTCCCTGTGGCTACAGCCAGCTTGCCTGGGATCGCATTATGGCTGACTCTGTCACACACAACATGACTGGTATTCTAGGAAACCCTTGACCACTTATTGACAGTAAGGCGGCTGGAGTGTGGCAACACAGTTTGGAGAACGTGATACATCTATCCTTGTATTTTAGTGGACTGCTGGGGAGACATGACTTTATTAGGGGCTAGCAGTTGGCAGGTGTAGCACTGGCACAAGCAACAAGCTGACCTTTCATTCCTATGAGTTTCCCTGTATCTTGAGTGCTGCTGGCAAGCTGCACTGGTCAGACCTACCCCAGCAGAAGGCTCAGGCCAGGTTTACCAACTGAGGGTCTGAATGAGTTGTCACAGTGAGCTGTTTTCAGTATTTCTAAAGACATGATGAAAAAGACACGTTTGCCCAAAAGTTTTGCAGGTAAAGAAAATGTCACATTTCTTTCTTTTTTTAACTGGAATCATAAGAACGAATGAGATAAGGAGGAGAGGGAACTTGCTTTGGTTGAGTTCCCACCATGTGCCAACTCCATGGAATAGCAATCATATCACCATCTTTACAGATGAAGAAATAAAGAAGTTGCATAACTTGCCCCAGGGTCACAAGCTTGTTGTAGCAGACCTTATATTCACAGGGTTTTTCTGACTCCAGTGCCCTGTTCTTTCCTTTATATCATGTTTCTTCATCTCTTCCTGCAGCTCAGAGCTTAGGCTAGGTGTTTATGTGGCTTTGAGTTAAAAACAGGAGAATGCTTAATTTGGTAGAAAAATCTTTCAAAATATGGGGTACATGGAGAGGAAGGAAATAAAAGAGGATATAGTGCTAAAAATGTTAAGTATCATTCTGAGACCCCTTTCTATACATAGCATTACATTGTACAGCTCCCTAGTAAGTAGTACTATTGATAAAGGAGAGATGGGACCTATCAAGGACAGTGATCTAGACTGAAGAATTAGGAACGTGAGGAAAAGGTTAACCAATGATTTGATCAACGGTGGCGCCTAGAATCTGACTCTTGTCTCTCTAGAGAGTGTATCATGTGCTATGGTTCTCTAGCTTAGAGTAGCAGTCGTATTTACATCTGAACTGTATTGATATTTTTTAATAGTCTCCAAGCATCTATAAATTAATAGACCTAGTACGTGTTTGGGGCTCTAAAACTCTGCCAAAAATTGTGGTTGTTTGTGGCACTTAGTAGTTAAAAGTTCTGCACAAACTTACCAAGATAAGAGAGCAAGTCAATGTTCTATGTTCTCTTATGTGAAAATCAGTCTGGTGCAGCCACAAGAGGAGACACAGGAGAGACTCAGGAAAACAAAATTATTATACTCAGTTCCTAGAAACATCCATCATGCCATGTCATACAGGGCCACAGGTCGGGAGCAAGGAGAGTGCTTAGGCCATGACCTGGAAAGGCAAGGCAGGGCAGAGGAACAGTTTAAGATCGGCTACTTTGAATAATTCCAGCGGGCTTTGGGCTGTAGGAGAGGTCTCTAGTTGCCTGTTAACTAGCCCTGGGATGATTAAAGGAGAGAAATATTGCCTCCTGGGTTGCAAGGGTCAGAGGACGTATGGCTCAGATTGGTTAGTTTGCATATCAAAGGCATGCTGGGCCCTTAGCTATCTCTAAGAATTGGCTATGCAGGGAAGGGCAGTCTCTCCCCAGCCAGCAAGGTTTTTTAAAGATGTTAAAACATCATAATAAACAAAAAAGAAATTTTAAAATATAAGCAATACAGTCAACAGTAAGGTACGAACAAAGCTGGACCCAGAGGCTGAGAGAGAGAAAATAATTTTGTGGATTGGTGGGAGAAAAGCATAGGAATGACATGGAAGGAGTCAACCAGGAAGAGGTTTGTGGGATATTGGGCTTCTGTGCTCTTGATTTAGGCTGAAAATAAATGTTTCCATTAGAATACTCTACTTTTTGGTACTGTTGGCTAAAGAAAAATGCACAGCCTAAAAGTTGCAAATGTTTTATTCCGGGAACCTTACTGAGGACTATAGCCCGGAAGACAGTCTCTCAGATAGCTCTGAGGATCTGCTCTGAAGAGGTAAGGGAGGAGCCAGAATATAGAGGAGTTTTTACAGCAAAACAGCAAAAAGAGCAAAAAACCCATGTGGTTGAACATCAAAGGACTACTGCTAATCACAAAAAACAGACATCACAAGTTAATGATTTTAGTGATTTTCTACATATGGGAAGATGCAAGAGTCTGGACTCATTAAAATTATTTCTTAGATATGCATCTTACCTATCTAGGGCCAGTATCCTGTTTTTCTCTATCCTGAATTCCCCTCAGGGTGCACCGTTGGGGGGCAGCTGTATCAGCTGATGACTTGGTGGCAGGCAACATTCTTTGTTTAGTGGAATGGCAGGCGACATTTTTTTGTCTGCAGTACCATTATTTTAAGAAGATATATACAACCTATAAGGGAGGTATATATATAGAAAGTGCCTTGGGAGTTTAGAGGAAGGTCAGAAGTGGCTGGATAATGAGATCTGCCTCACTGGGCCCTACTGGGCTAGAAGGTCAGACCCATGGGGGACCCATCTTTGTATCTCAGACAGTTCCTGACACAGTACCCAGTACATAGTAGATGCTTGATACATCACTGTCACATGGGTGTTGAATGAATCATGGGCCTCTTGGCAGGGCTCATTGAGAATCATGAGAAAGCATGTGAATAATATGAGAAACAGGAGAAAATGTTTATATATCCATTGAGCAACTCCAAGCGCCATCCTTGAGCTATCAGGATAAGTCAGAGTTTTTATTCAGTGTCTCAGTATATAAGTGTATGCAACTATCTTTTGTTAATTCTCACAAAAACGTGAAAAGGGTGGTATGATTTTTGCACTAGTACAGTGGTTTGATATGCAAATAATAGAGTTACCTTTATCTGTCTTTGAACTTAAGTTCATAAGCCCCTACTTCTGCTGACAAAAAGATTAAACTTTCCAATTCCATGTCATTCAGCCACATTTACAGTTTAAAGTGGTCAGTTTGAGATATAAAATCAATTAATTCAAGATTATCCCCTTTTACCTTTGTTTTAATTGCCTCCTCTTTACCCTGTTGGTGAGGGAGGGATTCCGCCCTAAGGTTATGGGGATGGCCAAACACATGACACTAAATACTGGACAGATGGGATCAACAGCAGTTTACTCATCACATGTACTCACAGCTGAGGGGAATAGAACATAGCATGCCATGCAGGGCCACAGAGGATTTGTACTTGTGACCAGAGTGAACAACTAGGGGCTTGAGAGGCAGGCTTTGTAGTATCAAGAGGATATAGTGCTTCCTGGCTCCCATAGGAAGATGTGATTGGTTCATTTGAATAATTTTGTGGTCTGGCAGGAAACTGAAACCACTACTTGGGGATAAGCAGGGATTGTACTTGGTCCCTTTGATAAGGAAGTTTGTTTGACTAGGGGACCTTACCCGTGGGAGCAGAGTAGGCAGGGGAACTTATAGTTAGGTCATTCAAAACCCTCCCAATTTTACCAGATGTCAAGGCAGCACTAATACTGGACCTTAACTTAAGCCTTACGCCACACCCTTCTCCTCCTTTATCCTTCTCAGAGGTGATCTAAATTCCTCGGGGTGCTTGTAAATCATCCCAGCAGTTGAAGAGGAGTGGCTACCTCACCCATCTCTGTCCAATCCCAGATCTCTTCTGATTGGCCTGCTGCTCAGCACCCCACTTGGACACCCCCTTGTGGGGTCTTAGGCACTCCTCAGGTCTTTCCACAACACTTGACTATCTGCTCATCTCTGGGAGGCTGCCTCATTTCCATCAGTGCTAACATCTCCCTCAGTCATTGCTAATCTCCTTTTTCTTTGTTTTGTTTTTTTTTTTGCGGTACGTGGGCCTCTCACTGCTGTGGCCTCTCCCGTTGCGGAGCACAGGCTCCGACGCGCAGGCTCAGCAGCCATGGCTCACAGGCCTAGCTGCTCCGCGGCATGTGGGATCTTCCCGGACCGGGGCACGAACCCGTGTCCGCTGCATCGGCAGGTGGACTCTCAACCACTGCACCACCAGGGAAGCCCACTAATCTCCTTTTTGATATCTGCTTTATGCATGACTTGGCAAAGCCCATGGAGGATTTAGGCAAAAGATCCCTTCTGTCCTGGGGATCTTTTGGATCCCCCCGAAACTGATCCTGTTTCATCATCTTTTCTTGGGCATCCACAAGACCTAAGCTCTAGAGACAGTCTTTCCTTGCTCGCTAAACTCATTTCCTTTGGGGCAAGAAAATGATTGTAATTTATCAAGCATACTTCCTTCTCTGTGACTTATGGTATAAATTCCATGCTCTAGTCTTCAGGATTTTTGGTTCTTGATATGCAAAGCCAAGTTTTGTTCAAAACAAAACAAGAAGCTTTCTCTCTCAAACCCCAGGCTCTTATTATTTAACTTAAAATTTGGTTTTACATATCAGGAATTGCTGTCTCAGCTACTGGTCTTAAAATAAATTCAACAACTGATGTCTTTGTTCTAGAGCTACAGCTGAGCTATCCAGTACAGTAGCCACATGTGGCTATTTTAATTTAAAAGTTTAAATTAATATTGATTTTGGTGATATAAGACTTAAAATTCAGTTCCTCAGTCATGGTAGCCACATTTCAAGTGCTCAACAGCTATATGTGGCTAGTGGCTACCATATTGGACAGTCAAATATGGACCATTTCCGCCCTGCAGAAAGTTCTGCAGCTAGACCGTGCTAATCTAGAGGATAGCTACCTTTCCCTTGAGGGCTGTGAATTGTGAGAGTGAAGGGCAGTGTGTAAAGAAAAGGGAGTGAGGGATGATGTTGCTGAGGAAGAAACCTGTTGATATCTCAAATTGTTATCTTGCTCCAGTAACCTTGAAGAGAGTTTTGAGCTTTAGAAACTTGAGTAACTGCTGTTAATGAGATTCCCTTCCTGTTTTAGTAGAAGAACATTTTTGGCAGCTGGAAATGCTCCTGCCTACCAGTCTGTCACAGATGACATGTAGCATGGGTTGCCGCCACTGAGCAACTCTCTCATGAAGAGCATGTTTGCTTCCCAGCTCAGCTTGCCACAGCTGCTGGATCCACAGAGCCTCCAGGTGTGTTGAGAGCTATTTTTATACCAATCAAACGTGCATTGTGCTGGAATGCCCTTTAGCCTTCGTAGGCTCTCCTTCACTCACGTGGTAGAGTGGGCTAGGCCCCCATGGCCCGCTGTTATTCCCAGTCAGGTGCTCTCCCTCTAAACCGCTCAACAGGCTAATTGGGACAACAGCTTATCTGCTCACAGCTGGTAGCAAAACCAACACCTGATCTCTTCCATGTAATAAATAATAATGATAGCAATTACGATACGTAAATTAGGTCAGCAGCTGAGTTGTGAACAGCCCGGTAACAACATGCGTTATCGAATGTAATCCTGGCAACTATTATTGCTCCTAGACACTAACTATATTACCCGCCTGCTACAACTAAAGAGTTTGAGGTTCTAGAAGGCCAGAAATCAGACTGCTGCATAGTCATGGCAACACTAGGTCACAAACTGTATTAGTTATCTATGGCTTCAGAGCAAATTACCCCCAAATTTAGCAGATTGACACAATAAACATTAATTATCTCATATAGTTTCTGAGGCTCAGGAGTCTGGGAGCAGCTTAGCTGGGTAGTTCTTGTTCAGGATCTCTCATGAGGCTGTGGTCAAGGTGCTGCACCTCTTAATGGGAAGAGAATCAAAGAATTTGTGGACCGGGACTTCCCTGGCAGTCCACTGATTAAGACTTCGCCTTCCAATGCAGGGAGCGTGGGTTTGATCCCTGGTCAGGGAGCCAAGATCCCACCTGCCTCGTGGCCAAACAAACAAAACATAAAACAGAAGCAATATTATAACAAATTCAATAAAGACTTAGAAATGGTCCACATTAAAAAAAATCTTTTTAAAAAAAAAGAATTTGTAGACGTATCTTCTATTTTTTTGGCCTCACAGTGAGAACTTAGTTCCCCAGCCAGAGATCGAACCCGTGCTCCCTGCGGTGGAAGCTCAAAGTCTTAACCACTGGACCCCCAGGGAAGTCCCTGTGGGCGTATCTTTAAAACCACCTCACAAGCCCAGATCTTTTGACTCCAAAACCTCCAACTTAATGTTTTTATGTTACAAAGCTAAGCCAAGCAATGCCAGCATCAACCCCAGGTAAGTCTCACATTTCTACCTTCCATAGCTACAAGACAGTGACTCTTGGCCCAAGCCTTGACCCTCATCTAGACCCGAAGACAGGGTTGGACCGTGACCGTTGGGCCTGCTCCTGCGGCCTTTGAGTGTTGCCTGGGGTTAGGTGGATGCAGGTGTCCTGGCTCCCTGCTACCTGAATCAACTCCAACTCTGGGAATTGTCTGAAGCCAGTACCGAGTCTGGAAGTGTAGAATGGGGTCAGGTGGACAGGCCCACTATATCTGGGACTGCATGTCATGCCCCAGGGAGTAGGGGATGCCTTGGCTGTTGGACAGTGATGTGGAGAAGACAGAGGCCCATGTGTAACGTTGTGGCATTGGTTTTGAGTTGATGCCTAGAACTGGAGCACAATGGAGATAAAGGACAAATATTTAAGGTTTGTAATATTGAAAAAATTTGAGTAAGTTTACTTTTTTTGATTATAAATATGTACTATTGGTTTTATACTATTCTGGGACTTCGAAATACTCGTGTTGACTATTTACACTGAAATCTTAAGTACCCTCAGTGTTTAGTCACTGTCTGAAAAATCAGTTTAAAAAATAAGATTATTACTCTCTCCTGCGCATCATCCGGGACTATCCATCAGAACTATTTCTACGTAATAGAGAAATCATCCCCCAGCGTTTTGGTGTGCAGACACAGACATCTTGTTCATATACAAGTGTCTATTTCTTATGGACATTATTATGCAGCATTATTATATTTATTATTTAGTTCTTTTAGGCATTTGTGCTGTTCCCTTGGAGAGTATTTCTGGAAGATGGAGGACCATTTCCAGTTACAAGTAGCAGCCCAGATACCCTAGAATATAAGATGCAGGTAGGATAGGTCTTCCCACTTGTCACAGAGAGAGCCGAATGCAGACTGCAAAGCAGGTGTCATTGGGTCCATAGGTCTGATCCTTCATACTCTAGTCAGCGGTGAATAAGTTATGAGATAAGCAAGGTGTTTGGTTATGAAACTGTAAACCCAGTGCTGCAAGGTGAGTCATGTTTTCTTATGACAGAAGAAAATCGTGGTTTCAGCTGGCATCAGACTTGAAACAGCTGAAATACTCATGGCTAATAATGATCTGAGGGAGTGGTCATCCATTTCTGGTCACTCTCGGGAACTCTTAGAGTAACTCCCAGGCTGGCAGTTCAGAGACGTGTGACTACTGACCAACCTACAGTAGTAGGAAGAGAACTCTTTAAGCAGGACTCAAAGGGAGAATTTCTTTCAATTATATATTTCCCCTGATTATTTAAGCAAGTATTATTGTGTTTTCATTTTTTTAAATAGAAAATATTAAAAAAGTATTATTAACAACATTAAAGTCAATGGCACATTTGCTTCAAAATAATATGGAGGTGGGGAGTAATGAAGATGGGGCAGGACTGGCCATAGGTTGGTGGTTCTTAGGGCCGGGTGATGGGAGCTATTCTGTTTGCTTTTGTATGTGCTCAAAAGTTTCCATAAGTAAAAAGATTTTTTTTTAAAAGTGAAATAGTAAGAATGGCTTAAAAAAAATTAATCATAGTCCCCCACTAGGGGACGGTCACAGTTCATTTTGTTTTTTTTCCAGTATTTTCCCTGTGCATACATGTATCACACTATACATACACCACATACGGACACCACCATAAGGTTTAGGAAACTTGGACTTCCACACAGAGCCGAAAGTCTGATATGTTCAAGGGGGACTTTGAGCTAGATACGTTGCTCTGATTTTTATGGATTTTTTTTTTAATAGTTGAGAGCATGGGGCTTGTAAACACAACTACTCCTAATTTTCTCCCTCAAAACCACGTGTAAAGGATACATAGAAGTGTTCAAAACGGATGTTTTGGTTTCATTTTGTTCCTTTTCGTTTTTAGCTATGCCTCTGTAGGCTGAGTGACCGTGACCTCAAGGTGGCTCATGGAGAGCTGGCGGACAAGCAGCTGCTAATGGAAGATGTCCTTCTGAGTAACTATCATATGATCATGGAGCGTCCCCCAGGATGGCAGGCCACACTGGACAAAAATACACAGGTATTCTTGGTGAACGGTCTACGTACTTGACCAGTGCTGCATTGTACTGAAGGACCTTTCTATCTGGGAGATGGACTAGATAGCTTCATCCATCCCATAGCCTCTCCCAGGGTCCCGGGACTGTGCTTCTGCCGCACGGGAGCAGCAGTGAAGCACGGGTAGCCCGTGAGAGCCCCTCCAAAGTATGTTCTTTCACAGCAAGTCCCATGATCAGTGGTATATCTATTTCTTTTAATTTTAAAACTAGAAGAAACTTCATGGGGGGCAGTCCGCTGAAACCAATTTGAACTCCAACTGGCTGCTTTTCCTTGTGAGTCACACATTTCGGGCTGGAATTGGCAGGGTATGACAGAGGCCCCAGGTGAACGTCTTCAGCCTGGCTCCTGTCTGCATCACTCCGCTAGCCCATGGACTCCTAAGCAAGCACTCCCTTCTCCGGACTTGCCTCCCTGAAGCTCTAAGGTACCAAGAGCCAGTAGTCCCCCTAGTATCATAACTTGAAACAATTCTGCATGATTCTGGAACTAGACTTGCCTGGACGTGGGGTAAGCTAGCCAGTGCCCCCATTTAAAGAGTCCCCTTTTCAGAGCCAAAGTCTCTGCACCAGCCATTTCCATTTCCTTACCTTCCATCCACTCCTTAGAAACTGTGATCTGTCTTCTTCCTCATCTCATCAAGACTGCTCTCACTGAGAGCACCGTGGTCCTTGTCACTAAATCTCCTGGATACTTTTCAGTCCCCTTCCAACCTGAATCCTTAGCAGCATTTGACACAGTGTGTCCTTCTTGAAGCCTCTCTGCCCTTAGCTTCTAAAGCACAACTCTCTCCAGTTTTCCTCTGACATCGTGGGCCATGCCTTCTCAGACTTCTGTGTCAAGTCCCCTCCCTCTGCCAATCCTGAAAATGTTGCTTTTTGGGTTCTGTCCCACTTCCACCACTGCCAGGGCTGCATTTTGACTTCCATGACTCTAGCCACTTTTGTCTTTGTGGGCCCATTTCTCCATTAAAAAACATGAAGAGCTACAGTTTACAACTGTGTTAATATAAAGAAAAATATATTAATATCATAAATTATAGCATTTTATTCAACCTAAATATTCTTTTTCTTTCTGATTTTAAAAGAAATTAAAACATTTTGTGGGCCCTAAGCACTGTGCCTTCTGTGTCTAATCAATAAGTTGGCCCTGAACACTTAATAGATCATTATTAATTAATAATGTCTATGATTGAGATCTGTTCAGAGGCTTTATTAACTATTAATTTCTTTAATTCTCACAATAATCCTATGAGGTAGGTACTTTCATTATTCTCATTTTATAGATAAGAATACCAAAACTCAAAAAGGTTAAATGATATGCCTAAAAGTCACTTGCCGAGAGAGAAAAGAAACGCAGGTTCCAACCTAACAGTCAGGCCCTGGAGCTCCCTCACACTCTTATCCATGATATTGCTCCACTCCTCGCCCTCTCCATGGGCAAACCCAGCTAATTTTATAACTTGGATGGCTTTATGCGATGACTCCAAAATTTATATGTCTAGTCCAAATCTCAATCCTATCAGATTCATATGTTCAACTGCCTTGTTCCATCTCAGAGATAACGTGTCCCAAACTGAGCTCATTTTACTGCCCCTAAAGGTGCTCCTCTTTCCTTATTCCCTGTCAGTTAACCACCACCTGCCCAGTTACCCAGGCAAAAAAAATCTGGACACCCATCTTTGATTTCTGTCTATCATACCCCACAATCAGACACCAAGTTCTACTATCCTATTATTTTAATATCTTTCAAGTTTTCTCCATCCTCCCTCAGCACTCCCCTCCACCAGTCCAAATCGCTGTCATCTCCTAATGCTGGGCCAAGATCATAACCTCCAAAGGACTCCCTGTATTCCCTTTGCCTCCTTCACGTCCACTCACCAGGATAGTATTTTAAAATGCAAACCCGATTATGTCACTTCCCTCCTATAACTCTTCGATGACTTCCAAATGCCCTGAGAATAGAGTCTGGGTGCCTTAACCAGATCTTCACAACCTGAATCCTGCCAATATCTCTACCCTCAACTCCTTTTATTTTGTCAGATGCACCATGCTCTCTCCTCAGTACCTTCATGCAAACTGGCCCCTCTGGTGGAAAACTTCCCTGTCCTCCCACTCTCTGCTTCATCATCTGATTAACTCCTACTTATCCTTCAGATTTCAACTTCCAAACCACTCTTTCAGAAGCTTTATCTGATCTCCCACCTTTGAGCCAATACCCCTCTGTGCCAGTTAGGGTGCACCTGCTAGAAGTAACTAGTCATGACTTAAATTAGAAAGTGTATTAATCTTTCCAAACAGGTCTAGAAGGAGGCAGTTCATGTTGGTGCAGGCACCCAGCTCTGCCATCCTGGGTATGTCAGCAAAATGTCTCCCTCATCCTTGTAAGATGAAGACAGGAGCAAAAAAGCTTTCTCCTTAAGGGGCTTTGTCTTTTTATCAAGGAGGGAAATCTTTTTCAGAAGACTTCCAGTAGATTTTTCTTGTGTCTCACTGGCTAAAACTGAGTCACAAGTCCATTTCAGGCCAACTAGTGGAAAATGAAGTATGTTAGATGTGCCAACTAAATTCCACAGCGGGATTCAATGCCTCACCCAGAGGGAGCATTTGCAAAGCTGGATATAGACCAAGTAGTGCCAAGACCAAGAAGCCTGCCAAAGGGCCCTTTGGTCCTACTGTTTACTCTCTTTTGGCCCTGTTTCTGATGGATTACCATCTTTCCCTGACAATTCTGCCCTCCCCTGCCTTGTTCTTTATCCTGTTTCCTGTTCCTTCGCCCATCCTGTAAAACACTTAGGAAGAGAAGGCTTCTCTTAACAGGAATATATTAACAAGGTAAGTTTGCTTTTAAATTATTATTTATTTTAATTGGTTTTATTTTATGATTGGTTCCATTTAAGAGTATTTCAATATTCATAGACAATAGGCAGCCCTGGAATTTATACTGCCTGTGACTTAGGACTCTAGGTTTCCTGTCCCAGCTATGCCACCAGTTCTATGACCTCTTAGACTTCAGTCTCTAAGACCCCAAGTGAAGGTGATGGATTAGCTCAGGACCTTTAAAATGGTCCCAGGAGCCCTGGGTTCCTCAGAGGCACCTTGGGGCTTTTTGAGTGGAGGGGCCCAACTACATGGCCTGTAGGCAGCCCCCTCCTTGTCACCACGCTTGGCCTTGGTCTGTTGGATATCTTGGGTCACTGAGTAAGATTTCATTTGCTGAAAGGCTTCTGAGGATAAAATAAATTTGGAAACGCATGAATTAGCTGATTGTTGAGGAGGTAGGCTACTAGGTGGAAGGGTTGCCAGCTGTTGGCAGGAGTTCACTCTCCCCTTGGTCTTGCTTGTAGTTCTTCCCCTAACCACCTCTCTTTCTGGCGGCCCCACCCCCATCCTACCCTCCCCATATGTTAATAGCACTGATCTAGGGTCCAGTTACATCATGTGGTGGTTCTTCCTGTTCCTGACCAGGAAACTTGAGTGTCCAAGGTGTTGTTACCTGAATGTCCTCTGAGTCCCTTCCTGTCATAACATCATGGTCCAGGTGTGCAAAGGAAAGCTCCTTTACCTATAACTGAGACACTGTCTTCAGGCTGAGGGTGGGATACAGGTTCCCCTTCTGTCTGTCACTCTCTGGGTAGCCCTGGCCCTCACATCGCTGGTGCAGGAGAGCAGGGACCTGAAAACCTTATTCCCTCCACGTCCTCCTGGGCTCACAGCAGCCCCTCAACAAACACTTATTTAAGGAAAGCACCAAAGAATGAATGAACAAATCATAATTTTAAAGTGAAATTTCCTATTGAATAATAAATTCAAATCAAGAGACATGTTCTCTGCCTAACTTTTAAAGGATGGGAGGAGGAATAGGAGATAAGATAAACTTAAGTTTCCATTTCCTTACCCATAAAATGGGTAAAATCCCCAATTTAAAGTTATAATATAGCTCTACCACGATGGGTTGTTAAATCTTGAGTGTGTGGAAGAGCTCTTTCCAAAATGCAGAGGCTAAACATGAAAGGCTCAATTTTTCAACGGCAGATAAAATGTTGGCACCCAAGTAAAAGAGTTTTAAAGTGAGTGGTTCACAGCTCAAGCAGAAACTTGAAATGGAGACATTTCTCTCCTTTCTATATACTGTCTATTCAGGAAGGATGCTTATACTCTCTAAGCTCTACATGTGCTGCTGGCCTGTAAACCATTCCTCCTGGGGAGAAAAGTCATTCTCCAAAGACTTCATTCTGCATGAGCTGAATGAATGTAAAAGGTCATCCTGTAGTGGTCTATGACTAATAAAAAAAAAAAAAAAAAGAATTTCTGTAATGCTTTCAGCCAGATTTGTCCAGAGTACAAGGATTCAGAAGTCGGTTCCAAAGCAGCCCAAAGACCTCCAGACTGCTGGGGGGCCCATGTGATGCAGTGATGTCCCTTGCTTTGCTGAGATCATTTCTGGTGCTCTGGAAGCAACTGGAAGCGCTAAAGGAGCACTGGGGCCAACTCAAGCTGTGAGGCTGGGACATCAGTTCTCGGAGCTCTATGGGTGAGTGTGCTCGGGGGAAATTCATGTGAAGGAGTGGAACCTGGGACCTGGCAGATGACTGCCCTTGCTCTGAGGGTGACGTTTGGTCCATGAATTTGGTATGCCTAGCCCCACTGATCACAGAGGAAGCTGGGCAGTGTGTCTCTGTGAACAGTGCTTTACGGGAAAAGCTGAGTTCTATTGACTGCAGGGACAGCCCTGGGTTCCACTGAGCAACACTGTATATCATTTTCCCAGAGTTCTGTCCCTGGGAACTGGTGCTTCTGAAGTGTCCCTTCAGTGCTAACTCTAAGCTTTTTAGCTCATAGGATCCCAGCAAGAATTGAGTGGAGAGTGCTGCTGCCGTGACCTCCTCTCCGCTCTCTGCCCCATTAGACCCAAGTCTAATGAGTCTCTGAGAGCCTCAGGCATCACAGCCAAGGGTACAATATGGTGCAGCATGAGGTATTCAGTATGCAGAGTGCTGGGTTGTTTTCTCAACTTCAAGCCCTGGCTGGGGTGACTTAGCTGGTGGGAAAGGCATGTGGTTTCTGCCATGTGTCTGTAACCAAACCAGCATTCACTAAGCACCCAACCACCACCCCAGGACCTTACTGAGGGTATCAGGGCTCACTTTGGTGGCCGAGTCCAAATTGTCTATCTTATGAGTTATGACAGTCAGCTTTCCTGGTAAACAGGGAGTGAGGAGACTTGTCAATATTTTGAAGAATGAAGACTGAAATTAAATGTGCCCAATGGGAAAAGGCTTCACGATTTAATATTGACTAAGGGAGTGGTAACTGTGGTGGATTTAGATGTCGATGTAAGTGTCTGTGATGAGTTGGGAGGTTTATGCATGATGACAGGAAACAGAACATGAATGAAAAGAATTGTCAGAGAATCTGAAAGAGAAAAAATGTTTGTTAATTTCTGTCTCTCTTCTTTAATAGAACTCACATTCTCTACCCTAGCATGAAAGCTATAGCTAGGCGGATCGGGAAAGAAGATGAATTTGAAGGACTTACAATTAGTAGTAAGTCTACTCTTCTCCCTAAAGGAGCTTCAGAAATTGAAATAAAAACTCAGCAGGTATGCAGGAGCTATTTTTTTTCTTTTTCTTTTCTTTTTTAATAGATCTTTATTGGAGTATAATTGCTTCACAATACTGTGTTAGTTTCTGTTGCACAGCAAAGTGAATCAGCCATATGCACACACATATCCCCATATCCCCTCCCTCTTGAGCCTCCCTCCCACCCTCTCTATCCCACCCCTCTAGGTGGTCGCAAAGCACCGAGCTGATCTCCCTGTGCTATGCGGCTGCTTCCCACTAGCTATCTATTTTACATTTGGTAGTGTATATATGTCCATGCCACTCTCACTTCACCCCAGCTTCCCCCTCCCCCCGTACCCCGTGTCCTCAAGTCCATTGCAGGAGTTATCTTGAACTTGACTTGAAAATTTGCTTTATGACATTAGCATGTAAAACTACAGATATACCCAAGTGGTGTTTTCGCTAAGAAGATAAGTGTTTATTGAGGGTTTGCAAATTGCTGAACAGACTCTGAGGAAACTCAGTATGTAAAGGTATGTGGGGCTTTGATTAAGCAAATAACTACCCTTTAACATCTCAGTTCTGTAAGTCTAGGTTTTCATATTTTTATTTCCCTCAAATTAAAAAAAAAAAAGACAATAGAAAACATAACCACTAGCATCTTAAACATAAAATCCTGCACACAGGTATCTCCCCTGCAACACGCACTCTCATGGAAGTGGAATATTTAAAATAGCTCCTGTGATTGTTTTTCCGAGAATAAGACAACACAATTTATGTACTAGTCTATTTGGTGTGTGTTGATGGTCTATGTGGAGGGGTTGTTTTCCCAAGTGTTTGTTCCTCTTGTTCCTGGGATGCGGGCTCTGCCTGGCTGTGCTTATTGTAACAGGGAACAAAGACTCTAGCTGGTTGGGTGTAAGTGCAGAGGTGCATGTCCACTGAGCATCCAGGAGAACTCAACACTCGCCCCCACCCCCACCCCCTGCCCCCACACACACCCCAGTCCCAAGCCCGTTGCTTACCCTTCTGAACTCTGCTTCCTCTCTAGCACCTGGGGTCCTCTGACAGGGAGAAACGTGGGCTTTGCAAGCATGATGGGTAGAGTAAGAGCTCAGGGGTATTGGAACAGTTTTTTCTTGATCATGTATGGAGTTTTAAATCTTCCCGTGAAATCCTCCTTGGTATCTAAATTGAGTTTCAGACCTAAGCGCTTCTTATAATAACAGCTCATGAAATTCCTGGCCACATTTAGAGACTCCAAAACACAAGAGGTCGCTTCGGACATTGAGCACTTTGCAATTTAGCAGAACCTGGTAAAAAGGGATATATTTTATCAATCAAGATGTGGGCCAGGAAAAAAAGATGTCTGTCTCCAAAAAGGTGCATCTACCCAACTTGGGAACCCAAAAAAGGAACCGTTTCTTCTTCCCCAGGAGAGAGTAACAAAAGGACTGGACCCAGCCCAAGGCCCTTATGCAAGAATTTAGGAGCCTAGAGTATAAGCCAATAGTGGAGAGTGGCTCTCAAACTGCTTACACTAGCTTCAGAAACTTCTGGAAAATCTTGAAATTCATATGATCCAGGAGGTATTAAGTTAACAGAGAGATAACACTAGTTGTATCAGAAAAGTCCAAGGAGCAGCATACTCTCCCTATAGGTAAAGTATGTTTATTTTATTACTTTATAAAATAACATTTTTATTTTTTTTTCCTAATTATGAAAGCAATCCATGTGTCCATATTCATGGAAAAACAAAAACAAAAACACTACAACGCCCAGAAAATAGTATAAAAATTACTTTTTAACACCTTGGCCCAAGAAATAAGTACTTAAAAAAATTTTTTTTATTGAAGTATAGTTGATTTACAAGGTTGTATTAGTTTCTGGTGATCCAGTTATATATTCTTTATCAGATTCTTTTCTGTTGTAGTTTATTATAAGATATTGACTATAGTTCCCTGTGCTCAGAGAGAAGTACTTTTACCGTTTTGATATATATTCTTGACTTAAAGGGCTTTTAAGTAGAAAACATTTGTATACTTCAGTCTCTGCTGATTAACTCACAGCTGAAATAAAGTTGAAATGGGGGAAACACATAAAGCTTTTTCTTATATATAAGCGTATATAAATATATATCTTAGAAATACATATATTTGGGATGGGAAGACAATCAAAATTGTTTCATTTGAGGTCTAAAGTCAGGGTGACTTAATGGGCAAGTGACTAGTACACTCCCACAGGACTCTCACAGGGGCACTTGGGGTTTAATGCTTTGTAGGTTCCATCTTGTACTCTTCATTTTCCCTTAGAATTTGTATTTTGTAAGTGGCATCCAGTGAGTCAATGGAGGATGCACCAAAGGCTTGTAGCCTGGGCTCACACACACTCCTGCTGCCTCCCCACCTTGCCAGGAGGAGTTCTCAGCTGCCTGCTCCTCTGCCCTCTGGCACCCCAGGCACCACTAACTTCCCCCTCACCATCTGCATCCAGCAATGGCTGCCACTCCCCACCCAGTGGGGGCCTGAGCACGGCGAGGGCATGTGTGGGGCATGTGTACCTGACAGCATTTCAGGGACCCCAGACTGGCAGCACCAGGCTATGTTTGATGGGTGACTCACTGGGTGTGAGCTTGTTGCCCATCCCTGGGAACCTAGAATATCCCAGGGCAGAGGTTGCAATACCCTTGGGGTTGCCCATCCGCGGTAGATAGGAGCAATGGGCCTGAAGGAAGAGGAGACGCCCAGCTCAACTTCTTCGCCCCTGGCTCGGCATGAAGCCTCAGTCCAGTAGCTAGTAGACCAGGTGCATTCATGCACCAGTCACAGGGTGGGGCCCCTGGTGCCCCTGCGCGCATCCCCATGCCAAGGAGCCAACATTAAAAACAAAAACACTGTGACAGGTCAAGAGAGAGACTGAAGAAGAAAGAAGAACATTTTATATTTTATAATGTTGGCACTTTTTAATGGCACTTTTTTCCTGCTTTTTGAACAAGGCCTGAGTTTTTATTTTTCATGGGGCACCATAGATTATGTGGCTGGTCCTTTCTGAACTACAGTGTCTACTCCTAACTCCTACTAATTCTGTAGGAAAATCCACAACCTTTGAGCTAAGGGGAGTTGTTTGACTAACAAAATAAATAATGGTTTCCTTTTGAGACAAGGTTCACAGACATTGTAATGTTAATTAATAACCTTTGTGGGCATCTAAGACACTGTGGTTTCATCAGTGCTTCGAGCAACTGAATTCTGTAAGCAGGACTTTGGGAAAAGCCTTGCAGTGAGAGAGCAAGCCCCCACCAAATGGGCATCTCTGACTGTCACCAGAGAGTGGAGTGTGGTTGAGCTCTGATTACAGAACATTTAACAAGACACAAAGCGACTGTTGTTTGTGCTGTGTTTGCTGCATCCAGGCGGTTCCCTTCTGAGTCCTTGGAGAAAATCCACAAGCACAGGGCAGGTGCAACCATCTGCACGTTTCAGGGCTGTGATGCTTCTGAGACTTCCGGGTGGGGGCCCGGGGGGGAAGTGTCTTTGCTTGGCAGCTGTGCTATGTGTTGCCTTCTGCAGGGTGCTTGTCAGCTGTGCTTGGAAAGGGCGTTCAGTAAGGGGCTGGTGGGAGTCAGGCAAAGGGGAGGGGTAGAGTTATTTTTAATGGTGGTAAGGTTGATATTACCAAACCTTACCAAAACCTAGAGTATACTGGCCAATTCTAAAGTCTTGTTCAGATTCTGTACTCTTAAGATTTTTTAAATAAATGCCAGTAATGAGGGTGTTTTGTTATTGTTGGGTTTTGTTTTTGAATCATGGTTCAGCATGATTCGGTGGAGAGGCCTAGGTCTTCTCCTGTGCTGAGTTCCCCCAGTACAAGTGATGGAGTCCCCACTGTGTGCTAGGGGTGCTTTTATATTCTTCGTCTTAGTCTTCCTGAGACCTCTGTGGGCTGGGTATGTGGAAGAGGGTGATAAAACCTTGGAGCTCGCACTCACCTACTGTTCATCTCAGCAACAAGAAGCAGCCATAGTGGATTGGGCTTCCAACAGGGGCTGCTTCTTCATGCAGAGATCACCATTTGTGGTCAAGGTTAGCTTGGGGCTAGGGGTTTCTCCAGAGGGAGATGGGAATGGAGAGTATTGAGAACAGGGGACATCACAGGCTCGAATATTTCTCCCCTATTTCCTTCCCTCCTCCCCACCTTGTCTTGGAGCTTAATCTTTTTATACAGCTTCTGAATGAGCTTCCAGTTTGTCAGTGAACATCTGAAAATGTGGCAGCCACACCTGGTCTGGTGCTAGTTCTTGGTAGCTTGTGCTCCCCCGAGAGTGATCAAAAGCAGCCCCAGATATCCTCACTCAGCCTCAGGGCTTGCTTAACAGAGAGATGGGCACCACTGATTCAAAAAGTCTCTGCCATTCCCCATCTTTGACATTTTGGCATTGAAGTAATTTTTAATTGATCTTCTAAATTTCTCTGAGAAGTTTATAAGGCCAGCAGCCTCCAAAGTGGAGGCATATGTCCCAGGGGTGTGGGAAGAAAATACTAGAACTTCTAAATAGATTACATCTGTATGTAAGAAGCCCATGTTACGCACTACACTAAGGCGTCCTGAAGTGACCACGGGGAGGCAATGCACAAGAGAATAATAAGAAAGAGTAGAGTTGACAGTACTAATCCTAGTACATGCTTATCTTTAGCCACATTATGAGGTTAAAAAAGATAACCTAATCACATCTAAGAAGTCAGACAAAACTTTTTTTTAAGTCAAAGAAACTTGGGAATGTGGATTGAGATTCATTCTTATTGTTGATGAATCTCACCCTATGTACATCATGCTTTGCAATATTAGCCATCGATGGTACTGGAGGTAGTTATGAATACATAAACAGACATATGTTAAAGGTGAGTGAACAAAAATGCTTTTCTTGAAGGAAGCACAATCAAAGCATTTGGGAGAATATGGGCCAAGTCAGCATTTCCCCAGAAGTGTGCCCTGGAATACTAACTCCTCAGCATGTTAATGCAGTAGTTCTCCCAACCCCCCTTCACTAACAGACTCATGGATTACCTGAAACTTTCCATTCCTTTGGTAGCACAAGCCAGCAAAGTACTCACTAATCACAGCCTTTGGGTTGCATATGTTTACCTAGCATCATTGATTGTTGTTTGCTCCAAACCTGTTTGTGCCAGTTTTACTTGTCATTGTGTTTGAGTAATTTAATTATTATGTAAACCAATGAAATAGGAGTACAAAAAGAAAGATCTGTTCTCTAAAAACTAAGTTGAAATAGATAAACTGTGGTACATCCAGTCAACGGAATATTACTGAACGCTAAAAAGAAATGAGCTATCAAATCATGAAAAGACATGAAGGAAACTTAAATGTATATTACTAAGTGAAAGAAGCCAACCTGAAAAGGCTACATATTGTATGATTCCAACTATGTGACATTCAAAAAAAGACAAAACCATGGAGACAGTAAAAAGATCAGTGGTTGCCAGCAGTTGGGAGAGGAGAGAACAATGAATAACATTGTTATTCATTCTTTGTATGAGTGGGTACACACAAAGAAAAAGCCTAGGCTCTATGTTAGAAGATTGGCAAATGTTTGTATATTTGTGTTTATTTGGGTCTTTTTTGCGGTACGCGGGCCTCTCACTGTTGTGGCCTCTCCTGTTGCGGAGCACAGGCTCCGGACACGCAGGCTCAGCGGCCATGGCTCACGGGCCCAGCCGCTCCGCGGCACGTGGAATCTTCCGGGACCGGAGCACGAACCCATGTCCCCTGCATCGGCAGGCGGACTCCCAACCACTGCGCCACCGGGGAAGCCCTGTTTGTGTATTTTTAATTTAAATAAAATGTTTAAGATAATGCATGTCATTTTTTAAGCATTCTCTGGTTTAACAGACTTCTTATGATTGACGAACCAACTCTTAGTCTTGATTGCATTGGACAGGAGGATTTCTACTGTGTTTTGCAGGGGTTAGGGAAGAAGGGTTTTATTTGCTTTTTAAAAATAAGTTTCGGAAACTGGGAGTAAATAATGTTAGAAAGGTTCCTTTACTCCAGACTTTCTCAGAGCCTTTACTATCCTACTCTGTGTTGAATCTCCAGAGAGAGAGTATGAAATGTTCTTTGAATTTATTTGACCACAGAACCCTTTTATTCCCTTGGGAATATCTTTCATCACCTCAAAGAACTAGTGTTCTGGGAAGCAGTTTGAGAAACACAGGAGTACAAAATTCATACATATGCTTGAAGCAATAAGGTTTTCCACCTACCAGTTGCCCCCAGCCACCCAGCTGATCAAGAGAACAACTGTGATTGGCAGTTGTGTGCCTTCAAATTTCAACTCTGCCTTCGCTTAGGATGCAGGGGCCCCTCAGGTGCAGAGCGTTGGTGGTTGTGTTAGAGAAGTGAAGTGCTGCCAAACCAGGGTGCCCTTCAGAAGGAGGGGGCTGTGTGGGTGTGGGGTGTTCAGAGAGGAGGAGAGGGGAAGTCGTTTGGCCACCAGGAAGTCAAAGTTTCCTTCAGTCAAATGACCTAGGAACAGAGTGAGAGGGAAGAAAAAACCGCAATTGTACCCCCAGTGTGCTATCTCCCTCCCACCTCCATGCTTTGTCTTAAAGAAGCCATGCACACACACACACACCTAAAATGGGACACATTTGGAGACCACCAACACCACCTGGCCAGGAACTGTTTCTCTTGGATGAATTCTTCTCATCCTGACTTCGCCTGACTCCTGCCTACAGATGCAGGTGCATGTCTGAACTTGAACTCAGGAGGAGGAAGCATGAGGGAAGAATTCCCAACACTTCCGTAAAATATTACCCCCTTAGCTGAACCCACAGCTAAACCCCAAACCAGCTCTGTGGGCATATGCCACGTGAAGATCCCCAAACTAGAATTGTGTGGCCCCTCGCAAGGCTTATCTGTGAGCCAGAGACCTGCCAGGAGAGTACCCTGGAAAAAGTATCCAGTTTCTTATCTGAGCATTTCTGAAACATACATGAGCTCTGTCTTGTCAAAGTTTAGACTTATGGAAGTCTTAAACATCTTAGAAGTATGAACTTCTAGGTACAACATTAACTCTTGGATTTTCTACTTCAACTATGTTTGGACAGTGGTGATATGTCTATTCACCTTTATTATCCTAAAGAAAAAGCAAAATCAGATTTATTTGTTTATGATGGAAAGTAGCCAATTGTAGAAGAAATGTTGAATTCCATTTTGAAAAACAGGACCCCTGATAAATAATAAGTGCAAATGCCAGAGGCTCCTGCTCTGTCATATCCACATTTCGGGGAGGATTTTGCTGGACGCTTGCTCTTGTGTGCACTGAGTCTCCCGTCTGAAAATGAAAGTATGAGTAGGAAATCTCATCTAAAATTAGAAACAGGTGGGGGCAGGGAGAGGCCCTGTGGGTACACTTGCTGGTGGCCAACCCCACCCCCAACAGAAAAGGGAGTGGGGTGGGGCTTGGCTTCCACCTCTGAAGCCCTAGGCTCTGTCAGTTTCAGGACTCCCCCGGAGTGGGAAGAGGAGAGAAATAGGTGAGTGAGGTTAAGAGGTGCAAGCTTCCAATTACAAAGTAAGTGAGTCATGGGGACAAAATGTACAGCAGAGGGAATATAGTTAATAATATTGTAATAACTTTGGTGACAGATGGTAACTAGATTTATGGTGGTGATCATTTTGTAATGTATAGAAATATTGAATCACTATGTTGTACACCTGCAACTAACACAATGTAGTAGGTCAATTATACCGCAATTAAAAAAAAAAAAAAAAGACTCTCCTGGGGCCATGGGCGAGGAAGTAGGCCTCACACAAAATGATTACGTACACAAGTACTTTTGCTCTCCCATATAGAAGTTAAAGAGTGTTGACATACTTCATTGTTCCAGCACTGTCATATTATTTTTAAATTTGATTTTATTTTTTAACAGATAATGCATTTACCTGGTTCAAAACTCAAAATGACATAAAACATATATATTTAGCAGGCTTGTTGCCACTATTGACCCCCTTCTGCCACCCCTATGTAATCATCTCTTTCAGTTTTTAATATATCCTTTTCAGTGCTTTTTATATATATACTATTTCATTCTTTTATTCAATGCCTATTTCCTAAGCACCTGCTATTTTCTAGGCTATATATTTTAAGCACTGTTTTGGGCATACAGTAGTCCTCCCTCTTCTGTGGGGAGTATGTTGCAACACCCCTAGTGGATGCCTAAAACCAGGGATAGTACCAAACCCTATATATATATATATATGATTTATATAGTATACTGTGTTTTTTTCCTATACATGCATACCTACGATAAAGTTTAATTTATAAGTTAGGCACAGTGAGAGATGAACAATAACTAATAATAAAATCGAACACTTATAACAATATATTATAAAAAAGTTATGTGAATGTGATCTCTCTCGAAATATTGTACTGTACTCACCCTTCTTCTTGGGTTGGTATGAGATGATAAAATGCCTACGTGATGAGAGGAAGTGAGGCGAATGACGTTGGCATTGTGATTTAGCACTGGGCTTCTGTTGATCTTCTAACGACAGGTCAGAAAGACGATCGTCTGCTTCAGGTGACCCTGGATCATCGGGCCATTATGACGTCCATGGTTGGATGTCAGGAGACTATGTTAGTGGTTGGGGATCCCGGGTGGGGCGGGATGGAGCAGGATGGCCCAAGATTTCATCGTGCTACTCAAAATGGTGCTCAATTTAAAACTTACGAATTGTTTATTTCTGCAAGTTTCCATTTAATATTTGCAGACTGCAGTTGACCACAGGTAACTAAAACTGCAGAAAGCAAAACCACGAATAAGGGAAGACTACTGTACATCCTAACTGTCATGGAGCAAAAATCCTTACTCTCATGGAATTTATCATCTAGAAGGGGGTAGACAGACAATAATCAATGAACATAAGAAATAAGAAAATAATGGAGTGAGGAGGATGGTGGTGTGAAGGTTCAAAGGGGCACATTGTAATTTTAAATAGGGTAGTCAGGATAGACTTCACTGAGAAAGTGACGTTTTGAGCAGAGTTGAAGAAGGTGAGGGAGTTAGCTATGTGGGTATCTGGGGGAAGAGCATTCCAGACAGAAAGACAGCCCATACAAAGGCCCGAAGCAGAGCATGCCTGTCATATTCATGGAACAGCAAAGACCCAAGTGTGGCTGGAGTGGAGAGAGTGAGGAAGAGTAGTAGGAGATGAAGTCAGAGAGGAAGCATGAAAGGACAGCAGACTGTGCAGGAGCTTGCAAGGATTTCAGTGTTTACTCTGAATGTGATGGGGAGCCTGTCCCAGATTTTGAGTGGCATGATCTGACTTACATTTGAATAGAATCTCTCTGGCTGCTATGTTGGGAACAAAGGGTGGAAGAAGGGAGAGGCTGGTTTTGAGGCTATTGCAGTAATCCAGGCAAGAGGAGATGGTGAATCAAACAAGGTTGGGAGCAGTGGAAGTATTAAGTGGTAAGATTCTGGGCATATTTTTAAAGTAGTCATTGATGAATTGGGTATAGGGTTTGGGAAAAAGAGAAGAGTCCATGATGACTCCAAGGCTTTTGACCTGAGCAACTGGGAAAACTGAATTGCCATCAGTTGAGAAGATCAGAAATTTAATTATGCACAAGTGAAGTTTGAAATGCCTTTTAGACATCCAAGAAGAGATGCCAAGTGGATATTAGATCTAAATTTGAGGGTTGTCAGCATACAGATGGTATTTAGCCATGATACTAAATGAGATAGCCAAGGGGGTGAGTGCAGATAGGAAAAACAAAAACGGTGAACCAAGGGCTGAGTCCTAGGACACTCTAATGTTAAGAGCTGGTGGTAGACGGGGGAGGCAGGAGGAGAACCAGCAAAAGGAACCTACAGGGAACAGTGAGGTAGAGGAAAACTAGGACAGGGTGGTGTCCCAACGTCTGGTGATGGAAGTTTCTCAAGAAAGAGGAAGTGAAAAATTGTGTGAAATGTTATTGGCAGTCAAGTAAAACCAGTGGCTTTAGCCATGTTGAGGTCACTGGTGTTTATGACAAAATCAGTTTCAGTGGAGTGAAAGGTGAAAGCTGTGTGAGTGGGTCTAGGAAGGATTTTGAGAGAAGTCACAGACATTAAGTATAGACATCTCTTTCTGAGAGATTTGCTAGAAAGGGAGCAAAGAAATGAGGCAAAAGCTGACAGGGGAAATGGGGTCAAGTGGAGAATTTTTATGAGGTGGGAGAAATGTGTGCTCTTGTGAATGATTCAGGAAAGAGGGGAGAAGTGATGATATCAGAGAAAGGCAAATATTTGGACCAATGACCTTGAATAGACTTGAGGGGATAGCCTCTCCCTTTATTGTTATTTTCTGTATCTTTCTTTTAAAAGATAGCATTTTATACCCACTTTTCTACACCTTGCATTTTCCGCTTAATCTATGGTTCTTTTCACATCAGTACATGGAGAAATTCTTCTCTTTTTTTTACAGCTGCATACTATCCCATTGGAAGGATATACTACAGTTTGTGTATTGTTTCTAAGTTTTTGCTGTCCTCAGCAATGCTATTCTGAATAACTGTGTATATGCCTCATCACATGTGTGTCAGCCCTGTTGCTGCTTCAGTGCAGGAGCTAAAGTTCATCTTCTGTGGCTCTCAACATTTCTAATGTGTGACTCTTTCTTCTCTCTTTTGGATTTCCTCCTCTTTTTTTATTAACTCTGCATTCAAATTAATTTTGCCTTGTAACACCAGGAATGTACTTAAATAGATAAATATAATAGCTCTTCATTTATTTCTGATCGTTGTGTTAGGTCAAAATAATTGTTCAGATACATATAGGGACTTTATGAAAACAGATGCCATATAGGATCAATAATTATATTTGATTTGGGATTTTTAGTTATGGTAACAAAATGTGGTTCACTGGACTTCAGAGGTACTTTTCCAAATCTTTTTGTTAGGAATCTTGTTAGAGATCTTCCTTATTCCCATGTTCTGGAGGATCCTGTGTCCTCAACCACCACCTCCCCTCCCCTGCCTCACCCATTAGTTTTTGTGTATTTGGAAGTGACAGCTTGTGTCCAGTGTTATGTCTCAGACAGTTGCCATCTCGTAGCTATTAATGGTTGTTCAATATTTTCTGGTACTGGTGTTGGTATGTTTCTCCCCTAGACCTTTGGAAACACCAAGTCATGAGAGAAAACTTTTCAGTTATCAGACCACAAATAGTTGAAAATTTTGTACAGAGATTACTGGAGAATTACCAGGATGGTGGACTAGAGGTATGTACTGAACATTAGTCATTCTAGAGTGTGGTTTGCTTTTTTTTTTTTTTTTTTAACATAAACCCAAACAAGAAAGACTTTCCCTTCAACACATCTCCTAATGCTTCCCTTACTCCCTTAGAGTTGAAGATGTGAAAACTGAGGCTGAACTCAAAGTAGAAATCACATGTTACCATTTTAATTTTGGAAAAAGACTGATTTCTAATTAAGTTGGGAGAGTAATTAGAATATGCATGTTGACTAATTTCAGATTTGGCCAATTCTTTAGAGTAACCTTGGAGTTTATGGATGAGTTGTTTTTAGCAACATTTCCTGTTATTGATTTTTTTAGTATAAAAATTTTAAGAGAAAAACCAAAATAACCTATGAAATCACTACTTAGAAAACTTCTTTAAATGTGCAATACGAAGAAAATGTAACACCTCAGAGAGGTAACATTTTCACCCCTATTCCACTCCATCATCCCCAGTTTCCTCTCCCAAAGGAAACCAGTATCAACAATTTGTATGTGTGTATATGTATTTGAATTCACAACTACTCCATATAATATGTATTTAACAATAATATATATTTAATACATACAACAGGCATACACATAGTCCTTGGAGTTTTTAACTGTTTACTATTGACAGGAGGTACCTTTCTAAATCAAAGGAATCTGCTGAAAAGGCAGTATGAGAGAGTGTTTGTGGAGATTTGGCCATAACAGAGTTTTTAGGATCTTTAAGGAATTAAGCCTTAAGTGCAGTAGGTAGCTGTGAATCCAGTTTCCTTTGAAATTCAATCATTTTGAAAAGCCTGCCTTAGAAAAATGTGCTCAATTTTTTGGACAACATTTTCTCCACATTTACATTTTTCTAAGCTCTCCAAATAGTCCCCATAATTTTATAATAAGCACTTCAGTTCTTATTTATAAGGTAGAGAATTCACAAGCTTGCTTAGAGATACACTATTCCTCAGAATTTATATGTATTTGTTTTAAGCTTTCAATTATACCCAGTGTGGTGCTGTGTATTCTGATGAGGGGGTGAAGTAATTCCTCTTGGATCCCTGCAGTTCAGTGATTCTCAAGCAGAAGTACAGAGGTGATTAAGGTGGGGTATGCTCAGAAAAATGTTTGAATCAAAAACTTTTGTGGCTTTCCTTAAAAGGAAGGAAATTCTGACACATGCTTCATTATGGAAGATATTCTGTTACATGAAATAAACCAGTCACAGAAACATAAATGCTGCATGATTCCACTTAGATGAGGTACATAATGTAATCAAATTCATAGAGACAGGAAGTAGAATGGTGTTTGTCAGGGGCTGGCAGGTGGGGGAATGGGAAGTTAGTGTTTAATGGGTACAGAGTTTCAGTTTGGCAACATGAAAAGAGTTCTAGAGATTGATTGCACAACGTTGTGAATGTACTTAATGCCGCTGAACTGTATACTTTAAAATGGCTAAAATGGCAAATTTAATGTATGTTTTACTGTGATTAAAAAAGCAAACAAAAAGTTTGTGGCTCAAGATCTGCTCATCCCTTATCTATGTACTTCACCCCAACATTGAAGACAGGATATTCTGGGAAAGAAATGTGAGTATTAGTAAACAGGGCAAACCTAGATCAGGCACAGCTGAAACTGAGGGCACACTGAAGAGGCTGGTATCAGCCTGCGGTTGTCTTGGAATAACAGGACCCCAGAATGTTAGGTCCCTCCAAAGTCTGTGCCTGGTGGGCTTCTAGTCTCTTCTGGATCATCTGCAGTGACTGGGAGCTCACTCTCTTTCAATCCCCACCCATACCTCCCCACCCCCATCCCTGGCAACTCTTGTTTCAGGCACCTCTTACTGAGCTGGATTTGGCCTCCCCACTGTCTCCACCATGGATCCTAGTTCTGTCTCTGGGACACCACAGATCACGGTTCTGACCCCTCACAACAAGCCTTTAGATAAATGAGGGCAGGTCAGTCAGAGAAGCTCAGTTGGGCCATTGCTAGCATGCATGAGTCTTCTGTAAAATTACAAGTTGGGCCAGCTCCAGGAGGACAGACCCAAACAGGTGCCCCTCTGGGTGGTGGATAACAAATATTTACCCATTCCTTCAGGCTGTACAGCCTATACCAGGGCACATGGACAGGGAAATGGTGCTCCCCTCACCTGGGTGCCCCTGCGCAGAGCAGACTGCACTGGTGTGCAAGGAAAGCCTGAGCCCTGCCTTCCCTTCTTCAGCCTAAACCAGCTTCCTTTCCTTCAACCTCTATGAGTGCCCCACCCTCCTGGTCAGGATCCTCTAAATTCAAGGTTGTCTGGCCAGCCAAGAGTACCCTTGTCCTGGGTGCTCTGCTTTGATTAACACCCATGAATGTGTTAGGTTTTGTCACAGCTGACTCATTAGGCTAACAGCCACCTGAAGCCCACACATGGCCTTCAGGCATCCTGCTACTGCCTTATTATTAGCCTTGTTCTTGTTAAACTTGGTCCACTCTTTGAACCTCTTGAAATCTTTAAAACTCTGGATTTTTATCATCCACCATACTGTCTCTCCCTTCCAGGTTCATGTCAGCCTGCCCTCGGTATCCTCCTTCAAGCCTTTAATAACAGTGTATGAAAGGACAGGCCCCAAGTGCTGTGCTACCCACTCTGGGTCCCCTCCAGGCTTAACAGGTACTTTGGGCACAGTCTTTCAGTGACCAGAAACTCATCCGGTTGTCCTTTCACCCAACCCATGTTCTCCGTTTGTCCAAAAGGACATCATAAGAAACCTTCTCAGATGTCCTGCTGAAATCCAGATACACTGCATCTGCTATATTTCCTGAGGGAAAAGTTTAATCTGATCTGACTGTTCTTGAACCCACGTTGGCTTCTCGTGATTTTTGCTTCCTTCTCCAAATTCTTCTCCAAAACTATGTTGACTGAGAGTAGTGAGAGTGGGCAACCTTGTCTTGTTCCTGATATTAGTGGAAATGCTTTCAGTTTTTCACCATTGAGGACGATGTTGGCTGTGGGTTTGTCATATATGGCCTTTATTATGTTGAGGAAAGTTCCCTCTATGCCTACTTTCTGGAGGGTTTTTATCATAAATGGGTGTTGAATTTTGTCAAAAGCTTTCTCTGCATCTATTGAGATGATCATATGGTTTTTCTCCTTCAATTTGTTAATATGGTGTATCACGTTGATTGATTTGCGTATATTGAAGAATCCTTGCATTCCTGGAATAAACCCCACTTGATCATGGTGTATGATCCATTTAATGTGCTGTTGGATTCTGTTTGCTAGTATTTTGTTGAGGATTTTTGCATCTATGTTCATCAGATATATTGGCCTGTAGTTCGCTTTCTTTGTGACATCCTTGTCTGGTTTTGGTATCAGGGTGATGGTGGCCTCGTAGAATGAGTTGGGGAGTGTTCCTCCCTCTGCTATATTTTGGAAGAGTTTGAGAAGGATAGGTGATAGCTCTTCTCTAAATGTTTGATAGAATTCGCCTGTGAAGTCATCTGGTCCTGTTGGAAGATTTTTAATCACAGTTTCAATTTCAGTGCTTGTGATTGGTCTGTTCATATTTTCTATTTCTTCCTGATTCAGTCTTGGCAGGTTGTGCCTTTCTAAGAATTTGTCCATATCTTCCAGGCTGTCCATTTTATTGGCATAGAGTTGCTTGTAGTAACCTCTTATGATCTTTTGTATTTCTGCAGTGTCAGTTGTTACTTCTCCTTTTTCATTTCTAATTCTATTGATTTCAGTCTTCTCCCTTTTTTTCTTGATGAGTCAGGCTAATGGTTTATCAATTTTGTTTATCTTTTCAAAGAACCAGCTTTTAGTTTTATTGATCGTTGCTATCATTTCCTTCATTTCTTTTTCATTTATTTCTGATCTGATTTTTATGATTTCTTTCCTTCTGGTAACTTTGGGGTTTTTTTGTTCTTCTTCCTCTAATTGCTTTAGGTGCAAGGTTAGGTTGTTTATTCGAGATGTTTCCTGTTTCTTAAGGTAGGATTGTATTGCTATAAGCTTCCCTCTTAGAACTGCTTTTGCTGCATCCCATAGATTTTGTGTCGTCGTGTCTCCATTGTCATTTGTTTCTAGGTATTTTTTGATTTCCTCTTTGATTTCTTCAGTGATCACTTCGTTATTAAGTAGTGTATTGTTTAGCCTCCATGTGTTTGTATTTTTTACAGATATTTTCCTGTAATTGATATCTAGTCTCATAACATTGTGGTCGGAAAAGATACTTGATACAATTTCAATTTTCTTAAATTTACCAAGGCTTGATTTGTGACCCAAGATATGATCTATCCTGGAGAATGTTCCATGAGCACTTGAGAAAAATGTGTATTCTGTTGTTTTTGGATGGAATGTCCTATAAATATCAATTAAGTCCATCTTGTTTAATGTATCATTTAAAGCTTGTGTTTCCTTATTTATTTTCATTTTGGATGATCTGTCCATTGGTGAAAGTGGGGTGTTAAAGTCCCCTACTATGAATGTGTTACTGTCGATTTCCCCTTTTATGGCTGTTAGTATTTGCCTTATGTATTGAGGTGCTCCTATGTTGCATGCATAAATATTTACAATTGTTATATCTTCTTCTTGGATCGATCCCTTGATCATTATGCAGTGTCCTTCTTTGTCTCTTCTAACAGTCTTTATTTTAAAGTCTATTTTGTCTGATATGAGAATTGCTACTCCAGCTTTCTTTTGGTTTCCATTTGCATGAAATACCTTTTTCCATCCCCTTACTTTCAGTCTGTATGTGTCTCTAGGTCTGAAGTGGGTCTCTTGTAGACAGCAAATATATGCGTCTTGTTTTTGTATCCATTCAGCCAATCTGTGTCTTTTGGTGGGAGCATTTAGTCCATTTACATTTAAGGTAATTATCGATATGTATGTTCCCATTCCCATTTTCTTAATTGCTTTGGGTTTGTTATTGTAGGTCTTTTCCTTCTTTTGTGTTTCTTGCCTAGAGAAGTTCCTTTAGCAGTTGTTGTAGAGCTGGTTTGGTGGTGCTGAACTCTCTCAGCTTTTGCTTGTCTGTAAAGGTTTTAATTTCTCCATCAAATCTGAATAAGATCCTTGCTGGGTAGAGTAATCTTGGTTGCAGGTTTTTCTCCTTCATCACTTTCAATATGTCCTGCCACTCCCTTCTGGCTTGCAGAGTTTCTGCTGAAAGATCAGCTGTTAACCTTATGGGGATTCCCTTGTGTGTTATTTGTTGTTTTTCCCTTGCTGCTTTTAATATGCTTTCTTTGTATTTAATTTTTGACAGTTTGATTAATATGTGTCTTGGCGTATTTCTCCTTGGATTTATCCTGTATGGGACTCTCTGTGCTTCCTGGACTTGATTAACTATTTCCTTTCCCATATTAGGGAAGTTTTCAACTATAATCTCTTCAAATATTTTCTCAGTTCCTTTCTTTTTCTCTTCTTCTTCTGGACCCCCTATAATTCGAATGTTGGTGCGTTTAATGTTGTCCCAGAGGTCTCTGAGACTATCCTCAGTTCTTTTCATTCTTTTTTCTTTATTCTGCACTGCAGTAGTTATTTCCAATATTTTATCTTCCAGGTCACTTATCCGTTCTTCTGCCTCAGTTATTCTGCTATTGATCCCATCTAGAGTATTTTTCATTTCATTTATTGTGTTGTTCATCATTGTTTGTTTCATCTTTATTTCTTCTAGGTCCTTGTTAAATGTTTCTTGCATTTTCTCTATTCTACTTCCAAGATTTTGGATCATCTTTACTATCATTATTCTGAATTCTTTTTCAGGTAGACTGCCTATTTCCTCTTCATTTGTTAGGTCTGGTGGGTTTTTATCTTGCTCCTTCATCTGCTGTGTGTTTTTCTGTCTTTTCATTTTGCTTATCTTACTGTGTTTGGGTTCTCCTTTTTGCAGGCTGAAGGTTCGTAGTTCCTGTTGTTTTTAGTGTCTGTCCCCAGCGGCTAAGGTTGGTTCAGTGGGTTGTGTAGGCTTCCTGGTGGAGGGTACTAGTGCCTGTGTTCTGGTGGATGAGGCTGGATCTTGTCTTTCTGGTGGGCAGGTCCACGTCTGGTGATGTGTTTTGGGGTGTCTGTAGACTTATTATGATTTAGGGCAGCCTCTCTGCTAATGGGTGGGGTTGTGTTCCTGTCTTGCTAGTTGTTTGGCATAGGATGTCCAGCACTGTAGCTTGCTGGTCGTTGAGTGAAGCTGGGTGCTGGTGTTGAGATGGAGATCTCTGGGAGATTTTCGCCGTTTGATATTATGTGCAGCTGGGAGGCCTCTTGTGGACCATTGTCCTAAAGTTGGCTCTGCCACCTCAGAGGCACAGCACTAACTCCTGGCTGCAGCACCAAGAGCCTTTCATCCACACGGCTCCTTAATTTGGGATGATTCGTTGTCTATTCATGTATTCCACAGATGCAGGGTACATCAAGTTGATTGTGGAGCTTTAATCCGCTGCTTCTGAGGCTGCTGGGAGAGATTTCCCTTTCTCTTCTTTGTTCTCACAGCTCCCAGGGGCTAAGCTTTGGATTTGGCCCCGCCTGTGCGTGTAGGTCGCAGGAGGGCGTCTGTTCTTTGCTCAGACAGGACGGGGTTAAAGGAGCCGCTGATTCGGAGGCTCTGGCTCACTCAGGCCGGGGGTAGGGAGGGTCACGGAGTGCGGGGCAGGCCTGCGGCGGCAGAGGCCGGCGTGACATTGCCAGCCTGAGGCGCGCCGTGCGTTCTCCCGGGGCAGATGTCCCTGGATCCCGGGACCGTGGCAGTGGCGGGCTGCACAGGCTCCCCAGAAGGGGGGTGTGGATAGTAACCTGTGTTCGCACACAGGCTTCTTGGTGGCGGCAGCAGCGGCCTTAGCGTCTCATGTCTGTCTCTGGGGTCCGCACTTTTAGCCGCGGCTCGCACCCGTCTCTGGAGCTCCTTTAAGCAGCGTTCTTAATTCCCTCTCCTCGCGCACCAGGAAATAAAGAGGGAAGAAAAAGTGTCTTGCCTCTTCGGCAGGTCCAGACTTTTCCCCGGACTACCTCCCAGCTAGCTGTGGTGCACTATCCACTAACCGCCAACCCCAGTCCTCTCCCTGCGCTCCTACCGAAGCCGGAGCCTCAGCTCCCAGCCCCGCCCGCCTCGGCGGGTGAGCAGACAAGCCTCTCGGCTGGTGAGTGCCGGTCGGCCCTGATCCTCTGTGCTGGAATCTCTCCGCTTTGTCCTCCACACCCCTGTTTCTGTGTTCCCCTCCGCGGCTCCGAAGCTCCCCCCCTCTGCCACCCGCAGTCTCCGCCCGCGAAGGGGCTTCCTAGTGTGTGGACACTTCTCCTCCTTCACAGCTCCCTCCCGCTGGTGCAGGACCCGTCCCTATCCTTTTGTCTCTGTTTATTTTTTTCTTTTGCCCTAACCAGGTACGTGGGGGGTTTCTTTCATTTTGGGAGGTCTGAGGTCTTCTGCCAGCGTTGAGTAGGTGCTCCGTAGGAGTTGTTCCACGTGTAGATGTATTTCTGGTGTATCTGTGGGGAGGAAGGTGATCTCCGCGTCTTACTCTTCCGCCATCTTCCCGGAAGTCGATGAGATTAACCTGGGCCAAGTTTTAAAGCACAAGTCGGAGTTGGCCAGAGGAAGAAGGGCTGGGGAGGGGAGGCAGCAATCTAGGAAGGGAGTTATAGCAGAGTTCAGAGGAGGAGATTGTAAAGGTAGGCAGGGCCAGATCCTGAATGGCCTTGTGTGTAATCCTTATGAGTTTGGATTTCATCCCAGAGTCAGTGGGAAGTCACTGAAGCATTTTGTCAGCAGAGGTAGGTTTTAGAAATATCATCAAAACACCTTGTGTGTGCCTGATGTTAGATGGATTGTTGTGAGGGGCTCCGAGAGGAAGCAAACCACAGAAGCACAGTTTGCTCCCAGCAGGATCAGACTTTTGCCATAACAAGGCCTGGCACCTACCATGCTTCACTCCAGGCTGGATCTCCAGAACAATCCATGGGGCAATCTTGTGCTCTTCCAGCCAGTGCCACACAATATGGTTCAGGTTTAAGTGTTGGTGAAGAAGTCAGCCCACTGGAGGGCACTGGGCCAACGGTCATGACTCTGGTTCTTATGCAACCCAGGCGCCTGCCTTCGAGGGGAAGTTGGCAGATGAAGCCCCTTTGTGCTGCACTTTGACATCAAGCAGACTTTTAGTGACCTAGGAAGGCAGGGGTGAGTTGTAGAACAGCTTTTGAGAAACAAATTGCTCTCTGAGCTCATAAGACTTGCCAACAGAAGCACATAGGCTGTAGTCCCACAACAGATGCTGCTCAGGTGGCTCCAATGCTGCTTCTGGGAGGCCAAGTACCATCTGCAGAAGCAAAGTTCATCTGGAGAGAGGGACTGCTGGGAACTGGGAGTCTCCCTGCACCGCTCTGTCACCTGTCAGTCACTGCTGCCTGTCTGCCCCACTCAGACATGGTCCATGTGCCCACTGCAGATGCTCTGGCAGGGCCCTTACTCCTCTCCCTGCCTTCCCCTCACCCCCTATATGCCATCGCCTTGAGCTGATCTTTCAGCCCAGGCTCCTGAAGCCTCAGTAGAGCCACTGAGGGAAGGGAGCAACAGGATTTCTCTGGCTTCTGGAGATGCTCAAGGGGAGTCCTGGCTATTCTTACCTCTTTGGTGTAACACAGACTCATCCAAGACTTCCTCCTTGGCTGGTTAAAATAGCATGCTGGCTAAGAGAGGATGGCAGAGGGCCACGGTGGTTCAAGTCTGCATTTCTGTTTGTTTGGGATCCTATATCCGCAGTGGCTATGGAGGCGTTAGTTTGAGAAGTGTTTGCCCTGTGGAGGCCCTGTTGGCATGCTCAAGTTTGGGCACTGCTGTCCAGGACAGAGAGGGGTGAGTCACTGTGGCTGACTCCAAGCACTGGGCCTGGCCCACCTGGATGAGGTCACCAGCCACACCTTGATGGCCCCAAATGTGGTCTCATGACTTCTCAAGGCTTCAGGCTTTCAACGCAGTCTGGGAAGTGCTATCTTTGTCAATACTAATTCATGTAGCCTTGGCCCTTTCACCATAAAGAAGTCAAGGTCCAGGGGATGGAATCTTGGTGTCCTTTGCCTTGTCAGCAGCGGACTCTGGCTGTCCTACTGCTCACTTTCCAGGACCAGGATGGATTGCCCTCACCCACCTCCTCTGAGGGAACCCCTTGAGGAGGCCCTGGAGAGTGAGGGTGGGAGGCTGAGCGCCTCCCCTGACTGCCTGGCTCCTGCTCATAAAATCCCCCATGAGCAGAGGTTTTCATCTACTGTTTCCATTATGCATGTCTTGAATGCATCCTGCCAAGCTGCTATAGTTGATAACCTTTGCCAAAGCTTTACTATTTTTTAATTAGTATATACATTTTATTTAGGCATACATTTTTATATATAATTATTATAATTATATATACATTTTATGATTATATTAGAAAATAGAAATATGATGTATTAGAAAATACACTCATAATCTTACCCTCATTGATAGCCACTATTATTATTTTGGTGTCTTTCCTTCCAAGTTTTATTTATAACTTTTAAAAATTCATGCACCTTTTTTTTAACAAAATAAGATTATTCTATATGCCTTTTTGTTGTAGTGTACTTTTTTCACTTGACTATATGTTATAGACATGTTTCCTTGTCAATATACATACATCCACAGCCCAGTTTTTGGTGGCTGTTTAGTGTTTCATCCTATAGATGAATAAGACGTATTCAACCTGTTTTCCATCATTAAGTACCTTAGGTTGTTTCCATTTTTCTTTTCTATTGGAAGGGCTACTCTAAAGAACATCTGTTAACATATATTTTTGTGTATAACTTTTATTATTCTCTAAAAATAAATTCCTGGAAGAGGAGTTACTGGATCAAAGAGCATGAATATTTTAAAACCCTTTCACAGCCACTGCTAGTCTGCCCTCCAAAGTACTACACTGATGTCTCCTCCTGTCAGCAGTGGTGAGCAAGCCACTTTCCTCACTCCATCAGTACTGGGGTTTTATCAGCATTTGCCATCTCCGCTAGTTTGCCTGACCTGGCAAAGCGTGGCTGGGCCCTCTCTGGAGGTCAGTGGCACAGAGGTTGCACTGATAGGACAGTGTCACCAGGACAATCAAATCAGAGCCAGGGGAATCACCCCAGGCTGGAAGGAGAACCTAGTTTGTGCAGCAAACTTCCAGTGAGCCTAGAGCCGTCCAGACCCTGGAAGTGTCACAGATAAAGCTCATCAAGTGAGCA
Source organism: Leucopleurus acutus (assembly GCF_964270905.1). Taxonomy (NCBI): domain Eukaryota; kingdom Metazoa; phylum Chordata; class Mammalia; order Artiodactyla; family Delphinidae; genus Leucopleurus; species Leucopleurus acutus. The sequence goes on along the minus strand of NC_139157.1, from coordinate 49,750,482 downwards.
GGCTGAATCTTGGAGTGGGCCCCATAGGACTGCCAGATACACACACAAACACACTCACTGATATGCGTTGAGGGACACATACAGACCTATAGGGACCTATACAAATACAGAGAGAGACATACACAGAGAGGTACAGACACACAGAGAAACACACACAGACATGCATTTATGAATATAGACACACACACACAAATGCACACAGACACACTCGCTGATACAGACACACAGAGACACACGAGCACTCCCATGGACGTGCAGGTCCTAGTCAGGTAGATCTGCCCTACCTTCCACATATTGGCTCCCATTTCTCTTGGAGTCTAAACCTAAGTCTGCCTTGGACGGTTGGACTTTTCCTCTGTTCCTTAAAGACCACCTCTTCAAAAAGGGGGCCCAGCAGCCTAGAGAAAGGGATGGAATGGGACTGCCTAGAGAGTGAGAGCTATGGCCCTTTGACCAAGGCAAGAAGTGCCCCTGTCAGAGGCCCCACTTCAGAGGCCCCTCTGGCTCTGCTCCAGCCCCACCCTTCCCCATGGCCAAGGGGACGTGCCCACTCCGATCCCTGGCCTTCCTTCTGGACCGTGCTCCGGATACCTGGGCACTGGAATTCCTGGCCCTTCCCCAGATCATCCTCCCCAGAGAGAGAATGGGCCTCACCACCCGTGAGCACACCCTGGCCTGTGGGGTAGACAAGGACAGCTGTGCAGGGGTGTGGACAGCCAGGGTGTCTGCTTATATGCATGCAAGCCCCCCTCCCACCCGTGTGATGTGAGGTCAAAGGGAGGAAGCGAAGGGGGTCAAACTGTAAACTATGGGTTGGAGACTAGCTCTCCCTGACCATATCTCAGCATAGAACTCAGAGTAGTCCAAGGATGATAAAAATCAAACCTGGCCTCCCGAGTCCCTTTGAAGGTCTGTTTTTCAAAGTAGGAGAATTAAACATTTTCATTTTAATAGTTTGATTTATAACCTTTAAGTATATAGAACACTTAGACACGTGGAACGTGGGCATCCGTTTGTACTCTTGTCCCTGGCCCTGCAAATGTTAAGAGCAGACCTGAAAGAGAGACTTTCAAGGCTACAGAGCTGATGTTTTTCCATGGAGGAGAAATGGAAGTGGATCTGTGAGCCAAGGTAACATGTGCCTTGAGCTCTGGTGTGGTGGGGCTGCCTGGGGGAGCTGCTGTGAGCGATGCCCCTTTTCAGATCACTTTCAGGAAAGACCACCTCGAGACCTGCCTCCTTTCCCTGGGTTGTGATGTGATGGCCAAAGAATGCAGCAACTTCGAGAGCCACTCCATGTGTTAAGAGCATGTATTGGAGCATGCTAGGCAGAAGCTCTGCCAGAAAGAGCAAGTATGTTCCCAGACAGACAAGAAGTGCATTGGGGAAGGTGTGGGGAGGGAGGCCCAGGAATCACTCCAAAGAGGAAATAAAGCACGGTGCAGTCTGGTGCAGGGAGGTGTTCTTATGCAAGAATTGAGGGTAGATGGCCCTCTCCAACGTTTTCTTCTCATTGGCTCATTTCCTTGGGCTCTGGTCTTCTCAGCCGGGAAGGTGATGGCCCCAGCAACACTGGGTTGTATGCTTTGGAGGGGTCTAGTGGGGAATATAAGAGGTAAGCAGTAAGGCAGCTGGCCCCCAGGGGAAGATCCATAGCTGACCTTCCCACCCTCAGCAAGCACAAGGGACTTCGTGCTGTTCCTGGTTCAGCAGAGAAGCTAGGATCCTTGAATAAACTCTGTCTTTAGGATGCACATCATGGGTCTCACTTGATGAGACTTCCTTAAAATGAGATCTCGTCCTAAAGTTCAGTGGAGCAACAAGCACAGTCCTAGCTGCAGGTGGAGCCTGAGGATCTCAAAAAGAAGCACGAATAACACAGATAAGGGCTGTCTGGAGCATGGCGCACTGAATAAATATTTGAGTTTGGCTATGCACTGCTTTCTCCTCTTTAGGAATTAGACATTATACGAAGAGGTCAGAGGCCACCTGAAGACAAGGCTGATCAGGTAGGTCAGTTATTACTAAAAAAGTTCTCCATTTCTCAAATCCACAATCTCAGCAGTAGTCAGACATGGGACATCCTGGTGTCATTTTCTTGTGCCCCTTCCTATAGAAATCCCATCAATGACTGGTCCACTGCAGAGACATCCAAGGAGTGTGCCTGTACTTTTTAAGCAATGAGAGCTTTTTTTTCCTTAGTTTTTTGGTGACTTTTGTTATTTTTTTATTGCTTTGTTTTTTCTTTCTGTTTTTGTTTTTTTGGGGGGGGGGGTGTTTGTTTTCTTTTGAGGCCAATGTGCCTTCTGAGGAGGAGGTATATAGGCTAAGGTGTCATGGGGAGGCCAGTTAGGAAATGGAAGCCAAGACAGTTGAAGTATTTTCTCCAAAGTACTTAAGTAGCATCTCTTCTGGGTTCATTCATTCAGCAGCCATTTATCGAGCACCTACTATGTGTCTGGAACTGTTCTGGGACCCTTAAGCCAACTTTAGCTTCTTCTGCCCACACTTGCACAACAGGATATTCACCTTTTTCATTAAGTTCAAAGTAGAATACCAATTCAACATTGATATATTGATACAAAGGACTCTTTTTGCAGTGGCCGTGTGGAATTCCTGAATTATTTTCCATTAAAACAAAACTTCTGCTACTAGATTGCAGAGCTCAGTCACAATATGATCATGGAAGTCACTGCTCCGACTCGACTCACGGATTGGGAGGAGACTCTGGATCTCAAAAAGCAAATTCGAAAAGAAGTCCAAGAAGAATATGAAGCATTAGTTCAAGCTTTGTTTGTGACATGTTTGCACATCAAAGTAAGTGACCTGGGTCGGATGTCTGGGCAGTCCTGTGGGGACCCGGGTGTACCTGACCCCCGCGGTGGCTGTACGGAGAGATCAATAACAGAGTGGGCTTTGTGACAACAAGAGATTGTTGGGCCCAAGAATTCTCCAGCTCCAGGCTTTCACTGCAGAGAATGAGTCAGCAATGAGTGGTCATTATTTTCCCAAAAGAGACACTGAATTTTAAATAACTTAGATATTTGCAGTTTTCCTCACTCTACTGCCATGTTGCCATCTGATTGCTGTTGAGGGAAGGGGGAGTTTCTTCTCCAAAACCCCAACAGTTTATGTCACTGTTTTGTCTATTGAATGACCATCCAAAACAGGAGAGCACAGTGCCCTGGGCCAGGCCAAACCCCAGTGTAAGTGTAGGTAGCAACAGCCGCCTCCTGGAAGCTCACTGGGCAGATTCAGAATCTGAATCAGCTTTCAGAGATTTTACAACCTTCAAAATGCCCATCAGCCTTTCTCTCACGTCTGGTGTCAGGGAGCTGCTGACCTGTCAGTAAAGGTCCAGGCAGAAGAGGAGTGAGGGGGTTCCCATGTGCCCACAGCACTGTGGAAGCCTGTCACTGTCTTATGATGTCTGAGCAGCTGTAAGATGGAGACCCATGCCTAAAATGGGCTATTGTGGAGCCTGGTCCCCCTGCCCTACAAGTGAGAATTTCGGTACAAACCTACCACCCCCAAGTCCATGGCTTCCCCCAGACCTGCCCCCTTCTCTGCTATTAGATGTTCCCCAGAGCCAGCCCCATTTGGGTCCTTCCCTTACTCCCTTCCCCCAAAGGATTCCAGGATGGTCCCTGGAGTTGGTCCATTGAGAGGAGTTTCCACTGATGCTCTGCCTTGGTCTGGTTATTCCAGAGAGGAATGGACCTTTCTCCTTACTGTGAAGTGTCCACAAAACACAAATGCTTACAAATATTAAGGTATCCAAACCAACATGCATTGGGCCTGGTGCTGCAGGAGAGAGGTGAGCAGACAGTGAAGTCTAGAATTTACTAAGCCATCTTTCGGGTGTCAAATTGTTGAAAAATATCTTAGGTTCTTTTTAGTTTCTGCCAGATTCCTAGACAAAAAGGAAATTCTCCACTTCTTTCAGGCTCAGTGAGTTCCACAAGCCCCTGAAGGTAGGGGAATCGCTGTTTTACCCCAGGGTCCCAAGAAGATGGTGAAGCTTTTGCTGTGTGGCCAGTAGCCAGGCTTCCTGCTGTGGCTCCCCGGCATAACCTCCTGTTTCCTCTCCCGGGAAGTGGTTCAGAGGTGATAGGATATCCCATAGTCACCCCTCACCCAAGGATGCTGGGTCTCCAAGTTGTACTTACTGATGAGCGAGCTATTTCACCATAAGCTGTTAGCCATAGACATTCAGAACGGGCTGTTTCACAATGAGATTTCTGTTGGAGCCTAAAGAGGAAGGCAGCCAGCTTGATTCCTTCCTCTAATTTATCTATTTTTATTTTATTTTATTTTAATTTATTTATTATTATATTTTTTTGCAGTATGCGGGCTTCTCATTGTTGTGGCCTCTCCCGTTGCGGAGCACAGGTTCCAGACGCGCAGGCTCAGCGGCCATGGCTCACGGGCCCAGCCGCTCCATGGCATGTGGGATCCTCCCGGACCGGGGCACGAACCCATGTCCCCTGCATCGGCAGACTGACTCTCAACCACTGCGCCACCAGGGAAGCCCTTAATTTATCTGTTTTTAATGGAGTTCCTTGTTAGTGGCTCATGGACAATGTCTTACCTGGTCAGGTTCTGCTGGGTCAAACTGATAGCAAAAATCCCTAGGTTCAAATTCCCAAGTAACCCTTTGTGTATGGGGCGGTGGGGGGGGTGGCTGGGGGGTGGTTTGGTTTTCCGCCTGTGACCTCCCATTCTTCTACCTGCTCAGCTTGTCTTGGCCTCTGACAACCACAGGCTCTGAGATGTGCGGGTGATGAAGCCCTGCGGGTTGAAGACAACACTAAAGGGGCCGCTAGTGAGGCTTCCAGACAATACCCGATGGAGTAATTGTCTGGGTGGATGTTGTTTTCATGTGATATCATTTCTGAAAGTTGGGTTTTAGGGGGCAAAGTGACTCTTCCTCAGCTGACCTTCCTGAACTTGAGCCTGCAATTTGCAGAAGCTGGATGAGAATCAGCTTAATTTGATCCAGAAAGTGTGTGAGCTCATCGGTGAAGTAAGAACAGAAGGGACTGACAATACGAAAGAAAGGCCTGAAGAAGAAATGGGGCTCCACCACACCTGACGAAGAAATGAAAGAAAATCCAGCCATAGTATGTGATCTCATTTTGAGTGGGGTATCAGCATTTCATCCTAGCGTCTGACCCCACTGCTCACTCTGTTTGCATTCCTGTCCTGTTTCCCTGAGAAATCCTTGTGTCAGGCATTTAAAAAGGGCACTGGGTCTCACTGCACAATTGTCTCATCTTCTGGAAGGCATGTTTCTGATGTCAGGATTCATGTCCTTCCTGAGAAAAGTGCTGGGGGCAGCCTTTTCTGAAAGTGAGCCTTCTAAGCAGGAGCAGCTGCTGGCCTTGGAGCAGGACAACTGCAGCCTGGCCGCCCTGGTGTGCAAAATGAGAAGCCTGGGCCACTGGAGGCTGGCGGTGCAGCAGGCGCACTTCCGGGGCCAGCTGAGCAGGGCTGAGAAGGTGAGAGCGCGGGGGGAGGGAGGCCCGGCCCAGCAGGGGGAGGGGGTGGCACTGGCCTCCTTGGCTGCAGCTGCTGTGCTGGTGTCAGGTAGCAAGTTTTCCTGGGAACGGGCAAGAGCAGAGCCTGGGGAGAAATAGGAAAGAGCCAGAAGCAAATGGCAAAGAAGCAAATGAGAGAACAGATCAGAGTTTAGCACAAGGGAAGGGAAAAGATGGAGCGGGCAAGCTTTGTCAAAACACTGCAAATCCTTGAGTTTCAAGCATGATGATCTGAGGAAAATGAAGGAACAATAAGTGGAAAATCTGCTTTAAGGAAAATTGAAACCAGAGCACTTATCAATAGTGGTTTGGAAACTTTTACTTACTGTTTCTGAAAGTCTTTATTTACTCTGATCTGTCACACTGTTCTTAACTGAAATCAAGGAAGCAGTGGCCAGCAGGAGCTGTGTTCTACCAGAAATTTTAAAGAACGATGGATGATGAAGTGGTTTAGAGACTGCTTGGGAAGCTGAAAATACGGAAAGGAAACTTATATCCTACCTTACTGTGTTTGGGATGTTCACAGGAAGCTATGCAAAGTAAAAAAGAGTGTTTGAACATCAAACTAATGGCAGAACAAGAAGTGCTTTTATTTTGTCAACAGCTATTGGCTCTAAGGCAGGCCCTGGCCAGGGCTCAGGCAGACAACGTGAGGATATGCAAGTAGCAGGAGAGCCAGGTGTCTGAGCTCAGAACCCCTCTTCCTCCCTCTCTTTGAACATGCCCTGGCGACCATACGTGGCACTCCGTTGCCTGTAGCAGTCACCAGAGGAACACAGTGTGAAGCCAAGCAGACGGCACTAGTGGTGAAAGATGGCCTGGACCCTGGCTTCCCTTCTGCCTTCTTTCCAGCCCAGAAACCAGGGGCAGTGGCCAAAAGGCTTTTGTTCTTATTCATATTTGGCTAAGATGGTGAAATATAGCTCATAACTAAGATTGTTCTGTGTGTTTCTCTGAGGATCTTTTTTACCCAGAGGGTATCTTGGGGTCTGGGTCTCTGCCTCTAACACATTCCTTTCACGCTCCAAGCATGTTTTCCATGAGTGTGGCCCCGCCATCAGCGTTATGCCCCAAGCAGAGAGTCTTGGTTTCCTTTCCTGATGACCCACACTAAGTTTTAATTTCAGAAGTTACTGCTGCTCTATAGGGACTGGCACCAAAATAAAGGCTTTTTAAGTCTAAGCTCTTAATAACTGTGCCAACCCTCTGAGCATGAATGAAACAGAGACCCTATGTTTAGAGAGAGAACAGCTGAGTTCAAATAACAGCCTAGGAAAGCTGGGCATATTTTAAAACATAAAATATAATTTGTTCCTTTTGGACCCTAATTCTTCCATTATTGTGTGCCAGTGAGTTATGATGTATAATTATATAAAGTCACCCTACAAATATTAATCATCATTATTAATATTATAATTAAGGATCGACCTTCTAGTGACTGTTGATTAGAAAAATTTCAGAACAGAACCAATTATTACTACTCTTTTCCTTTTCCAACCATCTAGAATCTGGCTTCCTCAGGGCTATTTTGGAAGTCGAAACAGAGACAAGATTAGCACCTCCCTTCCCCACTCACTGTACGTATTGCATCACCCTGTGTCTCCAGGTTCAGCCCTTCCATTGCTATTGCGTGATAAAGGCGGAGTGACAGGGAAAATGCAGTTTGTGGTAGATACGACTATTTGGTCTTGCTACTGGCTGGCACAGGACAGGATAGAGCAGCTGGGCTGTGGTACCCTGAGCCCAGGAATACTTCACATATTTCTGCTCCTGGGCGCTAATGGAGGGGACAGTTGTGTTGGCCAACCTCTCATCCCCTGCCCTCTGCTGAGAAGAAAGACTCTGTGCCTTTATTTCCTTTGGCCTTTTCCTGCCATAGGCGCAACTGCTGAAAGAATTAGAACACAGAGTGACCCAGGAAGCTCGCCACCGGCAGCAGGTGGATTTAATGAAAACCTCTAGCATGGAGAAGCTTTTGGAGGATGTGGAGCAAAAAGAACAGCACCTGCAGCTCCTTACTGAAGAGGCCAAGATGACTTCTAAACTGGGCCAGCTCCAGCAGAAGAAAATTCAGAGAGAACTCTGACAGGTAACTCCAGTGAGAGGTAGTAAATCAGGGTGTACCAGCTACAGCTGTTTGATTCTTCCCCTGTCTTTTCCATGCCTCTCATGCCTCCAGAGCGGTGTTCCTCACCTTTGGCACTCCCAGGAACAGCAGGGAAATGGAAATATCTATACCTGGGTGATCGTTCAGGCTGCTTGTGACAAAAGATGATGGCTTGACTGCCACGAGGCCCAGAATCTTGGCGTCTTTGTAAGCCACTTGAAAAACATATTTCTACCTGGCTCTAATCTTTGAACTAGGAGGGATCTTTTGGAAAATCTCGACGAATAATCTGGAAAAGCAGCAAGTATTATGGAAGCTATTATAAGGGAATTTTATTCATGGTGTTTCTGGAACCGCAGAAATAAAAAAGGAAAGGCAAAGTGGTTTCCAGACCCAATATGTTATTCTTAAATATACCCCACAGTTGGGGCTTCCCTGGTGGCACAGTGGTTGGGAGTCTGCCTGCCGATGTAGGGGACACAGGTTCGTGCCCCGGTCCGGGAAGATCCCACATCCCACGGAGCGGCTGGGCGCGTAAGCCATGGCCGCTGAGCCTGCGCGTCCGGAGCCTGTGCTCCGCAACGGGAGAGGCCACAACAGTGAGAGGCCCACGTACCGCAAAAAAAAAAAAAAAATACCCCACAGCAAAAAAAAAGGGAGGAAATAATATAGTGTACATGCGGACTAATGCAAGTCCCAACTAAGGAGACCACAGAATGAAATTCAACACAAAGGGAAAAAACAAAAAACAAATAAAACTGAGCACCTTCTGGAGTAGGTACTTCACACATATTCATTGAATGAATAAGTCAGTTAATTCACCAGAGATATTAGGAAACAGAAATCAGAAGTTTAAATGATTGCAAGTGTTTCAAGTGCTCAAGGAGATCAGTAAGGAGAATTTTACGAAAATAAATGAAAAAAAAGAGGATAAAAAATGTATCCTCTCACAGTTCAGGAGGCCAGAGTCTGAAATCAAGGAGTGGGTCCCTACAGGAGACTCTGGCAGGACCTGTTCCATGGCTCTCCTAGCTGCTGGGGGCTGCCTGCCATCCCCCGCGTCCCTCCACGTGCAGCTACAGCTCTTCAGTCCTGGCCCCCTTCCCTGTCTCTCTCTCTCTCCCTGTGTTTATACTTGCTTCACTTTTTGTAAGGTCATCAACATTGGATTTAGGGCCCACCCTTTAATCCAGTATGACTTCATCTTAACTTAATCACATCTACAAAGACTCTATATTCCAAATAAAGTCACATTTTGAGGTTCCAGGTGGACACTTTGTGGGGGACACTATTCAACCCATTACACTATTACTTTTTTTATAATTAAAAACAATTAGGAGATGATAAAAATAAATTTAAAAAGAAAAAAATGCCTGTGATCTATGCAGATAAGGCACGCTTTGGACCTAGCGACTCTCTGGCCAGGGGACTCTGGGTAAGGGTTGCAAGGGGAGAGCAAACACAAAGTTAGCCTCTGGTTGTGGGCCCTGTGTCAGGCTGGAGACAGTGCTCAGAGCATTCCCTGCACATGATGAGTTGAACTCAGCATAGAGATCTGGAAGAGAGATCACATCTTTGCTTGAAGCCATCCCGGGGCTCCCACAGGTTCTTGGGGTAGATGCATGGCTTGGCCTACAAGGTGAACTGGTTCCTCCCCCCTCCCCACTTCCCCTCTAATAAAATAAACATAAAAGATATGACTTTTGTGAGTAAACTTCTGGCTATTATAAGGTAATAAAGGGTTCCAAGGGCTGCCTCTGTCCCTCTCTGATTAAGTTCTTGGCCTTCCTGGAGCTCCTGATTTTAAGAAGGCTGAGTTCAGCCTGACCAGGATTTCATGAAGACTTGTATTCCTGGGGTAGCCTGGGACCCACACTCTCCTTAGTAATACCCCTAACCCACCCCTCACAGTGAACTGACGAAAGTGTGCACCAAGAAGCATCTCTGCTTCCCAAGCACTTTTCCCTTCAGATGAGAAGCCAGCTTGCCCACGAGCGTAGCATGGAGCTGGACGCTTTCCAGTGGATGGAAGAGCTACAAAGTCAGCTTAGTGACACTGAGAGATCCTCCGCCCAGAGGAGCTCACCAGGCGGTAAGGATACCCTTTCTCTCTCTAAGCTCTCAGGGTCCAGGGTTGGGATTGAAGGAGGGCCCCAGGGACTAACGATAACAAACCAGTGGTTATTGAGTGGGTGCTCCATGTTTGTTGAATGAATGAATAAACCTTCATCCTCAATTGCAGTCAGAACTTTCTACTTCAGTTCACCTTGGAGTACTGATAGGCTATACTAAAAAGTTTCAATCATAAAAACTGGTTCTGGTTGAAATATGTCAACTAAAGAACATTGTGTAGTTCACTAGATTTTGAAGCATCTTAACACCTTGGTCCTATAGAGGAGTAGAGTTTGCCACCCTAATATGTCTCTTTGGCATATTGTTTTAAGCTGGTTGTCTCTGAGAAAAAGCAGACATCGGAAAGAAGTTGCCCTTTTGTAAAAAATGTTTACAGTTGTAAGGGTGTCTCCCTCTTCAGTACGAGGAAGAGGAGGATGACCAAATCTCTAGAAATTTATCTATGGAAAAGACAAATCTGTGTAACAGTCTTACCCTTGTTTATTGTGCTTTTTCTGGTAACCTCCCATAGCTGACTTTCCCCCATCCTCATCATCCTCTTCCGTCTTTAGCTGAGGATGGTATTTAAGTTGAGAACTTCGGTAACGTTGGCAAGTAACTCAGTTTTCCTCAGTCTCTCCCACGTATACATGTTATTAAACTTTTGTCTGATTTTCTCGTGTTAATCCATGTCATGTCAATTCAATTCTTAGACCAGCCAGAAGAACCTAGAAGGATATCCGATAGGATATTAATGACCACATTTCTCAGATGTTATTCAGAAAGTACATCATGATTCTTGGGTCCTAGGGGCTTGAGGAGTATTATGGAAATGGCAATCAAAACAGCACTCCGGACAGTGCAGCCAGCAAATAGCATAGAGGCCAGACTCCGGGATGTCTCTAAACTAACTTCTTCCCCTATAAGATGAGGACTAAATAAATTCCAGGTTCTCTTCTAGATCTATCAAAAATATTACCCAATCAGTAGCCACGATCAGCCTATTGTTAAGGTCAGCCAAGCTCCTCCTTTCTGTTCCATAGCATAGCTGGTGGGTGAGGGAATGGACTTTGGGGTAGGACAGCCAAGGTTCAAATCCTTCCTCTGTCACTGCTAGCTGTGTGACCTTGGACAGGTTAATTCACCTCTCTGAAAAATACCCACCTCAAAGGTGTATTCTGAGGACTCAGTGAAACAATGTGTGTCTGCCACAGAGTGTAGTAGCACTAGGTCATTGAGCAAATGTTGGTTATTACACTTGCATATATGTGTGTCCTCCTTTATGGGTTTCCTTTTGGCTACTTATAGTGTGAATGATGTGAGAAAACATAGCCTGTCAGAGGCAGAAAGATTCTTTTCAAAGGTCAAGATAGTTTGGGTTTTCTAAGAACAAGGCTGGGCTTGTTGGTAAAGCCCCAGGGTGCTCCTGCCTGCCGGTGCCTGCTGCCTGGGCCCTGACCGTGAGGCTGGCGTCTCCCACCCCAGCCCAGGTCCAGAGAGGAAGCAAATCAAAAGCGCCCAAGGGCCCTATTTTGACCACCCACCCTGAGTGGTTGCACTTGCACTCTCCTCTCCACTCTCGCTGGGGTTTTTTGTTTCTCCCTTTCCCCTCTGCCTCCAGCCCAGCCAAGCATCTTTTAAATTCCTTTCTGAGTTAACATGTCCTCTCAAACTGCCATCTGTGTCCTCTAAGACCTGCACATTTACAAAGAAGGACCAGAGTAGGGCAGGAGGCAGGTGGGGGGAACCCTAATTCCCAGGATTGGGGACACGGCAGGAGTAAAAGAGAAGCCTCTCTTTCAGGAAGCAGAGGTAGAAGTTACTCCCAAGTCTCAGCCCCTCTCTGTCTCCTTCTGCAGCGACGGGAGGGGGTTTGCTTAGGACTTTCTCCATGTTGTCTACTGAAGAAAAATGCACAACCTAAAAGCTGCAAATTAAGTTTTACTTGGGGAGCTTACTAAGGACTGTAGCCCAGGAGACAGCCTCTCAGATAGCTCTGAGGAACTGCTCTGAAGAGGTAGAGAAGGATCCAGGATATAGAGGAGTTTTGCTGAGAAACAAACCATGTGGTTGAACATCATAAGATTACTGCTAATCACAAAAAAAACAAGTTAATGATTTTAGTGCTTTTCTATGTATGGGAAGATGCAAGAGTCTGGGCTCATTGAAATTATTCCCTAGGTATGCATCTTAACCATCTAGGGCCAGCTTCCAGAGCACAGAATGTTTCCTGTTTTTCTCCATCCTAAATTCCCCTCAGGGCACACTGAGGGGAGCAGAACTGCAGTAGCTGATGGCTTGATGGCAGGCAACATTCTTCATTTACTGGAATGGCAGGCAACATTCCCTTTCCAGAGTGTAGATTCATCAGAGGTCATACCTGTCTAAATTTAGTACCAAGCACTAGAGGACAGCCAGATATTAGCTATACTATTGGTGCTAAAAGGTAAAAGTCAGCCATTACCACTCCTTTCTCAGATGTCTAGCCAGAAGCGTGAGGTGACCCAGGTCTCTCTCCTTTCTGTAGAGGTGGTCACAGCAGCCTCCCTGCTTCCCAGCAGAAGCAGAATTAAGGGGCAAGTTCTCTTTACTTAGCATTAACATGGATTCCCCTTAGGATCTTGTAACTCCTGAGAAATTACAATTTGTTCTAGTTCAGTTACTCTCAAAATGCTTAAGGAAAAAAATGAAATCAATTGGCTTACAAAACTGAAATGTTCAGAGATAGATTGGCTTAAGCTGGCTTGATCAAGGTTTGTTTTTATTTTTTGAATTTTTATTGATTTACAATGTTGTGTTAGTTTCTGGTGTACAGCAAATTGATTCAGATATATACATATATATATACATATGTGTATATATATATTCTTTTTCATATTCTTTTACCTTAGTTTATTACAAGATATTGAATATAGTTCCCTGTGTCATACAGTAGGACTTCTTTGTTTATCTATTTTATATACAGTAGTTAGTATCTACTAATCTCAAACTCCTAATTTACCCCTCCCCCCCCACCTTTCCCCTTTGGCAAGCAGAAATTTGTTTTCTACGTCTGTGGGTCTATTTCTGGTTTGTAAAGAAGTTCATTTGTATCATATTTTAGATTCCATATATAAGTGATATCATATTTGTCTTTGACTTACTTCACTTAGTATGATAATCTCTAGGTCCATCCACGTTGCTGCAAATGGCTATATTTCATCCTTTTTTAATAGCTGAGTAGTATTTCATTGTGTGTGTGTGTGTGTGTGTGTGTGCGTGTGTGTATCTCACATCTTCTTTATCCATTCATCTGTTGATGGACATTTAGGCTGCTTCCACGTCTTCTCTATTGTAAATAGTGCTGCTGTGAACGTTGGGGTGCATGTGTCTTTTCAAATTATAGTTTTCTCTGGGTATATGCCCAGGAGTGGGATTGCTGGGTCATATGGCAACTATGTTTTAGCTTTTTAAGGATCTTCCATACTGTTTTCTATACTGGCTTTACCAATTTACATTCCCACCGAATGTGTAGTGTAGGAGGGCTCCCTTTTCTCCACACGCTTTCCAGCATTTATTATTTGTAGACTTTTTGAGGGTGGCCATTCTGACTGGTATGAGGTGATACCTCGTAGTTTTGATTTGCATTTTTCTAATAATTAGCCATGTTGAGTATCTTTTCATGTGCCTGCTGGCCATCTGTACGTCTTCTTTGGAGAAATGTCTATTTAAGTCTTCTGCCCATTTTTTGATTGGGTTGGGTTATTTTTGTTTGTTTGTTTGTTTGTTTTGCGGTACACGGGCCTCTCACTGTTGTGGCCTCTCCCGTTGCGGAGCACAGGCTCCGGACACGCAGGCTCAGCGGCCATGGCTCACGGGCCCAGCCGCTCCGCGGCATGTGGGATCTTCCCGGACCGGGGCACGAACCCGGGTTCCCTGCATCGGCAGGCGGACTCTCAACCACTGCGCCACCAGGGAAGCCCTGGGTTGTTTTTTTGTTATTGAGTTGTATGAGCTGTTTGTACATTTTGGAAATTAAGCCCTTGTCAATCGCATCGTTTGCAAATATTTTCTTCCAGTCCGTAGGTTGTCTTTTTGTTTTGTTTATGGTTTCCTTTGCTGTGCAAAAGCTTAAAGTTTGATTAGGTCCCATTTGTTTATTTTTGCTTTTATTTCTATTGCCTTGGGAGTCTGACCTAAGAAAACATTGCTACAATTTATGTCAGAGAATGTTCGGCTATGTTCTCTTCTAGGAGTTATATGTTGTCATGTCTTATATTCAAGTCTTTAAGCCATTTTGAGTTTATTTTTGTGTATGGTGTAAGGGAGTGTTCTAATAACTTCATTGATTTACATGTAGCTGCCCAGCTCTCCCACCACTTGCTGAAAAGACTGTCTTTTCTCCATTGTATAATCTTGCCTCCTTTGTCAAAGATTAATTGATCATAGATGTGTGGGTTTATTTCTGGGCTCTCTATTCCATTCCATTGATCCATATGGGTGCGATCAAGGTTTGAACTATTTCTTGAGGACTGATTTCTCTCTGCATCTCTGGGCCCTGAGCAGTCTGAGAGCAGACAGGAAGTGGAGCCCCTTGGGAAGCAAGATGGCTGCCACCCCTGTAGCTTCCATCCTCTGTTCAAGCTCACATGGCAGGAGTGGGGTGTGGAGAAGGGACAGTTAAAAGCAATCGAGCTCTGACTAGGCTGACTCAGGTCATGTGACCAATTTTGAACAAATCACTGAAGCCAGAGACTGAGATGCCTGGTAGGCTTAGGCCCAGCTCACATGTTCTCCCCTGGAGCCAAGGGTAGGGTCAGCTCACTCTCTCCTCCTCTTCACAGCAGCTGTTTTATTTTATTTCATTTATTTTTAATTGAAGTATAGTTGATTTACAGTATCATATTAGATTCAGGTGTACAACATAGTGATTCAATGTGTTTATAGATTATATTCTATTTAAAGTTATTATAATGCAGCAACTATTTTAAATCTTCCTGGTCTCTTCAGACTTTCAGACACTGTCCTCCTCCCCTATCAGATGGGAACTCCCTCTACTTCTTGTCCCCAGCCTACCTACATCTATACTCAGCTGCTTCTCCTTCCCTCCTGTTAAAATGGAAAAGGTGCCCCCTTTCTTCCTTGGGACAGTTACTGTTAACAGCATCCCATGGGCTTCTGTCTTCTCAGGGGTCTTGAGCTAATCTTTGTCTGCTTCCTCTCTACACACTCATGTTTCCCACACATCTATCCTTCTGATCTTACAACCAACAATGACTTGTTGAGCATGTATGTGCCATCATCATAAAATCCACCATAAAATAAAATTAACATCTAACCAGTTGAGCCAGAAATCTGAGAGCTATTCTTCCTCACCCTGTAAATCTAATTAATTACCAAGTCCTATTAATGTGAGTATCTCAGTCTGTCCACTTCTACCCACAAGTCCAAGTAACCCATCATCTCTTTCTCTTTCACTTGGTCATGGACCCTCAGGCAAAAGACTCCATCCAGGTTTTGACATCTTCACTCAGAACTGATGAAGCTGGATCAGAGGCCCATTTTAAGCTCTAAAATTTTATGAATTAATCTAGGCCTGTACATTGTAACCAGAGATACAATTTAACATTTTTCACATTATAGGCCTTATATCCCTGGCTCACTACTCCCTAAGTTCTGCTTCCACATCATCCAGATACAGCCAGCAACACCTTTTAAAGACTCATCTCATGGGCAGTAAAATAACAAGAAGGACTCAAAGGCCAAAGACTGTAAGTAATGATAAATTTGATTATGTATATGAAACAATGAAAAATGTAAATATGAAATTATGGATTTAGGGTCATTTCAAACTTACATTAAAAAATTGTGTATCAGGGGCTTCCCTGGTGGCGCAGTGGTTGAGAGTCCGCCTGCCGCTGCAGGGGACACAGGTTCGTGCCCCGGTCCGGGAAGATCCCACATGCCGCGGAGCAGCTGGGCCCGTGAGCCATGGCCGCTGAGCCTGAGCGTCCGGAGCCTGTGCTCCACAACGGGAGAGGCCACAACAGTGAGAGGCCCGCGTACCAGAAAAAAAAAAAAAAAATTGTGTATCAGGACCTTATCTCAGTGGTTGGGTCTTAGAAAATAAAATTCTGGATTTCTCACAAAGGGAATTTGTCCATGAATTGTTGCTGAATCAGTGCGTTTATGTGGGAAGGAGGGTCTAGGGCTTCCTACTCTGCCATCTTGATGACATCACTCCTCAGTAATAAAATTCTGATGTTGAAACAATTAAGTCCAAAAGCTCTCACTCAATTACAGTTCAGTAAATGGGTATGAAAGTCAGTACCAACACCTTGCCGTGTTCTGTCTCTGAATTTTTTTTTTGATTATCTACAATAATTAACTAGCAGCATCAGAGCCTTTATCTGAGTTCCTTGGCAGAGCAGAAATAAAGAATTTCAGAAGTCATCTTAAAACACGTGAGAAATCTACCCTCCAAAGAAATTCTTGGAATGCAGATTATTTTGAAGTATAGCATATATTTGAAGAATTTTTTTTTAATATTTCAGCTCTTAGCTTATGTAAAACACTATTTGCATCCTCTTCCACTGCCTTCTCTGAGTGTAATAAGTATTACACTCTTTGCTCCACTGTTTTTCAGAATCCCCTCCAGAGGTTTATATATCTAATCAACACATTTAACAGTTCCTCCCCTCTTACCTTGAGAAAAATTAAGAGGAAAAAATATAATCATTCTGTCAGAGAAAATATGCCATCCTAAGGCCTCTTTTGAAACTGATGGTCTAGTTAGTGGACCAAAAGTTTGTTGCAGTATTTCTAGACACAGTTAAGGGGAGACACACAGAGAGGGAAGAAGCAGGTCAGGAACATACCCAATTGAGATCCTTGACCAAGTATGGCCACATTATCAATACCCACCTTTTTCTTGGCCCACCAATCTCTGTGCAGTCATCTTTCAGCAAAAGGTGAAGTTCTACTATATGTCTATTTGCTTCTGCAAAGTCCTTTCCAAAAGGAAGCAACATTCTGTTGATTTGTATGTGACCACAAGGCTTTTAAGATTCACTCCATCCCCATTTCACTCCCCAAAGCAAATGTTCCTGCAGTGGGGCAGGTTGCTGATCACAACTCTTATGGTTGCGAAAGCTGCTAAGTAGCTAACTACATTAGTGGACATCCACTAGGTTTTAGAGATTTAGAAGGGTGATGGTCTAAGACTAATTGTTGGCCACATTACCCTACTAAATAAACTCTAATAAATAAGGAAGTGTCTTGTGGGCCCATTGGCTTGCGTACAGTATAGAGACCCGAGCAAAAAGGCTGAGGTCCAGGAAAGCCACAAAATTAGTTGGGGCCTCTTCAAATCTATCTAAGGTCTGACTTCTGAAATAAGGCCTATGAGACAAGTCAGATAAATACAGATTGAGAGGAGTTTATACATGGCTGAGATATAAGAACACCAATGATTTTCTTTTAAAAAGTAGCACTGCACCAACACAAATGATAAAACATTAAAGAATTTATTGATTACTCCAAATATGGGATATCTTTCCTTCCTTAGCTGGAAATGGCTTTCCATTGATGGATTCATTCCTGACCAGTTCCCTTTATAACAAGAGGCAAAATATGTACAAGAAGGCACACTAAATGGCCTAACCCAGACTGAACCAATGACCTTGGTCTTACTAATAACAGTGACTTGTAATGATGCTATAACAAGAATTATTCACCATCTTTTTAAAAGGCTCCAGTATCTACTTAATATTTATATTGCAGGTACCTATTAAACACAAAAAAAGAATTGACCATGTCTTCCTACCCAATGTGGCAGAAAATGTTCAACTTTCAGGTTTTCAAGTTAAAATGGCTCCATCCAGAATCCCATTCAGACCTGACTGGTAATCATATATCCTTTTTCCAAGTTTTATTTCTATGAGCATTTGAATGAATAAAAATGATTCTAAATTCCATTAAGCCTTTTATCTAAATTTTACTATCTGTATTGTGAAGATAGCATGGAAGGACTGAGATGACTACATGTTGTTGTCCCAGATGAAGTAGGGTTTGGCCCTGAATTTTAAAACATAAGAGTTGATTTGCTTTTTGTTTTTGTTTTGCGGTATGTGGGCTTCTCACTGTTGTGGATGCACCGGACTGGGGCAAGAACCCGTGTCCCCTGCATCAGCAGGCGGACTCTCAACCACTGCGCCACCAGGGAGGCCCTTGATTTGCATTTCTACAACCTAGGCCTTGCCTCTGGTCAATGAGCAACCTCGTAATATGGGTTCTAGAGTTACTGATTAGGTGAGAGAGCCAGGAGAGAGGGCATTGCTACCAGACAGTATTCACTAACAAGTGAAAAACCAGGACAGAGATTAATCCAAAGAAACTTCAAAGCACTTATTTCTATTTGTTTCACTTAAGAACACCATTCTCTATTAAGTCTTTTTTTTCTTCCTATAAATGGCAAGACACTCTTCAGACTTTTGTAAAGTCCTAATCCAAGTCTTTTTGTTCAGACAGGAAAATTTATCTTGGGTAAAGGAATAAATAAATAGATGAATGGAACAGAAGAGACCAGAGAAACATATTTACATACATAAATTTATATATGATATATGTAGCTTTTCAAATTAAGGAAAAGGTTGGGTCTATTTGAATTAGATTAAATCATCACCTTACACTATACACAATGAATGCCAAATGTATTAAATATCTACATGCACATGCACACGCACAGACATACAAACTTATTTCTGAAATAGGACATAAAAAACAAAAGGAAGATTGATGACTTTGACATCAAAATTAAAAATTCAACATGATATGACCAGGTATGATACCACTTAACGATTTATGACCTCTCAGCTCCAAATTCATCCTTCACTGTCTTCCATGAAATAATGAATCTGGACCCTGTAAACGTTTCTTCTTTGTCACCTGGCAAGATGTTAAGCTTTGTCAGGAGAGGGTGCTGGAGGGACCCTGGAGAAGGAAGAAGGGTTTCTCTTCCAGGTTCTGGGGTCCTCCTCTAGGCAGGCTCCTGCAGTATGCATGGCTTCTGCAGCACCAGGTTCCTGTAGCACACGCAGCTTCTGCAATGCCCAACTCCAGTGGTGCATGCAGTTCCCTGGTGGAGTGCCACTGGCATGGCTCCTCCTATGAAGGAGCTTCTCCTGCCCCAGCACCCCTTTGGATGCTTCACAGCCTCAGTGAACTTCTCTGCCATTCAGCCTTGGCCACACCCTCTCCCACGAGGTCTGGATGTCAGCCCAGGAGGGTAGTGGTGGCTCCCTGTATCTGATATTCCTATATTCTTTAGAGCTCTCTTTATTGCTTACCAGCCAATCCTCCCATTACTTCAATCCCTTGTTAAATAATTCTTTATATTAAACTTTCCCCGTTTGATTTCCATGTGATTTCTGTCACCTAAATGGCCCATGACCAATATAGAACTGATACCAGTAACGGAGTGGTCCTAGGAGACAGACCCACAAAGATGGGGTTTGGGGATTTGTTTGGTTACATCCTTGGGCTTGAACACAATGCCAGGCTCCTTGCTAAGGGGAAATGGAAGGCTGTGTGTAATCCTTTGCATGCAGTGGAATGACAATTAACCGAGCTACCACCTCTCGTAGACTGTGATGAAGTACCTGCTGAAGCACTACCTTGGGAACCTAAAGTGCTCCTACATTGACTCTCATGGCAGTAATGATGACCATAAAGACTGTGGTGTGGGATGGAGTTTTTTTAATGCACTTCAGCACTTAGGGAAGAAAATGACAAGCTCAGGTCCTTTGATTCCCAGCTCAAATCATGGCCCTGAGAACCAGAAAGCTTTGATAGTAGCCTTTTAAAATCTCTTATTTCTTGTAGTTAGGAGGATAATACTGCTAAAAGTCAAGCACAAATTTTAATTGTGCAAAATGCTAAATTACCAAGATAGATGAATTTACAATCTTGTTGTTTCTCACTGCTGTTGAAATGGGCTCTCTCATTTCAGTGGTGATGATGCACTTCCAGAGTAGCAGAAGCCAACTGCCAAGACAAGGTGGGGCATCTATCATAAAGGGCAGCAGGGACATGTGAGTAGTCAAAATGCCTTGGCACACAGAGATGTTTGGTGGTTGACGCACCTCCATGAATGAAATCCTATGGGCAGCCAACTATTGATAGAATATTGCTTGATCTACACAGGAAAAACTCTGGTAGCCAAAACCTGACTTGAATAGGCACAATGAAGAGTTACAGCCTCTCATCCAGATTCCAGACCTAAGTCAATTCACAGACCAGGGCCCCTTAACTACAGGAGGTTAGATCCCCTTGAAGGTACATACCATAAATCTTCCTCCATTTTCCTAGGTATCTATAATTATTTGCTAGAGTGACTGTTCATGAGAGGAAAAAAAAAAATCTAGACCATTTGGCATTTACTAGGTACTACCTCTAAATTAATTCTACCTCTAAATTAATTCTAATTCCTGGGAGCCCAAAACACCACTATGGCTCACCAGTCAAAATGAAGGCTTACAGTGAGGTGATAGCTTAGCTCAGGTCCAAATTACAGTAGACCCAGTTGGTCCAGTGTGGTTATTTCCCTACTTCCTGAATGTATATAATTGGAATAGACATAATTAGCAACTGAAAGGATTCCTATATTATTCTCTGACCCATTAGTTAAAGGCTCATTATGGTAGGAAGGGATAATGAAAAGCCCCTGGAACTTCCCCTTTCTATCAAGAAACTAGAAGGAATAACTCTGGGGAAATTGCAGAGATTAATGCCATCATCAAAGACTTGAAAGTGAGGGTGGTGATACCTTTAACATCACCACTTAACACACCACTTTGGCCTGTGCAGAAAACAGATGGATCTTAGAAAAGGACTAGGGACTATCAGGTTCACACCTTAACCAAGTAGTGATTCCAATTGCAGCTGCTATCCCAGATGCAGTATCTTACTGGAGCAAATGAGTATGCCCTTGGCACTTGTTATGCTGTCATAATGCCTTTTGCTCCATATCAAATTGCAAGGAACACAAGAGGCAGTTTGCTTTTACCTGGAAGGGTCACAATATACCTTCAAATTCTTGCCTCAAGGCTTCATCAGTTCTCCTGCTCTGTCATGATATAGTTCATAGAGACCTAGAGCATCATGATATTCCACAAACATCACACTGATCCACTACATTGACAAAATTATGCTGACTGGATACGATGAGCAGGAAGTAGTAAGTACTTAGGTACCTTAGTAAGACTCGTAAGAACTAGAGGGTGAAAGATAAATCCTACAAAACGTAACTGCAACAGAGTTTCTGGGGGCTTAAGCATGATGAACCCCCAAGATGAAAGACATATTGCTTCATCTCACAGTACGTTACCATGAAAAAAGAGGTATGATGCTAGGTAGGCCTTTTTGGATTTTAAAGGCAAACGTGTACTATATTTGAGTGTGCTACTTCAACCAACCTAGAGAGTCACCCGTAAGACTACCAATTTTGAGTAGGAAATCACTCACGAAGGCCCTGTTGTGAATTTGAGGTAAAGTATAAGCTGCTCTGCCATTTAGGTCGTATGATCCAACAGAGCCAATGATACTAAGTGTCCAGGCATATAGGGACACAGCATGGAGCTTCTGTCAAGCACCAGTAGGAGAATCACAGGGCAGACCCCTAGGATTTTGGAGCAAATCTTTGCCCTCTTCTGAAGATAACTATTCTCCTTTTGCACCTTGGTAGAGACTGAATGTCTAACCAAGGGAGATTTGGTGATCATATAGCCTGAGCTTCCCATCATGATTTGGGTGTTGTAGGACCCACTTAGTCATAAACTTGAGCATGCACAGCAGCAGTCAATGGAAATGGTATACAGTAGACTTAGCTTGCTTGAGCTGGTCTGCAACATAGTGCCCTTGAACACGTGGCTCAGACCCAGTATCAACTCAATCCATACCTCTGACCTGAGGTGCTCTAACAACTAGCTGGCCAAAAAAGAAAAAACAAAACAAAATCAAGCCTGCTTTATAGATAGGTCTGCATATTGTTGGTTCCACCCAAAAGTGGACATCTGCAGCACCAGGGGTGGACCTGAAGGACAATGGTGAAATAGAATCCTCCCTGTGAGCAGAAGTGTGAGAGTACATTTGGTTGTCCACTATGTCTGAATGAGAGATGACCACAGCTACAGATCTATACTGATTCATGGGCTGATGTTTCGGTTATCCAAGGACTAGGAGGAAACAGGATTGAAAGTCTGGTGATAAGGAAGTCTGGGAAGAGGTATGTGGATGGACCTGGGAATGGTCACACACTGTGAAGATATTTGTGTCCCATGTCAATGTCCAGTAAAGGTCATCCACAGCAGAGGAGGCTCTTATTAATCCAGTGGGCAAAAAATAACGTACTCCGTGGGTGTCAGTCAACCTCATTCCCCAGCTACCCTAGTGCTTGCTCACTGCGCCCATGAACAATATAGCATTGGTGGCAGGGCCAGAGGCTTTGAATGGGCTCAACAACATAGACGTCCCCTTCCTAAGGCTGGCATGCACTACTGACAAGTGCCTAATCTGTCAAGAGCTGAGACCGATACTAAGGCCACAGTACTGCACCAATCCCATGGGTGATAGTCATCCACCTGGTGGCAGTTTGATTACATTGGACCCCTTCTATCATAGATGGGGCAGAGATTCAACTTCACTAAAATAGACATGGATTCTGGACATGGATTGCCTTCCTGTCCGTAATGCTTCTTTCAGCATTACCACCTGACCCATGTCATGTACTCACAGAATGCCTTACCCACCATCATGGCATTTCCTATAGCATTTCTTTTAACCAAGGAAACAATTTCAATCAAGGAAATGCTGCAGTGAGCTCATGAAATTAACATACCCCAACACTCAGAAGTGGCTGGTCTAACTGAAAGGTGGAACAGCTCAGAGTATTCGTGTGTAACAGTTGGGAGACACCACCCTGCAAGGATGGAATTCTGTCTTAAAGGTAGCAGCTGGCTTGAGACGGAGTATATGGGTCCAAGATCAAGGGGTGGCACCTCTCACGATTATACTTCTCATCCCAGCAACCTCGAACTGTGCTGGTTTGGAGGTCTTAGTTTCCAAGGGATGCTTCAACTAGGGACACACAATGGGCCTACTGATCTAAGATGAGACTGCCGCTTGGCCAGGATTCTTTTGCCGCTAAACCAATAGGCAGAAAAAGGTGTTACTACACTGGCTGGAATGATCAATTCTGATTACCAAAGGGAGGTTGTATTGCTGGTACATAATTGAGGCAAGGGCTATATCTGGAACACAGGGGATTCTCTGGGTACCTGAGAAAAAGAAAAGGTTAATGAAAAATGACAGTGACCAAAACAGGTAGGACAATTAGAGGATTCAGAACCTTTGGTAATGAATATTTGGGTCACTCCACCAGGTGAAGAACCCTGACAAACTGAGGTTCTGACAAAGGGCAAAAGAAATATCGAATATATAGTGGAAGTTCATCAATTTAGAAACAAGGGCTTTGAATCTACTCCTTGTTGCCTGCTCCATCAATTATTATGGTGAAAATGGAGCTGGGCCAGATGAATACTTTTTTGCTAGGTGGCATGTTTTGTCAGTAGAAGGTACTGGAGGAATTTCTCTTCCTGGTTCTGGGTAGACTCTTAACAGTGCCCAGCTCTAGCAGCGCATATAGCTTAGCAGTACAGTGTAACCTTACCCTGCACCCCCTGTTGGATGACTTCACAGACTGCCACTGATGTAGTATCTCCTCATGGATAGCTTCCCTGGCACCATCGCCAAGGGATTTACAGCTGTCACAAGCTTCATCCCAAGAGCCATGGTTGTATCTTGATTTCTGGAATTCAGCCACAAGGAACACAGATAGTGGCTATTCCCGAGATTTGCTATTTTGTGTATTCTTTAGAGTTCTCTTTACTGCTTTGCAGATTTTTATTTCTTAAAATATTACAGATAATATGCCCCATCACTCCAATCTACTCCTATAGTTAATACTTTTCTGTCAAATCTTCCTGTTCATATTATGTGGCTTCTGTCTCCTGCTGAAACAGACACCAAAATCAAAGACTTGAAAATAATGATTGAAGAAAGTCCACTGACCATGGGTTAGCACCCAGCATATTTTAAGATTAAAAAAATCTACAAAATGTTAAGATGATAGAAAAACAGGCAATTCACAGAGGAAGTACAAATTAATTATAGTAACCAAATAAATCATTCTACTTGCTGGAATATTAAATTTTAACTTTGCCAATATCAAGTGGTAAGGATACAGAAAACATTCTGATATCTGCTGGTGGGGACTGGAAGGCAATCTCAGTGTGTTAAAAATTTTAAAGTGGAAACCCTGTGACGTAGGTTCTACTTCTCCATGTTTACTCTAGAGAAATATTCATACATAAACAAGGTGACAGGTACAAAGATATTCTTTAGAAAACAGTAAAAATTACGAACAACTTAATTGTGCTTCAATAGGTAGATACTTACAATAGTCACACTACATATACCAACAGAGAATTTAAGAATTTGGTATAGCTAATGAGTGGAAAAAAGTTGCAGGATAATGTTAAAATAAAAATTCACATCATATATTTTTTAAGGGTACATTTAGTTACGTGTATATAAATTGCTGAGGGGAAGAGTTTAACACCAAACCAATTCTAGTAATTACCTCTGGCAAGTGGAGGAGGGCAAGGAAGGGGAAGGGGCTAGGGATGGTCAAAGCAGACTTCACCTGTAATAGTTCAAGAAAAAAAAATGTATTTATTAAATAATTAAAAATTAAGACTAAAGTCCTATCTCGAACTTTTTCTTCTGGCCAAGATGAAATAAGAGACTGGATATACCCTGAAACAAATGAAAAACTAGACAAAACACATTAAACAGTGGTTTTCAATACATTGGACTTTAGGCAAAGAAGGATAGTGATCCCTGAAGGAAAGAAAACCACCGACCCAGCTTACTGCCTTGAATTTCTAAGCCATGATGCAGGAAGGAAACAACCAGGCAGAGCTCAGTGGACTTCCTGAGTTGAGGAGATGGAGCTGAAAGTTAAGGGAGACGAAGGGAGATAGAGTTCCCAGGGCAGAGGACCAGGGAGGAGAAAACTACACAAAGTGGAACTCGAGATTTGCAGAGGGCACCCCTCCCCTCAAGTGTTCAGCAATGTACTGGTCAGCACATGTACATGAGGAAACTACCCAAGGCTGGGGAAAGGTTTAGAGGAAACAGTACCTGGAACGCACACAAGTCTAGGAATAGAGGCTGTTTCCACTAGCCCAGACCAGAAAGCCTCTTAATCCAGGAGGCACTACGTACACAGAATTGGGGAACAATTAGCCCTAGAACAAATGCTCTGGTCTCACCTAACAAAGCTTAAAAGCAAGACCTGAAAGGATCCAACTGTTTCCAAGTTGGATCCAACTGTTTTCATAGTTTTCAACCATGTCCCAGAACAAAAATAACTGGCATCCAGCAAGTTAAAATTTATGTCTGGCATGCAATTAAAAAATTACCAAGCCTACAAAGAAGTAGGAAAATATGACCCATAATGAGGGGGGAAAAAAAGTCAATGAACAGAAACTGACCCAGATGTTAAAAGCTGTTATATGTTCAAAAAGTAAAGATGGAACATGCAGAAACGTGAAAAACACCCAAATTGAACTTTTAAAAGTGACGACACCTGAAATGAAAAACACACTGGGTAAGATTAAAAACAGATTAGACATAGCAGAAGTTGTTAGTGAATTTGAAGATGGTAATAATCTGACATGAAACAGAGAAAGATTTTTTAAAAACCTAAACAGTGCATGGGTAAACTGTAAGTCACCTTCTAGCAGCCTCTGTGTAATTAGAGTCCCCAACACAGAGAATGGAAAGAACAGAAAAAGATACCTGACGAAATAGCTGAAAGTTTTCCAAATGTGATGAAGAACCATAGATCCAAGAAACTCAACAAACCTCAACCACAAGAAACAAAGAAAACTACAGCATAGCACATCACAATCAAAATGCTCAAAATGGTGATAAGGAGAAAAATCTTTAAAGAGGAAAAAAAAAACATGTACTGAGGAACAAAAGATAAAGATGAGATTTCTCATAGGACACGACGCATGTGAGAAGATATTAGATCAACATCATTAAAGGGCTAAAAGCAAAAATGTCAACCTAGAATTCTATATCCAATGAAAACGTCTTTCAAAAACGAAAGCAGACACACAAAAACTGGAAGAATTCATCAACAATACCTGTACCATCAAAACTAGAAATGTTCAAGGTTAAAGGACATCCTTTAGGCAGAAGGTAGATAACACCAGCAACAGGTTATCTACACAAATTAAGGAAGAGCACAGGGATGGTAACTACATGGGGAAATACACAGGACTTCTCATTATCATAAAAAAAAAACCCTATTGTGAACACCATTCTTATCAAAATAACAATTTGTCTCTAGCAATGTTTTGGGAAGCCTTCAATACACTCTTCTGGATTTTAAGGCTGATAGGTGAGTATTTAGTCTCTCTTCTTAGTCCAAGTTCTGTGATTTAATATAGAATATAATGTTGCCCCAAACATGGGCCTAAAGAACCAGATTTCACATACCAGCATGTGGCTTTGTCCTAGATATTTATACCAAAGACTCTGAACAGAAACCCAATTTTACTTTATATGCAATCTGAATAAGGCAGAAAGTCACAAACAAGCTTTCAGATATCTAACAACAGATGGTATTCTGATAAATACTTGCTTAACTAGCACATAAGTAGATGATTTCTAATGATTTGAGGAAGATCAACTTGCATGTCAATCCCACAGGCATACCAAGTCCTCCCTCCAACTATCATTTCTAAGGCTCTGTTCTCCACTGATGAATATGTCCCTTAGTTACTATCTGCTAGTCTTCAGGAGCAATGAAAAACTGAGGAGACAAGCCATCCCCCAACAGACTAAGGTAAACTCACTAGCATTAAACTTCATAATCAAAATATAAAAACATACTTTAGTTAATAAAAAAGAGCAGATTAATCCAACAAACATGTAGATTTATTTAAAATCAGTTTGGTACATGATACAGATTGGTTTTGCAGTTTTTAATGAACTGAAATAGAAATTTCTAAATACAGCAGTGTCTGTG
Source organism: Leucopleurus acutus (assembly GCF_964270905.1). Lineage (NCBI taxonomy): Eukaryota > Metazoa > Chordata > Mammalia > Artiodactyla > Delphinidae > Leucopleurus > Leucopleurus acutus. The sequence goes on along the minus strand of NC_139157.1, from coordinate 49,723,583 downwards.
CAACAAATATCTGTAAGGTAAAATAAGGGATTTTAATAGACCTACAATCTGCATGAACAAATCAGATGAAAAATCTGAAAAGGTTTCTATATACCTTCTGGATTAAAAAGAACCCAAAAATTATTAATGGCTCAAGATACTAAACTGCTAAAGGAAGAGGGGAAAAGCCTGTGAGTTCTGTTGTAAGAGCTCTTTTTGTAAAATCTAATTCCATATTATGATTCTGTTAGAGTAGTATTCAAAATTACAGAAGATGAGAGGCTTCATCAGCTATATTTTCACAAAAGTAGCTATAGTGTTAACATTAATGTGTGGCAAGGTATTCCTATCTAGGTAAATGACAATTATACCATTGTAGCTAATTTTTACCACTTTGGGAGAATGGAAATTCTGTATGTTTTCAACTGAATCTTGTATCTTAAAGCACTCACTAAAAACTAATAGCCATGGCACCATAATAAAATTTTTTGTGAGGTACCTAAAATATTACTACTGAGGGAAACAAAAATGTGAGGTAAGCCTACCTTTCCCCAAAAACCTTTGAAGCCAGAGATTTTAAACAATTAAGGCACTTGAAAACATTAGGTATATGTACCAATGTGCAAGTAAAACAAACTTTACTGTACCAGCAAGTAAAGAAGAAACAGTAAATCTTCATTTTAAGAATTTAATTATCTAAATGTAAGGAATTTTGGCTTATGAAATGGACCAAAGCAACTTGTCATTTCTTACTATAAAATATTGAAAACCAAGTGCTAAACACAGCCACTATAGGCTAAAGAAACTAAAACAAAAAACCTTAATGACCTAGAAAAGCAAAAGCTCATTTTAAACTGATTTAAGCCTCTGAACTAATCCAATGTGTCAAAGGCAGGGAAGAAGTATCCCTCTAAACCTGAAAAAACAAGTGCTTCATAAGGAAACTAAAGAAATAAAAGTATGCATGCTTATACTACAGCAATTGAAACTCAGAAGAAAAGGATGGAAAAGGAGAAAAAAAGTACAACCTGTTTATCCAGGGCAATCATCATTAAAAATCTACAGTAATCTGATCAACTAAAATTTTTCATGAAATTACACTGCTCACGTTTGCTGTCTCAAAACTTAAAATGATTGTCTCATTTAAAGAGTTAATAAATGATTCTAAAACAACTTCTTTCTTTCTTGCCTTACAGAAGTTACTTTTCCAGAAAGCTTCGTGGAAATCCTTTTAAGGTACAACAGTGTTAGGATAATTTTTTGGAGTACAAAGGAAAATATAATTAAATCAACTTTATCTCTATACTTTTTAACAGCCAGAAGCAAAACGTTGGGAGATTCAATAGATGAAAGCTTTTAACTTTGTATAACATCCTTGAAATTACTCAGGCTTGAAATAAAGTAGGTAAGTTTTCAATTAAGTACTAACAGTATGGTATCTAAAAGCAGGTTTACTACTGCTCACATCAACAGTTACATCCTCAGACCAACCTTTCCCTTCATTAATGTGAAAGAACAAATCACCAACATTTTAAGTTACAGTCTACCTTTCAGTCTGTCTTTTAAGGCACTGTTCTTTATTTTCTCAATGATATAAGGTGCTTTACAAGTATGAACAATAACCTGCTACACTTTAATGTTTTGTATCCTTTCCATTCATTTCTTTAAATCTGGAATGTAATTCCCTGTGTGGCATCTTTTTTCTAATGTAGAAAAAATAACTTATCAAGCACAAAATTTTACTCTAAGGATATTAAATTTATAAATTTATTCCACTTTTGCAACGATAGCCCCAAATCCACCTGATTGATGCTCATTTGGCACATTCTTCTCAATTCTGGTCACTAAACTACATCCTGAGTTAGGATGAAAAAATGCAGCTTTCAGGCTTTAAAATAACTACATTTAAATTGCCAAAAGAGTCATGAGGTTGTCTGCGCAGGACAATGTTTTCCATCACTTACAGAGTTACATTTGGCATGTCAAGAAGAGAGAACATAATCCCACAGCAGCAGCCATTTAAAATAAAAGAAGACAGCCACAAGGATTCATGCAGAATATTTTACATATTCCCGTTGAGCAAACAGATTTCACTGATTTTTCTTCAAGGGCGATGCTCCTATATGCATCCTTTGAAAAATTAAAGATCCTAGAATAGCGTCTTCCATGTGGGACATCTTGAAAGATAATGTTTTGGTTTCAGTGAGTTACACACCAGTCCTTGTTAATTTAGCGGGTCTGTTTACAGAGTGTGGTAGTTTCGTTCTTTAGATTTGCAGAATTTATAGAGAAAGAAAATTACAGCCTGCACACCCAAGACAAGGACAATTCCTCCAATGAAACTGGCTGCATCAAACGTAGACTTCCGCGCAGGTTGTGTAGTTGGAGCTGAAGTGGTATTAGTTGTACCTGTTAAATGAGATGAAAGAAATAACAACACTTAATAAGTCTCATGATCCTCTATAATTTCAAGACTCACCTGTGCTTCTTTTTTGCCATGTGTTAAATTCTATGAAGTATTTCCTCTCGTGTCAAGTCGTTACAGCTTCCTAATTGAGGAAGACGACCATTTACCAATCCCGTTCTTCATTCTATCCAGCAACATCAAATGGTCAATGCTGCTATATAATTTCAAATATGAAAATGACAAAAATGACTCTCCTGGCACATTATGCCCTGGGAACATGTCAAGCACTTTTAAAACCTGGTTTCTTCAGACTACATATTTTAGTTAATTGCTAGAGTAAATATTAATATTTGTGTTTAAAATTTATACAACTTTTGCATTTTACTAAATATATAAGGTAAATAAAAATTTGATTAGTTTTTCAAATTACAAAAGTAATCTTAATAATCTACAATTATAATCTTATAAATCTTCAATCTGTAATTCTAACAAGCAGAACTCACCATTAAGGACATTTAAATTTTACTCTGAAAATGTTATAATGAAAAAGTATTACCAAAGGAAATAAAGCACAAAAATTTAAATTCCTTTTCAGGCAGTAAAATGTTTCAACAAGAAACAAAACAAAAATTCCTTTTCAGAGACTAAAATGTTTCAAGTGGAGCACCATCCACTTTAACAAAAAGCAATTTCTTTCTTTTTTAAAAATTTTTGGCTGTGCCACGTGGCACACAGGATCTTCGTTCCCCGACCAAGGGATCCAACCCACGCCCCCTGCAGTGGAAGTGTGGACTCTTAACCACTGGACCACCAGCGAAGTCCCAACAATTTTATATTTAAAATAAAGTTTATTTTCTTAACTGGAATAGCAAATAAACACTGGTTCCTGTGGCTGTATAAGTTGGCCAGCTTTAAAATTAATTACAACTGTTCTGTATTTCTTCTTGTGAAGACAGAATGGCTTCGCTGCAATTTAGAGAAAGGTAGCACAAGAATGAAACCAAAAGGATCGAAAACCCCATAAAATATTCATGAGAATCAAAACAGTATTATAAATATGGCTGGAGGGAAGGGTTCCTAACCTGTGTACCTACAGTGCCCTGTGGCATAACCTAAATATGATTTAGTTAATAACATGTCAAATCATTAATTAATAAAAAGTTAATTTTCACACACACTACCAAAGGTTATAAAGGAATATAAGAAATGGTAAGAAATATGAGGTGCACATTTGGTAGTGATCTTGGCTTTTTAGACCCTTCACAGCAAAAAGGATGGCTATATTACCTTCACTCAAATTGCCATGGTCTAATACAGCACACAATGAATCCCTAACAATAATCAGTATTTAATTTTTAAGTTATAAGAAATTAGATTTCACCTACAGGTTGTACTGAAAGGGTTTTGGAAAACCATTACTATTTAATTCTAACATGTCATGCCAAATGTGATTACACTTTAAAAATCCAGAAGAGGACTCTCAGCAAACCTATCATTATTGCTTTAACAGCCTACTATCTTGGTCCTCCAAATACAAGAGATGAATTTCAGTTCATAACTATTCATGAATAAAATTGGACAGTGATAGCAGAAATAGTAAAAGGCAACACAGCACACACATCCTACCCCACTGTTAGTTTAAAAAAACCTCAATTACCTGATGTAGTAGCTGTGGTGGAAGCTGTAGAAGGGGAAGGCGGAGTTGTGGTTTTAGCTGGAATGTAAACAAAATGTATTAAAATTTTAAATTTCTCAATTATCTAGCATCTTTTAGAAACACTACTACCACTTCAACATGCTTTCAATTTTTTAGAGAATAAAGGCCAAATCTCAGTTAATGGTTCAATAACATATCTATGTATCCAAAATATTAGCTCTGAAGTGTATTTTAAAACATTAAGCAATCAAAAACTTCTATCTATGTTAACATCTATATACATATCTAAGTATAAAAATTTATGTATACACCTGGATAAAGTTGCAAAAAGACACACAGAAGGGCAAGAATTAGTATTTAGGTGAGGGAACTACAAGTTCTTTCCCAATAATCTTGCTTCCAAGACAAAAACTATTAACTTTAATAAGTCAGGTAAGAAACAAATACAATTCAGTCTATGTAAGTATCAAGATTTGCTTATCTCCTTCATTTCCAGGGCTTGGCCAACTTTTCTTAATGAGGCAGACAGTAAATATTTTAGACTTTGTGCACTGTGTAATGCACCAGCAGTCAAAGACAACAAGCAAATGAATGAACATGGCTGTGTTCCCAAAAATTTTATTTAAAAGAACAGGTGCCCTGGGGCCATAATTCCCCATCTAAATGATATTAAGAGCCCAAGGGTAAGCTCTCTCTACCATACTGCATGCGTGTCTCTAAAGAAATGCACTCATGGGAAGAATCAGTTTGAATGTAAAAACATTTTAGGAACTAAAGCACTATATTGAGACTTCTGATAGTATCGATACTACTAATAGATATTAGCAAACGCTATGATATGTTCACACACATTTATTTGTACCCCTTTCTCTCTAACTATAAGCACCGCGGTCCAGCTCTTGGTTGGACATTTAGGTCATCTTTCATTTCTGCATGCTATGAACATCTTACAGGATAATATTTGATCTCATCTCTGATAGGACTGATTCTTATACAGAATTCCTAGATTAGAGGGTATGGTTATTTTAAGACTCATGATCTCTTCAAAGTTTTTGTTGCTTATACATTCTGTGAAACAAAAAATATACTTCATAAATTAAACATATATCAAATTCTTTTCAATCTTAAAATACTAATTTTGTCTGACAACATTAGGGGAAAAAATTTGCAAATTTGCTATTTGTTTCTCACTACCACCCTCTGAACATGGTAAAAGAGATATATATATAGATATATATATATATATGTATTTTAATTTTGAAATCTGCACTGGTTTAAATCTCTGAAGCACCAGAAGCCCACTACATAATCAATGAAGGCAGAGCTATGAGGTTTAATTTTTGGGTATTTGTAAAAGTTGCCCTCACTTTTTAAAAAATAATTCATTTTTTGAAATAGGCAAAACATTTACATATTTTTACTTTTAACCAAAGTATTACACTGGTAAAATTTTCAAAATCAGGCACTACTTAGGGAATACCTTGTTGACCTACCCTATGTTCCTTTCATTTAAAAAAATAATTCATAGGTTATAAAAGCTGCTACTGGTGATAGAAAATTTAGAAAATACAGTAGAAGCATTTAAATGACTCTATCATTCTGAGAAACATGTTACTTCCTGCTGGCCATTTTTCTAGACATGTATACAACAAAAAAATAAAATTGTACTGGAACTACTTAACACAGTTTGTTTTCTACTTAATATATTTTCCACTGTATTTCTAATATAATTTAGTCATTCTACTGTAAGATATTATGTTACCTATAAATATTTTTATTTATGTTTATAATACTTATTTGTACTGGTGTTAGACTATATAATTAACCTCACTGAAAGCCTATCTACATAAATCAGATTCTCCTTGCATCGTTTCTTTAACAGTTCCTTTATTTCTCACTTGCTCTCTTCAGCAGCTGATATGGAAAGAGACCATATAAAGGCTGCTGTTCAACCACTAATTACCACTCAATTGATGCATTTTCTGCAAGCAAGCCCTGACCTCCTTCCACTTCACAGAACCAAAGAGAGAAAACAAAAGACACTCAAGGAGATCACAGGAGAACCCAGTGTAGAGCAAGTAGAACTACATCAAGATTCATAAGGAAGAAATGCAAAGCAACCCACAATAGTTTTGGGGAAACTATTTCCTCCTCTGCCCCTCTCTGTTCATATCCTACCTTCTGGAAATCCATATTCTTTCAGTATCTCTGCTTTCATCAACTTTTAACACATCCTCCTTGTCAATGACTTCTGGTCATTTATCAGCACACAACTGTTTGCTCTCCAAAATACTTTCTGTAGAATTTGCAGATTTCCATGGAGTGACTACTCCCATTGTAGCCATTAATTCAAGCTGCCAACATAGTATCACTGAGGGTACAGGGGGGATGAGCTGTGCCAGCAGAAGCTGGTACAAGCTAGCTCAACACTGCCAAAGTCTTTCAAAATGAGTTCTTAGCCTTGTTACACCATTTGACTACTTTTTCCTCAGAAAAACTACACTTAAAACGCATACACACACAAACACAGGTTTTCTTAGGCACACGTCTCTGGGCTTACTTCTCTGCCCATCCCTACTCAGTTTCTTATCCAGTCCTCTTCCCACCTCTTAGACATTACTGTTCCCAAGAGCCTGGTCCTCAAGCCCTGTTCTCTCTCAAAGCTGCTCCAGTGGACTCTACCACTGCCTACAATGGTTAACTTATCTGTGCTGTGTAGCAGAGTTCTCCCATCACCTCAATCATCAAGTGCTTTCCTTTCTACTTCCTAAGCCAATTTGCATACATCTGCAACTCCTCCGCTATTAGTTCTCTAGAATTACTGCAATAGCATATCTCATCTGTGTTCACTCTTGCCTCTTTCCACTCACCTCTCTACACAGTTAAAGTAAGTTATTTTATTAAAATGCAAATCTCATCATGCTTCAAACCCACCAGCAAAGTATACAATGGCACGTCCCAATCTGGCTCTTGACCTGTTGACTGTCCAGCTTAACTTGTTCTCGCCTTGTACTGGACACTCCAAATGCCAATTCCCTGACTTTATTATACTCTTTTATCTCTCCTTCACATGAGCTAACCAGCCTGCTCCACTTGGGAAGTTCCCCTCGGATCTTACCAGTGTAATTTCAAGACTCAGTCAACATCTCCAGGAAGCTGTCACCACATATTACTCAACACACACACCTTCCTACAAATCCCCCAACACACTGTGCTTCCCGACCTTTCATAGTTCCTACAATAGACAAAATACTATCTTACTTGTGTTCCTATATCCCTATCTTCTAGCCTAGTACTTGTCGTGGAGAAGATGTTTTTTAATTATTTAGTCTTACTATCAAATTGGTAAAGATTTTTACAAGGAGATATTATTTAATTGCTGTTGAAAATGTGGTAAAAAACTTTCCAGTTGTTGATAGGAATGAAAAGCATATCTTTCTGGAAAGCAATCATTATTAAGAGTCTTAAGATAATCATATCCTCTGACAGAGAATGCTGTTTGAATCAATCCTACCAGAGATGACAGCAAATACTTTCCTATAAGATATTCACTGCATGAAGAATGAAAGATGATCTAACTATCCAACCAAGAGTAGATGGGTAAAGTGCATACAACAACGTGTGCAGTTAACAGGGAGAACAATTCAAACCTGCATGGCCATATCATCCAATTTCCTAATAAGTATATTTATTTAGGTACACAAAGAGAAAAGTCTGGAAGAACTGAAAACCTTTTGGTGTACCTATGGATGATGAGAATTAATTTCCTTTAGGCTTCTATATTTCCTTAGAGTTCCACAAAATGCACAAAAAGCTGTTTGCAGACTCAACGTACAAAGCTATGGCAAATCTGCTCAAATTCAATGAACGTGAAACACTACAGTTATATTTCACTGTCACAAATAGTACACGTTAATGTAATTACTGTAGTCCACGACTACGTCTACTCATTTTTAAAATCATACTGATTTTTAGATATTTAATTACTAAAGTTATTCATCAAAAAAAGCTTGAAAACCTTCAAAGGAGGGGGAAAAGAGTCAATTATCTTGTATTACCTGTAGAATTGGTTGGCAATGGTGTGGCAGTGGGCACTATTTAAAAAAACAAACACACATGTAAGTCAAAGCTGTCTAAAATATCACAATCTGTAACACTATTTCCCAACCTGCAGTCATCTGAGTGCCACTTTCACAATGTTTTCATTTAAGTGCCACATATGGAGTAGATAGTTGCTCTGTCCCAATACTGGCCTTCCCTTCTTTCGAAATAGCACCAATTTTTAGTGACAGCTTCCCATGCAAAGACATTTCTTAGCCTCCCCTGCAGCTAGGTAGCCATGTGCAACTGCTAGGAAGTATCTGTAAGGTAGGGGTCTCTCACTTTCCCTTCCTCTTCCTGTTGGCAGGAAAACCATTTTGATGGCTGGAACATAAGCATTCACCTTGGAGAATAAGGTCAAAGCCATTTCTGAGGAATGACACAGTAAAAACCTAGAAGGAGCCTGGGTCTCTCCAATGGTTGTAGAGATGCCTCTCTAGCCCTCTAGCTGCACTGAAACCCAGATTTCCTTTACACGAAAGCCAAATTAATCTATCAATTAAACCATATTAATTTGGGGTTTTATGTCCTTGATAGCCAAAACTAATTCTAACTGATACATCATCAAATGAGTAGAATTACTTATTCAGTTTTTCTTCAATGTATTTTAAAATTCTATACTTAATCTTACTTCTAAACAATATTATCATAAAATCACAGGTACACACACATTAAAATAAATATTAAAACTGTTTGTTCATTTACCACCTAAACCATATTATGGACTCTACATTGGGTATAACTGATCTCATACTAATCAAAGTTTCAGTTACAAAGTTCAAGTTGGGATGGGGGGAGGCGAGAGGAATGGGGAAACCCCTACCAAAATTAAACAGTTACAGGTAGTCTTTCAAGGTTACTGACACACTCCAGAAAAATCTTTTATTCTATTTATTATCTACACACCAAATTAGGAGTTTGACTTTCCAATTAATTTATAATCTTGTTAGAAAAATCAGTTTTCATCTAGGAATCTTTAAAAACTATTTCCTGGGCAGAGTAAAGGTTAAATAACCAAGTTCCCCAAACCAAAGTACAGAAAATGGAGGAATACAGAGAGGATTCATTTAACCATAGCACAAACTGATCCAGACTGTGATAATCACCAGTACCATAATCAAGAAAGTGCCAGAACAAGGTTGTCCAGGCCTGTAAAATGCAAATAAAGAGAGGGTGTAAAATACAGTGAGTATCTGGAAGAGTTAAAAAAAAAACATAGAGGAGGAGATATCTGTACCTACAGCACTCCACAGTATGTACCAGCAAATGACTAAATCAAGCTTCAGAACACTGTCCTTTCAGCAATCAATATGAATATACTATTCAGATCCAAGTTTGTAATGAGATTAGAATTATGGAAATGCTTTAAACCAAATATTGAAATAAGGCTTCCTGAGGCAATGATCTTCCTTACCTCTTTGTAGCCACTTTTCCCAGACGCCAATGTGAATACTTACCAGTACAGAATTCGGTGCTGTTCACCACCTTGCAATCACTAACTGTTGAATTATCTGAACAGTAGCTTTTACCTGTTATTGGAAGGGGACGGGAAGAGCATCAATTATTCACATTATCTTTGACTTTGTTACTGTGCTCCAGAGTTGCTTCCAAAAATCGAACTCAGGTATAAACTCTCTAGAAGTCCACAGATAAACAAAATACTTTGTTATTATCTTTTTCCCCTTGTTTTAGACATATTACACAGGATCTCTCCAAACATCCTTTTAAAATCCACATGAATATACTGAACAGATAAGTCAGAAACACGTATATCTCAGAATCGTGGTACTATACCAGGAAGGTTGCTAGAATCCACAAGAGGGCTGAGTCAGTAGGGAGAAGTCCTTAGAAACTAATAAAGGCTTAGTAAACATGAGAGGTGCCCCATAGCAGCAGTGGGATCTCTGTTCCAGATCTCTGCTTTACTCTTCTACACTTTCTAAAACCACTTTCCTGGATGGGAAGACTTGTAGCACCAGCAAGGGAAAGCCTTCCCCAACATATCCTACAGTAAGGCAGGCATTCAATCTCCAAAACTTGCCAACTCTGCCATACAAGAGGGGAGGGGCACACTCTTAAATTCCATTTTATCACCTAAAGAAAAGTGACCCTTATACAACAAAGAAGTTAATTTAATTCAAACTTTAGCTAATACCTTAATTTTAAAAGAGGCTTTTAAACTTTGTTACGTAGTGACATAATTTCCAGAACTCTTCAATTTTTCAGTGAAGAATAAAAAGCTTAACATGTAGCTTTGGCTTTTTCTTTATATATAAAACAAAAAACCTGAGACATTGTTTTACTGATAAGAAAAAAATGCAACCATCTTACCTTAAGAAAACAGAATAATTTATGCTGTAATCCGGTGGTTCTAACAAAAACCTTATTGGCATTTCAAACTATCTCCATCTAGCTCTTTATCCCTCAATCAAATTAAAGACAACTTTAAAACTTAACAATAGCACCAAAAAAGTCACTCTTTTCCCACCTCATTCTCCCATATCTAAGTATCCAACAATGCTTCATAAGGTCTCTTTATAGTTCATCTAGTAGGACATCTACAGAAGATAAATGCCTCAAACATTTTACTGGGGAACAGTTTTCAGGGGAAAATTCCACAGCTTTCTCTCACAGCTAATTTCAGAGTACTAGTACACTTAACCTAACCACAAAGGTCTAAAATTTCTCCTCCTTTTAAAGCTATCGAGCCTTAATTATCAAGTCTAAGAAATTAAAGGGGGGAGCATGGGAGACAACAAAAGATTTTAGGGAGAGTATTAAGCAATTGGTTAAAGTTTAAAGGAAAAGTATTTGATTTGCAAAATAAGTAATGCACACCATCCCAAATGTTTTACATAAGTTTCAAGTGTTCAAGAATACCTTGCAGTAATTTTTAAATGTTAGAACAAAACAATACTGAACTCTCAAAATTAAAGCAATCCCAAAGTTTCTTACCTTTACACTCTATCCAAAAGCAGGTAGTGTTAGCAGCATTAGGGTCAAAACAGGAAACACAGTTGTTGCGGCTTTCACAGATTTCTAGGGGTAGGAGTGGGGGTTAAAATATATAAAATCAATTAATTGGTATCTTATTTTGAGTTTGTACTAGTTACCGTTTTTAAACAACAGCAAGTATTACATACAGTACCAGACTTACTATTTCAAGAAAATGGCAAAACTGTATATATAACCCATCCACAGATGAATGGATAAATGTGTTATACACATACAAGGGAATACTATTCAGCCATTAAAAAAAAGAAATCCTTTTATACACTACAACATGGATGAACCTTGAGGACATTATGCTAAGTGAAAATAGCCAGTCACAGAAGAACAAATACTGCATGATTCCACTTATATAAAGTATCTAAAATGGTCAAAGTCTGAAGCAGAAAGTAAAATGGTGGTTGCCAGGAGCTGGGAGAGGGGAAATGGACGTTTGCTGTTCAATGAGTATAAAGCTTCAAGGAAGATGAAAAATTCTGGAGATCTTCTGTGCTTATAGTTAATACTGTACAGTACACTTAAAAATCTATTAAGAGGGTAGATCTTACGTGTTCTTTTAAAACCACACACAGAAAAAAAAACATTATAAAGTGGCTTACTAAAAAGTTCCTATCATTATAAAAAACTTATGAAGCCAGAAGTCAGCTCAAGAGAAAGGGGGGAAAAAGCACAAGCTAGTGGGAACGCTCAATATTTCTTGGTACCTATCTAAACAACCCCTTTTTGCACAGCACCTATTTCAGACACTCAAGAGTTTCTTGAGTGTTCCTTAAAAAAGAAAAATACTGGAAAAAAGGCTGTTGCGAGGCCAACACTATACACAAGGAAATCACTGCCCCAAAACATCAGATGTGAACTGGAATTTTTAATAGTAATAAAGATTTATTACAAGTTGAACCCAAGCTCCGATGATGCCTATCCTGAAAAATCTGAGATCGGTAATTCATAAACGGTCCACTCTTTCCGGGGTTTTCCATGATGGGAGGATAAGAGACAACACATCTGGAGGGGGCTACAGTCACATAATTTAACAAGTTAGCAAGGTCTTTGTCAATAATTTAAGCCAAACGGCTCTGAGACAGGACATCTAAGGCAGCTAACTACAATTCAAAGTCTGGACAAACAAATGGACTATAGAGTTAGGTTCTATACATTTTCCTAGAAGCTAGATGCCTCCAAAAAACATTCTCATTTGCTTTCCCCGTGCCTAAAAAATAGTTCTGCATAAACACATTGCATTTCAATATTTATCAGAGATTGGTACATATACCGTACCCTTTGGGGAGTGGCAGGGAGTCACAAAGTAGAAATAAGTTCTTCAGAGGTTTGTATACACATGAAAAATGCGAGTTGTTTAAAATCTTCTGTGCTTGATGATGAATATTTGGGTAGCATAGTGTATGTTATTTACAATGAACTAAACTTGCTGCCTTTCAGGCTGCAGTTTATCCAACCACCACTTAACATAAAACACAAATCATCTCCTTTGCACTCATTTCAATTACACAAATGCAATTAACATATTTCCAAGCCTCTCTTTAAACACACACACACACCCCACCCCAACCCCCCCGAAAAAAATTCTAGGAGGAAACTACCAAATAAGCGGAAAACAAATTCTGCTCTATCACCTTAGAAATAGTGCAGTTAGAATCTCCAATATTGTACTGCAATTTCCTTTCTTCATTAAAAGATGTTTGAATTTTACCATTACATCTTTCTAAATTTAACAAATAACATTAAGTTTACTATATATGTCATTAAACTCCTACAAAATACAAAAACTAGAGAAGATATTGTAAAACAACGTGATCGGCCTAAAAAAAAAAGGTAAAAATTCTTACACTTCAAGTCTTCGGTCTATATGCCAGTTACTCCTTACCGAATATTAACTAGGATAACCAATCACACTAGACTGCAAGTTTTAAATATCTAAGGTTCTTCACCTTAATTTAAAATTTATCTTCCCTCCTCTCGTGCGTGTTGTCACGACATTGACAATTTCTGCTGTAAGATTCAGTGTATGCCTCAACCAGTCTCCAAATCGACTGCAGAGCTTAACAAAAGGTCCTGATCTAGTTTTAGAAGAACGACAAACCTGGGTTCCAATCTCAGCCTCACAATCTACTAAACACACGGTTCTGGCGGAGTTACTTTATCTCCATCCACCTCCTAGGTTTCACCACTTATCTTCTAGTTTAGCCTAAAATACTAACAGATACATGCGAAGCACCGGGTACACGAATGGGTACTTTTTCTCCTTTGCACACAGCACGGAGTGCAAAATTTTAATTAATTAAATGCTCAAGCCTCAAATATATCCCATACCTATCCGCAAAACCGATATAATTAAATATCAAACGACTTATTTTTTCAGACCTAGGGCTGAGACACCAGCAAGCATTAGTTTGCAGCGTCTCTTTCCTTCTTTCGCCAAATTCGGGAGAAGCCTCCCTTCGAAAAGAAGACCTGGGTGGACAAACGACTAACCCCAGAGAGAGGGAGTTCGGTCTCATCGCCAACTTTGGAGGCGGTAGCCTCGCCCCATAATCAACCTCACTGCCGCCACCACGGAAGAAAGCCACGTCCCCTCTTCGGAGCCTGAAGTGAGGATGGAGATTACGAGGCACTTTTAAACAACACCTCCAGGCGGGCAGAACACTGTTGGGCCGGAAACAGCCCAACGGCCCCAAGGCTCAGCCGCCCCTTCCCCCCGGGGCGATTCCCAACAGCGGCCACTTCGGCCCGTCCCCGGCCGGACTCGGACGGGCCGCCATGTTGCCGGACCGCGGCCCGCCCCGGCCCCGCGCGCACCACCGGCAGGGAGAGAGCCGGCGAGGGGGCGAGAGCAGAAAGCCCGTTGGGCCGGCGCCCACCTGGTTCTGGAGTGGTGACCGTCGGGAGGGTCGGCGGCGGCACCGGCGCTGTCGTGGTGGTGGTGGTGTTCGGTAGAACCGAGGGTGCAGTCGTGTTCGGGGCCAGGGTGGTGTCCTGAGCTGCGGTCATCACGCAAAGCGAGGCCAGGCAGCCAGCGGCCAAAAGCAGCGGGCGAAAGAGCCCCGACATCGCGTCCTCCGCGCTGGCCTTGGAGCAAAAGCTAAGATACCCAACGTTGCGCCCGTCCCTCCGTCTCCTGCGGCGCCGCCTCTCAGACCCGGCTCCCCCCGCGGGAGCGCGCCGGTGTCACGTGAGGGCGGCGTGCGGAGGCGGGGAGCCGGCGATACCAACTGGAATCCTACGGAAGGGGGAACAGAGGAATCGAGAGGAAACTGAGGCAAGATTTTCCCCAAAGCGACTGTACCGGCCAAGCGAAGAAACTGCCTAGACACAGGAAACTCTTATCTGCCCTAAGGTTGCCACACAGGGCGCGGCTGGGCTTTTCTCGTTCCTGTAATAGAGAAGGCTCCCCCCCGGCTTAAATGGAACAACCTACATGATGTGGCGACGGAGTCCTCGCGAACGACCAGCTTGGTCCCACGTGACCTCCGGGGCAGCACTTCCCAGACTTGAGACCCGCTGGGCGGAAGTTGTTTTCAGGCGTTTAGTTGAGAAAGAATTAAGTTAGTACTGTCCTCCCGCGTTCCCAACGTGCTTGCATAAGTATGCTTCGTAGGACCCGCGCTTTTTTCCTTGAAAGTCGATTTTGCTGGAATTCTGTAACCTTGTGCTGGGACACCCCAGGGAAATGGAGGCACCACGCGGTTAAGGAGTTTCTGCTCCGCCGCCCACGTAATGTGAGCGGCTGAAACACCGAAAGCGGTCTCCTGCCTTCCAGCCGGGAACGCACACTGTCTACCTCTGTTACGCTTTCCCACCCTGACTTATCTAAATCTGGCGATTTCAACCAGCGGTAGCAGCAGCCAGTCTGTGCCACAGCTGTAGTCGAAGAATCAAAGAAAGAAAGACGCTACGGGTTGGAAATCCATCTGGTGTGTTCCCACCCCCACTTTACAGGTGAAGAAACCGAAACTTAAAAAGAGACTTGACCGCAAAGCACAGTTGCTTGGCGTCAGGGCTGGTTTTCGAAATGCCTGTTAATATTTTGTCACAGCTCAGGCTTTTAGTAAGGGTGAGCGCCATCTGATGCCCAACTCACAAAAATATTCAGAGGTGCATCCATGCTTATATCAAATGGTAAAACTTAGGTTATAAAAGCTGTATTTAACGCTGTTTTCAGCTATTTGTATTTATCATCTAATTTTAATTACGTGCATTTAGTCTAATAAAATAACAGCATCAGTTGCTTTTGAGATCTGCTTTTCTATGGAAACCCCAAAAAAGAAGACTTCATAAGTGCTTTATCATTTTTTACCTAAACTTGAAGCCTTTCCTAACCCTAAAATCGAATCAGTGGGATGCTTCTGTACCCTCATGACTATGAATATTTGTTCCATCAACTACACTAGTTGGAGATTTGCTTGGATGTAAACAAGAAACTCGGTTTTTGACTGATCCAACCTATGGCCAGAAGCGTGAGAGTACAGACAAGTAAGTAAGTGAGGTCTCATTATCAGCCTTCAAAGAAAGGTATTTCTTTCCTCAGGATATTTCTCACACGGTATTTATTTAGCACATAACCATCTGACACCAGACCAAATGAAGGCACGAGTCAACTTTTTTTTTTAATATTTATTCATTTGGTTGCGCCGCATCTTAGTGGTGGCTCGCAGGCTCCTTAGTTGTGGCATGCATACTCTTAGTTGTGGCATGCATGTGGGATCTAGTTCCCTGACCAGGGATTGAACCCCGGCCCCCTGCATTTGGAGCACAGAGTCTTAACTACTGCACCACCAGGGAAGTCCCTCATTGTAGTTTTGACTTGCATTTCTCTAATAATTAGCCATATTGAGCATCTTTTCATGTGCCTGTTGGCCATCTGTATGTCTTTTTTGGATAAATGTCTTGTTTAGATCTTCTGCCCATTTTTTGATACAGTTGTTTGGTTTTTTTGTTACTAAGTTCCATGAGCTGTTTATATATTTTGGAAATTAAGCCCTTGTCGGTTGCATCCTTTGCAAATATTTTCTCCCAGTCCGCAGGTTGTTTTTTCGTTTTGTTTATGGCTTCCTTTGCTGTGCAAAAGCTTTTACATTTGATTAGGTCCAATTTGCTTACTTTTGTCTTTATTTATTTTGCCTTGGGAGACTGACCTATGAAAACGTTGCTACAATTTATGTCAGAAAATGTTCTGCCTATGTTCTCTTCTAGGAGTTTTATGTTGTCATGTCATATTTAAGTTAAGCCATTTTCATTTTATTTTTGTGTATGATGTAAGGGAGTGTTCTAACTTCATTGATTTACATGCGTATAATACAGTTGTAACATGTATTAAACCTTGTGTAATATTTAAATAACTTTCAACAAAACTAGAGAAGGATTGTAATAAGTAAAATATTAACAGTGAGCTAAAACTGTGTATTCGTATTCTTACTGTTCACACTGTGATTAGGATTGGTGATAAAATACTAGATGCTCTCCACTTGGACTATGGTATTTCCTTGATAATTGTTCCAGGGTTTCATAGGGGAGCATTACACTTTAAAGCAGGTGTTCTCAACCTTGGCTGAAAATAGGAACCACCCAGACGTTTTGAAAAATACTGATGCCTGGGTACTGATTTAATTCATCTGGAATAAAGTCTGGGCTTCAGGAGTTGTAAAAACTCCCCAGGTGTTTCTTGTCTGCAGCTTAGGTTGCAAACCACTACTTTACCCTTGCTTCTCAAAGCCTGGTTCATGAACCAATACCATTCATACCACTTGAAAACTTGTTAGAAATGCAGGTCAGGCCTCACCTCAGACCTCCTGAATCACAATCTGCATTTTAACGAGATCCATATGTGCACCTATTAAAGTCTGAGAAGACTGTTCTCCTAAGTGGCCGCAATTCTTAGTGGTGAATCCTCTACAAAATTACATCAAGCAAGACATGTTGTGAAGTTTTTGTTTCTTTATTTGGGTTTTTGCTTGTTTTACAAAGGTATGTAAGGTTATGGTACAAGCAACACAAAACTACTGGATATGCAGGAGTCTGGGAGCCCAGCCTAGGTTCCCTTTAGGCTGGCACTTGAGACACATTTATTTTTATTTCTATACTGCTTTAAATCCTGGGCAGGCTAGAGCTTTTCCCATTATATCTCTTAGTCCTTTAGGAAACAGAACGAAGACTTGTTAATAACTCATTCCTTAGGAACAACCCCCCGAGTTCAAAGTAAACTACACCCAGGCAGCTTTCTGATACCAGCATTACCCACTACTTCCCCCTGTGCGCAGGCATCCTTTGTGCTCCTCCCAATCCTGTCTTGGAGTGCTGCTTTTCAGTCGGAACACACCCTGATGGATATTCTCCTTATTAAAATGTTCAACTGATTCTGTACTGAATGGTAAAGATCACTGCCCGAGCAGCCCAAGCAAGGGTCCCGGTCACTCTCCTGAAACCCCAGACTGCCCTGTTGCCTCTCTAGAAGCGGAGGGCTCACTTCCAGCCCAGCCAAGAGCTCTAGGACCCTGCACCAGGCCTCTAGTTGCTATCCCTTCTGATTGATCAGTGTTTGCATACCTCCCTGCTGCTTTGATGAAATCAGTTTCTTGTCTCATCATTTTTTCTCATTCTTTTCTGTTGTCACACTTTAGTGTTTAATAACTTTTTTATTTGTTCTGCATACCTGTATGCCACAAGTCTCTCATGTATCTATGACTTTAATATATCCCAGTGGTTCTTAATGTGTGGTCTCCAGGCCAGCAGATCATCATCACCTGGTACATGTTAAAAATGCAAATTCTCCAACCCACTCCAGATCCACTGAATGGGAAACTGGTGTGAGGCCCAGGAATCTGTGTTTTAATAGGCTCAAGCATTTCTGATGCTCACTGAAGTAGAAGAACCTATGATTCACCATGTTTTCAAAGCCCCCTATCAAGTGTCAAACTTTGTAATTTGTGTTTTATGTGTTACTACTGAGTTTGTTACGTTTTGTATGATGTATAAAATTTATTGGAGATATGGACCAACTAGATTTGCAAGTTTAAGTTGCGATTCCATTTTGGGAAGGGTAGTGGATGGTATAAGCAATATAGTAGTTTAAAAAATGAGTTTCCATGAGGGAAAGAGTATCACTAGGTTGATAGAGATTAATTTTAATTTTGAGGATATACCTTTGAATTAATTCAGTCAATTGGAAATTAGTATGTTAGTGAGAATAGCTAACACTGAGCATAACAGGGACTTGCTGTTTCTTGAAATGATGATGATGTTCTTTCTATCAGTGGCAGTTTCTCTGTTTTTTGTGGGTTGACATTCCAGATGGGAAGATAATTTTTATCAAATTTCTGCTATGTGTCAAGGATCATTAGTGGTGTCTTCACAAATTATCTCAATCCTCAAACCACTATGAGATAGATGTACCCCGATTTTACTAGTGAAATTGAAGCCCAAAAGTAGATAATAGTATTGATTTTATAAATTTACTCAGGGAACCACTGAAGTTTTAGAGCCTGAAGGGAGCTAACAACTTCTTTACTCCTATTTGTTCTTTTTACAAATGAAGAAAATGCAAGGTTAAGTGATTTGGGCACCATTTTGCTAGCTAGCTGGGACTAAAACAAACACACCTGATTTTAAATATGTATAAAATGTAAATAGTATGGAATCCTGAGGTTGCCAGCCTATTCGTTCATTAACAAATAGGTGGCATTGTTTGGAGTTGGGGAAAACATATTCTTTAGATAGAATTTAAAATATTTATCTCCAATCTCCCAAAATAAACAAAATGAAATGATACCACACTCTGCTTATTCACATGGCTTGGCGTAAGACAGAGCATATGTACTTGACTTGGCCATATCAGCATTTAGGGCTAGGTCACATAGCTAACATTTTGTACAAAGCATCAGAATGCCTTTACTCTCATATTTGTAGACTTGGACAAATTTAGAATTCCTTCTGTTTAATCAAATCGGAATCTTTCATTTTGGTTAAATCAAAGTCTTATATTTGGAGTTAATTGGGATAAGCTTCTGAGTCCTCTGTAACAATCAGTTTCTCCAAACGATATAGTTAAACATAAATCATTCTAAGACAGTATATTCTAAGACAGAAGTATCAGTGCATGTACCTTTAAATGATGGCAGTAAGAACCACTGCATATACAATCTGTGACTAAAGTTTCTACACAGCCAAAAAGTGGGAAGTGAGAGCAAACAAAGTGACCATGAACTTGCCATCCTTTAGGTGGTTAGCAGAGTTCTACCTTTACATTGCAGCCAAACTGAAAAATAAGGGGAGCTGGCATCAGTTTCTTACACCCATGCAAATATCCCAGTTCTTTCACAATATCAGAAAGATGCTTAATGCCCTAATATGCAGGTTCATTGCCAGTAAGAATTGATCTGCTGCTTGTTATTACAGGACTAATGCCTGTAATGTTTTAACCAGGACCTTTGCAACGTGTCAGTTTCTTTCATCGCATGCTTCAGGAGTTGCTGAGAGCCTCTGCGGCAAGCCCAGCGCCCCTTTGTTTGAGGTGTCGCCAGTGTGACTGGAGGAACCCCTCCAAAGGCCCAGGGAGTGGATCTGGAGGCTTCATACAAACAGCTTGAATTCTCAGGTTGGCCAAAACTCCTAAGAGTAGAAGAAGAGGAGATACCTCCTCTTCAGTGTTTCCCAAATCTGGCTGTTAATCAGTCATTGAGGAGTTTTTTAAAAATACAAGTTCCTAGACAACACTCTGAAGGTCATATACCAGGATTTTATTAATCATATGTGTATCGGGCACTTGGTCGTATTCCAGATCCTGTCTACAAATTCCTGATCCCCTGAACCCTCACAGCAGCTCTGTGTGGTAGGTACTACTGTGTTGAGATGAGGCAATAGAGGCACAGTGAAGTTCTTACCTGAGTTCATGCAGCAAGGGAAGGGCAGAGCCAGGATTCAAACTCAGGCTGTCTGGCTCTAGAACACACATTCTTAACATTCTGCTGCCCCTGGGTCACTTGAGAACGTGACACAGGCGGTATGCTTCCTCACCATCCACCTCAGAGCTTAGGATAGAACCATATGGCAATAGCAATGAAGCTGTTATTAGAAAGAGAAAGAGAGGGAGGGAGGGAGGGAGAGAGAGAGAGACAGGAAAAGAGAGAGAGAGGGCAGAGAGAGAAAGAGAGAGGGAAGGAGAGAGAAAGAAAGGAAGGAAGGGAGGAAGATAGAGGTATATATAGATGCCCGATGGGAGCAAGGGAGTAGGTTAACTATAAAGGGCTAGCCAGAGGGAGGCTTTTGTGGTGCTGAAAAAGTTCTGTGTCTTTATTGTGGTGCCACTCACACAGATCTACAATATACAGGATAAAATGACAACTCTGCCATTGTCAGTTGCCTGGTTTTGATGTTATACTGTAGTGTAAGATAGGACCCCTGGGGAAACGGTGATCTGTACACAGGGCTGCTCTGTTCTATTTTTGCAATTACTTGTGAACCTATAATCATTTCAAAATTAAAAGTTTTTAAAAATCCTTTGCCTCCCTTTGGCAAGCCCCAGGTCAATTAGGGGGCTGTCTCCTTAAGATCAGCTCAAAGAGAGATTGTGCTTGGAAGACAAACCTTCACTTAAGGGCAAGAGAAGTGCAGTGGGTCTGGGCAGAGCAGCAGTTCGACAGCAGTGGTGGCGGCAGCTGAGCGCAGTCACCACTAACAGAGGCAAGCACCTCACTGACTGCAAAAAGGGGGCTGAAACATGTTGCTTATGTCTTGCAGTGATTCGCAAGTGACCAGTGCCCAGGTGGCTTAAATAAGAACCTCTGGGGAGAGAGCTAAGCAAATGCGCAGAATCCCTGTCCCACATCTAGAGACTCTGCAGGTCAAGGACAGGGTCCTGTAGTCTTTGTTGAAAAGCTTCCCTAGGTGACGTGGGTTTGAGAATCTCAGCTTAAGGAGCAGCTGATAAAGCTGGATCCCAGTAACATCTCAGGAGTCCACCACCACAGGGACTATAACGCAAGCCCTTGGTTTTCATATGGTTGGTATGGCTCAGAGACAAGCATTCTATTCATAAAACCATCTAAAGTGTATATCCTTTTCTGAATGTTATGTATAAACAACGAAATATTACAATGGATTTTTTTCTGTTGCCTCTCTGCTATTTGGTTATTTACCAATTTTCTTATGGCAGAAATATAATTACAGACACCAACATAATTCGGTTATAGGTACAAATGTTTTAGGATTCAAAGGCCATTAGGTACTGCTGCTAAATTAAGAATGGTTTTGACTACAAGTAACAATAATTGACCAACAAACAGGGATCTCTTTGTCTCAGATAGCAAGAAATCTAGACATAGGGAGTTGCTGGTATTGGTCCCGCAGCTCAAGAATTGGGGCTGACACCTCTGTTGTTCTCTTGGCCTTTCCTTCATGGCTCCAGCCTCTCTGCATTCAAGACTGGATAGAGGGGAAGGGGCAGGACCACTGGCATTCTGCTGCTGTCTCACTGGCCAGAACAGTATCCCATGGCTACTCCTAGCTGCAAAGGAGGCTAGAAAATTGTGTATTTTGCTTTAGGCAAGAAAGGAAAATGGGGAGGGATTGGGTGTTGGGAGAGCTAACCTACAGCATCCGCCACAGCTTTCAAATCAAATTTTAACAAACATTTTAATTAAATGTAGAAACAGCTGATCAGATATACAATAATAAATCATCAGAAAATACTGATATGAAGGTTAGGCATAAAACTCTCCACTGTCAATAATTACACATTGTTGTATTGGTCTTTCGTTCTCTGTTGGAACCAATTCTAGTTGATGAAGAACATCTGTTCCTTCAATCAATTGCCTATATAGGAGAAAAAAATGGAAAATTCAGTCAGTCATAAATTTTCACATTTAGCTTCCATTCCTAAATTGAGTCCTATCTAGCTTAGCTAAGGCTGTTTCCTACAAATTAAATTAACATCAGTCATAAATATCTTAAATAGCTCTAGATATGTCCACTTTGCCATGCTCCTCCACACCTGCTCCGGGACCCTTCCAGTCTGTTATCCTCACTGCCATCAGAGCGATCTTTTCAAAATGTTAATGTGGTCTCTCCTCCCCCACTTAAAACACTTCAATAATTTCCCATCATCCTTATGATAAAGACCAAAGGCCTCTCCCATGGCCGGCCTCCCCACTCCCCTTGAGGGTGCCTTGCAGCATGCTCCCTTGCTCTGTCGGTTCCAGCCAGACTGGCTCTCAGCACTTCAGCCACCGCCCCATGTGCCCTTCCTGCCACAGCTGTCTCCTTTGCTCTTGCCTCCCTCTGTCCCCTGGCCTGGTCACCGCCTGGCCTTCCTTCAGATCTTAGCCATCACTACCTTGGGGGATGTTTCCCAGACACCGCCCCTCTCCCCGCCCCGCTTATGTCAAGTTCCCCCTCTCCCTTATAGGAGTGATCAGGGATAAATTCGACATTTATTTCTATGCTTCTTGGATTAATTTCTGATTCTCCCCTGAGGGCAGAGACCTTTCCCATAACCTCACCACCAACATCTAACTAGTCATAAAGTCTTTTTGAATCTAATTTCCAAATATCTGTTGAATTTTTCCATTTATCCCCTGCTCATCTGTACTGCCAGTGCCTTAGACTAGGACTTCCAGCCAATTAATTCCTCACTTCTGCTAAAAAGAGATTTTTTTCAGAACAAGAACCTGGTCATGTTGCTCCCAATTTAAAATTCTCCATGGCTTCCCAGCCCCTTCAGGTGGGGGCCGGTGCTCAGCAGCATGGCACCCACAGCCCTTTGAGAGCCAGGACTTGGCTGTCTCATCTTCTCCAGCCTCTACTCTCTCCATTTCCCCCTGGGCTCTAAGCTCTAGCCAAACTAGATGACTGGTAGTTAGGATACTCCTTAGGGCCTCTCTACAGAGGTTCTTCACTCTTTCTAAAATTTATTTTACTCACTTTGCTTTCCAGCCTTCTCTATCTGGCTAACTTCTACATGACTTTCAGTACCCATTTCACCTTCTCATGAAGCTTCCCGTGACTCCTCCCCACTTTAGGGGTCCCTTATAATGAAATTAATTCCTCCCCAGCACTATCCCCAACGTATACCCCTTTGACCTATGTATGTGTGAATGGAGATCTTACAGGCTTGTATTTTGATATTCTTTCCCTGTGAAACCATAGGGCAGGGCCATCAACAAGACTGTGGGTTGATGCAATCTCCCCTAAAGGGCATTCCCAGTGTCATCCATCTGAAGACAAGGCAAGTTCATGTACCAGAAACTAGGGCTTGGAAGGAGGGTCTGTCTCAAATAGGAAAGGAAATTTCTGTATCTCTCTGGACCTTGGTAACCATGTCTGGGCTTCTGGAAGCTCAAATAAACCTGCGGGTGCTCTGTGATGATAGGGAAGAGAAAGCATCTTCCACTAGAGGCAGTTCTACAGCAGGGAAGGAGGGTAGTTATATTTTGAAGAAGTTAGTTATATTTTGTCAGATTATCTAGTTGCCTATTATGGTATTACTTTTCTGCTTCTCCCCTAGCGTTCTGTCAGGTCTTATTTAAATATTTCAGCCCAGACTCAGCTGTTACTTGGAGGCTTAAGGGAAAAAAATTGAGATTATACTTAGGCTAGAGCAATAAAAGCAGTGCAGCGCCTCCCTGAGGCCAGTGTGTTGGTGATAACGAATTAGTGCAAGAGATTCCCCTAAAGATGAATCACATGGAAAAAGGCAATCGCCAAAAGGAGACCAAGCACTCCTCCTCTCCACTACCATCCTGTAGGATCTGCACTGGCTTTTACTAAGGAGCTGGAGGGTACTTATTGCCTTGCCCTCTCTCCTGTATTCCCAGTGCTCTCTTTACAGGGCTTGCATGTTCATGTCTCACTGTCACAGGTGTTGGGTTTTCCAACACACTATATAGGCTCCCCGAAGGGCGGAAGTTGTGCCACATCACTCTTGCCCCAGGACTGAGCACCGGGACTAGCACTTGTTAGGTGCCTAACAGAATGCTGGTTGAATGAATGGGTCAGAAGGCCAGCAGCAGTGAAGGCTGAAAAAAGATGTGGGGCCAGAGGGTGGAGGACCTGGAATGCCGCTCTGAACTCTAGGCTCTATGCATCTGGGGGTGGAGGTGGTGAAGGAGTCACTAAATTTTTTAAAGTAGTCATGTTTGCATTTGAGAAAGGTACCTTTTGGAAGGATATAAAGGATCACCTAAGCATATGGTTGAGGGCAAGGTACTACCAGCAAGATGACGGGAAGATATTTAAAAGATCTAAGAAATTGTAAGAATTATTTGGATTTAAAAAATAATTGAAGAATGCATTTTCAAAATCAGAATATAGTTTATTAAGACCAGGGAAAATGGAGGAAAATGCATTATTTTAGCTTATGTAGCTGTTAAAATCATCTCTTTAAAGAAATCTCCTTTGGATGAAAATATACTTTCTGCTTTTTTCAACCTGGAAATATCACCTGCATTACACTGAAGGAATAATTGTGCTTAAATTTTTTTTTAAATTGTGCTTAAAATTAACATTGGCCTGGAATTTTTTCTGAGGATGAAGAGTCAGTAATTATCCCTGTGGAGTAGCTGGAATAATCTAATATTCAGAAAAGTTCTGACACCTTATACATCATTTCAGGAAAGACAAAGTAAACTTCAATTTATATTCATTTCAGTAATCAAACAGATATGAAACACGGGAGTGATGAAAAGTATAGTCACCATCCATATTAGGTCCACATGCCTGTAAGCATCTTGCTAATAATATTCTAGTAATTATTACCTGAGATATTTCCATATTTTAAATTGCTCGGTAAAAATAAAGTTACTTGTAGCTTGGATGATTTTATCTCTTCACAGTGTTCATGGACAATTACATAAATGGCTTCACCTCACTTCTGCATCTAAATATATCTACATTATTAAGAACTATGGTGTTATTCGTAGTTAAAAGAATTGACAATATCCTTGAGGCTGAAGATCCATAGAAGGGTGGATGATGGATGGATGGATGGATGCACAGGACATCATAATGGCTGTGCCTAAATGATTTCCATGCTTATTACAGATAGCAAGCTGCTTATGAAATACTTATTTCTGGACATGTTTGTCTACAGTATTTGTATTACTTTGGCTTTTAAATTCTATTTTTAGTTACCCGTAGACCATGTACAATACTTACCCACATCTTTTTGAACCACATTTTTACATATATGAATATTATATAGACGAACTTACAATGCACATACCCAAAAGCCACATATTTTCTATCTAGATAAGGAGTTGCTTGTAGTGTGATGTAGAATTGTGACCCATTGCTGTGATGGCCTTTGTTGACCATTCCAAGAACTCCCCTTTTATTATGAGGAATTGAGAAGTTTTCATCTAGAAAAGACAATATGCAGTAGGTCACTAAAATATTTCTATTTTCTTGATTGATACTAATACATAAAGCACAAACAATGCTTGGTAACAAGGGTTCTCAATCATATTTAGCAATATATTCCAAATTGTAAATATTCTATTTGTTTCATATTACTTTCACTCAAGTGGGCTGTTAAAAAAGAGAAGCTGGAAAGTCTTAGACCTATTTGAGCATTTACCTTTAGTTTATCATTAATATAGCTAAAAACAAGTGTGCTAAGAAAATAGATAATGTAAAAGGAAGAACTTGAAATTAATAATACAAAAGGAAGCACATACCTTTTTTTAGGAATAAACGTCAGCAAACATTCTTGTATTGTTTTGGCAGTAATATTTTATTCAAACTATCAATGTGATATTAAAAATGACTCCTTGCAAACAAACAAACAAACAAAAAAATGACTCCTTGGAGAAACCTTTCACAGACAGACCCTTCCCCTCACAGCATCTTCTGCAGACCTCTATTATAGTCTTTAAAACACTTTATGTAATTGTTTACAGGCTGTTTCATGTTTGTGAAGGCAGGGGCTTTATCTCATCATCGCTTTACCCCCAGGGCCCCCTAGCACATTACTTGGCACATGTGTGGCCTTAAATATTGATGATGAAAATAAGTTAATTTATGCTTATTTTTAGTAGTCTTTAAACAAATTTTAATTTCAAACCTTATATGGGTTGACCAAGATTTTGTGGAAAGTGATTTTTTTAGTGTAAGATTAATAAGTAAAAAAATTATACGGTGATTATTGGGCCACCATTTTCAGGAAGAACCATTTCCAGCATGAAATAAGATTTGCCTCCAAACTCAAAAACACAGAAGGAAGTAATAGAAGAGAAATTCAGTAAAAGTTTTCATTCAATAACTTTATCAAATTCTGGGAATAATTGAGAGATATGAATATTAACTGTCAAGATTTTCTTAAACTGCAATAGCTGACTATTCTTATTTTAAGTTTCAAAGCTAAGACAACAAAGCAATTAAGCCATATCTATGGTGGTTACTTTTAGCTTGTTAAACTGCACACTGAATGAAGACCTCTGAAATCTTATGAAATGAAAATAAAGTATTTTTGTGCAAATATATCTTTATAATTACATTGATACTCCATATTCATTTCAGTGGAATAGAGAATAGCCCATTAATTTCATAGAAAATCACATGGCATAGAAATCTGCCCAAGCAGAGATTCAGAGAGTTTTAACAAAATGGTATTTGTCATTGCTCTTAGATATTATGATCAATTTTTCTTAAATTCTGAAAGTAACTGGAAAGAAAATTTATAGAGTTATAACATTTTTACGAAAAATTCTGTGATTATGGGAGAACTTTTAAAGCATTAAGGGTTTAACTTTGTTTGAAATAGAAATCAGAATTCACCTGCTGAAGAAAATCAGTTTCTGAATTTATTTAATATAAAACTCATTCTGATGTTTATAATAAAAGCAACTACTGCTTTCTCAAGTTTGGGGAAACTGCCTCTATTCTCTCTGGTAAGGGAATAAGCAGACAATTTGGGACATTTCTATATAATTTTCTGAAGACAATAATGTCAAGTAGAAATGGGACTTGAATCGTGCAACATCAATTTTTTAAACCTACTGCCCTAATTTTACCAGCATATTTAAATAATAATAGCTATTCACTAATTACTTATTGTTATATAAAAGTAAATTGGGTATGCTACCTAGCATTCTTAAACTGCTTTAATGAAATATTTTATTTTTTATATTTTTAATTGAAGTATAGTTAACTTACAGTATTATATTAGTTTCAGGTGTACAGCATAGTGATTCAGTATTTTTACAGATTATATTCCATTAAAAGTTATTACAAGATAATGGCTATAATTCCTGTGCTATATAAGATATCCTTGTTGTTCTTCTGTTTTATACATAGGGGTATGTATCTCTTAAATCTCAAATCTCTACCTTGCCCTTCCCCCCTTCCCTCTCCCCTCTGGTAACCACTAGTTTGTTTTCTATATCTGTGAGTCTGTCTCTGTTTTGTTATATATTCATTTGTATTATTTTTTAGATTCTACATATAAGTGATAACATACAGTATTTATATTTCTTTGACTTATTTCACTAAGCATAATATTCTTTCACTCCATTCACATTGCTACAAATGGCAGTATTTCATTCTTCTTTATGGCCGAGTAATATCCGATTGTGTATATATATATATATGTGTGTGTGTGTGTGTGTGTGTGTGTGTGTATATATATGTATGTATGTGTATATATATATATATATATATATATATATACCACATCTTCTTTATCCATTTATCTGTTGCTGGACACTTAGGGTGCTTCCATAGCTTGGCTACTGTAAGTAGTGCTGCTTTGAACATTGGGGTGCATGTATCTTTTCAAATTAGTGTTCTTGTGTTTTCTGGATGTATACCAGGAGTGGAATTGCTGGATCATATTTTAGTTCTATTTTTAGTTTTTTGAGGAACCTCCATACTGTTTTCCATAGTGGCTACACCAACTGCATTCCCACCGGTTCTTTTTCTCCACATCCTCTCCAACATTTGACATTTGTAGACTTTTTGATGATGGCCATTCTGACTGGTGTGAAGTGATACCTCAGTGTAGTTTTGATTTGCATTTCTCTAATAATTAGTGATGTTGAGCATCTTTTCACCTGCCTCTTGGCCATCTGTATGTCTTCTTTGGAAAAATGTCTATTCCGGTCTTCTACCCATTTGATAGGGTTGTTTTCTTTTCTTTTTTTCATATGGAGTTGTATGAGCTGTTTACATGTTTTGGAGATATTAACCCCCATCGGTCATATCATTTGCAAATATCTTATCCCATTCAGTAGGTTGTCTCTTTATTTTGCAGATGTCTTCCTTAGCTGTGCAAAAGCTTTTAAGTTTAATTAGGCTATTTGTTTATTTTTGCTTTAATTTCTTTTGCCTTAAGAAACAAAGATGCAAAGCAATCTACAGATTTAATGCACTCCTTATCAAAATACCCATGACATTTTTCACAGAACTAGAACAAATAATCCTAAAATTCATATGGAACCACAAAATACCCCAAATTGCCAAAGCAACCTTGGAAAAAAAAGAACAAAGCTGGAGGTACCACCCTCCCAGACTTCAAAATATACTACAAAACCACAGTAATCAAAACAGCATGGCACTGGCACAAAGATGGACACATAGATCAATGGATCAGAATAAAGAGCCCAGAAATAAATCCATGCACCCATGGTCAATTAATCTATGACAAAGGAGTCAAGAATATACAATGGAGAGGAGAAGAGGAGACAGTCTCTTCAATAAGCTGGGAAAACTGGACAGCTACATGTAAAACAATGAGATTAGAACATGCCCTCACACTATATACAAAAATAAACTCAAAATAGATTAAAGACCTAAATGTAAAACCTGAAACCATAAAACTCCTAGATGAGAACATAGGCAGAACACTCTTTGACACTGAAATATTTATTTTAAAACATGTTGATTGTGTACATGATGTTAGGAATAAAGAGCCAAGTGTTTATCAGTACTTGAATGGATAGATTATTTGGGTATATTCATAATATTAAACAGTAGTGAAAATGAGAGAATTCCAGCTATAAACGACATGGATGAATCTCATAGGCAGTGATGAACGAAAGAAACAAGACACAAAGAATGCCTGCCATATGAGTCCATTTATATAAAGTCCAAAAATAGTCAATAACTCTGTTATTTAGGGATCCATACACAAGTGTTTAACAAGAAAAGCAAGG
Source organism: Leucopleurus acutus (assembly GCF_964270905.1). Lineage (NCBI taxonomy): Eukaryota > Metazoa > Chordata > Mammalia > Artiodactyla > Delphinidae > Leucopleurus > Leucopleurus acutus. Next base: position 49,694,275 of record NC_139157.1, on the reverse strand, counting down.
AAAAAGTCAGGTTAGTGGTTACCTCTAATAGGGAGATGGAGTTATTATTGAGGATGGACAAATGGGGTGCTTCTGGCATGCTGGCAGTTTTTCTTTCTTGACAAAGATGGTAATGTGGGGGGTTGCTTTATAATTTTTAAGTTTTTTTAAAATATTTTTATTTATGTATTTACTTGGCTGCGCCTGGTCTCAGTTGCAGCATGTGAACTCTTAGTTGCAGCATGTGGGATCTAGTTCCCTGACCAGGGATCAAACCCAAGCCCCTTGCATTGGGAGTGCGGAGTCTTAGCCACTGGACCACCAGGGAAGTCCCTATAATTATTTTTAAATTGTACATATGCAGTTTCTCTATATAAGATAAATCTCACAATTAAAAACAATGAATAGCCCTTAAATGGCTACCCAGACCACATTATCTTCAGTTCTTATTTCTACTAAAAAATACTTTTGCATAACTTAGTTGCATTATTGAATATTGACAGTGCATCAGGCTCATTTAAAGACAAGGAGGGACTTCCCTGGTGGCACAGTGGTTAAGAATCCGCCTGCCAATTCAGGGGACACCATTTCGAGCCCTGGTCCAGAAAGATCCCACATGCCACGGAGCAGCTAAGCCCGTGGGCCATAACTACTGAGCCTGGACTCTGGAGCCCGTGAGCCACAGCTACTGAAGCCCATGCTCCTAGAGCCTGTGTTCCGCCTGTTCGCGCCTGTACTTTATCTGTTTAAATGTCTGTCTGTACAAAAACACTAAAATCCTGGAGTGTGGAAACTTAGTCACATTATCTTTGTTTTCTAAGGTCCTAGTACCATGTCAGCACCTAACTAAGAGTTTAAAGTTCTATGAATAAATAAATGAGTGGTGTCACTTGAATGATTTCATTTGATAAAGCTGTCTCCACATGAATTTAGAAGGAAAACTAGCTTTTACTTTTCCCTTTTCCTTTGGCCATTGATTATTTTTTAAACCTTTTCATTGTATTAAAATATAGACACAAAAAGCCATGGAACACTATAGTTAGAATTATTGTTAAAGTTATTATAAGGCAAATACCCTTTTAACCACCATTCAGACCAAGAAAAAGAACTTTGCCAGCCTTCCCTCCACAGGTTCTACCTCTATCCCTTTCTTTTTTTACACTTTATCTGTTAATGAACCTAAGCTATTTCACCTCTAGAATTTCTCCCAGGCCAGAGTTTGCCGATTGCACACACGGTGCAGTTCAACAGGTTTCTCTGTTCCCTGTCCTGTGGGTTCTGTGCTAATACTTGTGTTGAAGATGCAGATTGTTTCACCTTGATTGATATGTTAGGGAGGGAATGACTTGAGCATGATGAATCTCACCCCTGCTTTAATGCACTTCCCTCTAGGAGAACCACCAGGCGAATGTAGGAAACCGCCTCTGCTGAACTGAGCTAGCTACCCAGGAACACACACACCTCAGACGTGACCAGCCACATCCATAACCACGTATGAGCTGCGTCCACCCACATCTGGAGTTACAGCTTCCCTCTGGCTGCAGATAATGCTCCTTCCGCCACCTCAAGATCACTCACAAGCTGCAGCTCTTCCCATGCCACCTCCACAGATGTCAAGGAGTTTTCAGGGTAAAGTGCCTTATTTATTATGGTTCTGATGTATTTCTTGACCACATAATATATATAAAACTGTGTTACTGTTTTTATTAGGTTATTAACTTATTTATTAATGTGTCACCGAGGATGTTTTTTTACCTCAGTTTTGCCATAAGTCCTGTGGTTTTCATTTCATGATTTTACATAGCACAGATTTTTAAGAACACATTATAGCAGAAATGATTGCATTTCTCGCAAATTGGAAGCTAGGTCCAATAGCTTCATCAGACTCCTGTTCTATCCCTTTGGTAGTGTGTCCTCTCAACAGAAGGCTCATACTGTCTGATTGTCTCTGTGTTTGTGAAGTTAGCAGACGCTGATGCAGCCAATGCCTACATCCATTATTTCCCTGGAGGCAGCGAAATGGTGACATTCTAATTTTATTTTTCCTTTTCATTCTTAATCGGAATACTTTTGTAACACGATGTCTCCCCTTATCTACAGTTTGGTATAGTTCCTATAGGAAAGGCAAGATAAATGCTTGATTCTTTACCTATATTTATCAGTTTTCAAGATAATGAATTCATTTCCTATCATTCCCCCAGAGGTAAGCAAGTAGGTTTTACTTTATAATATCATTATGAACTCATGGATTTAAAACATTTGTTGGGTTTCAATTAACTGTAATTACTATTCAAATTATTTCATCTTCGGCCAGTGAGAGACTCTTCAAATTGGCTCCTGAGCCCTTTGCCATGACCCCAGTAAATCTTTAATAGCACTCCTGGCTATCTGATGCCATGATAGCATGACTGAGGTTCCAGGCTCATTTCAAAATTTCCTGTCTCAGAACTGGAATCTGCCATTTGTCGCAGAGGCCCTGGTTTCTTTAATCAAGAAATGACATTTCAAAACAAGAATCTAAATTCCAGGAGTCTCTGTCGTTACTCGGCTGGTCATTGTTTGCAGAGGAATTCCATGGGCAGAACTATAGATACAGGTATAGATTAGATATAGATATAGATACAGATATGATACTTCTTGAGTTTAAAGTGATATTTCTAATTCAAATTCAGGACTATGGAATATTTTACTTATTAACCTCTGTCGTATTTCATCTGTATCTCCTTTCTTCCACATTGAAGATTCCAGTTCTCAAGGACACAGGAAATGATGAAATTAGAAATTCCCGTAATTACTTACTTGTTTTTTCCTACATTATATATATAACAATCTCAAAATAATATTAATAATACCATCACCAGTAAAATTTACTGAAAATAGTTTAAAATTCTGCATATATTCTCCCCATTTCTTTCATTTAAAATAAATTGTTAGACTAAGCATATTGTCATTGTATACCATACTCTCACCCTTTTAATCCTCATTAAATTTTAGCTTTATAAGTAACTATATGATTAATGCTCACCACCAGTTCTTCTTTCAGGGTCCCTCTTGTAATTTGGCTGAATGAAACGCATGCTACAGTCACTGATTCCTCAGGAAGGACTCATGACAACACTATTCCCTAAAGTTTTACATGTTGATAACTCTGTGTGCCCTTTATAATTCAAATTCAGTTTGACTGGATACAAAGTCCCCAGTTTACTTTTCATTTCCTTGAGCATCCTAAATATATTACTGTATCTTCTTCTGGCATAAGAGTATGATGATAATGTACTTTTCTTCCCCTTATAAATCACTTGCTGTGACTCACTACCTGCCCAAAGAATTTTCTTCTTTTTCTTTAATATCTAATAACGTTAGTAAAATATGTCTGGTGTTGGTTGTTCTGGTTCAGTATTGTCTGGTACCTGTGTGTTCTTTCAGTAAGTAGTTTCAAGTTTTTAAGCAGATATTTTTACTTGAGGTATAAACATGCAGTAAAATGCATATGTCTTAGATGTTCACTTTGATGCATTTTGACAGTTGGGTATAGTTGTGTAATCACCACCCAAAACAAAATATAGAATATCAAATCCTTTTTTATTTCAGGAAAGTTTTCTTTAATTATAATTCTTAGTGTTTGTTCCGTTCCCTTCCATTGGTTTAATTCCTTAGGAATACTTATCATCTGTATGCTGGATCTTCTCTTTCTACCTTTAGTATTTATCACTTTCTTGTAAATCCTTTTTAGCTTTCTTCATCTCTTTTTGGTTTAAAAAAAATTTCCTTCTTCTACCTTCTACTTCTCTTATTTTTTTATTTTTGGGCTATGCCACATAGCATGTAGGATCTTAGTTCCTTAACCGAGGATTGAACCCATGCCCCCAGCATTGGAAGGGCAGAGTCTTAACCACTGGACTGCCTATTTGGTCTTGTGTTCCTTCTTATTTGTTCATTTCTGAAATTTTCTTTTATTGTTAATTCTTTTCTCTAGTTCTGTAACCTCATGTCTAAAGCTTCCTCATTTTGATTTATGAGTTCTTTCCTGTCTTATATCATTGTCTTCATGTCTTTTAGCTCGTTTTGAAATTGTTACAGTTTTGCTCTGTTCTGTGAGCCTTCTTTCTAGGGTACTTTCATTATCTGTAGTGATGTTACTGTGCTCTTTTTTTTTTTTTTTCTTAAATAATCATGAAAATTTCTGCTGCTTTTTAATGCAACTTTAGTTTTATGTAAAATTAGTATTCCTCAATGTTTAGAAGTAGGTGTGGCTTTAGAAGGAAGGTAGTTTTCCTAACTTCACAAAGTTCCCTCTTCTGCTATTTTCATGTGTTGTTCAGCTGTGTGGCAACTTGCTTTCTGAGATTTCCTGACTCTGTTGCCTTTCCCTCTTTATCACTGTTGTCCCGATACCTGCATAATTTTTATTCCATTCCCAGCACTTCTTCCTTCCTGAAAGAGAGGCCTTTCAGATCGGTTTTGAGAGTTCGCAGAGGTTAGACTGCTCCAGCCTCCTCAAGCCTTATGAGGGGCTCCATGCACTCAACTGCTATTGCCATTGTGGAGTTCTATATACTCAGCTCTGTCAGATGCCCTGCTTTCTCTCACATACATGCTGATACCATGCAGATTTTGTGGCTGTTGGTAGTTTGTCCTTACCTGTTTATATTTGGAATTCATGTAGATACCTTGTCACCTAGTTTTGTTGTGTTATCCATGGGTCTTTAGTTTTCCTATCTAATTTTTTTGGTCTGTATTTATGTTGGGATTTCAAAAAATTAAAGAACTATGCCACCACCACTATCATCTTTCCAGAATCCCCAACAGCAGTCTTAGTAGGATGATTATCAAGGTACCAATTCTAAGTGTGAGCATGGCAAAGTACAAGGCTTAAAAATATAAATTCCCTTCTACCCCTACAATCCTAATTCTAGAAACTTATCCTAAAGAAATAACATAATTAGGCAAGTGAAAAATTTTATGTACAAAGCTGTACTGAACTGGACTGGGATGCCTTCCCACCTACCCTATTTTAAATTCCCACTTTTAGTATGTGTACTTGTAGTATATTACCCCAAACACTATCTAATTTGGGGTTGTGAAATCATCCAGTCCTGTTAAATTTGAATAATCAATTAAAATGTGACTGACAAAATTTAAAGATACATACCTTCAAATGTTGGTCCATAAATTGACTCTCCACCATCTCCTTTTCCAGCAACTATATCTGAGAAACAGCAATAAATAAACATTAACATTCTGAGACTAAAAAAGAAAATACAGTAATGGCAGGGAAAGAATGCTTTATGATTCCACTTATAACAATAACTAGAGTAAGTTACCTAATTGTTTAATATCTATACCATGAAAATATTTCTATAATGATTTCACTTGTATTTTGTAAGTAGTTTTACATTTATGATCCCATTTTTTTCCCTCATAACTCTGAAATAAGTTAAATTTAATGCAAAACCTTTGAAATGATGAAGTATTAAATTATAATTGTGGTCACGATTTAAAGAGTGTGTGTTCATATAAATTCTGCTTATTTCACAAGTTATTCCATGATACATCTTGCTTTTCAGAAAAATGGAAAGATTAAGCTGAGAGGATGAAGTAGGAACAGTAAGGTCTTTTTAACGCAAGAATAAAAATAGATACTCTAAAAAGAATTAATGTTCAAATTTTTATTCCTTGCCCTATGGTGATATAACTCATGTATCTGGTATTTTAGAAAAGAAGTTCCTTCGTAATATAATGAGGTTTTTAAAAAATGATATTTATAGGACTTGTTTCACGTGATATGCATTATATGCATATTTTGGCTTAGGCAATGATCCTACTATAAAAATCCTTCATGCACAAGTTATTTTATCAATTCACAGCTACCAGGGAAGCAAAGCTAGCTTTAATGAAACTAGAGGTCTCTGAGGTCTGTGTTTTCCCCATCACCCCCTTTACTTCCTTCAGCTCTGTAGACCACCCTCCTTGAATAGTGCGCAATAAATAACTGTTGAAGGACTGTGCCATTTAAACTCAATATGAGTACTTTATAATAAAAGAGTCTGTGCTATTTTAAAGAAATCTGATGCAAGCATGGGGAGAGAATTTATGCAGGACAGGGGCATATAGCATTTAAATTATACTATTCATAAAGCTGGTTCAGAAGTTAACTGATAAACCTTAAGTCTCCAACTACTCTGCCTGATACTTCTGCCCCCACCCTCCCACTCACCCCCAGCCTATGGCTATTCTCAGGAGCCTGCTGCAGTAGCCCCAGGCTAAATCCAGATGTGTGGAACTTGAATGTCCTCTAGCACCAGTTCCTTCAGCTCAGGCAAATCTGCCCAGGTGATTCCCCTCCCTTGCCAACTTATGTAAATACCAGTGACACTCCCTTGCCCTCTGTCTCTAACACCTGCCATTACTCTTGCCCTTTGCTTTAGATCTCCCAGGTGAATATTTTATATTGACACCATTTCAATCAGTATTTAATATTTTTTGTGTCCATAACCCACCCCCTTGAATTCAGCTTTGGATATCTAATATTTCTATACTTCTGGCAACAAATTCAGCAACGCAGAATAGTGGTTAAAAGTAAACTTCAAAGTCAGATGATTTTGATTTCAATCTTGATGTTGGTTACCTTTTCCAAAACCGTTTCCTCATCTATATAGACAGGGATAATGGGAAGTGCCTCCCAAGTAGTTCTGAGGGTTAAAGGCAGTCATGTAGGGAGAGCACATGGTGTGGTGCCTGGCAGAGTGTCATGCTCCTTCATTAGTGGCCATTATTATTGTGCAGCATCACACACTTATGGAATGTATCCTCTCATTATCATCTTTACCATCATTCTGATGACCATGATGATGATAAAATGTATTAAACTATATCTCAAGAGATCCTTCTAAAGGCAGTAGGGCTATGGGAGCCACAAAGAGGCTTAATAACTGCCAAAGTGGCTTCATAACTTGGTATCTTCATTAACTTCATACTTCAGAAATGAACAGAATATATATTTCCTGTTTAACTATCCATTCATTCATTCATTCTTTTAACAAATTCTTAAAAAGCATCTACTATATGCCAGGCACTGTTCTCCAACCTGAGGATATAACATTGAACAAAATAGATAAAAATCTCTGCCCACATGGAACTTATATTCTAGTGAAAAGAAACAGACAATAAATCAGTTAACAAAGAAATATTAATAGTATGTCCAGTGGTGAAAAGTGCTAGGAAGAAAAATAAAGCTGGGTAAGGGGATAGGAGAGTAGCAGAGAAGGGGGTGAGGAGAGGTATATGAAGAGGAAGGTGGCAGTTTTTGAATAGGGTGGTCATGTAGTCCCTGCTGAGATAAACTCAGCAAAAATCAGAAACAGATCAGGGGTCGATGCAAGGGCATACATGGAGGAATAGCTGGGTGTAGATATCTCAGGCAAAAGAAATGACAAAAGACCTCAGGGCACACATATGCTTGATGTGCTAAGGAACAGCAAGGAGCCTAATGTGTGGAGCAGAGTGAGCAAGAGGGAGAGGTCAGAAGATGAGATGGGCTTGGGGGGAGAAGGACGGCTGTGTGGGGCCTGTTGGTCCCAAAGGGCGAGCAATAGTGCCTGGAAGCATCCTAAGGCACAACACCAAACCACACTTAGCTCCTGTACTCCGAAATTCTACTCACAGCCCTGTGGGAATCTGACATCTGAAGGAAGAGAATACTTAAAAAGCTTGGCACTTTCAATATACCATGTCATTGAATCCTCACCACAACCTGTGATATTATAATTATGATTAAGAAACTTATTCAGAGATGACAAGTGCCTTATCCAGCATGGTACAACTTGTATGTATCAGTTTGGATTTGAATTTAGTAACCAGAATTTCTTTTCCAAACTGTCCTTAAACATCCCTGCCTTGTGATCTGAAACCATGACCTGAGACCTATACACTTACTATTTGGAAATTTTACTTCAAATAAATAGACAAGTAACATGGCCTACTTTTCCCAAACTTTGCTCTGGGGCTCACAGCGGTGAGGGGAGGTCTAGCCAAAAGCAAAACAAAGAAGAACACAGCCTCCGGAAGCCCAACACATCAGAGTCAACACTGAACTAAGTATCAGGAGACACTGATATGGGCCCTTTTTTTTTTAATTATTTATTTTAATTAATTTTTTTTTTTGGCTGCGTTGGGTCTTCGTTGCTGCTTCGGGCTTTCTCTAGCTGTGGTGAGCAGGGGCTACTCTTCGGGCTTCGGGCCTCTCTCTAGCTGTGGTGAGCAGGGGCTACTCTTCGCTGCGGTGCACGGGCTTCTCATTGCAGTGGCTTCTCTTGTTGCAAAGCACAGGCTCTAGGCACGTGGGCTTCAGTAGTTGTGGTGCGCGGGCTCAGTAGTTGTGTCTCGCGGGCTCTAGAGCACAGGCTCAGTAGTTGTGGGGGCAGGCTTAGTTGCTCCGCATCATGTGGCATCTTCCCGGACCAGGGCTCAAACCCATGTCCCCCGCATTGGCAGGCAGATTCTTAACCACTGCGCAACCAGGGAAGTCCCGATATGGGCCCTCTTGAGGATTGTTTTATACTAACAAAAAATGGAGAACAGTCTAAATGCTCACCAATGGGAAATTAATTAAATTGGCATAGCACTATGATGAAAAATTAGGCAGACCCTGAACATTTTATGTGTTTATGTATATTGACATATGAAGATGAATACTATATAAAGTGAAAAATAATAAGGTGAGAAAACAGTATTGGTGATATCTTATTTTAGAGAAACTGAGGAAAAAACAGTTGATTTACATACAAGATACTTGGATTAAATCTACATTTTCCTCCTTATCAGCCTCAGAATGTTCCAGATTATAGAAAAATAATGAAACATTATTAATTTAAGCCCCTGCATATTTCATCAAGTTCAAGCAAATCGCCTTCCACACTAAGCCAATTAATTTTAAATTGCTGCCTGATTGCTCCCTATGGGATAGCTCCTAAAAAGCCTCCAAAATTGAATTTTGTGCTGCTAATCAGGCACCTAGTCTGTGTAAAGCCAAAGGACTGACCTGAATGGAAAGCAAAGATGCAGACCAAAATGCTTTAGATCTTACTGCAGTTGTAACAATGTAACATCTTTGGTGAGAAATAAGCTGTTTTTCTTTCATTCTGTTTTCAAATTCCCACCTTTAGTATGTTTCTTAAAAGCACTGTATTTTCTACATACACCTTTTTTTAGGTGAGCATTTAAAATTATCTTTTGGTTAAAAAAATGTTATCCTTTTTTCTTAATTTTTGAATTTTTTTTTAATACAGCAGGTTCTTATTAGTTATCTATTTTATACATATTAGTGCATATATATCAATCCCAATCTCCCAATTCATCCCACCACAACCCCCGCCTCCCTGTTTTCCCCTCCTTGGTGTCGATACATTTGTTCTCTACATCTGTGTCTCTATTTCTGCCTTGCAAACTGTTCATCTGTGCCATTTTTCTAGATTCTATGGCTTAATATACGATATTTCTTTTTCGCTTTCTGACGTCACTCTGTATGACAGTCTCTAGGTCCATCCATGTCTCTACAAATGACCAAATTTCGTTCCTTTTTATGGCTGAGTAATATTCCATTGTATATATGCACCACATCTTTATCCATTCATCTGTCGATGGGCATTTAGGTTGCTTCCATGACCTGGCTATTGGAAATGGTGCTGCAGTGAACACTGGGGTGTGTATGTGTCTTTTTGAATTATGGTTTTTTCTGGGTATATGCCCAGTAGTGGATTGCTGGGTCATATGGTAATTCTATTTTTAGTTTTTTAAGGAACCTCCATACTGTTCTCCATAGTGGCTGTATCAATTTACATTTCCCACCAACAGTGCAAGAGGGTTCCCTTTTCTCCACACCCTCTCCAGCATTTGTTGTTTGTAGATCTTCTGATGATTCCCATTCTAACCAGTGTGAGGTGATACCTCATTGCAGTTTTGATTTGCATTTCTCTAATAATTAGTGATGTTGAGCAGCTTTTCATGTGCCTCTTGGCCATTTGTATGTCCTCTTTGGAAAAATGTCTATTTAGGTATTCTGCCCATTTTTTGACTGGGTTGTTTGTTTTTTTAATATTGAGCTGCATGAGCTGTTTATATATTTTGGAGATTAATTCTTTGTCCGTTGATTCATTTGCAAATATTTTCTCCCATTCTGAGGGTTGTCTTTTCGTCTTGTTTATGGTTTCCTTTGCTGTGCAGAAGCTTTGAAGTTTCATTAGGTCCCACTTGTTTATTTTTGTTTTTATTTCCATTACTCTAGGAAGTGGATCAAAAAAGATCTTGCTGTGATTTATGTCAGAGTGTTCTTCCTATGTTTTCCTCTAAGAGTTTTGTAGTGTCCGGTCTTACATTTCAGTCTGTAATCCATTTGGAGTTTATTTTTGTGTATGGTGTTAGGGAGTGTTCTAATTTCATTCTTTTACATGTAGCTGTCCAGTTTTCCCAGCACCACTTATTGAAGACACTGTCTTTTCTCCATTGTATATCCTTGCCTCTTTTGTCATAGATCAGTTGACCATAGGTGTGTGGGTTTATCTCTGGGCTTTCTATCCTGTTCCATTGATCTATATTTCTGTTTTTGTGCCAGTACCATATTGTCTTGATTACTGTAGCTTTGTAGTATAGTCTGAAGTCAGGGAGTCTGATCCCTCCAGCTCCGTTTTTTTTTTTCCTCAAGATTGCTTTGGCTATTTGGGGTCTTTTGTGTTTCCATACAAATTTTAAGCTTTTTTGTTCTAGTTCTGTAAAAAATGCCATTGGTAATTTGACAGGGATTGCATTGAATATGTAGATTGCTTTGTGTAGTATAGTCATTTTCACAATATTGATTCTTCCAATCCTAGAGCATGGTATATCTCTCCATCTGTTTGTGTCATCTTTGATTTCTTTCATTACTGTCTTACAGTTTTCTGAGTACAGGTCTTTTACCTCCTTAGGTAGGTTTATTCCTCGGTATTTTATTCTTCTTGTTGCAATGGTGAATGGGATTGTTTCCTCAATTTCTCCTTCTGATCTTTCATTGTTAGTGTATAGGAATGCAAGAGATTTCTGTGCATTAATTTTGTATCCTGCAAATTTACCAAATTCACTGAATAGCTCTAGTAGTTTTCTGGTGGCATCTTTAGGATTCTCTATGTATAGTATAATGTCATCTGCAAACAGTGACAGTTTTACTTCTTCTTTTCCAATTTGTATTCCTTTTATTTCTTTTTCTTCTCTGATTGCCGTAGCTGGACTTCCAAAACTATGCTGAATAATAGTGGTGAGAGTGGACATCCTTGTCTTGTTCCTAATCTTAGAGGAAATGCTTTCAGTTTTTCACCATTGAGAATGATGTTTGCTGTGGGTTTGTCATATATGGCCTTTATTACGTTGAGGTAGGTTCCCTCTATGCCCACTTTCTGGAGAGTTTTTATCATAAATGTGTGCTGAATTTTGACAAAAGCTTTTTCTGCATCTATTGAGATGATCATATGGTTTTTATTCTTCAATTTGTTAATATGGTGTATTACATTGATTGATTTGCATATATTGAAGAATCCTTGCATCCCTGAGGTAAATCCCACTTTATCATGGTGTATGATCCTTTTAATGTGTTGTTGGATTCTGTGTGCTAGTATTTTGCTGAGGAGTTTTGCATCTGTATTTATCAGTGATATTATTCTGTAATTTTCTTTTTTTGTAGTATCTTTGTCTGGTTTTGGTATCAGGGTGATGGTGGCCTTGTAGAATGAGTTTGGGAGTGTTCCTTCCTCTGCTGTTTTTTGGAAAAGTTTGAGAAGGATGGGTGTTAGCTCTTCTCTAAATGTTTGATAGAATTCACCTGTGATGCCATCTGGTCCTGGACTTTTGTTTTTTGGAAGATTTTTAATCACAGGTTCAATTTAATTACTTGTGATTGGTCTGTTTGTATTTTCTATTTCTTCCTGGTTCAGTCTTGGAAGGGTATACTTTTCTAAGAATTTGTCCATTCCTTCCAGGTTGTCCATTTTATTGGCATAGAGTTGCTTGTAGTAGTCTCTTATGATGCTTTGTATTTCTGTGGTGTCCATTGTAACTTCTCCTTTTTCATTTCTAATTTTACTGATTTGAGTCCTCTCCCTCTTTTTCTTGATGAGTCTGGCTAAAGGTGTATCAATTTTGTTTATCTTCTCAACCAGCTTTTAGTTTTATTGATCTTTGCTATTGTTTTCTTTGTTTCTATTTCATTTATTTCTGCTCTGATCTTTATGATTTCTTTCCTTCTACTAACTTTGGCTTTTGTTTGTTGTTCTTTCTCAGGTTCCTTTAGGTGTAAGGTTAGATTGTTTATTTGAGATTTTTCTTGTTTCTTGAGGTAGGATTGCATCGCTATAAACTTCTGTCTTAGAACTGCTTTTGCTGCATCCCATAGGTTTTGGATCATCATGTTTTCATTGTCATTTGTCTCTAGGTATTTTTTGATTTCCTCTTTGATTTCTTCAATGATCTCTTGGTTATTTAGTAATGTATTGTTTAGCCTCCATGTGTTTGTGTTTTTTACATTTTTTTCCCTGAAACTGATTTCTAATCTTATAGTGTTGTGGTTGGAAAAGATGCTTGATACGATTTCAATTTTCTCAAAGTTACTGAGGCTTGATTTGTGACCCAAGATGTGATCTATCATAGAGAATGTTCCGTGTGCACTTGAGAAGAAAGTGTAATGTGCTGTTTTCGGATGGAATGTCCTATAAATATCAATTAAATCTATCTGGTGTATTTTGTCATTTAAAGCTTGTGTTTCCTTATTAATTTTCTGTCTGGATGATCTGTCCATTGCTGTAAGTGAGGTATTAAAGTCCCCCACTATTATTGTTTCACTGTTGATTTCCTCTTTTAAAGCTGTTAGCATTTGCCTTATATATTGAGGTGTTCCTATGTTGGGTGCATATACATTTATAATTGTTGTATCTTCTTGGATTGATCCCTTGATCATTATGTAGTGTCCTTCTTTGTCTCTTGTAACATTCTTTATTTTAAAGTGTATTTTATCTGATACGAGTATTTCTACTCCAGCTTTCTTTTGATTTCCATTTGCATGGAATATCTTTTTCCATCCCCTCACTTTCAATCTGTATATGTCCCTAGGTCTGAAGTGGGTCTCTTGTAGACAGCGTATATACAGGTCTTGTTTTTGTATCCATTCAGCAAGCCTGTGTCTTTTGGTTGGAGCATTTAATCCATTCACATTTAAGGTAATTATCAATATGTATGTTCCTGTTACTGTTTTCTTAATTGTTTTGGGTTTGTTTTTGTAGGTCCTTTTCTTCTCTTGTGTTTCCTACTTAGAGAAGTTCCTTTAGCATTTGTTGTAGAGCTGGTTTGGTGGTGCTGAATTCTCTTAACTTTTGCTTGTCTGTAAAGCTTTTGATTTCTCCATCAAATCTGAATGAGATCTTTGCCGGTGTAGAGTAATCTTGTTGTAGATTCTTCCCTTTCATCACTTTAAATATATCATGCCACTCCCTTCTGGTTCATAGAGTTTCTGCTGAGAAATCAGCTGTTAACCTTATGGGAGTTCCCTTGTATGTTGTCGTTTTTCCCTTGTTGCTTTTAATAATTTTTCTTTGTCTTTAATTTTTGTCAATTCGATTACTATGTGTCTTGGCATGTTTCTCCTTGGGTTTATTCTACCTGGGACTCTCTGTACTTCCTGGACTTGGGTGGCTATTTTCTTTCCCATGTTACTGAAGTTTTCGACTATAATCTCTTCACATATTTTCTCAGGTCCTTTCTCTCTCTCTTCTCCTTCTGGGACCCCCTATAATGTGAATGTTGTTGCATTTAATGTTGTCCCAGAGGTCTCTTGGTCTTCATTTCTTTTCATTCTTTTTTCTTTATTCTGTTTCACGGCAGTGAATTCCAGCATTCTGTCTTCCAGGTCACTTACCTGTTCTTCTGCCTCAGTTATTCTTCTACTGATTCCTTCTAGTGTATTTTTTATTTCAGTTACTGTATTGTTCATCTCTGTTTGTTTGTTCTTTAATTCTTCTAGGTCAGGTCTTTGTTAAACATTTCTTTCACCTTCTCGATCTTTGCCTCCATTCTTTTTCTGAGGTCCTGGATCATCTTAACTATCATTATTCTGAATTCTTTTTCTGGAAGGTTGCCTATCTCCACTTCATTTAGTTGTTTTTCTGGGGTTTTATCTTGTTCCTTCATCTGGTACATAGTCCTCTGCCTTTTCATCTTGTCTATCTTTCTGTGAATGTGGTTTTCGTTCCACAGGCTGCAGGATTGTAGTTCTTCTTGCTTCTGCTCTATCCTACTTGCTTGTATTACTTTTTAACCTGGAATATTTCTGGTGACACACTTTAGATTTGTTTATTTTAAAAATCAGGGAATTTTTAAAAAAAGTATGAATATCTTAATTCATCATTTGGCCATATAAAACATCCTTTAAATATATATGTAACATCTAATATTAAATATATCTAATTCTGTATGAATTTCACAAAGGCAGATAAACAAAAGTTTGGACATTTTGATTTAATGTTGCAACTAAGTTGTATTTAAGCTTTTAAACTCACCTCCTCCTTGTATCCAACCATTCCGTACCACTCGATGAAAAATGGAACCTGTGTAATGTAGCCTGATGCCACTTTGGGAAAACCCTGCTTTTCCTGTGCACAGGATCTGAAAATTTTTACATGTTTTGGGACATGCATCACAATACAGCTAAAAATAAAGAGAAAAGGTTTCATAGATTAAAAACTTAACATTTTGAGAGATTCTCACTCCCCCCAACTTATTAAAAAACAACAACCAAAAACCTCTTACCTCAAAAATCAATCTTCCGATTGGATAAAAATCAATAGAAATGTCCAAGAACACAAAATCATGCTATTAAAATTAGAGAGAAGAAGGTAATGCAGGTCAGTGTTTTAGCAGAAAGTTTTAGAAATGACCAAAAATATAATAGAATAATGTTTTCAGTGACAAGATGATTGACAGCATTAACAGTAGATAATGTAACAGCAAAATTAAAAGAATGACTTAAGGATGTTTGTTTCATTATACCAAAATTTTACTACCTAAATAACATGCTTTTTAAAACCCTTAAGTGGTAAAGCTCTGAATCACATTAACCTATCACACAAGACTGACAGCACATGGCCTATATATCCACTGCATCACAAACTGGGTGTGGAAAGGAACACTGGTCATTCCCTCTGGAAAAAGCAGCAGACTGCGAATTCTTTTCTTTCCTGAGTAATTCTGGGAAAAGATCCAACATGAGCCCGTGGATTTGGTTACTGTGTGTTCTGGATTTTCAGAGACTGCACAGATTAGCTGAGCAGAGCCAGGCCATAGTCTTTCTGAGCAGGAAAATAAGGCCACTATATGAATAGGAGGTACCATACCAGGGGTAGGAAAGAGAGGATGATGTGCTTTTGAGTTATTTCATTCATGACCTCATACTCCCAGATACCCCCAGCTCTTGTTTTCAATTGACATACTTTGTGGTAGAGACAACTAACATTTGTGAGCCCTTGTCTAGCCCTACAAAGAGGCATCAAAGTGAAAACACTGTTGTCCATCACAGTAGCATTCATTTAAGGAGCAGAACACATCTAATGGAATACATTTCAACTCTTAGGCACCATTCTCATATATAAAAATGCTGCCTGATTTAACAAGTACATAATTTGCCCTGCCCTATTTCTTAAGAATCTAGGAGGCATAAATGAAATCACTTTTAGTTGTATCACTATCATTATTTTATGTCGCTCTAAGCTTTTTTTTAAATTAAAAGACTGAAATAGTATTGTAATATCTGGCATCCAGGAATGAAGTATTACATCCATACTTATTATAATTAATTGTTTGTGCCTCTAAGCTTCTGTACTACAAGTTCTTAATTATAAAAGAATATTATAACTTTAGAATAAGAGGCATAGTATAGTAAACTTCATAGGTTTAGGAGGAAAAAGGACATATTGCAAGTCATAATTGATTTCTGAAGTGAGTGAGTACATTCAGACATCATTAAACTTCCCTGGGCATCAATATATTATCTTTATGTGGTTGTTAAGAGTAGATAATTCTAAAAATTCTAATGAAAAGAGAGTGACTGTGACACAAGATAATGTCACCTATCAGCCAAACCTAATTGTCTACTATATCGTTCCAAACCAGAAGTAAACAAGTCCCTGGGTTTTACTCAGAACAAAAAATCTAGCCTCTGTGCAAAAAAATCCAAGGATTTTCTCCGGAATCTGGATCTTCTCTCCTTACTGCCACTAATTAATTCAGGCTGTCATTATTTCTAGCTCACACTATTATAGCAGATTTCCAAATGGCCGCCCTGCCACCAAGCTTTCCCCACTGTACCCTGTTTGGTCACAGCCCTAAAATTTTTTCCGAAACACCAAAGAAGATGTTGTCATACTCTTGATGAAAAGTTCTGTTGGCTTACTTCCTTCTGGATGAAATCTAACTAACTGGTTAAGAGTGGACAGTAAGTTCAACCTTTCTCTAGTGGATCTGGTTTTGGGGTTTGTTTGTTGTTTGTTTTTTTTAAACATCTAAGCACCTTTCCTATTTGAGAAACTCCTCACAAGGTTGCACCAGCCTCCGGAGAACCTCCTCTCTTTCCCCGCTATGTGTGAGCCAGGGTGTGGGGATATAACCTGGGCTCAACTAGTCAGGTGCTCCTGCCTGGGGCCTTAGATGTCTAGGAAGTGACGAAGACCCAAGGAGAGCTGAGAAGTTATGCTCGGTGAAGGCAGCATTAGGGCCATTGGGCACCCATGGCAGCATCCTGGCTGCATATTCCTGGGGCATGACTCTGGCCATGTTTTCCTGCTGCCAGGTCTCCCTTGGTTCCTGCCTGCTTTCCAAAGCTGGTTCTCCAGCTTTCCTGTCAATTGTGAGGTTACCAACATCCTTTTTTTTTTTTTTTTTTTTTTTTGCAGTATGTGGGCCTCTCACTGTTGTGGCCTCTCCCGTTGCGGAGCACAGGCTCTGGACATGCAGGCTCAGCGGCCATGGCTCACGGGCCCAGCTGCTCCGCAGCATGTGGGATCTTCCCAGACTGGGGCACGAACCTGTGTTCCCTGCATCGGCAGGCGGACTCTCAACCACTGAGCCACCAGGGAAGCCCCCCTAACATCCTTTTAATACATACTTTTTCTCCTCAAGTTAGTGAGAACAGCTTGGTACTGTTGGCACCAAGAATCCTGACTGATTCTCATTTTCCCAGTGTCGTTTCCCACTAATTCTGGCCTCCCTGCTGTCCCCTGCCATTCCCAGAGTACACCATGTACTTCTAGACTCCTGACCCTTTGGGAATGAACTGCTATGAATGTTAACTTCCTCCCCACACCCTAGAGTTTCAAGCATTTTCCAAGTGCATTGTTTATTCAACAAAATATTCACTGAGCACCTCCAGTGTTTCAGATTCTGTTCAAGTCAGTGGTTGAACAAGGGTGAACGAGACAAGGTCTTTGCCTTTGCACAACTCAGATCCTAGCACTGGGTCTTTATGTAGGCACAGGCCACCATGGGCGTGAAATAATTTTCAGCATGTGGTAGCTGTTGGCTAAAAGGTTTCTGAGCAAAATTACATACTTTTACCTCTATTGCCATTCCACCCTGATGGCTGTCTCTTGCTCTCTGGACCTCACGCTTCCTAGCTGTCCTCTGCCATTGGAAACCTCCCCAGTGCCATAGCTTGTCTAGTCCTGCTCTTGACAACTATGTGTCATGCTTTAAAACATCACCTTCTCAAACTTGCCATTCTCTAGTGCAGTAGCTGTCACTTAGGTGTTAGAAAGTATTAATTAAAATATTTCATGCTAAAGGTGAATGAAGGATAGGCTTGACCTTCTCTGAGGGGGAAGGTCTTAATATTTTTAAATAGATGATAATTAATGCATATACGCTTCTAGCTGGGAGTAGAAATGTTTGAACAGGGATGATCTTCTCCCCATGCCATCTGCCTGCTGTGAGATAGGCTTGCTTTACACACCACCAAGCCAAACCCTGCCATGAATCCTTTGCAACTGGATCATAAGGTCATTGAGAACTTAACCTAGTCTCTTACTCTTTTATATTCCCTTTGCTAGGTTATCAGTAATTAATGGTCAATCAATGTAAATGCTCAAAGATTCCACTATTTTCCTTTAAAAAATTAGTGCAACTTGCCTTCGTGTCTCTTAAGAATTTGGCAGAATAATCCATAGTAAGTGCTTCGTAAAGTGCAGGAGGCTTAAAGTCAACTATATCCCACACTTTGTGGGCCCATTTCTGAAGATCAAGTGCATCACCCAGGAGCTGATCGTTAATAAAACACATCACATAGGAAGAATATTCCCAGATTTCTTTCTTAAGTTCCTGTAAAGGAAAAGGACCAAAAAAATGTAGTGGGGGTTGGGGGTAGGGATGGGGGGGAACTTAGCTAAACCCACAAGCCAGAGCTTGAATCAACCCTAGGACTGAATCTTTAAAATATATTTTTTGCCGTCTTTCAGAATTTTGCTCTCAAAGGGAATTTAAGAACATTTTCAAGACTCTGATGGTGTTGAAATCAAAGAATGACCTAACAGTGATCTTTAAAATGGTACGATCTTAGAAAACAGATGGTAATCTGGTAATAAAAGTCTGTGTGCATAGCATACTTGTTATATTAATTTGAAAACAAAATGCAATCTTTTAGCTTCATTTCTGAAGCACATTTTACTGTAGGCATAGTTGGTTAGGGGTCCTAAATAAGACATGGTTTTCAATGGGAAGGATGGAAAGAACGCTTTTTTGATGGAGGGAAATCAGACCAGGTGAGGAAATGCCTCCTGAGGGCCAGCAGCAGTTTGTGGGGCACACCAGGGGCCGTGAGGAAGAGAACTCACCTTCCATAACAATTTTTTTTTTTTTAAACTCAAGTAATTTATTTATTTATTTTTTGGTTACGCAGCATGTGGGATCTTAGTTCCCCGACCAGGCATCAAACCTGTGCCCCCTGCAGTGGAAGTGCAGAGTCTTAACCACTGGACTATCAGGGAAGTCCCTCCTTAACACTTTTAAGCCCTAAGCCCCTAAGAATGAAGTGCATTGGTGTTTTTATCCATACAGCACTGCCAGCCAACCTCCTAACCCTCAGTGTGTGGCCACTGAATAATGTGGCCTCTGAGTAGATCTGGTTTATTATTACCCGATGCCAGTCCTGGCAAAGCCACGCATCATCTGGGACAGCTGTTCTCCAATTTTAGTGGGCAGTCAGAATTAGTTTCCTGAGCCCCACCCCAAGTTTCTGATTCTGGGGTGGGGCCTGAGAATCTGCATTTCTAACAACATCCCATGGGACGCTGCTGCTGCGGCTGGTCTGGAGACCGCACTTGGAGAAACGCCGGTTTGGGGAACGGTTTGCCTTCAGCTGCCAGCGTGCTCCATTCCCCGCTCTTCTCTCAGGAGGAGCTCGCTTCAGATTCCTCACTTCCTAAACTTGTTCATGCTGAACTGTCAATCGCTGAGCCTATGGGTCAGTACTCCCTGGAATGTTGAAACTCATCAGGACACAAAACTTTAAAAAGGGGAGGGAAAGTTTAATTGTGGATATTTTAGCTAGCCTGGTAGGAGAAATGCAGTAGCAGGTACACTTTATTCGGAGGCTGAAAATTACGTGCCTTGTCTGGGCGTCTTCTATACATGAGGAGCCCTCATCGCCTGCCTCAAGATAGCAGGCTGGACCCGACGTTTTCTAGGGCTTTCCAGCACTAAGATGTATGATGTTGCCTTTTTTTGGAGGGGGAAAAAGGGCCTTCCCAAAGGCTCTGAAGCCATCCCTCATGGTTGGCATTACATTATACTGAGGCACTGAGGCCAGTGCAAACTAACCTCAAATGTGCTAAGAAGCACTATGTATAACATAAGACAATGCTTATGTGAAAGGAGAACAAAAAGCTGGCCTGAAGAGGAAGAAGAGGTTAAAGTGGCAAGTATCCAGGAGATGAAGGAGGGGGAAGGAAGAAAAGAAAGACAGGAGTTAAGGATATGTGGGAAGCAGCAGCATTGATGACCTAGGAAGCCTCATTCAGGCCCCATGAGAAAAGCAGAAGGAAGAGAACACAAAACAGCTCAAGGTTAGCAACTCAGGCTGACAAGGGTCAGAAACTGCAGAATGGAATCCACACCAGTGTTTCAGAGTATGGTGGGAATACGGAAGAGGAGTGGGTGCAAACCACGAAGCATGAAATCATGGCTCTCCTGTAGGTGGAGAGCACGATACGATAGGCAGTTTAGGAAGTTTGATGATAAAAATGAAGAAAAACATATTGTTTTACGTTAGGGTGCCCAACTGTCTGAATTTGCCTAGGACCGTCCCAGCTTTAGCATTGAAATTCGTGCATTCCAGCAAACCCCTCAGATCCAGGCAAACCAGGACCACTGGTCACCCTAGTTGTTGTAATGATTAGAGTTAATATTTATAGAAGTCATTAGAATAGTGCCTGGCATATAATAAGCACCATAGGTTAAGTGTTTGTTATGGTTCTGTTTGAATTATATAATGAAAATGTACTGTGGCTGTGAAAATGGTATGAGACTTAACATACGGTATTCCTGACTCAGTCTTGCACCGTTCATGTGACTGAGCAGAGAGTGAAGTAAAGCAGCACCATCTGCGTGGTAAATCACAGGACATCCTTATGCAATCTAGCACAGGACAACCAAAAGTGCTCTGGTCAGGGGAAATGGGATCTCCTCAGCCACTGAGAGATGCGGTTGGGCAGGGAAGCCAGGACTGGGACTCTCCACAGGACTAGGCCAAGGGTGACAAGCAGGAGGCGTACCCATTCTAGTCTGCCCCCCAACGTGAGCTGTATCTGAGCCAGGATGCCACATGTTCCAGGCAGCACTACCAGTTAATCAGGGATGGCACCCAAGAGGAAACCAATCTGCCATCCCTGGATAAGCTCTGCCAGCCTTAGGGTCTGGAGTTCTCCAAGGGTACGGTTAGAGGGGAGAATGCAGAGAAGGAAGCATCCATTAGGACACGGCTACCCTGTGGGAAGTTGGCGCCTACCATCAGAGCTCCCCTAGGCAACCCTACATGCTCCCCTGCTATATCTGTGCTGGACACCACTGAAACCTTCCAGAGTTAGGGCCAAAAAGAGTGCCAGGCCACAGTAACCTGAGTGCCCGGGTGTCACAGGAAGTATGAGTAAGTGATATGCCGGGAAAGAGGGGTAGCCATTGGCAGGAGTAAATAGCAGCACTGAGAGTTTAAAACTTACCTTTATCACATGCTTTCCAAAAGAAAATCCTGTAAATGTTTGACTCTTTCTTAAAATCAGCTGGGTAAAATGACTGAAATAATTTAGGAAAAGTACGTAATTTAGAGAAATAAAATCTAGTTGTATCAAAATTACTGTTTCAGTTTTTCCAAACCAATGCATATGTAAATAAATCAGGCAAAACTTGGCTCATTTCCCACACCCCAAATGTCCTTTACCCTTTTTTTCTCCTGTAGATATTGATCCCATGCAAATTCTTGAACAGGAACTATTATAGGGTCTTCAAATTTGGATGGATAATTACTCTTCAGACTCTAGGTTTCAAAATAGAATAATTATTTTAGAGTAAGTTCTCTTTTAAAGTAGAAATCATTCCCCCCAGTTTTTATGGGGTCTTTAGGAAGTTTTATGCAACATACACCCAAGCCACAGTCTGGCTTAGATACCCCTTGCCAGCTCCCAGAGGCCCCTGTGCTTACCTCCAGTAAGTCCCTCCCCAGTCCATACTAATTGTTCTCTCATCTGAAGAGAATAAGCTCCTTGAGGGCAAAGACTATGTCTTAGTTTCCCACTGGCCTCAGTATTTGGTACATAGTGGACCATCCACACATAGCAACTGCATAAACAAGTGTACAAGTGAGTTTATGCCAATAGTTTTGTGACCTGCCATGTTCTTTTAGGACCAGTTTTTCCCTAAATTAAACTCTTACTAAACCTCAGTGGATCTATGGATACTTTTTTTTTTTTTTTTTTTTTGGCGGTACACGGGCCTCTTATTGTTGTGGCCTCTCCCATTGCGGAGCACAAGCTCTGGACGCGCAGGCTCAGCGGCCATGGCTCACGGGCCCAGCCGCTCCGCGGCATGTGGGATCCTCCTGGACCGGGGCACAAACCCGTGTCCCCTGCATCAGCAGGCGGACTCTCAACCACTGCGCCACCAGGGAAGCCCCTCTATGGATACTTTTAACTAAAATAAATGTTATTGCTTTAATTCACTGACATATGGAGAATGACCAAAAGGATATTGTCGTGGTTATACCCCTTGGGAAAAAGAGAAGTAAATATTAAATGTGTTTTGGTCTAGACATTGAGCATGTATTGACTTAATGTATTTTGTTTTGTCTATATGAATCAGAGAAAATTCTTACTGGTTAACAACATCTGTCAAAAAAAAAAGTTTTGGTTCCTGTTATGTTACACTTTGCCTCCTCCTAAAGCAAGGGAAGACAGTTGAGGCAGTAACAGTTAGGCATCACCTTTCTGAGCAAGTCTGAGAAGTAAATGGACCAACCAGGGAAAAGTGTCATCTGGCCACTTCTGTTGTGGTCTAAGGGGACACTGACTTGGCGTGCTTCATCCAGGGTGGACAGTCCAAGGGGGAGAAAGCCAGGATGTGAGTGTACCCTGCTTTGGGACCAGGGGTAGCAGAAGAGGGCAACAGCAATCTGGCCATTTCCTTCTTAGTCTGCTGTACCCAACCAACAGCTGATGTGTCCTTTTTCTCAATTCCAGCGTCTGTGCTCTGTCTGAGGCAGTCGTACAGGATGACTGCTGTTTCTGAGGGACCATCTGGAATAACTAATAAGCCCAATAGTTTTCAAATTAAGCATACTTAATCATGCTTTCTTCATAATTTGTTCCAGAAGGGACTACATTATGTAATACTCTTTATAAATCTAAATCTTTCAGTTAATTAGGCATCAGGGATTGCTCACAAGTGATCATGTTGGAAATATATTCAAGGATCCTTTATTAACATAGAACTAACTGAATTTACATTCATATATTTTCATATTCAAATAGAGCTATGGTAGGCAAAACTTAAGAAAGTGAAAGTTAACATTATTAATATAATAAAGACATTGTTTGCTTGACTTAGTGTCCTCTGCAACAGGGGTTGGCAAACTGTGGCCAGCAGGCCAAAGCTGGACCACTGCCTGTTTTGGTAAGACTTGAGAACTAAGAATAATTTTTAGATTTTTAAACAGTTGAAAAAGAATCACAAGAAGAATCATTTCATGTCCTGTGAAATTATATGCAAGTCCAATTTCAGTGTCCATAATAAAAGTTTTATTGGAAAACCACCATTCATTTACATACTGTCTGTGGCTGCTTTTGCACAAGGACAGAGTTGAGTAGTCATGACTGAGAACCTATGGTTCCAAAGGCCTAATAATTTTATATGTGGACTTTACAGAAAAAAAATATGCCAACGTCTTCTCTACAGTGTGGAGAAAACATATGCCTTCAGAAAAGGAGCTAAGAAAAACAAGAGAAAAAAAATCCCTCACACTTATTAAATACAATTTGAGCCATATAACTTTGCTGATCCTATCAGCCCAGCTAACACAGTCCATAATTTCTACTTCTTTTAAGGATTCATGTATCATTTTCACAGACTTCTTATCACTTGTTCTCTTCATCTTAATGTAAACTTTACCTATTTCACAAATTAGTCACTATTTCCTGACTTGATTTAAATTCAGACTGTAACTCTGTGGACTTGGAGCAGGTAAGAAGTTAGGAATTTCTTAAGATTAATTCTATTTGGGAACATTTTGTTTCAAGTATCCAGCTGGGTACTTTGGGAGGTACAGACATGAATAAGGCATTGTCCTGGAGCCTATTGGGGTTTTGAAGGAGAGAAGCTTGGCATAATCTTACAACAGCATTTCTGGAGCAAACCCCAAAGAAGTGCTGAATTTTACATTTCAACATTTTATACACTTCTACATTTCTCCTGCATTCGGGTTGTAGGAATGCTGCGGCATTACTGACCTGGCCTAATTCTTCCAGTTACTTAAGTGTTTTTCATTTTACATTGTTCTGCATGTTTACAAAGAAATGTCTGTAGTCTCCAAAGCACTTGTGGGTCATTTGTTAAGAAATCCCATAAGCACCTAATTCAACTGGAATGCAGTGACTGCTATAGAAACTTTAAAGAAAAACAACAAAAACCCTCCCCGAATGAATAGTTTTCAAAAATCACTTGGGAAAGGAGTTTGTAAAAACAACAGCTAGTTATATGGTAACATTTTTTTCACAAAATTTTAAAATCTATAATTTCAGTTAAAAATTAACGTAGGAAGGCCCGCGTGCCGCAAAAAAAAAAAAAATTAACGTGGGATAAAATGTGTGTTATTCCCAAAAAGGTTCTGAACGATTCCTTCGCTCGGATCTCTCTTTAAAGGTAGCCCTTCTCGAAGTGTAACTCCCGCCTGGACCGGCCCTCGCCCTCTGCACGCAGATATCCATCCAGAGACAGCCCACCCCGGCCGGGACATCCCCTCCCTGAACCTCGACCCCCGCCACCAGGAGGCGCACGACTCGGAAGCGGGACGGGCCTTCCCGCCCTTGTGGTTTCTTCGCGGTTACCTCAGCGGCGCTCTTCGCAATTTGAAAGCTGGAGCTTTTGAAGAGCCCCACCACCTTCACCTGCAGCGGCTGCTCGGGCGGCGTCTGCGAGCTGCTCGCCATGGCTGCGCGCAAGGACTCCTCGGCTCACAAACATAGCGCGTCGCCAGGGCAACCGCGCGGCCCCGCCCCCGCCGCTCGCCGGAAGGAGGGGGCCGGGGGCGGGGCGGTCGGCGAAGGTCCGGCCTTTCTTCAACTTCGTGCCTGTTGCTGTTGAGGCGTTCGAGAGGCTGGAGAGGGCGCGCGGGCGGCCGCCACCAGCGACGAGCTTCGGAGAAAAGGAACAGGGACCCCACGCCTAGCGTGCGTCAGCGTGGTTCGCCGCCGCCGCCCCCCCCATCCACGGACCTTCTCTGGGACCCCAAGCCCAGGGTCCTCCAGCGCGGTAGTCGCCTCCAGTCAGCGCCTGATTTCACCGCAGATCGCCTTTCCGGGTTGCCGCGCAGCCAGGTTGGGGCCAGCCGGCCGGTTGCCCGGGTAACGCGGGAGTCAGTCCCCGGGCGCGGGCACTTCGGGGCCGCGGCCTTCCCGGGAGAGCGGGAGTAGGGCGAGCACCTGTGCGCGGTTCCCCGCGGGGAAGGCCGCCCGCCCGCCGCTGTCCCCAACGCGACCGTCGCTGCGGAGGCCGAGCCGTCCCGCGCCGCCGAGCGTCCCTGCCATGAAGCCCAACTTCTCCCTGCGACTGAAGGTCTTTAACCTCAACTGCTGGTGAGTGCGCCCGCCGACCCGGGTCTGGGGCCGCCGTCCGCCTCGCCAGAGGCAGGAGGCCTTTCGCACAGCCAGCCCACGGCGCTCCCCTGCCCTACACCCTCGGGGTGCGGGGCAACCCCTGCCTCCGGGGCCCGCGCCTGGCCCCAGCCGTCACCTCCCCTGCGCTTTTCGTCCTCAGGGGCATTCCCTACCTGAGCAAGCACCGGGCCGACCGCGTCAAGCGCCTGGGAGACTTTCTGAACAGGGAGAGCTTCGACCTAGCTCTCCTGGAGGAGGTGGGGCCGCGCGGAGCTGGTGCGGAAGCCCGGCGGGAGTGGGGGCGGCTGGGGCGCGGGCGGGGGCTCCCGCCCTGGGGGAAGGACCGGCAGGTATCGTCACCCCTCCCCTCAGGTGTGGAGCGAGCAGGACTTCCAGTACCTGAGGCAGAAGCTGCTCCCCGCCTACCCAGCAGCACACTACTTCAGGAGGTGAGAAGCCCACTGGCCCCGAAGCCCGATCTCAGAGCTGGGGGCCCTGGGCCCTGCCAGCCAGGCCCCCGTGCTTCCTGCGCCCGCCTCCCTCTGCCCCAGCGCCCTCTCTTCTGAGTGTGGGAGCAGGAGAAGGTGGAATGAGGAAGATCTAGCTCTTCAGCTCATCAGATTTATCAGCAGGCCATCCTGTCCGCCCACGTAAATGCCGTCTCTTTGAGCTTTGATCTGGGGTGGTACCAGCAGCAGAGGGAGAAACAGTAGCTGATAAGAGCTGGGAGACGAGGGAGGGGGAGGGGGCTGGGTATTTCTCTGCCTGCTTTTGTGGCTCTTGACTAGGACTTGGCTTTTCAGTGGCATCATTGGCAGTGGTCTCTGTGTCTTCTCCAAACACCCAATCCAGGAATTCACCCAGCACGTCTTCACCCTCAATGGCTACCCCTACATGGTGAGCCTGACCTCTGACCTCTTCCACCTCCCTTCCCCACCCCGCCGCCCCCTAACACATGGTAAAGGAAGTGGCCTTCCTAGGGCTGCAGGGTATGGGCAGAAAGAGGGTAGCAGTGCCCTGAGTTCCCGCCCCCTCCTGCCTACAGATCCACCACGGTGACTGGTTCTGTGGGAAGGCCGTGGGGCTGCTGGTGCTCCGTCTGGGTGGATTGGTGCTCAACGCCTACGTGACCCATGTGAGTGAGGGCGGCAGTGCTTAAGGCTGGGACAGGCGGCCTGGTCCTGGGAGGGAGAAGATGGGACTCCTCCTTTAGCCTGGCTGCCTTGGGGTGAGGCGTGGCAGCAGGATCTCCCAAGGCCAGTAGGCAAGGTTCACACATATTTTACCAAGCAGCGTGCCAAGTGACAGATGCAAGCTTGATTTACTCCTGCCCTTGGGACCCTCAGTCTCATCTGCAATTATCTCCTCTATCTTGTTCAGCTCCATGCCGAGTACAATAGACAGAAGGACATCTACCTAGCACATCGTGTGGCCCAAGCTTGGGAACTGGCCCAGTTCATCCAGTGTGTGAGCCTGGGCTTGACAGGGGAAGTGGGATGGGGTCCAGGAACTGAGGGTGGCTAAGGCCCCACTTTTAGGGCAGAGCTGGTGAGGGAAGAGTTCCTGCCTTACCATCTTGGTTCCCCCAGCCACACGTCCAAGAAAGCTGATGTGGTTCTATTGTGTGGGGACCTCAACTTGCACCCAAAGGACCTGGGCTTCCGCCTGCTGAAGGAGTGGACGGGACTGCAGGATGCCTATCTGGAGACTCGGGACTTCAAGGTGAGGACCTGCCTGATTATTTCCCCACCTACACCCTCAGCCTCTCTCCCTCCTCCTTCCCCCTGCATCCTCATTCAAGCCCACTCTTCACCTAGGGCCCTGAAGAAGGCTGTACGATGGTACCGCAGAACTGCTACGTCAACCGGCAGGAGCTAGAGCAGTTCCCCTTGGGTATCCGTATTGACTACGTGCTTTATAAGGTCAGATGTCTCCCTGCAATGTGCCTTCAGCCTCTGTCTCTCTTCATGGCATATCAGCCTATGCTGATTCTTTGTCCAACTAGTCTAGTCTTTATCAGTGGCGGCTGGAGAATGGGATAGCCAGGAACTGGTTCTCTGGGAAAGGCGCTCTCAGAAATTTCTCTCTGGCTCTTTTTCTAGGCGGTGTCTGGGCTATACATCTTCTGTAAGACTCTCAGAACTACTACAGGCCACGAGCCTCACAGCGGCAGCCCCCTCTCCGATCATGAGGCGCTGATGGCTACTCTGTGTGTGAGACACAGCCCCCCCCAGCACAACCCCAGCCCTACCCATGGTGAGTCAGCCCCATCCTTTTCCTTGGCCCTTCCCCATGGGGCAGCCCCATCCCTCCCTCAGACCCTCACTCTCCCTCCCCACTGTCCCGCTTTGTTCTAGGACCAGCAGAGAGGTCTCCGCTGATCAGTGTGCTACGGGAGGCCTGGACAGAACTGGACCAGGGCATGGCTCAAGGTCGCTGGTGGGCCACCATCGCTGGCTACGTGATTGGTCTAGGGCTTCTTCTCCTGGCGTTGCTGTGTGCCCTGGCGGCTGGAGGAGAGATCAGGGAAGTTGCTGTACTGCTCTGGACCCCCAGTGTAGGACTGGTGCTGGGGGCGGGTGCATTCTATCTCTTCCACGTGCAGGAGGCCAAGGGCTTGTGTCGGGCCCGAGCTGAGCTCCAGCATGTGCTGGGAAGGGCAAGGGAGGCCCAGGACCTGGGCTCAGAGTCCCAGCCAGCCGGGCTCCTGGGGCAGCAGGAAGTAGACAGAGCAGAGGAACAATAAAGCTTGACAGTTTGGTGGCACTGCCTTTTTCCTTGTAGAGGCAGTGATTGGGGCCAAGGGTCGGTGTGATTGTCACAGTGTAGACCTTCAGGCTCCTACACAGCTGCCCTCCCTGCACACTCCCTCACCTCCCCCCTGTAGACAGCCAAAGTCCTGTTTACGGCAGAAGCTTTTTTATTGTAAACAGTGAGGCCTCTCCCAGGCAGCCCTGATGAACAGGGTGGCACTGACCTGGGGTGAGGCAGTCTTCCTTGCAGAGAAGAAGACAGGCAGCCTACCCTCTTCTAGCCCTGGGGCCCTGGCCCCGAGGCCAGCTCACTGAGCCTGCGCTCCTCCTGGAAGCGGATGAGGGCATCTCGCTGGTTCACCACGTCCACTAGCTTCCTCAGGACCTGGTCCTCAGCCTGCCGGTCAGCAGCTGTCTTCAGGGTTTCTGAAGGGAGGAGGTGAAACTTACTTAGAGAACAGAGAACGGGGAGGACGGCAGGAGAGGCACAACCTAATCCCGGCCTGTGTGACTTCTACAACCCCAGCTGTTTCCCACTCTGAATTTGGTTTATCAACACTAATGGTTTTCTAGCATCGTTTAGCAGCAACACCACTTTTAAAGGAATCTTGTGTAAAAGCCCAATTGTGCAGCTGTGATTGAACTGAAGGCGCGGAATGTGGGCCTGGAGCCCCATCCTCTGGCTTCCTGCAGTTCAAGAAGCAATTCAAAAGGCAGTTCAGCCTCAGAGGTACTCAGACTAGAGGACTGTTGCCTGGGCAGTATCTGAGATCACGAGGCTTGTGCAAATACCAGCCTCTCCCCACATCCCACCTACCTTCCCGGTTCATGTAGGTTCGCAGTTCTTGGTCCAGCTGCCACTGTTTCTCCTCCAAGTTCAGCTCCTGCACCCTGTGGGGGGCAGGGATAGAAAAGGCACAGGTGTCTAGGGTGACCGAAGACCTGGCTGTGGGGCCTGGCTCACACGCCATTGCCCCCCACGCCCCAACTCCAACACCCCTTACGTGATCATGAGCTCAGCCTCCTCGGCCACCAGGCTGTTTTTCTTCTGAACAAGCTGTAGCAACTGTTCTAGCCATAGTGCCTTTTGCTGTTCGGGGGAACCTGACAAGAAGGAAGAAGAGGGGCCAGTCAGGCTTCTAAGCAGGGTCACAGGAATCACAGCATGAGGAGCAGAACCTGCTGTGGGCCACAGCCTGGTAGTCTGGGGGTCGCTGGGGGTGGAACACAGGGCCAGGAGGCAGAGGTGTCCTAGGCTCATTTATCCTGTCTTCACTCACTGCTCCGGCTCCTCAAAGCCAGCTCCAGCTCCGTGCCCTTGGCCTCCAGCTCCCTCAGGGCAGCCTCGATCTCATTTTGTCGCCGTTGGATGGCCTGAGTACAAGACAGAAGGCCCAGGAGTCTGCAGATTGCTCAAGAACAGAGTCCCGGAGGAGCTCTGATCCCCAGTCTCAGAACCCTGATCCCGTTAGAACCTCCGGGAACCCCTAGGCCGCACCTGAGCCTTGCAGAACCGCTTCATCTCCTCCTCCTTAGCACGGCGCAGCAGAGTCCGACGCCACGTTGGGTAACTGTTCATGGTGCCTGAGTTCTTAGCCAAGTTCCACAGAACCTATGACAGGGTCAGGTGGATAGGGGTTGGGAAAGCTGCATTTGAAAGGCACCAGAAAGACCCTGGGCTGGAAGTGGGGTAAGTTCTGATAGAAAAGGTGGAGGCCTAGAGACATGAAAGAGTCAGCCTGGGTGAGAAGACATTCAGAGTCATTTGGGCTCAAGAGGTTGGGTGCTGTGGGTTTCTCCCAGGCAGGGGCCAGGGTATATTTAGTGGATGTGTGCTGGCTTGGGCAGAATAGGTGGCCAGGTTCCTCCCACTCACCTGTTCTGTGTCTGAGTCCAATGGCACGTCTTCCTCTGCTTCCTCGTCACTGGAGCAGGGACTCTCTTCTTCCTCCTTCTCCACGGCCACAAGAACTGAGCAGAGAAGTGGATATGGGCTGAGATCCGCAGGACCTCCCTCCCCATTCCCCACATCCCGGTCCAAGAATCCGAATACCACCCTCCCATCCCCACCCTGGGCCAGCAGCTACCTTGAGGGCTCTGGACCGGCATTCCCCAGCCCACAAAGCTTCCCTCTAGGGCCTGGCGGGCCAAGACGGAGCAGCTTCGGGGCGGCTTGGGTGGAGCCTCCATTTCCGGGTCAGGGGTGAGATGAAGGGAGGATAACCGCTGGCGTTCTGGGCTGGAGAGGCGGATCAGCTGACGGGTGGGCTGGCTTGGGACAGGAGTGGTCCCCTCCTGGGGGGCCCCGGGAATCGAGGGGCGTGATGGCATGTTATTCTCACTGTGTGTCGGAAGGTCCTAGAAGAGCCACCATATGCTCTGGTCAGTGACCTGGCCAGTGTGGGTTGAGGCAGCCCCTTGAGACAGATGTGGGCCCTGGCGTTCATTCATTTATGCCGTCTACTGAACAGTGTGAGGCAGTGTTCTAGATACTTGGGATTCATCAACAAGTAAGACAGTACAGAGATCCCTGCCATCATGCAGTTTACACTAGTGGAGAACATTCAGTTACCCCCAGCAAAGTCTCGGGCTTAGAGAGCCCTTTCCTCTTTCCCACCCCCCATCCCACACTTCCACAGCTTTTACCTGACTCTCAGGGCCTCTGTCGCTGCTATCCTCTTTGTGGCCTGGCTGGGGCAGGTGCTGGAGGCAGTAAAAATGTCCTGGGAAGGCGGGAGAGGGGAGGAGCCATCAGATGCAGGCAGCCCGGTGAACAGATGTTCAGTTTATCAGGGAAGGTGGGGGTGACAGGCCTCTGCATTGGCTGATAAATTTCTACCAGCCTCCTGGCTTCTCAGAACCCCGCATTTGGGGCTTTGGAGGGGACAGAGGAGACGGAGCTCAGGAGAAGAAAGTGTCATCTTCAGCCTGCTTCTACCTCATGCCCAGCACCCCGGTTCCCCTCCACCTTCAAGCTCCTGGCCCCCCCAAGCAGGGCCAGACCCAGAGTCCCTCTGAATGCCTCCCAGGCCCACTCACCATCTCCTGGGTGCTGCCCGTAGCCACTTGGCCATAATGTGGCCTCACAGATATGGCAACGGAAGCAGCTCCGGTGGAAGAAACGGCCATTGGCACAGAGGCGTTCCAGGATATAGAGGTGTTCCCCACACAGTGCACACAGATCCTCGGCACTGGCCTGCACCAACCCCCAGGCCGCAGGTCAGCTGGAGTCCGAGGCAGCTGCCAAGTTTTTCCCTTCCCCTCCCTGCCCTTCCAAGGCCTCTGCCTGCAGGCAGGGCCCCTGTTCTCACCTCCTGGTATTGGGATGGGGGTGTCACCGGTACATCAGGCTCTGGTACAGGTGGCTCCTCAGTTCTTGGGGTCTCAGCCTCTACCTAAAAAGGTAAGTGCTCAGGCCCAGAGGCAGAGGGGCAGGATCAGCTGGGGAGTCCATGTGTACAAATGAATAGAAAGGACTGGAAGGGATAGGGAGTGAGACTAGGAAGCGAGACTGGATGGTGCGGGGGGAGGTTACAAGGAGCTGGGGTGGCGAGCAAGGCCTGGGGGGACAGGATATGGGAAAGAGTACCTCAGGGAAGGGACTGTCCGGCCCCTGCGTGCATTTACCTCCACACGAGGCTTCTTGCCACCAGCATCCTCCCCATTTCCCTGCAAGAAGTGCTATGTTCTGAGCCCCCAGTTCTCCCCTTCCCCCATTCTGAACATCCTCATCACCCCAGGGATCCCCACAAGGAACCCACTGCCCAGGCCAACCCCACCCGAACTCCCCACCTGGGCCCGGGTCCGTTGCAGGGTCCTCTGCAGTTTGCCAAGGAACAGCACAGCGCTGGCAGTGCCTGGGGAGCCTTGGCTGACTGGGCCTGCTGGGAGAATCAGGGTAGATAGGGGGCCGATACTGTACCCCCCAGAACAGACAGCTATGTGCCAGCCCAGAAGGATAGAGGATACCTCTCCCAGGCTGTCCCGTAGAGGGCACGCTCTCTCTCACACACTCTCTCTGTCTCTGTCTCTCTCTCTCTCTCCACCCCACCCCGTCCTCCCCACCTCCGGGTCACCTGGGTTGTGAGGTGTGCTCTTGAAGGCACTATGGAAGTGGCTGAGGTAGGCAATGAGGCCCAGTGGGTCATTCCCTGCCACCATTGCCTGTGCGGACAACACGGGCGTGATGCCCAGCTCATGCTCTGCCATCTTCAGCGCCCATGAAGTCGCTTCCAGAGCCCCGACTCCCTGCAGCTCTGAGGGTTCCCTGTGGGGCGTCAGGGAGAAAGGCCAGTGGGAGACCAGAACTTGCCCCGTGGAAGGGGGAGAGAGCAGTAGGGGAGGGACATCGGGAAAGGGAGGAGAGGGCATAAAGGTTTTTATTCTCTGTGCTACCTACCCCCCACCCCTCCCATGACAACAGCATCTGGCCTTGGGGGGCTTCTACCACTCACAAAGCTCTCCGTATTGAATGCATTTGATTCTCATGGGCAGGCAGAGTCAGGCGGGAAATCTATCTCTAGGGAAGCAAAGTGACTAGAGCAGGATTATTAGCAAGGGGTGGCCTGGGACGCAGCTGGGTGTGCTAACTCCTACACAGTGATCGCCCACCATTCCACACTGCCTAGAGAGGGAGGGGCTGTCAGGGACCCCCAAGCCCAATGCCTGACTCACAGCAGGCCGGGCCGCAGCCGGTGCACGAGGGCACACAGAGCCAGCCCATCCGCCCAGGAGGAAGACAGGTCGGTGACGTGGACCCCTGGGTACCCAGCCGTCTGCTCCTGGCACCAGTGTAGCAGCTCCTCCTGGGTGGCCACCGACCCTAGGAGAGGAAGCCACGCTGTACTGAAGGCACCAGGGCCCGCAGAGAGAGCCCAGCTGGTGGGTGCGGGGTCTATATGGGAGGGGGAAGCAGGGACCCACGCCTACTGGGCACCAGCCTAACACTCACTGTCAGCAGCACCTCCTTCATCCCAGTTTTCTCATTTGAAAAAATCTTTCTGGCAATAAAGTAGGGGAATGAATAGAGTGAAACCACTGCTGGCCACAGAGAGGGCAGCAGGCTATGAGCTGAGGGGCAAGGGAGGCCCAGAGACTAAAAGGAGAGGCAGGTTTGGGGTCTGCAAGGCGGGAAGGGGCAGACAGCTGAGAACAGTGCAGCTCCGCTGCCATCCAGCTGCTGCGTTACAGCGGCTGTTAGAGTGCTGAAATACTCCACACAAGTTGGCAAATGGCTGCTGCTGAGCACCCCACTGCCCTGCACTCTCCAGGAGGCCCCAAACATCTCCACCACCCAGCAGTGCTCCAGCACCCTGCTCCCTGCCGCCAGCGTCTACCACTGTTCTGATCATTGGTGCTCGTGCCTCACTGCTTGGTAAATATTTTGGACATGGCCCCGGAGGAAGGCCTGCTCACCAGTGGCCGGCTTTCTTGAGTCTGTCTTGTCACTCATTCTCCGCACAGGCTCCTTGGCCTCCACATCATACAGGTCTCGTACCTAAGGCAGCCCCTTTCAGGTCTCCAGGCAGGCCGACCACACACACCCCCGCCGCCCCCCCAGTCCATGGGGGAGGGGCTGCCTGGGTGGGACTCACCCACAGGGCAGGGACTGGGCAGACCACAGGAGGGAAGGCCTGACCTGGGGTGCGGGAGCTGACCCGGGAAGTCTTGGCGGGTGGTGCCAGGGGTTCTGACCTGACTGGGGGTCACGGCCCGGAGGTTCAGGTTGGGATAGCGGGAGGCTGGGTCCAGCCCATACTGGGCCACATTGCGGTGCATGTTTTCTGGGGATGTCTGCGACAGGAGCTGGTACAAGCTCTCTCTGGGGAGATGAGGGCGGGATCGGGCACCATCAGCACCCACCCCTCCAGAAGTGCCGGGCCTTTCCTTCGTTCTCTTTTCTCTACGCCCCCATCTACTCAGCCAGCATCCCCGACCCTACTCCTGACTCTTGTCCTATACCCAGCCCTGCCCCACCCCGCCCCCCAACTCCCCAATTCAGGCCTCACCTCTCTGCCAACACCTCTAGGGGCCCAGCGCCCTCTGCCCAGCGCTTCACCATCCAGGCGGCGTCAAAGGCTGCCAAGAAGCCCCGGGCCACTCCAGTGCCCAGGGGCCAGAAGGGCTGCAGGGGCAGAAGGACAGGAAACAGCTCAGGGAGAGTCCAACAAGGGTGTCCACGCCCAGATGACCGCAGGGCCATAGCAGAGGGGGCCCTGACACACCAAGCCACCTTCTGCTCCTCCTTACAAGAAGCAGACCTTTTTATACCCCCTCCTTCCCACGAGGCTGCTTCCTCCCCCAGCCAGGGAACCCCTGTGCCTCCTCACAAGGGGTCTGGAGAGCCCCTCCCCAATCAGCGAACACTGACCCCTCACCTCCACCAGGCAGTCCCCAACCAGCCCCAGCAGCAGGCGGGCGCCATGCTTCTCCTGCACCCGAGCAGAGCTCTCTGCCCGCATCATGCTTGTGAAGTCAAAGGCAGAGACGTCGGGCCGCCCGTGGGCATCCTGGGCAAACTCCAGCTTCCCAAGCTTGCCGTGGGTGGCGAAGTCGGCAGCTGCCCGAGCAAAGCGCTGCAAAGCCTCGGGCGCCACATTGGCGCTGCCCAGCAGCCGGTCGGTCTCCGGCCAGTCCTATGTGGCCAACAGATCAGAACCAGCAGGGTCAGTTGGGCCATCACATCCCCTTAGGTGTAGAAGGTACACATCCTGAGGCCCCAGGAATGGGCTTCCCCAGACTACACAGCAGTTGAAGGCTGAGCTGGGAGGAGAACTTGAATGTCCAGCCTCCCACGCTCAAGCCCTGTCCTCAA
Organism: Leucopleurus acutus; assembly: GCF_964270905.1. NCBI lineage: Eukaryota > Metazoa > Chordata > Mammalia > Artiodactyla > Delphinidae > Leucopleurus > Leucopleurus acutus. The sequence goes on along the minus strand of NC_139157.1, from coordinate 49,659,314 downwards.
CTCTCAGCCTGCCGCTCGCTGGGGGTCCCAGGTCCCACCCTGCCTCCAAGGCCCAGTATCATTACTGTTACCATACACCTGCTTTGGACAAGTCACTGAACTCCTCAGAGCCTGTTTCCCCATCATTTAGAGATAACGTACCTAACTTCTCAAGGTACTCGTGTGGATTAGGTGAGAAAATGAACATAAAGCTCTCAACAAAGTACCTATCACATAGTAGGTGTTCAACTAGTTCATTCAGCAAATACTTTCAGGGTGCTTACTACATAGTAGGCACCATTCTAGGCACTGGGAATCATCAGTAAACAAGAGACGGACAAAACCCCTGCCCTCATGGAGCTTACGTTGTGTAGTCCTGTGGCTGGTATAAGGTGTTTAGCCCAGAATATGATGCAGGTTGCCGCGTAAGTCCCAGGGGAGAAGAGCTTATCGAGGTGGAGGAAGCGCCATCGCAGAGAGGAGGGACTCCCTCCACACCCAGGGAGAGACTGTGTCCAGGCCCGGCCCCTACCTCCCAGGGCCCACCACCCAGCCCCTCCCTGCCTGGGCCCGGGCCCCACCTGACGCAGCACCCCCAGCCGTAGCAGGCACTGCTTCTTGGCTGTCATCACAAAGTAGTGGGTGTCATCCTTGTAGTACACGATGTTCTCCAGATCAATGCCTGTGGGGATAGGGCAGGGTACGAGGAATGTGCCTCGTCATCATGTGTCACCTCTCCAAATACCCCAGCCATGCTTGACCTCTGAGAGCTGGGATCACAGCTCAGCCTGCAGCGGCACCTCTACCCACACACACACAGGGGGGCCCATGAGTTCTGGTGGTACAGCGGACCATCTGTCCCAGGCCCAGGAGGCCTAAAGGTGTGGAGCAAAGTGAGAAACCTGGGTGGGGTGGCAGCTGGGCGATGTGCACCACATAGTCCACAGGCTTGCAGAGGACAGCCTGGCTTCTCCGACCGGGATGTGCACACTCCAGGGGGCGTGGCAGTGCGAAGCCAAAGTAACCATAGGGCATCTTCTGGAAGTACCACTTTCATTTTGAATATACAGCATTTTGTTTTGCTTTGTTTTTGTTTTTTTGAATTTCTGAATTTTATTTTATTTATTTTTTATACAGCAGGTTATATAGCATTTTTATATTAAAGCATATGTAAAGAAGCAGAAAGCAAAATCCCATGCATTTTGCGAGAGATTTCTAAGACTCGTCATGCTGGGTGGCTGAGTGGGGCTGTGGCTGCTGAATCCCTGGGGGCTCAAGTTCTTTGCTGCCATGACCACAAAGATGGAAAAGTACGGGATTCCTTGGACTGTGGACAGGTCTGAGAGGGAGAGGTGGGAGGCAGGCCACAGTGAGGCACGAGGGGGGCAAACCCTGTGAGGGTGGTCCTGACCTGTGGCTTTAAGCAGGCTCTGGAAGAAGCTCTGGTTGTAGATCCTGGCCACGCCGCTGATCTCGGGCACCTGTGTCTCTTCTACCGTGCGCCCGTTCACAAAGTTGGCCGTGATGCCAATGGCCAGTTTGCCACGCATTTCCCGCACTGTGAAGCCTAGAGGTGGGGACAGGGGGGTGGTGGCAGGAGGTCGACTGGTGTAACAGCCTAGAAAGGCCCACAAGGAGCTCAAGATGCTGGCTTCTTCGAGGGAAGGGATCACTCACCTTCAGGGACGAATTTACCTCCAGCTGCAGAGATGAGGACATCAAATTCATAGTTGGCCAGTTGGGCTGGGGGGCTGGGCTGGAGCTGGGCACGCCAACCACTCCCTGGGGCAGAGGGTGTGAGTGGCACAAAGGTGTGGAAATCTGAAGGGGCCCCTGTATTCCCAGGACAATCCAGTGAAATAATTAAATAAACGTTTAAAGGGCTTTATGGTTTAGAAAGCAATGACACACTGTCTATCAAATTACACCTTCACAACAGCCATGGAAAGTAGGTAAGGAAAAAAATACTTGGGGGTCCTCAGGAGCAGAGAAGTACTTACCCTTTCTGGGAGGGGGCTGAAGGCCAGTGAAAGTGACACCCCAGTGAATTTCCACCCCCAGCAGTAATGCAACTTTCAACAAAAGCAGCTGAAGTTGCCGGATGCCTGGAAGGGAGAGGACATTAGGAACAGGGACCCCAGGTTCCCCCAGCCTTCCCAAGCACCAGTGTGTTCCTGGTCAGAGCCGGAGAAGGTCTTAGAGATCACTCAGTCCAACTGCCCATTTTACAGGTGAGGGCCCTGAGTCCTGAAAGCCGCCTGGCTGAAATGAATCTTATCCACCCTGCCTCTTGGCCGGCCCAGCAGCAGCCCCCTGGCCCCCTCCACTGGCCTGTCTCTAGGCCCAGGCTCACCCGCCCCTCCAGGCCACCACATGGTGCTCACTGATGTGGTCCAGGGAGCCTGTGCAGAAGCGCCCATAGAACTTCTTGGCGCCGAGGGCCCGAAGGTCATGGATGGTGAAGGGCCAGAGGTGGAGCACGTTGTGACGAGAGAACTTGGTGCGCTTCTCCACCAGCACCACTCGGGCCCCAAGCATCGCCAGCTCCACAGCAGCCCGCAGCCCACAAGGTCCAGCACCCACCACCAGGCACTGCGAACACACAAGGCAGCATCGGCATGGCATCTGGCCCCTCCTCTGACTTCCCCCACTCTCCAGGCCCCATCCCAGGCACCGGGTACCCACCTTAGTGCCGGTGCAGGCCCGGCCCTGCTGGTAGACAGGCTGGCTTGCTCTCTTGTCCAGCTTGGCCCACAGCGACTTGGCACTCCAGTAGTTGAGCTGGGCCTTGATCTTGTGGTACTGGGGCAGCCCCCCACCGGGCTCCAGCCCCAGGGCCCTGCATAGCCCCTGGAAGCTGCTCAGCACATCCTGGCACAGCTGGGCCTGCAGGACGCTCTCAAAGTGGGCATGTGCTGGGTTGATGGAGGTGGGTGAGGCCATGGAGACCTCGGAGGCTCCCAGGGAGGGGCAGGGGCACGTGGCTGCTGGAGAGAAGGAAGGAAGAGAAGGGAAGAGGCTGGAGAAAGGAGGAAGGGAAAAGGAAGGGGAGGAGAAGAAAGTATGGTATCCCCAGGGAGCTCCAGGTCCAACCCTGATTGGCTCTGCTGCTCTCTGCCAGCTGCTCCAGAGACAACTGCTATCCCTTCCACTCCAAGTGAAATTTGCCAAATTTGGAAATGAAAAATCAGCAGTCCTGGGCACAGAGGGCACGCGGAAAGCCAGGGAGCCTCCAGCTCAACCTTCTTGCTCAGGGATCTCCAAGCCCTGCTCCATCTCTGGGGCCCAGGGGACAGGAATTCTTACCCTGCCTTCTCGGGGCCCTGGAAGCAGAGCACGGGGAATTTCTCGGATGTGAAGAGGGCAGGGTGCCCAGGAAGAGAGCTTTCCGTGCAGTACAGACAGGGACAGATCTAACACCGGCAACCCCAGCTGCTAGGCACATGTACTGCCCTATCTCACCCCAAGCCTCCCTGTGCCCAGCACCCTCGAGGGACTCAGTGTGACGCTGGGTGTGGGGTGCATCTTATGCCAGGGGCAAAGTTCTCCTCCTTAGCGCTGCTCATTGCCTCACCACGGGGAGGAGATGGTCTCTAACCCTGTAGGTTCCACTTCCCACCACCAAAATACTGCACGGAACAGCCCCAGGATGTTGCATCTGACTGAGTAACACACAACTGGGTCTATTTCTGACTCACTGTGGTCAAAATACTTCCCTTGTGACTTGCCACTGCTCCAGTGGGCCACAGTACGGCTGGGGGACTGCGGGGGCGACAGGGCAGCAGGGTTCGCCCCTCCCAGCTTCCTCTCACTCCCATTGACGCCCCACCCCATCCCTGCATGCTCTCCCAGGAATCTCCCGAAACAAGGCCTCCCTTTGTCCCCTTCTCCCTCGCTCGGGCCCCCACGCAACTTGAGGGGTGTTGGAGAGAGCTTTCTCACGCTGGGACCCGGAGGAATCAGAGGGCACGGGGATTCCTGGAGAACTGCCCACGGGGGAGTTCGAGTAGGAGGGTGGCACTCATGGGGGAGATCCTTGGGCTGATCCCCCTCACGCTGCTCGGTCGCCTCACCGGTCCCTGCCCGAACCCAGCGGCCGGGCCGAAGCAGGAGATGAAAATCGCCGCCGCAGGTCACCTGGATGGGGGCGGACGGAACGTCAAGAAGGGCGAAGGTCTCTCTTAGGGGGTGAGAAGGAGGAAGACCTCGGCGAAGTGGGGAGAGGGGGGACCCAACCTGGAAACACCAGGACAAATAATGTGCGAGGGGTGGACCGGTCTGGAAGGATGGAGAGGGAGCTGGACCACTGGCAGCGGGGGTAGGGGGTACTCACACTCCAGACCGTACAGTTTGGAGAGGGGCTGAGCAGGACGGAGGTGCAGAGAGACGGGCCGGACCGGCCAGGCGGAATTCAGGAGCGCCGCGAGCCACATTTCCCCGGAGGCGCATCCCTACTCCTACCCCGGGCCTCCGCGGGCGGGGGCCGCACATTTGGCGCAGCTGGACAACTTACCCGGGGGCTCGGGAGCCCGTAGGGGCCGCTTCCTGCCAGGCGGGCGTCCCAGTCCGGCGGGTTGGGGGACGGGGACGGAGGAAGGGAGTAGGAGGAGGCGCGGACCAAATGCCGGGATTGCAGGGCAGCACGCAGTGTGTAGGCTCCCGCACCAGGGCACGCGGCCCGCAGAGGCTTTATTCGCGCCTCATTAGCATCTCATTACCCGGCGTTTCCCGGCTGGGGGCAGCCAAGGGCCCGCCCATGGCTGCAGGGTGGTGCCCGAGGGCGTGGCGCAGCCGGCGCCGCTTTCCGCTTGAGGGCCGAAGACCCGGGCCCCGCCTGGTGGGGGCCAATGAGAAGCGGGTCGGAGGCATCCGGAGCCCTACTGCGCACCCGCGGCCTCTGGCTCCTTCTCAGAGCCTGCGCCTGAAAGCTAGCGCTTCCCGGGAGGGCGAGGCCACCCGCCCTTGCGCAGTACGTACTGCGCGGCCGCCCCCCGAGGACTGGGCGGAGAGGGCGCTCGGATTGGGCAAGAAGTTTGCAGAAGCTGTTGGATCCGTAGGTAGCATCTGCGTCCTCCTCACCTCTCCTACCAGGAGATCCACGGCCCGGGCGCCCCACGATGGATCCAAGCTCGGGGTCCGCCTCCCCTGCAACCAGTCTGCCTCTAGACCCGGGCTGCGGGCAACCGGCACGGATTTAGAGCCCTGGAAACTCGGCAATCTGCAGCTTCCACAGCGGCATGAGTGAGCGGGCAAGAGCGTCTTGGGCGTGAGGGTACTAGACCGGCGGAAATGAGAGGGGTGTTTGGGTGAGAGGCTAGTTCCCCAATATTCAAGAATGCCTTGGAGAAAGGACCCACAGAGCTGTCAGTGCTGAAAAGGGCTTGAGAGACCTTTGGGATCAACTTCCTCATATTCCCCATAAGGAAACAGCTGAATGTGAAGGTACTCTTCCAAGGTCATTCAACTAGTTAATATTAATAAAACATCAATCTCATTTGTTAAGCATCTACCATGAATATTACCTTAATCTCAGTGATCACATGAGTCCCACTTTACTGAAAAGGAAACCGAGGGTCACAGAGGTTCTGTGACCCGCAACAAAGTTACACAGCAAGTGGCAGAGCTGGTATGGAACCCAGGTCTATCTGGACTCCACTACACCAGTGTTGATCCAATGTGACAAATGAAAGGCTGGCATCGTAGAAGCTGTTTCTTGTTTAGAAGTGACATAATAAACACTAACAAAACAGAGGAATGAATGGGAGGGTCCTCCCCTTGAGATCCAGGGACAGAAAAAAAATGGTTACCCTATGGCTCTTCCCTTCTCTTTATTCTCACTTTGCATTTTGTCTGGAAACCCTCTGAGAACAAGCAAGACCTGTATACTTATACTGCTCCCAGCTTGAGCTGAGAAGCAGGCAGGGAAGGGGAAATGCCTGCTCTCTGCCAGGAGAGGCCTGAATTCAGCCAGGTCAGGCTCAGGAAACTAGGACAGCCTCCCAGTTGGACCCATTCTAGCTCTTGAGTATGACTAGTTGAGTATGACTAGTTATTTGGCTTGAAAACAATTTGCCAAATATCGGACACACCTGTATTTAAATACATAGTGTAAGAAGGGTTCTAAAGCCCAGTCTGAATGGGTTACCAGGCTTTTAGAATCACTCCATTTCCCTTTCATTAGCTGATGGTAAATAAGCAGCTGCTCTGATTTAGTGGATTAGCTGAGGCCCAGCAGGGGCCCTTGACTCAGTGATGTGTGGTCTCAGCCAGGCAGGGTTGTGTGGCTCTCTGAATGGCAGATGGTAAAATTTGTCTTTAAAAAAGATCACAGAACAATAATGACTTCATCAATGCTTAAAAAACGGCTGACTTGGGAGTTTCACTTTATGTTAATTAAAGATACACAGTGGAGCAAAGACCAATGGGGAATATATTGGTTTGTAATCTAGAAGATCTGGCCAGATGCCAGCTTTGCTTCATACAAACTTAGGTAACCTTGAAAAGTCACCAACCACCATGCTTCAGTCTTAAATCTAAATGGAGGCAGTTTAATTACTCAACCTCATCAACCCATTTTGATTCTAAAATCCTATTATTCAATGTTGGTGACTCTAAGAAATGTATAGTCCAGAAGGCCCAAAACAAGTTCTATTTAGATTTTCTTCAAAAAAAAAAAAAAGACCTCTAATAAAACTAAAAGAATAAATTATTATTTATCTACAAGTGTTTCTCTTCTTAATTAGAATCTTGAGTCATGATCCACATTATATGTGTATATGAAACTAAAAATACTGGCACAAACACACTGGCTAATTCATATTGGGTCAAATAAGTGGTTGATACATGCAAAGTCAGTTTGTGGTTTTTTGGTCATGCGACACAGCTTGTGGGATCTTAGTTCCCTGACCACGGATCGAACCCGGGGCCTTGGCAGTGGAAGTGCCGAGTCCTAACCACTGGACTGACAGGGAATTCCACCAAAAGTTAGTTTTAAAAGAATCACATTCTAGGGCTTCCCTGGTGGCGCAGTAGTTGGGAGTCTGCCTGCTAATGCAGGGGACACGGGTTCGAGCCTTGGTCTGGGAGGATCCCACATGGCGCAGAGCAACTAGGCCCGTGAGCCACAACTACTGAGCCTGCGCATCTGGAGCCTGTGCTCCACAACAGGAGAGGCCGCGATAGTGAGAGGCCCGCGCACCGCGATGAAAGAGTGGCCCCCGCTTGCCACAACTAGAGGAAGCCCTCGCACAGAAACGAAGACCCAACACAGCAAAAATAAATAAATTAAACTCCTACCCCCATCTTCTTAAAAAAAAAAAAAGAATCACATTCTAATGTTTTTGCAAATGATCACTCCAGCAGTGGCCTAGGTCAAAAACCTGAGCCATTAAAACAGGTCCCTTTCCTCGAATCCACATCATGTTCTGTCTTCCTGCAATGCCATCCTTACTTCACCTCCTAACCTTTCATCTCCTGAGCCTGGAGTCGGAAACTAGATCCCTAGCACCGCAGGTGACGGTTCTAAGCCACCCTATATATGACTTTACACCTGTAGGTCAGCGTGTTCAAATATCACAGCCATGGTCCTGGGTCAGGAGCCATGGCTGCAGTGTAACCAGGCAGACACAGCTCCTAATGTAAAAATAATTATCAGCTGAGACCAAAGTGTAGCGTGCTGTGGACGGATATGAAAGTGTGGCTTGATTGAGATCAGAGGGTCAGGGAGGATTAGAGGGTGAGGAAGCAACACTTGAACTGAATTCTGACAGATGTGCAGATGTTAGTGAGACAGAGAGTAGGGGGAAGAAACCTTTCAAGCCTGAGAAACTGCCTGCCTTAAAGCCTAAGGCAGGAAGTTGCTGGGTATGTTTGGGGAACAGCCAGGAAGACAGTGTGGTTGGAAGTGAGAATGGGGAAGGGACCCAAGAGGAAGATGGGTTGGGGATTTTATTCTGAGTGCAGTGCGAAACTGCAGGATTGTAAGCAGAGCAGAGATAACGATCGTGTTTGCGTTAATAACATGATATCCACGCACTTAGCAAGGCACGCTGCTTGATGCTATGGGCACAGTGGTAAGCCCAGATAGATCACCATTTCCAGCAGAGAAAGGGGTGGGGGAGGGGAAGAAAGGCAGGCCTTGGCAGGAGTCCAGGCAAGAGGATATGGTGATGGTGTAGCAGTTGGGATTGAGAAGTGGATGGACTCAAAATATAGTTTGAGATGAAACTGACATAACTTGATGATGGATTGGGAGTGGGGGTGAGGAGGGGCCCATCAAGAATGACTCCCAGCCTTCTTTCTTGGCTGATAAGAGAGAATCGAAAATTTCAGTTTCTCATTCTTTCTTACCCTTCCCTGCAACTTTATCCTCTATATGCCGCTTTTTATTCAAATACCTTCCCCAGAAGTCAAAGTGTGACGATTGCACAGACTCCGAGATAACACAAGCGACAAAGATTAAAAATACAAATATGTTCAAGATCTGTTTACTTTCCCATATTTTTGTTATGAGAATACTTTCATACTTCAAACATTAAGATTATAGGAAAATCTGTTCAGAAGCCACTTAATCATACTAGAATTATCTATGAGAGGTAGATTTTTAAAATGTAAACATTCTTGTTTATATTCCTAATTTAGCCTAAGGACGCTTCAGTTTAACTTTTCATCTAACAAGGATAAAATACAAATGAACTAAAACCAAGAGCCAAACTACTCATTTGGAAAATCTTCAAATCCATATTTTAAATCGAATATTATGGATATTAATTCAAAATAAATAATAAATCTATGTTCTAAGACCGGGGAAGTTCCCTGAGCTCTGCTCAAATTTTTCCCTTTCTACATAGTAGTAGAAAGGGATACAGTAGTATTTTTCACTTACATTAAAAAAGAAAAAAGCTAAGATCTCTTGCTAATGTTACCTAAACTTGTTACCTAAAAGCTTTCCTACTCTGGTACATTTCCAGTGAGAATGGTGATATGTGCACATAGTCCAGTCAACTTAAGTGTTTGTTGCTTAATTATGTGTAAAGAATTTGAAAGCAAGATAAACTATCGCAGTGACATTCCAGCTTCTTTTAGAGGTCATTCCTTTATACCTGCTGTTTACAAAAGGCAAGGGGGATTTTTTTTCTTTTTTAGAGGTAATTCCTCCAAACCTGCTCTTTACAAAAACAAGACAAAGCGTTTTCTTTCAATTCTTGAGAGTTTAGGCTTATTTTACTTTGGAAACTGAGGATGAAATTTTACCTGAGTACTTATAAGGGTAACAAAAATAAAGTAAATCAGACTTCCCTGGTGGCGCAGTGGTTGAGAGTCCGCCTGCCGATGCAGGGGACATGGGTCCGTGCCCCGGTCCGGGAAGATCCCACATGCTGCGGAGTGGCTGGGCCCGTGAGCCATGGCCGCTGAGCCTGCGTGTCCGGAGCCTGTGCTCCGCAACGGGAGAGGCCACAACAGTGAGAGGCCAGCGTACCACAAAAAAAAAAAAAAAGAAATAAAGTAAATCTGCCCAAAATATAAAATATCCTCAATCAGAAGTTTAAAAAAAGTTCAAACAGAAGTTCAGGTTAATTAAAGCATTTTCGCTTTAGTAGTAACTTACAGCCAATTGGTAAATTTCAATTAAGCTTTAAATGAATAGTAGTAAAATACTGACCTAAGTATTATTAATATGGTAGTTACTGCATTTCTGTAGAAAGATTGTAACTTTTACTATTATTGTTCTATGTAAAAAGTTTATGATTGTATGCTAAAATTTCAGACAGACCCTCAATTTTAGTCTAAAAGGTTCTATTACATAAAGCAGATCATATGTAAAGAGAAACCCAGCTTAAAGTTTCAAAAGGCTGATGGTATTAAGCCCATCTGGTGGAAGCAGCCACCCCTGTGCCCCAGTTCTGGCTCTGCCACTTACTGTGTGACCTCAGGCAACGGACTTCATCTGTTGGGGCCTCAGTGTTCTCATCCATAAAACAGGCATAATAATATTACCTCGTAGTAATGTCATGAGAATTAAGTAAAATATGATTGTGCTGCAAATGGGCACAGGTGTGTCCCAGACACTGCTTCCCGCCTCACTCCAGCTGCTGTTGTTACTGGCTGAATTGTGTCCCCCCTACCAAATTCACGTTGATGTCCTAACCCCCAGTACCTCAGAATATGACTGTTTGGAGGTAGTGCCTTTAAAGAGGTAACTAAGTGAAAATGCGGTCACTGGGGTGAGCCCTAATCCAGTATGAGTGGTGTCCTTATAAGGAAATTAGGACAAACACAGAGGAAGCCCATGTGAAGACACGGGGAGGAAAAGATGGATGGGAGGCCTCAGAAGAAACCAATCCTGCCAACACCTTGATCTCAGACTTTCAGCCTCCGGAATTGTGAGAAAATAAATCTCTGTCGTTTAGGCCACCCAGTCTGTCGTATTTGTTATAGCAGCCCTACCTAGCAAACTAATATGCCGGTCATGGCCAGCGGTGCCTGGAGTCCTCTAACTGAAGGGTACTGGATAAGTCTTTTTTGTGCACCATGATATGGAAAAGGTTTCAGAAGCCCTAAGATACAGACCTAACACACCTGGCTTTCCTCCTGGCCTACAGTAAAGACGCAATATGTGCCAGATATTGTTATTATTCCAATTTATGAAAACCTAGGTGTAAGCATCTATAATGAGACTCTCACATTCCTCAGCATCATTTAACCGGTTGCTCACGTTTACAACACAAGAACCAAACGCAGAAAAATACACAGAGGAGAGGTAGAAAGAGGAGTTTCAAGAAACAGAGGGCCAGGCACAAGAACAACAGCTCATTTTGATGGCAAGAGCTCAAGTCTTCCCAAGGCTAGCCCTCTACTGACAGAAAACCAGAGATTCACCTGCAAAAGTGACAAGGTCGTTTCAGCAGTCTGAAAGCATAATATTCTACTAATCCCCAAGAAGTACAATTTGTATTTCTGCACTTATTAAAACAAATATTTAAATTGTGCAAGCTTAGTACAAAATAAGCTGTGAAACAATTAGCCAGCAACTTCTCAGACACAATAGAAACATTTTTACGTACGTGTCATTTCCTTTGCGTGCAGTCACTGAACTTTAAAATTGAGGATGCCACCCTGGCGGTTGAGACTCCATACTCCCAATGCAGGGGGCACAGGTTTGATCCCTCGTCGGGGAACTAAGATCCCGCATGCAGCACGGCGTGGCCAAAACAAACAAACAAAAAAGCCAATGAAACCGTAAAATTGAGGATTTCCTTCAAAGGGGCAGAATGTGTATTTGGGACACAGAAGAGAGGCTTGATTTATAAAGCTATCCTTTTCTCACTTCCCTTTGACAGCTGGTCAGATAACCCAGAACTCTTCCAGAAGAGATTTTTATGGCTGGGACTGGCTCTCACGCTAGAGATGGGTAGGCCTGTGCCACAGGAGCCCCTAGCCACCTGTGGCTACCAAGTGCTCACAATGTGGCTAGTGTGACTGAGGAGCTAGGTTTTATTTTTAGTTAATTCTAATATAAATTTTAAAACTGATACTTGTTTCAGTTATTGGGGAAAAAATTATGTCTGAAACTACTTGAATATGTGAATCGAGGTTTTCAACTGTAAATTGTATAAATGTAAAATACACACCAGATTTTGAAGACGTAGTATGAAAAAATGAATGTCAAATATTATTATATTTTAATATTGAATATTTACATGTTGAAATATTTGGCACATGTTGGATTAAATAAGCGATTTTATTAAAATTAATCTCACTTTCTTTTTATGTTTTTAACGTGGCTACTGGAAAATTTTAAATTACACATGTGGCTCACATTACATTTATCTAAGCACAGAGGCAGACTGTCATAAAGCTAGTTAAACTTGACTTGTAAACAGTCATATGACCATACTTCCTGAATAATTATCCGGCTACCCAGGGTGAGTAGCTAAGCATTTATCTGCTTTAATACTATATATCTCCTGGAGAAAATGTGGGCCAGTAGGCTTTGAAAAGCTGGTAAAAACCCTGCACTTCAACAATAAGGTTAAGGTAAATAGTTTAAATGACTAAAGTCAAGAACCTGAAATAATATTTAGGGCATAAGTGTATTTGTAAAAATTATATCTCTAGTCAGGCCTAATTTAACATACCTTGGTTGACACATATAAATCATTTATGAATTTCTGAATTATATACAATAAAGTATACTTTGCTAGATATGTTAGAAAACTGCTTTCATCTTCTCTCAAACCTCAACTATTCTATATTACTTTAACCTCCCAACACTTATTTGACTCAGGTGGAAATCAAAGATCTCTAAAACAAAGAGTGACTGACATGAAGATCCTGTTAATTTTAGGGGCGATTACCCCTACTCTCCACCAGCATTATGTTAATTAACATACACTAGTGCCCACCTTTTCTCAAAAATCTTCTACCAGTTTACTTGAGAGAAAGTGGTCAGCGTATTCAATAACATAGGCTGAGCTGGAAAAAACGTAACCCAAACATAATTTAATCTTCTGACGATTATTTAAAATCACACAACTACAGACACACGCTGGCTACTAAGTCTCTGAGGCTCAAAATTATTTTTAAGATTAGGAGAATTTACTTTTAAAAATTATGTGTCTATTTTGTGAGATTTAACCTACTTTGCAATAAAAATAGATTATAAGTTCCTATCTAAAAAGTTATCAGACACAATACATAGATCAACATTTTCAGAGATCAATTAGAATCCAGTAGAGTATATTTAACATAAATTACACTGAATTTTATATTCCAGGATAATTAAGAAAGCTTTAACTTCACCATGGAGATCAAATATCAAAGCTGACAAAAATTCAGAATTTATTTGGGGTGAATATCTTGATCCAATTTCATACTTTCATTAGCCTTTTAAATTAAATTTTTAACAACCTGCTTTTAAAAAAACATGTAAATCTATGTTTCTCAGAAAAGTCGAGTTTAGAATTTAAAAAATAATCCTATTCTTTTGGCTTTCTTGTTTTGTGAATGTTGAGTTAAAATAGACATTTAGGTCATGTTGTCTTTGACTCTATCTTAAACACGACATGATGAGCCCACTGTACCACACAGAGATTAAACCTTGAGAAATTACTCTGTCTTAGGGGATTGGAAGTTATTAAAAGGACAGAGTCCCCAAAGTTGTAATCTGTCATATTCGGCCCCAACTTGTCTTGTAGTGGCAATTGTGTTGCCTAAGGGGGAAGGGACAACGAACCATTGTACCCAATACAACATATGATTTTCTTCGTTCTAAAAAATAAAAAATATAACTGGAAAAGTCAGTAAGACCATGACTATGGCTGTGAACATTTAATACTCACAGAAAAGTTTAATGCAATGCCCCCAAAGAAAAGTTACACAAGTCTTTAAGAGATGTAGTAAATGAAAATGAAAACCATTCATCAATATTGAAATGCTAAATCCAAATCAGTATTAGATATAAGACACGATATACACATCTTGCCTCTTGGATGGACGCTATCGGCTGGCTCAGTGAGCTACCACATCTCTGTAAGAATCTGTAAGTGAGCGTTGCAGAAAGCCTGACTTCAAGCACACAATCCGGTCACAGCGGGCTGACGGAGAAGAGGCCGACGGAGCAGTCAGGCACGTGTTCGGGTCAGCTCTGCTCCTGGCTGAGCGGCGTGGACTGGGGCACCTGGTGGGCGGGTGGTGGCGGAGCAGGCTCCTGTGTCAGCTGTAGGTGCTGAGCCGGATCTGAAGCGCTTGCTAAATGGAGCTCCCCTGTTTGCTCTTGATGGGCGTGAAGATGTTCCAGAGTTTCCTTGGAAAGTGTGATGACGTGCACTGGCTCGGTCTGTGAGGGTTCCATCTGGCTTTCAATCATATTGAGGCTTTGAATGTGTTCTGTTTGCTCCTGTTGAGCTGAAAGAATTAAGTTCTGCAGTTGCTCTGGCTGCTGCGTGAGCAGGGTGAGGTTAGCAGCCTGGTCTGCCGTCATGTTCTGGGAACTCTCTGCAGTGACGATGCTGATTCCTTGGCTAGGACCAGGCATGAAATTGATGTTATGTACAGAATCAGTTACAAGAAGCTGAATTTCCTGCTCTCCGGAGGTAGAGAGTTGATAGGGCTGCAGCTGAAGAATATTCCTGACCTCTTCAGCATTATTATTGCCGGAAACGCTGCTGGCATCGGACGCGTGTTTCTCTTTGCTATGAATTTTTAAGTGAGCCTTCAAGTTGTCTAAGCGAGCAAACTGTAAGTTACACTCAGGGCAGGAGAAAGGCTTTTTGCCCGTGTGCAGAATGCAGTGTCTCCTCTTGGCACTCGAGTCAGAGAAGGATTTGCCACACACGGTACAGGAATATGGCTTTTCTCCTCTACGAGAAAATATACATTTCATTTTAAAAACAGGAAGATCTATTTATCACTTCCTGATCATTTAGGGAGAAGCAGTCAAGAAGAGAGGAAAATCAACCTGACTGGGAAGCATAAGTCATGGACTCTCTTACTAACTTAAGTACTTGGACCAAGTCACGCCTGCCATGGACTTCAGTTTCTAATCTTAAGGAAAAAAAAAAGAATGGCAGGGAGGGGTGTTTGAGGACAGGTGGTAGATGGGGCTGTGACGCTGGGTCAGATACGATAAAATTTGATGATTCCACAGTGTGTATTTCAGCTAAGAAGGTAAATAGTAATAAATTACACACCAAGTTCTTTTTTGTTTTTAGCTCTCACAGCCATTTTTAGATTCTAGAAGCCAAATAAATATATATATGATTGATTTCAATATTAAAAATTTGAGTAGCCCCTAATTATCTGTGTTAGAAGAACTACTAAATCAAATCCGGAAATAAGTTGTATGAACAAATAATTTATTCAGAAAATATTAAATATTTAGTTTTGACTGAAGATAAATCAAAATTTAAGAAATGACATCAATAACGCAAACTTTTGCTGGCCAGAATCAGTTTTCCTGATTTGGCCTAAGTGAGGAATTTCTTTATTGAAAAGATAAAATAATAAACTGCCCAGGAACTTCTACTAGAGTAATAATTTGGGGAAAAGGATTATATAGGGAATGTGTGTCACCCTACTGAACGCCAGGGTTGGATGAGGACTCCACGTGAGAAAAGGATCTGCAAAACTTTACCGATGGATCCTGATGTGGGTCTGAAGAGAACTCTTTGCTGTGAAAGATTTGCCACAGATTTCACAAGTAAATGGCTTCTCACCTAAAAAAGGGGAAAGTGTTCAGAAATATACATCCAAAATAAAACAAAAAGCAAAAACCACCCCATAGTTTCACAATATAAAAAAGAACAAAGGCATGTGTTCGGGTCAGCTCTTGAACCCTCAGTAAGCATTAGTGAATGAATGAAGCACTTAGCGAGCACCTACTACGTACCTGAGCACTGTGTCCTAGATGCCAGGAGGATACAGAGAAAGTGGGTACGGTTCCTTCCCTCAAACACTTAAACACTGAAACAAGGGGGTAAATGATTCTACGAAGGACACACATTCGCTCCTGTACAGTCCACCCTTAGGTAACTTACACTCCCACACTTTACTGCTTGACCTTCCCAAGGGCCCCTGAGTACCAGGGTGACTTGTGGATTATCCACATTTATATCTACCTTCCCAGTGTATCCAGAACCTGACCACTTCTCACCACCTCCACTGCCACCCCTGGCCCAGGCTGCCATCACCTCCCTGCAGCAACCTCCTTGAGTTTGCCCACTTCTGCTCTGCTTCCCTGTCGTCCACAATGAATGAGGCAACTGGAGTGACCCTTTACACAGGCAGATCCTATCACGCTCTGCTGCAAGTGCTCTAATGGCTCCCCATCCCATCCAGAGATAAAAGCCAAAGCCCTGGGCCTACAAGGAATCACAGCTCTGACAGATCTGTCCACCCACTGCCACTCCTCACCCCAAACCTGCCTAACCTCACCAGGTACTCTCCCCTGCTCATCACACAGCCCCTGGAGAGGCCCTGAACACCACACCCCAAGCAAGCCACGCTCAGGGCCCTCGCACTCGCACTCATCACAGGGTCTCCCAGTGTGGTTCACTCTCCACACTGCCTTCAAGTCTCTGCTCAAGTGTCACACTACCAGTGAGCCTTTATCACCACCCAAAGCACTGCCCCAGCATGTCTTGGTCCACTTCCCAAGTCAGTTTTCCCACAATGCTATCGCCACCTTATATACTGTATGTTATTTATTACACCTCTCTCTCCCAGTCTTAATGTAGGATGATCTGTGAGTCTGCCTACTCCTAGGACCCCAGTGCCTAGAACTGGGCCTCGCACACTGTTCCAGAAATCCTTGTTGAGTAAATGAATCTCACAGAGTGGGAACTGAGGCCCACATAAGATGTCGTGACTGCTCCGGACCCCTAGAGGGGTCTGGCAATTTTTTTTTTAAGAAATAAATTTATTTATCTATCTATTTATTTATTTATGGCCGCATTGGGTCTTCGTTATTGCACACAGGCTTTTTCTAGTTGCGGCGAGAGGGGCCTACTTTTCATTGCGGTGCGTGGACCTCTCATTGCGGTGGCTTCTCTTGTTGTGGAACACGGGCTCTAGAGCGCAGGCTCAGTAGTTGTGGCAAACGGGCTTAGCTGCTCCGCGGCATGTGGGATCTTCCTGGACCAGGGATTGAACCCGTGTCCCCTGCACTGGCAGGCGGATTCTTAACCACTGAGCCACCAGGGAAGTCCCTGACAATTTTAATAAGGCTTCAACAGCATTTATTTAGCGCTAGTTTATACACTGCACATACAATGACAGACTGCCATGCCCTCCAGAAATGCAACTAAGTGATCCTAATGCAGGCAAGGGAACTATGAATTTGAAAAAAAAAAGAAGAAAAAGAAAAAAGAAAAATCCCACTTAACTATATAACAAGGGATGAGTGAAGTGGGGGATGGTCAGGTAGCTTCCCTTTCACAGCATCTACTAGAAAATTCAGGTGAGATGTTTCCCCAAGTTCAATCTAGGCAGAGGACACTTGTGACAATTTGGGTGAGTCTGCGTCTTTGCAGCAGCAACTCTTACCACTCCAAAGGTTAAAACCAGGCCACTGTCATTCTTTCCACAGCTTTCCAACCAGAGCTGCGTTCTATTCTGATCTCCGTTTTTCTCCCTCTCCCAATTCCAAGACTGAGTACCTGCTCTGTCCGCCTGTCACTGTAAAGTTCTGTGTGGGGAGCACATACAACAACGTTCACGTTATCATTCAATTCCATCTGGGGTTGCAACACCTCAGGAATTTTGTTGGCAAATGTTTTCAATACTGGAAACTCTTTCCAGAAACATCCTCGAGCACAGTAAGAAGGCAAATTTTCCTAGCCAACGTGAATCTGGGGAAAGTCTTCCTACTCCTCTGGTTCCTAACTTGTTCTGGTAACGGTTACACGGCTCCACTGCCTCCGGTTCACCGACACATTCCTTCTTCCTTTGCCTCAGCTCTACAAGGATGGGCGGACCCTCAACAAAGCACGGAGCTGAGAAACAAAAAGGAAACAAAAGACAGGATCACAGCCTCAAAAAGATACATGTGGTAATCAAGTACAGCGGCAGGCCTGCAGCTGACTGAACACTCAAATGAGTGGTATCAACAATTCTGCGGACAGGACGCGTGAGGACGAGGCAGGAGCTGGCTGGACTGGAGAGAGGCCCCATTCAGGTACTAGGATAAGCAGAATGACCAAACAGCGGGTGTCGGAAATGACCACAGGGAGGACAAAGAGGGATGAGGATTCACTCTGACGAGCATGGGACCTAAAAGGTGAGGCCAGGCCACGAAGAGCCGTAAATTCCAGGCAGAGGACCCGTGGAACTTCTGGACGTTTTTAGCAGAAGACAGACAGGACAAAGTACTAAGAAAATATATGTGGGGACGGTGGGCAGGGGCGGCTGTAGGAATCTGTGTAACAGTCTAAGCCACAGTGCCGAGGCCTGGACCAGGAGGTGCAGGAAGCAGACAGAGAGGAAAGAGAAAAGGTGAGGTGACAGGGCCTGGGTGGCAGCGGGGCCAGAAGGGAGTTGGTTACAGGAGGATCAGACAATGGCAATGAAAGGACAGGGCAGAGACACGAGTGCAGGTTTCACCCAGGGGGATGCTGACAGAAATATTTAAGTTACTCAGAAGTTTTCCTTCCAGACCCTCTCCTCAGCGGTGCATGCCCCTCATCCCACCCCACTCTGACGACCTGTGAATCCCCATCCCAGCTCCAGAGGGTACCGACTCCTGCGGGCTTGTTGGGTAGCATGGCCGGGTTTCCTACCCCATTGGCTAAAACCCACGTGACCATCTTGGTTAACGCAGCAGCGTCCAGCCCCTGACCCAGCCAGGCCCGACAGTCCAGTCTGCTCCGAGTGCACATTCGACTGGCAATCTAGTTCTGTACATTTAAATTCCTCAAACAGCTGCTTTCGTTTTCTTCAAAAATCAACGTTCACTGTAGAAAACTCAAATAATACTGAAAAGCATAAAGTGTACAAAAAACACTCAGAATTCCCCTGTAGATTGCCACCTCACACTGTGATGAAACCTTTACGGGCGTCTCTGTGCACACACACAGGTGATATACTATGTACACCATGAGATCGGCCAGTGCATGCTGGTCTGTAACCTCGAACGGGAATGGAAAATTCATCTTAAAAAAATGGTTAAAAACAAACAAACAGACATTTTAAAATGGTGTTTTGTGTTCCACTATGTATCTTGTCCAAAATTTACCTAACTAATCCCTTACTGAGGGACATTTAAGTCACTTTTAAGCCTGTGACATTATAAACAATCCTGCTTACGTTGAACATCCTTATGCAAACATCTTTTCCCAACTGGACAGCTTACCTTTTGATTCACATTGCCAAAGTTCTTTCCAGGAAATTCCCAAATTCCTTTCCCATCAACAGAACTTAAAGATGCCCATTTCCTCACATATTTGTCAATCTAATGGGCCAAAAGAAATGCACATTTCTTTTTCTCTGACAATTAATGCAGTTAACATCGTTTCAGACGTCTACTGGCCATTCCTATGTCTTTTTCTGTGATATGCCTTTCAGGTCCCCCTGCCCAGTTTTCTCCTGGGCACTCATGTTCCCATATTTGGGCTATTAACACTTCGTCACATATGCAGTGACTCTTTTTTTCCCAGACTAAAAATCTCGTAAGTATATCTCTTCTGTCCACTCTCTTGACTTGAAGGCCTTCATCTTTCTTCCCCAGAGCCTGGTAACTGGCTCATCCCCAGGACCTTCCCTCTCTGACCATACTCCTTGGGCTGCCTGAGTCCTTTTCAATGCACGAACCAAAATATGCCTCCTCTCTGCCCAAAGACCACCCCCCGCTTCACCAGGGGCCTGCCCCTTGTCAGCACTCTCACTCTAGCTGTTCACCGTGGAATTCCTCACTACGGCCCTCGGATGCCAGCCTCTCACATCGTCAACCCCACGCATCCTGTTCCTGTCTGGAAACACCTCTGCCAGCTTCCTCTGTCTGTCTAGCACTTACTCTGGCTTCAAGACTCAGGTCCTTCATCTGGGACGCTTTCCCAGACCTTCCCAGGGAAAGTGAAACACTTCTGTCCCTATGTTCACACCTCTACTGGGGCTCGTATCACGCTGTACTGAGGTTCTTACTAGATCACATGTAAACTCTGGAAAGGTATGTTACAGTGAGGGACCCCCAGGTCTCTCAAAGTTGGGGATGAGCAACATTAAAGGATAGTCTGAAAACATGGCTGAGATTTAGGAAGCTTCAAATCCAATCCAACAAAATGAGGCTGTGAATGAAAGCTGTGGCTCAATTAACTGTGTCACAGGCAGGGGATCTACCTGGGAGTAGTGGGAGCCCACAGGGGAGGATCAGTGTTTACCTAACACCACACAAGGGACAGGGACACTGGAGGGCTGGGACTCTACTGCGGTCAGAGGCCATGCACCAGGCTTCTCCATGACCTGGGCTAATTCTCTGAACTTGCCCCCAGCTCACCAAGCAATCTTGGGATCACTAACTTGGTTTGCAGGTACAGTGATGTCAGGAAGGCGGTACTGCAGACAACAGAGAGGTGCAGCCCCTTTGTTAAGTGAACATACTCGATGGTTTATCACTCCTTTGCTTGGCATGGCTTGGCTCAGTTCCTGAAAGCCTGACCAGCTCCAGGTATGGGGAAAGAACTGAGCTGCAGCGACCTCGTTGGCACTGCCTGTCACCTTGCTTCCCTTTCAAATTGCATCCATCCCCCCCACCCCCCACCCCCGCCACTGAACATGCCCTCTAGGGAAGAAAGCACCTCTTGTTTATCTCTGATTTTTTTGTGCTTGGCAAAGGATATCTAACCCAGAGAGAGTTTGCACTTAAAGAGCTAAGAGAAGAGAGTCTTGGTTTTCTCATGGGTGTGGCCCTCTCGGCAGGACCCGCCTGCCCTGCTGGCGGCTGTCCTCACCACTGTCCATGGAGGCTGAGCGCCAGCTCTGCCAAGCAGCCTCTCCCAAACCTTCCTCTCTGCCCGGGGAGCAGGCAAGCGGCACCCCAACTCTTTTCAACACCAATATTGTGCATATTCTCCAGGCTAAGGACAGAACGGTCACAGTCTCTGCTTCCAAGAGCCCAATCTTTTGACGGGTTTGACCTCTTATCTCTCAGTCAGACAAAAACTTTACAGAGTCCCTGTCATCTCCTCTCCCACCCATCGCATCCTCCACTTCTCTCTTCTGCTCCTCAGGGTCGTGGGTGGAGCAGAGTTTGCTGGGATTCTGGAGAGAGGACTCGTGCTTTCACCCCCAGTTCAAGGCCTGGTTCTCCTCAGAAAGACCAGAAGCCTCACTGACACCTTATGCTCAGAAGATGAAACGTCTCACCCCGGGCACTGCGCCACGTAACCGAGACAGCTCGGCTCTCCTCCACCTCCGCCCTCCCGCGGGGGT
Source organism: Leucopleurus acutus (assembly GCF_964270905.1). Taxonomy (NCBI): domain Eukaryota; kingdom Metazoa; phylum Chordata; class Mammalia; order Artiodactyla; family Delphinidae; genus Leucopleurus; species Leucopleurus acutus. The sequence continues at coordinate 49,638,413 of NC_139157.1, read as the reverse complement.
TCTCTTCACAGCCCCATACGCTGCCTACAGCCTGTGTGTAAGCACGGGAATCTCGACCGCTGCTCGCGGTGCCCCGTGAGCTCGGGCACAGATACCCAGCCGTCTCCTCCGCTCGTGCACCGGGGTGCCAAACAGACGTCTCACGCCCCATGTGTCTAAAGTCTAACTCTCCATTTGTCCCTCCGTCTTCCCCGGGTTCTCACCCTTCCGGCTGCTTCCGCCTCCCCTCCGCTCACCCCCATATCCAATCACGGGCCCATCACGGGAGTGTTCCTTCAGAATACATCTGGCGCTGGGCCACTCGCTGCCTCCCCACCACTGCCACCCTGCACCAAGCCCTGCGCCAAGCGGTACCGCCTCCTAATGGGTCTTTCCACCCTCCTACGGGCGCCTCCGCCCCTGCCTCACCCCTACGGGCACCTCCGCCCCTGCCTCACCCCACACCCCACACCGGCGGCTGCTGTGATCCTATTAAAATTCTCTGTTACATCATGTCACTCCTCGCAGTAAAGCCATCCCGTTCAGAATAAAATCCAAAGTCTTTACTGTGCCTTCAGAAGTTCTTAGGCCTAAGCGCACACTAGGAAAACCTGGGGAGCTTTTAAAAATGCCAATTCCAAGGCCTCATCCCCAGTCACTTCGATCAGAATCTCTGGGGGTGGGACCAGGCTTTGTCTTTTTAAAAGCTTCTCAGGGGGTCGAAGCACACAGCCAGGCCGGGAACCCCGTGTCACACGGGCTCCAGCAGCCTCTGATGTCCACCCACACTACACACTCCTACTCCCACCGCCCCGGCTCTGCCTAGAACGGTCTTCTCCGGGGTAGACACGATGGCTCACTCACTCCCCACAGCAGCAGATCTCCATCTAAGATGGTACCTCATCAGCAAGGCCTTCCCAGACAAGCCCCCACGTCAAAGGGCAGCTCCCCCTCCTGCCTCCTGCCCCTGCGTTTAGTCCTTCAGAGCACTTATCCCCACCTAATAGGTTACTCGCTCGCTTGTTCTTTGTCTCCTGTTTGAATGTTAACCCCTCAAGAGCAGGGGCTCTGTCCATCTCAGGCAGTGCTGTATCCTCAGGGCCCACAACAGGGCCTGGTACCCAGTGCCTGGCACTGTTCAGTAAATATGTGTTAAGTGGATGAATTAAATTTCACAGAACCTACTAATGATGTCTGTAGAAAGACTGTATAGAGATCCATTTTCATAAAACTCATACCTTATGAGATATTTAAGAAAGTAAATGACTTTGAGAAAAATTGTGTTTTCAAAAAAATGTCCAAAGCAACATAAAGCAATCTGATATATAATGTTGGTAGACAATTTAACAGAATCATTAAACCATCAATCTAGAATAGGAAGCTTTTCTTAGAAAAACTAACAGGTTTCTTTTTAAGAAATGTTTCTTTTTAAGAAATGCTTCTTACCCAAAGTTCTAAAAGGCCCACATTTTTACTTTTCTGATCTTAAATGAAAGAATTTGACCTGCCCTAATTGATCCTGCCTCCTCTTCAACCTGGAAGCTGATTTTTCTGGAGGTGGTGATGCTTAAGTTATAAGTACTGGTTCTAGGAGAGAAAGTGGAAAAATCCTCAGTGCCTGTGCTGCCTTAGTGTCTGCTTCGTTTTCTAAAAAGTTTATCTTGATAATCTTCAATGCTGAGGTAAATTAAAATTTAAACACGCAACCTGATTCAGACTTGTACTATTTTGTGGTATTAGATGAGGTTTCATTTACGAACAATGCTCAGTAAGTACGCTCCATTTTGCTAACCTACAGACATGTGATGTCCCCACAGGATTGTGTGACAGCATTCTGCCTGGGCTTTTTATGTGACCTACTTATAAAATTCCCACACAATTTACAAAAACACAGTCTGAAGAGGGGACTCCCAGTACTTCATTTCTCGCTCCCCTAAAAACATAAAGCACACTAGAAAGACAGGGTGAGATGGACTTTTACCTGTGTGTGTCCGCAGATGTTTCTTTAGCTGAGACACATCCATGAATTTGCGGCGGCAGTGGTTACATTCCGGTAACGAGTGGCCTTGTCGCAACAATAAAAAAAGTGTCAGTGCATATATGCTGTCCCTGCATTTCTTCAGTGATTTGTATTAAAGCACTTCCCTGAAAAATAATCACTTTAAATATGGTGCTTTAATAACACAACAATTTTTAAATTAAATTTGGTAACAGTTAATAGTTTCCTAGACATCTCGACTCACTGCTTCCCCATCAGAGGTGGGACCCTTCCAGTCTCCCTAAGTGTTATCTCCTTTTTCCCTCAACGCACTGGTGTCACTGTGGCCAACCGATCTCAAATGATGCTCCCAATCCCCCCTCCATTTATTATCAGTTGGCAGGAAAGAAAAAAGGACAATAGGTGGAGTCAGGCTGCAGAAAGCCTAGACTGACGGCTATGGGGTGGTGACACCTCTGTCCAGGCACCACTAACAGCTAATCGACTGGTGCCCTCTTAGTCAACTGGTGCCTTGAACAATACCAATTTTGCAGGGTTTCTGCGTGTGGCACCGAAACTGCAATATAAAAATTTAATATAAATCACAAGGTAGCAGAGAGTAACCCAAGGACACCTAATTTAGATTGCTTTTTAAGAACTATTTCCCTAAAAACTCATTTATCTTCTACAATATGAACCTACTGTTTTGGAAACAATTTGTATTTGCGTTTCTCCCCCAGCCAATCCAAATTTTCTCTCACTGTATTGTACCTGTATGAACTCGGTAATGGCTCTTTAGTTGTCTTTTCTGGCTGAAATATTTTCCACACTGATCACATGTAAAAGACTTCTGTCCTGCCAAACAAAACACGCAAAAAACTATAAAGAACTGGAATGCTCACTAATAAGGTAAGTATCACAGTGGGCCCAGATCCCCATTTTCTACAAATAACACAAGTGACTTGTCTACAAACCCAAATGCCTTCAGAGTCTACCACAGTAACATAAATGTGCAAAAGCATGTAAGGCAACAGGGAGTGATGGAGACCGGGGCAGAACTGGAGAATTCAAGTTCCCCCGCACAGGCATCCAAAGTAAAATAATTCTAAACTCTGGTGCTTAAACAAGTCATGACTGCACACTGCACTGCCGGCAGCCAGTTTATAAACCCTACTTTAAGGCTCAATGCTGTGCAGAACTCTAAACTACACTCTGACAGGTGCACAATTCTGTCTTTCAACGGTATCATGTGGGGAATGATACGAGGCTGAGAAAAGACCATTTAGATCACGGTAATGCCCACCCCAGGAATGGGAATCTGGTGGCAGCTGGCTCCCCAGCGCAAGCCCGCTACCTGAGTGCAGGCTCATGTGCTCCAGCAGCGAGTGCTTGGTGGTGAGAGCCTTGCTGCACACGGTGCAGGTGTACGGCCGCTCGCCTGTGTGCATCCGGGTGTGGACCTGCAGGGAGTGCTTCTGGGCAAAGCCTTTTCCACACTCATTACATTTGAAAGGTCGCTCCCCTGGAATAAGAGCCCCAGAAACATGATGTAAGCAAGAATCTGCACATCCTTCTGTCCCCTCCCAAATTAAAACAACAGTGAACAGGAGAGACAACATCAGCAATAACATTTTGCAAGATGGAGCTAGACGAGTCCTACACCAGCGGTGAGGAGCGCTGAGATACACACAACCTAATTTAAGACAGAGCCTCAAGGTCAGGAACTGGTGGCACCTGTTATCTCTGAAAATAGGGGTGAGGGAGGATAAATGACAGTCCGTTTCAAAGGTAGTTAGGCCCCCCAGGTCCAGTCTCCTACTCCATGTAACCAGGAGACTGACCCTCTCCCCAGCAGAAGATGGAGACTGTTCTCTCAAGAGGGTAAATCGGATGAAGGATCCCTGGACTAGGGGTCTCAGGGTTAGAGGTCTCCTAGCGCAGTGGAGCCACTATGACAGGGAGAGCAAGTCAAAGTTCACATCTGGGATGAGACTACCCCCAGCCTTCTGCCCCCTCCTGTGCTAGACGCAGGCAGCCAGGCCCACAGCCCCCAGGTGGGAGGTGGAGCATCTTCTCCTGGAATGCGAAGGGCCAGCAGTAAGAGAGCTGAAAATGTGATGCCGGGTATCAGCAAGATGCCTGCAGGCCCTGTCTACATCTGCAGAGTTGCCAGTAGCTTTTAGCAAACCATTCTTGCATGTAATTAAACATGATTAAAAAAAAATCTTTTAGCAAACCATTCTTGCATGTAATTGAACATGATTAAAAAAAAATCACCAGACAGTCAAGGAAGGTCTTTAGTAGTAGAAATAGATACCAAAACGGATAAGAGAAAAAGCAGCTTGCAGAAAACAGACTGCCCAGAGTGAAGAAAGCATTAAAAATTAACAAATAAGTAAATGTTGTTATTAACAGGCTCACAGAGGATTCTAACTAAAAACAAACAAAAAAAGAATTTAGAGAACAAAAGAGCTCCTAGAAGTAAAAAAAAAAATAAGAGTAGAAATAGAAAAACAATAAAAGTTGAAAGATAAAGTGGAAATCTCCCAAAAAGTAGAGCAGAAAGTGATGGAAAATAGGAGACAAAAGATAAGAAAATTAGAGGATGAATCCAGGAGGTTCAACATCCAAATGGGAGGAGTTCCAGAAAGAGAGAGCAGAGTAAACAGAGGGGAATCATCTATGAAATAATTCATGAAATTTTTCTGGAACTAAAAGGCGGTTTTCCAGACTGTATGGATCTACTGGTAACCACTCAAATGGAAGAAAAGAGACCCACACTAAAGTGATTCAATGCAAAATTGCAGAAACCACTGGGAAAAGGGAAGATGCTACATGCTGTTTTCCTTAATGAATCTCGTAGAACTATTTAACTCCTTAAACTAGCCTCTGTCACAGTTCAACAAATATTTCTCAAGTGTCTATTGTGTTCAAAGAACCAAAATTCAGGGTCTCAGTCTATCTGTACTTAAAATCTCTGGGAGCTTTTAAAAACACCAACACTCCAGGCAATGAAATCAGAAGCTCTGGGGCTGGGACCCAGGCCCTGGTAGTTTTAGAAGCTACCTTGGAGACTAAAACATGCAGCCAGGTTGAGAACCACACTGCTGGATGCTGCCAGGTCATAAGACAGCAGGCTGCTGGATGACAGGTTTTAAGTACCAGACCCTATACTTATGCTTACAATTAGGTTGAGGGGTAGATTACAGGTATATAACTACAGCCTGACCCAAAGCAGAGCGAGTGAGGTACGTTAAGAGAGAGCTCAAAGGAGGAGGGATTTCTGGCTAGGGCTGCACTGTCAGCCTAGCCACCATCTGAATGGTGGCTATTCAAATTAATTAAAATAAAATATTCAGGGGCTTCCCTGGTGGCACAGTGGTTGAGAGTCCGCCTGCCGATGCAGGGGACACGGGTTCATGCCCCGGTCTGGGAGGATCCCACATGCTGCGGAGCGGCTGGGCCCGTGAGCCATGGCTGCTAAGCCTGCGCGTCCGGAGCCTGTGCTCCGCAACGGAAGAGGCCACAACAGTGAGAGGCCCATGTACCGCAAAAAATAAATAAATAAAATAAAATAAAATAAAATATTCAGTTCTTTAGTCACACTCACCACATGTCAAGTGCTCAAAATACACAAGTGGCTAGTGGCCACCAAAATGGGCAGCATAGATATAGAACATTTCCATACTCACAAAAGAGCTATTGGCCAGTACGGGGCTAGAGAGACCAAAAAGGAAAAGGCATTTACAGCTAGATGGCTGAGTGAGAGAGCTGTCCAGACAGATCTGGGCAAAAACACAGCTATGGTCAAGATGAGGAATCTTCAAGAATCATAAAGCATAATAACTTTGGATACAGCTTGATTCCTGGACATTCAAGCCTTGAACCAACAACTTCAAATAAGTAGAGAGGTTCTGGAATCAGGTTCCTTGGGTTCAATTCCCACCTGTCACTACATGGATGCCCTGGGCAAGTTACCTTCAGCTTTCTAGACTTAGTCTTTGCATCTGCACAATATTAACTGTCTCACAGGACTGTTGTGAGAATTCCACGCAATAACATGTATACTTTATTACAATGCCCATCACATAGACATTGCACAATAAATGAAAGCTGTTATTATTGTTACTTCTCCAAAACATATTCCAATAAGCTGTGAAAGAGTAATTACCCGTGTGGCTTCTCTGGTGGATTGCTAAAAAGTGATTATACTTAAACACTTTGCCACAGTCTTTACAACGGGCCTCGGGGCCACCGGGGTGCTTCCTCCTTCCACAGACCCTCTTGGCTGAACCCTGGTCATCTTCATCCCCAACTAGTTTATAATCTTTCAGTTTGACGGACCTCCGAATCCTCCGCTTGCTGCACCGATTCTGGTTGTCCTGCCCATCCTGGATCTTGGGATCACAGTTCTCATCTTTTTCAGCTGGCATTTCCTCCCCTCCACCTGGCTCACAAGCCGGCTCAGATTCTTCCAATTCTTTTGCTGGAATCTGTTCATTCAGTACACCATCGTCTCCCTCTTTAACCACAAAGTTTTGTCTATTCTGAACTGAATTGTTCACTCTCAGCTGTATTTCTTCCTCTGCAGCCAGTTCTGATTTCCCCTCCTGCAGACTGTTGACTTTTCTTGGTCTTCCCCGTTTCCGCTTTGGATGATCATTTTTCTTATTAGAAATAACAACCACTGGAGCGCCAGCTGTGTTCAAAGTCGGTGGCTTTGGGGAGCTATGATTATTTTGAAAGTCTGTGTAAGCCTTTACCAGGTCATAGACTTTTAAGAACTGGGCAGTAGCCAGGATTTGTTCTGTACTTTTCTCACTGGCCTGGAGACAACCCGTGTAGATAAATTCCAGCAGGATACTAAACGTGTCGGCAACCATGCCTTCCAGCATATAAATGGACTGGCCAATCTCCCCCTCTTCAGCAAACATCATTGAGAAGTATTCACTACTGGCAGCAAGTAAGGCTTTGTGGGCCCGGAAATGCACATTCTCCACGATTAAAGTAATGTCACAGAGGAAGCCTTTCTTCCTCTGATCCTCGAAACTGGCCAGGATGGTGTCACTGTGAGTGTCTGAGTGTACAACCAGCTGCCCAGAAGGCTCTGATGATGTTTCTGCCATTTTCTTTAGAAGCCCAAGAAGGATTAAACCTGAAATAAGAAAATAATGTTTAAAAAGGAGGAGTCATTCTCTAACAAGATTAATCCCAGCCCAAAGGAACCTACTAGTCACTTCACTTTGTTGGCTAAATTTCATCATTTACCACTTTTAAAAGACTATTTAAAAACTTAGCTTTGGGTTCTCATTCCTATTGTACCATTACCCAGCTGGGTGAACTTCCGACATCCACGTGACCTCTCAGGGTCTGTTTTCTGCTCTGTAAAACGAAGGAATTGGGCTCAACCATCTCTAAAGTCCTTCCCTGCACTAACTTTCCATAGTTGCACAAACAGAAGAATGAAAACTACAGTGTCGTCGATTTTACATATTATTAGCCATTTTGTCTGTGACACAAAAATAAAAAGAGCGAAGAAAAACAAAGTGAATTGGGGTAGCTGCAATGAAGTAATAATAACGTATCCGGCCTCCCTCTGGAAAGGCGGCGCGGACCGCCCAGGCTGGCGCCCGACGGTGCGGGGAGCTGAGGGCGCGCGATTCCCCGGAGCCCGCCGAGCTGGGAGCGGGCCGCGGGGGAGGCCCCTACCTCCGACCCTGGACCTCTTGGGCCGGGCCCGCGAGCTGCCGGCTGGGGAGGGGTCGACACGGCTGCGGTGCCGCGTCACCGACGGATGGCCAGTGGCGGACCTACCTCTCCGGACGCCCGGCAGAGTCCAAATCGCGGGTGGACCACACGGGGCCTGGCGGGCGCACCCACGCCGGGCCCGCCCAGGCCCCCAGCTCCGCCCGGCCAGCCTCTGCCGTCTCCGGGCCGCGCGGCTTCCGCCCCTGCGCCGCCGCCGTCGCCGCAGCCAACACGGAAGCGCCGGCGCCGGGACCCGCCTGCGCGGACGCCGGACCACGTGGCGCGCGGAGGCGCCCGGGCGCGGGGCGGGGTGGAGCAGAGCCTGAGGTCCCCGGAGGCGCCGCCAACGGAGTCCTGGCAGGTCTGGTGTTTGAGGTGAGTGGGGGGCAGAGGGCAGTAGCGGCGTTGTCCTCTGCAGTTATGGAAGTTTTATATCCTATTAGTGGCTCACTGACACCTTAATCAATTTAGTCTTTTCTCCTTTCTGGACGCTGAAGCCGGCATTCAGGTCTCTCATGTGTGCCGAATGAATGAAAGCGCCTTTACGTTCACCGTCATCGTCGTCATCATCAGCATCAGCATCAGCATCAAAACCATCATCCAATGCCTGAGTCCAAGGGCCTGAAGAGAGAGCTGCAGTCAAACAGATCTGGGTACTGAGTGATCTTGATCAAGTTACTTATCCTGTCAACCTTGTTTACCTTACTTGTGAAATGGAGAAGTTGACACCAGTGCCAACACTGGGTGGCTGTGGGGTAAACAAGATTAAGTATGAAATGGGCTTAATTGTTTAATTCATGTCTACTATCATTAAAATGATCATTATTGTTCAGACTTTCAGCATCTTTCTTCAGTAGACTATTAAGGGTTTCTAACTAGCCTGAGTTGCAGTGTTGTTCCCTCCAATACACAGGAATACAGGAGATCTTTCCAAATGCAGATCACATCCAGAGACTGAAGTCACTGCCCTGCTTAGGATCCATTTCTGGGCTCCTTTTTCTGTTTCATTGATTTATTCATCTATTCTTTCCCCAAGACAATTACAGTAGCTTATACTCTTGTAGTCAGGTAGTGTTAGTCTTCTGACTTTGGGCTTCTCCTTCAATATTGTGCTGGCTATTCTGTGTTTTTTTGCCTCTCCAAATAAACTTTAGAATCAATTTGTAGATATCCACAAGACAACTTACTGAGATTGTGATTGGGATTGCATTGAACATATAGATCAAGTTGGGAAGAACTAACATCTTGACAATATTGAATCTTCCTACTCAGAACATGGAGTATCTCTCCATTTCTTTAGTTCTTTGATTTCATTCATCAGAGCTTTGTAGTTTTATTCATATAGATATTTTACATATTTTGTTAGATTTATACCTTAGTACTTATTTTATTTGGGTGCTAATATAAATGGTATTGTGTTTTTAATTTCAACTTCTACTTGTTCATTGCCAATATATATGAAAACAATTGATTTTTGTATATTAACCTAATATCCTGCCATCATGCTGTAATCACCTATTAATTCCAGGAGGTTTTGTTGTTGTTGTTGATTCTTTTGGATTTTCTATATAGTCATTGTCATCTATGAATAAAAAAAAAATTCCGGGCTTCCCTGGTGGCACAGTGGTTGAGAGTCCGCCTGCCAATGCAGGGGACATGGGTTCGTGCCCCGGTCCGGGAGGATCTCACATACCGCGGAGCGGCTGGGCCCGTGAGCCATGGCCGCTGAGCCTGTGCGTCCGGAGCCTGTGCTCCGCAACGGGAGAGGCCACAACAGTGAGAGGCCCGCGTACCACAAAAAAGAAAAAAAAAATTCCTCCTCCCCAATCAGTATACATTTTATCTTCTTTTCTTGTCTTACTGCATTAGCTAGGACTTCCAGTGTGATATTGAAAAAGAGTAGTGAGAGGGTACAACCTTGCCTTATTTCTGATCTTAGTGGGAAATCTAGTTTCTCACAATTAGGTATGATGTAAGCTGTGGATTTTTGTAAATGTTGTTTATCAAGTAAGGAAATTCTCTAGTGCTATTTCACCAAGAATTTTTATCATGAACGGGTGTTGGATTTTGTCAAATTCTTTTTCTGCATCTATTAATACGATCATGTGATTTTTCCTCTTCAACCTGTTAATATGATGGTCTACATTAATTGATATTTGAATGTTGAACCAGTCTTGCATATCTGGGATAAATTCCACTTGGTTGTGACATATAATTCTTTTTATACTTGTTGGATTCAATTTGCTAATATTATTGTTGAGGATTTTTGCATCTATGTTCATGAGAGATATTGGTCCATAGTTTTCTTGTAATGTCTTTGTCAGGTTTTGGTATTAGGGTAACGTTGGCCTCATGGGATGAACTAGGAAGTATTCCCTCTGCTTCTGTCTTCTGAAAGGGACTATATAGAGAACTGACATAGTTTCTTCTTTAAACGTCTGGTGGAAATCACCAGTGAACCCATCTGAGCCTGATGCTTTCTATTTTGGAAGGTTATTATTTATTGATTAAGTTTCATTATCAATATAGGCCTATTCAGAGTGTCTATTTCTATTTCGTATACCATAAAATTATCATAAGGAACAAGGGAAAAATGAAAACAATTTTGGAGGGAAAGTCCCCGGTGTCCAGTGGTTAGGACTTGGTGCTTTCACTTTCGAGGGCCCAGGTTCAATCCCTGGTTGGGAAACTAAGATCCCACAAGCCACGCAATGCAGCCAAAAAAAAATTTGTTTCTTTGGACAAACAAAAACTGAAATCACTGACTGTCAACAAACCCTAATCTAGGAAGGAAAATAATGCTAGGAGGAAAGTCTGAGTTGTAAGATGGAATGGTGAGAGACGAAAAATGAAAAATCTAAACAAACACTGATTATGAAAAGAAAATGCCTAATTTGGATCGCAAACAAGTAGACTAGATCTAAAATATTGAATAAAAATAGCATTTAAGATGGGAGCTGGTGATTGGTATTAAGTGTTTTAAGGATAGAGGTATTGATTGCGTTTAGAGTAAGTATTCATGTTAAGAATAGTGGTAACCACTCAATGGATATAAATAGAATGCAGGCACTTCAAAACCCTCAGAGGAGAAAACGGAATTAAAAAGTCCTTAGTCAATACAAAAGAAGGAAGGAACAGATAAAAAAAGAATTGGAGAATATGTTGAAAAGTTAGGCAGGGCCCTTACAAGGCCTTTTACGCTGTATTAGTCAGAGTTATACAGAGAAACAGAACCAATAGGATATATAGAGATTTAGATTTATTATAAGAAATTAGCTCATATGATTATGGAGGCTGGGAAGTCTTAAATCTGCAGTATAGGCCAGCAGGCTCAAGACCCAGAAGAGCTGATGGTGTAGATGAAGTCTGAAGGCATGCTGCTAGAAGATTCTCTTTTGCTTCGGGAGGCTGGTATTTTTGTTCTATGCACATCTTCAACTGATTACATAAGACCCACTGACATTATGGAGGGCAATCTGCTTACTCAGAGGTCATTGGTTTACATTTTAATCTCATCCAAAACACCCTCCAAATTGACACATAAAATTAACATATACCAAGAGTAAGGAATTTTGATTTTATTTTAACTGAGATAGGGGGCCATTGGAAGATTCTAAAATGGGACTGATGAACCTGATTTATGTATTTTAAGAGTACCCAGGTACTAGATGAAAAGTAGATCCTAGAGGGACATGAGTAGAGGTATAGAGACTAGATGAAATCAGTGCAAAACATGAGAAAAGTCCAGACTCATGGTATATTTTGGAGGTAGTTCTCTTTGACAGGGCTTGTTGAGAGAGTGGATGTGGGAGTGAGGGAAAGAATGTGATCAAGGTTAATCCCTAGGTATGAGGCCAAATCAACTGAGTATACGGTATTACCATTAACTGATCTGGTGGAAAACTGGAGGAAGAAAAGTTGGGTGGATAACAAGTATGGGGTGGACATATTGAATTTGAGATGTCAACTAGATAACCAAGTAAAGATACACAGTAGGCAATTATAGATAAGAGTCTGGCGTTCAGAGGTGAGAAAAGAATTTGAGATATTAATATTTGAGTTATCAGGGTATAGCCTATAAATTGTTATAAGTAAAATCACTTACAGATAAAGAGGGAGTTTTTCTCTTTCTCCACCAAATCCATTGTCCACCCTTGTCTCCATCTTTGGCCCTGGGAGGTTGCAAGGACTTCATCAGCAGAGCCCAGCACATACTGGCTTCTGGGTGGATTGAGTCAATGGAGAACTTGGCGGGAGTTTGAAGGAAGGAGAGGGCCATGATCAGCTGGCAATTGAAGGTTGGTGAAAGTCCTTTGCCATTACGAAAGGCATCAGAAAACATCTTTGTAGGCTATGATAGTTGACTGGTAACTGTAGCTGGAAGAAACTATAGTCCAAGGCTCATTATGACTGAAAGGGATTTGAAGGGAACAGAAAGGCAACTGATGATGTTCAATGCCAATGGGGCATTTTCTAGGGACTATAAAGCACTTTATAGGGATTTTATAGCACTAATTCAGTAGTGCTCCAGTTTCTAGGCTCCATATCTCCTGTACACAGGGGTGGTGTGTATCTGTTTATATTTTTATCTCTTACCCTAGTCTGGGAGAGTTCCTTGTAAATATGCACATGCCTGTATAGGCTAAGCAGTTTTCAACATGCCTGGCTCACAGGTTTGGGGAATATATGTGTTCCTTAAGCCTTGGAATGACTTTCACCTCCTGGTTAGAATATCAATTTTGAAAGGTCCATTTAATTTAGATGTTACCCTTCTAAGTATCATTCCCAGAACCACCCATAATTAAGGGACCTCAGGCTTTGCAGATATACCTCTACTCAGGCCTTCATTTGTAAAAGCAAAACAAAAAGACCAAAAAAGATAAAACAAAAAAAATCACCCACAGTGAGACTGAGGCATACATATATAAAATATATCTCTCATTTTTTTTCCCTGTTCTTGAACTCCTTCTCCTTCACCAATGAATTTATGAAAACTTTTAATAAATGCACTGAGAATAAAATGAAATATATAATAAAACTGAAAATGTTTTTGAAAAACCATAGTATTTATTACTTTGAGTTTTGAAGAATTTAAAACCACAGCTCACAACATATCCTGAAATTAATTCTTGGTGCCTTAAAGAATTAAATATAAACACACACACACACACACACACACACACACACACACACACACACGAAGAAAACAAAATAGACTATTTATTAAATCTCTGAAGATAGAAGAACTTCCAGAGCTTAGAAAAGTATTCAATATCATAAGAGGAGGATGAACAGCTCTTACTTTGATACCTAAAAAATAGGACTTAGTTACTGTGTATATTACATAAAGAATTCATGCAAAACAATTTAAAAATACCCAGTGAGTAAGAGCAAAGGGCATGAAAAAATAATTCACAAAAGAAGAAATGCAACTGATGACCAACATATGTAATAATGTTCAATATCACTATTAATTCAAGTTAAAGTAACAAGGTTCTGCTTTCCGCCCATTTATTCTTATGGGTCTCAATGCCTGTTACTAAGCCGCCTTCCAAATAGCAATTCACAGTGTTCCCAGGAGTGCCCAAGAGCACCACTTTCATCACTATCATTTAGCATCATCATCTTAGTTTTTTTAAATTCATATCCTTTCACCTTGTACTTTTGTTTCCCAGAATTTATATCAGGCTAATAATCCCAAATATGGTGAAGAAAGTTTCATTACAGCATTTTAAAATATAGTACAACCGTACATAGTCTAGCAATAGGAATGGTCAAATATAGTATATCCACTTGATGTATCTGAGTGTTAATTGGAAAGGAAGTGCAAAATCCTTTGCCTACTTTTCCGTATTTCACTGACTGTAATTATATTACTTTTTGTCTTAGGGTCTGTCGAATGGGCACTACCTCTCCTTCCTGGGTGAAATTATGTGTTCTTTTAGTTGTAGTAAATATGACATCTAGACAGGCTATGTAAGAGGCACAGGCTGGTTGAGCGCTCTCCCTGACCCTTGGATGGGCATTGCCTCAGCCTCTTCCTGAAGTGGTCGGGTGGCAGCCTTGAGCGTGGGGGTAATGGGCCCCAGCGAGCACCGAGGGCTGGCCACTCACCCTCTTACTGCTTCACTCAGGGAAGACATTCAGGGTCCCTGGACACCCAGTCAGAATATTCTTTCATCGTATTCAGGACACCAGTTGATGGATTATTTATAATAATATGCAAGCATAATTTCTAAACAAAAGATTTTAATAACAGGTTTTTAAATGATGCATGTTCTCCTTTCTCATTGGAGAAATGTCATTCTCCCTTCCTAGGGACACAGACCTCTTGACCTAACTTGCTAAAGAAAACACAACTTGCAACCATTACAGGTGGGGTGTGAATGCATGTAGTGGGTGGGGCTAGGGAGTCTTGGGTTCAACAGAAAAAATTTTCCTGTGTCTTCTGTAATATTTTTATACTCTAAAGTACACGCACATGCACATGCACACACACATGCCTGCACGAGTGCCCAAAGGGCTCTGGCCAATGAAATGCCCTAGGAATACTGCCACGGTTATGGTGGTTTCCGAGATGGACTTACAGTGTAGGAGGTGGTAAAGGAAGAGCAAGGCTCTGGAGTCAGTCTGATCAGGGTCTGAATCTGGATTCTACTACTTATGTGATCTTGGGTAAGAAACTCTTCTCGTGTATATTAATACAATGTGTGAGAATTTAATAAGGTACTGTATGTAAAGCCAGTAGCACACAGCAAACAGCCTGGAATGGTAGCCCTGTCTGTGGTTATTCTAAATAGAGTCCTGCATGTAATGAACTGTAATTTGCATGCGAGTGTTAGGGACCTGGAATGTCCAGAGCTACAAGCTGCTCTGGAAATTTGATTCCCCACTCCCTACCCAATGCTCCTACCTGCTACACTCTATTAAATAGATTTACTTGAAGGAAGACACTCTGTGGAGACAGGGATGAAAAGGGAGAATCACATGGCATTTGGTCCCTTGCTCAGCTCAAGGATTAAGTTTCTCCCTCCTTAGGAGAGAGGGAGCATTCATCCCACTTCTGTGCAGAACTCAGCAGCTCCAGAACAATGATGGATGAGCTGTGAGATTTCTCACTCCCTTGGGTTTGTACAGTTCTCAGAGTGAAGCCATATTATAGAACAAGCTCCCCAGAAGATGGCAGATATCCAGTGGGTGTGGACTTGCTCTGGAGCCTGTGAGATACTCCCTACCTCTCAAGAGATTCCTGGGGGTACTTTGCATGACTACTGCCCTTCATAAAGGTGAGGGAGCTGAAGCAATAAAGTTTGGGTTTAATTGCTAAAGAAAACTTCGTATACCCATAGAAGAAAACACAATGGCTGAGGAGGCCTGTGGACACGTTAAGAACACTGTGGGAAGATGGTAAATTAGCAGTACTAAGAACTGTGAAGAGAAGAGTGAGTGGTGCCTTACGTTGCTGGTAAAAGTCGGCAGCTACTGACAGCTCCCAGTCTCCTGAAAAAATAATGATTCATCTATGGGTGTATCAGTAACTCTTCAAAGACTTTTGGGGTTTATCCTAACTTTGACAATAGGCTTCTAGTTTTTGTTTAAAACTTATTTTATTATTAAATATATCATATAAAAATATATAAAACAGGCTTCTAGTTTTTAATTAACGTTGTTGAAATTGTAGGTATCAGAGACAACATGAATGAATCTGAAGGGCATTACGCTAAGTGAAATAAGCCAGACAGAGAAAGACAAATACTGTATGGTATCATTTATATGTGGAATCTAAAAAAAAAAAAAAAAACAAGGTCATACTCATAGAAGCAGAGAATGGAAGAGTGGTTGCTAAGGGTTGGGGGGAGGGGAGAAATAGGAGATATTGATCAAAGGGTACAAACTTTCAGGTATAAGATGAATAAATTCTGAGGATCTAATGTACAGCATGGTAACTGTAGTTAATAATATTGTCATGATACTTGAAATTTGCTAACAGTGATTCTTAAGCATTCTTACTACACAGACACACACACAAAGTAACGATGTGAGGTGATAGATGCATTAATTAACTTGATTGTGGAAAATATTTCACAAGGTATACCTATATCAAAATCATCACGTGGTAAAGTTTAAATATGTATAATTTTATTTGTCAATTACACCTCAATAACGCTGGGAAAAAAGAGCTAAATCATTCATTTTAGAGTTTAAGAAACAAAGGCTCGTCGAAACTGAGATTTACCCAAGGTTAAATAAGATAATGGTTGTACCTTCATTTTTTTTAAAGAGACAATCTTGCTATTTCACGTGCTAGATTTCTTATAGTCCTGCTGAAAAACTGATAATCTTATTTTTAAAATCTCATTCAAATTCAATTTAGTAATTTTCCTCTAGCATATACTTCTTGATAATGTCATGTGAAAAGACTCCAGATTTCATCCTTCTCAAATATCCAGGCGATTTCTAACTACAGAATAATGTATCAAGCAAAGCAGCAGCCATTTAGTTACCTCAAAACTCCATTTATTTTGTTGGGAAAATGATAAAGTGTCTTTAGGTTCATGAAGTTTACCAACAACTCCCTATGTTAAAAGTGTAACCAATATTTCTATTTTATTTATATCCATGTTAATTCTGTTTCTTGAAGCTTTCTAACATTTACTGCATAAATGACTTTACATTTAACAGAGACTGACTTTTCTGCTGAAAATATTAAAAAGGAAAATGAACAGTAGATTCATTAAGTAAAATAAGTTACCTAAATATTCGAAATGGAATTCTACATGGAATAACTTTTGTTAAAACCTCAAAGTTCAGGCAAAGAGCAATAAACTTTACAATTATATGAAAACCTAGGCTTACAGAAGAGCACTCCTTCCTGGCTGGCAGAGCTCTGAATTCATTTGAAGTCTCGCAGCCGTGTTGTATCACTCAGGAGGGAAAAGTACGTCAGGGAGGGCCAGATTTTCAATCTATTTGCTTTTTATCCCTTTCAGGTAACTCCTAAGATTCTGGGTGCAGTTACCCAAGCATTCTATCCATTGACTGGGTCTATATTTCTAAGAGAGAGAAAGGTCTGTAATTTATGATCGAAGTCAATGGGTCTAAACTGAGGTTCCTTGTATTTTCTGGTCATCTTGGCACCCAGGTATGTAATGAGTTCACATCTCTCCATAAACTGCTCCATCTTCTTCTTATATTTTTTTCTTGTGTACTCAGAACCTTTGGGATTAAAGGCTGTAGAAAATTTCACAGGACTGTGAATGTTTTTTGTTAGGTTAGTGAATCATTATATTAAAGAGAAGGAGAACTTCGTGTGTGATTGAGTTGCACAGCTATGGCCAAGAAGATATCCAAATCCCAAATAAGATTTGGGGATTATTCTATTTTAGATCATAATTGTCTCTATTCACCTTCCTATATGGAATGGATTATTGAGTGCTGATTAGGTTACTCGTAGCCCCTGCTTTAAAAACTAGAAACTCAGTTTTGATATTTTTGCTAAAATATTTGCTACCAACACCGCACACACCCCATGCAAGTGACCAACCCAACTCAACAATCCTATTTATTACATTATACTACAATTAATATTAAATTAGTTCTGAGTAGCATATCATTTCTAGCAAAAAATAAAAATAAAAGACATACCTTTTAGATGAAATGCTATATAGAGTAGTGCAGATCTCTGTACACTTAAGAAGGGGAATTTGGGCTTTAAGCATCCTGCTGCATTCATGGCTTTAATTAGAGCAGTTGCGATACCCTGCAGGTAGGGAACGGATTATGTGTATATTTGAGTTTGTTTTATTTTCTTGTGGCAAATAGATAAAGAGGTTAGTTATTCTTTGCCTCAGATAGCCTCCTGGGGTTGAGGATGGAGCTTACAAAGATAGTTAAATGAACTCTTAGCCAGCAGGACAGAAACACAAAATACATTTGATTAGGAAAAATAAAAACTACAAATTGGCTTAGCGCCAGCTAGGTGATGGATACGTGGATTTCATTACACAGTTCTATTTTTATATGTTTGGCATTTTCCATAACAAAAAGTTAAAAAAGAAAGGAGGGGACACTGGGCTTTGAGTTGTCTTGGCCCATCTCTGCTTCCATTGCTCAGAACTGGCCAGCTTGCCTCCCACCCTCAGGACCCTGGGCCACCTGACCAGGAATTCCAGAGACCACAGTTATCACTGCAGTCGAGATTCTGGAGCCCCAAGCAGGAAATGAAGAGAACACCCTTTTCTGGGTGAGTGTCATCTTGCCTTTTGATATTAAACTAGATTGAAAGCTAACCATCTAGGGGAGCTGAAAAAAAGCGAAGTTAGGATTAGGAATTTGTAAGAAAGGTATGAAATTGTGCCATAGGCAACTGTTCTATAGAAAAAATTTTTTAAAACCCTTTAAAATAGTGTTTGGCTACTGATAAATTTGACTATATTCAGAAAGAGGTATATCTAGAGAAATAAGATGTGATTGAGTAGATAGCTTCATCCAGATTTTGAGCAAAATATGTGTTTGGTGGTTCAGTTGTGGTGACACCTCAACTCAACTCTTTTGAGCAGGGGAAAAAAACCTCTTAGAGACTGAATTTACACATTTCAAATTAAGAAAAAGTTTTACAGACACTGAAATTCAAAATAAGAAACAAACTACAAGTCAGATGTAAATAATTATCTTACTCTTTTTTCACTGTAGTGCAGGTATTTGGGAATTAGCTATGGAAACAGGGGCTTTTCTCACATTTTATTTTCATAACCACTCAAAACCAAAATAGGTTGAAAGTGGATTTGCAGGGCTTCCCTGGTGGCGCAGTGGTTGAGAGTCCGCCTGCCGATGCAGGGGACACGGGTTCGTGCCCCAGTCTGGGAAGATCCCACATGCCGCGGAGCGGCTGGGCCCGTGAGCCATGGCCGCTGAGCCTGCGCATCCGGAGCCTGTGCTCCGCAACAGGAGAGGCCACAACAGTGATAGGCCCGCGTACCACACACACAAAAAAAGTGGATTTGCAGCTTAAAATCAGGAAACTCTGCCTTGAATTTCATTGTTACCAAAATAAAAATTATTGTTAAAGAAGAGATTGCTGTAGTCTTCTAAAATCTATGCATAGAAACTCATGTAAGTGAACCTGTTCGAGATATCCAGGCAAAGGCAGACTAGTGAGATACATCGGTTCCTTTAACGGGGGAAGTTTGTAAGGAAGCTTCTGATCCCAGTATTTCAGTGGTGACCTAAGAACACAAAATCCATTAGACAGATGCCCACAGATGTGCTCATTGTGTGTACACAGGAAGGTGGACACACAAGAGACAGCTGAAAGATAATATTCATTGCCTGTTTTTCTCCGGTGGAGAAAATGATACAAGTGGGAAGACTGGGGCTCCTAGAAATTCATGACGGCCAGCTTCGCCTGGGTCCCTAGCCCTGCTCAGCTCTCCTCAGTGTTCTTATTTTTCACAGCAACTATATAAAGCTTCCTTTATTGCCCTCACATTTCTAACCCTCCCAGTAACCCCCACATGGGGGCCAGGCTATCCAAGGAGAAGCATCAGAATTAAACTTCCTCAACTGCTCACCACAAGCAGAGCCACACATAGGCTCCTTTCTCCACGCTGGAGCTTACCTCCCAGGTAAGATCAGTCTCCACACATTCTTTGCATCCCTGTTCCACCCTCTCTCCAGAAATCTTAAATAGCAATTTCTCTCTCTCTCCCACCTTTGGCATTTCCTTCTTTATTGGATCCTTCCCAGGCACCTGCATTTTAACATGCTCATACCTTTCCCACTGAAGAAAAAAGAAAATCCTTTTTTCACTCCTTCACTCCTTCAGTCCTATATCCTTTCCAGCAATTAACGTCTTTTCTCTTTTTACTGTTAAATTTCTTCAAACATTGATCTTCACTAGAGGTCACAAACTACTGCACAAATTCTATCTGCAGATGTGATTTGATCCACATTGTAATTTTTAAAAAACAGAATCAGTCACAAAAGTTTAAAAATCAGATAAATGTAAGAAGAAATTTGGTTTCCAGCTTCTTGTGAAAAACAGAAATGTGTGGCAGTAGGTAAGTAACTGCTGCCCCTTCGGCTATGTGTATGTATATATGCACGTGTGTGTGTGTGTGTGTGCACACATATTATGTATCTATCCCAGCATGATGCAGTTAACATAGATATTCAGTAAATGTTTGTGACTTAGTGAATGGTCTCACCTCAAAAATTTCTCAAGTTTTTCTCTACTCTCACAGATATATATACGATCACGATATTCTAAAGCATAGTGAATGCTACCAGGTACTAGGGCTTCGTATCTGAAAGACAAAGGAACAAACAAAAACAACTATGTATTGTATAATTAATATGCAGTACTGTATAAATAAAGTGTCAAAATATTTTATTTTTCTATCTTTGCCACTCAAGGAAGAAATAGAACATTTTCCAGTTAAGCAATAGTGACCTTTTGATCAAAATGTTAAGACTGTTATATGGACCACTTATTCCGAGTAGAGCTGTCATCCTGTACTTGCACGAGGGCAAGGACTTGCCTTTGTTTGCCATCCTGATAGGTCACTGGACAGTAGCCCTGGAGCTCGGCACACTTAGGGAACCGGCTCTTCAGCTCCGACAGTGTCAGCCTTTTGGGCATCATGTCGGCAGACGGGAGAGGATGAGGTGCTAATGGAGGCACGTATAATTCGGGATTCTCCAAAAATCTCTATAAGAAAAGATTACAGCAACGTGACCGCTTGAGACAGGAATACTATGCCAATGAGAATCCACTGAGGCTCTCTTGCTACTGTCCCCATTTTCAGTAGCAATGTTCGTCCTTCAAACCGTCTGAGAGCTGCTTTCTGCACTACTATAGCTCCTTCCCTGACTGCAAGTGCCTTATAGTAATACTTGCAAGTGATTTCATGTAAGGTCTCTCCTACTTTCACTCACTCACTCACTCACTCACTCATCTACTTATACAGAAAACATTTGTTGAGCTCTTACTATGTCCCAGGCACTGGAGTGCATAGTCTTCCTGTCCTACAGTATAACTAACTAGGTGGGTGCCCTTTGGCAGGTGAATTAGCTTCTCCAGCTTCAGTTATCACTCTAAAATGAAGGGAGCAGACCAGGTACATGACCTCTAATGTCACTTCCAGTTTTAAAATTCTGTGATTATCATTTAAATAAGCAGGAAGAAATAAATGTCTTTTTCTTAAAGTGATAAAAAATTCAAATTCTTCAGAGGAAAATAAAATGTTCAGAGGCACCTGATTAGTTTTCAACTACAACCTTTTTATATCACCAAATTATGGTCATTATAATATCAGAACAAGTCTGTATTCTGTTGCATTAAATAGCAATATATGGTACACAGGAAATTAAAGTGATAGAAAAAAGTTGAAAGCACAGGAGACATACGTCGGTCTTACTTCATTTCTACTGACTCTGACTTCCCTTCTGCACCCTTTGAATGGAATCCCCACCCAGATGCTCAGCATCCCCTTCACGGGCGGGCTCACCCTTGGGTCTCCCTACCTGTTAAGCTGACCCAGGTGGAGGGTCCATCACTGACCCTGAACTTCTGCTTTGTGCCAAAATATGTCTTGGGATGCAGTCTTAGGACTGGACTCTGAGGTGCCTCATTGAATCCAGGGTCACAGTTTCCAAAATTGGGTCTCCTGGTCCCCAATTCCTGGGTGTTCCCAGCTGTGCCCACCCCTTCCTGTTTGGTGAATTCTGAGACCGGTATTTTCTTTCCCTGGTAAATATTTGGAGTTAGGAACAAACTTACATTCAACTTCTCCTGAGAACTCATTTTATAATAGTGTCCTCTGAACTCTGCTGCAAATTCCAAGGAATCAGTTAAAGAGCAATCAACTAATTCATGTGATTCTGCCAGGCTGACAGGGCAGAACTGTCCAAATTCGCCCAGGCGAGAAATCAGTTCTTCAGGTGAGATACATAACTTGTCAATGCAGGCGGCTTTTCCTGTTATTAACAGATTAACTATTATCTTTTTTTCAGAGAAAACACAATCATTTTCAAAATGAAAATAATTTCAATTATGCTAGTACTATACAAAGGAGTACACATTGTAAAATTCCACAGAGTAAAAAGTAAAAATTTTCTCTTCACACCTCCATCCTCTCAATCCAACATCCCTTCTGAGAGGTAATCACTGTTGAGTTTGTATCTTTTTCAGATTTTTTTATACATTTGCATATACACATATATATATTTTTTGCATATAAGATGCTTGTGCCACTATACTGTAAACATTATTCTGCAACTTGCTTTTATCAGTTAGTCATGGCCTTTGACACCTTTCCATATCAGTTTATATGATTTACCTAATTCCTTTTAATTTATGCACAGTATTCCACTGTATAAATGTACATATAGTTTACTCAACCAATTATCTGTTGATAAATGTTTTGGTTGTTTTTAATTCTTAGCTATTATAAACTATCTATATGTTATAAACAATATATATGTATATACACACACATATATGTACATGTATATATACATAGCCACTTACACACACACATCAATTTGCTACATATTTAAATTTTTTCTATGGGATAGATTTCAGGAAGTGAAAACAGTTTGTTGACATGATGTTACTGACACAAACCTCCCCCTGTGCCCTGACGGCTCCCAAGACAGGGGAAGAAACATTTTCCCAAAAGTAACTAGGTTTACCCTAACAACTCTATTTAAAAAAAAAAAAGCCCCCAAATTCATTCAATGGACAAGTTTAAGAGTTTTCTCTCTAGTATTCCACTAGAATGGGGACTCCAAAACAATATGAGATGTTACAGAAAATAAAATTACTTTTTTATACATCTTAATTATAATGAGTAAATTTTGATCCCAATATATTTTGTTAATGGTCCTTTTCACCAGTGAAAAGTTTCACTTTTTTTTTTTATTATGCCAAGGAAGGTCTTACACTAACGTTAAAATTATGAAGAATAAATCATGGATTAATTTGTTATGTGACAGTGTAAACATAAAAGTAATCCTTAGGATTGGAGTAATGTGTCTATAAGCCAAAGAATGCAGAGGATCACTGGCAACACTGGAAGCTAAGAGAAAGAAATGAGACAGATACTCCCCTTGAGCCTTCAGAGTGAGGACAGCCCTGCCAATGCCTTGATTTGGGGCCTCTGGCCTCCAGAACTGTGAGAGAATACATTTCTGTTGTTTAAGTCACCCAGTGTGTGGTAATTTGCTACAGAAGCCTTGGGAAACTAAAACAGGTACATGAGACTATGGTTTCTGTCCTGTTGGCATTCTTTCTTGCCTTATCTTGTTCACTTGGTATAGCAAGCTGCCATGTTGGAAAGGTCCATATGGCAAGGAACTGAAGGTGGCCCCCGGCCAAACAGCTGGCAAGAAACTGAGGCCCTCAGTCCAACAGCCTTCAAGGAACGAAATCTTGTCAACAATATATGAATGGGTATGATAGTGGATTCTTTCCCATTAGGGCCCTCAGGTGAGATCTTAATCCTGGCCCACACCTTGACTGTAGCCTTGTGAGAGACCCTGAAGCAGAGGACCCAGTTAAGCTGTGCCTGGATTTCTGCCCCACAGAAACTGTGAGTGACTGTGTGTGTGTGTTGTTTTAAGCTGCTAAGTTTCGGAATAATTTGTTATGAAGCAATAGACAAACAAATCCACTATTCCATCCATTGTTTATGATACAAACGAAAAGGCTAAGAAGCCCCAACCATCCTTTCCTAAAAAGAATATTACACTATAATACTACATTGGTGTAATATTATTCTAAAGTATTATAACGCACAGTACTATGGTATAATAATAGTGTTGTTGAAGTATATAGTATTATATAGTGCTATAATATTATACTATATGGTACTATACAGTTTTACACTTGTATGTTGCTCTTTAGCTCAGATGTGCTGACCTCACCAATCCTGACAGGTTTAGTGACAGGGTAATTTAGACTCAAATCACTTTAATTCCGAAAAGACACTCAAGTATCTCTTTTTCTGATTCTTGGGATAGTCTTGATGACATGTGGCAATGTCTATATATCCTTTTCCGGAATGTGGCAGAATGAGGAGGAATCTCTTTAGTTTTCTAGCCCTGACCTTGCTCCATCTCATTAGTGAGAATAAACTGGCCCCCTGACAGGGGAGGGTTATTTGAATAACATACAAAGCGAGTGGAGAATATAAAAAAAAAAATCAAAGCTAAATTCAAACAATCAGGTATAGATTATCAGGTAGATGCTAAAGCAGGAAAGCAAGAGGGCAGCTTCAATTAGATTAAACTACTCAAGGCAGAGGCAAGTATATCTGGAATAATGTAGTGGATACTGTGGTGCCCCATCCGCACCCCTCTCTTCAGGGCTGATGCACCCACCCCCCAGCTGCTGGAAATATCTGTGCTAACGGATCACAGCTGCACTGGGAATGGCCCCTCTGTTACAGGTTACACCCCCTCCTGGAGTGACCTTTGGTCAATGACAAGCCAATGGGAGGATATAAAGCCTGGCCTCTCCCCTCAGTGTGGGAAATTTTGAAGGTCCATCCTAGCTCTAGTGCTTCCCTATAGCATCCAGGGAGGCTTCTGTTTCCACCACACTGCAGGTTAGTTTCTCCCTCTGCTCGGTTCTACTAGCCGAACTTCCCCACAGGTGTATCTCCTAATTAGAGTTGACATAAAATACAGGATGCCCATTTAAGTTTGCATTTCAGATAAACAACGAACAGTTTTTAGTATAAATATGTCCCATACATTTGGTAAATAATTAGACTAAAAAATTACTTGTCATTTATCTGAAATTTAAATTTAACTGGGCATCCTGTATTTTTATTTGCTTCATCTGGCAACTCGACTCCTGAGAGTACTTCCTGATAAAGCTTCTGCACACAACTTTTCATCATGAGTCTGTTTTCAGGCAACCCAATCTGAGGCAGGAAAGGTGAAGTAGGGTAACAGAAAGATGAATGAGGCACAAGTTTTGCTTTCAAAGCCTGCTGTGGAATGTTCTACTAGTGTGATGCTATCCAAAACTTATTGGGAGTAGGCTTCTAAAACTCAGTTCTCTCTTCCCTTGCACTCTTATCTTCATCCCTTGTAATCCTCAGGTGAAAACAAATTCCCAGTCTGCAGACAAACAGGAACCAGAGATGCTGGTGATGCCCAAATAATGAAGCAAATCAAGATTCAATGAAGCCATTATTATCAGACTCCTCACTGCATTTTTCCTCGTGTAAGATTCTCTGCGTCATGTTGCTCCCTCATACCTCCTTATACCTTCTCCGTATTTTCCAAAGTTAAACAAAGTCGTTAGCCAGATGTCTGTGAAACCCCTCCAGACAAATTCTTTGGCATCATCACTCTTTTTAGAGATATGAGATATAGATAACTTCCCTTCTATTTTGTGTATTTGGGGAGAAAAATCAAGAAACTTCTAGGAATATATAATCAAACATTTTCTTTCATGGATTCCAAATATAGATTAAAAACATTCTATGTTCAAATTAAATTTTTAATAGAATCAACATTTACATACTACTGTAATTTCATAGTAAATAGTAAAAATAACTAATTCTAGATTCCTAAACAAAATTTTGCCAAGTGTCACTCCACAGACCCCTGCCCTCGTATAACTACCATTCTTGAAACTAGCTTCTTACATGGCTTTCCAAACACCATAAACTCTTCTAGTGAGAAACCATGTCTTGTTTTTAGGTGATAGGTTCACATAGACATTGAATAAATGATAGCTGCCCCATACATCCTCTAGTTGGCTTGCGGGCTATGTTAATTGATAATCCTCCCTGTCATTGAACTTAGAACTAGTTAGCGCCTAGAGACTTAGCTGGAGAGCTAAGCTGATAGCTTGAGTAGAGGCAGTCATTTATTAGAACAAATATACATGCCCACATAATTGGAAAATACTATGTATTTAAAATACTGATTAAGGTCATGGGAACAAATGTTCACATTGAATGAATTATGGTAACATGAGTTAGGCATGCATAGACTTCAAATTCACATTTTATTGTGTTTTCAGAGTTACACGTTTTCTTACCTGCTTTTATTCTTCCCAGGTATATCTGTATGTGTTTATTCACCATTTTAACCTTCTTAATGACTTCATTCCATACCCACCATTTGCTGCGAAAGCCATCAATCACATACCAGTTCTGATGTTGTTCTTGATAATATTGCCTAATCTCATCAATATTTTTGCGGTACTTTGAGTTCTTGACAGCTATAATCTGTGAGCTGTTATGCAATGGATAAGGCAAACTAATAGAGAAACAGAAGGAATGGAAAAAGCTGTTAAAAACCTGCTTTTTCTGGTTGAGTAAAGTTTATTCCTTTATCATTGTTTTCATCACACACATTACCTTGGTTCCTTTTCTTTTTCCAGGAGCAATCTTTTGAAAATCTCTTTGGAAGGCACGTCCAACTCAAAGATGACCATCGGGATGACTGACCTGGCTTCCAAGAGACTCACTTGATATTTAGATACAGGGTATCCATCAATGACAACACTAATAAGGAGAAACGTGAAAATAAAAATTCCAGATGTCTTTTCTCTCAGACCTTCCTTTCTGTCTTCCGGAAACAGTCTATCTTTAAGATTAGCCCCGTACTGTTCCTATGTAACTTGATTAATCTTGTCACCTTGCCCTCTTTGTCTCTCTATTTTTTTTTTTTGGCTGCGTGGCTTGAGGATTGAACCCGGGCCCCAGCAGTGAAAGCCCGGAATCCTAACCACTAGGCCATCAGGGAACTCCCTTTATCTCTATATTTTTAACCTCAGTCACCCCAAGAGCCAGAAGGAGGGCTGCATACATACAGACACAGCTCTGATTCATACACTTAGCATCATAGAGCTAGGTTTTAGCGGACTTCGAGAGATAATACATATTATACCTTGAACATTGTATTACTTAATTGGTGCTACTATTCTAGCATGAAACAGTGGAAAGAGTATAGGCTTCAGAGGCACACAGACTTAGATTTGAAACCTGGTCTGACCTCTCTGAGCCTCAGTTTTCAGTAAAAATAGCAAAATAATGATATTTAACCCTTAGAGTTATCTTAAAGATTGTAGATCAAGTTTGTAAAGCAATTAGTAATAGACTAATGGACATTCCTTATAAAAGAACGGCCAGCAAGGGAAGAATTATCCAACCCTGATCTTAATGTTGTAGTTTTATAGCAAACAGATAGTGTAAAATTTTTGTACTGAAAGGTCAGTGGCAGTAAGACAAGGTGTCTTGTAAATCAAGATTTTAAGAAGTACATTAAAATGTTTTAAAATTAAAAGAAAAAAGGTCCTGGCACAGTTAATAGTATTTTAGTAAGAGATTAAGCAAATACGGAAAACACTGTGTTCTAAGCTTGCTTTTCTAGTAAAATTCTGTGAGGAGGCTGGGTGTGGAAGGGAAGATGGGGAGTTGGTGAGAGACCCCTATGGTATCTGGGAGAGAACCATTCCATCAGGACCCATCAGGTCTCTGAGCAGAAATGATGGAGAATTTGTTAGTCCAACCGTCTAAGGTAATGAGTGCCACTAGCAAACTGAGAAGAGGACTAAAGGCTGTCTGCAAATTCCAAAGTCAGGAAACCGACTCTGAGGTGCCTGAGCTGGGCTTGCTGGCTGACGTCACCAGGAAGGGCTGGTTAGTCCTCCCTCAGTGCTCTCCAGCTAAGTCTCTAGGCACTAACTAGTTCTAAGTTCCATGGCAGAGAGGATTATAAATTAACATAGCCCGCAAGCCAACTTGAGGATGTATTGAGCTGCCATTGTTGGTTGTTTTTTTAAAAAAATTATTTATTTTTGGCTGCATTGGGTCTTCGCTGCTGCACACGGGTTTTCTCTAGTTGCTGAGAGCAGGGGCTACTCTTCGTTGTGGTGCGTGGGCTTCTCACTGCGGTGGCTTCTCTTGTTGCGGAGCGTGGGCTCTAGGTGTGCGGGCTTCAGTAGTTGTGGCTCGCGGGCTCTAGAGCACAGGCTCAGTAGTTGTGGCTCATGGGCTCAGTTGCTGCGCAGCATGTGGGATCTTCCCAGACCAGGGCTTGAACCCGTGTCCCCTGCATTGGCAGGCGGATTCTTTTTTTTTTTTTAACGTCTTTATTGGAGTATAATTGCTTTACAATGGTGTGTTAGTTTCTGCTTTACAACAAAATGAATCAGTTATATATATATATACATATGTTCCCATATCTCTTCCCTCTTGCGTCTCCCTCCCTCCCACCCTCCCTATCCCTCCCCTCCTGGCGGTCACAAAGCACCGAGCTGATCTCCCTGCGCTATGCGGCTGCTTCCCACTAGCTATCTACCTTACGTTTGGTAGTGTATATATGTCCATGCCTCTCTCTCGCTTTGTCACAGCTTACCCTTCCCCCTCCCCACATCCTCAAGTCCATTCTCTAGTAGGTCTGTGTCTTTATTCCTGTTTTACCCCTAGGTTCTTCATGACATTTTTTTTTTCTTAAATTCCATATATATGTGTTAGCATACGGTATTTGTCTCTTTCTTTCTGACTTACTTCAGTCTGTATGACAGACTCTAGGTCCATCCACCTCATTACAAATAGCTCAATTTCGTTTCTTTTTATGGCTGAGTAATATTCCATTGTATATATGTGCCACATCTTCTTTATCCATTCAACTGATGATGGAAACTTAGGTTGTTTCCATCTCCTGGCTATTGTAAATAGAGCTGCAATGAACATTTTGGTACATGACTCTTTTTGAATTATGGTTTTCTCAGGGTATATGCCCAGTAGTGGGATTGCTGGATCATATGGTAGTTCTATTTGTAGTTTTTTAAGGAAACTCCATACTGTTCTCCACAGTGGCTGTATCAATTTACATTCCCACCAACAGTGCAAGAGGGTTCCCTTTTCTCCACACCCTCTCCAGCATTTATTGTTTCTAAGTTTTTTGATGATGGCCATTCTGACTGGTGTGAGATGATATCTCATTGTAGTTTTGATTTGCATTTCTCTAATGATTAGTGATGTTGAGCATTCTTTCATGTGTTTGTTGGCAGTCTGTATATCTTCTTTGGAGAAATGTCTATTTAGGTCTTCTGCCCACTTTTGGATTGGGTTGTTTGTTTTTTTGCCACTGCACCACCAGGGAAGCCCGCCATTGTTGGTTTTTAATGGAAAGTAGCTCAACTCCTTTGTCCTGTGAAGGATCACTTGAGAGGCCCTCAGGATTAGGGAAATTCAGCGTGGCTGGGCAGTTACTGTCCTGGTATTAAGGTGAAATAAAACCTTTGTGATTTAACCGACGTTGTCCTCACTAAGATCCCTCGTATTCAAAGCTGAATGCCAGGAAGGAGGTAACACAATTTGCTTAAGTCCCAGGGCCTTCTCTGGGGAAAAGACTTGACAGTCCAGAATCTGCTCCCTGATAACTGAAATTAGAACTGTCAAAGACTTGATTAAGGACCAGTGGTAGGGAAGGGCAAGGAGGCGCCTAATATAAAACAGCCTTGAGTAAATCAGCAAGATTTTAAGTCAATGACCTGGGCTCAAGAGCAGGGCCTTAGGTTTTATCGGCTTTTACTACTGGCTGGGGCCACTGGCTGTGCCAGGGAAGCCGTGGTGGAGCGGAGGAGTGTAAACGGAAGACCAGTTCAAGCACAGGGCTCTCCTGTCCAAATGCAGCATCAAGGGAGGGGCGCTGCTTCCTGTGCAGAGAGCTGGGCCAGAGAGAGACCATCTCCACGGGACCAGTACCACCTGGGGGGACAGGGGAGGGCCACACCTTCATCACTCCATGGGGCAGTGAGGAGTTCTGCTGGGCTGTGGAAGTCGCACAGGCCACCCTTATGGATTGTGTAAACCTGGAGGCTCCTGGACAGCTCAGGGGTTGCTGCAGGGAGGGAAGTGGCCTGTTGGCTCTTCTGGTGTTCAAGCCGAGTTTTAGCTTGACAGAAAATTAAAACATGTAACCATATAGGTGTCCAGAGTTTGAAAAGCACATCACACACACTTTACAAGAGCTTTAAACTCTGTTTACGATTAAGTGTTTTACATTCCAGTGAGTAATTTCTTCAGAGATGTAACTCCACCCCACTCCCTCTCCACCTCCACGGCCCCCACTTACCCTGCAGTGTTACTTATACTTTCCATCAGAGATAATTCTAAGGCCTGAACAGCCAGTTCATCAGGTGCTGTCATTCCTTTATGAAGATGCCAATTTAGCATAAGTGCCAGCTCTGTGTCTGGTTGGTGGTTTAATACATAACGCAGAGCATCTCCTATTGACAAACGCTTTAAGCCATAGTCACTTGAAATTTTTTTGGCAACTGAAAAACATTAAAACTTTAAACTTATTCCGTTTCACAAATTCATCAGTTAATCTCAGTTTCAGATTCTGGTTAATTGACATCAACAGCAAACTAATCTTCACATTCCTCAAAGAAATTTCAAAAATTAAAATTGCGACATTTTATTGAATTAATACTGTTCAAAGGTCGATCATTATTAGCACTTCAGGTATGTGGCTGATGGGTCTGGTTAGTGAGCCAACTCCGTGAGGTTTTCTATAACCAAACCATTGAAGTGGTTTTTTTCCTTCTGCACGAGGTAGCAGCATTTTTGAGAGCTTTATAAGGCATCCTATGTGTACTATTAATATTTGGTATTATGTCCAAAATAACAATTTTGTGCTCCTTGTGTCACCGGATTAAACCATTTCCCTATGTCCATTTACGGACTCCAGGCTGCAATCAGGCTAGCTTACCCTATACAGTTAGGCGGCAGTTAATCCTTAGGAAGTAATTTTTTAAAATTATAATGGCATATCTGACATTTTAATAGTAATTTATAGCTTATGAGGTAATATTTCTTCTGTGACTTTTTTTGATATTTTCCACTATTCCATCAAGTGCGTAGAGCGGGTATTGAAGTTCCAATTTTATAGATGAGAGAACTGCAGCCCACTGCAATGGAATAATTTGTCCAAGGGCACATAGATGTTGCCATTTGTTGAAAGAGGACTCAGGCTTGGCCTCTGCTTCTGCTAAGTGAGACCACAGATAATAGCTTCCAGTTACTGTTAATTGTGGGTGTGCTCTGACAGGGTCTACAGACCCTGCTTCATCACGGTCTGGAGACAGCAGTGTGTAGAGGACACTGAGACTCATCTGGTCCCACGGGGAATACAGGTTAACTGGCCACAATTAGGGCCACCTGGGAGCAACTCCCCTGTGAGAGCCGCAGAAGGCTTCATCTCAGCTTTGCCACAAACGCGAGAGTCACACCTATTTTTCTTAAGCTATGAAAACAATTAAGCATTTACAATTTGACATTTTGTTTAAAGATTAACCTCTATTTCAACAAAAATCGAGGAATCAGATTGTCTAATCTACATTTTACTTTTTGCTGTGGTTGTGGGATCTTGAATGTTAATGTACAGCTTTCTTTGGGAAATATCATTATCTTTGTGAACTTTTAGAACACAACTATTAAAGACTCTTAATCACGTTAAGACGTTTAAATGGGGAAAACACACTTTTCATCTGAAGAGCTAAAACACAAAACTCCCTATTATTATTTCTGGTGAAAATTAATCTTTGACCTCATCTCTCCCTTTCATTCTCTATGCCGTCAGTCATTAAGTCCTGTCATTTCCTTTTTAAATATCTCTGGTATCTGCCCTTTCCCATTTTATTATCATTGCGACCAACCACTGTTCATGTGGTTATCAAGTCACACGTCATCTTGAAATACCACACTCACCTATTGTTGGACTATTTGCCTTAAAAAAAAAGTCTCAAGATATAAAAAATTCAAACATTATAGTTTACCAAATGCCTTTTTCAGTAATGATTAAGATAATGGATTTTCACTCTTTAACTTATTAATACAGATTATATTTATAAAATTTTAAATATAATTTTTATGCTAATAAAATCTTAATATAACTGTTATTTGACTATATTTATAAGTAATATTCGTTTGTAATTTCTTTTTTTGTATTATCTTTGTTAGGTTTTGATATCAGGGTCATGCTAATTTAAAAATGAATTTATATTTTTTATACTTTTTTAATTGTATGGACTATATTCTTTACTTTAAAAAAAACTGAAAATAAATTGGTCAGTTTATTTTCTTTCCCCTTGCTCTGGAAAAGCTTATAAAAACACAGTAAGTATCTCTTGAATTTTTAATTCTTTGAAAGTTTGACATAATTTTCCTCCAAAACCATTTGATTCTGGGCTGTTTTGGAGTGGGGCTATATTTTTGAATGCCTTCTCCTCAATGGTTATTGGCCTATTTACGTGTTCTGTCTCTTTTTGAGTCAGTTTTGATAGTTATCTTCCTGGAAAAGTGGTCCTGGTCTTCAGGAGATTCTTTTATGCTTAAGGATAGTAAAGGCAAACACACCCTTACCTGTAGTTTTCCCAGATTTTGGAGGCCCCAGAAGTGCAATCCTAATGGGCATAGTAGGCTTAGGTTTGGGTTGGCGGATATATTTGATTGGGTTCTTCATAAATTTTTCTTTAGTTTCCTTACTAGATAAAAAATAAATATACTGACGATGGATTACAGGATGAAGTAGATTCTCTGAATTTTCAGCTGGCTTGATTGTCTCTCCTTCACTTAGCTGCAATATATGCAAAACTGAATTAATAAGTTAGCTTATTTTAAACAGCATTTCCCCCAAATACACTTAAAAAAACAAATTTGTAAAATCTTTCTTATAGAACAAGAAAACTAATTATAATCAAGTACTGATATTAAAAAACTGTAAAAAGAATGAATTATTTTATACTCATATGGAATAAATGTAGTTTTTCTTAAGTGTTCCAGTTTCTGACAACTATAGTTATTCTACTTCCTTTATAATGTGTTTAGCATATACTGAATGTTTCTGCCAAGTAGTGTAAAGGTGTTTGGATATATTCATGGGCCAATTTATCTTCACAGACAGGTCCATTCCTAAGGTGGCGTAATGTACAGAAATGCGTCCTCCCAAAATCATGGTTTGAAGCCCTAACCCTCAAAGTTACTGTATTTGGAGACAGGGCCTTTGAGGAGGTAACTAAGGTTAAATGAGGTTATAAGAATGGGGCTCTAATCTGAGGACTGGTGTCCTTATAAGAAGAGAAAAGAGACACCAGGAGTGCATGAGCACAGAGGAAAAGCACTGAGGACACAGTGAGAAGTGGCCATCTACAAGCCAGGAAGAGAGGCCTCACTAGAAAAACCATCCCTGCTGGTACCTTGATCTTGGACTTCCAGCCTCCAGAACAGTGAGAAAATACATTTCTGCTGTTTAAGCTACCCAGTCTGTGGTATTCCATATGGCAGCATGAGTAGACTAATACAGGTGGGGTCCTGGGTTATATATGGGAGTGTACTGGTAGGACAAATCCTACTAGCTTCTCTTCTACATTTTTATACAGACGAAATCCCACTCACACAAACATCAAGAGCAGACACAAAAGGGAAAAATACACCTAAAAGGCAGCCTAGGGTGTCGGTATGGAATGGAGAGGGAGGACTGGTCCCACATCTTTGCATTGGTGATGACGACGACTGGGTAATTAAATGGATATCTTTTTATATCATCAGATGGCCAAGCATCAGTCATCCCTGGACTTGACAGAGTAGGTGAGAAACAGTATGGTAATATTGCTCCTCCCCCAGAACTACACCAGGATAGTTGTCACAGGTCAATGGTGTTGTCAGCATCATCATTCTTGGGCTGAAGTAATATTCATGGCTGGGAGTAAATGTTAGGGATAAGAAGAAACTCAGGGATGGGGTGGGAATGTCTGCTCTATTTCTTATACTCGGTAATAAAAGAAAAGCTGAAAGTTTAATGATTCCATTTCAGATTCGAAAATTAAGTGTGAATTCTTACAATAGTTTCTGCTATTGCCCAAAATATCTAGCATGTATCTTTCTTCTCCATAGGTCAGAATACACAAGGTGTCATCAAATCAGAAACATCAAGTGGTCAGGCACCCAGAAAGATTCCCAACAGCCCTGAAAAAATGATTTATATGCTTAAACCCTTCCTATGACCATGCACTCATTTCTCCACAAGGCATCTTTATACAATCCTAATTATGTTTGGACATGGATCCTTAAATAGGGTTCTGACTTTGATTGCTTCTTCCCCTCTCTTGTCCATCTCAAAGAGAAGGTTAGGGTGTAACTATTTTTCAAAAGCTTTCTAGGTGATCCTAATACATGCTTAACTTTATCTGATTCTCTATGGAGGGAACGGTCATAATGTTTCTATATTTCAGCATGGTATTTGAAAAGGTCTCTCTTGACATCCTTACAGTGAAGGTAAAGAAGATATCACAATTAAGTAGAATTGAAACTGATTGTATCAACATCAGCCAGGAAGGAGGTTTCAAGTAATATGCACATGGCTCCATTTTGGATCCCTTCCTCCAAAATACTTTTTATCAGTGACCAATACACGTTAATAACAACAACTTATATTAATTGAGCATTCACAATAAAACAAGCACTGCTGCAAGCACTTTACAATAATTAACTGATTTAGTAATTGTAACAATATCATGAGGTAGGGACTATTCTTATTCCCATTGTGCAAATGGGAATGGCTCAGAGAGGTGAAGTAATTTGCCCAAGGTCACTCAGCTAGTAAGTGGTGGTTTTGAACTCAGGCAGTCTGGCTCGAAAGGCCACGGTCTTCTCCACTGTGCTACTTCACTGATGGAAATAAGAAGGTACACTGGTTGAGAGGGCAGGTCACCTTTACGTGACATTCTTTTATTGTCTTTATAGCACTTAATACAACCTGACAAGAACTTATTTGTTTACTTATTTATTGCCTATCCTCCCTCTCCAACCCAACTAGAATATAAGGCCCATGACAAAGGAACCTTGTCTGTTTTATTCACTGCTCTATTCTCAGGGACTGACACAGTGGCTGGCATGTCCTTGATTAAGATTTGTTGAAAACCATCCCACATTTGAAGTTACTGAATTCCAATTACATTAAATGTTTGTCCACACTGCCTAAAAATACAGTGCTTAGAAATGTTTGTGGGGCTTCCCTGGTGGTGCAGTGGTTGAGAGTCCGCCTGCCGATGCAGGGGACGCGGGTTCGTGCCCCGGTCCGGGAAGATCCCACATGCTGCGGAGCGGCTGGGCCCGTGAGCCATGGCCGCTGAGCCTGCGCGTCCGGAGCCTGTGCTCCGCAACGGGAGAGGCCACAACGGTGAGAGGCCCGCGTACCGCAAAAAAAAAAAAAAAAAAAAAAAAAAAGAAATAAGTTTGTGACGAACATTAAAGGCACATTTTGTATGGGATCTCACACTTTCCAGAGAATTTTATATTTTTGCATTTGATCACAGTGGCCTGATGGCAGTATTCTCCCATCTTAAAGGTGAGGAAGCAGAATCAAAGAGTTTAAAGGACTTGCCTAAAATTAGATAGCAAATTGTGTCAGAGCTCAGCTCGCTAGATGTCTAGTTTGAAAATATTTCTACTACCATCTTCTGCTACAGAGTTAAAACCAAGTTGGAACTGGATGATCTTTACAGAAATAGACGAAAGAAGTTTAAACCCTTCAACTACTTTCCTACTTCAGAAAGGCGAAACAACCACACATATTTTTATAGCTAGCTAAGAATACTATAAAATGCTTACAATTTTTTGAACTTATCCACTGTCTTCTTAGACATGCTTAAAAAAAAAAAAAAGAAACAAGAGAAAGAACATGGTTTTCAGATGCATTTGCTGACATCACCTTTACAGGGTCCCAGTAGCCAAATGAGCTTATATACTTGTAGGTAAAGCTGAGCATTTTCTGGGCAAGGCGGGATGATATTGGATAACATTTCTCGAAAATGCTTGCACGATTCTCCACCAGCGGTTTCAGTTTCATATTCAATATGTATTGTACAATGTGGGTTTTCCGAGCTCCATTAATGAGAATTACTGGTATCAAAAACTTCTCAAATTCTTCCTAATGAAAAACAATCATAAAACCAAACATTTTTAGTGGGAAGGAGGCTGGCAGTATTTAGTTACAGCACAAGGACATTGCTAGTAACTGATTACTTCAGTCTAGAGAACAAATATTTTTCAGCTTCCAAGTAACTGCAGGTTGGCAGCTAAAACTTTGACCCTATGTGGCTTCCACGTTGCCCTTGATTTATTAACTAGTTTTTATAATTGTAAATGGTGCTGACGAAAGGGACCTAACCCCTAAAAATATACATTTCTTTTGAAATGTTAAAAAGAAACCAAGGCATAAACCAACTCGCTTTTGTTTCATTCTCAAACGTTATTTTTTGAATTATGAAAAACGAAAAAGTAATAACCTGTATTATTTGTAAATTATTCGTATCTGCTTCAAATTTTTCTCTCAGTTCACCTCTCAGGCGTTCGACCGCATCAATTTCCTGCTCTTCATCTTCCTCACTCATCACTTCCTCATCTTTTGGAAATTCATCAAGGATGTTGTCAATATCATCTTCCTCATCTTCAGGTTCTTCCTCGCTCATGTCTTCATCTTGTCTAACAGTCTAAGGAGGAAAATATTCCCTTTTACTATACATATAAAATATGGAACAAATGACACTGCTAACTAATCATCTGGGATATTTTGGAATAAGCGGGTATTGGTTATTATGGCATGCAACGTTCATCAACTGATATAGTAAAGTTTCAAATATCTGGCACCCAAGAAATTTAATGCCTTCAAGACTCTAACACCACGGTGATCCCATAAATAAATACCTAGACAAGATATTAACTGCTAATATTTAATGCTATAGTTGTCAGAATATTACATGTTTCTCATGGTCTTCAGTAACAATATTTAATGCAACTCAAAGAGTATATAAAACACTCCCTAGCTGTGTTAGCTTGGACAAAACCAGTTTCCTCGTCTGTAAAATAGGAATAAGGAAAGTACCTCCCTCACGTGGTTGTTGGTAGTGCTAAAATAAGTTAATACATGCAAAGCCCTCAGAAAACTGTCTGGTACATGGTAAGCATGCAAATGATAGCTGTTATTCCTATTCCTATTATTATAACACTATATTATGTTATAGTTATTATTGTCATTTTGTATAAAGCACTGTTCTAATAGAATAGTACACGCCCCTGAGGAGGTTGCAGCTTATCTGAGGAAACCAGGATTAACACATAAATGATTACTGAAGACCACAACAGGATACTGATACTAAGTGGTGTTGTAAAGGCTCGAAGTGCTACAGTCCAGTTTGCGTAACACTGAACCCTGTCCTACTGATCCTCCTGCACTGCCTCTATGCACGTCGCCCAGAATTATCCCTTGTCCCGGATGGAGCACTGCCTTCCCGTCGGAAACCTGGGAGTTATCTTGACTCCTCACTCTCCATTATTGCACATCCAGTTTCTAAGAATAGGAATCCTAAATAATACTTAAGACTCTCTCCTCCTTTCTAGTCCTGCTCTACTGTTTGCCCTCTCATTACCTCTTGCCTGCACACTTTTGATTAGCTCGCTATTTCCTGATCTTTCTAACTGATTAGACCCTGGTGCCTTTAAAGGCACCTGGAGCTGGGATTTGGACTTGCAGGTGCCAGGAGGAAGAAGAGAGGACAAAGGGCCCGTCCCTGTTCTGTGCCCAGGCTCCTCTTTCCCCGGAAGGAGTTTGGCGTTGGAACTATGTTTCTCAGTTCTTATTCTTTTTTATTTGAATTTTGAAGCCATTTGGTTCTCTTACTACTTTTTCCTTTTTCTTATATTTTGACAATTTTTTAGTTTGAGATTTGATTTGCTAACGATCACTGGAGGCATGGTGGGATGAGTCCACACTACGAGCTGCAGACGTCTTAGTTTCAGATGAACTTTTGCTCACCTCTCCAGCTCTATTTAATAGCTCTTCCAACTTGTTTGTTAATTAAAAAAATTAAACTATATAAGTTTAACAAGAAACTTTCAATTAATTTAAATGCTATATTGTAGTTTCCATGAACTTTTTTTTTGCTCTCTGGTTTTTCATACCATCTTGTTTTTGTTTTATGGATACAAGTTCTTGAATTATTTAAGGCAAATTGGAATTTTTTAAATGTTTAATATATTTCCTGTATTGTCTATTTGTTTTAGAGTCAATTATTCTGTTTGTTCATCTTGGTTCTTCCTTGTATTGATAATTTCAAATATATGGCAATCCTTGGTTGTCTATTCATTTTTATGAATGAAGGACTAAACTGATTAATTCAGAGCAACTGTAAGCTCTGGGTATGTGAGCAGGACAGTTTGTATCATGCTTCCATTTAAGATGTGAGGATGAGAAGAGGCAGGCAGGCTGGATCTTGTCCCAGATGATGAAGAGTACCAACCAACATTCTGTGGCACCTAGAATTTTCTAGACAGATTATTTAATTACTTTAGAAATTATTTACTTTTTTCTTCATGGGGACAAATGTCACTGTTACATGAGGAGCTGGTGGGATCAACCTTAAAAAATTTTTCTGCAATTTACCCTCTTGGACTTTCTAGATAATCAAATATATGCAAATATTAAATTTTGTTCTTACTTTTCAGTATGTATGCTGTTTCTTTTTCTGATCACGTTGCTGTGGCTAGTTCCTTTAAATTTTTTAAAAGGTTAATAGCCTAAAAATCTTCATAGAAGACCATCTGAGAGACCCACAGGTTAATTCTTTTTAGAGAAAAAGGTTTTAGTTTTCTGTAAGTGGCATTTTGGTCCTCTGGAACAGTGCTGCTTTTTTTTCTTATATCTAGTATCTCTCAGTCCTTATGTTAGGAGATACATGTTCTAAAATTCATCGTCTCAGAGATCTGCCTCCAGTATGAAGGAATAAGTTCATTTAGCCTCTAGCAGATAATAACCATTAAGCCGTGGACAACACACACACAAATACACACACATTTTTTTTCCCTCTCTCTTGCTCCAGAGGGCTTCTGGAGAGTGAACAAAGGCAGATTTTGTAGAGTAGTCAAAATTTGGAGGGAGCGATAGGCTTAGGGTCAGTTCTCTTATTTTGTGCATTTGCGTGGAAGGCAGCCTCCATTAGAGTGGTGGTGGCAGAGGGGGACTAAAACTCTGATAGAAAGCTCTGTCTTTTGTCACCTACAAATTGGCACTTGCCCTCTACCTCTATAAGAAATAAATTATGAGCTGCTGCAGCTGCTGACCTTCAACAGCCCTGGAAAGGAGTTCAGGATGGATCAGTAATGAGGCACTCTGTGCTCTAGAAAAAACTGGCAGAACAGGTATTCAGATAGTTAGATATTTTCAGGAGATGATTTTATGAGCCCAATTCTTGCATCTCCTCATATCTAGAAAAGTGATAAAATCCTTCATGGCTACTCCTGGCATTCTCCTGCATGTGGCTACACTACACTTGGTAAAAGGGACCCAGGCACCAGAGAAAGAGCTAGTGTACAGGACGAGGGCAAAGATTCTGGAGCTAGGGGTAAGAGTAGAAGCAAGGCCTCCAAGGAATTGGAAGATATGCATTGTAAATCTGTATGAAGCCACTGGTTTATACAATATTCTTCAGTCACATTTGCAGACTAAAATTCCACATGATGGCGACATTTTCCTATAAAATTAATGGAAGTAGTCACCTTGAGATTTTGAAGTGATTTCTAATGTTAAAAGTGTTTTATTTGTTGCTAAAAAGTCAGACAGCAAAGGCAATAATGTTAAGGCTGAGAAGACAAACCTGGGAAGGGCTTTATCTGCATACGGTTCCCTAACTGCTTGGGAAAAAGGTGAGTCAAGAAACTGCATATTTCTGTACAGAGAGGCAGATGATGAGAAGACCCCTGGTTCTGTGCATGAAAGCAAGCTCCAAGGTCCATGTGGAGTCAGGATGGATTCAACTCAGGTTGTCACATTAACTGATTATAACAACTGTACTAAGTGATCCTTGAGATGCTGCACTGTGTTTAGTCTTTCCTTGTCTGAGACAGTAGCAGCACATATAAAATTCCCATCAAAAAAGTTAAAAAAAATACACAGTTTTAATCTCAGAAAATCTCAGGAACTCTCATAAAAAAATCTCAGGAATTGTCTTCCAAAAGTCAGTTTGTATAAATTAATTGTGGGAGATACACAGCCAATTTTTATAAAAGATTAAGTCTCAGAAGAGCTAACTTACAAAATCTTATTTTGTTTATAAGACAGAATATTTTATCTGAGATGCTTGGCTGTAGCATTTGGGTCAGCTAGGTCAACTGGGGACTAGCTCGTCTCTAAACAAAACGAAATCCATGATCTTCAAGGTTTATCTTTTCAAAAAATCAGCCGATGGAAAAGAGGAGCTGTATTGAACATCCTGCACAGTATGTGACTCTGAGCGTCTACAGGCTCTGCCCCATTCCATTCTTTACCTCGAGGTAAGCTATATTTTAGCCCCAGCACAACTTCACAGGCTCTCTGTCTAGACCTTATACCCAAGCTCCCAGCCTATCTCCCTGTAGCAAGAGCTGAAGTGTGAAAAGCACAAATGAAAATCCACAAGAAGCATAGTTTAATATAGTATTATTATATTTTGTATTAGATTATTTAAACATCTTGGTTTTCTTTCTTTAAAAAATTTTTGTTTTTCTGATTATAAGAGTAATAAAAGTTCATTGTAAACAGTTATAGAATACCAAAAAGTGTAAAGAAAATAAAAATGATATATAATCTCAGAACTTGTACATAAACTCTATATCTCCATCAAGACTTCTATGCATCTTTTTGATGCTCAACGTCACTAATTATTAGAGAAATGCAAATCAAAACTACAATGAGGTATCACTTCACACGGGTCAGAATGGCCATTTTCAAAAAGTCTTTGAACAATAAATACTGGAGAGGGTGTGGAGAAAAGGGAACCCTCCTACACTGTTGGTGGGAGTGTAAATTGATTCAGCCACCATGGAGGAGAGTATGGCATTTCCTTAAAAACACTAAAAATAGAGCTACCTTATGATCCAGCAATCCCACTCCAGGGTATATTTCTGGAGAAAACCATAATTTGAAAAGATACATGCACCCCAATGTTCACTGCAGCACTATTTACAATAGCCAGGTCATGGAAGCAACCTAAATGCCCATCAACAGATGAATGGATAAAGAAGATGTGATACATATATATTAAATAGAATATTAGCCATAAAAAGGAATGAAATTGAGTTATTTGTAGTGAGGTGGATGGACCTAGAGCCTCTCATACAGAGTGAAGTAAGTCAGAAAGAGAAAAACAAATACCGTATGGTAACACATATATATGGAATCTAAAAAAAAAAAAAAAGGTTCTGACGAACCTAGGGGCAGGACAGGAATGAAGACGCAGACATAGAGAATGGACCTGAGGACAAGGGGAGGGGGAATGGTAAGCTGAGATGAAGTGAGAGAGTGGCATTGACATATATACACTACCAAATGTAAAATAGATAGCTAGTGGGAAACAGCCGCATAGCACCGGGAGATCAGCTTGGTGCTTTTTGACCACCTAGAGGAGTGGGATAGGGAGGGTGTGAGGGAGATGCAAGAGGGAGGGGATATAGGGATATATGTATACGTATAGCTGATTCACTTTGTTATACAGCAGCAACTAACACAACAATGTAAAGCAATTGTACTCCAATAAAGACGTTTTAAAAAAAAAAAGAAAAAAAAGAGAGTAGCAGAAAAACAACAAAAAATAAAACAAAAAAGGAACGAAATTGGGTCATTTGTAGAGACGTGGATGGACCTAGAGATTATCATACTAAGTGAAGTAAATCAGGCAGAGAAAGACAAATATCATAAGATATCACTTATATGTGGAATCTAAAAAAAAATACAAATGAGCTTCTTTACAAAACAGACACAGACTCACAGATTTAGAAAACAAACTTATGGTTACCAAAGGAGAAAATTGCAGGGGAAGGATAAATTAGGAGGTTGGGATTAACAGACATACACTGCTATATATAAAATAGATAATCAACAAGGACCTTCTGTATAGCACAGGGAACTCTACTCAATACTCTGTAATAACCTATATGGGAAAAGAATCTGAAAAAGAATAGATATATGTATAACAATCACTTTGCTATACACCTGAAACTAATATAACATTGTAAATCAACTATACTCCAACGTAAAATAAAAATTAAAAAAAGACTTCTATGCAT
This sequence comes from Leucopleurus acutus, assembly GCF_964270905.1. NCBI lineage: Eukaryota > Metazoa > Chordata > Mammalia > Artiodactyla > Delphinidae > Leucopleurus > Leucopleurus acutus. The sequence goes on along the minus strand of NC_139157.1, from coordinate 49,596,575 downwards.
CTTTTTATTTTACATTGCTGAGATTTTATATATGTGTAAAATATATATGTTTTAAATATGTGTGTCCTTTTTTTTGCAAAAAGCAATTTTATTTACTTACCTCCTCTTCTTTCCTTTTTTTCTCTCTCTCTATTATAAGTTCAGCCCTTCTTTTAGAAATCATGTCATCCTGTTAAAGAAAGAGACATTAAAAAATATTAATGGATAATAATAAAATTACTTTTTTAAAAAACTTTATTTATTTATTTTTGGCTGCATTGGGTCTTCGTTGCTGCATGCAGGCTTTCTCTAGTTGCAGCGAGCTACTCTTTGTTGCAGTGCACAGGCTTCTCATTGCGGTGGCTTCTCTTGTTGCGGACCATCGTCTCTAGGTGCACTGGCTCAGTAGTTGTGGCTCACGGGCTCAGTAGTTGTGGCACACAGGCTTAGTTGCTCTGTCGCATGTGGGATCTTCCTGGACCAGGGCTCAAACCCGTGTCCCCCGCATTGGCAGGCAGATTCCCAACCACTGCGCCACCAGGGAAGCCCTAAAATTACTTTCTATATATTAATTTTTTTTCCCAAAGGGGAATAATATTTGGGTAGAAGGATACTTTCCAGAAAAGCATGTGATAGTGGTAATTATGTCACTTACATCTTTGGACCTCTGGACCTCTTGATCAGCTACTTCCCTCCAGAAGGATAAATGGTACTTGGGATCAGTCACTTTTTCTATAAACTTTAGAATTCCTTTTCAAAATGGATTACTTATTTGTTTCCTTTAGTGGAGAGGTGGATTTTGTACATGGAGAAACAGGGAAACACTTAGAGGCTTTTTGTTGAAAATGTTTGATAATCTTTCATCATATTATTAAGATGTAATTGCCTAAAGAATCCATGTGAAAAAAGCACATGTACTTTGGATGCATTCACACATATGGTGTATAAGTAGTCCTCCAGTCCTTCTAGGGGTCTCTAAATCTAATGCAATGAATAGGTCCTTTGATATGACCTTAAGGTTTGCATGAAAACTAACCAGCACCCCTTGGGTTTGGGGGCTCATTGGCTCAGGACTCTTGAAACTGGAGTCCCCTTAAATACTGGGAGATCAGAGAAGTGCCTTAAAGACATGCCCTGGGGGCTCCGGTCTAGGCCATCAGGACCGTGCTCCTTTTATCTGACAATTACTGAGTATACATTTCAGATAATTTATGTTTTGTTGACATTCAAGAAATATTTGTAGATAGAATTCTAAAACTGAATTGAATCAAATTAATATAGTTCATGAGCCCCAGAGAGATTCTGTAGCTTTTCAGAGGGTAAGAGTTATAAAAACTCTAATTTCCTTTTTTAAAACCAGAGTTTTACCATAGGTGCTTTAACTGTAGAGTTATGAAAATACAGTCTCCTTTGTGTTTTCATAACATATAAGGAAACCACTGTATACACCAAAAAGAAATGCAAAGTATGTATAATAAAGCACACACATATTATGAGTCTGTTTTTCCTCTGATCCTTTCACTCAAATAAGTAGTGGTCAGTGAAGTTTAACTAATTATTGCATGTCTGCCAGATGCCATCACTGTTCTGAGCACTGCACATGTATATTCTTTCATTTTCTGCTCAAAATATACTGCAAGGCGGACAGCATTATCCCACTTTATAGATGAGTTAATAAAGTCAGAAGGTTTAATTCACATAGTATAACACAGCTAGTGTGAGGATGGTGTAAGAAACTCCCAGATAAGGGTATGAAAAAGCACATTGTATGATGGAGCTGTAAGGAGGGTTTGTATTTGTTCCAACTGAGAAATAAAGTTAGAAAGAGGGGTTGGAACAGGATTGGGAGGGCTTTAAATGACAGACTGAGGAGTTCAGATCTTAACAGAGTGACTTGATCAAAACAGAGTTTTAGGAAGATCAGGTTGCCCGAAGGATGGGCTGGAGGGCCCAGATATGAAGTCTGGTAGGACAATTAGGAGGTCATCGTAGGAGTGCTGGGTGTGAGGTGAAAAGAATCTGAACCAGGGCAGAGCTGTGGGTATGAGAAGAAAGGTGTAAATCTGCTCTTTCCTGTTCCATATCCCTGAAATCCTCAGGGCATGTGATGTCTAGGCTGGGGCTTGATTGCTTTAGAGCTGCTCCATCCAGTATGGCAGCTACAAGTCACTTGCAGCTCTATTAAAATTAAATAAAATTAAACATTTGATTTCTCAGCCTCACCAACTAAATACATTTCAACTGCTTAATAACCACATGTGTGGCTAGTGGCTGCTGTATTGGACAGTGAAGATACAGAACATTTCCATCAGCACAGAGTTCTCTGAGAACACTGGTCTAAAGGTGCCAGATTCCACAAGGAGGTAACATGCAGCTGTGCTTTGGTATGCCCTCTTCTTTCTTTTCCATTCTCATGTTTATAGAGCCTCTTGCCTGGCAGACACTTTGGCCCACTTTCTTCAGAGATCAGCAGCAGAAAAGGGAAGGATGTCATGTAGAATGGTGTGAAGCTTGATGTCTTGCCACACCTCTCTCCTGACTTCCACAGTTCTTGGATGGCTGAGAGATTGGCTTTGATTTTGTATGGGACAGAGATGGCCTGGGACGTGTAATCTTAGTGTGGTGGAGCAAAGGGATGGATGGCAAGATGGATAGAGGGATTTCCTTTGGCAAGATGAAAAGAACTTGACAACTGTGTCTGAGCAGTGACAGAGGAACTTCAAGGTTTTAACACTTTGTTTATAATTTAATAAGTATCGAGTTGTGATAAGGTATTCAGTAATTTAAGTCACAGTAGCTCAAAATTGGAACTAACTGATTAGCTCTCTGACACTAAAGAGAGCTTTCTTCCATACTCTCCCTGCCAAATGTCCACTCAGTCTACGCTTATCTATTGACAAGCAGCTCACTGCCTTCAGTCTTTGTTCTTTTTGGAAAGTCTTACTAATAATGAAATACATCTCCCTGTACCTTCCTCCTACCAATGGTGCTTCTTTCCCCTGTGGCCACATGGAACAATGACATACTCTCTTCAGTATAAAAGACCGTCACATAATTTAACACAGCTCTCATGTCCCATCTTGGTCTTCCTAGTTCCAGATTTGAAAGCCCTATTCTTTCTACTCAACCCAGATCTATAAATGTGTCCTTTCAAGACATGTCATACATATGGAATGAATCATAGAGTATGTACTATTTTCTTTGCCTGGCTTCATTTACTCAGTATAATGATTTTGGTAGTCATCCATATTGTAGGGGGTATCAATAGTACATTCATTAAAAGTACTGAATACTACTCCATTATATGAATATACTATTTATTTATTTATTTTTCCAGCTTTATAAAATTGTAAGATATTTAAAGTGTATGCCATGAAGATTTGATACGTATACATTGTGAAAGGACTTCTCCCATTTAGTTAATTAACACATCCGTCACCTCACATATTTATCTTGTGTGTGTGACAACATTTAAGTTCTACTCTCTTGCCAAATTTCAATTATACAGTAGTACAGTATTACCAACTATAGTCATCATGTCATACATTAGCTCCTTAGGTCTTATTCATCTTATAGCTGAACTTTTGTACCATTTTATCAACTTCTCCCCATTTTCCACACCTCCCAGCCCATGACAACCACTTTTCTAGTCTGTTTCTATGAGTTTGATTTGGTTTTAGATTCCACATACAAGTGATACCATGCAGTATTTGTCTTTCTCTGCCTGGCTTATTTAACTTAGCATAATGCCCTCAAGGTCCATCCATGTTGTTGCAAACGTCAGGATTTCCTTCTTTCCCATGGCTAAACAACATTCCATTGTGTGTGTGTGTGTGTGTGTGTGTGTGTGTGTATACACACACCACTTCTTTATCCATTCACCTGTTGGCAGACACACGTTGTTTCCACACCTCGGCTATTGTGAATAATGCTGCTATGAACATGGGAGGAGAGATATCTCTTTGAGATAATGACTTTGTTTCCTTTGGATATATATACCCAGAAGTGGGATTCCTGGATCATATGGTAATTCTATTTTTTAATTACTTGTGGAACCTCCATACTGATTTCCACGATGGCTGTACTAGTTGACATTCCTACCAACAGTGCACAAGCGCTCCTTTTTCTCCACATCCTCACCAGCATTTATCTCGTCTTTTCGATTTTAGATACCCTAACAGGTGTGAGAGGTGATATCTCATTGTGGTTTTGATTTGCATTTACCTGATGATTAGTGATGTTGAGCACCTTTTCATGTACCTGTTGTCATTTGTATACCTTCTTTGGAAGAATATCTATTCAGTTCATCTGCCCATTTTAAAAAATTGGATTTTTTTTGATACTGGGTTGTATGAGTTCTTCATATATTTTGGATTTTAATCCTTTATCAGATATATGATTTACAAATACTTTTTCCCATTCCCTAGACTGCCTTTTTATCTTGTTGATGGTTTCTTTTGCTGGGCAGAAAATTTTTTAGTTTGATGTAGTCCCGCTTATTTATTTTTGCTTTTGGTGTCAAATCAAAAAAAAAAAACATCATTGCCAAGATTGATGTCAAGAAGCTTATCCCCCTTTCTTATAGGAGTTTTAGGGTTTCAGGGCTTGTGTTTCAAGTCTTTGATCCATTTTGAGTAGATTTTTGTATATGGTGTAAGATAGGTGTTCAGTTTTATTCTTCTGCAGCAGTCTATACAGTTTTCCCAGCACCATTTATTGAAGAAACTATCTTTTCCCCATTGTACATCCTTGGCTAGTCTGTCATAAATTAACTGACAATATATGCATGGGATTATTTCTGTGCTTTCTATTCTGTTAAACTGATTTATGTGTCTACAGCCTGCTATTGTACTGAATTTTTCAGTTTGGTTATTGTATTCTTCAGCTCTGTGACTTCTGTTTGGTACTTTCTTATATTTTCTATCTCTTGAAAATTTCACTTTGCTTATGCATTGTTCTCCTGACGTTGGTGAGCACCCTTATGACTATTAGTTTAAACTCTTTATCAGATAAATCACTTATCTTTGTTTCAGTAAGGTGTGTTTCTGGCATTTTATCTTGTTCCTCCGTTTGGAACATATTCCTCTGTTTTTTCATTTTCTTTGACTCTATGTGTTGGTCTCTGCCCATTTGATAAAACAGCCACCTCTCCCTGTCTTGACAGAGTGGTCTTGTGTGGAAGAGGAACACAGCTCAGGCTGGCCCCTGCTCTTGGCCATCTCTTAAGCCTTTGTACTTGTTTAAGCCACTTTATTTGTTTTTAGTGGCTCCCAGTAGTTGAGGGGGTACCATGACCTATCAGTGTCCCAAATGGGAGGATCACAGTCAGCATAGGCTGATTGGAAGCTAGACACTCAAGCAGCAGCTGTTTTGATGTAGGTGATGTGGGTATTTTCTCATTTGCCCAATGTGTAGGAGTCACTCAGCTAATTTCTGGATTTCTTTCAGAGTGGATTGAGTTCAGGAGGCTCCTATGTTGCCACCTTGGGCTGGAAGCCAAGGGACCCTATCTGGATATTTACCACATTTTGTTTATCCATTCGTCAGTTGATGGACATTGAACCGTTTCTACTTTTTGGCTATTATGAATAATGCTGTGTGAACTTCCACATACAAATTGTTACATGGACATGTTTTCATTTCTGTTAGATAGGTTCCTAGGAGTGGAATTGCTAGGTTCTCTATGACACTTTTGAACATTTTATGGAAACTTCTCAGACTACAGTTCAAGAAAAGATGTTATAAGCTAATACCTGGATTTGTTGTACTACAGGCTAAAATGGCCTTGCTGGATGGTGTCACCATTCCAGAAGCTAGTGAAAAAGTCAATGAAAATTTTAATTCTTTGTGTTTCAAGGTCTGCTCCACTTGCTGCCTCTTCAACTGTGCTCCAGTGTCTGGTATAAGGATACTTTGGTGCTACCACTATCTTTAATTTTACTTGCCTTGGAGTGAGAAACATTAACATGTAGATAATCATAAAGCCCTCAAATAATTCTTAACTCTTTAATTATAAATTGTCTTAATATTTGATGAAAATGTTTTCATACTGAATGTGGTATTAAAATCAGAAAACTACATTTTTGTAAAGACCACTTTATAAACTGGATAAATGCTGAACACATTTACTCTCATGCTTTTTTTTTTAACAGATACATACCTTGATTTTTGCCTTCATTTCTTTGATGAGTTTTTTCCTTTCTAATTTCTTCTTTTGTTTCATTTTCCACTTTCCAATTTGGGTAGGAAGGAGGCGATCAGAAACATCTTGATGATCAATTTGTATAAAAACAGCAGCATCTGGGAAAAACCCATATTTCCCCAGAAACTGGACCTCGTCAGGATATTGCGGGAAACCATCTAATACAAAACCTGTGGAACTAGGTGGAAATTTCATAACTTACTTTATTGGCTTAAAATATTATATTATAACTATTGATTTAAAAATGAAAAAAGTACTGATAACTTTCAACTTTACATAAGACACCCAATGAATAACCAGTTTCCTATAGTACCTTTTAATTTTTTAATATTTCTACATGCTGTTTCTTCTCCCAAATGTACTGAGTTGGATTAAAATGATAATATTTTATACTTATATTTATAGTATAAAAGTACTGTCAATCAGTTTATAGACAATTACCATTAATTAGAAGCCTACTAAAAGTTGTGAGAAGATCACAGGGAAAGAGAAAATAAGTTCTCTGCTTGGGACAAGTGACCAGCCTAATGAATGTGTCACCGTTTACATAAAGAGTTTACTTGGCTGCCCTCCACCCCTTTATTGAGAATCCTTACCCTTTAGTCATTTTTCTTCTAATGATGTTTCTTTTCATGGGAAAGTTCATAACCCTCTTCCCTGGCTCCCTTTGTAACCAGCGACAATTATTAATGTTGTCTTGGCTCATGTGTAAGATGATCGTATTCAGACAGGATCATCAAACTTGCTCAAGTATGATGAAACTTTAAGAATCATGAAAATAACTTGGAATGTTAACACATTTTCATTAGGGAGTATTTATAAAAACAATCAGGCTTGGAGAACCTGGCTTGGTTTAGTTGAGAGGTTTAATATTGGTCCCTTTTTGAATGAAAGTTTATCTCATTTATCTAAGATTTGGTTTAACTATTTATATTTAAATATACGTTCTCTTCTTCAAAGGAATAGGACTTTCATGAACATTTGACAGTTTCAGCTCTTAACTGTCATTTAGAAATGTTGTTTTCTTTCTAATTAAGTGGGCAAATTTACATATATTGGCCGTAAGATATGTGTTGTTTTCTTTAGAGGTGCCTTCAGCAAAGTCTCTTCTGTTCTAGCTGTTACTTCTTTGTCAATTACATCTAAATCTTTTACCTCTACACCCAAACTTTCTTCTGAGTTTTGATTTAGAATTTTCAACAAGCTGCCTAGTTTCTCCATCTGAATGCCCTTCAGGAATTATATATGCATCATACTGTCAAAAAATCACGCTCACTGTTACCCTTCCACACAGCTCTTCCTCTGACTCACTAGTATCCAGGTGCCAAACTTCAGAGACATCCTTCCACTCCCTCTTGCTTCTCACATACAAAACCGAAGTAATGTAACTAATGTAATTAGTTACATTAGATCTCTAGGACAGATGCCTTTTTAAAACATGTTTTTTCCTGATTATAAAAGCAATAAATCTCACTATAGAAAAATCAGAAATAAAGTGATGAAAAAAGGACAAAATTATCTGCAACCTCATATCCAAGAGGTTACTGACATTTTGTTTTGTTTCTTTCTAGTTGGTTCTTCATTTGTTCAACTTTCTATCATATTATAAATAACTTTGTATCCTTTTTTAACATAACTGTTGTATAATAAAATTTCTTATGTTATTACAGTCTTCATTGTAATAAGTCTTAATGTAGTGCTAATGTTCAGCTATTTTATTTAGGCTATTACAATTTCACTTTTACTTTTCTTCAATCCATACGCTTTTTTTTTTTTTTAAATGTATGTGAGGTCAGGAGCTAAGTTAATGAAGAAAAACCCATGACTATGTTGCTGCCAGCAACATGCCTAAGTTTACTACGACTATTGATCTAATTTAGGGAACAAGAAATTAAAATTAAAGTGACTAATAATCCCACTACTTGGTTAGGCCAGGGACTAAGTGAAAGAGAGTGACCAGAGGAGGACTGGGACCTGCCAGTTATTTGAATTCTCTAATGATAAAGTTTTCTTATCTCCAGAATGAGAAAATAAACTTTCTGTCCCAGAGGGAAGTTGTAAGGATTAAGGAAATTAATATGAATAAAATATAGGAGAACAGTATCTGGCACACAGTAAGTTCCATATAAGTGTTTGCTATGATCAGTACTGTAAGTATCATTTCACTTTCTTCTGGTGGATACTGAGGTAAGAGATTCTGGTTAGGAAATCGAGGTGAAGCCTTAAACTCTGGTGGCCTGGAATTCTTAGTTTGTTCTGTCTGGCGTCAGGCTTGTTCCTGGCTGTTGGTAAAGGGATGAGACTATGGACAGCTATTTAGCGGTGTGAACAACCACTGCAACAAAAACAAAGAGCGTTGTTCATCAACCAGTTATACAGGGGTTAAGTCACAACCCACTGCAGTCACCTACCGACAGCGTACTCTGAAAAGAATTCAGGATGAAAAAACAGGATGAGGCACTCTGTCCTTTGGATAAACAGGCCCCTAGATAGTTAAATGCATATCTCAGGAAGAATTTCAATGACCCCAGATTCTTGCATTTTCCCATACATAGAAAAGCACTAAAATCATTAACTTGGGATATCTGTTCTTTGTGATTAGCAGCAATCTTTTACCAAGATATATGCTTAACTACATGTATATCCTAGCCAAGAAATTCATACATGTGTACTGGCTCCTCCCCTACCTCTTTGGAACAGGTCTTCAGAGCTATCTCCCAGGCTATAGTCCCCAGTAAGACCCTGAATAAAATTTAAACTCACAACCCTCAGGTTGTGCATTATTCTTTAAGTTGACAGTGGAATTAACTAATTGTTAAAAGACTACAAGGCAAAGAGTCTGGTACGTCATGAGTGTACACAGGATTAGAATATGGATCCTTAATCACAACTACACATTATAATCCCCTGGGGAGCTCCAATGCCCAGGCCCCAACCTCACACCTCTAAAGATTTTGATTCAATTATTTTGGGGTGGGGTCCCTGGCATCAGTATTTTTAAAATAATCCTCTAGATGTTTTTTTAAATTTATTTATCTACTTTTGGCTGCATTGGGTCTTTGTTGCTGCATGCCAGCTTTCTCCAGTTGCGGGCAAGCAGGGGTTACTCTTTGTTGTGGTGCGCGGGCTTCTCATTGCGGTGGCTTCTCTTGTTGTGGAGCACGGGCTCTAGGCATACAGGCTTCAGTAGCTGTAGTTTGCGGCCTCTAGAGCACAGGCTCAATAGTTGTGGCGCACGGGCTTAGTTGCTCCGCGGCTGTGGGATCTTCCTGGACCAGACCTCCTGGACCAGTGTCCCCTGCATTGGCAGGCGGATTCTTAACTACTGCGCCACCAGGGAAGTCCCTAAATAATCCCCTAGATGTTTTTAATGTGTGGAATCACTAGTTTACATGAGAGTAAAGGAGAAAATTCTTAAATTTATGTTGGATTATGTTTTTAACTTTTAAGAATAAATCAAATAAAAGTCAATAAATGTATAAAAGCCTACATAAATTAAGATACCGTATGGGTTCCTTAAACCACCACTCAGAGAGAATTGCTTCAAGGATTTCGGGAGGCAATGGCTCATTTTCTGTTAGATTTAATCTGATTGCTTCTTCTTCTTCTGTAAACTGTACTTCCTGAGGGTACAAACAAAAATCAGAAAACAAAACAAAAATTTTAAACTGTATATTAATAAATAATACTATGTTACATAGTTGATTAGGATAAGGACTGTTTTTCTCAGGTCAGTTTTTTCAAAAGTATTTACCTGTTTATTTATTTTGGCTGTGCTGGGTCTTAGTTGCAGTACACGGGATCTTCGTTGCAGCATGAGGACTCTTAGTTGCAGCACACATGCAGGATCTAGTTCCCTGACCAGGGATCGCACCTGGGCCCCTGCACTGGGAGCACGGTGTCTTAACCACTGGACCACCAGGGAAGTCCCTCAGGTCATTTTTTATACTGTTGCTCATAAACATTTAAAAATCTGAGCTCTTTTCTTTAAACTAATATTTAATATGGTTTTAAATATTAAATGATAATTACTATTGCTAAGAGGAGTTACTAGCAATTAGCATGACTGATTTTCATACATGGTCTCAGGATACCTGTCTCATCATTTTTACTAAAACCTTGTTCAGTCTATATCACACACCTATAAAGCTTAACTGATTTTTGTCGTCTATCTTATAATTATTCAACCTAGATCCTGATTAAAGGATGGGCCAGGCAGGCAGTCATCTGGAATATAATCTGTACCTGCGTCCATTTATAGGAAATCATTTGAGAAGAAAAGGGTCCAGCTATATCAGAAATGGTTAAAAAGTGAGTTAGAATTAAGAACTTTCTCTTTATACCTCCAGATAGAAAACACCTAAGAGATATATACAAACTTTCTTATGAGGCATCATTAGAAATTAATATTTTGAGATCTCCACTGGCGCTGGGACAGATTTTTTATGACGTTAAATAGAAAACGGAGAACACAATAATGGAAAACCTTACAGTCTAGGTCAGACATATCAAATAGCATCGTCCCAAATAAATGCTATATAACACTCTTGTCAGGAAAAGCTTTTCTGTTTTTTATTGGAGTCATGTAAAACTCAGTATTTTATATTCTAGATGAGCAGTAAGATCTGTATTAAACATATGGGGAGGATGACTCTTAAATGATTTTTATGGGCTATTTTTTTCTTCTTAGAAACTTTATAGAGTTTGTTTCTTTTTTTTTAACATCTTAATTGGAGTATAATTGCTTTACAATGGTGTGTTAGTTTCTGCTGTATAACAAAGTGAATCAGCTTATATTCTTCTCCCCCAAAGTAACACCAGTAAGCACAGTTATCTGCAAGGAGAGTATTAATATTCCTACCAGCTTCTTTGTATTTTCTTCCTCAATTGTAACATTGGCCTGAATTGCAAGCTCTTCAAGTTCTTGTTTTGCTAATTGTTCTTCCTCAGAATCGTCCTCAAATTCAGGTCCAACTTTCTTCTCAGTTTTAAGCATTAATTTTTCTTGAAGAAATTCTTCAAACTGGATATGAAAAATGCCCAATTCTTCTGCCAACTGTCTTCCACATACAGTTTTGCCAGAGCCATGGGGGCCCAAAAGGCATATTCTTAATGGAGGAGCCTGCCACAGGGGGTGGGTCAGGGGGTTGTAGGATAGAAGGAGAGTGAAGAAAAGGAAGCTTTGAGAATTTAGAAAACGTAAGGCTTATTATTAACTGCCCTCCCTAAGACTGAATTATCACTTCACAAACTCAAGGATGTTTCAGCATTAGGATACCAATTAACATGATTCATTGCGTCAACCATGGTCCTCAGGGATCATCAACAACCATAGAGAATCTTGATATCAAGTGCCAAAAGGCATTTAATAAAATTAAATTAATTTTGTTCCTTTAAAAAAGTTTTAATTAAGGAAGAATGGAAAGGCACTTTCTTAGCACGATAAAAACAACAACAACAAAACCCCTCTACCAGACAAAAAGCCCATTGATACTGGAACACTAGGGGTCCCTTCATTATCTCCTGTAATCTCTGTATTGGAGATAGGGAAGCCCCAAAACCAGAGAACCCACAGAGATCCAGATGTATGGATTGTCCATTGATGCTCAAATTGTCAAGAACAATGGTGAGAGTTGGGATGGAGGAGCAGGGAAATCTTTTGTGAATGCGGGGAAATGACCATGATATTGGTAGGTGACGGCAAGGAGGAGTGGGAGATGGTGATATATCTGGATGGAATAAGCCTCCAAGGGGCTGGCAGTAACAGATTTCGAGTAGCAGAGGGAAGCAAGGAGCACAGTCTCATCACCTTCTGTCCTTGTGAAGGAAAGGTTCAGAGAAGAGTTTAAAGGTGCAAGTATACCAGAGAAATACAGGGGAAAGACGAGTCAGGTATCTTGAGGAATAGGGAAATTTAAAAAAAAAGAAAGAAACTTAAGAGATTTAAGAAGATAGCAAGTCCACAAAAGAATATGTGAAAACAGAAATATCAGAGAAAAGAAAGAGATCTTAGAGATTAAAAATGTGACTGCTGAAGTAAAAAGTTCAGTAGTACTGTGAAATTCTAAGATTCCCTAGCATGAAAAACACATGACTTCAGATTAAACATGTACCATGTGTCCAGTGCAATGAATAAAAAAGATTCTGGACAATTTTAAGAACACAAGATAATGAAAATAAGCTCTTAAAAGCTTTCAAATATTTAAAAAATGAAGCTGACTTACAAAGAAATTAAAATCAGCCTAGTGACACTGGATGCTACCTCACAATAAAGCAATACCTTTAATATTCTAAAAAGGAATGGTTTTCAACCTAAACTCTACATCCATACTAATTGTTAAACATATATGAGAACCAAATGATGACATTTTCAGATACGAAGAAAGTTAGTTGAAAATGTGTTTCAGCAAAACAAGGGTTTGAAAAACCCACAAAAGCAAGAGGAAGACATGATGTAAATATCCGTTGACTTTGCCACCCAGCATTTATTCACTCTTCTTCTGTTAACCACATCTGGATTCCCCCCAGGAGACCACCCTTCATCCCTCTCAGTTTATGTGCTTCCAGTGGAACTGATTCCATCATTAGTTAAAGAATTGGGCATGACATTAAAAGATGCTCAACATCACTAATCATCAAGGAAATGGAAATCAAGACAACAGTGAGATATCACCTCACACTCATCAGAATGGCTATTGCCAAAAAGCCAGGAAACAAGTGTTGGCAAGGATGTGCACTGTTGGTGGGAATGTAAATTGGTGTAGCCACTATGGAAAACAGCATGGAGGTTCCTCAAAAAACTAAAAATAGAACTTTCTTGTGATTCAGCAATTCCACTTCTGGGTATTTATAAGAAGGAAATGAAAACACTAATTAGAAAATACATATGTACCACTATGCATTTCTTTGCAGCGTTTATTTGCAGTAAACAAAATATGGAAGCAACCTAAGTGTCCATCGATAGATGAATGGTTAAAAAAGATGTGGTACACACATGCACACATAATGGAATATTACTCAGCCATAAAAAAGAATGAAATCCTGCCATTTGTGACAACACTGATGGACCTAGATGGTATTATGCTAAGTGAAATAAGTCAGGCAGAGACAGACAAATGCTGTATGATTTCACTTATATGTGGAATCTAAAAATCAAAACAAACAAACATAACAAAACAGAAACAGACTCATAGACATACAGAATAAACTGGTGGTTGCCAGAGGGGAAGGTGGGTAGGGAGATGGGCAAAATAGGTGAAGGAGATTAAAAGGTACAAACTTTCAGCTATAAAATAAATATGTCCAGGTTGGCTGTACAGCATAGGGAATATAGTAAACAATATTGTAATAATTTTATATGGTAACAGATGGTTACTAGACTTAACTTGGTGATCATTTCACAATATACGTAAATGTAAAACCACTATGTTGTACACCTGAAACTGATATAATATTGTATGTCAATAAAAAAAGAACTGGTCATGTGATAAGATTTAAGTCAGTTGATGAATCACTTGAGAAAAATAATGAAAAAGAGAATGGTGAATAGTGAAAATAGAGTGGTATGAAATTATGTAGGTGCAGTCTCACACCATACTTTTGAATCACATTTTAAATCCCTCAGTGATGAAATTGCTGAAGTGACACCTCACTCATCCACAGGCTAAACCTCGGGCAGACAGAGCTGTGTGGAATTCAGAGTGGATAAGTAGCTAGGAAGTGAAGGGATGTAGATACATGACAATTTGCAGGAAAAGTGTGGACTCACCATTAAGATTTCAGGCTTTTGTCCACAGGGTTACGAGTAAAACAAGTCAATAGATCGCAAGTAGTGAAACAGACTAAGAGGAAAACAAAACACCAAAAGAAGACAAAAGGCCACATTCCTAAGTGACTCCCATCACCAGCAGGGCCAGGGCACAACCATCCACATACTTCAGTCATCCCTATGGGACGACTTAGGTCCATGAAAATGGCCCAAATTATCCAGAAGAGTTTAAATTGTGTTTTATAAGTTCTGTTTAACAAGGCATTAACGTTACTGAAAGTTATGACAGTATATTGTGGTTTATATATTTTGATCTTGTAGTCCCATTCTAAGGAATTATACTAATAAGATAATTAAGAGAAACGAAGGATCATATGCCCAAAGATTTCCTAAGTACTATTTCATATCCACAATGGCAAACTCACACTATAAAAATTACTGTGAAAAAATGTCTAACAAGAAATTAGATGTTAAAATGGTATGTCAAAATGATTAGGCAATAAAATAAATCCAATACATTTACACACAGTAAATTCAGCTGTGACTTTCTACTTCAGCTAAAAAGATACCATGTGTTGGTCTGACACAGGCATTACTGAAGAAATCCAAATAGATAATTAGATTATGTTATATTCCAAAAAGTTGTTCTTGGAACCTAGATATTTCCATACCATTATATTAGACTGGGGACTTCACTACTGAGTAAAATGGTGGAGGTTGGTAATAAGTCCCTAAAAAAGTACGCAGGAGCGATTGTCAGGATGCGAATATTGTTTTCACCTTTAATGGTTCATCATGAGCCACATACTCCTCAGGTTGCTCCAAAAACTTTTCTTTAGCCTCAGGACTTGAAAAGTAATAGATCTTTTCTCGATATTTAGCTGCTTCTTCTGTGCTGCCTGGTTGTAGGATGAAGTTTTCTTTGAGAGCCACTGGACAAAAGTGCTTTGTATCTCCCAAATGCCTTCTCTTCTCTCTAATTCTATCTTCATTCTAGAAATATTATTCAAAGTTTGGAGAACACTATTAATGTATTATTCATGTACTACTAAAGAGGGAATTATAAAAAATGCAACTTGAATAGTATTTAATCTGTAACAATATCCATTTAAAACAATCCACAAAAGACCAGTTCTTATACTATTTAAATTAATCAAAAAATCAGGTTCTCATATCCCTCTGAGTTCACATCCCAAGCGTCTTTATTTTATAAAGAAAATGAAGCAGCACTGAGAATGAAGGCATCCCCAGCCCTCTACAGACAAATGTGTAATAAAAACCCCCATAATGTGCTGGTGCAGGGTCACTGTGAGGTCAGTTTCTAAAATAAAATTATTTCCAAGAAGTAAAAGCTGAGTCATGGTCGCAACTTCTTACCCTTTGAAAATGAAATGGGAGATGACTCAGGATTTGCTTTGTTTCCTACTCAGTGGCTATATATCAAATAATTTGGAACTATTTTATTTTGTTCAATTGGAAATGTGTAATATATTTTATTTGTGATAGATGAAGAAACTGTGTGTAAAGTCCCTTAAGGACTCTTGCAATTTATTTAAAGCAAAGTACATTTAAAAAATAATTTTCTGTGTTGTACGATACATGCTTGCTGTAAAAACATTCAAAACTTATCACAATGCATAGAGTGAACATTTCCTCTCACCTTCTTCCTTATAATACTATATTGACACTCAATAGTTTTATGTGTACCCTTCCAGACCTCTTTTTCTAAGTTTATCCTACACATCTATATACAAAAATAGACACAAATTTAGACACAAATACATTATTTTTAAAAATACCAATGAAATAATACTTTACATGATTATTCTACAACACACCTCTTCCCCCCCCCCCCCAAGCAAGATATAATAAACAACTTCATGTAAAGGAGCAAAAATAAGACTAATCTCTACTTTTCTTGTGTCATTCTTGTTCAATTTTTGTGTCAGGGTTATGCAAGGTTCAAAATGAGCTGGAAAGTACTGATGTTTTTCTATGATGTGGAAGATTTAAATAACATAGGACTTATCTAATCAACAAGAACTGTCCTATAACTCCCTACAATTTTTTTTTTGTTCAGCTTTTATCTTTCACCTTAAGCAAATTTTAGTAATTCGTATTTTGAAAACGCTTTTCATTTTGACTTAAACATTTATTAAAGTTGTAATTTAAAACAACCATCTCTTAAAATCTGATTATATACCCCTTTCTATCTCAAATGTTATCTACTGCTCCTTCTTTTCACCTCATTGCCAGAAGTTTGTCTATTTTATTGCTCTTGTCAGTGAACCAACTCTTCATTGTTTTTGAAGTTAGGCCTACTGGTTTTATTTGGTTTTGTTTTCCTATTTCATTAACTTTTGCCTTTAATCTCCTTTCTACTTTCTTTTGGTTTATTTTGTTATGCTTTTTCCTAGGTTCTTGAGTTGGATGCTTAATTTCTCCAGTCTTTCTTGTTTTTCAATAAATGCACCTAAAGTAAGGTTGCCAGACTTAGCAAGTGAAAATGAAGGCTCCCCAGTTATATTTGAATTTCAGTTTAAAAAAATGTGAGGTAGATGAGTGGTGGGTGACAAGGTTGGGGGGTCTTTTTGGAGCAAGGGATTCTGGGAAGACGGTGATCTACAGACTCTCTCTTCCCTTCTCTGCCACCTCAGTGGTAAATAGCTGCTGGGGCAGGTGGCTGGTAACCATGGACATGAGGGGAGACAACTGTACAACACTCTTTACTGCTATGAGGGGGACAAGTACCTGGAGACAAACAACAGAGGGACAAGAGCATTAAGATGCCAAGTCTTCGGAGGAATTTTGCCTGTAGAAATCTGTGGATTTCCTGGGGGAACGTTAGCATCAACAACTACCACCCAGGAGTGTTTGTGGTCTCTGTGGCCTGCAAGAGACCAAGAAGGAGCTGTATGGGCGGGAGGAGTCCTCCCTGACCCTGCATCTGGGTAAGTATGAGGAATCCAGGTAGCTGAGCTTGTCTCAGGCCTCAGCAACAAAATAGGTGACCTATCTGCTGCTATGCTCCTGACCGATGGGGAGAAAAGTCACTTTGCCTTTCATAATTTTTGAGAATGTTGTCACCTAAAGCACTCCAGCAACAGTCCTGAACTCCACTGAGCCAAAAAAAAGAAAAAAAAAAAGAAACAAAACAACCATCCTTCTCAGGAAGCCTGGCACACACTGCAAGATTAGTCAGATCAAACAGACCACAAAACTGCAACACAGGCAGGGAAGAAACCCAATCTCAGAGTAGAAAAATGATGGAGACATTTACAGAGATTCATGTAAACACTAGAAAGAGTTCATGAGCACCAATAAAATATGTAAATGAGCTGAGGAAGAGAGTGAGCACTTGTGGTGGAATCTGGCCCCCAAAGATCCCCAGAACCTGTGACTATGATATCGTATGTGTGTGATTAAGTTAAGGATATTGAGATGGGAGGATCATGCAGGTGGGTCCAATGTAATCACAGGGTCTTTATAAGAAGGATGCAAGAAGGTCAAAGGCAGAAGGAGATGAGATGATGGACAGTAGAGGTTGAAGTGATGAGTTTTGAAGATAGGGAAGAGGCCATGAATCAAAGAATGCAGATGACCTCCAGAAACTGGGAAAGATAGGGAAAGGCTTCTCCTCTAGAGGAAGGAACATAGCCAACACTGATTTTAGCCCTCTAAGATTCATTTCAAAATACTGACTGTGAGAACTGTACAATAATTTGGTTATTTTAAGCCACCAACTTTGTAGCAATTTGGTACAGCAGGAATAGGAAACTAATACTCCACTCTAGAGACCCCAATGAATGTCTTAAATTAGAAGGCTGAGTGTAAGACAAGTCTACACATATTTGAACAAACTCTACAAATGTAAGAACAAAAAAGTAAGAGATGGAAAATTTGGGGAAAAGATAAAATATTTGGAGGATAGATCCAAGAGACCTAACTGATATTAAGTATTGTGGAAGGAAAAAATGGAAGAGATGGAGGAGAGGCAAGAATTAATTTGCCACAAGTAGAGAAAGAAATAACCTCAGATTTAAACACACGCCAAGTGCAGGCAGAACTGATAAGGAAAGACAAACACCTGGACACACCTTGATGCAATTTCTGATCTCTGAAGCAACATTAGAACTGTTGTTTCTTTTTCTATTTGTGTGTCAAAAGCGAAATATCTTTGTTGTTGATCTTTCCTATTGTAAAAACACTGCATCTCGAATGTTAAAAAATCAGACAATATAGATAAGTATTTATCTATATTATTACTTGTGAGTCCATCACTCAGAGATAACCACACATTCAACAGCCTGACTGAGGTATAACCGACATTAAAACACTTACATACTTAGTTTATAATTTGATAAGTTTTGACATATGTTTGATACATGAAACCATCACCACGGTCAAGATAATAAACAGATTTGTCAACTGCATAGTTTGCTCCTGCCTCTTTGTAATCCGTCCCTCCTGCCCCTATTTGCCTCCTATCTGCCCCATCCCCAGACAACAACCGCTCTCTTTTCTATCACTATAATTAGTCTGCATTTTCTAGAATTTTATGTAGGTGGAATCACATAGTATGTATTCTTTTTTGGTCTGGCTTTTTCTCTCAGCATAATTGTTTTGAGATGCATCCAGGTTGGTGTCTGTATCAGTAGATCTTTTATTTGTTTTTATTTTTCTGTGTGTGCTATTCCAGGTCTAATTATTCCCCGTTCCTAAGACTAGACTCTTTTTAATATACTACCCAATGCCCTGTGAATTATGAGGTTTTTCCAGTCTAGTTGGTGGGAATAGGCATTATTTCTGGCTCTGTGTGAGATCCAAGTACTGGTCCCACTAATCTTTGGTACTTCCCAGGGCCCTGAGTAGTTTCCTTACATGCGAAGCTGATCAGTGCTCTGTTGAATACTTGAAGGGGCTGCTCTGCAGGTGTCCAGAGCTCTCTCTGTGTACAGTTCTCTCATCTCTGGTCCCTTCCCTTCTAGCTGCTTTGGTCTCCAGGGGTTCTCTGCTCTATCTCCTCCAATCCTCCAATCAACGAGTCTCCCTGGCTCTGTCTGGGTCCCTCCTCCCTGTACCACAGCCTGGACAAGGTACATGGCCTTACAGACAGGAAGATGGGGAAATCGTAGGGTGCACTTCATTTATTTCCCACCTTTCTGGGATCACTGTGCTTCACTGTCTCATGTCAATGTCTTGAAAACTGTTTCATGTATTTATCCTATTTTTCAGTTGTTTCAGGCAGGAGGGTAAATCCAATCCCTTTTACTCCATCTTTCCTGGAATGACTGTTAACATTTGAGTACATACCTTCCCAGAATTTTTATCATGAGTTAGTGTACATTTTTTTGCTTTTGTCTGTATAGCACCTTTCTTTCCCTTTTCAAGTAACATGACCGTTCTCCCTCTTCTCATGGAGAACCACTTCTTCCACATTCCAAGGTTCTCAAATGGACCAGACAGTCAGAGTAACTCCTCACCTTATAGCCACTGAGTGCATGTGACTGAGGTTGGCCCAATCATATACAAAGTCCTCTAGTTACTATGATTAATAGGGGCAACTGACTGAGCTGGGAGAAGTGAAATTCTTTCTTGTGATTTTTCCAGGTGGATGTAAAGACAGAGTGTTGTCTTTCTTCCTAGATCAAAATTTCTAAGGATGTTCTCCCAGAATTCCTGGCAGCCATGCCTGCGTTATTTGGAAAAAATATCTTCGCAGATGTAATTAAGGATCTCAAGATGACATATCACTGTTCATTATCCAGGTGGTCCCTAAATCCAGTGACAAGTGTCCTTATAAGAGAAGACACGGAAGAGAGGCCAAGTGCAGACTGAGGCAGAGGCTGAAGCCAGCACAGAGGCAGCCACAAGCCAAGGATTATCTGGAGCCACCAGAAGCTGGAACAGGCAAGGAAGGGTTCTCCCGGGAGCCTTTGGAGGGAGCATGGTCCTACCTACCAACACCTTGATTTCAGAGTTCCGGTCTCAAGAACCGTGAGAGGATAAATTTCTGTTGTTTTAAGTCTTCGAGTTTGTGGTGCTGTTTTTTTTTTTTTTTTTTGGCCATGCCACGCAGCATGTGGGATCTTAGTTCCCCAACCAGGAATAATTGAACCCATGCCCCCTGTAGGGGAAGCATGGGGTCTTAACCACTGGACCGCCAGGGACGTCTCTGTGGTACTCTGCTATGGAAGCCTTTGGAAACTAATCCTGCAGGTAAAACTGATCTGTGTTATGGTAAATTAGGAACAGTGGAAGTGAGGAAAAGACACTATATTATCAATGAAGACCATACTTAAAAATTTAAGTTTTGAATATTACAGACAGCTTGAGAACTGTCTGCAGATACAAGAAAGACACCGTGTTCTTGCAGACCAGAGGAGGGCACAGAAGAACGGCAGAAGAAGGATGACTGAGAGGAGAGAATCTGAATATTAGTGGGACAAAACGCACATCCTTTAGCCACCCTGACTGAAGGTCTCAGCAGTTCCTTAGGATAAAGTACCGAAAGCTGTTAGCAGAATCATATTGTGTAACATTTGTTGTTTGACACATACATATTTGGGTTTAAGTTAAGCAACAGTAAGTTAATTACAACTGAGTGTTTATCTACCCGTTTTATTGATAAAGACCGGAATTAAAAGAATCACCTCCTATTTTATTATTGATAGATGCCCGAACTGGGAGGCTATCAGTTGAGAAGAGTGACCAAAATTGTGGTGCCAAGGGAGAAGATTGGGGCCTAAAATGAGCTGTTCCCATTTGAGCAAACCACTCATTGTTATCATGCCCATAGCCCCTCAAAGATGCCATTGCTGTGCTTTGTATAAAACACCCACGTCTGTTAAATCTTTTTTGTTATTAATTTTTATTGGAGTATGGTTGCTTTACAATGTTGTGTTAGCCTCCACTGCACAACAAAATGAATCAGCCATACACATACAGATATCCCCTCCCTTCTAGGTTACCACAGTGCATTAGGTAGAGTTCCCTGTGCTATACAGTATGTTCCCATCAGTTGTCTATTTTATACATAGTATCAGGAATGTATGTGTGTCAATCCCAGCCTCCCAATTCCTCCCACCCCACCCCTTTCCCCCTTGGTATCCATACATTTGCTCTGTAAGTCTGTGTCTCCATTTGTGCTTTGCAAATAAAAGCATCTGTACCACATTTCTAGATTCCACATATATGCATTATTATACGATATTTGCTTTTCTCTTTCTGACTTAACTTCACTCTGTATGACAGACTCTAGGTCCATCCACGTCTCTACAAATGACCCAATTCCATTCCTTTTTATGGCTGAGTAATATTCCATTGTATATATGTACCACATCTTCTTTATCCACTCCCCTGTCAATGGACATCCACTTTTGTTAAGTTTATAAAATATTTCTGTCTCTAATACCTATAGACGTTTCCAGGGGAAAAAATTTAAAGAATTCTTTTTTCATGGGCGTAATATACTGCCTAAGTAGCCCTGGCATTTCAGAGGTCAAATGAAGCTGGGTGGAGGCAAAATGTGTTGAAAATGTTTATAAAATTGAAGATCGCTGCTTGTTTTCTTGGAGTCTAAAAGTGCCCATTACCACTCTGGATATGTGCGCTTTCAGTGATGTGACCACGGTGAGGGGCAGGAACCAAGACTCCTACCTCTTCCTCCTCCTCCTCTTCTAGCTCCTCATCACCTTCGGCCTCAGCCTGATAATCTTCTGTTTCTTCATCATAATCGTCCACAGTTAACTCCCAGCCAGCATAGTGGAAAGGTTCTGTAGAAAAAAGAAGAAATAGTTGGGAAGGTATTTTTAGGATAAAAGCCTATTAGCATATTACAGTAGCCAAAGATTAGGAAAATTAATTATAGGGACTGGTCTCTTAGCTTAAATGTGTATGCAAACAGGTCTTCACAAATTCTTTAAGTGACAACTGGCCAGTTTGGCCAGTGCTGTTTGTGCCTCATGGCTGTTCTGATTGGTGGGTGCCTGCACTATGACAGTTGTTAAATATTTTAAATATCATCCCTGGTTATACTGACTGTTTTGCTTCACAAACCACAGGCTTTAAACTTTCACAGTACTTTTAATAATATTACCTGCTCATGACAATAAATGTTATGATTACAGACAGCCCTTACTTTCCATGGCCTCAATGACTTTTTGAAGTAGTTCCTCTGGAGTTTTGTCAGCAATCTCCAAGTTTAAAACTTGAGTAACAGAGTCACTGATTGCTGTTTCCATCTGCCTCCAGGCGTAGTAGAAAGATCTGACACTCTCTTTAATTGGCTCCATTTCAGGAACATCAGGATAAGCGTCTTCTGGAAACTCAGGTAGTACAACTTTTGAGTAAAAGTTAAAGGAAAGAAAAAAGAGCCTTCAGGCATTATATCTTTAGTCATTTGCCAAAATAACTTATACTTTATAATACTTTAAAAACATTTGGGGCTTCCCTGGTGGCACAGAGGTTAAGAACCCGCCTGCCAACGCAGGGGACATGGGTTCGAGCCCTGGTCCGGGAAGATCCCACATGCTGTGGAGCAACTAAGCCCGTGCACCACAACTACTGAGCCTGTGCTCTAGAGGCCATGCGCCACAACTACTGAGCCCTCATGTCACAACTACTGAAACCCACGTGCCTAGAGCCCATGCTCTGCAATGAGAGAAGCCACTGCAGTGAGAAGCCTGCTCACCACAACAAAGAGTAGCCCCTGCTCACCGCAACTAGAGAAAGCCCACGCGCAGCAATGAAGACCCAACGCAGCCAAAAATAAAAATATATTAAATAAATAAATTTATTAAAAAAATTTGAAAGAAATAAACTTAGTGTTCTAAGCAATAATATACATTTATATATTCATATTTCAATTATACTTTATTCCTTGTATTGGCTGTAGATGAATTATAAATAAAATCCAAATTATTTGGATAATTAATATCAATTTCATATGGCAACTTTAACTGTTAATAAAATGTATAACATAAAATTTGATGAAAAACTGTTATAAGTTGGCTAGATACACTTTTTTTTTTTTTTTTTTTTTTTTTTTTTTTGTGGTATGCGGGCCTCTCACTGCTGTGGCCTCTCCCGTTGCGGAGCACAGGCTCCGGACGCGCAGGCTCAGCGGCCAGGGCTCACGGGCCCAGCCGCTCCGCGGCATGTGGGATCTTCCCGGACCAGGGCACGAACCCGTGTCCCCTGCATCAGCAGGCGGACTCCCAACCACTGCGCCACCAGGGAAGCCCCTAGATACACTTTTAATATAATAAGTTAGATAAATAAATATAACACACATCAACTGGCATACGACTGACATAGAAAGAAACAAGTAGGAAGTTGGTACTATGCCTAAAATTGTAAGAGAATATGAAAAGCACTTTTATGCACTAACTACTTTTATTTGATAATCTAACCTGTTTCAGATAATTCTTTAGTTTCTAGTCCCTCTTTGGATCCTTTTGGAATTTCTGTTCCAACTGTAGTATCCTCGGTAGGCTCAGACACTTAAAAAAAAAATCTAATAGTGTTTGAATTTTAAAACATTCCTTTATGAAGTTCTTGGCACAAAGAAAATTTCAAAACATAGTTTAAATTGTGTATACTATACCTAATTGATAATACGGTTCTTGTTAGGTAAAGTATTGAAACTGAGTCCCCCTAAAACCGAGTTCCCCTGCCTAGTTTATGGTTAACCTCCCTATTCAAAACTTTATTCCTTTTCTTGTCCCCTCTGACCTCAATCCTGTGCTAACTGAACACTAATCAACCAAAGTCAGATAACATCATTAATGTACAAACTCAGGTTGTTTCTCCAGGGCAAGACCCCTGATCATGCACCCCCAGAGCAGAGGCTCATAAACAGTAGGCATCCTGACCCCTGAAACTACGATTAAGAAATGTCACAAGATGACAATTAACTACAGCTTCTTTGTTCTTCCCCTTTAAAAGCCCCCAACTCAAAGACCAAGATGGAGTAGATCTGAGATTCATCTCCCACTCCCTTGCTTGGCGCCCTGCAATAAGCCCTTACTTTGCTGCAAACACCCGCTGTCTGAGTTTGGCTTCCTGTGCCGCGGGCACACGAGCACACTGCTTGGTTTCAGCAAGGCATAAAAATACATAATAGTATAAGGCAGAAAATGAAGAATATTCTTTACACAAAAGGACATTGACCAGAATAACAATTGGTACATACAATTTTGACTGATGACTGTTGTTAAATATCATTCAAACTCCTGTTCACATGGCATCAAACTTGCAGTGCCTGATAGTTCTTTTAATTTCTTGAGATACCCGTAAAGATATACCAAAGGATCATAAAGTGGCAATAAAGGGCGATGATATGCCAAAGTCTCAGCTGTGGGTGTTGGTGTGGTGAAACTGAGGAGCGTCTCAACTAATACCACTGCTGGAGATGTAGATCAACAACTGCTTTCCTGGATGATATAAGACATGATCCACATACAGATCTAGCATAGCTAGTTTCAGGGAAGGAAGGACTAATAATCTTTCTTCTCAGTCCATATAGTCTCTCCTAGTTCTGAGACACAAGTTTTGTGTAGACCACACACACACAAATGTTTTAAATATATATGTAGCCATTCTGTAATACTGTGGAAGCTGTCTTTTAAGTTAGCTAAAGTAATAGTTGGGTCCTCTTTCTACAGAATCTGTAACGTTTAATACTCAGGAGAACAGGGAGTAGAAGGGGACAAGCCTAGGGCTGACCTGGTGGCAGCATATTTAATTGTAAGGTGTTCAATTACCTAAAGAAAAGCATAACCCTGACAAAGAGAAGAAGAACACCAAGGATATACAGAAAATTCTAAACTGTCTTAGCTTCTCTGGCTTAATCAGAGAATGTAATAGTTGGAGATGAAGAAGATCCAGCTTCAGCCTAGAAAAGCCATAGAAGATGATACTAAATATCATAAATTGAATCAGGTTTGTGCACATTGAGCTGACCTTCAGGTCTATATCTGAGAGTGCCTGGCAGGAAGTTTAAGTGAAAGGAGTATATGCGTGTTGTGCGTTTGTTGGGGGGAGTGGGGGTGGTTCTTATAAATACTCTACCTACCCTTCCTGTTGGTTACCCGACTCTACCTGCTCCATTCAGGGAGAAGTCAACAACAACAACAAAACAAAACAGCAACAACAAGGCCTATGAAAATATGCTATAATGAAGGAAAGAGAGTATTGACTCACAGATTCAGATGAAGAGCTTGCTTTTGAAGAAGATTGCTCATATAAAGCAAAATAAACTAAATTTTAGAAGATATGTACTTCGTACACTCAAAAAGCACAGGTGGACAACAGAGTCTGTGAAATAGGAGCCATGAGGCAAAAGGAGAGACCAACCTAAGATAAAGGCAGAGATACAAGAAAGCTAGTTGAAATAAGAACACAATGCAAGAAAATCTAAAATGCGATAGCAGAATTGAAATATGCATCAGGAGAGAGGCAATAAGGAGCAGAAAATAAGCCAGTGATGTGGAGGATAACAACTCTCCAAAAAATACAGAGAAAAAGGACAATGAAATGAAAACTATCAAGAAGAAGATTAATGTGGTTGAAAAGCAATAACTATCTAACTAAAAAAATAATAAAACGTGATCCTGAGAAAGGAATCTGAAACAATAACTGAAGAAAAACATTTTGAGCCAAAGACTGTGGTATGGAGACAGGAGGACAGAAGATGTTTGATGACATCTTTACACTATCAAACCAACCCTGGGGACTTCTCTGGTGGCGCAGTGCTTAAGAATCCACCTGCCAATGCAGGGGACAAGGGTTCGAGCCCTGGTCCGGGAAGATCCCACATGCCGTGGAGCAACAACTACTGAGCCACAACTACTGAGCCTGTGCGCCACAACTACTGAGCCTGTGCTCTAGGGCCCGCAAGCTACAGCTACTGAGTCCACGTGCCAAAACTACTGAAGCCCGTGTGCCTAGAGCCTGTGCTCTGCAACAAGAGAAGCCACAGCAATGAGAAGCCCACGCACTGCAAACAAGAGTAGCCCCCACTCGCTGCAACTTGAGAAAGCCCGCGTGCAGCAACGAAGACCCAACGCAGCCAAAAAAACAAAAACAAAAAAACAAAAAATACCCTGGACTCAGGGATGAGACATGTCCCTTATTTAATACAGTGTTTTGGCATTTCTGTTACTTGTAGACAAATGCAGTCGCAATGGATACAGATGGAATAGTCTTCCTCTTAAGCAAGGTCAGCAGCTCTGCTTCTTAATTTAAAAAGTCAACCCTACCACTTAGTTACTTGATAGTCGAAGCACATGATCAACCCTTAATCAACAACACTGAACGTCTGTGCTCCAGAATTTAAACTTTGAATTGTTTGCTACTTAAATCTGGTCAGGTTTCTGGATAATGGGGTGGCAGGAAGCGATTTGCAAAATGTTCAGTGGTTGCTCACTCCAGGCTGCCCAGCCTGGTCCTGACAACTCAACATAGTGAGGTCAGGCTTTATGTGAGAGAGATGCATTTGACTGGAGAAAACCTGATCAGACCATGGCATTGGTTTTTAGATGGCCGTTAAGGAACCACTGGTCTTAGGGACACACTATCCGTGCAGTTGTCATTATGAGCGTTGCTCTTTATATACCCTAGGTGTCTGCTGTCCCCTGTTCCTTTTCCTTGAATTACACTTCTTGTGATGGATTCAATTGTGCCCCCCACAAATATATGTTCACATCCTGACCCCTGGTACCTGTGAATGTGACATGAATTGGATACAGGGTCTTTGCAGAAGTAATTAGTTAAGGATCTTGAGATGAAATCATCCCAGATTTAGGGTGGGCCCTAAATCCAATGACTGGTGTTCTGGTAAGAGGAGAAGACACACAGAAACAGACACACACACACACACACACACACACACACACACACACACAGAGAGAGAGAGAGAGAAAAGGCCATGTGAAGATGAAGGCAGAGACTGGAGTGGTACAGCTACAAACCAAGGAACACCAAGGACTGCTGGAGTAACCAGAAGCTAGGAAGAAGCAAGGAAGGATTCTTTCCTGGACATTTCAGAGGGAGCATGGCTCTGCCAACACCTTGATTTTAGACTTCTAGCCTCCAGAACTGTGAGAGAGTAAATTTCTGTTGTTTTAAGCCACCAAGTTTATGGTAGCTTGTTAAAGCTATCCTAGGAAACTGATATATTTCCCAATAGTCTGCTTGAAAACAAGCACTGGAGAGCAATGTGGAATTTAGTGAAGATTTAGCAAGGGAGAGATGGAGAGACTTTATACCACACACCCTGTGACAGACACTGGTGGTAATTCACCCAGCCTCTGTGTTCCTCTTCTTCCTTCCTGGCAGACCTGTGCTTTTGTTCCAGTGTTTACCCTTCCCCACATGGCTGAGGGAGTAGGACCCTCTCTCCAGCTCCAGGAATTTATCCTGATTGGTTTAAGCCCCAAATGCTGGTTCCTTTCCTTCTGATATTCGGGGAGGGAATGTAACTATTGATTTTGAGAGTGCTAAGATTCAGTTTCACTTAATTTGAATTAGGAATCCTGAGCTCTGGTCTTTTCAGAACATAAGGCAGATGAGGAAAACATCTCTAAGTTCTAGTCTGGTAATGATGATGTTAAAGCATCAACTATGAGGCAGACTCTCTGCTGGGTGCTTTGAAGAAATGTTCTTATCCATATAAAAACTCTGCTAGGTAAATCTTCCTAGTCCTGTTTTACAAATGAAGAACTTGAGGTGCAGGATAACTCTATAACTTGTCATATAGCAGCCAATGTGAAATTTTTAAAATGTCCATGAGATCAGATTGACCACTTGCACTTAGAGAAAACTCCCATCTCCATAAGCCTCCGGCCTCTGCTTTGCTCTCCAGTTTCACCTCCCACCTCCCTCTTGCTCACTATGCTCCAACCACATTCAATTTCTTCCTTGACCATGTGAAGCTGTGCCCACCTCTGAGCCTTGGCAGTGGAGGGATCTTTGCCCAGATCCTTTCAGCGCTTTTGTCTTGCCTCAAATATCATCTCAGACGACACTCTTCCTTGACCATAATGTTTAGTGTTGCCTCTTCCAAACCACCCCTGGGGTCTCTACCTTGCTCATTCATTGAACAAACACTAACTGAGTTCCTACTATATCCCAGGTACTGGTTTAGTGTCTTCATAGATTTTTCTTCATGGCACTTAACACAATCAGAAATGATCCTAGTTATTTACTTGTTTATTCTTGTTCTTCACACCATAGAATGATGGCTCCTCGAGGGTAGGGCTCTTGACTGTCTCGGTCACTGCTGAGTCTGTACTACCTAGGGCGGTGTCCGTTGCTTTGCATGGCACTTAGAAGGACTTCAATAAATACTTGTTGAAGGAATGGATGAATTTCCCGATGTTTATTACTAGCTGACTCTATTACATGTGCATGAAGTGCTTGGAATGAAGCACTGTGATTTGAGCCAATGGTTACTCTAAGCTCATGTTCTTGCATGTAATTGGCCTATACCTAACCAGTACATAAAGAAAGCAAATTGGGAATGAGAAAAGTTATTAAGCAGCCTCGGAATGCATAGGTGATTGCCCTTTAAAGTGTCGATTCTAAGCAACACATGTGTCATTCCATTCTAAGGCTAGAGTGACGACAGGATTGAAATGAGACTTCAGTCATCTTATTTGACAGAGATAATGATTATCTTGTGGCCCAAGACAGAAGCCAGACTTCAAAGGAAAAGATGTGTTCCCAAGCAGGAGATATAAAAAGCCTGCTTTGGGTATGTGTTAGTTTCCTGTAGCTGCCAAAACAAATTATCACAAACTTGGTGGCTTAAAACAACAGAAATGTATTCGCTCACAGTTCTGGAGGCCAGAAGTCAGAAATCAAGGTGTTGGCAAGGCTCTGCTACCTCCGGAGGTTCTGGAGGAGAATCCTTTTTGCCTCTTTGACCTTCTCCTGGGTACTGTCATCTCTTGGCTGGAGTCTGCATCACCCAATGTCTGCTTCCATCTTCCAATTGCCTTCTCCTCTGTGTGAGAGGCTAATCTCCCTCTGGCTCTCTCTTATAAGGACATTTATGATGGCATTTACAGCCCACCTGGATAATCCCACATAATCTCCCCATACCAAGATTCTTAGGAACTTCCCTGGTGGTCCAGTGGTTAAGAATCCACCTTCCAATACAGGGGACATGGGTTTGATCTCTGGTTGGGGAACTAAGATCCCACATGCTGCAGGGCAACTAAGCCCATGCACCGCAACTACTGAGCCTGGGCGCTCTAGAGCCCATGCGCCACAACTAGCGAGAAGCCCGTGTGCCACAACAAAGAGCCTGTGCACCGCAACAAAGATCCCACGTGTCACAACTAAGACCCTATGCAGCCAAACAAACAAACAAATAAATAAATACTAAAAGAAAAAAAAAAAAGATCCCTTAGGGCTTTCAAAGCCTCATTAAAACAAAACAAAACAAAAAATTCTTAATTTAGGGACTTCCCTGGTGGTCCAGTGGTTAAGACTCTGCACTCCCAATGCAGGGGGCCCAGGTTCGATCCCTGGTCAGGGAACTAGATCCCACGTGCCGCAATTAAGAGCCTGGATGCCGCAACTAAAGGATCCCACATGCTGCAACTAAAAAGCCTGCATGTTACAATGAAGATCCCACGTGCTGCAACTAAGACCCTGCACAGCTAAATAAATAAATATTTTAAAAGAAGATTCTTAATTTAGTTACATCTGCAAAGACCTTTTTTCCAAATAAGGTAACATCTACGGGTTCCAGGAATTAGGATGTGGACACATCTTTGGCAACCACCATCAACCTACCACAGGGAACTCTGGATAAAGTAAAAAAAAATTCCAAAAGTAATGGATTTATGTTAGACAGGATAGTATTTTTTCCTTTCTCTTTTTTATTTTGGTAAAAAACACATAACATAAAATTTACCATCTTAACCATCTTTAAGTGTACAGCTCAGTGGTGTTAAATACATTCACGTGGTGTGCAACCAACACCACCATCCATCCTCATAACTGTTTTCATCTTGTAAAACCAAAAACTCTATACTCATTAAACAATAAGTCCCCATTCTCTCCTCCTCCCAGCCCCTGGCAACCACCATTATATACTGTCTGTCTTTATGATTTTGACTACTTTTAAGTATCTCATATAAGTAGAATTATATGGTATTTGTCTTTTGATGGCTAGACAAGGCAGTTTTAAGTGAAAAACAAATTGCCTACTTAAGCAATTTACAGGAGAAGACTTTGTGAAAAAGGACCCTTGGATGGAAGAAGTAATCACTAGTGAAACCAGATGCAAGCCCTTCTGTGAAACAGAATATGGTTTAACAGGGACAAAACAGACCCACGATTTCACAGACGCTAATTGCTTCTGGAGAAGCCCAGTCATGTCTACAGAGCTGGCTAGAACTGACCCTGAATGGGGTAGGCTACTGGCTTTAGAACATCCAATTTAGGTTGCCTGGGGGAAATAATGAGATAAAAGGCAATGACATTAAATTGTCCCCTAGATCTGTTACATTATTAAATACCAACTATGAAACATTGGGGATATTGGAAATCTGGAAACATTTAATGGACATTTGTGTCATATTTAATGGATGTCAGTTTCTTTTATTTCTTTTGATATTTTATGGCCTGTTTCCTTGTAAAAGGTAGGTGGGTGGGAAGATTGTTGTCAGACTAATTGGTTAAGCACTCAAGAAAATAATGAAGTTTCTGGGTGAGAGTTGAAGTCAATAAAGGTGTGGGATTCTTAAAAAGGAAATTGGGTATTTCATCCTGTTAGCTCTTCTGCCTGGCACAAGGTTCTGATTTTATACTTACTGTCCCATAAACCTAATGCCAATCCCTGTAGTAAAAACGATCTATGTTAAATTTGAGCTTTCTCATTGTAAAAATTCCCCTTAGTCCTGGTTCTTTTACCAGCTAACAGCAGGTTTTCATCCCTTAATTGCTCCAGGGCTGGCATCTAGCTGCAAGTATCTGAAAAACTTCGGTTTGTAAGAGTAATTTCTAATTCAATATTAATTGTGCTCGGAAGAATTTTATGAGCCCCGCTTCCACCACAGTGAGGTACCCTATCTTGCTGCTTAAGCCCACTCTCCAGCCCTGGGCTTTCCAGTTGGAAAGCCCACTTTCCAACTTTCGTTGGAAATCTGTAAGATTCCTTCTTGCCCTGCCCCAAACCACCAAACTGGACCTCTGAGGAGGGCTGGCTTCATGGGTGTACGAGCTGTGCAGTTGCTCTAGATCTCTCGCCCAGAATGGTCTCATACTTAGTTTAATGCACTTTGGTTGTCATTTTGAAATTTTTAATAATTTTATCTTTGAATT
The DNA here is from genome assembly GCF_964270905.1 of Leucopleurus acutus. Lineage (NCBI taxonomy): Eukaryota > Metazoa > Chordata > Mammalia > Artiodactyla > Delphinidae > Leucopleurus > Leucopleurus acutus. The sequence continues at coordinate 49,565,286 of NC_139157.1, read as the reverse complement.
GAGTTTTGTAAGCAAAATCCAAAGGGACTCCAATGGGACAACAGGGCAGGTGTGTGAGCAGAGATATGCACGATCTCCGTCTGCCATTCTTTGCCATCTCATTCTCATGAGTGTTCCTGATGCTCTATCATGAGCATAGAATTCTAGGGGACCCACGATATGTGGGAGTAAGTGTGACTTAGTGGCTTGGGGTGGGGAGGATGCTGACAGCCCTTGAGAGACCGTGGTCTCCCTTTGAACTAGAACTTGCTCCAGATGCAGAATGAAGGTGATGGCATTCAAAGAGACATGAATGACCATGGAACCTCATCACATCTCTTCTTACTCATGTTACTTTCCTGTATTAGCTAAACTGAAATGATGTGGGGCTCATAAAATGCTTCCGAGCACAGTCAGTATTGAATTAGAAACTAATCTCACAAGCTAGATCATTTCGGCTAGACTGAAAATGATGACACAGAAAGAAAGGAAAAGATAGGGCAACCCAGAGCTCCTTTTCCTTTCAGGCTTCCCTTTCCTTAATCATTGGGAAGCTAAAAGTAGAGGGCATTGCTAGAATATATGCATATTAGGAAATGAAATAAGAAGCTGAGTTAGTTTTGTGTATGAAACTGACTTAGTATTCTGGTAAGAATAAAATACATATGCATGTACAAGCTGCAAAATACAAATTGTGTAGTTTCAATGATTCTGCATATGAGTTAAGTGCTCTTAACGTTTGCATTTAAAAGTGGCATTGGGCAACATAAAGATGAACGGTAAAATTCAGGCTAATAACTTAAAATTTTAATTTTTCTTTACTTAGAATGACATTAAATAGCAAACAAAAAGTACTATGACAAGTTAAAAGAGAGACCATGGAAGAAAAGAAAGAGCTTTATATTTTCGTACTTTTAGTGGCTCTTTTCCCCTACTTTTTTGAACACTGTGCCCCACAAATTATATAGCAGGCCCTGCTTCTGAGTGTCAACCCCCCAGGCAGAGCAGACTCAGCTTTCCTACCACACTTCCAGCCATGTGATTTGGACTAACCGGCTGCACTCTGGGGGCACATCTCTCCATTCCCAGCCTGCTTCCATTTTATACCATATAAACACATATATACACACATGCACACACATACATGCCAATGGACAAGAGTGGAGTTAAGGATACGATCCTTAATAAAGTCTAACCTGATTCATGTTCTGTTTCAGGGACCTCGAAAGCTTCAGCCTCCTCAGGTGAGGACGCCCTGGTCTCCTCGGCTACCTCAGGGGCCTCAGACCCTTCGTGAAGTTCAGACTCCTCACCTTCAATCTCCTCGTCAGCCTCAGCTTCTTCTGCTTCTATAAAAAATGAGAAGAAATAAATTATTTAGATTAAGTCAGCAAATATTTAATTGGGAATGACCCCTGGAGCATGAGGCTTAATGAGAAAGATAGATACAGTCTCTACATTTTGTATCTATTAAAATGCAGTAGTAAAGGATGATAGTAATATGCTCAGAGTGCTATGGGAGCACCGGCCTAAGGATTCATTCAAAATGGGGAAATGCATATAGCATTCCCAAATATTATAACAGTCAAAGACAGGAAACAGCCCAAATGTCCATTTAAAAGGGAATGGCTATACCTGCACTGTCTGATATGTAGTCACGAGCCACACGTGCTCATTGAGCACTTGAAATGTGGCTAGTCCAAACTGAGATGTGCTGTAAGTATAAAATACACAATGGACTTCAGAGACTTTGTATGAAAAGTTGAATGTAAAAATATATCAATAATTTTTACATTGATTACATGTTAAAATAATAATTTGGATATAGTGTATTAAATAAAATATACAGTTGGCTCTCTGAATCTTCAGGTTCTGTTATCTGTGGATTCGACCAACCACGAATTGAAAATATTTGAAAAAAATTTTTAGAAAGTTCCAAAAAACAAAACTTGAATTTGCTGCATGCTGGCAACAATTTACATAGCATTTACATTTTATTAGTTATTATAAGTTATCTAGAGATGATTTAAAGTATACGGGATGATGCGTTTAGGTTACATGCACATACTATGCCATTTTATATATGGGACTTGAGCATTCATGGACTTTGGTATCCGTGGAGGTCCTGGGACCAATTCCTCATGGATACCGAGGGATGACTGTAATTAATTTCACTTGTTTCTTTTTTCTTTTCATGTAACTACTAGAAAATTTAAAATTATGTATGTGGCTTGCATTTTATTTTTACTGGGCAGCACTAGCCTAGACTATATATTTTCTTACAGCTAGTTACAAATTATAATAGAGTATGTTGATCAGTATGCTAAAATTTAAAAAACATAACTCCAAGTTTTACATAGTTGCTGATGACACCTATAAGAAATAAATGCATAGAAGTCTTTGAGGAAGAAGATGGGGTAAATGGTGGTGTTAGAAAACCCATCTCTTCAATTCCCTTTAATATATTTTTTAAATTGACTCTTCAATTTTCTTTAATATATTTTTTAAATTGACTGAAACATGGTATTTTCTATGTAAAGATATGAAAAACTAAATGAGCTTGTTTTCTGGACTCTTGTGGGAATTATTCCCTCCCCTGCCCCCTGCCCAGTGAGTACCTTCCAAGAATCACATTCTAGGGCTATGAGATACCTCTGGCACCTGGATTTTTAATCTAAATTGGGGTGATTAAGCACAAAGAAAAAAGCATCCTGAAGTGTCCTTATATCTTGAAGTCTGACCAGGATTGCCAAGCATGTGGCTTCCAAGTATGTGAGTTGGAATGTGGTGAATCTTTTGTGTTATATGTAGGATCACAAGGAGGTAGCATCATTTGCTGAATTCTACTAGGGTGAAAGATGAAGTTATATATACTCTACTCCAGAAACTCAAAATGTCTTTTAGCTGAGTATCTCTTATAGTAAAAAAAAAACTTAGCATATACCTCCAACACGCATATATTTGGTTATCTGTAAGTTGTGTTCTTATCCACATTAGGTACATTATAAAGTGTATATATAAAATGAATTTATATAATGATGCTGAAAAATGTAAAAAGTTTGAAAACTTTTCTAGAACCCTACTGGATAATCCATGTGAGTCAGGAATGAACTGAAAAGTGTTCTAAGATCCTTGTACTATCTGTGATTTTTGATTAAGTGTATATTGTATTAGTTATCTATTGCTTCATGTATATGTTGTATTAGTTATCTATTGGTTCATAATAAATTACCCCCAAAATTAGTGGTTAAAATAACAATACTCACATATTGCCCTCGCAATTACTGGGGTCAGGAATTTGGGAGTGGCTTAGTTGGTGGTTCTGGCTCTGGATTTCTCATGAAGTCACAGTGAATATGTCAATTAGAGTTGCAGAGGTCAATCTGAAGGCTTGACAGGGGCTGGTGGAGCCCCTTGCAAGGTGAACACTCAAAGCCAGAACCAAGGTCCTCCGGGAGCAGAGAGAAGCACGGCCAGAAGTCCTGACCCACAGAATTTTGTGCAGAATAAAGATAGTGGTTGTTTTACAGTTTGGGGGTGGCTGGCTGCACAGCAATGGAACACCAAAACAGACTTTCTTCACTCTTCTGAGCTACGGACGGCTTTGTCAGTCTGGTGAAACTTATGGATTCCTTCTTAGAATAATGCTTTCAATCTCATAAAATAAAATAAGAAGCCAATTATACTGAATACAGCTATCAAGATATCAAAAAATTTTTTGTGGTATAGGAAATGTGTGCATCTTTGCTAATGCATTAAGTAACAAGAACTAGCAACTGGTTGAATAACTACCATAATTTTGGAATAGTGACACACATAAACAAGACATCTAAAACTGGAATGAGATATGAAAATATCTTTGTTTCTATTGGTGACAAAGTCAAGGTGCTGCTAATACTATTGTGGTTTGTAGCCTATATTAATTATTAGGTGAGTAAAATACAAAATTTCAGTTAAGGGTTAGTAAAAAATAAAGTATAATTATTTCCCCATTCAAATTCACAGACCTCTGAATTTTATCCCCAGGTTTAAAACTCCAGTCTTAAAAGAAATTTTTAGAGTAAGTTCTTCTATAATGGAGATGGAAGTTTAAGTATAAAGACAATGGGTATAGTAAGAGTTTAGCTGTTTTCTCAACTCCTACAGGATCCTTTTAATAGAAGTAATTCCAACAGCCATGTCACCTGTGACAAGCGCAACCCTTTGAAGACGCGCTGCACATGCTGTCCTACTGTGTACCCCTCTTACAGGGTGGATGAGTAGGTATCTGTGTCAGGATTCCTTTTCCTATGAATCCAGTACTGCTGTGACCATATAATTTATTATCCAAATTGGAACACTATGGGAATGAGAGGGGGGTCAAACAAATACTTCAGGAACCTGGGTATGAACCTAGACTCTCATGGGCAAATTGGGAAATAAGGTCACCCTGTCTATAATTCACTGGAAGTACTGCAGCTGTTGGCAGTCACAATACAAAATCAAATGGCATATTATTAATCATATAATCTTATGTTTGCCTTTTGCTTTCGCATGCATAGCTTCCAATAGCTTTTGATTTTCTTCTTCTATTCTCAATGTCTCTTCTTCGGCTTTTCTGAAATGAAAAGGTCCAAAATTTAGTTATCTTCGGAAATTCAGATATCTCACAATATTATAGAATTTAAGGCTTATAATGGTAAAATTAAAGAGTAGGTCATTTATAATATTCATTATACTTTTTACTTTATAATGTAAAAGTTTAATTTACTCATACTGAGGCTAGTTAGTTTTCAGAAATTTTGGGTGTTTTTTTTTGTAAGAAAAGTTGAAATATTGTATTTTAAAAACTTTGGCTATTAATTAGGAAACCTGGAAAATTTAAAAAAGGATTGTCTAACTCCAAGCTGGGATAATTTGTATCATTTTCCCTCTGATTAAATGAGAAGTGTTCACAACATAGAGTTAAATGAAAAAAGGTATAATATAAAACTACGTATAATACAAATTTACTTTTGTATTTAAAATGTATATAAATGATGATTAAAAGACAAGAATAAAATGAATCAAACTGTTAATAGTAATTATCTCTGGATGGTGGCATTCTGAGAGTTTTAAACTTTATTTCACATTTTTTGCACTTTAAAAATTTTTCCATATGAATAAGTAGAAAATTTGTAAATTTACCTTTGTAACCAGAAAAATTATTTTCTGATTTATTTTCTTTTTAATATAGTAATGATGAAATTTAAAGAGACTTGGGATAGGGAAACAAATATCTGGAGGGAATCTGTCTTTCATTAGGGTTCAAGGACTAAACCTGCCTTAATGATGAAGACAGGTATAAGGAAAGTTAGTAAAATGATGGAGAAAGACTATTTATTAAAAATTGAAACATGCATACCTTTGACCTAGAAATTCTGTATCTAGGAATTTAGCCCTCAAGTACTGGCATACTACTGCACAAAGAAGCATGTATAAGAATGTTGACTGCATCTTTAAAAATAATATCAAAAAAACTGTATCAAGTATTCACAAACAAGGGGACAAGTTAAGTGGAGTAGAGCCCATTCATCTCAACAGCCCACTCTGGGGCAGTCTTCTTCAGACCGTTCTATAGGTTGGTCATTCTCTCATATTCAGTGCTTTTTTGTGTGTTCTTTTTCCCCTTTCTTTGAAAATCTTTAATATATTCTCTTCAAAGATATTACTACACCTCTCCTCCCAACAAGCATGTTTCTTGTTAATAGGGGGTGTTCGCTCACTGTGTTCTAGATACAGTCTGTGATCCAGACTGAGGTCTTGGTGTAATTCGAGTTCTCTTTGTTCATGCCCCAGACTTCTGAGACTACTGAACATTGTTTGTGCATGCCTTCCCTACTTTGTTTTGTGTGAACTGGCAATCCTTCTACTTAGTCAGGTAGGGCTCTTTTGTGAGACTTTCCTCATCCAAAACCTGGGTACTGTATGCTGCTGCTAAGAATCTAAGACCTGACAAGAAGGAGGAAGAATTTTGCTGCCGGTTTCTAGCTACTTCTATATACTACTTGGATAGACAGTCAAAGACAAATGGTGATAACAGAAATTATTCTTCATTTGACTCATACATTTGAAAACTGATGTTGGAAAATCTAGAATCAGCATGTCTGTAGATATATGGCCAAAGATGTAATTCTAAATCCTGTTATTCTTATCTCTTGTCCAACCAAGTTGCAAGGCCTTTAAATGCATCTCTGACCATTTTTTAAAAAAAATTGTTTTAAATTTCATTTTCTGCAGTATATGAGAAAAAAGCAACATAGAGAAATGGAGAAAAGTCTGCTTCAACCTGGGCAAGTCTTTGCCATTAAGAAGTTTATAAAGACATAAAAATTTAGAATCAAAAGAAGTAAAAATTGATTATAGAGATAGCTCGGAAAATTCCATACGGTAAGAGGGAGGTGAAAGTTAAGAGTTGGGAGACAGTGGAGATGTCTTTTTCCTTTAAAAAAACCCTATAGATTAAATGTATTTTAAATTATCTACTTAAAATGTAGTAAACCTTCAGCCTAGAAATCACATGAACTTCGTTTTACTGTTATGTCAATAGCTTCATATGTTCTTAAATATTTGACTATTTCTCATACACTGGAAAAAAATTAGGTAATCCCTTAAATCCTAGCAAATTGTAGCTCCATTTGTAACAGAACTTTTAAAAGCTAAAAGTAAATGTAATAAGTTTGTAATTATTGTCTTAATACTTTTAGTCAATTTTACAAACAATTTTATTAACTAATCTAAATTATACTTTATGTATTTTCGTGTTAAGTTCATAAAGGAACGGCCAATTTAGGTGAACAATGAACATCAAATAACAAAATCCTCTGACACACAGTTATCAGTTATCCCCCACCCCCTAACAAATACCCACTTCCCAGCTCCATAATTCCTAGAGTTTAAAGAGCTCTCCTAAGTCCCAGCACAAATTGCTAGTATCTGAAGGGGAAAAGGAAATAACATTTGAGAAAGCTCCTATAGGTGTCATCATTAATAGTGGGAGGTTTAATGGGTTAATATAAAGGAATTTAGTTTTTGAATGTCTCAGCCTTTAACGCTTGGAGAAGTAGGAATCTCAGTGGACTAATGAAAAATTTTAGTGTCTAAAGAGCTTGTTTCAGGAAGGAAGAACAATTAGCACATTAAGACACTCTTTCTTTTTATACTTTATTTTCCAGTCTGAAGAACTTGATAGTTAAAGTTTAGTCTTGACCCCAGCCATGAACAGATGGAAGTGTGTCCACATTTTGAAATGTTCTTCATTGCACCCAGATTAGAGAATAAGCTCTTGATGTTGAACCTGTCAATTATAATAAGTAGTCTTGTTCTTTCCTTATGTAGAACTTAGGCTTTGGATTTTAGTCATATCACACAAGTGTATTTTTACTTTTTATTATATTATTTCTTTCATTTGTGGATTCTAGATAGCAAAATTATAATATTTAAGTCACAGATAAACATGGTAGAAAAAAATATCTTCCCTGTGCTCATTTTTTTACAGTGTCTTTGGAAAGTAGATATTTGGTTTAGAATGTCTGATGTGGGGCTGTGAAAACAGCCACAACTCTGTACTTTAGAGATTATGGAAGTATTTGTGAAATTACTGCTTTTCTTAGAATTAGAACTGGATCTAGTTAGTAGGCCACCATTTTGATGCTAAAGACATTTCATAAATATAAATTGTAAGTACATATTTAACAGCTATAAGAGGTTAATTAACCCAGTTTATTGTGCCAGGCAGATTTTACCTTGCCGCTTCTTCCTCTTTTCTTTTCTTTAGTAGTTCATCCAATAACCTTTCTAAAATCTTAGAGTCAATTTCTTGTTTATTCTCTAAATACAGTCTATTAAATAAATATTTTCCTGAAACACAAAGAGAACAATGTTAATTTTGAAGCTCGATAAAATATAGTGAGATATATTTTGGAAAATAACAATGAAAAGATTATTTATATCTATATCCAAATATATTTTCCTTTAAGCATTTATTTAAATAGAGCCCAGATTCTTTAAGAGACCATCTTAAATCCTTTTTTTTTTTTAACATCTTTATTAGGGTATAATTGCTTTACAATGGTGTGTTAGTTTCTGCTTTATAACAAAGTGAATCAGTTATACATATACATATGTTCCCATATCTCTTCCCTCTTGCGTCTCCCTCCCTCCCACCCTCCCTATCCCACCCCTCCAGGCGGTCACAAGCACCCAGCCAATATCCCTGTGCCATGCGGCTGCTTCCCACTAGCTATCTACCTTACGTTTGTTAGTGTGTATATGTCTATGCCTCTCTCTCGCCCTGTCACAGCTCACCATTCCCCCTCCTCACATCCTCAAGTCCGTTCTCCAGTAGGTCTGTGTCTTTATTCCTGTCTTACCCCTAGGTTCTTCATGACATTTTTTTTTCTTAAATTCCATATATATGTGTTAGCATACGGTATTTGTCTTTTTCTTTCTGACTTACTTCACTCTGTATGACAGACTCTAGGTCTACCCACCTCATTACAAATAGCTCAATTTCGTTTCTTTTTATGGCTCAGTAATATTCCATTGTATATATGTGCCACATCGTCTTTATCCATTCATCCGATGATGGGCACTTAGGTTGTTTCCATCTCTGGGCTATTGTAAATAGAGCTGCAATGAATATTTTGGTACATGACTCTTTTTGAATTTTGGTTTTCTCAGGGTATATGCCCAGTAGTGGGATTGCTGGGTCATATGGCAGTTCTATTTGTAGTTTTTTAAGGAACGTTCATGCTGTTCTCCATAGTGGCTGAACCAATTCACATTCCCACCAGCAGTGCAAGAGTGTTCCCTTTTATCCACACCCTCTCCAGCATTTATTGTTTCTAGATTTTTTGATGATGGCCATTCTGACTGGTGTGAGATGATATCTCATTGTAGTTTTGATTTGCATTTCTCTAATGATTAATGATGTTGAGCATTCTTTCATGTGTTTGTTGGCAGTCTGTATATCTTCTTTGGAGAAATGTCTATTTAGGTCTTCTGCTCATTTTTGGATTGGGTTGTTTGTTTTTTTGTTATTGAGCTGCATGAGCTGCTTGTAAATTTCTGGAGATTAATCCTTTGTCAGTTGCTTCATTTGCAAATATTTTCTCCCATTCTGAGGGTTGTCTTTTGGTCTTCTTTATGGTTTCCTTTGCTGTGCAAAAGCTTTGAAGTTTCATTAGGTCCCATTTGTTTATTTTTGGTTTTATTTCCATTTCTCTAGGAGGTGGGTCAGAAAGGATCTTGCTGTGATTTATGTCATAGAGTGTTCTGCCTATGTTTTCTTCTAAGAGTTCGATAGTTTCTGGCCTTACATTTAGGTCTTTAATCCATTTTGAGCTTACTTTTGTGTATGGTGTTAGGGAGTGATCTAATCTCATACTTTTAAATGTACCTGTCCAGTTTTCCCAGCACCACTTATTGAAGAGGCCATCCTTTCTCCACTGTACATTCCTGCCACCTTTATCAAAGATAAGGTGACCATATGTGCGTGGGTTTATCTCTGGGCTTTCTATCCTGTTCCATTGATCTATCTTTCTGTTTTTGTGCCACTACCATACTGTCTTGATTACTGTAGCTTTGTAGTAGAGTCTGAAGTCAGGGAGCCTGATTCCTCCAGCTCCATTTTTCGTTCTCAAGATTGCTTTGGCTATTCGGGGTCTTTTGTGTTTCCATACAAATTGTGAAATTTTTTGTTCTAGTTCTGTGAAAAATGCCAGTGGTAGTTTGATAGGGATTGCATTGAATATGTAGATTGCTTTGGGTAGTAGAGTCATTTTTACAATGTTGATCCTTCCAATCCACGAACATGGTATATCTCTCCATCTATTTGTATCATCTTTAATTTCTTTCATCAGTGTCTTATAATTTTCTGCATACAGGTCTTTTGTCTCCTTAGGTAGGTTTATTCCTAGATATTTTATTCTTTTTGTTGCAATGGTAAATGGAAGTGTTTTCTTGATTTCACTTTCAGATTTTTCATCATTAGTATATAGGAATGCCAGAGATTTTTAAATCCTTTTTAGAAGGTGTATATGGGCATGTCATAAATAACTAAAACATAAAAAGAGGTAGTATAATATATTCTCTCCATGGAAATTCTCTTTTCAAATATATTTCCTTAAGATGCAAAATTACAGGATATTCTTGGCCCCCTCATCAAAGATTAGTTGACTGTTATATGTGTGAGTTTACTTCTGGGCTCTCTGTTCTGTTCCATTGGACTATGTGTCTGCTTTTCTGGTGGTACCATACTGTTTTGATTACTATAGCTTTATACAAAGTGACAGAACAATTAAAATTTAGTTCTGCTATCTTTATGTACTTAGTATTTCCTATTTAAGGTGAAGAAGGACTAATATATAGTTTTGCCCTCAGCCTCATATATTTTTCATTTAGAAGTTACAATGCTGACTGGGATGGGGTGTTAGATTCTCAGCTCCAAAGAATAATTGTAAGGGCTTGCTGGAACATCAGGTGATCCCACACCATCTGTGGCCACCTACTCAGTGGATGGATGCCTCCTTTTGTGTACCTCTAGGTCATGAAGGGACTACTGGTGTGGTATTTGTACATAGGGAAGGTGGAGTGTTTTTCATTTTATATTTTAACTAAAAATATTATCAGCAATAAAAACTTCACTTTAAATTGACATGATAAATATTTACCAACCATTGTTTTCTGTGTCTGATAAACAGATGACTAAATCGGGTAGAATTCCTTTGTCGACTAAGACCAGCCACAGTTCTTTCATAATAGGGTAGTTGTCCAGTATCCATCCTCCATATTTTGGGGCACCATAAAACCTATTCTTGTTTTCTTCAACTACCTGTGAAAAACAGCAAACTGAAATTACCATCATATCTACCCAAGTAAAGGATGCTACCTTGATATATTACTTTTGTGGACCTTAATCAAGTATCTTTTGAGTTTTTCTGACTTTCAGAAGGAAATAAAAAGAGCCACTTAATTTTAAAAGAGAAACTTAATTTTAAAGCAATAAAACTATAAGTTTTAAAAGTTAAGAACAGGAAGCAAAAGCCTTTCTTAAATAAATATAACAATACATGCTTACTATATGTTATTCAGTATTACAGAATCCAAATTCTGATTCAGAAGGTCTAGGGTAAGGCCCAAGAGTCTGTATTTCTAACATGCTCTTAGGTGACAATAGTCCTTGGTCCACTCTTTGAGTAGCAAGGTCCTAGCCCAGTTTGCCTTTTTTAGTGACAATGCTCTTCACTTCCCTTTTGCTTTTCAGCCTTCAATGTGAAAGGCTTCTACCTGCCACCCAATAATAATAACTTCAACACAAGTATGGAGATTAGATGTGGATCTATGAATATACCAATTCTGAAGGCTTTAAACAAGTTTGTGGGCCATCAGGAAATCACAGAATATTAGAAGTCAAAGGGGAAGAAATCTCAAGAAGACTGGTGTAACTCTCTGGCCTATGTAGAATTTAAGATTATCTGCTTTTTGAATTTCCATCTGAATGAAGAGTATTTTGAAAAAAAGAATTTAAACACTTTGAAATGTTTCACATATAGAATTGGGGGAAAAAAGCTATAATGAAGAAGTATAAGTGAAATAAGTTAGAGAAAGACAAATACTACATGATCTCACTTATTTGTGGAATCTAGAAAAACCAAATTCACAGAAACAGAACAGATTGGTGATTGCCAGAGACAGGGCTGGAGGTGGGGAAATGGGTGAAGGTGGTCAAAAGGTACAAACATCCAGTTATAAGATAAATAAATCCTAATCATGTAATGTACAGCATGGTGACTATAGTTAATAATATTGTAGTGTATATTTGAAAGTTGCTAAGAGAGTAGATCTTAAAAGTTCTCACCACACACACACACACACACACACACACACACACACAAATGTAACTATGTGAGGTGACCATGTTAACTAAACTTATTGTAGTAATCATTTTGCAATATATACAAATATCAAATCATTATGTTGTACATTTTAAACGAATACAATCTTATGTCAATTATATATCAATAAAACTGGAAACAATATAAATGGTTAAAAAATTTTACTAAGTTTCAAAGATATGAAAATTAAAACAACATCAACATATAATTTATAGTTTCCCTATCTCATTCAATTTTTTTGAAAAAAATTTAATGGCTTCATAGTATTTAGTCAAATGAATAAACCCTAATTTGTTTAATCATCCTCTTCATGTTAAACATTTATATAACTTATAATTTTATTATAACATTGTGATGATATGATGGACATCTGCATATATAAATCTTTGTCTAAGTATATATTTCTTTAGGTTAGATTCCTATAAAAAGTGTTTTTAGGTCAAAACGAATAAAGGAATGAACATTTTAAAGGCTTTTTATATACATTGTCATGTTGCTTCCATAATGTCTATAACAATTTTCACTCCTATGTGACTATATCATTACAGCCTCATTAGTATGGATTGTTATAAGTTTTAAAAAAATCTTTGCCAATTTGACAGGTAAGAAATTGTCTTTTTTCATATTTTTATTGACACTTGAACATTAAAATTTTTCAGTTAACCATTTGTATTTCTTCTTTGATGAAATAATCTGTTTACGTCTTTGTCTGTTTTTTACATTGGTATTAGATTTTCCTTGATTTGTAAGAAATCTTTATAATGAGGAATTAATGTGTCATATTTATTATAAATACTTTCCCCAGTTTGATGTTTGCTTTAAAATTTTGATTTTCATGGTGCATTTTTTAAGGAAAGGGAATCATTGTTAAGTAGCATCTTCATTGAGATTTTGCTCTAAGAGTTCTTCCATGGCATTTGTGCCTAGAGTACTTGACCATTCTAAGATCATTTCAATATCACTACACTTCCTTCTGGGTAAAAACATGCCATTTTTACATTTAACAATTAATACTGAATTAATTTTGATATAAGCTGAGAATCTAAATTGTTTTTATCCTACCAGTTAATTTTATCAACACTATTAAATAATTCTTCCTTTCCTTTTGGGTTGTGATGTAAACCTTAGTATACACTCAGTTTTTATCTATACTGAGGTCTGTTTCTGTGCCTGCTCTGTGGTTCTGTTAGTTCTTGTATGATTATCAGGCTTATAAAGCACTGTAACATCACATTTTACTAGTTGGTAGAGCAAGTCTCTCTCTGTTATACTTTGCCAGACTGTTCTTACCAATTCTCAACTATTGGTTCTCCCAAATAAATTTTAGAGACATTTGTCAGTTTTCAAAATACATTGACATTTTTATTATAATTGCATCAAATCTATAAACTAATTTAAGAAAGATACCTTAATAAGATTTTGTCTTTACATGTAAGAAATTAGTAATGACCTAGTTTTTAAAAATAGGTTTCCTACTCAGAGATCATGAAAATTGATGACAGGTAGAACAGTGTCCTGCATTGGTCTCTGTTCTCTTGAAAAAGACAATCTGATATGAGCTTTGATGTTAAAATCTCACGTGATTTAAACTCCCCCACAATCCCAGACTCATAGTTTACCATCTATTGACACTACTCATATTACTACATCAGAAGTGTTTTAGTAGTACTCCCTGTAGATTTGTATCCTCCAGAATAAACACTGGAAAGAATGGAGCAAATTATCAGTGAAGGGCAAGGATGGGATGTTCACAGTGCTAAAGACATCCCTGACTTGGATATCTCCTCCTTTGGGATGCTCTGTCTCACCTCCCAGGATGAGATAATAGCCTTGACCTTCCTGACATTCCTATACCTTGTACATATTTAGTTACCACTTAGCACATGAGAGTTAATTATTGGATTCTATGTCAGCCTTTCCTACCTGACTGATAGCTCCTTAATGGAAAGAGCTATGTTTAATTCATCTTTGTGTCCCCAGGCTCTAGCACAGTAGGTACTCAGAATGTTTCTGAAGAAATAAATTGATGACAGAACAACCTGAAGAGATATAGAAGTTGAAAGATCTCTTTGGGAAGCTCAGAGGGGGATAACAATTTGCCTTGGGTAGAGCCTGGGGCTCAAGGATTTCACCCAATGTGTTACAGAGTGGTTCTATACTCTCAGAGAACATTTTTTTTCTTCTCATGATTTTAAATTACATCATTTTCAAATTACAGAGAAATACATAAGTTCATTGAACGACCAAAACTGATTTGTTCTCTTTAACTTTTGCTCTGAACGCTTACCCAAGCACTCTGTACAAAACAGATCCATATGGTCTTTATAAGCCTTCTGATTTGATATGGGTAGGACATAGTACCTGAGGCTTTATTTTCCCCTTAGATTGGAAAATCCGTGGTGTGTCCATCCATCTCCCCCATGAACATGTTCAAGGTGGCTGGATGAAATTAGTTAGCTAGGGAGCAAAATTTGTCTTGGTTTACAAATAACCGGCTCATAGATGAAAAAGTAACTTTGGTACTTGCTTCACATAAACTATCTTTTAACCAACTGGACTGAATTAAAGACAATAAAAGTTAATGAAGAATAAATGTCAAAGCTATGAAATTATATTGCACATTTGTTGATAATTATTGAAAATTTATAAGCAACTGTTCACTGGGGTACATTACACATAACAATGTTGACTGTAAAATGCACATGAATTTGAAGGCTACAGATTTCAACACTGTCATACAGGATTCTAAAATAATTGTACATATACTAGGTTAACATTTTCTCAGTTACTGTGAAATCAATGATAAAAATAAAGAGCCTGGATTTCTTACCTCTTGGAGAACTTCGTCTAAGATTTCAGCAATTTTTTCATGTGGCTGTTCAAAGTTCATGTCCTTTGCCATTTCAACCGTCTCCTTTATTATGGAAAGAACTTCTGGATGATCTGCAGTTACCTCCTCTATCACATATTCTATTACATCTAAAGTAAAATAAATCAATAAATTAATGCCATTAATAATTTTAGTAAACAATGCTATTTGCAATAGAACATGATTGTAAATACCTAACCCAAGGAAGTACTCTTTGTGTTCCTGCAGCACATGCCTGAAAAAGGGAGAAACAGACTGGATGGGAAATAAGTCAGGAATCATAAAATAACAGAGCAGTGGCTTAAAGCCAGTGCATCAGAATGAAAGTGAATGAGGCATGAAAAAAGTCATGTCAGGCAGGAGTCAAAACTCAGGAAGCCACGGAGAAGACGTAGGAAACAAAGGCTTCCAGGGGTCAGGCTAAAACTTGGGCATCTAGGGAATGAGTCAGAAAACAAAATAAATACTTCCAATTATAAGCATGAGACTAAATGGGACAATAAGAGGACGGGAGGTAGGCAAGTTGGAGGGGATGGAAGAAAGGGTGGCATAAGCTGGTTTTTGAAGTGTTAGACTTGATTCTTGTCTCATTGTGTGCTGAATGTTTCCTTACACGACTGAGCTGGCTCACAGGCTGCACCATGATGTAAACATTCATCCACTCCTCTAATGGGACATGAGATTGGCAGCTCCACCTGACTCCTCTACCTCTGCCTTTCCAATAGTGCCTCCTGAGCTGCCCCAAGGCTCTATCCATCAGGGTCTCATGCGAGAGCCCAATTGATCCTTGCCCAGAAAAACCCCAAAGGACCTTTGAAGAGCAGCTGCCTGCTGCCATCCCTGTCGTAAAGTGAGAAGTCTGTTCTCAGGGATAGAGAGAGCCAGCAGTTTCTGGAGAGCCAGAGTGGAAGAGGCAGGAACCCAAGATCTTCCGATAGCCAGGGAAAGAGGACATGAGGAGGCAGAAATAGCCAGGCAAAGGTACTAAATGTGATAGAAGATGCTAGTGGTCTATCCAATATCTGGTCTCCTTTTCCTTAGTAACAGAACCCTGATTTTGTTAGGGTCAGCCATGTGCCTAGCTAAAAACACTACATCTCCTAACTTCCCTTATAGTTTGGATGGCTGGTAGATAAGATGCAAGAAAAATTTGGGAAGGGGAGGCGGTGAGTCTTCTTGTTTTCTATTTAAAGAGGAACAACTCAGCTGGATGGAATGCCAATTTTTTGTCCCTTGTCTTTTCCCTTTTCCTGCACACTGATATGATGGCTGGCACGCTAGCAGCCATCTTGTGAATTATTACAGTAGCCACATGCCAGGAATGGCAGAAAAAATAGATCTCCTATCTTCTCAATATTCTTGTTCACAAAAACAATATATCACATGTTATTTTTTCTGTGTTCCTGCATGTCTAACTGTTCATATTATAGTAGCCTTTAAGATAAAGTAAGTGGATATTAATAATACTTTTTTTAAAAAAAAACCACACACGTTACTCCTTCAAAATTCTAAAGGAACTATTTGTGATTTTTAGATCCACAGTCTAAGAGAACCAAATTACCCAAATGTTAATTTACCTTTTTTTGAATCCAACATTAGATCTTGACTAGAGTCTTGTTGACTTCTTTGAAGTGTAGACATTTTACTTGTTTCTTTTTCATCTGTGAATAAAACTCTGTTAACACGTAAAGAACAGTATTTAAAGTGTAGGTGAATCCCAAAGAAGATTGTGGTATGGGTCCAGGGACCCAGGACTCATGTTCCCAATTTCTTAAAAAATTAAAATAACAACCATAATAATCAAATAGGTAAACATATCTATCAGCAGTAGAAAATAAAGATAATGACTTAACTTATGACAAAACCAAGAGTAATTTCAGTTTCATATAATGCCAGTGGATGTAAATTGAAAAAAAAAATCAAATTTTCCCTTCCTTAGGTAACTAACAGACTCTTGGCTCCAAGAGGTAAAGGCTGTGCTTATCTCAGACACAGGGGGGAGAAAGGGTGCCTTTTACCAGGGTACACTGGCAGTGTTGGCATCCCTCCAGCAGTGGGTAGAGGCACTGATGACTGCTTCTACCTTGGACAGCTTCCCCCAAAGAGGGAACAGATAATACAAGGGAGGGGCTCCCTTTGTGTATGTACTGGTGCTGGGAATTCCGCAGCAGCAGAGATGGGGTTCCCAGATGCCACTTGGCCAAAATTTTAATTTCTGGGTCTTCTGTTAAGTGTGTGTGTGCGCATGCATGCTGGGGGAGGAGGAGTGTCATACATAAGTTTCTGACAGTGCCCAGTTCAATTCCTACTCAGCTTGAAATAAACACAAGGCAAAGACACGTCTATCTTAATCAGGAGGAGAAACCAAATAGAAAAGATCAGCCCTACATTATATAACACAATAAATTATATATGCAATTAAAAATTAAATACAAAAAGGTCAGACCAATAAAAAAAGAATATAAGTATATATATTTAATCTCTGGTTGAGAGGAAGACTTTTTAAGCCTGAAAGTAAATGGAAGAAATCAACAAAGGGGAAGTAATGATTTGACTATGAAAATGTGAAAAATTCCTCTACTTCAAAAACAGCAAGCTGATTTAAAAGACAAACCACCCAATTTGGAAAAAAAATATGAAAAATAAGTGAGTAATATAGAAAATGTATATAGGAACCATATAACTGATACAATTTAGAAAAATGGGCAAAAGACAAAAATGGTCACCTCAGAAAAGAAGAAATATAAATGGCTAACACAGTATTAAAATACTAAACTTCAGAAATAGTCAAATAAAAACTAAAATAATATTTAAAAAGAGAAAATACCGAGGAAACTATAACATGTAGTTTGTATATTCCTGACGGGAACATAATTTGGAACAACTTTATGCAAAGCAATTTGACTGTCTGTAGCTTCATACTCATCAAACTAGTGACTCCACTTATGTCAACATGCAGACAAAACTTCATGTAGAAAATTGATTGGAAAAAAATTTACTGGAGCATTATTTGTATTAGTAGCAAAAAAATAATTTAAGTTTTCGATGTAATGAACTAGTTAAAACTATTACCTATAAATAGGGAAATTGTGCAGTAATTTTAAAGGAGGGTTAAAATATTTTCTAATGAAATTATATAATTAAATGTAACATTATAAATAAAAAATAAAGATAGTTTATATTGTATGCTCTTGATTATATAAATGGAAAAGTTTTATAAGGGTAAATAGTACTAAATGATAACATTTCATAGCTACAACTTTGGGTTTATGATGCTCTGATTCCAACCCATTAAAGGAAGCAGAGAGCTTTTAAGAAAATTTATTATTGTATGATAATAATTGTGTCACATCTGGAAACATACAAAAAAATCTGGGGGGCGTTCTAACTGTATTAGGCTTGCTGGGTTCTATTTTCTTCTTCATTCTGGTAAATCTATTTCTGTTCTACAGCTGCTCAGTTTAAATCTGTAAGAGAGAAGCTAACTCTTTCTCTTAAAGTTTCCAATTTGAGGGAGGGGGTGGGTAATTTTAAGCTTCAATATAAACATGATAAAATATGGAATAAATGGGAATAAGATCCACAAGCATGGCATTAGCAGCTCATTTTGTGACCGTCTTTATCATCTGACTTCATTTTGGCTTCTTCACTGTCCTCTAAAGAGCTTTCTCTTTGGGATTCAAGAGTGAACACTGCAGTGAAAGAATAATGTGCTTTATCAGCTAATCTGTTTATATTAGAAAAGATTTGGCTAATAATATTAGCAACATTTTCTTTATCATCTTCATCAAATGACAGATGCAACTCTTCTGCGCTTTTATATGCATCAGTTGGGAACTCATTTTCCTTCCTTTCAAATTCTCTTTGAGGGTCTTTTGAAGTTGACTGGGCTGAAAGATAGTAATTGGCTGTGTTAGCAAAAGGTAGCTGGGGGTAGGTAGACAGCCTTGGGCGTGTGAGTTCTGACTCAGTCAGTGTGGCTTTGGTGAATCATTTGGTCTCCTTGTCTAAGCTTCTACTGGGCAAAATGAGGATAATTAAACTGAAAACATCACTGCAACATTAACTGAGATAATGGGTGTAAACAATGAACTTAGAAAAGGCTTGGCACACAGGAAGCCTGCTCCATATTAGCTGCCATCCTCTGTATTATTATATAATTTTCTGTCTTAAAAAACCTCAGTATTCTCCACTGACAAAATTTCTTAAAAATATATTGGAGTGTGTGATGAATTGGGAGATTGGGATTGACATATATACACTAATATGTATAAAATGGATAACTAATAAGAACCTGCTATATAAAAAAATAAAATAAAATTCAAAAATTCCAAAAATATATATATATATAGGAGTAAAACCCCTAGCAAACAAATTCCAATTTTTTAAATGTTAAAAAGGGTTACCTTATTGTCAGATTTGGAATAATTAGTGAATTTGAAAAGAGATTTAGGTTTGTAGCATATAAGAGATATCATCTATTTCTATAGTCCAGTGAGAAAAGGCAATTTGTGGAAAGATGTAAAATCTGTGATATCATGCCACAATTTGATGTGAAAGGAATCACTACAGACTCCGAGAAACATTACAGAACACTGTTCATCCTCCAGAAGCCCTGCTTCCTCTCTCCATCCACGTTTCAGTTAAATGTTCCCTCTTCAAAGATGTCTTCCCTGGTTATCTTAACACTCCAGTGCCCCTACCCCAATCACCACCTGCCCGATTACTGTGTTATATATTTTTTCTATCTGTTTACTTTTTCCCCCTCTACCCCCCATTAAAATGTAACCACCTCAAGGACAGGAGCTTCAAGTGTCTTGTTCACCTCTGTTGCTCAGGGTCTAGAATCATGTCTAATACAAGAAGGTACTCAAGTGTTTTTGAATGAATTAAAGAATTCATTTTTGAATGAATTAACAAATGCATTTTATCCAGGCTCAAACAGATTGAGTAACAAGCCATCTTAGTAGTCTGGGTCAATACTTCTCAGGCTTTAGTTTGTGAGTTGTCCAAGAGTATTTATCTTTAATTTTGGTCTTAATTTTGAAGATAATATGATAAATACATAAATTCATTCTTTTTAACATCTTTATTGGAGTATAATTACTTTACAACGTTGTGTTAGTTGCTGCTCTATAAAAAAGTGAATCAGCTATACGTATACATATATCCCCATATCCCCTCCATCTTGTGTCTCCCTCTCACACTCCCTATCCCACCCCTCTAGGTGGACACAAAGCACCAAGCTGATCTCCCTGTGCCATGCAGCTGCTTCCCATTGGCTATCTATTTTACATTTGGTAGTGTATATATGTCCATGCCACTCTCTCACTTCGTCCCAGCTTACCCTTCCCCCTCCCGTGTCCTCAAGTCCATTCTCTGCATCTGCGTCTTCATTCCTGTCCTGCCCCTAGCTTCATCAGAACCTTTTTTTAAGATTCCATATATATGTGTTAGCATACGGTATTTGTTTTTCTCTGACTTACTTCACTCTGTATGACAGACTCTAGGTCCATCCACCTCACTACAAATAACTCAATTTCATTTCTTTTTATGGCTGAGTAATATTCCATTGTATATATGTGCCACATCTTCTTTACTCATTCATCTGTCAATGCACACTTAGGGTGCTTCCATGTCCTGGCTATTGTAAATAGTGTTGCAATGAACATTATGGAATATGACTCTTTTTTAATTATGGTTTTCTCAGGGTATATGCCCAGTAGTGGGATTGCTGGGTCATATGGCAGTTCTATTTGTAGTTTTTTAAGGAACCTCCATACTATTCTCCATAGTGGCTGTATCAATTTACATTCCTGCCAACAGTGCAAGAGGGTTCCCTTTCTCCACACCCTCTCCAGCATTTATTGTTTGTAGATTTTTTGATGATGGCCATTCTGACTGGTGTGGTGATACCTCATTGTGGTTTTGATTTGCATTTCTCTAATGATTAGTGATGTTGAGCATCCTTTAATGTGTTTGTTGGTAATCTGTATATCTTCTTTGGAGAAATGTCTATTTAGGTCTTCTGCCCATTTTTGGATTGGGTTGTTTGTTTTTTTGATATTGAGCTGCATGAGCTGGTTGTATATTTTGGAGATTAATCCTTTGTCAGTTGCTTCATTTGCAAATATTTTCTCCCATTCTGAGGGTTGTCTTTTCATCTTGTTTATGGTGTCCTTTGCTGTGCAAAAGATTTTAAGTTTCATTAGGTCCCATTTGTTTATTTTTGTTTTTATTTCCATTTCTCTATGAGGTGGGTCAAAAAGGATCTTGCTGTGATTTATGTCATAGAGTGTTCTGCCTATGTTTTCTTCTAAGAGTTTGATAGTATCTGGCCTTACATTTAGGTCTTTAATCCATTTTCAGTTTATTTTTGTGTATGGTGTTAGAAAGTGTTCTATTTTCATTCTTTTACATATAGCTGTCCAGTTTTCCCAGCACCACTTATTGAAGAAGCTGTCTTTTCTCCATTGTATGTTCTTGCCTCCTTTATCAAAGATAAGGTGACCATATGAGCATGGGTTCATCTCTAGGCTTTCTGTTCTGTTCCATTGATCTATATTTCTGTTTTAGTGCCAGTACCGTACTGTCTTGATTACTGTAGCTTTGTAGTAGAGTCTGAAGTCAGGGAGTCTGATTCCTCCAGTTCCGTTTTTCTTTCTCAAGATTGCTTTGGTTATTTGGGGTCTTTTGTGTTTCCATACAAATTGTGAAATTTTTTGTTCTAGTTTTGAAAAATGCCATTGGTAGTTTCATAGGGATTGCATTGAATATGTAGATGGCTTTGGGTAGTAGAGTCATTTTCACAATGTTGATTCTTCCAATCCAGGAACATGGTATATCTCTCCATCTGTTTGTATCATCTTTAATTTCTTTCATCAGTGTCTTATAGTTTTCTGCATACAGGTCTTTTGTCTCTTTGGGTAGGTTTATTTCTAGGTATTTTACTCTTTTTGTTGCAATGGTAAAGGGGAGTGTTTCCTTAATTTCTCTTTCAGGATTTTCGTCATTAGTGTATAGTAATGCAAGAGATTCCTGTGCATTAATTTTGTATCCTGCTACTTTACCAGATTCATTGATTAGCTCTAGTAGTTTTCTGGTAGCATTTTTAGGATTCTCTATGCATAGTACCATGTCATCTGCAAACAGTAACAGGTTTACTTCTTCTCTGATTTGGATTCCTTTTATTTTTTTTATTCTCTGATTGCTGTGGCTAAAACTTCCAGAACTATGTTGAATAACAGTGGTGAGAGTGGGCACCCTTGTCTTGCTCCTGATCTTAGAGGAAATGCTTTCAGTTTTTCACCACTGAGAACGAAGTTGGCTGTGGGTTTGTCATATATTGCCTTTATTATGGTGAGGTAGGTTCCCTCTATGCCTACTTTCTGGAGGGTTTTTAAAATAAATGGGTGTTGAATTTCGTCAAAAGCTTTTTCTGCAACTATTGAGATGATCATATGGTTTTTATCCTTCAATTTGTTAATATGGTGTATCACATTGATTGATTTGTGTATATTGAAGAATCCTTGCATTCCTGGGATAAATCCCACTTGATCGTGGTGTATGATCCTTTTAATGTGCTGTTGGATTCTGTTTGCTAGTATTTTGTTGAGGATTTTTGCATCTATCTTCATTAGTGATATTGGCCTGTAGTTTCTTTTTTTGTGACATCTTTGTCTGGTTTCTGTATCAGGGTGATGGTGGCCTTGTAGAATGAGTTTGGGAGTGTTCCTCCCTCTGTTATATTTTGGAAGAGTTTGAGATGGATAGGTGTTAGCTCTTCTCTAAATGTTTGATGGAATTCGCCTGTGAAGCCATCTGGTCCTGGGCTTTTGTTTGTTGGAAGATTTTTAATCACAGTCTCAATTTCAGTGTTTGTGATTGGTCTGTTCGTATTTTCTATTTCTTCCTGGTTCAGTCTCAGAACATTGTGCTTTTCTAAGAATGTGTCCATTTCTTCCAGGTTGTCCATTTTATTGGCATATAGTAGTAATCTCTCATGATCCTTTGTATTTCTGCACTGTCAGTTGTTACTACTCCTTTTTCATTTCTAATTCTGTTGATTTGAGCCTTCTCCCTTTTTTTCTTGATGAGTCTGGCTAATAGTTAATCAACTTTGTTTATCTTCTCAAAGAACCATAGTTTTATTGGTCTTTGCTATTGTTTCCTTCATTTCTTTTTCATTTATTTCTGATCTGATCTTTATGATTTCTTTCCTTATGCTAACTTTGGAGAGTTTTTTTGTTCTTCTTTCTCTAATTGCTTTAGGTGCAAGGTTAGGTTGTTTATTTGAGATGTTTCTTGTTTCTTAAGGTAGGATTGTATTGCTATAAACTTCCCTCTTAGAACTGCTTTTGCTGCATCCCATAGGTTTCGGGTTGTCGTGTTTTCATTGTCATTTATTTCTAGGTATTTTCTGATTTCCTCTTTGATTTCTTCAGTGATCTCTTGGTTATTTAGTAGCATATTGTTTAACCTCCATGTGTTTGTATTTTTTACAGTTTTTTTCCTGTAATTGATATCTAGTGCTAACAGCCATAAAAGGGGAAATAGACAGTAACACAATAATAGTAGGGGACTTTAACACCCCACTTTCACCAATGAACTGATCATACAAAATGAAAATAAATAAGGACATACAAGCTTTAAATGACACATTAGACTAGATGGACTTAATTGATATTTATAGGACATTCCATCCAAAAACAACATAATACACTTTCTTCTCAAGTGCTCATGGAAGATTCTACAGGATAGATCATATCTTAGGTCACAAATCCAGCCTCGCTAAATTTAAGGAAATTGAAATCGTATAATAAATTCATTCTTTATCATCTAGATGATCATTTGGATGGTATGTTATTTCAACGCTGGTCTTTTTGATGTTGTTTTTTATAATCTCTCCGGCACCTGGTTGGCCTCTCTTACTTGTTTATAGGCTAATAATAAAGAAGAGAGGCAGATTTATTAGGCAAAAAATGTGTTTTTGCCTAGCAAAAGCTCAATACTGCCATGTAAGAAGTAATTTCCTTGATATTTAAATAGTTTCAAGCATAGAAAGTGATGGCAAGCTTCCCAGTTTATATAAAGTTAGTGAAACTCTGATAGCAAATTCTGACAAATAGAGCATGTACACACACACACACACACACACAAACTATAAATGAATCACACTTCTGAGTACAAAAAAAATTCTAGATTAACAGCTAAAAGAAATTCAGAAAATCAGAAATACAAGAATGGCTTAGTGTTGGAAAATATATTAGTATAATTGATCAAATCAGTAGGTCAACGGATTAGAAATTTTATGATCATCTTGATAGATTCTGAGAAGGCATGTGATAATGTCCAACATCCATTCTGGATAAAAATATTTAATAACGTTATGAATAAACATTGACGAGATCCCTTTACTGAGGCCCACTATCACTTCCACCATTTAACATCATTCTAGAACTGCTAGCCTACATAATTATTCAAGAAAGGAAATAAGCATAAATATTGGGAAAAAAGGAGTTGAAACTATGCTTCTTTTCAAACGATAAGATTGGCTATCTGCAAAACTCAAGAGACTCAACTAAAAATCTATCAAAACTAGGAAGTAAGTTTAGTAAGGTGGCTTGTTACAAAGAAACATACAAATCAAACAGCTTTCCAACATACAGGTAATAACTACTTGGAAAATGTAATAGAAGAATAATCCCATTTAATAGTAACAAAATGACAAAATTTCTAGAAATAAACTTATTAAGAAAAGTATTGACAACACATGAAGAAAGTTATAAAATGTTAAGGAAGGATAGAAGTATTAGGCCAATAAATGGAGATTTAATCTGTCTGCATGAGAAGATTTAATAGTAAAGATGTGAATCCTCATCAATTTATTGTATAATGTTAACACAATCCTCCCACTAGGATTTGCTGTAAAACTTGACAAAATTCTCCAAGCATCCCAAAGCCTAGCACAGCTCCTGGCACCCAGTATGTACTCATTTTATGGATAAATGAAAGAATACCCAGGAATAATTTTAAAACAGAATGTTTTGAGGAGGAACTTGCATTACTGGATTTAAAATGCATCATAAGATATTAATAATATTTTGCATTAAAGGTTGTAATATAAAGATCAAATCACAGAAAGTTCAGAAGTTTACACACACACAAACTTAAGCTAAAGTTGCCCTTTCAAACATCCAGTAGAATTATGGATAATTTAATAAGTGTTATTTGTAAAATGCCTCACCATTTAGAAAAAATGAATTTAGATCTCTAGCACAAAATTTATGACAATAATTACATATTAATTAGAAAGAAGCATTATTTTAAAATGAGATAATGCAATTTTGTATATGCCATAGGACCATAATTAATCATTACAAATATGAATAGAAGAGAGAAGGGTGAAGCATGCATCACATTCTTATCAGTGAATATCTCTGGGGAGTAAGTATGAGTGACTTTTTCTTCCATGTGCTTTTTCCAGTTTTCTGTGATCACTTGAGAGACACAGGAGATAAGAATACAGACACTGATTTGAACCCTCATCACTTGCTGCCTGTGGTCAAATCATATAACTCCTCTGAGCCTTAATTTCTTCATCCACTAAAAATAGAGATATAAATACCTATCTTATCCATATGGTTATTGAGGTTATAATTTTATAACTTCATTTTTAAGGTGCAAACAAAGCTTGTCCACTTGCTACTTGACTTATGTTACCTGCCTGGCCCCTCTTGGCAACTGGGTTTGCCACCCTAGTCTAGACATAAATATTTAAGAAATCCTTCTGCTAACACTTCAAACAACAGCAACAACCTACTTCACAGGTCTATTATGAGGATCAAATACGAAAATACATGTAATGCATTTAGCATAGCCTCAACATATAGTAAATGCTCAATTAATTTAGCTATTATTTCTTTCGTAATGAGGAAAATTTTATTAGGAAAAGAATATTTGAAATTGAGGCAGTGATGGTTACAGTAGGATGATTATATAGTAGGATGGTTATAGTATGACAGTATACTGCCACAGCTTCTGGGAAATCCAAACAGTGGTGGTTAAATCTAGTCTAAAATTGCTGGAGCTAATCTCAAATTTTGGATCCAGATCTTTGAATGTGAGGAAGATCCCACAAAATGTACAGGAAGTGCTGCACTGAGAGTATTCCATTAAGAAGAGATGTTTAGATTAAACTACTTTCATGTGTTCTAAATGGTAGATATAAATTCTACCAAAACCAATCAATAAATTTTCAAAAGTAGCCAAGAAATGAAAACTCTCATTTTTCCTGGAGAAAACTAGAAACTCGCCCTCCCCCCAACCCCAGACCAAAACTCTGTGTCTATTTTAAAATAATATGATAAGCAGTGAGACTCAGGAAGAGGAAGAATGGTCAAGAGAAAGAACTCTGGGACTTTGGAAACGAGGGTTCAAGTCTCAGCTATGCCACCAGCTGGGTGAATATATCAGGAAGCCATTTAACCTACTGTGCCTCTGTTTCCTCATCTGTAAAGTTATGTAATTGTGTTAATGGATCACCAAGTCTTTTTCCGGTTTCACTGTTTTATAACTTTTGGATTTGAAATTAATATTCCCCAAATAGAAATATTTAATTACAATCAAGGCTGATACACAGCCTAAAACAACAGCAACAACACAAACTCTACGAGTCAGGTGAAGTGTTGTCATCACAACTGGTATAAATAAAGGTGCAAATTCTGCTCAGTCTCTGCCCAGCAAGCAGATCTATTAAAGTAAAGAAATCTGAATTTGGAAACTCTGATTCCTTTCCTTAGTCGTCCAGAACTTAAATCTTTTTCTCTGTGTAAGATTCAGGTTTATGTATATTCATTTCTTCAACCACTTATTAAGAGGCTGCAATGCAGTGTGCAAGGCGCCAGGGATATCAAGACAAGCAAACCAAGTTCTTGCCTTCAGGTAGTCAAGCTTAACTGTTGACCTAAGCTTAAAACACACATTTTAAACAGATAGTTCACCTTGTTTTTTAGCTTGTAGTTCTGAGAGAAGCCGCTCTTTCACAGCTTTAATGGCTGCTTCAGTGGCCTCAGCTATAGTATTTCTGGTTAGCGTTTCGAGGGCTTTATCAAAACGTGGTTGGACAAGTTTATCGTAGTCAACTACCTGCAAAGAATATTTGAGAAAACCAACATAAGCACAAGTTACTCTGAATATTAAGCACACTGTTCATCTACATCTATTTCTATAGCTATACCTATCCATCTCAAAAATCTTAATGCTGCTGGAGGTATGTTATTCTCAGAATTCAGTGATTTTTGAGTACTTGCTTTCACAGAAATTCAATATATATATAAATATATATTTATATTTGTATGATCATGTAATATACATTCAAATTACATGTATATTTTTAAAATCAACATTTTATGGATAATCTACATATAATTAAAGGCACCCATTTTAAGTACAGAGTTTGATGAGTTTTTACAAATATATACATGACGACCACAATCAAAATATAGAACATTTATATCACCCCAAAAAGTTCCCTCTCATCCCCCTTTATAGTCAGTTCCTGGCACCTGGCAACCACTTTGTTTTCTGTCACTATAAATTAGTTTTGCCTTTTCTAGAATTTCATATAAATAGAACCATACAGTGTATAATCTTTTCCAAGCTTTCCTACCTTAGCATAATGTTTTTGAGATTCATCAGTGTAACTGTATATCTCAGTAATCTATTCCTTTTTGTTTTTGAGTAGTATCATTGTATGAATATACCATAGTTTTTAATCCATTCATCATGGACATTTGGGTTGTTTCCAGTTTTGGCAATTTAAAAGTACCAATGAACATTTGTGAGAAAGTCTTTTTGTGGACATTACGTTTTCACATCTCTTGGATAAACGCTGAGGAGTAGAATTACTGGGTCATATGATTAAGTGTATGTTTGACTTTATAATAAATAAAGCACTAAACTGTTTCCAGAGTGGTTAAAGCTATTTTAAAGTCCTAGCAGCAAAGTATGAAAATTGAAGTTATTCCACCTCATCACCAACACTTGGTTTTGTGAATCTTTCACATTTTAGCCACCCTAGTTGGTGTGAAGTCTCATTGCAGTTTAAATTTACATTTCCCTAATCACTGACAATTTTGAGCTTCTTTTTATGAGCTTATTGGTCATTCACTTACCCACATGTTTTTAAGCATATGTTCAACTTTTGCCTAGTTAAAAAATTAGGTTAGAATTCTACATATATTTTGAATATAAGTCCTTTGTTAGGTAGATTATATACTTAATACTGAATGTTGGGCTGTTAGATTTATATATGCCTTTTAAGTTTAAATAATATTTCCATACTTCTAGATTCAATTTTGCTTTTCCTTCAATATGCTTATATTACTTTATTCCATCAACAAAAATATATCCACACCATCATTTTTAATGGATGAACAGTACTGTATTAGATGAATATATTACAACTTAATATTTAACTAAAATACCAATTATATTTAGATATACATGATTTTGTTATTATAAACTAGGTTATGAAGAACATAGTTATGTATATGTCTTTGATAGTTTCTTCAGGAAAAACATATAGTTCAAAGGATATGTATAGATTTTACGCTTTTATATGTATTTCCAACTGCTATCCCTAATGATTATACCCTAACCAGCAATGTATGAGAAATGTACTTTCCCAATCCTAGCCACACATCAATACTGGTTGTTAATATGATTTTTCAACAGTGAGACTGACATGACATATATCTGGTTTTTTTGGCCTCTCCCTGGTTATCAAGGTGATACTCCTTTTCTCATGTGTAATGGCTATTTGGATCAACTATTTTGTGAACTGCCTGTTTGCTATATTTTCCATTGGGGCTTTTACATATTGATTTGTAAAACCTCTTTACATTTTAAAATTATAATTCTTTTGTCTGACACATACTGTGATGGTCTTAAAACATGTCCACAAATGCTTTAATATTCCTTTCTTCAGAAGGTGAAGCCTAATTCCCCTCTTCTTTAGTGTAGGCAGGACTCAATGACTTACTTTAAATGAATATAGTATGGGGCATTTTTCATTTAAAAAGGGAAATGGGGGCTTCCCTGGTGGCGCAGTGGTTGAGAGTCTGCCTGCCGATGCAGGGGACACGGGTTCGTGCCCCGGTCCGGGAAGATCCCACATGCTGTGGGGCAGCTAGGCCCGTGAGCCATGGCCGCTGAGCCTGCGCGTCTGGAGCCTGTGCTCTGCAACGGGAGAGGCCACAACAGTGAGAGGCCCGCGTACCGCAAAAAAATAAATAAATAAATAAAAATAAAAAGGGAAATGGCAAACCACAGAGTGGTAGAAAATATTCATAATGTTTATTAGAAAATATTCATAATGTTTATAATAAAAAAAATCTGTACATAGACAACATAAGGAACTCCTACCAATAATATGCAAAAAAGTTAAAAATGGGCAAGAGGCTTGAACAAAGTGAACAAACACTTCAAAAAGTGAATATCTGAATAACATATGAAAAAATGTTGAACCTCATTAGTCATCAGGGAAATGCAAATTAAAACCTCAGTGAGATATACCCACTAGGATGGCTAAAATTAGAAAGACTGACCATAACAAAAGTTGGCAGGAATGTGGAACTCTCATACACTGCTGGTAGGATAGTAAATTGGTAGGACTGGTCTTGAAAACAGTTTGGCATTTTCTACACAAGTTGACTATGTATGTATACCTTATGTCCCAGAAATTTTACTCCTAGATATACCTTCAAACTATATAAAGATATGCATGTATACACCAAGAAACAGGTACAAGACTGTTTATAGCAATGTTATTCACAATTCCCCGAACTGAATCAACCTAAGTTTTATTGACACTCAAATGGATAATAAATCATAATATAATTCAATCAATAGAATACAATAAAATAATAAAAATAAGCTATAGCTATAACACGCGTAAATATCACAATTATAATGTTAAGTGAAAGAAGCTAGACACAAAAAACATAAACTGTTTTAAGTCCATAAAGTTAAAAAAATATGCAAAGCTAATCTATGGTATTTGAATGTGTGCTTACATGGTAAAACCATAAAAGAAAAGTACTGAAGTGAGTATCATAAAGTTCAGGGCAGTGGTTACCTTTGTGGAAGGAGTAAGAGGACTGATATTAGAAAGAGGCATAAGGCGGCTTCTGGGGTTCCGTGTCTGACCTAGGTGGTGGTTACATGGGGGGTTGTTTTGTGATATTTCAATGAGCTTCACTTTTCTGTATGTTTGTCATATTTTACAATAAAAAAAGTTAAAAGCGAATAGGAAATGTTACCCCTGTGTTTAAAAGAATTTAATAGCATTTGGAATAAATTCAAACTCCTTCCCAGGGCCTGCACTGTCTGACTACATCTTCAGCCATCTCCACCTTGTGCTGTTCCTCCTTTCACACTACATGCTCCAGCCACACTGGCCTTCATATAACTCCTCTACATTCCAATCCCTCATCAAATCCTTTGGCTCTATCTTCAAATTATATCCCAAATCTGCCCACTTCTTACCACCTCTGCTGCTATCACTCTGGTCTAAGCTAAAAGTAGTTTCTCTTCACTTACCGAGGGTGGAGAATAAGATCACTGAGGGGAGAGGTCAAGGAACTGTCAGGTCAATGTGTTGGGAGGGTCATCTTTGTAGATAGTGAAATCACCAAGAATGATGACAGGAATGAGTGTGTGGAGGAAGGGTCGGTGGGCCAGGAGGGGTGTAACCCAGGGAACAGGAGATGAGTGAAACCAAGAAAGGTAATGGGTGGCACAGTCTGCATGACATAGCAGTCAAATCTGGGGACTTTCGGGAGTGGCTATGGTCTGGAAGCTGCACTAAAGCATCCAGGAAGATGCCTTCCCCACTCCAAGCCCAGTGGAACAATTACCCAGTTGACAGTATAAAATTAAGAAAGCTGAGCACAGGGAATTCCCTGGCGGTCCAGCAGTTTGGACTCCGTGCTTTCACTGCTGAGGGCCCAGGTTCAATCCCTGGTCAGGGAACTAAGATCCCACAATCTACGCTGTGCGGCTAAAAAGAAATTTTTAACTTAAAAAAAAACAGAAGAAAGAAACACCTATCAGGCTGCAACAGAAGAATGATTTATTAAAGCTGGAGTTTGGGGGGTTTAAAAAAAAAAAAGAAAACTGAGTACAAATCCTAAAAGTCCTAAAATCCCACAAAGTATAATCAAGTATAGATAGGTAGAAAGCTAGTTAGGTAGCTAGCTAAGTAGTTACCTTTCCTTTGTAATGTTTTGCAAGCAGATTGCTAAGTGTTGTTTTCCCTGAAGACTGAGGTCCAAATATGAACACTTTAAATGGTGGTGCTGGCATAGGTGGAAGAAGATAGGGACGTGGGTTCAATAAAAATGTTTTTAATGCTTCTTCTGATGAAAGCCAGTATATTTTACCTAGAAAACTTAAAAAATGACATTATCATAAACAACTGAAAAGAGGTATGGGCAAGTTTTTAAATTAAATTCTGAAAATCTTACTTACCTCACAGAAAACTCTGGCAATCCTTGAAAAATTTTACCTTCTTTTAAAGTCACCGGACATGTATGTCCCCATCTGCTTCTCTGCCATCTGTATCTCGGTGCAATAAGTTTACAAGCTGCAAGAGTACGGAACAGCTCATCCTGTTAATAGCAAACAACATTAAAAATGTGGGCATAAGTTTGGCTGAAATTCACATTATTATTTCATTTCTTCTTTGATCATGTTCTACTATTTAAGAAATAATTCATAAAGGAAATTTTGGTTTTTTCCTCAATTGCAACCATTCTGTACTTGTCCAAAATTTAGTAAGACAAATAGTTTTCATTTCTGTTTTAAGACCTTGTTTAAATTTTACTGAGCATTTTCTCTTGTAGGGTAGAATGAGCATAAGGTGGATAGAGCATTTTCTATTATCTGTTTCAGGAAACAGATTCTGAAAAATTCTTATTGAAAAGGTTTGAAAACATACCAGAATCTTAGCTAATTTACATAAGTTTTAAAATAGGAAGATGTTACATGCAGATTTGCATTGACTTAGCTGTTTCATTCTTCTTAAATGTAAAGTCTCCCTCAGCAATTCTCCATTCGTCACCTGCAGAGTAGCTAAGAACCACTTCTCTACCGACTGCAGACTGCTGAGAGGGTCACTGTCCTAGCGCTACCTTGGCAGGGACAAGAGAACTGGAGGGAAACGACATGGTAGGCAACTGCAAGGGGGACAGGTCCAGGCTGGCTCCCTCCCACCTTCAGATGTGGATCTCACATGTATTGCTGGTTCCAGAGCTGACTGTGGAGGACAGATGAGAATGGAAGCTCTGGTCTTGCCTGCACTGCTGCAGTATAAGAGAGCAAAGAGGCATGCTGGTTGAGAGGATGTTGCATGGATGTCCCCACCTGAAGGCTGGAAGAAGCTAGATGGGAAGGAAACTGTCAATGCTTAGGGGAGCTGAATGACACTGAGAACCTTGTCGGTGGGGCACATTTGGCTACCACCCTTCTCCATGAGTCCACAGACAATGAGCTAGGGACTGAAATGTACCCAGTTAAGTCAGGAAGCAGGCACTTTTTCCTTATCATCCCTATTTCCTGTCCAAACTTGAAGAAAGTGTGTGAATAGCAGACCATGCTCCTCTCTCAACTTTGAGCCCCCGAGGCTACATATCTAGCGGGGGCTGAGGGGCGATGAAAAGATGAGCTTTCAAATGAGTTTGATATCACAGCCGTAAAAATGATCATGACTGTCTCTGGTTAAAGGCAGACTGAACACATGCATTTGTGTTTGCTTTTTTCCTAAAACCTTGCAAAAATGACAGCAGAGGAATGAAAAAAGAAATGAACTCACGAGGACACGGAGACTGGGAGAAGAGACCAGAGGAGCTGACAGCTAAGCAGCCGCAGCTATACGCTTTTCTCAACTAGAAAGCAGAAGTATGTAGCAGCCGCAGCTACACACTTTTGTGTGTAGCTCCCTAGGCCCTCAGAGCTCATTGTGGTGAGCCCTGGAGACCCACTGGACAGATCTTGTCAATATTTCTTTACCTTGTAGCCTAGCTCCTTGGTCTTCTCCTCCAACAAGGCGTATCTCTCTGTTCCGTGCCTGCTGCGCTCCCGGTGGCCAACCACGTGCTTGTTCGTGATGAGAAATTTCCAGTTGCTTCTGATAGTGGTTATGCTTTTCGATTTTGGTGTCAAAGTGCTTGAACTCTTACCAAAAGGATTCCAGTTCCTTCTCTGTGAAGTTGGCTGACTTGGCCGGGTCCCACAGATCCATCACCTGGGGCTCGTCGAACTCTGCCTTGGCGCCGCAGCCCCGGTGGCCGACTTTCTGCAGGTGGTCGAAGTCCTGGCTTATGTCCCGCAGTCTGTCCTTCACTCGGCATGTCTGCTCTGCAGCACGTTCTCCTGGCTGTGGGTCATGTCGGCGGGACTGACGACGTTTTCCTTAATTTCTTCTGTCCTGCTCAGGGTCTCCTGAAGGTCCTTATTCTCCTGGACCTTCTCCCTGTGATGCTGAAACTCCCACCACGACTGGTCCAGTTCTTCATTGAAAAACCTCCCGAAGGTCTTCGCTTGTGCCACTGCTTCTCCAGCCGGGGGTCCTCCAGGCTGTGGTCCTCGGTGCCGGGGCTGAGGACGTTGCTGCTCACGGCCGGCCTGGGCGTCGTTTCTCCCGTCCCGACCAAACTTGGCCAGGATAACGGTGAGGCTGCCGCTAAGTTTTGCTTCTTTCTCTCCATCTTCATCTAAGCCTTCAGCCTTCAATCTCTTCCTCTTGAATTCGTCCCTTTCGCGTATGTATCTTGAAGCTCAAGCTTGTATCTTGATCAGCATGGAGCTCGCACAATTTCACAGGAGAAAGATTAAGCCGCTGGGCCTTCCCCCACAGCTGATTCTGCTTCTCCTGGCGGAACTACCCCCGATCCGGGCTCGCGCTCCGAGGGCTGCGCGGGCTCATTCTTATCCCGCGAGAACTTGCCGCTGTCGCCGGCGGCCCGCCAGGCCCGGGAGGCGGCGGCGGCGGCGGCGGCGGCGGCGGCGGCGGCGGCGGCGGCGGCGGCGGCGGCGGCGGCGGCAGTAGTTGCCGGAGCTCGCGCAGCCCAGCTCGGACCTTCCGCGATGCCGTCTTCCTCCTCTGGAAGCCGAGACCCCGGCAATTGCGGGTCGGAAAAGCCCCCAGGTTTTCTGAATACTTTAAATTTTCCCTTCAGTTATGACCTAGAAGTGACTCAGTACAGAGTTTCTGTGTGCATCAGGCCCACCTTTCCTCCTCTTCAGCACCAGTTCGTGTTACATATTCCAGCTATATTCAGCCATTAAGATCTAGGGATTACACAGTACAGGATAACAAAATGACCTCTTTCCTTAAATTTATTTCCACAATTTATTTGAATTATAATATCTATGATTCTGGTATTAGTTTTTTTATTTCTATTTTTATAGGTGAATCTAAACTTCCCAGAATAGATCATATCCTCCACTTAAAAGTCCTGGTAGCCCTTTTAGGACTTGGCAATTATAATTTGATCACCATCACATCCACAATACATCAGGGCCAGGAACACAGTAGTTATTTTTAAAATTGGTTGAATGATTGGGGAAATGAATGAGTATAGAGTTGAGGGCTTTTAGGTCTTTGCTTTCTTTGGTGCTGCAAAATTTTGAAACTGAACTTGGGTTTATTTCTTATTATTCCTGTGGTTGATTGTTCTGATTTTATTGTCTTTCTTTGTTTCAAAACTTTTGTTGTGTTTAGTGTCTACAAGAATATTGTGCCAATATTACAGCTTCCCAAATATCAAATCCATTTTTATAAAAGGTATCCTGAGAGCCTTTTAAACCTTGAAAGGATACAAATTAAGGTCACAACATATAGTGAAAGGGTAGACTTTCAAACAGTTAAAAATAACTTACATTTTCCATCGTGTCATTAATTTCTTCCTCTGCACTCTGAAGTTTGGTTAAAACAGCTGCTCTTTTTAGGTTCAGATATTTAAGTCGATCCATAACTGTCTAAATTTAAAGAACAAGTCTTTTAATACATTGGCATTTGAACATCTCAAATATCCTGAAAAAGTCATGAGCTCATGTGTAGAATACTTCCTTGTTCTTCCTAGCTTCTGGTAGTTTGCCGGCAATGTTTGGTGTTGCTTGGCTTGTAGATGCATCCCTCCAATCTCTGCCTCTGTTGTGACATAGCCATTTTCTCCCTGTGTTCATGCGTCTCTTCTCTTATAAGGATGCCAGCCATATTGGATTAGGACCAATCCTAATTCACTATGGCCTCACCTTAACTTGATTACATCTGAAAAGATCCTATGTCCAAATGAGGTCACACTTACAGGTATTGAAGGTTAGCTCCTCAACATATATTTTTGGGGACACAGTTCAACCCATGAGAGTCTACCCTTTGGTCCCCAAATATTCATGCCCTTCCCTTGTTAATTCCCTAATTTATGTGAGAATCCTTATCTCATTGGTATTGAGCTTCTCCATGTAACTTGTTCTGGCCAATAGAATGTGGGCAGAAGTGCCAGGGTGCCATTGCTGGCCGGGGCCTCTAGGCTTGGCAAGTTTCAACCAGGCCTGTTGGAACTTCTGCCCTTTACCTTGAGGAAAGTGTGTCCCAGGTTGTAAAAAGTAGTCAAATTCTGGATATATTTTGAAGAAGAGGCCTGCTGTATATGCTGATGGGTTGGATGTGGGATATGAGAAAAAGAGAGGAGCAGCTGGAAGGATGGATGTGTCATATACTGAGAGGGGAAAACTGTGGGAGGAGTGTATTTGGGGCAGGGTGGTGGTGATGGCGGATCAGGACTTTTATCTTGCACATTTAATCTGAGATGACAATTATACTTCCAATTGGATATATTGGATATAGTTAGTAGCAGTTGATTATACAAGTGTGAAATTCAGGGGAAAGGTCTGGTATAGTAATTTGAATTTAAGAGTTGCCAGCATTTAGAAGGTATTTAAAGCCATTGGGTTGGATGAAGTCTCCTAAGAAATGAGGGTAGACAGAGAAGAGTGCTCAAGGAATGAGTTCTGGGATCCTCCAACTCTAGAGGTTAGAGATGTAGAGTGTTAGAGGTAGAATGAGGTATAGTAGTGTGGGGTTCCAGAAGACAAGGGAAGAAAGGAGCAGGAAGGAAGAAGTGATGAGCTGGGTCAAATATTGCTTCTAGGTGAATTAGATGAAGACCAAATAGTCACCACTGGCTTTGATCAGGAGATCACGAATGATCTTGGCAAGAGCATATTCTAAGTGAGGAGCTTCTCCCTAATTTGGTTGCACCACCAGCCATATCAAACTAAAAATCTGGGCATTGCTTCTGACTTTTCTCTCTCCCTGTCCTCCTACATTAAGTAGCTCCCAGGTCTGTCTTCTGTCCATTCCCACAGTCACTACCCTAGGTTAGACCACCATCTCTTATCTGATGTGCTGCAAAAGTCAGAACTAGTCTTCCTCCCACCAACCTGCTTCTCCTCAGTTTTTCCTTTGCATTGCAGTCTGAGTGATCTTTCTTAAATGGAAGTAGAAGCATTTTACTCTCTGGCTTAAAACCTTTCACTGGCAGCCCACTCTCTCATGATGAGGTCTAAACTCTTCAACATGGCTTATGAGGCCTTTCTTGCTGCAACCCCTGCTTATTCCTAAAGTTTTGGCACTACTCCACTCCTACTCCATCCCCCTAAAAACTCCTCCATCTTCCAGTCCTTCATTCATTTCCTAGAACTCACTAGGCTCTTTTTTGCCTCTGGGGCTTCACACAGACCCTTCCCTCAGCCTGGAACACTGTCCCACCTTCCTCCCCTCACCAGCCCTCACGGTCTAATTCTTACTCATCCTTAGAGTTTCAATTTAGAAATAATTACAGACACATGGCCTTCCTCATGAGATTAGGTCCTGTCCTTTTGGATACTGTGTGAGGGGAGGGACTTCTCTGACCCCTTCCCATCTGTATCCCTAGAGCTTATCATAATGCTGCACACCTATTAGGTGTTTAAGAAGAAGGTAATATATTATTTTGTATTGGA
Source organism: Leucopleurus acutus (assembly GCF_964270905.1). Taxonomy (NCBI): domain Eukaryota; kingdom Metazoa; phylum Chordata; class Mammalia; order Artiodactyla; family Delphinidae; genus Leucopleurus; species Leucopleurus acutus. Next base: position 49,528,455 of record NC_139157.1, on the reverse strand, counting down.
CTGTATATTTTTTGCTTTTATTTTTTTATGTAATGTATATTTTTGTATTTTGTAATTTTTATGATGCATATTATTTTGTATCATTTTTGTATTTTGTACTTTTGTGTTTTCTGGTTATTTTAAAACCATGAGTGTGTATAACTTTTAAATCAGAATGCAGATATTTTTAAAAAAAGGCACAAGCTTATAGATACAGAAAGCAGATTGGTGGCTGCCAGAGGTGGGGGGTGGAGGATGGGAGGTAGACAAAATGGTTGAAGGAATTCAAAAGTATAAACTTTCAGTTATAAAATAAATAAGCCCTGGGGATGTAGTGTACAGCATGGTGATTATAGTTGATAGTACTATATTGCCTATTTGAAAGTTTCTAAGAGAATACATCTAAAAAGTTCTCATCATAAGAAAAAAAATTCTTTATGTATGGTGTCAGATGTTAGCTAGACTTATTGTGGTGATCATTTCACAGTATCTACAAATATCGAACCATTATGTTGTATACCTGAAACTAATATAATGTTGTATGTTAATTATACCTCAGTTTAAAAAAAAAAGAATGAAGATATTTACATTTTGGGGAAAAAAAAAAGTACCTTCTCTTCCTTACATTCTAAGTGGGAAGTTATCACATGAAATATATTTAAATGATGTATTTAGTATGGTTACCATAAACAGAAGAATTACTATTATGTTTTTGCCAAAAATCATGCATTAGTCTTTCAAATTCACACATTTAAAAAAAACCCTTTCCCAAACATTTTTTGCTTTTTTTCTGATCATAAACATCTTGAACAAAAATCTTTCTGTATATCTCCATGTATTTCCTTAGAATAAATTACTAGAAATTGGGCCTCTTTGGACAGATGATAGACATTTAAAAAAAATCTTTTGGGGCTTCCCTGGTGGCACAGTGGTTGAGAGTCCTCCTGCCAATGCAGGGGACACGGTTTCGTGCCCCGGTCCGGGAAGATCCCACATGCCGCGGAGCGGCTGGGCCCGTGAGCCATGGCCGCTGAGCCTGTGCGTCCGGAGCCTGTGCTCCGCAGCGGGAGAGGCCACAACAGTGAGAGGCCCGCATACCGCAAAAAAAAAAAAAAAAAATCTTTTGGATACATATATGCCGTATTATTTTCCAGGAAGATTGTGCCCTGTATGCTCCTACTGAAAGGGTACAAGAGCATTTCACAAACCCTCCCCACAATCCTGGATATTGGATAAATTTGTTAAATCTGCTAAGAAAATGCTGCTTTTTATTCTTTGTGCTGTTTGCATTTCTTTGACTAATAATATGATTATAGAAGTATAAAAAAATATATTATTAGACATTTCTTGCTAAATTACCTGCGTATGCCCTTTGCCTGTTTTTTCTATCGAGATATTTGCTTTTTTCCTATTGAAATATCAGAAGTTTTAAAATATTTACAAAAGATACTCAGCATTTGTTTATAATAAGCATGGAAACTATTTCCCCTCATTGTCATTTGTTTAATAGTGAAAATAATATTGTATTTTCAAATATGCATATATTCTGTTTAAAAAAAGCTTTATTGAGATATAATTCATATACCGTATAATTCATCCATTTAAAGCGTACAATTAAATGGTTTTTAGAATATTCAGAATTGTGCAACCATCACCACAATTAATCCTAGGACATTTTCATCACCCCCAAAATATACCCTATACCCATGAGTAGTCACTCCCCATTTATCCTGGGATCTCCCACAGTGGTAAACCCATGCCCCCCACCCCCTGCCACTAAGGAACCACTTATCCATTTTTTGTCTTTGTAGATTTGCCTATTTTGGACATTTCATGTAAATGGAATCATATGATATGTGATCTTTTGTAACTTTTCTTTACTTAGCCTGTGTTCAAGATTCATCCATGTTATAACATGTGTCAATACGTCATTCCTTTTTATTGCTGAATAATATTCCATCGTATGAGTATACCACATTTTATTTATCCATTCATCAGTTAACGGACATTTGTGTTGTTTCTACCTTTTAGCTATTGTGAATAGTGCTGCTATGAATATTCATGCACAAATTTTCATTTGAACACCTATTTTCAATTCTTTTGGGTATATACCTAGGACACGAATTGCTGAGTCACGTGGTAACTCCATGTTTAACCTTTTGAGGAACTGCCAAACTGTTTTCCAAAGTGGCCACATCATTTACAACCCTACCAACTATGTACGGGTGTTCCAATTTTTCTACATCCTCACCAACACTTGTTATTTATTGTCTGTTTTGGTTTCTGTTTTTAATTTTAGCCATCTTAGTGGATTTGAAGTGGTATCTCATTATGGCTTTGGTTTGCATTTCCCTATGGCTCATGTTAAGCATCGTGTCCTGTGTCTATTGGCTGTTATCTGCTTTTCCTTTTCTTTGAGGCACTTTTGGTCACACAGAGATTTTAAATTCAAATGCGGTTTTGATTTAAATATGGACAGATGAATAAATACCACATCAAAATTTTAAGTGTCAAGATGAATTTTTCAAAAATAAATGGTATTTAAAAAGTAAATCTATTAATGATATTTATTAAAATAAGTATAATCCAGTTGATACTTTTTTGATTTTCCAAACTGTGGCATATTCTTACTGAGCATTGCACTTACCGTGAAGAGCTCCTCTGGGGGCTTATTTCCGTCTAGCTCAATGAGATACTGGGAATCGTGTTCAGCCATTACTTCCTGCAGATGATCGAACACAAGCCTCATCATTCAAGATCATTGGCAAAAGATCAGAATCTTAATATACCATGAAGAAATATTTAAAGCTAAATTATTTGCTTTATACTTGACATAATAGATGTTATTTTCAGGAGAGCTTTTACAAAAGCCTAAACTAGTCTTCTTACCATGAATTTTACTCTTTCTGTTTTTTCCATTTTTCTCTACAGTGAAGTCTTAGAGTCTTTCCCAACAGAAGTGTTTTGGGGCATCTATCTCTCTGTATGTATTCATAGAATAATAGAATAATAGAATAATAATAATAGAATAATTTCTACCAAACTGCTAGCTGAAGAATGGGGTTGGTTCATTATAATAGAATAATAATAGAATAATAATAATAGAATAATAGAATAATAGAATAATTTCTACCAAACTGCTAGCTGAAGAATGGGGTTGGTTCATTTCACTTTTTATTCTCCTGGCTGTGGGTGATGTTCAGTATCCAGATATCCATCTCTGTAAACTGCCAAACCATAACCTCTGTGCAATTTTCCGTTAGACTTTCTTATGCTTAACATTCATGGAGAATCTTTAGCCCTTATCTGCCATATGGTTTGTAAATGTTTTGCCTTGCTATGATTTATCTTTTGACTTTGTTTATGGTATCTTTTGCAATATAAAATATTTTTATGATGAAATCTGTTCTCATTGTTTCTGGATTTCCTTCCTTGCTTAAATTAGATTTTCTCTATCTCAAGGATATATTAATATTCTTATAAATTTTCTTCCACTATTTTTTTTACCATTAAAATCTAAAATCCAAGGGATTTTATTTTTTGACATTGGCAATGTTGAACTGTATCTGAGTCTTGTGTTCCCAGAAAGTAGGGATGGTGGGGAGATAAGACCCACCTCCACCTTTCCTCAAAGACTCGGATAAGATCCATCTCCATCTTTTTTCATGATTCCCATAGGACCTGACGGTGGCTCCCTTGTTTACCTGCCTCCATAAAACCCCAGCCCCCTTACTTTTCTTTGAGAAAGTCCTCCTTAATGAACATTCTCCCTGTTGCAATGGTCTGAACAAAATCATCTCCTTAAATGTCCAGTACATTTTGTCTTTCATAATACTGCGCAAGGTCAGGTTCTAAGTATTTCTTTTCTTCTAGACAGAAGGCACATTATGTCTGCATTATTTATTTAACCATAAATAACCATGCTCTGAACAAGGAAGTACATTATGCTTTTCTGCATTTCATATACTTTCCTTAAGCTAGATTCTTAAGAATGGACTTACTAAGTCTAAGGGTAGGAACAATCCTAAGGCTAAAGATCCTATACCAGGTCTGACCGGGAGTCAAGGTGGGATTCGAAGACAGGCGAGAATGAGGACTTAGCCTTGGATTACTCCTGAAGTAGGATATAAGCCAGAAAATGATGCAGGTTACTTTGCTCCCACTTGCTTTCCTCATGTCTTTTGAAGGAACACTGAATTTTGGTGGTATTGGCCTTCCAAGTGAATTGACATCTCAGCCAGGTCAGAGGAGACTGGAATTGAAGGCTCCTACCTTTGAAGGCTCTCCCACCTCCCTCCACACACACCAGCACCTTGGAATTACCTTACAAGGCAAGCTATATACTATTCAGCAAGCATCACCTAGGCCTAACGTCTAGGTTCTTGGCTTTGAAATTCTTGCACTGCTGGCACCAGGGCAATCGATTCTTATCTATGCTTTGCTGTAGGGCTTAGAATTTTTCCACTTCTGGGCTTTTTTCAGACGAGCTGTCTAAAAACCACCATACTAATTTCTATTCCTTTCAGCAGGGTATGAGAGTGTGTGCTTTACCATATATACTTGCTAGAATTAGTAATTCTTATTCCTTGTTCATCTTTTAAAATTTGATCATGGAAATATCTCTTAATTTAGATTAGCCTTTCTTTATTATCAGTGAAGCTGAACATTTTTCTACAGTCCTGTTACTCTTTTGTCTTTCATTTTTGTGAATTGTCTGCTCGTATTTCTTGCCCATTTATCATCGGGAGGGTAAGACCTTACAGGTTTTAGAAAAATCATTTCTATGACCTTTTTTTTCACATTTAAAAAATTGAAGAATAGTTGATTTACAATGTGTTAATTTCTGCTGTACAGCAAAGTGATTCAGTATACATATATATACATTCTATTTTTAATATTCTTTTCCATTGTGGTTTATCACAGGATATTGGATATAGTTCCCTGTGCTATATAGTAGGACCTTGTTATTTATCCATTCTATATACACTGGTCTGCATCTGCTAACCCCAAACTCCCACTCCATCCCTCCCCCCCCACCCTCCCTCCACTTTGTTAACCCTGTCTGTTCTCTATGTCTGTGAGTCTATGACCTTTTACTATATCAAAGCTTTAAATCTTTTATCATAGTTGATGTGGATATTTTTCAAGTTTGTTGTCTTTTTATTTGAGTGAGGTGTTTTTTAAAAATTTATTTCCAGAAGCTTTACATGTAATGAAACGGAAGCTGTTATTCTTTTTCCTTCGTGATCTCATCACTTGTTCAGCTGACCATCTGTTAAGCATTTACCACTCGCCAGAATTTGGGCACTGCCCTGGGCATTGGTGATGCTAGGATGTGAGACTTGGTCCCTATCCAACCTCCTGCCCATGAATATAGTTTTCTAATCTTCAGAATCTGATATTAATTATGCTTTATTTGATACCCAATGCCAGCCACTTAAGGAATATGTAGAATATTTTTGTTGAAGGAGAAAGAATATTATAGATAGACATGTAAATTACACTTAAGAAGCTATGTTTAAAGGCCGGGAATGGAAGAAGAAGAAGGGAGGAATCAAAGTCATACATAAGAAAACAAAAGCACTGAATCATTATGCTGTACACCTGAAACTAACACAATATTGTAAATCAACTGTATTTCAATAAAAAAAGAACCAGTTTGGTTCTCATTTTTTGGCGGGGGCGGGGTGCGCAATGGTGATGAAAATGATCCATTCATTTGTCTCTAAAGATATATAAACATTATAAAACAGCATGAAACAAATTCTTTTAGTTCCTCTATCAGATGGGAAGAGGTAATTTGAGGACTGTTTTCTATTTTCTTTGTATTTCCATTGCTTAGCATGGTATCTGGCCAAATACCAGATAATAAATGTTTGTTGAATAAATCTCCAACATAAATTGGACAGAGTCTGCCCTGGATTTTTAACCATAAAAATATGCTTTTCAATAATCATAATTTCAGTAATCATACTTTTAAAATGCTAATTATTTTAATTAAAAATTTCCTATTATAATATATAATGGCCTTATCATGTTTACAAATAATCATCTTTGAATGGGATAAACAGAGAAACCAGTCTGGGATAGCTCTTCTTTAGACTGCAATTTAACTAAATTAACAATTCCTTTTAGAATAAAAGATACACCTCAAGTGTACATTTGTTTTGATAAACCCATAAATGCTTTCACAAAACAATCTCTTGACATGGACTTTCCAGCCTACAACCATAAATAAATTCCCCTAATGACTTTTGAAAAATGCAATTTTCAGCAACATTCCTGCTTCGTAAGAGTAAAATAATATTGTTCTGTGAAACAGCTTTTGGAATGCAATCTTATTCTGATAGCATTTTACCAAGCTCAAGAGGAGGAGAATCAGGTAGATAATACATGAAGTGAAGAAACGTGAAAGTTATTTCAGGGTTAAAACACAGATCTCAACATTCCCATTTTCAGCAATATATCTTGTTCTTACTTCTAAAGGGTGAAGAATTATTTCCTTATAAAATTTAACAATGTGTTCGATATTTTCCAAATAATCCTCAGGCCTCTGAACTAGATGTTGAAGAATTTCAGCCACCATCTGCATTTCAGCAATAAATGCCTAAATGGAAAAGATGTTAAATATATGTTAGTCGTTACTTTATTTACAAGTCATATCCCTCCCTCCTTATACCTAGATGCCCTTTTGGGATGAGAAGAAGGGAGAAGGGCAGATTAGAAACAGGATTTTTATTTTAGAGACATAGAACACCCCTGAAGTTCCTTAATCAGATGGAATAAAGCTTTAAATTCACTTGGATACTTACTAATTTCTTTTTGCTCCCCAATAAGTAGGGAAGAGTAAAGGAATAACATCATATTTTTAGAGACAAAGAAATTAGATTTTTTATGAATACCTGAGCTTGTAGCTCATTCATTCATTGATTCATTCATTTAATAAAGCTTAAGTGCCTACTCTGTGCCAGACACTGTTCGAGGAGCTTGAGAGATGACAGAGAACAAAACTGGGGAACAGAACAGAACTGAGCCCTGGGGCTCAGAGAGTACATGTCCCAATTGAGGAAGACAGAGTATAAGTAAGTAGACAAACAAATACCTCACAGGTTAGGCTGTGGTGGTAAGAGCTAAGAAGAAAGATGATGCAGGGGAGAGGGGATGGAGAGTGATGGGAGAAGGTGGTCATGAAAGGGTTCTCTGAAGAAATGACATTTGAGTAGAGCCACACAGATTTCTGGGGAAAGACTATTTCAAGGCAGAGGAAATAGTATGTGTAAAAGTTCTCAGCCCAAGGCCTGGTAGGCATTCAATATCATATTTATTATCTTATTATCATATTTGTTATCTTAATTACAATGGTATGCTTTATTCAGGCTAAAATGACACACTTTTTTTCCTATTTGCTGTGAGGTTTACCTTTTTAAAAAATCTGGTATATAGATGCTGACTTTTATCTAATGCCTTATTTGCACAGGGAAGATTATTTTATATTTTTAAAATAACAGTTTTTAAAAATTGAGATGTAATTGACATATAACATTACATTAGTTTCAGGTGTACAATATAATGATTCAATACAGTTGATCTTTGGGCAACGTGAATTTGAACTGCATGGGTCCACTTATAGGAGGATATTTTTCAATAGTAAATACCATACTACTACATGATCTGCGGTTGTTAGGATGTAGAACTGCGGATACGGAGGTTGGATTGTAAAGTTAACTTGGATTTTTAACTGCATGCAGGGTCAGTGCCCCAACCCTGGAGTTGTTCCAGGGTCAGCTGCATTTGTACGTATTGTGAGATGATCACAATAAGTCTAGTTAACCTCCATCATCATACATAGTTACAATTTTTTTCTTGTGATGAGAACTCTTAAGATCTACTCTTAAGTGAAAGAACGAATGTCAAAAATTCATTTAACCTATTAGTGAGGGAACCAGCAGGACGACAAAGCTGAAGTATCTATAATAACTGAAATCAGAGTGCAAAGTTTGATATCCTGCTTAATATCCTACAGGGCAATAAAACTGTAGCCTTTGGGGCTTATCTTTTCCACTAGACAAATGATTTGCGATGTAGCCATCTACAAATTAACATCTGACTTCACACAGTCTAGGCCCTAATAGAAATAGTATTTATTCATAATAATTTAGAAATTATAGAAATTATTTTAAATTATTAAACATTATAAATAAATAAATTTATAATAGAAATCACAGGTATATTTCAGTAGGGCAAGGACTGGCAAACTATGACCTGTCCCACCCCAGTAGGCTAAATCCAACCTGTCACCTATTAACAGATTTCTTTATATCAATTTTCCTCATTAAGTCATGGTAGAAGATTCTTTTGAGGCCCTATTGCATTATGCTTACTAGTACTGAATTTAGGATTGTTGTATCAACATTATATGTGAAATTGGGCTATAGCTTTCTTTTCATGTGCTCTCTTTGTCAGAGTTTGAAATCGGGGTTATACTAACTTCATAAATTGGATTCTGACTGGGCTACCTTCTTCTCCATATTACACTTGTCTTATATGGCTCTAACTCCTCACTCTAGCTTACATAGTGCTTGACACATAGTAGGTGACCAGTAACTCTCTGTTGCTATGAAATGAAGCAGATTAGCTGTCAGGATATGGAGGGACTTCCATACTGACAAGAAGGATGATCTTAAACTTGATGACCTCTACATTATGATCTAATGGTTCTTGAAAACATGAAATATTTTTGCTATTTCCTCAAGACTAAATGAAAACTTAAAGAAAGTGTAATTTTCTCTAGTAGCTGCTATTTTTTAATTATTTATACTATCATTTAATTTAATGATAGCAGTTTAAAAGTGTAGTATCTGGTATGGGGATATTACCTCTTCTTCTTCTTGCTCTTCTTCCTCTTCCCTTTCCTCTTCTCCTTTTCCTTCCTTTTGGGCTTCTTCCTTCTTTCTCCTACGACTCTCAATAGCTTCAGGATCCCACTGATCTCTTGTGAATATGTATCCTGTACTACTGTGCTGCCTTTGCCCCGAAATTCTTTGGCATAAATCATAGTCAGGACACTAAGGAACAACATTAGTAATTACATAAAACATTTTGAATATGCCTTTACTTCCTATTCACATATTATGCAGTATCTAAACTCCCAAATTCCTCAAAACCCTGAGCAAATTCAATACTGTAAATGGCATTTTGAATCAGAGTTTATCATATACCAAGAGAGGCACAAGGCTATGACAACACTTTTCTTTACCCAAAAGTAACACATGTGAGAAAGTATCAGAAGCTTTAAGATTAAAATAAAAAAAGAGGGTTAGAATAACAGTAGAAAGAGCCAGAGAAATAGAATAGAAAATCAATTTAGTCAGCAAAGGTACACAGGAGGATTCTGTCAGATTAGTTTGAAAAAGCTGAGAATGGATGAAAATGGGGGAATAGCCACAATCTTATGACAAAAAAAATATATCTTGTATTTATAGTATTTACTATCATTTACAGCTTTATGGATGAAGTAGTTCATAAAATAGCATCAATGAATGGGACCTGAAAGGTCATCTAGTTTAGTCTAACCTTTTCATTTTGTAAATGAGAAAACTGAATCTGGATAGTAAAACAGGACAAAACCAAAGTCTATGAGTAATTTTCTCATTTCAAGTGCTTCCACGTGTGTAATATTTTACTCAATTCTTAAACTAACCCTGTAAGAGAAATAATACAATATGATTAAAGCCATTTTGCTGATCAGAGAAGGACTGCTCTGTCAGGGTAAGGTCACAATGTCATGAGGGGAAACTACAACTTGGGACCAGGCCTTCTGATCTGTAGCCCACGCTCTGTGACACATTATTAATGATAAACTAAGGTTTTGAGCTGTAAATCCTGCTCTGAATATTTTTCACGATAAACTCTGGATGACATTCTATAGTAGTGGTTCTCAAACATTAGAGTGTAACTGTATACAGAAGACCGTAAAAAAAAGATTTCTGCTTCCCCTGTGATTTATTAAGTCTAGAGTGAGGCTCAGACATTTTAGCAAACATTGTCAGTGATTCTGATGCCAACAGTTCATGCATCACACTTTTGAGAAACAAAGGAAGCAAGAAACTTTAGAACTTTTCGTGCTCATTTTCTGATTTCTTCAGACTACTTCTATATGGAGATGGGATGGGTATTTACTGAGGCAAGACTTTTATTTAGGGTTTCTAGTTTTTTCACAAAAAAAGATCTCAACCCATTCTGGTAATTTAAAAAAACACATGTATATTTGCCCTCATTTGGCAACGCAGAATACCCACATTTTGGGTCCTTGACAAAGACTATTGTCTCCTGTTTTCACTTATAGGAAGTGATTTATTAATCTTAGGGTGAATCTGAAGGTATGCCTGGGAGCAGTGATCCTCAAACTTCAGCAGCATCCATGTGTACTGGAGGGCTTCTCACCACAGACAGCTGGATGCTACCCCAACAGTTTCTGTAGTTCTGGGGTGCTCCCTGAGAATCTGCATTTCCAACAAGCTTCTTGAGTGCTGCTAATGCAGTTGGCTCTCGGACCAAATTCTGAGAACCACTGCTGTAGCAGATCACTGGCCCTTAATGCACTTTTTCTGTTTGTTTGTTTCTTTAGTATACAGACCTCTTTAGAATATGATGAAAGCCATAGGCTTTTGCTTCAGAAAAATGGCCATGCACATAAAATTTGCATATAGTTTCAGAACGTTCATGGATGCTTAAGGATTCATGGATCCCAGGCTAAAAACTTCTGGTCTAGAAATCCCAGACTCTATTCCCAAATAAGGCCAAACCATCAGAGAAGTGTGTGCTGTACTAAAGTTCTATCTCCCATGAGGTCCTCTGATTATGCCCCAGCTACCTGTGGAAACTGCCATGGACACCCACCATCACACAATATCAATGGGGTTAAGGACTTCATTCTCTACGTTAACAATCCTTATGTTGAGACCCATGTAAGATATATCTCTCATTTTGTTTTTCCTGAGGAATGGCTTGTCTTTTCATGGGCAATGCGGATTTTATATAACTGGTCACATTTCCCCTTCTGCTTTGGTTCATCAAACTTAGAACCAAATTTATGACCCAAATTTAGTGAGCATTTGGAGGCTTATGGCCTGTATATCTCTGTGTTCTTATTCCACCCAGTCTTAATTTCCTATATAATCTCTGTGTTCCATGGCCTAGACCTTATATTTGGTTTCAGTTAATTGTTTGAGATTTTTTTTCTCTCCATTATACATATGTTCACATGGGTGACATTCTGAAGGTCACACAGGGATTTTGATTGGCCTCTAACCATGACATTGGGCTGGGGCTGCAGATGACCCCAACACCCATCACTGAATGCCACCTGTCTCTCACAGCTAGCCCAAACACACCACTGAGTCCCTGCACCTGAGCTGAGGACCATCTAATTTATTCTGAGTTGTCAAACCCTTTGGGGAATCAGGCAGGGTATTGTTATAAATGGTTATCATTCATGTTCATATAAACAAGTGGTCCTCACCTCACTGCATTCTTACCACAACCCTATGAAGCAGCTATCTTTGTATCATCTTTGTGAAGAGGAAATTGAGGCTCCTAAATGTGATTTACCATGTTCTACAGCTGGTAAAGGAGAGAAATGGGAACAGGACCAACCCATCAGTGTTCTTTAACATTCGTACATCCAATAATTTGTTCATTCTTTCATTTTATTTAACTGGCAAACATATTAGGTACCACTTATTGTGCTAGTTGAGGTTTACAGGAGTGAGACATGGTTCCTGCCGCCAAGTAAGGCAGAGTCTAGAAGAAAATGGACAATTACAACACAGTGAGGTAATATGATAGAAAAGAGCAACATGAATGGTCATCAGAGAAGTATTTAACTTTCCTGTGATGAAGCAGCTGTGGGGGAGAGAGAGAGGGAGAGAGAGGGAGAGAGAATGAGAGTTAGCTAATGTTTGTGTTGGTGCGGAGGGGTTGGTTGTTGGGGAAAGTTCTGCAGAGATGATGCCTGAACTGGCGTTCAAAGGATAACTGTGATGAAGCCTGGTGAAGAGGCAAGGAGGTGTTTCCCGAGGATGGAGCTACAGGTGCAAAAGCACAGAGGTATGACAAAGTATGATTCAGACCCTATAACTGACGCATAAATTATTATTTTCCTAACTCCTTAAAACAATTAAGAACATTCCTTGAATTTAACTATCAAAAAGAATGGTTATATATACCATACTAGAAACACAACTAATATTCTTACCTTAATATTGATTATAATATCAGGTTTCAAATTTAAATTTCTAATTAATTCTATTTGCTGGAAAATAGTCATGGCATCCTGTGAAAGTGATGGTATTTCAGTGATAATATAGCCTGTAGAGTAAAACATAATTTTAAAAGTTTTATAATATTATCAATGTCTGAGAGCATGAATTTATTATTATTACTTTATAAAAATATCATTTAGTTATTGATGAATACTAATGCTGGTCTTAAAATCATCTGTCAACATTTAAAAATTAATAGTTAAGGTTATTGCCACATGAATTATAACTCTGAATAATGTTTTTCTGACAATAAATAAAACCATTGGGCTAGGAGGAGACATCTTTAAAAATTCCAAATGAATTTATTTTAGGCACATGAGGTGCCTAGAGAAGGAAGTTCCATGCCAATAATTCTTTAACTCATGTTAGGAAAGCTCATATGATGAATGGTAAAGGTATATTATAGTGGGTTGCATGGCATATTATTTTTATTTCTTGAATTAATATTTCATAATACAATGGAATATATATGTATATGTTTATATAAGTTACAGAGAGTAATAAAATACCCATGTAACCCTCATACATTTTAAGAAACAACATTATCAATATGATTTTGGCTTAGTACATTTATTGGCTTGCATCCCTACCCAGAAACCTATATCTTCTCATTGAAATTCATCCTGGATACCATCATCATATTAGTTTCCTTAATATATTTCTTTAATTATGTCACTCTCTTGCTTGAGAAACCTTTCTCTTGTTAATAAATTCTTAACTCTGTTGCTGGGAATTAAAGTCCTTCGAACAATTTTTCTGCTGTTTTATAGAATATTTTTTTCTTGGAGGAACAACTGACAGACAAATTATGGTTATTAAGCTTTGATTTTTGGCAGACATTTTATAAAAACTGAATGGAGTGAGGCTGTCAAGACTGACCAGTGTCTCCTCTGGGACATGATGGCTAGCATTAACCCCTTGGTCTGACACATTGCAATTGTGGGTGCTGTGGTGAAGGGACTGCATGACTTAGCCCTAGATTGAATTCAACCTTGGGTAATTCCAGAGACCAGTCAGTTCCCAGAGTTCATGCCCTCCCCTTCTAAGAAACAAGGGATTACACAAGACCTTCCTCCCATTCCCTCTGCTGCCAGCACTGCCCACATTTGTCTATTGTAAGTGGATGACAGAAAGATGCTTGGCACTCTGTTTGCTGTGCTCTCCAGCACCCTGCCCATTACTACAACCACTGCCACTGCCCTGAGAGCTTATCAGGCATTCCAAGTGTGACTGTTTGCAGGCATGCCAAACCTTGGGTGCACATGTATATTTGAATGAGTTTCATACTTGATCTCTTCCCTGGTGGAGGCAGCAGAAGAGTGGGTTGTTTCCATGGGGTCTGACTGTCTCCTGATAGGCCATTATTTGGGTTGCCTTAATGTTCTGAGCAATGGATTTGGGGGCTCTACCCAATGAGAGGTGGCCAGTATCATCATATCCAGACCCTGGAAATCTGTCTATGGAAGAGTTGCGGCAGAGACAGTTACGTCGCTTGTTTATCTCACCTTTGAAGATTTACAGTGGAATAACTTAGTTCTCTGGATCCAATTCTGGGAAGATCTCAGGGGGATACTTCTTAGAGCTGCTGAGCCCACTGTCAACCTCTCTAATCCCAGAGACATGTTGTGAAGATGGAAGCATAGGTGAGGATTCCACCCTCCGTCCCACTTCTCCTCGACACCATTACCAAGCCCTTGCACTCCATGCTGAAAACAGAGGAATGGTAGACCCCATGCCACTCCTTGCTGGAAGGCTCTGCGTATACTATCATAGGCAGAATAGGCACTCAGCAGGCTAATGCCCAGCCTGCATCACCCCCACCAAGGGAAAACTCAAAGACTGTTCACACCACAGCCCAGGGGAAACCAACAGGCCCATACCGTCAATTTGCGCCCGCTTCCTGGCACAGTGAGAAGAAGGAGGTATTCCCTATAGCCACAGAACTGAAGATGGTATGCTACTGCTTTTAGATCGAAGTGTTGAGAGATTCATGGACATTGGGCAGCTTAGCATCCAGCCGGCCCTGATAGTCATCTCACCTCAGCCCAGCCTGGCATGAGTGGCCATATTGGTGACCAGTGACTTACAGTACCATCCACAATGTGCTATACCTGGGGCAGGGACTGCCCAGACCAGGGCTGTCCATCAGTCACGGAGGAAAATGATTTTTTCTGCAGTCTAGAAGGAGGATGCAGAGAAGGGCTTCTCAGGGTGCCCAGGAATTGACTCTACCATTTTCTCTTGGGTGAGGATGCAGCGCATGGAAGCTGATTTTGTCTCAAGGCCAACACAGCATGACAGGTTGTGAGTGAAGGGATTATAACTGTAGATTGTGTAACTTTTTTCTAAATAGTGACAGAACCTCCAAGTATAAAAGGGCTCTGGTACAGAAAAATATTAAGATTGGATCTGGCAATACTTTACTGACAGCACATTAGCTGTCTTTAGGGATCTTGGAGCCATCAATTACCCAGCCTTACCCAGCCCCTGACCCAAGTTAATATCTCTATTTTGAAAGCCCTTCACTTCCAATATTGCTTCTACCATCTACCAGGCTGCTGGGTAAGACCAAACATCAGAAAGAATCCTTGCTTAGCAGAGAGTTTCAAACTGTGTTTAGCAAAGTGCTAGGTTCCAAAGAAATTCCTTTGGGGCTGCTGTAGGACAGGTGAGGGGAGGCTGGGCAGAAGGGGCTCAAGGTCCTGCCTTCACTGTAGCTTTAAACGAGCCCAGTTGTGCATGACTAGACCGTGGCCATGCACTTGCATGCTGATAATGTGGAACTCAGACTCAAGAAATCATTTATAGGGACTTCCCTGGTGGCACAGTGGTTAAGAATCCACCTGCCAACGCAGGGGACACGGGTTCGAGCCCTGATCCGGGAAGATCCCACATGCCACGGAGCAACTAAGCCCGCGAGCCACAACTACTGAAGCCCACGTGCCTAGAACCCGTGCTCTGCAACAAGAAAAGCCACTGAAACGAGAAGCCCGCGCACCGTAATGAAGAGTAGCCCCCTCTCGCTGCAACTAGAGAAAGCCCGCACGCAGCAACAAAGACCTAATGCAGCCAAAAATAAATAAATAAATTTATAATAAAGAAATCATTTATAGCACTCTCCTCTGCAAGCTCTCAGGATAAGTACCAGTGCACAGGAAGTCTAGGGGAAAGAGGAATACATTAAATGACAGCAGGAGGTGCAATCAGCAAACTCCAGAAGGTAGGAAACTCTAAAAGACAAACAACCAGTTTTTTCAGCATAGAAAACACAAGATGATGTAAAGAGGTAGGGGCAACTTACAGATTAAAAGGTACTTGTGACATACTGATAAGTATCAATATGTGAAACCTGTTTGGTTGGATCCTGCTTCCAAAATCAAACAAACAAACAAACAAACAAACACCAACTAGAAAAAAAATATGAGGCATATAGTGAAATTTGACAATAGACTGATTAGTAGATGATTTATTATTAATTTTTTAGGTATGATAATAGTAATGTGATAAGTTTTAAAAGAGTCCTTATCTTTCTGAGATACAGACTAAAACATTTACAGATGAACTGATATGATATGGATTAGCTTCAAAATAAAGTAGGTTGGGGGGAATGTATGCAGAGGCATAGATGAAATAAGATGAAACAACAGTTGTCATTGTTGAAGCTGGGTTTTTGACACATGGGGGGATTTTATATCATTCTCTACTTTTGCTTGAAATTTTCTGTAATAAGAAGTTAAAAGGGTTATGAACACTGTAAATGGCAGAGCTGAGTAGATTTATTTTTCTCATGTTTTTTCCTTTCTCTTTTTGCCAATACTTATAATTTATGCCATTTTTTTGTTGCCATGTAAGTCACTCTAAATTTTCTGAAGAGGTAATGTGAGGTAAAGAATAAACAAAAAGATATTTGCCTATCTAACTTTACATATGCATTTTCAGTTTCAATCATTATACTTTTTGAGGTCATTTATTGACCTATGTCAGAATTCCGTGATTTTCCTTTTTACCTTTTTGTTCATTTTACTTCCCACATTCTGGGTGTTTTTCCCAAGTTCATCCTCTTTATTACTGATCAGTAGATAGATAAATGGATAGATAGCATATTTATATGAAATAAAGGAGATGATATCGGGATATATATCTATATATGTATGAATAGATATAGTTCATTCTGTACATAATCTATATATAGATCTACCTATAGACATAGATGATATACATATATTTTTTTTTCATTGTACTGCACTTTATTTGTATTCCTTTATTTGTATTCCTGTATTCTTTTTGAAGATTGAATCATATAAACTTAAAATTTGAAAACAAATGTAGATTCTGAAGAATAAAAACAAGTGAACAAGCAAATAAAACTATTGGAGTTGCTCAACTGAATTCGGACTCTGGGATTCCTTTCCTATGCCAGGGCAAAAAAAAAAAAAAATGCAATTTCAGGAATTACTTGTGCCTCAGATAAACCACGAGTTTTAAGGCTGCATTGATAGCCACTGCTGTATAAAAATAAGCATACCAAAGTGAGAGACTTCTGGGGAGTTGAGCTTCTCCAACATTAGCTTTGTGACAAGTTCATCTGGAATGCTTTGGCCACTGATCAGCATCGACTGCAACTAAGAACAAACACAGATATTGTACATGATTGTATAATGTACCTGTGACACACAGCTTTTAAGGAAATTGTAACAATTTTGAAAGTTAGATTTGTTTACCATAGCTCCTGATTCAGTGTCACTGGCAATCTGTTCTTCCAAAATTGGTAAAGCTAAAATATGAATTCAAAATATTAGCACAAATTGTTATTAGAATTTCCAAGTTAAGAAACATATTTGTGTATTTTTTAACTAGTAACAAAGATTAATATTTGTGTCACTTTAGAGTTTACAAAGCACATTTATACACATTATGTCATTTAAGCCTAACTAAAGTATAAGGTAGCAGAATGTATTCCACAGAAAACTTGTCTCTGACACTCACTAGCTAAAGGATCTTGGGGAAGATAACTTCCCAAACACCTTTGCACCTTGCATGCTTGTGCCCTGTGTAGTATGCAAGGGAATATGAGGATGAAATGAGGTTGTATATGACAGTGATTTGGAAATTACAAAGTATCATACAGAGTATACAGTAGTATTACCAGTCCAGATACTTTTATAATCATATGTAGTTACATCTACAGCCCATTAATTTTGCACATTGATTGTATAAAAGGAAAATATGCATCAAGAAATGTTAAAAATAGATGAACACTGAAATTTATCTAGCAAAAAGGGGTCCTGAGGCTGAAATTCTAATAACTTGGTTCCTTTTTAAGAGGAGATATTTCATTCCATGATGGAAGATATCCTGGGACAGAAATGACAGGGGTATAACTTAGGGGAGGACCCAGGAGCTGATTATGTCCCTAGCTGCTAATAATCTATGGAAAGTTTGGCACTTTTTAAGATTTCCTACAAGTGAATTTTATTTTGATAAAAAAGGGGAAAATTTTAAAGTTTGTGTGTGTGTGTGTATGTGTGTGTGTGTGTGTGTGTTACGTGTTGCAGAATTGTCCTCTCCCCCAAGTTGTACCAGATCACAATATCACTAATGGCATGTGAAATGCTCATTTGATAACATTCTTGCCAACAATGATGGTAGAAACTTTAAAGATTCACTGCCAATTTATTAGGCAAATATAGATCAGCATTATTTTAATTAGCATTTCTTTGAGTAACAGTGAAGTTAAACTCTTTTCTTATATTTGTCCATTTTTATTTCCACTTTTATGAATTACAGATTCACTCTTTTGCTTATTTTTCTATTAAGGCACAAATGGTTTTATTGATTAAAAGAATATTTATATACAAAGACATCAACCCCGGTCATATATATTGCAAAGAATGCAAAGCAAATTATAAATAATAAAAAATAAAATTTATCATTAAAGATAATTAAGTCCTAGAAAATCTCCCCAAGAGCAGCTGTGAGAGTTCCATCTCTTTTCACATTTCACAGGGAGACACCCAAAACACACATATCCCCAATAGTTCTAAATTACAGAATTAGAGAATGGGAAGCAGTAGAATGGAGTCAAAGATGTTTCATAAACGTCCTAAATTCTATGACCAAAACTAAGACTAACAGAAGGGCAAAACATGTTTGATGCTATTTTAAAGATAATGTTCACTGTGTTGATAGTGATGTCTGATAAAGCAAATATAGCAAATATTAATAATAGACTAATAGATAGTAAGTAGATGGGCATATGGGTGTTCACTGTACAATGCTTTACATTTTAATGCATATTTGAAAGTTTTCATAATAAAATATTTGGGAAAAAAGATAAAATTTACCTTCTAGGCGAATACACTTCCATGCCTGTGTTATCTGTTGGGCTAATGTTGTCTTACCAACCCCCTTAAAAAGAAAGATATTATTTAAAACCCAATAGAATAGCTATTTGCCAATAAAACAGATATTTTTAAAGATTCTATTGATGGTTACTATAATTACATAATATTATCAAGTAATATTTTTTTCCATACAATAAATAAAGAATAGATCCTAGATATTTATAGCTTCATTTTCCTCTATTAACTGTCCCGTTTGCCACGTTTTATGAAGTGATTTTTTTTTTTAATTAAGAAAACAGCCCTGAAAGCAGGAAGCTGTACCATAATGGTATTCTAGGTATTGCACTCTTCCGATTGTTAAATTTTGTAATTTTGAGTACAAATCATTTTGATTATATTGAGATTCATCATTTTATTTCCTGCCTAAAGTTTATAATTGTGAATGTCTTGACAGACTTCCATTTAGTAACTTTCAAGAGCAAAAATTCCTTCTTAATGGACATCTTTGAAAAGTATCATAGTTTAAAGATAGAAGTTCACTTTAATGAAGTAACACTTACATCTGATTGCTTCCACTGTTGACTTTTAAAATTCTATTGATTTTAGAAACATAATAGAAGTTACTGGAACCATTTCTTGACCCTGTCCCAGGGTCTCTAGAAAATCAAGTCAGCCCTTAGACTCTGCTATTCCGGAGAGGCTTTATATTAACCACCTTAGGCCCTCTAATGGTAACTACCAACTAAGCTCAGAGGCTGAAAAAAGCTCTCATCTAGAGGTCCTTACTAGAACTGCCTAGGAAGGCGAGCTATCTTACGACAGCCATTCTTGGTTTCTTCCTGTTTTGCAGAAAGATAATACATAGGTCCACTAACACACTGTGGGTAAAGATGAAGCACATCCCCTCTCAGGAGCTTTAGACACTGATGAGAGTATCCTCCATTTGTCTCTTTAGTGTCCTGTCTTCACATATCCAGAGAGCCTCACAACAAATTTCACAGAAAGTTTTATATGAAAATTGAGTGTGAAATAACCTTGGATCACATACTACTAACAATTGTCATGGTGCAGTGCTTTGATGAGTTAATTTATTCATAATATAAAAGCAAAGATAAATACAATCTAGGTTCCTTTTCAATAATAGTATACAAGAGGAGAGAAAGTTATAATTTACAACCAATACTATTTCAGAGTTTGTCATACAGTGAAAGTCTAACAAACACTCAAAAAAAAATTAGCACATGATGTGGTTTTCAATCTTGTATGGTAACATGAGATTATGACTTTAAAAATTAAAAAATATATTAAATAATAAGTTAGAAGAGATAACTTACTGGTTTCCCAAATACAACAAAGCAAACAGGTTTAGACAACATAAAGTTTTTGTCAGCTTCATCTTCATTAAATATATCCACAAAAGGATGCTCTTCTGTCTTCTCTTGAGAAGTCATAATACAAAATACTACAGTAAGAAAGAGTAAGATTGTTAAAGTGCCTGATTTAGGAGGAACGGGCAGGCAGGTTGGGAGAACTAGAATATTCTGTGAATTTACTTAGCCCAGAAGCCATTCCATGCCACTAAGAGATGGATTTTGCCAATAATGGCAAATAAGTTAAACTGATCTATTAAAACAATAATAGGTTCATAGTTTGAGACAGAAAGCAAAAGCCAGCTATATGCTATATAAGACAGCTAAAATAAAGTATCTTTGAAAGACTAAATTAAGGAAAAAATACATACATGTATATATTCACATGTATGTTTTGATGTGTGTATTCTATTAAAGATCAAATTAGTGTACACACAACCAGCCAAACAAAAACCCAATAGCAAATGCTTTAAAAAATCAAACTAAATATGTTATAATAAATTTGTCAATGGGTATGTGTGTAGGGCCTACTAATGGCTCTAGTTAGAAATCCTAATGGAAATGAGAAAATACGTAGAACTGAAAAATAATGAACATAATATATATCAAAATATATAAGCTCACAATTTAAGAAGTTAGAAAAAGAAAAATATATATTAAAAATTAATAAAATAGAAAAACATTATATAAAGAAGGGCAACAAAGCTAAATAGCAGTATTTTGAAGAGATTTACAAATAGAAAACTCTGTCAAGATTGATCAAGGACAGAAGATAGAAGGCACAATTAAATAATATTAAACATGGGTTTTTTAGAGGTGTGTTTTCTCACATCTCAAAACTAAGATTTTCTTGCGTTTTCATTGTTGTTGATTTCTTTCATTAATCAGAGACTGTTCTCCATATTATATTAATTCTTTGAAATTTGTTGACTCTTGCCTTATGGCCTACCCCATGGTAATTTTCAAAAAAATTGTCTACATCAAGTTTGTGAATTTTATTGGTTAAATCTTCCATAATGCTTACTGATTTACTGTCTACTTGATCAAACAATATTAGACATAGGAAGGACCACAGAGAAAATAATGCTGCAGATATATAGATAATAAGAGGCTATCATAAAGTTATCCCAAATAAATTTGAAAACTTAGGCAAAATTGACAAATTACTAGAAAAATCAGCTTCTTAAGAAACAGAGAAAACTTGAGCGGTTCTATAACCATTAAGGAAACTGAATCAGTAACTAAAAATCTTCCCATAAGGAAACCAGATGGTTTTATTGAAGTGCTCCAAGTCTTGCAATCTTATAAACACTCCTTCAGAAAAAGGATAAAGTGGAGACTTCTTACTTAATTTATGGCTCTCGTATAACCTCCATACCTACAGCAGAGAATAGTCCAAAAAAGCAAAATTATATGCCAACTTCATTCATGAACAAGATTTTTTTTTTTTTTTTTTTTTTTTGCGATATGTGGGCCTCTCACTGTGGTGGCCTCTCCCGTTGTGGAGCACAGGCTCCGGACACGCAGGCTCAGCGGCCATGGCTCACGGGCCCAGCCGTTCTGTGGCATGTGGGATCTTCCCGGACTGGGGCACAAACCCGTGTCCCCTGCATCGGCAGGTGGACTCTCAACCACTGCGCCACCAGGGAAGCCCCCCATGAACAAGATTTTTAAAAATCCTAATCAAAGTATTAGCAAGTTGAATCTAGCAATATATGAAGAAGATAATAACATCATGGCCAAGTTGGGCTTCCCCAGGAATTCAAGGATGGTTAGTACGAGAAAATTAATTTATCATATTAAAATAAATTTAAGGAGAAAAACTATATGATTATCTTAATAGATGTAGAAATAGTATGAGACAATTCAACACCCTTTAATGTTGAATAAAAGATAAACCTCTTAGCAACTAATAGAAGGGAACTTCTTTTATTGATAAAGGGTATGAATGAAAGACACCCTTATATTTAATGATTAAATATTTAAAATGTTCTTTTTAAGACAAAAGAAAGAAAAGTGTAATTATTCCCAGTTGATATGACTGTCCACATAGAAAACCCAAATATGTCACAGATAAATTTTAAGAATAAAATAATCCAATTTGCTGAATTCAAAACCATTATACAAAATTCAGTTGCATTTCTATATATCAAAAATAGCTAGAACATGTAACCAAATATAAATATGACTTAGCAGCAAAAATATAAAATAAACATGATTAAATAGTACAAAAGATATACAAGCCCTTTATGGAAAAGTTACAAAACCTTATGAAAATACTTCAATGAATAGACTTGAAAAATGAAACAAAACTTTGTCCCAGTGGTCTGGGACATTGTTCACAGAACAATGAAAAATGGATTGGAGGGGGCTATATACTTCCAGGTAAATGCAATATGATTACATTTCTCTGTGGAAGTTAAGAATATTCAAATGGGCTTAATATACCAATATTATTTTAAGATGACAATATGAAATAAGATGTAGTAAGAAGTATTACTAGTATATTAAAAAGATTTGAGATGAAAACTTCAGGAACTAAAGGGCTGAAATTTCAAGTTTTTAAAAAATACCATCAAAATAAGTAATGCTAGTATAAAATGTAGTTGTAAAGGAGAAAATGCATCTAAACCTCTTAAAGTGATCATGCATTTATTAAGGAGTCTCCGTAAAGCACACTAAAGCCAGGGCCATAAGGCCTGGGATGGGGATATCTAGTTGGATGTCTAAGTACCTTGAGTTTTGAACCCCAAGATTACTCCCAAATGCTCTGTATTAACAGAAGCAACCTTCTCATTTACGGAAGAGAGCAGCCTCTCCATGCCTCACCTGAGGCAGATGCCTCAGAAGACAATGCTCGACTTTTACAAGCTTATTTCCCCTCATAGCTTCTAGAGCAGTAACTGGGGTCAAGTGTCAGCCCAGCCCAACTGGGGAGGCACTGGACAGGAAGAAAGGTGTTATGCACCTAAAGAGCTCCAGGGCCTGGCTATGAGTGTACCAACAGGAACCAGGAGAACACGCCTGGGAAAGATCTTGAGGGTGTCAGGTGAGGGGAATGCAGACTGGATAGGAGTTTATTGATAGTGGGCTGTCTCCCGTGACTCATAGTTTAACATCCTAGCTAGGACACCTGGAGCAAGTCCTAATTCACTGCTGGTAAGGTTACTTGAAGCTTGGAAAAAAACAATGGGATGTAAATGCCAGAACTGCCTTGACAGGGCACAGAGGCAGGTGTTAAATACTCACAGAAGCGGCATGTTAAGTGGACTTATTATGTTAGGCCAGAGAACCATCAGCCTACTCTGCTGTTTGGGATGGACAGAGGGCACTCTTTTCATTAAGATGTTAAGGAATGAGCTAGTAAGGGAGCACTGGCATCATTACGAAGCTCAGTGATGGCTGTCCGTTTTGGGGCCAGGATTTAAAGTAAGGGAGAGGGCTTCCCTGGTGGCGCAGTGGTTGAGAGTCTGCCTGCCGATGCAGGGGACACGGGTTCCTGCCCCAGTCCGGGAAGATCCCACATGCCGCGGAGCGGCTGGGCCCGTGAGCCATGGCTGCTGAGCCTGCGCCTCCGGAGCCTGTGCTCTACAACGGGAGAGGCCACAACAGTGAGAGGCCCACGTACCGCAAAAAAATAAAATAAAATAAAGAATAAATAAAATAAAGTAAGGGAGAGGCCGCTGTGATACTGGGTTCTCATGTGTCAGTAGGGATGACAGGGTCTGGAAGAGCAGAGGCCAGGTGGCAGCCCTTAACTGTGAGAAACAAAGTAGGTATAATTACTATAATGGGCAGCAAGCCCAGAATGGCCACAAGCAAGACCCACAGAGATCTGCGGTGATAGTGATAAATCATGGGCTCCCTAGGGGTGAGACAGATGAGCAGTCAATGAAAGTGTTGATTAACTTACATTTCTAAAAACGAAAAAGGGTAAGTGAACCAAAGGCTGATGTCAGCAGCCACAGTGGAAGTCATGATTCCTTCTTCATGATTCCAGAGCCCATTGACTGAAGGGACGGCAAGGAGTCCTCGAGGATCCAGCCTACAACTCCATAGCAAGTATTTATAATAGGGATTCCCCAATCCTTCCCCAAGAGAACCTACAACAATTAACCAGAGAAATAGACACTGTGGAAATAGGAATATTCTCCTCTTTGAACAGTTATAGGACACAGGGTCTCAGCTGACATCAATACCAGCAGATCCAAAATGCCATCATAGCCTCGTATTAGAGCGAGGGCAAATGGAGAACCAGTGATAAATGGAACCTTGGCTCAAGTCTGTCTTACAGTGCATCCAAAGAGTCTGAAGGATCACTCGGTGGTTATTTTCCTGGGCCTTGAGTGCATAACAGGGATTGCAGCTGGAAAAACCTTCACAGGGATTCCCTAACTATGGAATAAGGGCCACTGTGGTTGAAAAGGCCAAGTGGAAGCTCATGAAACTGCACACCTGCTCCTTAGCCTCTGCCCTAGATAAACAATAGTAAATCATCCTGAATGAAATGGAAGAGTGCTATCCCAAAACTATTTAAAAGATGCATTGTCCTGTTTAATTCTCTAGTCTGAGTTTCTGCAAAAACCAGATCATGACAGATGATATTGGACCACTGTAAACGTTAAGTAGGGGCAGCCCCAACTGCAACTGCTGTGCAGAGAACTTTACTAGATGGACACAGCTTCTTATACTTGATATATAGCTACTCAGCTGGAAAATGCATTTTTTTTTCAATACACGTCAAGGAGGAGGATCAGAAGCAGTCTGTATTTACTTAGAACAGTCAGCAATGGACATTTAGTCTTACCCCGGGACTCTCCTGCTCTTTGTAACAAATATAGTACAAAGGGGTCTTGTTGATCCACAATATTGACAATATCAGACCTGGTGAGTGGGAAGTAGCAAGTGTTCTGGATGCCCTCATAAGACGTATGGGCAGCAGAAAATGGGAAATAAACCTACAAAGATTTGAGGACCTGTTATATTGGTGAAGTTTTAAAAGGCCAGTGGTCTGGGACATTCTGAGACATTCTCTCCAAGGTAAAGGACAAGTTACTGTACCTTACACCTTCTACCTCTAAAAAAGAGGTGCAATATTTTGTAAGTCTCTTTAGTTTTTGGAGACAGCATGTAGCACATTTGGGAATACTGCTCTGATCCATTTAAGGGGTGACTTGGAAAGCTGTCAGTTTTGAGTAGGGCCGAGAGCAAGAGAGAGCTCTGCAGCAGTTTCAGGCTACGGTGCCGAGGCCTTGCTTCATGGGCCATATACCTGGCCAGATCCCACGATGCTAGAGGTAGCTGTGCTGGGTAGGACACCTTTTGGAATCTTAGAATGCCTGGCCATGGGACGTCACACGAAAGTGCCCATCGTGAGCTGGGTATGTCAGACAATCAAGTCCTCAGGTTGGGCAGGCACAGCAGTAATCCACGGAATGAGAAAAATGGAACACTCGGATCAGGCCAAATACATTTCATAAGCAAGCAGCCTAGACACCCCCATGTTACCTATCTCTGGTTCACCAATGTCCCTTGGCTCATACCTCATATGGGATTATCTGGGAACAGCTGATAAAAAAACGAAAAAAAAAAAATCATGGATGAATCACGATATATTGGTGCAAGCTGTAAACGGAATGCTTTCAGACTTTAGTCCCATTCAGGTGTAGCCCTGAGAGATGGTGATTAGGGGAAATCCTCCTGGTGGGTAGGGCTTTAAGCAGTATTCCTAGGTCCTCAATTTGGAGAACAGTGCTGAATGGCTTGGTGCAGGGCCTGGAAGGAGCAAGACTGGATGATAAGAGAAAAAGGAGCTCTGGGGAAGAAGCATGTGAATGGGGCTATGAGAGTGGTGTAACAAACATGATATATGGTGATCCCCAATGAGTCACACCCTTGTATAAGGAGGTATTGCACTGGCAGGTGGAGGTAGTTGCTGCTGCATAATTGGGGGCAGGGAGATATCTGTATTTTTGATAAATGGATCTATCTTCCTTTTCTTTTAGAAACTGGGACCACACACCGCCTTGAAGAACCAGTGACAAGGTGCTGGAAATTTAATGTGTGGGGAGGGGAGTGACTATGAGTGGCACAAAGAGAGGAACGTAGCAGATGTTATTAGTGCCCTGCCCCTATCCACTTGATATGTGCCTTTTCCAGGGACGGCCAGGCCAACTTCCAAGGGCTGGCACGTGTGATTCTTTGTCTAAGGACTCTTTGTCTAAGGACTCTTTCTAGCTGCCAGAACTTATTCTGCCTGAGCACAGGGCAGACTAGAAGTTACAGGGAATTAATGTTCTGCCATAGCAGCCCTCAACCAATAACTGATGGGAGTTGGTGAATAAATACCCCAGCTCCCTTTCCCCTTACAAGGAATAACTGGGACAGACATCCAAGCATTCCCCAGTGAATTCAGCCCACAGAGAAATTTGCTTGATAATATTCCCTTCATTAGCTTCCTTCCCTTTCCTGCTGTTGTTCGCTAGATTATTGCCCATGTAAACGATTTGTCCTCAAATTTTGTCTCAGGATCTCCTTCTGGGTGAACAAAACTAAGACCAGGTTCGAATGAAAGTGCTTAATTATACTATAACATAATAATTGAAAACTAAATATTGGAAAACCAGAGTTCTACAGTTATTTCGAGTTGTTATCCTAAATAAAAACATTGTGCAAATACTTAACTCATGTTCAGAAGAGTTGGTTTCCATTATGAAGTGGAACAGAACTAAATATTTTTCCCAGTTAAAAGATCTAAGTCAATGCAAAATGCCAGAACTGACATGGCCATCTTTCTAGTTCTTTTTTTTTATTCTTTTTTTTTTTTTTTTGCAGTACGCGGGCCTCTCACTGTTGTGGCCTGTCCCGTTGCGGAGCACAGGCTCCGGACGCGCAGGCCCAGCGGCCATGGCTCACGGGCCCAGCCGGTCCGCAGCATGTGGGATTTTCCCAGACCGGGGCACGAAACCGCGTCCCCTGCATCGGCAGGCGAACTCTCAACCACTGCGCCACCACGGAAGCCCCTCTAGTTCTTAATAAAAAGGGTCCCAAACTATGAAAGAAAATGTAAAATAATAAATAATTAAATGTTAATTTTAAAAATTTGTAATTTCTTAATTTTGAATTTACAATATAATCCCTAATGCTACATTATGGATTTTAAAGTTTCCTTACACTTATAGCAGTTGAAAAATCCTCTAGCAGTGGGTTCTGCGGTTAACAGGGGGCCCATCTCCTGGGAAACCTAGCACTTCTACCTAGGCTGGGTTAGCTGTCACTAGAGTACATCTTACATCTCACAGTAGGTGATCAGTAAGTATCTGTGAAATGAAGACATTGATACTTGAAAAGGGAAGTGGGTTTAAAAAGCGGAATTTCCGGAGATCACGAAGTTTAGTTTTGCAAGAAAAGGAACTGGTCTGGGGTCCACGCAGGAGGTGGAATTCCATTCGTGCGACACCAAAATGCATCCGAGCGGTGGACTCCTACCCCTACTTACCTGGCCGCAGCGGACCCCAGCGGACCCCACCAGCAGGCCGTAGCCGCCTCCCGGGACTCTCCGTGGAGCGGTTGCCAAGAGATCTGCTGAGCGGTTGCCAAGAGAACCCAGAGCTGAGAAGAGCGCAAAACCTCTCGGGGGGCGGGGCCTCGGGAGGTGGGCTGTGATTTATTTTCTCATTTTCAATATTCACTTTTGTACCTAATTTTGTATTCATAATTATAATACACTCCTTTTCACAAAAATGGAAAGTGATGATCAAAGAGGGTACAAGCATTGTCTATTTATGTTCACGCACATCCAAAGGAAGAAACCTTATTATTTTTTTATTTTTATTTTTTAAGAAACCTTATTTTAACGCAGAACTACAAAGCCAGTGCTACACTGCACTGCATTACACTCGGCAGCTCATTTTTAGAATTTACAGATGGTTAACCTCGTGCACAAGTATGTGGCAAAGTTGGTAATTTCCAACTTTAGATGATTCAAAAAAAATTGCTTGAACCACACACCCTCTGGACAATGTGGGTTTTGTTGACTCTCCTAAGGGTAAAATAGACAACAAAGAGAGCGAGGGCGGCGGGGAAAACACACTCAGTGAAAGAACATTGTTAGGTTTCCAAGAACGCAGAAGTAGGCGGGGAAAAACAGACCAACTTGGAAATGGATCTATCTGCAACTCGGAGAACCCCTTCAAAAGAAGCAATCCAGTCCCAAAAGATCTACTTTTCTAAAGAGAAGGACCAGATAAACGAGAGATTTGACTAAACCGGCAGCTCCTTTCGCCGCCCATTTTTTTCTCTTGCCAGTACCAAAGATGGCGCTCTTTGCTTCCTCCCTCGGCAGTACGCAGGTTCTGGGAACCTCTACACGACCTCTCTATGGTGCACCCTCCAGCCCCGCCCCCTCCGTGCCTGGGGCTGGGCTTGCCTGGAGGTGGAGCGTAGGATCCGGAAACACTTAAGCGTGTTAGCTGGTCGTCTATATATTTGTCGACCAGGCGGTGTTTTTCTCGTTTGAAGCTGGAGTGCAGGGTCTGAGACGTCTTCTCTTCGAGTCTCTTGGGGTGGAGGACAGAGGCTGCCACAACCTGGGCCGCGGCCTGGGGCCCTGCCTTGGGGGCCCCCACTAGCTCGGGCCATGCCTGCGGCCGCCGCCCCCATTATCAGCTCGGTTCAGAAACTGGTCCTGTACGAGACTAGAGCTGTGAGTACCCTGCGCCGTGGAGCGCGGGCGGGAGGATGGCGGCCGAGTAGGTGTGGGGCAGAGGCAGCATTTACCCCCCCAGCCCCCCCATTTTCCCAGTTCCCTAATCCCAGCGGCGGGGAATATGCCCGAGGGGGCTTCGCCCAGTTATCGCACCCAGGGCTTTTGCACGTAAACATTTCCACTTAAAAGCCACGGTCGGAACACACTGGCAACAGGTGTTTGTGGTATCTCAGTAATTGTTAATGAGGTTTTATACGAGTTACTGAATTCTTTGCAACTTCCAGAAAGTCTTAGAGTTCTACAGTTCACTGGTTACAATACAGGCAGGGGTGTGGAGAATGTTTTTGACCTGTGAATCGGTAACTTGTCTGTTTCCTTATTCCATGGCATAGCATCGCTGTGATTTATGTTAATTACGTGCGCTTTTATTGCTGACATTTTTGGTTCTCTTTATTTGAAAGGAAAGAAAAACTTATTCTGTTTAAAGACAGTTGATTTTGTTGGGGCAACATTATTTTGCTTTTCACTTGACTTTTTTCCAACACATTTTATTTTGTTTTATTACTTCAAATTGCCATGAAAATAGTTGCTAGGAGAATAAGCAGATTCGTTTTTATGTTTAGGTTACTAGTTCCCTAAAATTAGGGAATGGTGTTTATAGAAATACGTACTTTGTCATTTGTGTGGTTGGAAAATAAAGTATACTTTTTTAAATTGGGGTAACAGTGGTATTAGGGTCTGTGTTTAAATTACACTTTATGGTAACAAGATTGCATGTGCTGGAAACCTGCACAATACTCTTCCTTGTGCTATAGAGTGTCTTATAAGGCACAGTCAGTGGAACTTGGGTTGTCTCTACTAGATAGAAGAGTATAAGAAGGTACTTACCTAACAGTTTCTCGGTTATAACAGGGTCCTAATAGCTTGTCTGCCTCAGGTCATCATTAGTGTAGAAACACTGTTGACCCTAAATTAGTTTTGGTGACAGTTTCATTTGATTAGATCCAGACCAGCAGATGAAATTGCCTAATATACTGTATTTGCAAATATATTCAGTTGTCCTCTGAGGAGAGCTCTACAGAAGTATCATTTTGAAACAAAACCTTCTGCTTTCTGTACAAGTGCTGATAAATATCCCAGGTAGAAATATACATACTATATTTAAAACACAGAAATTTCAGCCCATTAATAAGCTGAACATTCATGAGGACTGGCTGAGATGCAAGTGTTCTTTCTAAAGCACAATTCGTATTATAGGGCTTTTCTGCTCAGAACCCTTCAGTGGCTCCCATTCTGAGGAGAGTAAACTCTGTATCTCTTAGTTGCCTGTTTAGTTACTGGCAACTAAATAGATCCTAGGAATTAAAAAAAAATGGTAGCAGGTTGTATTAATGAGACTAATAGCTAATGCTTTTGGAAGAGTTGTATGCCAGGCACTGGTCAAAGCACTCTACATACTTTATTATTTAATCCTCATAAAACTTCTAAGGGGCAAATGTTGTTGCTATTCCTGTTATTATTTGGTGGAGAAGAAAAATGAGGCAAAACAGGTTAGGACAGTGCTGTTGAATAGTGTGGGCTGGCAGCTGGTGCCAGGCATAGATGGTTTGTAACTGGATGGCAACAAATTGCATATAGAAACTGAGAGTGATTAGAAACTTTTACAGCAATTTGACAGAGTAATTGTATTTCAGATGAATCAGCTAAACATTGGGTTTATGGTTTATGCCTTTGGCTTTCTGTTTTTAGCTTTGTTATGGAAATTTCAAGCAAATACAAAGTAAACAGAATGGTATAATAAACTCCCATCTAGCCATCACCCAGCTCCAAAATTACCAACATTCTGTCACCCTCTATTATCTGTAACTTGTTCCACTTCCCACCAACAACTTATTATTTTATATGGTTCTTTTTCTTTAAAATTTATGTAAATCAAAATGCACAAATCTAAGCTATAGAATTCGGACAGAAGTATACATGTGTTAACCACACGCTTATGTTGCTGTGGAAAGTTCCCTTGTGTCCCTATCCAGTCAACTGCCCCCTTTCCCTTCCTGGCAACTGATATTCTGTTTTTAAAATGTTAGATTAGATATGCCTGTTCAAGAATTTTATATGGATGGAATTGTACAGTACACACTCAAGTCTAGTGGCTTTTGCTCAGCATAATGTCTTTGAGGTTCATCCATGTTGTTGTGTGTATCAGTAGTTTGTTTCTTCTTCTTCTTATTTATTTATTTATTTATTTTTGCGGTACGTGGGCCTCTCACTGTTGTGGCCTGTCCCGTTGCGGAGCACAGGCTCCGGATGCGCAGGCTCATGGGCTATGGCTCACGGGCCCAGTCGCTCCGTGGCATGTGGGATCTTCCCGGACTGGGGCACGAACCCGTGTCCCCTGCATCGGCAGGTGGACTCTCAACCACTGCGCCACCAGGGAAGCCCCTCTTCTTATTATTGAATAGTTGTCCATTGTAAACATATTCCACAGTTTGTTTATACGTTTTCCCTATTGACTTAGACTGTTTCCACATTTAGACTGTTGTTAATAAGCCAGCTGTGAACATTCTTGAGCAGTTATATTTGTCGACATATGTTTTCACTTCTCTGGGTAAATACCTCTTAATGAAATTGCCGGTCATAGGGTTGATGTTAGGTGGTTGCACCATTTCACACTCCCATCAGCAAGGTATAAAAGTCTCCATTGCTCCATATCACTGACAGCATTTAGTGTTGTCAGTCTTTTTAGTTTTAGTTATTCTAGCAGTGTATAATGGCATCTTATTATGGTTTTAATTTGCATTCCCCTAATGACTAGTGATGTTGAGCATCATTTCATGTACTTATTGGCCATTTTTATATCTTCCTTTTTGAAGTGTCTGTTCAAGTCTTTTGCCCACTTTAAAAAATTAGACTGCCTTTTTATTATTGATTTGTAGGAGTTCTTTATATATTATGGAATCAAGTCCTTCATGATATATGTATTGTGAATATTTCAGTCAGCAGCTTGCCTATACATTTTATTAATGATCTTTTTTTCAGCTTTATTGAGGTATAATTGACAAACAAAATTGTAAGATATTTAAGGTGTGCAGTGTGATGATTTTATGTATATATATAATTTTATATACATATATACACATTGTGTTAGCAATCTTTTGATGAACAGAAGTTTTTAATTTCAATGAAGTATAATTTATCAGTTTTTTTCTTTCATAGTTATTGTTTTCTGTGTCCTATCTAAGAAACCTTTGCCTACTCTCTGAGCACAAAGATATTTTCCTATGTTTCCTCTAAAAGATTTATACTTTTAACTTTACTTTTAGGGGTGTGTTTCATATTAAATTAATTTTGTGTATGGTGTGATGCAGGGATTGCATTGCTTATCTATTGTGGAACAAATTACCTCCAAACTTAATGGCTTTAAACATTTCGTATTTCACAATTTCAGTAGATTGGGAATCTGAGTGTGACTTAGCTGAGAGCTTCTTACTCAGGATCTCATGAAGTTGCAGATGTCAGGTGGGCTACAGTCCTCTAGACTGGGCTGGAGGATTTACTTCCAATATGGCTCACTCACATGCTTGGCAGTTGAGCTGGTTGTTGACAAGAGGCTTCAGTTCCTCACCTAATGGACATTTCCACAGGACTCCTTGAGTGTCCTTATGATGTGGTAGCTGGATTTGTCCAGAAAGAATGATCCAAGAGAAACAAGGGCAAAGCTGCAATGTCTTTTGTAACCTAGCCTCAGAAGTCACATGCCATCATTTCTGCAATATCCTATTGTTCATGCAGACCAGCCCTGTTCTGTGGTAGGGGACTATACAAGGGCATGAATACCAAGAGATGAGAGTCTTTAAGGGTTCTTGGAGGCTGGCAACCACAGGGATTGAGGTTCACTTTTTTCCATACATCAATTCTCCAGCCTCATTTGTTGAAAAAATTATCCTTTATTTTATTGAATTTTTTGGTATTCTTGTGAAAAATTAGTTGAAGAAATGTGAATTGATTCCTAAACTCTCTATTTTGTTCCATTGATCCATTTGTTCTTCTTTATGGCCTTTCCACCTTCTCTTGCTTATTATGGTTTTATAATCAGTGTTGAGATCAGGAAGTGTAAGTTTTCCAAATTTATTTTTTTCCAAAGTTGTTTTGCCTATTCTAGATCCTATGCATTTCCATATGAATTTTACAATCAGCTTATCAATTTATAATAAAAAGCCTGTTGGGATTGTGATTTGGATTTCATTGAATCTATAGATGAAATTTGGGGAGAACTGAATCTTGATAGTATTGAATCTTTCAATCCATGGTGTATTTCTCCATTTAATAGGTCTTTACCTTTTCTCAGCAATATGTTGTAGTTTTCAGTATGGAAATTTTATGTCTTTAAAAAACCTATTCCTAAGTATTTTATGAACTTTTATACTACTGCAAATGGAATTTTAAATTTGATTTAACAATTGATCATTGCTAGTATATAGAAATTGATTTTTATATATTGATCTTATATCCTGAAACCTTGCTAAACTCACTGTGTTGAGAAGCTGGAGCTGGTGTATTGAATTAAGAATATGCAGATTATGACTTGCTGAATGAGGGGGCACAAGCTATCCACAGGGGTTTGGCAGGTAGCTCCCTCAGTATCTGAGTTCTCACTTTGGGGACGTGAAACCATGAGCTTGTTTTGATTGAAGGCGTAGTTCGAATACATCCACACAAAGGAAGTAGAGTCACAAAATTTATTACTTATATATCTCAGAAATGTGTGGGGAGGCACAATGAACCGGGAGAAGGGCAGTCCTCCATCTCAGTTCACAAGCAAACAGGGATAGAAAGCAGGGTAGCAAGCACCTAGTACGTTTAAGGTGGTTGGGGTAGAGGTCACTAACTTTTTGAGGGCTTAGCTCTAAGTGACTGTTTTAAAAGGTGCCCTGGGAAAAGCAAAGCAGGAATTTATGGCAGGACTCTGAAGCTTGGTGTTTATCTAAATGTCCGCACTGTTGGTATGAGCAGGGTAGAACACTGTAAAATGCCTAGGCAGCAACTCAAAATAGTGTTTTTTCTCATCACACTCATTCTAGTAGCTTTTTTGTCATTTCCTTAGCATTTTCTACATGAATATTTCTATCATTTAGGAAGAGGAACACTTCTTCCTTCCCAGTCTGCATGCTTTTTATTTATTTTTTTCTTGTCTTATGACCCTGGCTAGGACTTCTAGTACAAAGTTGAATAGAAGTGGTGAAAGCAGACATTTTCTTGTTTTGTTCCTGATCTTGGAGGGAAAGTATTCAGTCTTTCACCATTAAGTGTGATGTTAGCTGTAGATTTTCATAGCTGCCCTTTATCAGGTTGAGGAAGATTTCTTTCCATTACTAGTTTGCTGAGAGGTTTTTTTAAATTTTATTTTATTAAAAAATTTTTTTAAATGAGTATACTATTTTGTTGACATTTAAATTTCACCAACAATGAGCTCAAGTATATGCTGGCCATATGTTCAGATTTTTGAAATAAAGATAAAGAAACAGACAGCTTTAAGGGTGCAGTGTATTTAACACTGCACAGTATATTCAACAATTAGAGACAATCGGGGTGGGGGGTTAACTATATAACTATACACTTAGGAGCACAAGTATAGGGACAAGCCCTGCTATTGGAGGAAAAACCCACCATTCAGGACTGAACAGAGGTCCTTGGTTGCTGACAGAATCTCCCCTTGACTTCAGACTTGAGACAAACCAAGGAGTCTGTCAGTATACAAAAACCACTGAATTAAGGATAAACAGGATAGATTGGCAAGAGCCGATTCAGATTGTGAGCAGGGTTAGCTGGAGGCTGGAAATGTTGCAGGTGAAGTCCAGGATCTGTAGATTAGAGTAGCAGTCTTCTAAAAAATGCTTGTTTCCAAGTTCCTAAGATGCTTTTCCCAAACAGGAGGAGGTCTTTTTTTTTTAAATCATGAATAGATGCTGAAATTTGTTACATGTTTTTTCTGCATCTGTATATGGCATTTCCTTTCTTTGCTTAGTATGGTGGATTACATTAATTCATTTTCAAATGTTAAAAAAAAGAACCCTTGAGGTTTTTTTTGTTTGTTTTGTTTTTTGGTATATATCACTTGGTCATGTTGTGTTATTGTCTTCATATATTGCTAGACTCTATTTGCTAATAATTTGTTAATAATTTGTTAAGGATTTTAACCTTTATGGTCAAGCTTTTGATTTATCATTTTCTTTAACATCTTTGTCTGATTTTGGTGTCATGGTAACTCTGGCATCATAAAATGAGTTGAAGTGTTCCTTTCTTCAGTTTTCTGAAAGTGGTTGTGTAAGATTGGTATAGTCGATTTACAATGTTTTATTAGTTTCAGGTGTACAACATAGTTATTCTATATTTTTATAGATTATATTCCATTTAAAGTTATAAAATATTGGCTATATTCCCTGTGCTATACAATATATCCTTGTGGCCTATTTATTTTATATATACTAGTTTGTACTTCTTAATTCCCTACCACTATCTCACCCCTCCCCCCTCTCCTCTCCCCACTGGTAACCACTAGTCTGTTCTCTATATCTGAGTCTGTTTCTGTTTTGTTATATTCATTCGTTTGTCTTATTTTTTAGATTCTACATATAAGTGATAACATATAGTGTTTGTCTTTCTCTGTCTGACTTACTTCACTAAGCATAATACCCTCCAGGTGCATCCATGTTGTTGCAAATGGCACAATTTCATTCTTTTTTATGGCTGAGTAAATTCCACTTTACACCCCCCCCCCCACATCTTTATTCATTTGTTGATGGACACTTAGATTGCTTCTGTATCTTGGCTATTGTAAATAATGCTGCTGTGAACATAGGGGTGCATTATCTTTTCAAATTAGTGTTTTTGTTTTCTTCAGATACATACCCAGGAGTGGAATTGCTGGGTCATATGGTAGTTCTATTTTTAGTTTTCTGAGGAACCTCCAAACTGTTTTCCATAGTAGCTGCACCAATTTACATTCCCACCAACAGTGTAAGAGGGTTCCTTTTTCTCCACATCCTCACCAATTTGTGTTCTTTTTGATGATAGCCATTCTTACAGGTATGAGGTGATGATATCTCATTGTGGTTTTGATTTGCATTTCTCTCATGATTGGCATCTTTTCATGTGCCTGTTGGCTGTCTGTAAATCTTTGGAAAAATGTCTATTCAGGTCTTTTGCCCATTTCTAATCAGGCTGTTTGTTTTTTTAATATTGAGTTGTATGAGCTGTTTGTATATTTTGGATATTAACCCCTTATCAGTCATATCATTGGCAGATATTTCCTTCTATTCAATAGGTTGTCTTTTCATTTCATTGATAGTTTCCTTTGCTGTGAAAAGCTTTTAAGTTTAATTAGGTTCCATTTGTTTATTTTTGCTTTTGTTTCCTTTGCCTTAGGATACAGATCCAAAAAAATATTGCTGCCTATGTTTTCTTCTAGGAGTTTTATGGTCTCTGGTCTTATATATAGGTTGAGAATCCATTTTGAGTTTATTATTGTATGTGGTTTGAGAAAATGTTCTAATTTCATTCTTCTTCATGTAGCTGTCTAGTTTTCCCAGCACCCCTTATTGAAGAAACTATCTTTTCTCCATTTTATATTCTTGCCTCCTTTGTCATAGATCAATTGACCGTAAGTGCATGGGTTTATTCCTGGGCTCTCTGTTCCATTGCTCCATGTGTCTGTTTTGATTATTGTAGCTTTGTAGTATAGTCTGAAGTTAGGGCAACTGATACCTCTAGCTTTGTTCTTTTTTCTCATGATTGCTTTGGCAGTTTGGGGTCTTTTGTGGTTCCATATAAATTTTAGAATTATTTGTTCTAGTTCTGTGATAAATGTCATGGGTATTTTGATAAGGATTGCGTTAAATCTGTAGATTGCTTTCAGTAGTATGGTCACTTTAACAATATTAATTCTTCCAGTCCATGAATATAAGATACCTTTCCATTACTTTGTATTATCTTTGATTTCCTTCGTCAATATTTATAGTTTTGAGAGTATAGGTCTTTCACCTCCTCGGTTAAGTTTATTTAACCCTAAGTATTTTATTTTTTGATGTGAATTTAAATGAGGTTGTTTTCTTGCTTTCTCTTTCTGTTAGATAATTATTAGTGTATAGAAAAGTAACAGATTTCTGTGTATTAATCTTGTGTCCTGCAAGTTTACTGAATTCATTTATTATTTCTAATAGTTTTTTGGTGGAGATGTTAGGGTTTTCTATATATAGTATCATGTCATCTGCAAATAGTGACAGTTTTACTTTCTCCCTTCCAATTTGGATGCCTTTTATTTATTTTTCTTGTATAATTGCTGTGGCTAGGACTTCCAATACTATGTGGCAAGAGTGGGCATCTTTGTCTTGTTCCTGATCTTAGAGGAAAAATTTCAGCTTTTCACTGTGAGTATGATGTTAGCTGTGGGTTTGTTGTAAATTGCTTTTCTATGTTGAGATATGTTCCATCTATATGAACTTTGATTAGAGTTATTACCATGAAAAGGTGTTGAATTTTGTCAGGTGCTTTTTTTGCATCTATTGAGATGATCAGGTGATTTTTATCCTTTTGTTTTGTTAATGTGATGTATCACATTGATTTATGGATATTGAACCACCTTGCATCCCTGGAATAAATTTCACCTGATCATGTGTCTGATCCTCTTTATGTATTGTTGAATTTGGTATTTTGTTGAGGATTTTTGCATCTATATTCATCAGACACATTAGCCTGTAATCTTCTTTTCTTTTCTTTTTTTCTTGTAGTGTTGTTGTCTGATTTCAGTATCATAGAATGAATTTGGGAGTATTCTGTTCTCTTAAATTTTTTGAATCATTTGAGAATGCTAGGTATTAGCTCTTTATATATTTGGTAGAATTCCCTTGTAAAGCCATCCAGCCCTGGACTTTTGTCTCCTTGGAGGTTTTTCTTTTATTACAAATTCATTTTCACTACTGTGATCTGTCTTTTCAGATTGCCTATTTATTCCTGATTCAGTCTTGGAAGAGTGTACATTTTTAGAAATTTAACCATTTCTTCTAGGCTGTCCAAGTTGTTAATATATAAATGTTTGTAGTAGTATTCTCCTAAGATTTTTTGTATCTCTGTGATATCGGTTGTTATTTCTCATCTTTCATTTCTAATTTTGTTTGTTTGGGTCCTGTGTTGGTTTTTTTTTCTTGATGAGCCTGGCTGAAGGCTTATCAATTCTGTTTATCTTTTCAAAGAAACAGCTCTTGTTTTCATTGATCTTCTTTTTTTCCTTTGTCTCTATTTCATCTCTGATCTTTATTATTTCTTTCCTTCTGCTGACTTTGAGCTTTGTTCTTTTTCCCCTTATTCCTTTAGATGGTAAGTTAGGTTGTTTATTTGAGATTTTTCTTGTTTCTTAGGTAGACCTGTATTGCTGTAAACTTCCCTCTTAGGACTGCTTTTGCTGCGTGCTGTAGATCTTGGAAAGTTGTGTTTTTATTTTCATTTGTATCGGGTTACTTTCTTATTTCCTCTTCGATTTCTTCATAGACTCATTGACTCATTGGTTTTTTAGTAGCAGGTTGTTTAGTCTCCACGTGTTTATGTTTTTCCCGTTTTTCTTTATGTACGTCATTTCTACTTTCCTACTCTTGTGTCTGGAAAAAATGCTTGATATAATTTTTGTCCACTTAAATTTGTTGAGACTTGTTTTGTGGCCTAGAATGTGGTCTGTCCTGGAGAATGTTCCATGTGCACTTGAAAAGACTGTATTTTGCTAGTTTTGGATGAAAATTCCTGTGGATATCTATTAATTTCAAATGGTCTAATGTGTCATTTAAGACTACTGTTTCCTTGTTGATTTTTTTGTCTGGATGATCTGTCCATTGATGTAAGTGGTGTGTTAAAGACCCCTACAACTAGTGTATTATTGTCAATTTCTCCTTTTATGTCTGTTAATATTTGCTTTATATATTTAAGTGCTCCTATATTAGGTGAATATATGTTAATGAATGTTATATCCTCCCTTGTGTTGATCCCTTTATCATTATATAATGCCCTTCTTTTGTCTTTTGTTATAGACTGTTTCAAAGTCTATTTTGTCTGATATGAGTATTACTACCCTACCTTTCTTGTTTTCATTTGCATGAACTATTTTTCCAGCTGTTCGTTTTCAATCTGTGTGTTTCTTTAGCTCTGAAGTGAGTCTCTTGTGGGCCTCATATGGATGGGTCTTGCTTTTTAATCTGATCAGGCACCCTGTGTCTTTTGATTGGAGCATTTAGTCCACTGACTTTTTTTTTTTTTTTAATTTTTGGTTGTGTTGGGTCTTTGTTGCTGCGCACGGGCTTTCTCTAGTTGCGGTGAATGGGGGCTACTCTTCATCGCAGTGTATGGGCTTCTCATTGAGGTGGCTTCTCTTGTTGTGGAGCACAGGCTCTAGGTGCACAGGCTTCAGTAGTTGTGGCACACAGGCTCAGTAGTTGTGGCTCGCAGGCTTTAGAGCGCCGGCTCGGTAGCTGTGGCGCTTGGGCTTAGTTGCTCTGCGGCATGTGGGATCTTCCCAGACCAGGTCTCGAACCCGGGTCCCCTGCTTTGGCAGGCGGATTCTTAACCACTGCGCCACCAGAAAAGTACAGTCCATTGACATTTAAAGTGATTATTGATAGGTTTGTACTTACTGCCATTTTGTTACTCGTTTCTGGTTGTTTTTGTAGTTCTTCTCTCTTCTTTTTTTCTTTTAGTTACTTCCCTTGTGGTTTGATAATTTCTTTAGTGGTATGCTTGTGTTTCTTGATCCGTTTTGTGTATCTATTGTAGGATTTTGATTTGTGGTTACCATGCGGTTCATATATGTTGACATACTGACTATATCTACTTGTTTTAAACTGGTAGTCATTTAAGTTCAAACACATTCTAAAGGTCTATATTTTTTTACTCTCCTCCCCACGTTTTGTGTTTTGATGTCATGTTTTTATATCTTC
Organism: Leucopleurus acutus; assembly: GCF_964270905.1. Lineage (NCBI taxonomy): Eukaryota > Metazoa > Chordata > Mammalia > Artiodactyla > Delphinidae > Leucopleurus > Leucopleurus acutus. Next base: position 49,488,756 of record NC_139157.1, on the reverse strand, counting down.
ATATTTATCCCTTAACTGTTGTAGTTATAGTTGATTTCACAATTTTTTTTGTCTTTTAATCTTTATACTAGCTTATTTAAGTGATTGATCCACAGTCTTTACTGTATATTTCTTTCCTATTGTGATTTTTTCCTTTCTTATAGATTCTTACTTGTAGCCTTTTCTTTTCCACTTAGAGAAGACCCTTTAACATTTTTATTTAGGGTGGGTTTAGTATTGATGAACTGTTTTAGTTTTTGCTTGCCTGAGAAGTTCTTTATCTCTCCTTCAATTCTGGATGATAATCTTGCTGGGTAGAGTATCCTCAGTTACAGGTTTTTCCTTTTCAGCATTTTAAATATATAATGCAACTCCGTGTGGCCTGCAAAGTTTATGCAGGAAAATCAGCTGATAATCATATCAGATTTCCTTTGTGTGTGACTCCTTGTTTTTCTCTTGCTACCTTTAGAATTCTTTTTTCTTTAACTTTTGCCATTTTAATTGTGATATGTCTTGGTGTGGGTCTCTTTGGCTTCATCTTTTTGAGGACTCTGTGATTCCTGTGCCTGTATATCTGTTTCTTCTTCAAGTTCAAGAAATTTTCAGTCAATTTCATCAAATACATTTTTTTAAAAAGATTTATTTATTATTTATTTTTTTAAATTTATTTTTAGCTGCATTGGGTCTTAGTTGCAGCATGTGGGATCTTTGTTGAAGCATGTCGGATCTTTCATTGTGGCATGCGGGCTCTTTGTAGAACATGGGCTTCTCTCTAGTTGTGGCATGTGGGTTTTCTCTTCTCTAGTTGTGACACGCAGGCTCCAGGGTGTGTCAGCTCTGTAGTTGTGGTGTGCAGGTTCCAGAGCACATGGGCTCTGTAGTTTGTGGCACGCAGCCTCTCCAGTTGAGGCATGCCAGCTCAGTAGTTGTGCGTGGGCTTAGTGCCCCGCCACATGCGGGATCTTAGTTCCCTGACCAGGGATCAAACCCATGTCCCCTGCATTGTAAAGTGGATTCTTTACCACTGGACCACCAGGGAAGTCCCTCAAATACATTTTTGACCCCTTTCTCTCTTTTCCTCTGGCACCTCTATAATGTGAATATTTGTACACTTGATGTTGTTTCAGAGGTTCCTTAAACTGTTTTCATTTTTTAAATTTGCTTTTTTTTTTACTTCCTAGATTGGATGATTTGCATTATACTGTATTCCAGATCATTTATGCATCCTTCTGCATCATCTAGTCTGCTGTTAATTCCTTTTAGTGTTTTTCAGTTATCGTATTCTTTTGTTCTGACTGGTTCTCTTTTTATATTTAGTTCCTTGTTAAAATTCTCAGTTTGTTCATCTATTCTTTTCCCTAGTTCAATTAGCATTCTTATTACTAATGGTTTGAACTCTTTGTCTGGTAAATTACTTATCTGTGTTTCTTTAGTTGTTTTTTGTGGTTTTTTCCTCATTTTTTTATTTCAAAGAAATTCCTCTGTCTTCTCATTTCACTTAACTTTCTCTGCCCTGTGAAATTAGGTGAAATAGTTACCTAGCCTGGTATTGAATGGTGTCCTCTTGTGGGAGTGTCCCTTTACAGTCTGCATGTACCCAGTGGCTTTGGTGGGAGAGCTAGATCTGTTGTGAGCATGAGTCATGTCTTTCCCCGTGGTGTGCTGGTAGCTATCACCTTGGTAAGAGGTGGGCCTGGGGATGGAGGGGTTGGAACCATAGCCAAGCGTGAACCAGGGCTTCTCTCTGCTCATTGGCCTACACCACCCTATCGGCGGGGTCAGATCCCAAGTTGCTGGAGGGTCAGGTCTGAGCTGGTTCTGTTGCCTCTAAGTGTGTGCTCTCCCCCCTCCCAGCTTTGGCACCTTCACCGCTGGAGAAGAGGGGCCAGAGTGGTGCCTGCTGTAGGCCAGGGTGCACTAGGGCAGTCTCAGCACACCAGTCAGAGTTCCATATTGCTTCCAATCTTTTTCCTCCCTGAGCACCAGGAATGGCTGCCCTTGCCCCATTCAGATGTCCTGCTGGTCCAAGCTGGTGATGTACCCCAGAGTTGCATGCTCTCCTCAGTTGCAGCAAGCTTTACCCTAGTGTTCCATAGAGCAAGAGAGTCTGGCGCCAGTGCTTATCTCAGGCCGGCGCACGGTCATTGGAAGCTGGCCAGAATCCTGGTCAGTTTCAATCTGCTTCCTCTGCCTTGTTTCAGGAGTAAGCGAGCATGTGTGTGCTCTTCACAAGTGAAGTCTAGGTTTTTACAGCCCTGCTGTCAGTCCCACTGGTTTTCAAACCAGTTAAGAGGACTTGTCTTCCTGGTGTCTGACCCCAGGGCTGGGGTGCCCTATTAATATGTGGTTCGAACTACTCACCCCCTGGGGAGGATATCTCCAAGCCCATGTAACCCCCCTCCTCTTCTGTGTCCCCTCCCAGGGGCCCAGGTCCCAAACTGATTGCTTCTCTTCCCCTCCTACTTGACACCATGTGCTCGCTCTTAGAGTCTTGGCTGTATGAGTCTTTCTGCCAGTCTCCAGTTTGTTTTCAGTGAGAATTGTTCCACATGTAGATATATTTTTGGTGTGTTCATGGGGAGAGGTGAGCTCTGCATCCTCCTATTCTGCCATCTTGATCCCCTTCCTGTTCGATTTTTTATAAGTTTGCTAGAATTTACTACTGAAAGCATTTGGACTCGAAGTTGCTTTGTTGGGCAAATTTTGATAATCATTTTTTATAGTAGGTATAGAGCTATGCAGAGTTTCAGTGGGTCTTAAATCACTTCTGATAAGTTGTGTTTTTCAGTAAAATTTTCCATTTCATCTTAGTTGTTGAATTTACTGGCATCAAGTTGTTCATAATGTTCCCTTATTAACCTTTTGATCTCTATAGGATTTGTAGTGAAGCTCCTTCTTTCATTCCTGACATTGGTGTTTTGTGTTCTTTATCATTTTTTTGGATCCACCTTGCTAGGCATTTATCAATTTTATTACTCTTTTGAAAGAACCAACTTTTGACTTGGTTAATTTTCTCTATTGTTTGTTTTCTGTTTAATCAATTTTTGCTCTTAGGCTTATAGATAAGCCTCTTCCTCTTATAGATTTTGGGTTGATCAGTTCATTTTTTTTAGCTTCATAAGGTACAAATTTAGATCATTGACTTAATTTTTTTCTTTTCTAATATAAAGCATTTAAAACTATAAATCTAAGTAGAAAAATAGTCAAAAGACTGTGGAAAAAGTATTAGTAGCCTGAACAATAGATAAAGCAGTATATTCTTATATGCAAATTTTTTTTTTTATAAAACTGAAAAATGAAACACCTGACAAAAAGGACAAGGACCTGAATAGGTGATTTGCCAAAAAAGTATGAATATGAAATGATGTTCAACTTGCTAATAATTAAAGTAATAATGTGAAAATAGATTCCCATTTTTCACTTGTCAGAATGGCAAAGATTGGAAAGATTGACCAAAGTCATTGTCGACACGTGTATGAAAGAAATGGGCATTCTTGTTTTGGTTGATGGGGAGGGTATTAATTGGTTGTGAAGGAGTTAGGGGACACATTGAGGAACAAAAGAGACAGTGAGCAAGATAGGGTGCCTCTTATACTGAGCCTTCATTTACAAGGGAAAGTCGGTAGAATTGCCCCGAGGTGAGGTTCATGTTGGCATTGTCACCTTGTGTTTAGAGGTGGATTTTGAGGACTGTTTGGAGAGGAAAGGGAGATGGGTTGCTAGATAGCGTGCAGGAAATACAGTTCTGGCCTTGGGAAGGTTCTGCTTCCTCCAGAGCTTTACCTGTTCTGTCACTCAGCACCTTCATGTTGTCCTTTGGCTCATGTGACCCAGGCCTACAGATAAACCAAGGCCAGATCCAGCCCTGATGCTCATACACCCCAGTGCAACTAGGAGTTGCCCACAGGTGATTAGCAATCTGAAGTTATCCTGGAAGAAAACTGCAGTTTACCTTAGATGATTTCCAGTTTCTAGCCTTTAATACATGATGCCCTAGGGGTCTTACCATTGCAATAAGTGACCATTTCATAACAAAGAAATGAACACAAAGCAGTTAACTTTAAAATTGGTAGCTGAACGGAACTGTGGCAGATTTTTGTGTCTGCATGTGTTTTGTGGGAGTGAAGTTGTTAAGATAATTTTTACTTTTGCTAGCTCAGAATTGTTAGTGTGTATGTTTGTATCTTTGTGTTTATTTAATTCCTGCCTGGTTCTAAAAAGATTTAAGGAAGCTTCTCCCTCCTCCCCACCCCATCACATGAAACAGAATAAAATAAGTAAGAATCACTTCATGAGGAATGTAGCTTATTTAATTAGCCCTTGATTATTAGTCTTGATTTGGGAATTAGGAGATAGGAGAGGACAGCATAGGATGTGGTTCACTAAGGGACTGTGGAACTGGGAACCAAATGATATAAACTGGAGAGAGAATCAAGGTGATGATAGCAGATTTAGAAGATGTGATTGGAGGTGACAAAGTTTCCACTTGTTTCTAGAGGTGATTTGACACTTGCCCATCAGTAAAGCCCTGAAGCTGTGAAGAGTGAGCTTGGCGACATCCCTCTCTATCAGAGGCTCCTTTCCCTTTCTGGACTGTGTTACCCGTTGTGGGATTGCAGGCATCAGAGGTGGCAGGCCTGCAAGATTGTTAAAGATTGTGAGAAGTAACTTCGTGATGATCTTTAAAAATAATACCTTTATTCTGAAAGTTCAAGTGAAGTTTAGTATTAATTGAAGCTGTCAGACAACCTAAAATGTCTCCTCTTTCAAGGAGGCTGATTTTTCTTCCCTCAGCTGAAAAGTGAGTGATTAATTAGCCTGTCATTATCAAAGGAGATGATAATGTTAGTAGATACCGAATTTCCTGTTAAGTGGATTACCTATTGTATTCCATTTGGAGTTCAGGTATATATTTTAGAAAGACATTCATCTTTAAACCAAGTCACTGCTGTTAAAGCTACATATTGAAATTTTAAGATTTTCTTGATACTTAACTTTCAGAAGAGAGCCAGCTCAGATCATCTTCTATCTTAATAGGCATTTTAAGGTAGCTTTTTTTGGTATCCTAATTTTCCACCCCAGTTCTTGCCAAACCGCCACCCCCCAACAAATCTACTAACATACACAGATGTTCTCCCCCGCGGAGTCGATTCATCTCATCCGCGTCTATGCATGCATTCAGGCAGTCTAGCTGATGTGTGCCTGATTTATGGAAGTCTTGTACACTCCAATTACTGCTCCCTTTTCCTTCCCAGTTGCTTTTGGGCATTTTATTTACCTCCTTTTTCACCTTCACCATTTGAATTTCAGACTGCCAGTACTTGAGATGACCTTTCCTTCTTCCTACAATCTCTAGTTATTACTAAGAATTTAACCCCAACTTTCCAGATATGTAAGTCTCTTCTCAGCACATTCACATATGTTAGGTATTCTTACTGGCTTCATCTTCTTGAAGCAGTGGCTCAAATCTGGACTGGTTGCTCCCAAGGCCTCCAGCACAGCCTCCATCCTGGATCTCCCTTGACCATCATTCAGCAACCTCTCTTGTGATGATCTCCTGACTTTCCCAGAGCCTGTATTTTTTTCTTTCTTGATTTATGCCCTCATTTTGGTGGAGCACCTCCTTCAGTTGCTTCATGAGAAAGTGAAACTTGTGTGACTCAGATTGGGGCTTCAACCCACAGGCTGGGACTCGAATCCAGCCAAAACCCAGGTTGGGACTTGAACCCACAGTCTTTTAACTGAGATTACACCCTGGTCTCAGGTCTTAATGAAGCTCAGGTTCTTGATGTCTCATCGCAGAAAGAATTCAGGGAGAGACAGATTGATAGGTAAGAAGTGGATTTATTTAGAGAGAAACACACTCCACAGACAGAGTGTGGGCCATCTCAGAAGGCAAGAGAGGCACCAGGGTACAGGGTTGTCAGTTTAGGGGTGGATAATTTTTAGGCTAATGAGTGGGAGGAGTGTTTCAGTTATTTTGGGGAAGGGGAGGGCATTTCCAGGAATTGGGTCACCACCCACTTTTTGACCTTTATGGTCGGTCTTGGAACTGTCATGGTGCTTGGTGTGTCATTTAGCTTGCTGATGTGTTACAATGCACATGTATGCAATGCAATGTATACTGAGGCTCAAGTCTAGTGGAAGTTGACATCTGCCATCCTGGACCTATTTGGTTCAAATCAGTTTATGTCATGTCCTCGAGCTATGTCATTCTTTTACAGGTTGTGCCCTACCCCCTTCCCTCCTGTTTCAAAAGGGTTCATGGACAGGAAGTTTTTTGAGCCCATACATTTCTGAAAATGTTCTTATCCTACCCTCAGGTTTGATTGATAGGTTTAATGTTGAATTAAAGATTGATATTAATTTTCCCTTAAAAATTTGAAGGCATTATGTCCCTGTCTTCCACCTTCAGTGTTGCTGTGGAGACTTTCTAGTGTTCATTCATTCATTTATCTATTTATGGCTGTGTTGGGTCTTTGTTGCTGTGTGTGGGCTTTCTCTAGTTGCGGCAAGCGGGGGCTACTCTTCGTTGCAGTGCACAGGCTTATTGCAGTGGCTTCTCTTGTTGCAGAGCATGGGCTCTAGGCATGCGGGCTTCAGTAGTGTGGCATGTGGGCTCAGCAGTTGTGCCTCGCAGGCTCAGTAGTTGTGGTGCACAGGCTTATTTGCTCCACGGCATGTGGGATCTTCCTGGACCAGGGCTCGAACCCATGTCTCATGCATTGGCAGGCGGATTCTTAACCACTGAACCACCAGGGAAGTCCCAGTGTTTCACTATTCTTGATCTTTAGTTTGAAGCCTTTTTTTCCCTCTTTAGAAGCTGTGCTAGCTCCTTTTTACCTTCAGTTTTCCGAAATTTTATACTCCTACCTCCAGAGATAAAAGATGCCACAGATTTCCGTGCCTTTGGAGATTCTGTAGTATAAATTAGATTGCTTCTTGACTTCCCACAGCTCTCTTGGGCATGCTTTTCAGTTTCAAATGATTTTTTTTGCTGCTACTTCATTCTTTCTTTTGCCCTTGGGGCTTATGTCTAAAACAAATGACCATAAAAAACTTTATTATGATTTTCGCAAGGCTTCTGAGAGGAACAGAGGTGTTCACTCCTCTGTCTTTACCCAGAAGGCTACCCATTTGCTCTCCACCCAGCTCTGCTGTGGATTTTGCCCCCACTTCACGGAGACTGCCCCTTGCCCCTGGAACAGCCACTCACAAGCTCTTATTGTCAGACCCCCTGGACACTTCTCTGTCCTCATCTTTCTTGACCTCTCAGCATCATTTGATGTGGCAGTGACCGCTCCCTTCTTTTCCAAATCATCTCCCTTTGCTTTGATGACTCCAGCTGCCCTTCCTCTCAGTCTTCCCAGCAGGTTCCTTCTCCATATTCAGCTTCTAAATAATTTTATTTAGATTGCCTCAGGCTAGGGTTTTTTTTGTTTTGTTTTTTGTGGGGTTTTTTTTTGGCTCTGTCTTGATCTTTACTCTCCCAAGGAGGTTAATCCAGTCCCATGACTTCACTTTAAATGCCATTTATGTGCAGATGACACCCTCTGAGATCTCTCCTCTGAGCTCCAGACTCAGTTCCCACTTGATCCCTTTGGGAATGTTGTAAACAGAAATCTTGTTTTTCCTTCAAACCTGCTTCTTCTCCAGTCAAGCCTACATCCGTAAGTGGCACCACCATGTAGCTAGTTGCTCATCAAGCAAAAGTAATTGGATTGATTACTCCTTCTTTTCCAATTTAATCCATTAGCAAGTTCTATGCCCAGAATCTATCTTCAATTTATCTTTGCCCTTAGGTGTCTAGCCCAGTGCCTGGCGCATGAGACATTCACTGGTAAATGGCCAAGTGAATGATGTCAATAGGGAACCAGGAAAATTGGTGTTAAAAATGTGAACTTTTAAAAATGTTCTGAAAGACAGTCTTTGAAAGTAAAGGCAGAGGGACTGTTCTAGTTTAAAAGACATTTTTAATAAAAGACCTGGGACTTCCCTGGTGGCACAGTGGTTAAGAATCCACCTGCTGATACAGGGGACACGGGTTCGAGCCCTGGTCTGGGAAGATCCCACATGCCGTGGAGCAACTAAGCCCATGTGCCACAGCTACTGAGCCTGCACTCTAGAGCCTGCGAGCCACAACTACTGAGCTTGCAAGCCACAACTACTGAAGCCCGTGTGCCTAGAGCCTGTGCTCTGCAGCAAGAGAAGCCACCGCAATGAGAAGCCCACACACCGCAATGAAGAGTAGACCCCGCTCGCAGCAACTAGAGAAAGCCCATGTGCAGCAACAAAGACCCAATGCAGCCAAAAATAAAATAAATAAAAAAGACCTGGTAACCGGATGCAATGCAGGATCCTTGATTGAATTCCGTTTTGTTTTTTAAGCCAGCTATTTGGGGAAATTTGGTGGATTGTATATAGGTAATATTGTATCAATGGTATTATGATTATGTGGGAGTATGTCCTTGTTTTTAGGAAATACAAGTTGAGGTTTTTTTGGTTTTTTTAAAATTTATTTTTATTTTATCTGTGGCTGCGTCAGCTTTTTTAAAATAATTAATTAATTAATTTATTATTTTTGGCTGTGTTGGGTCTTCATTTCTGTGCGAGGGCTTTCTCCAGTTGCGGCAAGCAGGGGCCACTCTTCATCACGGTGCATGGGCCCCTCACTGTCGTGGCCTCTCGTTGCGGAGCACAGGCTCCAGACGCACAGGCTCAGTAGTTGTGGCTCATGAGCTCTAGAGCGCGGGCTCAGTAGTTGTGGCTCGCGGGCTCTAGAGTGCAGGCTCAGTAGTTGTGGCTCACGGGCCCAGTTGCTCCGCGCGCGGCACGTGGGATCCTCCCAGACCAGGGCTCGAACCCGTGTCCCCTGCATTGGCAGGCAGACTCTCAACCACTGCGCCACCAGGGAAGCCCCTAAGTTGAGGTTTTTAGGGATGGTGTATTACGATACCTGCAACTGGTTTTTCACGTGGTTCAAAAGGGGAAAATGCTTATCTCAAGAAGGAAGGAGGGAGAAAACAAATGTAGCAAAACATTAACAATTGGTGAATCTAGGTGAGTGATATACGGGTTTTCATTGTACTATTCTGTTCATTTTACTGTGGATTTGAAAATCTTCAAAATAAAAAAATTAGAAAAAATCAACAGTGGAGAAGAATTTAAGGAAAAGATATTTCAGGGCAATTTTTTTTTTTTTTTTGGGTATGCGGGCCACTTACTGCCTTGGTCTCTCCCGTTGCGGAGCACAGGCTCCGGACGCGCAGGCTCAGCGGCCATGGCTCACGGGCCCAGCCACTCCGCGGTATATGGGATCTTCCCGGACCGGGGCATGAACCCTTGTCCCCTGCATCGGCAGGCGGACTCTCAACCACTGCACCACCAGGGAAGCCCCAGGGCAATTTTTAAGCCCCAAAATGCTGAAATTCATTTTGAAGCATAATATTAAATAAAGCTTAAGTATATACATAATTATAGAGCTGATTTATTTAACAAGATGGAAATAAAACTAAGTAGAAATAAGGCCTTTCTGGAAAAGTTACTTCTTAAAAATTTGATGTGAAGGTCGATGGTGAACCGCCCACCAGAGGGCAGTGCAGGAGAGTGATTCTGTACACAGCTGAGAGCTCTGGTTTTCTTTCTCACTTCACTGGATCCACAAGAGGTCGCTCCTCTCCGCACAAAACATTTTCAAGATTCTTAGACCACTTTAATAGAGAATGTGGTGCGTTTAATGTTGTCCCAGAGGTCCCTTGTCAAGATGCTATATATAAGCTCAAGTTCAGACCACCCCTTTGAGTTACTCATTGCTGGGTTCTCCCATATGTAGGCTCGATGCATGTGTTAATAAACTGTTTTTTTTCTCCTTAAAAAAATAAATAGAGAATGTGGATAGTTGCACTGCTTTCCGTTTCTTTCTCTCTACTCTGATCTGCCTCTGAATTCTTTGGATTTTTGCCTTGGCCCCTCTGCTTCGTGGAGTAGACTTCATGCAAGTGTCTGGATAAGAGGGGTGTAGATCTGCCCTCCTGTGTGTGCTCCAAAGGCCAGTAGTGCATTTGCCCACTCGCATCCCAGGAATTATATGTGTCTTTTTATTACAAACTGCTAAATCATAGTCCTACTACAGTTCATCTTTAGATTCCCTAGGATCTATTGAAATTCTAGGAATTTCACTCAGGGGTTTTACCTCTCTTAAAGCTGTGATGTGCCTCCTTTTACTGAGTGGTTGACTTAAAAGGGCTGTCTTTCTGTGTAGGGAACCAAACAAGGTGGGTTAGTATAAATGTTGTAGAAAGTTACCCAGCAGATTAAATGATTAGTCCGTGGTGAGTGGTGGTTCTTTCACTTAACATTTACCCAGTGCCTGTGGAACCAGATTGTGCTACTAGACTAGAATTTAAAACCACAGGGGTTAGGGGGTTAGCCCCAGACTCCTGAGCTGTTTATATTTAGGTGAAGGGGGCAGACCTGCCCCAAACAAATTTGCACAAGGTGCTCAGAGGAAGTGCTAAATTCAGATATAAGCAAACGTTCTTTGGCGAGGGCAGGCGGGAGGGGGTGGGTGTCACGTGCCCTATCTTGGCTCAGTACATCAGGTCCTGTCTAGAGGTCCTTCAAGGCCAAACTCAGCATCAGGACAATACCAGCCTCTCTGGCTAGCTTGCTCTGACCCTCCCCAAATGAGTGAAGTGCCCTTCCTATGTTGTCGTCACGTCCAGTTCAGACGTCTATTACAGCACGCTGTTGTTCATGGTTGTTAATTTGCATGCTCATCTCTCCTGAGGACAAAGACAGATTACTAATAGATTTGTGCATTTTCCCACTCTGGTTCCATTCTGGTGTTGCATATGCTTTTTTCCCTCTGGGGTATCTCTGTTCTCCTCTCTTTTGGGGATCTTTTTCTCAAATACAATGGCATAGGCTCGCTGACATCTTAAAAAGAAAGCAAAGAAAAGGAAGTAACACTCATTGAGTGCCTTCTTTGTATTGAACACTATTCACTGTGTTAGGTGTTTTATGAGCATCTTCTCCTTTAATCTTGTTCCTCTAACAAACTCGCCAGGCTTCTTCCCCTTTCAGGTCTTTGCACTTGCTGTTTCCTTTCCTGGGAACTGTTTTTCCTCAAGTCCTCAAGAAGCTGGCTCCCTTTTCTGCTAACAAACATGTATAGTTTACAAACCATTCTTCTGAGGTTGATTTTATTAGGCTGGTGACCGTGGTCTCCTCTCAGGGGTGGGTAGGGTCTCAGGGAGGAATTCGCTGAGGTCATCCCGAGAACGTTGGACTTATTCCCTCTCACTGTGTCCTTGCCCTTCTAACTGCTTCCCCAGTGCATCCTGGCCACTGGATGTCTCGAATTAGTTTACTAATTTTTTATTATAATTGCTTTATTTCTACCTCATGATAATTGGTACTGTCATCCAGACTCTACCTCTCCCTAGGAGATGAGGGATGCAGTATTTTGGTTAGCTTTCCCCTTAAGTCTGGGCTAAGCCATCATCTTTTAACATAGAGTTTTGTTATTTATAATCTGGAAGTCTAGGTCAGATCTTTATAAACAGATATATACTTAATAATTTAAAAATCCATCTATTTCTACAGATTTAGCATTAAAACAACATAACCAAGTGCTTATATTCTGTTGTACAAATCTTCTGTTATAAATTCTTACTTTAAAAAATCTTCCCCATCCTTTGAGGCTTATTAATTCAAGTCTTAACTCCTCTGACGTTTTCTGCATCTGTAGTACCCAACATTAATCTTTCCTGCTCTGAGATCCTGTGGTCTACATACTTCAGTTTGGCCATTAATCTGGAGAATCTTATTTGTTATTTAATTGCTTTGTGTATCTGTATCTATGTGACCTATGAGATGGTTAGATGCCAGTTGATGGTGGCAATGTGTTCTCAGTTTTTGCAGTGTTGAAAAAGTGTCACTTCAAAGGACTTTTTTGAAGCAAAATATCTTGAATTTATTTTTCCTAATGGAGTTTTACTTATTTTCTTAAACACAATTCAAAACTTATTCATCTGGTTTAGGTTTTCTTAAAAGCATTTTCTTTGAATATAGGATGATTATTTTTCTGTATTTTTACACACACTCCAAGGAAGTGTGTCAGAAAAGAAAGAATATTAATTATTTCCTGTAGCTTATCTATAAAAAGCCATTTGGGAAAGTACACTCATTTTAATCTTTTATAGGACTTAGGGGTGGATTTTTATAGTTGTTATATTAAAGTCATTTTTAGTCTTCTACAGAAAATTTGTAAAGATTTATTTGATTAAAATATCAATATTTGATATTGATTTATATCAATTAGCTATAATTGTGTAAGCATTCCTAATTATGTGTTGAGCTTTCTAATTCTTACCAGAGCTGCTGCTTCCTGGTAAAGTTTAAACATGAGTCTCCAATCAGGTTAATCTCTGTATAATATAATTAAATTCATCTGGCCTGGTTACTGGGTACATTTTAAATATCAGACTGATGCTTATCATGACACCACTACGAATATTTCAATTTTAAAGTTGACCTTTTAGAATCAGCCTTTCTTTAATCTGCCAGTTATACTTAACAGAAATATTTCTTTTAAAAAGTAACCTAACTTTACTGTATTTAATTTAAAAAATTGAAGTGACTATAAAATGTGTATAAGGCAAACTGCCTTAAAAAACTAATGACATTTCTTTTTATTTATAGAGATACTTTCTAGTTGGGAGCAATCATGCAGAAACAAAATATCGTGTTTTGAAAATTGATAGAACAGAACCAAAAGATTTGGTAATAATTGATGATAGGGTAAGTATCTTGAAAACCTGAATACAAACAGAAACTTGTACTTGTTGTTTACAGGATATGAAGTATCCTTACAGCTTCTAGTGACATATACTTTTTTTTTATCATACATCTAAAAATTATAATTTTTCATGGTTGGCTAGAATTTGAATCTTTTATCTGGTTTCTGGAAATTACTGATGTCGGAAAGTATGCCAGAATTACACTTTGTCCCTCATTTTGATTTGTTTTACAAAGCAAACTCTTTGGGTAAGATAATGAATGTATTTTCTTAAAGGAGTTCCATTTTAAGGATTCAATATAATTCTTAGTATTTCATCCACCAAAGAGATTAGTTATTACTCTGCTTTAATATGAAGCTACTTGAAGTCACAAAGGACTGGTAGGGTCTCTTCTGATCACTTGCTGGAGAAATGTTAAGCTCTTCTTATCCAGATGTTATATTATCCAGAGTTGGAAATACAGGCTTAATTCAGGTGGCTCAAAAATATGAGGCTTTTAGTCAAAAGGGAAGTACAATAAGGTGGAATTGACCAGTTAATTTTAACTCTCAAATGAGAGCACCTAACTGACCCTTTGTATTGAGGTTCCTGTCTGTGAATATTTCTGAATCCATGTAGATGCCTGGTTTTTCAAATATGTTAGTAGCTACAGTTTGGAAGCCATTTTACATAAGCTCTTTGCAAAGCTATTTTCTATGTTATAATAATTTTAGATAAATTGTATTTTGTGACTTCCTGTACTCCTGGGTGTCGTGGTTCCTATCCCATCCCCAACACACACACCATCTGGGAGTTTTTATTAATATAATGTAATGATTCTTGGCTTTCTTTGTGGGTAGGAGTGGTTGATCAGGGATCTCTCTGAGAATCTAAGGAAAGCTATGGGCCTTCTCATAAAAATGCACATATGCACGTTTAACCAAAGCTTTGCATACAATTTTAAGGGGTTTATAGATTTCTTGAAACTTGTCTGTGGGTACCTTAAATCTCTGAATCTCTGTCCAGAAGATAAGGTTTTGATACACCTTTTTAGTACAGCAGCCTGGGATCCAGGAACCACCCTTAACTGCTAACGTTAAAGAATTTGTTGGCTTTAATAAAAAGAAACGAAATTGAGTTATTTGTAGTGACGTGGATAGACCTAGAGACTGTCATACAGAGTGAAGTCAGTCAGAAAGAGAAAAACAAATACCGTATGCTAACACATATATATGTGAAATCTAAAAAAAAAAAAACAAAAACGGTTCTGAAGAACCTAGGGCAGGACAGGAATAAAGACGAAGAGGTAGAGAATGGACTTGAGGACACGGGGAGGGGGAAGGGTAAACTGGGACGAAGTGAGAGAGTGGCATGGACATATATACACTACCAAACGTAAAATAGATAGCTAGTGGGAAGCAGCCGCATAGCACAGGGAGATCAGCTCGGTGCTTTGCGACCACCTACAGGGGTGGGACAGGGAGGATGGGACGGAGACACAAGACGGAGGAGATATGGGGATATATGTATATGTATAGCTGATTCACTTTGTTATAAAGCAGGAACTAACACACCATTGTAAAGCAATTATACTCCAATAAAGATGTTAAAAAAAAGAATTTGTTGGCTTTTTTAAATTGTAGCTTAGTCCTGCACTATTATATATACTTCTCTGAAATAGCTAATGATGTAAAGTTGTAGGCAACTTCTAATTTTCAGGGGTAACTAAATAATGAACCTAAAAAGCGAGCACAACCTTACAGATTAAATTTGCTTATTTCTAGCATGTATATACTCAGCAAGAAGTGCGAGAACTTCTTGGCCGCTTGGATCTAGGAAATAGGACTAAGATGGGACAGAAAGGATCATCCGGGTTATTTCGAGCTGTTTCAGCTTTTGGTGTTGTAGGTAAGAAACATGCATCCCTCTTACTACCTCTTTTTTTTTTTTTTTCCTACATAGACTCCTTGAAGATAGTTTGCAAGGCTTATATTTATATAGGTTTATAAATATGACCCATCCTCTTTGGCTTTGGTTGTTTAAAACTGAATTATCTATCAGCCAAGTATCAAACAGCCTTTATATAGCATCTGCTATGTGCTTAGGACTGTGTTCAGTTTCGTGTGGGATAGGAACAAATGTAGCGATGGTGTGGACCTTTAAGGAGTCTGTCTTGTCAAGGAATGAAAAAGTAAAAATTGGCTTCGACTGTAAACATCAGCTGGAAAAACAGATACAGGTAAAACCAGCTTTTAAATTAAGAGGAATCTCTCCCAAGGACATGCTACAGTGTAAAGTGTCATAACCCCTTTCTCTGAATGACAACTGCTTTCTTACTCACTGAGAAACTTTGTTCTCTAAAATCACAGACTATCAGAAACTTTGCTCTTTAAAATTGTGTCAGTAAGAGAAAACATGCCCTTCTTGCCTGTATGAGCTAAGTCATTTTGACACAGTGAAGCAGCCTCGATTGATAACTCATGCAGAGTTTCAGATAAGTGGTTTCTGGTCACAACAGTCTACAGCTCTGCTAACTTTGCTGCTTTCAAAGAAATGAGACCATGAGTCTGCTTCACAATCTAGACTTGATGTTTATCTCTTTACATACAGTCTTGCTTTGGTTTGAGTCTCTTTGTTTAAATTTTACCTAATCGTGTCCCCAAATCCTATAATAACGCCTATATTTATTCATGAACAAGTATAGAAATGGCCTTGGCCTTTAAGTAGTCTGTGGTCTGGCTTGTGGGGCATTTGTGAGATGCCTCACAGTTCTTCTGGTGTGTTGTCCTTAGTGGGTCAGTAAACCTGTCTTTGCTCTACCATGGATTTGTCCCGGGGAGTCTTAAGATGATTGGACTAGGATGGGGGACAAAACCCAGTGCATATGAAAACAACTCCAGGATTGGAATTAAGAGCCCAGCTGTGTAGTCAAAGGTAAATGGTATTGGAGATTACATAAGAGGTAGACTTTTTGGACCTGGAATGACAAGGAAAGATTTCCTGAAGATGATGAGACTCAGGCTGGACCCTGGAGGAGAAGCAAGATTTGGATGGTTGTGGGGAAGGGAGGAGAGAGCTCCAGTAGGGGCAACAGCAGAGGTGCGGGCATGAAGATGCCCATGGGTCCTGGGATGCTGGCAAGTAGTTGGGTGAGGCCAGGTCACTGGGACCTTGGAAGCCAAGCAGAGGGCAGTTGTATCTCAGCTTCCCTGTTGGCAGAGCCTTATTTTGAGTCTTTTTTTTTTTTTTAACACTTAGAAAATTCTCTCTCTGCTTCTTAAACCTACTGGACTGTATGCAATATTGACTGAGTGATTGGTGTCTATAGATGCTAACAAAATTAATATGGTCTGAACTATGCTATATAGTTTCATATTCTCATGTTCATTTTTTTGATTAGTACTTTCTCTTTGGTGACCCTATATTTGTTGAGACTTTGACCATTCATGTTCCGCCGTATTTGCAGTTCATTTTTCTCCGTGTGCTCTCATAGCCCTTCGATGTGTAATCCATTTAGGTGCATTTTGTGCCTTAGGCGGCTGCCAGGGAAAGTTGAGAGTGGTAGGTGTGATTGATTTCCTCTCCATAGGACTGGCCCCTTCTCTGTACATTCTGCTCAGTCTTGACAAATCCCTTGAGGTTTCATGTTTAATGGGTACCTGTTTGTGGGCGTGTGCATGTCGGTGTATGTCAAGTGAGTTCATATGTTTAAATTCCATACATTCCATATGTGTTAAATTCCACTTTAAGTGTTACTTATATGTTAAAGAAAAAAAACTTGTAAGTAAAATGTGTCTCAAATACAGTAGGCTTAATTAGTTACTTAATAGGTTAAATTCATTCCTTTAAATGCTGATACTTTATTACAGCTTTTTAAAATGGAAATTTCCTAAAGTGTATGTAATATTGAATGCCTCATTAGCCAGGGTTAATTATTCAAAATTGAACCTTCCTTGATGATTAAGTATAACGAATTGAAGATCAGTTATTGACCTATGTTTAAAAATAGCTGCCCTCGGGTGTTCTGGAGTTGTATTGGGCAGTTTGCCTTTACACTAAGTGCCCTCTAGATGCTGTACTGTGTTGTTGTAATGGTACTTTCATCATTCTTCATTGTTCTGGGCATATTTGCTTTTAGCAATATTCCTTGCCTCATTTTGTTTTATTTATTTTTATACAGCAGGTTCTTATTAGTTATCTATTTTATACATATTAGTGTACATATGTCAATCCCAGTCTCCCAATTCATCCTTGCCTCATTTTAAATCTGTTGATAACTAAGCTTATAAAACCAAGCTTTATTTTAATCAATTGATGACCAAGTTTATAACCAGATACTCATTCTATACACAAGTATTAGTTAATAAACTTTGGGTAAGGGCTGAAGGTGTCTCTGTGTTTCTCTTAGGTGGCATTCTTAGGTATTGTGGTAGCAATTTCTCTCGCAATTTGAGGCATCTTTGAGACTGTCCTTGGATGGTGAAGTCACTAAAAGACTAACCTACCAGTAGAGTGACACAGGAATGTACTAAGTAAGCATTTGTTATTTTCAGGGCAGTGCACTTTATGTATTCTAGTTCAACCATGTAAATAAAGCTTAGAATCTTTAAGAGTAAATAGGGAGTAAATAAAAGGCTATGATTTGTCTAGTACTGCCTTAGAAATAATGAGGGCTACTGAAATAGCAAAACACAAAATGCTTATCTTTGAAAAATGTATAGTCTGGTTGTCAAAATAATACATGTGTGAAAGGACTAGAGTGGTTGTCTTCTGTGACTGAAATATTTTCTCTCAACTTTTTCAGCATGCCTAATTTGTGAATAGCACTTTGACTGGGATGTTTTGGACTGTTATCATGGTTAATTTAATTCACAATCTATAAGAATCTAGAGCAGTGCTTCTCAACTATCTGTAGTAAAGGACCAACCAATTTTTTCCAGAAATGTGTCACAGACCAACACAGGATCCTACTGTGCATAGCTTGTCTTCAGCTTGGGCCACATGTGATTCATCACATAAGTTCAGTAATACCCAAACTAGTCTTGCCTGTTGAAGGCAAGTTCATTGATCATGAACTCAGATGTTTCTAAACCCTTACTTTCAATTCGTTTACTTGTGTTTTCATGGGCTGGTACTGAAAGCACAGGGACCATTACTGGTCCCCAGACATGGATTGATCCTGTCCTGTAGCTACCTTGCCCATTTCTGACCTGCTCCATTGTTATTTGGCAGCCAGCAGGAGGCTTGGGAGACCACTGGATGGGATCATGAGCATCCCTCACATAGTTGTTTTATCTGGTCCTGGGGCACGCACATGGAGTCGGTGGCTGGTGGCCTGTAGTCCTTACTACTCTCAGCTCTGTGACCATCCAGCCCCTTTTGATATATGTCCTTTTTCTGCGTGTGTCACCTGTCAGAAGATACTCTGGTAAGCTGCTAGTACAATGTGTCATTATAGCAGACTAAGTGATGGACTCAGTTGTTCTTTAAAGCAACACCCTTAGAAATAGATTGCAGATCCAAGATACAGGGAAAACAACAATAAAGTGTGAGCCTCAGACTAGTAAGGGAACAGTAGATTTGGTGTTAGAGAGTCACTTTGGTCCCTTGTGGTTTTTGATACTTCTCTGCCAGAGTGCTGTTTTCCCTGAAGGCTTTTTTTTTTTTTTTTTTTTTGCGGTATGCGGGCCTCTCACTGTTGTGGCCTCTCCCATTGCGGAGCACAGGCTCTGGACGCGCAGGCTTAGCGGCCATGGCTCACGGGCCCAGCTGCTCCACAGCATGTGGGATCTTCCCGGACCGGGACACGAACCCGTGTCCCCTGCATTGGCAGGCGGCCTCTCAACCACTGCGCCACCAGGGAAGCCCCCTGAAGGCTTTTAAGATAGTGACTAGCTGACACGGTGACCTCCCAGCAGGATACTGCCCTCTTCCCTGTTGGTGGGCTTGTGGGTCCTCTCCAGCCACCAGAACTTCACACCACTCCATCCTCTCACACTGTCCTTTTTAATTTACTTTGCTTGGTTTCCAACTCAAATGACACAGCCTTCTCTACTCAGAGAGAGAGAAATCACTTTTGCATGGTGACTGTCATCTAGGCATCTGGGAAACACTCAGGGAAATTGGTCTGGGATCAGAAGTACGTAGAATGAAGATGAAAAAACTTGTTCTGGTTTTCAGTATGTTAAAATGATGAATAGGCTGACTCTTGACAGAGGTCTATGCCAAGCTAAAGCCTTTTAATTGTTGGTTATATTTGATAGGAACCTTTTAATAAGGAGTGACGTTTCCAACTGGTAGTAAAAAGGAAAAAGAAAATAATCTCATAATATGCTGAAAGCATTTTATGCTGGTAGAAAATATTCTTTTGTGCAGTATATTTACTTCATCAAAATTATGAAGGGACATGTAGGATGAAATAGAGCTGAAAACATAAAATTAAAATTCAGTTGGAATGCAGGTTGGAAGAAATTATTATAGAGAGGTTTTTTTTCTATAAAAAGTAAATATATAGCAAGAACAAAGGGGAAACTCATTCATCTTGGGAATATTTATTATTTAAAACCAATTAGATTCTCTTTTTTGGGTGTTTTTATGCTGCTTCCAAGCCCCTTAATTTTGTAGGTTTTAGCCTTCTAAAAGGATAACTGCTTCCTAACTTTTAATGAGGTTGACATTAGCTTTTTCTCCTATCTTAAATCCTTTAGCTTTAGTCAGGGAGTTTTTAGCTAGTCTCCAAGGGGAGGTGGGGAGGAGCATAAGCGAACGTTTTTTAAAAATGTGCTTTGTGGATCTCTCAAATATAAGTATTTTTCATGGTTTTAATAGAAGTAGCCAGGTTCATAAAATCCACGAGGTGTCTTTTATATATTTTGGCTCATTTATGTTAATATGTTCAATTACTGATTTTCTTTTTTGTCAGTTAAGAATAACAAGACACAGACAATGAGTATTTGCCAAATCTAGAGCAGCCATTTATAGCACCAAGATCCTAGCTCAGGCTTTATAGGGTGTAACAGAGAGAGAGAGAGAAAGAGAGAGTGAGTGAGTACACCCACACATGCACATAAGAAAGTTAGTTTTGAAAAATGGTTACGCTATATATAAGATCCTTGGTTGAGTTTTTCTTTCAGTGCTTTGAATATGTTATCCCACAGCCCTCTGGCCTCTACTGTTTCTGATGGGCAGTCAGCTGTAAGTGACCGTATCTGACTCACCCTGTCAGTGAGTGGGGGTGATGGGATCCAGTATTTGTGCTGGGGTAAAGCCTCCACTCTACTAGTAGGACTGGGTAGAAGAAAGGAGCCCCCACTTTCAGATGTGCTTGCCTGGAATAAAGCGTCTGCAGCACAGAGCTGGAAGGAATGGGAAATGCTGGTGCCCTGCACCTCCTGAGCAGAAACCAAGGCTCTAGACTGAGAGCTGGGGAGGGAGGAAGGGGTACTGTCTTTTTTGGCGACACCTGCTGGGAGTAGATATTCTGTCCCACTGAATTGGGAGAAGGGTGTAGAAGGGAAACAAATGATGTTTCATATGTCACAGACTTCCTGTTCTTTCCAAGATCTAGTAGGTTTTCTTGAATAAATGTTTCTCCACTTGCTGTATGCCATTAGGAGAATTTCCAGAAACTTTCAACGTTTTGTTTTGTTTTTATAATTTTTTCCAGTTTTGGTTGTTTCACTGGGGAGAGGCTCTGCTGAGCTCCTGACGTAACCAGTTCAGAAGTGTTCCCCTCCCTCTCCCCCCAACCAACCAAGAGAGTTAGTTTTAGCTCCCGAAGCAAAAGTTCTGGGAGCCAGAACATTTTTAACCAAGACTGTGCAGTAACTAGTGTGTTGCTGAGAACTTAGTGCTACTGAACATTAATACATATGGTCTTTCTTTAATCAGGTTGTTTAGAGCAATATTTTTAAGTGAGATAAATATTTCTAGAGAATAAGTCTAAGACAACCGAAAATTTGTATGGCTGTAAATCATAGAAATAATAAAGTAGGAAATGTGTCAAAAGTCTTTTGCCTTTTAAACATGTATCTAAAAGCATTACTAAGTTTAGGAAATGTATTTATCTTTCTTTTTTTGTTGTGTAGGCTTTGTCAGGTTTTTAGAAGGCTATTATATTGTGTTAATAACCAAAAGGAGGAAGATGGCAGATATTGGAGGTCATGCAATATATAAGATTGAAGATACAAATATGATCTATATACCCAATGATTCTGTACGTATTACTCATCCTGATGAAGCTAGGTATGTACTGGGGGTAACTGCTATTTTTTTACCTGGTTGACCAATTAGAAAATAAAACATAGTCAAAAGATTATAAATGTTATGTTAAAATGTAAAATACTGGCTCAGAATGCTACAGCTTTTGTTCAAGTGCTATTAAAAACCCTCCATTAAAACAATTGATTTGGGCAAGAATCAACAATGGCTCCTAAAACCATTAGGTGAGAGGTTATTATTGAGGAACAGATATTCACTCAGTCTCAACGTACCATACTCCATAACTATCTTTATTATTTACAAAGAGAAAAAAATGACAAACATACTCACCAAATGATCAAACTTAGCATCACCAATAATGAGACAAAACTGACATTATTTACCTCTTAACGTGAAGCAATGGGAAGGACGCCCACTACCTGTGTAGTTTTCTTACTAAAAATATTTAACTTAAATCTAAGCATGAGGAAATAATCAGATAAATCCATATTGTGGTACTTTCTGTAAGACACTGGCCTGGACCCTCCAAAAATGTCAATGTCGTGCAACACAGGAAGAGCCAGAGAGTTGTTCTAGAGTTTAGAATAGACATGACAAAGCGCAACACTTGAATTTCTGTTAGATCCAGGATTAAAACATGTGCGTGCATGCTCATGTACACGTGCGTGCGTGCACACACACACACAGCTATAAAGGACTGTACTGGAACGGTTTGTATATGGACTATATACTAGGGGATATTGGATCAGTATTAAATGTTGGGTGTATAATGATATTGTGGTTACTCAGGAGATTGTCCTTGTTCATAATAGATATAAAATAAAATATTTAGGACTGAGGTTTCATCATGTCTGCTACTTACTGTAAATGGTTTAGAAAAATAAAATGTACATGTATATTTAAAGAGAGAGAATGTATGTGTGTATAAATGTATAATGAGAAATGTTCAACAGTGAATTCAGGTGAAGGATATACTGCTGTTTATTACACTATTTTTTCCCCCAATTTTTCTATGGATTTGAAACCTTTAAAAAGTTTTGGGGGGAAATTACTGGAACCTTGGGCATGTGGGGAAAGGCTATTAATAAATTAATAAAATGATAGAGAAAAGACTAGAGTTGGTTTATTTTAATATTATAAAGGTTAAAATGGAACAAAGTTAGGCATGCTTATAAGTTTTTAGGGAAGGTAACAGTTTAGATTTTAATTTCACTCAGTACTTCCATGGTGTTGTTCTAGATACATGAACTGGAATTTAAAGGTGGTGTGGCTCTCTTGTTTAAGACCCTCTTAGATAGTGGTTTTCTGGACCTTTGTGGCATTGTCTTTGGTATTTGGAAGTGGAGTATTTAAAACATAATTTGTTTACACGCACACAGTAGAGTTTACCGGATAGAGTGGACTTTTGTCTTATACTAACAAAAAAATTATGTCTCTTATAGCTTATAGGCAGGCATAGTATATTGAATAAAAGTGAATCAGAGAGGAGTCTAAAAAAATGATGCAAATGAACTTATTTACAAGACAGAAATAGACTCACAGACATAAGAAACAAATTTACCAGAGGGGAGGGGGGGGCAATAAATTAGGAATTTGGGATTAACAGATACACACTGCTATATATAAAATAGATAAAAAACAAGGATCTACTGTATAGCACAGGGAACTATATTCAATATCTTGTAGTAACCTATAATGGAAAAGAATCTGAAAGAGTATATATATACATATACGTGTGTGTATATATATATAACTGAATCACTTTGCTGTAGACTTGAAACATTGTAAATCAACAATACTTCAATAAAAAATAAATTAATTTAAAAAAGTGAATCAGGCCAGTGCATAGAAATCCAAGGGTTGGGGAAAAATTAAAGAGGTTTATATTATTTATAAGCCTCATCTCTATGATTCTTCAGCTGAGAATAGTAAAACAAATGACACTCTTCTATATAGTGATATGACTGTCTTTAAAGAATGAACTTATCTTGTGATTAATATTGTACAGTAAATGGAATAATCCAGAATAAGATACAATTATTTTAATAGCTTGTTATAGGTGGACTTATACTATTACTGGATAGGTAAACTTTTAC
The DNA here is from genome assembly GCF_964270905.1 of Leucopleurus acutus. Taxonomy (NCBI): domain Eukaryota; kingdom Metazoa; phylum Chordata; class Mammalia; order Artiodactyla; family Delphinidae; genus Leucopleurus; species Leucopleurus acutus. Next base: position 49,465,679 of record NC_139157.1, on the reverse strand, counting down.
CATACTTACAAAACTATGTAATCCAATAATGCATTTAAGTAAAAATGTTTGGTATGATATTAGGAAATAAAGTACCATAAAACATTTCATACAAAATGATAAGTAGATGTTACCCCTCTGATGTATTGTTGTATCAACATTATAAAATTTGCTAGAGCAATTCACCATGTTAAAATATTGTTGGGAAAAATTATGACTATCTTAATATATGTAGAAAATGTATTTGAGGGAATTCCCTGGCTGTCCGGTGGTTAGGACTCCGCGCTTTCACTGCTGAGGGCACGGGTTCGATCCCTGGTTGGGGAACTAAGATCCCGCAAGCCGCACGGCGTGGCCAAAAAATATGTGTGTGTGTGTGTATTCATATATATATATATATATATATATGACAAATTCAATACCCATTCGTGATCAGTGTCTTTAAAAGGTTGAAATGAATATGAAAAAGTGTTAACATTTATTAATCCTGAGTGGTAGATACATGGACATTTTATGCTGCACTTTTTTTTTCAGTTTAAAAAAACTTTGCAGCTTAAAATTATGGTGACCCACAAACATTTCTGCTTGTTTTTGTTCCTCTACTCTCTCCAACCTCAAAGCATATTGTAAAAACAAGAACAGTATTTACTTTTGTCTTGCCCAAAGTCTAAGCGCCCTATGTTTGTAAGGGCACGACTTTCCCTCTCTGGCATAATCAGTGATGAGGAAGTGGTCAAACTAAAGTTAAGGGTCTCAAGTGATGATCAGGATACTTAGAAATTGCTCCAGTTGAAATCTCTTCTCCAGTTATGGATTGAATTTCTCAGTTTCAATGAGTGTATTTACAAATATAAATGTATATATATGTATATGTTAAGCTATGAACAAATAATGGTGTTGTGTGAATGCAATATGCTTTGGGGTTTTTCGGTCATTTTTTTCCCCAGTTTTATTGAGATAAAATTGACATACATCACTGTGTTAGTTTACGGTGTTCAGCATAATGGTTTGACTTAGATATAATATATTGTGAAATGATTACTGCAGTAGGTTTAGTTAGCATCTGTCATCATATAGATACAATAAAAAGAAAAAGAAAAAAAAGAAGAAAATTTCTTTCCTTGTTATGAGGACTCAGTATCTACTCTCTTAACTTTCATGTATATCATATAGCAGTGGTAACTATAGTCATCAGGTTGTTAACTATAGTCATCATTTTTTTTCAGGTATCTACGAATATTTCAAAATGTGGACCTGTCCAGCAATTTTTACTTTAGGTATGTTTGAGCTGAATTTTGCTCTTATCATTCTCTTAAATGTTTATATAATTTTCCATAGGGTAAAAACAGAATCAGTAGTACTTCAGTTATTCTATTTTTTAAAATAGCCAAAGTTTTTCATCTAAAATAGTACAAATACAAGTATTTCCTCCTTTTAAAAATCTGATATTTGAAATTTTGAATGGATAAATTGTAATTATTCTCACTATAAAAATCATCTTTATTAGAATTTTAAGGAAATATTCTTATCTTTTAGTTTTGAACTACAAAAATGAAATCTGCATTCAGTCTATATACAGAGTTGTAACAGTTTCACAGTTTTCAATTTAACAATCTAGCAAAATTAGGTAAAAATAAATTCAAAATAAGAAGAACTGTTGAAATACCAATATACCGCTACTGGCATTGTAAATTACTAACTTTCCTGGAGAGGAACGTAGCATTGAGTATATATGAAAATATGCCTGAAGGTAATAAATCAGGAGATAAAATATTAATCCTTATTTGTAAAGGGACATTAATAGCTTCTCTATTTATCATGGCCCAAACAAGCAAACCAACAAACACAGGGACAACCCAAATATCGATAATTGAAAAATAAGCAAGCAAAGTATAGCAGAGCATCATGATAAAATATTATACCACTGATGATGTGACCAATATGTAGGCCAGGTAAATAGAATTTTCCATGTAGCCAAATAACTTTCTTTCAGCTATAATGTCCAAACTCAAAAGTAGAACATAAAATAGCATATAGCAATAAGGACTTGAGTCATGGGACTAGAAGAGGACCCAGAGTGTTGTAGCTATTGGTGTTACATACTTTTGGGGTACTTTGCATTATTTTAAATTTATTTTTAAACTGTTAATATAGTTAACCATTTCTTTATGAAATAAAGAAAAACTTGTCTACTGTGTAGAGTGGATTATGTCTTCATTGATGTGAAACCGAAGACAGTTAATTAATTTAGCAATAGTATAGTGAAGGGCTCCTCAAGAAATAATTTTTGCTTCCACCAATGTTTATTGAAAATATATTTCCATTGTATTTGTTTCCATCATTTGCTTTTCAGCCTTTATTGCTTAATTATGTTTATAGTCTCTGTGAGTTATTACTGAAGCTCAGTGGTACTGTTAGAAATGGTCTTCTCCTGATTCACCATTTTCAGCTTCGTCTGCATCCCCATACTGAGTTCTGAACAAGTCATTCCATAAGTAAAAATATGAGGTTAAAGACTTCTGGAAAGTTATACTGCATTGTTATGATTCAGCTAGAATAAAGCAGGAAGAATTGATTGTTAAAAGTAAAAGCCCAGGGCTTCCCTGGTGGCGCAGTGGTTGGGAGTCCGCCTGCCGATACAGGGGACACGGGTTCGTGCCCCGGTCCGGGAAGATCCCACGTGCCGCGGAGCGGCTGGGCCCGTGAGCCATGGCCGCTGAGCCTGTGCGTCCAGAGCCTGTGCTCCGCAACGGGAGAGGCCACAACAGTGAGAGGCCCGCGTACCGCAAAAAAAAAAAAAAAAAAGGAAAAGCCCAACTTCTCTCCACCCCCCCCAGCTTTATTGAGATATTATTGACATATGTAAGTTTAAGTTGTACAATGTGATGATTGATACATGTATAGATAAATGTATATATTGCAAAATGATTACCACAATAAGGTTAGTTTACACCTTCATCCCATCACACAGTTGTGATTGTGTGTATGTGTGTGTGTGCGTGTAGTGATAACATTTAAGATTTGCTCCCTTAACAAATTTCAAGTATATAATTCAGTATTGTTAATTATAGTTACCATGCTCTGTACATTAGATATCCAGATCTTATTTATCTTATGGCTAAGAGTTTGTACCCTTTGACCAACATTTCTCCATTCCTCCCCCTGCCACTGGCAACTACTATTCTACTCTCTCGTTCTATAAGTTCAGCTTTTTAAGATTCCACATGTAAGTGAGAACATAGTCTTTGTCTTTGTTTGTCTAACTTATTTCACTCAGCATAATGCCCTCCAGGTCCATCCATGTTGTTGCAAAAGGCAAGATTTCCTTTTTTATGGCCAAATGATACCCCATTATTTATATATGCCACATTTTCTTTATCCATTTATCTGTTAATGGACTCAGGTTGTTCTATGTCTTGGCTGTTGTCATTAATTCTGCAGTGGGCGTGGGGGAGCAGATACCTCTTTGAGATAGTGATCTCATTTCCTTTGGATATATACCCAGAAATGGGATTGCTGGATCATATGGTAGTTTATTTTTAATTTTTGAAAAATTTATTTAATTTTATTTATTGATTGATTTTGGCTGCGTTGGGTCTTCGTTGCTGTGCGCGGCCTTTTCTCTGGTTGCCGCGAGCGGGGGCTACTCTTCGTTGCGGTGCGTGGGCTTCGCATTGCAGTGGCTTCTCTTGTTCCAGAGCACGGGCTCTAGGTGTGCAGGCTTCAGTAGTTGTGGCACGGGGCTCAGCAGTTGTGGCTCACGGGCTCTAGAGCGCAGGCTCGGTAGTTGTGGCACACGGGCTTAGTTGCTCCGCAGCATATGGGATCTTCCTGGACCAGGGCTTGAACCCGTGTCCCCGGCATTTGCAGGCGGATTCCCAACCACTGAGCCACCAGGGAAGCCCTATTTTTAATTTTTTGAGGAACCTTCATTCTCTTTTCCATAGTGGCTGCACCAATTTACATTCCCACCAGCGGTGCAAAAGGTTCTCTTTTCTCTACATCCTTGCCAACCCTTACTGTTTCTTTGTTTGTTTTATAATAGCCATTCTAATAGGTATGAGGTAATATCTCATTGTGGTTTTGATTTGCATTTCTCTACTGTGATGTTGAGCAACTTTTCATGCACTTGTTGGCCATTTGTATGTCTTCTTTGGAAAAATGTCTATTCAAGTCTTTTGCCCATTTTAAAATTGGATTATTTGTATGTTTGCTGTTGAGTTGTATGAGTTCCTTATGTATCTTGGCTATTAACCCCTTAATAGATGGTTTACAAATATTTTATTCCATAAGTTGCCTTTGTATTTTGCTGACTCTCTTTTTCTGTGCAGAAGCTTTTTAGTTTGTTTATTTTTGCTTTTGTTGCTTGCTCTTTTGGTGTCATATCCAAAAAACATCTTTGTCAAGAACAGTGTCAAGGAAATTTTCTCCTATGTTTTCTTTTAATAGTTTTATAGTTTTGGGTCTTACATTTAAGGCTTTAATCCATTTTGAGTTAATTTTTTGTGAGTGGTGTAATACAGGGGTCCAATTTCATTCTTCTGCTGGTGGTTGTCCAGTTTTCCCAGCACCATTTATTGAAGAGACTGTCGTTTCTCCATTAGTCTTTTTGGCTCCCTTGTCAAATATTAGTTGACTATATAGGAGTGGGTTTATTTCTGGGCTCTCTATTCCATTGGTCTAGGTGTCTTTTTTATGTCAGTAACACACTGTTTTGAATGCTATAGCTTGGCAGTAAGGTTTGAAATCAGGAAGTTTGATGCTTCCAGCTTTGTCCTTCTTTCTTAAGATTGCTTTGGCTATTAGGAGTCTTGTAATTCCATACAAATTTTAGAATTGTTTTTTTTCTATTCCTGTGGAAAATGTCATTGGCATTTTGATAGGGATTGTATTGAATCTATAGATGCCTTTGGGTAGTATGGACATTTAAACAATATTAATTCTTCTGTTCCATGAACACTGGATATCTTTCCATTTATTTGTGTCTTATTTTTTCATCCATGTCTTATAATTTTTAGTGTACAGATCTCTTACCTCCTTCGTTAAATTTATTCCTAAGCATTTTTTATGCTCTTGTAAATGCGATTGAAAAACCAACTTTTTTTAAATTTAATTAATTAATTTATTTATTTTTGGCTGTGTTAGGTCTTCGTTTCTGTGCGTGGGCTTTCTCTAGTTGCGGTGAGCAGGGGCCACCCTTCATCACGGTGCGCGGGCCTCTCTTGTGGAGCACAAGCTCCAGACGTGCAGGCTCAGTAGTTGTGGCTCACGGGCCTAGTTGCTCCGCGGCATGTGGGATCCTCCCAGACCAGGGCTCGAACCCATGTCCCCTGCATTGGCAGGCAGACTCTCAACCACTGCACCACCAGGGAAACCCCAAAACCAACTTTTTAATACAGATTTTACCCCTGTGAGATTAGATGCTAGTAAGACTAATGGCTCTATCAAGCAAATGTGGTAAAATTTAATTTCACAGATGAAATAAATCAATTTCAAACAAATAAATAGTAAATCAATAATCTGATAATTAATAAATTGAGGAAGAAATAATTAAAATATGTATGTGAGTCTCCAGACAAAATTGTAACCGTCTTAAAATATGACTAAAATACTTTCAAATTTGTGTAAACCTAAAGAATTCTAGATACTGTCTGAAATTCTGTTTTAAAAATATATAGCTAGAGATACTTATAAAAATTGTTAATTTTGTGCAAATTTTGTTTGCACAGACTGTTACAATTTTTTGGATGACTGTTATGCTTTTCAAACATATGTTACCGTGATGGCTTGTGTTATTTGCTTATTCTTGTTTTATTACTAAGTCAGTTATTGTACCACCAGTAATAATTAATAGAATTCTTTTCATTCATAGGTAAACTAGAGTACAGACCATGTACTGTTGCAGTGGATATTGTAACATTTTTAGTACTCCATTCAGATATATATGAGAGTATGACCCCTTTGTACAAGGCCCTGAAGTTAGATTAATGTCAGCGTGAAGCAAAAAATGCACACTGCAAATCAATTAATGTAGGTTACTCACATTGTATTGTATATTTCTAGTTATGCAAATGCCTAAGTCATGCAGTGATTTTTTAATTTCCAATTATATTCATGGTTTACTCTGTTTTAATGTGCTTATTTGTACAGCATTGCTTCCAAGGAAACTAACAGGTGCTAAGTAATTTAGTTCATAGGTTTTAATTCCTTCTGGGAGCCAAGACTATGAAATATGTTTTGCTTTTCTAATTATTGTTAAGTTTCAGTTCTTTTCTCAGTTACAGCTATGATTTGTCCCACTCACTTCAATATAATCTCACTGTCTTGCGTATGCCCCTGGAGATGTTAAAGTCAGAAACGACCCAGACTCGCCAGGAGAGTTTCGACATCTTTGAAGATGAAGGATTAATTACACAGGGTGGAAGCGGTAGGTGGTTTTCAGCACATCCAATATATGTTAATGTGGCATCTATGAAACGGCATCTCATTAAATTCACTCACATTTCTCCTTTCCTCTTTCCTCTTTGCTCTTTGTCCTTATATCAGGTTGTTTCAGGTATAGGAACTTGACCAATTCATTTTTATAGAGATCATGCATCACCAAATGAATTTCATTTGTGGGCAAGCCAGAAAATTGTATACTGATGTTTTCTAGCAAAATTTCATGCACCTTTTATGGAATACATTCAGTTTAGTCCTTGAATGGAGAATTTTCTTTTTAAGTATTGGAGAATACACATCACCACCTTATTTTTCTTCATAGAGACCCAATTGTGTATGGGTTGAGTTTTAGAAAACAGTTACCATGGCTTGCCTATTGTATCCTAGACATTTATATGTCATATCTCTAATCCTCATAAAAACTCTGCTCAGTAGGTATAATGCTACTTTGAAAGAAATAAAGGCTAAGTAGGAAACTGAGGCCTAGAGATTAAGATCACAAGGCCAATGTCTAGAGGAACCATTGCAATAGGTCAGAGGCTGTTCTGACTTTGATTGGTCTCAACTTGCCCCTCTGGTCCCTCACAAGCCCTGCTTCTGTCAAGACCATTGTGGGATTAGTGCAGGACGTGTGTGTGACTAGTCTAGGGTGGCCCTGGACATCTGGGACTAACCAGTCACAGAATAGTATTGGTACCTTTATCCCTGGATTTGGGGGTTGGTCTAGAAATCTAAAGCCAGAGACATGGCTAGAGTTAATGTTGTGAAGGAATTGCTTCAAACTTAAGACAGTTTAACTGAATTGGGCTTACTATGGAAACATAAAAAGTTAGTAGTGTCTTTGGGTGCCTTCCTCAGTGCGCCTTCTATATAGTGATGGAGATGTGAGTGCAGAGGTAGAATGTAAGTTCCAGAAGGTTTGTCCTTACAGGACACACAGAAAGAGGCTGTACTCTGTTAGCATTTTGCCAAAGGTTCTGGTCCACTCTAAGAAGACTTAGACTGTTACTTAGACTGAATGCCGTCTCTGTTATTGCCTTGACTCTTGTTAGTTTATTAGATTGAATATCTCTTGAGCTAAGGCCAAACCCAGTGCACCCTCCCTACCCCAAAACATCTAGATCACGTAAATTTGCCATGGTTCAGACATCTGGATTGTAACCTGTACCCCTAGAGACAGGTGGAGGGTAAAATAATGTGTGCCTGAATATTTGTCACATCATTTCTTCTAAATATCATACTTAGTAATAGAAAAGCTAAAAGTATTACCAAATTTGCACTATGTCTCATCTCACATCTGAATTTGAATATCTGTTCTGGGATCTGAATTAAGCCTCTGAAAGCTACTTAATTTTTTACTATCTGTCAAGCAGTTCTACTTGATAGATATGAATAACTGTGTATTAGGTTTTTATAGCTGCTATAAGAAATTACCACAAACTCAGTGACTTAAAACTATACAAATTTATTATCTTATGGGAGTCAGAAGTCCAAAGGAGGTCTCAGTGGACTAAAGTTAGAGTGTCAGCAAGGCTGCGTTCCTTTCTTGAGACCCTAGGGAAAAATCCATTTTCTTGCCCTTTTCATCTTCAAAGCCAGCAATGGCCGGCCGAGGGTTTTCCTACATTACATCACTCTGACACACTCCTGTTTCCCCCTTTCACTTATAATGACCTGTGATTACATTGGGCCCACTTGGACAATCCAGAATAGTCTCCCCATCTTAAGGTCATCTGATTAACAACCTTAATTCCATCTGCAACTTTAATTCCTTCTTGCCATTGTAACATAACATATTCACAGGTTCTGGTGATTAGGACATAGACATCTTTTCTGTAGGGGAGGGATGCATTATTCTCCTACTACACAGGGGGAAACTGATAGGAAAGAGAGGGTGAGGGTAATAGGTATTGGGGTAGGTAGAAAAGGAAAATAATACATTTTTTAAAAATCTCTAATGTGTCAGGCAGCAAGTTAGTCACTTTGCATATATTATTTTTTTAATCTGAATAATATCTCTGCAGTGAGTACTACCATCATTTCACAGTTTAGAAAATTGAAGTTCTGAGATGTTACGTAACTTGCCATAGGTCACAGAGCTGGTAAGTGGCAAAGACAGGACTCCAATCCATTATTCATGCTCAGTGTAATGTCATTGAAGAGGTAGAGAAGGCTTAGTTTTTATGAATAAAACCAAAGTGTTTGTCATAGTATATAAACACTCTTAACATACATGTTTTGAGAAGAGTATTGACTGCCTCTATCCAGAACTGTTAACGATCTTTTAAGCCATTATCTTTTAAATATACTTGTTTTATTTTGTACTTTATATAAGTTTTGTAAAACTCATTGATGTTTAATAAATTTATTTGGATATCCTGAAATCATGCTTGATGAAATTAGTTTTGTTGTATAGAAAAAGCTTGATATAATAACAACTACCACTTATGGAAGTATCAATAAGACACCAGACTTGTTCTGAGCACTTTATGTACATTATCAACTTATGTCATCTTTATAACAATCCCAGGATACAGGCACAAATGAGGAAACAGGGGCACTGGGAGTAAGTAACCCTCTTGGTCACACCTGTCACCCTGCTGATGAGGCAGAGCTCGGATTTGGACCCAGGCACTCTGACACCAGAGCCATGCTCCCAGCTGCTGTCCTTGCTGTCTCTTGGCCTTATTCACGTATTTGTACACCTCTCCTTAATTTCCCAGCTGTTTTCTTCTCTCTTAGGTTAAAAACTCACAGATCAGAAAATGTGTGTTTTCTTTAACTTTGTACAGAATCAGCACAGTGTTCTGGGCAACGAGATGAGTTATATCTACTGAAAACAGCAGTGATATTGATCAGGCATTTTGAAATTAAAAACAAAAGTTTAAGAACTTAAAAACGAATGTCAACCGATTTCCTTATCTTTCTGATACCAACTCTTATTTTTCAGGTGTATTTGGGATCTGTAGTGAGCCTTATATGAAGTACGTGTGGAACGGCGAACTTCTGGATATAATTAAAAATACTGTCCATCGTGACTGGCTGCTGTATATTATTCATGGGTTCTGTGGGCAGTCAAGTATCCTTTTTTAAAAAAATTAAGATACATATTATTAAACTTATGCTGTACCGATTTGTAGAAAGCTATGTATGAATTATAAGATTACAATTGTCTATGCATCCAACAGATAGATTATAATTACCTATGCATTCCACGTAGTTGAAATACAAACAGGAATGCAGATCTACTATGTATACAGACAAATAACAAGGAAGAAAACCTATGTGCATAGGAAGTGATACAGGTAGTAAGTATCATTCTTACTGAAGAGAAGGAGCAGAATCCCTGACAGGTGGGGAGAATGGGGCAGGCTCACAGGAAAAGTTGAACTTGGCCTGGCCTCAGTCAAAAGGCAGGCCTTGGCAATGAGATTGTGGATTGGGGAAGCACCATGAATGTAGAGATGGAAAAGTTCATGGGAGTGTACTTGTGGCTTGTATATATCGATAAAACCCCTGGGAGGTACAGTGTAGTGGGAAGGAGCTCGTTTAGGGGGAGTCAGACTGCCAGTCGCCAGATTGCTTTGGTGGTCGGACCAAGGACTTTGGGTTTGGTGCTAGAGCTTTTGAAAGTTTTTTTTCAAGAGGGTAACATACAAATTAGTACTTAGGAAGCTTGAGTGGATAGCTATTTTCAAGGTGGATTAAGTAAAATGAGACTAGAACAAGGGACACTTGTTAGGAAAAGATTGCAGTGGTTCAGGCATAATGTAATGAAGGTCTGGATTAGGGCATAATAGATTAAATAGACATAGGTTGAGCCTTGGATTAAGCCGATGAGTTCAATTTTATAAATACCTTTTGTCCTTTTATTTAATTTCGCTATGTTGAAACCTCTCAACGTGTGCTATTACGTTATGAGGTTTAGGAAGGCAGTGTCTTCTTTCTAGGAGTGGTGTTTTGGTTTTTCCTGTCCCCTTTTGAGATCATGTAGGGCATTTGTGCACCTAGCCTGCTTTCTAGTTGACATTCTTCCTTGTGTTCTAGGTTTTTTAAAAACCTAGAGTGAAACTTTAAAGGAGTGGTTGTTTTGAGACCATTAAGTGGGTGAATGTGATGAACCAATATTATGCTTTCTTGCATCAGACCTTTTGGGAGGAGTGGAGTCAGGGGGTAGAGCTGGAGAGATTAGCCTTGAAGAGGAGCTGTGCTGCCTTCTTGGTGGCCAATGAGGGCGAGGAGAGGCTGGGTGAAGACGCAGAGGACTTTGGGATTGAAAATGAGTGAGATTTGTGTGCTACACTTGAAATGGCTCATTACTTTATAATCATTTTCAACCAGTGAGTGGTATTATCTGATTGATCATTCACTGAATAATGAGATTTGGCTCTGAAATACTCTTTCTGCTTCCAAAAGCAAAATCAACCTGTAAAAGCACACAGTTTGCACCACCAAGGACACTAAAAGGAATGTGCTACAGTTGCTAAAGACAGTTTCTAAAAGGTAATTCTAAACTGTTTTGTATTTCTCAAGAGCTAACTCAGGGCCTGGCATAAGTACAATAAATGGGTTTTTTTAAAGTAGTGAATAGCACCATAGATTATAATTTTAAAGCTCGTTCGTTGAAATGTTGACTCCAGTCTCCCAGTTATCAAGCATTTAATGAATTCTGGAAGTCTACATGAGATAAAAGTCATTGCTATTTACTGAACTTTTGCTATAGGCCAGGCAGTAGTAACCATTACACACATTACCTAACCTAGTCTTCCCAACCACCTAATAAAATTCGTTACGTTTTTTAGTACTTATACCATTTTACAGAAGATGAAATGGAGGCTCAGAAAGTTAAATAATGTGCCATAATTAATAAACGTTATTTTGATTAAACAGTTCCCAGTGTTCAATTTTGCAGTTAGGTGACAAATTTGGGTACTCTCACTGTATTATACTAACTCCATTCCCTCAGAGTTATCTATTGCTTCATAATTCAAACACCCTGTTAAGTGACATTTGCTCACTTTGACAGGTATATTGTCTCTGAAGACTAAGGAAGGTTTAGTTGTACCTGTTTACATCCATACTTGGCTATAAGGAGGGACCACAGGTCTTCCCTTGGCCGATAACCCTACATCTGGTTACCATTTCCTCTGAAGTTCATGGAAACCACTCCTTAGTGAGATTCGTTTTTGCCTTAATACCTGCATAATTGGAAAGAACAGTTAGACCCAATGTTGTTCCATTCTTGGGTGGAGCTTTTTGGTGTTCTTTAACCTAGTGGACAAAGTATATTGGGTGTAATGATTCTCTTGGTTTGGTGTGACAGTCATGAATGCTAAACAGCTTTAACTTGATTTCCAAGAGCTGTTGATCTATGGACGACCTGTGTATGTCACTTTAATAGCTAGAAGATCCAGTAAGTTCGCTGGGACCCGTTTTCTCAAGAGAGGTGCAAACTGTGAGGTAAGATGGGAAAACAACATAACTGCTGGCGATTTAACTTTTTACATCGGCTTTGCTGGCAAAGTGGAATTTTAGAAAGTGGAATTTCTTAGTTTGGGACATTATCAAGAGAATAATGAATTCTCTAGAGTATCGGAAACTTGTGAGAAATATGACTAATGTACAGATATTCTGAAAAATCAACTATCTTAGAGTTATGCAATACCTTAGGGGGTTATGAAATATCTAATGTTTTGGAGGATGAGTCATTTCTGTAATATATGAAAAAATGTAGTACATATTTAGTGGAGAGACTAAAATAGCAAAGCACCTCCACCCAAGGAATAAATGGAGGGGAGCACTCATTGGAAATGCATCCTTGATAAGAAGACTGAGTAGAGCAAGGCATGGGAAACCCTTTACCCCCTTCCCTCTGCTTTCGTTTGGCTCAAGACAGACTCCTTCTCTACTCATCCCTAGAAAATAACAACAAATTTATCTGTCCTGCCTTCAGTCATGTAATGTCCTTTGAGTGTTCCATCTCTCTTTGCAACAGACAACTTGAATCTTAGGCAGATGTGTGATTGAGTAGACAGATTGAGCAAGACATTGGGTTTTGATCCTGCCTTAAAATAGCAACATTTGTTCTTAAAATTATATCAGCAGTGAACATAGTTATAACTGGTGCTTTAAGAAAAAAGCAGAATTTTGCAACTCTATTTTTTACTTTTGAATATTTCAAGGGTAATTAAACAGGTACATTATTAATGCCTCTAAAATTATTCTTTGTCATATCATCATGTACTTTTATAGGTAAAGCTATCTCAAGATTTTTTTTTTTCTCTCCATCAGGCATCTTTTATTGGAATCTCTTTCTTTTGTCCTTTTATTCCTCCTTGGTCTTCAGAATTGAATTCTTATATTTCACTGGTCTTCCTAACCTCCTGTATAATTTCATGTGATTGGTTTTTTTTGGTCTCCTCTGCCATTTATATCACTCAAGCTGTTCTCTATCTATTACTTGTATTATTAGCTACTTAACTTGATTTTTCCCTTGTCTATTCTCTGCTATTTTTAATTGCTTCCTTTATTGCATTTTAATGATTTTCCTTTTTTTAATATGCACATTGAATGTTGATCAACATTTACCTCTTTTAAAACATTCTAAGACTAGGAATTATATTTTCATTGTGTACTTGAAATTTTTTCCATTAAAAAATTCTAAGGATATAAAATATTTTTAAATGCACCTTTCTTTCCAGGGTGATGTTGCAAATGAAGTGGAAACGGAACAAATACTCTGCGATGCTTCTGTCATGTCTTTTACTGCAGGAAGTTATTCTTCTTATGTGCAAGTTAGAGGATCAGTTCCCTTATACTGGTCTCAGGACATTTCAACTATGATGCCTAAGCCACCTATTACATGTGCGTGGAACAGTCTTTTTTAATAGTAACTCTTCTTTACCCACATTTAGAGATAGTGAACTACTATCACAGAAATCTCATAAATGCTTGGGTTTTAATGAAGTTTTAGTACTGAAGAGTAGATCATTTAGAAGAAGGACTACTAATATTTTTATGCAATAACTTTTATATATATTTTTAATTTTGGCCACTAGTAAATTATTTATATTATAAAATATAAATGTAATTATTTATATTCAGAAATGTAAGAATCATTCAAATTCAATAAATACATGAAGAATGATTGATAAGCTCGAGAGGAATTTGAGACATGAAACTACCAGAAGATTAGTTGAATTGCATTTCTTTAAACATTATAATGCAAAGCAAAACACTGTACTTCTTTTATTCTTTCTTTACAGTTTTCATTCTGGTACTTACTCATTTTTTTTGTCCCCCCAGTGGATCAGGCAGATCCATTTGCCCATGTGGCTGCTCTTCACTTTGACCAGATGCTTCAGAGGTTTGGCTCCCCCATCATCATCTTAAATTTAGTGAAGGTATGACGTGCTATCTGTTTGGTTATGAAATTCAGTTACACTGGACAACATGGAGGGGTTTAACAAGCCTGCTTTACCTCTCCCCAGAGGAGAGACTTGTGGATTTATCATGCTATGATGGCTCACGGTGTCTGAACTGTCTGAGCCTCTGTCCTTTGGCCTCTGATTCCATGTGGCCTCTTCCCTGGGTACGTGGGAGAATCCGTGGTGTGTTCCCTAGGGAAGAGAGCAATGAGCGTGTCAGTCTCCTGATTTTCTGGGGTGAACTAGGTGCAGGTGAAATTCTGCCTCAGCTTCTAGGACAGCTTGGAGAAGGAAGCATGGAGGTCAAACAGCCACAGCCTAGCCTTGATACAACCACTTCGTTGACCATCCACAAGATCTGCTGGGCAAGATAATATGTGGTAGTGGGATCTAAAGACTAGATTCAGAAACTGGGTGTGGTTGTAGCTCAAGGATCGGGTGGACAGAGTGGTGGCCTGGCTTCATAATTCTGTGCTCCCTTGTCAGAATACACTGGTCAACGTATCTTGTGTATATGAGTAGGCAGTCAGGTCAAAGGCCGGAGTAGAGGGCAGGGCGACTAGATAAGAAGAAATAAAAGGAATCCAAATCGGAAAAGAAGAAGTAAATCTGTCACTGTTTGCAGATGACATGATACTATACACAGAGAATCCTAAAGATGCTACCAGAAAACTACTAGAGCCAATCAATGAACTTGGTAATGTAGCAGGTTACAAAATTAATGCACAGAAATCTCTTGTATTCTTATACACTAATGATGAAAAATCTGAAAGAGAAATTAAGGGAACACTCCCATTTACCACTGCAACAAAAAGAATAAAATACCTAAGAATAAACCTACCTAAGGAGACAAGAAACCTATATGCAGAAAACTATAAGACACTGATGAAAGAAATTAAAGATGATACAAACAGATGGAGAGATACCATGTTCTTGGATTGGAAGAATCAACATTGTGAAAATGACTATACTACCCAGAGCAATCTACAGATTCAGTGCAATCCCTATCAAACTACCAATGGCATTTTTCACATAGCTAGAACAAAAAATTTCACAATTTGTATGGAAACACAAAAGACCCCAAACAGCCAAAGCCATCTTGAGAAGGAAAAACAGAGCTGGAGGAATCAGACTCCCAGAGTTCAGACTATACTACAAAACTACAGTCATCAAGACAGTATGGTACTGGCACAAAAACAGAAATATAGATGGAACAGGATAGAAAGCCCAGAGATAAACCCATGCACATGTGGTCACCTTATCTTTGATAAAGGAGGCAAGAGTATACAATGGAGTAAAGACAGCCTCCTCAATAAGTGGTGCTGGGAAAACTGGACAGCTACATGTAAAAGAATGAAATTAGAACACTTCCTAACACCGTACACAAAAATAAACTCAAAATGGATTAAAAACCTAAATGTAAGGCCAGACACTATCAAACTCTGAGAGGAAAACATAGGCATGTACACTCTATGACATAAATCACAGCAAGATCCTTTTTGACCCACCTCCTAGAGAAATGGAAATAAAAGCAAAAATAAACAAATGGGACCTAATGAAACTTAAAAGCTTTTGCACAGCAAAGGAAATCATAAACAAGATGAAAAGACCACCCTCAGAATGGGAGAAAATATTTGCAAATGAAGCAACTGACAAAGAATTAATCTCTAAAATTTACAAGCAGCTCATGTAGCTCAATATCAAAAAAACAACCCAATCCAAAAACGGGCAGAAGACCTAAATAGATATTTCTCCAGAGAAGACATACAGATTGCCAACAAACACATGGAAGAATGCTGAACATCACTAATCATTAGAGAAATGCAAATCTAAACTACAGTGAAGTATCACCTCACACCAGTCAGAATGGCCATCATCAAAAAAATCTAGAAACAATAAATGCTGGAGAGGGTGTGGAGAAAAGGGAACCCTCTTGTGCTGTTGGTGGGAATGTAAATTGATACAGCCACTATGGAGAACAGTATGGAGGTTCCTTAAAAAACTAAAAGTAGAACTACCATATGACCCAGCAATCCCACTACTGGGCATATACCCTGAGAAAACCATAATTCACAAAGAGTCATGTACCACAATGTTCACTGCAGCTCTGTTTACAGTAGCCAGGACATGGAAGCACCCTAAGTGTCCATCAACAGATGAATGGATAAAGAAGATGTGGCACATATATACAATGGAATATTACTCAGCCATAAAAAGAAATGAAATTGAGTTATTTGTAGTGAGGTGGATGGACCTAGAGACTGTCATACAGAGTGAAGTAAGTCAGAAAAGGAAAAACATAATACTATACGCTAACACATATACATGGAACCAAAAAAAAAATGGTTCTGAAAATCCTAGGGGCAGGGCAGGAATAAAAACACAGACGTAGAGAATGGACTTGAGGACACAGGGAGGGGGAAGGATAAGCTGGGACGAAGTGAGAGAGTGGCATGGACATACATACACTACCAAATGTAAAATAGATAGCTAGTGGGAAGCAGCTGCATAGCACAGGGAGATCGGCTCCATGCTTTGTGTCCACCTAGAGGGGTGGGATAGGGAGGGTGAGAGGGAGACGATGCAAGAGGGAGGAGATATGGGTATGTAAGTATACGTATAGCTGATCACTTTGTTATAAAGCAGAAATTAACACACCATTGTAAAGCAATTATACTCCAGTAAAGATGTTAAAAAAAAATCAGAAACCAATAATAAAATAATACTGAATTCTGTATTTTAAAAACAAATCATAGCTGTCTCTGTTGCAACGAAGTGAAATGAAGAATCTCATTCTGTGTCCAGGAAAACTCAGAGTGTATGAAAAGCAAGGGTTTTGTTATATTATGTTTGTGGCAGTTGGCCGACAAACTAGTATCTGAGATTATTCTGAGAAGTTGGTTAGTAAGTATAATTCAATTTAATTAAAAACCAAGTAATCCTATGTCCATTTAGTCCACCGTTTGACAAGCAGTTCTGAAGGTTTCCTTTGTGCCAGGGCAATCATAGAAGCAGTGGCTGCCTTCCCAGGGCTACCAGTCTAACAGGAGATGGTGAAGTGATGCAGAGGTACCGACACTGGGTTACGATGCTATGAGAGCTTATAAGGGGAAAGAAGTCTTCCCTGAGGAAGCGATGAGTCAGCTCAGCCTTAACGAAGAGGCATTAACAAGGCCAAGAAGAAAGAAAACAGCAGGTACAAAGGCCCTGAGACAGGAGGGGATTTGGTGGATTTAAGGAAGAAAAGGCTTGTCTGGCTGGGTCCCAGAGGATGAGGGAGTTATGCCAGACATGCAGAGCCTTGTAGGGTGTGTTAATGAGTCTGGTCTTTATCCTGACTTTCCAAAACCATTGAAGGTTTTGTATGGCTGAGAGGATGGTGATCAGATTTCTGTTTTGAAAAGACTGTCCTGACCTCAATCTAGAGAATGAATGGATTGGTACAAGGCTAAAGTCTATGTTGGAACACCACATAGGTGGCTGTTAGAATTATCCAGAAAAGGGTAACTGGCCTAAACTCGGGTGGTGTGGTAGAGGTGGAGAGAAGTGGACACAGGCAGTAGACTCAGTGATGAGCTGGGTCTGATATGAGGGAGAGGGAGATGTCAGGCTTGATTCCTAGGTTTCTGGCGAGTATCAGGTGGATGGATGGTGATGCCATTCACTGAGCCAGGGACTGTGGACTCAGTCTGTGAGGGAAGATGGTGAGTACGGTTTGGATGTGCTGAGGTTTGAGATGGATTGAGTCCTGTCAGAGGAGCTGGCAAGTGAGTGGCCGGTGTGTGAGATAGAAGCTCAGGAGAGAGGTCTGGGCTGAGATGTGATTTTGTGGCTCATGTGTGTCCCAGCGCTATTTGAAGACATGGGCATGGAGGTGATGCCCATTTAGAGGGTTCAGAGTGGGAAGAGGGAAGAGCCTCCAGTCTTGTCTTGAGGACCCCCCAGCTCTTAATGTCCAGTTAGAGCAGGCAGAGTCTGTAAAGGAGCCTGGGAAAGAACAGACAGAAAAGTAGGAGGAAAACCAGGTGAGTGCCGTGTTATGACAGCTAAGAGAAAGCGTGTTTCATGATTAAGGAAGTAAGCAGTCAACAGTGGCAAAGGCTGCTGACAGGTCAAGTAAGATGAAAACAGGAAATATGCTCCTTGTGTTACCAACACTGAGAGCACTGACTGAAGTGGACTGAGCTGTAGGAGGACTTCCCTCGTCCTGGGGAAATGAAGTACCTAATGAGAAATGAAGAAGAGTTGGTGTTTTCATCAGTATGTTGTTTTTTTGTTTTTTTTTTAAGAGAGCATAATGCTGTGTTTAAAAGCCTGTGGGAAGGATCCATTTGGGATCCTTGAGACGTATAAAACACAGGAGAGAGAAAGGACGATCAGGGGCATCATGTGCTTCAGAAAGGAGGAAATCTGAAACATGGAGGGAGGAATTATTTTAATGGGATGACAGAGAATAGTAAGGGTACGTGTGTGTGTGTGTGTGTGTGTGTGTGTGTTGTGTACACGTACATGCTCCTTCCTGATAACTTTAACTTCTCCTTAAGATAAGAGGGACGGTCACCTGCTCAGAGCAGAGGTTTGAGGGTGGTGGAAGTTTCACAGCCTTCATGTATGTGCGAGGGTGGATTGACCAGAGACCTCCAGGAAATGCTAAGGGCTAATTTCAGGTTGGTGATCAGGATTTCTTTCTTTTTTTTTTAAGTTAATTTATTTATTTTTGGCTGCATTGGGTCTTTGTTGCTGCACGTGGGCTTTCTCTAGTTGCAGTGAGTAGGGGCTACTCTTCATTGTGGTGCGAGGGCTTCTCATTGCAGTGGCTTCTCTTGTTGCGGAGCATGGGCTCAGGTGCGTGGGCTTCAGTAGTTGCAGCACACGGGCTCAGTAGTTGCGGCTTGCGGGCTCTAGAGCACAGGCTCAGCAGTTGTGGTGCATGGGCTTAATTGCTCCGCGGCATGTGGGATCTTCCAGGACCAGGGATCGAACCCGTGTCCTCTGCATTGGCAGGCAGATTCTTAACCACTGCGCCACGAGGGAAGTCCCCCAAGATTTCTTAAATTCTGCTGTTGCCTGACTTTTCCTGGCAGGGCTTGTGTATGGCTGTGAGCACAGAGGAAGTAGATAATTGGGTTCGTTCAGTTCTGCCAGGCAGACGTGATATAGAAAGACAGATAATAGGAGTTTTGGATGTTGGCGGAAGTCTAATTGAAGCAGACCATGAAACCTGAGCTGGAGGAGGGGGAGTGTTGGAGAGGGTGATGAAGAAAGCAGTGCTGTCGGTGGACTGGGGTCCTGGTGAGGTGGGGTGTTTAAAACAAGCCATCTGAAAATAAAAGAGGTTCTGGATAAGAAATGTTGAAGGCAGAGGAGTTACCTGTGGTGATGACTTGATCTGAGATGTGAGGGTGGGAAGGATGGCTTAGCTAGAGTGGAGGAGGAACAGGTACTGGGAGCCGCCCAGGAGGGGGGCACAGACCGAGATCCAGTTGCGGGGAAAAGACCGTAGAACCAAGTGCGAGGGTTCAGAGGAGCAGGGCGTGTGTGTGTGCCTGTGAGCGTGTGGCTCCGGAGGAGGGGAGTGGGGAGGAGGGGCTGGGGACAGTGAGGCAGGAAGCTTTATTTCTTCCTTTGTTGCTCTTTGCTTTATGAAATTATTGCATCCTATGAGGGATTGACTTTGTAAAATAAATCATTCAGGTATTAAATACATCATTTTTTAGACTTTGGTTCACATCAGTTCAGAAGTTTCATTTTCACGTCTCTCCCCCATCAACTCAGAATAACAGGCGGCAATAGGTTGATGGTCCACACCCTCAGCCTGATATTGAACAGTAACTATAAGAGACATAATCAAAAAATTCAAAAAGGAAAACTCTAGTAATAAGAACCCTCATGAACACTTTTCTAGTAAGCTATAAGCCATAAGAGATTGTTAGTATAGAAATAAATTATTGCTGAAGCACTAAATTACAAGGTTATCGCTAGAACATAAACATCGACCTTAATTAGTGCATTTTCTTCATATTTTAGAGTCCTTATAGTGTGGTTAAAAGCTATGGTTAAGTGGAAATTCAGTTTATGATGTTTGAAATAATGTATTTCTCTATTAAATATGCAGGTTCAAAATATAATATCAGATACGTGTGGTTGTAAAGTGTTCCTGCCCAGCTTTCTCAAATGAACATTTATTTCTTAATATTTAAAGGGCAGTCAGTGGATTTTAAAATTGTCCTTGTTTATTGTTTCATTGCCATAAAAATCCTGGCAATAACTAGAAAATTGTTAGGAGATTAAGTTGCTGTTTTGTAGAATAGAAAAAAATGTTTTTGTCATTAGTTATCTTATTTATAGGATAAAAGAAGATGTTTATTCAGTTCACTTAGAACTCCTCATTAACTTGTCAAAGAATGTGTGTATGTGTGCGTGTGTGTGTAGCATGATATCAACGGATATTCACTCTTTATTCTGCCTCCGCATGAAGTGTCTAAAGTGGAATACTTTTCTTGATTTCTCTTTTGCCCTGTGTTGTGCACTATCTCCTGCCCTCCCTCCACTCCACCACGTGGAGGTTTGAGACACTGCTTGTCAGACATTTTGGAGCAATCCTTATACTGTCATTGCTTCTACTGGGGATCAGGAGGAAGCCAACCAGGGATCTGATGTCATTGTACATCAGAGGACTTTAATCCGGGGTCCATGGACGGCCATTGGGGGGGGTGTCTCTGAACCCTTTGAAACAATCACTTGCATATGTGAAGTTTTCATCTGGTTGTTAAAGGGGTCTGTGACCAAAGAAGGTCGATGAAACAATCCACTAGCTAATCCACTGTGGGCACACAATGCATAAAGCAGATTCTTTACATAGACATGATTGAAAGTTGATGAAATAACCTTATCTCTCTGTCTCATTAAATGTCAGATTTGATGTAAGAAATTCAAAAACTTTTTGTTTCTCTAGCTGGCTTAAAGTGCTTTTGAGAAAATTACAGGTATACAATTTAATTTTCTCAGATGTAAAAATAAGCTAAATATTTGTTCATCCCAAACTGATTTAATGCTGTTCTTAATCAGTTCTTAACTAATTCCTCCATACATACAGCTGTGCAAAATAGATACCCCTTTTCTGTTTCCTCAGTGATTATCTAATTAAATTCATGACAGTTGAAAAGTAATCACCATGGTTGAAAACAGTGTAGACCTATTTTGATGCCAGCAATAGTACCTCAGTGCTGTATCCATATTGCTGAATTAATTGTTTTTTGTTTGTTTCTATGTGAAGTCCTGATCAGGCTAACAATAAAGTTAATTTTTATTAATCCTTACCATGTGTCATATGCTCTGATAAGAAACTATCATGTTTCATCTCAGTTAAACCTCACATTAATCCTTTAAGTGAGATACTTCTGTTACCCATTTTACAGACGAAGAAATGGAGGCCAAGGAAAGTTGAGAACCTTGCTCAAGGCCATGTGGCTGGTAAGAGGCAGAGCCAGCACTCCAACCACAAAGCTGGACACTATGCACCAGCTCCTCTTGAATGGGAGGCGGTATGATATCTAAGGAGCTACAGCAGGCAAGGAGGTGGACAGTCAGGTTTAGTCCCATGAACGCCTGCCTCTCAGCGTCAGTTCATCCAGCCACAGTGTAAAAGGGGAAGACATGGCTGCCTTGGCTACCTCACGGGGATTTTATGAGAGTCAAGTTTAAAAGCCTATGAACGGGATTTCCCTGGTGGCCCAGTGGTTAAGAATCCGCTTGCCAGTGCAGGAGACACAGGATCAAGCCCTGGTCCGGGAAGATCCCACATGCCGCGGAGCAACTAAGCCCGCGTCACAATTACTGAGCCTGCGCTCTAGAACCCGTGAGCCACAACTACTGAGCCCATGTGCTGCAACTGCTGAAGCCCACGTGCCTAGAGCCCGTGCTCCGCAACAAGAGAAGCCACCGCAATGGGAGGCCCACGCACCGCAATGAAGAGTAGCCCCCGCTCGCCGCAACTAGAGAAAGCCCGCGCACAGCAACGAAGACCCAACACAGCCAAAAAAAAAAAAAAAAAAAGCCTATGAAGCCTGCGAAAGCATTCTCCGCTCTGCCGGTTTGGGGATTAGCCATCTAGGCCCAGTTGATTTCTCTCTGGTCCTTAGCTGGCTGGGGTTGGAGGTTCCTTTCTTCTGGTCCTTGGGAAGTTCTCCTTTGCCAAAGTGGAGTGTGAAGTGTGTAGGACAGGCCTGTGTAGGGTGAGCTGGGCTTCTTGGGACTGTAGGAGGTTATGAGGAAGAAATCTGATCTCCTTGAGTCTTTAATGCTCATTATCTGTTGACTGTAATTCAGTGATGCATTTATTTCTTTGCATTATTTTAATTTGAGTAGGTAGGTTTCATTTTTGTATAGTTAGCGCTTCAGCTTTTTGTCTTAGTGGCAAAGTTATGTTAAAAGTCTGTTCCTCTGATTTAAGGTAGTTAGAACACTGAAAATGTTTAATTTTTGGTAAAGGAACGAGAGAAAAGAAAGCATGAGAGAATTTTGAGTGAAGAACTCGTAGCTGCTGTGACCTACCTCAACCAGTTTTTGCCTCCCGAGCACACGATTATTTATATTCCTTGGGATATGGCCAAGTACACCAAAAGGTGAGCAGATGCTCATACGTCTGGTTATATTTTCCTCCTCTTGTGATGTAAAGTAGCAGGAAGCTGATCTCTCTGGTAAAGTGAATGTTACTTTTTTCATTTCCTTTGTGAACCGGCTTGAGGGGCTGTTTAACTGCTGGTGTATAATTTGAGGGCTTAAATTAGTTGACCAAATTCTTTTTGCCCACCATTTTTACCATTTAGAAATTCTCCTTGAAGTATCTAGTGACCTCAGAACATCTTTACTCTGCTGCTTTTCCTTAAAGGCATTAGTTTCACTTTTTTCTATTTCATTCTTTCTCCCTGTTTAATCACTTTCTCAGACACCACTTTCAGATTATCTCACGCATGGATGAACCAGTACTAACTCTTGACTGTTTATAGTAAATCCAAACCCCTTAGTGTCATGTTAAAGCCCCATCACCTGGTTGGTTCCAGAATGCATAACTTCTTCTTTATTCCCAGGGCTGTTCTGTTCCTGAAAAGCTAACCTTCATGTTCTGTCCCCAGTGCAGCAGCCAAGGTCCAATTCTGGAACCTTTGTTCCTGTTGTTTCCCCCTGCCCTCCACTGGCTGCTTTCCCACCTCTCTGTCAAGATCTGATTCAAAACTCATCTCATCCAAGGAACTTGCATTCATTTACTAGGGGTCATACAAACATTAGGTTCATATTGAGGTCTCCGTTATTTTTAAATGTCACTGTATTGTTTTGCACTTGACTCATTGTACTTTTTCTGAATCATTTTATGTAGTTAGATACATGTACATGTGCGCACACAGAAACATACACACACACACACACACACACACACACACACACACACACACACACACTTTCCCATAGTATAAGCCTGGTTGCAGGTTGGTGCCATTAGTAGTAATTTATTTTCCAGTGTTTTCTTCCCCTTCCACTGCACTGTGCATTGTGCTCTCTTCACATTTCATGAATCCATATTTAACTGACTGCACCGTTGGGGAGCGAAAGGCTTTGGGAAAAGCTCTTGCAGGGGGATGTCATGTGCCGAGTTTAAGGCTTGCCAATAGTTGCTATCAAGTTACAGGCCCTTCATGTCTCCTTGTGCCAAATCTTGCTAGTTATTGAGTACACATTGCATTCTAGAAATTAATTCTTACAATGTTCCTATTGAGTACAAACCAGAGATTTTAAAAATTAAATCCCTGAGTATCATTACTGTAGACTTTGCTTTAGATGTGAGAATAAATATGTATTAAGACGTGGGCTGTTCTCACTTCTCTCATTCTTCCTCCTTGCCCTCAGCAAGCTGTGTAATGTTCTGGATCGCCTGAACGTGATTGCAGAAAGTGTGGTGAAGAAAACAGGCTTCTTTGTAAACCGCCCTGATTCATACTGTAGCATTTTGCGGCCAGATGAAAAGTATGTATGGTGTTTTAAAACCTAAAAGAAATCAAGAATTTTGCTCTTACAGATAAAAAATATTCTAAATATGAGCAGTTTGACTCCTTGGAAGATGGATGACTTTATTCCTTTGGGGAGACAAGACACGCAGCCCATGTGACTGTAGAATGAATGTTCACGATGGCATGCAGTTTCCTCTGTGGGTATATACCCTGAGATGGAAGCCATGGAATCTCTTGCTTCTTAGAATAAACATTACATAAAATATTTCTGTAAAGTAAAATTTTCTGTAATGAATTCTATTCTTCAGTATTAAATAGGAGCAGGAAAAATTTTCTAATAAACCAGTGTATATGTTAGTATTTAAACTAACATTTTAATGAAAATGTATCATTGTATTATAGTTAGTTGCTCACAAGTCTTTCCTCATTACTACTTTGTGAGCACCTTCAGATCAAGCAAATGTGCTTTATTTATCTTTTAAGGGACCAATATTATATATTTCCAGTATTTTATTTTCAGTTAGTAAAGTTAACTATAATGGTACACACACACACACACACACACACAAAGCAAAAACAAAAAACAACCAACTACTAATGTGTACATCTTTGCAAGTAATCCTTTTGTTATAGTTTGAATTTCGGGGCACCTGTGACCAGGGTCCCCAAGACCACTCCCAGGCTCAGTGATTCACTAGGAGAACTCAAAGGACCCAGCATATTGTTGTTCTCTTGGCTGTGATTTATTACTACCAAACACAACAAAGCAAAATTAGCCAAGGGGAAAGGCGCATGGGATGAAGTCCAGAGGAAATCAGGGGCATGCTTCCAGAGTCCTCTCCTGGTAGAGGCACACAGAGAGCGCTAATTCTCCCAGCGACTTGTGATGTGTGTGTGCAATGTCGCCAACCAGGGGAGATGATGAAAGACTTGGAGCCAGGGTTTTTATTGGAGGTGGTCCTATAGGCAGCCTCTGCCTGGCAGCTTCCAAAATTTCAGACTCGCAGAAGGAAAGGATGTTCAGCAAACCATGTTGTTTCTACAGACGGCTTAGGCACATTGAGCCACTCTTGTCTGTTCTGGGAATGGTGGGAACTGAAGTTCCAGACTCCAGCCACGGGCCAGCCTTGTAAGCAGGCCTTTCTGAGGATAGCAGTCAGGCCTGCTGTGTTATTTTCTTCACTGCACCTTGTTTTAAGTAATTAAAATATTTTAAATAATTAAAATAGTAATATCATGATATAGTACTTATGTAATAAGAACATTTCCCCAGGCATTCATTAGCACGTGGAGAAAGTATGTAGGAAAGAAAATAATAAGGAAGACTGTAAAAAGCTCCATGAAGAAAAGCTGGAGGAGGTGGGGCCTCCTGACGTTGAGGCGAGAAGCATCAGGCTTGGAAGATTTTATTATAAAGTTGCCCTGCAATTATTAGTCATGTCTATAGAGACCAAACAGGAAATGCGCTTAAATTAAAGCACGAGAGATTTTGGTTGAACATGGGTGACAAAATGCTAAGAGTGTAGGGCTGGAGCAGGTTAAGATGCTCCTTTCCTGGTCTCCCTTTAGCGCATGGATAGCATTCCATCTCTGTGACTTGCATATTCACTTTCCTGAGAGAATGAAAGTAAACTGAATCAGCTGATTATTCAGGGGCATTCAGCCCTATTACTTTGATTCTTAATAAAGAGCTAGTACCAAATATGAATATAGATTATGTTATTAAAAATTTTTAATTAAAGAATGTATTTTTAAACACAGGTGGAATGAACTAGGAGGATGTGTGATTTCCACTGGTCGCCTGCAGGTATAGATGACATTGTATTAATAATGAATAGAATCTGTATCCACAGCGTATGATGTTTTCTGAAAGCAACCATGGAGAGAGATACTGCTTATTGAATGCCAAATTATTAATCATTTGAGAATGAGGTTTTTTTTTTTAAAATATGTTTATTTATTTATTTTTGGCTGCGTTGGGTCTTTGTTGCTGCACGCTGGTTTTTTCTAGTGGCGGTGAGCAGGGGCTATGCTTCATTGTGGTGCACGGGCTTCTCATTGCGGTGGCTTCCCTTGTTGTGGAGCACGGGCTCTAGGCGTGTGGGCTTCAGTAGTTGTGGCATGTGGGCTTCAGTAGTTGTGGCTTGCAGGGTCTAAGAGTGCAGGCTCAGTAATTGTGGCGCACGGGCTTAGTTGCTCCGCGGCATGTGGGATCTTCCTGGACCAGGGCTGGAAGCCGTGTCCCCTGCACTGGCAGGCAGGCTCTTAACCACTGCGCCACCAGGGAAGTCCTGAGAATGAGTTTTAAAAGCCTTACTGCTAGTGTTTAACTCTTGAGAAGGATGTGTAGCTGAAACAATAATCGCCCACAGATTTTTTCTATATAGTATAAATTTTGTTATTGGAAATAGAACCATAAACAGAAATGTGAAAAGAATAAATCAGAAAGACTTTGGAAAATGAACCAAATACAACAGTATATATATTAATTATGCTTTAAGAATGAAATGGCCTCACCCACTGAATATTTTAGTTTGTACAGTAAAGGAGATAGATCAGGGAAAAAAGCACATATTTTACTAATTGATACATGTGGAAAATGTTAGCTATTTTTATCTTGTTAAACTAAAGAAAATAATTCAAATATAGACTAGAGGGTGCAATGATGCTGTTGCAGCAGTATTAAGTGAACAGCAAATATAACCTTTTATAATGAAAAAAATGTTCTTCATTATTTGTTCAGGAATAATACCCTGCCTGCAGCTATATTCTATTGCTTAAAGAAATCTAAAGTAGGATGGAGGTAGTTTTGGTGACTGAATAATGAATGACAGTTCAAGGTGTTTCTCTTTAGACTGGTGTTCTTCGAACCAACTGTGTGGACTGTTTGGATCGCACCAACACAGCACAGTTTATGGTGGGGAAATGTGCTCTGGCTTATCAGCTGTATTCCTTGGGCTTAATTGACAAACCGAATCTACAGTTTGATACAGATGCAGTTAGGTAAGCCTTATTTTCTGCCTTTCGAATGCTGGTAATGACAGAAAGCAAACCTGATTAATAAGGACTTTTATGAACTTGTTTCTCCTTTCAGCTTCTCAAAAACCATGTTGTTAAAAGACATTATTCAAATTAATTTGGTAATATATATTTCTGTTAAAGCTTTGTGTATTGTTACCATGGTTTTTATTTTCCTATTTGTGTTAATTATCAATAAACATTATGTACTTTAGATAAATCCAAACTAGTGGGTTTTTAAAGAAATAAATCCAGACCGCATTAGGGAAAAAAAGTAATAAGCCTTCATATATTTTGAATTAAACATATAAGACAGATAAAACATTGATTCTTCAGTAAGCAATACTGTTTATTCACTGGCCGTTGGGTCCATGACATTGTGTGAAGTACCATTTCTTGAAAATGCAGTGATTGCTGTTATAGGTCCTCTGAGATAGTTATAAAGGCTCTGTCAAAAAAAAGTGATGAGGGCTTCCCTGGTGGCGCAGTGGTTGAGAGTCCGCCTGCCGATGCAGGGGACATGGGTTCGTGCCCCGGTCCGGGAGGATCCCACATGCCGCGGAGCGGCTGGGCCCGTGAGCCATGGCCGCTGAGCCTGCACGTCTGGAGCCTGTGCTCCACAACGGGAGAGGCCACAACACTGAGAGGCCCGCGTACAGCAAAAAAAAATTAAAAAAAAAAAAAAAAAGTGATGAGCTTACAAATGGCCAGGTCCTCAGATATCACTGCACTAAAAAGTCTTTGACAGGCACTTGAAGAAACATAAGTTTCAAACATGTATTTCTAGGAAAGAATATGGTTTGTTTGTGACAAGAGCATGTCCTTTTTCCCAAAGGCAATTCAGAGAGAACAGAAAATTCTGTCGTGGGAGGTAAATTGATTTGGCAGGCTGCAGAAAGTTAGGATTCTTTTAATAGAGTTAAAACCACCTTGGTCTGGCTTTGATGGGTTATGCTTTTGGTGCTCCTGCTTTTTATATATATATATATATATATATATATATATATATATATATATATATATATATATATATATAGCATTTTCTTTGACTTTGTTGCTTATTAGACCATTACTATAAAATATAATATATTTTGTATGTGCATATATCTTCAAGATGTTGAAGAGTCTACTTGAAAAGAAAGGCTTAGAGGAATTCATAAAGTAAAATACTTGTTTTGAATCCACAGCTAAGTGAATACGTGTGTAATACTTTGGGTGAAATTCTTTAATGTTTGTATGTTTTGCTTAGGTTATTTGAGGAACTCTATGAAGATCATGGGGATACCCTGTCCCTTCAGTATGGTGGTTCCCAACTTGTTCATCGTGTAAAAACCTACAGAAAGATAGCGCCGTGGACCCAGCACTCAAAAGACATCATGCAGACCCTGTCTAGATATTACAGCAATGCCTTTTCAGGTAATTCTGGAGTTATATGCATTTCTAAGACTTATCCTGATGTGCATTTTTCTCTTATACTTTTTTTTTTAAGCTAACTGAATAAAGTCAAAATTAAATATTTTAAAAGTTTAAATAAAACAGTCTGTCACTTAAGAGGTACTCAGTAAATATTTGTTCAGTAAATGAATGAATAAACTTTGTATTTTAAATAGGGCACTTTGGCCACCCATAATTAGAGCTTTTACGTACTTGAGAATATTTGATTCCTTGGCTTCTGCCTTGTTCTGAATTTCTGCTTGTAAAACATAGATAAATTTGTTCAAGAGTGTTGAGTAATTATTTTAAATAGAGTTCATCATTTTAACAATTGTCTAAGAATGTAAATATCACTGATTCTTTTAAATGTCAGCTAGAAATGAGTTGTAACATTAACACTGAATTTTACTCTTATTTTATGACTTGGGAATACTAAAAGAAACAGGTGGTTAAAGTGGCACTTTTCCTGTCTCCATTCTGATGGGATTTCGAAAACAATAGATAGGAAAGTGATTGTGAGACAGACCCCACGCACAGAATTTATAAAGGAAGTGCTCAGGCTGATTCTGTGAGTCTTGGACTCTTGAACCAGATCGAAGATAAAAACGTTTACAGAATGTAGAGAAGAGATTGGTAAAGAGAGTCTTCGGAGTGCACTGTTGCCGTGCAGTGACTGTCACCCACCCCTACTCCTTCACCTCCAGCCTAGAGAGAACTAGGACTCTGGACAAGCTTAATGTAGTGTTCTGTTGTTGGAGGGACCCCATGGAGCTGTTGGCTTTGGACTGCTGTGTAGCAAAGCTGAAGCAGAGGGATGGGCTGAGGAGAGGGCTGCCATGTTGGGAATGGCCTACCCTCCCAGAGTTGGTTAGGCCAAAGGATCCTTGAGTGTTTATAGGTGCCCAGAGGTAGGCCTCACGGGGCAGAGTGCTGGCATGGTTTTGGCGTAGGTCCTGGCCAGAGGGACCATAGCAGCAGGAACCAGGAAGTGATCACTGGATTTCCAAGGAAGGAGTAGCAAGAAAATGCCTGATGTGAGAAGATACATGTGCTCACACCAGGGGAACTGCAGGAGAATCCCCAGTGTTGGGAACCTCAGAAGAGTGCCTGAAAATATCCATAAAAGAGTCAGCTTTCAACATTTCCTATGCCCAGAGAGAATGCAAAGGCTAAACTGCTACTAACAGTTTGGTATACTACTGTTCAAGCGTGTTAGTTTTCTGTGCTATCTAACAAATTACTAAAAAGTTAGCAGCTTAAAACAACATGTATTCATTATCTCATGATTTCTGTGGGTCAGAATTCCAAGCACAGTTTAGCTGGGTTCTCTGCACAGGGTCTCACAAAGCTATAGTCAAGATGTCAGTCA
The DNA here is from genome assembly GCF_964270905.1 of Leucopleurus acutus. NCBI lineage: Eukaryota > Metazoa > Chordata > Mammalia > Artiodactyla > Delphinidae > Leucopleurus > Leucopleurus acutus. The sequence continues at coordinate 49,436,007 of NC_139157.1, read as the reverse complement.
GGCTGTGGTCTCATCTGGAGGCCTGATTCAGGCCTCCATCCACTTCCCTGCTCATGTGTTTGTTGGTGGAATTCAACTCCTTGCAGTTCCGCGTGGACTTGTTCCTTGTAGGACTCATAGCGACTTGCGTCTTCATAGCTGGCATGTGGAAGACGGTCTCTAGAATGAGTCTACTAGCCAGACAGAGTCTTATATAACATAATGTAATCATTGGGGTGACATGCCATCACTTTGCCATATCTCGCTGCTCAGAAGCAAATCATTGGTCCCACCCACACACAAGCACAATCTGTGTCAGTTTCCTAAGGCTGTTGTAACAAAATAATACAAACTAGATGACTTAAAACAATAGAAACTTATCTCACAGTTTGGGGGTAGAAGTTCAATGTCACGTTGTCAGCAGAGCCAAGTTCACTCTGAAACCCATAGGAGAATGCTTCTTCCTAGATTCTGATATCTTGCCAGCAGTCCTTGGTGTTCCTTGGCTTGCAACTGCAGCACTGCAATCTCTGCTTCCATTGTCACATGGTCTTCTTCCTTTGTGTGTCTAGGTCTGTGTCCCATTTCCCTCTTCCTGTAGGGACACCAGTCATACTGGGTTAGGGTCTACCCTAATTCAGTATAACATCATCTTGACTTGATTATGTCTGCAAAGACCCTATTTTCAAATAAGATTACATTAATGGGTATTGGGGTTTAGGGCTTCAGTATATTTTTTTAGGGAGACACAATTCACTACACAGCACAGATTATGACACTAAGCCATGAACAGCAGGAAGTGGGGAGCATGGGGGTCACTTTGGAGTCCACCACATCAAGTAAGACCATCTCTATTTACACACTATGGAGGGGTGGGAAACAGGTTGGCAGCCTGGCAGGCGTGGGAGGGATGTGCAGGACAGACCTAGAGGTCCTGGGTGGTTTGGCCCCACCTACCTTGCCATCCTGCCTTTCACGCCATTCCCATCCCCCATCACCGCTCTCCAGACACACGGACCTTCTCACTGTTTCCTGAGTAAGTTAGGCTTCTTCTGCCACAGGCTCTTGCTGCACCCATTGGAACACATGACTGCAGTCTTTTGAGCTTTAGAGCTCACTCTCCTTTCACTTCCTCAAGGAAGGTACTCATTTTCTGTTCTTGTAACGTTCTCTACCTTTGTAGCACTTGGCACAATTGCACTTAAATTGTTAACTGTACTATTAGTCGTGTTGTGTGTCCCCCCCGCCCCTACCGTGACACCCAAGAGCTCCGTGAGCATCTCGTTCACTATGGTGTCCCTAATGCCTTGCTCATGGCACAAGAACCATTTATGGAATGAATTAATAAATGCATGAGTTAATCCATTCCCTGTGTTCTCTCAACTTCCCCTTTTCCCTGAATTAAGAAATTGAAAGGACTAAGTATGTCAACCTAATAACATGTAGCCTATCAGTAATGCTCTTAGGCTGCTCAGATCATGTCTTTCGAATTCACTGAGAATTACGCCCATTGAACAACTCCGGGTCAGCTCAATGTATAACATAAACCACAAAGCCACTGTAGACCTTTAAGAATATTTAGATATTCCTCTGTATGCATGACTCTTGAGCTGGATTTAGGAACTTTACAATCGAAGTATATTAATCCAAACAAAAACTAAGAGTTAGGAAAGTCAGATTTAGAAATTCAAGCCAGTGGCATACCTTTAAATTCTAGATTTCTAAAGCAAAAATATTAAAGTATTCCCATCATCCTTTGTTATACCTACTGCTGTGGTTCTCAATGAAGATATTAATATTTATTGATGTATTCCAATTGGCTATAACATGTATTGCAAATAATTGATTATTATAAAAATAACACATGGTTTCACTTGTTTTTATAAATTAGAATGGTTTTAAGATGATCTCTCTAAAGGCATCTCACTGGCCATGCTTCATTGTTTTACTAGTTTCCTAGGGCTTCTGTAACAAAGTACAGCCACAAGCTGGGTGGCTTAAAACAACAGAAATCTATTGTTTCACAGTTCTGGAGGCTTGAAGTCAGAAATCAAGGTGCCAGCAGGCCTGTGCTCCCTCTGAAGTCTTCAGGGGAAGATCCTTACTTGCTTCTTAGCTTCTGGTGGTTTGCTGCTGACCCTTGGCTTGCAGCACTTTAATTTCTATCTCTGGTGTCACATGACATTCTCCCCTCTGTTGTGTCTTCGTGGCGTACTCCTCCCTGTGTGTGTGTGTCTCTTCTTATAAGGACACCAGTCATACTGGATTACGGGCCTGCTCCACTCCAGTGTGACTGTATCTTAACAGGATTATATCTGCAAAGACTTGATTTCCAAATAGGGTCATATTCACAGGTACTGGGGCTTAAGACCTCAACATATCTTTTGTGGAGGACACAATTCAACTTATAACAGTTGTGTAAGTTATGTGCCAACAAATACATATACCTCTCGGTGTATGTTATCATGAAAAAGGTTTAAAACTGCCCTGATGGAAAGGGTCGTCCACTCTTCTGCCCTCTCCTGTCATGGTTGTCCCTGAATTGGGAGTCATTATTGACACTTAAGGATCAAGTAATGTGGTTTTTTTAAAAAATAAATTTGTTTTATTTATTTATTTTTGGCTGCATTGGGGTCTTCGTTGCTGCGTGCGGGCTTTTCTAGTTGCGGTGAGCGGGGGCTACTCTTCGTTGTGGTGCGTGGGCTTCTCATTGTGGTGGCTTTTCTTGTTGCGGAGCACGGGCTCTAGGCACGCGGGCTTCGGTAGTTGTGGCTCGCGGGCTCTAGAGCGCAGGCTCAGTAGTTGTGGCTCACGGGCTTAGTTGCCCCACAGCACGTGGGATCTTCCCGGACCAGGGCTCGAGCCCATGTCCACTGCATTGGCAGGCAGATTCCTAACCACTGTGCCACCAGGGAAGCCCAAATAATGTGTTTTTCAATAAGATTAGAGCACAGAGAATGAATGTGTAGCTGTGCATGATTAAAAAAGAAAGGAGAACCATTAAAAGACAGAGGATGGTCATGAATAAGTAACATGCACCTGATGGAAAGGTAAAGCAAAATTATGCACAACTGAAAGAGAAACTATTATGAAAGGAATTATTTTATGAATAATGTGGCTAAAACAGACTTCTTTATTTTGAGAAGCATGGTGTCATTGGGGTGTACAATTTAATTTTAAGTTACAATGGATATTATATAATGGTAATATAGTAATAGAACCATTTTCTTTAAAGCACTCAAAATAACTTTGTAAATGTTAATCTCCTCGTGTTATGCCTCTTGGATAGGCAGGAAGGTACTTGAAATTAGGTTGTTAGGAATTTTATCCTTGGTTCGTATAGACAGATTGATGCTATGTGGGTCACCCACCTGACTCCCTTTCACGCTCATTTTGATAAAACCTGTTCTTGAGGCTTCACATATTACCATCTTCTGGGGTTTGTCTCTAAGAAATATCTGTTGATTTCTAATATAACTGGCTACATAAGCAGTTATAGGACGCCAGCAAGGAAAGAATAGGTACCTACGTACTCCCTTTGGATATTAGGAAGAACTTTATAATTATAATTCACTGAAGGACCTTGTCAAGCTTTTTCTAATTTTTTTTTTTTACGTTTGTATTTGAGTTAAGCCTGACTTTTTTTTCCCTGAAGCTTGTTGAACTGAAATCCTATTATAAGAAAAAAATAAAAAGATAAGATACCTGCAACGGTTAATAATAGACCAGCTGTATATATATATATATATATATATATATATATATACACACACACATATATATACATACATACATGCACACAGCTGTAATTTAAATGTGTGAATGTGTGTGTGTGTATCCATGCATGGAGGCGAGCCATGTTCTCAAATAGAGATTTAAAAAAAAAAAAAAAAAAGCTTGTGGGGTAAAGACTTCAAAGCTCACCATGCATGGAATGCAGTGATTACAGAAAACAGTGTCGAGATGGCATCGCCAGCATTATGGTAGTGCCGTGAGGTAGTGGAGCAGTGTCTTTTCCTTTCTGCCCACCCCTGAGAGAGGGACATGCAAAGGAGCATCTGAGCACATTTTTGTTTATCAAGAATACTGAGGGCTTCCCTGGTGGCGCAGTGGTTGAGAGTCTGCCTGCCGATGCAGGGGACACGGGTTCATGCCCCGGTCTGGGAGGATCCCATACGCCGCGGAGTAGCTGGGCCCGTGGGCCATGGCCGCTGGGCCTGCGCGTCCGGAGCCTGTGCTCCGCAACGGGAGGGGCTGCGGCAGTGAGAGGCCCGCGTACCGCAAAAAAAAAAAAGAATACTGAGCTAGCCTTCTAAGGTCATCCTTCTAACAGCAGGTTTAGAGTGAGTAAGCTATATTTGGCTATAGCAGAAAGAAGACATTTGGAAAATGTTATGTTTTAACAACATTTGAAATCACATTAATAAAACTCTGGCTAAAACCCAACTGTCCACCTGTTCTGCAACCAAAGCCGTTAAACGTGGCAAGAGAAAAGTTGGAATTATGACCCTCAGTTTAAACTGACTGCAGTTCTCTGAAGGATACTCAAAACAGCCTGACAGTCCTGCTAAATTTCCCTAATATGTTCATTCTTTCACTCTCCAAAGTGACCATTCATACCTTGTCCTCTCTCCCTAAACCACTCTCAGCTGGTATCTTTGCTTCATTCTTCATTGAGAAAATGTCACTGGGGGGGGGAACTCCTCCTTAGCGCCGAATGCAGAGCCTGTCCTTATGTGCACTCACTGTTTCTACCTTATATCATACAGCTCACTGCCACATATGTCAGTTGCTCCCCTCTGCTGCCTCATTTCCATTAGCATAAAAGCACACCTTATGTTCTTCGTTGAATCTTTCCTCCTGTCCTTAATTCCACACCCACCACTAGCTAAAGTCCTATTTCTCTGCTCTCCGAAAGCAAAACCTCTTGAAAGAGTTATCTGCACACCTGTTTCCTGTCGCATATCCTGTTCTCTCCACCTGCCTCACTGGGCCTCTGCCCTGTCATGCCACCGAACCAGTGCTTGTCAAAATCACCAACAATCCCCCGTTGCCAGATCCAGTGATTCCTTTCCTGTCTTCATCTTACTCGGGCTTTCAGCAGCTTCTGTCACAGTTGAGCACTCCCTCTTTCTTGAAACTCACCTCTGTGCTGTCTCACTCAGTCTCCCTGGTGACTTCTGCCCTATTTCTAAACCTTCCTCATCTCTTTCTATACTTTCACCTTTGGGGCATCTTACCCAGCTTTTAAGTACCATGCATTTGACATTCAAATTCATATCTCTTCCCTTGACTCCTCCACTGAACTCCAGACTTATTTATCTACATGCCTACCTAGCAGGCATTTCCTCCAGAATATTGTGGCAGTTTTCTATAGGTGCTGTAACAAATTATCACAGACTTGGGGGCTTAAAACAACACCTGTTTGTTATCTCACGGGGCTTGTGGGTCAGAAGTCTGGGCACAGCATTACTCAGCTGTGTTCTCTGCTTAGGGTTTCACCCGGCTGAAGTCAAAATGAAAGCAGTGAAGTCAGATGAAATCAAAATCAAGTCAGAATGTGGATGCTGACCTGGAGGCCTCCAGGCTCCTTCAGGTTGTTGGCAGACTCCCAGGCAGTTCTAGGGCAGATGTCCCTGTGGCTGGGGCTCATTCTTGGTTTCGGAAGGCTCCTTGGCTTGTGGCCCACTCCATCTTCAAAGCCAGCAACGGTGCATAAACCCTTGTGCTTCGAATCTCTCTACCTTCCTCCTCTGCTTTTAGAGGATTCCTGTGATTACAGTGGGCCCACCCGGATAAGACAAGATAACTTCCCTATCTTGAAGTCAGTGATTAGTAATTTCACTTACATCTGCAAAGTCCCTTTTGCCATGTAATGTAAAATATTCATGGGAAACTAGGGAGGAAAGGTCATGGGGCCAAGTTTCTTCCTACCACAGATATCTAAGAAGAATCTCAAACTGATCATTTCTGAGACAGGAGCTCTTGACTCTGCCCCAGACCTGTTTCTCTACTTGTTGCGTTTTTTGTTTCATTTTCCACCTCAGCTCCTGCTGTTCAGTTCAGAATCCTAGGAATCATCCTTGATTTCTTTATTCTCCTTATCCTCCCCCATCTCATCTCTCAGCAGATCTTTTTGGCTCTAGCTCCAAAATATATCCCAGACCCTTCTGCTGTGTTTCATCCTTACTCCTGCCGGGCTGGTGCGGACAGCTGTTGGCTCTCATCTGAACACCTGCAGTGGCTCCTGATTCCTCCCTCTGCCTCCCTCTTCTCCTCTTGCCCTTCACAGCAGCCAGAGTGATCTTTTCAAGACTTAGATCTTATCACTCCCCTCTCAGAAAACCCTTACAGGGCTTCTGATTGCATTTAAAAGTCACGCTCTTTACCGTGACCTACTAGGCTTTGTGTGCTCTGCCTCGGCTGTCCCTAGTCCTGCTCTTTCCTTTGCTCCCTGCCCTGCAGCCCCCTGGCTTTCGTGCTGTTCCTGGAGCTGCCCATCCTCTACCCACTTCCCTGACCACCCGAACTGAGTGTCCCTCTCCTTTCTCATCACTCTCTCGTCACTCTTTTATTTTTTCCATAGAACTTACATCCTCTGGAAGTACCTTGTACATTATTTACTTGTATATTATTTTTGTTTCCCACTGTGGAACATAAGCCCTACGAGAGCCAGAAATCAGCCTTGTATAGACTGTATCCCTAGTGTGGGACATAGTAGGCTCTTGGATAAATGAATGAATGGTGTATTTTTTTAATTATGAAAGTAATATATGTTAATTATAATTATAGAATAACTCACAAATCATGTAATCCTCACCTTTCAGAGATAGCAACTTGTTCATATTTAGCAGAACGTGATCCTTCCAGTTTTACTATACAGGTACTGTGTATCTGTTTTTGCCCTTTTGGATAATGTGAGTAGTCTTTATGACCCTGAATATTCTTTTACAACATGATCTTTGGTAGCCTTTGGTAGGCTTGTAGCAGTCTATTCTTTAGAAGCACCATAGGGAGGTTATTTGTTTTTAGTGTGCATTTAGGTTCCTTTTAAACAAACATCTTTGAACATATACCTTTTTTGCATATTTTTTATCTTATGAAAATTCAGAAGCATATTTATTAGTTCAGAGTATAGATATTTTCAGGACCTTTTAAAAATATATATATTGCCAAAGAGCCTTACCAAAGGATATAGCAGTCAAGTCCCCCTCCGCGGAGTATAGGAGAGCTCATTTTGAAAAGTATTTGCCAACTTAAAAGGTAGAAGATGGTATATTGTTTTCAGTTTGCATTTGTTTAATAACTAGTACAGTTGAGTTTATGTATGTTCATTGTCTACTTGTTTCTTTTAAAAATTGCATGTTTTTCTGTGAGGGTGTTGATCTTCGTTCTTCTTACATTTAATTGGTATTTATTTCAACATACAGTGTGAGTAGGGATCTAACGTCACTGTCCACTCCACCACAATGGTTAAACAGTACTGTTTATTGAATAGTGTCCCTTTCCATTACTGATTTCAGAGGCCACTTTATCACGAACTTAATTTAATATTAGGTCAACAAACATTCTAGTTTCCAACTTAAAATTTTTGGCTAATTAAAAAGAATTGTTATATTCAAGCCTGACCTATTTAAATACAGTGCATAATAAAACTGGTTAGTGTTTAACCTGTTTGGATGGAGTTTGAAAGGTGCATATTCTTTTTTCCTTTAGAGCATGATTGATTACAAAAGTAGATAGTCATTTTGCCCTCTTGTTATCTGCAACTGCAGAGAACCTACCTGTTTTAAGCTTTTATCTGTGTCCAGAGTACTGCTGTCTTCCAGAAGGTGATAGCCTTATTTGCAGTCAAAGGTAGCCAGGAAGATTCTCAGGCTCATTAGGGCTGGCCTTAGATTCCAAGCTTAGTATGTGACCATAAATACTATGGATATATTTTAAGTTATAAAAACAGCAGGAAGTCTCCATTATGATCCTTGGAAGGAATATCCTTTATTTGGTTATGTTTTTCAATCTTACATTTTATTATACTTGCTAAAAATTAAAGGAAGCTATTAGTAAGCTTAATAAAAAAGAAACTCCTTGAAAACGTGGCTGAAAAATGGAAAGCTTCTTTAGATAGTATTGAGATATTTTGGGGTACTGCATAGCATGAATTATTGTGCCATTAAGGCCATTCAAGAAGCATAAAGAATATAATTACTATAAAAGCAGTATGTTTACTTTCATATTGTGTTAAGAGGGTGAAAATTGGGGCAGTAATGCCTGTATCATTTAGTACTTTGATGTTTTCACTCAACAAATGGAAAAAAGGCTCCAAATATATTGATCATATAAACACATCCCTTTTATATATTACTTTTAGCCTAAAAGGTAAGTGCTGTTTTAATGGAATGCTTCCTGTCAAAATATATAACTGGAATACATGTTTGATGTACCGTATTTCATTTATGCTTCTGCCAAAATGACCAAATAGCCCAATGAGAACAATGTTGCTAATTTCAGATTTTTCTGTGTTTCACTATAGCTGTTGGAAGGAAATTGATTTTATGATAATGTTATCCTGTTTCAAAAGCAGTCATTTCTATTGTGCTGTCTTTTTGGTTCTGTGCTCGTTTTCAGAAAGAGGTTATTATTTATATTGTGGAAGCCTGCCCCAGACTTGACTATACAAGGGATCGGAGATGAGAATGGAAAGAAGGAAATGAGGGGAAGGAGTGAAGGATGCTAGGGAGGGGACAGTGCAGAATGGGAAGGATGGCTCATGAGGCGGCTTCAGTGCTTATCATCATTTTTACCCAAATATAATTGGGAAAAAGAAGAGATACAGCATATATATATGTAGTCAATTTTATTAGTTCATATTACCTTTGAAAAGGTAATTTTGGAGTGGTTGAATGGTTAGAATGAGGCTGTTTTCCATGTGCTCAATCTGCCTTCATTATCAAACACAGCTGTAGGAGACAGAAAATGTAAACATTGTCTCTGCTAAAGAAATGGAGAATGTCTTTTCATGGATTAAAAGCAGAAACTTGGAAGCTGACTTGTTCAAGGTTGTGCAACAGAATATGGGTAGAAATTGGGTCACTTTATTTGTCTCTGACATCTCTACTTGTCTTTGCAATAAAGTGAAGATGTCCTTTGTTTTAGGTAAACTAACACACAGTGAGAATGTTTTCTAAAAATACGATCACTAAGGTACTATGGCAATTCTTAAGGGTTTTTAAGAGTCTCTCAAAATTCAAGAAGCAGTTTATGTTCACTATCCTTTGTGTTATGAGAGGTACAGAGTAAAAAGGAAACATTTTGAAGCAAGATTTTAATTCTCAAAATCTTGGCTGTTTTAGATTTTGTGTATGTGTGTGACTTTTGAAGTATAAATGCTATTATTTTCAGAGGTATGTTCTATGAAATCACAGTTGTACCATTATCCTCCTAAGAGAACATTCCCCTGAGTTGTTTATGTCAGTAATGGATTTCCTGAAATATATATTTTTGCTTTTTAGATGCCGATAGACAAGATTCCATTAATCTCTTCCTGGGAGTTTTCCATCCCACTGAAGGGAAACCTCATCTCTGGGAACTCCCGACAGATTTTTATTTGCATCATAAAAATACCATGAGACTTTTACCAACAAGAAGAAGGTATTTTTTTTTTCCTAATCTACTATGTAAACTCAGATTTGATGTTATTATGAATGTGAGATAGTTTTCTTTTTGAGAAATGGTCGTATAGGCTAAAGTAGTCAGTCTTGCTACATGTTTGCCATGAGGAATTTAGTATTGTTGATGTCCTGATAGTAGGTTTGGGAAATCATCATTAACAAATGCAGTTGTTTGGCATTTTCCATAAGATATAAAGTTTCAGAACTTAACCATTGAATGTAATTTGAAGCTACACTCGAGCAAACCATTAACATCATTTTTGACTGGTTCCCACAAATGTGGAATGATAAAGAACTCAACATTTCAGGAGTCAGTCTTAGACATCCTCACTTTGGAATTCCAACTCTCTTTCCTCCAAGAAGCACAAGGAACTCTTGGTGACACTAGGGAGGACAGGAAACTAGAGCGGTGGCGCTAGGGGCAGATACCACTCCCACCACCCCTACTGCTCACTCTGAGCTTTCTAGAGTCATTCACCAGTATCAGTTATTTTGATGACAGTTAAATTGGTAGTAATAGTCCCCAAAGAAATGAACTGTTTCCCTGAGGTGTTTTGACAGGACACCCTGTAGCCCAGGCCTCAGGGTCAGGTAGAATTGGAGTCTCTGCAGTGGTGTGACCTTGAACTAGTTATTTCATCTCTCTAAGCCTCATTTTCCTCATGTACAAAAAGTAAATGACAGGACACACATCACAAAAGTCATTGTGAGGATTTAATAGAGGACTCTAACATTTTAATTGAAGAGTCATGTACTAATAATGGGCAGCATTTTTCACATACGAGGTTGGAGCCTGGTGCCTTCTGCTCAAAGGCCTGTGATGTCAGGTTTGCTCCTAACGCTCTCCTCTCACAAGATCGGTGTGATGTAGTCCTTATTTTGTGCAGAGGTGCCTCTCAAGCACTACAGGGGTCATTGCCAGTCTGGGCTAATTGTGTGGACAGACCACAAACAACTGGTGAATTAGCAAGTGCTGATGTTACAGCTGTTACCAAATTCTGTGATACTTCAGGAATATTTAAAATATTAAGGAAACGTCAGAGTTTATATGTTTCTCAGCTTTGTACTTTTAAGTACATATATTATTGGAATAGCCAGCTTAATACTTGAGCTTACTTTCCCTATAAATGAAGCAGTTCTGGTTTTTCCACTACATTTAAGATTAATAAATGATTGCTTTGAATTTTTGCTGACAAAAAATCTGGAGCTAATTACGTTTATTTGATGAGAGATAAGTGTAAATACCTGTATTTAGCTTTGTTGATGCAGCTGACTATGGGTAAATGTGGCTGACTTTCTAAAACTTTATATTAACTTAAAGTATTGAAGCTCTTAAGATACAACTTGGGAACAAACAAAACTCGATTTTCTGTTGCTGAAATTAGCTAGTAAATTACAAGCGAAAGTTAAAACCACTTGCTTACCTTGAGTAACCACTTGCAGTGTTGGCGCTTATTTGTGGGAATAAAAGGAAGCTGATGTTACATTCCCATTTAAAAAAAAAAAAAAAGGAAACTGAAGTGCAGAGAGGATGTGTCTTGACTGAGATCATTCAGCTGGTTAGATGGTACAGCAAGGATCAGCTAGAAGTCTCCCACTGAAAATAAACTTTGATCAAAGTAGATACTATGTCTCTCACAGTTGACTTGGTCCCCTGGTTTGTTTGGGTTTTTTTCTCTAGAATGTCAAAGTTCCAAAAATTGGTTTTTGGCATCAACAATTGATACTCCTCATCCACAGTACTTATAAAGACTGTCAGATAAATTTCAGGGCTTTATTTTGGACTTTCTGGTGTCACCACCTGTACCAGTTATTTTGATGACAGTTAAATCAGTATTATAATTCTCAGAAGGAATGAACAGTTTAGCCAGAGGCAGTAACCAGACAGGAGCATGGACGTCAGGGTAGAGCTGAGTTGGAATTTCTGCAAGTGTGTTACATCTGGAAAACTTGGTTTCTAAACATCTGGAAAACTTGTTTTCCCAACTGTAAAATGGAGACGACCATACACATCTCACAGGTCATTTTGAGGATTAAATGAGAAAATGGGCGGGAAGTACGTAGTACTGGGTCTGACACACAATCAACACAGTCCTGAAGCAGCCAGGCTCTGGAGAGACTGCCTGCGGTTAATACCTGTGTGACCAGAGGCAAGGTCCAGTTCTCAGTTTCCACATCAGTAAAATAGAGTTAATGGTAGTGTCTGATGTGTAGGTTTTTCTGAGAATCAGATGAGATCGTATAAATCCTTAGCACATAGTAAGTCCAACAGGTGTTTGTATTGTTATTATTTTTTAAAGGGATTACATTCCCTAGTTGTAACATTTATTAAAAATCATATAGGATGGCCATAAAATCTAGAAACTTAGATAATATTTTATCACTTATTATAACATAATATCAACGAACACTTTATTATGTATTCGCTTGTGTTTCCAAGCTTGGTGACCATCATGTATTTTATACTGTGTTTACCAATGATTTATTCTGAAACAACATTTTTATTGAATGATAAGGGAAGGGGGAATAAACCTAGCTCTGCCTAAAGTTTGTCCAAACCAATCCTCTTGAGGTAACTACTTCTGTGACTCAAAACCCCATGTTTATTGATCTGTTCAAAACCACTGATTGAAGCTTTGTTCTGAAATAGGTTAATATGTCATATATCATCTCAGATGCCATTTATTGAATGAGTGTTGATAATGTCACCAAGATATTTTTAGACTTTAAGCATTAATTATCTCATTGACTCAGAGTTGGGAGGTTTCCTGGCTCTATTCTCTGTCTGATATGTGAGTTCCCTCTGTGTATTCCCAGACTATGCTTGTCTGGCCCTGGTTTGTCAACAGGGGCATGTCTGGTTGAGAGGTAGTTGTTTTCGGACAGTTCACTTACATGATTCTTCCTCATATCATGCCGATATCTGCTTCTCTATAACTTTACCTAGCAATCTTAGTTCAACCCCTGAGACCTTGAGAACACAATTTCCTCATCCACTTGATAGTCTCTTAAATAGATGAAGACAAGTTCACATGTTCTCAAAATCTCTTCTTCTCCAGGTTAAAAATGGCTCCACTTTCTTAGCTGTTTCTCCTATACTGTAGTTCTAAGTCTGTTTAGCATTCGGAAGGCTCTCTTCTGTATTCCAGCCTATGTCAGTGCTCTTTTTAAACTCTGGTATCCAGACCTGGGTCCAATAGTAGTCAGAGTTTGGTCCGATTTGTGCCAACTGTTATGGGACCATTGGTACCATTATTCCCCTTGTCCTGGATAATCTATTTTTTAATCATTAAGTGTAAGATTACATTAACTATTTTCAGTAATGCCATTGTAATGTTAATTCCTTGGGCTTCCTATCCATTGGGACTCCCAAGTCTTTTTAACATGTCCTACTGCCACGCCTTATCTGTGCCATCTTGTCATGCTTGTATATGCTTTGCCTGCTTCCAAAAAAAGTATGTAAATATATATCCTTTTTATTAACTCTTTCCTCGAGTTTTGTAGCTTCTTCAGAATTAATCAGCTGGCCATCTTGATCCTACAAGTCCTTGATGACATAGGGTAAGTCCTTGAATAGAGTAGGGTAGATGTCAGAGCCCTGTGGGATACCATCGCACAACTCCTTCCACCTTAACATTGTTTTGTGATGTTTGGCTGGAATCATTTAGACAGCTGTAACTTACTATGCGGTCAACGCTTGACTGTCCTGTCGTTCTGCTCACATTTCTCTGTATTGTTCACATGTATCAATATCAACTTGGCTTTGCTCAAGTCCATATATATTATTTCAGAGGGCTCCCAAGTTTACTAGGGGAATTAAAGAGTCTTTTAAGATCTTCCTAACCTTTCTATGTGAGCCAGTGGAATTGAACACTCTTAATACTGGGGACTAAAAAAGAGAAAAGAAGCTGACTTACTAGGTATTTATGCAAAGGAGGAAGTGGCACCAACCTGCACTCTCCTGTCCTCTGATACCTGGTCCCAAAGCAGATTTCTGTCCCAGTGCAGGTGCTCTTCCTCCAGGTGAAAGTGCCTGGTGGGTCGAGTGATGAAGGTCCCCCAGTCCTGGGTTCAGTCCTCTTAGATGCCCTCCTCGTCCATCCATCTCAGCCCAGCTTCCCCAGGGCAGGTATTTCTTTGGGCTTCTTTGCTTGAGACCCACTCAGAAGAGTTGGACCTTTATTATTTATTTGTTTGTTTGTTTATGCCTCACCATGCAGTATGTAAGATCTTAGTTCCCTGACCAGGGATTGAACCTGTGCCCCCTGCACTGGAAGCGTGGAGGCTTAACCACTGGGCCACCAGGGAAGTCCCAGAGTTGGACTTTTAAAAAAGTATTGTTAAGTTGCTTTATCTTGCTTAGGGAGATACAGTTTAGTAATATTAAAAAAAAAATTATGGCCTGGTCTCAAAGCACTAATACTAAAAAAAAGCACTAATTAAGATGATCCCTCTTAATTCTTTTTCTCCACATGGTACATTCTGAGTTAAAACACGTTCTTTATAATGTTTACTTCTTTTTCCTAAGTAAGCTCATCGTGTGCACCATTTTTTAGGAAATTACTTAACGCAAGCAGATACATTCTCTTGCTCACGTGCGAATTCTCTCTCTCTCTCTCTGACACACACACACACACACCCATGTCTTTTTCATTCCCCTGATCTGATAGTCTGAATAGCCTGGTGTGGCTTGTTTTTGTGAATATATGTGGATTCATAGAAGCCACTGGTCATCTTTTTAGGTTTCTCACAGTATGTCTCCAGTAAATATCTGTTTCATTATCTCGCCTGCACTGACATCACACTTATCTCTGTACAGTTTTTGGGATCTTTCACCCTCTCACTTTTGAACATCAAGACTGCATTTGCCCATTCCCCTTGTCAGTTCTGTTCTTCACTGTTTCTTAAAAGATTATTGATCTCAACTGTACCAGGACACTTGAGTGCTCTTAGAGAGGTTCTACTGCTTCCTTCCACCTCTTAGGCTGTGCACAGTTCCCTCTTATCTTGTGTATTTCTCTTACCAGCATGAAACTTACTATGCCTGGTGAAGATGGAAACAATACTGGAATTAAGTAGCTCTATACTCCCTGTCATTATTTTCAACAGGGCATTTCTAACATATAGAGCAGTAGTTGATACACAGTAGGTGCTTAATAAATTTTGAAAGACTGAATGAATTCTCTGTAAGCGGCAGCCTTATCCCTTTTCTGTTCTTTTCATGCTTTTAAAGCCTTGCTATTCAAAAAGTAGTCTAAGGACCAGCCCCTTTGGCATCACTGGGAGCTTGTCATAAATGCAGATTCTCAGGCCCCACCTACTGAATCAGAATCTGCCTTTTCACAGGATCTCCAAGTGATTTTTGTGTGTACACTGATTTTGAGAAGCGCTGCTCTAAAGCATAACTTCAGCCTCAAGGCAAAACTTTAGGAGTCTTTGCTGTTCTCATAGTACTACCCACCTTACCCCCACAGGTCAGTAGGCTCCCCGGCTCTTTTGTTGGTCATCCTTGGTCACGTATCTGCTTGCCATCTCTAGGAGAGTTCTCTACGTTGCCTATTTCCTTTAAATACTCCCCATTCATCATAATTGGGGTTATTCAAGGTCGTAATGTCAACATTTTATTTTTAGAAAGCCTTTCATTTATTTTAAATGATCTTTTAGCATTTTTGGCTGTAGGCTCTTTTTTCTGAACCTTTTGAAAATCTGTTTTTTTTTAAATTTGATATCCCATTTTACATCATTCCCCTTCCTAGCTCTCATTAGCTTTGATATAGCATTTTCCTCATAAATATCCATTTCATCAGAATTTGATTTAGAATTAAATTCAGTGTTCAGAGAAAAGGCAGTTCAGGATTCTTTCAGATTCTCTGAGTTTTCTAGCAGACCTCCAGATGATTGAAATTCCCAGCCTTACTCTGACTGGCCTCTATAATCAAGTAGTGAATGTTTACAGTTAAAGATTAACAGGGGCTATACTATTTTTTAAGGAAATTTGTTCTTTAGGCTTATCCATTTACTTAATGATTTTGCTGAACTGTTTAACCATATACACAGACCCAGACACATAGAGCAGAGTAGAAAAAGTAATCTAACTCTGAGATAACTACGCGCAGGAGAATCCTACTTGTAGGACTTGGGTCACAGTCCCGCTGCTCACTGGGGGGCAGGGTAATAAAGTAGGCACAGTCAACAGCAGCTCATAGAGTCTGGCTTACTATACCCGAATCATTTTTAGCTAAAAGTAGGTAACGTCACAGCACCTTGACTCTCAGACGTGTACATGGCATTTTTGTAGATCTATGATGTAGTTGAAACAAGAAGGGGTTGGGAAAGGAAAGAACATGTTGAAGACCTACTGTGCCAAAAGCTTCACAGCCGTGTTTTTAAAAGCATCTTACTCTAGACCATACACCCTTTTATCCAGTGAATTGTAGAAAATCTACATTTACATTTGGGCCATCTTATCTCTTTTTTTTTTTTTTTTAATAGTTATACTTACTGGTGGACACCAGAGGTAATAAAACATTTACCACTGCCTTATGATGAAGGTAGGTATACTGTTTCTCTTTTAGTTTTTATACTAATATGTTTTGGAATTATTCTTAAATGAGCTTGATGCGTTCAATTCTTTGCATATAATATTTTATTAGAAAGAAATGAATGACTACTCGCTGTTACGTTGCTATTACAATAGATAGGAGATTGTAACATCTTAGCTTTTTTAAAAAAATTTTTTATTGGAGTATAGTTGATTTATAATGTGTTAGTTTCAGGTGTACAGCAAGCGAATCAGTTAAATATACATCTGCTCTTTTTTTTTTTTAAGATTCTTTCCCCATATAGGCCATTACAGAGAATTGAGTAGAGTTCCCTGTGCTATACAGCAGTTATCTATTTTATATATAGTAGTGTGTATATGTCAGTCCTAATCTCCCAATTTATCCCTCCCCCCTACTCCCCTGGTAACCACAAGTTTGTTTTCTACATCTGTGACTCTACTTCTGTTTTGTAAATAAGTTCATGTGTACCTTTTTTTTTAATTCCACATATAAGTGATATCATATGATATTTGTCTTTCTGTGTCTGACTTATTTCATTCAGTATGACAGTCTCTAGGTCCATCCATGCTGCTGCAAATGGCATTTGTTCTTTTTTATGGCTGAGTAATATTCCATTGTATCTATGTACCCCATCTTCTTTATCCATTCCTCTGTTGATGGACATTTAGGTCACTTCCATGTCCTGGCTATTGTAAATAGTGCTGCAGTGAACATTGGGGTACAACATCTTAGCTTTTTTTTTTTTTTTCCATCAGAGGCATAGCATTTTACTTTCAATCAGGATTCAAACCTAGTACAGAAACATTTATACCAAAAGGTAAATTTGTTCAAAAGGTAGAAATTTAATATAAAGATCATTTTGGAGGTTGTATACCCGACAGAGGAGCCACCAACTGCATCTGGAGTTCCTTACACGTGCTCTGTGTACCATTCATCACTGTCACTCTCTGAGGAGCTCCTAATCTGCCTCCTAAAACCTTCCTCCAGCCTCACAGAGGAGAGGAGTGAACTCCTCAGAGGGAACGCACTCAAGATTATAACTCCAGGCCACAGAATTTCCTCTGATCTTTCAGGAGGAAAACAGTAAATAGAATTAATTAATGAATTAATTAAAATTTTGAATTGCCTCCCCAAATTTCAAGCATTTATAGTTGGGAAGGTCTAATTTTTTTTTTTACATCTTTATTGGAGTATAATTGCTTTACAATGGTGTGTTAGTTTCTGCTTTATAACAAAGTGAATCAGTTAAGGGCAGAGATTGTGTTATACTTTTATCTAAGTAGCCTGATACGTTATATTGTATCTTACAGTTATTAGGTATGTCCCTCAAATGTTTAGTGTCTATAATATATTAGTTCATCATTTAAAATTAGTACTTGATGTATGTCTAGATATTTGGAGGGAATGGGGAGGAAGTGAAGACCCATTCACAAGGAGAAATAAAAACTTTTCCTCTATCTAAGCAGTGAAAAAAAGTACAGATGTGTGTATAAAAGTACATTTTAGTCACTGAGGTTTAAATTATCTATTTGTCAGAAAGGCAGGAAAATTTTTATATTAAAAGAATATAATTTGTTCCCAAATTAAATAATTGACCAGTTTGCAGTAGAGTTTATTCTTGATTCTGTTACTGATTCCCCTGACCACGGGCAAGCCAGTTTTCCCAGTTGTGAAAGGATATTAAGATCTATTGCCAATCTGGAACATTCCAGTTGAGGACTCCATCTAGTCATGGTTGACCATCCCAACTTTGGGTGGTGAAGGCCATAAAGTAAAAAAGGTTGCAAATGACTTCCGGTTCTTAATAAAATTATTAATTAACTTCTAAAAAGTATTTGTTACCTTGAAATTCTGGGCAAAATCATAACTCACATTGCTAAGATTTGGTTGTTCTGGGAAAAAGGATAGGACTTCAACAGCCTAATATTGCCCGTAAATATGATTTGAAATATAAAGGAAAATTTAGTGAAATTGCATAATTTTTATCTAGAAGGCAGAGGGTATTTATTTAAGAGCAAAAAGGAATTTAAAGAACTGAATAATTGGATTTCTAAAATAATTTCCTACCCCCCTTCCAGAGGTCCCCACCTCCTTAGAGTTTGTCACGCTCAGCTTCGCAGTATATATTCTGTGCACATATCTTGTTCCTCTTCCAAGCGTGAAAGTGCCAGAGGCAGGAGCTGAACTTGCTCAGTGCGCTCCGCTCTCTGTGAACACAGTTGATATTACAGAAATATTTGAGAGATGTAATCTAAAGGCTTTAAGAGTAACAGGCAGTATCTCTCTTAGTTATCTGTGCTGCGAACTTAAAGAAGTTGATAGTGAAGAAGTTTCACAAATACGAAGAGGAGATTGACATCCACAACGAATTTTTTCGACCATACGAGCTGAGTAGCTTTGATGACACCTTTTGCTTGGCTATGACGAGTTCAGCGCGGTATGTTGTGAGTTCTCTGAAACTGGAAGAATTGGGGAGCTATAGTTTTCCTAGTTTGTACAGCTATATCTTACTTTACTCGGAATCTGTTCTGTAAGCCTGCGAGCAGGTGGTTGTCCAGCCTCTGAATTCCTCCTGCGATTGGGAGCCCGCTACTCAGGAGGCTGTCCTTCTACAGTTAGACAACTGGAGTTAAATTCTTCTCTTAGATAAGTTGAAATCTGCCTCCCTTCGGTCCTAATTTTTCATTTGGAATAAACTCAGCTTCGTAAGTTGAACTTAGAAATTGAGAGCCAGCATAAATTAGTGGACAAAAGGCATAGTCTTTGGTATTAGAAAGGCCGGAATGTGAATCTTAGACCAGCCATTGCCTACCTGTGTGACCTGGAGAAAATTATCCAACTTATGTGAGTCTGTTTCTTCACTTCATATAGAGAGGGGTGTGTATCACACAGACACACATGCACCAAGTGCCTAACGTAGTACCTGGCACAGGTGGGTTACTAATAAATGGTGACTCTTATTATATTACTGTTTTTATTAGGCACAGGACAAGTCTAGTTCCTCTTCTGTGTGATAGCCCTCTAGATATTTGAGAAAGCAATATTAATTTTTTTCAGGGTAAATATCCTTCTTTCTTTCATAACTCATATGACATTGTTTGTAGACATCTCTCCACCTTTGAACATACTTCATTTTTCTGTCTCTTTTCGAGTTTGGCGGAGCCTTTTAGGAAGATGATGGTACTAGATTAAGAAAATTAGGCAAAGAAAATCAGTTTTTGATCATTATGTTTTATACTAAAGTTTACATTTTTGTACTTACATTTTGTATTTTTCATTTACTTCAAATGTGATATATGTATGCCTAAACTTAACATGGTACATGTGGAAACATATTCCATGGTTTGTTTCCTAGAAATCACTCTACATTTTGCTTCAGTTTCAGATAGAAAGTTTGGAATTTTCACTTGCTTCATTTTCAGTTACCTTGTTAAAGTTTAGCAGTTGTAACTGTAAGGTTATTGTCATTTTCCAGAATTTTTCAACTCAGCAAAAGGTGAATGATATTACTTATATGTGTATTTACAGATATACAGTCGATTTTACTTATTGGCAGCAGTTAATGCTCTGTAAAGTTCCTGCAAATACTGAGTTAGAGAACACTGAACCACTGCTCTTAGGAGAAATACAGGGTTAGTTTCCTGAAAACATCTGGTCATAACATTTTCCTCAACCAATCAGTACGTAATCTTATTTTGTATGCTTCTGTTAAAGATACCTTGTATAATATATATTGTCAATTCATTAACATTGATCTCACAGCCAACAGCACTATAACTCATGCCTGAATGAAGCTTCTCTAACTCATGTATTTTCTCTGTAACACACAACTTTCTTCTGCTTAGAAACACCAGGCAACTTCCGCACTATGCGTGGGGGCCATTTTAGACAGTGAAATCTCCAAAAAGCACAAAAATGTGAAAAATATGGCACTAAATAGACTGTGAAAAGGACACTTGTTTTCAGTATGAGAGCTAAAGCAAGAAGGCAGAGTGTCACCTTGTTCTCCCTTGGTTGGGAATGTGAGCGTTGGGTTACTCTAATTTTTCACTGTGCTGCACATGCGCTTGTCTGCGAGTGATCACAAAAGCTCTGAGTGTTGCCTTTGGGATTACAAATAAATTTTAGTGAGTAAGCAGATTCTCAAATATGGCATCCACAAATAATGAAGATGGACTGTGTATGTTCAAAAAGAAAGAAAGAAAAATTAAACCACTTGCATTTTGAAAACAACATTTTCAAACTGTTAAGTAGGCATTTTGAGTCAGATTCAATATTACTTTCTTTTCCTTCAAAAAATGTAATATTGAATCACACACTTGGAGAAGTATCCTTGCCAGAAGTTATGAGTCTTATCTGCATAAATCATGCAACTGTTGCCTTTTTGGCATCTGTTAAAGGGCTTCAGCGGTAATAGTAAAGTAGGCCCTGTATCGTGAGGAAGTAGCTTCAGCTTATCTCAGTAAGTGGTAAATTAACAGTTTCTATTTAAAGTATTCCAACAGTGTTTTAATGAATTAACCCCAGCCTAATGAGGTAGGTGTTGATACTTCAATTCATACCACTGCGTTTTTGATCATTATGTCTGCCTCCTTAGGTGGTATTGTGTAATAAAAACATTGTCCATAAAACTGAGCAGCTAAGTGTCTTGCCATTGGTTTTATGAGTTTAATTTTACCCGAAAACGAATTCGTGATATACAACCAGAGGGTATGCATCTTAGCAGTAATTCAGATACCAACTCTCCTCCAGTAAACAAAATCTTAAATTCAAAACTATTGGGTCTCTTAATCAGAGAAAATTCACAGTGAGGACTGCTAACATTGAAGTTACTGAGTACCATTAGTTCATGGGGTTTTATGGCCCAGATTACCTAAACTCCCCTGATTATTTGGCTTAGAATATATATACCTCCTAGGGCTAAGAAGGAATCGTGTAAGAATGTGAATTGAGATGGAAGTAGACAGTCCTCTGGATGGACAGAGATTCACATGGAATTTTTTTCCCCTTTCTTCAGTGACTTCATGCCTAAGACTTTTGGCATTGATCCAAGTCCGTTTACAGTGCGTAAGCCAGATGAAACCGGAAAATCAGTATTGGGGTAAGATTTGCATATAGAATGAAATTTTAAAGATTCATGTAAAATAATATAGCGCTTACAATATAATTTCCACCAAAAACTAATAACTTCAAGTCACATAGTTTGGAGCAGTCCATTCACTGCATCTATACAGGTAGCTTTTTTATAGCACTGGGATCATTAAAAAGTGTTAGACACTGAAAGTATAATTCACGGGAATTCCAGCAACACGATGCATTTTACTATTTTAAATCAGGAGTTTCACAGATGGCATAAAGGCAGGTAGCAGATATTATGTATGTCCTTTAATAACTCAGCATCCTGTTTCCCACAACAGAAAATACTTAGGTAAAAATTTATATTAGTTGTATTTATTTTCGTTGGCATCCTGAGGCAACATTAAAGCAAATGCTCAGAGAACTTAATAGATTTTCTGTGTATTACTGTAACATTGTTTTGGGGATGACTGTTATTATATGCAATAATATGAGGAAGAGAACAAACCATGTTTACAGTCTTTATGCTTTGAGACTGGAATGAAATGTGTTCTAGTGTAAGAATCTCTGTTACTGCCACTGACCTGAATAATCCCAGTGATAAGATTTCTCCTAGGCCCTGGGCAGAAACCCTGGCCAGCCTGTAGATTCTGAGTCCTAATTGTATTTGGGAGTGTGTACAGGGGCCTAATTGGATTCTAGCTACATGTGATTTATACAATGAGATATATGTTACTGTTTTCCAGATACACCATTTATGTGGCTTAAATATGTGGCCTTAAATAGCTGCATGTTAAGCCCTGGACCAGATGCTAAGAGGAATTTAAAAGAAGGTTAACATCCTCAGGACATTTAGAATTTAAGGAGTTCCTGGGACAAATACGTAAATGATCAGCTCTATTAGTGTATAGTACTGAAATGTATCAACTTTAATTTTTAGTTGCAGAAAGTCAGAAATGAATTTATTTTCTGTAATATCTAACCAGTGGTTAGATAGTATTGCATGTTTCTTTACTAGAAAATGCAGAATATTATGGTATTTTAAGTCCCTTGCAGAAAATTTTTTAAAGTAAGAGTAAAATATTAAATATATTAAATATTTTTCATAAGCGCCAAAAATATTACCATAAAATGTTTTCTGAATTAAAACAACATTCTTACTACTCTCAAATTTGGCACTAAAATAGAAGTAAATAAGTGTGGGCTTTTTCTGTGTTTTTTCCCCCCATCTACTCCCTATTATTAGAAGGAATGTTCAGAAAATATAGTTGTTTAGTAATAAAACAATTTAAAATCTTAGTTTATGTTCATCATTTGCTCATTACTGTGGTACAAGTAATCAGCTGCCACTGTGATTGCTAAAAATTCATAGGAGGGACAGAAATATACATGGATTTGGCTATCGACCCTTTCTTGAAGCTTCTACAAATTGTAGGTGACTTTACTAATATCTCAAACATAATAGTCTTCTATTATGGTATTATAAATTTTGAAAATACTGATTTCACTTACCAAAGGAAGACACAGTAGCCAAGTGGTGAAAAGACTTTTCTGCACACTACAAGCACATACTTATTTATTTTCTGAATTTATAACAAAGCTTAAATTCATATAAGGTCAGCACGTACATGATAAAATATTAAACTTTTCCCTTTAGCACAACTTGAATCCAGAAGCTGGCTCCTCACGGTCATTTTCTTATGCTTCACCAGGACTAAGGCTTTGGGACACAGCGATACACAGTAAGCGTTGAGGGTTCGGTTTACAGATGGTTCACATCCGTATTCATCTTTTTAAAGAAACAAGAGCAACAGAGAAGAAGCTGTGTTACAGCGGAAAACGGCCGCCAGTGCCCCACCGCCGCCCAGCGAGGAGGCCGTGTCCAGCAGCTCTGAGGACGACTCCGGGACCGACCGGGAGGAGGAGGGCTCCGTGTCCCAGCGCTCCACGCCAGTGAAGATGACTGACACGGGCGACAGTGCCAAAGTGACGGAGGTCAGGGGCCGAGGAGAGTGTGCAGTCCGGCATGAGGCTCATCTCCAAAATCCCACTTTCAGTTAAAAGGCTGAGAGCAAGAAAAAGTCACATTACCTCACTCATACCTTTCTAATGCACAGTGTTGCAGGCACTGCAGAGATGAATACATTTGACAAAGACATTACTGAAAATGGTTTCTGAAACTGATGTTTTTGCTTCCATGTGTAACAGTAAATTTCTTGTCACTTCAGAATTCTTAAGAGAATCCTGTCCCTCTTTGAGCAGCCCATCCGCTTACTACTTTGGTACAGTAGCCCATCCGTTTATTCCCTTGCTCAGCACATTGTTGGAATGCAGGGTTTGGATCTAGGCCTCACAATCTTTGCATAACCCCAGTGGGAAGTTCATCCTATTCATTTGACATTACCAATATATTGAGGGGAAACAAAAGGCAAGTAAACCACAGAAGAACCAAATTTAGCTTTTGGGAAATTTGCTTTCTAGAAATGGCCAAAAGTCATTAAAGCTAGACACGTTGCCATGGGTTGAGGTTGGCAAACTACAACCTATTGGCCAAAACATCCTGCTGCCTGTTTTTTAAATAAAGTTTTATTTACAACCAGCCATGCCTATTTACAGCCATACCTATTTGTTTATATATTGTCTATGGCTGCTCTTGCCCTATAACAGCAACAGAGTTGAGTAGTTATGGCAGAGACAGTATGACCCAAAGAACCTAAAATATTTACTGTCTGGCCCTTTACAGAAAGTGTTTGCCAACTTCTGCACTATACAGAAGCAATTAGTAATTACCTAATAGTTTTTTACCCTAAAATAAACTATTTTAGTGAAAATGAAGTCAGATTTTAAAAAACCATTAACTGAGAAATTTAATGAACCAGGTTGAAGAAACATTGTGATTGCCTTTGTGGGAAAATTCACAGGTTCATTTTCTTCATGTTTGGAAATTATTAAGATTCTAGATGTCTAAAACTTCTTCCTGGTTCCCTTTTCTTTTGACCCCAGAATGTGGTCCAGCCCATGAAAGAGGTGTATGGAATCAACCTCTCAGATGGCCTCTCAGAAGACGATCTCTCCATTTATTTAAGGTAAAGTATTTTCATGAGAGATTAAGGACAAATGCAAATGTAATACAATACCTTATATCTAGTGTAACGTTTAAAAATTGAAAATAGTCAACAATACAGAAGGAAGTGAATTCCACTTGGAATAAAATAGTAGCATTTAGGTCAACTTCTGAAACAATTTATATTTGGAGTTAAAAGGCCTACTTACTGTCTGAGACTCTCAGGGCCCCTCAGTGATAAAAATTTATGATGCTTACATGTATTTTCACTGCCCATAAGCTGCAAACTGAAGTTTAAATACATCCCTGCATTCCTGCATTAACAAATCCTCAAGATCAAGTACCTTCTTACAGAATGAACTTGGGATACAGACAGCTGAGGACCTTGTATTCCCTTCAGCTCGGGGTTGGGGTGGAGAGCTGCTGGTGGGCGTGGAGGCTGAGGAGGGAGAAGGAAGCAGTGATGTAGGGGCACCAGTGCAGAATGTTATCGACCTTTATTGGGAAGACCTGGCTAAAAGGAGGCGATCTACCAAAAGGTATTCCCTGAAATCACGTATATAATTTTGTGTGTCTGTGTGCGCTTGCAAAGATTCATAGTTATCAGATTCTCAAAAGAACTCCTCGCCTAGAAATCCTTAAAACCCTGACGCGAGACCACTGTAAACGCCCCCTCAACCTAATGTATGCATTAAGAAGACTTAATTATTGCAAGTGAACATGGACCCACTTCATCTAAGTTTGGCTTATGTAAACTGTAATATAAATGAGCACTAACCTCCAGGTCTTTTTTAAGGAGGGTATTTGTTTTGCAGAATCCATTGAACTGGATATTTTCAGCTCTCTGCTTCAAACTAGTAAGATCTGCTGTAGAATATGTGAAATATAAAAATGTATGGCATTTCTTGACTACAGAAGCACTGGTATGACTGTGCATCACTGTCTTACTGGAAGCCAACTGAGTCGTTCAGAACTCAGCCACACCCTCCTCACTCCTGGATACACAGACATGCAGTGACATTCATACAGCTGTCACACTCCATAGCTCAACTCTTTAGGAGTTAGTTGAAGTGGGCCTTCATGAGCAGCATGATCTGGAAGAATGATTTATCTGGGGTTAGTGACTGAGTAATATGACTTTATTGCAGAGAGCATAAGTGTACATGTCAAGGCTGTTCACTTGCTGAAGATAAAAGTTTGGATAAGAGTAATCTAATTTAAAAGTTTTTCATAGTGCTGTACTGATTGAATAATTGGTAGTTTCTTCAGCACTTTTCCTGACTTTTAAAAAAACCTCATAAAAACTACAAACTGCATCCCTGAGGGGAAGATGGGTGCATGTAGCCCAGGCCACACTTCAGACGGGTACACTTGAGAAATATCAGTGGCCCATTGCCAGGCGTCCTCTTACCTTGCCGAGCTGGCCTGGGGCGAGTCCCTTTGGCCTTAGCTGCAAGTCTGGATTGGTGTTGTTGGAGGCTTCTCTGAGGGGGATGGCGGGGGGACAGTGGTGCTCAGCAGGTGGTCTCCTTAGTCCCCTCCAGCTCAGATGAAAGTACTCTTCCGAGCGGCTGGCCTATGTATACCTGGGGATTCCTGTGGTCCTGAGGAAACCAGCTCCATGCCCTGGGTGCTTACAGCATCGTTGCTCCAGGAGATGGATCCCTAGCCCGATCTGGCATTTCCTTGTTGTTTGTCTCACTGCAGACATCCCCGTCCCTGCCACTGCCTCACGTTTCCCCATGCTTCCTGCTGCTGTCACCCTTAGATATGCGAGGTCTTACAAGGTCACCTCCCTGGCTTCAGGAACATTTTGGCTCAAGTTCTGTATCACGTTTGAGTAAACGGGATGCAACGAAGTACACGTTTTGTTTCATTCCTATGTCCATGGTTACGACTTACATTTTAACCCATTCCTTCTTTACTTCTCATAAACCCACTCTAACATCAGGCAGTCATTTATAAATCGAGTCTCGTGTCACATAGGGTACTCTTGCGTGCTTTTCTGACGTAAGCATATAACTGTCGTTTGAAGGCGCATATCATTTTGTGCGCTCTACTGAATTTGTGGCAGGTAGTTCTTTAGCTTTGTATCTGTTATAATTTGTAGATTTGTGCAGCTGGGGCAGAGTCAACATAAACAAGACAAGAGCAGCCAGCAGTTCTGTTCCAGGTGCCCAGATGGAGTTATAAAATTGTAAGTACTAGATTAGACTTGTGAAAAAAAAAAAACAAATCTTTGTATTCATGCCATTCGGGGTGCTTTTTTTTTTAAGACTTTATGAGAAAGACATTGTCTTGTCCCCAAATTAGTACAAGCAGTAAAGCGCCTCCTTCTGGTGTAATACCGTATCCGAGGAAAACTGGGTAGCTGTGGGGATGGGGAAAAGGTTGGGAGCCTTGCCTTGCCTTTGGAGGTGGGACTGGAGTTGGTGGGGATTTTCCTCCAGAAACTCTGCTCTCCAGTGGATAGCAGTGGGATGTAAAAACAGCTCTGACCCTGGAGACAGGCTCCTCAAATTCAGTGCAAGACCCTTGAGGGCAGGAGTGGTTTGTCTTTTCTAGCTCTATATCTTCACCAGTTCTGTTAACTTGCTGCTTAGTGAATAACTTGGAGTTTAGTAAATTCTTAAATAAATAGAACTAGGTTCATATCCTGACTTAACACTCTGTGACTTCTTTTTTTTTTTTTTTACCTTGAGCAAGTAACTTAAGTCCAGTGGGGCTCAGTTTCTTTATCTGCAAAATGGGTTAATGGTAGCACCTGCTTCATAGGAGGATGGTGAGGCTGAAATGAAATCATGCGTGCAAAGTGCTGAGATCAGTGTCTGGAATACGTCCTCAGTACGTTATGATCATCACCATTGTCCCTTTCTTCTTCCTATTTGTCATTGTTCTCTGCTTATTGGGACCAAACAAAGCAAAGGTTGTGACCAGGAGTGGCTCCTGATGCCATATGATCAGCTGAGTTTCCTCTATAAAAAGGGGTCACTGTGGTGATTAAATGAGGTAGGATATGCAAGGCATCTAGATTAGTATCTGGCACAGAGTTGACATTTAGTAAATGTTCTCTTCACTTTTCTTGGTACAACTTTATCAGTTTGTTTAATAAACTATTTGATAGATACTGACTGCCTGACTTCTCCATGTACTACATCTGCGTGTTCCTAATTGTTAAGAGGCTACTATAGTGATCCAGGCAAAGACTGGTGCCTTAGAGAATAGTGGCTGGGAGGATTTTGGAAATGGGATGAATCTAGGAAATATTAAAAAGTGAAATAGACTGGATAGTGAAATAGTTGGGTATGGGGAAAAGGTCTTACCGAGGATGGCCGTTAGGTTTTTTGGAAACAATAGGTTTGATTCATTCATTCATTTAGCAAATAGGTATTGAATACCTATTCGGACCTGTGTTAGGACCATGGACAGCTGCCGTTTATCAAGGTAAGGAGCACCGTAGGAGGAACCTGTTTGCCTTTCCAGCGGGATCAAAGTGGCCATGTTTAGGAGGCAGTTGAATCAACTGATCTGGAACTCAGAAAAGAGCCTCTGGGAATGTGAATGCATGTTGGTGATAATTAAAGCCTCTGGTTAAAGATGACACCACTTAGGAAAAGAGAATAACGGAGTGAGAAAAGGTCTACAGCTGAGTCTTGAGGGGATCTGAGTTTAACACTGAGGAGAGAGAGACAGAGATGGCTAATCAGAGAAGGGGAAGGAAAACCAAGACTGTTTTACCACAGCCTCCAAAAGGGCTATTTATCCCTTCTTTCTCTCCCCTTCACTATTTTTTTTCCTCTTTTTTAAAAAACATATGAACGGGCTTCCCTGGTGGCACAGTGGTTGGGAGTCCGCCTGCCGATGCAGGAGACACGGGTTCGTGCCCCGGTCCGGGAAGATCCCACATGCCACGGAGCAGCTGGGCCCGTGAGCCATGGCCGCTGAGCCTGCGCGTCCGGAGCCCGCGCTCCACAACGGGAGAGGCCACAACAGTGAAAGGCCCGCGTACCACAAAACAAAAACAAAACATATGAACTCCTATGAACTTAGAGACAGTTTTTCTTTCGTAGGTCTAATTAGCATATGGAAGTATGAGCTCCCAAATGAACTGATAAATATGTGGCCAAAGAAGGAAAGTATTTCAATGTGTTAGTAAAGTAAGAGACTCTGTTAACCAAATTATTCAAATGATTCTTCCATTAAAATAGTATGGCACAACTTAGGAGGAGCAGGTGATGAAGTGAATATAGCATTACAAAATAAAAGGAAAACGTGTTCCCACATTTCCTTCCACACTGTGTCTACTTTGATCTGTAATTGGTCTTGCTGTTAAGTTACTTTTAAATTCCTTTTCTCAAAACATTTAGTGTTTGCTTTTCTGAGTCTTAGCACAGATGAAAACCATGTGAATCTAGGTTTTTTTTTTTTTAACGTTTTCCACTTAATTAGTAAAGAATCGAACATGAGTGTGTCTTGGTGCAGCATCTTCAGCAGGATAACAAAGAGCTTGGTAGGCTCTGCATTATGTTGTCATGGCAACTGCCCGAGAGTGTTGTTTTTTGGTGTGTGTGCACGCGTGCTTTAAATTGAAACTGTAACTAGGTTCTTAAAATGTCAGCTCTTCAATTTTAAATTTCTAAAGCTATGCCAAAACCAAGAGAAATTAGATTTGTATGAGATCCTGGAAATTCTCATCTTATTATGTTTTGGGTTCTGGTATTTTTTAAAATATATTGATAGTAAGTTTATTTTAAGTTTATATACATACATATGTATCAACTCATCTCTGGACAATTCATAATCTTACCAGTTTTTCTTGAAATTATGAGGCAAACCAATACTCCTTTTCTAAATATGAGGTATACAACAACCAATGTAAAATATATTGACAGTAAACAATAGGCAAGGAGCCAGTGGATTAGGGGCTCCTGAAGCAGAGGTGCAGAAACCTGCATGCGGAGCTGGGCACGGTCACCCAAGCTCTTGCAGGACATTTCTTAGAAGCGGATGTTAAACCCCAAACTAGTCAATGTCTGCACCGGCAGCCCAGACACTCATAGCTGTATTCTGTGAGTGTGACCCTCCCTTCGATTCATGCCACTTCCTAGGTGTATGGGTGGTGATCAGGGAGAAATGACATCAGCCAACATTTCCTGAGCAGTGTGTGATGGGCACTATGCTATGTACCTTAATCTATATTAACTCAATTCTCACAGTAACTCTAGGAAGTAGGTCTTAACTATCATCTTCATTTTACAGATGGGGAAACTGAAGCACAGAGAGGTTATGTAACTTTCCCAAGGTCAAACAGCTAGCAAGTGGAGGAACAGGATTCAAACCCAGATGAGCTGGCTTTCCATCACTAAGCTATAAACGCCTAGTGTTACCAGCTGCTCTTATACCCACAGTGGTAAAAATACTGGGTTATTAGTGTGAAGAACCCTCATTTTGATCTTCTGACATGATCTAGTTTGTAGGCAGCTCTGTATGCAGACATAGTGTTTCAGCCCCATTGAGCTTGAAAATTGTTTTTAATATTTAAAGAGAACATACCTTTACTCTTTTCCTGGTACCCAGCATATTGTCCCAAACGTAGACATGCTTCCTGGGCAAGCATACTTTGCTTGACTCATAACATGATGTGGCGGTTGTTTAAGCCATCATGAGAACAGTGCTACTGCTATTTAGAGTTACTGTCATCCTAGTAAGTTGTAGGTTCTTAGAGGGCAGCCCATCTTTGTGTTCCCTGCTGCCTCCTGAATAGTACCTAAATTGAGTGCTCAGTAAATGTTTGTTGAAATGTACTGACTCTCACCCCCCACCCCTCCCATTACCATCAGAGCCTGCATGGGGCCCCATGAGCATCCCTAGAAACCCACCTCACCCATCCTTGAACACTTTTTAGTTCTTCCCCTATTCTATTTCCTGCTCATAAGCCCTCTGCCCTCTCCTGCCTTCTGATAGAGGAAAAAAGTAAGCACACCAAGGTTTTAGCATTTTCTCTCTCTGTCCTGCTTCACTTGCACCTGTGACCAAATGCAGAATGAGAAGGGCCTGCGTGGAAGGACTCGCTGTGCCAGGGCGGGTGGGGTGCTGTGTAGCCCAGCGGTGATTTGCTGTATTCATGCCCTCATTGTACACTCCCACCAGTTCTGAGGAGTTTTTAACTAAGCAGCAAGTGCCAATCAGTGTAGGTTAAAAAGAACATGAACTCGCCTATTATTAGTGCCTGCTGTTCCATGGTTCATCTATTCTAGGAACACGTCTCACTTGTTTAAAATTACCTCTAAGAAGTGGTTCAAAATGTAATACATAGAGTTTGGGTAAAATGTGTCTAATTTAGGATTCTTCCAATGCAGGATGAGCTAAATAAGTGTGTTTACTGTTTTAGGACCCTACGGTTGAGTTTATTCCCTAAGTACATCTCACAGTAAGCAGCATTTACTGACCTTAGAGGGAATGCCCCTGGGAATGGGCTTCTGCTAGGGGAAGCATTTCACAAATCAGAGCATGCTGTGACACAGAATTAGGGCACCTTTTCACACCGATGAGGTGAGCTTGACACTAGGCCATGATTAGCTCAACTTTGTTACTTTTCACGGTTTTCAGTGATGAGTCCCTACATACAAGTCACTCTCTGGGGTTCCCCACCCCCGCTCCTGCCTCATTGATTTCATCTAGTCCTCTGCAGATAGTGCTGTCTTCTCTGCTGCAGGCTAAAGAAGTATTTCTGCCTTAATGGCCTTGTTATCTTTCCCAAACACCCGGGAGTACAGTCTTTAAAGGTTTAAGGATTAGAGCAGTTGGGAGGCAGTGATCAATGATTAATCAGCTGATTCCCTCCACAGGTGGGAGATGGTAGGTGACAACAATTCCTCAGCCCAAGGAAACTAGGCTGTGCCCTCTTCCCTCACCCCAGAAATTACCATAGAAGTCTTTCTTTCTCTTTGATTCTGGCCTTCACTTTTCTCTCTTTAACCCTCTCCGGCTTTTCTTATAAATACTTTTCTAATTATCTCTGTCTGCTTTCCCCTTACTCCCTATTTCTTTTACTTTCAGTTCCTCTCTTTTCCCCTCTTTTTCTTTTGCCATTCTCTCTCCAGCCCCGCCAGGGTATTTTTAGCTCTTTTTAAATACAGTAATCTCTCCACAACACAAATTTCCTTCCTGTGTTTTCCGACAGTGCTTTTCAGATTGTAATCCTGGACTCATTAGTGGGCCATGAACTTAATTTAGTAGGCCTCCACGTAACAAAATGAAACAAAACTGAACTGAATCCAGTAGAAGGCTCCAGTGCACGGCACACAGTATGGTTAAGTCTTGTTTCATGAAATTTTATTTCTATAAATAAATGTAGCATTGTGTACCAATTTGCCATGCAAAGTGCCTTTCTCACTGTGGGTAACAGTCACAGGTTGGATTTCTATGAATGCACCTTTTCTGAAACCACATAACTTAAAAATCTTAACTCTGTTCCTTATATCTAGGCACTTAATGAATGTTTGTTGATTGGATGAAAATATGTGTGAACGATTCCTGTTGAGAATAATTAGGCAAAGAGAGGAGAGAGGTCACGAAGAAAAGGGGTCAGGAACAGATGAGAGGTTTCTGTGGTGCATCCAAAGTGGGTAAAATAAATGCAGGCCTTGGAAAATACGCTCTTGTTACTCACAGTGAATTGAGAGCTGGGATGACTAACCAAGGCAAGGAGGTGGCAGGAAGCTTACACTGAAAGTCAAAATGAAAAGCTGTTAGATGGATAAAGGAAAAACAGAAAAAAGTTGAATGCCTCTTTGTTTGAATATTGTCTACAATAGCACTATGTATACTATGTAAAACAAGAAAATTTAATGGAACAGGGTGACTTTTTTGCACCTTTCAGAGTAGGCTGTCCTGAAAGGTTTCTAGCATATAAGGAATAATAAATGGAAATTTAATTGTAGGTACTTGTGTAATTAATTTAATGTATCTAAAATGACTTTGATATTTTAAAAATTTAGGATATTGACTATTTGTTTTTGGTGACTGCAAAGCATACCATTTATGGGGATTCTGTAGGTTCACACGAGGACTTGAGTACCTCCCCTTAATATGGGTTTTTCTTTTTTTCCAAGAACCTAGCTAGCACTTCTATAAGGTAAGGTATACTCACCTTCTAGGTAAGGCATTATAGGCATTAAATGACAGGTATTTATTGACTGTTCACTATGTTCCAGGTTAGGTGTACGTACAGTAATACACAGTTGAGTGAGATATAGTCCCTGCCTCTGAGGGTTTACATTGACCCGGGGATGGGGGGGGGCAGTCAGTGATTCCAGGTGTAGGAGGTGCTGTGAAGGTGTTAGCAGAGGAGGCTCTGGGGGTGCAGAGAAGAATCCAAATCAGACAGATTCCTGGGCAAGCTGACCCTCAGGCTAAATTCTAAGGGAAAAATGGAGTTGCCCGGTTGAAGAAGGCAGAGAGGGCAGAGGGTGAAGACCACACACAGCTTTTGGAGACCCATATGGAATTCTGTGTCTAGTGCAAGGGGATTGTCAGCAAGGAGGCCAGAGAGACAGACCGGCAGGAACAAGATCAGAAAGAGATGCTAAGTGAGAGAGAGTGACCCTTGTCCTAGAAGCATGTTTTAATCAGGGGAGTGATAAAGGTCACTCTGGAAATAGCGTGGAGAATGGATTGGAGAGAGAGAAACAGCATATCTGTTGGAAACATCAGGACAAGAAAGTGATTGGAGTCTGCTTGCTATTGGCAGTTGAAATAAAGGGATTTATTTTGTAAAGGCAGACTCTGTAGGGATTGGTAAATTTTGGTAATGGATTAGATGTGAGGAATGTGTTAGAGGCAGGAGTTTTCTAGCTTAGTTGAGTAGGTCTGGTTACCAGGATTGGAAGTACATGACAAACGTAAATTTGGGAGCTAAGGTCGTTTGTTTGTGACCATAATAAGGTCAAGACGATTTGTCTGGGGCTCAAGAGGTTTTAGATTAGAGAGATTCAGTAATTTTGTGGATTTTTTTCTGCTCTTGATTTAAAAAGCAAGTAAGTTAAATTTTGTATCTTTCTCTGATGGGGGTCTGAGCTAAATAGGTTATTATACATGGTTTTTAAATTTTCTTGAGATCCACGGTCTGATTAAAAGGAAAAAAAAAATCCTTCAATTACTGATAGAGATGAAGAATTTATTAGGGTTTTAAATGTATTTTTAGCCCATAAAACACTGACTTATTTTTTTTACATGAGCAAGCAGGTTAATCCTGGGGGAACAGATTTGCATATCTGATACGGCCACGTGAGGGTTATTACTCATTGGTTTTCTTAGCTCTGCATACAAGAATCACATTTCGTAACTGTTTAACCTTTTGTTATTTTGTTAGTTTACCAAATTATCATCAACTCTGTGTATGGAAGGTGAGTGGGATGGTTTCGGGCAGCTGGAGTGGCCACCGCGCCTTCCTGACAGCCTTTCCTTTTGCACGATGATGTTGTATGCCCAGGTATGATGTGTTCATTGCCCTTGTCTTCTCTGAGCTTATGCAAGAAGTCTTTCCAGTTAAGATAAAACTTGGGTTGAAATACAACAAAAACCATTTTAATTTTATATTTAAATGTAGGTCTGTCATCCTACGTGTGACTCAGGACCCTTTGGGGCTTTTACACATGATTTTAAAATTAAAATGCATGTCCCATCAAGTCCTAATTGTGTTCAAATCCACCAACAGGCATCAGTAGTCTTTTAATGTTGTATCATAATTTTCTGTGGTTAACATTTTAGTAGTAGTATTTGTTTTCCTTATGGTTTTATGAAGAAATTTGAAGAATACTACCATGCAAATCAATTACATTATGTTTTCAAAATTAAAGGTGCGTTCATATTTTGTAATCACCCTTCTTCCATCCCTCCCAATTTATGGGAATAGAAAGTCCTTGGTTAAAAGAAAAGAAAAAAAAAACCCACTATGTGGTATTTTTAATCTGAAATTAATCTAAAAAAAACCTGTTAGTTACTTGAGGCAAGGCTTAACTGCCTTTGGGTCCCCAGTCCCTAGCATAATACCTTGTGTGCAGTAAGCATTAAATAAATTATGAATGAATAATATTTGATATTCAGTAGTTTTACCTCTTTAAGGAATATCATGCAGTAGTTAAGTGTGAAGGAGAAAAAGGGAGAAATGTCAGTGTTAACAAATTGAAGCAAACGGCAAGACAAATGATAAATATTTGTAAGTTTTTATTTCACTATAGTGTATTTTCAGTTTTAGAATGTAACAACAGAGTTCTTGGCAGGTCTCTCATGATT
Organism: Leucopleurus acutus; assembly: GCF_964270905.1. Lineage (NCBI taxonomy): Eukaryota > Metazoa > Chordata > Mammalia > Artiodactyla > Delphinidae > Leucopleurus > Leucopleurus acutus. Next base: position 49,401,361 of record NC_139157.1, on the reverse strand, counting down.
TTCTTAATTGACAAACCATTGATATCCTTATTAGTTAATTTATACATTATGTTAGTAGGACAGGCTAAAATAGGATCATGATTTTCTTTTTAAATTTAATTTTGTCCAGCTTTATTAAGATGGAATTGACATATAGCATGTGTAAGTTTAAGGGGTACAATGTAATGATTTGATATCTGTATATACTGCAAAATGGTCACCATAATAAGGTTAGTTAACACGTCCATCACCTCACCTAGTTAAAACTGTGTGTGTGTGTGGTGAGAACTTTTAAAATCTATTCTCTTAGCAACTTTCAATACACAATACAGTATTATTAACTATAGTCACCATGCTGTACACTACATCTCCAGAACTTATTTATCTTATGAGTTGGAACCTTTCGACCACCTTCAGTCATTTCCCCTATCCCTCACCCCCTGTCTCTGGCAACTACCTACCAATCTGTTCTGTTTCTATGAGTTCAGTTTTTGTTTTTGAGGGGGTACTTAAGATTCCACATATTAGTGAGATCATATGGTATTTTTCTTTGTCTGACTTACTTCACTGAGGCATAATGTCCTCAAGGTCCATCCATTTAACAAAAGGCAAGATTTCCTTCCTTTTTTTTAATAGCTGAATACTATTCTTTGTGTATATATAACACATCTTTATCCATTCATCCATTGATGGACACTTAGGTTGCTTTCATGTCTTGTCTATTGTAATTAATGCTGCAATGAACAGGGGGATACATATATCTTTTTGAGTTAGTGTTTTTGTTTTCTTCAAATAAATAGCCAGAATTGTGATTGCTGAATCATATGGTAGTTCTATTTTGAATTTTTAGGGGAACCTCCATACTGTTTTCCATAGTAGCTGCACCAATTTATATTCCCATTAATATGTACAAGGGTTCCCTTTTCTCCACATTCTTGCCAGCACTTATCTTTTTTTAAAAAATAAATTTATTTATTTATTTTTGGCTGCATTGGGTCTTCGTTGCTGCACGTGGGCTTTCTCTGGTTGCAGTGAGCGGGGGCTACTCTTCATTGTGGTGCACGGGCTTCTCATTGCAGTGGCTTCTCTTGTGGCGGAGCACGGGCTCTAGGCACGTGGGCTCAGTAGTTGTGGCTCACGGGCTCTAGAGCTCAGGCTCAGTAGTTGTGGCGCACAGGCTTAGTTGCTCTACAGCATGTGGGATCTTCCTGGACCAGGGCTTGAACCTATGTCCCCTGCATTGGCAGGTGGATTCTTAACTACTGCACCACCGGGGAAGCTCTGTCTCTCCTTTTTGATAATATTCTAATAGGTGTGAGGTGATATCTCATCGTGATTTTGATTTTCATTTCCCTGATTAGTGATGTTGAGCACCTTTTCATGTTCCTGTTGGCCGTTTGTATGTCTCCTTTGGAAAAATATCTGTTCGAGTCCTTTGCCCATTTTTTAGTTGGATTATTTGTTTTTGTGCTATTGAGTGGTATGAGTTCCCTATATATTTTGGCTATTAACCCCTTATGAGATAACGTGGTTTGCAAATATTTTCTCATTCCATAGGTTGCCTTTTCATTTTGTTGATCACTTCTTTTACTGTACAGAAGCTTTTTAGTTGGATGTAGCCCCATTTGCTCATTTTTGCTTTTGTTTCATGTGCTTTTGGTGTCATATCCACAAAATCATTGACAAGACGGATATCAAGGAGCTTTTCTCCTATGTTTTATTCTAAGAGTTTCATGGTTTCAGGCCTAACATTTAAATCTTTAGTCCAATTCTGCTTTTGTGTATGATGTAAGAAAGGGGTCCATTTTCAGTTTTTTTTGGATGTGAATATCCAGTTTTCCCAGCGTTATTTATTGAAGAGATTATCTTTTCTCCATTGACTATTCTTGGCTCCCTGGCCAAATATTACTAGACTATGTATGGTTAGGTTTATTTCTGAGCTCTCAATTCTGTTTCATCAGCCTGTCTGTTTTTATGCCAATACCATACTGTTTTGATTATCATAGCTTAGTAATATGGTTTGAAATCAGGAAGTGTGATGCCTCCAGTTTTTTTTTATTATTTATTTATTTGACTGTGCCAGTTCTTAGTTGCAGTGTGTAGGATCGTCATTGCTGTGTGGGGGATCTTTTAGCTGTGGCATGTGAGCTCTTAGTTGTGGCATGTGGAATCTAGTTCCCTGACCAGGGATCAAACCTGGGCCCCCTGCATTGGGATCCTGGAGTCTTAACCACTGGACCACAGGGAAGTCCTGATGCCTCCAGTTTTGTTTTTTTTAATTCTTCTTTCTCAGGATTGCTTTGGCTTTTTGGGATCTTCTGTGGTTCCATAAAAAATTTTGAATCATTTGTTTTATTTCTATAAAAAAATGCCATTGGAATCTTAACAGAGATTGTAATGAATCTATAATTACTTTTAAACATTATTTATTCTTCCAGACCATGAACACTGGATACTTTCCATTAAATTACGTTTTCTTCAGTTTCTTTCATCAGTGTCATATAGTTTTCATGGTACAGCTCTTTTACCTCCTTGGTTAAATTTATTCCTAAGTACTTGTTTTTGATTCTATTGTAAAGGGGATTGTTTTATTTCTTTTTCAGATAATTCATTGTTAGTGTATAGAAACTGAACTGGTTTTTTTGTATCTTGATTTATTATCCTGCAAATTTACTGAATCCATTTATCAGTTTTTTCCTGGAGTTTTTAGGATTTTCTATCTATATATCAACTGCAAATAGGAGTAATTTTACTTCATCCTTTCTGATTTGGATCCCTTTTACTCCTTTTTCTTGCCTTATTGTTCTGGCTAGGATTTCCAGTACTGTGTTGAATAGGAGTGGTGAGAGTGGGCACCCTTGTCTTGTTCCTGATCTTAGAGGAAAATCTTTCAACCTTTTATCATTGAGTCTGTTAGCTGTGGGCTTGTCATATATGGTCTTTATTATGTGGAGGTATGTCCCTTCTATACACAACTTGTTGAGAGTTTTTATCATGAATGGATGTTGAATTTTGTCACATGCATCTGTTTGAGATGTCATGTGATTTTTGTCTTTCATTCTATTAATGTGATGTATCACATTTACTGATTTGCATGTTGAACCATTCTTGCATTCCAAGGATGAATCCCACTTGATCATGGTGTGTCATAACTTTAATGTACTGTTGAATTTGATTTGCTAGCATTTTGTTGAGAATTTCTGTACGTATATTCATTGATGATATCGATCTGTAGTTTTCTTTTCTCCTAATGTCCTCATCTGGCCTTGGTATCAGGGTAATGCTGGCCTCATAAAATGAGTTTGGGAGTGTTCCCTCTTCAATTTTTAGAAGTGTTTGAGAGATTGGTATTAATTCTTCTGTAAGTTTTTGGTAGAAATCACCAGTGAGACCATCTGGTCCTGGGCTTGCTTTGTTGGGAGGTTTTTATTACTGATTCAATCTTCTTACTCATTATTAGTTCAAATTTTCCATTTCTTCATGATTCAGCCTTGGTAGGTTGTATGTTTCTAGGAATTTATCCAGTTCTTCTAGATTGTCCAGTTTGTTGGTGTATATCAATTGTTTATAGTTGTCTTGTATGAGCCTTTGTATTTCCGTGATATCAGTTGTAATGTCTCCTCTTTCATGTATAATTTTATTGATTTTGGTCCTCTTTTCTCCTTGGTTATTATAGCTGAAAATTTATATGTTTTGTTTATATTTTCAGAGAACCAGCCTTTGGTTTTGTTAATCTTTTCCATTATTTTCCTATTCTCTATTTCATTGTTTCTACTTTAATCTTTATTATTTCCTATCTTCTGCTAACTTCTGGTTTAGTTTGTTCTTTTTCTAGTTCCTTGAGGTGTAAAGTTAGATTGAGATCTTTCTTTTTTCTTGATAAATGTGTTTCTCTCTGTAAACTTGCCTCTTAGAACTTCTTTTGCTGCATCCATGAGTTTTTTGGTATGTTAGTTTATATTCTTGTTTGTCTCAAGATATTTTTTGCTTCCCTTTTGATTTCTTCTTTGATCCATTGGCTGTTCAGGAGGGTGTTGTTTAATTTACATGTCTTTGTGAGTTTTTCAGCTTTTCTCCTGTTATTTTTAGTTTCATTCCATTGTGGTCAGAAAAGATACTTGATGTAATTTCTATCTTTTGAATTTGTTGAGAGTTGTTTTATGACTTATCATATCATCTAGCCATGAAAATGTTCCTTGTGCTCCTGAGAAGAATGTATATTCTGCTGCTGTTGGATGGAATGTTCTGTATATGTTTCTTAGGTATATTTGTTTAATAGTGTTGTTCAAATCCTGTTTTTTAATTTATTTTCTGTCTGGATTATCCATTATTGAGAGTAGGGTATTAATGTCCCCTACTATTATTGTACTGCAGTTTATTTCTCCTTTTAGTTAGTAACTTTTACTTTATATATTTAAGTGCTCCTATGTTGGATGCGTGACTGTTTACAATTTTTGTGTCTTCTTGGTGGATTAACTCCCTTTATCATTGTATAATGACTTTCATCATCTCTTTTGACCATTTTTAACTCAAATTCTATTTTGCTTGATATGGTATAGTGACTTCTGCTTTCTTTTGCTCACCAGTTGCTTGAAATAACTTTTTCCATCCCTTCACTCTCAGTCTGTGTGTGTCCTTAAAGCTTAATTGTGTTTCTTGTAGGCAGCATATTGTTGGATCTTCTTTTTTAATTTATTCAGCCACTCTGTCTTTTGATGGGAGAATTTAATCCACTTTTTTTTTGTGGTACGCGGGCCTCTCACTGTTGTGGCCTCTCCCACTGCGGAGCAGAGGCTCCAGATGCGCAGGCTCAGCAGCCATGGCTCACGGGCCCAGCCGCTCCACGGCATGTGGGATCTTCCCAGACCGGGGCATGAACCCGTGTCCCCTGCATCAGCAGGTGGACTCCCAACCACTGTGCCACCAGGGAAGCCCAATCCATTTACATTTAAAGAAATTATTCATAGGTAAGGACTTACTATTGCCATTTTGTTCATTGTTTTGTAGATCTTTTGTTCCTTGCCTCCTTTCTTGCTGTCTTCCTCTGATTTGATGACTTTTTGTAGCAATATACTCTGACTCCTTTATCACAGTCTTTTTTGTGTCTACTACAGATTTTTCCCTGTGGTTACCACGATACTTACAGAAGATATATTTGTAGCATCCTATTTTAAGGTGATAATAACTTCAACAGCATGCAGAAACTTTGTACTTTTACATCTCCCCCGCCACCCGCGATGTGGCAGGTTACTGATGGTATGATTTATACCTTTTTAATATTATATACCCAATAACAAATTATTCTAGTTATGGTTATTTTTAATATTTAACTTTTAAAGTAGAGTTGCATGTGAATTATGCACCACCATTACAACATTAGAGAATCTGACTTTGACTATATATTTATATTACCAGTGAGATTTACACATTCATATGTTTTCACAGTGTTAATTAGCATCCTTTTATTTCCACTGTCCAGTGAGCTCCCTGGCCAGACAGGGCCACCAGCTCAGCTCTGCAGATGCAGAGAGCCTCTGGCTGGGATCTGTGTTCCGTTGTAGCTGCAGGGAGGAATATGTTCTGCCAGGATTTGAGTGCTGGTTACTGTAAGCCCTGCCCCCCTTTCTCGATTTCTCTGATTCTCCATGATCAAGCTCCAGAGATTTCCCCAGTGATCCCTGTGAGGTGAGACCCAAGTGGGCCCCCTCGGAAGTACCCTGCAGGGCTGGGGGAGCTGGATATTTGGGCTCTTTTTCCCCCCACTGTAGAAACTACAGACCTGGGGGCCCTCTTGTGTGGCCTTGTGACCATCCAGGGGATGAGCAGTGCAGTCAGAGTGTAGCCATTCCTCTTGTTCTTCTAATGCTTTCCTTCTCGGTTTCTGTGGGTCCAGGGGGGTGCTTCTACTTCACCCCCTGGATTCTGGGATTTTCACAATGGTGACTTGTCTAAGGATAGTTGGTTTTCTTGTGAGGGGGATGATGTTGGGGACAACCTACATTGCCATCTTGATCCATGATTTTCTTATTTTCAGTTCAAATCGCTGAAGCTCTTCAAAAGAATCCCTTGATCAACATGCCTAGAATTGAATCAAGATTTCTTGATTTCCATTTGCCTGTTGTTTCTAAACACATGAAACCTTAAAAGTTTTGCTTTCTTTTTGTATTTAACTTACTCTTAGAATCTTACAATTTAAAAAAATTATGGCAGTTTGATCTCAGTTGGAAAGAAGGGAAATTTTTACATTTAAAAAAATCTTCCTTCTCAAACCCACTTTCCATTTGCTTGCAAAAACACTCTTTAATAAGATGGTTTACATCCATTAGTAAAGGGTCACAGTTTCTATTCTGTATGTGTGATGTCACCAAAACACTAATTAAGCCCCAGAATATCTGAACAAAATGTATCCTGTCCTTATGCAGGAAAAAAGAGGACTTGAGACTATCTTGACTTTCTTAACCATTTTGTTTTACTATTTATAATTGTGTTAGAAGTTCATTGCTTAATGTCAAAATTAAGTCAGTGCTTTTTAAGCATTGTACATCAAAGTAATATCTCTTTAAAGATAAAACTCTTTCAGGCTTATTTCAAAAGATGAATAGCTAAATTGGTAGTTCCTTTATCATGTGGTTAGAAAATAGGGAAGTAAATTGACTGAATAGTTAATATGTTCAGGTACATTTACTTTCAGTAATAGAGTAGAGCTAGGAAAAAAATTCTGATATCTTTTTGGGAACTCTAAATAAAATTATATTTGAAGCTTCTCAAACCAGTCACTTTATCCTTTATACTCTCTTCTACTCATTATTACTCTTACTTGTCCAAAGATTTTGCTTTTGTTTCAAACAGTTTTAACATAGTAGGTATTATTATTCTTGGATTTTCTCATGCTGTAACAAAATCAGTTATTGGTTTATTTATATATCACGTAGATGGTATAATTGAATTGTTTACTAGTTTTTCATTTTAGCGTTTAATTTCTGTTTTTACATGGAATCTTGGATATTTCCCAGCAGTCTCATGAGAAAATCAATTGGTGTCATCTGAATTCTTCACATACTTCTTTCCTCCCAAAAGCCATCTGTAATGGCTTCTAGAGATACATAGATAACAGTCAGATTTGTGTGGAAAGGTGCAAGACAGCATTCTCAGAATGTCCCATTCGTGTACACATGTGTGTTTAGCATATTAGGATTGTGAAATTTGGGAACTGGAAGACGTTTAGGGGGCACTGGACTCAGTCCTCTGATTTTCTAAGAAAACAAGCCTGGAGAGGGTCTGTGGCTCATTCAGAGTTACAGAACTCTTAAGTGATAAAACCGGGACTCAACTTCATTTCTTTGGGACTTAAACCCAAAGTCCAGTAACATGATAGCCTGAGCCAGGCAGCTGGAATTCCTCCAACCCATACTCCTATTGGGTGCAGCTAAAAGTGGGGGAGCCTCCCACAGGCAGCATGGACAGTAACAAATAGTGAAAACTAGCACCTCGTCACCAAAGGAAGAAAAAGAAAACAGTAAAAAGCATAAAGCAGTGAGGCTCAAAATGTGGTTTGCAAACTCCTGGGGAGTCCTCCAGCCCCCACTGAGTCAAGTCCTTCTCTGGCCTGGCTCCTGTAATGAATGCACCTCCATCCCAGGCCGGCCTTCAACATTGGAAGGGCCATGAGGGAAGGGGCAAGGGCCTGGGAAGGCGGTGGGTGGGTGGGGAGGGGTGGGGAGGGGTGGAGAGGCAGGCCAGTTACACTTAATAATTTTTATTGCTTCATTAAGTATCAACCCTTGAATGTATGTCTTTCTAGTATTCTTTGGGGCAAAATGGGAGATACACATAAAACTTCTGTTGTATATCAAAACATGATGGTTGTCAAGGAAAAGCACATGTGAGAGCTGAACTCATCACTTTTTTCACAGAACACCAATTAAAATAATGACTGACAAACTACAGTTCTTCAGACGAGTATTTGGCAGACACTTTTTCAAAAATGAACAGAGTAGGGACTTCCCTGGTGGCCCAGTGGTTAAAACTCTGTGCTTCCAAGGCAGGGGGTGTAGGTTCGATCCCTGGCCGGGGAACTAAGATCCTACATGCCACGTGGCATGGCCAAAAATAATAATAACAAAAATGAACAGAGTAAGCCTGTCACTTCAAGAAAAACAATTGAAACTATTTGTTACAAGTGATAAAGTTAGATATTTCAAGCCAAAATCAGAATTTTGGAAAACTTGTATCCACCATCATTAGGTTTTTCTGGTGAGATTGGTAACGATCTTAACAAATGTGATTTTTTTGATATTGTGTAATGAAATGCCTTACATTTGGAAGATCTTCATAACTCAGTGAGTCAATATTGCCCAAATGACCAATGCATGCTATTAAAAAAATCAGCCATGAATAAGAAAACCTATTCCAAGTGTAAGACAGACCAATGGGTTTTAAGATAAAAGCATATGAAAAGTTCATTGACATGATTTCAGATTCTACACTGCAACTAACCTTTAAGAAATTTGTCAAGTTTTGATGTAGCATCAAAGAAAAATATCCTCAATTATCTGGGAAGACTATTAAAATAATTCTTCTGGGCTTCCCTGGTGGCGCAGTGGTTGAGAATCTGACTGCCGATCAGTAGATATAACCCAATAAACCAAAGCTTTTTGGAATCCTAAGTAATGCTTTTAAGAGTATAAAGGGGTCCTGAGACTAAAAAGGTATACAATATTTGACCATTTATGCCAGTATGCAGCACTAAGGCAACCAGGGCATTACTACATTATAGCTTTGTTCAGTCCTTACCGGAGGAGTGATATTCCTGACCACTTGAAGAAATGTTTCTTTTCTATAGTTTTTTGTTTTTTGTTTAAGTAATTAAGGAAGCAAATAGTCCTGAGACCCTCTGATTCACTGGTTCCTTTATTCACTTGCTCACTCCTTCATTCAATGGCTTTTTTCACAGAACTAGAACAAAAAGTTTTTAAATTTGTGTGGAAACACAAAAGACCCCAAATAGCCAAAGCCATCCTGAGAAAGAAAAACGGAGCTGGAAGAATCAGGCCCCTGACTTCAGACTATACTTGCAAAGCTACAGTTATCAAAACAAAGACATAGGTCGATGGAACAGGATAGAAAGCCCAGAAATAAACCTACACATCTATGGCCAATTAATCTATGACAAAGGAGGCAAGAATATACAATGGAGAAAAGACAGTCTCTTTAATAAGTGGTGCTGGGAAAACTGGACAGCTGCATATTCCAAGAAAGGGAATGTTCTAATTTCAAACACCATACACAAAAATAAACTCAAAATGGATCAAAGACCTAAATGTAAGACTGGATGCTATAAAACTCCTAGAGGAAAACATAGGCAGAACGCTCATTAACATAAATTGCAGTAATATCTTCTTTGATCCATCTTGTTGAGTAAACAAAGTAAACAAATGGGACCTAACTAAACTTAAAAGCTTCTGCACGGCAAAGGAAACCATAAACAAAATGAAAAGACAACCCACAGAATGGGAGAAAATATTTGCAAACAAAGTGACCGACAAGGGATTAATCTCCAAAATATACAAACAGCTCAATATCAATAAAACAAACAACCTGATCAAAAAATGGGCAGAAGATCTAAATAGACATTTCTCCAAAGACGACATACAGATGGGCAAAAAGCACATGAAAAGATGCTCAACATCAATAACTATCAGAGAAATGCGAATCAAAACTACAATGAGGTATCACCTCACACCGGTCAGAATGGACATTATTTAAAAAATCAACAAATAATGCTGAAAGGGGTGTTGAGAAAAGGGAGCCCTCCTACACCATTGGTGGGAATGTAAATTGGTACAACCACTGTGGAGAACAGTATGGAGGTTCCTTAAAAAACTACAAATAGAACTACCATATGATCCAGCAATCTCACTCCTGGGCGTATACCCTGAGAAAACCGTAATTCGAAAAGATACATGCACCCGTATGTTCATAGCAGCACTATTTACAACAACCAAGACATGGAAACAACCTAAATGTCCACTGACAGATGAATGGATAAAGAAGATGTATATATATACCATAAGTTTGCTTTATCACTCAACCATAAAAGAGAATGAAATAATGCCATTTGCAGCAACATGTTGGACCTAGAGATCATCATACTAAGTGAAGTCAGATAAAGACAAATCATATGATATCACTCATGTGGAATCTAATTTTTTAAAAAATGATACAAATTTTTTTTTTTAACAAAACAGACTTATAGAAAACAAATTTATGGTTACCAAAGGGGAAATGTTGGGGGGAGGGAAAGATCAGGAGCTTAGGATGAACATACACACACACTGCTATTTATAAGATAGATAACCAGCAAAGAATTACTGTAGAACACAGGGAACTCTATTCAGTATTCTGTGATAACCTATAAGAGAAGAATCTGAAAAAAAATGAATATATGTATAACTGAATCACTTTGCTGTACACCTGAAACTAACACAACATTGTAAATCAACTATACTCCAATAAAATTAAAAAATTACAGAGTGCTTACTGTATTGCAGAAGTCACAGGGAAGGATACAAATATGCACTAGAATGTTGCCTGTTTAATCACAACAGATGGTCTTCCTCCTGCACTACACACACTGAAAGCCCCAAGGGGTGTAAGAGCCAAACTGTTTTTTCACTCGTAGAATAAATCGTTTAATGCCTTCTGCAAAGAGCCCTTGCCACAAAGCTCATTAGTGAACAGTTACATCATGAAAATTCTCTCTCATTAAAATATGAAATTGATTCAGAAGTGAGAATATACACTCACAAATATGTTCTGCAAAAGATAAGTCTGTGTCTCAGGGAAGATGCTTGTGGGCTTGGCTCTCTGTGATTGTTGCAGTTCCCTCAGTATCAGAAAGAGCGTGATTCAGAGAAGCAGTCTGTTAAGAACAGAAAGACAGCCATGAGAAATGAGATCATGTTCTCTGAATACCCAAGGGCATGCTTACATTTTACTTTTCAGATAAGATCCTTAGAAAGGTTTTATTTACTTAAACCAAGCTGCTAAAATTTTGCTGACCTTTCTCATGTGCAGACTTGGTTAATTTTTCATGTCACATGAAGTGTTGAGATAGCTGGGAGTATTTATCTCAGAGCTTAGAATCGTGTGATCATTCCCTCAAGTAATACTTGAATTACTGTCCAGTGAAGCAGGGCTTTTTCAAGTTGTTTTGGGATCAGTAAGTGGGACATATAGGGAGGAAGATTTAGGGTCACTGAAGAGAAAACCTTTTCAACAATTAGAGCTATCAACAGTGACATGTATGGATGGACCTAGACACTATCATACAGAATGAAGAAAGTCAGAAAGAGAAAAACAGATATCGTATATTAACATATGTATGTGGAATCTAGAAAAATGGTACAGATGAACCGATTTGCAAGGCAGAAATAGAGACACAGACGTAGAGAACAAACGTATGGACACCAAGGGGGGAAAGCAGGATGGGGGTGGTGGGATGAATGGGGAGATTGGGATTGACACATATACACTAATATGTATAAAACAGATAACTAATAGGAACTTGCTGTATAAAAAAATAAAAATTCCAAAAAACAATGACATGTAAACATTCCATTATGAAAAGTCATGAGTTCTTCTATTACTGAGAGTCCTCCAGTAGAGGCTGGATAACCTTCTACCAGCAGTGTTGTAGAGTTTCTTCTTGTAATCTGAGGTTGGATAAGATGATTTGCAAGGAAGGTCATCTCTAGCATTCTGTAATTATCATTATCACAGCCATGAGACATCTGCTGGATGGGATCATCAGCAGAAAGTACGTGATTTATTCACCACATATTTATTAAGCACCTACTATGTGTCAGACACTGTTCTAGACACTGGAGATACAGTAAAGAACAAGACTGACAAGGTCTCTCAAGGCACTTATGTCCTAAGATAGGCAGACAAGCACTGAACTAATAAACAAGACAATTTCATATTAGGATAAATGCCTTGAAGAGCACAAACCAGGATGATGGGAGAGAGTGGTTGGGGCAGGTAAGAGTCAGGAGCTGCTTTAAATTAAGTTTTGAGGAAAGTCTCCTTGAGGAGTTGAGGTTTGAACTGAGACCTGAATGCAGAGGAGGCGTCTGTCCTGAGATGACTGGGGAAGAGTGTTCAAAGCAGAGAGAACGTGCGCAGAAGACCAGGGCAGAAATAAGCTTGGCATATTTAAGAAGCAAACAGAAGACACAGAGATGGCCAACAGACACATGAAAAGATGCTCAGCCGCTAATTATTAGAGAAGTGAAAATCAAAAATACACTGAGGTATCACCTCACACCAGTCAGAATGGCCACCATCAAAAAGTCTACAAACAGGGCTTCCCTGGTGACACAGTGGTTGAGAGTCCGCCTGCCGATGCAGGGGACATGGGTTCGTGCCCCGGTCTGGGAAGATCCCACATGCCGCAGAGCGGCTGGGCCCGTGAGCCATGGCCACTGGGCCTGCGTATCCAGAGCCTGTGCTCCGCAACGGGAGAGACCACAGCAGTGAGAGGCCCGCATACGGCAAAAAAAAAAAAAAAAAAAAAAAAAAAAAAAAAGTCTACAAACAATAAATGCTGGAGAGGCTGTGGAGAAAAGGGAACCATCCTACACTGTTGGTGGGAATGTAGTTGGTACAGTCACTATGGAGAACGGTATGGAGGTTCCTTAAAAAAACTAAGAGTTGCCATATGATCCAGCAGTCCCACTCCTGGGCACATATCTGGAGAAAACCATATATAATTCGAAAAGATACATGCGCCTCAAGTTCACTGCAGCAGTATGTACAATAGCCAAGACATGGAAGCAACCTAACTGTCCATCCACAGAGGAATGGGTAAAGAAGATGTACCTATATACAATGGAACATTACTCAGCCAGAAAAAAAGAACAACATAATGCCATTTGCAGCAACGTGGATGGACCTAGAGATTATTAAACTAAGTGAAGTAAGATAGGGAAAGGCAAATATCATATATCACTTATATGTGGAATCTAAAAAAAATGATACAAATGAACTTATTTACAAAACAGAAAGACTCATAGATATAGAAAACAAACTTATGGTTACCAAAGGGGAAAGTAGTGGGGGGAGAGAAAAATTAGGGGTTTGGGATTAACAGATACTATTATATATAAAATAAACAATAAGGTCCTACTGTATAGCACAGGGAACTATATTCAATATCTTGTAATAACCTATAATGGAAAAGAATCTGAAAAAAAAATGTGTGTAAGCGTAAAACACACATTTGCTGTACACCAGAAACTAACATTGTAAATCAACTATACTTCAATATTTTGAAAGCATATAGATTAAAATACAGCAAAAACATTTCACTAAAAAAAAAAAGCAAACAAAGCCAAGTGAGAGAGGCACAGAGGAATGTGCTTTGGGATGGAGTGAGGCATAGGTAGGGGCCAAATCTCATAGGAGCTTCGCTGTTATTTATCCAGCGAGAAGCATGGGGGGTTGGCGGGGAGTCGTTTTCAGTGAGGAGTGGCATGCTCTAACGCACTCTCTAAAAGATGACTATGGGTGCTTTCTGGAGGGTGAATTGTAGGGGCCAAGGATAAAAGCAAAGAGAGGAACAGGAGGAAACTCGAGAAGTGTGGTTTCACAGAAGCCAAGAGAAGAAAATGTTTCGAGAAGGAAGGAGTGGGCAGCAGTCTTGAATACAGCGAAATTAACAGGGAGGTACTGATGGCCTTGAGGAGCAAATGTTTATGGGTGGTAGCTTTGCAAGCCCACTGCAGTGAATTTAGGAAAAAATGGGAAGGGGGTAAGAAAACATGGGGAGCAGAACCCATTTCAAAACTGCTGTGGAGGGATGCAGAGAAATAGGACATTGGGAGGAGGGTATAGGGATCGTTTCTAGGATGGAGCTACTACAGCAGTTCTCTGTGCTGACAGGTGGGGGTCTGCAGAGAGTCAGATCCTGGGGGTTCTGGACAGAGTAGTTAATTGCAGGAGAGAGATCCTTGAAAGGGCCCTGTGAATTGTTTTGCCTCTTTATTGGAATCCAAAATTTCGTTATCTTTGATGTTGATTAGTTTCTTGTATTAAGTTGTTCTTGTATTAAGTTGAACCATATGAAGTTACCAATACTCATACATTTTTGACCTATGAAAACAGCAGTGGCTTATAATTCTACCTAATAGAATTAGGATTTTCGACCTTAATTTAGACAGTTTCTCCCATAGGTCTTTATAGTTTCTATACATTCTTAATTTGGAAACAGTCTCAAACTTATCTCAAAGTTGCAATTACAAGAACAAAGAATGTTTCCCTCCCCAACCGGAACCATTTGAGAGTAAGTTGCAGACCTGATATTCTCTCTCCCTAACATTTGAGTAGGTATTTTGTATAAATAAGAAGATTCTCCTATAAAATCCCAGTACAATCTAGTAAAATCAGGAAATTAACAGCAATACATTGCTGCCAACTAATCCTTCAACCCCATTCAAGCTTTTGCTAAGCATATCGTCCCAATAATGTCCTTAATCTCAAAAGGAACTAGTCCAGCATCTCACATTGCAGTTAGTTGTCATGTCTCTTTAGTCTCCTTCATTCTAGAACAGTTCCCCAGTCTTCCTTGATTTTTCATAACTTCGACACTTTGAAGAATACAGTCTAATGACTTTGTAGAACAGCCCAGTCTGAGTTTGTCGTGGTTATCTTTGGCAGTTTGGTAGCCAGCCTTCAAATTGACCACACCTCCTGTTATTCAAACCCTCATGCAGTCTCCTCCCTCACTGTAGCAGAGTTGATCTTTGTGACCAAGAGCATTAGACCAGAAGTGGTTAGGTTATAGAAGTGATCTCTTGGATCACTTGTTCTGGGGCAAGCAAACGTCCTATGGATAGGCCCAGATGGCAAGGAACAGAAGCATGTAGCCAACAGCCAGTGAGAAACTGAGGCCTGCCAACCATGTGAGTGAGCATGGAAGTGGATTCTCCAGCCCCAGTTAAACCTCAAGATGACTGTTGCCCCAGCCAGCAGCTGGACTTCAACCTTATAACAGACCTAAAACCAGAATCACCCAGTTAAGCCACTCTCAGATTCCCGACCCCCAGAAACTCTGACATCATAAATGTTCATTGGCTTAAAGTACATAACGAATACAGGCAAGAATATCACAGAAGTGATGGTGAGTTCTTTTTATTGCATCCTATCAGGTGGCACACAATTTCAATTCATGCCATTACTAATCATCTTTATTTCAGTCCCTTGATTAAAATGGAATCTTCTCGGCCTTTCCACTTTTTGCTTTTTTTTCCCCCCTCTCTTTTAATTAATGAATATTTTATGGGAGATACTTTGAAATGACGTAAACATCCCTTTCTTCATCAAACTTTCAATTATTTCATTTATCTATTTTTCTCAGTATGAGATCTTGGTTTTCTGTTTTATTCGATGGGATATAGTCTGTTACTGTCATTATTTATTTTGATACTCAAATTGTTCCAAATTTCACCTGCGTCCCTTCATCCTGGCTCTTGTGTTCTCTGGACACATCCTCATCATTCTTTAAATATATGCTTGATTTCTGGCACAAGATGTTCTAAGCTCATCATGTTCTTTGCCTGCCCCAGCCCTGAAATCAGTCATTTCTCCAAGGACCTCAGGTTCTTTTTAGTGGAAAATGGTATTAAAGCCAAGGTGTGGGCACTATTGCCATTGGGGTGTCATTGCTCCCAGGCCCACTCAAAGGACATATATATATACTTACATATACTCATAGATGTAAATATATAGACATATGCAAATATATACATATATGTATATACAAATATATACTACATATTATATATATCATATAAATTATATATTTGTAAGTATAATACAAATAAAATATAGATATATATCTTTAAATTCATACTGATGCCTCTAATTGGAGGGTACTCTGGGGTTATTCCGTCCGTCTCCCTTTCCATATTAGTGACCTCCCTCTCCAACAGTGAGAAACATGGCTCTGTTACCCTCATTATATTTATCTGATTCATTCCCTCGTATATAACCAGTCTTCCGTCACCACTGCATCCACCCCTTCCCCCACATGGATGCCCTCTATTCAGGCACTGACACCTTTTCAGAGACACCACCCTCATGAATGCCCTCCTTATCCCCTTGGGCCCCAGGCCACCACTCCACATGGATGTTCACACCCACTTCTCCCTGCTCAGTCTCTGACATACCACCTCAGGCTGCCCCTACACGTGGACGCCCTCCTCACTCAGGCCTAAACTCCCCACACTGGATCTACCCTTCTCACCCAACTTGGGCTCCAACACCCCACAGGCTGTCACAGGCTGCCTCTCCTTGCTCTGCCCCCATCTAATGACTTTAGGGGTGACTTGTTCAGGGGAGGAAAGGGAAGAGCAGGGCTTTGTGATTTCAGAAGGATGCCAGCATGGAAAGGGACATTCTGCCCCCCCTCAGCTCAGTTGTGAATTTCGTCTGTAGTAGTGGGTTCCAAATTTCTGGTTACACCAGAATATCTTGGGAAGCTTGCTGAAATACAAATCTCAAGCAAACAGAAGACAACACTAAAAAACAGGGAGCAATCAAAGCGCCCTTAGATAAGCTGTGACAGAGAGAGCGGCATGGACATATATACACTACCAAACGTAAGGTAGATAGCTAGTGGGAAGCAGCTGCATAGCACAGGGAGATCAGCTCGGTGCTTTGTGACCGCCTGGAGGGGTGGGATAGGGAGGGTGGGAGGGAGATGCAAGAGGGAAGAGAGATGGGAACATATGTATATGTATAACTGATTCACTTTGTTATAAAGCAGAAACTAACACACCATTGTAAAGCAATTATACTCCAATAAAGATGTAAAAACAAAGCGTCCTTAGAAAATGGTTACATAGATTATAGGGAGGCATTCAGTTTTCATTTTAGACTCTTGGTTTCTCTTTACATTTTCTACATTTATACCTTTATATTATCAATACTAATGGATTATGGGCCATGTTTTATCATTTTCTATATTAAAAACATAATTAGCAAGACTTGTTTTTTTAAGTAATACAAAATACAGACTTCCAGACCCTATAGCTGGAGATTGATTCAGTACACCTGGGCTAAGACCTGGGCATCTGTGCTTCGTAAAATTCTCCTTTGAATGTAGTGATCAGCCAGGTTGTGGAACCCCCGCTCCATCAAATCCTCCACAGGAGTTCCCTCGGCAGCTGTGTCTGAGTATCCACTGGGCAGCGTGCCCAACACCCCGTCACAGATGAACATTGACAGAGATGAAGCCATAGGAGCTTTCTGAAAACTCAGGACAGGCAGGTTTTGGTTTGAAGGCTCATGATCCTACTGATAGCTCCTTCCAAAAGTCAGTTTTGTCTGATCCTTACTGTAATTAAAGTGAAGGATAACTCTGAAAAGATGCAGGTTAAGTACTCTTCAAAACTATCAAGGTCATCAGTGACAAGGTCAGTCTACTGTCACCTCCAAGAGGACCCTAAGTGGAGATGACAACTAAATATAATGTATCCTTGATAAGTTCTTGGAAAAGAAAAAGGATGTTAGGTAAAAACTAAGTATGGATTTTACTTAATAATAATGTGTCAGTATCAGTTCATTAATTGCAAGAAATGTACCATCCTAATGGAAGACGTCACATAGGGGAAACTGGGGTATGTATGGGGTATGTCGGAACTCTCTGTATAATAGTTCTATAAATCTGAAGAGGTTCTACAATAAAAAGTCTTAGAAAAAAGATGGAGGTAACAGGAGATGTAATGAAATGACATGGCAGACTCGGTGATAGCACTCTGTAAATCATCAGGAAAAGGTGAAAATATTCAAATGGGCATGAAGAATATAAGTAGGTGTCATCACTTCCACATGGGAGATAAGACACAGGGCCATTACTGCAGCCCTGCGTCTCCAGGAGTGACAGGCCACTGCTGCTGCTGTTCCAGGAAATTTGAGGACAACAGGGACAGATTGCTCCCAAAGGTCACCGTGGAAATGTCTGATAGATGACCAGTTGCCCTGAGGGAGAGTCTGGGCCTGTGTACAGGCGGGGAGAAAGGATGACTCTGGGAGGGGCAGTTGTATTCTTTGCCCTTTGAGAACAGCTGTTACAGGCTTGATGTGCAACCTGTCCTTTACTGGCAGAACAGACCCAGTGCTGTGCAGGGTAACCAGTTCCTGTTGCCTGTGGCTCAAAGCCAAGCTCGGTGCTTTGTGACCACCTAGAGGGGTGGGATAGGGAGGGTGGGAGGGAGGGAGACACAAGAGGGAAGAGATATGGGAAAATATGTATATGTATAACTGATTCACTTTGTTATAAAGCAGAAACTAACACACCATTGTAAAGCAGTAATACTCCAATAAAGATGTAAAAAAAAAGCCAACAGCAGCTGAAATGTTCACGTTATGGCCTACAAAATAGTGCAGCCAAATATCATTGGGTGCTCTCCTGGTGTTTGTAATACTAGACACAGCTGAAACAGGAAAAACTGCATTTCTTTTTATACTAAGGCAATATATCCTACAAAATGGGAGGGAAAGCCTTCAATTTATAAATTGCATCCTAAATTGGAGGCATTTTACCTGTTTCAGGTCCAAAAATCATCTTACTTTGTTTGTCTAAAACCAAAAGTCCTTTTAAAAACACAAACGACATTTTAATTTTACAGTTGTCAGAGAGAATGTAGAAGAGTATCATTCTGCCATACGTGGACCAATAAGAATACTAACAGCTATGGCCCAAACATCAGAAGTACCACCATTGCCACTCATGTATGTGCTTGTAGTAGACTGTCCCTTCTGCCTCCTAGGGCAGTGAACACAAATGTGCCCAACTGCTGGAAGTATCCCCTTGTTGCTAGAACCATCCAGGAACAGGGTTACCTAGGTGCCTCTGTGCTTGCTCCCAGCTAAAGCAAGAAAGAGCTGGAGCTTCCTGTGCTTTTGCACATTGGCTACGTGGTCTGAGTTCAGTTGCAGAAAACATAATCCACTCTAGGTAGATTAAACAGGAAGTGATTTATTATGGGATTTTCAGTGGCTTTCAGAATCACCAGAGGGCTAAAGAGACAGATTGTAGACCAAGCTGCCAGGAATGACTCTGCAAAGCACATGGCAAATCATCAGAGTGGCTGCTGCATCTGCCTAGATCCGGAAGGTATCACAGCAGCTGCTGGCTGCAAAACCAGCCACCTCAGCTATAATCAGGAAGCTGCCACTGGGGTGGCCAACTCGAGAGCACATTGCCTTTGCCAGAGTCTGCAAAAAGGACACCCTACATGTTGCTTCTTCGCATGAGTCAGTTCCAAATCAGACCCCTGTGAGTTCAAGTGGTGGGTAGAACCTAAATCACATTTTGAACCCAAATTGCAAGGGAGTCTGGGATGTTATTTTTTGTTTTTCAGCCTCTGCATGCAGGAAGGGGAGTTCAGATGGATACTGAGGAATCTAATTTATGTTATCTGTCGGAGTCTGCCCTGCTAGCTACCCAGTTATCTATGCATATTCCTCTTGCTATAAGTAGAACCCACTCCCTCCCCCATACATCACCGCATCCCACTCAAAGTCCAGGATCTCTGGGTTTTGTGCAGCTCTCTTTAAGTCCAGATGAGGCTTTTTGTGATCTAGTGACCTATAAATTAAAAGACTGCCTGTCTGCTCTCAATATACACTGGTGGCAAAGGAGGATTAAAACTCTCCAGAAAGGGAGAGAATAGAAACATACAATTGCCATTTGTATTAGCAGTCATCAAATGCCACTAGGCAAGAATGGTGAGAGCCCCTGCTCGCATGATGGAGTGAGGTCCTTGAGTAGCCATGGGAAGGACTCCCTTGTTCATTAAAATCATGACCCAAATCTAACTGATATCCTAGCCATCTCCCATTAGCTGCAATAAAAGTAAAGCTGATAGGCAGTCATTTTTTAATTTTCCTAACTTTACCTGTATTTCTTTCTGCTGCCATAGTTGTAATAATGCTTGATTAGCCAGATGTAAGTGAACCGTGAGATTAAGGGCTCTACCACATTCTCCGCACTTCCCCCAAGTCTCTGCATCACTAGGATAGCAGCCACATCTGGACCCTGTGGTATTCACCTGTCTCTGAGGAGACCAAGTCCTGATGGAGTAGAAATGGGAGTTGAGCTGGAAAAGAGTTTCTCTGAACAAAGCCCTGGGTAAGGAGAAGTGGTGTGGCAATGCCTCCCTCCGCAGCAAGGACAGTATAGCCATGCAGGCAACAATATGTCACATTTAGGGACCGTCCAGCTTTGGGGATGGGTGAAAAATATACTTTAAAAACAGACATGCCTCGTTGGTTCTGGGAAGAAGACGGCAGCAACGTAGTTTTTTAAATCTCTGAATCATCACATAAAACAGAACAACTAGGGAGCACAACCAAATACACATGGGCAGTATTTACCTCAAACCGCATAAGTTATCCACAAATCACAAAATATAAGCAGGTGGTGGAGGTAAACCGCCAACAGCCAGAAGACCTGCACGATATTCGTGCTGTACGAGAGGAAGGAGTCAGGAGGGGACAGCAGGGCATCTGACAGACCTGAGACCAGGAGAGCCCCAGAGTAGCTAACAGGAGTGCACTGGAAATGACTGC
Organism: Leucopleurus acutus; assembly: GCF_964270905.1. Classification (NCBI taxonomy): domain Eukaryota; kingdom Metazoa; phylum Chordata; class Mammalia; order Artiodactyla; family Delphinidae; genus Leucopleurus; species Leucopleurus acutus. The sequence goes on along the minus strand of NC_139157.1, from coordinate 49,380,745 downwards.
GGGCTGATCTGAGCACAGCAGCTGAAACTGGGAGGGGTTTTACCCAATTCAGTGCCAGCTGAGTGCAGGGACTCTTGGTGGGTTCTGAAAAGAGCTGAGGCAGTCTGGGCCAGATTAACTCCTGAACCCGACGGCCAAAGCTCCCTTCCAGGCCAGCGCACCCCTCTGAGGAGAAAGTGCTGACAGTGGAGTCAAAACTGGGCAGGACAGTGGCAGGAGGCAGGAGGGAAAGAGAAAGTCCAGATAGAAGAGGGGAGAGAGAAGAGGTAAAGGAAATCTCAGAAAGCAAGCTGCCATGTTTTTAAACAAGTTAGTCAGATTTTCCTGAACTGCACTCCATTCTAAAGTTCAGGAAAATTTAATTTTGCATAATGAGCAACAGGAAAGTATCGAGGTCCAAACCCATATAAAGTTATTAGGAGAATGAAAGAACACAGAGCAGAATAACATCCCTCTGTTGAAAGCATGCCAGAAAGACAACTTGATAAAAGAGGTCAAAACTGAAGCATACTATTTCAAAATGAGCTTAAAATACAAAACGTTAAAATTCAAAAAGAAATGAAGAAAAAAAGATTTAAGAGAAAGTGTCAAATATTGGCAATAGGCAAGGAAGATTTAGCATGGATAGGAGGAGTCTTGATGAAGAAAAAGCAAGGGAACAAAAAAAATACTAAAAACAGTAATGCCAATTTTTTTTTCTGAAATATAAAACTACGTGTTTGAATAGCACAACACATACCTGAGAATAGTGACCAAAAATGATACAGTATAGTATGTTAACTGGACTTTAAAGGAAAAAGATCCTTTAGACATCTAAAAAGAGAAAGTGACTTTTAAGGGAAAGAAAATTAGATTATTCTCAGGCTTTATGTCAGAGAAAAAAAACTTTATGTCAGAAAAAAAAAAAAATGGAGCACAGATGGTCCCCAGCTTACAATGGTTCAACTTAAAATTTTTGGGCTTTACGATGGTGCAAAAGCAATATGCGTTCAATGGAAACCATACTTCAGATTTTGAATTTTGATCTTTTCCTGAGCAGTGATATACAGTATGATACTCTTTTGTGATGCTGGCTCCCACTGGACAAAGATGGGAAAATTTGCACTTCAATAAGGATATTAACTACAGTAGGATGGAACTCATCAAATATTTTTAAATCCATGAGTTTATGATGATTTTTTAAAAATCTGGTCACCTTAGAAGGATGATAAGGAACTATTTCATTATCTGGAAAACAAAGAATCAAGCATATGACTCTGAATCATATGAATTGTACCGTTGGGTAACCAAACAAGAGATGAGGAAAAAAATCTTTTTAAAGAAGTGTGACAGGGCTTCCCTGGTGGTGCAGTGGTTAAGAATCCACCTGCCAATGCAGGGGACACGGCTTCGAGTCCTGGTCCGTGAAGATACCACATGCCGCAGAGCAACTAAGCCCGTGCGCCACAACTATTGAGCCTGCGTTCTAGAGCCCACGAGCCACAACTACTGAAGCCCACGCACCTGGAGCCCATGCTCTGCAACAAGAGAAGCCACCGCAATGAGAAGCCTGCACACTGCAATGAAGAGTAGCCCCTGCTGGCCGCAACTAGAGAAAGCACACGCACAGCAACAAAGACCCAATGCAGCCAAAAATAAATAAATAAAATAAATATATTTTTTAAGTGTGACAACTGATAAATGAAAAAAAAATAAGATAATTATCATCTGGCAATCCCCAGCGAACTAATGGATCTAAGCATTGCATATCAGTGACTGTATCTAGGCATTGCATATCAGTGACTGTGGGCATCAAAAAAGATAAACAGCTAGACACTGTGGCCCTCCTGATGACACAGCACTCTACCACCTGTGGTCTCGCCACAGCAATTGAAGCAAATTCTCACCAAGCCTCTGGATCCAATTGCTGGCTTGCAGGAAATATAAAGGACAGAGGAAGATTTTTGAACTGCATCATGAATATGCCATCAGCAAAACCCAGACGAGAGAAACTCTACAACCTGGTTTCTTTGACAAATTGTAAGGAAAAGATAGGGAGAATCTGTAGATTAAAAGGCCTATCACACTTTTAAACTATAGTCTCGGGATGCACATTTGAATGAAAAAAATATTTTTTTTTAAAGTGCAAAGAAGTGCTTACTGTAGAAGTCAGGTTGATGGCTACTTATGAGGGGAGGGGGAGGGGTTGTGATGGGGATGGAGCACATAGAAGGGGCTTCTGGGTTGGCTGCCAAAATTTCGGTTTCTTGACCCAGCTTGTGTTTACCTTCTAATAATTGTGTGTGTTTGTTTTGTGTGGTTTTCTGTTGTCTGTCTTATTTTATAATAAAAAGGTGAAAAGCATTGATAGACTTGAAGCACAGTAGTTTTCCATGATAAATATTAGGTAAGCATTGTTAGTTTTTTTTTCTCAATGTATATGTATGGCAGTGATGTTATGACATTTTAACCAAAACCTTTACTCTCACAAGCTCGTAATAGTCTCTAAGGCTCTTATGTATAACAGTGTAAAATAGAAAGTCACATGTTAAAAGCAATTGTACTTTTGTTTCAGTGTCTGCACAGTGGAATGGACATTGTAAAAATGAGGCCACATGGACTCATTTGAAGTATATCAGTGTGGGGAGTGTTGATTGATATATATATATATATATATACACACACACAGCCCTTCCCTCAGCGTTATGTTTAAAGAAAATATATGTATATATTAGTATATATAAGCATAACTGTTACATATAAATATATCTGTGTACATAACATACATGTGCATGTGTATATACATACATAGACACTTTTTTCATCTAGTTGATCTGATGAAAAATAAGTCTTCACAAGATAGTTTTTTGTCAATTGTACCTCAGTAAAGCTTAAAAAGAAAAAAAGAGTTTAGCAGCCTTAGACATTCACAGGCATGGATTTCTTTGATATCTTAAGGTCATTGTGTACTTTGATCTATAAATAACTTTTCTCTCTTGTTAGCGTGGCTTAGGCTTACGCATTAAATCCTAACTTTTGTGAGACTGCAGTGCCTTTCTGGCTGGCCTGTCACTGACATGGCTCCCTGACACGTTGAAGGCAGATAAGTGTTTGAGAAACACACACAATAAGAGTTTTGCTGTCCTCACACTCCATAACCAAATGACATACTCCTCTCCTGTCAAAATCTATAAAGACCTAGTCTACAGTAAGCAGTTGAGATTCCTTACTGCTGAGCCTTTGAAGGGCCTTATATACAGACAGGGCTGCCTGCACCCCTGGTCTACAAGACTGTACATTTTATGTTCCATCATCACCGATTATATTCTTTAGTTCCTTCTCATCACCCCTTTTGCTCCTTCTAATGGTGGGTTGTTTAGGGACTGGCATTATTGTCATATTTGCTTTAATGCATTTTAACCTGCTTGTGAAATTTCTAACCTCTCTTGCGGTATCTCTGCTGGAGGACGGTTCAGTCATCCTATTGTAATAGCAGCTGTTCAAAGGATTTGGAATTTGTTTGGATTTGAAGGAATCAGATTTATACACTATTCTGTATCTCGCTCATTAGCTCTCAATGGCATAACAAGACTGAAAATTTAATTGGACTTCGGGGAAATCATGCATTAGGTTCGTAGCATTTTGTGTGTATTATATAGACTTGCTGTCTTAGCAGGAATAAAAAGTAAATTTTTTTTTTACCATGATGATGTTTAGAATGTCATCAGCAGCTAATAGCATGGCTTCATGTCCTAATACATGGATAAGTGTTTGCCCCTCAAGCCTGTTGCCTTTACTGTGATGTCATGTATGTCTACCCAAAGACACACGCAAGTGCCCTTGGTTGGGGGGTCGGGGCAGTGCGTATGTGTGGAAGGCAGCAAATGTGCTTGCCCATATCTCCAACACTGAAACTGGCTTGACAGGGTGTATGAAAGCAAATTACATAGGCAGAGCCTGCTTTCTAGAATCCCAGGATATAGGGACTGTTTTGCCTTTTGTTTCGTTTTATTAGAGGTGGTTTGAAGATTGACACATTCCTCTTGATTTCAGGCCATTTAGTGAGTTTGTTCATCTGAGTCATTGTTTTCTCACCTCTAAAGGGGGATTAGAACGCACCCGTCCTGCCTCAGCCTTGTGTTTTGAGCTACTTGGATAGTTTGGCCCTGCTAGAAAGCACCTCGGCTTCCCCTCAGTGCCCCGTCCACCTTATGGTTATCTGAGGCCAGACTTCCGCTGGAAATCCTACCTCCCTGTCATCTAGACTCTAGATTCTAGAGCAATCCAAATCACACTGCTTTCAGGTTCTGAATTTAGAAAGCCAAGGTAAAATCATCTTCCTTAAACAGACGCCATTCATTCATTCAGGGAGTAATTATTGAACACTTACTATATGCCAAAGATTCTTCCGGGCATTGGGGATAAAGAGGTAAGCAAGATAGAATTCACATTGTGGAAAGTATATAAACAGATAAATAAAAGATCAGATAGTGATAAGTGCTATGCAGGGACATGTTACATTAAGGCAATGAGTTTAGAAAGAGATACTCAGAATTTCTGAGAAAAAAATAGCAGGAAAGAGGTTCTAGAACAGTCTGTCCAGTGGCACTTTCTGTGATGAAGGAAATGTTCTGTACCGCACTGTTCAATGCAGTAGCCACTAGCCACATGTGGTTATCAGGAACTTGAAATGTGGCTAGTGCTACTGAGGAGCTAATTTTAAATTTTAGTTAATTAAATAGGCACATGTGGCTAATGGCTACCATATTGGACAAGCATGATTGAGAGCTACATTTTGGACTTAGGTGTCTAGACTTGTACACTGAATGGGAGGAATATGCAGCATTATCTTGATTTTTTAACATGAAGAAGCAAACACATTCTCACCGTATCATCTTGGTAGAATAGATTCGTGACTAGACTTCAGTGTATGAGTACTTTGTTGGAAAGATACAAGCAGCCTAATAAGGGAAGTAACGAGAAGCGATGGATGGTCACAAAAAGATGTTAGAATAGCACCCACAAACTGAGGGCTAAAGGCTCTAAGCAATATTAAAAGCTAGAAAGAGAGAAAATCATTGCAGGGACTTCGGTGGTGGTCCAGTGGTAAAGAATCCACCTTCCAATGCAGGGGACACGGGTTCGATCCCTGGTTGGGGAACTAAGATCCCACATGCCACAGAGCAACTAATCCCACATGCCACAACTACTGAGCCTGTGCACTGCAAACTACGGAGCCCACATGCTCTGGAGCCTGTGTGCCGCAACTAGAGAGAGAAAGCCCGTATGCCACAACAAGAGAGAAGCCTGCGCACAGCAACAAGGAGCGCGCACGCCACAACAAAAGATCCCACGTACCACAACTAAGACCAGATGCAGCCATAAAAATAAATAATTTTTTTTAAATGATTGCATGGCAATGTGTGCCATAGGCCCCTCTGCCAGTTAGGAAATAATAGCCCTTGTTGCTTAATAGAAATTACAAAGCCGGCAGAAAGACAAATAGAATAATAAAGGACTTGTGCTATTAAGACATTTAGCTGAGGTTTTACCCCACTGAGACTGGAGCATCTGATCAACTTTGATCCTGCCCTAATGATTGTTTTCTCGCAGAAGGTAGAGGAAAGTAATGAGAAGAATGACCTAATGTTGACCATTATCTGCAAATAAGGCTATTGGTCAGGGTCTTCCATAAGGGCCTCTTCACCTGTAATATTCTTTTTTTTTTTTATTTTGCAGTACACAGGCCTCTCACTGTTGTGGCCTCTTCCGTTGCGGAGCACAGGCTCCGGACACGCAGGCTCAGCGGCCATGGCTCACGGGGCCCAGCCGCTCCACGGCATGTGGGATCTTCCCGGACTGGGGCACGAACCCGTGTCCCCTGCATCAGCAGGCGGACTCTCAACCACTGCGCCACCAGGGAAGCCCTGTAATATTCTTTTGATTCTGTCACACAGTCATGAACCAACAGAACCATTTGGTGATGTGAAAACAGCAACTTGGGAAAACTTGGAGTTTGTGGTAGCAACAGAAGGGGTCACCAAGAAGGGAAATATATCCTGTGATTAGAACCATTACTAGGGCTTCCCTGGTGGCACAGTAGTTGAGAGTCCACCAGCCAATGCAAGGGACATAGGTTCACGCCCCGGTCCGGGAGGATCCCACATGCCGCGGAGCGGCTGGGCCCGTGAGCCATGGCCGCTGAGCCTGCGCGTCCGGAGCCTGTGCTCCGCAACGGGAGAGGCCACAACAGTGAGAGGCCCGTGTACCACAAAAAAAAAAAAAAAAAAAAGAACCATTACTAAATTTTCTGGAAAAGCCAAATGGGTTTGGTGTGTGCCAAAATGCTCATCATAGAAAAAGTATAAGATTTTAACATATTGGAAAAGTATCACATGTATAAAATTATTGAAATTATACAAGTATTATCTAGTTCTTCTATCACCAACCACAAATCGTCATATCATTACTAAATCCAGAAGACATTTCAGTCTGACCAATATTTTCTTGTCAAACCAACATATGCTTATCGGGTACTCAATATGTATAAGTCAGAAATACCCTCAATGGGAATTGAACTTTTAAAGGGACTCAAACTTTCGTTATGCATCCAAGTGTAAGATACCATTACTACAGGACATGGTCTTATTATAACCAAACGAGTAATAACACATTTAAGAGCGAGCATAAAAGGGCACCAGTAAGGATCTTCTTTAAAAACATGTAGTGTGTCTAATGAATTTCTGCCTAAAGTGTTTCTCTTCTGTGAATGGGAACTGCAGTTAAGGCTAAGTGTCATCAGTCCTTGGTGTTGAGTACAGTGAGCCCATAAATGAACTAAAGATGACCGCAACATTCCTTGAGAGGAAATACAGAGGCTTCCTTGAAGATGGGACTAGGTTTTGTAGATAAAATGAGCCTGCAAATTTGTAATTATAATAATTCATCTCCAAAAAGACTACTAGCATTTGAATTAAGGGCAATAAGTCTTATCCCTTTGAGGACTATGGGGAGAAGCTGAAAACAAAAATTCTGTTTATGGACAGGAGAGAAATGTCGGACGTTTCTTCCACCATGAAAGTGCAGTAATAAGCCATCTCTCTCTACTGGAATGAATAAAAGAAAGTAGCCTTACAATTTCCACATCATTTAGTGTTTAAACACTGGTCTTTTCACCCAGAAACGAATGCCATCTAAGCTAATAAAAAGACTATTACATGTAGTGTTGGAAGTGTTATTGGGGTTACCTCCATCTCTTTCCAGTGCCCCTCAGAGACACGGTGCCCACCAGCAGCCCCTTGTGAGGGTCCTGGATGTTTTTGTATTTCTTCCTTGCCTTGCATAAGCCAACGGGGAAATCAAGTGTGAGGACATTAGCAAATGTAATATTGCTACTCATGTCTTTACAGTTAAGTGTTAAATGACGCCTGCTCAATGTAGGATTAGTGGTAGTATATCATTTCAGAAGAAAGTTTCTACTTAAAAATGTTCAATGCTGTTGACTGACCACAAATAAGATTTTATTTAGCATTTTAGATTACAGTTTGGTCTCCTTAGACCAAAGATTCTCAAACTTTAGCAAGTAGCAAAATCAACACCACAGTGAGGTGGTGTTGAAGCCCTAAATCCACCTGCCACTCAGTCTGATACCATTTAAGGCTGATGTTGACATTTCACATTTAGAGTGTTTGTAATGGTTTTTCATTACTCCACGGGGCATTGAAGCAGTTTACTGAGAAGTAGGGTGAGGACTCCTGATTGATTTACTGATAAGAAACCCCAGGCAGTGGGTGGAAGTGGCTGGTCTGTGGCCCTGTTCATGGTTGTCCCAGCCCTGCTGCTGTTCCCCCTACTGCCTGCCCACCCGTGTGTTCAGCTGAGCTGCTAAAGGACAAAACAATGACTTGATGACTTGGATTCTCCTTTTCTCAGCTGCATTAAGGTTTAGTTCCCAGATGGTATCTCTCTGGTGTGATGCCTGCTGGAAAGCTCTTGGTTAATGCACACAGGGTTGCAGGCAGAGGTCTAGCTTCAAAGCACAGAAACCATTAGTCCCATTTTTAAATTGACTTTAAATGTCTCATCTGTGAAATGGAGGGTGTAGACACTAGACAGGTGTGGATGGTGTGGTCCAGGAGTTGCTGTGGCCGGCACTTTGACGACAATCTCTAAAACCGCTAATGAAGCCTCCTTTTTAAGTGTTCAGGTTAAAATGGTTTGACCCTGAATATTAACAACCGTTAAAGAATTCTAGCATCTTGCTTTGAATTATGTACATGACTGAAGAGTTGCTATGATTTTGTGAGGGAAAATTGAGAAGAAGAGTTCATATATTAATCATCCCAACCATTTGTAATTATAACGTTACTTTTGTATTTTGAAGACAAGCACTGCTGTCAAGCTGGAATTCAAGTTGACTCAGCTCAGTATTCTTTCACCTGGGTCTTTTTTTTTTTAAACTTTGAGTAAATTACTACCCTTTGGTTTTTATTTATTTAAATAAGGGTGTAGTCTAAGATCATGTGAAATTATTGGAGTGCTTTGGAAAAATGAGTATTTCATAAGCCATTTACCAAATTTGAGTTTAAATATATTACCCCAAGGTCAAAACAATTGAGGTTGACTTCCAGAAAGAATATTCCACCTTTAGTTGTATTTTATTTCACAGCGATTTTAAGCAGAGTCTCCAGCCAAGGCAGGATGTGTTAGTTTTCTAAAGGCAGAGCACAGGGAGCTACCTTGACTGTTTTCTAGGAGAGTAAGAAAGACCTAAGTGTAATTGTAACGCATCCTATGAGGGTGGAGGGTTTTACTGGACAACTCTTGTCTCCCTTTGTGTGTCGCTCACTGCACCTTCCTGGTGTCCCACAAAATGTTGACGTTGCAAGTACAGTCCTAGCTGGGTCTGAGGTTCAGTTCTGCTTCTGACTGCAGGGAATCCCCCCCAGCTCCAGGGGTCCCAGCTCACCAAACAGCCAGGCGTCTAGGATGGCTTTCTGGTCCTCTGATAAGATGTACATGAGCAAGACTGAGGCCCCAGCCCAGCAGAATAGATTCTCCAGATCTTTTCTCTTTGTGGTCTTGGTACCCTGATGTGGAGAACCAACCCCCCACTCCTCCGCAGGGCCAGCCCTGGGCTAAGTGGGGGAGTGTGCTGTCGTTGTACCCCCAGTCCCTCGCAGGGTGTCGCGTACCATCGTCGCCTACCCATGGCCTGCCTCTTCTTGACCTTCCCACACACGCTCACTCTGCAGCACACCTGACTTGGTGGTTGATTCATCCCTACAGGGCCTGCCCCCAGCCAAGGAGGTAACAACTAGCAGGTGCTCACGCTGCGATGAGTTAGCGCGTGTCAGGCACCCAGCTGCATTTTAACAAGGCCTTTTTTGGAGACAGCGCCTTCCCCAAGGGTGGATGGAAATTTCAAGCACTATGGCAGTCTAGGTGGGGTGGGAATGGAAGGATATTTTTGAATAGAGAGGTTCTTGGGTGCTTTTCAAATCATCCCAGAAAGGAAGGAAGCTGCCTATTACAGATGTACACTCTCATCCAAAAAATCTGAAGCCAGATGTGTTTCAGAATTCAGAATTTTGAGGGTGTTAGCATATACCTTATAAGAACATCCCCAGTGTGATCTGAGGCTGATAAATAAACACATTAATATTCACATGAAGTGGGCCGAGTATCGTACGTTGTACCACCAGATGAGTTTCAATTGAGTCGGGTTTTGCTGGCAAAGTAACGTTTGGTTATTACAGCTTTTAGGATTTCAGAATTGCAGCTAAGGAATTGTGCAGTGGTAATTACTAACAATAGTACACTTTTATTGAGCACTAGTAGTGTGCCAGGCACTATGCTAAAGGAACACTTTGCAGATATAAACTCATTTACTCCTGCCATCAACCTATGAGGTAGGAATTATTAGTATCCCCTACTTCACCGATTCCTACTAATAAGTCCTACTTAAGAAAACTATTGAGTACATACCAGGTACCAAGGAAAGAGAGCGAAAAGTCTGTACAGCCCCTACCTCAGGTTACTTAAGTCATGTGAGGGAGGCAGATGGGCACACAGACATGGGTGTGCCCAGGGCTGCGGGAACAGAGGAGGGGTGCCCCTCCAGCCTGCATGCCAGGGAAGGCTCCCTGGGCAAGTGCTGGTCCTGCTCTTTCAGGCAGAGGAAGAAGCCAACCAACAGGGAACAGGGAGGTCACTAGCACCACTTGTTACTACTAAGTTCACTCGTTCAAGGTCAGTGGCGCTCAAGAGCTTTTGAGGTCAAGGTCCCTATGGTCCTTTATTTTCTTTAATGTAGCTCTGTCCTCGCTTCTCTTCTATAGAACACCTATCTCAGCTTTCTCCCAAGACAACATCTATGAAGTTCAGCCTCCTCAAGTAGACAGAAAATCTACAGAGATCTTCCAAGCCCACATCCAGGCCAGTCAAGGTATCATGCAGCCCCTGGGCAAAGAAGACACCTCCATGTACCGAGAATACATCAGAAACCGCTACCTGTGAAGAGACAGCAGGTCCCCAGAGTGGCCCAGAGGGGGACCAACAAAGTCCCATTTACTTATGCTCTAACTTGTTTGTCTCATCTTAAAAAGGTAATTTCCCGTCAGTCCTTTACATCAGAAGGCTTTTACTCTTTTTGTAACTGGGGAATTACAAATCATTGGTAGTAAAGAAATGACTGAATATTTTGCTGTCGTTGCCTTTGCTTTATTTTAGACATACTTTGCTTAGAAATGTGGTTAATCTAGTATCACACCGTCACACTAAGATGTTAACAGGTATTTATTGAGGACCGGCTGTGTGCCAGGCCCTATGGTAGAGTCTGGGAATATCATAGTAAGCAAAACAGGCCAAAATTTTCCTCCTGTGTGAAACGAAGGCAGAGTATTTTTCTTTGTAGTTAACATTTTAAAAAATTTATTCTCATGGTTATGTTAACTTTATGTCTTGATTTAAAAAATGTGTTCTTTTGAAAGCCCTCGTTCTTAGGAAATAAACACTGAAATATTTATAGATAAAGAGACAAGATGTCAACAAAATGCTCTCCAGTGGTTCAGGGAAAAAGAACACATGATAAAGCAAATGCAGCAAAATATTAATAAATGGTAAATCTGGAAAACAGTAAACAGAAGTTCTTTGAACTTCTGTGAATATAAAATTATATCAAAATAAAACATTAAAAATGTATCACTGGGCTTCCCTGGTGGCGCAGTGGTTGAGAGTCCGCCTGCCGATGCAGGGGACACGGGTTCGTGCCCCGGTCCGGGAAGATCCCACATGCTGCAGAGCAGCTGGGCCCGTGAGCCATGGCCACTGAGCCTGCGCATCCGGAGCCTGCGCTCCGCAACGGGAGAGGCCACAACAGTGAGAGGCCCGTGTACCGCAAAAAAAAAAAAAAAAATTTATTACTCTGCATAGCTTTTATGGTGAGCAGTTGCATTACATAATTTGATATTTGATGTCTAGTCAGGGTTGACATGCCATGTATACGTATGGTTTGCTCTCCACAGCCAAATATAATGTGGACAACTTTCTGCATTTTCTGACAGTTTTACACAAATGATTTGACCTTATTATGTCTATGCTTTTTTTTTTTTTTTAAATAAAACAAGTTCTCAGTTTTCCCTTCTCACAAATAAAATAAAGAAAACCAAGCCATCTAAAGGGAGGACGAAAATTGATCAGCCTTTTGTCCTGATGTTCGGGAGGAAAAGAAAATTATCTAGTTATTACAGAGTATAACTCCTCATGATGTGTAACACTGCTTGCTTTAAGTCAGCTCGCGTGACCTTTAAGGTATCACCAATTAAGTGACCTTTAAGGTATCACCAACCCCGAGAGTCTGGGATTCTATGCAGTGTTCTGTGTTGCAGATAAAATTCGCAGATGGTTTTGATCGATGCCATCGTAAAGTCAGGATTAAAGGATGATGAAACAATTGGCAAGAGGAGTTTTGTTTGGCACAGTTTGGATATTGTTGGGCTGCACCCCGCAGGCCTGCAAGGCCTGTATAGGTCCAGCTTCAAGACTGAAGAAAGAGCCTGGAGTCAGCGACAGAGACGCCAATGATTTCACGGATAGGGGGAGCTTACACATATGAAGCAAGGTCCCGGAGTGACACCCCACCACGTGGGCCTGATGGCAGGCAGGACGTGGTGGCAGTCTTTGCTCCCAGGGAGGGGGGCTGTTACCAGTTATAGGGGGAATTGATGTCACGTGACTCATCGGTTACCAGAGAAACGAGCAGAGGGGCAGGCCCCTCACCACCCCTTTGATAAGCTATCAGGTGGAGCTGTCCTAATCTAAAGACTAGAACAGTCACCGGCTGCGAGGTTTGGGGGGCAAGTATGTAGGAAGGGCGGTCATGTGAGTAGGAGATAGGTGAGACAGGCGCTGGTGGAGCGGGGGACGTACAGAGAGCAGGAGATCAGCCACCTTGGGCGGCCTGCTCGTACGCTCCCCCTCTGCATACCCTGCACAACGCCAACAATCTTGGCCCAGCCCTCTTCTGCGACATTCCTGGGGTCAGGTATGTGGCAGGGGTGGGGGCCCTGCAACCAGATACCACGATACGGTACAGGCAGCTGCCGCCAAAGAATCGAAAGCAAGATAGTACCTAGTGAGCTAAGAACAGTCATTCGCCAGGACGTGGGCAGTTTTGGAGCCAAGCACTTACCAGGTCAATGGAGAGTGAGTCATTGTAGCTGCGCCCTGTCCGGTTACCAGAAAGGTGAGGCCACCCCTGGTTTTCACAGACCCAGACGCACCCTCATGGGGAGGGGAAGGCCCAGCTCTCAAACATTCCGGTGGCCTAGCCGGGAGTCAGCACAGTTACAAGTGTGCCACCCCATGTTATGTTCAGTGCCACTAGGGGTGGACCCATTAGGTCTTTCCAAACAAAATAACTAATCCCACTAGTCAGACTTATGTGTCCAGAAACCAGCCTATTCCACTCCACACTGCACAGTCCAGGGAGGCTCACAGGCAGTCACCCTGCTAAACCCGTGGTATGGTAACATTTACTGACAGGGGTCTTTCTGACATATTGGCGTGCAGGACAGGAAGATGGTCAGTCTTCCCCCCCCGCCCCCGCCATTGTCAGTCATCCCCACACGGTTGCATTAGCTGGGTCAATTTTTCATGGAAGTCCAGAGGAAGAGGAAGACGACAACAGTATCTCACTGTAGACCCAGCAATTAGACAATTAGACTCATTTCACAGTGAGGCCATTGTTGATGCTCAGCCCTTGAGTAGACTTCCTCTGCTCAGGATGAAATGTAAGCCATCTAACACACAGGGGAGATCATGACAATTAAGCAATATACAAACAGTAACTGCATTCTGAGTGCCTGTGGTTTCTGTCCTGGTCTGCAATACAGTTCAGAAAACTCAGGTTTTCAGTAATACAGGAATGAGTCTAAAATCATGTTCACAATAACCACCTAGTTTTACCCTTGTTGTAACAACCACAGCTACTCCATTTTGACTTTCAAATGCATTCCCCTCCTTAGTGGCCAAATGTGCAACACATGTTCAGTAGGCCACAAAACAGGCCACTGTGTTCAGTAAAGTTTAAGTTAAACCATGTGTAAACCTGAATGATTTCCCCATACCTCCACATGTGAAGATTTTTCCATAATTTCCCCTTTTGATTGCAGAACTTTCGATAGCCCAAAGTACCTATCCCACAAAGCCAGGGTGAATGCTGCCTGCCTGCCCTAGGTCCAGATCATGTCCCTTTGTGTTAGACCTCCTTTATATTTGCCTAGTTATCCACGTTGGGGAAAAACTGATGAGATATGAACAAGCTCAGAGGTAGTTGATGCAGAATTCGAGGCTATACATTTTACCAATTATTGAATTGTTACACAAGCAGACTTACAGCAAGCAGTGTTACACATCATGAGTAGTTATACTCTAATAACTAGATAATTTTCTTTACCTCCTGAACATCGGGACAAAAGTGTGGCTAATGCAATAACTTTCATAAATCTAGAGCTCAATTAGCAGAACTAGAATTTAACATCCACTGAAACATAATATTTTTCTCTCTAAAACTACCCTTATTTCCACCAGACACAATCAAATCAAGACTCATTTGCTTGCAAAATAAGTCTGGTCAGTTGACCACATAGGCTCCTCCAAACTGGCTGTGGTGGAACTCCTCAGAAGGAGTCTCAGACTGAATTCCCAAAAGGCTTCTCAGAGCCAGGAAAGCCATGCCAAAGGCCTGCCATCAGACTCCACACCTCAGTGGATTTCCCTCTTCTAGAGGTCCCCAAAATATCAAGATTCCTGCACATGCCAGGAGACAGTCTTTCCCATTCACCTGATTGGGCTGCTCAGAACTACGAGTCTCCAGTTTCTGGAGGGATCAGGCAGAGAGAAAAGAAATACGTTTCAATTCTACCCACAGGTGTAGTTTACCAAATTGCCGTAAGTCATAACTAACTTGAGGGGAAGGGTTTCCCTATATCTAGAAAACAGAGATCAATCCAGTAATATTCCAGACAAAACCCATAAAAATTTTAACGATATTCACCAGTTCACTCAGTAACCAATCCTTCCATTAACTTTTTATGAAGCCATCAGGTTTTCCATTAGGATTCTCTCATGTTTTAGCCAGTTCAGCAGTATGATCTGAAATTTATCAGAGACCTCTACTTGTCAAAAAGTTCTTATGAACTTTCTTGAAGATGAAGCACTTTTTGCAAAAACATCAGAGTACAACAATAACTGTCTATAAACGACAAAAGACTTAAAAAGGCATGGTTAAACACCCGATTACAATGTAATTGATAAAGAAACTTTACTACAGTAACTAGAATTATAACTGATTGTAATCTTAACCCTGAAAAGCCTTAATCTCTGGCAAAAACCAAGAACCAAGAAGCAGGTAATTGTGGACTGTTTTGTCATCCCCACATTTCCTGATTGCAAGACTTATGCCTTAGTCTTCCTATTCTAAGAAGGCAAAAGTAGGTAACTTAGACACACCCAGCAGTTAATGTTCCAGTACTTTATCCTATTTGAAGTGACCCAGATAGTCAATGAATTCTCTTCATTTAACTTAGTTTAGTTTTAAGATACCCAAATCTGGACAGACTATTTTAGACAGACATTCCAAAAACATGATTATTCCTATAGAGTTTACCTAGAGGCTCTTACCTCATTTACATTTAAATGCTTTAAATGTCATCATATCAAGTTATTTTACTTGCTGACAAATTCGCAACAGATATAAGGTCTTACTTGACCTCTAGTAAACCTAGGTACAACAATATTATACTTAACATTCATAACTCTAAAGATAAGCCTATATTAATGAAACCAACAAGCTTAAACTAGTTTTAGTACCAGGTATCCATTCAGTACTGAATATTTCCCAGATCATATGCACCTGAAATTCATTATGGCTAGTTTCCTTTATATCTCTGAGAATTTATATAAGTGCTTATTTTCTTTTAAGCCAAATAAATAGAGCTCATCCACACACCAGTCTTGGTAATGTCATTTGGAGGCAGAGACACATCATATTTATAAGGAATACATGGACATATGTATATCTATATAGACAGATCTCACAGTTTTCCTTCTAGCATTTAAAATGGTCTTTTTTTTCTCTTCACTCTCAGGGATCAGATGATTAAAGTTCCTGAGAGCCCAGATAGATCATTTACCTCTCAAAGGCACAAGAAATATCAATTCCTTCTAGAAAGCTAACTTACTCTAAGGGCATATGAAAAAACCAGTTTTAGAATGTCAAAAGAGTCCCATCTTGGACATTTTCAGGGATTTTTTTCCCCTAAATAGCCAATTCAGTTTAAACAAATGACAGTAATAGACAATACGTAGCATTCACTCACGTTCACATGCCTCATTTTCAGAGGAACATGAATCAGCATTCAAGTTAACCTTCACCTCAGCTGTTAGCTCAGCCTCCGTGGCTTTTCTTAATATAAAAAGCAATAGCCAACCCACAGCTTGCTGCCACCATCTTATCGTCTAACCTTTTTCCCCACTGTAGTTGTTGCCAGAGCTGCTCCAGGGCTTTGCTCAAAACCCATCAACCCCCCTCCCCACCTTTAGCAGGAGTGTCCTTGTTCACAACCCTCCAACCCCTGCTTTAGCAGAACTGTCCTTACTCAAAACCTGCCAGCCCCCTCCTCACCTTCAGCAGAAGTTAACATAAATCTTTAAGTTAAAGGGTCCAGAGATAAGGAAGCTACAAACAAAAAAACCCAGATGGAACCAGCTGAGACCAAAATAGCAATGAATCTGACCTCCAACAGACGCTGAGTCTCATTATATGTTGAGTTTACTACATTAGCGTATTAAATGACATCTACCAGAGGCCATGATTGGACATGAAGGACCAAAAAAAGGATAAAAAGGAGGTGGTACCCCACTCCTTCAGAAAGAGCCATGCCCCCTCCCTGGAAGACTAATGCAGATGCCTCCCCTTCATCAGCCTCACTCCTCCTCCCTTTGTATTTACTCTTTAAAATGAAATAATTTTCGCCAGGTGGGTGAGAAGTTGATCGGTGAACTAAGTTCTGCTTCTCCATTCTTTGGCCACTGAATAAAGCTTATACTGTGTGGATCTCAGCTTCAGATTTGTTATTCGCCTGTTCGAACCCGAACAGAAAAAGAACCCTCCCTTGCCAAGACAGCCTCAGCCGGGCTAGAGCTCAAGCAGGGTCCATACAACTTAATTTGGTAACAAAGGTTGGTGCCCAACGTGGGGCCCATTCCATCAGGTAACTCAGGGCTTACTCGCTGACTCAGGGCCAACAAAGCTGCCTAAACAACTGGGCAGTTGGCCCCAGTTCGCGACCTCTGGGCCAGTGAGGGCTCCTAAATTTAGCCTGAGATCGAAAAGCCGCCAAGGACCAAGTGGAGTGCTCCCCAGGTAGACACCCCCTCCCCTAGCACATCTATAGCAAGGGTGCTTGCTACCGATTGAGGTAGTGTCCAAGGGACACCCGACACAGGGGGCCCCGACCACACTTCGGCTGATAAAGCCAAGATTGGTTGTAGGGATTAGCTGGCTAAGGGAAAGCATCTTGACCATCTAGTTGGAGCCAGACCTCTGTCTAGAGAACTGGACTGGGTGGTTGGTTGTCTAAATTGAGCCAGTCCTCTGGTGAGGGGCGAAGTGACATACAATTGGTCATCTGGTTGTACCAGTTCCCTGTAAGGGGATTGCACTGGACATGAAGCCCTCCAGAGGGCATCATACAGTAAGAATATCTCTCTGTTTTGTGTGTGTGACCTAAGCCCTAGTCTCTGTTTTTGATGCAAGTGAATCTTCAATCTCTGTTCTATGTGGGTTTTTTTGTCCTAATGCTCCTGGCAATACTTGCTGCATCTGTGGGCACAGGCTGGGCACTTAAAGGCCACTAGGAGACTCACCACCAAAAAGACTCCCGTGAAAGTAAAATTGGTCACGGACCAGGGTAGATGATCACTAGGCAGTCTGCTGGCCAGAAGCGAATGTCCGTGCAAGCAGGCACACCGTGAAGCACTCACAGCCCCACCCCTGAGGTGTTCCCACCTCTAGGGTGTAGTAAAAAATGCAAGAGCATGTCTTCTGTGTTGGTTCATCTTGCCCTAACTTGCCATCCGAAGGCAGGGTATATGTCTCTGTCAGATAGGTCTCTCCACACTACCCTTCATCACAGATGCCTAGGGACCTCTCCTCTGAGACAGATCCTTTAAAAATCCTTGTTTTTGCTAGATTTCAGGAAAATCACTTTGCCTGGCTGGGGAAGGAAGATGAGGACCCCCACATTGTCGAAAGTCCGTGGATCCTTGTAGCTGAGAGTGTAGAGAACTGGACACATGCCAAATGTGCGTTCAGTCTCCCTACCTGATTACCCGTAACTGAGCAGGGACA
Source organism: Leucopleurus acutus (assembly GCF_964270905.1). Lineage (NCBI taxonomy): Eukaryota > Metazoa > Chordata > Mammalia > Artiodactyla > Delphinidae > Leucopleurus > Leucopleurus acutus. Next base: position 49,362,852 of record NC_139157.1, on the reverse strand, counting down.
AGCCCTTTTTGAACAAGCCTCCTTGACTGCTGGAGAGGCTCTCTGGGCAATGTATCTGATTAGAGAACCCTTATTTCCCACTCGCCCTTCACCCTATCTCTGGGGGCTGCTCACTGAAAGCACTCACCCACAACAGGTATCTCCTCCAGCCCCACGGTGGGTCTGGGAACATCTAGTTGCTGACTTAAGAGGGGACTTTATAACTAAGGCCCTCTTAGACAGCATCACCCCTTTCAGCCCCTGCAAAGATTTGGTTCAGATTTCAGTTAGAGCGCCTAGACAGCTTGGTGTGGGCCAGATCTTGTGGGATCCGCATTGCCACCAACCCTAAGAAGAGACCACTGAGAAGTTGGAAACAGACTAAAAATAACAACTCCCCAGTATGGGTAACCAAGCCTCTATCCTGGCAAAAGAGCCACTAGGGTGCATTCTCTGTAACTGGAAATTATTCTAGTACCACCCACTAGCAAAGAGACAGCTTATTTTCTTTTGCAGCACCATATGGCCCCGACGTAAATTGGAGGATAGAGAAAGTTGGCCAACCAACGGCTCTCTAAACTCTAAAATGGACCTCTATTGCCAGTGTTTAAAGAAAAATGGGATGATCAACACCTATTTATGATAAAAAGTCTCCAGAAAGTGGGCTTAGAGGGAACCTACCTCAACATAATAAAGGCCGTGTATGACAAAACTACAGCTAACATCATACTCAGTGGTGAAAAGCTGAAAGCATTTCATCTTAGATCAGGAACAAGAGAAGGATGTCCACTCTTACCACTTTTATTCAACATAGTGTTGGAAGTCCTAGCTACAGCTATCAGAGAAGAAATAAAAGAAATCCAAGTTGGAAAAGAAAACTGTCACTGCTTGCAGATGACATGACACTATACATAGAAAATCCTAAAGATGCTACTGGAAAACTACTAGATCTCATCAATGAATTTGGTAAAGTTGCAGTATACAAAGTTAATACACAGAAACCTCTTGCATTCCTATACACTAACAACGAAAGATCAGATTAAGGAAACAATCCCATTTACCATCACATCAAAAATAATAAAATACCTAGGAATAAACCTACATAAGGAGGGAAAAAAACTGTACTCAGAAAATAAGATACTGATAAAGAAATCAAAGATGACACAAACAGATGGAGAGATATACCATGTTCTTGGATTGGAAGAATATTGTGAAAATGACTATACTACCCAAAACAATCTACAGATTCAATGCAATCCCTAACAATTACCAAGGGCATTTTTCACAGAATCAGAACAAAAAACTTTACAATTTGTATGGAAACACAAAAGACCCCAGATAGCCAAAGCAATCTTGAGAAAGAAGAACAGAGCTGGAGGAATCAGGCTCCCTGACTTCAGACTATACTACAAATCTACAGTAATCAAAACAGCATGGGGCTGGCACAAAAATAGAAATATAGATCAGTGGAATAGGATAGGAAGTCCAGAGATAAACCTACACACCCATGGCCACCAAATCTATGACAAAGCCAAGAGTATACAACAGAGAAAAGACAGTCTCTTCAATAAGTGGTGCTGGGAAAACTGGACAACTACATGTAAAAGAATGAAATTAGAACACTCCCTAACACCATATACAAAAATAAACTCAAAATGTTTTAAAGACCTAAATGTAAGGCTGGATACTATCAAACTCTTAGAGGAAAACATAGGCAGAACACTCTGACATAAATCACAGCAAGATCTTTTTCAATCCACTGCCTAGAGTAATGAAAATAAAAACAAAAATAAACAAATGGGACCTAATTGAACTTAAAAGCTTTTGCACAGCAAAGGAAACCATAAACAAAACGACAACCCTTAGAATAGGAGAAAATATTTGCAAACGAAGCAACTGACAAAGGGTTAATCTCCAAAATATACAAATAGCACATATAGCTCAATATCAAAAAAACAAACAACCCAATCAAAAAATGGGCAGAAGGCCTAAATAGACATTTCTCCAAAGAAGACATACAGATGGCTAAAAAAAAAAAAAACACAAGATGCTCAACATCACTAATCATTAGAGAAACGCAAATCAAAACTACAATGAGGTATCACCTCACACCAGTCAGAATGGCAATCATCAAAAAATCTACGAACAATAAATACTGGAGAGGGTGTGGAGAAAAGGGAACCCTCCTACACTGTTGGTGGGAATGTAGGTTGGTGCAGCTACTACGGAGAACAGTATGGAGGTTCCTTAAAAAACTAAAAATAGAGCTACAATATGACCCAGCAATCCCACTTCTGGGCATATATCCAGAGAAAACCATATAATTCAAAAGGATGCATGCACCCTGATGTTCATTGCAGCACTATTTACAATAGCCAGGACATGGAAGTAAACTAAATGTCCATAGACAGAGGAATGGATAAAGAAGATGTGGTACATATATACAACAGAATATTACTCAGCCATAGAAAGGAACAAAATAATGCCATTTGCAGCAACATGGATGGACCTAGAGACTTTCATACAGAGTGAAGTAAGTCAGAGAGAGAAAGACAAATATCGTATAATATCACTTATATGTGGAATCTAGAAAAATGGTACAGATTAACTCATTTGCAAAGCAGAAATAGAGGCACAGATGTAAAAAACAAATTTATGATTACCAAGAGGGGCGGGGGGGGTGGGATGAATTGGGAAATTGGGATTGACATATATACACTACTTTATATAAAATAGATAACTAATGAGAACCTACTGTATAGCACAGGGAACTCTACTCAGTGCTCTGTGGTGACCTAAATGGGAAGGAAATCTAAAACAGAGTGGATATATGTATAACTAATCCCCTTTGCTGTACAGCAGAAACACAACATTGTAAAGCAATTATACTTCAATAAAAATTAAAAAGTTTTTTTAATAAAGTAGGATGAGATCCCCTATGTCCAATTTTTCATGGCACTTAGCCAAAACAAGGGCCTCCATAAAAATGGTGAGGCTATAGCTGAAACATCACTCTCCCATCATTGGAATCTCAGCCTGAGGATCCGCTTGACTTCCTCCCTCTGACAAGGATAGCTGCCTCACCTTCCAACAGTTCACCCAAGACTCCTGAGTCATCTACATCTACCCCTACCTCTTCTGAATCCCCAACGTCCTCCACTCCCTCAAATTCACCACTTCCCTACCTGGTGCCCCCTCCTCCTCCCAACAGGTGAGCCCCCCTCCCTGACTCTCCCACCTTCATTTCTCAGTGGGCCTCCCTCAGGGACTAGTCCAATGCACACCCACAGCAGCGTTCAGTACCAGCCCACTGGAATAAACAAGCTGTCCCCCTTCAGGAGGCCCCTAATGGAGAGGGCAGACTCACCACCATTTATGTACCCTTATCTTCTTCAGATCTATCCAACTGGAAGGATCCATCGATCCAAGGGTTTACAGGAAGACCCTGAGGGAGTCCTTAATTTAGCCCAGGGAATATCCCACTTGAGCAGATGTCCAAACCCTCCTAAGCATCTTATACTCTGGGGAAGAAAAGGCACTGATTTTAACTGATGCAAGGGAGGAAGCTGATAAGACCAATCAAAATAATGTGAGGCATGCCGTATACCAGCCTGGAGTCCAGGCCATTCCTGACACGGACCCTGGGTGGGACCATCAAGAGCAAAGCGGTCAGCAGCACCTCACACATTTCAGGGATTTGATTCTTAAGGGCATTCATTCAGCTGGAAAGAAACCCATTAACTGGAGCAGGGTTCAGGGAGTCATCCAGGGATGGAAGGAAAATCCCTCGGCCTTTCTTGAGTGCCTAAGAGAGTACCTCTGAGCTACACAATGTAAAGCTGGAGTCAGGGGAAGGGCAGGCCATTTTAAGTCCCATTTCATTTCCCAGAGCACCCCAGACATTAAGAGAAAATTACAAAAGTTGGAGATAGAGCCCAGCACGTCCACTTCCCGGCTGGCAGAATCAGCATCTTGGGGGTTCAACAACCGGGATCCGGAGGCTGATGCAAAGGGAGATACACGAGAGCAACGAGCTGTCAGTTCTCTGGCCTCAGTGATTCAGGGTCAGTGGACCTCCCAAGGATGACGTCCCCCTCCCCAAAGGACCCTGTGATGTCTACGAGTTGCCCCAGCTTTTAAAGACCATATGCACAAGGGAGAGAACGGCTTCAAGCCAATCAGTGGGCACACTGCATGGAGGAGGGCCACTGGAAGGGGAAGGCCCCAAATGTCTCAAGGATACTAAGTGGACCACCATGTCCTGGTCCATCCTCACTGGTAGCACACATAAAAGAGGAGGAGGACTGAAGGGCCCAGGATCTCCTCAGAGTGCCCTGGAAATTGCCCCCGAGGAGCCCTGGCTGACCCTGACTTAGGGGGTAAAAAGTTTGACTTTATAGTTGACACAGGGGCCACCTACTCAGTCTTGAATACCTGACAAGGCAAAATGACCAAAGATAAAGATAATGAGAGTGGGAGGGAAGCCACAGGAGCAGGTTTATAGAGCCCCTTGAGTGTGATTTGGAAGGGAAAATGTAATCTTACTCCTTCTTATGTGTCTCGGAATACCCAATGCCTGTAATAGGAAGAGACTTACTATATAAATTAGGAGCTACAATTTATCTCAGAGACAAAAACCTTACCATTGAAATACCTAGAACTCCCTGCCATTCGGTAGCTCTAGCGCTACTGCCCTCTGCCAAGAATAATGGCTCAATTAACCTTGGGGAGATTAAAACCTCCGTTTGGGCCCATGACACCACACTGTGGGCAGAGCCCGGAGAGCACCAGTAATTGTTGTCAAGCTGGGACCTGGCTACAATCACCCAAATAAAAGACAATACCCCTTAAGCAAAGAAGCCCTAGGGGCATTAAGCCTATAATAGAAAGCTACTCAAACAAGGGCTCCTTAGACCCCACCAGTCCCCTTGCAACACTCCGATACTGCCGATAAAAAAAACCAAATGGAAAACAGGCTAGTTTAGGACCTCCGAGCTGTAAATGAAACTAGGGAGGAAATTCATCCCATGGTGCCCAACCTGTGCCCATTACACTCTACCTTAAACCCCGAGAGGATCTGGTATTCAGTATTAGACTTAAAAGACACCTTCTTTTGTGTGCCTTTAGCCCTGAAATCTCAACACATTTTTGCACTTGAATGGCAGGATCCTGGAAACAGGAGAAAGCAATTGTGCTGGACAGTTCTGCCCCAGGGATTAAAAATTCCGCCACCCTTTTCAGAGAGGTTTTATCTGAGGATCTTGATGACCCTGAGTTAGAACAGGGGTCTATACTTCAATAGTGGATGACATTCTAATCCCCAGCCCCGCCAAAGAGCTTTCCCACCATAACACAGTTAACGCCTTAAGTCAGCTGGCTGAGAGATGGTGTAAAGTTTCAAAGGAAAAGGCCCAGATCTCCCTCCAGCAGGTAGAATACTTAGGATTCATAATAGAAAAGGGGCACAGGACATTATCCACGGAAAGAATCGATTTGCCAGATGTCACCCCCTCGTATGAGAAAACAGCTCCGAGATTCCCTGGGGAGGGCTGCGCTCTGCTGCGTATGGATCCCCGACTTTGGATTAACTGCTAAGCCCTTGTATGATTAAAAGGGAAGGACCTTGACCCTGTTGAGTGGACCCCCGATTGTGACCAGGCATTCCTGGAATTGAAAAACCATCTCACGGGAGCCCCAGCATTAGCTTTACCCGTCCTGAGCCGCTCCTTTCACTTATACGTACGTGGGAGGGAAGGAACGGCCCTTGGGGCGCTTACACAAAACCTGGGACCTCTGACTCAGGTTGCAGGCTATTTTTGTAAACAATTGGACCAAGCTGCTAAAGGAGAGCCCCAAGCTTACAGGCTATGCCTGCTACTGCTCAGAGGCCAACACATTAATTTTCGGACAGCCCCTGACCATCTGGAGCCCACACTACCTCCAACCCCCCCCAAAGGAAACGGGAGCAGATTGGTTACCCCTGGTCAAAGGCTCCAAGTCCAGCCATGCTTCTAGACAACCCCCTGTGACCCTGAGGACCTGGAACATCCTTAACCCCACCTCCTTGCTACCTCAGACAGGTCCAAAATTAACTCACGATTGTGAGGAAGTTACAGAACAGGTTTACTCCAGCAGGCTTGACTTAAAGAGCTCCCCTAGAGAGAATGCAGAATTGGAACGGTTCACTGATGGAAGCAGTTTTGTGAAAGAGGGAAAACTAGAGGCAGGATGTGTGATGGTTTCCATCACTGAAGTGGTGGAAGCTAAAGCCTTGCTCTCTGGCTGCTCTGCGCAGAGGGCCGAATTAACCGTCCTAATCAGAGCACTAGAACTGGGGAAGGGGAAAGTCGTCAATATCTACAGTGACTCTAAATAGGCCTATTCAATCCTACACGCCCATGGGGCCATCTGGAAGGAGAGAGGAACGCTGACCTCGGGGAAATAAACGGATGAAAAGGGCGGGGGGGGGGGGGGGGGGGTGGGGGGGGTGGAGATTACACAACACGCCAAAGTAGGCGGCAGTTATTTACTGTAGAGGCCATCAAAAGGGAGCAGCAGAAATAATAAAAGGCAATAACAGAGCAGACACGGCAACTAAAACAAACAGCAGAGGGTGGGGACAGACTTCACTCCTACCGGCTCCCCCAGACCCTAAACTCCTACAGTCCCATGTACACCCCAAAAGAAAGAAAAAAGTCTTTGAGATGGGGCTATTTTAAAGGCCCAGGATACCTGGGATGGATGGTTAAGGATCACGGGCGGCTGTTCTTTCCGTCAGCTTTTGCACTCCAAGCCCTCCAGGAAGCTCACCAGAGCACACATTACGGGCAGGAGGCCCTGTATCAATGGCTCATCAAATCCATGACTACACCCAGTTTCTGAAGTCTCCTTAAACAGGTGGTTGAAGCTTTCCCTATCTGCCTCCAGAATAACTCCAACACTCACCCCCCACCAAGGTCAAGGGAGTGACCTCCACCCAGTACAGAGGCACATAACCAGGTCAAGACAGGCAGATTGTCTACAGTCATGCCCCAGCCATGAGGAAACTTTGGATATTTGCTGGTTTTGACTGACAGCTCCGGCTGGTTGGAGGCACTCCCCATCCGAACTGAGACTGCCTTGGAGGTCTCTAAGGCCCAAGAAAATAATCCCTGGATTTGGGCTCCCTAAATCCACTCAAAGTGATAATGGGCCCGCCTTTGCTTCTCAAATTACTAAGGGAGTCTCTAGAACCCTAGGAATGAAATGGAGTTTACACTCCGCTTGGAGACCACAATCCTCAGGAAAAGCAGAAAGAACAAATCAAACTCTCAAAAGAAATTTAGTCCAACTATGTCAAGAGATTCATCAGCCCTGGGTCTCCCTTCTCCCCATAGCACTTTTGAGAATGCAAACAGCCCCTAAAGGAAAGCTCAGGTTAAGCCCATACTAGATCGTGTATGGGAGGCCCCTCTTGAAGGGCCTGGCACAAAGCACTCTGACGTGCCATCGCTCTAACCAGTCTTGCTGCCGCTGCCCCTACCTAAGGGAGGGAATGGCAATAACACACTGGGGCTGCACTGGACTCTGAGCAATGCTTCTTCCATCACCCCACAATTTAAGTGCCCTGGGATCGACGCCTACGGAAAACTCGCCCATTGGTGCCCTCTGGACCAATTCCACGGATACACACAAGAACCAGATGGGAGACGCACTTATTGGGGAGGGAAAATGCCTATCGTCTGGCGTTTAGTATGTGGCCCTCCTGAGGCCAGGGGAAAAGCCACTAGTTAAGAATCCCCCAGTGACGCCTGCTATGCAGGTGGGCCTTTCTCCCCACACTGCAAGGAAACCCCCCCTTGGGCTAGCCACTTAGGGAGGTGGTTCAACTCCTCACAAGTGCACCAGGCGTGTGCTCCCCCTGGGTACCTGTTCCTTTGTGGCCCGAGAATAAACCAATTGCCCCGTGAGAACAACCCCAACACCTCCTTCCCTTCTCCAGGATGGGGTCTAGCCTATCCTTGTTTAGATAATGCCCAATTTGGGGGACAATGGACGCTAGGCCAGCTAAGTTCTCGGAACCTAGTATCGGAACCTAATATCACTCAGCCCCGATATAAAAGGGCAATAGGACTCATTCTGGCAGGAGTAGGGATTTGCTCTTGTACTGGTGGCTCCCTGGGGAGGTTTCACTTACCATGAAATCACTTTACAAAAGCTCACACGGGGCCTTTGAGGACTTGTCTAAAAATAGAGGGGATGCCTTACAAGGACTCTGAACTTCTTTGGACTCACTAGCAAACGTTGTCTTGATAGTAGGCTAGCCCTTGACTATCTCCTGGCTGACAAATGGGAGGGGTGTATGTGTGTTAATATGCTGCACATGTTAATAACTCTGGTCACATTGAGGTAAACATAAAAAAGATATATGAGCAAGCTCAGTGATTACATAGATAAGCACGCAAGGTCCAGATCCAAGCTCTGTCTAGAATATGGTCAAACAGAGCCTCTGCAGTTTAACTTGGTTTCTTCCATTTCTAGGCCCACTAATTGCTATTATCCTCCTGCTTACTTCTGGGCCTTGCCTCCTTAACTGCCTTTTCAACTTCATTAGCAAACAGTTTGAAGCCATCAGCCTTCAGATGATACTAACACAACGGTACCAGCAACTGGGACTGCAGCTGGGTGACAATCAGACATATTTTAGGCTGGTGAGGTAATAGTTTTGCTCCTCTAAACCAGGGGAAAACTGCACCCATATTCAACAGGAAGCAGCTTCAGAAGACAGACTTTCGCCCAAGCAAGGTCCTGGAGTGACACTCCACCCTGTGCGGCAAACAGCGGCAGGACAGAGCGGAACACGGCTCGACTTGGCGGCAGCTTTTCCTCCCGGGGGTAGGGGGAGGTTACCACTTAGAGAGGGAATTGATGTCAGGTTGGCTCATGGGTTACCAGGGAAACTAACAAAGGGGCATGACCCTCACCACCCCTTTGAAAAGCTATCAGGTGGAGATACTCTAATAGATTAGAACAATCACCAGCTGGGTCGGGGGCAAGTATGTAGGAAGGGCAGTGCCCCTCAAGAATGAGGAGCAACAACGAGGAAAGGGGGTATTTGTTGCCAGAGCTGCTCCAGGTCTTTGCTCAAAACCCATCAATCCTCACCTTTAGCAGGAATATCCTTGCTCAAAACCTGCCAACCCTCCTCCCCACCTTTAGCAGGAGTTAACATAAATCCTTAAGTTAAAGGGTCCAGAGATAAGGAAGCTACAAACAAAAAACCCCAGATGGAACCAGCTGGGACTAAGAAGGCGACAAATCTGACCTCCAACAGACCCTGAGTCTCATTATACATTGATTTTACAACATTAGCATATTAAATGACACATGAGCACATTAAATGACACATCTACCAGAGGCCATGATTGGACATTAAGGACCAAAAAAGGATAAAAAGGGGGTGGCACCCCACTCCCTCAGAATAAACCCCGTCCCTTCCCTGGTAGATTAACACATATGCCGTCCCTGTCATCAGCCTCAATCCTCCTCCCTTTGTCTTTACTCTTTAAAATTAAATCCCTCTCTCCAGGTGGGTGAGAAGTTGATCTGTGAACTTAGTTCCAGCTTCTCCATGCTTTGGCCACTGAATAAAGCTTGTGCTGTGTCCCTCTCACCTTCGGTTTTGTTATTTACCTACTCGAACTCGAACGGAAAAAGAACCCTGCCTTGCCAAGGCAGAGAGCCTTGGCCAGGCTAAGGCCCGAGCAGGGTCCCTATGACTTAATTCGGTAGCATAATGGCAGCCAACATCTCCCCAAGAGCGTTGGGGTGTCTATGAGCTCTCCGTACTCACTTGGCGCCCCCCACTCATCAAGAACAGCCACCACGGGGCCCCACAAACTAGTGGACGGCCACCCCAGGATGCCCCCTGGAACTTTTGGGCCCCCTCCCCGTTAGTGGACGCTCCCACAGGTTTCCAGTCCCCGTCCTTATTTCCCAACATCTCGGCACTCACAGGAGTTTCCTCAGTCCCCTGGCTACTCCACCAGTTGTTGGGCTGGACTCCACAGGCCTGCAAGGCCTGTACGGGCCCAGCTTCGAGACCGAATAAAGAGGCCAGAGTCAGCGACAGAGACATCAATGGTTCCATGGATTGGGGGAACTTACATGTCTGAAGCCAGGTCCTGGAGTGACACTCCACCCTGTGCGGCAAACAGCGGCAGGACAGAGCGGAACAGGGCTCGACTTGGCAGCAGCTTTTCCTCCCGGGGGTAAGGGGAGGTTACCAGTTATAGAGGGAATTGATGTCAGGTTGGCTCATGGGTTACCAGGGAAACTAACAAAGGGGCATGACCCTCACCACCCCTTTGAAAAGCTATCAGGTGGAGATATTCTAATAGATTAGAACAATCACCAGCTGGGTCAGGGGCAAGTATGTAGGAAGGGCAGTAATGTGAGAAGGGAGTAGGTGAAGCAGGCCCTAGTCAATGGGTGGCCTGATCAGACAGATATCTACAGCGATAGCTTGCTGCTATGGTGTGGGATCTCACCCCAGTCTTCCCAAATCCAAGAATACTCCCAAGTTGCAGGGGAGATGTCAGGTTATAGATCAAACGTGGATCTTCATTTTTAAAATTTATTTTTAATATGGCTTCCCCGAGGTCCATCTCCTTATGATAAGAACAGAATCTTCATGAAGATCTGGAACCTAGGTCTTCTTTCATAACCTTTTTTTTAGCTGTAAAGTAAGGATAATAATCCTAATTTGTTGGTGTATTGTGAAGTTTCGAGGTAATGTGTGTAAAACAGGTAGCTGTGGTTCCTGGCACATAAACAACCTTAGCTGTGCAAGGAAAACCTTACAAATTGATAGCAAAGCAAATATAACATTTAACCTCCAGAAAGAGGTTAATGACCTCAAGGAGCATGTAAATGAAGAGAATATATATTACATGAAAGCACTGAAAAGCTAATATGTGATAGAAAGTATAGAGGCTGCTCTAATTTTCAGACCCAAAGAGAAGAAATATGTAACAGTTAAGAGCATGAACTGAGGCCCTCATCACTTACAAGTCACCATGGGGCTTTGAACAGTCACTCACTGTCTCTAAGCCTCAATTCTCTCATCTGGTCTAGAGAGTTGTTGAAAGAAATAATATAATACCTGTAACGCACTGGGCATGGTCTACCACACAATAAATATTCACTAAATGTTGGCTTAAGATCACTGATAATGTATAATCACCAGCACTTGCTAACCTGGTACCTGAACATCATCTCAAACCAGGGCCATGTATGCACCCATCATGCCCTAGTCACTGAGAAAGGAGAAGCCTCCCTACTACAGCTGGGCATTGTAGATTTTAATTCTTGAAAACAAGCAATCTGAATGAAACGTGAGACGTAATAGATCATAAGTATCAGCAAAAAATGAGATCCTGTGAAATAAAATTTTGTTGACCATGCTATCACACGTAAGAGCAAAGTGAAAATGTTCACATTAATATGAGTGTGACCCTCCTAGCGGTGTGCATGTGATGGTGAGAGGACATGCTATTTTTTTTTTTTTCTCATTAGGACATGCTTTCTTAAAGACCCATTATATAAATCTAGATGCGTTAGAGGAAACCATGTTTCATTTTGTCAAACCTAGAGATGCTTTGGTCTTCGTCGGACTTTTCCATCCCGCATGCTGCTGCCATGCTGTTGGGAAGGCTGGAAGCATCTGGCATGAATGGTCTGGCATGAAAAGTCCTTCTTTTGTTTTGTGGCAAAATTCATATGACTGTAATCTGTGCTCAGAAGAGCTTTATTTTAGATTTTGTAGGTCCAAATTGAAATTACTTTACATGAAATCCATTTCTCCATAGAAAAGTGACTCCTCTCAGGATTCAAATAGACTTTGTTCTTTCTTACATGTGCATAAATGAATTGCCACTTGAAGATGAGATTCCGACTTTAGTTCTGCAGGTGGAGAGTTCGAAAATCATCCTGTATCTTACCATGTCTCACCGTAAAGCCTTTCTTCCCAACTCAGTTTTCTCCTTCCTAGAGTTTGGCAGATGCTGAGTCAGAAGTGTTTTCTCCTTTTGGAAAACAACGTGTGTCACAGTTGTCCTCACACGTGTCTCTGGGGTTGGCTGCTCAGAATGAAATTGCTAGAGTGGCCAGAGAAGGCGAAGCTGGCTTCGTGTCCCAAACATGTTGCTCTTGAAATCACGTTTTGCTCTTTTAAAATCAATTTAAAATACGTTCCCTTTTACCGGTTTACCCCCGTGGTACTTTTTATTTGTTATGTTGAGATAAGTATGCTTGTCAGAATCTCTCCTGCCTGACAAACAATAAGGCTAACTGATGATTGTTATGGTTAAATAAATCCTTCATTGAAAGAATGATCTGCTTTACCTCCTTATTGAGACTTACTTCCCTCCCTTTGGAAGAGGTGATGGACTGTTCTGGAAGCTGCACACATTGCCGTGTGCTCCCAGGTAGGTCAGGTGTGTCTGTCTGCACATGAGCAGCTTTCTTCAATAGACTCTTGATTCCCCTCATCATTTCCAGAAGCTGGAGGGCCATTAACTAATAAAGAACAGCAAGCTATCATGTAACTCTTGCTACCCCTACACAAAATATTTTTATGGATTCATGTCTTCAGTATATTCATCTGAGTGGACTCCCATGTAACTGCCAGCCAATTGGTAAATAAAACTGTAGTCTGAATTGATCCTCGGTAGTTGAAGAAGACTTGCATCACAAAGAAAATTACAAAACGAAACCACTTGTATTAGTTTATAAAGAGAGAAAAGGACTGGAAAATAGGATTTGCTAAACTAGGCAGCAGCCAAGGTGTTGGTCAAAAGCAAGACAGACATGACATGGATAATGGGGAGAAGATCAAAGATACTGTTGCCTCAAGATTAGTTGCAGAAACAAGGAAGGTGCCTCAGTCTGCATTTCCTTTACTGCTAAAGAGCAAGTCATTCTGGCACTCCATTAACACAATCATTTCTTCTTTTAAAATGGGAATTATAATTTGAAAACCAAGTTTTCTTCTCTCCCTTGTCCCTCTCCCCGTTCCCCAATCATTGTATTTTAGAAGTGTCTGGGATGATGATAAAATTAGCTGTCTGGTCCCAGGGTAGCAGAATATCTAAGACAGGCACATCCCAAAGATCCTGCATGCAGGCAGCAATGGCGTAGTGCTATCACCTCTGGCTACCGTAGCTGGGTGGGGCTCTGGGTGATCTCCTGTGGGGAGGGAGTACATGCTTAAATTTGTTTGGGAGATCTCTGGCTTATGTCAGAAGATGTTTCTGGAAGTGGATGGAGGAAGGAAGGTTTGTGTGTGTGCTGGGCAGTTAGTATGTGCCTGCTGTTTTGTCTAGTGTGTCCCTTCTTCTGAGGGGTGCCCACCCTTCACACCAAACACCTCCATCCCTCCTTCTGCCCCAGAGTCGACAGCGCAGGGCAGGGGAGTGAGATGAAATTCCACTCCTCCTTTCTTCCTTTTCTTGAACTTATTGAGCACCAGCAGTGTGTTTGGAGCAATGCGAGCTGCTGGAGTTTAATGAGTTAAGGGTGAGGAAAGCCGTTCCTTGTCCTGAGGAGCCTGCAGCATAAAAGGAAAGACAGATGTGTAAACAACCTCGTACAAAATGATTTCTCAAAATCATGGCTCTGCACCAAGCTGCTGGGGCCCAGAGGAGGGTGTAACTAACTTCTAGGGTAATGAGGAAAATTTCCCTGAAATTGGTTTTAAGAGAATGAGTAAGGGTAGCAGAGAGGGCATTCAAAAGAACCATGGAAATAAGGAGTACAGCCTGTTTGGGGGGCTGGAAAGTCATGAGGCATTGTGGGACATGGGGATGGTGGTGGAAGGAGGGGGATATAATGGGAAGGGAGAAGGCAGGAAACAAAGTTGGAAAGATAGGTCAGGTGAGATGGGGAAGGGGCTGATAGGCTAATGCAGTGGTTCTCAAACTTTTGTTCTCAGAGCCCCATTACAATCTTAAAAATTACTGAAGACCCCAAGAGCTTTTGTTTACATGACTCCTATCTATCAGTATTAACCACATTTAGAAATCGAAAGTTATAACTTTTAAATAAGTATTAATTCATTAAAAATAATAATAAACCCATCCCATGATAACATAAACAGCATATTTTTACGAAAAAAAAAACTTTTCTGAAACAAAAACCCACAATAATAAAACCATCACATGTTAACAGAAATAGCATTGTTTATGAAAAGTAATTTTTCCAAAACAAACAAAAAAATGTTTAATGAGGATTGGCATTGTTTTACATTTTCAAATCTGTTAATGTCTGGCTTAATGGGAGACAGCTGGATTCCCCTGGTTTCTTCTGAATTCAATCTGTTTTGATATGTTGTTTTGGTTAAAGCTTATGAATAAAACTGATCTTCATACAGATATGAAGTTGGAAATAGGAGGAGTATTTTAACAGTCTGCAGATAATTGTGGATATTCTTTCTTACTGCACCAAAACTCAATAACTGGTAGTTTCTTAAAGGATTCGTTGCACTGTGGACTCTGAAACTGTATAATTGAAATTTTCAGCCTGTGACATTAAAATCCGTTGGTGTAGCTTGCACTTAGGATGGCTCTCTTACCCATGCTTGATTTTGTAACACCGTGCATTGGTTATTTGGAAAGTACTGGCTCACTGAGTTAGGCAGATCTTCCAAATATTGATATGTTCGTTTACAGCCAACCAATCCTCTAGAAAAGCTTTTAAGCATTGGGAAACTGCCAAGCTCATAGTGTAGATATAAGTTTCCCAAAATTCTAATGTTTGCTTGAAAGCTCAAATTTTATCAGTGGCAACAAATACTGCCAGTTTTCCAAGTAATGACAGGCAGGCTGACTTTGTTCATTTTCCAAAAAAAAAAAAAAAAAAGCGGGGGGTGCCAAATACTCAAGCCTCATAGTTTGTTTGATAGTCCGCCTTCCAAGTGAAAATGGTCTTCCATGAACTAGCCACTCTTCCATGAAGAGTGGCTAGTTCAGCTCACAACTCAAGTCACAATTGCCATATTCCTCAAGGCAGCCGCAGTACTTTAGGTACACTTTCCATATCATCACATGGAATATTTCAGAAGACTGTATTCCAGGGTGGAGATTTAATAAAATTAATAATTTTTGCTGCTTTACTGGGGACATTCTTACGCGAAGCTGGTGGTTTACTGAGAGCGTGCAGTGGTGAAGCCCACCAACCTGCAGATACAGATAGTGTCCCTGCTTTGATTGGTGCCAAGATTCCAGCAGTTCTACCCCCATTGCATTTGCACCATCAGTGTCAATGTTAACACAGTGAGAAAGGCAGATAATATCCTATCATTATGAGAAGAGTTTGACTTGGCCGACTCCTTGGACGGGTCCTGGGAACTCCAACGGATCCACAAGCTGCATTTTGAGAACTACTACGCTGAGAGATTAGAGGCTTCAAGTGGTAAGTAGTGGACAGTTCGGACCCACTGAGGGTCTTGAAGAGAGTGCTTTGGTTGGACGTGCTCCCCTCTGGTCACTCACAGCACTCGGGCTTCTTACAGCACTTACCACGCTGTTCTGTAGAGTGTTATGTATCTGTCTCCCCAAGAAGATCGCACCCTGAGAGAGAGCCACGTCACAGTCACCTGCACCTCCCAAGCCCAGAGGCCCCTAGCTGGGACTCAATAACCACCGTTGCATGAATGCTTTGAGGGTGACTCTGGCTGCACTGTGACACTGTGGAAGCTCAGGACCTGCAGGTGACTTGAATCATCCTCTTGCCTATGAGGGTTTAGCCCATTTAGAAAAATGTGAGCCCATTCCTGTTTTTTGTTTGTTTTTTTAATAAATTTATTTATTTTTGGCTGTGTTGGATCTTCGTTGCTGCATGCAGGCTTTCTCTAGTTGTGGCGATGGGGGGCTACTCTTCATTGCGGTGGCTTCTCTTGTTGCGGAGCACGGTCTCTAGGCACGTGGGCTTCAGTAGTTGTGGCATGTGGGCTCAGTAGCTGTGGCTCACGGGCTCTAGAGAGCAGGCTCAGTAGTTGTGGTACACAGGCTTAGTTGCTCCGTGGCATGTGGGATCTTCCCGGACCAGGGCTCGAACCCGTGTCCCCTGCATTGGCAGGCAGATTCTTAACCACTGAGGCACCAGGGAAGCTCCCATTTCTGTTTTAAAATATGTCCAAGGAAGCTTTGACTGTACCTTCTTTTAACCCCTCACTTTCCAACCTGTTTCAAGACTATCTCCTGCCAGCCAGGGGTGTTCTAATTACGGACTATATGCCTTGTTTTTCTGGAGAAGAGATTTATGTGAATATAGAATTTGCTTTTATTTATCACATCCAAAAGGATCAGCTAGTGCAGAACCTTAGTTTTGTTGGATTTGGTCATTGTAACATACTAAAAATTGTATTGACAATGTTAAAAATTCTTAACTATGTACGTTTTCAACCCTTATTACCGACTTTTGATGGCTTTTTAGCAGGGCAAGGTAGACTAGAAATTATATTAATGTGCCTTTTTTTTTTTTAACTCTTCACTTAACTGTGGAGAATCATAGTGTAACTTTCCACTACCAGATGAACTAGCTTCAGGGGCCTGTTTTTTCCCAGAATATGGATGACCATTTTGTTAAGTTTGTTTTTGCCTCAATAAAATCTAAAGCCTCTGAAAAATCAATCTGAGAAAAGACACTGCGTGTTGGCAAATCATGTGTGCTAAAAGCTTTATGAATCTCTCTTCCCTGATTATGAAGTCATCTTTCACTCAGTTCAATAAAACATTTAATTTTGTCTGTATCTTCAGAGACAGAAATTCACAGGTCAGCTTGTTCACAGAAAACATTTAGTAAATGGAAGTATATGACCTTTCTAATCATCATTTCAGGTCAATTAAGGTTGTGTAAAAAATTCTGTTTTATCTTTTCCTCATGAAATTTTTGGGACAGAGATCTGGGTCAGAACTGGCTGCAAGTGGAAACGTCCCATACCCGCATTTACCCCGGTGATTTCATGCACTCTAGGGGGCCATGAGCAACCCAGGGCTATACGAAACTGTTTTTTAATAGTGGCACTAATCTCCACCTTACGTTCTGGGTTGTGATATTTTTTGATTCGCAGTTGTGGCCCTTGGGAACAGGTTTCCACTTGGCCATCCTCACTCTGAGAACTTCTAACTCACTGTCCAAGGATCTAATGTGGAGGTTACTCCAACTACCAAGTATATCTGTTCCAATTATACACTCAAGGTCTGGAGAAACATCCACCATGGGCCCATTGGGTCCACAGTGAGCTGGATGATAGACTGGCCTCCATTTATTACCTGGCCCCTGTGAGTCCTCACTCTAACAGGGAGAACCTGACACCACTTTGCATCTCCAGGGATCGCTGTCAGCTCAGATCTGTGTATAAGAGTTGTTGAAATGTCTGAGTAGTTCCCTTTCCCCAGTGTCCAGTTACTGATGTAGATGGCCATAGGTCACTTTGGGGAAAGCCAGGGGGAATCACCACAGGATACATAGCTGTGCGTTGCAGCACTTCTTCAGTTGGTAGGCGCTAGATCTGAAAATTGCTCACGTCTGGGGACTGAGCGAGGGAGTGTGACATTTTATTGGGGTGTCCTCGGCCTCCTGCGCCTTCCTTCTTTCTCTGGTTGTTAGGCAGCACTCTTACTGGTTGCCCATTTTCCCCCAGGGACACCACACCCTACACATCATCTTCACCTTGTGGGTCAAATTCCGTGGCTGCTCGTCCCGATCTAGTGCTCATTACAGCACTTGTAACCTCCGGGCTCTGGCAGGTAAGTGCTGCGGCCTGACCTCTGCAGTTTAGGTCCCCTCCGTCCCCGCCGTTATCAACAAGCTCAGCTCGCAGCAACCTCTCCTGTGTACACGAAGTCCTGGCCAGCAGAGGAGGCCTCCACAGAACTTCCTAACGTTGCCGGTGCCCCCCTCAGCAGTGCGTTCCTGACGCCCTTGCTGAAGGGTTATGTCTTCGGGCCTCACGTCATAAATCCGGGCCAGCGTTCCCACTTCCCTCAGCCTCTGTACTGCTTCCTCTAACAGCTGCCAGAGCAATTCAAGCATTTCCACTTTGCTCAGCACGGACCGCCACTCCCCTGGGCTTCTAAGAGCCACCCCAGCAGTAACTTTGTCTCATCCTCTAGGGTTCTTGCCAGGGTATTAAATCCTATATTTCAAGCAAGTCTCCCCAAGTCAATGTACCAAGTCTATATTCTGGTCTCTTGACCAAGTCCCTCAATAGAGGTGAAACCCTTGTAGATGTGATGATTTAGGCATCAAAATCCAATCCTAGGGCATTCTCCTGGCTCCTGCCATGCATGTATGCTAATTATTACAGCTCCTTTGGTGTACAGTCCCATTCCTCTCTTACCTGCCTAGCACATCCCCAGCCAGGTATGCCGGGATTTGACCCTAGTTGTAGGCCTGGTGACCAGGCCAGAAACTGTAGGGGCAGCCCATGAAGGGTTCCTTGTTGCCTTGCAGCATCTTCTAGCATGGGGAAGTGCTAGCTCTTACCACAGAGAGGAAGTTCTGCAAGGCCTGTGAATTCAGGGGGTCTTGCAGAGCCAATATCTTCAGGGGCATCCATCCATATGTCCCTATCCCACAGTCCAGAGTCCCAGATTTTCTCAATGGGGAGTCTGACCTTAGCATAACAAACCTGCCCTGACTGAGCATTTAGGCATTTCTGGAGCTCTGTGACTCACCTCAGCTCTCCAGTCCTCAGAAGGCTTCTCAGCTGTGTCTACTCTTCACAGCAGAAGAGAAGCGCCTCTTTTTAGCTCCTCCCCAAGAGGCCCTCTGGTGCTCACACTAGCCTTTAACTGCTTGTTCATGGCCTTCCATTTCTCATTATCCCTCTACAGAGCATCAACACCACAGCATTAACCAGCTAACCTCACTGTCCACGTAGGCACTGTTCCATCCACGCCTTACAAGTTCCTCCATCATCGCATCTGCCAGGGCACTCACCTGTACCGGAACGTTTCCCAGGTCACCACCAATGAAATCTTTAGCAATTGTGCACTGCCAAGGAATGTGGGGACAGTGTTCTCTTTGCCCCCCATGACATGCATGAATTCTTCTTAATACCTATTTTCTTGGGTTGCTCCTGACTAGTGTTGCTGGATAAAATGCAGAATATCCAGTTAAATTTGAATTTCAGATTAACAACGATGTTTTGTTTTTTGTTTTCAGCGTAAGTTTCTATGCAATATTTGGGACATACTTAGGCTAAAAAAAAAATCATTGTTAATCTAAAATTCAAATATAGCTAGGTAGCCTGTATTTTTATTTGCTAATCTGGCAACCTACTCCTGATACCACTTGTGTTGGTTCAGGTTCTCCAAGAAGCAGCAGAGATGTATTGGGGACATGTCTGTAAAAGATGAAGGAGAGGAGCCCAGAGAAGTCTCTGGCACCTGTGAAGGAGAGGGCACATCGGAGGAGGACAGGGTAGGAAGAGTCTCAGACTGTACAGTCTGAGGAAGGTTTGACCAGGCTGCTGGGGAGTCCTCAAGCCAAGGTCACCCCTCAGAAGACTCCTGCATCACTCTCCACTGCCCCTGCCCCTCAGTATCGTCTGGGAGCAGCCTGCAGGAAAGTGGCCTCAGGACAAAGGCAGTGGTGGACCCAGAGGGGCAGCAGCTGAGGTATCAATCTATTATGCTCCCCATAGCAGGAGATCTAAATGGCGCATTTCCTCGGGGGTCACAGCATCAGACTGGTTCTTCTGTCAGTTCAAGTTCTTTAGGAAGCAGATTCGAGTTAGGAATGTGAGAGGTCTATTGGAGGACAAGTCTGTGAAAGATAAAAGGAGACAAAGCAAGACTGGGCAGTGAAAGTCTTAGGGTTGCCATGCTGACCCCAACCTGATGTGGAGCTCCAAAGAAAGAATGCCCATTGCCTCACTGAGTGGGAATGACTAGTCCTTAGCACCCTTGCCATGCCCTGTCGTCGGCTGGGGGCTGTCCACCAGCATCACGGCCTCAGCTCCAACACTGCACCGATGCAGCTTGGGTGTCAGCCAGCTGCACTCCTCACAAATGAATGGCCCCCTCTTTCTTTTTTCTTTTTGGCTGTGTTGGGTATTCATTGCTGCACGGGCTTTCTCTAGTTGCGGCGAGCGGGGGCTACTCTTTGTTGTGGTGCGCGGGCTTCTCACTGCAGTGGCTTCACTTGTTGCGGAGCACGGGCTCTAGGTGCGCAGGCTCAGTAGTTGTGGCTCATGGGCTCTGGAGCGCAGGCTCAGTAGTTGTGGCGCATGGGCTTAGTTGCTCCGCGGCATGTGGGATCTTCCCGGACCAGGGCTCAAACCCGTGTCCCCTGCATTGGCAGGCGGATTCTTAACCACTGCACCACCAGGGAAGTCCAGGCACCCTTTCTTGAAGGTAGGTCTGAAAGGTGCACCTCCATGGCTACCAGTCACCACTAGACAGAGTTCTGCACCATTTATCAAGTACCCTTGACTGTGCTGCTGCAGTGACTACAACAACGAGTAACACCTAGTAACATCCCTGCCCTCAGGACCTTATGGTTTAGTTGAGCAAGGAAGAAAATCATAAGAAATAATTCTAAAGCAACGTGGAGTGGTAGCAGTGCTGGTGTACTATAATTTCAGGGTATGTTGTTGGTCTAGGCTCAGCTGTTAGGTTGCTGATGACTTTCAAAGGATATGGTCGCCATTCTGATTGAGACAGTGTAGCACAGAGGTTAAGGTGCAGGATTTAGAGACAGAGAACTTGGGTTCAAGTCCCTGATCCAGCGCTCAGTGAACAGGGACTTTGAGCAACGTTCAACCTCTATGGGCCTCATTTTCTGTTTCTGTTAAATGGGTAGGATATAACTTTTAGAACCTCACTTAATTTAACCTCATGTAATACCATAGGATTACATGAGACATTCTGTAATGTTTAGAAGAATTCCTGGCCCATAGCAAACGCTTCCTTATGCTAGAGTTCTTACTAAAAACTCATCTGAGATTCCCCAGCTGGGAAAAACTTGCTGAAAGGTTGAGACGTCTACAAAGATTAAGCGATCCTCTAAATCTCAGCACGTAATTCCGCTCTGGTTTGGAGTAAAAGATTAGAAGAAGCACAGTGGGAGGTGGTGAGAGGCCAAGGAGAGCTACCATTCTCAAGAAAAGTTCTGACCACAGCACTAACAAGCCAGGTGGCTGAGAGGCAGTTTTCAAAGAGGGGGGGGTCCTGTCTCAGACACATAGCCCTGGGGTGTCACTAAACTTCTGCCGATTGCCAGTGCCCTTGTAGCAATGCACCCCACTCCTGGGACAGAAACCCAAGAAAAGCAGGGGCTAGAAAGGTCCTTTCAGCCATGCAAGAGACTCCTTTCTGGACTATAAAATATTTGCTAAAAGAAGGGTACAGAGTGGTTAAGACTGGTATTTGGAGGAAACGTCATGGACTCAGAAGGGCAGGCTGCACTGGGTGGGAGGGCAACCTGCCTCTGTGGGGAGGACATAATTGGGCAGCCTTATCCATCTGCATATAGCAAAGTGGAGCATTTTTATTTGTTATAATTCCAGAGTGGCAAATTCTCTCTGGCAAAGGTATCAGAGAAAGACATCACATGGTGGGGAAGAACACATGTTGAGAGCTTGGAGTGCGTGAGCCATGAGGCCTGGTGGGTAAGAAGGCGGGGGAGCACAGTGGCAAGAGAAGTCTACACTGTAGGAGGTAGTACAGAAGGAGAGAAGAGTGTGAGGTTGAGAGTGAGAGGAAAGTCTTAAAAGGATTTTCAAGAACTGGGTTTGAGGAGGGACTTGACTAGGTTTTAAGTGTGCGTATGTGTATATTTTTTGCATAAACATATTTTACGTAAATATATCTAGTGTACTGTTTTTTTCAATGTGAACCAGACTGAGACTGGTCTCAGAAGTGGCTCAGTTGTATCTGGGTTACCCGCATGTGCCCCCGAAGGCTGAGCTGATTGTGTCCGTGCAGCCAAGGAGTAGGGAGTTCACCCTGGAATCAGATAACCTAGGACTGTGGGCGAACACCTAAGGTCAGGAGCCTGAGGGCTCTTACTATTCGCACAGTGCCAGTGGGGCAGCAGTGTCCCCTCCCTCCTGGCCCACAGTGCTGCGAAGCGCAGCTGAGGCTGCTTCTCTGGTCAGACAGGCAGCACCTTCCAGAACCACAGAGAAGAGTCACACTCTGGCGGCTGGACTGGGTAGTCCAGAGCAAAGTGACCTTGAGATTTTCCCTCAACTGAACGCATGTCGATAGGATGGAATAAGGTGTTGTCCCGTCTCTAGGATGCAGTCTGCCCCTTGGGCCCTTTCCATCAAGAGTTGTACTGCTGAGAAGTTAGGAAGGGGTGATTGAGAGGGATGAGACCCTAACCTCAGCCCAGCAAACAAGGATTCCCACTCCTGGGGATGGTGCATACGTATGAAGAAAACAAGGGCTTCTCTTTATTGGGGTGGGGATTTCGGGGCAAAAAGCAGGCAGGAAGGAGCCCTGCAGAAGGTGGAGCCCTGGCACCCACACCTGGCTGATGAGGGCCGCTGTACCTGGGAGGGAGCCCAGTTAGACACGCTGGAGCCCTGAATGCATCCTCAGCCTTAGGAGTGAGCCGCAAATCTCAACGCTTCCGGAGATGAGCACTCCCGGGCGCTTTCTGAGCCAAAGACTTCTGGCTGTTGACCCTCACCATCCCCCAGCCACACAACCAAACTTCTACAAGGCTCTTCCTGTCTTCCAGCTGAGGCCCCCGAGGGCTATGAGAAGATGGCTGCCTCACTAAAACGAACGCATTCACTTACTCCTCGGCTTAAGCACGTCTCCAGCTAATGCATTCAACAATTTTTTTTTTTTTGCTGCCTGGGCTACGTGCCAGACTGGATGGAAGCTTAGAGATACTATAGAATTAGGGACCAGGTCTCCCCAGGTGTGTCTGCCACTTGTCAAAAGGAAAAGGTGGCTTGCCATATGGCAAAGTAGGACCATTATAGCATTAGGCCTGCCCACCTGCTCTGTCTAGGCTCTTTGCTAGAAATTGAAAATACACTGGCAAGTAAAACAGTTCCTTTCCTCAAGGGATTTACATTCTGTAGAGAAGACAGACAAGAAAGGGGCACTTTGGATCTGTAATGTAAGCGTGGTGATAGGTGGTAAGTACAGGACATCAGGAGAGAGCACACAGGAGGGCACCCAGGCCAGCAGGATTTCGCTGGGTAGGTAGAGACAAGATTTAAAATAAGGATTCACGTGGACACATTATCCATTGCTTCTCCATTGGTGCCCAGGAATCCCTTCATCAAGGTGCTATTGATTTTTTAAATTCATTAATTTACTTTTTTGGGCTGTGTCAGGTCTTAGTTGCGGCATGCAGGATCTTTTTGTTGCAGTGTGCGTGCTCTTCATTGCGACGTGTGGGCTTCTCTCTAGTTGTGGCGCGAGGGCTTAGTTGCCCCAGGGCATGTGGGATCTTAGTTCCCTGACCAGGGATCAAACCCATGTCCCCTGCACTGGAAGGTGGATTCTTTACCACTAGACCACCAGGGAAGGCCTTGTGCTATTGATTTTTGATCGGTGTATACAAGTCATTTAACAACGCCTGAGTATTCATACAGCAGGGCTGTGTTGTCAGACTGAAGGGGCCCCGGGCTGGTTGGGCAGCGTAACGTGGAGCAAGTACCATTGCTGCAGGTAAGAGGTGAGAAGCAGAGCTCAGTCAAGTTCCCTCGAAAAGGAGAACTCCTATACACTGGGTCATGGGAGAAGCTGGCCCCAGAGCACTTGACAGGTAGCTCAGGCAGCAACAGCTCTGCTCAAACAGCCGGGCCACATTGGAGGTCATGATGGGAATCAGACAATCACTGTGCTATGTCGTGATAAGGTTTGTTTTGCAAAGATTGTTGACTGTTTTTTCATTGTTTTCATCTTTCAACACCGGCACATATATCACCAAAGGGTTTGGTATTAGAATGTTATGATCACACACACAGAAAAAAAAAAAAGTTGAAAATTGCTGCATTATAGTCTAAACCTCAGAGAAGCAAAGGGGTCACATTTTCTGCTTCCAACCTCAGTAACAACAAACAACCCAGTCTGAGCCCATTGCACACCACTGTCTTGCTCTGAGAGGGTAAAGCTCACCAATGAAAGGGTTTAATCAAACTTTGCCTTTTGTGTAAATGACGAAGTGATTTCTCTACACATTTTTTGAAAAATTGTTTTCATTATGAGAGTTTGACTTTACTCCCACTTTCTGAAGAAAGGGCAGAGGAGATATTAACAGAGTCTTTGGCACTGCAGGTGACAAATTATCCACAACAACTTTCAAGGCGGTGCAACTCTTCGTTGCAGTGCGCAGGCTGCGCATTGTGGGGGCAACTCCTGCTACGGGGCGTGGGCTCTAGGCATGCGGGCCTCAGTAGTTGTGGCACACAGGCTCAGTAGTTGTGGCTCGCAGGCTCTAGAGCACAGGCTCAGTAGTTGTGGCGCACAGGCTTAGCCGCTCCGTGGCATGTGGGATCTTCCCGGACCGGGGCTCAAACCCATGTCCCCTGCATTGGCAGGCAGATTCCTAACCACAGCGCCACGAGGGAAGCAGTGCAAACACAACCCAGGACCACAGCTTCCTCACAGATTAGCTGCCTGAGGACGGAGAGGCAGCTCCTTGCCAGGGGGGTTCTTATGTTCCTACACTTCTGGTCCTCTGGGGTGGTATTTAGCAGTGACCTCACAGGCTGGAGTACTTTGAAGATTCTACTCTTTGGGGATCCAGACACTGAATTTGAAAAAGCGCCACTCACTCTGCACCAGGCCCGGCAAATGCCCCCAAAGCGAGCTTCCCCTCAGGTCACACAGATGGTGTAGTCTGAAATGAGGAGCTGCCGGAGTGACTCTGGGGCGCTGGGGAGCTGTGAGTGGAATGGCCTCTGAGAGCTGGAGAGGCAGTTTAGAGCCATAAAGGGCCTTAGGAAATTGCTGTTCCCTCTCCAGATGCTCTTAAAGGACTACTTAAATATCTCCACCATCAAGTCCAGGTTTATCTTAATTCACTCTCCTCAAGTCAACCCTGCCCAGCGACAGACGGCAACTCAGAGGCTGGGCCCTGCTGTGCTCGGGGTTGTCCCTGCAGAGCACAGGCAGACAAGTTCAAGTGCAAGTTTGATTGACAGGGCTTTGCGTAATCATTCACTCCTTTGCTCCCCCTCTTCCCTCACAGCCAGGCCATTTAGGGGTGACAGCCATGACAAAGGAAATGAGAGGAGTCTTTCTATACTGGTTTTCAAGAGCCAGGGACAGGGAAGAAAGGGGAGGACTAAAATGTTTGAAGATTTTAAAAAAAGGGGAAATTCTCTTTTGCTTCCCCTCCCCCCACTGGCCTCACCCCCCGCCCCCATACACACACATGGGAAAAATGATGGGGAAACAAGAATAGACTTTGGAGGGTCCTGGAGAAAGGGGCTGTGGTAGTTTAGAATTTCCAAAGATGTCCCCCATAACAATGTCCCCCATCCCACATGCTGTCCTTACGATGTGACTGTGACAGTTTTCCCAAAGAGAGGTGGGGTCTATGTCCCCTCCCTTTGAGTGTGGACAGACTAGAGACTGTCCAGAACTCTAGGTCCTGTCTGATCGCTGGGCCCTGCAGAGTTCTGCCACCACACCTAGCCCATATTCTTTGCAGATGTCTCTGGTGATAGCTCTATTCCAAGAACAGGCCTTCTATTTAAATTTTTTAGGCAGTTAGAAAGAAGGTTAAAGGTTCTTCCTGAGTCTTTTGGGTCTTGATTGTTTTCTGCTCAAGGTAAACTCTGTGGCATTTGGGGGTGGCCAATTTTGCTCCCCTATAGTCTTCAAGCTTAATTCTCTAAATTTTTCATTTGAAAATCATATCGTGGGGACTTCCATGGTGGTCCAGTGGTTAAGAATCCACCTTTCAATGCAGGGGACGCGGGTTTGATTCCTGGTTGGGGAACTAAGATCCCACATGCTGCAGGGCAACTAAGTTTGCGTGCCACAACTACTGAGCCTGTGTGCTCTAGAGCCTGTGCACCACAACTACAGAGCCCGCGTGCTGTAACTACTGAGCCCGTGCGCTCTGGAGCCTGTGCGTCACAACTAGAGAGAAGCCTGCGTGCCGCAACGAAGAGCCCACCCGGCACAACGAAAGATCCCCACGTGCCGCAACTAAGACCCGATGCAGCCAAATAAATATTAAAAAAAGATAACTATTAGATCATATTGTGGCTGTCTCTAGTCAGAGGAATTGTGGGTGAATCTGTTTTGAGATGAACTGGGTGAGCTTCTCTAGTTCTGACTGGGACAAAGCCGAGAGGAATCTTTTATTTGGTTCAAGTCATTAACAAGAGAAAACAAAGCAAAACAACCAGAGTGGAAGGTAACACAAAAGTTGGCGTTTGATTCTGACCTTGGAGCGCTCCCTGGGCAGTCAAAACTTTATACAATAACTTTCCAACTCTGGCTTCACTTGGGAGAAAAATTTTCATATGTTGCTTTAAAGTGTTGGATCAAATGAGGTAAGACTCCTTTAGGGATTATAGTTAAAATGTTATTACAGTTAAAATATCATTGCTTTCCCTGATTCTTGTAATTAAAGTCTGCAGCCTCAATCTGGGGAAGATGATGAGTTTTAATGTTTTTCCACGAATGATGCAGTGTGTGAACCAATAAATATGGAGAAGGATGATACTAACACACATTTACTGTGCCCACACGGTTACTGATGGACAGAGCTCCCTTGCACAGAGCACACCACATTTTCTAGATTCAGGGAAGTATTTCCAAGATGGGTGATACAGCCCCTGACCTCCCAGCCCTGGGGGTGGGGAAATACAAGGTATAAAATTATAGCTGGCAGGTGTGGTGGAAAAGACAAGAGGGGGAGAGAAAAAGGAGAGGGGCAGGGTCTTGCGGAGAGTGGCCTGGAGCTGATATTCCCAGGAGTGACTGCCTGTCACCCAGAGCACTTAGCTCTAGACATGATAGTGGGCACATTCCTGGGTGGGAATAGGAACTATATGTGCAGTGAAATTCTGCCGTACATGCAAGTGGGGTATGAAAACTTCAGTTGTCCAAATGCAACCAAGCAGGACCCTATGGGGCCTTTCTGGGACAGACCCCTCCCCCATATCCCCTGCTTTAGCTCCTCTCTGAAGTGCACAGATAATAGTGTCTAATGCACATTTCCTGAGTTGTTTTACAGATGCCGAAACCCCGATCAAATGGAAGACGTTAACTACTTGATGAACATGAGCGCATAGCCCCCAGACCTACTGGAGCCTGAGGATTGATAATGTTAACCCCTGTGACCCCACCCTGTTACCTCACCATCAACCAATCGGAGAACTGTGCACGAGCTAATCACACACCTGGGACTCCCCTCCCTCACCTGGCCTTTAAAATTGCCTCCCTGAAATCCATCGGGAGTTCGGTATTTTGAGCACTTGCTGCCCTGGACTCCTTGCCTGGTGCCTTGCAATGAATGCTGCACTTTCCTTCACCACAAGCTAGTGTCAGTAGATTGGCTTTACTGCGCATGGGCGAGCGGACCCAAGTTTGGTTCAGTAACACAAAAGCAGGGTGAAAAGAAAACCTTTTTCTATCTGTATTGTCACATAAAGCACAGAAATAAAGAGAGCGAAACACACACAACTGACTATATAGGAAACTGAAGTCCCAAATGACTGAAGGCATCTCTTCCCAAGACCCTCATGCCCCCCACCCCAGGCCCTTTCTAACCTTCCCGTCCTCCAGGAAGAGGGCTTGATTCCACCTTTGAGAACAGCGCCGCACAGGGGATGGGAAGCAGTCACAGTAGAGCCAAGTTGCTGTCGTATCCAAGCTGGCGTTACGTTCAGGAGCATTCCTGGGGGTTACTGTATGCACAGTCCTGCTTGTCCTGATGTCCCCTCCCCTCCTCTCCCAGGAAGCCCTGGAGGCCTTGGAGCCTTTCTGGTGGTGGCACCACAGTTGCTTTTCTGGTTGGTTGCGTAGGGAAGCTGAATTTGCCACCTCGCTTCCCCTCCACCCTTAGCCCTCGATGTATAAATGAGGAAACTGAGACCTGGAGACACTGGGTGACTCACAGCACATGATGAGGGTGTTTGAGAGCCAAGTCAGGACCCCTTATGTATTGCCCTGTGCTCTTCTGCCTGCTGTTATATATCACCAGACTGTAAACATGAGGGTGGGAGTATTCCTTACCTTTGTGTTGTCGAACCCAAGTTCTTGTACCTGATGCACAGTGAGACCAAACAGACTGAAATGTCAGAGTTTGGAGCTGAGAAAAATTTATCGCAAGGACTGGGCAAGGAGAACAGCAGGCTTGTGCTCAAAAAGCTCGAACTCCCCCACGGTTTTGGGGGAAGGGTTTTTATAGGCAAAATTGGGGTGGGGAAGGGCTGCAAGGGTGTGTGACCTTCCTCTGATTGGTTGGTGGTGAGGTAACAGGTTCCAGGAATCTCAGTCATCAGCCTTCTGGTTCCAACCAGTCTGGGGTCCACGGGCTCAGGCTCGGCCTGAAGTTTTCACCTGGATGGGGGCCTTAGTTCCTGTAGAAGAACTCAAAGATACACTGTTATGTATATTCCTTGAGGAGGAACCAGGACCCTGCCCAAAGTCTGCACTATTGTTTGACGGCTCTTCCCTTGTCTCTGCATCCCCTCCCTTCTGTAATTAGTAACTGTTTGAACCTGCCCTTTGGAACTCAGGGAAGGTCTAGGAGGCTGAAACCTTTTACCTACAAACAAGAAACAGGGGACACGGAAAGGCTTTGGTACCCGGGAGAGCCCCACGATTTCAATGCCCCTTTTCTTAGATACCCCTCAGTCTTGTGGGAAACAGGTATAAGAATAATAAACTCAGCAGAGGAACTTGGTTTGAGGGGGACTTGGCTTTATTTCTTTGCATCGACCTCAGTACCTAACGCATGCCTGCTACATAATAGGCCCTCAAGGAACGTGTCTGAACCAGTGAAGGCCCAGTGGTTGTTCTAGATGTGCAGCTGGAGAGGCAAGTGGATGTGGGCTGAGGGCCCAAACTCCCGCCGGTTCCCAGCATGTGTGTGTGGCTGGCAGGCACGGGAGCAGAGGCTGATCCACAGGTTTTCTCTGGCTGGTCTTCTAGCCACTGAAAAGATCTCACCTCCCAGGAGAGTCTGATTTAGCAACTCACCCTTCACTTTTTAGGAAACTTTTCACCAAAGAAGATGGCTTCAACCTCTGAGATTAGCTGGATTTGCTATTCATTTATGGTTTAGAGTTTATTCTTCAATTTCAGCACTCCCTTCAAGACCTTCTTTTCCAAAAATAGCCTGTCAGTTCAGCAGTTTGATTTCTGCTGTCCTGTTGCTTTAATGCATGTCTCTGTAACCTAAAAAAAAAAAACCAAAAAACACAGGTCTTAGCTACTGATCTCAGCTGTGCTCTCTCTGTGGGAGCTAGATTTATTTTTGTTACAGAGGTGTTTTTCCTCCCCTCCCTGTTTAGCAGTTTGTTTGCTGCCATTAAGAATAGTTTTGTGATTTTTTTGTTTTTAAAATATTTTATTTACCCGAGAGCAGTCAGTGCTGGGAGGAGGAGCTGGTAAAGAATCCCTGATACCAGCCCGGTTGCACCGTGCCAGATTCATGCAAATCCCCTGGCTGAGGACAGATATGGCAGCACCCCCCATCCCACTGCTAACAGGGCGCTTTCACACCTGAGTTGGTCCTGTGCGACATCCACCTGGCCAGGCCACTGTCCACCTTGGCAAAATGAGAGAGTATCTGCTCTCCTGACACTGCTAGCTGATTGGGCATGTGAGAACCACCTGCGAGCTCTGATAAACTACCGCAGCCCTGGCTCCGCCCCGGGACTCTAAACTAATTGGTCAGGGGCTGGGCCTGGGTACCAGCATTTCTGAGTTTCCCAGGGGATCCTTAAGGGCAGGAACTGGGGAGCTAGGTTAAAGCCAGGACTGAATGGCTTTCTTGTTGCCTGTAGCATCAAAACTTCTCACAGAGGTTGTGAGTAGTACAGAAGTTTGGATAAGCTGCTACCTGGAAAGTCTCTGACTCAGTGAATGATGATGGTTTGAGCCCAGGAAATTCAGTGGGGAAAAGAAAAAAAGAAGCCTTGCTCTATACAGCTATTAACAGGCTCTCAGCCAGATGCTTAAAAAAAAAAGTTAGAATTAAACCATCGCTTTGGAAACAACCTTCATGTGAAATTAAAAATAACCACCACCACAACAAAAACACCAGCTATGTTTTAAGACATTAGCAGTGATAAAGGACACTTAAGTACAAAAAGTAGAATAGAAGTTAGCGGCCCTGACCTCAGTCTTTCTTACTTACAAGGTGGCTTTCCGAGAAATTGCTCCATATCATTGTCAAACAGCCTCACCTCCAGCCTCTCGATTTGCTCTGAAGATCAGCCAGTGAGAGGCTGGAGACATGGTGCGCTAAATTGTACCCACCCCTCAGCCCAGACCAGGAAAGAGTGTCCTATCCTAGGTTCTGAGCTTTAGGGGGCCAGCTCTGGCCCGAGCCCCACCACGCTCCTCCCCATGGACCAGGAATCCAGGGGGTCAAGGGGAGGTGCGTGCTCAGAGTCGTAGACCCTCTCCTTCTGCAGGCACCAAGTATCCAGAGCTCAGTATACCCTCCCTCCGCTATGGAATGAATGTTTGTATCCCCCCAAATTTATATGATAAAACTCTAATCCCCAATGTGATAGTATTCTGAAGTAAGGCCTTTGGGAGGCAATTAATGGGTCATGAGAGAAAGAGAGACCTCGTGATGGGATCAGGGCTCTTAAAAGAGACACAAGGGAGATGATCTCTGTCTTCACCGTGTGAGGACACAGCAAGAATGGGGCCTTTCATACACCAGGAAGAGGGCCCTCACCAGGCATTGAATTAGCTGGCACCTGAATCTTGGACTTCACAGCCTCCAAAAGTATGAGAAGTAAATGTCTGCTGACCGAGCCGTCCAGTCCATGGAAGTCTGTTAGAACAGCCAAAGCAGACTAAGACACTACCCCAGTGTTCCTGAGCCCCCTGCTGGGCCCTGAGTGGGCCTCTCCCCCAGGCCACTGTCCCACAGCTGACTGCTTTGCTGGCACTTGTCTCCCGGGGCCTGAGGAGTGGCCAACGGTAGCTGTTTGCAAGGGTATGGACATGTAGGCTGGGGTGCCACTTGTGTGGAGATGGAGCCAAGGGTGGGACAACAGGATGAGGTGTGCCACAGGCTGGCCTCGCTGTCCCACTGCATTCAAACATTGCACTGAGATCCTAAATTTGAACCCGGTCCTTCCAAGCCATTATGAAGATATATTTGTCAAAATGGGAGGATAGAACATACTTTTCGGGGCAGTTCATGAGCTTGATTTATAGCTTCTACAGAGTTAGACCTATGGAGTATGGGCCTTCCGTTATGCTCCTGTGTGGTGGTTCATAGTGTAATGTATACATAGTGCTACATGTACGAAACACACAATCCAACGGTCTTCACATGTCAAGGGCCTTTCTGCATTTTTATTATATATTATGAAGGACCTGTATATAGAGATCATTTCTATTAGTCAAGCGTTTCTATTCATCCTGATCAGA
Organism: Leucopleurus acutus; assembly: GCF_964270905.1. Taxonomy (NCBI): domain Eukaryota; kingdom Metazoa; phylum Chordata; class Mammalia; order Artiodactyla; family Delphinidae; genus Leucopleurus; species Leucopleurus acutus. The sequence continues at coordinate 49,331,272 of NC_139157.1, read as the reverse complement.
TTTTCCACCCCTTGACTTGCAGATGCATTGTGCTCCTACAGTTGTGTGAGAAGCAGTTACTTTATGAGGAGTGGGCCGACGATAAAACCCCTACGGCAGTCTTCTGAACAGCTGGGCGAATGTGAACAAGTAAATAATTTCTTCTTCAGTGGAAAAGCAATTCCACAAGCACCTGCTTCCTACCTCAAAGTTAGTCACTCTTCCTTTGAGTTCCAGTTGGTGCACATTTCACAGTCCTTGCAGAAATGTGTTTTGTTCCTGTCCTCTCCACTAGGTTCAGATCTCCTCAAAAGCAGGTACTGCACCTTCCTCCTCTTTAGAGTCCCAGCACCCACGGTGCTGGCACACGGTGTCCTTGCTTCTGTAATGGTCAGCTTTCTAAAACATCTTTTCTTTAATATGAGTGATTCTATCTATTATTAGCACTGTGGTATATTGCAACTGTATATAAAAATTAAGCCATCAGAATTCTGTTAACTGTTATTAAAAGAATAGATAACTTTTTAACAAAAAAACTCATGTTAAAGGATGTGGGGAAATATTTTTCATATATGGCAATTCTCTCACTATGTAAATCTTTCTACACGTCTCTGATTATTCTCTTAGATAAATTCCTGGAGGTGGATCTGCTGGGTCAAGGAACATGCATTTTTTTTTTTTTTTTGCGGTACGCGGGCCTCTCACCGCTGTGGCCTCTCCCGTTGCGGAGCACAGGCTCCGGACGCGCAGGCCCAGCGGCCATGGCTCACGGGCCCAGCAGCTCCGTGGCATGTGGGATCCTCCCGGACCGGGGCTCAAACCCGCATCCCCTGCATCGGCAGGCGGACTCTCAACCACTGCGCCACCAGGGAAGCCCAGAACATGCATATTTAAAAAGCTATTATTGATTCACATGACCAAGCTACTGTACTGACTGTCTAACTCAGTGCCCTCCCTCCTCCAAGGCTTGGGAACCCACCTGCGGAGAGGGCCTGAGCTACTCTCTGATGCTTCCTCCTCCCTGTCACTCTGCTGCTTCCAGGTAGCAAGGGGTGGGAGAGAGAGAGAAGGGGCAAAAGCCTTAGCACCTGGTGTGGTCTTGTCTGGGGATGCATGTCCTCTGGGTATCGGGCATCTTGTGGAACATGTGGTTAAGTTCTTCAAGACTCTGGGGGATGCCTCCCCTCAACAGTTATGCCACATGGAGATGTGCTTCCATTGGACCTTGCCCCCCCTGCCCCCAGTTCCAGCCCACATTACAGCACCCCACAGGCTCTTGCTGCTGGTTGTCCCCTGGACAGGGAGCCAGAAAAGCAGCACAGCCTGGCTTCCTTCCATGGCACCCGCTTGGCCCCAGGCAACTCATGCCTCCTTATCACACCAGATGACCGTGGTGGGGCGAGAGCAGGCTGCTTCTTCTCTTTGTGGAGCCATCCCTAGCCAGTTCCTTTTTTCCTGCTCAGTACAGAACACAGACCAGTAGTTGCACTTTAAGCAAATGTTCAGGGGTTGAGAGGCCTTTCTCTCCTCAAAGACACTCCCAAACTCTGCAATCTGTTCAACTGGGATGTGGGGACAGGGAAGCGCTCTCCCCTGGGTCAGGAACTCCCTGTGCCACATCTAATTTCCACATCTTGGGCTTATAGAGATTTGTGAGGAGACGGGGGGGGGGGGGGGGGGGTGGGGGGGGTGGGGGGGGTGGGGGGGGTGGGGGGGGTGGGGGGGTGGGGGGGGTGGGGGGGGTGGGGGGGTGGGGGGGGTGGGGGGGTGGGGGGGTGGGGGTGGGGGTGGGGGGGGTGGGGGGTGGGGGGATAGTAGGCATGGGGTTAACAGAGGCTGTGGGGACGGGTCTGGGAACCCTCTGTAGGATGGAGAGATAGGTAGGGTCTCTGCACCTGGATTTTAGCCCCAGAAATCAGACGATAGGAAAAGTTCCACTGGAAATTCTCTTATAGTGATTGGTTAAGTAATCACGATAAAATCTCTATGAAGGAATAAAATATGGCTGTGATTTTGTGATTTAAAGACACATGTATTTGGTAATTCAGAGGACTAAAACATATTTCTCATATATATTTGGTCTTTGTCCACAGTTCCTGGCTCACAGCTCCCCAAACCCTTGAAATTTCCTGAGTGATAAGAGCAAGGAGAACATCTTTTGTTATAATATTTGGTCTCTTGACTTCAGCTCTTGAAGTGCTTCAGAGCCATAAACATGAAATGGGTGTCTTGTTATTCATAACAAGCCCCTTTCCACTGCAACTGAGTTTATGTTAATGAGGTAACTTTTGGAAAGCATCTAAGGATGGGGGCTGGTTGCCCGGGCAACCAATCAGGAATACAGGGTTGGAACTTTCAGTCCCACACCCTGATTTCCAGGGAGGGGAGAAGAGCTGGAGGTTGATCAGTCACCAATGGCCAATGATTTAATCAATCATACCTATGTAATGAAGCCTCCATAAAACCCCAAAAAGAAGGACAGTGTTCAGAGCGTTTCCTGGTTGGAGAATACATGCCATTATGTCAGTCTTCAAACATCACAAGGACAGAAATTCCTTTGCTTGGGACCTCATCCTGTTTCTCTTCATTTGGCTGTTTACTTGTATTCTTTAATATCTTTTGTAATAAATCTGTAATCTATTGAGTAAACAGGTTTGCTGAGTTCTGTGAGCTGCTCTAATAAATTAATTGAACCCAAGGAGAGCGTCATGGGAATCTCTGATTTATAAGCAGTAGGTCAGAAGTACAGGTGAAAATCTGGACTTGTGATTGGCATCTGAAGTGGAGGGCGGTCTTATGGACTGAGCCCTTGTGGGGAATCTGTTGCTACCTCCAGGTAGATAGTGTCAGAATTGAGTTGAATTGTAGGACACCCAGCTGGTGTCAAAGATTGCTTGCTGGTAGCAGGGAACCTCCCCTGCTCCCCTCTGCATCTACACATTGGAATTGGGGATTGGGTACAGAATCCTCTTAGAAGCCATTTGAAATCTGAAGACTACTTAATGGGAAGCATTTATTGAATGCATTTACTGATATACATTTAATGATTTTTGCTACACGAAGAACTTAAGCTCCAAAACCACATAATCCCATGTTTGTAAAATACATATTTTATATCTATAGATGCACAGAAAAAAATCATTAGAAGAACATTCACTACGTCATTGTTTGCCCAGAAGGACATAATTGTAAGTGATTCTCTTCACTGTCATTTTGAGGCTTTTTACATTTCTACGAGCACGTTACTTATTTTGATAAGTTAAAAAAATTATTTCTGAAAAATAAAATTAAATGTTAACCTCCCTCCTCTCCACATCCCCCTCCAAATGTTCTTTTTCCTTATTAACTTTGGAGTTTTCAGTACCAATGAAGCTGTTCTCCGTCCAAGCTAATGAAGGAGCTGAAATAAAAGCCACAAGTGCTGATGCTAAATTCTCAGCAATCAGCAAGAGCACACACATGCAGGACCTGCTTCAACAGAGGCCAGTGGAGCTCAAATACAGCAGCCTCATCAGCAAGTGTTTGAGGAGGAGTGCCTGGAACAGAGGTCTGCATCCGGACGCACACTGGAACCACCTGGGATGCTTTAAAAACAACTGATATGGGGGCAAAAGAAGTAAAAATCCGGAGTGATTCCAATGTGCAGCCCAGGTTCAGAACCCCTGCCCAGGGGTGGGAGCCTCACCTGCAAGCCTGTTTGCCCCATTGTCCAGGCACCTTCTCTGGGAGTTTCCTGTGTCTTTTCCTATGTCAATCGTCTGAAAGTATTTAATTACAAACATAGTCCCCAAAATTATAACTAAAAGTAGGAGGCAGGAAGGTAAAGATTTTAGGCTATATGCTGGATTGATTAATGTCCCCAAAATATTCATGTTAACCTGGAACCTTTAATGTGACTCTATTTGGAAATAGGGTCTTTGGAAAAGTAATCAAGTTAAGATGTGGTCATACTGGCATTAGGGTGAACCCTAAAGCCAATGACTGGTGTCCTTATAAGGAGAGGGAGATTTGGAGATACAGAGACACATACAATGGGAAGAGGGCAATGTGAGGGTGGAGACAGAAATGGGAGCAATACAACTATAAGCCAGTGAATGCCAAGGAGAGCCAGCCACCACAAGGAGCTAGGAGGGAGGCAGGACATGGAGTCTCAGAGCCTCCGGAAGGAGTCTACCCTGCTGACAGAACTGTTTCAAAATTCTTCCCCAGAAGCAGAGAAATGATGCCCCATTACATCTCTGTAAGAGGGAAGTGCTCTCCTCAGCACAGCTCTTTTCTGGACCTCAAAGGTCTCACCTCTGCATGCCCAGTTCTCTTTGTGTGCGTGGAAAAAATGCATCTTAGATAATACATGTCAATTTTCTTTCAATTAGGCGTAGCACAGGAGCTATTTGGTTTGCAAGGTGGGAAAAACCCCCACTATACATTTTTCTGCCATTGCTTTTCCTAGCTCAGTCAGGAGACTTTTCTTATTAAGAGTCACTCACCTGGTAACTAATGAGAATTGCCAGCCTTTGAAAAGCAATTACTTCTAAGTAAAATAAGCACTTCTCTGAAAGAGTCAGAAAAGGCTGTACATATTATAAACAAGGCACTATATGAGCAGGAGTTCGCTATTTCTGCTTCAATCTTGAAAAAATTCTTTCATCAGGATTATCTTTAACAGAGAATGGGAGGATGGTGAGGGAGGCCTTAGGTGGTCATTTATTTCCCAGCTTTTTGGGCAGCACCAACTATGTAAATTAAGTTCCATTCAACCAGATGAATAATGACTGCATGCCATCTATGTTAGGGGCTGGGGATGCAAAGAAACTGCTGCCCTCAGGAAAACCACAGTCCACAGGGAAGGTGGACAAGCCACAAAGGATTAGAGCACAAGGGTAGTGCAGCAGCATCTATGAGCTAGAGACATGGCAGGGAGTGACCTTCTAACTAAACACGGTGAATTGAATGTGGATGTTTACCTCTGCTTCCTCCTGAAACCACTGAAACGAGAGTAAAGGAATACAAATAAATATGCATAAACCCCAAAGGACACAGAGAACTGGGGAGGAAACCACAACAAATGTGAAATATCATCCAATTTGGTAGGATGGAAAACAGAGACAGGAGAGGAAGAAATCTTACTACCAAGTGCCTACAGAGGATGGAGAATTGTAGACACCTGAACTATGGGATGTGACGGTGGGCACGACGTGAAACACAAGAGGTTTGGTTGAAATTCTGTTTAAGGAGAGGTTAGATCCCAGGTCACTCGCCAACTGGAGTAGCTAAGAGGCTATCCCTCTCTACCCAAGTAGGTAGGAGACTTATGGTTGGAGAGCAGGACCTAGAGGGGCTGAAGTCATAGCAGAGAGTGGGGCAAAGTGCTGTTCTGAGAGTGAACATCGACATCTGAACCATGTGACTCTCTGCCCTCTTCCTCTGTCCCCACTTCCAGGAGGCTGACACCAGGTGTACAGTCCTCAGGCAGGAGACTAGTAGATTCTGGAAAAGATGAATGGCCCCAACGAAAAGATATGCCTATAATGACAGGTGGTGCTTCTGGGGTCTGGAGAATGGAAAAAGAAATCCAGGTCCTTCCTGAATCATCTCATAATCCTACAGATCTCCAGCCTGAAGTCTACACATACATGGACAAGCCCCTCCCCCCATGGCCACACAGAGCTTCAGTCAACCTTTCAATGTTTAGTGAACAGTATACTCAGGGAATTCCCTGGGGCTCCAGTGGTTAGGACTCTGTGCTTTCACTGCTGAGGGTATGGGTTCAATCCCTGGGTACAGGTTCAATCCCTGGTCAGGGAACTAAGATCCTGCAAGCCTTGCGGCCAAAAACAAAAAACAAAAAGTATACTCAGATGTTAGAGAGGAATGTTTTTAACGTGAAAAATAGAAATCAAAATAAATAAACAGCAAAAAAACCAAACTCAGCAGAAAGAGAAAGGAAAACTAAAAACAAAAAGTCTTAATAGCCTTGGAGAGAATGTATCCCCAAACCAAAAAGAGCCTGCTATTAAAAAGGAATGTTATACACACTAGCCAAGAAGTAGCAATAGAAGTAACCTAAATGTCCGTAGACAAATAAATGGATAAAGAGAAGGTGTTGTATACTACATACAATGGAATATGTTTCAGCCTTAAAAGAGGAGGAAACCCTGTCACATGCTACGGTAGAAACGAAAATTGAGGACATTATGCTAAGAGAAATAAGTCAGTCACAGAAGGACAAATACTGCATGATTCCTCTTTCATGAGGTATCTACAATAGTCAAACTCATAGAAGCAGAAAGGAGAATGGTGGTTGCCAGGGCTGGAGGGAAGGGGAAATGAGAGGAGTTGCTGTTCAGTGGGCACAGAGTTTCAGGCATGCAAGATGAAAAGTTGTATAGATTTGCTGTACAAGATATAGATGTGGCTAATAATACTGTACTATACACTAAAATTGTTAAGAGGGTAGATTTCACGTTTTGTGTTTTTGTGTTTTTTTACTAAAATTTAAAGAAACAGGGAATTCCCTGGCGGTCCCATGGTTAGGACTCCAGGCTTTCACTGCCAAGGGCCTGGATTCGATCCCTGATCGGGAAACTAAGATCCCACAAGCCACACAGCGCAGCCGAAATAAATTTTAAAAACAAACAAAAAACAAAGTAAAACTCTGCTCTGGCATATACCAGCTGTGTGACCTTAAGTTAGTTACTTTACCTTTCTGAATCTCCACTTCCTCATCATTGCGAAGTGGGGATAATAACTACCTTGCAGAGATGTTGAGAGGATTCATCGACAGAATGTACATAAAGCACTAAATCCAGCAGCAGAGGACAAAAAAGAGAGAAAAAAAGGAATGTTGGGAGAATGATATAAAACTCATCGGCATTAAAAATATGATAGCAGAAACAAATAATGAGGTAAGTGACGATTTAATTATATGGAAAATAGCATTCAGAGGTGTTTGATAGTTCTGTTGAAGAATTTGTGATGATATAAAAGCCAAGCTAGAAAAAGAAAAAGGCAATTAATATCTGGGAAAACAAGAAAATTGTATAAGAAAGGAAATGGAATTGTATTATATGTTTGGGTTGGCAGTGAAGGACAGTCTTGTGATAAAAATAATGTAAACACTGAACATTCACTGAAAATGTGGTATCACTGAACTGTAAGGTTGCAAGCCGGGAAAGTGATGGCAGGGTAACAGAATGCTAAATCCTCATAGTAGGAAGTCAATAATTACTGTATAAAATTGATAAATCAGGGAAGAGTGCTGTAAACATTACTTGGAATTACGGAGTGGGCCCCCAGCTTATAAGAAATAATTGGAAGAGTTGAGAATTTTTTTTTTTCCTGGGGAGCTAGGCTCAAGCTAGGAATTTGGGAAGAGCCATAGATTACTATTTTTATTATATGCTTTGTAGTATCATTTGACTTTTAAAACTATGTAAATGTCTGAGTTTGGTGAAAGAAAGAAAGTTTACTAAAAGGAGGTAATACCAAGGAGGATGTGATTACCTTTATTTGGAATGTGCTCACTGTACTAGTCAGTTTGGACTGCATAACAAAATACCATAGACTGGGTGGTCTGAACAACAATTTATTTTCTCACAGTTCTGGAGCCTGAAAGTTGGAGGTACAGGTGCCTGCATGGTTGGGTTCTGGTGAGGCCTCTCTTCCTCCCTTGTAGATGGCCACCTTCCCCCTGAGCCTTCACATTACCTTTTCTTTGCACATGCTCAGGGAGAAAGAGGGGGCAAGAGAGCAAGATCTTTGGTGTCTCTTCTTATGAGGGCACTAATCCCATCTGGAGGGCCCCACCCTCATGACCTCACCTAACCCTAATTACTTCCCAAAGGTCCCATCTCCAAATACCATCTATTTGGCATTAGGGCTTCAACATATGAATTTAGGGGGAACACAATTCAGCCCAAAGCACTCAATAAAGACTTCTTAAAGGGGGTAACATTTAGTCTAGTACAGAGGGTAGGCAAATAGGAAAGGGCAAGCTTTGTACACAGACATTTCATAGCCTGTGGTATGTTAGTGGGGGTGCCTCTTTCCACTTACGGTGTTCTGCAGGAGAAATTTTCCTTAAGCACAAACCTAGATATTCTCAGCCCCTTTTCCTCCCGGCCTCTGGGGAGGTGCAGTCTCACCCTCTGGTTGACAGACCTGAACCACATTCTCTAGCTTAGCTTTAGTCAGCAATAGGTATTTGTACCTTTATCTGCCACTTCTTTTATGTCTTAATTCTTCCATTTTCCAAATTGTTCCCAAAACGAGAAAGGAAGAGGAATGACACATTGTGGGGGGGGCCTCCCTAGAGACCTTGATAAGGTATTTGGGAACCTAAAAATAGTTCAGAATTGTTGGAAAAAAGGCTGTGTAGGGAGTGCAGTGGAAAGAGGGAGTGCAGTAGATGTCGCTGACCTGAGAGAGCAGCACGAATGGTGCACTCGTGAAAGCCCCGCCAACAGCCAGGCTTCATTCACTTTGCACCTGGCTGAGGTGGGAAGGATGGATTGGAGGGGTTCTACTGCAGGTTAGAAAGTGACACAGAAATGCAGACAAGGAAGTCAGGACTTTGGGAGAGGATGTTGAGGGGAGGGGATGAATCTGAGTTTTAACTAAAAGTAGAATCAATAGAATTTGGTGCTTAGTTGAGTGAGTGAGAGATTGGAGTTGAGAGTGACTCCTGGATTTCTGGTTCCAGCTTCATGGAAAGTATATTTCTCCTCTCAGAGATCTCACTGCTCACCTGAATGACTCAATCCAACACAGCTGGGGGACCAGGTCCCAGGACACTAACCTGGGAAAAAGGTCTCTAGTCCCTGCTAACCCTCCCTCCCAGCCAAAATCCTTTGGCAATTCCACACCTTATATTGTACTGTCTAATCCTCACTTCTCCAATAGAGAGGTTAGAGAATCAGAAAACTTTAAAAAATATATACTTCTTTATTTTAAAAAATATTTCAAACACAGAAAAGTTGCAGAAATTATACAGTGTCTTCCATATGCACTTCACATTGAGTCACCAATTATCATCTCTCTAATTGTTACTGCTAAACTATTGATATATGAAAGGAAATTGCATGATTTTTGCGTCTTTATCCCTAAACATTTCAGCATATATCTCCTAAAAACAAGAACATTCTCTTCACAACCACAGTATAATGGTCAGTTTTAGGCACTTTAACATTAATACAATATTATTATCTAACATATAGTCTGTATTCAAATTTCACCAATTACCCAATAATGTCTTCTATGGCAACTTTCCCCCCAATCCAAGATCTAATTTAAGATTATGCATTACATTCAGTTGTCATGTCTTTTATTTCATTGAATCTGGAAAAGTTTTGGAATTATTTTATCTTTGCCTTTCATGACATTGACAGCTTTGATGAACGCTGGCCAGTTGTTTTGCAGACTGTCCCCAATTTGGACTTGTCTGATGTTTCTGGATGATTATACTCAGGTTATGCATTTCTGGCAGGATTACAACATAAGCAATGCTGTGTCCTTCTCAGTGCATCATATCAGAAAACACACCAATGTGGGTGTGTTCCATGTTGGTGATGTTAATGTTGATCACTTAGTTAAGGTGGTGTCAGCCAAGTGTTTCCACTATAAAGTTACTATTTTTCCCTTTGCAATTAGTAAGTTATCTCTGGGGAGAGACTTTAAGGCTTTCATTGATGATGCTTACCTGAATCAATTAGTACTATGATGTTGCAAAATGTTGAGTTTTGAACTCTGTCATCCATTCTACATCTATTGGTTGCCCTTCTATTCTAAAGATGAGCCTTCCCCTCTTCCTCATTTGTTTATTTAATATAAATATGAGTTAATAAAATTTTTTCATGGTTGAAATCCATCATTAACCTTATTTATTTTTATGCTCAAATTGTCAGATTTGGACACTAGGAGTCCCTTCAAAATGTCTCCTGTATTCTTGCAACATACTGCCATCGTTTTGAGCATTTCTTACTTTCAAGAATAACACTATGTCCACCCCTGGAATCAACAATTTCTCCAGGAAGTCCTGGCTCCTTTTGGTTGGAAATGGTATTTAGAAGGCAAGATCTGTGTTTATTATTACTGAGGTGTCACTACCCCTTCAGTGGTCAGAGCCAGCAGTACCCACTAATCCCAATCCAACACCAACCACGAATCCCAATCCAAATAACCTTTTTGCTTTTCCCTCGTCCATATTTGTGTCTTCCTCCTCACATAGTGATAGTCCTGAATCCTCTGTCCAAATCAAAATATTTATATCTTTGCTGATTTCTACAATATCCACAAAATAATTTCAGAATTGCCACATCCTTACCTCTACCAACAACAAGCATACTGAAAGTTTAAGATGCTTTTTGTCTTTATACTGAGGATGTATAGTTAAAATACTGCCTTCAAAAATTAATTGAGGGCTTCCCTGGTGGTGCAGTGGTTGAGAGTCCACCTGCCAATGCAGGGGACACGGGTCTGTGCCCTGGTCTGGGAAGATCCCACATGCCGCAGAGCAGCTAGGCCCATGAGCCATGGCCGCTGAGCCTGCGCGTCCGGAGCCTGTGCTCCGCAACGGGAGAGGCCACAACAGTGAGAGGCCCACATACCGCAAAAAAAAAAAAAAAAAAAAAAAAATTAATTGAACTAGTTTTTTATTTCTCTTCTGTGTGATAACATTACTCACTTGAAACCCAGTCATTTGTTTCCATTTGAATTCAATTTTCCTCAACTCCCATCCTTGTCAGTTTAGTTAAAAATAACATTAGTGGGCTTCCCTGGTGGCGCAGTGGTTGAGAGTCTGCCTGCCAATGCAGGGTACACGGGTTCGAGCCCTGGTCTGGGAAGACGCACATGCCGCGGAGCAACAAAGCCTGTGAGCCACAACTACTGAGCCTGCGCGTCTGGAGCCTGTGCTCCGCAACAAGAGAGGCCACGACAGTGAGAGGCCCGCGCACCGCGATGAAGAGTGGCCCCCGCTCGCCACAACTAGAGAAAGCCCTCGCACAGAAACGAAGACCCAACACAGCCAAAAGTAAATAAATAAATTAATTTTAAAAAATAATAATAACATTAGCACATTTTCAAAATCAAAACTAGGTAAAATGTTATACTCAGAGAAATGTTACTCCCTTCTATAACTCTTCTACTCCTTTCTACCTTTCTCTCAAAGGTAACCAATTTCACTAGTTTTTAATTATTTTTCCTATGTTTAATTTTGCAAAATACACACACATGTGCATGCATGCACATATTTGCACACACGTACACATTCTTATTTCTCCCTAGTAGGCAGAGTATTTTTATTCAACAACTATCTTGAACAATATCTGAGAGGTACTCTATGGACACAAGAGGTCAAAGACAGGGTTGTGATCCTCAAAGACAAACAAAAAAATATACAGAAGAAAAAACAGAATGCAAGGCTTCACATGAGAGAATAGTTAAATTGAAGAAGAATTCAGGCATCTCTTCTGTCCATCTCTGGTCACCCCTTGATCGACAGTCATCCCTCTACTGCTTACGTACCTCCAGAGAGGGTTAGTGAGGCAATAAAACGTGGTAAAAAAGCAGACACTCTGGAACCAGAGACCTACCATTGACTAACTGTGAGATATTGGGCATATCACTTAATTTCTGTGAACCTTGGTTACCTTACTGTAAAGTGCATATAATGGTATCCATCTTATAGGATACTTAAGAAGATAAAAGTGCTTAGCAATGCATATGGTACACTATGCATGTTAGCTTTTTTTCACTTGAATTATATTGATGTCACCTTGGGGCAGCCAATTGACACCCTGAATGTAGGGTTGCCAAATAAAATACAGGACACCCAGTTAATTTTAATTTCAGATAAACAACAAACACATTTTTAGTATAAGTAAATACAAATTTTTAGTATATTTATACAATATTGCATGAGACACAACTATACTAAGAATCTATTTGTTATCTGAAACAAAAATGTTTCTGGGTGTGCTATATTTTTATGTGGTAATTCTGGCAGCCCTACTCAAGTGCAGGTAAGAGAAAGGCTGTAGGTGCCAGAGCTCCTCAGAGAAGGGAGACATCACTGTGGAGGTTAAGAAGTTTATTCAACTTCTAGTTGAATTCTAGTTGAACTTCCTAAGGTAAAACTTTCAAAGAGATAAAATCATACTCTCATACAAATTTAAAATGAATACATTAGATATTTTAATAAATTAGGGTACTAGTAAGATGTTGAAACTGGCTTAGAGGAGAATCTGAAGAACACAGACACAAACATACACATGCGTGCAGAAACAATTATAGCAAGACTGGACAATATTCATTTGCATTGCTACGAGACTGGACAATATTCATTTGCATTGCTACGAGACTGGACAATATTCATTTGCATTGCTATGGATAAGAACCACATCCATTACTCTCAGTTTTCTTTAACTTCTCCTCCTATTGAGTTGTGAAAATGCCTGATCATTAGAGAGGCACAGGTCCACTAGACAGGGCCCAGAGCATCACTGTAAGGACATCCAGTGATCTTTTTGCCCATTTCCAAATCTCTGGTTATTTTTCCTGACAGTCCTTACTAATACTTTGCTCCCAGAATTCGGCACAGGAGAATAAAGCATACATGAAACACAGTTAGAAATTATACATTCTTGTTTAAAATATCAGTTTGGTGGTTTAGTAATTATAGGAATTGAATAATGCAAGAGGCAAACTTAATTGTTAAAAACCTGAGTCACGGTGCCCCCAGTTTCTCCTCAGGTATTTAGTAAAGTGTCTCCAAACTTGCTAAGTGCCTAATGAAACAGCTGCTTTTAATTATGTGGAAATGTCAATTCATTTTCTAACAGCAACTTTGTTTTAGTACCCAAAATGCTCACTTAACAGAGAAGAAATGGTTATCTTGAGAGAAACTACCTGTACTTCTATGAACTCAAAAGAGCTTTTGTGGTCTGAGCTTAAAAACAGAAACAAAAGAAAACAAAAGACTAACAGACAAAAATCTTGGGGAAAATGTTTTAAAATCAAAGTGCTTTAATTGGATGGCTCAACCAGAAAAGGAAGTAATTCAGTGATTTACACGGCAGATTGCCATAGATAATGCTTTGTGAAGAATCCCCAAACTAAACGTTTTGCATTAGAGAAACCACACTTAGAAAAAATTTTAAATTATGGTAAAATATACATAACATTAAACTTTCCATTTTAACAACTTTTAAGGGTACAATTCAGTGACATTAACTACATTCACAATGTTCTGCAACCATCACCACCATCCATTTCCAGAACTTTTTCATCATTCCAAACTGAAACTCCTCCCCCATTAAACAGTAACTCCTCATTCCCCCTCCCCCCAGCCCCTGAAAACCCCTGTTCTACTTTCTGCTATATGGATTTGACTATTCTAGGTACCTCATCTAAGTGGAATCAGAAAATGTGTCCCTCTGTGTCTGGCTTATTTCACTTGGCATAATGTCTTCAAGGTTCATGTTGTAGCACGAGGAGCCACATTTTATAAAGACAAGTCAATGTCCCAAAGATGACTAACTAGGCAGGAAAAAAAAATCCTTCCCACCTAATTTCAACCCTCCACCTGTACTTTGATGACCGGTCTTACTGAGGTTTAATATTCACCTTAAGAGTACAGGAGTGGACTCCGATTTCCTTTGTGGCATTTTCATTACCTACTTTATCAATCGATGTTAAGAGAGGCCCTTCCTTTCACCATTTATTAAACTCCCTTATATTCCCATATACTCTGGGGGCAGGGAAAGGGCCGTGGACTTTATGTAACCTTGGGCAACTCAGCTAGCTTCTGTGACCTTCAGTCATCAGTGAGATGGAGATAAGAAAAGTCATGACCTGACAGAGTTGTGTGAGAATTGAAGGCTACGTCAAAGTGCTTTCCAAACTGTAAAATATTGTACAAATAACAAGTCAGGCTGATCAGAGGAGGCCCTTGTGGGGCACATGAGTAAACCACTGTCCTTCCACAAAAAGCCGCCCAAACTGTTTTTAAATACAATCTACCCTTTAGTCCAGAACAATAAGACAACAACTAGGATGGTGGTGGTGTCTGAGTTGCATGAGATATTTTTCCTCCTGCAGTCTCACCGTTGCCTTGAGGACCACAATACTGGCAACTCACTGAGTTATTAAATAAAGTGGATAATACTTAACAAAAAATACTGCCTTGCTCATTGCTCTGTGACACTAGCAGACGGTCAACTCTGGGTGACCTGCTGGCGGCGAAAGGACTAGAATGGATAACTGTGCCCTCAGAGAAGCAGACTCTCACTTTGCCAATAGCTTCAATCTTCCCACCACTATCTGTCCAGAGTTGCTAATGAGTGGCAAAATTGACTGCTCTCACCTCCTCACGAAGCAAGGGCTCGCCTCGAGTGCAAGTGCTAATGGGCCCTGACTCTGTCTCAGCAGGAGGCTGAGGAGGAGAAGAGTCCTGAATAGTCCACTCACTGTCACAGAATATTCCAGAGCCAGCTATCAAAGGGGAACAACCATTCTCTCCCCAGCTTCTCCTGCTTGCTCAGAAGTCTCCAGATACTGCTTTTTGCACCAGGGTCAACACAGGTATCTCGTGCCAACTCTCACGTCTTCAGCAAGCTAGATTAGACAGGGACTCAGCGACATGATGTATTTGATCACAGGCCCCTCAGAGAGCAGAGAGCACTGACCCCAGGAGCCCATCCCTGGACTGGGTCTCCTTCACCACTTTTCTTCCTGTTTCCCCAGCAGATGGGATAATAGCTGCTGTAGAAATGCTGAGCACATTGGACATGCATAGGATGAAGGAAACGTTAAAAACTTGATTTCAAACTGGGAAGTTTGGAGATGCCCACAAAAAGAGGTAGACTGACATCCATTGCCGCTCTGATGACTGTGTGCTGGTATGTATGTGCAAGCACTTTGAGAAAGACGTGAAAGGATGCACAGCAGGCTGGGATGGACTTTACCACAAGGTGATGATGGGTCAGGTGGAGGTGGGGACCCAACTGTCAAAAGGCAGCTTCCTCCCAGTCTGCTTCGTAATAACAAGCATGGATAACTTTCGTATTAAAAAATTCAATAAAGTGAAAGAGAATAAATAAGGCTTTTTCTTGTTGAACAATGGTATTTCATATCCTGCAGAACACTTCATTTTACAGTGGAGATGAATCACTCCCAGTCTCCTGAAAGCCTAAACCACAAAATGTGGGTGTGTTTGCCCCTTCCTAGGTAAAGACAATGAATTTCAAAAGTAAATTGGTTATTTCATAACACCCTAAGGCCCTGGTTATCTAAGAAGAGGGTGTTGGAGATGGCAATCCCGAACGGCTTAGAAAGTAAAGCGATGTGTGGCCTGTGGTTATAGTTCCCGGTTGGCCTGGCCTGTCAGCCTAGAGGCATCACCAGGACACTGAGTTCACTGGCTCAATAACCCAGGCAGTTACTGATGCAGTTAAGTTGCTGTGGCCTTTTGCAGCCACTTTACAGCTGGAAGACACACTGGGAGCCAGCAACGACTTAAGCTTGGTTCACTCTGAGGAAGCAAAGTGCCCATTCTAAAGTTTCCCCTGCCTGGGGCTCCCTGTACCTGGAAGACACAGCCTCAGAACCTGCTATAAATTTAGCTATAAACTAAGCAGTGTGCACATATCCTTTGCCTTGGAACCCATCTTCTCTGGCCTGCTGGAATCTCATAGCCCATCTTACAATCTTTTCTATTAGATGAGTTTCATGAAATTCTGCAGGGAGAAATAATGGTCAGAAAAGTAATCTTCGTAACAGAAATTTTTACAATTTAGGGAAGGAACTCATTAATATTGTTGGATGAAGCATCCCTTATTCAAGGATGACAACAAATGCAAACAGAATAAAATAAAACCTATACCTTCTGTCACATGGCTCTAGAGAGTCCTGGGTCAAATTATGCCTCTTAGAGTAGAACAGCAACATCAGTTTTGTGCTATAACAGTCAGCCCTGTCTCCCAACAGCAACACGAAAGGAGTCCTGCCATAGACGTTAGATCAAGAAGATGAAGGATGAGGGACTTCCCTGGTGGTCCAGTGGCTAAGACTCCATGCTCCCAACGCAGTGGGCCTGGGTTTGATCCCTGGTCAGTGAACTAGATCCCACATGCCGCAACCAAGAGTTTGCATGCCACAACTACAGATCCTACATGCCACAACTACAGATCCCACATGCTGCAACTAAAAATATTCCACATGCTGCAACAAAGATCCCACATGCTGCAACTAAGACCCCACGCAGCCAAGTAAGTAAATAAATAAATATATCTATAGATATATAGATATATAGATATATATAGATATATAAAGATAAAGGATGAGAAAAGAAAAAGCAGGGACTCCAAGGACAGAGAAGGTGGTTAAATTGTATGTAACAAGGGATTAAGTTGATATAACAGAAGACCCTTCCTGAGGGAAAAATTATCAACTGTGGACTGGACCCCTAAGAACCATTAGAGACCCTCTTTTTCTTGGCAGTTAGATACCTCCTTCTTTTTCTATGCTGCTACAGATCACTCCTTCCCTGCAGGGATTAAAGACACTGGGGCTTTAAGGACTCTTCTTGTTTTGTTCCCTAAGACTTTCTCCCTTTCTGGCTTCCCAGAATTCATCTTCCATTTGTCATCAGTGATCTGAATATGGCCTTGGCTTCCTACACGGGGCAATACATGCTCTGTCCTGCTCTGAAGATTTACGAAAGGATACAGATTACTCAGGGTTCCAAGAAGGTCTCATGATTTCTTTTATCTCCATCCACAGGGGTGAGTTACCAAGATGTAGTATATACAAATTTATCATTCCCTTTCCAGCTTTTCCCCAAAATACATTTTTGCCCCTTGTAACCTGCTTGGTCTGACATCACATGTTGAATGAGTCAGAGCTGTCTCACTTAAATGCAGCTAACACTAAAATTGCGTTATCGATTTCTGATGCTCTCTTTACTTTTCCTTGATGTTGGTTTGTAAAAGTTGGTTCAACTAATATTACTCTAAATATGTAATGCTGGCATTAGCCCTGTCTCTTTCCTCACTTGCCTTGCTTACCGTCATTTATTAGAGTCATTTTTACGTCAAAATATTTTTTCTTAAGATTTCAAATAATGGATTTTTCCATTCTAAAATAGTTCCAAATGTTATCTAGTTTTTCTCTTTTTTTTTGGTCATAATAGGACACATCCATGTTGATATGGCATATTCCTTCTGACATGCATAGGGTATTAGTAAACCAGTATTGATAACATACAGTATTGAGTACTGAAAACCTACTTGAAATCCTGGTTCCATTTCTTACTACTTGCATGAGTTTAGACAAGTTGTTCAGCTTCTTTGGGCCTCATTTATAGATTGTGTTTCCTCATTTATAAATTGAGCTCTTTGCCTTCATCACACAGGGTTTTGTGAAGCTCAAATGAGGTTATGTAGATAGAGGTGTTTTGTTAATATCGTTCCTACTACTCTCTGACACCCCTACTCAGCTCTCTTAAATTGGAGACATAACCCAATAAGGGCAGAATGGTCATATGGAGGAGACCATGAGAAGGACCAGAATGTGAAAAAGGCTATGATGTCTGCTTCTTTGTCTCCTGGCTAATGTCATCTCATCCTTCAAGACCCAGCCTAAAAAATCACCTCCTGTAAAGACACCCTTGAATTCTCCAGATAAACATGGACTTGCCTTTCTTTGATCTCCAATAGTATCTACCATAAAGTTCTCTCCAACTCTGTAACATAGGTGCCAGAAACCCACAACCTCTAGAAAATTCAATAGTTAGGAAATTAACACCTTATTTGAAAATGTAAATTGAGTAGTGGAGGTTATAAGTGACTCTGTGACACTATTTATTACATTCACTAAAATAAAATAATAAAGGTGGCATCTTAATATTAATAACAGTCTGCATTAATAGTTATGTACATTATATGGTTAACATCCATTTAAGAGAAAAGTCTTTAAGCTTTCTCTTCCTAAGCTGTTTCAATGAAACACTTAAAAATGAAAATTTTACTTGCTCATAGATAGTATGTCCAATAAAAGGGATTCTCTTTTGTGTCTGCTTTGCCACCCAAATGTTCAAAGCTTTTCTGATTTTATATCTTGGAGTTGTTGGCTCCTGACTTCTAGTTCTCACTAATTCAGAATAGCTTGGAGAGTTGAGAAGCTTGGCTGCATAGAACTATCTCAACTCCCCCACTCTTGCACAAGGCTGAAGTCTATGCTCTGTCCATGATAACTTCATGCACTTCCCTTCTGAGAGCCAACCTGGTAAACATCTCCACTTCTCTCTCTCCTGAGGGAGTTTCCCTGTTTCTTTGCTCTCTCTCTCTCTCAACGTTGCGATAAAAATGTCTCCATTTCAACTCTGCCATTCACAATATCTCCCTTGTCTGCTCTCAGCCTCAAGCTCTGTCCTCTCCACTTCCTGCATCTAATTACCTCAAATGGGAATGATTTAATTCATAGATACTGGAACTGGAATTCCAATCACCTCTTTAGCATCTGTCTCTCCCACGGACTATGAGCTTCTCGAGGGTAGGGCATTTTCTTATGCACCATTTTGTCTTTTGCATCAAGTACAAACTCTGAGGCAAGTACAGACCCTTGATTCATGTTGATTGAGGGGACACATACTCGCCAAGAGACCCCTTTTTTTGCCCTGGTCTACTTGTCAATTTCACTCAGATAAAGTAAACTTTCTTTAATGTCCTCTTCCCAATTATAATTTCAGTTTCTAAATTAGAAAGCTGTAAAAAAAAAAAAAAAAAAAAAGAGCTACAGAAGGGTAGGAGGAAAAGAAGGCAAAGGATATAAAGAACAGTTCTACTTAGTTCTAGGGGTAGGTGGAGAACCAGGTTGGCAGGGAGTCTTTTTAGAGCAGCCCAGGAGGTTGGGAAAGGCTTGGTACACTTCAGGGGAAAACTCCAGGAATGTGCCACATGTCTCCTGCTATCTGCTCTCACAGTGAGGACTGTCTGGGATTTTGACCCTCCTGCAGGCTGACCTAGCCATATTGGATACCTGGGACGTGGCCTGTGTATGGGGTTGGAAGCCCAGGACCAGTGCATCTGCACAGATTGTTCTACCATATCCATCCCCGACCCTTCTTAAAGATCCAGTCTTATAGCTTCTTGTGAAGCCATTAATATAAGAGTTCACTCCGAGTACTGATTTACCCTCAGCTTGGGTACTATCCCGGACTGCCCTGTGCCAAGGTATGCAGTTACAACCTCTCTGCTCAGCATGAATGCACTCTGGGGGTGGGAGCAGGCTGTCTTTATAGGAACTAAGCAATACTCTAATATTTTTTCTCTTGCACATGAAAAAGAGGAAAAAAGCTCAAAGAAGCCAAGTTTTCAGGACAGAGAAGCCAATGCCATTCCATCACTAGGAGCAGGCTGTGCTAGTAGAGGGGTGATGTGCAGGGAGGGAGACAGATGTACTGAGACTCTTGGCACTGGGGACAATGGGTACCAAGCATTCAAAAAGAAATCACTTATCGTCACTATCACAGGTTGTGAAAACTTCCCAGTTTACCAATGCAAACTTGTGGATATTTTCACAACAGAATTAACACACAGAGTCATGTTAGTCAAAGGACCTAGAAAAAAATAATGTTCCACAGGTTACAGTTACTCCAAGACCATGCCAAAATAGTGGATCTACTTTTTTTGAGAAGTCAACTCAGTGAAACAATTGGTTTCACTCTTTTTTTAAAAATTAGTAGACTATTTTTATAGCAGTTTTAGGTTTACAGAAAAATTAAGCAGAAAGTAGAGTTCTCATATAACCCATTCCCCACTTCCCCACACACAGTTTTCCCCAAATTACTCTCATCTTGCATTAGTGGGGTACATTTGTTACAGCTGATGAGCCAATATTGATACATTATTTATTATTATATATTTATGTTTATTGTATAGGTACATACATATTTATTATATATTTATTAATTTTATTATTACATTAATTAAGGTCCACAGTTCACATTGACTCTCTCTTCGTACTGCACATTCTATGGGTTTGACAAATGTATGATATCATGTATCCACCATTACAGTATCTTACAGAATAGTTTCACTGCCCTAAATATCCCCTGTGTTCCATCTATTCATCCCTCACTCCCTCCCCACCAGCCCCTGGCAATGATTGATTTTTTGCTGTCTTCATAATTTGCTTTTTTAAGAATGTCAATCATATAGTATGTAGACTTTTCAGAGAGTCGTTTTTCACTTAGCAATATTCATCTAAGTTTCCTCCATGTCTTTTCATGCCTTGATCACTCATTCCTTTTTACTGCTGAGTAATATTTCATTATATGGATGTATCACAGTTTGTTTATACACTTACCTATTGAAGGACATCTTGGTTCCTTCCAAGTTTTGGTAGTTACAGATAAAGCTGTTATAAACATCTGTGTGCAGGTTTTTGTGTGGAGCTAGTTTTTAACTCCTCTGGGTAAACACTGAGGCGCTCTATTGCAGGATTGTATGGTAAGAGTATATTTAGTTTTGCAAGAAACTGCTAGACTGTCTTCCAGAGTGGCTGTACCATTTTGCATTCCACCAGCAATGAATGAGAGTTCCGTTGTTCCACATCTTCGCCAGTGTTTGTTGTTGTCAGTGTTTTGGATTTTAGCCATTCTGATAGGTGGGTAATGATATCTCATGATTGTTTTAATTTGCAGTTCCCTAATGACATATGATGGTGAGCATCTTTTCCTATGCTTATTTTCCATTTGTATATCTTCTTTGGTGAGATATCTGTTGGGATCTTTTACTCATTGACTCTTTTTCGTTTAATTGATATTTTAACTGAATGAGCTAACTGGGAGAATTGCCTAGACGTTGCCTCCTTATAAGTAGAGATTTGCAGCAACTGCAACAAATGATTGCTTTAGAATAGGGCACTAAAACCAGACCTGATCCATACAGATATGTGATGTTTGCTTTGGTTTTTGGTAATTGTAAAACACCCCAAACTAGTTTTTCTAGAGGTAATCAAGAAACATTTCCTTTTCTTAGGGAACCCTCCTACACTGTTGGTAGGAATGCAAGTTGGTGCAGCCACCTTAGAAAACAGTATGGAGGTTCCTCAAAAAACTAAAAATAGAGTTGCCATATAATTCAGCAATCCCACTCCTGGGCATATATCCAGATACAACTATAATTCAGGGCTTCCCTGGTGGCACAGTGGTTGAGAGTCCGCCTGCCGATGCAGGGGACACGGGTTTGTGCCCTGGTGCAGGAAGATCCCACATGCCACGGAGCAGCTAGGCCCGTGAGCCATGGCTGCTGAGCCTATGCGTCCGGAGCCTGTGCTCCGCAACAGGAGAGGCCACAACAGTGTGAGGCCTGCGTACCGAAAAGAAAAAAACAAACTATAATTCGAAAAGATACATGCACCCCTATGTTCATAGCAGCACTATTCACAATAGCCAAGACATGGAAGCAACCTAAGTGTCCATGAACAGATGAACAGATAAAGAAGATGTGGTACATATACACAATGGAATACTACACAGCCATAAAAAAGAATGAAATAATGCCATTTGCAGAAACATGGATGGACCTAGAGATTATCACTAAGTGAAATAAATCAGAAAGAGAAAGACAAATACCATATGATATCACTTATATGTGGAATCTAAAATTTGACACAAATGAACCTACCTATGAGCAGAAACAGAGTCACAGACATAGAGAACAGACTTGTGATTGCCAGCGGGGAGGGGAGGTGAGGGAGGGATGGACTGGAAGTTTAGGGTTAGTAGATGCAAACTAGTATATATAGAATGAATAAACAACAAGGTCCTACTGTATAGCACAGGGAACTATATTCAATATCCTGTGATAAACCATAATGGAAAAGAATATAAAAAAGAATGTATATATATATATATAACTGAATCACTTTGCTGTACAGCAGAAATTAACACAACACTGTAAATCAACTATACTTCAATAAAAAAAGAAACTTCCTTTTCTCTGACATTTTAAAATACCACTTTTTTCCCCTCATTAATAAACTAATACATTTTATGAAAGAGAAGGAAAACTCAAACCATTTTTGAGCAATGAATGGAATTTTTACTTGCAATAGCAAAGCATAAGCCAGGTTCTGTTCCAGCTATCAGAACAACCGGCTCCCAAAACAAAGAGGGAAATCTTTACAGTTCAGGTTGTGTGTCCTCAGCAATACTGATGGGATACAGCTGGGTCATTTCGATAAAAGCTAGATGTTCCTGACCTTGAGGCTAACTCAGGATACAGAGAATTGTCCCCTTCTTGGCCTTCAGGAAAATTGTTATTTGAGACTTGTGCCTGAATGCAAGGTTTTCCATAATGTAAGCTCCCTCCATCACTTTTGTTAACACTTAGATAAATATTTCCAAAATCTTCCAGAAACACTGATTTAATTCACATGCCTACCAAGCAGATAAACAGTACCTGCATCCTTATCCGAGCAGTTTAATTGTTTAAAATCTTTGCTAATTTGACATATGAAAAATTGGCACCTTGTTTTAATTTTCATCTTTAATGACTATGTTGAACATTTTCCTTTCTTTTTCTTTCTTTGATTCCTTTCTTTCTTTCTCTCCCTCCCTCCCCCTTTCTCCCTTCCTCCCTCCCTCCCCCTCTCTCTCTTCCTTTCTTCCTTCTTTCTTTCTTTCTTTTTCTTTCTTTCTCTTTCTTTCTCTCCCTCCCCCTTTCTCCCTTCCTTCCTCTCTCTCTCTCTCTCTCTCTCTCTCTCTCCCTTTCTCCCTTTCTCTTTCTCTCTTCTTCTCTCTTTCGCCTTCTTTCTTTTCTTTCTTTCTTTGTTTCTCTTTCTTTCTTTCATTCATTCACCACTGGTATATTTCTTTAGAGAATTGTCCATGTAAGACCTTTGCCTATGACAGGTAGCTAGGGTTTTGTCTTTTGTGGCTTCCTGCAAGGGGAGAGGTGACCATAGCAGGTAGGGGGGTTGCTGGTGCATCACTGAGGTAGGATATAAATGATCTGCCAGAGAGAGCATCCTCCACACTGGAGTACCCTAGAGCAAGAAGGCGCCACCTTACAAGGGTCTACAAGGGTAGATTCATTATTTGGAGTGACTATAATCTGTGCCCCATAGACTTCGGACATCTGGCTTATATTTATATTTAGAGAATCCACCATCTGATAATAAGTGCACACAGATGAAGTCTCTTTTGTTCCCAGTTTCTTATTTGCCCCCTTGCTCCAACCCTGGAGGCAAAGTGCGGCGGAAAGGAGTGGCCTGTCAGGTGGGGAAATAGTGAAGAAGCCAGCTATGCTGTCTTGTACCACTGCAGGTTTCTGAGCTTGACTTAAGGATACAATTGGAAATGAAGACTGAAGTTTTGATTTTAGACAGAATTGGACTGTTCATATCTCAAAAGACCAGAAAAAAACAATAGGATCTAGAGATTTCATCCAGGGATGGGCATGAATGGTCTAGCAGTGTGGCTATGGAAAGGCAGTAGAGGAAAGAAAATAAAACTGGTTTTTGTTTATACCCCACAGAATCCATGTATTAGTTTCCTTCGACTGCCATAACATAGACATCCAAAATCAAGGTGTCGGCAGGGCCCTGCCCACTGTGAAATCTCTGGGAGCGGGGAGACCCTTCCTTGCCTCTTCCAGCTCCTGGTGGTCCCAGAGGTTGGGACTACCTTGGCTTGTGGCAGCAGAATTCCGTTTTGTTTCCATCTTCACATGGAGTCTTCCCTCTGTGTCTTATACCTCTGTGTCTTCAGATAGTGTTCTCCCTGTGTTTCATGTCTAATTTCCCTCTTCTTGTAAGGATGCAGTCATATCAGATTAAAGCCTATTCTAATGACCTAATCATAACTTGATTAAATCTGCAAACACACTATTACCAAATAAGGTCACGTTCACAGGTACTGGGAAGTTAGGTCTTCAGTATATCTTTTTTTTTTTTTTTTTTTGGTGGGGGGACACAATTCAACCTACAATAGTCCAACTTGTGGATAAAGACTCAGGCTGTGCTGACTTCTGAAGCCATCTCCATGTGATGCTGCTTTGTTTTCTGCTCGCGAGGGGGCTCACTGTTTCATTCTTCTTTCCTTTTGCCCTTCCTCTTGTCCTCTCAGGCTGTCCTCTGCCTGACTGTTCTCTGAGAGAGTAAACAGGGCAGAGACTACTCTGAGCAACTTTCAGTATCAAGTCCATCGCACAGCTTCATGTCTATGGGGCCCTAGTAAATGCATTTTGGTTGTGATATGTGTGTTTTATACATATCTCCCTAAAACTCTCATAGTTAATCAGGTAAGTGAACATGGAAATGTCAGCCCGGAGGAAAGTTCAGACACAATTTTAAAATTTCAGTCTATACTGCACAATGTCAGAATATCATTCAGCAAACCTTAGGTTCTTACCATTGCAACAAAAAGAATAAAATATCTAGGAATAAACCTACCTAAGGAGACAAAAGACCTGTATGAAGAAAATTATAAGACACTGATGAAAGAAATTAAAGATAATACAAATAGATGGAGACATATACCATGTTCTTGGATTGGAAGAATCAACATTGTGAAAATGACTCTACTACCCAAAGCAATCTACAGATTCAATGCAATCCCTATCAAACTACCACTGGCATTTTTTCACAGAACTAGAACAAAAAAATTTCACAATTTATATGGAAACACAAAAGACTCCGAATAGCCAAAGCAATCTTGAGAACGAAAAATGGAGCTGGAGGAATCAGGCTCCCTGACTTCCGACTATACTACAAAGCTACAGTAATCAAGACAGTACGGTACTGGCACAAAAACAGAAAGATAGATCAATGGAACAGGATAGAAAGCCCAGAGATAAGCCCACGCACATATGGTCACCTTATCTTTGATAAAGGAGGCAGGAATGTACAGTGGAGAAAGGACAGCCTCTTCAATAAGTGGTGCTGGGAAAACTGGACAGGTACATGTAAAAGTATGAGATTAGATCACTCCCTGACACTATACACAAAAATAAGATAAAAATGGATTAAAGACCTAAATGTAAGGCCAGAAACTATCAAATTCTTAGAGGAAAACATAGGCAGAACACTCTATGACATAAATCACAGCAAGATCCCTTTTGACCCACCTCCTAGAGAAATGGAAATAAAAACAAAAATAAACAAATGGGACCTAATGAAACTTCAAAGCTTTTGCACAGCAAAGGAAACCATAAACAAGACCAAAAGACAACCCTCAGAATGGGAGAAAATATTTGCAAATGAAGCCACTGACAAAGGACTAATCTCCAAAATTTATAAGCAGCTCATTCAGCTCAATAACAAAAAAACAAACAACCCAATCCAGAAATGGGCAGAAGACCTAAGTAGACATTTCTCCAAAGAAGATATACAGACTGCCAACAAACACATGAAAGAATGCTCAACATCATTAATCATTAGAGAAATGCAAATCAAAACTACAATGAGATATCATCTCACACCAGTCAGAATGGCCGTCATCAAAAAATCTAGAAATAATAAATGCTGGAGAGGGTGTGGAGAAAAGGGAACACTCTTGCACTGCTGGTGGGAATGTGAATTGGTACAGCCACTATGGAGAACAGTATGGAGTTCCTTAAAAAACTACAAACAGAACTACCATATGACCCAGCAACCCCACTACTGGGCATATACCCAGAGAAAACCATAATTCAAAAAGAGTCATGTACCAAAATGTTCATTGCAGCTCTATTTACAATAGCCAGGAGATGGAAACAACCTAAGTGTCCATCATCAGATGAATGGATAAAGAAGATGTGGCACATATATACAATGGAATATTACTGAGCCATAAAAAGAAATTAAGTTATTTGTAATGAGGTGGATGGACCTAGAGTCTGTCATACAGAGTGAAGTAAGTCAGAAAGAGAAAGACAAATACCGTATGCTAACACATATATATGGAATTTAAGGGAAAAAAATGTCATGAAGAACCTAGGGGTAAGACAGGAATAAAGACGCAGACCTACTAGAGAAGGGACTTGAGGACATGGGGAGGGGGAAGGGTAAGCTGTTTCAAAGTGAGAGGGAGGCATGGACATATATACACTACCAAACGTAAAATAGATAGCTAGTGGGAAGCAGCTGCATAGCACAGGGAGATCAGCTCGGTGCTTTGTTACCGCCTGGAGGGGTGGGATAGGGAGGGTGGGAGGGAGGGAGACGCAAGAGGGAAGAGATATGGGAACATATGTATATGTATAACTGATTCACTTTGTTATAAAGCAGAAACTAACACAGCATTGTAAAGCAATTATACTCCAATAAAGATGTAAAAAAAAATCATAAAAATATATTTAAAGTAACATTTCCAAATGGCAGAGCCATTTCTCTGAGAAAAGAAAGGGAAATTTCCTCCCCCAAGAAAATCCTCTGACAGGGGTTTGAATGATGGGGAAAGGAAATTAAAGGTAAAGAGGCATTAAAAGCAAAGTCTCAGCACTTCTCTCCTGGGAACAGAGAGTAGATGGAGAACGGCAGCCTCATCGTATGTGTGCTGGAACCAAACTGAGCTTCTTCCTCCAAAACTGGGAAGGCCGGGGAGGACACAGGAAATAAACCATTGAGGGCATGACATGTGCGCAAAAATTAAAATCAGCAATAATCTGATTCTGTAATTTTATCACTGAAACACATCAAAAACTGTTACCAATGTTGGAATTTTAGAGATGATGAGTACTGAACCCAGACGCTGGAGTGAAAAGGGCGTGGAGAAGGAATTACCTTGCTGAACTTAGAGAAAATATTTATCTTCAGACAAGCATAATATCTTGCAGACTTCCCACAGCCTTCTGCATCAATTTCCAAGTTCATTTGCAGTTTTTAAAACTCTTCATTTCTTCCCAGATCCCATCCATCCATCTGTCCCTCTATTTATAAATCCACACATCAACAGTGTTTGGATTTAAATACTGGCTCTACCTCTGGGTGATCCTAGACAAGTAAAGTAATCTCCTTGTGCCTCAGTTTCCTCATCTGTAATGTGGAACTATACTTATATGGATCTTATAGGGTTTTGTGAGTATTAAGTCAATTAACAACTATTTGTCCCTTAATAAACTCTCAATAAATTTTAGCTATATTGTTGATTGTAAGAGCAGACACAAATTAAAATTAAGGGGCTTAATTCTCCTTGTTGAAAATAAGGGAGGATATTTCTCTTCCCCTCATCTTTTTGTTTCAGAATTTCTTTCTCTTTCCTTTTTAAGTGTACATAAATCTTTATTATGACTAAATAAGTTGTTTAGTAAGGTTTGTTCTGTAGATTCCTCTGGTGCCATCTCTGGGCTGGTAACAGTCTAAAGTTGTCTCCCGTGATTAAAAATTGTCCTACATTTCCTGGTAGAAAGGGGAGGGCACAGAGTTTTTCTTGTGTCTCCTCTTTCTCAGTTGCTTCCAGCTCAAGATAATCCTTACTCCAGAGTGGCATATTTTGGGGTGGCATACTCTGAGCCCCTTCAATGTACATCACATTCTGGTTTAATGCTTATTCAACAATAAAACTTTTTTGTCTCTACTAACTTTGTAGAGCGGCTTTCTGGGTTGAGAGGAGATTTTGTTTGTTTTACATTTCCCCAATACCATCCAATAAAACGTTATTAAGTACCTGCTCTGTGCTCTTCCTTTTCATTGTAGCAGAGAGCTGGGAGCACCATGGGGGAATCGCCTCAGCTCTTTTTTGGCCAGTCTCTGATGGCCAGTGATCTACTTGCTTTTCAGAGAGCAAGTGTTGTAAGGGGTCCACTATCTCTCAGTACCCTCATAATTATATTTTTCCATTAGTTTAGTTTAAAGATTCCTCCTCACTAATTCTAGTTAATGCTTACTAAATGCTTGCTATGCACCTGCTACTGTGCTGTGCATTTACCTACATTATCTTATTTAATCTTAACTATCACCCTATAAAGTGGGTACTATAATTCTCACCATTTTATGTATATGGAAACTAATAAAAACAGATTACATGGACATGTACACACTAACAAACGTAGTAAGGTAGATAGCTAGTGGGAAGCAGCCGCATGGCACAGGGATATTGGCTCGGTGGTTTGTGACCGCCTGGAGGGGTGGGATAGGGAGGGTGGGAGGGAGGGAGATGCAAGAGGGAAGACATATGGGAACATATGTTTATGTATGACTGATTCACTTTGTTATAAAGCAGAAACTAACACACCATTGTAAAGCAATTATACCCCAATAAAGATGTTTAAAAAAAAATTAAAAAAAAAAAACAGATTAAATGACTTGCTCATGGTCACAATGGTGATGGAGCTGGGATTAAAACCCAGGACCCTCAGGCCCTCAACATCTGTTAGGACGTAGCAGCTGTGAGACATGAAGGAGGAACAGAGCAAGGGGAGGCTCCTAGAGGAGGGTGGTGCCCAGGAGATGGGCCAAAGGGGGGACAGGGAAGTGGGGCTTTCAACAGTCAGTCTTCCTCCCACCCCAGGTCCCAGTGCCCTTCTCCAGAGAACCACAGCTGAGAGATCCTCTTGTCTTTCCACAGCTGGAGGAGGGAGTATCCAGTCGTCCCTCCCCAGGTATCCAGGTCCCACCTACTTTTCTTGATTGTACTGGGACACTGCAGGGGCATGAGGGAAACGTGGATACATGAAATTGGTCAGAGATGGAGCCAAGTCATGGGGGCACAGCCAGGAGCTGTTGGGGGTGGAGGTTGCGCACCTGGCTGGGATGTAGTGGAGTCCTGTCTCTAGGCTACTGGCCTAAGGGGTAGCTGTCATGGTTCCTGATGGGGGTTCTGGGGCTGCTGGCTCTGGGAAGAGTCATCATTGGCTCCCCCAGGGCTCCAGGGCCTTGAAGTCACCTCCTGGTGGGGAGCCTTTGCCAGGTACAACTCTTGGCTCTTCCACCTGGCAGGCCCAAGGCGAAGGAGGAAAATACAAGGGTACAAAAGACAAGTTAAAACCTCAAATTACTGCTCAGCCACACAAGCACACACATAGCCCTACACAAGCACTTCGATTTTATACAAGAAGGAACGTACGTACTACATTAGTCTGCTGCTGCTGTCCCCTCCTCTCTTTCTCTCTTTTTTAACAAGATAGTTTAGAGCTCTTTTCATGTCGGTACATATAAGTCTGCCTTGTTCTTCTTAATCATGGCTAATTTATTGAATATTTATCCTCCTGACAAACTCATGAGGTACATACAATCTTATCTGTAGTTTATAGGTGAGGAAACCAAGACTGCAAGGGCTTGAGTACTCAGTCCAAGTCACAAAGGCTATCAGTTCAGGACAGTAGCACCAGCACAGGGGCCACCGGAGACAATGCTTTCGAAACTTCCAGCCCAGTGTCTGACACCAGCAATGCTCAGTAGTTGATCCTTCTCGCTCTCCCTGAGGAGCACTCTGTGAGGCCCTGGACAAGAATTGAATGGGATGTGGGGCACCATGTCTCAAACTTGGGGCACAGCAGGCCTTGGGACAGCCTTTCCTATTATGCCCCTGACCCCCATCATGGCCCTGTTCTTGCCAAGTCAGCAGAGCTTGTTCAACCCTCTCAGTGCCCCCTACTGGCTAGAGAATGAAGGCCCCTCCTCGTGAATGGCTCCCTTGGAAGGATCTGCCTGGTGGAAAGATTCTCCTCCTGAATGAACTACTGCTGACAAGCTGGGAGCCACCAGCTCCAAAAGGGGGCCAATGAGGCTGTAGAGGGGCATCTGCTACCAGCACACCCCTTCTCCGTGCTGTCCCACAGAGGGATTAATGCAATAGAGTGAGGCCAGGCCCTTGATGGGAACTGCACTCTTGTTTTCCTCCTTCCACACAGATTTGCTTTCATCTCTCTGGCTTTTCTCTTGGGATGAAACGTTAATGAGAGGAGGCTGCTACAGCCCTCTTGTCTGACTGCCCCCTCTCCTCACACTGCCATTTGTCTGAAGTCCAGCTGCCGCAGGTAGGTAGGGGCCAAAGTCGTTTTGTGCAAGAAGGCAAAAGCAGCTGGGAACTTCTTGAGTGGAGTGTATTCAGAGTCCGACATCCTTTCATTCGGAATGACAGAGAAAGATTAGGCATCAGAAAACCATCAGTGTGGGCAAAGCAGCCGGACCACTGAGGACACGTGCCAGGCTGTGCAGGGATCTGGAGGGATCCTGGAAGTGCTCTGAAGAATTCTCATAAGAAAAGCTAACATTTTACATGTGACCAAGACTCAAATATTCATTAAGTAAAAATAGACTATCTTTTCTTTTGAATGGAATCATTTTCAGAAGCCCTGCTCAATTTCCAGTAAAACCCTATGGGTTTGGATGTTCATTATTCTCACAATAGTGTTTTTTGTTTTTTGTTTTGCGGTACGCGGGCCTCTCACTGTTGTGGCCTCTCCCGTTGCGGAGCACAGGCTCCGGACACGCAGGCTCAGCGGCCATGGCTCAAGGGCCCAGCCGCTCTGCGGCATGTGGGATCTTCCCGGACCGGGACACAAACCCACGTCCCCTGCACTGGCAGGCGGACTCTCAACCACTGCGCCACCAGGGAAGCCCTCTCATGATAGTGTTTGAATTAGGACCACGGCAGGCTGGCTGCAGGCCAGTCAATTACACAGTCGGTCATCAATGCACAAGGCGCAGAGAGCCAGGGGACACGGTGGCAGCAAACAGGCATTTGAAATCTAACTATGCAGGGAAACTCAGTTTGAGGGTATTGCTTTGTCTTGCAATTCTTTGTGAAAACTTGTATAAGAAATATCAGGTTGTTTTAAAATAAATTAAACTGAAATCTGCTGAAATTCCTCCACTCTGAGAATAACCACTAGAAGCATATCCTTCCAAACTTTTCTCCACTGTTTTAGTTTGCTAGGACTGTGCCATAACAAAGTACCACAGACTGGAGCTTAAATAACAGACATTGATTTCCTCACAGTCTTGGAGGCTATAAGTCCAAGATTAAGATGCTGGCAGGTTTGGTTTTTTCTGAGATCCCTCTCCTTATCTCGCAGATGACTGCCTTCTCTCCATGTCCTCACATGGTCTGGCCTCTGTGTGGACGCATGTATGAGTCTGAATTTCCTCTCCTTCTAAGGACACTAGTCATATTGGATTAGGATACATCCTAAAGACCTCATTTTAACTTAATTACCTCTTTGAAGACCTTGTCTCCAAATACGATCCAAATACAGTCCAAATACGGTTCTGAAATACGGGGGTTAGGGCTTCAACATATGAATCTTAGTGGTATGCAATCCGGCCCATAACATCTACTAATCTTTATGTAAAAATATTCATTTTTTTCCCCAAAATGGGCACCATAACAAAATTACTATTTTATAACGTGCTTTTTAAAAACTTTAATATGTGTTATTTCTATGCCAATAGTTGATGACTAGGTTCTGATTCAAGATTAATGGTCTTGAATGAGTAGAGGCATTAGCTTCCCACTCCCTCCTAAGACTGAATTAATAACAATAGCTCACATTTACTGGGTGCTTATTGTGTGCCAGGCGCTGTTCTAACTACTTCGTGTGTGTTCAATTATTTAATTCGCACTATTCTGTGAGATGGGCATTATTATCTCCATTTTTCAGATGCTGAGGGGTGAAGAGTCAGTGCTGTCTCGAGTGAGGAATTAGGAGGATTTTTCTTTCCTGCAGGGAGGGCCTGGAGTGAGTTAATAGAAGCAAGGAAGGACCAGAGAGGAGAAGAAGCCGAGGTGGCTCCCCTATGGTAAGGATGCGACGGCATCCACACCCTCCAGTGTGGTCCTGTCCCACTGCAGGTACCTGCACGGTTTGACTCCTGCTCTAATCCCTGGGTGCCCTTATTCCCAGCACCCAGCAGTGCACCTCATGCACAATAAACTTGTATAAATATTTGTTGAAATAAATAAATACTAAGATAAGCATCCTGAAAGCCTCTCTTATAGAATCATTCTTATGTTTTTAAAGGTTTTAAAAATATTTTAAAACTTCCCAGGGGTAGGGGGCGAGCATTCTCAGTTCAGAGAGTTCCATTTCTGGCCACAGTTGAATGTAACACATTTTTATTATTAAGTGGGAGAAAGGAACTAAAGAAGGGCAGAAAATCCCCCTGTGCTGCTTCAGGGAAAAAAAAAAAAAAAAAAAAAAGCTTCAGCTAAAGGCAGCAGCATGAGTATGATTTCACTTTACCTTTTCCTTTTTAAAGTTTTTTTGTTGATATGGACCACTTTTAAAGTCTTTATTGAGTTTGTTACAATACTGCTTCTGTTTCATGGGTTTTCAGCCGTGAGGCATGTGGGATCTTAGCTCCCGGACCAGGGATCGAACCCTCATCCCCTGCATTGGAAGGTGAAGTCTTAACCACTGGGCCACCAGGGAAGTCCCTCACTTTACCATCTGCAAAGCATTTTCAAGTGGTGGAGGTACTCCAGGCCTAGAATGGAGATACTTGCTCACCTAGTATGAATGACAGTGCTTTCACTTTCCCCCATCACCATCTAACTCCGTTTCAGACACACTTTTCCCACAAGATCATCATCAGCCTGGATCTCTCATTCCAGCCCAGACAGCTTCATACACTCTTCCCATTATAGTGCATCCCAGGATGCACGCCCAGCATGAGTACAAGCCAAGAAGCCTCCCCCTCTTCTCTACACCAGCTCTCTCCACTAAAACCCTACAGAAAGGTCACTTCCACCAGGAAGCCCTCTCAGACCCACTTTCCCAGCTCCTCTCACTCAGCACTTCCTTTGCCCCATGAGTCCACAGATGCCTGACACAGACACACAGAAATCCCATACCTGTGTCACCAGCCCTGATGAACCTATATTGCCAGAAACTCCTGAGTCCCAGTCCCAGTGCCACGTCTACACACTGCAGGATGCTTTGTCATGATGACAGATGAGCATTGTCAAGGTTGGCCAGTCATTGTCCCTGTCCTTCCTTTCTGTTTTACCCATCAGCTTTCTAAGAGTTCTGAATCCCTGGAATGGCTGCTCAAAGGGAACATTACAAACATTCACCACCCTCATCTTAGTGATCAACATATCCTGATGCTTAGTTATATATAAAACATTTACAGTGTTATTATAAAGGACACAGCTCTGGAACAGCCAGATGGAATAGGGCAAGGTCTGGGGAGTGAGAGAGTCCTGAGTGCCAGAGCTTCTGCCCCTGTGGAGTGGGGGAAACCTGATGCTTAAAGTTTAAAAGCCATTTTGTTGCCTTCTTTTCTATCTGTCTCCTTATTGCATGAAATAAGAAGAAATGAAGATGTAGAGAAGGAATGATTGGCTGTGTCCTTTGGCAGCTCGTCCCTCCTGTTTTTCTATGCTACCCAGGCTGGATAGACTGATCTCAGTCATAATTGTGAAAAAACAATCCTAATCACTGCACCAGCAATTTCCCATCTATCTTACCAAAAAGATAATTCCCAGGTTCTGAGTGATTTTTCCTCTCTCTCATACACAAAATATTTGTTAAGAGAACAAAAAAATGTGCATAATCCTTATTTGTATGGCTTCCCTGTGTCCCCTGAAGAGGACACACTGTACAGGAAACACAAAGTACAACACTTAGGGGAGTATAAACAGGCAGTTCTGAAGAAATGATTTTAAACAAATAATTGCTGAAAAAAATACAGTTTGAAAGTATTTTAAAAAAGGAAGAAACCCAAGAGACAACTGATTGCCTATTGTCGTATGTTGCTTGTCCTTCAAGGAGGAAACAGGTTCAAACTTTCCTTCTACTGCTGTTCAGTATGTGCATGATGGCCATAAGCCACTCTTCTCTCCTCACTACTCGGCTTTCTTCCCTTGCATCGTACAGGTTCTCACAGGGTGAGAACACCCTGGGCGTCCAGAGAATGACGCAGCCTATAGGACATTGGGATGCAAGATAAGGGGTTTTCTATCTACCTGATAACTGGTCTGAACCAATTACAAGCCGTGTGTGTGGAGCTGGCAGCTTCCCAAACTTTTGAGAAAGAAAATGGTCTCTTGCTCCTCCAAAGTCGGGGGTGTGGAGGGAGCAGTGAGCAATGGGCAAGAGCTGCTACCAGGACCCCCTGAGCCAGCGGTGGGCAGTGGGGTTCACGGAAGCACCTGCCTTCTAGGCATCCTGGCTAATCACAGCCCAAGAGGCACGCTGGAGAGGGAGCCAGCAGAGAGGGCTGCCTGCCAGGGGCTGAGATTCAGCCCTGGTGAAGGAGTTCTCTTCCCAGTCAGGAGATCTGTGGTCCAGTCTGGTGACCTTGGGGAAGTCACTTTAGCTCTTGGAGTCTTGATTTGCTAAACCATTAAGTGTGAGATTTACCCAAGTAACACTAGAGATTTACTCTGAGGATAAAACCAGAAATGTGTATTAGACACTCATTAAACTAAACATACTCTTACCATATGATCCAGCAATCATCCTCCTTGGTATTTACCCAAAGGAGTTGAAAACATGTCCACACAAAAACCTGCACATGAATGTATATAGCAGCTTTATTCATAATTGCCAGAACTTGAAGAAAACAACCAAGATATCCTTCTGTAGGTGAATGCATAAATAAACTAGGAGATCCAGACAATAGAATACTATTCAGCACTAAAAAGAAGCGAGCTATCAAGCCATGAAAAGACCTTAAGTGTATATTGCTAGGTGAAAGGAGACAATCTGTAAAGGCTACATTCTGTTTTATTCTAAATGCATGACATTCCGTAAAAGGCAAAACTATGGAGACTGTAGGAAATCCAGTGGTTGCCAGGGGTTTGGAGAGAAAAGAGTGAATGCATGGAGTACAGGGGACTTTTAGGGTAGCAAGATTATTCTACCTGATTATTCTACCTGATACTATAATGGTGGGTATGTGTCATCATACATTTGTCCAAACCCAGAGAGTGTGCAACACCGAGAGTAAACCCTAATGTAATCTGTGGACTTTGGGTGATTATGATGTGTCTATGCAGGTTCATCAAGTGTAACAAATGTACCACTCTGGTAGGGGATGTTGACAGTGGGGTAGACCATGGCGGGTGGGTTATATAGGAACTCTGTGCTTTCCTCTCAGTTCTTCTATGAACCTAAAACTGCTCTAAAAACAATTAATTCTAGGGCTTCCCTGGTGGCGCAGTGGTTGAGAGTCCGCCTGCCGATGCAGGGGACATGGGTTCGTGCCCCGGTCCGGGAAGATCCCACATGCTGCAGAGCGCCTGGGCCCGTGAACCATGGCCGCTGAGCCTAGCCCGCACATCCGGAGCCTGTGCTCCGCAACGGGGGAGGCCACAACAGTGAGAGGCCCGCGTACCATTAAGTCTAAACTATAAAGTCTAAAAATATGCCTGGTAGCATTACTTACTTTTTTTTATTACTCGTGATTGGTGACCTCAATTGTAGAGTCAAGCTGGTACTGCTTGACTAAGTAATTAAACACAGTCATATCGTCAAACTCATTTTTCCTATACTGGAAACTTTACAATTAATAGTAACACCTACAGGAATAAATGACTATTACTCACAACATGCCCCAGATTGAACTGAAGACAGCAACGTTTGGAAGCGACTTGAAAAGTGAACTTCTCATCACAGCTCTCGAATCTCACATTCAAATAGGACGATGGTGGCTGGAAGAGTGGGTGTGCAGGTTCCTGTAGGAGACCCCCAGGCTGTGAGGGAGGGCAAGCTCAGGAGGCCACAGGCCAGTGTACCCTGTACATCTGCAGTGACTCTGCTTGAGCTCAAAGCAGGCCCTCTGCCTGACACACCCGTGAAAACACCAAGGGACCACGCAGGGGCGATGAAGGGCGGGGAAGGAAAGCTGAGGTCAGGCTTTGGTCTGGGAGGCAGGGGAAGAAGCCCAGGCAGGGGAAGTGCTTGCTGGAGCCAACCGCTGTGGCAAAGGCAGGCGGGCAAGAACAGGGAGGAGTCTGTAGCGACTGGAGCAGGGCCTGGGGAGGGCGGGTGCAGGGGAGACAGCCTGTACCCCCGCTCTAAGCGTACACTGCGGTTCTCACTGACCTCCCAGGCCTGCCCCTGCCTTGTGCACAGCTCAATATTGGCTTCTGCTGAGGTTTCAGGTGAACTTGGCCTTTTCCCAGCACCACAGATAAAGCTGCCGGCCCCCACTTCTCGTGTTCAAGAAATCTTGAGGCCTTTTCTTGCCTCGTTGCTGCCTCTTGCCACACTCTTGTCCCTCACTTTGGCTCGACCGATCCCCTGCCTACAGTTGAGGCCTGCCTGCTGCAGCCCCTGTCTGTTTAAAAGGCCACATCTCAATCCAGGGGTGTGGGTGAGACTTTTCTGTTATAAGGGACAGGGGCACAGCTCAAACCCGCTTATGCCATGAGGAAATTACAGAAAGAAGTGGCAGGAATATCACTGAGGGCCTCAGGACCCCCTGGATGGAGGGGCCCAGAGTCTGGGGGACTTTTCCACCTACTGACTTCTGCCGACTTCTTTTCTCTTGCCTCATGCTATGTCTTGCTACTGACTAGCTTATCTTCATGGCAAAACAAACACGACTTCAATAAAACTGATGAAAAAGCATGATTTCAATAAAAGTTTCCAAGTTTTACTATCTACAGTTTCAGCTTTCAGAGTCTCTCTTAGTCCAAAGTTCAAGGATCCCATGAAAGCCCTTGATAGACACCTGGGGTTAAATACCCATCCTAGACTGATCCGTGATGGCCTCAGGGAAGACTCATACATTCCTGGGGCCAAATTTAGTAGCCTATTGGTATTCCTGACCTTTCCTGTCTTCTCCACCTGCCCACCAAAGAGACTGTTGCTTTACCCAGAATTATTAATTTATGCAGAATTAAATTAGAAGTCAAAAAGAGATAATATATGTTAAGGTACTACATCCATGTCCAGTGATGCTATTTTTACTATTTTTATTCGTTGGGGAATCCCCCAGGCTGCTGCCTGTGGTGAATTCTCTCTTGCTAACCAGCTTGGTCTGCATCTTTTATGAGAGAGAACAGGGTTCAAGTGGATTGTATGGAGAGGCTGCGGAGGTTGAAAAAGAGACAGGGGTGGGAGGGAAGGAGAAGAGAGGACTAACTGGCCACAGAGGCGAGAGAGTTAGGGGGTGGGTTGCTTGGAAGAGGATCCGGAGAATCTGGGGGCAGTGAGGGAACTGGGGGCAGGCAGGAAGCAGGGTTTGCAAAGTACTGGGGTGGGCTAGGGG
The DNA here is from genome assembly GCF_964270905.1 of Leucopleurus acutus. Taxonomy (NCBI): domain Eukaryota; kingdom Metazoa; phylum Chordata; class Mammalia; order Artiodactyla; family Delphinidae; genus Leucopleurus; species Leucopleurus acutus. The sequence continues at coordinate 49,294,144 of NC_139157.1, read as the reverse complement.
CTGGACCATATTTAATGTTCTTCAGGAAATGTGAATAAATATTGCAATACCTCTATATTTAATACTGGCTCCTGAACAATATATAAGTCCATGCAGAGAAGGGGCCATGTGTGGCTTTATTAATGTCAGATACAAAAATGTACTGAATTCTAGGGCTCATAAAAATGCTGATGGTGGTGATCGCAGTGGTGGTGACGATGCTGATACAAAACATTTACTGAACATTTCCCATGTGCCAGGCTCTGTGCTAAGGGCTTTACATGCATTTGATGTTCCAAACAACACTAGAGGGAAGGAATATCCTAAAAAAAAAAAACATATGAGGAAAGTGAGGCTTAGAGACGTCAAATAACAAGTCCAAAGACACACCTGTTAAGTGCACTTGGGTGGTGTGACTGTGGCTGTGAAGTGGAGCCTATGTGAGGTGCTGACAGGGTGGGGTTTCTGCATGGTAAGAGATTTGTCCATTTCTAGAAAATGGGTACTGGACAGAAAACCCCGCTAAGTCAGGTAACTTTAGCCCTGGCAGGGTTATAGCTTCTGCTGGACTTCTCTCAGCTGTCTGGGTCATATTAAGATGTCCTTGTGCTGTTTTAAAGTCCTTCCTCAGTCTCCACTGACCTCTCTCCCTGAAACCCAAGCCCTGATCTGGCCTCCCCAGTCACCACTGGCAGTGTGGCCCAGTGCCTCCTGGACCTAGCCATCTCGCCATCTTACCTGCATGCCCTCCTCTAAGTAGTAACCAGCTGGCAGCACCACCCCTCACCTGACCTGTATCCTCGTTAATTTAAAGCAAAGTGATATGGGAGGATGGGGCAGCGTAGAGTTAGGCCCCAGGGGAAGCAGGACAGTAATCTTTGGGAGGCCTTACAGTGACAATGGACCTCTCCCTTGCTCCACCACAGTGAGCAACAGAGGTCGCGCGACAGAATCATGGGGAGAACCCAGAGAGAGAAGAGGCTATCAATGGTCACCACTCTGCCAGGACGGCTAGGATTGTGAGAATGTGTAGGACATAGCCTGGGAATGCAGCGGGTTCCGGGGGGCTGAAGTTCCTGCAATATCAGGTTGAGGAAAAGACAATGGAATGTTTTACTCCAAGGTGGCCCAGGACCATAGGTTCACTGCAAACCTGTTTGTCTTAGGATGCTTTACTAATGTCGCAAAGTCCTTATACAGGTCACATTTCTAAGTCCACAGTCCTTGTTTGGATCATCTCCAAGCCCAAAGTTCAGTCATAGAGCAACTCACTGAGTACACGTTACATAGAGACTTACACTATGCAGCCCATGGTCAGGGGAAGAATTTGAAATGATAGAAATCTCCTCTCTAGCAAAAAGGATACAAACTGGGCGACTTCCTAGGGTGGTAGTTAGCCCAGGCCCTTCTCCGAGAACTTCTCAGGGTATTAGCAAAGGACTCGTGTCTCTATCCCTGATTACCACCGGCGGCAAGAAGGACCAGGCTTCCCCTGGAGCAGCAGGATGAGGCTGGAAGGAGGACCCCATGGGGCCATCGATTGCCTCATCATTATGGTCAAGGCAGTTAACTATGACAGCCAAAGACCCATTAGTGATAATGCAGTCAAAATGGAAACTCAAAATGGCTCAAGCCCAAGACAAGAGCAGAATCTGTGAATTAAGAGATTGAGTCATCCTTTCTAAGCCTAGGAAAAATATATCAATTTATAGATTGCCACCTCAGTACCTGAGAGGGAGTTCAGAGAAAGAGAAAAAGAGGAATTTGAAATTGGCTTGTACTCTGCTAGGTCATTATTACTCTTACTATCGATTTTATAATATTACCATGAGCCAGGCACTGTTCCAAGCATTTTACATGCATTAACTGATTTCATCAGACCACTATATGACCACCTCGCTGATATGGCCAGTATGGGACTGCCCGTTCCTTCAAATCGCTCCTTGATTTCTGCCCTTTACAGTATAATGCTTTCAGAACCAGTAACTACAGGCAATATGGGCTCATGTGATGTAAGGAATACCTTAGTCATTAGCCTCTAGTGAATGCTTGAAAATCTATCGCGAGACACTAGATAAAGATATTGACATTGGTTACATGCAAATCCATCTGTAACGGATAACTCTGCATTTTTTTAAAAGGCTGTGAAGTATTAATTATGTGTTAGGCGCGGCTATAAACATTATTTCATTTAATTTTCACACAAGGCAGGTGGTATTTGGCGGGAATTAAAGTTAAGAGAGACTCAAGAAGCTCATGCAAGTCCTCCTAGTTAAAAGGTGGAGGGAGCAGGATTTGAGGCCAAATCCTCTAACAACACCCAACATGTTCTTGCTCCTGTACCTTACAGCCTAAGCTCTGTATTAATATGTTTTCATTTATCACTACTTGATTATATATTTTTAATAAATAATGACTTTTTAAAACATAACGACAGTACAATTTTCACACTCAACAAAATTAACAATAATTTACAATAAAGCACATGTTCCATTTTCCCTGGTTGTCTCTAATATGTCTTTTTAAATTAAGACTTGTTCAAGTTAGCATTCAAATGTGTGAGGTGAGCTACACACCTCATTTGGCTAATAGGTTTTTTCCCCCTTTGATTTCTAAAAAAATTTGAACTGAAAAGTGGAAAGAATACTACAATGAACACCTGTATATCTTTCAAGAAGAGTCACAGAAGTTGGTATGTGTCTTAAATCTCTTTTTTATCTAAAATTGTTCCACTTCTCTTTTTAAAAGAGAGTAATTTATTTCTGAATTAAACTACATGATTTGACCTGTAGAATTTCCCGCATACTTAATGTTCCTGATTAAATTACTCACCGTGTCATTTAATGTGTTCCTCTATGTCCCATATTTCCTGAGAACTGGGAATTACATCTAGAGTTTGATTAATTCAGGTTTTCTGTCTTGGGGGAGGGGGAGGATACAACTTCATAGGTGACGTTGTGTACTTCCATTTGTATCACATCAGGATGTACGTAATACCTGGGTCATTTAGCCTGGATCTTTGTGTTTAGATGGTTTCAGCAGGATCCATATATCATTTAATTTCCCATCAACTTTTAAATTAATGGCTTTAGCTGCCATTGGTGATTGTTGCCTTGAACCATTATTTTGTTAGGATTTGCACATTGGAGAGATCCCAATTTTATCATTCCTACTGCACTTACTAGCTGTGTTTCTTACATAAAGAACTTCCCCGTAGCAAATATTTGGTTGCTACGAGGTACAAACCATGAGCTTTGTTTAGGAAAGGCAGGATAACTACTTGATTTCTTTCCTTTCTTTGTCAATTTTCAGAATGATGAGTTGGTGTTCTGGCAACTTCCAAAGTAACTAAGGAGGTTCTACCTACTGTGGTACTCGGGCAGCGGGGTGCTGTGTGTGTAGCAGATATGCAGTATCATTATTAACCCAGAGAATTTTACATATTGAGGTAGTTCAATCCATTGCAGTGTTTATGTTCAAACTGTCTTATCTTTGGTAAATGGGGGCCCCTTCAAGTTAGCTACCATGTCATTTTGATGTGACAGTAATCTTTGACAGCTTCCTTGTTTTCAGGCATGACAAGATGTTCCAGCTCTAGAAGGCCTTGTTCCTTTTAGCAGGAAATGGCATCTGGAGACTACAATCTGGGGACAAGGGGTGTTTGCTGTTATTGAGTTACCACTGCTTCTAAATCTTTTCAGTTGAAGTCACTAGGAAATATCAAAGTTTTAGAAAAAGAAAAGTAATCATGAGTTAATACTGATATTTTCAATTTGAAGAATTACAAGGTTTTATTTAAACTTCCGATTTTATTCATTTATATGTCTATGTTTTATATTTTTACATAGAAAATCTTGGTTCCCTCCTAGTGAGATTTGGGCAAACATACTTGTTTTACCCTATTTTCTGGTTTCAAAATAATATTGCATTGACCAAAAAGTTCATTTGGGTTTTCTATAAGATGTTATGGAAGAACAGGAATGGGAACGAACTTTTTGGCCAACCCAATAATATCAATATTACCACTGCTAACAAGACCACTGAATGCAGAGTCAGGCTTCTTGACATCTTTGTGGTTCTTCTACGTCCTTGTGATAGATCCTACTAGGGGTGTAATGAAAATACTGTGGCTTAAAGTCATTTGAAATAAGCCTCCTGTAAGTGGTTATGCCATCCACTAGATACACAAATAATTTTTTTTCAGTTTACTGTCCATTTTTAGGGGATTCTTTAGTTAATTAAAAATTATATAAAATATTTACTGGTTCTAAAATCAAACTATAAAACAAGGTGCATTCAGAGAGGTCTAGCGTCTATTCGACTCCCTTCCCTCCTGTTCTCTCTCTTCTCCAATGGTAACTTTAAAAAAAATGTGTGTGTGTGTGTGTGTATGTGTATATATGTGTACACCCATGTTATATGTACATATATACACACCTATCATACATATACTATTATAGTTGACCCCTGAACACCACGGGGGTTAGGGGTACCGACCTTGGGCATAGTCTGTCTATAATTTATAGATGGCCCCCCATATCCACGGTTCCTCTCTATCCAAGGTTCTGCATCCTCTGATTCAACCAATCACGTTAATAATTACTATTGTATTACTATGGAAAAAATTCACATATAAGTAAACCCTTGAAGTTCAAACCTGTGCTATTCAAGGGTCGACTCTGTGTGTGCGTGTGCATGTGCGGGTGTGTGTGTGTCCTAGAGATCACGCCATAGCAGTTTATGGAGATCTTTCTCATTGTCTTTGACAGGTGCATTGTATTCTATTATAAGCATATTCATAGTTTATTCAACAAATTCCTTGTTTATAGACATTTGGGTTGTTTCCAGTCTTTGGCTATTACACACTGGGCAGAGCAAACAGTTTTATGCATATATCATCTAGTATTTTTTCTAGTGTGTTTTGAGGTAGAATCCTAGAAGTGGGGTGACTGGGTCAAAGGGCAAATTCACCGGTAGTTGTACTAGATATTGTCAAATTCCTGTTCCTAGGAGTACCATTCTAAACCACTCATAACTAGTGTGTCCTGAGTGCCTGCCGTATGTTCAACACTGTGGTGAACTGTTTGAATATTAACATCTGGGAGATTGTGCTGCACTCGATCTTTGGAAAACATGACTGCTTTGCTAACCAGCTAAGTTTTCAGTTAGCTTGAGGCTCCTGCTTTCCTTCTCCTCTTCTTTTTTTGTTTTTTTGGGTTATTTTGCGGTACGCGGGCCCCTCACTGCCGCGGCCTCTCCCGTTGCGGAGCACAGGCCCTGGACGCGCAGGCCCAGCGGCCATGGCTCACGGGCCCAGCCGCTCCGCGGCACGCGGGATCCTCCCGGACCGGGGCACGAACCCGCGTCCCCTGCATCGAGAGGCGGACCCCCAACCACTGCGCCACCAGGGAAGCCCTTCTCCTCTTCTTTGAAATGATACTTCAGTTTGGTGTTATAAGCATCAGGGCTATGGGTATGAGCAGAAATGTTCCCCTCAGAGTGAGCTCCAACGTCTTGTGAAGCTGCACCACCTGCAGTGAGATTTGATCTGTAGCTGGAGATAATATCTATATTGTGTCAGGCCTGATAGACAGATGGTTCCAAGCATAAAATCTATCACACAGGTGGGACTTATTCACAGCAACCAAGAATGAAAGAAAACCACAAGCGAGTCAGTATTTCTGGGCGCAGATTCTGACAAGGCTTATACTAGAGATCTGCAGTTAGGAGGGGATTAGAGGTATATAGTCCTTACAACCCAACTCCATAGCCCCCAGCTCCTTCCTGCACTTCCTTTCCAAGTTCCTCTTCTATTGTATCATTAAAAACTGTCCTAGGTAGGCACTTCTATTTTTCCATTTTTTAGATCACCTTTCCATACATGAAGTTGTTGGTGGGAATGGGAATCTTCCCCTATACTTTACTTATTTAATCCTCATAACAATAATTATATGAGACAGGTTATCTGCACTTTCTAGATGAGAAACACAAGGTTCCAAAAGGGTTGGGACAGGCCCATTTTCAAATATTACATAAGTAGTGAAGTCAACCTACACCTTTAACCACTGCACCGAGATCGAAAGCCTGTGAGGGGGATGCAGCACAAGGAGGCCAGCTCTAAGAGCCTGCTAATCGTTGCACCCTCTAATTTTCATGTATTTCTTACTCTGAGGAAGTGGACCCCAGAAAGGCCGGATAATAGCCTGCACCATGGGTTCATTTTTCTCATGAAGTCCCAGAGATCATCATTTGTCCCTGTTCACGCTGTCCTGCTCAGCCATTGATACTGATATCCAGCCACCCATAGACTCAGGCCTCTCCTGCTACTGAATCCGGGGAAGACAGGCCAGGCTGGCCAATGCCCTCAGTGGGCAGATGCTGGAATGCATCTTCCACGGCAGTCATGTGGCATGGTGTGAGCACCCAGTGCACCTTCTCTCCCTTACTTCTTGTCCCTTTCCCCATGCACTTGTTTCTGATCAGATTCTTGATCCTCATCATTCCCAACCAGAAACGAACACCCATGCAACTCCAAGGGCCTCTGATTTGAACTCTCTGCTAATCTGGACAGCCAGTCCTAGGACTAGGATGCGCCCACCCACTTCTAAGTACAGAAGCCGACCACAGTGTCCAGACGCTGGGTGCCTCCACATACTTGGCAGATATTCAATGAATGTCCATTATTACTATTACTGGCAGTAGTATTCAGATTCTTAAGTTTGGCATGTGATTATTCCAGGTGATAACCGAGACATACCAATTTAGCCACAGGATTCCACAGATCTATGGAAATGGTGGGGAAGGGAATGGGTGATCAAGTAACATCTGGAAAAACCACTGCCTCATGGATTTTGATGGTCATTAGGTCCTATGTCACTGACCAGGAGATCCACCACAATTACAGGGAGGCTCTTCTAAGCCAAGGATCACACCTGCCTCACCTTCTCTTGGTCAATGGTGCTTTCCAAGGTTTTGGAGCCTAATAGCATCTGGATCATTAACACTTGCTATTCCAAGTGGTATGACTTTACCAGAAACCACAAGTGTTCAGTGTGAAGGCTCTGATTTCACAGCCCAACCCTTTGGAGGGATATCGTGATAGTTTTCTCCATTGGTTTTGTGAAAGACTTATAGGAATGATTCTAGCTATGGTGCTGGACCCAGGCTATGGCTGGGACACATTATAGAGGAAGAACCTGGAAGCTTGAACCTGTGGACCTAACCTTCTACTCAGTGTAACAATAAGCTCTTTTGGGAAATTGACAGGAAAAAGCCAATAAATAATCTGTCACACAAACCTGTCCACCATCATGAATCCTGGTTAATGACGAAATGATCATATAGCCATCTAAGCCAAAGACCAAAAAGTCATTCTACATTCTTCCTTTTCTTTTTCTCCATTCATCTAAGCAGTCACTAAGTCCTCTTAGTTTCACCATATTAACATTTTTTCAACTCACTGCCATGGCCTTAGTTCAAGCCTTCGATATTACTCGGCAGCTTCAATTATCTCCTGTCAACTGTCCTAAGCCTTCCATCCAGCCACCAAACCTGATAACGTCACTCTCATTTTTAAAGTACCTTTCACATCTCCCCATGGCCCAGAGTATCCAAACTCCTTAGCACAGAGAGAAGCTGCTCCCAAATCCCCCTCCCAAGCTCTATCCTCTGCCAAATTCTCCAGCCTCATTTCTCACCACTTCCCACATGTACTCTACAAGTCAGTATAAGCTGGGATATACTGTAGTAACAAACAACTTCCCAAACCTCTGTGGCTTAACATACCAGAAATTTATTTCTTAATCATGCAAAGACCACTGTGGGACCACATCCTCACAAAGGAGATGAGAAGTATAATCTTGCATGTGCTCAGGAAAGAAAAGAGAACCAGAAACTGTTGAACAGTAGTAATGTCCAACTTGTGCTGTGGCCTCCTTAACATACCCTGCCCTGTGAGGCCTCTGTTCCTTTGCATTTGCTGTTCCCACCCTCTGGAATGCCACTCTCCTTCCTCCTTTCCCATCTCTTTCTGCCTTTCTTTCTCTGCCAACATCTCCTGGGAAACTCTCCTACTTGGTTTTTGGAACCCAGACTTTGTCTCCTCCATGAAGCCTTCCCTGACAGCCCTCAGGCCCAAGGATGAATGGTTTGCACCCTCTTCAGTGCCACAACGTTCTTAGAATACGGACAAGTTATTGACTTCCCATGTTGACACGGTTTGTTGATCTGTTCTTCCTGCTTCCCAAGATCCTAACAGAGTCCCTGGCAGTGGCAGTTGGCCAATAAGTGTGTATAGAACGACATTGAGTGAGTGAATGTGGCCCTTACTGGGGAGGGCTCAGGTCTTTCTCGTGGACCCCATCCCCATTAGACTTTCCAGGTCCAAGCAGGTTGGACGCAGCGGTCCATGTCTCTCTAAACCCTCCACCTGTAAGTCAGAAGGGCCTGTTATCTTCCTTGGGCCTAGCAAGCACTGCTAGGAGCAAACAAAAGGTTAGGTTAATTCTTTGGATTTCTATGAATATTCTTCCCACTCGTTCTTGAGGCCAGGCCCAGGGTTAACAAAAGAGGGAAATAATACTAAGAGGGTAGGAGCTTTGGAAAAAGGAAGAAAAGGTGAAAAGTAGCTTAGGTCACCCGGGGGTAAAGGCATTTCTGCCCTTTCCCTCTTAGGCATAATCACCATACATTATGTCAACCTCTGCCCAGTGAGACTCCCATTGACCACTTACCCCCAGGACCCTGAGAGAAAGAGATACTACATCAGTTCTTTCCTGGAGAAAAGGGAGCCCTTCTACACTGTTGGTGGGAATGTAAATTGGTACAGCCACTATGGAAAACAGTATGGAGGTTCCTTAAAAAACTAAAAATGGAGCTACCATATGACCCAGCAATCCCTCTCCTAGACATATACCCGAAGAAAACCATAATTCAAAATGATACATGTACCCCAATGTTCATTGCAGCACTATTTACAATAGCCAAAACATGGAAGCAACCTAAATGTCTATTAACAGAGAAGAGGATAAAGATGACGTGGTACATATATACAATGAACTATCACTCAGCCATAAAAAAGAACAAAATAATGCCATTTGCAGCAACACGGATGGACCTAGAGATTGTCATACTGAGTGAAGTAAGTCAGACACAGAAAGACAAATATCATATGACATCGCTTATATGTGGAATATTAAAAAAAAGGGTACAAATTAACTTATTTACAAAACATAAGTAGAGTAACAGATGTAGAAAACAAACCTATGATTACCAGGGGATAAGGCAGGGGAGGGGTAAGGGAGAATGGGATTGACATATACATACTACTGTATATAAAATAGATAACGAATAAGAACCTACTGTACAGCACAGGAAACTCTACTCAATACTCTGTAATAGCCTATATGGGAAAAATCTAAAAAAAAGAGTGGATATATGTATATGCACAACTGATTCACTTTGCCGTACACCTGAAACGAACAAAACATTGTAAATCAACTATACTCCAATAAAAATTTTTTAAAAATTCTACTTTCCTTCAGTTGCCTCCTGGACTTTCCCACTAACGTGGGCTGCTTCCACTGGCCTCTACTTCTTCTAGTAGGGCTCAACCAACTAGATCTCAACAACCCCATTCTGTAAACTTAGTCTCAAACCACCTGGCTTCCTCTTTCCTGTCCTTGAAAACTAATTTTCCAACTAATATTCCAGTCTTTTCTCTTTTTTAACATCTTTATTGGAGTATAATTGCTTTACAATGGTGTGTTAGTTTCTGCTTTATAACAAAGTGAATCAGCTATACATATACATATATACCCATATCTCCTCTCTCTTGCGTCTCCCTCCCACCCTCTCTATCCCACCCTTCTAGGTGGTCACAAAGCATGAAGCTGCTCTCCCAGTGCTATGCAGCTGCTTCCCACTAGCTATTTTACATTTGGTAGTATGTATTCTCTGGAGATCCAGTTTACGGGCAGGGCCATGCTAACTCAGCATTCTTGGTGAACTATAATGATAGTAATTGGTATTTCCTTCTTATTATTATCTATCTGATAGCCTGTGCATCTAGGATATTTTTCCCCTCATCTTCCTTCTCTGTCATCAAAACTCATTTTGCTGTTCTCATTCCATGTACTTAACAGCTCAGAGTGAGTTAGTGTGGCATCTGTGCTTTCCCCCGGCTCGCTGTGCCTTCTCGATTAGTATCCACAGTAGGTTTAATTGGGATAATATTTATCTCTGCTTCTTGCTCATTAATAAAGATATCACAGCAAAGCAGACTCCTGTGACAGCCCCCCTAAGCCATATCCAGGTGTATGAATGTGAGAAGAGGGCCATTTGATTATTTGTGTGATAACTGACATAATAATGTGTTCATAACCGTTTCCCCGAGGCTCAGCAACCTCTTCAGAAGCAACTGTCATACAGTTATTAGCTGCTTTCAAAACCACATTTTTTTAAATCAATAAAGCACTTAAAAGATCTTTAAAAAATATTCCCTTCACTGTTCCACCCTCTCCACATCTTCTCATTGATCCAGAGCCCCTAAAATGGAAAAATATGAAAACAAGGTCAAAGATACAGAGCAGGAAGAAGAGAAAAAGAATGGTGAGCAAGCCTTCTGTGGGGTCACCAGTGGCTCCCTGACATGGGTTGGAACATATCTTGTTTGCCCTGCCTTGAAAGGTGACTGTTGGGGTGTTTTTGGTTACCTACTGATTTTCTCATCTAAACCAACTGGAATACATGTTTGAGCAGGGAGATTTCATAAACCAATTTAGAGCCCTCTATCTGCAATATTTACTGTGAACTCTTCAGTTATTAATTCCAGAGCTCAAGGGTATTTGGACAATGCAAAAAATTCTTGTATGTGAAATATCTCAGTAGGGTCACTGAACATGATTGTTATACATTACCAGTGTAACTGGTGATAAGAACATAAACTGTCCTCCTACAGAGATGTCCCTAAGACATGTGTAAAAAGGGTAAAAGTGACACAGAATATACTTGGGAGGGGGACACAGGTATTAGTAATAGTAACTTACAGTTGGTTACATGGAGGCTCTTAATTAGGGAGGTGTCAGAGGTTTTTCAAACACCCCAAAGGTTTGCACCCAATTGATCGGGGGCTGAATCCACACATGTGTATTTTGAAAAAGCTCTCCTTGTGTACCTCTTCCTTTGGAGAAGCAACCATAACACCTCATGGTTTTCAAAGCTCTTTTCCATCCTACACAACTGCTTGATGAGACTGCCTCCACATTGTCAGGTTCAAGGTCATTTTTCTTATCTTATCACTTGGCCTCTCAGTTGACCACTCACCCCTTCTGGTCAGACACTCCCTTCTTTTCTTGCCTTCAGGGACACCACATTCTTCTGCTTTTCCTCTGAACTCAGTGACTACTGTTTCTGTCTCTTTTGCTGGATCCTCTTCCTCACCATCATCTAAATGTTGAAGAGCCCCAGGGCTCAGTCTTTGCATATCCTCTCTCCTTAGGTGACTCATCCAGTCCCATGGCTTCAAATACCTCTTCTACATTGCGAATTCCTCATTTCTATCTCCATCTCCTATCTCCTCCTGCATTTTGGACCCCTATATCCAACTGCCTGGCTAACATTTCTCCTTGGATATTTAAAGGACATTGCAAACCTAAAGTGTCTTTAAAAAAAAAAAAAAAGAATTCTTGATCCCTCCAAATCTGCTCTTTTCCTAGGCTTCCCCATTTCACTCAACCAGCTACTCAAGCCAAAAATCTGACCTAACCTTTATTCTTCTTTTCCCCACATATCCAATCCATCAGCAAGACTCATAGCCCAGAAGTGTCCTTTCCTCTCCATCTCTCTCTTATCGCTCAGGGCCAATTCACCATCATCTTCTACCTGGACTCATGCAACAGCCTCCTAACTGGTTGTCTTCTTTCCACTTGGTTTTCACTTTCCTCACAGTGACCAGAGAAATCTTTTTAAAACAAAAATCAAATCATGACATCCCCCTCTCATGAAAACATTCCTATGGCTTCCTATCTCTCTTAGAATAAAATCTCAATTTATTACCAGGTTTACAAAGGTCTGCAGGACCTGGCCCCTGGCTCCCTCACCCCTTCACTCACCATATTCCAGGCATGCTGCCCTTCTTTTGGTTTCTCGAACACTCCAAGTTTATTCCTGTAATAGGACCTTTGAACTACATGTGTCTTCTACTGATTGACCTTCCCCTTCAACTTTGCATGGCTGGTTCCTTCTTGTCATTCTGATCCCACCTTAAATGTTACTTCTTCAGAGATGCCTGCTCTGACTGCCCCCACTCCCAGTCTAAAGCAAATGCCCAGTCCCTTCTTCCACACTTCCATGTTTATTCATCTGCATACTATTTACCCCCTATTTATTATTTTTTCATTTATGTATGTACCTTAGAATGAGAGGAGAGAGCTTGTCTCATGCTCATTTGAAATATCTCCAGCCCTACATAATTGTTGAATGAATGAACCAATTTAAACTTAACTGTAACAACCTGGCTGTGAAGGAGGCTTGATCATCCTCTTCTACAGATGAGAAAAATGTCATGCATTTGGGCCAGATGACTTGCCCAAGATCCCACAGCTAGATCAGTGGCAGGTCAAGTCTTTCAAGTCTTACTCCAGCCCTCTTTTCTGCATATGTTGAGTCTGCCTCTACATGGGGAATTCCACCTTGCAAAAATGTCCTCATCTTCCTTTAAAAATTAAATGTCCGGGGAATTCCCTGGTGGTCCAGTGGTTAGGACTCCACGCTTCCATTGCGGGGGGCGCAGGTTCGACTCCAGTTCAGGGAGCTAGGATCCCCAAGCTGCTTGGTGCGGCCAAAAAAAAAAAGTTAAATGTCCTGCACATCAATGCAAAATAAAAATGGTGTGCAGACTGTGGATCTCAGTGAAACGAGAAGCGACCTTTGTTGGAGTCCTAAGGTTCGGTGGATTTCTTCTGACCAAATGTGATGTAACCTCCAGGAAGGGAACGTAGTAGAGCACAGAACAATTACACTGGGGCTGTGTGTGTGTGTGTGTGTGTGTGTGTGTGTGTGGTGTGAATGAGTATGTGCACACACCACTCCTCATCTGCAGCTTCTTTGTGCTTGTACTGAACCAAGGCTCCTAGGATGATTCACAGTCACCAGTATGCATTCCTTGAACTGAACCTGCAGCACCTCCTTCACCAATCACTGCTCACCTAGGAAACAAGCCCAAGGAGAAAGCCTGAATGCACCACAGGGCAGAGCCTGTAGGTACCCCATGATTAGAAAAATGGGAATGTCAATTAGTTTTCAACTTGTGAAGAAAGTCTTCAGGTTCTGTCTTTGGTAGGTGATCAGCTGGCCATTCTTTTTCCAGTTGAACCAGCTGAAGTACATGCATTGACAATTGGCAGCATTTACCCCAGCCTGAGTGTCGCAGAAAATGTGTAGGAAATTGTCCCCATAGCAACGAGGAGATGGCAGTTCAAGTCTGCTGTTCCTGCTGGGTCACAGAATGCAGCAGGTGAGTTCTTCTTCAGACCAAAGCTCTCCTTTATAAGGAAATGTTCTTAAGCATACCTTAACCTCCACGTAGCTTCCAGATCTGCCAGTTCAGAAAACACAGCCAGGTCCTCACAGCCATATTTCTAAACTCTTCCATAGACATCCAAGGAGCAAAAGAGGTTTGAAACCTGCTCACTCCTGATGGCTTTTCTTAACCCTCTGATTACTCTGGGCTCTCTGGTCTGTTCTGTTTGCCAGCTAATTGCAAGTGTTAGCGCCTGGACTTGAAACCCCAGCTGCTACCCTCCATTTCCTTTGGTCTCCATGCTTGAGCCATGGAGAATAGCTGGCTATGAATAGCTATAAGGATTAGCAAACCCCTGTTGTTCTGGGGACTCTACCCTGAGTGGAAAAAACTGACTGAGGAACAGAGGAAGTTAGCTGGAGGTTCTACCAGCTGTATGACACTGAACAAATCCCTTAATCTCTCTGAGTTTTAGCTTCCTCGTTTCTAAAACAGGATTTACACATTAGAGGGTTGTTGAAAGGATTTAGTACAAAAAGTAGAGAAAGCACCTAGTGCAGTGCCTGGCCAGTGTTAGCCCTCCATAAACTCTGGTTCTCTTCCCCTTGATACTCCACTCCTAAGACCACACCTTCCTCAGGAGGACAGACTTTCTAGACAGAGGCAAAGAATTTCGGGAGGAGAGAGCTTCCTTGATGGGCAGGGAGGGAGAGAAGAGGGATGGTGGACACCAAAGGATGTTGTTCTTTGCAGTGGAGTTGTGCGGCGTGTGCTGGGTGACATCCAGCCAGAAAAAAACCCATGAACATGTTTTGGGATATTTGGTAGAAATCTTCCAGTTGGTTTTTTAAAGGCTGCTGAATAGCACTTTCTTGGTTAACTGACATTTTCTTTAATCCTGTATTGCATATGAGTTCCACCAGAGCTGTGCAAACAAGGTTTGAAATCCAGGGGCACAGGAGGACACTGAATAAGACTGATGAGGAGGGGCTTCCCTGGTGGCGCAGTGGTTGAGAGACAGCCTGCCAATGCAGGGGACACGGGTTCGTGCCCCGGTCCAGGAAGATCCCACATGCTGCGGAGCAGCTGGGCCCATGAGCCATGGCCGCTGGGCCTGCATATCCGGAGTCTGTGCTCCGCAATGGGAGAGGCCACAACAGTGAGAGGCCCGCGTACCGCAAAACAAAACAAAACAAAACAAGACAAAGGCTGATGAGGAATGGAGCAGCACCGGGCGATCTTTGCAGACCCTCCTGATGGAGTTGCCACATGCCTCCTATTCATGAAGAGTAAGAAGACTGGGGTGGGGTGAGTGTGGTTTATTTAATATTTCACTTTGTAATTCTGTAACCTGTTAACCTTCAACCACAAAAGTGAGAAAGCTTATATATATATATACTCAATAACACATTGTCTCCTGTAAGGGAGGGAAAAAAACTTTTTCCTCTGCCCTCCTGGGTTCTCCATCTGAGGCCCTGGAAATTAAACTCACAAAAGACAGACTAACATGAGAAAAAAAATTTTTTTAATTATGTGCAGAGGTGATTAGGATTTGGGGGTTTATATACCACTCCAAAGGGCAACAGAGGCTAGAGAAGCAGCTAGACAATGGAAAAGGGATTTGGGGCTTTTTTTTTTTAGGTATACAAAGGTATACCTATTCCAGTTTTGACTCAAAATCAAAACCAATAAGCCTTTTCATTGCTTAAACAGGGACACAAGAGGAGTTCCCCAAGACAGTGCAAAAGATGCAGTCCTCATGGCCCACAGCCACTTGCAAAGGTAGCTGAAAGAAAGACTTATATGAACCCTCTGGAACAGGCAACTGTCAGTAGGACATCAGCCACATTGGGGCGCAACCCACATTTCTGTATGGCCATCTACAAATTCTCAGGGCCCCCAACCTGATGGTTGGCCACCTACAGACGCAGGCCTACCAACCTGTGCCCTCTGGCAGGCAGAAAGCCAAGCCAAGCTCTCAGGACAGGAAGCAGGACAAACTGTAAATGTCCCTAAGAAGGAAAGGACCAATAACCAGTGAGCACTCAAAACCAAATTCACAAGAGTCACAGTGTAAATAAGTAGTTCTTACTAGTGTTTTTCTCCTGATAATCTAAATTTGGAAAGGAAAAGACAAAGAGACACTTAACTGCCCTCTGTTGATTGGACCCTACAGGTAGAAACCTGGGAGGCTGACTTAGTGAGAGTTTTCACCTTTCGCAGGCTTTGTCTGACATCCCAAGATTCCAGCTGTAGCCTCCAGAGTGAGTGGGGTATCCCAGTCACCCCTTTGTGGTAGAAGGAAAATATTCTTTCTCAACCCTCCTCGTTCAATGGCTGGGGCCCGCGAATCAAACTGATAAAGGATTAACAAGAGAAAAAATAGATTTAATTACATATGTTTGATGGAAGTTCACAAAGAAAAATGTGGCTCAAGGAGGAGTTTAGAATTTGGGGACTTATATACCACCCTAAAGGGCAACAAAGTGTGGAGAAGAGGCTAGACAAAGAAAGAGAGGTTTGGGGCTTCTGGGCAGTGGAGGCAAGGTACAGAAAGGTAATCAGGAAAAGCAGGTAAGTGAGGGTTGTTTAGTAAGGTTTGCTATGCAGATGTAGGTCCCCGCCTTCTCCATTGATGAGTTATTAAGAGTCCTTCTCTTCCTACTTCAGGAGAGGGAGACACCTTTACAAACTGGAATTGCATTTATAAATGTAAATTTCCCTTACAGAAGGGAAACATTCTCTGTTTTTAGAGCTTTTCCTATGTCTGCTGTTCCTCAATTGCCTTCAGCTCAAAATAATCCTTAAGCCAAGGAGGGGTATTTTGGGGTGTCATGCTCTGGTCCCTGACACTCCCAAACCAAAATCATGGCACACAGGTTACTCTTCTGTACCCAGAGACCTCTGACTCCTAGCAGAAAATGGCCAGAAAATAACAGCATGAGAGAGAAGAGGAAAACTTCCAGATAACCTATGGATGAGCTAGTAAACCCTTCCATAATGAGTTGCCTCTGGAATACACATATTTTAATGTGATAAAATGGGAACACTAGCAACACTGGAAGGTGGACGCTCCTAAGGGGCAGTGACTAGTTCTCAGGGAGGATCTTCTTGGAGGGAGCACCCAGGTGTCCCACAGGAGTCCTGCAGAATCTCTGGTACGGGTCTGGCCAATTCTGCTGCAGGGAAGATGGACAGAGACAGGGGATCCCAGTGGAGAAGTCTAGAAAGCACAAGGAGGATGTCAAGATGGCTTGTTGTCTAGCAACTGCTCCAGGCTCCTGTAGGTACTGCCCACAGGTGAGGCAGAGGTGAGGAGAGCAGAAATAGAAAGTCAGGGAGACCCTGGGACTTTTTCTGAGGGAACTCTGCACACAGAGCTAAGCAAAGTTCTGCCTGTCCTACACAAAGCTACCTTTAATTTGCAGTGATAGAGCACTGAACTGGTTTGCCAGTTGCCATGACCAAAAGGCGGCTGTCCTGCACCTTCACTACCTCACAGGTTGCCTGCTGCCACAGGAATAAGACTAAGGCTTGGCCTGCCCTGAACTACAGATTCCAGGGACCCTAAGCTTCCAGCCGGGTTCTCACTCCCAGGCCAAGAGATGACTGTTAGATACAGAGGTGGGAGCAAACATAGTGAGGCTGAGGGCCCAAGGATCTGCAGCATCCTCCGGGGTTGTTACTCACTGAAGCAGCCATCTCTGGTCTCAGTTCACAGATGCTTCAATCCCAGAACCACCAGAGATCCTGTGCCCACTCAAGGGTGTGGAGGCGATTTAGGGACACACACTGTCCTTACCCTAATTGGTTTGCTCCAGAGAAAGCAAATATTTGGCTATATTCATCATTGCTGATTATTACTATTGTTACTGCTCATACAGAATTTTGGCAATCAATCCTTATCCTAAAAGACTTTCAGCCCCTAACTATAAAACTAGCAACATTCAGCCCCACTCCTCCCTGCCCCCAACCCCAGCACATGTGCACATACGAAAAAATTAAATGAAATGGTTAAGCAAGTGGGTTCTGAAACCAGCCTGGATTCAATTCCTAGATCCTTACTAGTTGTATGATTTTGAATGAGTTATTAAGTCTATGGTTTTTTTAATGTAATTTGTAAAATAAAGATAATCAGAGTATCTCCCTCATTTTTTGAAATGATTAAATTAGATGATGTATGTAACTTATGTGCATGCCGAGCTCATAGTTATTGTGGGTGTTATTATCATTATTACTATCTGATACACACTGTGCCCAGTGAAATAGGAAGAGTAGCAGCTTTGGTATAAACTAGTCCTGGGTTCAAACTCTGGTTCTGCTACTTATTAATGGTGTAACCTTAGACAAATTACTTAACCTCAGTTAGCTTCCATTTCCTCCTGGAAAAAGGAGATTAGAGACCTCCCAGGGATGCAGTCATCCCCTAGGGAGGTCACACAAATAAAGCCTCTGGCCATGCTTGGCACCTGAAGATGCTCCATAGTCATCAGCTGAAGTTCCTTCGTTTCTTCAAGACCAGCTTAAATATAACCTCTTCCTCAAAGTCTTCCAGACCCCATAGAAGAAATGTTTCTCTCCCTTACATTTCCATACCATTCACTTATTTGTATAGTAAAGCCCTGTATTCGTTTTCTAGGGCTGCCATAACAAAGTACCACAGATTAAGTGACTTAAACAATAGAAATTTATTTTCTCACAGTTCTGGAGGCTGGAAGTCCGAGATGAAGGTGTTGGCAGATTTGGTTTCTCCTGAAGCCTTTCTCCTAGCCTTGCAGATGGCTACCTTCTCTCTGTCCTCACATGGCCTTTTCTAATCCTATTGGATTAGGACCTCATTGAACTGATTTAGGTCATATGACCTCATTTAACTATAATTACCCCTTTAAAGGCCCTATCCTTTAAATACAGTCACTTTGGGGGTCAGGGCTTCAACCTATGAATGTTGAGGGGACACAATTTGGCCTTGACCAAAGCCCTGCCATAGGGCCCAGCACAGTCCACAGCAAAGATGGAAGGGAAGCTGGCTAGACTGAGCTTGTGACTGTCAATGCCAACTACCTCCACTCATGGACACACAGCTCAGAAGCGGCCTCGTCTCAACCAGTGAGGTCTGGAGTGTCATGCTAGTGAAAGAGGAAGTTAGTGAAATGCTAGTGAAGAGCATTTTATAATGTGTCATGATGAAAGAATTTCATAAAACCCTTCCCCTTCCAGGAGCTGCCAAGGCTGCTTAACAACAGTTATTCAACACATGCCATGTGCCAGCCTCTAGATACAACAGACATATTCTTTCCTCATGCAGCTCAAGGTCCAGTGGAGGAGGTATTCAATAAGAGAAGACTTCAGATGTGTCTTGCAAGCTCTGGTAGTGCTATGGAGGAACAATACAGATGTGAGAGGCCATGGGTGGTGTACTGACCTGGGTTGAGGGCAGAGAGCTTCCCCGAAAAGCAGTCAGAGGAATCTGGAGCTTACTGGGGGGCCAGATGACAGGCCGGCTTCCCTCTTCAGAAAGCACCCTGAGTCCACGACCCTGAGTCCACTCCAGGACAGCACAGCTTTAGTGAAATCGGTCTGGACAAGTCCTGGCTAGGGCTACTGCTTCCACACGGGTCATCAGGGTTGGTCTGCTGATTACCCCTCCCATCTCCCCAGAGCTGTGTGTTGGTCAAACAGTCACCTTCTTAGAACTTTAGTGAAAATTCTTTAAAGAGGAAAATTGTTTTTAAATAGCAAAAACAAAAGCTATCCTACTGACACAATTTCTGGCAAGGTTGACTGGGAAGGAGAATCAGCCGGCTCAACTGCACCTCCGTTAACAAAGCCCCCTTCCTAGTCACGTGTGTACCGTGGGCAAGAGGAGGATGGTGGGTACATGCACTGGGGTCACCCCTCCTCCGCTCACACGCGGCAGGGCCACGGAGCCCCCCCAAGGCAGCATTCTAGAGCTCTTTGTGATCAGTTGTGTCTTGTGAACACTCTCTCCCAAGAAAAAGATGATTCCTAGGAGAAACAATTAGGCAAAGGAGGCAGGCAGAGAACAATGAAATGCTCAAGTGGAATTCAGCTTTATTTAAAAACAAGGAGGAGAAATCTCTAGTTCTTGTGAGAATACTGGCCAAGTGGGCTGTTGCCCTTCTGCTAATAAAGCAGCACCAGCCTTGGGAGGGTTGTGAAGCCAAAAAAACCTTCTGACATTTCCCTGCTCTCCTTTCCTGGTATATCTGGGCTTCTTAAAACACACTTCACCCTCACTCCTGCCCACCATCATCGTTCAGCTGGGGTAGGAGTTTCCCGTGTACCACATTTCAAGAAGCATCTGTTGTGTGCCTACAATGTGCCCACCATGTGCCAAGTGCTGGGGAATAAGTAAAACATGGCCCAACCCAGGGCAAGACAGTCAGAGACTGAGAGTCCTGCCATGGCCTGTGCCGGGGCCAGGGGGTGCATATTCCCACCCTGTGGTAGAAGAAAGACCCTCATGTGCCTGGGAGAAGCCCCGACAGGCTTTGGAGGAGGGAGGTTGCCCGGCTGACAAGTAGGGAAAGTGTCTGAGGCAGAGGGAACAACATGGGCAGAAGCTCAGAGGCATGAAATTGTGTGATTTTTTAAACCACAAGTAGGTGTGTATTGCTAGAGTGGTAAAGAATGAAGAAGAGAAAAGTCATACTTACAGAAGCAGAGAGAAGAACAGTGGTTGCCAAGGGCTGGGGGTTTGGGGTGAGGAACAGGGAGAGGTTGGCAAAATGTTCAGTTGTAAGATGAATAAAGTCTGAGGATCTAATGTATAACTTGGTGACTATAGTAACTATAATAAAAATAAATTTAACTACAACTGAAATTTGGTAAGGGAGTAGAACTTAAGTGTTCTTAACACCACACCACCCCCAAAAAGGTAACTATGTGAGGGGATGGATGTGTTAATTAACTCGTTTGTGAGAATCTTTTCACAATGTATACATATATCAAATCATCACATTATACACTTAAAATATATTACAATTTTATTTGTCAACTATACGTCATAAAAGCTGGAAAAAAAAAGAATGAAGGAGAGAAAGAAAGAGGCAGGAAGAAAGTGCTGGGGAAAATTCTGGATAGAGAGGTGGATCATAACGGACCATAGGTGCTGCCATTAAAGGAATTTGAGAAGAAAAAAAATTTGTTATGATCAAGTTTGCAAATTTAGAAATTCTCTGTGATTAAATATAGAGGCAGGGAACTCTATAGGAAGATCATTATAAAAATCTAGGCAAGTGATGAGGAGAGTCTGAAGCAAGGTTGTGGTGGCAGGAAATGAAGAAAAGGTGAACAGACACCAGAGATTTTTCAGCCTATAAGTAACAGCCTAGGGAAAACTGAAGTAGTAAGTGTTGCAGGTAAGAATGTGGAGTCAGCTCATTTGGGTTCAAGACCCAGCTTTGCTCCTTATTAACTGTGTATCACTGGGCAAGCTGCTTCATCTCTTAGTATTTCAGTTTCTACATTTGTGAAATGGAGATGAAAATATTACTTGCTTCACAGTGTCCTGGGATGAAAAATGAATCAACAAAAGTAAAACACTTGGAAGAGCCAACCTGGCACATAGTAAGCCCCCCATAAATGCTGGCTACTATTAGTTTATTAGATGTAGAGAAAGAGGAAGAAGAGGAAGCTAGGAGAACAACTGAGTTTGGGGAATGGACATGTCTATGTCAGGTTTGTACTTTGTCCTTAGGGCAGAGTCCTTACCCTTGGAGGTGGTCCTTTCTCTTAAGATGTAGCCTTTCTTAGGTCTCACTTGAATACCTGTCATTCTCAGGATGTTTTCTCTGTTCTGACAGAGCCCAAACTCCTATGTCTTCTAGCACTGTGAGCCTTGGCCTCCCCACTCAGCCCTCAGCCCCCGAGCACAGGCCTCTTCAGGCCTCATGATGGCTCACCCTGCACCCTCCAGCGCTGAGTGGCCAGGGCTCAAGGGGATTCCCCCTGTGTGCATCTTCCCATATATTCCAGCCCCACTCAGCAGCCCCCAGCTCTGAGCTCTGCCTCCCCCATCTAGACAAATTGTAGCTTTCTACTTGGCCTGCACCTCTCTGCACCAAGGTCTAAAAGTGCCCAGGAGGAAAGTAGGGAGAGGAGAGGGGAGGGATGGGATGTGGAGCTAACTTTGGGTATTTCCCTTTTCTCCAGGAGCATGGACTGTGCTGTCTGCCTGAACACAACTGTTTCCTTTCTCTTGTCCAGTTGTATTGTTGTTTACGGCTAGAAGATAAGCCCATTGTCGGTCACTCTGTCATGGCTGGATACAGAATTTCTAGTCTCAGTCCTTCAGTGAGGAGGTGTGGTTAATCCAAGGAAAGGACTAAAGAAGATCATTTATATATCAGTTCATAATGTGGCATTTGTTACAAGGTGGATACACTATAAATGTGATTTCCTTTATTCTTTAACTCCATATTAATTGATTATGATAAAACAAACCAAAAAACCCCACACTTAAGCACATCATAATAAAATTCTTGAAACCAAAGATAAAACCTTAAAAGCAACCAGAAAAAAAAAGATTTGTTATATACAAAAGAACAATAATAATAATATTGATTGACTTCTCATCAGAAACAAGGAAGTACAGAAAGGCAATGGAAAGAAAGACTCAGAAAGTTTTCATAAAAGCATTCTGAGAGAATTAAGCACCAGCTGAACTGTGCTGTAAGAAATGCTGAAGGAAGTTCTTCAGACTGAACGGAAAAGATAGCAGATAAAAATTCAGATCTATAAGAAGGAATTAGTGGAAAAGCAAATATGTGGGTAAATGTAAAAGACCACCCTTTTTTATTTTCCTTTAGAAGACAAATGACTATTTAAAGAAAAATTATAATTTTTTGTAGAGTTCAAAATATAAGTAAAATATATGAGAACAATAACATAAAGGACAGAAGGAGGAATAAATCAATGACCTGTTGTAAAATCCTTACATTATAAGTGAAATGAAATGATATTAATTCTAAGTAGTCTGTGATAAGTATGGATGCATATTTAAAACTACCAAGCAACTATTAAGAAAATAATATAAGAATGTATAGCTAAAACATCAATAGCAGAAATAAAATGGAATACTAAAGCAAGTAGGGTCCAGACATATAAACATGTCTGCAAAAATTTATACATGAATTTTTACAGTAGCTTTATTCATAATTGCCCCAAACAGGAAACAGTCCAAATATCTATCAAGAGGTGAAAAGATAAATAAATTGTAATATATCCAGTCAATTACTCAGCAATAAAACCCCAATTAACCCAAAAGAAGGCAGAAAAAGGACAAAGGCACAAACACCAAATAGGACAAATAGAAAACAAATACCGATACATCTACGCGTGGAACAACTCCTACGGAGCACCTACTGAACGCTGGCAGAAGACCTCAGACCTCCCAAAAGGCAAGGAACCCCCCACGTACCTGGTTAGGGCAAAAGAAAAAACTAAACAGAGACAAAAGGATAGGGACGGGTCCTGCACCAGCGGGAGAGAGCTGTGAAGGAGGAAAAGTGTCCACACACTAGGAAGCCCCTTCGCGGGCGGAGACTTCGGGTGGCGGAGTGGGGGAGCTTGGGAGCCGCGGAGGAGAGCACAGCAACAGGGGTGCGGAGGGCAAAGCGGAGAGATTCCAGCGCAGAGGATCGGGCCGCCCGGCACTCACCAGCCGAGAGGCTTGTCTGCTCGCCCGCTGGGGCGGGCGGGACTGGGAGCTGAGGCTCCGGCTTTTGTCGGAGTGCCGGGAGAGGACTGAGGTTGGCGGCGTAAACACAGCCTGCAGGGCGTTGGTGCGCCGCGGCTGGCCGGGAGAGAGTCCGGGGAGGGGTCTGGACCTGCCGAAGAGGCAAGAGACTTTTACGTCCCTCTTTGTTTCCTGGTGCATGAGGAGAGGGGATTGAGAACGCTGCTTGAGGGGGCTCCAGGGACGGGCGCGAGCCGCGGCTGGGAGTGCGGAGCCCGGAGACGGACATGGGACGCTAGGGCCGCTGCTGCCGCCGCCAGGAGGCCTGTGTGCGAACACAGGTCGCTAGCCACACGCCCTTCCGGGGAGCCTGTGCAGCCCGCCACTGCCAGGGTCCCGGGATCCAGGGACGGCTCCCCCGGGAGAACACACGGCGCGCCTCAGGCTGCAACGTCACGTCACGCCGGCCTCTGCCGCTGCAGGCACGCCCCGCACTCCGTGACCCTCCCTACCCACGGGCCTGGGTGAGCCAGAGCCTCCGAATCAGCGGCTCCTTTAACCCCGTCCTGTCTGAGCAAAGAACAGACGCCCTCCGGCGACCTACACGCACAGACGGGGCCAAATCCAAAGCTGAGCCCCTGGGAACTGTGAGAACAAAGAAGAGAAAGGGAAATCTCTCCCAGCAGCCTCAGAAGCAGCGGATTAAAGCTCCACAATCAACTTGATATACCCTGCATCTGTGGAATACCTGAATAGACAACGAATCATCCCAAATTAAGGAGCCCTGTGGATGAAAGGCTCTTGGTGCTGCAGCCAGGAGTCAGTGCTGTGCCTCTGAGGTGGGAGAGCCAACTTCAGGACACTGGTCCACAAGAGGCCTCCCAGCTGCACATAATATCAAACAGCAAAAATCTCCCAGAGATCTCCATCTCAACGCCAGCACCCAGCTTCACTCAACGACCAGCAAGCTACAGTGCTGGACATCCTATGCCAAACAACTAGCAAGACAGGAACACAACCCCACCCATTAGCAGAGAGGCTGCCCAAAATCATAATAAGTCTACAGACACCCCAAAACACACCACCAGACGTGGACCTGCCCACCAGATAGACAAGATCCAGCCTCATCCACCAGAACACAGGCACTAGTACCCTCCACCAGGAAGCCTACACAACCCACTGAACCAACCTTAGCCACTGGGGACAGATACAAAAAAAAACAGGAACTACGAACCTTCAGCCTGCAAAAAAGGAGAACCCAAACACAGTAAGATAAGCAAAATGAAAAGACAGAAAAACACACAGCAGATGAAGGAGCAAGATAAAAACCCACCAGACCTAACAAATGAAGAGGAAATAGGCAGTCTACCTGAAAAAGAATTCAGAATAATGATAGTAAGGTTGATCCGAAATCTTGGAGATAGAATGGACAATAGAATGGACAAATTGCAAGAATCAGTTAACAAGGACCTAGAAGAACTAAAGATGAAACAAGCAACGATGAACAACACAATAAATGAAATTAAAAGTACTCTAGATGGGATCAATAGCAGAATAACTGAGGCAGAAGAATGGATAAGTGACCTGGAAGATAAAATAATGGAAATAACTATTGCAGAGCAGAATAAAGAAAAAAGAATGAAAAGAACTGAGGACAGTCTCAGAGACCTCTGGGACAACATTAAACGCACCAACATTCGAATCATAGGGGTTCCAGAAGAAGAAGAGAAAAAGAAAGGGACTGAGAAAATATTTGAAGAGATTATAGTTGAAAACCTCCCTAATATGGGAAAGGAAATAGTTAATCAAGTCCAGGAAGCACAGAGAGTCCCATACAGGATAAATCCAAGGAGAAATACGCCAAGACACATATTAATCAAACTGTCAAAAATTAAATACAAAGAAAACATATTAAAAGCAGCAAGGGAAAAACAACAAATAACACACAAGGGAATCCCCATAAGGTTAACAGCTGATCTTTCAGCAGAAACTCTGCAAGCCAGAAGGGAGTGGCAGGACATATTGAAAGTGTTGAAGGAGAAAAACCTGCAACCAAGATTACTCTACCCAGCAAGGATCTCATTCAGATTTGATGGAGAAATTAAAACCTTTACAGACAAGCAAAAGCTGAGAGAGTTCAGCACCACCAAACCAGCTCTACAACAACTGCTAAAGGAACTTCTCTAGGCAAGAAACACAAAAGAAGGAAAGGACCTACAATAACGAACCCAAAACAATTAAGAAAATGGGAATAGGAACACACATATCGATAATTACCTTAAATGTAAATGGACTAAATGCTCCCACCAAAAGACACAGATTGGCTGAATGGATACAAAAACAAGACCCATATATTTGCTGTCTACAAGAGACCCACTTCAGACCTAGAGACACATACAGACTAAAGTAAGGGGATGGAAAAAGGTATTTCATGCAAATGGAAACCAAAAGAAAGCTGGAGTAGCAATTCTCATATCAGACAAAATAGACTTTAAAACAAAGACTATTAGAAGAGACAAAGAAGGACACTACATAATGATCAAGGGATCGATCCAAGAGGAAGATATAACAATTGTAAATATTTATGCACCCAACATAGGTGCACCTCAATACATAAGGCAAATACTGACAACCATAAAAGGGGAAATCGACAGCAACACATTCATAGTAGGGGACTTTAACACCCCACTTTCACCAATGGACAGATCATCCAAAATGAAAATAAATAAGGAAACACAAGCTTTAAATGATACATTAAACGAGATGGAGTTAATTGATATTTATAGGACATTCCATCCAAAAACAACAGAATACACATTTTTCTCAAGTGCTCATGGAACATTCTCCAGGATAGATCATATCTTGGGTCACAAATCAAGCCTTGGTAAATTTAAGAAAATTGAAATTGTATCAAGTATCTTTTCTGACCACAACGCCATGAGACTAGATATCAATTACAGGAAAAGATCTGTAAAAAATACAAACACATGGAGGCTAAACAATACACTACTTAATAATGAAGTGATCACTGAAGAAATCAAAGAGGAAATCAAAAAATACCTAGAAACAAATGACAATGGAGACACAACGACCCAAAACCTGTGGGATGCAGCAAAAGCAGTTCTAAGGGGGAAGTTTATAGCAATACAAGCCCACCTTAAGAAGCAGGAAACATCTCGAATAAACAACCTAACCTTGCACCTCAAGCAATTAGAGAAAGAAGAACAAAAAAAACCCAAAGCCAGCAGAAGGAAAGAAATCATAAAAATCAGATCAGAAATAAATGAAAAAGAAATGAAGGAAACAATAGCAAAGATCAATAAAACTAAAAGCTGGTTCTTTGAGAAGATAAACAAAATAGATAAACTACTAGCCAGACTGATCAAGAAAAAAAGGGAGAAGACTCAAATCAATAGAATTAGAAATGAAAAAGGAGAGGTAACAACTGACACTGCAGAAATAAAAGAGATCATGAGAGATTACTACAAGCAACTCTATGCCAATAAAATGGACAATCTGGAAGAAATGGACAAATTCTTAGAAATGCACAACCTGCCAAGACTGAATCAGGAAGAAATAGAAAATATGAACAGACCAATCACAAGCACTGAAATTGAAACTGTGATTAAAAATCTTCCAACAATCAAAGCCCAGGACCAGATGGCTTCACAGGCAAATTCTATCAAACATTTAGAGAAGAGCTAACACCTATCCTTCTCAAACTCTTCCAAAATACAGCAGAGGGAGGAACACTCCCAAACTCATTCTACGAGGCCACCATCGCCTTGATACCAAAACCAGACAAAGATGTCACAAAGAAAGAAAACTACAGGCCAATATCACTGATGAACATAGATGCAAAAATCCTCAACAAAATACTAGCAAACAGAATCCAACAGCACATTAAAAGGATCATACACCATGATCAAGTGGGGTTTTTTCCAGGAATGCAAGGATTCTTCAATATATGCAAATCTATCAATGTGATAAACCATATTAACAAACTGAAGGAGAAAAACCATATGATCATCTCAATAGATGCAGAGAAAGCTTTTGACAAAATTCAACACCCATTTATGATAAAAACCCTCCAGAAAGTAGGCATAGAGGGAACTTTCCTCAACATAATAAAGGCCATATATGACAAGCCCACAGCAAACATCATCCTCAATGGTGAAAAACTGAAAGCATTTCCACTAAGATCAGGAACAAGACAAGGTTGCCCACTCTCACCACTCTTATTCAACATAGTTTTGGAAGTTTTAGCCACAGCAATTAGAGAAGAAAAGGAAATAAAAGGAATCCAAATCAGAAAAGAAGAAGTTAAGCTGTCACTGTTTGCAGATGACATGATCCTATACATAGAGAACCCTAAAGATGCTACCAGAAAACTACTAGAGCTAATCAATGAATTTGGTAAAGTGGCAGGATACAAAATTAATGCACAGAAATCTCTGGCATTCCTATATACTAATGATGAAAAATCTGAAAGTGAAATCAAGAAAACACTCCCATTTACCATTGCAACAAAAAGAATAAAATATCTAGGAATAAACCTACCTAAGGAGACAAAAGATCTGTATGCAGAAAATTATAAGACACTGATGAAAGAAATTAAAGATGATACAAATAGATGGAGAGATATACCATGTTCTTGGATTGGAAGAATCAACATTGTGAAAATGACTCTACTACCCAAAGCAATCTATAGATTCAATGCAATCCCTATCAAACTACCACTGGCATTTTTCACAGAACTAGAACAAAAAATTTTGCAATTTGTATGGAAACACAAAAGACCCCAAATAGCCAAAGCAATCTTGAGAACGAAAGAAGGAACTGGAGGAATCAGGCTCCCAGACTTCAGACTATACTACAAAGCTACAGTTATCAAGACGGTATGGTACTGGCACAAAAACAGAAAGATAGATCAATGGAACAGGATAGAAAGCCCAGAGATAAACCCACGCACATATGGTCACCTTATCTTTGACAAAGGAGGCAGAAATGTACAGTGGAGAAAGGACAGCCTATTCAATAAGTGGTGCTGGGAAAACTGGACAGCTACATGTAAAAGTATGAGATTAGATCACTCCCTAACACCATACACAAAAATAAGCTCAAAATGATTAAAGACCTAAATGTAAGGCCGGAAACTATCAAACTCTTAGAGGAAAACATAGGCAGAACACTCTATGACATAAATCACAGCAAGGTCCTTTTTGACCCACCTCCTAGAGAAATGGAAATAAAAACAAAAGTAAACAAATGGGACCTAATGAAACTTAAAAGCTTTTGCGCAGCAAAGGAAACCATAAAGAAGACCAAAAGACAACCCTCAGAATGGGAGAAAATATTTGCAAATGAAGCAACTGACAAAGGATTAATCTCCAAAATTTATAAGCAGCTCATGCAGCTTAATAACAGAAAAACAAACAACCCAATCCAAAAATGGGCAGAAGACCTAAATAGACATTTCTCCAAAGAAGATATACAGAGTGCCAACAAACACATGAAAGAAT
Organism: Leucopleurus acutus; assembly: GCF_964270905.1. Lineage (NCBI taxonomy): Eukaryota > Metazoa > Chordata > Mammalia > Artiodactyla > Delphinidae > Leucopleurus > Leucopleurus acutus. Next base: position 49,265,424 of record NC_139157.1, on the reverse strand, counting down.
GCTCAACATCACTAATCATTAGAGAAATGCAAATCAAAACTACAATGAGATATCATCTCACGCCAGTCAGAATGGCCATCATCAAAAAATCTAGAAACAATAAATGCTGGAGAGGGTGTGGAGAAAAGGGAACCCTCTTACACTTTTGGTGGGAATGTAAATTGATACAGCCACTGTGGAGAACAGTATGGAGGTTCCTTAAAAAGCTACAAATAGAACTACCATATGATCCAGCAATCCCACTACTGGGCATATACCCTGAGAAAACCATAATTCAAAAAGAGTCATGTACCACAATGTTCATTGCAGCTCTATTTACAGTAGCTCAGAGATGGAAACAACCTAAGTGTCCATCATCGGATGAATGGATAAAGAAGATGTGGCACATATATACAATGGAATATTAATCAGCCATAAAAAGAGACGAAATTGAGCTATTTGTAATGAGGTGGATAGACCTAGAGTCTGTCATACAGAGTGAAGTAAGTCAGAAAGAGAGAGACAAATACCGTATGCTAACACATATATATGGAATTTAAAAAAAAAAATGTCATGAAAAACCTAGGGGTGAAACAGGAATAAAGACACAGACTTACTAGAGAATGGACTTGAGGCTATGGGGAGGGGGATGGGTAAACGGTGCCAAAGCGATAAAGAGGCATGGACATATATACACTACCAAACGTAAGGTAAATAGCTAGTGGGAAGCAGCCGCATAGCACAGGGAGATCAGCTCGGTGCTTTGTGACCGCCTGGAGGGGTGGGATAGGGAGGGTGGGAGGGAGGGAGATGCAAGCGGGAAGAGATATGGGAATATATGTATATATATAACTGATTCATTTTGTTGTGAAGCTGAAACTAACATACCATTGTAAAGCAATTATACTCCAATAAAGATGTTAAAAAAAAAAAAAGAAAACAAATACCAAGAAGACTGATTCCAACCCAATCCTATCAATATATACATGAAATATTAAAAACCAAGATATTCCAATTAAAATCAAAGCTTGTCAGAATGGATACAAGAGCAAGATAGAAGTATAGACTATCCCTAAGAGATACATTTTGAATTCAAAGACCCAGATAGGTTGAAAGTAAAAGGATGGAAAAAGATACACCATGCAAACAGTACAGCATAAGAAAGGCAGTGTGGCTATGATAATATCAAACAAAGTAGATGTTATGGGCTGAATTGTGTCACCTTCCTCCCCCCCAAAAAACCCCTCACATATTGAAGTCCTAACCCCCAGAACTTGAGAATATGACTGCATTTGGAGATGGTCTTTGTCGTTAAGGTGGGCCCTCAGCCAATCTGACTGATGTCATATAAAGAGATTACGACACACACATGCACAGAGAGAAGGCCATATGAAAACACACGTAGAAGACAGCCATCTGCAAGCCAAGAAGAGAGACCTTAGAAGGAACCAACTCTGCTGACGCCTTGACTTCTAGCCTCCAGAACTGTGAGAAAATAAATTTCTGTTGTTTAAGCCACCCACTCTGTGATACTTTGTTAGCGACAGCCCTAGTGAACTAATACAGTAGACTTCAAGATAAGTGTGCAACAAGGGATAAAGAGAGATATTTCATAATGAACAAAGGGACAATTCATCAGGAAGATATACTAACACTAAATGGACATGCACCTAATAACAGAGCTTAAAATACATGTAGTAAATGACAAAACTGAAGAGAGAAACAGACATATTCACAACCACAGAGATTTTAACACTCTTCTCTCAATAACTGGTAGAACAAGTCGACTAAAAAATATCAGTAAGAATATAAAATACTTAAATAATACTAGCAACTAACTTGGCAAAATTAACATTTATAAACATTATAAATCAACCACTGCAGAATACACATTCTTTGAAGTGTACATGGAGTCTTCAACAAAACAAATCAATTGCTGGGTCACGAAATAAGTCTCAATAAATTTCAAAGGAACGAAACGGTAACAGACTATTTTTTTTTTACCACAACAAAATTAAATTAGAAATTAATAACAATAAATACCTAGAAAATCTCCCTAAATATTTGAAAATTAAGCAACACACTTCTAAATAATTTACCCCTTTCCTCTAGGCCAAAGAAGAAATCACAAGAGAAATTTGAAAATATTTCAAACTTAATGAAAACACAACATTCCAAAATTTGTGGTATACAATTAAAACAGTGCTTAGAAAAAAATTTATAGCTTTAAATACTTGTATTAGAAAAGAAGAAAGCTTTAAAATCAATAATCTAAAAATAACCTAAGCTTCCACTTGAACTCAGAAAAAGAAAAGCAAATTAAACCAAAAATATAAGAAGGTAGGAATAACAATGGTAAGAGCAAAAATGAACTAGAGAACTGACAAAAATTAATAAAGGCCATCAAAGCCGAAAGATCATTCTTAAGTTTAATACAGTTAGTAAACCTCTAGAAGGTTGATGAGGAAGAGAGATAAAGATAGTGAGCAAGGGCTTCCCTGGTAGCGCAGTGGTTGGGAGTCCACCTGCAGATGCAGGGGACACGGGTTCGTGCTTCGGTCTGGGAAGATCCCACATGCCGCGGAGCGGCTGGGCCCGTGAGCCATGGCCGCTGAGCCTGCGCGTCCGGAGCCTGTGCTCCGCAACGGGAGAGGCCACAACAGTGAGAGGCCCGCGTACCGCAAAAAAAAAAAAAAAAAGATAGTGAGCAAGAAGCAGAACACAAATTACCTGTATCAGGAATAAAACAGGGACATCACTACAGCTAGTAAAAGGATAATAAGGTAATTTTATGAACAATTTTATATCACTATATAAATTTGACAATTTAGATTAAATGGATAAATTCCTTGTGTAATATTTTCCAAAACTGACACAGGAAGAAATTTTTTAAAAATGGAATATCTCCTATATTAAGGAAATTGAATTTGCAACTACAAACCTTTCCACTAAGAAAATTCCAGGCCCAGATGATTTCACTGGTAGATTCTATCCATATTACTAACATTAAACAAAATCCATCAAAAAATAGAGAGGAGAAAACACTTCCCAATTCATTTTGTGGGACCTCCATGATCCTGATACAAAAATCCAATAAAGATATTGTAAGAAAAGGAAATTACAAGATCAATAATCCTCATGAACACAGATGCAAAAATGCATACTGTAAAATATTAGAAAATAGAATCTAGCAATATATGAAAAAGATACATAATGACCAAGGGGTATATCCCAGGATATCAATTCATGCTCATCAGAATGACTGAAATTAATAAGACTGAAAATGCTAAGCATTAATGAGGACATGGAGAACTGAAGCTCTCATATATTGTTCTGACAACTTTTTATAAAGGTAACATAAGTACCATATGATCCAGTCATTCCATTACTAAGTATTTACTAGGAAAAATAACATGTCTGCAAAAATTTATACATGAATTTTTATAGTAGCTTTATTCATAATTGCCCCAAACAGGAAACAATCCAAATATCTATCAAGAGGTGAAAAGATAAATAAATTGTAATATATCCAGTTAATTACTCAGCAATAAAAAGGTACAAACTACTGATTTCAAGCAATGGCATGAATGAATCTCAAAAACATGAGGCCAAGTGAAAAAAGCCAGATAAACCAAGGATGTGCCGTATGATTCTATTTACAGGAAAATTATGAGGAGGTAAAACTAATCTGTGATAGTAGAAATCAAGGAGTGGTTGTGTCAGAGGGCAGGGACTGTTTATAAAGGGGGCTGAGGGAACTTCCTTGAGGGTGATAGAAATCTTTAATGTCTTGATTGGAATGTTGATTACATGGATGTATTAATTTGTCAAAAGTCAATGAATCATACACTTAGTATTTGTGCATTTCCCTCTAGGCAAATTTTACTTTAGTTTTAAAAGAATAAGAAAAATGAATCACAAAACCAAACCAAAACAACCCAGCAAGCAATTTTCTCCAACTGAAAAATATCTTAAAAATTTATCCAAAGGAGTTGAAAACTTATGTCCACACAAAAACATGCACACAGTTGTTTGTAGGAAACTTATTCATAATTGCCAATACTTGGAAGCAACCAAGATGTCCTTCAGTAATGAACAAATAATCTGTGGTACATCCAGACAATGGAATATTATGCAGTGCTAAAAAAAAATGAGCTATCAATCCATGAAAAGACACAGAGATACCTTAAAGGTATATTGCTAAGTGAAAGAAGCCAATCTGAAAAGGCTACACTTCATATGACTCCAAATATATGACATTCTGGAAAAGGCAAAACTGTGGAAACAGTTTAAAAAAAATCAGTGGTTGCCAGGGGTTTAAAGAGAGGGAGGGGTGACTAGATGGAATACAGGGGATTTTTAGGGTATCGAGACTATTCTGTATGATACTAACTGGGTGGATACATGTCATTATACATTTGTCTAAACCCACAGAATGTACAACACCAAGAGTGAATCCTAAATAAACTGTAGACTCTGGGTGATAAGGGTGTGTCACGTTAGGTTCACCAGTTACAAGGGTACCACCCTGGCAGGGGATGTTGATAACGGGGGAAGCTATGCACGTGTTGGGGTGGGGGGCATGTGGGAACTCTCTGCACCTTCCTCTTAATTTTGCTGTGAACCTAAAACTGCTCTAAAACAAATACATTTAAAAAAAAAATAAGAGGAAAAAAAAGAGCAAAAGTAATCTCTAGGTGGATCAATATAACGTAAAACATAGGAATTCAGCTTTCTGTCTGTTGTGTTAAGTACAGATGATACAATGAACAGTTAAGCACAGACTGCCCACAGGGAATGCTCAGTCTGGTGGAGAAAGACTAAAATTGATTATGCAAATAATGGTGGGCAAGTTGGACCAGTGCTGTAAGAGACAAGCTCAAGAGGTGTAAGATTAGAAGTGGAGCACCTAGGGACTTCCCTGGTGGTCCAATGGGTAAGACTCCACATTCCCAATGCAGGGGGACCAGGTTCGATCCCTGGTCGGGGAACTAGATCCCACATGCATGCCTCAACTAAGAAGCCCGCATGCCGCAACTAAAGATCCCGCACGGTGCAACAAAGATCCCACGTGCCACAACTAAGACTCGGCGCAGCATACATACATACATACATACATACATAAAGTGGAGCACCTAACCTAGTTTGAGGACCAGGGAAAGATTCCTGAAGAAGTGACACTTACGCCCTAGGGAGATGTGTTAGCAATGCAAAGAACCAGAAGAGGACTCCAGCCAGAGAGAGCTGCATATGAGCAGACCCCAGGTGGTAAGGCATGTGGCCAGTGTGCCCTGAGCACAGACAAGAAAGAGTGTCAGGAGATGGGGCAGGACAGCAGGGCCTCCTCTCAGAGCCTTATGTTAAAGATGTGGTGTTTTATCTTAAAAGCAGTGGGGAGTTGCTGAAGGGGAGAAGCATGGCAGTGACATGGTCAATTTTGTCCTTTTAAAAGACTACCGTGGGTGCAGCATGGAAAATGGTCTATCCCAGCACTATCCATTAGAAATAACAAGAGCCACAAATGCAAGTCACATATGTAATTTAAAATTTTCTAGCAGCCACATTTTAAAAATGTAAAAAATTTTAAACCCAGGAATAATCTTAATCATATATTTTAACTCAACAATCCCAAATTATTATCATCTCAACATGAAGGAATGTAAACAATTACTAGCGAGCTAGTTTTACATACTTTTTTTTTTTTTTTTCTCTAAGTCTTCAAAATTCAGCACGTACTTACAGCACATCTCAATTCAGGCTGGCCACATTTTCAAGCGCTCAGTAGCTACATGTGACTAATGGCTACTGTAATGGAAAGTGCAAGTATAGGCTGAGGCAGAGCTGGTTAAGGGACTTCAGCAATTTTAAGGCAAGAGAAGTTGGTGACTTGAAACAGGGTGAGTAGCAGGGGTTGATTTGAGAGAAAATTTTTAGAAGGAACATGAGTGCTTGGTGACTGGTTATCAAAGTCTCAAATGAACTCCTTTCTCTAGTAGTCAGTCCCTGCCTTACTTAACCCATTTGATGTAGTTGATCATTTCCTCCTTGAAACATTTCCATCAATTGACTTCAAGCACATCACACTCTCCCACTTTTCCTTCTACCTCACTGACTCCTTCTTCTCAGCCTCCCTTGTTCTTTCTTCTTCATCTCTCTGCCCTTTAACACAGCAGGGCTCCAGGGCTCAGGCCTGTACCAGTTCTCTTCTCTATCCATATCCATCCACTGCCCTGGTGATCCCATCTAGTCCTGTGACCTTAAACACCATCTACATGCTGGTGACTCCCACATGTGTGTCTCCAGCCCAGATCCCTTCCCTGAACTCCAGATCTATAAATCTCTCATAACTCATGTCTAGTTTTGTTGGCACTTTCTTCCTTCAAAATCAACCTCTATACTCAATACTCTGTAATGACCTATATGGGAAAAAAATCTCAGAAAGAGTAGATATATGTATATGTATAACTGATTCATTTTGCTATACAGCAGAAACTAACACAACATTGTAAATCAACTATACTCCAATAAAAATTAATTAAAAAAAAAACTCTAGTGTTCTCTGTTCTACTGCTATCAGCCTAGTCTAGGCTCTTGGAATGTATTAGTGAGCAAAACAATGACCCTTGCCCTCAAAGACCTTACATTCTAGTGGGAGGGGGGACAATAAACAATAACATAATAAATAATTAAATTATACAGTATGTTAGAAGTCGATTAGGACCAGAGGAAAAGATAGAGCAGGAAAAAGTAGAAAAGGGGAAAGCAGGGGGTGGGAGTGCTGGTTGCAGTTTTAAATAGAGTAGTCACAGTGGAGGAGGGGCAGAATCTAACTTTCACCTTATAGAAGCTTCTTTCTGCCTTCAGTGTTGAGAATGGAATGAAGGTGGTCAAGGGTTAGCCATGGAGGAGGTGAGAAGTGGTCAGTTTCTGCTTCTCTTTTGAAAGTAGAGCCTAAAGGATGTCCTGATGTTTCCCTCATTACCTGTGAGAGCTGAGAGAAATTCTCTCTAGAGGGCTATGTTTCTCCCTCTATTACCAGTCAACATTTTAAACACTTTCCAGAAAGAGAGAATTTTCTTCAGTTCACAAGATTATTCCTAATAAAATGAACAACATCACGCCAGGATGCTGGGCTGTTGGCCAAGCTCACTTGAGCTAAATAATAGGTGTCAAATCTGTGCCTCAGTAAAGCAGCCCCCATCTCCACGTGACTCCTGCATGGGCAATGCTGCAAGTGTTCAGGAGGGGAGCTAGAATTAAGGGCAGAGTTCTGAAAGCAAACTGCCTGGGTTCAGATACCAACATGGACACTTACTACATGTGTAACCTTGGACAAGGGAATTTCAACGGCAGTTTAAACTATGGGTAATAGTCTGTTCCTCCTAGGGTTATATGCATAATGCGTACACGCTAATGATCCCACATTTGCAGTTCGGGCACATTCTCAGATGTGCCCAAAACCAGCCAGGAGGGACAGCAAGCTCTAGAAACCCTCTAACGCCTGCCTGCAGGCTCCATCTCCTCCTCATATCAGTGTGGCAAGTGCCCCTCCCAGCCAATGCTCAACAGCACCACTTAGGGGTAGCCTGGCACTTCCCCAGCACAGCATGCAGATGCAGAGTCCGGGCATCCTCTCCTCGCAGATCTCCCAGGCAATGGGCACCTTCGCATTCTGTGTGAGAAAAACTTCAAGAGGTCAAATGATCCTGTAGAGTCAGGGATCCCTAGGTACATAGAGATGTAATCTGTAAATACTCCCACAGGAATGTGGGGACTTTTTTCCCTTTTAGAGGGTCTCCGTGAATCCAGACCTGCTCAGGAATGACGGTCACAGTAGTGAGTGAACCGGAGAGCAGAAGACGATGCATTCTTTGTGGAGATAAAGTGGTGACGTGAGAGGTGCCCAAGAATATTTTTCACACCAAATGTGTGAAAATAGCTGAAATGTCAACACTGTATTTCGTTAACATCTGTTTTTCTTCATCTGATATCTCCCTTTTATTTTGTTATTTTAAGTATTCCTTATGTTTCAGGATAATTTCCCCTTCGCAGTGTAAGCAAATGCCTGGGAAAAAATATTTAAAAATGACTTTTAGTCATTTGGAGCAGCAAAAGCAAAAGTAGCAACTGAATCGAAGCCAGCTTAAAATTAAATTGCTGGTGCTGCCTGCAGTTTAGATAACCAAATGTAATGTAAACCTTGCACTATTAGGAATGAATGGGGACGCCTGTGATCTAGAAATGTAAGAGGAGGAGGAGTGGTGGAGATGGGGGCTCTTCCACATGACGGGTGCTGGCATGGCTCCTAAATCAACTGCAACCCTCCTCAGGACCCAGTAATGCAAGGTTTCTCCTCTGTCACTGTTATATAACAGGACTACACATGGGTGTGTGCAAGCATGAGCTCACACATCCAGACACTGCAAACACACACCAACGTGATATGCGTGCACACACGCACACCCCTATGTGGCACAGGAGCACAGTATACATCCCCACTCACACACACCCCTATACAACACATAGGCTCCACAAATATAGCTCACAAAACACACATGAACATGTGAACACCTCATGAACACGTGTGCGTCACCCACATGCTAAAACCACACAGCACATGAGCAACACCCACCCACATCAAGCATGTGTAACACATAGCTGCAACACACAGACTTTCCTCTTGGTCCTCACAGGCCACAGTCTCAATATGTTGATAGAAGCAGCTCACTTGGGCAGGGAAAGTGTTGCCTAAACCATCTCAACTTTGGTTTTGCCTCAACTTACAAGTCTCTAATAACCTAAAAGGCTGCTACAAATACCCCCAAATCATTACGATGGAGCCACATCAATACTTTATTCCCAGGAGAGTTGTGAAAACCTTTGAATTAAAATCAAGACAGTCTTTGGACTAGGGATGGGACAATGTGTTCTTTCTATAAAAAAAAACTGAACATAGTGTTAAGTGCTGATACAATGCAATTTATTTGAATGGTATATGAGAGCAGATATGAGTGACACTTGGGACAAGTGGTTTCAATGAAAAATTTTGCAGCTAGAAAAATCACCCCATGTATAAGACTTGGACTAGAATTTTCAATATACCCCTATGTATTTCATGGCGTTCAAAAATATACAAACGTATTATCTAGAGTTTGGTTCAGCTGTCAAGTGACAGAAAATTCAAAATAGTAGTGACTTATACAAGACAAAGAGGAAAAATAATTCTCATGTAGATATAGGGCATCCATGCCTGGTATGAATGGCCCATAACCATCAAGGACCCAGGGTTCTTTTCTCTTATTGTCTCAACATCTTCAGCATTATGGCTTCCACTTCAGGATCCAAGATGGCTGTCCCAGCTCCAGCCATCATGCTTACATTCCAGCCAGCAAGAAGGAGGAAAGAGAAGAAAGCATGCTTCTTCTTTTCAAGGACACTTTCGGGAAGGTGCCATACTACACATCCACTTATATCTCACTGATCAGAATAGTTACTGTGACTACATCTAGCTGCAAGGGAGGCCTAGAAATATGCTATTTATTCTAGGTGGCCATGTGCTCAAATAAAATTGGAGGTTCCATTACTATTGAATAAAGAAAGAATGGATATTGGAAGATAGCTATTGGTTTCTGGCACACATTAAAAAACAAAAAAGGATAAAAATAGCCTCCATTCCAAGGTAATCACTGTTAACACTTTGATATATAGCATATATATGTAAATATATGTATATATATAATTTATTTTATAAAACTGAATTCATACAGTATACCCTGTTTTTTTGGTTTTGTGTTGTGAATATCTTTTTATGTCTATATGTAGACATCTATCTTTTTTTTTTAAAAGCTCAAAAGAAAAATTTAATCCACCTCCACCTATAAAATAAGCATATTATACAAGTCATTTAAATCAATTATTCTTGCTTGAAGAATCATTCAGTTTGGGGTTCAGGGTAGGGTGTAAATCTATATCGAGTGAAAAGCCAGGAGAGTTTGAGAATCTATGAGAGGGTAGGTCCCTGGCTGAAGGAACTCTGGGGCTGCAGACATCCTGAGAATGCAGGTGTGAAGAGGACTCTTGGTGGGGACTCACCTCTGTGTACGTGGGATGAAAGTCTAGAGGAAGGGAAAGCAGGTCCCTGCTGGCTCCCTCCTCATCTCCAATCAAACACTCAACTGCTGCTGGCTGCAGAATTGAGCTCATTTGGGAAAATTATTTTATGAATTCTGCTGCTTATGATACTTAGGCTTTATTCCCTTAGCAACCTCTCCTAGGTTTCAGAATCCTTCTTAAAAGATGACGGGATTACAGTTCAGATAAGCATCCAGAGTAGTGACTTATCTTAGCAGCAACTCAGAGATTCCCGCTTGCTCTCATTGAATAGGCTGCTTTATCTACTTGGTGCCCACAAGTATGTCATAGAAAAACAGGCTGCTTTCTGCTCTCCACTCCCTGCTGTCTTCCTAAAGCATTGATTCAAACCAACTCTCTGCTCAGAATCCTCCCCTGGGTCCCCATTTCCTCTTGCACCAAATCCAAACTCCTCCACTTGACTTGCTGTGCACTCCAAAATATGTTCACTGGCCGGACTGATCTCCCCTCTCCAGGACACACACTGTACTGACGCCAATACCATCTAAGGTGCCTTCCTCAGAGCTGAGACATTGTTTAGGAAAGTGAGACTTTGAGAACCAAGTGGACTCTCTTATGAAAGCTGCGTAACAGTGAATGTTAGTTAACCCCTTTGACCCTCTGCTTCCTGGTGTGTTAAGTGGGAATAATAAAAACAGTCCCATGGGGGCAAAGTGGGTAAAACTAGATCATGCATGTAAAGTGCCTTGCACTGGGTCTGGCCCCTGGCAAGGGCCTAAGTGATTGTGACTTTCCTCTCCCCATCCCCTCTCAAACTTTTCTCTCAAAGTTTGTGTTCCAACTGGATGCCATTGCTGGTTGTGTTCCAACTGGATGCCATTGCTGGGGCTGGTCTGTCCCTTGCTCCCTCTTGGCTGGGTTATTCCATTGCCTGGAGCCTATTGGCTTCCCTTGCAGCTGAGGCCCTAACCTCTGACCCCACCTGGGGAGGTCTGTGCCAGAATTTGAGAGTCATGACCTCCCAGCTCTGCCCAAAGGCTCTGCTATCCTCATGTGCCAAACCCTCCTCAGGTAGATCACACAGACCTTGGCCAGAGAGTGAGGTTTTGACTCTCAGATGAGACTGCAGCCTGCCTCAGGTCCCATTCCCCTCCCAGAACCTTTTGTCTCCCCAGAAGATCTCTGTCCTCTCTTTTCCCTAATAAATGACAGGAAAACTCTACTGCAAAGCCATGTATGTACCTTTCTCAGGCTAGAAGCCAAAGTATACATTATCTTCTTTTAAAAAAACAAACTTTATAAAAAAATAATATACCTAAACAATCAAAACTAAAGTAAAAAAGGGGAAAATGGGATAAATTTCCCTCAACTCAGACACACAAACAATTTTTGTGTGGAAACTTTGTCAGCTATATAAAAACAGCATTAAGTCCTAACAGACTGAGGTTAAGAACAGATAATTCAAATAAAAGAAAATTCAGATTGTTTAAAAAAAGAGAGACAAATGGTCAACCTTAGTGGTCATCAAATAAATATAATTTAAATCATTAATGAGGTCCCACTTATGCCCACTGAATTGAAATAATGTTTTAAAATAATAAAACCCAGTGCTACAAAGGCTGCAGGGAAACTGGCATGCTCACAGAGTGCTACTGGCATCGTAAACTATTACGGTCATTCTGAAACACAATTTGGCTGAGCATTTCAAGAGCCATGAAAATGTTTCTGCCCTTTGGCTGACAATTTTCACGTCAAGATAATCACACAAATAAAAATAATTATGTGCATGAAAGTAATCTTTGTGGGGTTACCTACAATGGCACACATATAAACAACCTGAAAGTCTAACATTAGGAGAACTGGTCAATTAAATGTTGCTCTATGTCCTCAATGTAATATTGTGCAGCCATCAAACTGATAACTGTAAGGTCCCTTCCATTTGTCAACTCACCATTAGCTGATGTCCTCCTCCCCAAGTTTCACGAGGAATTTGAAGGCAATCCCTTGATTTCCTGGCTCCCCACTTAAAATTTACATGTATGGCCCCACCTGCATTCCTCATTCTTTCTGTCCCTGTCCCTTTCTCAGATTAATCTCTTCACCTGTCTTCAGACCCTCTCTGTCTTCTCTACCATCTCACTCCTTCAAATAGGTACTGTCTCTGAAATCAACCTTGGCCTCTCAGCCACCTCTTTCCCTTTCAAATCTCTTCCATTTTTAAAAGTAAACTCTCCCTTGAACTTACATCTCTGTCTAACCACTGCTCTATTACTCTCTTCCCCTCCAAGCCAAACTTCTTAAAGACATCACACTCCCCTTTCTCACCCCTCCTTTACAGCCTGTTCACTTTCTCCTGGCTGCCCACCATTCCTGCCCTTTTACTGAAGTCACCGATAACTTCCTAGCTAAATTCAGCTAATACTTTTTCTTCCTTGACCTTACCTCATTTGACCTCTCTGGGTATAAGTTGACTCTCCTCCTTCTGAAACTCACTCTTCCTTTGATTTCCATACCCACTCTCTTTTCTCTGACTGAGGCTGGGTTTCCATGATAGGTCCTCCCTCTCTGACTCTTCTCAACTTCCTTTGTGGTGATCTCTTCCTCCATCCATGCTGTAGGGACCGCCCCTGGTCCTCTTCACTTAGGTTTATCAGTTCCCTTCAACTGGAGTCAGAGGAATGGCATTCAGATTCACTTCCCAACCATGTGGAAGAGTCACTTCACCCCTCAATCCTCAGTTTGTCTTCTGTAAGATGAAGATAGTAATAAGGCCCACACCATAGGGTACCTTAGCAAATGGCACACATTCAGTGAGTGGTAGCCTTATTAGTAGTAGTATATGGCACCTTAATCTGCTTTTCCAATCTAGATTCTCTGCTGAGTTTCAGAACAACCCCTCTATTTAACATCCTACTGGCGATCTGCGCTGGATGTCCTACCTCAAACTCAATATGTCCACAATTGCATTAGCCATTCTGCCCCTCTCCAATCCCATTCCTGTCCACACCTGAAAACTGGAAGTCATCCTTCATACCTTCTCTCCCTTTATCTGTGTCTGTCTACCATTCCACTTCCAGGAATGTCCCATAAAATACTCCAGGTTCATTTCCCAATCACAAGAATGGTGAAATGCTGAAATGGTGAATGCTGAAAACTCTGAAGTCCTAGAGGAGGTTACAGCTAAGATGGAAGGAGCTGGGTCCCTGATTGATCATGTGAAAGGCTGTCTACTGCTCAGGAAACCTGTTTTGGGTTTCATGTAAGAGACAATCCTCTAGTATGTTATGCCACCAAGATTTGTAGAACTAACTTTTATAGCAGCAGATATGCTTTAATATAATGTCCAAAACATGTGAAGGATCCATCAGCTTCTCCAGTCGCTGCCGTCACTACCCACTGTTAAGCCTTCAGGATCTCCTGTACAGGTCACTGCAACAGCCTCTTAACAGGTTCACCTAACCTCATTCTTGCCCTTCTCTACTCCATTCATTGTATAGTTGTTGGTGGGGCCTCCATGGGTTGTAAGAGGGACCCAAATCTGATTATATCAACCACCTTGCTTAAGAACGTCTGTCACTGGCTCCCCATCACCTTCAGGATAAAATTTCACTTCCGCCATGACGTAGGAGGCCCTTCATGAGTTGCCCCAACCTATCTGATGTACCTATGCTCCTGCCCTCTTCATCTGACATGCCAGCCACAATCAACTGCCCACAGTCCCAGCGACCTGCACCAGCCTCACCTGACCTCATGCCTTTGTACATGCAGCTCCTTCTGCCTGGAACACTTGCATGCCTTTCTTACCTTCCATGACTGTTACTCATCCTTCAAAATTCAGCTTGGACATCATCTCCATCATCTCCTCTGAGAGGCCTTTCCTGATTCCTCTAGGTTGGGTGAGGAACCAAAAGTATGTACCACACTTTTCTCACAGAATCCATTTACTTGTTTCTGAGGACAGGCACCTATTGTGCCATCTTGATTTTCTAGCACAATGTTTAGCATGTAGTAGGCACTCAATAAGTGTTTACTGAATGAATGAATGGCTATGCAAAAGTATGAAAAATAATTATAATACAACATATAGAAATATTGACAACATACCCTTTACTACAAAGTGAAAACTTAAATTGTGTGCTGTACATATAGTACATGCATACTATGCAATATACCTACATCAAATATATATGCGTGTGGATAAATTTTGGAAATAGTCATTCACTAGACATGTATTGAGCACCTCCTCTGTGACAGATCATACTGATGAAAAGATTAATTAGAACTTGTCCATCCCCTCAAGAAGTTTACAATCTTGGGAGGGAAAAGCAATCCTGGTTAGCTGATGGGAATATGGATGCAAGTTTTTCTTTCAAAATTCCCTTTAATTTTTTTTACAATACATTTTAAAAGCAGCTTACAAAACAGAAAAAAAGTCATCTATCAACTGCTGCTCATAGTGATTTTGAAGTTATAACCTCCATTATTTTGGATGCATCTATCCAAGGTAAGGCCTCTTTGAGTTTTGGAGTCTACATACCTTTGCATACATTGAATCCATGTTTGTTTTGCTTTCCCATGAGATTGTTGCTATCTTGTACACAATGTACTTGCTGGTGACCTGTGTGCCCTTGGACAACTCATTTCACCTCTCTGAACTTCACTTGTCACATCTGCAAAGAAAATAACCCCAAACTCCATGTAATTGTTTCAAAGAATAAAATGAGGTAATGAGTATGAACCCACTGTGTGAGCTTCAAAGCACTTTGAAAAAGTAGGGCACAGCAGATTAGAAGACTACCTCCTTGTTAATTTTCAAATATACCAATAGAACCAACTTTATCATTCTCATATTCAGCTAGTAATCTAAATTGTAAGATTATACATACCTCCACAAAACTCAATAAAGTTATTTTCACTCTTTATGAACAAAAACGTGTCTTTAAACGTTATTATTTTTCCTGATTTGTTTCTCATGCAAAAAAAGAGGTGTTGCTCACCAACTGAATTAAAAAAAAAATTTCAACTGTACTGCACAATGTTCTGCATCATGTGGACATGTAATAATAATAATGTAGCCTGGTCCTTTTCTAAAGTTGGTGGGAATATCATGTGATGCTGACCTCCCAGGATAACAGCCCTCTGGAGTGATGACTGCTCACCTGGCATGAAGCAGGAGCATCCCTGATGTGTTTGGACATGCTGAGGAGGTAAGTACCTTGGACATTATGACCCATCGTTGATGCTTTAGGGGGAGAGGAAACCATGGGGACAGGTGGAGGCAGAGAAAAGGAGACATTTTTAATATCATTTATCTGCCTCAGCATGTGTCCCCAGAAGATTACCTCCATCCAAGACCTTGGTTCTGGCCATACAATTTAGAGTATTCAATGCCCCTTGTGATTCCTGCCTCTTTCAGCAACGACCTTTCTTAGTAACGGCTTCGTACATCTCACTAAGCACCTGCTCTCTTCCTGAGCTGTCAGCACAAGTATCTGTATACCAGCAAATAGACCTATACTTCCCAGTAGAAAACTGTATTTTTTATTTCTAAGAACCAAGTAGAGGGAGTGTGTGTGTGCGCATGAGTGTGTGTGTGTGTGTGTGTGTGTGTGTGTGTGTGTGTATGTAGATGCCCAGAGAGAGAGGCCAGAATTGCTGGTAAGGGTCTTTCCAACCCAGTTTTATAAGGTCTAGACAGTTTGGCTGACTTCAGCTCTGATTTTGTAAAATAGAATTGATTTGCAAAGATCTGGGCCAGGAGAGGGCACACCTGGGAAGTGGCTGTGAACTCAGAATAAGGAACAGGGAAAATACCTGAGAGCTACAGAAAAATAGAGGGTCCAGGGCAACCAGAATTTAGAGCTCCTTGATGGGGCTACTGAGTTCATCAGGGCTAAAAGGGAACCAAGCGTCAGTTTTCATCTTGGGACATAAAGAAGGTTCTTGTGAGCGTGGAAAATTAAAGGTCACAGAGGACTGGTCAGTGTCCTGAATCTGAAATTACACTAAGTGATTTGAAGCTGGATTGTTGCTAAAATTCCCTTATTGCAACTATTCCAAACTCCAATCTACAATTTTCAGGAGTTTCACTGCATGCTAAACTGACAATGAAATGGTATGATTGCTAAGATGAGTGTTCTCAACCCTGGCTTTCCATTAGAGTCTTTAGGAAATTTGGTGCCTGGTCCTCACTCCAGGACAAATGAATCAGAATCTCTGGGTGAGAGATCCAGGAGTCAGTAGTTTTAAAAAGCTTTCCAGGTAATTCTAATGTGCAGCAAGGGTTGGGAACCACTAGCTGAGCCTGAGGTGGGCAGGGATAGCCAGGGGAGCAAGAGAAAGAGTTGTGGTTGAGAGGTTGTGATTCCCGGGCATAACCTCAGAGAAGGAGTTTCCTTGTGTTTATGATTGGATAGTACTGGAATATAAAGGCGCCAGAGGATATGTTGGGTGTGTCACAGAGGTGGTAATGAGTTTAACCTGTGCCTATAAGCCAGAAACCAAACTTTGCACTTCCCAAAACATAACCAGGATCAGACAACCTGGTGGATGAATAATACATTTAGTTGTGTGTTTCAGTCAAGTATCAAAGATTCAGAGTAGAAACCCACTCAAGAAACCTCAAGATTAGGAAGGTTTGTAGTAGAGACTACAAATACTAATTTCAAGGGATCCAGGGATCTAGACTCCCAGAGCTGGCAACCAGATACTCAGGGACTGAGGTCATTCCCTCCATCTCTCACTCATTTGATCTCCCTTATCTCTGTTCCTCTCTGCACATCTGCTTCATTCCTCCATTGCAGCTGTCTTCCTCTGATTCTCATTTCACACAAGGCTCAACATGAGTGCTGCAGCCCTAACTTATGACCTTTCAGGTCCAGAGCCCAGCACTGACTGACCATTGTCACAATGTTTCTTAGTTCAAATTTTCAGGAAGGGAATCTGGTCACTGTCCAGCAAATAATGGCTGGTCTTGTCTAGCCTTGGGTCAAGCATCAGTCTCTTCCCATAAGCTGGGCTGGGGGTGGAAATTGTCACATGGTTCACAGGCTGAACATTCTAGGAGACCACTGGAAGGCCAGGTTCTTGTGAGGAGCTGTGGGCAGAGTGGCAATGAAGTACATCTAATACCCATCCATAACCAATGAACCCATACCTTTCTTCTTTCCCATCTTCTGCCTCCCAGGAGATAGGTGGGTGTGGGGGAGATAAGGAGGAACTTGAAAGAATGTGCCTGTCTGCTGTCAGGATCCAGTCTAGCATCTGAGAGAGGTAACCACAGACTGGCACGACCAAAAGACAGTCTACAAACCCTCAACCAGCATTTATGTACATGATTATATGGGTGTTGTCCTCCTCCTGAAACTACTGAAAAGTCAGTCCCTTCTTGGCAATAGTGAAAGCCTGAAGATGTCTGAAACACAGGATCTCTGTTTGCTCAATTTTATTCTCATACTTTCTACTGCCTTGTGACATGTAAAAATGTAACAAATTCAGTCACTAAGAAGGATTCTCCTTCCCTTGGGCCTTTATCTAATTGTTTGAAAAATTTGCAATTAACATGTGATTACAGTGGTTTGACAGTTTGCTTGACAGCTCTGAAATAACATTCTTGGCTTTTAGTTGACAATCTTTTACTGAAACTCAAAATGATACTTTCCAGAAACTTAGAACTTCAGTCAATTTGAAGGTTCATGAGAATTTTATAAACTCCCCAAATGGAGAAATTGTATGTAAACTCATCTTATGGGCCAACACTGGCTAATGCAGCAAAGAGCAGCAAAGAATTGAGTGGTCCTATAGTTTTCCTTCTTTTCTTTAGTTAAGTTCAGTTGCACAGGTGCAGGAGGGCAGGAGTAGTCTGGACTCAGGGGCCATTTTTAGAGGGAGAAGGCCAGGATAAAAATCCCCCTTCCACTCCAGCCTGTAGACAGTCCGAATATATTTTTTCTTTTGGGGCCCCTGGGTGTAGAGGCAAAGTGAAGCCAGGAGAGGGAAGAAGGTATACAGGGAAAAGTAGAGGAAGGACCAGTAACAAATGTTGTCTATTTTCACCTTGCCCAGAGCATGTGGTCCCTGAAAATCATGTCTGTGGCTCTGGCATAATACCATCATGCCAATATGCAATCATTTATTCTAGAGTCTTAGATGGAGTCAACTATTTTAGCTTTTTCCCCAAGTACAGCTATTGGAGATTCTGGATAATTAAAAAAAGAAGAAGAAGTCTAATACTTGTATTTTACTGACAAAACAAAACGCCTTTAAACCAAAAAGGATGATTTATCAGAGCTGAAAATAAAACTCCTGCCTACTGAAGTCTGGTGCAGCTGAGTTATCACTATTTTCGTCCTGTAATTTGTTTCATAGGGTACTAATTAACAGGGCAAAGCCTGTTGCCAGCAAAGTAAATCACATTTTGCTGTTTTCTTCTTTTCTAACAAGACCCAGACCTGGTCTTTAATTAAAGAGCAAGTTCCAAGAGCACTATTAGCTAGTGCAGTTGGGAAACATTCGACTGGGAAGATCATGGTGAAACCTGCTGTGTAGAGTTCAAGAAAGATAGTGAGGGACAGGGAGAAATGGAGGGAGAGAGGGGAATTGATTGCACAGGTAACCTGCAAAAGAAGAGACTGTTTTCCTCAACTGTTCCATCTTTTCTCTGTTCCCCACAACTTGGCTTTTCTCCTCTGGCTCTACTCAGCTGACACACTGTACCAGAAACATCCTTAAAACATCCTTTAAAAAAAACCCTCATCCTCCCCCACCACACACACACCAGTTCATTCCTGTTCCCCAAACAGTACTTTTCCTTTAAGGTAGCAACTCTGCGTGCGATTGGGCCTCTCTGCCCCCAACCTCCCCCTTCTCCAGGCCTTTTCCTTCAACCTGTCCCCCTCAGTGACCTTTGACTCGGGGCCTTGCAGCCTGGCCAGTGCAACTCATCCCTCATCGCTCCCCTCCCATCTCACCCTCCTTGCCTGCCCTTAGTCTCCACTCTTTTCTCCCTTGACTCTTTCTTCCATCCCATTCCTGGAGGCTCCGGGCCGGCGGCGGCCCTCTGGTTTCTCCTCCCTCCTTGAACCCTCTGAGACATCCTTTGGAGAGGGTATATGGTGAGGGAGCTTGCTGATGGGCGGGCGAGGAAATCGAGTGCCTAGCTCGCACCCTGGAAACAGGAGCCTGACGTCACCACGCCCTGCCTGTCAATCTCCAGAGGGCGCGCTGCTCGTAACCGGCCTTTTCTTGTACTGACTGTGTCTCTGTAACTCTCAGCGGCGCCGGCACAGCTACCAGCGCCCTGCACTCCTCTGCGCGCCGTCCCGGCCACCTCCTTCAGGCGTCGGCTCTGTCCGCGCGGGCAGCGCATCCTGGCGCACAGCCACAGCGCTCATGATCAGCGATTTCCTGAAGCCCTGACTCCCCAGGTGAGCAGCCTGGCTCTCTAAAGGAACTCTGAGGGCGTGCAGAGGGGAAGGGGTGGATGGCCAGGGGATGGCTCCTTCCTGGAGCCAAGCATGACGCCACACACCCTCCACCTACACAGACCTCCTAGCTTCTCTCCCCCGAAACCGCTTTCCCAGGGGGTCTCTGGCCTCCGGGGTCCGCTGTGCTCCACGGTCGCAGAAACTTCGCTTTCAGCACCGTGGACAGCTACTCCGCCTCCCAGTTGAGGAGAGCGCCTGACCGAGCCGGTCAGAGCCAGGGCGGCACTCGCTGAGGCTGACACTACTAGCTTGGTGCGCAAGATGCGTGTGCAAATACAGGCATACTTACGTGATCTGTGTGTATGCGAGTGCGTGTTATTCGTGTGTATATCTGTGCAAAAACTCAGAATCAGTGCGGGCATCCCTTGTGCATTGCACTCACACGCTCACTCACTCAACAGGTATTTATTTTTGGCTCTCAACCACTGCTTCCTCGCTCTGCTCTGGGGTCCCGGGGTGGGATGGGCAATATGAGCGGGGGAGCAGCGCCCGGCGAAGTACCCTGGCGGCGTAAACCGCACACCTGACGCTTGTTCTCCCTGTCCACGCAGGGTGTAGCTTCCCGCCGTGATGAACGCGAGCTCATCTTCGCTCAACGACTCCCAGGTGGTGGCAGTGGCGGCCGAGGGTGCGGCGGCAGCGGCCACCGCAGCAGGAGCGCGGGACACCGGTGAATGGGGGCCCCCGGCAGCCGCAGCCGCAGCTGCGCTGGGGGGCAGCGGCGCAGCTAATGCGTCGCTGGAGTTGTCTTCGCAGCTGCCAGGGGGGCCGACGGGGCTGCTGCTGTCTTCAGTGAATCCATGGGACGTACTGCTCTGCGTGTCTGGGACGGTGATCGCAGGCGAAAATGCGCTGGTGGTGGCGCTCATCGCGTCCACACCTGCGCTGCGCACGCCCATGTTCGTGCTGGTAGGCAGCCTGGCCACCGCCGACCTGCTGGCGGGCTGCGGTCTCATTCTGCATTTCGTATTCCAGTACGTGGTGCCCTCGGAGACTGTGAGCCTGCTTACTGTAGGCTTCCTCGTGGCCTCCTTCGCTGCCTCCGTCAGCAGCCTGCTGGCCATTACGGTGGACCGCTACCTGTCCCTCTACAACGCGCTCACCTATTACTCGCGACGGACCCTGTTGGGCGTGCACCTCCTTCTCGCTGCCACCTGGACGGTGTCCTTAGGCCTTGGGCTGCTGCCGGTGCTTGGCTGGAACTGCCTGGCAGAGCGCGCCGCCTGCAGCGTGGTGCGCCCGCTGACGCGCAGCCACGTGGCACTGCTCTCCGCCACCTTCTTTGCGGTCTTCGGCATCATGCTGCACCTTTACGTGCGCATCTGCAAGGTGGTCTGGCATCACG
This sequence comes from Leucopleurus acutus, assembly GCF_964270905.1. Classification (NCBI taxonomy): domain Eukaryota; kingdom Metazoa; phylum Chordata; class Mammalia; order Artiodactyla; family Delphinidae; genus Leucopleurus; species Leucopleurus acutus. Next base: position 49,244,523 of record NC_139157.1, on the reverse strand, counting down.
CGCACCAGATCGCGCTGCAGCAGCACTGCCTGGCGCCGCCCCACCTTGCCGCCACCAGAAAGGGTGTGGGTACGCTGGCCGTGGTGCTGGGCACTTTCGGTGCCAGCTGGCTGCCCTTTGCCATCTACTGCGTGGTAGGCAGCCATGAGGACCCAGCTGTCTACACCTACGCCACCCTGCTGCCCGCCACCTACAACTCTATGATCAATCCTATCATCTATGCCTTCCGCAACCAGGAGATCCAACGCGCCCTGTGGCTCTTGTTTTGTGGCTGTTTCCAGTCCAAAGTGCCCTTCCGCTCCAGGTCCCCCAGTGAGGTCTGAAGGCTCCCTCCAACCTCTAACCAACACCACGCCCCCAACAAGCCAGCCTTTGGTGAGCTTCTCAGTGCCTGCTGATGGACTCTGAGATCCCATACTGTGACTCTGACTTTGGAAAGAGATAATAAACATAAGCACAACAAACTCACAAGGACAAAGAGGCTTGTTGGAACTTTACATATACAGTGTATACATGTGTACATATATATACAAATATTTGTATCTTCTGGAGGTGTTCAGGATGTGGAATTTCCTGTTCTGTGAAAAAACTAACAAAAAGGCAGTTGTATACTCAAATTGTACATCACACTTGTCAAATGAAGACATTCCAATACTGCTTAATTATAACACTTTATTTTTAGCTGCTGAACTGCCAAAACAGTGTTGCCATTTTCAAGGGCAGGGGAAGGGGGGTAAAAGTGTATTTTTGTTGTATGTGATAGAATATTTTGCTGCATATGCATCAGTAAATTACAACATATTTTGTACACAAATAAACACATTATAAAAATGTAATTTTTGGCATGTGACTGATGATAGAATTACTATTTAAGAGATAAATTATTAGTGTATTTACTTTAAAAGTTTATTATGTGTTATCTCCATCCTGTGAAAATCTTAATGTAAAAAATCACACACATTTGCACACTGCTCATAAATTGTCACTGAAACACCTAATCCAGATTATTGGGGAGGTACAGGAACTGAGTAATATATTCCCATAACGGTATTCACAGGACACTAAAGGGTTATTTGTGTATCAGTGCAAATTAATCTACTCCCTTGGTTACTGGGTTTGGAAGACAAGCTCCAGAGGATGTCTGAAACCATTCCTTTATCTTACCACACGTGCACTTGTGAATCCTGAAACCACAAATCTTAGATGTATTTTTTCCAGCTTGGAAAGAATTTTAAATGTTGAAAATTCATATTGACTGAGTATACTGTTATTGGCCAGGTCTTGTAGCAAAATGCACAGCCTTATAAAATAAATAAATTCATCAAAGACAGGATTCCAAGATATATTGTGTTCATGAGGTAAATTAAGATAAGCCCAGTAGCCCACTTTGAGGCACTCTTATCTTCAAAGTACAGGACATTAAACTAATATCCTCAAGAACTAAATATTCCCATTCGGAATTGTTAAATTGTTCCCCTCCTTCCTTTCTTACAGGTTATGTGAGTATAAATAAGATAACATATATGGACATATTCTGAGCACCTGTGAAGACATATGCACACAAGCACAGGTAGTTACTGGTCTTAGGCCTTAGGAAAACATATACAAGCAAATTTTTTCATACAGTCCACAAATATTTATTGAATGCCTACTATCTGCTAGACACAATCCCAGGGCTGGGAATACAGATGTGAACTAAATAGAAGAAAGGTCTCTGCTCATAGTGTTATCCTCTAGTAGGGGAGATGGCCTACAAGCAAATAAACAAATATATATGAAGAGATTTATTATAAAGAATTGGCTCGTGCAACTGTGGAGGCTGAGAAGTCTCAAGGTGTACAGTCAGCAAGTTGGAAACCCAGGAATGCTGCTGGTGTAGTTCCAATCTGAGTCTGAAGTCCTGAGAACCAGGAGAGCCCACAGGTTCAGGACCCAAGAAGAACTGATGTTTCAATTAGAAACCAAAGGCAGAAAAATACCAATGTTCCAGCTCAGACCAATCAGGCAGCAGGAGTTACTCAGCTCTTTTGTTCGTTTCTGGTCTTCAATTGATTGGATGAGTCTCCTCTACATTAGAGAAGGCAATCTGCTTTAGTCAGCCTACTGAGTAGGCTGACACACCCAAAATAAGACACACCCAGAATAATGTTTAACCAAATGTCTGGGCACCCCGTGGTCCAGTCAAGTTGACACATAAAACTAACCATCACACCAAGAGAACACGGTAATCCAAAATAAAGGAGAAAAAGTGTTCCAGGAGGGAGGAGTCAATTGGGTCAAACATTGCTGAGAAAATAAGTAAAATGAGCATTAAAAACAATGACTCTAGATTTTGTAACGTGAATGTCATTGGTGAACTTGACAAGAGAAACTTCAGGAGAGTGGGGGCGGGGGGGGAGGATTAACTGTAGAAGGTACAAGAGAAAATGCACAAGCAATCTAGTCTCCAACATCTTGCAACAGAGCTGTGACCTTTTTAACAATATAAAACACACTAAGTTTTATAGACTTATAGTTTTATAGTGGCTGTAAATTTAGATCCAGTAGGATCAGCGTTATTGCTCATTCATCAAATTAACATTTTCTAACTATTCAGCAACATCAGACACTCTTTCAGGCCCTATTAGTATCCAGGATGCTTTCAAGTGGATTGAAATAACAAAAGCTCTGGCTGTAAACTTTTCCAAACATGTGGTGGGGAAACCAACATGATTTCAGAGATGGAACAAAGAAGTCAAATTATTATACATGTTATAATTACAGAGAAAAATTTCTTGCAATCAGCAAGTTAAGAAAGTTCACCACTAAGATAGTAAGACAGTCTATGGATCTGACTTCAGTCCACTTGGTATTAATATTCAATATCTCCCCTAGTCCTAATCAAAACGTTTGAGAGAGCCAAGAACAAGAGGATACTAAACAATCAAGCTGTTAATATCCCTGGCTTACGCAGTTGGCCAGGCTGTGTGATGTCGAGGGTCTGGATATTAACCTACTTGATGATGTAAGGATAAAAAACTGTGAGTATATCTTGAAACATTTCTAGGAAGGAATGTCACATATTCACTTGACCCATCAACTATTAATAGTCTCTATTTTAAGACCCTATGCTAGTTGCTGGAAGCATACAGTCTTTGAGAAAAGCAAGATTCACTCAAATATCCAACCACTTACCCATTTTGCTATCTAACAGGCATCCTAAATTTAATACATTTAAAATAAAGCCACTCATCTTTACCTCAATAAGTGCTCTTTCTCCCTTCTTTATCATCTAAATTAATGGCAATGACATCTTTCTAGTTGTGCAGACCAGAAACCTTGGAATCACACTTACACTTCCCTTTCTCTCATACCTCCCATCCAACGTGGATGCCTATTGCCTTTATTTTCAAAGTATACCCAGAATCTAGCCACTTTTCACATTTCCACCACTATCATCATCTCTTACTTGAATTACTGTGGTAGCCTTCTCTCTGGTCTCCTGGCTTCAGTTCTTGTGCCCTTCAGTCTATTGTCTGTACAGTGGCTCATCCTACAAACAGTTGCTCTCTTGACTACCCTTCAGATCAAAGCATGGGTCCACTAGCAGTACAGTCTGTCTCAAAAGAACAAACTTGGGGAAGAGTTATTTAGGCTCAAGAAATAGGCCTCCAGGAAGAATTTCTTTTTTCGTTTTTTTTTTTTAACATATTTATTGGAGGATAATTGCTTTAAAATGGTGTGTTAGTTTCTGCTGTAGAACAAAGTGAATCAGCTATACATAAACATATATCCCCATATCTCCTCCCTCTTGCGTCTCCCTCCCATCCTCCCTATCCCACCCCTCTAGGTGGACACAAAGCACCGAGCTGATCTCCCTGTGCTATGTGGCTGCTGAGGAAGAATTTCTTGAGTCTAGAAGTGAGGACATAGGCTCTTTACCCCCACAGCTGGAATAGGAATAGAGCAGGGGCCTCTGCAGCCTGAGGCCCAGGGCAGGGCTTCACTTGGCCCAAGGTATTAGTTTCCTATTGCTGCTGTAACAAACGACCACAAACTTGGTAGCTTAAAACAATACATATTTATTCTCTTACAGTTATGAAGATCAGAAGTCTGCAATATATTTCATTGGGCTGAAATCAAAATTTAAGCAGGGCTGCACTTTCTTTGGAGGTTCTAGGGGGAGAATCTGTTTCCTTAAAATTTTCAGCTTTTAAAGTTGCATTCTTTGGTCTGTGGCCCCTTCCTCCATCTTCAAAGCCATCAGTGTATTATCTAGCTTAAGTGGTTACACTGCCTCCTTCTGTAGTCAAATCTCCTTCTGCCTCCCTCTTATAAGGACATTTGTGATTACATTTAGGACTTGCCCAGATAATTCAGGATAACCTCCCCATCTCAAGATCCTTGATTTAATCACATCTGCAAAATCTCTTTTGCCATATAAGGTAACAGTCACAGCTCTGAGAGCAGTACTAATGAAAAGTACAATAATAAAGGCATATACAGAGTGTAAGGATCCCATAGGAAGGTCAGAGAAATTCTATGGAAATCCAGTAGGAAGGCAATACTGAAATGAGTCAAGAAGAACAAAAGAAGTTTTCAAGGCAAAAGACACTGAAGGGGAGTGTACCAGACCAAGAGGACAACATGAAGCATAAAAGTGTGGCCCATTCAGAGCAATGCAGGCCATTCAGTATAGCTGGAGTGTGTAAGAACTAGAACCCAGAGAGGAAATAATGGGAGATAAGTCTGGAGAGGTAGGCAGGAACCAGATCACAAAGAGCAGTGCTGGGAATGGATTGCAGGTGGAAAAGACTGGAAGCCAAGAGACTATTTTGGAGACCAGTTGCAGCAATCCAGGTGAGAGCTGATGTCAGCATCAACTAAGGGGTAGGAGAAGGGGATGGATTCAAGAGGTATCAAAGAAGAGAGTGTCTTTGACTAAGTGAGTGATTATGGGGATTAAGGAAAAATTGAGGAGTCAAGGATGTTCAAATGGGGGGATAACACTGAGATGGGAACATAGCAGGAAAGGCAGATTTGAGAAAGAGGGTGGTGAATCAAGTTTTCTACATATTAAATGTCAGGATCTGTGGGAATATCCAAGTGGAGGCAGCTGGGCCTGTGGCTTTGGAGCTTGCAGGGTGGCAGGAATGGAGACATAATTTCGGTAGTCATTGACCTTAAGGTGGAAGTGAAGCCACGGGAGGGAATGAGAAAAGGCCAAAGTTACAGTCTGGACACAATAACATATGGGAGTACTGTGAAGGAAGCAAAAGAGAAAAGGAGACCAAGGAGGATCATCCAGGCGAGACCTTTGGAAAACCAAGAGGAAAAAAGTTTTAAGAAGGAAGTGATCAAGTGTGTAAAGCATGCCCAGAGTCAAGTAAGAGAGGGTTTGGAATGTGCTAGATTTAGGAACATGGTGGTCACTAGTGACTTAAGTGAGAGCAGCTTCAATGGAGAGTGAGATAAAAGCTAGATTGCAGTAGATTGAGGAGGTAATGGGAATTTTCTAATTTTTTTCAATATATTTAACTTTAAATGGAAGGACAGAAATAGGGGGGTAGCTTGAGAGAAATACTGGGTCACAAGGTAGTCTTTGTTTTGTTTTGTTTTTTAAAGATGGGCAAGAATAAAATACGTTATTCGACTGAGGAGGAAGTACCATGTAATTGGAATGTCAGAAGACAGCAGAGAGAGTAAGATGCCTCACAGAGGGAGGCTTCACAGGAGAATGGGGTCCAGAACATAATGTGATGGGAAGAGAGGGACTTAGACAGGAGGAGGTGGAGACACAGCTCCCCTGCTCTGACAGGAGACAAGGTGGGAATTATTGGTGCTGATAGAGCTAAGTTTATAGGTGGTGGGAGGAAGTTCACAGAGTTCTCATCTGACACCCTCAATTTATCTGAAGGAGGAGTGCCGGTTAAGAGACTATTGCGAGAAGTATCAAGAACCTAAGGTGATGACTTTGGGGACAAAGCTGTGAATTTGGGATAGTGTAATCATTTAATCAAAATTAAAGGTCAGACCACACCAAGTACTTCAAGGATGTAGAGCAATTAGAATTCTCATATACTGATGTTGGGAATGTAAAATAGTACAAACACTTTGGAAAATAGTTTGGTGGTTTCTTAAGAAGGTAAACATACTCCTCCTACCATATGACCCAGCCATTCCACTCCTCTTAAGTATTTATCCAAGAGAAATTAAAGCATATGTCTATATAAAGACTTGCACATAAATGTTCATAGCAGCTTTACTTGTAATAGCCAAAAACTGAAAACAACTCAAATGTCCATCACAGGTAAATGAATAAAAATAAACAAACTGTGGTACATCCATACAACAGAATGTTACTCAGAAATCAAAAAGGATGAACTATTGATTCATGCAACAACATGGATAAATCTCCAAATAATTATGCTGGGTAAAAGAAGCCAGGCAAAAAAGAACACACATTGTAAGATTCCATTTATATAAGACCTTGAAAATATATAGTGACAGAAAGCAGATCAATGGTTGGGATTGGGGGAGTAGGGATGGGAAAGAGAGAGAGGCAGGGATTGCAAAAGGGCACAAGGTAACATTTTGGGTGATGGATAAGTTCATTATCTTAATTGTGATGATGATTTCATGGGTGCATACTTGATATGTCAAAATTCATTAAGTTGTATACTTTAAATATGTACAGTTTATTATACATCAATTATACCTCAATAAAGTTGTAATAAATAAGTGTCAGAGAAAGAATCATAGTAAAATAGCATCTAATTGAAAATAATGCCAGATGGAAATAAAATATAAAGTTCCAATATGGCATGATTCATGTGTCAGAATAAGTTATGCTGTAGTAACAAACAACCCCCCAAAATCACAGTGACTTAACACAGCAAAGATTTCTCACCTATACAATGTTAACTGCACTGCCTGGGCAACTTCCCAAGACAACTGTTCTATATGCAGCAATGTAGTTATCCATCTTCTGACTCTATCCCTACAACATGAGGCTATCTCTATAATCACTGGGGAGAGGGAGAACTGGAGGGTCTCACACCAGCAATGCAATGCTTTGGCCCATAAATGACACTTCCACTCACAGCCCATTGGGCAGAGCTAGTCACATAGCCCACCTAACTACTAGGGCATGGGGAAAAGTAATAATCCTGAATGTTCAGAAAGAAAGGCGAATCAGAAATGGATGAATTCACGAAGATTTTACCACTCATGGTTTCGAGAACAAATACACTGTCTCTGCCATCCCAAACTGAACATCAAGTTGCAGAGAGAAGAGATTCACAAGATTCAAACACAAATCTTCAATTATTTAAGACTAGACAGAGGTTTATCGCCGTTTAATAAAACTTTACATTGTGGGGCTGTTGGGTTCATTTGAAGGAACACAGTGTAAAAACGTCAAGACGTGAAGTGAGCATAAAGGAAATGCAGTTCCAGACTGGACCTGACTTTCTAACCTCAGTCAGACTTTGCCCCTGCTCACACAGGAGGGGAGAATTGTGAAGGTTTAGTACAAACCCTTCTCCACAAACAGACTAACAAGCCCAAGCCCATGTTTTGGATATGTTGTTGAGATTTTGTGGGAAAAATTGAGGGAAAGAGTGCAAATTGATGGTGATCAGAGAATCCAGAAATATCTGAATTCTACCACAAACTTACTGGGTCCCTTAGGGAAATAGTGAGGGACAATATCCTGTCAAAATTATTAGCTGTTGAAGGGAAGGAAGGAGGAAGGAAGTTAGCTGTGACTGTGAGTTGTGGCTTTGGCACACAGCCTAAAGGCAGAGCATCCTTAGAAGCTGGGCTGGGTTGTATAAACCGTCCTGTTCTCTTAAATCAAGAATGTATAAATGGCCTCAGTTCAAAGCTTGACTTGCTTTGCCCAATTTAAGCCCTTAATACACAAACCCAGGTCTCAAATCTTGCCGTTAGTGGTTATAAAAAGAAACAAAACCAACACCAAACTTCCAGACATGGGAAGAAGATAATCAGAATGAGAGAGAGAGGGTGAGAGAGAGAGACCCAGTGGCCAGTTAGCCTGCACCTGGTTGCCTCAGAGGATGGCGAGAAGAAACCGGCCAGGCCTCCACACAAGGAGCAGTTCTGTCCCTTCTACTCCAGCCAGAAGGAAGGGAGTATGCAGTTGGCCATTTACTAGATGGGCCAATTGGATCAGTGTTCCTGCCAATTAAGGGTAGGGAGAAAAGAAGATGGAGAGAGAGAGGAAAACAGCAGCTTACATGATGCGGTCATCTGGCTTTTTAACTAGCTGTCAGACCATGGGAAAATTCTTATTTGTTCAGTGGGGAATCATAACAGTAATTACTTTCTAAGGCTGTTGTAAGGGTTAAATGAGTTAATATATAAAGTTCAGTAGTGCACATGGTAGCATCATGTATGCCTTAGCTGCTATTGTTATTACTGTTGGTGAAAGCAGACTTCACGAATACTGAATTTCACCTAGTCTAGATTTTACAGCCTTAAGTGCATTTTGCTTTCCAAGTTTCCCTCTACTGCACCCATAAAATATTTTTCATATGTTATCTGTTTTCAGTAATCTTCATATCTCAAAAATGCCTTTTCAATATCTTTAGCTACTGCTTTGAAAATAATTTGAATACAATGTATGATATTCATATAACATTTTTGATACCTAGTTAAGATTTATCTCCAAAACAGCAATCCAAATCAGCATTATGCCCATTTTTTCCAATGAATGAAATTGAGATCTACATACTTGCTAAAAAATATTGATCTTTAATTTTCAAATAGAATCTTGATATTTAGGAATACCTGAGCAGAACAACACTGATGCTGATGATATTACCTCTGCTTCTCTGAAAGCAGATTTTTTTTATACATAAAACCAAACAAAAAATTAACCTGCACACACACACATCCTCTCTGACTTTGTCTTTCTGTTTCTCTCTCTTTCACGTACACACACACACACACGTCTCTATTCTCTGTGACTTACCAGGGCTCACTCACTAGAAGGATATACTACACACCCAGTAGTTGTTTATGTTCCAGGATGTTCTGCAGAACTCCATTATTTTCTAGAGCAGTGCAGCTATAAGAAAGGAATCTGTCTGGATGAACTTCAGAGGTGTATATGAGAGCCAACATTCCCAGAGTGGTGGCTGGATGAACACATTCGAATACATATATGTAGGTGGAAGGAAGCGGGGACAAGGACCTACACTCACTAAGAGAGTCCTCTGAGTACTGTACTTATCAGTCCAGGCATGTTGTGTTGAGGGAAAAGGGTTTATGGCCATTTGAGTATGCAAGTGAGAGCCATGTCCTGGAAGCCTTCCTGTGTGTGTTGGCTTAAGTCCTAGTGTAACCAAATTCAAGAATGATTATAGTGCCTGGTAGTGGGGTATTACTGTAATATTCAAGTGAACCTTGTATTAAAAGAATAATTGCCCCTAGATGTTTTTATTATTATTAATAATTAATGGGAATAATTAATGGGACCACACAGTAAATAAACACAAGACAGCATTCTTTCCTTCACTGGAAGTGTTAAATTTGTGTTTTGCCAATATTTTACACAAAGATGCTTATGAAAACATTGGCAGAGGTAAAGACAGCTATACAATCATGTTTCATAACATACTGGTAAGTCACATTTCCACCACTGTGAATGCACATCCACTTTATTACTGAAACAGCTGACAGCTGATAATATTATCTTTTGTTGCTGAGACATTTAAACAGTGTGTGACAGGTGTCACTGGACAGGCTGGTACCATACCAACAGAACTTTCTATATCATGCAGTGTGCACGTGAAAACCAATCTGCCTGGGCTTTGCAGATTGCACTTAACTCCTGGAGCTTGTGGCTATCTGTGACTTCCTTCCTCTCCAGTTGTCAAGGGAGCCAACTGGGTCTGCTGGGGGTTTCGGCTGTAGCATCAGAGCCAGTCAGGACTGGAGGGACCTGAGAGACCATCTTGTCCACTCACTTGGGCTTCAGACTGTAATACTGTCTTTGGATTCAGTTCAGAGAAAATGGGTCATTTACCCAAGATTGCACAGCTTGTAAATGGGGAAGACAGGTTTCCTCTTTTTCCTCCCTATCACATGAAGTATTTGGCATTCTGTCAGCCCATATAGACTCACGTGTTCTCTCAACTACCTTTACAGTCCCTCTCTGCCCCTCCCTCTCTTCTCAGAGATGTCCCTTTCTTACATCCTAGCAAAGCAGCTGGGCCAGGACTCCATGCCAACTCTAGTGCCTGGACTGAGAGCTCTGAGTGTTGTTAGGATCAGTGACTCAGGCTGGACTTTTGGCAAGGAGGGTGCTGATGGAGGTATTTGCAAAGCCCGACACTATCGCTTCTGGACTTCAAAGCCCAGGCTCAGAGTGAATGGTCCCACCACTCCAGAGTCCTGGCCATTCAGTGTGGTAAAAGAAGGGAGTTTTGACCCTAGACTCTGCTTATCATTCTCCCAAAGCTCAAAGTTTGGCCGCCTGCCTTTCTGTCAAGACAGAATGATACCACCCAGGAAGCAGTCTTGTGGCAACTTCCAGCTCCACTGTTGTGGAGGACAGTCTTTGGCTAAGCATTCAGTCAATTGGTAGACAAGCTGAGTAATCCGCTTGTAAATCAGATGTCCCTAAATATCAGAGCCAAACTCTCTTGTGCCCTATAATTCAGTCCAGAATTTGCTCTGTATATTGTTTATACTTGAAATACCATCTTCAACCGCTAAGTCATGCAGTTGACCATCTTCAGGACTTTAAGTAAAGCTTTTAGCCTAAAGAGTCAAGAGTTTTCTACCTCCCCCAATTAAGCTTAATGTAGATTAATGAGTTAAATTACAAATTTTTATTCTATTAAAAAATTAGAAGAAAATATGTGAGTACCTATCTCTGACATCTCTGGAGTGGGGAGGATTTTCTGAGCTGAAAGCAATGAACAGAGTCACAAAAGTACATAAGAAATTAAAGTATGTGTGCTAAAACAAACCTGTCATAAACTAAACCAGAAGAAAAAGAACATAGTAAATATTTAAAGTGTATATATGACAAAGGGGTTACTCTCTTACATTTGAAGAATTTTTATAATCAAGAAAAGCTAATGAACCCATTAGAAAATTTGATAAAAATATGAAACATATTTCAAAAAGGAAGATAAACTATTCAAGAAATGTGAAAAGAAGCAGCAAGATGCCATTTTTCATCTAGCAAGTCAGGTACTTTTTTCAGTGAAAGTATCAAGTATTGACAAAATAATAATCATAATGTCCTGTTGACTTTGAAATATATGTAGAAGTAAAAATGTAAGACACAACATTTCATTGTATAAGAGCAGAAATTTATGAAGTAGAAAAAAAACTGTATGATGGAGAAAATTAACAGTCTTCTCATTGTTTGGGAAATGGTAACAGTACTGTATTAGTTTCCTCTGGCTGCCATAACAAATTACTAGAAACTGGGTGGTTTTGAAAACAACAGAAATTTATTCTCTCACAGCTCTGGAGGCCAAAAGTCTGAAATCAAGATTTCGGCAGGGCCACTCCCTTTGAAGGCTCTAGGGGAGAATCCTTTCTTGCCTCTTCCAACTTCTGGTAGCTCCAGGCATTCCTTAGCCTATAGCTGCATAACTCCAGTCTCAGCCTCCATCTATACATGGCCTTCTCTTCTCTGTGTCCTCTCCTCTTCTGTCTCTTAGAAGGACCTTTTTCGTTGGATTTAGGGCTCACCCAGATAATCCGGGATGATCTCATCTACTGAGATCCTCAATTATATCCTCTAAGACACTTTTTCTAAATAAAGTCACATTCAAATATGTATTTTAATTCAGCATTTACAGTTGTTCTTGGTGGAAGGATTGGTTTCTTACAAGCTAGTCCATCATAGTCAGAAGTTCCTAATATATGCTTACTGAGTATCATTTTGTTTGGATGTATTCCAGAAGAATGTATGCGTTCTCTGTTTCCTATGTATATATTTTAAATTTACATTAATGGTGTTGTGTTGTGTGAGATCTCCTTGTGTTTCTTACCTTTTTCTCTGAGTGCCATGCCTCTGAGCTATCCCTGTGGCTGTGTAGACGCTAAAGATTATGCTTCTCACTGCTGAATCTCACAGTGTGCTTCCACCACATTCCAGTCTCCCAGTAATGGCACCCAGGCTGTCTCCAACTTTCTAAAACCACAAATAGTCTCTAAATGAGCACTCCCAAGTATGCCCCTTTACTGACCAGTCTGAGAATTTCTTTGAACTATATATACTCAGGAGCAGAATTACTGGATCACTTGACCCAGAATTTCTGACTCAAATAATTGCTAAATTTGACTAAGCAGTATAATATTGCTCTCTGGAATGGTTTCATCTCTATATTAATTGCTCAATATCACAGAAGTGTGAGTATCTGGAATTTTCCATAAAGCAAAATGGATACAGTAGTGATGCTAATCACTTTGTTCTCACACCGCCTCCACCTGCCCTGTACACACACACCTGCTTCCTGCTCTGGCCTCCTTAGTTTTACCAGATGGACTTATCCCCACAGGCCCACAGCTGACTGGACAATGATGGACACCTTGACCATGCTGAGCCAACCAGATACTTTCTACCAAAAATTTGGGATAAGGACACTGAAAGACTCAGTTAGAAGATGGTGGACACTTGAACTGAAAGTTTAGAGTCAGAACTACTCTGGTTCAACCACCATCAACAACTTTCGCACTGATAATTAAGCAGGGAGAATCAGTGGAGAGAGAGAGAGAGACAGACAAACAGACAGACAGGCAGAGAGACAGACAAAGACAGAGACAGAAACAGAGAGACAGAGACAGAGAGAGAGAAGCAGTGAATGGAGCTGACATGTAGCTGCACTAGAAATGGAAGAAGCAGTTTATCTGCTGACTCCCTGGACCTGGTCCTTGTGGGTCTTCCTGAATTTTGTTCCCCATTTTGGATGCCTACAAGGTTTGTGACCTACTGAATTCTCTTTTAAAAAACTGACTTTACCTAACTTAAATAGGCTACTTTCTAGTAACCAAATAGCTCCTAGGAAAATATATAGCTTATTTTCTTGCCTTAGTAGACAGAGCACACTGATTTTTGTAAATAAAGTTTTACTAGAACACAGGCAGCTCATTCATTTATATATTGTCTATGGTTGCTTTTGCACTACAAAGACAGAGCTGTTACTGTATGGCCTACAGAGTCTAAAATATCATCTGGACCTTCACAGAAGAAGTTTGCTTACCCCAGGCTAATCTTTAGATAACTCAGTGGCATCATTATGAATATCGTCTCTTGCAATCTGCCTTGGTCCAGTGTTGCGCTCAGGGTTTCTTGAGGTGTACAGAGGGCTATTTGCCCCACTCTAAATGCCCCCAGAGAGCTGTGATGCTCTAGCAACTGGTTTTCTCTCTCTCCCCCTCAGGACCATTCTGCTCTGCATTGTTACTTCTCTCTGCTTTTTGGGTAGGATGGCAGCACCATGATTAGCTGTTCCTGTGTCTATCACCTCTTGCGATGTCTGCTGGACCCTCCCCTTTCCTCCTCCTTTCCTCTCTCTCCTTTCCCTGCTTCTCACTTTGCACTTTTGTCTTTGAACGTTGACTTTTAGGGCCAGTACCAGTCATCCAGTGCTCTGCTGAGGAGCTATCTAGACATACTGTCTCTCCTTCAGTCTTCTTATCTGAGGTTCTTACTGATTATTTTAATTATAGTTTAGTTTTATGTTCAGACTGCTGACACCTCCACATTGTGGAAAGTGCTGGAAACAGAGAAGTGGAAAAGTACAAAGAGGATTTCAACAGTTCTGCAGGACACATTAGATACTAGGCACTGGAACAAAGGTGGAGATAGACCACCCCTCCTCTGCATCTTCATGCAGATTTCACTTGGCCACCTCGCCATACCTCTGCCTCATTCTTCCCACTTCCACACAGGGCTGCGCTGGGCCAGAGTTCCAGATAGCCCTCTTTACATTTTGTCTTGACACAAAGACCCCACCCTAAACTACACCCTGCCCTTTAGAATCATCGCTCTAGCCATCTTTGGGGTGAAGTATTAAGAGAGGACAGAAGCCCTAGACATATGGACCCATCTAAAGTCCTCAAATGGTAGTCCTATATATATAGTAAGCCGCTTTTATTGTAATCAAAAGGGTATAATTTCTGCTCATGGGGGGGCTGGCACCCTGGGAGTCAGACTTAGGCCTCAGCCCTGGCTCTTCCTTTGCATGTGTGACCGCAGATGAGGTCCTTCACCTCTCGGGCCTCAGCTTGTTCATCTGCAAAATGAGGGGTTTGGACTGAGATGAGTTCTGAGTTATCTTTTATTTTAGCCTTGTCACTCTGTTTTGAGCAGTTGGCCAGCCAAGATCCCATCTCTGATGGAGCTTAGAGAGATGCTATGTTGGCCGAGAACTAGCTTACTCTTCAGGGGACCCCTTGCTTAAATAACTTGGGTGGGGGTTCACTATATCCAGAGGCTGCTCTGTGCTTTCTGGCTTTGACTAAGGCAGAAATGCTTTGAAAACTGGTGGAATTTCATGTTCTAAAAGTTCATCACAGGGCTCCAACTGCATTAGAGAAAGGTGTATGAAGAGCAGAGAAGTGAGCTATTCTTGTCAGCTCCTCTGCTTAAACCCACAGTAGCTCCCATTGCCACTAAAGTCAGACTCCTTCACATGACCAGCCAAACTCTTCATCCACGAATCCCTGGCAGCTTCTTCCCATGGACCCCTCCTCAGCCAAGCCAGATGCCTTTTAGTGCTTGAATATGCTGCTCTCACCCATCTCCAAGGCTTTGTATGTTCTGTTACCTTCGACCCCAACCCTCCTCCCCTGCCCTCCCCACCTCTTCCCAACTGGTGAGTAATACCTCAGGTCCTAGTTTACACGTTCCTCCGCCTCAGACGAGGCTAGGTCTCCACAGGATGTTCTCCAAGTGCGCTGAGCATCCCCCAGCCTGGTAGTCTTCACCCTTTCTGGCAATTATTTCTCTAAATTGCCTCTCCTTGCTAGATTCTTAGTTCCAAGGGACCCTGTCCATCTGGTCACCACCATATCCCAAGGCCTGAAGCAAGCCTTGTGTTTAAAAGGTATTCAAAACATACATGGTAAAGGAGGGCCAAGGAATGAGTTTGCTTCCTCTTCATGATGAGAAACACCTTCCTTCTTAGGCACTGCTATGGCGATTGGCCCAGAAGCCTTAAAAATGATCCAGTTAAGTGGCTTTATTAGCTGAAAGCTAAATGATGGGGAGATGTCTGGTGGCAATGGGAGGGCTGCAGATGGGGCTCTAAACCATTCTGGTAGCTGGGATGGTAATGTTATTAGATGGTGTCAGCACATCACAGCATAGGGATAAGATATGGCTCAGCTGATCAAATAACTAGCTAAAAAGCGAAAAGCAAAGAGACTCTTTCCAACTCTTAAACAAAAGGGGCATTAAAGGGGCATTAAATCCTTTTCATTTTGATCTCTTGACTCACTAGTCAAGTTAATTTCCAACTGTCTCAGGCCCTAGGATAGCAGGTTCCTCGCTCCCTGTCCAGAATCCTAGAGTGTCCTCAAGCAGCTGCAGCCAGCACAGCTAAATCACACACTCCTGGGAAAATTCTGAGGTCCCAGAGGCAGAGGGAAGCCAAGAGGCCAGCTGGGAAGCCTGAGAAACCCCCTTGTTACTGCAGGTTCTTCTCATTATAATCTCTATGAATAGCAGATATTCATAGAAACAAAGTGTCCATTAAATAGTATTTACATAAAGACACACTGCAACCGAGCTCCTTACATTTTCAGAGGCAGCTAGTACAGCTGAAGAAAAATGCTAAGTGGTTGTGTTAAGATAGGGGCATGTTTGATTTCTTTTTATTTTCTCTGTATTCCAAATTATTTTTGATGAAGCACATAGATTTAATAATGGAAATATTAATTTATAGTAGAGAAAATATAAAATGGGGGCTATATTGTCTAGTATTAAAGACAACATAGTATTGTGACCTTTATACAAAAGTTAAAAATGTAGTACTTGGCCTCTTATTCCAAATTTCTAGTTCGGTTTCCTGCCAGGATTCTTAATACACAGCAGCAAGGTCAACTCTTAATCAGCTCTTAATCATCATAGCAAGAGCTGGGATGGTGTGGGCTTCTAGCAATCATCTCTCTGTAAGAACCACCACCCTGCAACACATTTTAGGACGAGGAATGACTCACTCAAAAATATGCTTGCTGGTGGGACTTCTGGGTGATCCCTGGGCAACCTCAGCCCACCCGCCGTCCGGATCTTATTAGGCCCAAGGAATCCATGGTTGAACACTATGAGATTTCCATATAATAATGATTCTGTGATTTTTCCAAGTCCTCAGGCCCCTCAGCGAATAAGAATTAACCATGATTCAGTACCTGATTCTCACTGAAAATGGGCATATATGTACAAGCACAAGTACACTTGCACATTTAAGAATATATAATTATACCCCTACCTTGTTCCCAAAAGTATTTAAGATATATATGAGATAAACCTTAAATTAGTTTTGCCATCTAACATATCTTTCCCTGAAATAAAGCTTCATGAATATTTATCTTATATTTGCATAAAAAGGCAAACACCTTGTCATGCGACCCTTTTGTTCAGTTGGTTCACATCACTCAAGTTCATGATGAGAAACTGTCCTATTTATACACAGAATGTTAGATTTGCTTTTGATTGAAATGTGGTTAAGATCAGAAAAGTTGCCCTGTTAAGAATTTTGCTTTTCCTCAGTGACATCCACTTCAAATTCTCATTTCATGACTCTTCAGATTGTTTTTGGTCATGAAAATAGGGGCACATACCTTTTAAATTCACACATACAAGTCCAGTTGTTCTAATACCTCTTGCATAGAAAAACACTCTCTGCTGGAGATGTCTGCCTTCCCCTTTGTCATCTCATCACCCATCATCAATAAAAGCCTCAGAGTCAAAAAGTAGAAGGAAGCAATTTTCTTGCAAAGCAGGAAAAAGAAGCCAAATCTCCAAAGATGTCTTTGACCATCCAAAAGCTTAAAAGTTGGAGAAAATATGTTCTGTTTGAGCACTACAAGCAGGGGTATTACCCCAATTACACCCACTTACAATCATTGCATAGACTGAATCCCACTTGGCTGAAATTCTGTTAGTTTGCAGGCAACTGGAGCTTAACCTGCCTGGGTAACAGCAGGGCAGGGCATGCTCTAGGCACAGCCACTCCAGCCTGAGGGATTCAGGGACCAGGCAAACAGTGGGAAGTCATTGCAAACCAAATTAACCTGGAATAAGGAATTACAACCACATTTTCTTTTTCATTCAATGTTAATGAACAGCTATCAGTGCTAGGCACTGACTGTTGACAGGTCAAGGATGCCTAAATCCTGATCCCCACCCTCACTGTGCCCCTGAGACCTGCAATTTGTCCTATCACTAAAGTAATTCTCATTACAGAAGCTTGGGAACATTTAGTAAATTAACCAGTGGGAGCGATGAAAAGTTAGGAAATGTGGTCACTGATAAACAAAGGTCCCTCAAGAGCCATTGAGAATAGCCTAGAAAATGAGTTTAATCATGCAGACCAGAGATAATTCTCCAAATTACTTGTGGGGCACTGACCATCAGTCCTGCCTCTAAGCCCTTCTTGATTGTCCACTTAATGGGTCAGGCAACAGCCAGGTGCTTTAGATCACTGGCTCTCACCTAAACTGCACATTAGAATCACCTGGACACCTCTTACAGCTTTGAATGCCCAGGTTAAACCCCAGACCAATTAAATTAGAATCTCTAGGGACGGAATCTAAGCATCAATCAGTATTTTGTTAAACTCCCCCAGATGATTCCAATAGGCACCCAAATTGAAAAGCCAGTGATTTTAGATAAGTAATCTCATTTAATCTTTAAAACCACCTCATGAGGGGGTGTTTTCCATGCCTAGCCTATACAGGAAGAAACAGTCTGAGAGATTTTGAAATTTACAGGTAGTTTCTAACCTACATTTGTCTGATTCCAAAACTAAGGTTTGAACAAGAGCTTTCCTTACATTAACATCTAAGGAAAGCAGCTATTCAAATGCTGATCTTGATGGATCAGAATTCAATGACACATTAACAGACTAGTGTGCTAGCCTCAGAAGCAAAAAGCAGCATTCCTAGTGAATGGAGCCCAGGAAGGAAATTTGTGGTTAAGGGGAGGAGGTTGGTGTGTTCCAGACTTCGGTCTATGACACTAAGATGCCTTAGTCCCATGCCCTGGAGTATGTCTCTTGTTTAAATGTTGGTTTCATTGTGTTGTACTGAAATCTGGCTAGGGCCTGATAGATATATGCTATTTTCCTTGAAGAAGAAATTGCCCTTAGCAACAAATAGGACATCAGTGGGAGGAGAAAGTCTCTTTTCTCTTGAGTTAGGTGCTCTAGGAGCCCAAAGCTCTCTGAGAATGGTCTGGATCGTAGAGGAAAACTTGCATATACCTTAGTGAGGCAGGCTGGGGGCCAAGCAGCAAGGCACTTCCTATTCTTAAACCTGACTACTGCCAACTGAAGAAAATGCACAACCTAAAAGTTGAGAATTATGTTGTATTCAGTGGACATTCTGAAGACTTCAATCCCGGGACACAGCATCTCAGATAACTATGAGAGACTGCTCCAAAGAGGTAAGAGGCGGTGGGGGGTCGGGGGGAGTCAGGATATATAGGAGTTTTTGCAACAAAGACCAGGTAGTCAGAACATCAGAAGATTCCTGTTAATTAAAGAAAACCAGATATCTCAAGTTAAGGAATTTAGCGCTTTTCTATGTATGGGAAGATGCAGGAATCTGGGCTCACTGAAATCATTCCTTTGATATGCACCTCAGCTATCTGGGGCCAGTATCCTGCTTTTCTCCATCCTGAATCCCCTCAGGGTGCACAGCTGGCGGTGATTGCAGTGGCTGAGGGCTTGGCAGTGGGTAGCCCATCTGTCTCCATCCTAAGTTCCCTCAGGGCTCACCACTGGGGGCAGCGAGGCGACTGTAATGTGATGGCTTGATGGCTGCAACATCCTTTGCTTACTGATACGGCAGGCAATATTTTTCATTCACACTACATATCCTATTCCTTGGACAGAGCTTTTTAAATATGCAAACTCCAGGCCCCACCCCAGTCTTAGAGACCAATCTCTAAGGGTGGGATGGAAATGTGTCTTTTTTTTTTTGCGGTACGCGGGCCCCTCACTGTTGTGGCCTCTCCCGTTGCAGAGCACAGGCTCCGGACGCGCAGGCTCAGCGGCCATGGCTCACGGGCCCAGCCGCTCCGTGGCATGTGGGATCCTCCCAGACCGGGGCACAAACCCCTGTCCCCTGCATTGGCAGGCGGACTCTCAACCACTGCGCCACCAGGGAGGCCCGGAAATGTGTCTTTTTATAAAGTTCTCCTAGGTGGAAATCACTTAGTTGGGAGACTTTTTTTTAATTTTTGGCTGCGTTGGGTCTTCGTCGCTGCGCACGGGCTTTCTCTAGTTGCGGCGAGCAGGGGCTACTCTTCGTTGCTGTGTGTGGGCTTCTCATTGCGGTGGTTTCTCTTGTTGCAGAGGACAGGCTCTAGGCGCGCGGGCTTCAGTAGTTGTGGCATGAGGGCTCAGTAGTTGTGGCTTGCAGTATCTAGAGCGCAGGATCAGTAGTTGTGGCGCATGGGCTTAGTTGTTCCGCGGCATGTGGGATCTTCCCGGACCAGGGCTCGAACCCATGTCCCCTGCATTGGCAGGCGGATTCTTAACCACTGCGCCACCAGGGAAGCCTGGGGGACTATGGACAAAAGATGATTGAGCTATATTTTGTAAGTCTAAATAATAATAGAATGTTCCTATCTGTGTTTATTTCCCTTTTGTCTTCCCTCAGCCCATAGCATAGCCTTGTTTAAACGTGCTAGCCAAGTCTATTGTGTATTATGAGTTGTGTGTCCATGCTTGTGCCAAAGTGTTAAAAGTAAAGTAACACTTCATCTCTCTGAGCACCAGTTTCCTCATCTGTTAAACACCAAATGAAATAAAGAATGTATATAATGCATTTAATACAATGCCTGTAAGTCCCCAATGCCTTCCCTTTTACTTACTTCCCTAAGTAAAAATGCTCATCTCTACTATCTTTCTGCTGTGAAAGGAAGCAACTTCCTCCCATCCTTGGTCAAGGAGAGCCATGCCCAGGTGGAGGATATTAACAATCAATTGGGCAGCAAAGGCGGCCCAAGGACACTGGGCCCAGGTCATGCATTGGACATGTATAAAAATACAAACCTGTATCTGAATGATGGAAGATTCACTATTCACATTCCATAGTAGGTCTGAATGATAGAAAATGATTCAAAGTTGGATTTCTTCAATCTGCTAGTGCCACTACTGTATGTAAAATAAAATTTAATTTACACAAAATTTTATCTCCTGCATTAGACAAGGTCAAGTATTTATGAAAGAGAAATTTCCTAATGTAAAACCAAGTGCAAAGATAAATGATCAGCTGGGAGCTCTACCAGATCTCATTTTCCTTGTTTTTGGACTCATGTAGACCCAAACTACCAGAGGTGTCACCATCACATTCAGCAACTATTATTGTATCTACTATGTCCATGGCATTGTGCTAGCTGACAGAGCCAGTTTTGGGTGGGAGTGGAGGACTGGGATACACGAAGAGAAATAGTGCAGACGTCCTGCCAAAAGAGTCAGGCAGCCAAATTACACTAAGAACCGTGGCCACAAGGCCCTGCACCATCTGCCCTGCCCACTCCTCTGTGCTCATTCTGCCGCATCTCACTGGCTCTTTTCTCTTCCTTGGTCCCAAGCTTGTCCCCACTCAGGACAGTTGCCATGTGGTCCCCTCCATCTGGAGTGCCCTCCCAACCCTACGCATTTCTTGCAGACCCTACTTCTCTTGATTGGAGGAGCCCAGCACTGTCACCTCTTCAGAAAGGCCCTTTCCTGACCATCCAAATTAGGATTCCTTTTCCTTTCCTCTGCTGGTAATCTCTCTCCCAATCCCTTTCTGGCTTCCTTCATAGTATGACACCTCCCATCATTTATTGTTATTTTATTTATTTGTCTGTTAACTGGGGTTTTATTTGTCTCCCTCCCAAGAGGTATCCTCAGTACTTATCATTATGTTTTGAACATGGTTAGTGCCCAATAAATAACTTAAATGAATGATTATCAAGTCACAACAAAACAAGAAGAAGATTCAAAATTATAGAAATTAAAGGGATCAGAGTTCAGAGGAGGAAGAGAGAGCCTCCTGGTGCAGAGAGAAGATGGTTGGGGTCCATTTTCTGAGTGATAACAGGCCAACAGTCTCATTAGACTTGTGAGAGTGGGTGTTGGTCTCATCCCTAGTGGTCTCTTGGCAGAGAGCCACAGGGCTAATCATCTAAGAAGCCACTGGGTGTTTGGGGGTGTCTCTGTAAGATGCCAGAAAACAGTACAGTATTTACAGTGACCTGGGCCCCTCTTAATCAACATGAACTTGACTCTGAGGGGTCCAGGCTGAGTAACCCTGAAAAGCCATTCCTTATATCACAACCAAGACTTCCTTAGTGCCTACAGCATCCTTACTCTCACATTAAACATTAATAACTCACATTTATTGAGCACCTACTTATGTGTTAGGCACTAGCTTTACCGTTTAATATGCCCACAGCAACCCTATAAAGCAGATATTACTCAGGAAACTGAGGCAGAAAATAGTTAAATGATTTACCAAGGTCACCCAAGCTAGGAAGTGGTAACACTGGGGCTCCATCCCAGGCATCTGACTCCACAGCTTATTCTCTGAAACCCTGCGTGACCCCACTTCTTACAGCTGTTCATACACACTGCTGGCTGACTGTACTCCTAACCACTCTAACTCAAATGGAGTTTGCTAAATATTTAAAAGCATTCTTCAGTTTGACAATCTATTCTGGGAAACTATTAACTTTCTTTTTTGAGAATGTGGAAGCTTAATTAATTTATCCATGACAGTGGTGTGGTTTTTACCAACAGTAGGTTGTTTTTAACAAGCTGATTTTTCAGCATCTTCCCAGCATAGGAAAAGATCCTGTCATGGTCTTACCCAGCTTGGGGGCCACAGGGTCAATATGCGGATTTGTTGAAAGTCTTCAGAGGTGTCTTTCTACCACTTGATGAATCCTCCCCCCCTTTCTTCAACAAGCTGCCTTTTGGATTTTTTCCCCACCTTGGCTGGCATACAATCTCAAATTAAAATGACAGTTGGAAGACTGGTACACATAGTCATGTGCCCAAAGCTCACGTAGAAGTGGTAAATGCTGCTATTGCTGAGAAATTGCTGGTAGCATGCAAGGATGCCAAAGCCCAAATCCTCAATCTTTCTCATCCAAAATAATGCAGAGGCAAAAAATCACAACTTCCCTGAAAACTCAGAAGTGGTGTTGGCTTTTTTTGTATGATATTGGCATACAGTTATTGGAATTGTGCATACTGCTGGGACTGGGTGTAGAGGAGAATGAGTCTTTTTGGTTTTCTGCACAGAACTGCTCTGTAAACTCATCCATGCCAATATCAACATCTGGATCTATTATGAGAAAGTATGGGGGAGCCCAGAGCCCTCTGTGGTCTTTTCCTCACATGAGTGACAGTTCTCACAGGAACCAGGCATGCCCAGAGCTCTACTGCTTTTTTATCTCAAAACCCTTTGTTCTGATAAAATGTACAAATATATACATGTATAATGTCCCACACAACACTAATAACATGTTGCCAGAAATGTGTGCTTTTTCACCTCTAAGTCTGTTGCAGTTCAAAACAGGATTCTTCCCCCTCATCAGCCTATAGAAAAATATAAATTTGCTTACGGCCAAATTCCAGGAAACCACTGAAAGGTATTTTTAATCCTAGGTGAAGCATCAGATTATATCTTTTTTTTTTTTCCTGCTTGCTTATTGTAACAAAGCCATTCTAACAAGTTCTTCTGGAGGCATTTCTAAAAGTCTGTAATTAGAAGCAGACAGAACTAGGTCTTTTTACTAAGCTAGAATTTTCATATACACCTTGAGATACGTTATAGGTGGTCACCTGGTGGTGGTGACCCTAAAATGACCTGACTAGTAATAAAAGATGTCAGATCCTGAATACAGCTACATCACTGGGTGATTATTATAATTTCTTTAGAAAATGTTTTTGCATCATCTGCTGAAGTTGGACATATGCATACCCTGCACCTCAGCCATTTTCATTGCCGTAGAATTGGAATTTTCTGAGGCAGAGCTCAGGCTTTGTAATTCTATCAGATGCTTCAGATATGCAGACACGTGAAGAATGTTCATAGCAGCAGTATTTGTAATAGTCAAAAAGCGAAAACAACCATAGTGTCTATCAACAGTAGAATGGAAAAACTGAGGTCTAGTCACAGAATAGAATTTCATTTCAAAAATTAAAATGAAAAACTATTTCTACATACAACAACATGGATGAATCTCACAAACACAGCGCTTCATGAAAGCAGCAGAACACAAAAGAATGCATCTTGTTTGTGTCCACTTGTATAACAAAGTTCAAAAGTATCAATGGTGGAAACACTGTAGTTGCTTTGCAACTGTTACCTGGGCTATATATTTTGGGTTTGGTGTACTTTTCCATATGTGAGTTATACTTCACAATAAAAAATGATTTTTTAAAAGAAAATTAATACACTATATATAAAATAGATAACCAACACGGTCCTACTGTATAGCATAGAGAACTATACTCAATATTTTGTAATAACCTATAAGGGAAAAGAATCTGATAAAGAATATATTTATATATAAATAACTGAATTGCTGTGCTGTACACCTGAAACTAACACGATATTGTAAATCAACTATACTTCAATTAAAAAAATTAATAGGAAGGAACTAAAGTCGATGCATATGGTCCATATTCTCAAACAATTTGGGAAGAAATCTGGTTTCATCTATGTCCTTTTTCCCATTGAAAGCTGAGCATATGAGGCCAGAAGCCAAAGGCAAAAGTGGGTCTTTCTGGGAGCCTTTATGATTGCTCTAAATCAGATCAACTCCTGAGTTCCCAGTTCCACCTGTGAAAGATACCTAGTCTTGAACTCAGGAGTTCTAAATTCCATGTGACCAGCTTCCTTTTGCTTTTTACTTGACGAACAAATTGCACTGCCAAGAAAGTGTCAAAATTCTATCAAGATTAATTATGCAATTTCTGTCTATAAATGATATACCTCCTGTACCTGGTGAGACCCACCCATGCACTAATAGTATATGACAGCTGCATCACCAACAAAGCCTCCCCGGCCTTCAGTTCTCTTCAGAGGTGAACGCTTCCTGCTTGGGAGGTGCTGACAGGCCCTTTAACAAACGTGAATCCAGTGAAGTCTCAAACCTGAGACAGTGTGACTGCCCAGGCTCACCCAAGGACCATCCCGTGCCACCAGTGGGTAAAGAGGGGAATTCACCACATTTTCACCTTTTCAGAACAAAATACATTCTTGTTTGAGGTTTTGGAATTTTTTTCATGACGTTTTTTATTTTTTAAAGAGAGTTAAAAACTTTATTATTTTTTTGGTCAAGGTCATATGCAGTGTATTCCTGTCCAGAGACTGGGGAACCAACAGGCACCCCCTTCATGAGTGTCCTGAACTGAAGACTCAGCTGTAACCTCATCCTGTTACTAAGGCGAAAGGGACAATATCTGTTCTCCAGGTTTTCCTTGTCTCTTTATCCTCTTTGAATGAATAAAGAAATGACTGAAAGCTAAAGTTTTGAGCCTTAAGAGAAATAAAAATTCTTTCAGCATTGGCTACAGACTCATTCTTTCCCAATGTATTTAGATTGGGAAAAGGAAACATCCACTGCACTGGAAAGAAAAAAGAAATTGTCCCCTCCGCTACTCCTGTGAACCACACACCCAGTTCCTCACTCAATTCCCACTTGCTCTGAGTTCAAAGGAAGATGCCAGGAGAAATGAGAGCAGAGACTAATCAGCATATGCAGCCCTTGCTCTCTAGAGACGTCCAGATAAATATGGAAGGTGCTGACTAAATATAAGAAGGAACTATAAGATAATGGGCCTGGGATTTTATTTTATTAATCTTTTACTAGTATTATCCAAACAAACTCTACATCCAAAGGTACACGTTTTAGCAGAGGCTACACCATTATTCCACTGGTGCTGATTCTATTACAAACACTTTGGTAATACAAACAAGTTTGAACAATACAATTTTGAATTTGTTTTTGCATGCAATGAGGCCCTTTTGAAATGTAAGAATTGGAAGAAATATTTGTGGATGATTTTATAAAGCCAGTTCAAAGAAAGTGGCATGTTCTTTGCTTTCCCTAGTATATTGTTATTGGGAAAGAAAGGGGGAAAGATCAGGAACAACAAAGGGAAAACCAGGGGCTGGAAAATTCTCCAAACCAGTGGTTCTCAAAGTGTGGCCCCTGACTGGCAGCCTCAGCATCACTTGGGAAGTTTTAGAAATGCAAATTCCCCACCCGACTTTAGACCTACCTACATTTCTAAATGTCCCCAGGGTTTTTAATAGTCTGATTCCATTTTTACTCTTTTTTCTCCTGTTTAAAAATAACGACTAACACCTTTGGATTTATTTCAAGTCATCCTTTTGGGGTACTTATGTGCATGGACCCTGTCCCCTTCATTCTAAACTGTATGATTTCACATTAGTTTAGAATAACCCAGTCCTGCCTTCCTGTGTGTCACTAGGCTGCCCAGTGTGAACTGGGTCACTTCTGTGGCTCACTGATCTGGTTTTTCCATAGCTGGTAGAAGAAAAAAGGAAAATCAGGAAGCAGCTTGTTTCTCATCTTTAATTAATTGTTCCTTCCTCGCGAAAAGGCTATTAGAATTAAACCAAGATTCTCTGACCCTCCGTGGGAGAAGAGGAGCTATTTTCCCACCCCAGAGCCTGTGAGTATGCTGGAGGGTGGTGGATGGGCTTGTTGGAGGGGAGGGTGAGAGGGGGCCAGGGTGGGTATGAGGGTAAGGAAAGGTGGTAGTAAATTCCAGAGCAGATCAGGGGAGAGGGACCATGAAAGACACCCTTGGGGGAAACAGATCTGGAAGCCACAGTAAGAAGAGGCCTATCTGATTGTATTCAAGATGTACTTTGTCTTCATAAAACCATTTTGGGGCCTTTTAAAAGTAAATTCAATGAAGAAGCATTACATGATAGTGGATGCTCTCTCTCCGGCAGTACTTTTATCCTTATTCCATTTTATCATAGAACAATTAGTTACTGGACAGATGCTTTTGATCTCAGTATGGAGAATGGCAATGTCAAGAAAGAATACACATAAAAAATTATAACTTCTTTCAACCGTTTCTAATGAGTGTTGGAAGGGGGAAGAACTCAAAACATTTGCAAAACCAAAAACTGCTTTGGGAAAGCAGTGGGAAAGCACTGAGTAATTTTTCAAATTTCTCTAATAGATCTGTTTCCACAGAAAGAGGATGTGCAACAATCTGGAAGACAGATGGGGTTGAGGGGGCGGGGATTCCATTTCCAGCTCCATCAGGGAGCCGTGGAGTGAACTTGGACCCCCAGAGCCCTTGGTTCCTCATCTGTAAGGGTTGGTATTTCCAATCTCAAAGACCCATTTCAGTTCCAGCTCCCTGAGTCTAAAAAAATTTAATAGCCAATAGGTAGAAACAACCTGAATGCCCATCAACTGATGAATGAACAAAATGTGGTCTGTTCATACAATGGAATATTATTCAGCCATAAAAGGAATGAAGTACTGACACATGTTATAACATGGATGAACCTTAAAAACATTATGCTATGGGGCTTCCCTGGTGGCGCAGTGGTTGAGAGGCCACCTGCCGATGCAGGGGACACGGGTTCGTGCCCCGGTCCAGGAAGATCCCACATGCCACGGAGAGGTTGGGCCCATGAGCCATGGCCGCTGAGCCTGCGTGTCCGGAGCCTGTGCTCCGCAATGGGAGAGGCCACAACAGTGAGAGGCCCGCGTACCGCAAAACAAAACAAAACAAAATAAAAAAACAAAAAAAACACATTATGCTAAGTGAGAAAAGCCCGTCACAAAAGACCACATATTATATGATTCCATTCCCAGGGAATGGAAATCTATAGAGAAAATAGATTTGTGGTTATTTAGGGCTGAGGGATGGGTAGGTGGGGGGGATAAGGAGATGATAGACAAGGTCACAGAAGGTTTTTTTTGAGGTGATGTATGACGGTCATACAGATCTGTGAATACACTGAAAACCACTGAATTGTATACTTTAATTGGGTGGATTGTATGGTATGTGAATTATATCTCAATAAGACTATTTTCTAAAAGTCTATTAGAAAATGCATTTTCATAAGTTGCTAAGTTTTCTACAGGAAACAAACTCATGCTGCTAGACCAAGAACACCTTTATGAGATGGATAAGAATTATTATTTCATATAAAGCAAGTTTCACAGGGCTTAATACCACTCCCTTAAGATAAACTCTGGAGGAAAATTGAACTCCAGGACTTTGGGCATCGAAAGGGAATGACACAAACTGAATAGGTGGAAGAGTAGAGAAATGAGGTGAGGAAAAGTTACATGAGAATCAGCCCAAGGAGCTGACTCTACATTTGGAAGGTCAGTGATGTGAAAACAGTGCCTGAGTGAGAAGAGAGGCTGCTCAGTGACCCCGGAGCAGGGGGAGCAGCCAGGCCAGCAGCGGTGAGGACAAGTGAGAAAGCTGGCACTGGCAGGTAACTTGGCAACATGCATGGGGAGGGGCGAAGGACAGACTGGGGGTGGGGGCCGGAAGCAATTACTAGATTGCCCAGCTGTAACCACCCCAGCGCAGGAGCCCATCTGCTGGCTGAAAGGCGTTTTCAGGTCAGAGAACTATGGCTGGCCCTCAGCAAAATGCCCTCAGCCCACAAAAGCAAGACCGGAAAAACTGACCACACCCAAAAGCAGCGGCCTGAGTCAGTCCTTGGCTAACATTCCAAATTGGAAAACGAATGTTTGCGTCTGTTTTCTCCTTTGAGAAAACAGATACCATGTGGCACCGATGTACTGCACAGCCATAATCCTAGCAAGGGGGCTGGGGATTATGCAGCCCAACAAGCAAGCCCCTTCCCCATTCTCACAAAAGACAATGAAGCCAGACCCCGCTGACTCATCAGCACTAGCGTGCAATTTACAGGGAAGGGGCTACAGGAGGGGGACCAAGGCCAGCAGAGAGCTTGAATCTCTAAACTCTCAAGTGAGAGCCCCCTAGACTCCAATCTGGTCAGCCCAAGGCAGTGGTTCTCAAGGCATAGCCCAGGACCAACAGAATCAGTATCGCCTGGGAAATTGTTGGAAATGCAAATTTCTACTGAATCAGAAATTTGGGGATCGGGCCCAGCAATGTGTTTTAACAGGACACACGGAAGTCGCAGAACCATTAACTAAGTCATTCCCTATTCCAGTGACCCTAATGTTGAGCACCTGGGAGCCATATCCTATAACCTTTCTGGGGAATGTTGAGGTGGAGGGTCAGCGGGGACTTAGTCTGAGTAAGAGAAATCTACAAGCGACATGCACCAAGGACAGAAAACCTCTGAGCTTCACCTGAGCCCTGCTCACCAGGGCAGATTTCTGGTGTCTCACTTTTGTGAGTGGAACCCAAAGGGTGAGCCAAGGTCTCATGCAAACCCATCTCCCCACCTCGGCACTCCCCACCCTGCTCCGCCCTCCACAAACCTTCCACGGGGTGATTATTCCCTGGAACAGTCCCAACACTCAAACAGTGCTTTTCCAGTAGGAAGTCCACTCTCATATGTGCGTGCTTGATTTATTCTATGTAAGAACCTTGTGAGGGAGGGCACTCCCCCCAAGAGACAAGGAAATGGAAGAGAGGGGTACCAGGATTATACCCCATTATTCTCTCAGGTCTGAGTGATCTCCCCTGAACCCCGTACCTTCCTGGAAAATATCTCCTCAAAGGTTACACAACTGACTCAGAGACTAGAGACGTGGTGGCCTGCAATGTGAAAACAGATGCTCGAGACTGCTTTGCTCTTTCTCCAAGGGGTCCTTAATCCCTTCCAGAGTCTACTATCAGCCTGGGCCATGAGGCACTTCTGCTCATCAACCACCCTGGTCGTGGGTGTATGGTTGAGTCTGTGTGCATGCACCCTTGTTTCAGGCCTCCTGGCTTCAACAGCCCTTGCTCCCAGCAATGGGCCGTTTGACTGGCCTGCAGGGGATTTTATCTTATCTTCTTCACCCCTCCTCATGCATTCCACAGTTCTGGTCCTGTGGACCAGAAAGTCCTCCACCATGTTTTTATTTGACAGTAATGGTGTCAGGTAGTGTTTCACTTAACTAATTATTTGAGGAATTGTTCCACTGTAGCATTCTACAGCCTCTTATTATGGAGAGAGAGATTGTTACAGGACCAAGGTACCTTTGGGAAACACTGTGTACGTTTACCTTGCACAGTAGGTTGCTAAAGGCTTTGAGAATTCCTGCAATCAAGAAACCTACTGAACTTTGTTTGCCCATTTCCTCCCAAATGTCGTTGATTACAGAACTAGTTTTCATGGGATACCTATCTACCTCTCCCAGGACATGAGTGTTCCATGGAATGCATTTAGGGTGACAGGACCCTACCTTCTCCCCCATCCTGTACTTAACTCTGTTGGGTTTGTCTGACACATATTCACTGTCCATAGCCTTCAGAGGACCATAGCTCTGATTCTTGGGCTCCGCCCTAGCCCAGCTTCCTAGGTGTGGAAGCACCCTGTCCCTGGAACCTGGCTGCTTTTCATTAGCCTCTCCCAATTGTGAGGAAGGACAACTTCCTGTTTTGAGTCCACAGCCCCCTCAGGCTCCCCACTGAGTTCCTGGTTTCCTGTCTGAAGGGTGTTTCTGTGTTTCCTTAATTCTAGGACAGAGAAGACTGTGGTGTTCTGAGCTTGGTGAATGGTCAGACCTTTCTTGAGGCAGGACCCCAGCCCTACCTCTTCCCTCAGGGTTTCTTTTGTGAAGGATAGGTCAGGCAGAGTTTCCCACTTGTTAGAGATTTACAATCAGAGAAACACAGCCAGCTCCAGGGACATTAAAATGGAGCTTGTAAGAAGTGACTAAAATGCAGACCTGGGCTTGAGAGGGAGGTCAGGGCCAGAGCTAGAGAGTGGAGCTCAGGAGGGAAGACAGTGAGGGACATATAGCAGGGCTTCTTAAAGGTCGGAAGGGAGGATGAGAACATGAAAGGTTTGAATTATGAGGACCAAATTCTAAAGAGAATCAGAGAGCTCACTTGGCATCCTCGATCTGAAAAATTCCTCATTTTATTCTCATTAGACTCATTAAATTGAGTACAACTTGGAAATGGCTCAAGTTGACACTACAAATAACTGAGAAATTTCACAGCAAAAAAGAGAGAGGCAAATACAAGTTACCATTTTCAAATTTTTTACCAGAGTTACAAAAGAAAGAATTGATGGAACCTGTCAAACTTCTCAGAGTAACATTTTATAGAATGGTCTTCTGTATACCTTTGGGAAGCAGAGAAAGGAAAACACGCATGAGGTAACTTCTACAGAATACCTGCAATAAAAACTTTGGATATCTTCTAGAACTTCTTATAAATGACAACTCATTTTTAACCTTAAGATGACTTTCAGCTCATCATCTACAGCTAGCATCTAAGCTCTGAAAACTATCCCCAATCCACACATTACTCACTTCCAAGCACTGTGGAATTTTAGAGCCCTTTATCTCTAAGGAAATATTTCTACTTGTAATAGTGACGTCCTATAGGAGCAAGCCAAACATATTAGAGAGAACCAATGTAATTAGTTATTAAAAATAATTAGACTATAAAAACAAAAATGTAGATCAAAACTGTATTCAATACTGAGTGAAGTAAGTCAGACAGAGAAAAACAAAAATATGATATCGCTTATGTGTGGAATCTAAAAAAATAGTACAAATGAACTTATTTACAAAACAGAAATAGAATCACAGATGTAGAAAACAAACTTACGGTTACCAGGGGAAGGGGTGGGGAGGGATAAATTGGGAGATTGGAATTGACACATACACACTACTATATATAAAATAGATAACTATTAAGGACTACTGTATAGCACAGGGAACTCCACTCAATACTCTGTAATGACCTATATGGGAAAAGAATCTAAAAAAGAGTGGATATATGTATATGTATAACTGATTCACTTTGCTGTACAGCAGAAACTAACACAACATTGTAAACCAACTATACTCCAATAAAAATTTTTTAAAAAACTGTATTCACTCCATGTCAGCTCAAAATGATTTGAAAGATGGAGCAGAGTGAAGGAGGGAGGAAAACTCATAATCTTAATGATCTTAAACATTCAGCTATCTAGAATAGGTGTTTTTTTTTTCCTGCATTGAACAAGCAGCCCCTAACCTCCTTCTTTGAGGCTTTGGCAAATGATTACTTCTGAGGTAGCAGCACCAAATCTAATGTACTCATTGTCAGAAAAGCCTGAGACTACATTATATTTCTTCTAAATTAGTCACCTAATAAGACTGGCTCCAAGTAAAAATCAAAAGTGTGTGTTCCTGCTATCTTTAGCTCTTGGGAAGGAAGAATCTGTCTCTTGCCTTTCAGAAGAGTCAGAAGCCCCTTAGCTGCTGATAGAATTATATACAGCTTCTCTCTGGCACTTTCACAAATTTAGCACTTGCACAAGTATAATAAGGGGTCTGGCTGGGTACACATGCAGCACGCTCCAATAGGAGCCCACATTTATGTCCTTGGCCCATGGAGATAACTGCTCTTGGGGCCAGCCCTGAGGCTGGCTGTCTTTGTTGGTAAGGTTCTCTCTCTCTCTCTTTTTAAATTTTTATTGGAGTATAACTGCTTTACACTGTTGTGTTAGTTTCTGCTGCACAGCAAAGTGAATCAGCCATACGCATTCACACATCCCCTCCCTCATGGCCCTCCCTCCCCACCATCCCACCCAACTAGGCCATCACAGAGCACCTGAGCTCCTTGTGCTATACAGCAGGTTCCCACTAGCTATCTATTTTACATATGGTAGTGTACTCATGTCAAACCTTATCTCCCAGTTCATCCCACCCTCCCTTTCCGCCCCCGTGTCCACACGTCAGTTCTCTATGTCTGCCTTTCTATTCCTGTCCTGCAAATAGGTTCATCTGTACCATTTTTCTAGATTACACATATATGCGTTAATATATGATATTTCTTTTTCTCTGACATACTTCACTCTGTATGACAAACTCTAGGTCCATCACATCTCTACAAATGACCCAATTTCATTTCTTTTTATGGCTGAGTAATTTTCCATTATATATATGTACCACATCTACTTTATCCATTCATCTGTTGATGGACATTTAGGTTGTTTCCATGTCCTGGCTATTTTAAATAGTGCTGCAATGAACATTGGGGTACATGTGTCTTTTTGAATTATGAATTTCTCACGGTATATGCCCAGTAGTGGGATTGCTGGGTCATATGGTAGTTCTATTTTTAGTTTTTTAGGGAACCTCCCTACTGTTCTCCATAGTGGCTGTGTCAATTTACATTCCCACCAACAGTGCCAGAAGTTTCCCTTTTCTCCACACCCTCTCCAGCATTTGTTGTTTGTAGATTTTCTGATGATGGCCATTCTGACCGGTGTGAGGTGATACCTCATTGTAGTTTTGGTTTGCATTTCTCTAATGATTAGTGATGTTGAGCATCTTTTCATGTGCCTCTTGGCCATCTGTATGTCTTCTTTGCTGAAATGTCTATTTAGGTCTTCCACCCATTTTTTGATTGGGTTGTTTGTTTTTTTGATATTGAGCAGCATGAGCTGTTTATATATTTTGGAAATTAATCCTTTGTCTGTTGCTTCCTTTGTAAATATTTTCTCCCATTCTATGGGTTGTCTTTTTGTCTTGTTTATGGGGTCCTTTGCTGTGCAAAAGCTTTTAAGTTTCATTAGGTCCCATTTGCTTATTTTTGTTTTTATTTTCATTACTCTAAATGTAAGACCAGACACTATAAAACTCTTAGAGGAAAACATAGGAAAAACACTCTTTGACATAAATCACAGCACATAAATCACAACAAGATCTTTTGTGACCCACCTCCTAGCATAAGGTTCTCTCTTATCCATAGAACTGGTGAAGACAAAAATCAAAATAAAGGGTCAGCAAAGAAGCACTCAATCTCTTCCCTGTTCTTCTATAGACACACTGTTTTAAAATGTATCTAGGATCTATCATAATCAGGTATGGAAAAACAAGCAGACACATAAATGACGGTTATGAAGGAAGAAGTTTTTACTCACAGATCCCTAGAAGCAGGAGGCACAGCAGGCCACACAAGGCCACATGGGGAAGCACCAGTGTTGGTCAGGAGGCAGGAATGAAGGGAAAGCATAGGCAAAAGACTTTATTGTGGTTTTCGTAGAAAGGGATGGATAAGCAAGGTACGCAGTTTAGGATTGGCTAGTTTGAATAATTTCAGCAAGCTCTGAACTACAGGGTGGTCCCTAGTTGTCCAGTACCTGTCCCTGGGTGATTTAGAGAGAATATTGGCTTGGTGTGTGAGTTAATAAAGGAAGTAACTGGGAATATGGATTTTGCATTGGTTGGTTTGCATATGAAGGGTGTGCTCACAGGCAAATTGTTTACTACCTCTAGGAATTAGCTAGCTCTGGAAGGGGCAGTCTCTTTGGGATTAGCAAGGCCCCAAGATGTCAAAGTATCATAAAATACAGAAAAAGTTAAAAATCACCTGATGTCCCTCCCTGCAATTCTCATTTCTTCCTTCCTCCTCTCCAACAAAGGACCAGTCTGTTCAGTGTAAGCTCACTAGCCCCCAGATGTACAGTACTATCCTCTCATCTGTGCAGGAACCCTTCTCACAGTGCTGCCTTAACACATTGCTTAAGCATCCTGGTTGAGAACCAGAGTTAAATATACCTGCACATCAGAATCACTGGGGGAATTTATTAAAAATATAGTTCCTTGGTCCCATTCCAGACCCACAGAATCAGAATTGTCCAAGGTAGTGCCGAGGTGTTCTGTGATGGTTAATTTTTTGTCAAATTGACCCCAGGGTGCCTAGATATCTGGTTAAACATTTTTCTGAGTGTGTCTGTGAGGGTATTTCTGAATGACATTAACATTTGAATCAGCAGATTAAGTAAAGCAGATTGCCCTCCCCATTGTGAGTGGAGTTCATCCAATTCATTGACGGCTTGAATAGGACACAAAAGGCTGAGTAAAGAGAGAATTCACGCTCTCTGCTAGACTATCTTTGAGCTGCTACACCAGTCTTTTGCCTTCAGACTTGGACTGGAATTTACACTACCAGCTCTCCTGGTTCTCAGGTCTTCAGAAGCTTGTTGACTGCAGATATTGGGACTTCTCAGCCTCCATAACTGTATATACCCCTCCTATGGGTTCTGTTTCTCTGGATAACCCAAGCAATTACACCTTGAAATTCTATCAAATGCTTCAGATCTTCAGATTTAGATCTAGGGTATGTATCCTCCAGTTCCTGCCCCTTCTGGTCCATGAAGACTTCTCTGCCTCAGCCCACACAGAGTTTTCCTTTCTCCTGAACGCTTGGCACATTAATTATCAGAACTACATATTTTTCTATATATCCGCATTTTCACTGTCCTGATTACTATAACTTTATATTAAATCATAAAAATCATGAAGTATAAATAAAGAACTCCAAATATGTTACTTTTAATCAAAATCAATTTTTTATTCAAAATTGCTTTGGCTATTCTAGGTCCTCTGCATTTCTCTACAGATTTCAGAATTAGCTTGCCAATTTCTACAAACTCCTTCCGAGATTTTGATTGGAAATGCATTGAATATACAGATCAATTTGGGGAGAACTGACATCTTAATATCATTCAGTCTTTCCACTGTAAGCATGGTATGTATCTCTATTTACTTAGGCCTCGTTTAATTTCTCTAAGCAATGTTTTATATTTTTCATTGTACAGGTCTTGCACATATTTTATGCCATTATAAATAGTATTATTAAATTTCAGTTTCTAAATTATTCGTTGATTATATATAAAAATTTGATGATTCGCCTTTTATCCTATGACCTTGCTAAATCCATTTATTAATTCTAATAGATTTTTTGTAGTTTCTTAAGATTTCTTTACATAGATAATAATGTCATCTGTAAATACAGTTTTATTTCTTTCTTTCTGATCTATATGTCTTTTATGTCTTTTCTTATCTTACTATACTGGCTAGGATCAATACAGTGTTGAATAGAAGTGAGAAGAGTAGACATCTTTACTTTGTTCCCAATCTTAGGGGGAATGCATTCAGTCTTTCTCTATCTAGTATAATGTTAGCTATAGGTTTTTTATTGATAATCCTCATTTTGGTGAGAACAATTTCTTCTATTTCTATTTTACTGAGAGGTGTTGTTTCTTTTTTTTTTTAAATCAGTATTGAATATTATCTAATTCTTTTTATGCATTAGATCTGTTGAAATGATCATACTGTTTTTCATTTTTAGTCTGTTTAATGTGATAGACTATACTGACTGATTTTTGTATGTTAAACCAACCTTGCATCTTAAAGTGGATACAGGCCTTTAATGTCAGTGATAATGTCAGTGCATCTTAAAGTGGATACTAGGCCTTTAAAATTCCTGTCAGTTGGCACTTATGCTGGCTTTTTTTTTTCTTTCTATTACTTGTATTGATAATTTTTAGATGCGAAAATTAAGGCTCAAAATTGAGTAACTTGTCCAGTAGTTAGATTTGGGATTCAAACCCAGGATTCAAACTGAAATAGGAGGGAAGGGGGCAGGGCACAACCTTTAAAAGAATGGCATAGCCATTGAGGATACGACAAAAACTGGTTAGAGCTGATTAGGCCCAACATGGTGAAAGATTTGACTTCCAGTAGACCTTGAGCCTCATTATACACTCATTGTAATACATTAGCATGCTAAATGACACACCCACAAGCACCAGGACAGTTCTGAGGCTGACCATAAAAGGCCAAAAGGTGGGCAGTGGCCCAATTCCTGGAAATCCCCACCCCTACCCCAAAACAGTTGGAATAATCCTCCCACCAGTTAGCCTGTGAAATTACTCAGCCCATAAAAACTAACCACCTCTTATTTCAGGCCTCTCTCACCTTTTGAGATGGACCACATTCTGTCTATGGAAGGTGTATCTCTCTAAATAAATTCACCTCTTACCTATCACTTTGTCTCTCACTGAACTCTTTTTGCAACAATGAGACATAAAGAACATGAGTTTCTTTAAGTTCTGAAACCAGATGTTTGATTTCAATTAAAAGACAGTGTGTTCGAGTCCCAGCCCATGGGTTCAAGTCCCAATCCAAGTTGTGTGGCTTCAAAACCGCCTTATGTTCATGCTGCCTTTAGAGGGAAGTGACTTCTTTTCATCTTGTGTAAGGATTCTGTATCAATTAGAAATGCATTTGGCTTCATGGAATAAAAGACCCAATATACAATGGCTTATTCAAATGGATATTTCATTTTTATTTTATTTTAGAAAGTCCAGATTTATGAACTTCAGAGTTCGCATGATGGCTCCTCAATGCCACCAGGGACTCAGGCTCCTTCTGTCTTCCCACTCAGCCCTCTTTAGTGTTTGCCTGTCACCTCACGGGTATGAGCTGGCTTGTCCACCTCTAGCACTGAGACAAGTTCAAGGCAGGAAAGAGAGGATGGGCAAAAAGCAAAAGGAGATTGCTGCCTAAGTCTACCCTCGTTAAAAGAATGTCCCAGAAACAACAGTTAATTAATTACTTACGCGTATACCACACTGGCCAGAACTGTGTCGCGTGGTGACTGAAAGATCGGGAAATGTAGTATTTCTCCCTAAGCACACTGTCTACCCCTCTCAGGGTATATTGCTGCCCTGTGCAAAACTGTGTATAATCAGTAAGAAAAGAAGAGAGAATAGATATTGAGTGGGTACTTAGCAATGTCAGCCACAATGTCTCTCAGGGAGAACTGATTATTCAACAATCAATAACCCTAGTACACTGGCTAGAAATGAGAGTGAAGTTCTGCTTTGACTATTTCCCACAGGCCACCAGGTAACAGTATAATCCTATGGTTATACACCAGTTTGCCTGAATTATAGTCAGGGTGACTCTCCTTAGAGGTGTAGCTTACCACTCCAGCCCAAGCATTTCATCAATGGGGATTCTGTGAAACCATCTACGGTGTAAGAAAGCTGAACTAGAGGTTGCAAAGAGGCTTGAGTCAAAAGTTCTTCAGGTCTTTAAAGCAGGAGATGACCTGCTGCCAGTTTTCATAAATAAAATTTTATTGGGACACAGCCATGCCCATTTAAAAAAATATTGTCTGTGGCTATTTTCAGTCAAAAACAGTGCTAAATACTTGCAGCTGAGGCCTATGGCCCACAAAGCTGAAAATACTATTATTTGGCCCTTTGCAGCAAAAAGTCTGTTGACCTCTGCTCTAACACAATGCTGCCCAATAGAACTTTCTTTGATGATGGAAATGTTCTATGTCTGCCCAATATGGTAGCGACTAGCCACCTGTGACTGCTTGAAACGTGGCTAGGGGGACTAAGGAAATAAAATTTAAATTTCATTTGATTTTAATTAATTTAAATAGCTTCATATAGCTAGTGGCTACTGTATTGGACAGTGCAGCTTTAAAACGTTAGTGCATCTTAAAGTGGATATAGGCCTTCAAGATCCCTGTCAGCCAGGCACTTATGCTGACTTTCTTCTTCTCTTTTTTTTTTTTTTTTTTTTGCGGTATGCGGGCCTCTCACTGTCGTGGCCTCTCCCGTTGCGGAGCACAGGCTCCGGACGCGCAGGCTCAGCGGCCATGGCTCACGGGGCCAGCCGCTCTGCGGCATGTGGGATCCTCCCAGACCAGGGCACGAAGTCGTATCCCCTGCATCGGCAGGCGGACTCTCAACCACCACGCCACCAGGGAAGCCCTGACTTTCTTCTTTGCTATAATTTCTTACATTAATAAGTTCCTTACACCTTGGCAGCTGAAGAAGCAGAGACTCATCCAAATTAACTAACTTGCACATTGTTACAGTGTTAGTTAATGACAGACCCCGCAGTTGAACAGAATCTCCATAGAGCCCATGTGTGATGCTTGCCAAGAGTGTGGTGAATTCATGTTTTGGTTCTCTAGGAGTTTTGGGGGTGGTATGGGTGGGCTTCGCCCTGTGTAGTCCTGGCCTAGGTGAAAGGCGTGTTATTAACATCCTGTCCATCCTTGGCTCCCTGTTGCTCTTTCTAATATGAGATGATAGAAGGATTTCTGCTCTAAAAGATATTCATTATTTTACCATGAATAGTCTTTCTGGCAAGGGTCTGAAGAGCTGTTTATGCTCCAGACTGCTCATTAAGATCCATTCTCTCCCTGGAGAGAGAAGACAAAGGGACCCCAATGACTTCCATTCTTTTGGGGGACCAGTAGTTGCATTTAAGTTGTACCCAAGAGGTACCAGAAAAGGGGCTCAATAATGTTGCTGACTGAATGGCTCTTCCAGCCAAATGTAAGTGGTTGTACCCAGAATACTAGCAAGGAATTAGCCCAGTGCACGTACAAAATGCAGCATTCCCTCCTCTGCGGTGTGGGTCCATGGACCGCTCTGCTTTTCCTTGGTTAAATGGGAGGTGCCTGTAGTCTTTTCTGCACTGGTTGTTAAATACCATTCCTCCCCCTCCTCCCACCCCACACCTTCCCCAGTTCTCTATTCATACTGGCCTGGAAACCTGCTTTTCCCATAAATGAAATAGTAAGAAAGGAATATAATCTGTGCTCATATCCATGTCAGCATGGAAGGAAAGTGTTCCCTGGCTGTGACAAGGCCTGAGTCATTCAGGGGTGGGTTCTGACCCTGGTGTGGGCCTGCAAATTATGGAAGTTAAAATGTGTGAGGGATGCCCATTGCCAGAGGAATCCTGTGATGTAGCCTCAGCAGGAAGGGTATCACTCACAATAGTAACAAAACACACAGAATGTACTGAGAAATAAGCCTGGCATGCCATGCATGAGACCTATACAAAGACAACAAAAAGGCTTTATGAGAGACAAATGAAGAGGGGCTCTGTATAAGCCCTGAATATGGGGCCTGAGAGGACTGCTAGATCATGGATAAAATGCCAATTGTTCTCTCATTACGGGTAATAATAATTCTACCTTATGGAATTGTGGCAAAGATTAAATGGGATAGTTCATATAAAGATCAAGGTCAGTACTCATTATATATTAACTACTATGATTATCAGTTAATTTTAACCAAACAAAACCTATTTTTAAAGGAAAGCAGAGAACACTAGTATGATTTAAAACATACCAGATATTTAAGTACGATTTAAAACAATGAGTAAAATAAACAGGTTACTGACATAAAGGTGGACATGTAAATAAATAGAGAATAGAAAGTGCTGGAGACTTACTCATTGTGAGAATGTAATCTATTCTAAAGGAACCATCACAAAATAATGATGAAAAGAAGGATTTGTTCAATATTCTTGGGATAACAATAAGCTATTTGGAAAGAATAATTTAGATTAACCCTTCATACCACACAATGAAAATAAATTCCATATGTGTATTAAAGAGTTAAACAGTTCTTATAAAACACAGAAAAACTAGCAAAAAACAAAACTGAGTGATTATCAGGTCTCTGGGGGATTAATTAACTTAAAGCTATGAAGTGATCAAAGTGTTAAAAATAAGACAACAGGCGCAAAATGAAGTTGCTTATGCTAAGCCCCACATCACAAAACCAAGACTTAATTACAGTTTCAGCCTCTTTCAGACATGAAATCTTAACGCAGTCAATCAGGAATCGTCTGATCAGCACTAGTTAGGTAATCTGCCTGAGAGATCCCTGCCATCCCCTAAAGGAAAGTAACCTTGCAATAATCAACTCGCTTTTTTGCTTAGTATAATTTCCTTGTTTCTGTTCCCTTCTGCCTATGAAAGTCTTTCATTTTGTACAGCTCCTCAGAACTCCTTTCTATCTGCTAGATTGGATGCTGCTTGATTCAGGAATCATTTAATAAAGCCAACAGGATCTTTAAAATTTACTCAATTGAATTTTGTTTTTTAACAAAAGAAAATACAAAAGTAAAGATCAACAGAACTGACTACCTAAAAGTGTTAAGTTTGACAGGACAAAAACTGAAAGAAAATAATAGATTAGAGGAAATATTTTTGTTCAAAGTCCAAAAGATTAATATTTATATTATATGAAGAACTCATGAAGATACATTAAGAAAACATTAAGACTGACATAAATGAGAAATGATACCTACAATCCACATAAGAAGAGATATAATTAGCAAAATACATATGAAACAATGTTTGCATCTTCCTCCTTACCTAAAATAACCACCAAAACAAAATGCTAACATAAGAGGGAAGCATTAGTCTATGTATTAAATTGGAAAAATGTAGAAAATCTGATAAAACCCAGTGTTGATGAGACTGATAATACTTGTACATTTGTACATTGATATAAGTGTTACTGAAATTTGATACAGAACTTTGAACTCTGCAAATCAATTTGCCAATCTTCAAATCTTTTGACCTTGTGTATTGTGTGTATATATATTTCAATTCTCTTTATATTATGATGCTTTGACATCTTAAGAAAACTTTCTGGCTGGGAAGAGACTGCCTCCCTGGCTAGCCAATTCTTAGAGATAGCTAAGGGCCCAGCAGGGAGCAAGCCTTTGATATACAAACTAGCCAAGGCAGTCCTCTATCTGGCCTGTGTGCAGGAGGCCATATTCCTGTGCCTTTATCATCCCAGGGCCTGGTCCATACTACTAGGGACAACCCCTATAGCCCAAAGCCCACTGAGATTATTTCAAATCACCTATCCATACCCTGCCCTGCCTTGCCTTTCCCCCCTGGAAACCCCAATAAAGGCTGTTGGAGGCAGCATTCTCCTCCATCCTCTCATCTGCTTCCTGACCAACCTGGTCAACACCTTCCTGGTGTTTTCCACATGTCCCAGTGCAGCATGCTGTGCCTCCTGTCTCTATGACCTGTTAATATAATAAACTTTCTTTTATCCTGAGCCTCTTTCTTCTTGTGGCCACACATGACTGACCATCTCAGAGTCAAAAATACAAAACACCCTGAAATACCATTTGAGGGAAATATTCCAAAAGAAAAGTAAAATGGGTTTACTGCAGCAATATCTATAATAGTGAAACACTGGAAACAACCGAAGTGTACAATGGCAGGGAAATAATTAACCAACTTATGCTATCTGTAATTAATATAATATCATTTAAAAAGACAATTATGAATATATTGTAAAAACATTAAATGTTTATATGATATAACATTTAGCATAAAAGCAGCATACAAGTACAAAATAATGAAAACAATTTGATATATTGTGGTAGAAATATTGTGAGTGAATTTTTTTCCATTTTATATTAGTAGCTATTGATAATGATATCTTGTCAATGCAATTTAAAAATTTAAAGTTTTATAGCTAATAAATGTAAGTATCTTCTAACATTAAGCACTATGGGTATCTCAAGAATATAATATGAAAACGTCTGTACCCATTTGAATGATTACTTTTCACTCTTTAAGTTGAAATATAAAATGGAAGAGATCTTTCCTAGAATTAATATCTATTTTAATATGACTTTTAAATTGTAAATCTTCTTAAGAAATGATGACTGGAGTGATGAATGCCAATTTTCCCCCAAGGCCAAGTGGAATACCTTCTATGGTCCATGATGACCCGGAAGAATTCAGTGCCCCAGCTCTGGGTTCCCACAATCCTTTTCTTCTCTGCTAGATGTCAGAGAGGCTATCTCAGCCCAGTAACAGTGGAGCCCAAGAAGTCCATTCCTCTCTGGGATCTACTTCAATAAAGGGGTACTTCTCCCCGACACTGGTCTTGGCAAAGGTTTTTTGGATATGACACCCAAAGCACAGCAACGATGGCAAAAATAAATAATTGGAACTATGTTAAACTAAAAAGCTTCAGCACAGCCAAAGAAATAACCAACAAAATGAACGAGCAACCTATGGAATGGGAAAAAACATTTGCAAACCACACAGATAGGGGGTTAATGTCCAAAATCTATAAGGAACTCATACAACTCTAGAGCAAAAAAACAAGCAATCCAATTAAAAAATTGGCAAAGGACCTGAATAGATATTATTACAAAGATATTCAAATGGCCATGGTACCTGAAAAGGTACTCAGCATCACTAATCATCAGGAAAATGCAAATCAAAACCACAATGAGATATCACCTCAAACCTTTTAGGATGGTTATACCAAAAAGACAAGAGGGGCTTCCCTGGTGGCACAGTGGTTGAGGATCTGCCTGCTAATGCAGGGGACACGGGTTCGAGCCCTGGTCTGGGAAGATCCCACATGCCGCGGAGCAACTAGGCCCGTGAACCACAACTACTGAGCCTGCGCATCTGGAGCCTGTGCTCCGCAACAAGAGAGGCCGCGATAGTGAGAGGCCCGCGCACCACAATGAAAAGTGGCCCCCGCTTGCCACAACTAGAGAAAGCCCTTGCACGGAAACGAAGACCCAACACAGCCAAAAATAAATAAATAAATTTAAACATGCATTGGTAAAAGCCTTTACAATATGAGGATTTTAGCTACTTCAGCATAATCTAGCCTATTCTGACTGGTAGAGAATCTCTGTCATCACTTTCTCTTAAAAAAAAAAAAAAAGACAAGAGATAACAAATGCTAGCAAGGATGTGAGAAAGGGGAACCTTTGTACACTGTTGGTAGGAATGTAAATTAGTGTGGTCACTATGGAAAACAGTATGCAGGTTTCTCAAAATAGAATTACCATATGATCTAGCAATCACACTTCTGGGTATATACCCAAAGGAAATGAAGTCACTATCTCGAAGAGATATCTGCACCCCTATGTTCATTGCAACATTATTTACAAAAGCCAAGATATGGAAGCAACCTAAATGTCCATCAATAGATGAGTGGATAAAGAAGTGTGGTATAGACACAGACACACACACACACATAGACACACTGGATTCATCAGTAGTTTGATTGATTCAGCCATTTGTGACAACATGGATGAAATGAGTACATGATGCTAACAGAAATAAGTCTGACAGAGAAGACAAATTTTGAAAGATCTCATTTATATTTGGAATCTAAAAAGAACCAAAACAGAGAACAGACTGGTGTTTGCCCAGGGGCAAGGTGTGGGGAAATTGGTGAAAGTGGTCAAGGGGTACAAACTTCCAGTTATAAGGTCAATAACATGACGACTATAGTTAATAATACCATACTGTATATTTTAAAATTGCAAAGAGTAAATTTTAAAAGTTCTCACCACACACACACAAAACTGTAACCATGTGAAGTGATGGATGTGTTAACTAACCTTATTGTGGCAACCATTCTGCAATATATACATATATACCACACTGTATACCTTAAACATATACAATGATCTATGTCAATTATATCTCAATAAAGCTGGGAGGGAAAAGGATACCTCTGAGACAGAGGGACAGTGAAATCTGAACTGGGTTCAAAACCTCCTGGCAAGTGTATGATTTTCAGTTTGGTCAGGAGCTGAAAAGAACTAAGTATTCAGTAGTCATGGTATTTCCAATTCACACATAGACTAAGACAGAATTTTTACAAAGTCTAAAACAATAATGATAATAATAAGCATTCAGATTCCCTAATAGACCCTCCATAAGTTTACATCAGAAAGTCTCTCTCCTTTTCAGGGGCTTCCCTGGTGGCGCAGTGGTTGGGAGTCCGCCTGCCGATGCAGGGGACATGGGTTCGTGGCCCGGTCCGCAAAGATCCCACATGCCGCGGAGCGGCTGGGCCCATGAGCCGTGGCCGCTGGGCCTGCGCATCCGGAGCCTGTGCTCCGCAACGGGAGACGCCACAACAGAGACAGGCCCGCGCACCGCAAAAAAAAAAAGTCTCCTTTCTGCCTAACAACTCTTCCCAGAGAGATGATGTGATAAACATACTATTTTTAGCCACAGGCTTGTTTGCTCTTATGGCCACTGTGATTACACTGTGATTATGTTCCCTTTTTTCTTCAGTTGCTAGGAAGCTCAAAGTCAATTTGTAGTCCACTCCAGCTGTCGTACAGGACTTTAATCGTGGGTAGCTATCTCAGTGTTTTCACACCACCCCTAACATTACTTTCTTTTCATTCCATCATTTTCCCTTTTTGCAGCTTCTTCAACTACTTTTCTTTTATCCCATTATAGATAATGTTATAAATTTACTCCAATCCTTTTTTTTTTTTTTGACTGCGTTGGGTCTTCATTGCTTCGCGTGGGCTTTTCTCTAGTTGCAGCAAGCCGAACTTGCAGAAACACACAAATTAATCAAATATTAAATTATGCCTGTCGTCAGTTCCTGACTCTACTCCTTTTGGCACCTGACAAACTGAAGAAGTATAGTTGGGGACAGGTGCCCTGACTACCCTGAGAGCCCTTGACATGCTCCCTTATTAGAAATGCTCTAAGAAATTCAACTGCAGGATCAAAGCCATCTCTGATTTAAGCCCTAAAACCATCCCCACAAAATTAATTTATTCAGTCCTTTTAAAAAGTGGAATTAACATTTATTAAAAAACCAACTTTATGCATTGGTTTATACAGACGTATAAGTTTTGACAGATGTATACATCTGGGGATCTATCACCCCAACCAAGATGTAGCAATTTTCCATTACTTCAAAATTGCCTTTCTGCTACTTTCCAGTCGATCCTTCACCCCCATGCCCTATTCCTACCACCACTTACCTATTCTCTATCATAAATTTGCTTTTCTTGTA
Organism: Leucopleurus acutus; assembly: GCF_964270905.1. NCBI lineage: Eukaryota > Metazoa > Chordata > Mammalia > Artiodactyla > Delphinidae > Leucopleurus > Leucopleurus acutus. The sequence goes on along the minus strand of NC_139157.1, from coordinate 49,199,709 downwards.
GAATTTTATGCAAATAGAATTGTACAGTATGTACTATTATGTGCCTGACATCTTTCATTCAGATTAATGTTTTTTTAAAAAAATTTTATTTATTTATGGCTGCTTTGGGTCTTCATTGCTGCGCACAGGCTTTCTCTAGTTGCGGCGAGCGGGGGCTACTCTTTGTTGTTTCGGTGGCTTCTCTTGTTGTGGAGCACAGGCACCAGGCACGCGGGATCCAGTATTTGTGGCATGCGGGCCCAGCAGTTATGGCTCATGGGCTCCAGAGCACAGGCTCAGTAGTTGTGGCTCACAGGCCCAGCTGCTCCGTGGCATGTGGGATCTTCCCAGGCCAGGGCTCGAACCCTTGTCCCCTGCATTGGCAGGTGGACTCCCAACCACTGTGCCACCAGGGAAGCCCCAGATTAATGCTTTTAATTGATACATACATGTTGTATGTATCAGTAGTTTGATTATTTCCATTGATGAGCAGTATTCCATTGTATGCATGCTCCACGTTTTGCTTATTTACTCATTTGTTGATGGATATTTGGGCTGTTTCCAGTTTGGGGCGCTTATGAATAAAGCTGCTATGAACATTTACATAAAAATATCTTTGTGGACATATATTTTCATTTCTCTTGGGTAAATACCCAGGACTAGAATTGCTGGGTCATATGGTAAGTATGTTTAATTTCATAAGAAACTCCCAAACTGTTCTCCAAAGTGATTATACGATTTTACACTTGCTCTGGCAATGAATAAGAATTCTAGTAGTTTCAAATCCTTGTTAACACTTGATATTGTCAGTCTTTTAAAATTCTAGCCTTTTTAGAGACTGTGTCATGGTATTTCATTATGGATTTAATTTGCATTTCTCTGATGATTAATAATTTTGAGCATCTTCCATGTGCTTATTGGTCTTTTGTATATCTTCTTTTGTGAAATGCTTGTTCAAATCTTTTGCCTATTTTTTCATTGGACTGTCTTCTTATTGAGTTCTTTACATCTTCTGAATACAAGCCGTTTATGATGATCGGTAGATAGATATAGATAGCCACAAAATATTTGCAAATATCTGTATTTATATTTAATAATAGATATTTCATATATTTGTGAATATAAATGCAGATATTTTATTTTTTCATATATTTTTATATGCAATATGATATATATTTACATGTGTAACATTTATGATACATATACATTTTAAAATATTTTATCTCAGTTTATGCCTTTCATTTTCTTAATATTATCTGTTGAAGAGCAGAGCTTTCAGTTTTGAATAAATCCAATTTTTTTTAAGGTGTGATTTTTGTGTCTTAAGAACTCTTTTCCTACCCCAAAGTCAGAAAGACTTTCTCCTATGTTTTCTTCCAGAAGTTTCATAATTTTAGCTTTTTTATTTAGGCCTCTGATCAATTTTGAGTTAATGTTTGTATATGGTGTGACATAAGATTCCAGGTTTGTTTTTCTCTTTCCAAATGGACACCAGCATCGTTTGTGGAAAAGACTATCCTTTCCCCCACTGAATTACGTTAGCATCTTTTTTGAAAATCAAAGGACCATATATATATGGTTCTATTTCCGGGTATTTTTTCCTGTTTCACTGATGGATATAACTACCGTTATGCCAATACAACACTCCTTGATTACTGTAGCTGTACAGTAAGTCTTGTAGTCAGGTAGTATAAAATCTCCAAAGTTGTTCTTTTTCAAAGTAGTTTTGGCTGTTTAAGGTCATTTTGTATTTTTATATAAAGTTTAGAATCCATTTGTGAATTTCTATTTCTAAAAATGGCAGCTAGAATTTTTATTTGAATTGTGTTCATTGACTCTATTAATCAGTTTGGAGAGAATTGACATCGTAACAATGTTGACGGTTCTAATCCACGAACACAAGTAATGAAAGGCTATATGATTTCTAAAGTGCTGGGTATTTAACAGTCCTGAGTGAACTTTCTGTTACTATACTTTTCATACATATGCTTTATTTCTCACTGTATGTTTGATATTACATTATTATATTTAAGAAAGCACTAAAATTTGCTTTTTATTTTCTAAGTGGTGAAACTCTTTTATGGAGGTGTTCTTTAATTTTTCTCAGCAATGTTTTGTCATTTTCTGTATAGAGGGTTTGGATGCCTTTGCTAAATTTATACCTAAGTATTTCATCTTTTCTTGGATACTACTGTAAATAAATAAATGGTGTTTTTTTTTAAATTTATATTCCAACTCTGTTGCTAGTCTACAAAAATACAATTAATTTTTTAAAATTGAAGTATAGTTGATGTACAATGTTGTGTTAGTTTCTGCCGTACAGCTAAGTGATTCAGTTATACATATGTATATTCTTTTCATGTTCTTTTTCATTATAGGTTAGTACAAGATATTGAATATAGTTCCCTGTGCTATACAGTGGGACCTTGTTGTTTACCTATTTTATATACAGTAGTTTGTATCTGCTAATCCTGAACTCCTAATTTATTAAATACAATTATTTTTTGTGTATTTGACATTGTATTGAGCAACCCAGCTAACTCAGTTTTTATTTCTAATAGCTTTTGGCTGATTCTTTAGGATATCCTACATACATGGTCATGCCATCTGCAAAGAAAGACAGTTTTACTTCCTGACTCTTGAATTAGTATGGCTTTTTTCTTACCTTATTGTACCAGATAGTATCTCCAGTAAAATACTGAATCAAAACTGTGAGAGTGGCTACCCTTGCCTTCTTGATATTATGACAAAAAAGTGTTGTCTTTCACCATTAAGTATGTTGTGCATTGTAGGTTTTTTTGTAAATGTCCTTCATATATGGAGAGGCTTATCTTTGCAGCTCATCTCTGATGGCTCTGTGCTTCTTTCTTTCTTTTTTTGTGAAAGAGAGCTCCTTTTTTAAGATTTTTAAAATTTATTATTTATTTATTTATTTATTTATGGCTGCATTGGGTCTTAGCTGCGGCACACAGGATCTTTTGTTGCAGCGTGCAAGTTCTTCCTTGTCCTGCACAGGCTTCTCTCTAGCTGTGGTGGGCGGGTTTTTCCTCTTCTCTAGTTGTGACACGCAGGCCCCAGGGTGCGTGGGCGCTGTAGTTGTGGCGCGCAGGTTCCAGAGCACGTGGGTTCTGTAGTTTGCGGTACGTGGGCTCTAGGTGAGGCGTGCGAGCTCAGTAGTTGCAGTGCACGGGTTGCCCCACAGTATGTGGGATCTTAGTTCCCTGACCAGGGATCGAACCCGCATCCCCTGCGTTGTAAGGCAGATTCTTTACCACTGGACCACCAGGGAAGTCCCATCTGTGCTTATTTCTGAGGACATGTGGAACCATGAAACAGACCCTTTGGCCAAGATAGGAATGATAGTAATTTATAATGTGCTATTTAAAGTCCAGAACTTCCCTAGGGGCACCCTATATCAGCTTGTCTACATTGTTTATTGAAAATGTATAGATTGATGGCTTGAACCTGGTTTACTGTATACACAGCCCGGTTTTGGCTTTATGAGAGCAGAGAAAGGAAACTGACTTGGAATTTTTATGGCGGTTATTGGTGGGGGCAGAGTGAGGGTTTGTGAGCAGAGGGTAAAAGGTCTTGTATGGTTTGAACCTCCCACCAGCAAAAGAGGAGGGAGTATCTGCATTTTTTGTGGGCTTGTCCAGACGTGTAACACAAAGAGGGAGGACCGAGGCCTAAAAGCTGTCAGCAGTCAAACATCAAAAACTGGAATCATGGGCTTCCCTGGTGGCGCAGTGGGTGAGAGTCCGCCTGCCGATGCAGGGGACACGGGTTCGTGCCCCGGTCTGGGAGGATCCCACATGCCGCAGAGCGGCTGGGCCCGTGAGCCACGGCTGCTGAGCCTGCACGTCCAGAGCCTGTGCTCTGCAGCAAGAGAGGCCACAACAGTGAGAGGCCCGCGTACCGCAAAAAATAAAACTGGAGTCAGACACACATGATGAATTTGTCCATATTACCTAAGTTGTCAAATTTAGTGATATAAAATTATTTATAATATTCCTTAATATCCCTTTAATTACTGTAGAATATGTAGTGACGTTTCCTCTTTCATTCTTCATATTGGCAATTTGTGTTTTCTCTTTTCTGCTTGATTGGACTAGCTATAGTTTTATGAGTTTATTTAGTCTTCCAAAGAACCAGCTTTTGGTTTTATTAATTTTATTTATTGCTTATTCGTTCTCTGTTTCATCAATTTTCTCCGTATTATTTCCATTCTTTACTTTTCTTTATATTTACTTGTGTTTCACTAGCTTCTTAAGATGAAAGCTTACATTGGTCATTTTAGAGCTTTCTTTTTGCTCCGAGCATTATTGAGTTATGATTGATAAATAAAAATTGTATATATTTTTATGTATAAAATCTGGTGTACAGCAGGATGTTTTAATATACGTATTCATTGGGTTACCTTTCTTCTTTATTAATACAGGCATTTAAAGCTAAAAGTTTCCTTCCAAACATTGCTTTAGCTGCACTCCACACACTTTGACGTATTTTCATTATCATTCAGTTTAAAATATTTTCTTATTTCTCTTATGGTTTGTTCTTTGACCCATGGGTTGTTTAGAAAAGTGTCACTTAATTACAAATATCTGGAGATTTTCCAGGTTTCTTTTGTTTGTGATTTCTAGTTTAACTTTGTTGTGGTCCAAGAATATACTCTGTGTGAATTCAGTCCTTTTAATTTATTGAGATACTGTTAATGGCCAGCGTGTGGCCTACCTTGGTGAATGATCCATGTGTATTTGAAAAGGATGAGTATTCTGCTCTACAAATGGTGAAAATTTAGACTGAATGGTCAGGAAGGGCTTTTCAGGGACAGTCATAGTTAAAATGTGTAAATGACAAAAAGGAACCAACTAGGTAGAGACCAGGGTAAGGGCAGACTGGACGGAGGGAGTGGCTGGCGCAAAGAACCTGAGATGGGAGGTGGGTCCTGTAATAACTGCCATCCGAGGACAATAACCTCCACACAACTCAGGCTCACTCAGGTTTTGGAGAGCTTCTGTCACACCTGGACTGCTGGTGCTTTATATCCAAGGGCCTCCTTTCTCCCCTGACCAGAAGCCAGTGGAATTGAAGAGATCTGCACCCAGTTACCCAAGAGGTGGGCGTGCCTCTGGTCTTTGCCTCAGTTATGATTTCAAGGCAGCTGTCTTATCTCAAGACTCATTAAAATAACAATAGATCTAAAATAACAATAGCAGTTATCACATATTGTACAGTACCAAACACACACACAGTAGACTCCGCTTAATCCTCACAACTACCTTACGAAGTAAGTATCATTAGTCCTTTCACGTGTAAGGAAAGTGAAGTTCAGTGAGGCTGAGGAATTCTCCCAAGTTCAGGTAGCTAGAAGAGGCAGAGCTGGGTTTTAAGCCCAGATAGCTCTGACTCTAAAGCCCATGCTTTTAACCATTAGACCCCACTGCCTCTCTTCACCCACCCGCCATGTCAGTTGTGACCCCGAATCCCTGTCTTAGTTCCAGTCTTGATGCTGTCAAGTTTCTCAGCACACTGAGCATGGAGCCCTGCCTTGCTCCTGCTGATTCTCCCGGTCTGGACACAAACACATGACGGGAACCTGCTCTATCCTGACATCCCCAATCCCATTGCCCACTTCACTGTGTGATGCTGGCCTGCAGCTGGATGTCCCAGGCCTACAGCAGGGGCTGTGAACACTTTACCATACCAGTGGGATTCCAGCTTTTGCCTCCTGGCCTTGGCCTCCCTGACTAGGGCCTGGATCCAGTTCCAGGTCTTGGCCTCTCACCCACAGCCTCACGCCACTGTGGCTCACTACACTCCACGTCTGAAGGACACACACTGCCCCTCAGCTTCCACCTTCCACTGGGGTTCTGTGACGTTTACATTCCTGAGACTTATGGGGACTCCATTTGACTTCACACCTTGAACATCATCTGCAGCAGTAGACACCCAACCATTTTCATCAGAAACCCCATCAGTAAAACATTTCTGCACCTGTGCCCCTAATATACGTACATTTAATTATATCTAAATCAGAGACACGCACTATTGTACCAGTATATTATATACTTCATAAAGCACAAAAATGGAAAGTGTTACATATGGAAAATGTTAAATTATAAAATATAGCACTCTCTAATATATGTTTAATATTTAATATATATAATATACATTGCAATATTTTCCACCTTAAGAATTCCACCTTAAGAATACGTGTGTGGGGGCTTCCCTGGTGGCGCAGTGGTTGAGAGTCTGCCTGCTGATGCAGGGGACACGGGTTTGTGCCCCGGTCCAGGAGGATCCCACATGCCGCGGAGCGGCTGGGCCCGTGAACCGTGGCCGCTGAGCCTGCGCGTCCGGAGCCTGTGCTCCGCAATGGGAGAGGCCACAACAGTGAGAGGCCTGCGTACCGCAAAAAAAAAAAAAAAAAAAAAAGAATACGTGTGTGGGACTTCCCTGGAGGCTCAGTGGTTGAGAGTCTGCCTGCCAATGCAGGGGACATGGGTTCGAGCCCTGGTCCTGGAAGATCCCACATGCCGTGGAGCAACTAAGCCCGTGTGCCACAACTGCTGGGCCTGCACTCTGGAGCCCGTGCTCCAAAACAAGAGAAGCCACTGCAATGAGAAGCCCGTGCACCGCAACGAAGAGTAACCCCCGCTCGCCACAACTAGAGAAAACCCATGCACAGCAACGAAGACCCTACACAGCCAAAAATAAATTAATTAATAATTTAAAAAACCGTGTGTGTGTGTGTGTGTGTGTGTGTGTGTGTGTGTTGTGAGAGTTTTATTTTCTCATTCTTTAATACTTTTTATATTTTGTACATATAATGTATATACACACTAATATTTTCTATACCAAGGATTTTTTTGTGGTTCACGTGAAGGGTACACCCTCCTCTGGAGACCCCTTAACCACAGGATCCAAACCAAGCCCCTCAGAAGCTGTCCTGGCTCTCCGTAGGCAGACCTGCCACCTTCTCCATGCCGACCCAGAACTCCGCCTCTGTCAGGCAGCTTTCCCCATTACTCCCCTCCATCCCAACACATGCTTTGGAGTCGGAACCCCTAAGGTTAACTACAGATGGCTGCTTACCAGCTGTGGGACCACGGACAATGTATGTAACCTCTACAGGCCTCAATTCTCACCTGTAAAATTGGAACAATAGCATGAACTTTTCTGGTGGTTGTGAGGACAGAAAGAGGAAATACCTAGAAGGCGGCCTGGCCCAGAGACGGCGGTCAACAACTGATGACCATCACCATCGTTTTGCCAGGGGGCTCACTACTGCCTGCAGCTGCTATTTATTCTGATCTCTGCTGCCCTGCTGAGGGCTCCTTACCTTCTAGTTCAAGGGCTACCTTTCCTGACCGCTCCAGCCCTCTTGGCCTCCTCCATACTCTCGCTCCTCTGGCACCCCCCCAACCTTCTGCACTTAGGCCCAGGTATCTGCAGGTTACCAGTTAACCATTTCTGTCTACTCTCACTTCCCCATCCAGCTTACTGCTCCAAAAGGGCAGGGGCCAACAGAGGTCCTGCTCCTGGGTGCTCACCACAGGTGGCAGGTGCTCAGGCAAAGCAGATGAAGCAGACATGTGCCCTCAGACTGCATGACTCTAGAGTCTTCCTGAACCACCACCTCCTGGCATTTTGTCACCCTTTGTCCATTCGCTGAAATCACAAGGTTGCATCTGCTGTCCTATGAAATCCCACAGGCTCCTACAGAAGAGGCCACTCTAACCAGACACTCCAGCAGATTCTGCCAAGCTGGGATCAGCATCTAATCACGTTTCCATCACAACACAGTGAGAAACATGTGACTGGCCCTTAGCAACAGTTTCTCAAGAAAGCTACCCCTATAGAGAGCTCATTAAGTTAACTGAACAAACGTGAGGCAAAAGCTAAAAACAGACCTGTGCTGTCTGAAGCCTCATGCAGCACGTGGCAGAAGCTGGAAAGGGCAAGGATGGAGCCTGGCTCCCAGGACGAGCAGGGAAAGAAAAAAAAATCTGCTGGGCAGGCAGCCCCTGGGTGGGTCCCTATCCCTGAGAAAGAAGAGAGCTCTGGACTTCCTCCTGGGGCTGAAGACCCTTTGGTGAGGCCAGACCAGCCCCGCCCTGCCCCGCCCCCCAACACACACAGACAGCTGCTCCCAGGTATGAAAAGCTCTCCTCCACTCCCTAACCCCTAAGTCATTTGGAACCCAGGGCAGGGTAACACCAGAAACTGGCTTTGAAGAGCAACTTAAATAGTGAAAATTTTAAATTTAAAATTCATTTCAATTCAGTAAACCTCAGGCACTTACCATGTGTTCTGGGTGACATAGTCCTCACTCTTAAGAGGTTTACAAGGACAGATAGGTTACGTAACAAATACCCACAACTCAGGATAACACACAGTAAACGCTCTAATGGGGGAGCAGGAAGATCATTCTGGGAGCAGAGAGGAGAAAGGAGGAATAATACTGAAGGGGGACAACGGGTAATCAGCGAGGGCTGCATGGAAGAGGGAGTACTTGTCCTGGGGCTTGGCTCCTGACTCCTGGAACCTGTGAGTTGTCTTCCTCAGGGCTCAACTGAATTCACCAAGTACTGGTTAAGTGGTTAAATAAGAAGGTATTCCAGGAGTTTGGTTATTGCCTATGGGTTGGTTGCCGAGGGTAGACTGGAAATGCTGCAGCTTCTTTTGTCTTTGGGGAACCTATTCAATGGGGTTAGAGAGACTCAAACCTCAGAGAGCAGACACCAAGGACACTGCTCCCTTGCACCCTTTGCTAGTTGTCCCCCTTCCTTATGGAGACCAGTGGGGTAAAATAGACTCCTTGGCTCACTTTGATGTAAACATAGGAAAGCAAACTGGGGCAGCACACACCTGTGAGTTATGGTTTTTAAAATAATTTTGAAATGCAAAACAGTCTCAGCTACCTTCACTGACTGCTTGCCTTCAAGCAAAATCAGCACAAGGGGTTAATACTATTCCCTTTGCCTGGAGTATATAAAAGGCAACCTTCCTGTATTAAAGGAGCAGCAAACCTGGAAAGAGGAGAAAAGAAGGATGTGTTCCACCCCTGACATTCTGTATGTTTCAAAAGAACTCAAGACAGCAGGTGAAGGAGTAGGCAACTTTAACCTGAAGGTCTTAGCAGCCCATCGCATTAGGAAACACGTCCACAAATGCACCTATGTATGCACTCAGACAGAGAGGGAAATTTCAACAGTGTCTAGAACATCAGACATGCAGGCCACCAGAGCTTGGGTCAAAAATCTCTGGCTCCACCGCAGCTGGTGAAGGTGTAGAGGGAAGGGTGGGAGCCGCTGTGGGGTGTCAGCAGTAGGAATTCAGCTCTCATTTTCAAAGTCACCAGGAGGCTCCATCCCTAGAGACAAACTCTTGAAAGGAAGGGGCAGCTCACCCCTGCTTCAGACAGAGCCACACTCAAAAGCAGGGACATATGCCTGTGGTTATCTCTCAGACACACAGACGACGTAAAAGTTGCGACAAAGGGGTCTGTGAGGCCTGGAGACTGTGGCAGGGCTCTTCAACGAGAAAATGTGCACCGTAAAGCACTATACCAGGGGTCCCCAACCCCCGGTCCCCGGACCAGTACTGTTAGGCACCAGGCCACACAGCAGGAGGTGAGCGGCGGGCGAGCTTTCATCTGCCGTTCCCCATCCATCGCTCCACATCACAGTCTGAACCATCCCCCATCCCCAACCCCCCACCGCCGTCTGTGGAAAAACTGTCTTCCACGAAACCGGTCCCTGGTGCCAAAAAGGTTGGGGACCGCTGCTCTATACAAACGTTAGGATTTAGTGTTTAAGGAAATTAACATCAACATTACTTCAGCTGAAATGAGTAACTGTCGTTCCCAGCCTCCGAGGAGCTAGTGCTGTTTGCCTCACTCCCACCCGCCTCACTGAAAATTAATCAGTTCATTTATTTATTCCTTTACTCGATTCATTCAATACGTGCCGTTGAGCACCGAATACATGCAGATGCCCTCAAGAAATTCGCAGCCTGGTAAAAATGTTCCAAAGGTACTAGTTACACCAAATGCATAGAAAAGGTCTGAAAAGAAACACGCCAGAAGTGGCTTCCTCTGGGGAGGGGAGCAGGATGGGGGTATTAACTGAATTCTTTACCAGTGAAAGACTCAACCAAAGCACCCAAGTGTACCTCTGATTTTTGAAAAATGACGCCTCTGTAAGCTACCTTTTCATATGCAACAAATGAAAAAATTTTGATCTTGGAATAAGCTGCTATTTCAGTGAGTCAGAAACTTCCTGAAATAGACGTGACCACTGCTGGCAGCTGTTCCCAGCTGAGTGAATTCACTCCTGAGTGAATGTCCCAACCTGCAGGTTGCAAGAGCACCAAACAACTTTTAATTATGTCCTACTTCACACTGTCCTCTTGGAGGCCAAGCAAGTTCTGTTTCACGTGAGTGGAGCTCCTCGGGCTCATTTTAGTTCCATTTTCAACTTCCCGTTGACCCCAGTTCCTCTCTGGCCCCAGGAATTAAGAGGAACACACTGGAACTGTGTTCCAGCTACATAAATTCTAGGCCTCAGAATGGCCGTGCATGCTGACAGTCATGTACCCTGTCCCTGGGCCCTCCAGTTCCTGCTGTCCTGCCCTTTCAGATGACCACAGCGTCCGTCAGCCCTCTCAGGTGGGCAAGGCCAGGGGCTGCTGAAAAAGGTCCCTTAAGAGGGTGTCCCAGACCACCCGGCCATGCATGCTGGCTCACGGTGCCCACTCCCCACTAGAGGACATGGGGAAGAAGACTTCCTAAATGTCCTCTGAGAAGTTTTAAACAAGCAGAAGCCACTTAAACAATGAATGGTAGAATTAACATATAATTCATTCGTTCTCAAAGTATAGTCCCAAGGCCGCAGCATCAGCACGCCCTGGGAACTGGGTAGAAATACAAATTCTCAGGCCCTGCCCCACACCTACTGAATCAGAAATTGGGGGTGGGGTGCAGCAAACTCAGTCTCATCAAAAGCCCTCCAGGGGAGTCTAGTGCAGGCTGAAGTGTGAGCAGCACTAATATAATTATCTGAAGCTGCGATGAGAAATGACTGGTTCCCTTTACATGAAAATTCTAGAAACTGCTCAGTTTGAGTGCCTGCCTCAGAGAGTGTGTGTGAGTGGTCATTGCCTCAGACACTTAATTCTACAGATGAGCTAAGTTATTTGAGGATGTCTGCTAGGGCTGCCATTACAAAATGGCACCAGGGACTGGGTGGCTTAAACAACATTTTCTCTCTGATCTAGAGGTTGGAAGTCCAAGATCAAGGTGTCGGCAGATTTGGTTTCTCCTGAGGCATCTCTCCTTGGCTTGCAGGTAGCCGCCCTCTTGCTGCCTCTGCAGAATGGTCACCCCTCCATGTATGCATGCCCCTGGCATCTCGCTATGCATCCTCATAGCCTCATCTTATAAGGGCACCATGTTGGATCAGGGCCCACCCTAACAGCCTCATTTTAACTTAATCACCTCTTTAAACCCAATCTCCAAATACTGTAACATTCTGAGGTACTGGAGGTTAAGAATTCAATGTATAAATTTGGGGGGATACATTTCAGTCAGAACAAGAGTCTTCTCAAAATGGACTGTTCTATCAGTTTTCGCCAGTCCTGTCTGAAACACCTTCCCGGGGCGTGTGGGACCAAGGAGAGGATGACTGGATTCTCTTTCCTTCTCCTTGGCTCCTTCATCCCCTCACACTGCTTCAGGCCTGTCCACTACAGGCCCAAAGACCCCTGGGAAGGACAGCCATGCCATCGGCTGAGAAGCAGACAGGAAGAGGAGGAAACGGAGGGGGAACGGGAAAGAAGAAGGGAGAAGGAGAGACTGAAAAAAAAGAAAGGAGAAGGACAAAGGGTGAAAGCATTAATGAGCTCTGCAGGGAGAGGCCTACCTGCCTTTGTTTCCAGAATCAGAGATTCTAACCCCACCCAATTTGGAAGGCCAACCAGGGAGCCGGACCAAAGCTATATCACTTATGAGCTGGGTGGTCTTGGGTCAGCCATTTACACCCTCGATATCTCTGCTCATTCATTTATTGTCTGGTTCATTCATTTGTTTGTTCACTCGTTTATTCGATCGTCCATCCTACAGAATAAGAATAGGCTTTAGACACTGTCCTAGGTATTATTTCCTTGTTGGTCAAATGGGAATAATAATCCCAATTTGCAGAGTTCTTAGGAGGATATGAGACAAACACCTAGCAGAGTCTAACCTTTTCGTGACTGGTTTGTGACTCTCACCTCACGTGAATGTAAGCCCTTGAGGATAGAGACGTGGTGTGTGTTTGTTCCCTCTGTCTCCCAGCACCTGGAGAGTGACTGGTGCTCAACAGACATTTGAGGAAGGAAAGAAACTTGGGATGAGGGGGGGAGAGAAGAAAGTGAGGCAAGCATGGCACGCTGAGTGCCCACTACCATTGCTGCTACCTCTTGGGATGGCCCAGATCCCGAGGAGTCCTGAGGACAGAGTCACGTTAGCACCAGATCTTGGAACCTCACCACTTCCCTCCTTCCTCAGCAAGGCTTCTGGGAACAGAAGGCTATACTTCTGAAGACATGAGGGATTCCAGGTCAGCTGTAGACCAGTCCACAGAGCAACTGAATTTGTCACCAGTGAAGCCCATTAACAATTCCCGGGAAATAAAAATAGAATCTGGGTAATAAAATAAAGTCTAACCTTTTTTCTTTTCCTTGCGCGTATCTACTTTCACTCGAAGTGCACCCGACTCTTCAGACCAGAGATCCTAGTGTGAAACTGCGGCGCCCAACACCTCAGCTCGGCAGGCCGTGTGCGCGAGTGCTACGCTCCACACTGCAATCCAAGATGGCGGCAGGGGCGGGCAGCGCGCAGAGACGCGCGCCGCGCACGGCGATCAGGATCTGCAGCCGTGAGCATTGCAGCTGCGTCAGAACTCCGCCCCCTCCCTCCCCCCACCCCACTGACACAGATGAGAACCCTACTAAGCAGCCCACAGCCTGTGGGAAGAGCATGCGCTCTAAATCAGTAGCTCGCACCTCTCTGTCCTCCGATCAAAGAAGAAAGCTTTCCGTTGCTTCTGAACCAAACTTGGTCTCATTCTATTGGCTCAAACGACACTGAGCAGGAGAATCCTTGTTGGGGACTGACTCCGGTGGGTCCGTGACAAAATTTCTCTTTGACGCTCTTCCAATTTCACCCCCCTTTCCTATACCCCTTACTCCTGATGCCCACGGGCTGCTGGGGCCCCGCACCCTGAGGGGAAAAGGGAGAGGGTGAAGTCAGAGCTCTGAACTCTCCCACCCTATCCCCTTTGCACTTGCCAAGGCTTGTGTCCCTCCTGATAATTCCAGACATCTGGCCTGTGGAATGAACTGAAGAACAAATTCTCACCGTGGTGTAAGAAACATGGTAGGATGGTGTGTTACCCCTCCCAAGGGTCCTTGCCCTGCCGCCGGGCCTGTGTTTTAAGCCACAGACTGTAATTACAGAAAGTTAGCACTGGGAGGGATCTTTTTTTTTTAATTTTTAAAAATTAATTAATTTATTTATTTTTGGCTGTGTTGGGTCCCCGTTTCTGTGCGAGGGCTTTGTCCAGTTGCAGCGAGCGGGGGCCACTCTTCATCGCCGTGCATGGGCCTCTCACTATCGCAGCCTCTCCTGTTGCAGAGCACAGGCTCCAGACGCGCAGGCTCAGTAGTTGTGGCTCACGGGCCCAGTTGTTCCAAGGCATGTGGGATCCTCCCAGACCAGGGCTTGAACCCGTGTCCCCCGCATTGGCAGGCAGACTCTCAACCACTGCACCACCAGGGAAGCCCTGGGAGGGATCTTACAGACCAGCCAGCCCAACCCTTCATCTCCAATGGCCAATTGCAGCCCCACAAAAACATAAAACCTAATACTGATCCCCTGAACAGAATGTCTCTTTGTGACTCCCTGAACCCCAATTTCTGAATGAGCCAGGCTGTTGGTGCTGACATACATTTTTGGCTTGGCAGAGACAAGTGAAGATATTCTCTGTTCCATCTCATTGCCTTCTCAGTGTCCTCAGACACTGCCAGGTATTGTCCTATTCTCACCTCTAATTTGACAAGAATTAATTTCCTGATACATGTGGCTCTCCCGAGAAACCAGTCCCACGACCAGAGCCGTCAGGCTGGACCGCCGTGACACCAGCCCACCCAAGACCTTAGACCCCCAACTCCCCTCCTCTCACACACTCTTCCTTGGGACCGTAAGAGAAAACAGAGTTTGCCTTCCTTCTTCTTCGGGCAGAAATTGCCATAATGGGGAGACAGCCCCTTCCAAAGCTGTTTTTATCATTCAAAATTTGAGAGCCTGTGTTTCCTGCATCTTAGCAAAGGAGGTGGGAGTTAAAAGGCAGGTCCTGGCCTTCTCTGTCCTGGGCCCCAGGCTAAACGGAGAGCTGTCCCAGCACAGAGGGAGCCATGCTAGGCCTGTCCCTGCAACATGCATCCCCAGCACAGAAGCTAAACACAGAGCCGAGACAGGAAGAGTCTCTGCTTCATTTCCACAAACTCAGCAGCAGCAGAAGTGGACTAATGCTGAGGTGAATGAACGCCTTACTTCAACGTTCTGTGTAGGGTCCTAGCAATGCATTCATACATCATGTTTTTGTAAACTGTGTAGATATTTTATAACCTCAGTGAAGACTTTCCCTTCTGCCATCCCCTCCAACATTCTCTTGTAGAGTGATGGAGACATTCTGGGCATGAGTTAAGGAGAAACAGAGTAAGGAATATGGGTTTCATGGGACATTTTGTGGTCCACAGTTATTTCCATGTCTTGTTAGATTATTGCTAGCCACCCTGAGGAAGAGCTTCCAGGAAATATTCCACTGCCCACTGGGCATTCTCCTCTGCCCTCCTGACACAAATGTGCAAGGCCAGGGGCTGTGTAGCAATGCGAGCACATACTGGAAGAGTGGGGTATTGAAGGAGAATCAAGGTCTGGAATGTATGAAGCCAGAGGCAAGTCTGTGGAAAATTCATCCACTTCTTACAGCTCACATATGAAAGAAATTTGATAGCAGTTTTCAAACATCTGACAACAAGCTTAAACATTTACATGGCATTGCCAATGAAAAGTTGTGAAGCTGGAAGAAACTTTGCTAAAATATAATAAGAAAAAATAGGCCAGGTTTGATCAGCCAAGTCAGAGGAAAGATGAAGTATCTTTCTCTTCTCTCCATTAAAAATATACTACACTGAGAGTTAAATAATTGTAAGAATCAGGGACAAATTATAAGCCTTTATTTTATTAACCCAGAAAAACTACAAGTAATGACTTTCTCTATTCAGCTAACAACTTGGCTTATGGTTTATTTCTGAAGGAGAAATCATAAAGAAGATTGTTTAATGACTGTAAATCAGTGTTCAAGAGAATTCACTTACTCATTAAACAAACATTCACGCACCACCTACTATGTTCCACTGTATTCAATACAATTTTACAATAGTGAAAAAGAAAACCTAAAAAATCATTATCATATGAAGAGGTGATCAAAGAGTATGCAAGGAAAAGATAAATAAATGAAGGGAATAAAGCATTATAAGGGTGTTTCAAAGAGTTAATTAAAATAGCATATTGTTGTGCTTCCCTGGTGGCACAGTGGTTAAGAATCCACCTGCCAATGCAGGGGACATGAGTTCAATCCCTGGTCCAGGAAGATCTGACATGCTGCGGAGCAACTAAGCCTGTGCGCCACGACTGCTGAGCCTGCGCTCTAGAGCCTGCGAGCCACAACTACTGAGCCTGTGTGCTACAACTACTGAAGTCTGCACGCCTAGAGCCCGTGCTCCACAACAAGAGAAGCCACCACATTGAGTAGCCCCCGCTCGCCGCAACTAGAGGAAGCCCAGCAACTAGAGGAAGCACAGCAACGAAGACCCAACGCAGCCAAAAATAAATTTTAAAAATTAATTTTTAAAAAAATGTTAAAAAAAATAAATAAAATAGCATATTGTTTGAATTTTATAATGTTTGTGTTATATTTGATTTGTTTGTGTTTTCTCATTATAAATAAATACTTTTATACCTAACTTTGTAATGTGTGTTTTGTTTTTAAGAGGACCTCCAAAACTATGTAAGCTTCATGCCCCAGATAACCTGGATGGAGCCCTGTCAGGGAGTCACTAAGGAAACAATTTGAACCCACTATATAGAAGTCAACCATGTAAGGACAACAATGACATTCTCCCTGTGGCACCCCCAAACAGCTATGCCATATAAATAAGGCAACTGAGCACAGAGAGGCTTTAGGTTCATAAGGAATAGAGAGTCACATGGTTAAAGGACATGTTCTCACTTGGGGGTAGATAATGCACATTAACTTGTGCGTTGGTGCAATGTGAGTTGATACAATGTGAGTTGTGAGTCGGTAGTTGGGAGGGACTTCAAAAGAAAGGCAAGGCCCAGTGTCAAGTGAACTCTGCCCCTGGTTCTGGAAGATTGGAGCTGGGGTGTCCCTGATGGGAACAGGGAATTGTGTCCCCCTGCAAGGATGCATCAGAGAACTGGGGCTTCCCCTGACCTCACTCAGAGGAGGGGAAGACTCACATCTCTGGGATGAATCACCTGCCCACTAGTCTGAGCCTTATAATGGTTAGGAGTGCTTTTAATCTCCTGAGTCTACCTTGAGAGCTCATTTTTCTTGACTTTGGTTTTTTCCCTTTCTTTTCAAGTTATTTTATGTTTGGAGAAATGAAACATCAACAAAAAATCAACATGCTTCTGTAGGGTGGAGGGTGGCTAGAGCCCAGGCTTGTGCTGGAGGAGGACTGGGACTTTCATGGGGCCCTGAGTAAGGTTCAACGTGACAAATGTAACCAGTGCAACTAGCATCCAAACCCAAGAAGCCTAACTTCCAACTCTGCACCAGGGAGTGTGTGTTCCTAACAGCCTCCCTCACCTATCTGGCCTTCCATATGCATCACTTCTGGTACATATTTTCTGTGGAAGAGAATGCTAGATGTATGCCATTATTCATTCTTGCCGTCTTATAAAAGAATAGAATTTTAGGCCGTTCCCACTGTATACCCAGCCTCCCTTGCAGCTAGGCACAGCCACGTGGCTAAGTGCTGATCACAGTCACGTAAGATGAAATAATGGGAACAAATTCCAGGTGGTGCCCTCGAAGGGAAGGAGACTGCTTTCCCCTTCCCCTTCTCTCTTTCCCAAAGCTGGAATGCAGACCTGGTCATTGGTGTTAGAGCAGCTTACACCACAAGATGGAAGCTGAGTTTTGAGGGTGGCAGTGCGCTGAGATGAAAGGAGCCTGGTGTCCACCACCATGGAGCCACCACACAGCCCTGGACTGTGATGTAAGAGAAATAAACTTCTAGCTTGTTTTGTCCACGCTTGTTCCAGCCTTTGCTGCAACACCCAAACTTGCATCCTAGTATCCTTTCCACCAGGCAGTGTAGTACAACTGGTTAGAGCCAGCCTCTGGAGTTAGACAGATCTGGGTTCAAATCCTGGCTCCATCACAAAGGATGGCTCTGGTTCTTTTCTGGTAATTGCTATTCATCTTCTTTGACAGCCCCTTTGTAGACCTTCCTAAGGGACAATTATTCATACGCCATATATACTCAGCACAGTATGGGCTCGATGGTTGAGCCCAAAGACTCATACTGTTGGGCTCAAATCCTAGATCCATATGTTCCAACTATATTACCTTGAGCAGGTTACTTACCCTTTCTGTGCCTCAATTTCCCCATATGTAAATGAAGATACTAATAGTGCCTCCCTCATAGGATTTGGTGAGAGGTAAGACAGATGACAGCTACCCACTATGAATGCAGAGCAGACCCAGCTTCCTAAGACTTAAAGATCCCTGGCACAGGACCTGCTATATGATAAGCATTCAATAAATGTTAGCTGTTGCTGCTGCTTATTATTGTTTTTATTATTCCCAGGCTGAGCACAGAGCTTGGTGCCTAAGAGGTAAATGCTTTCAAAAGGATGAATGAATGAAGATCTAAACCATATTCTGTGGAGTGGAATAAGTCACAAAATAAACCAAATACCAAGGTGAGGTGTTTTACCCCAGATTGATCCCTGCCCATCGGTGTCTGTCAGAGACACCTCAGTCTGCAAACCCTCACAAGAGTCCCTCAAGCTTGAAATGAAGGGTTTCAGTGTTGTTTACGCTCAATCAAAGCTTAGACTATGGCTCCCCATGGATCTTGTCGATAGCGGGGATCTCGTACAGCCCTGGGGGATCGTCCACGAAATGCAGATGTCCAGGCCACTTTTACTCTGGGTATTGACCCCTGCTATTTGGTGCAACCATAAGAATCTGTGATTCTTATTCAAAAAAGGTGAGTGTAATTCTCACCAGTGATGAAGCTGCAGTAAACTATCTCAGTCCAGGTGTTCATT
The DNA here is from genome assembly GCF_964270905.1 of Leucopleurus acutus. Classification (NCBI taxonomy): domain Eukaryota; kingdom Metazoa; phylum Chordata; class Mammalia; order Artiodactyla; family Delphinidae; genus Leucopleurus; species Leucopleurus acutus. Next base: position 49,181,315 of record NC_139157.1, on the reverse strand, counting down.
AGGAGCTGACCCTGGGTGGGGCATCACTTCTGGTACAGCCCTGCTTGGGCACCAGAAGCCGACTCCACAAGTTCCTCCTCCAACAGACAACACCACGGTTTCTAAAGAAACAGGGACTGACTTGAACGAGGCAGTTGGCCTGGACTCCACAAGGCCTGAAGGTCTCTGCTTGGAGAGCTGGAGTCGACCAGAGGCAGAGCACAGAATCAGACCCCTGGGTTTGCCATTCACATTCTGGATCCATTACTAGTTATATGGTCAAATTTCTCTCTCTGAAACTTGATGTTCTCATCTGTCAAATGGATATAATAATGGTATCTACCTCACCGGTAGTTGTAAGAAATAAATTAAACAATGTGAAAAGCGAATAACAATGCCTGGCACATAGTAAGGCCACAATAAATGTTTACTATTATTCTTGCTGTTTTTAGTTTTTGGCTGGGGCGCACAGCCAGACACAATGGTCTGTGGGTTGTGGTGTGGTTTGCCCTCCTTCCTGCTTCTGCGCCTGACCCAGGCCATCCCTCCAGCCCAATGACTCTGCTGGCTCCATCCTGACCACCAGACAGTGGCCCCACTGGACCAGCTGTCACTGGGAACACATCCCCAAATCTCACCTCCTGCCTCAAGTATGCCCTGCTGTGGTTTTAAGTTAAAAGCAAATGGAAAAGAGTTATTTCAAAGCATTTTATAAATTACACTTGAAGTAACAACCCAGTTGGGCCCAGCCTGGTCAGCACTGTTTTTCTCTTTTCTCCTCAATTCTTTCCCCTCAGAGACCTGAGGGCAGATTGTTCTGGAGGAGGGGACTTTGCCAGGTGACCCCTCTATTACAGTGTGGGCAGGTTGGTGCAGGGGGCCCCCGGGGGCACTGCCAGGCGCTAGCTCATCCACGAAGGCTGCCAGCTTTTCTAAAGTTCTTTATCAGTGTTTAACCCAGAGGTCCGTCCAGGAACAGTATTCCTCCTCTCTGCCGGCCAACAGGATTGTATAAGGCAGGGAAATACTGCCACCTGTTGGTCATCCAGAATCCCTGTTTGAGCACAAACATTTCCCTGTACACCCACTTTGTAAATATTACTCTAGCCTTTTACTCATGCTAGATACTTAGAAAATTCAGTATCTTATGTTTCTGCCCAGTGTGTCCATTTTACACAAATAGACCTAAAAATTAGTAAATAGACTTAAAAATGGCCTGTCAATACCAGCTCCCTATTCTCAAAATCACCTCTGCATAACCAGGTGTCCATTTCATATACAGTCGTCTACAGTTGGGCTCCAACACCGCCTGCATCCACGGGTTCTGCATCCCACAGCAGGCAGACTGTGAGGGACTGGAGCAACTGCAGTATCCTCTGGGGGTCCTGGAACCAACGCTCAGCAGACACCGAGGGATGACAGTGCACTTATGAAAGTTTTGTAGGATCAGAGGAGTAAGGGAGTCTAGAAGTTCAAGTTCGGAATTCTGGGCTCTGTCCTTGTCTGGCCATTGATTAGCTGTGGGACTGGGCGAGTGCCTTCCCCTCACAGGCGCTCTGGTGGGTGGGGTAAGCAGGGACTTCCAGCTCCAATACTATATGGTTCTGGGTACCTAATAACATGTAATGGGAAGGCACTGCAAGTGAATTTTCTGAACTAAGCATAACATCAAAAACTATATTGCAAAAATTCTATTTAAAAAAAATGAATAGAAAGAGTTCTCTTTGAGGCCTTCCCCAGTGGGTCATTACCACCCTGCAACAATTAATTGGGCCTGCAGAAAAGAGGCGCCTCCAAGCAAGAGAATGACTGTGGAAATGGCTGTGTGTCCATTCTCCCCGCGTTTGTCTGAATGGTTCCCCTCTCGACCTTTCAAACAGAGAGTGGGGTGTGCTCAAACCACCCTTGGCTGCCGCCACCGCTAGGAGCCCAGGTCCCCCAAAGAGCGCAGCAACTGGGGCTTCCCCACATGGGGAACCCCTGGGGTCGTCAGCCAGAGACTGGCAGTAAGGGATCCCTCCTTACTGCCCAGGACACCTGTGTACAGGGCCCTGGGGCTTTGAGGGTTTGTGGCACAAGTTAGGACTTTTTCTCACACCCGGTAAACACAGGACATTGCAGGTTGGACAGTCACCCTCAGAAATGGAAGAACAAAGGGGGTTCAGAGGTACACGTACAGTCCTGATTTGTCACATCTTCAAATAAAAATTTGTTACACATTTGCTAAAATAAAAAAATCAGTTATAAATTACAGTAATAAAAAAGGACCTTATCCCGTAAAATTTTCAAAATACTACTACGCCCGTTAAACACATCTGTTAGTTTTTAAATGTGCTTACTTATTTCACCTAATTCATCCTCAGATGTCCTGTCTCAGAATTGGGCTTGGGTTAGTCTGTGCCTCAGACTCCAGTGTTTCCAATCATTAGAATAGCTTGTCAGCCACACCTGCCAACAGCAAATCTCTTTCCTCAGTTAAGCCCCACCCAGTGATGACTTGAGAATTTGAGGCATAACCTCCCCAGATGAGAGTCTCTGTTTCACAGTTCCCACCTTGTCTCTCTAAGTCCCTGTTAAGTAACTTTTGTAGCCCTCAGAGCAGTGGTAGGCTGGTAAATGTTGAATAGCCACACCACCCACCCGCTGGGGCCAGGAAGCCCTGATCTGTAGTGTTTGCCAATTTCCATAGTGTAAATGCTCCTGCTGTGGCCAGTTTCAAGCGACTGTGATGTGACTGAGCACGGAGTTGAGAAGAAAAGTGCACAACTGGCAAGCGCCAGCCCCATCCCACCCCGACCCAGCACATCTCTGCAAAGTGAACTCACGTTCAGAGCTGATGATTTCTGAAAGACACACTTTCCCTACATGTTTGTATACAGAGCAGAAAATAGTATCTCTCAAACAAAACATTATTGTGGTAATCTGCAAAAACGTCGATACACAGTTGTTTTTTTCACACACGTGCCCCTGAGAAAGCCTTGGGAGAGTCTCCCCAGTTCTTGCGGATGCAGAAAACAACAGTGTAGGTAGGAGGAAAGGGAGTCGCGTATTTCATGACTGCAAAATCAGGAAAGTGAGAGAAAAGTCTGGGAAGGAGGACTAGACGCAAGGAAACAGGATATGCGCGGGTTACGGTTGAAAGAGGAGCTGGGTAGCAGTCCATCTCAAACTGAAATCTCTCCTCGGGCCGAGCCCTCGCGGAGAAGCAAGCTGAATGCCGGATGCATGAATAGCAGCCCAACCCGTAGTCCGCGTGAGTCCCCCTCAGCACCCATCAAACCTTAGTGTGACTTGAGAGAGCTCCCACTTCAGGGAAATGAGATATGCAGCAGGGTCCCAGGGAACCCGCGAAAAGATGAACATCAACCTCATTCACACCCGGCTAAGGGGTCAGCACAGCCGACGGTGTACTGGGCTCAAGTCTTCACATGCTATTAAAGCTTAGTGGGAGACGACCAGCCCCAGAAAAAGTCGAGAGGAAGCACACGTGTGTTTTCCTTCTTCCATCCTAATCCTCTCTCTTCCTCTCCCCGTTTGTCCGGCTGCTGGCTGCCTTCCAACGAATAGGCACACGCAAGAGGATTGGCCAGTCTGCTTCAACTAAGAATTCCCTTCAAAAAGCAATTTGCATTTTATTAATGGATCCAGGGAGACAGAAAAGCCTTCAAGAAATCAGCAGTCAGTGCAGGCGGGTCAGGGTGGAGGCTGCTCTGTCTTCCCGGGAGGCTGGGGCTTGGTCCCAAACAGGAGTCTTAAGAGATCAAGGCTGAGGTAATTAAAACAGAAGTCAAACACATTGGTGTTCATATAAATGGTGAGCACCTTCTGTGGAGGACTAAATGAGAGTAAACGAGTTTACATTTTAGCATGAACTATATAATGGATATAAGAAAAAAAAACACTACAGATGACAGTATTTTAGATGATTTATCACATCAGTCGTTGACTTGGTGATTTTCCTTTCTTTCCCTCTTAGACGTTGTATATTTTTTAGATTTATTTTTTAAGTTAAACTGATTAACATATAATTTTGCTTTTAGAATTATCCTTTAAACTTCATTACATGAGAGATTCTGAGGCATCGTGGGAACAATTTGGAAGTGATAGTGGGTTTTTTTAAATCTTTGCACAAAGCAAATTAATCAAAATTGACATGATTAAGCAGAAACTTCTCCAGCAATGTGTCTATTAAAATGACCTCTACCCAGGTGATTATGAGTTCTACATACTTTCTATTTGCTTATTTGTTCATTTGTTTTTAAAAGTTTATTCCTTTTTCCTCATGTCTCACACTCATTCTCCCATCACGTTCACATAAGCAGACATTCCAATATTTTTCATGTGTGTATTTTTGCATATCTGTATTCCTATAAATTTTATGTTGTTGTTTTGTATACTTGGACTTTTATTTGAGTGATATTGTGTTGTGTACCACACTCTTTGTTACTTTTTCCCCTAAGCATTGTGATTTCTATATTCATCCAACTTGCTCTCTTGTAGTGACTTGGATGAGTACAACTGCTGCAAAGTAACCCAGGCAGTGCACCATCACATTTTACCTCTACTCTCCTTGTAAGGGACACTGAGTTCATTTCCAACACTTGGCCACCACAAACAATACTGTAACGAGCAATCTCCTCATGGACCTGGTGAGAGTTTCTTTGAGATAAACACCCAGGAGAGAACTGTTGAGTCATAGGGGATGCATATACTAAATTTTTCTAAGTAGGACCAGAAACCTTCTTTGTGTTCTTTCCAGAAAGAATGAACCAGTCATTCCTTCTGTGGAGTGGTGAATAAGGTTTCCTACATTCTTACAAATATCTGGCATTATCCAACTTCATATTTTTGCCGGGCTAATTAGTCTAAATTAATATCTCGTTTTCATTTGCATTGATTACTAATTGTTTGAAGCTTCACTTCCTATACATGGCCCAGTGTTATATGATTAGCTTCTGGGCTGGCTATAAATGTCCTATTCCTATCCTTTTCCCATTTTTCTACTGGGGCTTGTCTTTTTTTTTCCCAAAAGTTTCTCATATGGTCTAAATATTAATCCCAGGTTTAGCTTAAATTTTGAAAATGTTTCCTCTTGTCCTACCTTCTCTCCATTAACTTTGTTTTTCACTGAAAAATAACGTTTAATTTTTAGTTAATCCAATTCATTTATTTGTTGTTATTTTTGCAATGTGATTTGTGCTTTTAAAGATGTGCTTAAAAAGTCTTTCCCAAAAGAAAAAAAAAAAAGTCTTTCCCTGCTTCTGGGTCACAAAGATAACTCCTGTATTATCTTGGATTAACCTTATAATTTTATCTTTCATATTTTCATTTTTAGTTTATCTCTAGTCCACCAGTGATATGGCATTGTGTAGGATCCAGTTTTATTCTTCTCTATAAAGTGAACCAGATCTCCAAACATGTTTTTACTAAACAGTCTGTCTGTCCTTTGCCTAGGATTGTCACCTCTGTCCTGTAGTTTCCACATATACTTGGATTTGTCCCTGAGCTCTCCATTCTGTTCCATTGATCTATTTGTTCTTACTCCAAAACTAAACTTAAAAAAAATAATAATTTGGTTTTGTAGTATGTCAGTATCTAGTAGGATTAGCCCCCCTCCCTATCTTTACTCTTCTTTTTTAAGACTGATTAGCCATGAATTTTTATTTCTTCATATAATTGTTAAAGTTAACCAAATTCCTCAAAAAAATTCAGCTGGAATGTTGATTGAAATCGCATTTGATTTATAGCTTACTTTGAGGAAGAACTGACATCTTTATAATACCACATCACAGCATTCAAGAGCATGGACTCTCTCTCCATTTACTGACATATTCTATGGTGTTTATAACAGTTTAAATGTGTTCTCTATAGAGTTATCATGTAGTCTTGGTCAAGTGAATGCCTGGATACTTTACGGTTTTTTGTTTCTATTATGAGTGGTATCTTATTTCTGATTATATAGTGTAAGAGATGTCGTTTTTACAGCTTGATGTTTATTCAGTAATATGGCTAAATTTGTATTACTGCTACCAATTTATAATTTCTGTTTATTTTTCTAGAAAGATGATTATATCTACTGAAAACAATGAAAGTTTCAACTCTTCCCTTTCAGTCTTTAAAGAACATATATTTTTTTCCCCAATAGGTTGTTCAGGATCACGAGTCCTGTGTAAGATAGTATTAAGTAGTATTAATACTAATAGTAGCAGTAGTCATCATTGTCATCATCTTCGTCTTTTATTAGTATGTAAGGGATATTATTTTGATCCCTATCTGAAAGGAACTGTGTCTAAAGTTTCATCATTATGCATAAGTATATTTACTGTATGTAAGATTTTGGTGTATAAGCTTTATCAATTCAAGGATGTTTACTTCTACTAGTAGTTTGATAGGAGTTTTTATCATAAATAAGTATTCTACTCGTAGTTTGATAAGAGTTTTTATCATAAATAGATATTGATCCTTTTCAAAAGCTTTTTCTGCAAAGATTGAGGTAATTAAATAATTTTCCTTTATATGTGTGGAATGTGGGAATTACACTGATTGATTTTCTGTTGTTGAGCCATCATTTTATTCCTGGGATAAACCTCACTTGATTTTGATGTATAATTTTTACAATAAACTGATGTTTTCAGTGAATATTTTATTCTCTCCTTATGTATCTACGTTCATCGTGAAATGAGTCTATAATTTTCTTTCTCTTCTGTCTTTGCAATCAAGAGTATACTAAATTCATAAAATGAATGAGGCAGCTTTCATTTTTCCTATTTTGTGGTACAACTTGTATAAGATAGGAATATCTATTCCTTGAAAGTTTGGTGAAATTCACCTATGAGACTGTATGAGCATGGGATTTTTTGGAAGGTATGTCTTTGATGATCTTTTCAATTTGTTTAATACTTGATCTAGTTCAAGCTGTTTTTTCCTGTACCATTTTAACATTTCATATTTTTCTATGAATTCATTTCTTTCACCTAGGCCTTCAAATTTAGTGGCAGATACGTGTCCATGTGTTCCTCCAATCTTTCTGTTATAGTTATTTCCCTCTTTTTAATTCTGTATTTTTAAATTTATGCCTTGTCTTTTTTTATTTTTCCCCTTTCAGTCTTGCGAGAGATCTGTCTTGTTGGTACTAAAAAAAAATTTGTTAATCCTGTCAATCATTTTTTGTTGTTCACTATTTTATTGAATTCTGCCCTTATAATTATTTCCTTCTTTCTTGTTTGCTTTATTGCTGTTTTCCAAATTCTCTTATTGATTGTTCACTTCATTTATTATTAATATTCCTTGTTTCCTGACAAATATATTTGAAGCTGTAAATGTTCCTGAAATTTTCAGTTGAATCCCACAATTTTAACGTGTAGTGTTCACTGTAGTCCTGGTATTTCTTAAAATTTCTTTATTATTTTCTCTGTAACACAAATGTTGTTTAGTAGTAAGTTATTTTGTTTTCTAACAAAAGGAATTATTTAGTTCTATTTAGTTGTTTTCTTGTTAGTGTCTGAATGTATTCATTATTAATTTGTGGCCTAAAACATAATCTATTTTTGTAAATGTTCCATGTGTGCTTGAAATCTTTGTTTAATTTTATTGTTAGGTCTTTGATCACTGCTTTTTCTTTCTTTTCCTTTTTTTGGGGGGTGGGTGTGTCTACTCGATCAGTCTTTCTCCAGTTATCATTGTAGGATCATCTCTTTTTCTCTGTCATTCTCTGAAGCTTTTTTATTAGATATATATGCTCATAATTTTTTGTTGTTATTCCTTTTATACATATATCAACATAACATCTATCATCTATCCTCTGTGATATTTTTTGCCTTAAATTCCTATTTTGTAAGATATTAATATTGCTATTCTAATTTTCTTTTCACTCATAATTACCTGGTATATATTTTTTATCTACTTTCATTGTCAACTTTCTGTATTTTGTCATAAATTCTGTAGATTCTTTTCACTCATAATTACCTGGTATATACTTTTTATCTACTTTCATTGTCAACTTTCTGTATTTTGTCATAAATTCTGTAGATTCTTTTCACTCATAATTACCTGGTATATACTTTTTATCTACTTTCATTGTCAACTTTCTGTATTTTGTCATAAATTTTGTAGACAACATACTGTTATGTCGTATTTTGTTTGTTTTTTAATCCACTCTGAGAGTCTCTGCCTTTGGTGAGTTTAACTTTTTGCTGCTCTAGTTCCACTATCTCATTTAGTTATTTATTTCTTTTTTATAATCACCATGCTATACATTACATCCCCAGGATTTATTTATCTTATAGCTGGAAGTTTGTACCTTTGACCATCTTTACTCGTTTTACCTGCCTCTGGCAATCACCAACCTGTTCTCTGTATCTATGAGTTTTTTCTTTAGATTCCACATATAAATGAGATTATACGGTATTTGTCTTTCTCTGACTTATTTACTTAGCACAATGCTCTCAAGGTCCATCCATGTTGTCGACTATTTTGTTTGCTCTACTCTCTCTTTCCTCTGTTCCTCAGTTCCACTGCATATATGAAGTTTTCCCAAATGCACCGCTGTCTACATATCCCCGCCTTAATTTACCATAATCTCATGTCCTCTTGGGCTCCCTCCCACTCTGCTCCCTACATCATGCTGATAGAATTTTAGTTCTGGGTTTTATGTGAAGGGTTTTTTTCCTTCTGACACCAAATACGTGGAGTCTTTTCCAACACTATTTCTCCAACTCCCCAACACCACCGAGGTGCCCTACAGTTCAATTCTGACACTAACTACCCAGAGTTAGTCAGATTCCACAGGTTTAAGGACTTAGCCCTGGAGACTGCCCTCACTTCAGATGCTAGTTACAGGTCTCAGGTTCCCAGTTTACTGATGCTTCTGTCCAATTTAGCTACAAAGTCAGAGGTTTTCACAACCCTTACCCCAGGCTTGATAATTTGCTAGAATGACTCAGAATTCAGGAAAATACTATACTTACTATTACAGTTTATTATAAAGGTTATAAATAAACAGTCAGATGAAGGGGTATGCAGGACAAGGTCCAAAAGGGTCCTGAGCACAGGAGCCTCTGTCCCTGTGGAGTTGGAGTGCACCACCCTCCCAGCATGTGGATGTGTTCACCAGTTTGGATATTTCTCAGACCCCATCATTTCGGGGTTTTCAAGGAGGTTTCATTACGTAGGCAAAATTGATGAAGCCATTGGCCACTGGTGATTAACTTAATCTTCAGCCCCTCTTCCTTCTTGGAGGTTGGGGAGTAAGGTTGAAACTTCCAAGCTTCTAATCAAGGCTTTTTCTTTCTGGCCACCAACCCCCATCCAGAAGCTATCTAGGGGCCTGACAGACCTTGCCTTATTAGTCAAAAGATGCTCTGTCACCTTATCACTCAGGAAATTCCAAGGGTTTTAGGAGCTCTGTGCCAGGAACTAGGGACAAAACCCAAATATCTTTCTTATACCACATTATGTAAATATATTTCCTTCAACCTTAGCTTTTAAGACAAAGATAAGCTTTACCAAGATATTTGATCACTCTTACTTCCTATAAATCTTGCTCCATCATTTGGATTTATTTCTTATTTAAATACTTCTTCCAAAAGTGTTTTTAATATGGGTCTTTTTTGTGGCAAAACTTCTAATGCTTTCTATGCCTGAGAATATTGTTATTATGTCCTTACATTTGATTAGCAGATTGTCCGGATATAGTAGTTTAATACCAGAAAATTTATCTTTATTTCTTGAAATATTGCCTTTTCTTGTTTTTATTTTCCTCTCTTTCTAGGACTCTATTCGTGTGGATGTAGACATTTCTCTATCTTCCATTTCTCTAAGCTTTATTTATTTTAAATATGTATTTTCTTCTCCTCTTACCCTTTTCTGTTGCATTCTGGGAGAATTTCTCAATCTGATCTTCTAACTCACTAATCATTCTTTAGCTGTATCAACCCTACTAGTTATCCTTTCTCTGGTGTTCTTTATTTTATTGCCTACTTTTTCCATATCTAGTAGTTCTACTTGGTTCTTTTTGGTGACTCTTTATTCTTATTAGTATCGCCCCTATTTCTTTAGGTGTACTTATAGTGCTTATTTTAAATTCTTGGTCCATCTGTTCAAATACTTCTGCCTGATGACATATGTTGTGCAGCTTATTTATTTTTTTGGTAGTTGTATTTCTCCGGTCATTTTGGCCCGTGAGCTTGTGTTACTCCCCTCTCCTCATTTTACCTGTTAATATTTCCTCTACTTTATTTTTTAATACATATTGGGAAAGAGCCAAAGACATGAAACCAGGCCAGTTCCAGTGAATATGGGGAGAAAGGAGGGAATGGAGTTCCTATGGGCTGCTGGCTTTCCATCAGGCACCTCCTCTTGTCAAGATTTCATCTTTAAGTCTTTAGGATAAGGCAGGACTGGGAGGAGGTAGTCCCCTAACATGCTGTCCCCCATCCCTGGGGGTGTGGAGAGGGAGAGGTGAGGAATGACTCTCAGAGGTTAGCTGTTCAGTCCACATCTGTTTCCATCACTCTTCCCTCAGCAGGGCTGTTGTGCTGCCATGAACTTGCCCTGCAAATACCTGCACCAATAGTCCAGGCTACGAGCACAGAGAGTCAGGTCATGATTGTCATAAGGCTACTCCAGGGAGATGCAAGGACGGCCTTTTAAAGGCTTTTCTCCAGCTGGTCTCTTCACTGCTGCCTCCGGGTCCTGCCACCCCAGGCTGCAGTACCCCCTCCATATATAAGAGTTTAAGACAACCTTCCCAGCATCTTATTGAGGGTTTTGTTTGTTTCTTTGGTTGTTTTTGTTTGTTTTCCCAAATGCACATTTCCCTCTTGCTTCAATGTTAGCAAGCAGCCTGATCTAGTTTGCCATCTTGCTAGGAACCTAACAGTAAATATTTAATAAATGTTTGTAATTGATTAGCAAAGGTAACAATGATGTATGTCTTTCTCTCCAGGTTTTGTTGTTGTTTTTAAACAGGAAAAGCTTTTCAACTGGTTGCAAGGTTTAGGTATATCCCTGACAGAAGGGGACAGGAAAGAGAAAGGAACGGACTTCTCACTGTGCTCACTAGGTGTGGGCACTTGCTAGCTGCTAAACATGTGAGATAGGTATGAAATGTACTCCACAAAATTTGTTTCATTTCTTTATTTCTCTAAATCAGATGACCACTCTGGGCTCCCACCCAGATGGCTAGTGGAAAAGTCAATCTCAGTGATGGCGGGAGCTTCCCCTCCTTAGGGTGATACAAAAGTCCCAAGGGAATGAGTCTTCAGCAGCCTAGAGTGTTCTGGAAAGGGCATCTACTTTTCAATTCCTGCTAGCGTCTCTTGGGGGACTCTGTGTAGTCTTTGGAAAGAGGCAGTTCTGCTGCTTCTCTGCCAGGCACCAGTCCAGGAGGTCTTTTCTGAGATTTCCAAAGCAACAACTAAAAATGTACACTCTCCCTCTTCTCAAATGCACATCACTTTCTGGGGGCTAAATAGAAGTGGAATGAGACCCACCTTCACAGGTCAGAATCCACATTCACTGATCTTCTCTCAGTTGTAGGGAATTTCTCTCCACTTCCATTTAAAATCAGGACCATTTCCAACTCCTTATCTTCAAATGCGCCTCATCCCCTCTGGGCTGGGACCATCCAGCCTGCTGACCCTAAATGAGTTTGAAACACAAAAGCTTTCTCTCTCCCCTCTGGGGTGTTGAATTTCAGGATGTCAGCTGAGAACTTTAATGACACAATGCTACTTTTTCCAAGGATGAGGCTGGGAAAAGATGAACCAGTTAGGTTTTGTTTATTTATGTTTCTTACCTTATTATATAGATGTTATGTCAACACCTTCAGCAGTTGCTGCAGTTCACTGCCCAGGTCCTCCTCACCTGGTAGGGAGGGCAAGGCAGTTTGGGGTCACTTTCCTTACCACAGTGTCCAGAGGCTGGCTGATGTGGGATTCAGGTGAGGTATGAAGGCCTCTTCCCCTTGACTCAAGGTGGCACAACTCTGAAAGGCCATTTGTTGGAGCTGCCTGTGAAACCAGCTGAGGCCTTGTGTCTAATTGTCCCAAGTTGTCTCCCTGCCCACCCTGCTTCCTTGCCTTTCCCTCCACATGTTGGCCCATGAAAGCATTCTCCCAGGAACTTCCTGTACACAGATCTCTGCTTCAAAGACTGTCTCCTAAGATAAGCCCCAAGAAAGAGACATTTATTCACACTTTATAGGTGTGGAAACAGGCTCTGGGAGCTTAAGTAACTTGGTCAGATAGTGAACTTGATATTTGATTACAAAATCTGTCTGATTCCCAAACCTTTGGACATTTTTTGTCCAGTGAGGGCAGGACTGTGGAGTAATAACACTCATTCAACTGTTCTTCCCATGTCCTCCCTACCAGGCACCATGCCCCAAACCTATAGCTACATTACACATGCACACATCTTTGCACCAGGGTTACCGTCTCTTCCACGTCGAAAATTCCCAAAGAGAAGTGAGGAGCTGCAGCCCATGGAGATATGCTTCAAATGCCTTCGCATCTTCAGCAGCATTAGGCCAGGCTTTCGGGCTGGGAAAGAGGGCTCTGGCTGACAGGCCCTCCCCTCAGGGCTGAGGCTGTGCTTCCCCTGCAGAGTCCAGAAGAGGAGGGGACGCCAGCCAGGCTCCAGGAATGGCTGCACCGGGAGGTCTCCTTCACCTCCCCTGACGTCCACCTCTTCCATTCCTGAAGAGCTCAGGGCTGTGGGGGAGGGGGAGGGAGTGAGTGTGAGTGAGGGTGTGTGTGTGTGAGTACGTGTGTGTGAGTGTGTGTGTGTGCGTGCACACGCGTGCTGGTTTTCAGATTCCAAGGCAGAGTCAGGAACTGCTGCATTCTTTAAGAACAAATGCCGGGGATGAGGGGAAGACGGCGGAAGAGTAAGACGCGGAGATCACCTTCCTCCCCACAGGTACACGAGAAATACAACTACACGTGGAATAACTAAGACACGGAGATCACCTTCCTCCCCACAGATACGCCAGAAATACATCTACACGTGGAATAACTCCTACAGAACAACTACTGAACGCTGGCAGAAGACCTCAGACCTCCCAAAAGGCAAGAAACTCCCCACATACCTGGGTAGGGCAAAAGAAAAAAGAATAAACAGAGACAAAAGAATAGGGACGGGACCTGCACCAATGGGAGGGAGCTATGAAGGAGGAAAGGTTTCCACACACTAGGAAGACCCTTTGTAGTCGGAGACTGCGGGTGGCGGAGGCAGAAATCTTCAGAGCTGCGGAGGAGAGCACAGCAACAGGGCTGCGAAGAGCAAAGCGGAGAGATTCCCGCACAGAGGATCGGTGCCGACCGGCACTCACCAGCCCGAGAGGCTTGTCAGCTCACCTGCCGGGGCGGGCGGGGCTGGGAGCTGAGGCTCAGGCTTCGGTCGGATCCCAGGGAGAGGACTGGGGTTGGCAGTGTGAACACAGCCTGCACAGGGTTAGTGCACCATGGCTAGCCGGGAGGGAGTCCGGGGAAAAGTCTGGACCTGCCGAAGAGGTAAGAGACTTTTTCTTCCCTCTTTTGTTTCCTGGTGCGCGAGGAGAGGGGATTAAGAGCACTGCTTAAAGGAGCTCCAGAGACGGGCGCGAGCCGCGGCTAAAAGCGTGGACCCCAGAGACGGGCATGAGACGCTAAGGCTGCTGCTGCAGCTACCAAGAAGCCTGTGTGTGAGCACAGGTTACTATCCACACCCCCCTTCCGGGGAGCCTGGGCAGCCCGCCACTGCCAGGGTCCCGGGATCCAGGGACAACTTCCCCGGGAGAACGCACGGCACGCCTCAGGCTGGTGCAACGTCCTGCTGGCCTCTGCCGCCGCAGGCTCGCCCTGCGCTCCGTGCCCGTCCCTCCCCCCGGCCTGAGTGAGCCAGAGCCCCCGCATCAGTGGCTCCTTTAACCGCGTCCTGTCTGAGCGAAGAACAGACGCCCTCCGGCGACCTACATGCAGAGGTGGGTCCAAATCCAAAGCTGAACCCCGGGAGCTGTGCAAACAAAGAAGAGAAAGGGAAATCTCTCGCAGCAGCCTCAGGAGGAGCGGATTAAATCTCCACAATCAACGTGATGTACCCTGCATCTGTGGAATACCTGAATAGACAGTGAATCATCCCAAATTGAGGAAGTGGACTTAGAGAGCAAGATTTATGATTTCTTCCCCTTTTCCTCTTTTTGTGAGTGTTTATGTGTATGCTTCTGTGTGAGATTTTGTCTGTATAGCTTTGCTTCCACCATTTGTCCTAGGGTTCTATCCGTCCATTTTTGTTTTCTTTCTTAATAATTATTTTTTATTTTAATAACTTTTTTATTGTATCTTCTTTCTTTCCTTCTTTCCTTCCTTCCCTCCTTTAGACAACGAATCATCCCAAACTGAGGAGGTGGACTTTGAGAACAAGATTTATGATTTTTTCCCCTTTTACTTTTTGTGAGTGTGTATGTGTATGCTTCTGTGTGAGATTTTATCTGTATAGCTTTGCTTCCATCATTTGTCCTAGGGTTCTATCCGTCCGTTGTTTTTTTAATTTTCTTTCTTAATAATTATTTTTTATTTTAATAACTTTATTATATTTTATCTTACGTTATTTTATTTTACTTTCACTTCTTTCTTTCTTTTTTCCTTCCTCCCTCCCTCCTTCCTTCCTTCCTTCCTCCCTTGCTCCCTCCTTTCTTTCTTTTATTCTTTCTTTATTTCTAATTCTACTAATTCTTTCTTTCTACGTTTTCTCCCTTTTATTCTGAGCCGTGTGGATGAAAGGCTCTTGGTGCTGCAGCCAGGAGTCAGTGCTGTGCCTCTGAGGTGGGAGAGCCAACTTCAGGACACTGGTCCACAAGAGACCTCCCAGCTCCACGTAATATCAAATGGCAAAAACCTACCAGAGATCTCCATCTCAACAGCAGCACCCAGCTTCACTCAATGACCAGCAAGCTACAGTGCTGGACACCCTATCCCAAACAACTAGTAAGACAGGAACACAACACCACCCATTAGCAGAGAGGCTGCCTAAAATCATAATAAGTTCACAGACACCACAAAACACACCACTGGACGTGGACCTGCCCACCAGAAAGACAAGATCCAGCCTCCTCCACCAGAACACAGGCACTAGTCCCCTCCACTAGGAAGCCTACACAACCCACTGAACCAACCTTAGCCACTGCGGACAGACACCAAAAATAATGGGAACTACGAACTTGCAGCCTGCAAAAAGGAGACCACGAACACAGTAAGATAAGCAAAATGAGAAGACAGAAAAACACACCGCAGATGAAGGAGCAAGATAAAAACCCACCAGACCTAACAAATGAAGAGGAAATAGGTAATCTACCTGAAAAAGAATTCAGCATAATGATAGTAAAGATGATCCAAAATCTTGGAAATAGAATAGAGAAAATGCAAGAAACATTTAACAAGGACCTAGAAGAACTAAAGATGAAACAAACAACAATGAACAACACAATAAATGAAATTAAAAATACTCTAGATGGGATCAATAGCAGAATAACTGAGGCAGAAGAACGGATAAGTGACCTGGAAGATAAAATAGTGGAAATAACTACTGCAGAGCAGAATAAAGAAAAAAGAATGAAAAGAACTGAGGATAGTCTCAGAGACCTCTGGGACAACATTAAATGCACCAACATTCGAATCATAGGGGTTCCAGAAGAAGAAGAGAAAAAGAAAGGGACTGAGAAAATATTTGAAGAGATTATACTTGAAAATTTCCCTAATATGGGAAAGGAAATAGTTAATCAAGTCCAGGAAGCACAGAGAGTCCCATACAGGATAAATCCAAGGAGAAACACGCCAAGACACATATTGATCAAACTGTCAAAAATTAAATACAAAGAAAACATATTAAAAGCAGCAAGAGAAAAACAACAAATAACACACAAGGGAATCCCCATAAGGTTAACATTCAGCATCATTCAGCAGAAACTCTGCAAGCCAGAAGGGACTAGCAGGACATATTTAAAGTGATGAAGGCGAAAAACCTGCAACCAAGATTACTCTACCCAGCAAGGATCTCATTCAGATTTGATGGAGAAATTAAACCTTTACAGACAAGCAAAAGCTGAGAGAGTTCAGCACCACCAAACCAGCTTTACAACAAATGCTAAAGGAACTTCTCTAGGCAAGAAACACAAGAGAAGGAAAAGACCTACAAGTACAAACCCAAAACAATTAAGAAAATGGGAACGGTAACATACATATCGATAATTACCTTAAATGTAAATGGACTAAATGCTCCCACCAAAAGACACAGATTGGCTGAATGGATAAAAAAACAAGACCCATATATTTGCTGTCTACAAGAGACCCAATTCAGACCTAGAGACACATACAGACTCAAAGTAAGGGGATGGAAAAAGATATTTCAGGCAAATGGAAACCAAAAGAAAGCTGGAGTAGCAATTCTCATATCAGACAAAATAGACTTTAAAATAAAGACCATTAGAAGAGACAAAGAAGGACACTACATAATGATCAAGGGAGCAATCCAAGAAGAAGATATAACAATTGTAAATATTTATGCACCCAACTTAGGAGCACCTCAATACATAAGGCAAATACTAACAGCCATAAAAGGGGAAATCGACAGTAACACATACATAGTAGGGGACTTTAACACCCCACTTTCACCAATGGACAGATCATCCAAAATGAAAATAAATAAGGAAACACAAGCTTTAAATGATACATTAAACAAGATGGACTTAATTGATATTTATAGGACATTCCATCCAAAAACAACAGAATACACATTCTTCTCAAGTGCTCATGGAGCATTCTCCAGGATAGATCATATCTTGGGTCACAAATCAAGCCTTGGTCAATTTAAGAAAATTGAAATTGTATCAAGTATCTTTTCTGACCACAATGCTATGAGACTAGATATCAATTACAGGAAAATATCTGTAAAAAATACAAACACATGGAGGCTAAACAATATACTACTTAATAACGAAGTGATCACTGAATAAATCAAAGAGGAAATAAAAAAATACCTAGAAACAAATGACAATGGAGACACGATGACCCAAAACCTATGGGATGCAGCAAAAGCAGTGCTAAGAGGGAAGTTTATACCAAAACAAGCCTACCTTAAGAAACAGGAAACATCTTGAATAAACAACCTAACCTTGCATGTAAAGCAATTAGAGGAAGAAGAACAAAAAAACCCCAAAGTTAGCAGAAGGAAAGAGATCATAAAAATCAGATCAGAAATAAATGAAGGAAACGATAGCAAAGATCAATAAAACTAAAAGCTGGTTCCAAGAGAAGATAAACAAAATTGATAAACCATTAGCCAGACTCATCAAGAAAAAAAGGGAGAAGACTCAAATCAATAGAGAATTAGAAATGAAAAAGGAGAAGTAACAACTGACACTGCAGAAATACAAAAGATCATGAGAGATTACTACAAGCAACTCTATGCCAATAAAATGGACAACCTGGAAGAAATGGACAAATTCTTAGAAATGTACAACCTGCCAAGACTGAATCAGGAAGAAATAGAAAATATGAACAGACCAATCACAAGCACTGAAATTGAAACTGTGACTAAAAATCTTCCAACAAACAAAAGCCCAGGACCAGATGGCTTCACAGGCGAATTCTTTCAAACATTTAGAGAAGAGCTAACACCTATCCTTCTCAAACTCTTCCAAAATATAGCAGAGGGAGGAACACTCCCAAACCCATTCTATGAGGCCAGCATCTCCTTGATATCAAAACCAGACCAGGATGTCACAAAGAAAGAAAACTACAGGGCAATATCACTGATGAACATAGATGCAAAAATCCTCAACCAAATACTAGCAAACAGAATCCAACAGCACATTAAAAGGATCATACACCATGATCAAGTGGGGTTTATCCCAGGAATGCAAGGATTCTTCAATATATGCAAATCAATCAATGTGATACACCATATTAACAAATAGAAGGAGAAAAACCATATGATCATCTCAATAGATGCAGAGAAAGCTTTCAACAAAATTCAACACCCATTTATGATAAAAACCCTCCAGAAAGTAGGCATAGAGGGAACTTTCCTCAACATAATAAAGGCCATATATGACAAACCCACAGCCAACATCATCCTCAATGGTGAAAAACTGAAACCATTTCCACTAAGATCAGGAACAAGACAAGGTTGCCCACTCTCACCACTATTATTCAACATAGTTTTGCAAGTTTTAGCCACAACAATCAGAGAAGAAAAGGAAATAAAAGGAATCCAAATCGGAAAAGAAGAAGTAAAGCTGTCACTGTTTGCAGATGACATGATACTATATATAGAGAATCCTAACGATGTTACCAGAAAACTACTAGAGCTAATCAATGAATTTGGTAAAGTAGCAGGGTACAAAATTAATGCACAGAAATCTCTGGCATTCCTATACACTAATGATGAAAAATCTGAAAGTTAAATCAAGAAAACTCTCCCATTTACCACTGCAACAAAAAGAATAAAATATCTAGGAATAAACCTACCTAAGGAGATAAAAGACCTGCATGCAGAAAATTATAAGACACTGATGAAAGAAATTAAAGATGATACAAATAGATGGAGAGATATACCATGTTCTTGGATTGGAAGAGTCAACATTGTGAAAATTACTCTACTACCCAAAGCAATCTACAGATTCAATGCAATCCCTGTCAAACTACCACTGGCATTTTTCACAGAACTAGAACAAAAAATTTCGCAATTTGTTTGGAAACACAAAAGACCCCGAATAGCCAAAGCAATCTTGAGAATTAAAAAAGGAGCTGGAGGAATCATGCTCCCTGACTTCAGACTATACTACAAAGCTACAGTAATCAAGACAGTATGGTACTGGCACAAAAATAGAAAGACAGATCAATGGAACAGGATAGAAAGCCCAGAGATAAACCCACGCACATATGGAAACCTTATCTTTGATAAAGGTGGCAGGAATGTACAGTGGAGAAAGGACAGCCTCTTCAATAAGTGGTGCTGGGAAAACTGGACAGGTACATGTAAAAGTATGAGATTAGATCACTTGCTAACACCATACACAAAAATAAGCTCAAAATGGATTAAAGACCTAAATGTAAGGCCAGAAACTATCAAACTCTTAGAGGAAAACATAGGCAGAACACTCTATGACATAAATCACAGCAAGATCCTTTCTGACCCACCTCCTAGAGTAATGGAAATAAAAACAAAAATAAACAAATGGGACCTAATGAGACTTCAAAGCTTTTGCACAGCAAAGGAAACCATAAACAAGACCAAAAGACAACCCTCAGAATGGGAGAAAATATTTGCAAATGAAGCAACTGACAAAGGAGTGGTCTCCAAAATTTACAAGCAGCTCATGCAGCTCAATAACAAAAAAACAAACAACCCAATCCAGAAATGGGCAGAAGACCTAAATAGACATTTCTCCAAAGAAGATATACAGACTGCCAACAAACACATGAAAGAATGCTCAACATCATTAATCATTAGAGAAATGCAAATCAAAACTACAATGAGATATCATCTCCCACCAGTCAGAATGGCCATCATCAAAAAATCTAGAAACAATAAATGCTGGAGATGGTGTGGAGAAAAGGGAACCCTCTTGCACTGCTGGTGGGAATGTGAATTGGTTCAGTCACTATGGAGAACAGTATGGAGGTTCCTTAAAAAACTACAAATAGAACTACCATATGACCCAACAATCCCACTACTGGGCATATACCCTGAGAAAACCATAATTCAAAAAGAGTCATGTACCAAAATGTTCATTGCAGCTCTATTTACAATAGCCTGGAGATGGAAACAACCTACGTGCCCATCATAGGATGAATGGATAAAGAAGATGTGGCACATATATATAATGGAATATTACTCAGCCATAAAAAGAAACAAAATTGAGCTATTTGTAATGAGGTGGATAGACCTAGAGTCTGTCATACAGAGTGAAGTAAGTCAGAAAGAAAAAGACAAATACCGTATGTTAACACATATATATGGAATTTAAGGGAAAAAAATGTCATGAAGAACCTAGGGTTAAGACAGGAATAAAGACGACGCAGACCTACTGGAGAAAGGACTTGAGGATATGGGGAGGGGGAAGGGTGAGCTGTGACAGGGCGAGAGAGAGTCATGGATATATACACACTAACAAACGAAAGGTAGATAGCTAGTGGGAAGCAGCCGCATGGCACAGAGATATTGGCTCGGTGCTTTGTGACAGCCTGGAGGGGTGGGATAGAGAGGGTGGGAGGGAGGGAGACGCAAGAGGGAAGACATATGGGAACATAGGTATATGTATAACTGATACACTTTGTTATAAAGCAGAAACTAACACACCATTGTAAAGCAATTATACCCCAATAAAGATGTTAAAAAAAATTAAAAATCTAGAAACAATAGGGTTTCCCCTGTGGCTCAGTGGTTGAGAGTCTGCCTGCCGATGCAGGGGACTCAGGTTCGTGCCCCGTTCCGGGAAGATCCCACATGCTGCGGAGCGGCTGGGCCCGTAAGTCATGGCCGTTGAGCCTGCGCGTCCGGAGCCTGTGCTCCGTAATAGGAGAGGCCACAACAGTGAGAGGTCCGCGTACCGCAAAAAAAAAAATCTAGAAACAATAAATGCTGGAGAGGGTGTGGAGAAAAGGGAACACTCTTGCACTGCTGGTGGGAATTTGAATTGGTACAGCCACTATGGAGAACAGTATGAAGTTTCCTTAAAAAACTACAAATAGAACTACCATATGACCCAGCAATCCCACTACTGGGCATATACCCTGAGAAAACCATAATTCAAAAAGAGTCATGTACCAAAATGTTCATTGCAGCTCTATTTACAATAGCCAGGAGAAGGAAACAACCTAAGTGTCCATCATCGGATGAATGGATAAAGAAGATGTGGCACATATATACAATAGAATACTACTCAGCCATAAAATGAAACGAAATTGAGCTATTTGTAATGAGGTGGATAGTCCTAGAGTCTGTCATACAGAGTGAAGTAAGTCAGAAAGAGAAAGACAAATACCGTATGCTAACACATATATATGGAATTTAAGGGAAAAAAATGTCATGATGAACCTAGGGGTAAGACAGGAACAAAGACACAGACCTAGTAGAGAATGGACTTGAGGACATGGGGAGGGGGAAGGGTAAGGTGTGACAAAGCGAGAGAGAGGCATGGACATATATACACTACCAAACGTAAGGTAGATAGCTAGTGGGAAGCAGCCGCATAGCACAGGGAGATCAGCTCGGTGCTTTGTGACCGCCTGGAGGGGTGGGATAGGGAGGGTGGGAGGGAGGGAGACGCACGAGGGAAGAGATATGGGAACATATTTATATGTATAACTGATTCACTTTGTTATAAAGCAGAAACTAACACACCATTGTAAAGCAATTATACTCCAATAAAGATGTAAAAAAAAAAGAACAAATGCCATCTGCTGTCAGAGCGCAGCTAATAACGCTCCCTCTGGGGCCTTCATTATAACATACTAACCCTCCCTCCCGCTCGTGCCCATATTAACATGCTGCACGCTGAAATATTCTCTAAGCTGTAAGGTCCTTGCCTAGCACCTTTTAAAGAGGCGGTCGTGTTTGTTGTGTAGAAGAAACACCCTGAGCCTGCCTGCGGTCAGAAAGGCACTCTGTGCTGTGAGCTCAACCCCACCTCACACAGAGGGCCTGGGGCTCTCCCTCAGCAAAACACTGCTTCAATGTGGCATCAAGGAGAAAATGCAAAGAACCCCCTGCTGTGCACAAACCGTGTTGCTCCTTTCTTGCAGGGGATCTGAAATTACCCAGGGCCTGTGTGTGGTTTCTGGGTCCGAGACCAGGCCCGGCTCAGCCCCCATGCTTTCCTGGTGCTTCTCTCCCGTGAGGAAAAGTGACAGAGCAGAGGAGGAGAGGGCGGGGTCTGGGGCGGGGCCCTCACTCAGTGGAGGAATCCTCAGCCAGAGCCTATACCTTGGTGTTGCCCCGTGTGCCATTCATGTGCCCGCAGCTCAGAGTAGCAGCCTCCTCTGTGGGTCTTTGAGGTGATAGCTCCAGTTGTCATGCCTGGTTTTATTTTTTTTTTCTTTCTTTTTGTCTAAAAGTTTTATTAAAATATTGGAAGGACAATAAAGTTGAGTGGATCACCTTAAGAGCTTAGAACAGTTCCGCCACTTTGGTAGCAGAGAGGGCACTACAACGTCAGAAGCACAGCAGTTTGTGGTGCCCCAGCCCCCACAGGGGGCTTATCGTCTCCTCCTCTTGGTGGACAGCTGTGGTCCCTGTACCCCTGGTGTGTGACTTTCCCTCAGGGCCCCTCCCAGGGCCGGGGAGCTGGGCAACTCTTCCTGCTTCCCGAGAGCCCATTGTACTCATGTGCTCCCCAGGATACTCCGGAGTCCCAGACCTGAACATCAGAGCTGGCAACATGGTGGTGAGGAAAAATAGATTTAACAACCATCATGGAACTTACCAAGTCTAGGGGGAAGACCAACACTGATCACAGAATTAGACAAATAAAACTAAAGTTATAATTGTGCCAAGAAAAGGAGGTACATGGAACCGTGAGAGCATGTAACAGGGGACCTGACCTAGTCAGGCTGCCCTGACTCTGGAGGAGAAGCAGGCAAAGTGGGCGATGGCCATTCTAAGCAGAGGGGACAGCAGTGGCAGGAGGGAGTGTGGCCTTTGAGGACTGGAAGAAGGCCAGTGAGGGTGGGAAGGGGAGATTGACCAGGTGTGCTGTGAGCCCAAGCTAGAGAGGGGCCAGATGGGGCAGAACAATGGAAAGTCTTTAAAGTATTTGAAGCAGTCACAGGAAGTCATCAGATATGCACTTTAAAAAAAAAAATCACTATTGCCTGCAGTAGACAACAAAATAGGAAGAGATGGTGAAGACCAATTAGGAGTTACCACTTGGACCACAGTGTACAGATGAAGAGGAAACAGGTATTAGAGATCTTTTTGAAGAAGGATCAGCAAGACTTGGTGGATTTGATATGAGGTGGGGGGCAGAGAGAGGTGTCAAGGGAGATATATGGGTTTTGACTTCATAACTGGTTATATAGTAAGAGAAGGATCCAATCTGAGAAAAGATAATGAATCCCCTTCAGACATGTAGTTTGAGGTGCTTAGGGACATTCAAGTTGTGTAGTCAGGGGCAGCTGGGCATCTGTAACAGGAGCTCGGGACCAGGAACCTAGTTTGTAATATAGGTGGTTACCAAAGCCCTGGGCCTGGACGAGGTCACCCAGGGAGCAGTTAGCGAGTGGGAGGAGAGAAGAGGGCCACTGATGATGGAGGAGCTCCAACAGTTAATGGCAGGCTGGAGAGAACGAGGCTGCCAAGTAGACTAAGAGGAGCTCCTAGAGAGCAAGAGACAAAGCAAGAGAATGTCAGGGCGTGGAATCCAATAGAAAAGAATGTGTTTCATGAAGAAGAGGACTTTGCTTCTGGCCACAGGGGGGTAACAGGGTCTAGATTTGTCCCCCTGCCTTAAAGACCTACTAAAACAGATAAGGTATATGAAACAATTGTTTTCAGACACTGAAGAACAGGCAGCATGGGACAGTCATCCCTGAGAGAAGAGAAATAAATGAGGTGAGTCCAACACTTGATGCAGCCTACTGCCTGGAGAGAGTTCCAGGCTGCAGGGCAGGGAGGGGGACCCTAAGCAGAGACTGATGGTCTTTCTGGGTCCAGGAGGCAGAGTGAGAATTCAGGGAGACAGATATAGTCTTTTCCTTTTCTTCTTCCAGAGGGCCTGAAGTGCTTTGAAATCTGGGTCTCACACAGGGCCTTCCTAGGGGGCTGGGGGACTTGCGGCAGACAGTTTGAAACTAGCTGCAAGTAGCCTAGGGAGCAGGTAGAAACAGGGCATGCAGCCTCGATGGGAGAGTGACAGAGGGGCCCCATTCTGCTTGGAGAGTACAAGTCTGGGGGAAAGGGTAGCTGGTAGCTAGGCATTGGGTGAGGGGGTGACAAGGCTGCATGGATTTATACCGCCCCTTGGGACTTTCAGGGACTTTCAGGACTAGCCAGTGTAGGCACCTCCCCTCCCCTGCTGGGGTTGCTCTTACTTTGGCTTGTCTTTGGAGAAATCTATCTGGAAATTCAACATTACACCCATATTTTTTAACTTCCCAGTAAGAAAGCAGCTCAGCGAAGCCCACCCACCAGACCCAGAAGCCCACCTGCCTGATGTGGACGCCCACCCCTGTGGAAGAGACACAGCTGTCTTTTTTTCCCCTCCCAATCACTTTAGCATGTTGTAGTTTATGCAGTGCCCAGGCTGACCTTCCTTGTGGGTGGCCCAGATGGCATACCTCAGAGGCTGTGACAGGTAAAGGTCTTCACCTTCAGACAGAGGAAGTGATCCCCAAATTAATCTGCCAGGGGGCATGAATGATGAGCCAAAGAGCCAGGGCTGCCACCAAGAGCCTCACTTCAGCAATGCAACCTAAGGGAGATACAAAGCCAAGAATCTCCAGCTAGAAAGTCAGCTCCGAGGGTGGGCCAGTGGCCTGTTCACTCCTAGCAGCACATGTGCCCCGCCAGGCAAGGAAGCCTGGGAAGGACAGGAGAAGATGGGGTGGGGAGAGGATGGAAGCATATGAGGGGAGATCCAGGAGCACACACAGCTCTTGTCACCATGCCTGCCTTGAGATGCTAACTAACTACAATTCTGGTTTGGCGTCCGGGTGTGTTTTCCTTGAGAGCCGGGTGAAGGGAAAGGCTCTGTTCATACAGTGTTCATCACTCACCGCATTAATTTTCTGAATTTCTGCTTAGAACATTTGTGCCTGTCAGATAAGAGAGGAACTCAATTAGACTCCAAATGTCACCATTTCTGGTAATTACCATCATGCACAAATAATGGAAAACTCTCAACAATGGGTCTGATTTGAAACATTAACTTTCAAAAATGCTCACAAATGAATCATTTAATCTACAATCAACTTCTATTTTATTTTCTTTCTCCTAGAGATAGAAAATAGATAATTACGGAGAAGAGAATTGGGGAAACTTTCCACGCAGATAATTTGTGTTCAGAAACATAGAAACAAACATTTCTCTGCAATGTACAAAATGATTCCATATATAATGTTATCATTGTAGAAAACCTTTTAAAATGGATTCAGTGCAAGAAATTCTGGTTGAAAAACATCTGTGATTTAAGGCATGTCAAACTTAAAATATGCATGTATGGGCGTGTGGGTGTATGTGCGTGCTCCCCATAATAGAGTCCCTGTGCTTCTCATTCTGTACGTGGTCCATGTGTAAGTGGGCATGATGATTATTAACAAAACCCCAAGTTGCTGTACCAAGGAGAGTGTCTGATAGAGCAACACAAAAAAGGAGCATAAAGCCAGCGACTGCTATGCACTGGGGGGAGACTTGGTAACTATAGCAACTTGCTTTAGAAGTTGTTCTTTCCCTGCCCAAAATGAGGTGGGCCCTGTCAGCCCTCCCCACACTGCAGGGAGAGAGAAGCCATTCAGGAGAGGCAGCAGGCCAGCCCCACAAAGGGCACATGGAGGAAAACAGACTTCCTTAAGTTCTGACACCACATGGGTCTGTGAAGCAGCAGATTAGGAACAAGAATGAGGGGTGCAATTGAAGAAGGTGAACATAGAGTGGATTCTGAACTCCTGCAAACAGAATGGGAATTCTCTGTCAGGAATACGTCCACCCAGCTGTGACCATTCTGATGTAAACTGGCACATGACATGGAAAAGATCAGCACACACTCAAGAACTGAACCCAGGTGGGGTCAGGGTATTTCTATCAGGCTCCTGGGTGAGCCCTCACCCCTTCCACAGGGAGGAGGGACTGGAGTTAACAACAGAACCCCACCATATATTAGATTTTTTTAGTTGTGGCAATTTTTAAAAAATGTTTAACTGTTAGTAAACTTGATAGTTGAACACATAGGGTGAGCTCATTTCGTCTCATCAAATCCTTTATACTTGTCATTAAAAAGCCTGGAGCCAGGAGGAGCTTCGAGATGGCGGAAGAGTAAGATGCAGAGATCACCTTCCTCCCCACAAATACATCAGAAATACATCTACATGTGGAACAACTCCTACAGAACACCTACTGAATGCTGGCAGGAGACCTAAGACCTCCCAAAAGGCAAGAAACTCCCCACGTACCTGGGTAGGGCAAAAGAAAACAAAAAACAGAGACAAAAGAATAGGGATGGGACCTGCACCAGTGGGAGGGAGCTGTGAAGGAGGAAAGGTTTCCACACACGAGGACGCCCCTTCCCGCGCGGAGACGGCGGGTGGCAGAGGCGGGGAAGCTTCGGAGCCTTGGAGAACAGCACAGCAACAGGGGTGCGGAGGGCAAAGTGGAGAGATTCCCGCACAGAGGATCAGTGCCGACCAGCACTCACCAGCCCGAGAGGCTTGTCAGCTCACCCACCGGGGCGGGCGGGGGCTGGGAGCTGAGGCTCAGGCTTCGGAGGTCGGATCCCAGGGAGAGGACTGGGGTTGGCTGCGTGTACACAGCCTGAGGGGGCTAGTGCGCCACGTCTAGCCGGGAGGGAGTCTGGGAGAAAGTCTGGAGCTGCCGGAGAGGCAGGAGACTTTTTCTTCCCTTTCTTTCCTGGTGCACGAGGAGAGGGGATTAAGAGCCCCACTTAAAGGAGCTCCAGAGACTGGCACGAGCCGCGGCTATCAGCGTGGACCCCAGAGACAGGCATGAGATGCTAAGGCTGCTGCTGCAGCTACCAAGAAGCCTGTGTGCGAGCACAGGTCACTGTCCACACCTCCCCTCCCGGGAGCCTGTGCAGCCCGCCACTGCCAGGGTCCCATGATCCAGGGACAACTTCCCCAGGAGAAAGCACGGCGCGCCTCAGGCTGGTGCAACATCACGCTGGCTTCTGCTGCTGCAGGCTCGCCCCGCATCTGTACCCCTCCCTCCCCACGGCCTGAGTGAGCCAGAGCCTACGAATCAGCGGCTCCTTTAACCCCGTCCTGTCTGAGCTGGAACAGATGCCCTCAGGTGACCTACATGCAAAGGCAGATCCAAATCCAAAGCTGAACCCCGGGAGCTGTGCGAACAAAGAAGAGAAAGGGAAACTCTCCCAGCAGCCTCAGGAGCAGCGGATTAAATCTCCACAATCAACTTGATGTACCCTGCATCTGTGGAATACCTGAATAGACAAAGAATCATCCCAAATTGAGGAGGTGGACTTTTGGAGCAAATATATGTGTATATATATATATATATATATATATAGTTTTCCCATTTTCTCTTTTTGTGAGTGTGTTTGCTTCTGTGTGTGATTTTGTCTGTATAGCTTTGCTTTCACCATTTGTAGTAGGGTTCTGTCTGTCCGTTGTTTATTTATTTATTTTTTAGTATAGTTTTCAGCACTTGTTATCATTGGTGGATTTGTTTTTTGGTTTGGTTGTTCCCTTCTTTCTTTCTTTTAATTACTTAAAAATTTTTTTAAACAATTATTTGTTTTTTATTTTAATAACTTTTTAATTAAATTTAATTTAATTTTTCTTACTTTCTTTCTTTTTTTCTCCCTTTTATTCTGAGCCGTGTGGAGGACGGGTGCTTGTTGCTCCAGCCAGGCATCAGGGCTGTGCCTCTGAGATGGGAGAGCCAAGTTGAGGACATTGGTCCACCAGAGACCTCCCAGCTCCATGTAATATCAACGGTGAAAATCTCCGAGAGACCTCCTTGTCAACGCCAAGCTCCACTCAATGACTAGCAAGCTACAGTGCTGGATACCCTATGCCAAACAACTAGCAAGACAGGAACACAACCCCACCCATTAGCAAAGAGGCTGCCTAAAATCATAATAAGGTCACAGACACCACAAAACACACAACCAGACGTGGACCTTCCCACCAGAAAGACAAGATCCAGCCTCATCCACCAGAACACAGGCACTAGTCCCCTCCACTAGGAAGCCTATACAACCCACTGAACCAACCTTAGCCACTGGGGACAGACACGAAGAACAATCGGAACTATGAACCTGCAGCCTGTGAAAAGGAGACCCCAAACACAGTAAGCTAAGCAAAATGATAAGACAAAGAAACACACAGCAGATGAAGGAGCAAGACAAAAACCCACGAGACCTAACAAATGAAGAGGAAATAGGCAGTCTACCTGAAAAAGAATGCAGAGTAATGAGAATAAAGATGATGCAAAATCTTGGAAATAGAATGGAGAAAACACAAGAAATGTTTAACAAGGACCTAGAAGAACTAAAGACCAAACAAACAATCATGAACAACACAATAAGTGAAATTAAAAATTCTCTAGAAGGGATCAATAGTAGAATAACTGAGGCAGAAAAACGGATAAGCGACGTAGGAGATAAAATCGTGGAAATAACTACTGCAGAGCAGAATAAAGAAAAAAGAATGAAAAGAATTGAGGACAGTCTCAGAGACCTCTGGGACTATTAAACGCACCAACATTCGAATTATAGGGGTCCCAGAAGAAGAAGAGAAAAAGGGACGGAGAAAATATTTGAAGAGATTATAGTTGAAAACTTCCCTAATATGGGTAAGGAAATAGTTAAGTCCAGGAAGCACAGACAGTCCCATACAGGATAAATCCAAGGAGAAACACGCCAAGACACATACTAATCAAACTATCAAAAATTAAATACAAAGGAAAAAATATTTAAAGCAGCAAGGGAAAAACAACAAATAACACAAAAGGGAATCCCCATAAGGTTAACAACTGATCTTTCAGCAGAAACTCTGCAAGCCAGAAGGGACTGGCAGGACATATTTAAAGTGAGGAAAGGGAAAAACCTACAAACAAGATTACTCTATCCAGCAAGAATATCATTCAGATTTGACGGAGAAATTAAAACCTTTACAGACAAGCAAGAGCTAAGAGAATTCAGTACAACCAAACCAGCTTTACAACAAATGCTAAAGGAATTTCTCCAGGTAGGAAACATAGGAGAAGCAAAAGACCTAAAATAACAAACCCAAAACAATTAAGAAAATGGTAATAGGAACATACATATCGATAATTACCTTAAATGTAAATGGGTTAAATGCTCCAACCAAAACACATAAACTGGCTGAATGGATACGAAAACAAGACCCATATATGCTGCCTACAAGAGACCGACTTCAGACCTAGGGACACATACAGACTGAAAGTGAGGGGATGGAAAAAGATATTCCATTCAAATGGAAATCAAAAGAAAGCTGGAGTACCAATTCTCATATCAGACAAAATAGACTTTAAAATAAAGACCATTAGAAGAGACAAAGAAGGACACTACACAATGATCAAGGGATCGATCCAAGAAGAAGATATAATAATTGTAAATATTTATGGACCCCACATAGGAACACCTCAATACATAAGGCAAACATTAACAGCCATAAAAGAGGAAATCAACAGTAACACAGTCATAGTCAGGAACTTTAACACCCCACTTTCACCAGTGGACAGATCATCCAAAATGAAAATAAATAAGGAAACACAAGCTTTAAATGATACATTAAACAAGATGGACTTAATTGATATTTATAGGACATTCCATCCAAAAACAACAGAATAGACTTCCTTCTCAAGTGCTCATGGAACATTTTCCAGGATAGATCATATCTTGGGTCACAAGTCAAGCCTTGCTAAATTTAAGAAAATTGAAATCGTATCAAGTATCTTTTCCGACCACAACGCTATGAGACTAGATATCAATTACAGTAAAAAATCTGTAAAAAAATACAAACACATGGAGGCTAAACAATACACTACTTAATAACCAAGAGATCACTGAAGAAATCAAAAAGTACCTAGAGACAAATGACAATGAAAACACGACGACCCAAAACCTATGGGATGCAGCAAAAGCAGTTCTAAGAGGGAAGTTTATAGCAATACAATCCTACCTAAGAAACAAGAAACATCTCAAATAAACAACCTGCCTTACACCTAAAGCAATTAGAGAAAGAAGACCAAAAAAACCCCAAAGTTAGCAGAAGGAAAGAAATCATAAAGATCAGATCAGAAATAAATGAAAAAGAAATGAAGGAAACGATAGCAAAGATCAATAAAACTAAAAGCTGGTTCTTTGAGAAGATAAACAAAATTGATAAACCATTAGCCAGATTCATCAAGAAAAAAAGGGAGAAGACTCAGATCAATAGAATTAGAAATGAAAAAGGGGAAGTAACTGACACTACAGAAATACAAAGGATCATGAGAGATTACTACAAGCAACTATATGCCAATAAAATGGACAACCTAGAAGAAAATGACAAATTCTTAGAAATGCACAACCTCCCGAGACTGAATCAGGAAGAAATAGAAAATATGAACAGACCAATCACAAGCACTGAAATTGAAACTGTGATTAAAAATCTTCCAACAATCAAAAGCCCAGGCCCAGATGGCTTCACAGGCAAATTCTATCAAACATTTAGAGAAGAGCTAACACCTATCCTTCTCAAACTCTTCCAAAATACAGCAGAGGGAGGAACACTCCCAAACTCATTCTACGAGGCCACCATCGCCTTGATACCAAAACCAGACAAAGATGTCACAAAGAAAGAAAACTACAGGCCAATATCACTGATGAACATAGATGCAAAACTCCCCAACCAAATACTAGCAAACAGAATCCAACAGCACATTAAAAGGATCATATACCGTGATCAAGTGGGGTTTATCCCACGAATGCAAGGATTCTTCAATATATGCAAATCAATCAATGTGATACACCATATTAACAAATTAAAGGAGAAAATCATAGGATGATCTCAATAGATGCAGAGAAAGCTTTTGACAAAATTCAACACCCATTTATGATAAAAACCCTCCAGCAAGTAGGCATAGAGGGGACTTACCTCAACATAATAAAGGCCATATATGACAAACCGAAAGCCAACATTGTCCTCAATGGTGAAAAACTGAAACCATTTCCACTAAGATCAGGAACAAGACAAGGTTGCCCACTCTCACCACTATTATTCAACATAGTTTTGCAAGTTTTAGCCACATCAATCAGAGAAGAAAAGGAAATAAAAGGAATCCAAATCGGAAAAGAAGAAGTAAAGCTGTCACTGTTTGCAGGTGACATGATACTACATATAGAGAATCCTAAAGATGCTACCAGAAAACTACTGAAGCTAATCAATAAATTTGGTAAAGTAGCAGGATACAAAATTAATGCACAGAGATCTCTTGCATTCTTATACACTAATGATGAAAAATCTGAAAGTGAAATTAAGAAAACACTCCCATTTACCATTGCAACAAAAAGAATAAAATACCTAGGAATAAACCTACCTAAGGAGACAAAAGACCTGCATGCAGAAAAGTATAAGACACTGATGAAAGAAATTAAAGATAATACAAATAGATGGAGAGATATACCATGTTCTTGGATTGGAAGAGTCAACATTGTGAAAATTACTCTACTACCCAAAGCAATCTACAGATTCAATGCAATCCCTGTCAAACTACCACTGGCTTATTTCACAGAACTATAACAAAAAATTTCACAATTTGTATGGAAACACAAAAGACCCCGAATAGCCAAAGCAATCTTCAGAAAGAAAAACGGAGCTGGAGGAATCAGGCTCCCTTACTTCAGACTATCAAAAGCTGCAGTAATCAAGACAGTATGGTACTGGCACAAAAACAAAAATATAGATCAATGGAACAGGATAGAAAGCCCAGAGATAAACCCACACAGAGATGGTCGCCTTATCTTTGATAAAGGAGGCAAGAATATACAATGGAGAAAGGACAGCCTATTCAATAAGTGGTGCTGGGAAAATTGGACAGGTACATGTAAAAGAATAAAATTAGAACACTCCCTAACACCATACACAAAAATAAACTCAAAATGGATTAAAGACCTAAATGTAAGGCCAGACACAATCAAACTCTTAGATGAAAACATAGGCAGAACACTCTATGACATAAATCAAAGCAAGATCCTTTTTGACCCACCTCCTAGAGAAATGGAAATAAAAACAAAAAGAAATAAATGAGACCTAATGAAACTTCAAAGCTTTGGCACAGCAAAGGAAACCATAAACAAGACCAAAAGACAACCCTCAGAATGGGAGAAAATATTTGCAAATGAAGCAACTGACAAAGGATTAATCTCCAAAATTTACATGCAGCTCAATATTAAAAAAACAAACAACCCAATCTAGAAATGGGCAGAAGACCTAAATAGACATTTCTCCAAAGAAGATATGCAGATTACCAACAAACACATGAAAGAATGCTCAACATCATTAATCATTAGAGAAATGCAAATCAAAACTACAATGTGATATCATCTCACACCGGTCAGAATGGCCATCATCAAAAAATCTAGAAACAATAAATGCTGGAGAGGGTGTGGAGAAAAGGGAACCCTCATACACTGTTGGTGGGAATGTAAATTGATACAGCCACTATGGAGAACAGTATGGAGGTTCCTTAAAAAACTAAAAATAGGGCTTTCCTGGTGGCGCAGTGGTTGAGAGTCCGCCTGCCGATACAGGGGACATGGGTTCGTGCCCCGGTCCGGGAAGATCCCACAGGCCCCGGAGTGGCTGGGCCCGTAAGCCATGGCCGCTGAGCCTGCGCGTCCGGAGCCTGTGCTTTGCAATGGGAGAGGCCACAACAGTGAGAGCCCGCATACCGCAAAAAATAAAAAAATAAATAAATAAAAATAAAAAACTAAAAATAGAACTACCATACGACCCAGCAATCCCACTACTGGGCATATACCCTGAGTAACCATAATTCAAAAAGAGTCATGTATCACAATGTTCACTGCAGCTCTGTTTACAATAGCCAGGACATGGAAGCAACATAAGTGTCCATCGACAGAAGAATGAATAAAGATGTGGTACATATATACAATGGAATATTACTGAGCCATAAAAAGAAACGAAATTGAGTTATTTGTAGTGAAGTGGATGGACCTAGAGTCTGTCATACAGAGTGAAGTAAATCAGAAAGAGAACAACAAATACCGTATGCTAACAGATATATATGGAATATAAAAAAAAATGGTCATGAGGAACCTAGGGGCAAGATGGGAATAAAGATGCAGAGCTACTAGAGAATGGACTTGAAGACACGGGGAAGGGGAAGGGGAAGCTGGAGCAAAGTGAGAGAGTGGCATGGACATATATACACTACCAAATGTAAAACAGATAGCTAGTGGGAAGCAGCCGCATAGCACAGGGAGATCAGCTCGGTGCTTTGTGACCAGTTAGAAGGGTGGGATAGGGAGGGAGGGAGGGAGACGCAAGAGGGAAGAGATATGGGGATATATGTGTATGTATAACTGATTCACTTTGTTATAAAGCAGAAACTAACACACCACTGTAAAGCAATTATACTCCAATAAAAACGTTAAAAAAAAAAACAAAAACCTGGAACCAAAGGAGCTCCTCAAATAAGGTGAGACAAAGTTTTCCCACCAGGGGAGTCCCAGGGACCTTTAGTAATCTGGTATATGAAGTGGGCAGAAGGGAGGCCTCCCTTGCATGGCATAGGGCTTGGTGAGCTTAATGTTACAGGACTTAGGTTCGGTTTACCCTTCTCACCACAGCATTGGGCACAGTTGATTGCTGCCTCTGTCCTGAACCATGTCCTCCATTTGACCGGAGAACTCATTCCTGTTTACCTGCCACCTCACTGGCTGCTCCTGATCCCTCCTCTCTGCAGGATCTTCCTTCTCTTCCCCAACTCTGGATGACCTAAGCCTTGGAAGTTCTCCCCTCCTCTCTACCCTCATTCCCTACGTGATCTCATTTACTATCAGGGTTCTCACTATATCGGCAGGCTGATGACTGAAGTAGCCAACCACCATCTCAATGTGACCACGTGGATGTCTAACAGGCACCACACACACAGCATGTCCCAGACAGTCCTCCCGGAGTAGATGGTTGGTCCCACCATCAAAGTACATCCCAAATGTGAATGCTTCTCAGCCAGTCCTCTGCTCCCTGTCAAGGCACTGGCACCCCTGCCTGGATTGCGCCAGCGGCCTCCTGAGTTCTCTGCTTTTTGCCCTTGTTCTTTCCTACAGCCTGTTCTCCACATGGCAGCCAGTTATCTCTTAACAACGCAAATCAGATCCTATCACTACCTTGCTCAAAACCCTCCAGTATCTTCTGGTCACAGAACAGAAGCTGGAGCTCTTGCCAGTGGCCTCTGGGCCATGATCCGGTGCACCCTCCCCTCCAACGTCCTCTTGACCACCTTCCCCTTTGCTCACTCTACTCCTGACACACTGGTTTTCTCTTTCTTTTTTTTTAAGTTTTTTTTTTTTTTTAATGTGGACCATTCTTAAAGTCTTTATTGAATTTGTTGCAATATTGCTTCTGTTCTATGTTTTGGGTTTTTGGCCACGAGGGATGTGGGATCTTAGCTCCCCGACCAGGGATTGAACCTGCACCTCCTGCCTTGGAAGGCAAAATCTTAACTACTGGGCCACCAGGGAAGTCCCTACACTGGTTTTCTTTGCTGCTTCAAACGTGACCTCAGAGCCTCACACTTGCTGCCACTTCTGCCTGGAACACCGGAAGAGCTCGTTCCCTCTCTCCAAGTTTCCTCTGTCTCATTAGAAACATCCTCCCTGTCTATATTAGTTAACACTCACTCCATCCATTCTATCCCTTTATCCTGCTTTACTTTTTTTGGTCACACTAACCTCTACCTATATTATCACAGAAAGTTGTCTCCCTCCGTAGGATGTGAGATTTTAAAAACAGGCACTTTTTGTTGTAGTTCACTGCTTTCCCCCCAGGACTCAGAACAGTACCCAGTACGTGGTGGGTTATCAGCAAATATTTGTAAACGAGTGAATAAACATATGCATAAAGGAAATAACCATAATTTGTGTAACATGTTGGCTGTGACATGTAGTGGTTCAATGGTTTTTAAACTACCTTTGATTTTGTTGCTAAATGATCTGGCTCCTGAAACAAAGCAGGCCGTAAAGTAAGTCATTCTGTTGGAGAATTAAACACATCTGGGGTCAAAACATGGTGCTCTCCCATGTCTCTGATATAAAATGGATTTCAGAAATCTAGCTAACAAAGGAGCCTGGATAGAACTAGAATAGGATTTTGGAGCTAGAAGAGACTTCTCTCCTCAAAGGAGATATATACCCTCCTCCTCCAAGAGCAAACACCAGCTCTTCCTCCCACCGTGTGTCCTGTGGGCTCACCTGCCCCAACCTTGCTCACCAAGGCATCCTCCCAATATATGTGCCTCTCCCAGAGGAATCCCTCTTCTAGTTGCTAAAAAAAATTCCTCCATATCATTACAGAATTACATAAGTTTTAATAGTAGCCACCATGTATTGGGCATTAACTACTTGCCACACATTTGACATTCACTTGTTTACTCCTCAAAGCAACTTGGTGATGTGGTATTGTTAGTAGTCTCGTCTCACAGATGAGGAAACCATAGCAAGCAAGGCTAAAGGACATGTCCAAGGTTACAAAGCTAGTGGGATATGGAGCCAGGATTCAACCTGAGGTTCTGATCTCAGCATCCATGCTCTTAATGGCCTGCACAGTCTCTGCTCTTAGCTAGAAGAGGCCTTAGAGACCACCTAGTTCAAGTCAAGTTGGGTGACTTGGCTAAGGTCAAACAGCAGGCAATGGACAAATGGGGAGGAGGGTGGGTCCAGGTGTATGTTTCCTGTTCTCTCCAGTTGGCTTGAAAGATTTCAGTGAGCTACATCTGCCCCTGGAGAGTGGGCAGCAAGGAAGTTGTACGGTGGCACCAGTCCTAACTACTAATTGCTAATTTAAGACCAAAGGGGGAAATTGTCTTGTGTACCCTATAAAAGAGGGTAGGATTTAAAGTTAATATCTGGAACTTTATCTCAGTTTAAGTGGCAGAGTATGCCTTTTGTATTTGAAATATTTTTTCCTTTTTAATCCTTTCACTACAAGGTATTGTGTGATGTCTACCTAAAAAGTACCTTTAATAAAGTTTTTCTGTTGTTCCCAATTAGTAATTATGCTTATTTTAAACCTGGTGCAGACTGTACCCTCTATGTTCCTTAATTTTGCCACATTCAAAGACTACTGTGTGCACCCCTGATGGAGTCTTGGTGGCTAAACAGCATTGCCAGGACTCATCCTAATGTCCCAATCCCCAAGCATGCAAGGTGAAATACATGACTTTGAGCAAGTCAGCCTCTCTGAGCCAGTTTCCTCATCTCTAACACAAGGGATGGGCCTGGCTGGTCTCTATCTTACTGGATGGTGCCTTCTGATTCTATACCTAGAATAACAACAGTCATTATTTCTTTATTACCAGGCACTGTGCTAAGTGTTTTATGTGCATTTCTCATTAACTCCTCACAACATCACTATGAAATAGGTACTATTATTATCTCATTTTTACAGATGAGGAAACTAAAGTTTAGAGAGGTTAATAAACTTGACCAAGGTCACACACTCAGCAGGTGAGGGGCAAGGTGGGATGCAAAGCCTGGCACTGTGCCCAGATCCTAGTCGTAACCAGCATGAGGAAGTAGTGTGCTCCCTCACAGAATCACAGAGAGCAGAGGTGCCACAGAACATCTCCCCTCACAGTACAGATGGAGACACTAGGGCCAAGAGAATCTGAGTGACGTCCAATGTCACATTACCAGGCAGTGGCAAAGCCAACATGAACTCTCTTCTTGGCCACTTACTGTGGCTGTTCCATCAGGTAGATTCTGGAGAATGGACGTCTCTCTCATCAACAAGCTTTTGATTAGACTCTGGGCCTGGTTTACTCACCTTTTGTCCAGGAATATATTAAAAATAGTTTGGGGAAGTGGTATGCATCTACCATGCATTAGATTTATACATTTTCATGCTAGACTTAAGCCAGATCCTATATATCTATCCTTTTTTTTTTTTTTAACTTTATTTGGAATTTGTTTTCAGAATCCAATCTGGGTTTCACAAGGATGCTATTGGTTGTCAATGTGCTGTTCTAATCCTTCTCCACAGGAACATTCTCCACAAATCCACTGGCAGATGGGTCTGCAGAAGGCTGAGGCTGAACTGAACTTGAAGTTCCTGCATCTTCTCCCACATGCTAAGCCCTAAAACCGTGTTCTCCTTCACGTCATCTACCGACTTCTGACCTTTAGGTTGCTTTTATTAGGGCAATGATTCTCAACTCTGCCTGTACATTAGAATCATCTAAGGGAATGAGAAAAAAACTCATAATTTGGGACCACTGAAACCTTTGGAAGCCCCAAACCCACTGAAGGTGTTTGAGCAGCAACACGATGTGGGGAATAGTATGTTTCAGGAAAGTTGTGGTCAGGTTGCCATTTCCATAATTAACTGGAGGGAGATTTTTACATATTTTTTGGAAAGAGCCAGGTCTTCTGTTCTTAACCTCCCAGTTTTGGATTAATCTTGAATCATAGGTTTCCCACGCACCCTATTCTTTCTTCTCATGGTTCCCTGGGGGATTTATCTGACTTTCATTTTGCAGTTCTCACTCCACATAGAGCAGCTTGTGGAGGAGCATGTACCTCTATACTGTTTTCTCCCTACTTTATTATTAATTTTGAAAATATATTTTGTTCACATTACAACATTCAATACAGAGTAAAAAATGAGTCTCCCTACTTTCCTACCTCTTGGCCTTGGTTTTCCTCCCTGGAGCCCAGTTTCCAGCTCTTGGGGTATCCTTGCAGAGACGGTTTCTACATATACAGGCAGATATTATGCATATGGATTTACCTAAATGGCAACCTTCTAAACACTGATCAGTAACTTGCTTTTTTCCCCTTTCTCTTTCATCTCCAAAATTAAGCACGCAGGCTCTTCTTCTAGGTATTTTTTTTTAGGGAAATAAAAAGGGCAATGACAAGGCTCCTAGAGGATCCAGAACCTGAAAAGTTGTCATCATCATATTTCTGAGTTCCTTGCTCAGTAGTACTTGGAGCCTCCTGCTCTCTTCCCTTCTCCTCTGTACCTGACGGTGGAGCTCTCCAAATCTTATTGTTGCTCCCCCAACCTCCTGGGTCCCCGACCCCATTCAGCAATGTTTCCTGTCCTTCCTTCATGAAAGTTTCTTTCACTAGGAAGTGGCCCTGAATTTACAGTTGAGGTGAAAGAAACAATGCTTATGAATAGGAGGCCATTCAGGGGCCTGCCTAACTTCATTTGGGAATTATACATCTCAGGGGAATTTAGGATCCATGGTCACCCTGAGCAACCTTTCACTTAGTAATTTAGGCAAGTGACAAGGGTCTGATTTATGATGTTAAAAGCAGGAATTCAAAGGAAGGGGTAAACAGAAGAGACCATGCAAAGAGAAATGTGATGCAACTTGATAACTGACTAGGTTCAGGGAGTGGAAAGAAAGTAGTGAACAACTTTCTATGCCTTAGAATTTAAGATTTTAAGCTCAAGCAACCAGAAGAATGGTGGGATCACTGTTAAACAAGACATTCTTTGTAAAGGCTTTCAAAAGCCTTGTTTTTTTTTCTAGGTTGAATACAGTACTCATCAAATTTCCGAGGCGGACCAGACATGGGAAAATCTGTGAGGTAATGGGGTTTGTCTCTGACCCTTCTCTGCACCTTTTCTCCTCCACTCTTCTGCCTGATTCCGTGGGCTATTCTTCCATGCAGCTGCCTGTCATATAACCCTGCCAAAGTGATGAACAGTATCAGGTGTAGGCTGATAAGGCAAAGCTGTGCCCTCTCTCGGGAGTAGCTACATTTTAAAAGGAGACTCATGAAGAGATAAAGCCTTAAGACAAAAAAAGAGTGCATCTACAAGAGCGAAATTAATGCGTCCTAGGGTGCGTTTTTTTAGATAAGCTGGTAGTCTTCAAATCACACCAGTGGTTAATCACAAGGTGAATTCTGTTCCATTGGAACTACTTATGTCAAAGCTTTTCTTGCCTGAACAGACTACTGTATACTGATGGAGCTTTAGATCTATTATTGTGTGAGGTACAAAGTTACTTTCTAGCCATCCATTTATTTACTTAAAAAAAGATAAAATAGACATTGAATATGTTTCTTCCATATTTTCTGACAGTCTGTTTTGGTGGGATTTTTTTGTGGTCCATAATAGGTCTTTCCCTACTGGGATTATGTAATGTTTAATGTCTTGTTGAAGAACAATGATACCTCCATCACCACATCCAAAGCTTTAAGAGAGATACATTGCTCTTTCTCAAGAGACAATTCCCCACATCCTCAGTTAAGTTGAATGCAACTGAAACAGCTGTGTGAGCGAGCAACTCAGACCAGAGCAGAAGCTCAATAATGCATGCATACAACCAACAGTCACCAATTCCAATCCAGCTGGGTTTACCAGAGGTCCAGCTAAAGGAGATACTGCTTCACCTTCTCCAGGCATCTGATGTTGAAAATATTCACACTGTATAAGAAATAGATGGAATAATGGTGAAAAGCAGGAGCTCTGGAGCCAGGCTATTTGGGTTCAAATACTAGCTCTGCCAATCACTACTTAGGTGACCTCAAGACATTTATTTATTCTGCTGTGCCTTGATTCTGTAAAATAGGGACCATACTAATACCTATCCTACAGAATGGTTGTGAAGATGAAATGACATAATACATGTACAGCACTTAGAACAGTACATGGCAGATAGTTAATGCCATATGAGTGTTAGCTGTTAGTGGTTTTACTTACTAGTTCAAACATTTCATATTACTTCAGATTTTGCAAGCATTCCATTTTGCAATTAATTTTAGTTTGTTAAAATGAGACAAAAGAAAAAAAAACAGTATCTGGTTTCTGTCTTTAACCATTTCAAGTTTCTCTGATGTCCTAGGGTCTAGTAATGGCATCCACACGTGGCAAGGGACTATAGCAGTTAGGCCACACACTAAATGGCAGAGATGTCAGGGGACCCTTCAGAGTCATCTCTAAATTCTCATTGCCCGTCAGCATAGATAAACCCTTTTTATACCCCTTTACTGTCATACTGTCCACTGGCAGGAGATCCAGTTTCAACTGAATTCAGCCAACAACTTTTCACTTCTGCTTCAAGCAAGCACCCCTGACAATGGAGACAAGGCAGTTAAAAAAGAAATATATCCTACATTCATGTCTTTTTCTTAAAAAAAATAATGTATATGCCAAAGTAAGATTTTTAAAGAGGTGACATGCCAATATTAGTTTCTTCAGCTAAAGGAGATACAAGGTCCCTCTGAATATATGATCTCAACGAAAGGCAGATCTGTGATACCTAGAGGTTTGGAGAAAACTGTTACCATCAAGGACTTGGGAACATCTGAAGATATACTGAACGAATGGGTTGTTTCATCATGATGTCTTATTATTATTACACTGTGGAGCTACACAAATATTTGTTGAATATTTATGCTAGGTGCTTTGCCTCTGTATGAAATGCCTTTCACATAAATGTTCATTAATGTTTTTGGTGTGTTGAAAAGTAATGGTAATCTAAAGCATTTAAACTGGATGGTTGAAAATATTTTATTTAGAATTATTATTATTTAGATATCGCATCCTCTATGTTTTGGCCTTTAACTAGGGTATCTTTTTCTACAATACCATAGCAGGTCAATTTTCTATTCCATATTGTTTAAAAAATTCTCTATTTGTGGAGTTCAACAGGATTCCAGAAAAGAAACAAAGTGAGTTTAGTACCTTTACCTTTTAGCTTAGCTAACAAACACCAAATTAAAGCCACAAATAACCTCCAGACAGTTTGTACTGCTATTGATAAAAAATTCACTTTGAGAGCAGTATCTTTAGGTATGAAAACGGAGCATATTTGAAAGAACCCCAGAGATTGCACCTTTTCTTTGAGAAGACATATCATTTCCTGCTGGAAATATAAGGCTGAATCAAATACTGATGTTAGAGGTCTAATAAATCTTGTTGATGAATTACACAGAAGCACATATAATATGTCTAAAGGGTAGCTCATGCTAGGAGAATATATTAAATAAAGTTACATGCATAATATGTATTTCCTTCCTTCAATCAACTTTCCAAGAAACTGAATGAAGTATTTTAATTTAAACCAGCCCAGAGATGGCTCTGTTTCATATCCTATTCCATGTTACCTAAACATTTCTTTTCTCCTATTTCTAGAAAGACTAGCGCTTATACTGGATAATGGGATACCTGGCACAATTTAATTTATCCAAAGATCTCAAAAGGACATACACAGAACAATGTGAGTTTTACCAAAGAAAAATAGGGTTCTTCAGAGTCACATGTAACACGAGGGCTGGAACAGCTCAGCAGGCAACAG
Organism: Leucopleurus acutus; assembly: GCF_964270905.1. Taxonomy (NCBI): domain Eukaryota; kingdom Metazoa; phylum Chordata; class Mammalia; order Artiodactyla; family Delphinidae; genus Leucopleurus; species Leucopleurus acutus. Next base: position 49,140,095 of record NC_139157.1, on the reverse strand, counting down.
CTAGACTAAGAATGATGTTCCTTACTCTACAGCTGTGTTTGCTGAGATACCACTTAGAGGCTCTCTCTCAGTATTGAAATCACAAAACAACTAAAACATCTCAAGCCATAAAAATCAAACCACAAGCTCAGCTCTTGGGTATGAATTAAGAGGCATCCAAACTTTAAAGATTCTATGGGTAATAAAATAAATTATTCATGATAAACTTTTTCATGATTAGCTTGTTAGCTTACTGATAGTGTATAATAAGCCCACTGGGGAATGGAAGAGAACTGGTGAAGTTTTCGTGAGACTGGGGGTAAAGCATTATGGGTGGGACACAGCGACGTTAGGGAGCTGCAGAATTGCCAGCACAGTGGACAGAGGTAGCACTGAGGTAGTTGGGAAGGAATGTGTGGGGTGGGATAAGATGGAAGGAGCCTTGTGAGTGAGATGGAAAATTTATTGTGGGAGGAAAGAATATAAAACACTCTCTCTCTGCAGATATATATGCATGTAGGGTGTGTGTATATCTTTCCTTCTCTCCTACCCCAGGCTGGCTCTGGCTAGTGATCCAACCCAGCACTAGTGTGGTCTTTGGTAGATTTTTAAAAAACTCTAAAATATGGTTTTTAAATAAACTAAATCTTTTTTTGAAATAATTTTTTATGTAGAAAAAATAATAATTTTATGATCTAGAGATCTTTTGACAAGTTTCATCCAAGTGTTCTCTATGTTTATTGTATTTCCGTAACTGGGATTATGCCTATAAGATTTTTAAGAATGTGAATATATGTTTCTTTAACTACAAAAAAAAGCATTAAATATTCCCTTCCTAAGGAAGGGAATTATGATTATCTTGAATGCTGTTTATTTCCCTGTGATAAAAACTAAGTCCTATAGCATGCCTTCTACTTCCCTCAAACTCCTGCCCTTTTGTCATGGTTTAATTATTTGCTTTGTACTTTTAGCTGTTATTCAGAAGTCCTTCTCCCCTGATCCCCCCCTAAAAAATGGGGACAAGGAAATTTCACCTGAATAGGCCGCTCCCTTGTGTTCGTGATTTTTTACTCTCTTCTTTCAGAGTTGAACCCCATCCCATCCCCTTTCCTGTAACACAGCATGACTGTTGTTGGTTGTAATCTTTACTATAGCGCAAGGCAAATCTTAGTAACTCAAGTGGTTGACACAGACTAAACTGTCTTGTTCAGACCACCCTGTAAATCCCTTCCCTAGTTTTTAGCTCTTGGGCGTACAAGGGGGCAAGGGATGGGGGTGCTGCCTGCCTGTCCTGAAGGCTTTTATTTTATTGTGGTAACACTGGTTTTTAACATTCTATAAATTTCATGTGTACCACATTGTATTTTTACTTCTAGATACACAACAGCTTGCTCACCACCAAAAATTTAGTTTCCATCTGTCGCCATACAGTTGATCCCCTTTACTCATTTTGTCCAGGGCTTTTTAACCCCATGCTGGGTTGACTTCTTCTTTCAGACAGGCTGTTCTTGTTTCTGGAGAAAGAGGATGTTTTCCCATCTGGGTCCAAGTCCATCCATCTCTTTGACATCAAAACTGCCTTACCAGTCTCCTAAGACCAACCTGCCTGCTGTCTTCTGGGCTCTACCAGGAAATCAACAACATGCCTTTCTCTCCTGGCCCTGGGCCTCCAGCTCCTTATCCAATGTACTAATCAGAGCCAAGCATCTCCATTAGCAGATTCAAGTTTATTCTTCCATGTCCTTGCTGTCAAGTTCTTACATTAGTGAGCTGAATGACCCCAGCCTCTCCCTCTATTCAGTTACCTCACTCTGGTTCCCAGGAGTGTATTTCTACACCCACATCTTCTCTGAAAAGCCTCCTTGTTGCTGCATATCTTACCCCTGTCCTTGGAATATCTAAGTCACAGCAGGGAAGGTCATCCTTCATGAATCACATTGTTCATGTACTCATAGCATGTTAGAAAGTTAATCGTCTTTTCCTGGGGAAACAGAAATTTCATATGGTTCAACCTAATAAATGTCACCAATAGGAAAATAAATAAATTAGTCATAATCTATTAATACTCTGGCTTAATACTGTGCGCAGTGGGAATGAATGAGCTAGAACAACATATATCATCATAGGTAAAACTCACAAATATATTGTTGAAGAAAGAAGGAGGAATATACATAGTATATCATGAATACAAAATTTGAAATCCAGGCACAACAGGGACTTGCCTGGCAGTCCAGTGGTTAAGACTCCGCTCTTCCACTGCAGGGGGCACAGGTTCGATCCCTGGTCAGGGAACAAGGATCCCACATACTGCGCGGCGTGGGGGTGCTCCCACACACAAAAAATTTATAAAAAAGAAAGCTAGGCACGACGATACTATGTATTTCTTGGGGATATATATACACACACATACACACACACATATACATATAGTACAAATATATTTATATATATACATATAGTGTGAATATATTTTTATATATACATATAGTATGTATGAATATATATACATATAGTATGAATATATGTATATATACATATACATATAGTATGTATATTTATATACATATGTATGAATATATACACATAGTATGAATATATACAAACATATGTAATATGTATACATATAGTATGAATATATATATACATATATAATAAAAATATAAATAAGTGCACGGAAATAATAAACACACTGAATTCATGGTAGTAATTACGTCTAGCAGGAAGAACACAAGTAGCTTCAACTGTATTGGTTAATGTATATTTCTTAAAATGGGAGAAGATATGTGGGTTTCATTATATATTTTATAATTTTATGTATGCATAACAAATAAAAAGAAAATGCCTTCCAGCTTTTGCTGTAAAAAGGTAGTTAAAATATTTTATTAACGTTAGCTGAAATTTTGATAGAACCATTTATAATTTGCCTTCCCACAATGTACTGTGTTGGCCAAAAAGTTCATTCAGATTTTTTGTAAGATGTTATGGAAAAACCCAAACGAACTTTTTGGCCAACCCAATAAAATTCTGGTAAGAAGTTGCTGGCTCTATTTTCTTAGGAAGATAAACTTTATGTCATTTTAAGTTAATGTAACACTCTCTTTCTCTTATTCCAAGCACAAGTCACAGTAGGAAACTTCAATCCTAATTAAAACCAGCTCCTCTCTTTCCTAAAACTAACTGTGGAATTAATGTGGATCTGGCACTAAGTTTCTTAACTGGTACAAGCAAACTGGCTATGATTTCTGCTTACCTCTATTCAGGTTTCAGTGTTATAAATCACCATTGGCCAATAATAAAATCATATTTTAATGAAATATAACCACCATTAATATTATTCCTGAATTTATGAATTTTTCATTAAGATATTCAGAGAGTATCTTCCACCTTATTTACCTGGCATCAGAGTGGTGCCAAGACCATGGGCACAGCTACCCAGATAATTAAAAAATTAATCTCTGTTATGAGCTGGTTCACGTGTACCTTTTCTTTTTTTTTTTTTTTTTTGCGGTACGCGGGCCTCTCACTGCTGTGGCCTTTCCCGCTGAGCAGCACAGGCTCCGGATGCGCAGGCTCAGCGGCCATGGCTCACGGGCCCAGCCGCTCCGCGGCATGTGGAATCCTCCCGGACCGGGGCACGAACCCGCGTCCCCTGCATCGGTAGGCGGACTCCCAACCACTGCGCCATCAGGGAAGCCCGTACCTTTTCTTTAAGTTTCTTTCCTTACACATAATTCTGGTACCATGAGTAGTCACTACAAGCCATAATTAATAATGTTTATATATATGAGCATTTGCAAAGTGTTTTCAATCTCAGATGATCAGTCAGAATTCCTTTGTTGTAATTTTCTGTAATATAAACCAACATTCTGTATATGCCACCAACACATATAAAATTCTTGAGAAAATTATTAAGTAAATATTAAAAAATCATACATTCCAAATAACAGTAGAAACCATAAAACTTAAAATTATATCCTATCCTAAGGAAGGAATGAAATAAAAAAAATCTTTAATGGTACCTCTAAAAATATCACACTTTGAAGACAATAACTTATTATTATATATACATATAGAACTATGACATAAAATAGCATAATATTCCCGTGAGGTGAAAATAGTCATGTTTTTAGAGAAATACTAGGTGCCCCAACTCTCAGCCACCAAGTTCCTCATTAAGTTCTCAAGATAATAAAGGTGTCTGAGTACATAGCAACTTCAGGCCAACATTTTATTCACAATAGAATGGAATTTGGGAAAAGATAGATCTCAAGTGTAAGGTTAGATATAAAAACTAATAGCCTAGGGGCTTCCCTGGTGGCGCAATGGTTAAGAATCTGCCTGCCAATGCAGGGGACACGGGTTCGAGCCCTGGTCTGGGAAGATCCCACAAGCCGTGGAGCAACTAAGCCCGTGTACCACAACTACTGAGCCTGCGAGCCACAACTACTGAAGCCTGTGCACAGCAACGAAGACCCAACGCTGCCAAAAAGAAATAAATAAATAAATTTAAAAAATCTAATAGCCTAAATGTATATAACTTACTCTCAAATGGTTCATTAAAAAGTACACATACGGGGGCTTCCCTGGTGGCTGAGAGTCTGTCTGCTGATGCAGGGGACACGGGTTCGTGCCCCGGTCTGGGAAGGTCCCACATGCCGCGGAGCGGCTGGGCCTGTGAGCCATGGCCGCTGAGCCTGCGCGTCCGGAGCCTGTGCTCCGCAACCGGAGAGGCCACAGCAGTGAGAGGCCCGCGTGCCGCAAAAAAAAAAAAAAAAAAAAGTACACATACAAATACACACAAAGTAAATAATAAAGAAAATTCAGTAAAATGTTAATAACAAGTAAATCTGGGTAAGAAGTATCTGGGTGTTCTTTGTATGATTCTTATTCTTGCAACTTTTCTATAAGTTTGAAATTATTTCCAAATAAAATATGTGTAAAAAGTTAATTGCCCTATTTTGGGGTTTAGGGGAAGAGAGCGGACAGGAGGAGGGAAGGAGAAGAAAAGGGGGCAGATTTTAAGTTTCCAACCAAGCACACGGGAGTCCCCTGAGGCCTAGACCCTATAATAAGCTACAGTTCTGTTACTGATTGTCACATTTCATTAATTACAGGAAGAATGATTTTAATATGGCCATATTTTCAGGGAAGAAATTGTCCCTTTCCGGCCTTGGTTCAGAATTCCAAACCTTGGTTTTGAGAGTAAGATCCTCTCATATCTTAGAGGAGAGCATATCTCCTCTAAGATATGCCCAATTTTCAGAATATTCCTGGAATGATGTAGAGGCTGATAGCAAAAAGGGAAAATGCAATCATTTCTGATGGTTTCATTTGCAGGCAAGTCCCAGACAACTTGATTGGTAGGACAGCCACGGTTAGAGTTCAGTCTGTCAAAACTCATAAAGGGCCTAAGACTGCATCTTACTTGCAAGCTAGTTTCCTGGATGCTGACAGAAGACATGAGATTCCTGAATAAGAAATGAAAGCCTATTATAGCAAAAGCAGTGGCCAGAGTGTCAGAGGTTCGCAGTGGTTCCCTAGGCTCCAATTCCCACAGGGGTGATGTGAATGGGCCTCGATGTAGACGGAGCTGTAATGGGTTGCATTACAGGAGAGAAACAACAAGCTTGGGGTACCTGCTGTTTTAAAGTAGGAAGCAGGCAAGATTGCTCTTTGCCCAGGAGGGAGACATTGCCTTATCCTTCAAGGTTGCTCACTGCAAAAACAGCCCTGAGAAACAGCCCAGATAAAGAGTGGTCAGGGCCTTGCTGGAGTGCAAGAGTCTTGGAGGACTGTTTTGCAAGCATCTTTTCTCAATAATAGATAGCTAGTGAGTAGCACAGTGCAGGTTATCAGTCATAGCCAAAACATTTTCAGGACGGAGCTAATGGCAAGTGGACTGTGCAGGAAAATAGTAGACAGAAAGGATGGATGGGCAGGCAAGTATAGCTTATCTAAGGTCTTATATTTGATTAAGAAGTAGAAGGGGTAGAAGAAGAGAGCAGGTGCCTACCAAATAAGGAGGCTGGAACATTCCAAGGAGGATGGGAAAGGTCTCTTTTACTTGTATTGTCTGTTTTTTTCCCTTAGCAGCTGCTTCCTCCTCCTGAGCCTTCCCTTTTGCCCTCTATGGGATGGCACTTTGGTGGCTGGCCCCGCTTTGGACAGCTTTCCTCTGAGATGTCCTCCAGTCCTAGATATCAGCCGTAGACATTTGCATCTTGACCCTCTTTTGCATCCTAGGGCTCACTGAAGGTTCTGGTTTTACAATAAAACTAACAGAATTTAATTTCTCAAATGTCTAAAAACCTCTCAGTCCCAATATTTCAAAGGAACAGAGACACTACAATGATCAGTTTTATTATTCTTTTAATTGAGCATATTTTACTTTTTAGTTATATATGGCTTCCCTCCATTCCACATTTATGTGTCCTGGTACTGTGTTCATGCTAGGGATACCAACTTTAACAAGTCAGTGTGCCTATTTCCAAAGATTTTAGTCTCTGCCTAGAAAATCCAAGAGAATCCATAAACTATTATAATTCTTAGGCAAGTTCAGTAAGGTTGCTGGAAATGTACCAATATTTGAAAAATATATGTACTAGCATTTAGAAAATATAATAAAAAGGCACATTTAATTATAACCAAAAAGATAATAAGGTATCTAGTAATAATCTAACTGTAAACAGGATGTTGATTTGGACTCTTCTGTTTTGTTTCCCCAGAACTGTTAAGACCCAAAGCAAGGACAAGTGACAAGTACACCACCTACAAGAACACTACCACTAACCAACCACAAATGGGACCAGACTCCTCCCTCTAGGGAATGCAAAATTACCATCATCCACCTCCACTCCTGCCCAGTGTATAAGGTAGAGCACTGACAAGGACAAAGAAGAAGTGGTCAGAGTGGACTTATGAGGCATGTGGTAATTCATGGTTAACTGAGTAGGGGTAGATAGGGCAGTTGGTTCAAGAAAGAGACTAATAAAGATTGGAGATGCCTAACAGTGGGTTCTGTAGCTGGTTGTTGGCTCAGCTGCAAAATTTGTAGGCCAACGCTGATTGTCATCTAAGTGTGGAAAGGGAGTTTTTGGAAGTGGCTTGACATTTGCTCCCTGAGATTGGGGTCATATTCTAGGTATACAATCTATGCATAGTCACCAACCCATGGAATTTCAATCAAAATCTCAAAAAAGTATTAATGGGATTTGATAAATTGGTCCTAAAGTTCATCTGGAAGAATACAGGACCAAAAAATAGCCAAGGTTTTTTTTTTTAATCAAAAGAAACATCGTCTACCAGAAATCAAGACTTAGAAATCTATAGTAATTAGGAAAATGTATTGTTGTTGTAGAGAAAAGACTAATATACCACCAACTCATTCACACATGGGGATGTGATATATGAGAATGGTGGCGTTACAATTCAGTGGAGATAGGAAGGACTGTATAGGTTTTTATTCATAAAGAAAAATGATACCATATTTCCTATGTCATACCCTAAACAAAAAGAAATTCCAGATGGTTAAAGACTTACTGTGAAAAAGCTAACTTCTATAGCTTTCAAAAGAAATTATATGAAAATATATTTTGACCTCAGGGTACAAAAAGATGTCTTTAAAAAGCCACAAAAAGTACAAACCATTAAGAAATATAATAGTAAATATGAATGCACATTAAAATTTAAAACTTCTGTATGGTAAAACTCACACTTAAAGTTAAAGGCAACCTACAGATTGGGAGAATATATTTATAATTCATATTATTAATATAAATCAATAAGAAGAGAAATATTCTAAACAGGCAAAGGATATGAGCAGACAATAGATGAGGAAACTTAAATGGCCAATAAAGATATGAAAAAAATGATAACCAAAGAGATAATTGTTTCACACTCATGTGTGAACTGCAAAGATTGTCAGCATCTATTTTTGTTGGAATATTAAACAGAGAATTTTAAAACAACAATGATTACTATGTTAAAGGGTCTAATGGAAAAGGTAGACAAGATGCATGAGCAGAACAGGAATTTCAGTAAAGACATGGAAATAAGAAAGAATGAAATGGAAATGCTAGAAATAAAAAGCCCAGTTATAGAGCTGTAGATGCCTTTGACATTAGTAGACTCAACAGAGCCAAAGAAAGAATCAGTGAACTTCAAAGATAAGGCAATAAAAATTATACAAACTGAAACACAAAGAAAAAAGGAACGTGTGTGGGGGTGGGTAATAGAACAGAATCATCCAAGGGCAGTGAGACAATATTAAATTATTAAGCATGTATATAAGTAGAATCTCAGAAGAAGATGAGAAGGAAAACGGCAGAAGAAAAATTTAATAATGACTGAGAAGTTTCTAAAAGTTCCACAGATGAACCTGATGATCAGTCAAGTTTAATAACCACTGGGTAATTGGTAGGCAATTCCTCCCCAATCCATGAACTAATAATACAAGTGAACTGCAAGAGTGGATAGAAGCTTATCAGAGGTATCTGCTTATTCACTGTTTAATGAGGCATCAATCATGCTGACAAGTCAACATATTAGAACACTAAAGAAGAGGATTTTGTTTAGAGCCAGAAAATTCTCTATGGTAAGGGTGTTTCAGTCTCTGATTTCTAATAAATTTGGGGGGGGGGGGGAACAAACCATCTTACTCTTCCTAAACCATCTTACCCTTCCTAAAAGAGGTACAGCTACACCAGCTTCACACCTTTATCAGAAAGTGACTGTAAGCTACGTTATATCTATGTGTTCCTTTTCTTTACAAGCACATAACAGTCATGTGTCTGACATACAACAACTATTTATAAATATTTGTTGAATGAATTTAAAAAATGAGCAAAGAAGAAAAAATGACACCTGGAACTTTTCTCAAAAGAAGCAAGGTTTAAGTACAAGAATGGAAACACTACCCTTTTAGGTTTATACACCACAATCTACAACTATATATGCTTCTATATCTGCTTTTTAGTACCTCACAGCAACTAATAACTGATAATAGTAACACTAACTCACTCATTCTTTCATTATTTTAACAAACATTTACTGATAGCTTCCTATGAGGCTAGGGCCTATACTGAGGGCGCAGAAACAAAAATGAACAAAATATAGTTCTCAAGATGCTCACACTCTGTGTCCCCTGGCATCAAGCAAGTACTAGATAAACATTTCTTGGTTAAAAACAAAAAAGAGGCTCACACTCTAATATAAGGAGATAGTAATATAAACAAATAATTACAATATATTCATAAGTGCTATGTTAGTATCACATTTTAAATGGAAAGAATGCCCAGAATATTCTTTTTTAAAAGGTAGAAAAATTCATAGTAGATTTCAGTAATATTAGTGATTAAGGACATGGGTTTTGGAGTCAGACAGACCTGGATTCAAATCTAGGCTTTACTCCATATATGCTATGAGACACGGGCAAGTCATAATTTCTCTGAACCTCAGCTCCTTCCTCTGCAAAATGGAGATAATGCCAGTTCCTACCTCATCCTGTTGTTAGGTGGATTAAATGAGATGAAGAATGTAAACTACTTAGGACAGTGCCTTGCACAAAAACAACAGATGGTTGGTGGGAGGGTGGGGTGGAAATGGTAGTAACATTAATACTTCCTTTATAATTTATAAAATTTTAACCCTTAATTACCTGTAAAGGGAATTTATCAAGAATTATTTATTTCTTAAGGATCCTAGATAGCTAATATTTTATTTTAACAAACTTATTATACCAAGAACTGGGAGTAAAAAGATAAGTAAGACACAGTGTCTATCCTCCAGCAGAGGTATTATCAGTGATACCTGTTAGGGCACCATTTGTAATCAACAAAGATGCTACAGTCACCAAACAGTTAAAATAGAAATGGAAGTATAAATAAATGCTTCAAACACACTTGCCCTCCCTTAAGCAAGAATGCTTCAAAGTAAAGTGCCACTGGGGAATTTTGATTTATGATGAAGTTTTTACAACTTGTATAACTTCAGATAGCATCCTGTAAGTCCCCAAGCAGTAAACTGCGAGCCATTTGACAGGTCTGTCATTTGCTTTTTCTCATTCTTCAGAAAACTCCAGGGATGCACTGTCTCCACTTATGTAAGCCTTTGTAACTACGCTTTTGAACATTTCCCTTTGTTAGTTAAAAATAACCCGGATTGTTCACAGTTCTTTTTGTTCTGATGTGTCTTTAAATGCAGCTGCATGCAGTTTCACAGCAAACAGTTTAATTGTGAGCTTAAAGAACTCACTTAAAATTTGGAAATTGTGCATTTTATGTAACGCATGTTCAGGATGGAAAAATGCTGGTTATTAATTTTTACTTTTTATTAGTACAAAAAATGGACTTAACACTAATTTCCTTTTAGTTGATAAAGGAGGAAAAAAAAACAGAGAGAGAGAGAGAGAGATTAGGCTGGCCAATCTCTTCTGGTAAAGAGGTACTAGGTAATTTGGATCTACCTTCTTACTGAGGGTAATAAGAAAGTTGGACAAAATATTAATATAAAGATATATGCTCGAAACCACTTGAAAGACAACTAGATCGTAAAGAACTGCCAGGCCAAGATCTGGGGAAACTTGATGGCCGAGTTACTTTCTCTTGGATGACTTTAATGATTCTTGAGGGGATTACTGAGAAAATAAGCAGTCCTTCTGACACCCTCATGGTGCTAGGAGGATAGGAACTGGAGTCTGGGACTGGCCATAGAGGAAGGCCAGGTGAACCTCCTCACTTTAGGTTAGGACCCTTAAGGGCTGTATCCTAGGAGTAAGGTCAAATCAAAAGTAGACAGGGTCTATAAGGCCTGCAATGCAACTTTGAAATATCTCCATTCCTAAAACTGGATTGAAGTAATCCCATACTGATTGCTGGGCCAGAAAATAGTAAAAACAAATCCTCTCTGGAAGAAGGTATCATTTTTTCAAAAACCTTCAAATTATTTCTATAATCACAAATAACTAGGTACATAAGGGAAGAAGACAACATAAAGAAAACCTACAGAAATAACAGACATTAGAAATAGGGAATACTTGATCTTTCCAGATTTATTCCAGATACTGGAATTATCAGACAAAGACTATAAAAGAACTATCCTTGGGCTTCCCTGGTGGCGCAGTGGTTGAGAGACCGCCTGCTGATGCAGGGGACACGACTTCGTAACCCCGGGAAGATCCCACATGCCGCACAGCAGCTAGGCCCGTGAGCCATGGCCTCTAAGCCTGTGTGTCCAGAGGCTGTTCTCCACAACGGGAGAGGCCACAACAGTGGCCTCTGCGTACCACAGGAAAAAAAAAAAAAAAGAACTATCCTTACTTTTTTTTTTTCTTTACATCTTTATTGGAGTATAATTGCTTTACAATGGTCTGTTACAATGGTCTGTTTATAACAAAGTGAATCAGTTAAACATATACATATGTTCCCATATCTCTTCCCTCTTGCGTCTCCCTCCCTCCCACCCTCCCTATCCCACCCCTCTAGGTGGTCACAAAGCACCGAGCTGATCTCCCTGTGCTATGCGGCTGCTTCCCACTAGCTTTCTACTTTACATTTGGTAGTGTATATATGTCCATGCCACTCTCTCACTTTGTCACAGCTTACCTTTCTCCCTCCCCATATCCTCAAGTCCATTCTCTAGTAGGTCTGTGTTTTTATTCCCGTCTTACCCCTAGGTTCTTCATGACATTTTTTGCCCCCTTAAATTCCATATATATGTGTTAGCATATGGTATTTATCTTTCTCTTTCTGACTTACTTCACTCTGTATGACAGACTCTAGGTCCATCCACCTCATTACAAATAACTCAATTTTGTTTCTTTTTATGGCTGAGTAATATTCCATTGTATATATGTGCCACATCTTCTTTATCCATTCATCCGATTATGGACACTTAGGTTGTTTCCATCTCCTGGCTATTGTAAATAGAGCTGCAATGAACATTTTGGTACATGACTCTTTTTGAATTATGGTTTTCTCAGGGTATATGCCCAGTAGTGGGATTGCTGGGTCATATCGTAGCTCTATTTGTAGTTTTTTAAGGAACTGCCATAATATTCTCCATAGTGGCTGTACCAATTCACATTCCCACCAGCAGTGAAAGAGGGTTCCCTTTTCTCCACACCCTCTCCAGCATTTATTGTTTCTAGATTTTTTGATGATGGCCATTCTGACTGGTGTGAGATGATATCACATTGTAGTTTTGATTTGCATTTCTCTAATGATTAATGATGTTGAGCATTCTTTCATGTGTTTGTTGGCAGTCTGTATATCTTCTTTGGAGAAATGTCTATTTAGGCCTTCTGCCCATTTTTGGATTGGGTTGTTTTTTTGTTATTGAGCTGCATGAGCTGCTTGTAAATTCTGGAGATTAATCTTTTGTCAGTTGCTTCATTTGCAAATATTTTCTCCCATTCTGAGGGTGGTCTTTTTGTCTTGTTTATGGTTTCCTTTGCTGTGCAAAAGCTTTGAAGTCTCATTAGGTCCCATTTGTTTATTTTTGTTTTTATTTCCATTTCTCTAGGTGGGTCCAAAAGGATCTTGCTGTGATTTATGTCATAGAGTGTTCTGCCTATGTTTTCCTCTAAGAGTTTGATAGTTTCTGGCCTTACATTTAAGTCTTTAATCCATTTTGAGCTTATTCTTGTGTATGGTGTTAGTGAGTGATCTAATCTCATACTATTACATGTACCTGTCCAGTTTCCCAGCAACACTTATTGAAGAGGCTGTCTTTTCTCCACTGTACATTCCTGCCTCCTTTATCAAAGATAAGGTGACCATATGTACATGGGTTTACCTCTGGGCTTTCTAACCTATTCCATTGATCTATATTTCTGTTTTTGTGTCAGTACCATACTGTCTTCATTACTGCAGCTTTGTAGTATAATCTGAAGTCAGGAAGCCTGATTCCTCCAGCTCCGTTTTTCGTTCTCAAGATTGCTTTGGCTATTTGGGGACTTTTGTGTTTCCATACAACTTGTGAAATTTTTTGTTCTAGTTCTGTGAAAAATGCCAGTGGTAGTTTGATAGGGATTGCATTGAATCTGTAGATTGCTTTGGGTGGAAGAGTCATTTTCACAATGTTGATTCTTCCAATCCAAGAACATGGTATATCTCTCCATCTATTTGTAACACCTTTAATTTCTTTCATCAGTGTCTTATAATTTTCTACATACAGGTCTTTCATCTCCTTAGGTAGGTTTATTCCTAGATATTTTATTCTTTTTGTTGCAGTGGTAAATGGGAGTGGTTTCTTGATTTCACTTTCAGAGTTTTCATCATTAGTGTATAGGAATGCCAGAGATTTCTGTGCATTAATTTTGTATCCTGCTACTTTACCAAATTCATTGATTAGCTCTAGTAGTTTTCTGGTAGCATCTTTAGGATTCTCTGTGTATAGTATCATGTCATCTGCAAACAGTGACAGCTTTACTTCTTCTTTTCCGATTTGGATTCCTTTTATTTCCTTTTCTTCTCTGATTGCTGAGGCTAAAACTTCCTAAACTATGTTGAATAAGAGTGGTGAGAGTGGGCAACCTTGTCTTGTTCCTGATCTTAGTGGAAATGGTTTCAGTTTTTCACCATTGAGGACGATGTTGGCTGTGGGTTTGTCATATATGGCCTTTATTATGTTGAGGAAAGTTCCCTCTATGCCTACTTTCTGGAGGGGTTTATCATAAATGGGTGTTGAATTTTGTTGAAAGCTTTCTCTGCATCTATTGAGATGATCATATGGTTTTTCTCCTTCAATTTGTTAATATGGTATATCACATTGATTGATTTGTGTATATTGAAGAATCCTTACATTCCTGGAATAAACCCCACTTGATCATGGTGTATGATCCTTTTAATGTGCTGTTGGATTCTGTTTGCTAGTATTTGGTTGAGGATTTTTGCATCTATGTTCATCAGTGATATTAGCATGCAGTTTTCTTTCTTTGTGACATCCTTGTCTGGTTTTGGTATCAGGGTGATGGTGGCCTCATAGAATGAGTTTGGGAGTGTTCCTCCCTCTGCTATATTTTGGAAGAGTTTGAGAAGGATAGGTGTTAGCTCTTCTGTAAATGTTTGAAAGAATTCGCCTGTGTAGCCATCTGGTCCTCGGCTTTTGTTTGTTGGAAGATTTTTAATCTCAATTTCAGTGCTTGTGATTGGTCTGTTCATATTTTCTATTTCTTCCTGATTCAATCTTGGCAGGTTGTGCATTTCTAAGAATTTGTCATTTTCTTCCAGGTTGTCCATTTTATTGGCATAGAGTTGCTTGTAGTAAGCTCTCATTATCTTTCTTTATTCCTGCAGTGTCAGTTATTACTTCTCCTTTTTCATTTCTAATTCTATTGATTTGAGTCTGCTCCCTTTTTTTCTTGATGAGTCTGGCTAATGGTTTATCAATTTTGTTTATCTTCTCTTGGAACCAGCTTTTAGTTTTATTGATCTTTGCTATCGTTTCCTTCATTTCTTTTTCATTTATTTCTGATCTGATCTTTATGATTTCTTTCCTTCTGCTAACTTTGGGGTTTTTTTTTCTTCTTTCTTTAATTGCTTTAGGTGAAAGGTTGTTTACTCAAGATGTTTCCTGTTTCTTAAGGTAGGATTGTATTGCTATAAACTTTCCTCTTAGCACTGCTTTTGCTGCATCCCATAAGTTTTGGGTCGTCGTGTCTCCATTGTCATTTGTTTCTAGGTATTTTTTTATTTCCTCTGATTTCCTCAGTGATCACTTCGTTATTAAGTAGTGTATTGTTTAGCCTCCATGTGTTTGTATTTTTTACAGATGTCTTCCTGTAATTGATACCTAGCCTCATAGCGTTGTGGTCGGAAAAGATACTTGATACGATTTCAATTTTCTTAAATTTACCAAGGCTTGATTTGTGATCCAAGATATGATCTACCCTGGAGAATGTGCCATGAGCACTTGAGAAGAATGTGTATTCTGTTGTTTTCGGATGGAATGTCCTATAAATATCAATTAAGTACCACTTGTTTAATGTATCATTTAAAGCTTATGTTTCCTTATTTATTTTCATTTTGTGTGATCTGTCCATTGGTGAAAGTGGGGTGTTAAAGTCCCCTACTATGAATGTGTTACTGTCGATTTCCCCTTTTATGGCTGTTAGTATTTGCCTTATATATTGAGGTGCTCCTATGTTGGGAACATAGATATTTACAATTGTTATATCTTCTTGGATTGATCCCTTGATCATTATGTAGTGTCTTTCTTTGTCTAATCGTCTTTATTTTAAAGTCTATTTTGTCTGATATGAGAACTGCTACTCCAGCTTTCTTTTGGTTTCCATTTGAATGGAATATCTTTTTCCATCCCCTCACTTTCAGTCTGTATGTGTCTCTAGGTCTGAAGTGGGTCTCTTGTAGACAGCATATATATGGATATCATTTTAGTATCCATTCAGCCAGTCTGTGTCTTTTGGTGGGAGCATTTAATCGATTTACATTTAAGGTAGTTATCGATATGTATGTTCCTATTCCCATTTTCTTAATTGTTTTGGGTTTGTTATTATAGGTCTTTTCCTTCTCTTGTGTTTCTTGCCTAGAGAAGTTCCTTTAGCATTTGTTGTAAAGCTGGTTTGGTGGTGCTGAACTCTCTCAGCTTTTGCTTGTCTGTAAAGGTTTTAATATCTCCATCAAATCTGAATGAGATCCTTGCTGGGTAGAGTAATCTTGGTTGCAGGTTTTTCTCCTTCATCACTTTAAATATGTCCTGCTAGTCCCTTCTGGCTTGCAGAGTTTCTGCTGAAAGATCAGCTGTTAACCTTATGGGGATTCCCTTGTGTGTTATTTGTTGTTTTTCCCTTGCTGCTTTTAATATGTTTTCTTTGTATTTAATTTTTGGCAGTTTGATTAATATGTGTCTTGGTGTGTTTCTCCTTGAATTTATCCTGTATTGGACTCTGTGTGCTTCCTGGACTTCATTAACTATTTCCTTTCTCATGTTAGGGAAATTTTCAACTATAATCTCTTCAAATATTTTCTCAGTCCCTTTCTTTTTCTCTTCTTCTTCTGGAAACCCTATAATTCGAATGTTGGTGCAGTTAATGTTGTCCCAGCGGTCTCTGAGACTGTCCTCAGTTCTTTTCATTCTTTTTTCTTTATTCTGCTCTGCAGTAGTTATTTCTACTATTTTATCTTCCAGGTCACTTATCCGTTCTTCTGCCTCAGTTATTCTGCTATTGATTCCTTCTAGAGTATTTTTAATTTCATTTATTGTTTAATAATAATTTAAATGTTTCTTGCATTTACTTTATTCTATTTCCAAGATTTTGGATCATCTTTACTATCATTATTCTGAATTCTTTTTCAGGTAGACTGCCTATTTCCTCTTCATTTGTTAGGTCTGGTGCGTTTTTATCGTGCTCCTTCATCTGCTGTGTGTTTTTCTGTCTTCTCACTTTGCTTATCTTACAGTGTTTGGGGTCTCCTTTTTGAAGGTTGCAGGTGCATAGTTCTCGTTGTTTTTGGTGTCTGTCCCCACTGGCTAAAGTTTGTTCAGAGGGTTCTGTAGGCTTCTTGGTGGAGGGGACTAGTGCCTGTGTTCTGGTGGAGGAGGCTGGATCTTGTCTTTCTGGTGGGCAGGTCTACGTCTGGTGGTGTGTTTTGGGGTGTCTGTGGACTTATTATGATTTTAGGCAGCGTCTCTGATAATGGGTAGGGTTGTGCTCCTGTCCTGCTAGTTGTTTGGCATAGGGTGTCCAGCACTGTAGCTTGCTGGTCATTGAGTGAAGCTGGGTGTTGGTGTTGAGACGGAGATCTCTGGGAGATTTTCGCCGTTTGATATTACGTGGAGCTGGGAGGTCTCTTGTGGACCAGTGTCCTGAAGTTGGCTCTCCGTCCTCAGCGGCACAGCACTGATTCCTGGCTGCAGCACCAAGAGCCTTTCATCCACACGGCTCAGAATAAAAGGGAGAAAAAGTAGAAAGAAAGAAAGAAAGAGGATAAAATAAAATAAGGTAAAATAAAGTTATTAAAATAAAAAAATTATTATTAAGAAAAAAATTTTTTAAAATGTAAAAAAAAAGAAGGATAGAACCCTACGAGAAATGGTGAAAGCAAAGCTATACAGACAAAATCTCACACAGAAGCATACACATACACACTCACAAAAAGAGGAAAAGGGGAAAAAATAATAAATCTTGCTCTCAAAGTCCACCTCCTCAATTTGGGATGATTCGTTGTCTCTTTAGGTATTCCACAGATGCAGGGTACATCACGTTGATTGTGGAGATTTAATCCGCTCCTCCTGAGGCTGCTGGGAGAGATTTCCCTTTCTCTTCTTTGTTCGCACAGCTCCCGGGGTTCAGCTTTGGATTTGGATCCACCTCTGCATGTAGGTCGCCGGAGGGCATCTGTTCTTCGCTCAGACAGGACGGGGTTAAAGGAGCTGCTGATTCGGGGGCTCTGGCCTACTCAGGCCAGGGGGAGAGAGGGGTATGGAGTGCGGGACGAGTCTGCGGCGGCAGAGGCCAGCAGGACGTTGCACTAGCCTGAGGCGCATCGTGCGTTCTCCCGGGGAAGTTGTCCCTGGATCACGGGAACCTGGCAGTGGAGGGCTGAACAGGCTCCTGGGAGGGGAGGTGTGTATAATGACCTGTGCTCACACACAGGCTTCTTGGTGGCGGTAGCAGCAGCCTTAGCATCTCATGCCCGTCTCTGGGGTCTGCGCTGTTAGCCGCAGCTCGTGCCTGTCTCTGGAGCTCCTTTAAGCAGTGCTCTTAATCCCCTCTCCTCACGCACCAGGAAACAAAGAAGGAAGAAAAAGTCTCTTGCCTCTTCGACAGGTCCAGACTTTTTCCCGGACTCCCTCCTGGCTAGCCGTGGTGCACTAACCCCTGCAGGCTGTGTTCACGCCGCCATTCCTCTCCCTTCGCTCCAACCGAAGCCTGAACCTCAGCTCCCAGCACCGCTTGCCCCGGCAGGTGAGCAAAGCCTCTTGGGCTGGTGAGTGCTGGTCGGCACCAATCCTCTGTGCGGAAATCTCTCCGCTTTGCCCTCTGCACCCCTGTTGCTGCGCTCTCCTCCGTGACTCCAAAGCTCACCCCCTCCGCCACCCACAGTCTCTGCCTGCAAAGGGGCTTCTAGTGTGTGGAAATCTTTCCTCCTTCATGGCTCCCTCCCACTGGTGCAGGTCCCATCCCTATTCTTTGTCTCTGTTTATTCTTTTTTCTTTTGCCCTACCCAGGTACATGGGGAGTTTCTTGCCTTTTGGGAGGTCTGAGGTCTTCTGCCAGCATTCAGTAGGTGTTCTGTAGGAGTTGTTCCACTTGTAGATGTATTTTTGATGTATCTGTGGGGAGGAAGGTGATCTCCGTGTCTTACTCTTCCGACATCTTCCCCCTCTCTCCTATCCTTACTATTTTTAAGGAGATAGAAGACAAAATTAAAAGTTCTGACAGAAAACTGGAAAACTTAAAAAAAAATTGGAAATTCTAAAAATGATAAATATATAACAGAAATCAGGAACTTATTCAATGGGTATAACAGCAGATTAGACAGAGATTAAGTGAATTACAAAGGAGGACAGAAGAAAATATCCAAATTAAACACAGATAGACAAAGAATGGAAAATAGAAAACAAAAATAAAGAGATAAAGAGAAGGGACTTTCCTGGTGATGCAGTGGTTAATAATCCACCTGCCAATGCAGGGCACACGGGATTGATCCCTGGTCCAGGAAGATCCCACATGCCGTGGAGCAACTAAGCCCATGTGCCACAACTACTGAGCCTGTGCTCTAGAGCCCACGAGCCACAACTACTAAGCCCCCACACTGCAACTACTGAAGCCTGCGTGCTCTAGGGCCCGCGTGCCGCAACTTCTGAGCCCACATGCTACTGAAGCCCGCGTGCCTAAAGCCCGTGGTCTGCAACGAGAGGCCACCACAATGAGAAGCCTGTGCACCGCAGTGAAGAGTAGCCCCCACTCGCCACAACTAGAGAAAGCCCGTGTGCAGCAACGAAGACCCAACGTATACAAAAAAAATAAATAAATAAAGGGAGAGAGTCAAGGAAGAGACACTGAGACAATCTAATATGTAGGTAATTGGAGTTCCAGGAGGAGAAGAAAGAAAATAACCAGGAAGAACATTTTAAAGAAATGATGACTGAGAATGTTCCAAAACTGATGATAGATATCAAGCCACAGATTCAAGAAGCCCTTCTGGATTCCAAGGAAGATAAATTCTAAAAAACTCATAATATCACTGCATCGTCTAAAAACATTAAGAGGACAATAAAGACATATTATGAACAACTTTATGTCAATACACTAAATAATTTAGATGAAAAGGACACAGTTAAAAATCTGAATAACTCAATGTCTATAAAGAAGTTAAATCTCTTATAATAAACCACCCCACAAAGAAACCTCTAAGCACATATAATTTCATGGGTGAAATTTATGAAACATTAAAAAAAGAAAATACCAATCTTACATAAACCCTTTCAGAAAACAGAGGAGGAAACACTTTCATAAGGCCAGCATAAACACATATCAATATGTGAAAATCTGACAAAGACATTCCAAAAAAAGAAACTATTAACCCTCCTGAACAGTGATTACAAAAATCTTTAACAAAGCACTAGCAAATCAAATCTAACAGTATACTAAAAAAAAAATCATGATTAAGCAAAGGCTTATCTAGCAAGGTTGATTTAATGTTTGGGAATCAATCAATGCAATTCATCAAATTAATAGAAGAAAGAAGAAAAATCATCAGTTCAACAGGTAAAGAAAAAGCATCTGACAAAATTCAACTCCAAATCAAGATGAAAAACTCCCAGCAGGGGCTTCCCTGGTGGCGCAGTGGTTGAGAGTCCGTCTGCTGATGCAGGGGACACGGGTTCGTGCCCCGGTCCGGGAAGATCCCACATGCCGCAGAGCGGCTGGGCCCATGAGCCATGGCCGCTGGGCCTGCGCGTCTGGAGCCTGTGCTCCGCAACGGGAGAGGCCACAACAGTGAGAGGCCCACGTCCAGCAAAAAAAAAAAAAAACAAACTCTCAGCAAATTTGGACTGGATGAGAACTTCCCTCAGTCTGATAAAAGGCATCTACAAAAACCTTGCAGCTATCATACTTAATGGTAACATCAAACTTAATTAATGCTTTCCTAGTAAAGACAGGATCAAAGCAGGGATATCTGCTCTTATCATTCTTATTTAACATTGCACTGGAAGTCCTAGCCAGGGTAATAGAACGAGAAAAAGAAATAAAGGGCATACATGTCAGAAAAGAAGTACACTGTTTCTATTCACAAATAATATGGTTGTTTACAGAGAAATTTCCATGGATTCTACAAAACAGAACTAATAAATGAGTTTGGCGAGTTTGGAGGACACAAAGCAAATATACAAAAAATAATTGTACTTTCATAGATTAACAGCAAACTACTGTAAAGTAAGATAAAAAAATTACTGTCAAAAATATAAGCTACTTTCAGTATAAATTTGATAGAAAAAAATGCAAAACCTCTACACTGAAAATTACAAAATACTGCCAAGAATTAGAGACACAGACCATGTTCACCAGTGAGACATGGGAAGACTTGATATTGTTGTCAATTCTCCCAGCTGAGCTATAGATTCAAAGCAACTCTAGTCAAAATTCCCAGAAAAAAGTTTTTGTACAAATTGACAAGCTTATTCTAAAATTCACGTGGGACTATAAAGGACCTAGAATATATAAAACAATGTTGAAAAAGAACAAATTGGAGGGTTTACAGTACCTGACTCCAAGACTTACAAAAGGTACCAGTAATCAAAGCTGTGTGGCACTGGCAGAGGACACACAATTAAAACAGTTAAATAGTAGAAAGCCTAGATATAGACCTCCACTCATACACTCATTGGATTTTGACAAAGGCAATAAAGCAATCTCTGGTGGCCATAAAAATGCACCATTCAGATCTCCTGCTGGGGGAAGCATACTTGACTAAGGTAAGGCCCCAGCTGCTGCCCTTCTGGATCTACTACTATGTTCAGGCAAAGGCCAAGTTTACCTTTCACTAACCCTAGCCAATGATTTAGCACAGCAGGGTTAGTAATACTGGTCCATTCCTCTAACAAGGCAACTTTGGTGTGAGGAGTCCCCATAGGCCTGGCCAAAACTTTCTTAGAACAGCACTGCAGTTCAAGATACTTTTCAACCAATCATCCTTTCCCCTCCTCTCCTTTTACCACCCAAAGGCCTTCTCTGGCCTCCCTCCCCTTTCTCCTTCATAGGCATTACCCTCAGTAAATATCTAGTATATCTAATCTTGTCTTGGCATATGCATCTCAGAGGACCCTAAACTAACACAGGTGGTAATGGAAGTGATCTAAGAACACAAGTGGTAGGATCGAGTTGTAGACTGGCTTATTAATTACCTGGTAGGCAAAGAGGAATGTCATTCTGAGTAGTATGTGGGGCATGGATAGTCCCTGGCACAGGGTAGTGGCCAAACAGTTAAAGATTTCACCAATGGTGACCTGGGAAAACATGCTGGGGAGGTGATTGCCCTTGCCTGTGTATTGATTCAGGCATCTCAATGAAATGGGGAGAACAATGTCTAAAAAGACAGAGGAATTGGCTGATTACTGCCAGTTACTATGATGCTCTACAGAGGGAGGGTGAGAAATGAGGGCTGTTGATGAGCAGTTAAAGTCTATGGGTGAGATATTAGTTTGGTAGCTTATAAAAAGGCCCTTATTTCTAGCTGTAGAAGATCAGATACAACTGAGTGGCTGACTGAAGATCTGTTCATTAGAGCCACAGAGTTCTAGAAACATTTAAATGCTCAGATGGAGGTCTGCTATGCCAAGACCAGGAAGAGTGGCATAAGGGCACATGAGCAGAGTGGCCATGGTGGCAGAAATGAAGACCATGTGATGGGCTTCCACTTACCAAGGCCAATCAAGCCACTTCTGCCTCTGAATGGCCAACATGTTAGCAGCCAATCTGATTCTAAAATTTATATAGAAATACAAAGGGCCAAGAATAGTAAAGGTTATCTTAAAGAAAAACAATAAGGTGAAAGGGTTTGATTTCTTGGCTATCAACACCTTCTATAAGGCTAAAACCAATAGAAAAAACTGTGATACTGGTATAAGAATAGACTAGTAGAAAAGAATAAAGTCTATAAATAGACTCATTTATTTGTACCTATACTGTCATCATTACACAGTCATATCATAAATCATATATCAATATAAATATATATGTATATTTATTTTTTGTCTATGTTTATGTATTTTTAATAAATTGGCCCTGTAGAGCAGTGGGGAGAGGACAGTCTTTTCAATAAATGGTGCTAAGTTGATTCCATATCCATATGAAAACAAAATGAAACTTAACCTCACCTCATATGGCTCACAAAGATCAATTCCAGATGGATTACAGATCTAACTGTGAAAGGTAAAATAACAAAGCCTCTAGAAGACAATATAGGAAAATCATATAACCTCGGCATAGGGAAATATTCCTTAAATATGGCACAAAAAGCACTAACCATAGAAAGATTGATAAAATGAACTATATTAAAACTAGTAACTTATTTTCAAAGAGCACCATTAAAGTGAGAAGACAAGCCACAGATAAGGAGAAGATATATCTAATAAAAACATGGAAAGATGCTCAACATTAATAATCAGGGAAAAGAAAACTTAAACCATGAGACACTGCCACAAACCCACTAGAATAGCTAAAATTAAACAGTAATATCAGAAGCTGGCAAAGATAAAGAGCAACAGGAATTCTCAGACTGCTGGTAGGAGAATAAATTGGTACAACTTTGGAAAATCATTTGGCATTACTACTAAAGCTGAAGATATCATATCCTGTGATTTAGCAATTCCACTCCTAGATATATACTTAACATAAATGCCTGCACATGAACAAGAAATATATGCAAAAATGTTCACACCAGCATTACTTCTGAAAGCCCCAAACTGCAAACTAAAATATCCATCAACAGTAGAGTAGATAAATTGTGGTATATTTATACCATGGATCACTATTAGCAATGAAAATAAACAAAGCAGTTTACATATAATAATATAGTTGAATTTCACAAATAAAATTTTAAGTAAGAGAAGCCAGACACTGAAAAATTCAACTTATGTAAAGTTCAAAATATAGGCAAAATTATTACATTCAGAAACACATGCTTAGGGGGTATAAGTCTATATAGAAGCAAGGAAATGATTACCATAAATTAGGATAGTGGCTACCCTTGAGGGAAGGGGTGGTAATTAGGAAGGGCATGAGAGAGGTTTTCGGAAGTAATGACAATATTCTATTTCTTGACCTGGATGATGGTTACATTTGTATTCACACTGCAGTAAGATTACTGAGCTGAAAATTTTATGCACTTTTCTGTATGCATGTTTTGCAATAAAAAAGATTAAAAAACCAAACAAAATGAATGGTCTGGTCTTTGATATCAAGATGAAAGGATTAGTACTTGCTTCGTATGCCCTTATCTTTGAGTTATTTTATTGACAATGGTAAGTAGTTCACATTGAATTATTCAGATTCTTTTACTGAGACCCTATGCCACACATTTCTAAGATGTTTGGCTAAGGGTAAAAAAACAATTTATTGCCAAAGAGTTGTGGAAAATTAACCAACCCAGGAATCAAATCTAAAAATATGGACTCATTTTAATACGCTCTGAAAAACAAAATTAATAGAATCACATCACACATAGTACTTATTTTTTGAGCTGAGTGTCTTCAAAAGAAAATGGATTCTTACCAACAAAGTAAATGAGGCGGAAGAGATAATATAGACATGAAAGGGGTAGATAAAAAGTCAAATTCCCCAAAGCCTCCCCCCTTGTTGCTGCTTTGTTTTGAATTAGAACCTCCACTGGCAGAATTATCTTTGACAAAATCCTTAGAAGATTTCTAGATCTGAAAGATAACAGAATAAAGGGTAGCTGAGCATGTTAAAATGGGAATAGAGCAGAGATTCTGCAGATATAACAGGATAAAAAGGAGAAACTGCATAATAAACTGAGGTAGAAAGAAAACCAAGATGGTGTTGAGCCTAAGGGTGGTGGAATGTAAGGTCTTAAAGACAGAAGATTCATCTGCATGATTTGACAATCCAGGAGAGCCTACTAAGTATACTTAATGAGAAAAGGAGATCAAACTAGTATTATGGTAAATTAGATGAGAAGAACTTCAACATGGAAGTTTAAGCATGGGATTAAGATACTAAGGAGATGGTTCTTCCATCTCACAATACAGTCAAAACCCAACTCTAGATAAATCCAACTGTCTCTTTTTGACAATTGCCTTCAGACTGCTGGGGAAAAAAATTACATATTGCAGACTGGAACCACTATAAATTCATGGTCACCAATCTCAACAATATTTCAATATTGCATGACAATTTCCTATTTCCCTGGAAAGCTCTCTCCCATTTTTCACATGACTACTTCAAACCTTCTCTACTTTTCTTAAAACTGCTGTCACTTCTCCTGCTCCCCATTTACCCTGAGCAGTGTTGTCATCTACTTCAAAGAGAAAACAGATGCCGTTAGAAGGAAACTTTCTCAACTTTTTTGGCACCAGAACTTCAAATCTTTTTTACATTCATCCTTTTCTCCTTCCTGCAGGCAAGGTTTCCTTTTACGAATGTAAGATTAATCCCTCCCTCCAATCATGTCAGTAATCCCTTCCCTGCTTTATGTCCCAAACTGCATTACTCATCCTCCCAGACCTGTTCTTCCTCTTAATGGTCTTTATATCAGTAAGCTAGGACTCTGGAAATTATCCTTGACTCCTTCCTCTCCAATTACCAAGTTCAGTGTATTCCACATCCTAAATATCTCCTGAACCTATTTCATTAACTATCTCCTCTGTCACCATCATCCCCAATTATTATCTGTCATCTACTGTACCTGCCTAACTGGTCTCGACCTCCAAGTGTACTTCTAACTCATTTACCACTTTGCAGCTGCCAATCATCTTTCCAAAATGCTACTCTGATGTCACTTCCTCAATTTTACTGCCCACAGAATATAATGCAAGCTCCTTAACAGGAGCTCCTATTACCTTCTCAAGGTAATATTACCTATTACCTTCTTAGCTCCTAAGACCTTCTCATGGTTTGCTCTTGCTTACCTTTCTAATTTATTTCTAGTTACTCCACTCCTTGTATGCTTTGCATCAAGCATTTCCAGACATGCACACTCCTATTTCCTTTGCCTGGGAGACTGTCCACCCTCACTTCAACATTTGCCTGCCTAGGCCACCTCAAACTTTAAATATTATTTCCTTTTGGAGGCCTTTCCTGACTTCCTAGACTAGGTTTGGTGTCTGTGCTAGGAGCTTCCCTAACATAACATTCATTGTTCTTTGTTAATTTATCTGTATGCTCAGAAAGTAGGACTCTGTCTATTCACTGTTGTATCCCCAATACCCAGCAGAATAACTGCAGGCATCAAAAACTTTTGCTGAATAAATAGAAATATAATAAATGTAAAAAGAAAAAGAAAAACAAATCATTAATAATAGATGTGCTCCTTTATCTGGTGTGGTCTAGATAAAAAGTTGCTATAGGTTTTCTTTAAAGTCAAGTATAACATTTCATGGCTTTCATAGGTAAGAATGAAATAGATACTTTTAAGTAATATTGGAAGCTGTTACAATAGAAGACAGATTGTGATTTGATGTGTCTTCTGTATTGCTTCCAGGCCAGAAAGCTGTAGTTTTATTACTCCTGGAGACATCAATGTCCTATATCAAGAGAGTAGTATTGAAACAGCTAGCCTAAAGGCAGGATGGATAAATAAGAAATTTATCAAGAAGTCTTTGAGTATTACACAGACACATACACAAGGAACATATTTATATAGACTATAAAATACTCAAAATCATTATCACTAAACAAATTTATCTATTATAGCAAAAAGAAGAGAGTATAAATATCCTGAGGAAAATGACTTCAATACATGCTCAGTTGTCTTTAAAATTTTTTTTTCTAAGGAAAAAAAGTCAGGGCAGCTGGCCTTACAATAATGAGAAAAGATATTGATAACTAGTCTGTAAAAAAAAAAAAAAAAAAGTGCCTGAAATGTTCATTCAAGGCTGGTATTCATTCTTTATTCAGAGCCTGGCTGTCAGACTTGAAAAGCAACAGAGATTACTGATGCATTCTACAGCCAAGTCATGGAGAACATAAATAAATTTGTTCTTAGTACAGCAATGAATAAAGGGAGGAAAAGACTTATTCTTTGTATTACAAGGGTTCTATGTCTTCTGTTTGGCTTCAGTAAGATGATTTCTATTAACTATAGTTATATGACACAATTTAGAAATACCATAATTTGATATTTCATTTTCATTAGTTCAATGCAGCAAAGCCACCTTTAAATCCTGATATTGCATGATTAATATCCTGCATTGGTTTATTTGCACTTATTTATTAAGTAGTTAACATAGAGATCATGAATTCCAAAAGGAATTTATTGGACTATTTAGGAGCTTTCAATAATTTATGCTTGCTTCAGTTTAGGGAGGTAGTTTTCAGAAAAATAAAAATATGGGGTCAAGATAAATGTAGTAGAGTGAAAACCAACAAAAAACCCAGCAGCGGTATGTTTACTGAAGTCAAAGTCAAAGCTTTGTTTGAAAGTCATTCATGAGAATTCCTATTAAATTAAAACATTTGATCAATTTTGTTCCCTGCATTAATAAATTACTTCAAAAATATTAATAACTTTCACCTTTTGGCCAGAAGGGGCGATTCTATGCTTTCCATTTCTTAAATTACACACACACACACACACACACACACACACGCATGTGTGCGTGCATGCACAGAGTTTTTATGAAGCTAGGACTAGTTTTATGTCAACTCTATTACTGAGATCAGCAGAGGAAATTTTTTTAAGCAGGAGCAGTGTCTAGGAAGATATTATTTTAAGAGTCTTAGTGGACAGAACAAAAAAGATATTTCCAAACCCGTTTACAAGAAGAGATATTGTGAGTTGCCTGTTTAAGACAAGGCCACTGCTGTCTTGTGAGTTACCGATTTAGCAAGCTCGAGTAGTTAATAACTGTGATGCAAAATGGCTTAAGTATCACTTGAAGAAAGCCTATAAAAGAATTAGAGAAACTGAAAAGGAATATGAACTGTAGTTGTGGTGATCTGAGAAGACTTCATGAAAATATGGATGTGAGATTGTTGTTGAAGAAAAAGGGTAGGGTTTTTTAAAAGTGGAAATAAAGGGTAGTGTCTCATAATTTACAGAACACAACTGAAATGAACATTTTTCTTATTTATCTTTAATACATATTTATAATATGAAAATGCTTCAGAAGTCATCTCATCTGCCCAAATAGATTATAAATTATGAAAAGTAGTAGTTATAGCTTAAAACACCTTATAAATCTGCAGCTTACAAATATCCCTTACTTAGGAAAAGTTATAGACACACTTCCTTTCCCTCCATAGTGACTGAATTTCATCCCAAATTCCCCTGCTGCTAAGTATTTTCCTCCCCTTCTTTTGTCCCACCATTATTGGGAAGGGGAAGGAACACTGTTACAAAAAAAAAAAAAAAAAAGGATGTCAGAGGGACTGACAGTTTCAAGGAGGTAGAGTATATGCAGAAAATAAAGATCAAATAAATTAAGAACTAAACAGTGTTTGTTAGATTTGGTAATATGGAGGTAAATGGGTGACTTCAACCATAACAAGTGAAGCCAATTATTTCTCCACAATATGTAATTAATTTTTTCTGACTCTATGCTTATGCATGACCTTGTGGAACAGTAACATAATTCAATAAGAAAGAAAATAGTCATTACCCAGTAACTTTCATTCTTCTTAGGGTATTAAAATTAGCTACTGAATGATTTGCTCCAAAAGTCTCTCATCAAGGTAAGTTGAATACTAGACTGAAAAGTTATTTTGATTTTAAAATAAATACTACATGTATGGCCTCTTCAGCCTGTGGGCACTTTCTTATCTTCTAGGAATGTTCTGAAAAACAAACAAAAAAAACTATCATAAACTATTTAGGATATACACTGCCAGGCTTTACAACAGATCCACTTCTATTGTTAAGTTTGGGACTGACATGTACACATTGCTATATTTAAAATAGATAACCAGCAAGGACCTACTGTATAGCACAGGGAATGCTGCTCGATAGTCTGCAATAACCTAAATGGGAAAAGAATTTGAAAAAGAATAGATACATGTATGTGTATAACTGAATCACTCTGCTGTACACCTGAAACTAACACAACATTGTTAATTAACTATGCTCCAATATAAAATAAAAAATTTAAAAAAAAAGACAAAAAGAAATCCTCAACCATTTCCTTTTGTATCTCCCTTAACTGCACCAATACCAGTATCATTCCCTTTTTAGTTACCTGGCCACAATTGAGTTTTACAAAAACTATCTACTAGCTACTGCCTTTTGATCATAAGCACCTTGGAAAGACAAACTTTAAATTTTGGCATATTTTCTGGAGTTAAGTTCAACAATATACAGTTTTGTAAGGTGGGAAGGAAACTCAAATGGCTATCTAATCTCTTGTTCTAGGTCTAGGCAAATCTACCTAAAAGCAAATCTTTTTTTAAAGCCATTGGGAAATGTTTTTTATGTCCAAACCGTATTGCTATTGGAGGACTTAGTTCATCATTCCTCTTCTACAAGGATTACAGATCATTAGTTAGCTACCTAAAACCCCCTCAAATTAGCAGGTTACCAATGACCTCATGTTTCAGCTATCTATTGCCACAATGCTATGCGAAATAATCCACCTCAAAACTTAGGTGTAAGACAATAAACATTTATTTTTACTCATGAATTTATAGGTCAGCTGAACAGTTCTTCTGGGCTGGGCTAATTTTAGCTACGCTTGCTCATCTGTCTACAGTCAGCCAGCAGGTGAGCTTGCAATTGGCTCATCTAAGTTGGCCTCACTTGGGATAGTTCTCTGCATAAGGTTTCTGAACTTCTAGCAGGCTCAGCCGAGCTTACTTTTTCCACGTTTTTGGCTAAAACAAGTCTCAGGACACTCAGATTCAAAGTGAGTGGTAACAGAACCCATCTTTTGATGGGAGTAGCTGGGATAGAGGGATCCCTCTATTGATGGGATAGAAGCAAGGATGAAGATTACAGTCACTTTTATAGTCAAACTGCCAAAGCCTCATTTAGTCTTTTCTTCATACTAAATAATCTGATATTGATGCTGCTTCTCGTTCATCCCTGAATCTGGACTGTGTAAACATTAACAACTAATTTTATCATTGCAAAACATAATTTCAAGAATGCTGTTAAACTGAAGTCAAGATGTGCTGAAATTAGAGAGCAAGTTGAGATTTTAATTTAAGAGCATAAGGAGTTGAAAAATACTGACTTTTGACTTTAGGAAAAAATGACATAAAAGCTACCTTATGCACTAGACAATATGAGTCTGTACAATTAAGAGGAAATTATACAGCTTAAGTACTTTTTAAATTTTTCATTGACTATTTAGAGCCTACTTTATATTATTTGATAAACTATCAGAAAGTTTTATTCAAAGAGGTAACACCCATGAACCTTTAAAATGAACCATTTATTAAATCAGACTGTTATTCTTAACAGTTATGTAAGTTACATGGTTTATGTCAGAGTATTTCACATGGAAAATTTTTAAACTCTTATAGGCAAGCAAAATTGTACCACACAATATATAAGTAGGAAGGGGATACTGCTAAACATTCAAATAAGGCAAGTATTTTAAAACAATAAAACAATAATTAAAAATTCAAGCATTCCTTTAAGAGAATTCAATACTACAAGCTAAATGTACTTTCTGAGTGTATTCATATAAAGGTAGTGTTTCTTCTTTTAAAACGTCAGGAAATGGAATAAGGCTCATTAACAGATACAGCTGCCCTCAAGATTTTTAATCTCAGTTGCTCTCTTTAAATTAAAATTCACAAAGTGCACAATTAAGATATATCAAAAAACTGAATCAGCTACTCTAATAACAGCTGTCCATGCTTAATACTTAGTGGTTTATTTGACCAAATGATGCCTTTTCAGGGAAAAATAAAAAAAGATAAGCCACTGTAAAACATTTAGTTTGAAATGTATGCTAATATTTTTCTTAGAAATCAAAAATTATGGAGGAAAAGGGTTATTTACCTTAAGGAAAAGAAAGCAAAACACTGGAATGACCAAACATTTTCAAAGAACAAGCACCACAAAGGACATTTGCATTCGGTTTTGTAATATTTATCAATGCATTTTTTCTTACTCCAACCAATCTACTTCATCAAATTCTGAATCATCTTCTGAATCACTGTATTCCACAGCAATACGGCGGGACAGGATGGTGGCAACATCATTTTCAATGCGTTCGTGTTTAGCTTCCTGTTCACGCTGCTCTTCGACTTTTCGTAGCTGAATACCTGATATAGTAAATCCAAACCATTCATTGTAAACCAAAATACTAGATATTATTAGATATTATTAATCGAATAAATTCAAATACACATGAGAAATACTAACAGGAAAATAAAAAGCAAGATCTATTAAAAAGAATTTGAAGATTTGATGAAACTTACCACATACCCCAGTGGATGTCTATAGTTTATTTAGCCATTATGGTCTATTGTGCTTCCCTACTCACCACCTCCTAAAGTTAACCAGGTGATACATTTATTTTGTTTGTTACCTCTACGGTCAAATAAATTAAACATCGTTGAGCATATTTTCTGTGGCTTTGTTCTCCCCAGTACTTGAGGGAAAGGCACTATTATTCATTCTATACTGTTACTGCCTGGCATATAGTAGGAAACGTTGGCTGAATAAATAAATGAATGTGACAGGTTGTTCCTTTGTTGCTAAGGTAGGAACCTTAATCTTTTAAAGGTATTGGTAAAGCAAGTGTCACTTACATATCAAATGGACAGCCTTAACACTGAAGAAAATACCATTTTAAAAGGAGTTATATATATTGAATATAATATTTACAAAGGGTTTTAACTATTTCTATAACATTTAAGTCTGATACTTTTAATTTCTCATTCATTCAATAAACATTTCAAGAATACCTACTAAGTATAAAAATAAAATGATTAATGTGACATATTTTCTTGAAAAAGACTTAAAATATAAATTGAACATAGCTTTACTTTCTAAAGACCACTTGTACAAAAACATGAGCATCTAAACTTTTATAAATGAAGAAAACATTATTGTCTCCAATATTTAGAAAGGTTCTAATGCTACCATTGCAATGCTTTTAACGGCTCTTGAGAAAATTACCTTTTCGTATTGCTTCCAGAAGTACACTTCTGGCATCACTGATTACAGGTAGGGTTGATGGATGACGCTTTGGCTCAGAAGCAGGTATAATTTGTGATGGAGGAGATGGAGGCATTAATGGAACATGGGGACCTGGGGCAGTAGATGGAGTTGGATGTAGCCCAGAGGGAGGATGAGCAAGAGCTGCAACTGAGACAGGTGATGATGGTCGAATGCCAGGTGGAGGCAGAGGAGGCGGTGGTGGGGGCGGAGGCAGCCCCTGGACTTCTCCTTGTGGGAGTGGGTGAACTGGTACAGTCTCGCATACTGGGGCAGCTCTAGCTACCGGTGGAGAGGGCTGTACTAGAGGAGGTGCAATTGGAGGAGGAGCTGGGTGAAGAACTCCAGGGGCAATCTGAAGAGGAGCTGGAGGCGGTGGTACTGCTGGAGCTTGCAAAGCAGTGGTTGGAGGTGGAGGTGGGGGAGGTACTGGTGGGGGGGGAGTCGAAGTCATTGAAGCTCTTAATGAAGAAGTTGACAAGGCAGATGGAAGAGGTGGTGGAGGAGGTGGTGGGGCGGCGCTCACAAACACAGGTGTCCTGCCTGTAGCTGGTGACTGAGGACGATTTTCTATCAAACCTGTAGCAGAACTGAAATGATAAAGAGATTCCAGCAAGTTACTTAAAGAGAAAAAACTAACCACACAAAACATAAATGGCTACCAGTAATTCTATCAAGGTAGAGGCATTAACATGTTCCTATAAAAATTAAAAATTCTTCAGCAATATTTAGAATGAAATGAGAACTAAAAGTACACTAACAAGAAAATCAATACGTGGTGCTTTGATTTATAATATTCTAAATGATCTCATCCTCTCATGCAACTTTCATATCCACTCAAGCATTTTCTCCTTCCTTTGATAAAATGCTCAGTTTTACACTGTGATATGAGTCTTTATAATGACTCAACATTTATCATATTACAACATTTGTATTGCTATACCTGTGGCCAAAACAATACTGTATTTGTACTGAAGCTATTAAGACTCATTATATGTCATTTCAGTTAAATCAATGACAACTAATTACAAACCACAAAAGGAAATTTATGCCCCTCTTCCTTGCTGAGGATGGAACATCAAATGAGTCAGTAATATAAGATTGATCTTTTTAACTGGAAATTGTAAAGCTGATCTCTATTTCTCTATGAAAAAAAATTATAATGTGGATAACAGTGGACAAAACGAAACTTCAAAAAGCTTTACTAAAAGATTATTATGAGCAATTGCCTATTCTCTCTCAAATTCTTAGAGTATTTCCCCTAATATTAAATTAACATTTATAATCAAGTCTTTGGTTCCCATTTCTTTGTCCCTAACCACATACCAAAAATTCTTAATTTTTATTAATATATTGCAGATCATGTGCTTGATAACAAAGCTATAATAAAATGAAACACACTTTAATCTTTAAGTTATCATTAGCTAAAATTTCCCAAGAGAATGTGTCAGCTCTTATGAGAGGCTGGCAAATTACGGGCCAAATCTGACCCGATCCCTGTTCTTGTAAATAAAGTTTTGTTGAAACACAAACATATTCATTTGTTTATGTATAGTCCATGGCTGCTTTCATTCAACAATGGCAGAGTTGAGTAGTTGTGACAGAAGCCATATGTCCTAAAGCCGAAAACATTTATTATATGGGCCTTTAAAGAAAAAGGTTACCAACAACTGAGATGAAACATCATGTGCTTGTTCTGACATACCTGATACAGGTGGGTATGGGTTTTGCATCTCCTGCTCCATGCACTGGTGGAGGTGGAGGTGGTTCATGTGGTCTGACTAAGACCCTTTCCTCAGCTCTCGTCAGAAGCTCACTCATCTGACTAAACGGCAAGGCAGAAAGCGAGTAAGATCCATCCATATGATCCACATATGTCTGCGGTCTAAAAAATACATACAGTATCAGTGTATTTTTCTTGAATTATTGGTGAAGTAAAATGTTCTACATGAGATATTGAAGGTTTATCCTTTGAATGCCAATATTTTAACTACTTTAAGAAACTTCTTTCAGAAATTTATTACATTCATCCTGCTTTTAAAACACAGAATGCTGCTCACAACGCAATCTTTCCTTGCTGATTCAGGTTATTATGATGACCTTCAGTTATTTTATTATTTTATCATATAATACTAATTCAATTCACAAGGGTGAAAAGTATTACTTTCATAATCTGATAAACAAGAAAAGAAAATAACTTTCAGCCAATTGTGTTCAAAGCTATCTGCCTCTATTTAATTTTTTTCTTTACAATAAGATGCCAATGACAACAAGCTAGAATATGAAAACTGGAATTTTCTACCACCAGAATATCCTGCTGTTCTTTTAAATCTAAATGACTTCCAAGTGTCTGGCACCCAAGGGAGATAGGTCTGTGACACCAGTAGCACAGACATGGCTAACTACATTGTTTTTGTCTTTTTGCTGTTTTCAAAGGTGCTAGGGTACTCAGAAAATAGCTGCGTAACATAATAACATGTGACTTAAGTCAGATTTAAGCAAAATTTTAGATACCTTGAGCATGTGAAGACATAAATATTTACTGACTGTAGTGCATGCTGGAGACAAAGCTGGATTTAAAAGATGTGTACAAAGCAAGTTAGAAATTATTATATTTACACAACTGGGTCAGCTCAATACCTCAATCACTTAACAGTGATTAGAAATAAATGTCTGTCTACAGATTATTAATTTTTTAAAAAATCAATCCTTTCAGTCTCTTTCTTTCAGTACTACATATAGATAGTACCTTATATGTATATTACTCTTAAAATAGGCCAAAATAATTTACACTTATGACCCAATAATTTACATGTATTATTCGAAAGAAAGTCTTAAGTTCTTTTCCATTCAAAAATCAATAACTATAAAACATATAATAATAACTATAATCAACTGTACACAAATCTCTTCACAGAGAGATGCTAGTATAATGTTTGTTAGGTTGCATATTAGTTAGATAGGGTCCCTGGCCACTGAGAAAGGAAAAGGACCTATTGCATATTTCTGCAAAAGGGGATGAGTAATTTTGTTTTGAAAGTCCTGATATATCTGAGGTAGAAGATGTGGCATAGAAAGGAAGTCAGGGGAAAGAAAAAGGAAAAAATATAACCCCCTTCCAACTCCTATTTTATATGCAGTGAATCAATAATACTTCAAAAAAAAAATCCAGACCCCATTACTCTATTATGAAATTCTAACAGATTCTGCCTGAACTACTGAGAGTGAGCTGAGACCTCATATGAAAGTTAAAACATCGAAGATCATCTACTCCAACCACTTCTTTCTACAGATGAGAAAACTGAAGTCCGGGTACAAAAATGATCTGCCCAAGATCAGACTTCAATAGGCTCACAATGGTCAGGGTTTCAAAATCAACTCAATACTTATAGAACAGAGTCTGTCAATTCAACAGTTCAGGACCTAAGACTTAGACATATAGATATTAGAAATAAAGCCAGTGTTTTACCATTAATTTTGTTTAAAAAAACAAACAAAAGAAAATAAACCTTGTTTCAAAATGAGAGGCTGGGCCATTAGCAACTTCAATATGCTTATGTAAGAGATTAGCATCATCTTCAGCCAGCTCTGGACCTTGGGCCAGCTTCTGCCATTCTCTCCGCCTGTCATGAGGTGCTCTTGGCACTTTTTCTGGTTCATGAGGACGATCTAGATTTTTCTGCTATAACAGATGTATTGAAACAAAGCCAAATGCTGAAGTACTACGTTTTTAAAAAGAGGTTATAACAATGAAAATAGAATTCTAACATCAGTATTGAAAAAGACAATGTCATCATAATATAGTAAAAGTAACAGAGATACAGTTCATTTGTGCATTCAGAGTTAAATCTTAGCTAGTTTGTTTGTAATCCCACTTTCGAATGCTTTTTTAACCTTTAAATGAAATTGATGTATCAGATAAAAATAGTATGTCTACATAATAAAACTTGAGGTCAGAAAGTCCTTTCAGATGAAAACAGATTCATCAACTCTGCTCCCACATTATTAGTTTTTGCTATAATGAGTGAAATTTCTACAATTAATGGCACTGCCTACCTCTAGCCAAAACCTGAAAATTTACTAAGGTTATATTATCTGAGAAACGACTAATTAGCTAGCCAATACATTAGAAAAAAATCCAATTACCTAATTAAACCATAATAACTGTCACTCAACAGAAAATAGGGTATTTGAAAAATAAAACAAAAAGTGATTCCAACTGTGGGAGAAAAAGTATAGAAAGAAACCAAAGGGGCCAAGCAGGTAACATACGTGAATAAAAAGAGTCAGATATAAGATGAGGCCTGCACTGAACTAGACGGGTATGTCCATCTAAGGCATTCCAGTTCAAAAATTTAAAAACCACTGTGTTTGTCAAACAAAACTGCTTGCAAGCATAGTCTGGGCTACCAGTCACCAGTCTGCAAACTCTGGCTAGAACACTGGTACACTGTCTAGTGCAGAAAATAATAACATGTAGGCATTTTGGGGAAGAGCAGGGAGAGCAGAGATAGCTATAGAAGAAACAGAGGGATGATAAAGACAAACTTTGCCACCTTCATAATTCTGCCTAAATCCAACTTTGCTTCCTCCTTCTATATTTCTAGTTATCATTAACATGGAATAAAACAGATCCAAGTGAATTTTATTAGAAAGTAGAAAATGATAATACAGCAGACAGGTAACAGGAATTTAGTGAGACTGTTATAAGCTTTCCATTTAGGATATGCTCTGTGGTAAGAAAATATTAACTTAATCTACTTTACCAATATCTGTACAATATTCCTTTGCTCTGCTTTAGCAGAATGCCTTTCTCTTCCCTGGACCACTTAATTCTTATTTGTTCATCAAGATTCATTATAAGCTTTGTTGAAGTGTTTATCAGCCCCGTCCTCCCTAAAGCATGTGCTATTTTGTGCTACTCAAACCCTCCATGCATACCTCCCTGTTAGGTGGGTATTTATCACACCATATTATAATAACCTAATTGTTCATTTGCTCCCCATTAGACTGTGATCTTTCTGCGTGGTTATAAAGACTTCAGTATTTGACCATATGGACCAAATAAAATAAAACTGTCAAAGTACAGAATTAATAAAGTCCCACATATGCAACAAATCACAAATACATGAAAACTAACTTCAATTTTTTGAAATACCTTCTGCTTCCTCTTTTCCTTCCTCTTATCCTCCGTATCTTGTAACATTTTTTCTTTCCATAGATCAAAGAAATATGAAGGATTGGTATAAAACTTCAAACCTTCTTTACCATCATCTCTGAAGTATAAAATATCAATTAAAATATACATTAGTACGACTTAGAGAGGCAATAGGAATAGAAGTAATTTTACTAAAATTGTTTCCTCTTACATTAACAAAATATAGCATGTGTAAAAATATTGGCAAAATAAATGAGAATATGCACCAATAGAACATTTCTCACAAATCAGACAGGAAACTTCTGGAAAACCAGAAGTTTTTCAGAGTTGGTATTAATAATTTAAAGGTACAACTGGACAATTTTCATCCCTAACTTCTGCTGAATGCCAAGTTTTCTATAAGTCCTGTGGGAAATTCCAGTAATTACAAATGATTCTGCCAAAGAGAAAAGCCTGAAAGGACAACAGAACAGAGAAACTATACAGGGTTTCTGCCAATACTCTAATTTACTTATCATCTTACCAAATCCAAAAAATATCACCAAATAGTCATTCTAATAGTAATAGTTATATCCAATGCCTTGCATACTGACAAATAGTTTCAAATAACTATCCAAATACCATTTTACTCAGGACACGTGTTGTGCCTCTTAAATCACCCATTTAACAATTCATGTGAAAGACTCCAAAGAAAGGCTGAATAAGTCCAGAGTTTTTTAAATGGTAAAAAAAATTTAAAAACAGATACTACATATTCAATACACAGATATTTAATGCAAAGATCAAGAGTAGACAAGAACCAGAAAAAAACAATATTTTATTAATGTGGTGGGATTTTGAACTCTTTATTTTTTCTTTTCCATCTAATTAGAAATTAAATTAAAAAGACAATAACGACTCCTTGTCTCTTCATATTCATGTTTGCCATTGGCTTTTCTTAAAAACACTTGTCAAAACAACTCCTTTGAGGAAGTCTTGTTTTTTGTATGCCCAAACCTTGGGAACTCACCTAGTGAATAAAGCAAAGGTTTTCTAAAGGTGGTGGATAAGGAGGGTTCTCTGCATTGCTCAGGAGACCAGTGAAATAAAAAATGTTTGGGGATTTAGCATTTAAAGGTAGACTGCTACATATCTGAACTTGAAGTCTGAAATAAATAACCGGCCTTCTTACTTATTAGCGTGCTGACCTGTAAGGAGTGAGTATATTGAGAGGTGGAGGCTGTACTGACCTGTAAGGAGTGAGTATATTGAGAGGTGGAGGCTGTTCACAAACATCGTACGTCTCCTGTAATGGAACAGGCAAAGTCCTGCGGTCGAAAAGCTGCTGATCTTGAACTGTAGAACTTCGGAAAGCTTTTCTCATGGTTATATCTTGCAAAGACACTAAAACAAAAATCCAAAATGTATTGTTTTATTTTACTAAGATGATTTAACATAAGGACAAATTCATATACCGTATTTGTTTTAAAGTCAGAAGGTCATGACTGTTAATGGCTTATGCATCAGGAACCATATTTTAAATGTTCTATCACTATATGCCACATCATTTTGTGCTTTATTTTTCCAATTAGATGGGTTTTAATGCAACCTCTGATTTCTAAGGCTCTAATGACACCTGAAGCATATGCTACATTTCCCATCAAGTGCACCTTTTCCTTTTCTCTCCTTGCCGTCCCCAGTCCCCACCAACCTACATTTTCCTCTTTTTTTCTATAATCTTTTTTCCATCTCCCTTTATTACTTTTATTTAGCTTATACCAATAACACTGAAGGAATTACTTAGTTATCAGTGGCATTCTGGGCTAAATGCACTATTGCCCTCTATGCTTTAAGTATGCTATAAGTATGATACATGGACTATAAAGTTAAAACAAACTTATTGTAAAGAAAATTAAGTTTTCAAGTACTGGGCAATCTGTACTGTTGTCTATTTCACTTATCTTTTATCTTGTTCTATAAGGGTCTTCAATTAACTACAAGTTCTTGAAGACTGAGGCTATCTTGTACATTAGTTTCTCCAGTAAGTTAACACAGCCCCATCATACATATGAGGATTTAAAATAACTTCATTTGCTCAGTTTCTTTTGGACTGTGCAGCATGTTAAAATAAAAAATTTACCAAAATACTAGATTTTTAACTCTTTAGAGTGATTTCTTGATATTAAAAAATTAGGTGATTTTTTAATGTATCTAATATGGGTTTTAGTACAAATGCCTTATACCATAGAAAGGTCAGTATTAAATAATAATAACAATTCTTAAATTATTTTTCTCCCTAAAATAGTATCTCTTTCATCCTTACAAATAAAATTCACTCAACATGAATGTTTGGGTCTATGAAATAAGTGGAGCAATGAGGCTGGCTATGCAATAGCCACAACATGACTGCATTCCCAGCAATTCCACTTCTATCTGACTTAAAAACACCAAAATAAAATTCAGAGAAGGAAAAAAGTTTTTTTCCCACTATCACTGAAGAGTAGTATGAGAGATACTTAATGAGTATAAACTATAGTGTTAGATGCTTTCACTAATTTTTACTTAAGCTTTATAACAATTTAATGGGATAGGAATTATTATTCCATTTTTAAACATAAGAAAATAGAAAATATTATATAACTGGCCCAAGGTAAAATGGTTAATAAGCAGTAGAGCCAGAACAGAAAACGCAGATCTGTCTGCCTTTGAGGCTAATCTCTCTGCCACAGTACCACATGCTGTTCCTCTGGCTCCTATCAGAAGTGGCCTCTGTTTTCTGCAATCAAAATGGATCAATTTTTGCCACCCTCCTACCCCACTTATTAACTGTAAGTATGAAACCTAGTGTTTGATTTCCCAAAACTGTCTTAGTAAAGGATATAAAGAACATGTAAAGTAATAAGCATTTTTCTATCTTCAGCTCCTCTCATTTATCATTTCTCTCATTTGTTAACAGACCAATGTGACAAAGCCCCTTCCAGTTGCCAACAATGACATCTGATATTACTTAGTGTTATATAACACAGTAAGTCGGCACAATATGTTTGTAAACGTAACTGAATTAAAGATAATGGTACAGAGCTTTGTTTAAAGACTCAGTTTTTTACCCTTTCTAAATTACTGTTACTTACTATTTAATGGTAATTAAAAACCCCAAAATATTGATATTACATTCTGTAATTTATTATTCTACTCATAATGTTATTTTATGTGAACTTTAACTGAGTTAAAAAATCTAGCTTAAATAACTTTGAAAATTCCTCTATTCAACATCCTCATGACAATTTCAAATTAAGTAGTTCAACGTTTTAGATTCTGAGTTCTTTCCCAATGCTCCATATAATTTTAAAGGAAACTGAATAATTCTGATAGTTGTTGGCACATTAAGAATTTTTTAAAACACTTAAACACACCTTAAGTTATTTACTAGTATCTGTATTTTCATTTTCAATTTTAATGGGAATGCTAAAATACCTGTTAAAATTTAACAGTATTTTCAAACTAAATATTAATTTTTATTTGTTACATAAAAGAACCGCCTGTATATTTCTATATTTTTAGATGAAATGTACTTGTAACTTACATGTTTAAATTATTTAAAAAAGAAATTTTGGATATAAATGACATATTTGAAAGTATGGCCATAAATTTTTTTTAAATATTAGCAATGATTTTTATCTCAAGAATTTCATGACGTATAACAATATACATTGTATACATTATAATATACACAAACATGTTTCAAGGGATACCACCAGTAAAAAACAACCGACAGAATGAGAGAAAATCTTTTCAAATCATAAGATTTGGGACTTGGATCCAGAATATATATAGAATTTGCGTAACTCAACAATCAAAAGAAAAATAATCCGAATTAAAAATGGGAAAAGGATCTGAACAGATATTTCTCCAAAGAAGATACACAAATGGCCAGTAAGTCATTTAAACCCTGTTTTGTTTTTTTTCTTTTCTTTTGTTTTTTTAAGTTTTATTATTCTTTTTATTAATTTTTTTTTTTACATTTATACATCACTGTGAATTACATTTGACTGTAGTTTTATTAAAGGAAGAAACACATTTTAACTATCTATTTCTGTTAGATTTTTGGTACAATGTAAAGTCAGGTTATAGATCCAGCCCTTTGCACAAAAATAGAATCATTTTTGTCTTAGTTGCTTTTAACTGAACTAGTTGCAGTTGTCAACATTTAAAAACAAGAGGTATGAGATAAAAATCTAGATACCTGGCTTCTTGGACAAAAGAAAGATCTGGCATGACTACACTGACTTTACCTCATTTCATGTCACACACATGCCAACAATCTGCTCCCTGTTTTGTACACAGTCTCAAAATTGCGCACTTGGTCCACTTCACTCAGAGTAACCTGGGTGTAAATCCTGGTTTTAAGTCCTAGCTCCACCACTTTCCTGCTTGGAGACTTGATTCTAAGTGGCTTATAAGCCATGAGAAGATGCTCAACATCATTAGTCATCAGGCAAATGCCAATACATTCTACAAAATGAACCAATATTGAAAACATTAGGCTTAGAAAGAAGCCAGTCACAAAAGACCATATATTGCATGATTCCATTTATTTGAAATGTCTAGAATAGGCAAATCCATAGAGACAGAAAGTAGATTAGTGATTGCTGGAGGCTACGGAGAAGTAACTACGGGAAGTAACTACTGTTGGATATAGGGTTTCTTTTTGGGGTGAGGAAAATGTTCTAAAACTGACTGTGGTGATAGTTGCATAACTCTGTGAGAATACTAAAAACCACTGAATCATACACTTTAACTTTAGACGAGTTAATTGTAGGGTGTATGAAATATATTTCAATAAAGCTGTTTTTTTAATGTACTGTCTTGGTTTTTTCTCATATCCAGACCTATGAGTTTATATCTTTGCATGTAGAGGAAACTTAGCATAGTTAAGTACTCACCTCTCCTTATTCAGGCATTAAATTATGTCAGAAGTTGGTTCAATCACTAGAACAGCCATCATTATATTCTACCTTTTGCT
Source organism: Leucopleurus acutus (assembly GCF_964270905.1). NCBI lineage: Eukaryota > Metazoa > Chordata > Mammalia > Artiodactyla > Delphinidae > Leucopleurus > Leucopleurus acutus. Next base: position 49,098,646 of record NC_139157.1, on the reverse strand, counting down.
TTTTCCAGTGATATCCTTTAAATTTTTTTTTTTTTCGGTACACGGGCCTCTCACTGTTGTGGCCTCTCCCGTTGCGGAGCACAGGCTCCGGACGCGCAGGCTCAGCAGGCATGGCTCACGGGCCCAGCCGCTCCGCGGCATGTGGGATCTTCCCGGACCGGGGCACGAACCCACGTGCCCTGCATCGGCAGGCGGACTCGCAACCACTGCGCCACCAGGGAAGCCCTCCTTTAATATTTTTATTGTTCAAGTTTAGATCTATTATATAACTTACATTTATAATAAAAATGTTATTCCACAAAAAATATTTTGAACAGAGGATTATAAGAGATTCACAATAAATAATACTCTAGGGTAGATAAGTGAAAATTATGTTCTTAGTAGTTTCAGTTTTCCTTCTTAAAAAATAAACAAAACAGAAAGAGGCATTTGAGAAACACCACCACTCAATGTATTCTATCAAGGCATGAAATGTTTTACCACTAAACTTTCTACCATTATTATTTTTTTTAACCTAATATCCCTAGCTTAATATCTCAGCATAGAACAGTTTTGTGCTATATACTGGCAATTTGGGAACTTTTTTTTTCTTTTGGAAATGTTGATTTAAATTGGGAAGTAACATTGAAAGAACGAGATCAGATTCTAGCAGTTTAGCAATATGCACACACACAAGTATATTAAAAGGAATTGCATTCTTAAACAATCAAACCTAAGAATTTCAGGTAATTTTCAAATTATTTCTAAGACAAATGTATACAAACAAATTATAAGAGAGAAAAGACAAAGAAACTGGAGGAAGAGTCTGGCCAAAAAAATTTTATGTCAAAAAATGAAGAGCTATTTAATATACAAAAGGAAGAGGTAAAAAAGGGGAAAAAAAGCTTCCCCGGTGGCGCAGTGGTTGAGAGTCCGCCTGCCGATGCAGGGGACACGGGTTTGTGCCCCGGTCCGGGAAGATCCCACATGCCGCGGAGCGGCTGGGCCCGTGAGCCATGGCCGCTGAGCCTGCGCGTCCAGAGCTTGTGCTCCACAACGGGAGAGGCCACAACACTGAGAGACCCACGTACCGCAAAAAAAAAAAAAAAAAAGAAACAAGAAAAAAATAGTAGAAAACCCAGGAGACTCATGCTAATGGCATTTATACATAAGCCACCAATCTATTACAACATGTACAACAAAGGTCATGGGTAAAAAAGTTGTAAGTAGTAAAGTAGTAAATTCCTTTTTTTTTTTTTAACATCACTATTGGAGTATAATTGCTTTACAGTTGTGTGTTAGTTTCTGCTGTATAACAAAGTGAATCAGTCATACATATACAAATATCCCCATATCTCCTCCCTCTTGCATCTCCCTCCCACCCTCCCTATCCCACCCCTCTAGGTGGACACAAAGTACCGAGCTGATCTCCCTGACTACGCAGCTGTTTCCCACTACCTATTTTACATTTGGTAGTGTATATATGTCCATGACACTCTCTCATTCATCCCAGGTTACCCTTCCCCCTCCCCATGTCCTCATGTCCATTCTCTACATCTGGTGTCTTTATTCCTGTCATGCCCCTAGGTTCTTCAGAACTAGTTTTTTTTTTTTTTTTAGGATTCCACATATATATGTGTTAGCATATGGTATTTGTTTTTCTCTCTGAATTACTTCACTCTGTATGACAGTCTCTATGTCCATTCACCTCACTACAAATGACTCAGTTTCATTTCTTTTTATGGCTGAGTAATATTCCATTGTATATATGTGCCACATATTCTTTATCCATTCATCTGTCGATGGACACTTAGGTTGATTCCATGTCCTGGCTACTGTAAATAGAGCTGCAATGAACACTGTGGTACATGACTCTTTTCAACTATGTTTCCTAAGGGTATGTGCCCAGTATTGGGATTGCTGGGTCGTATGGTAGTTCTACTTTTAGTTTTTCAAGGAACTTCCATATTGTTTCCAATAGCAGCAGTATCACTTTACATTCCACCAGCAGTGCAAGAGTGTTCCCTTTTCTCCACACCCTCTCCAGCATTTATTGTTTCTAGATTTTTTGATTTTGGCCATTCTGACTGGTGTGAGGTTATACCTCGTTGTAGTTTTGATTTGCATTTCTCTAATGATTAGTGATGTTGAGCATCCTTTCATGTGTTTGTTGGCAATCTGTATATCTTCTTTGGAGAAATGTCTATTTAGGTCTTCTGCCCATTTTTGGATTTGGTTATTTTTTTTTGATATTGACCTGCATGAACTGCTTGTATATGCTGGAGATTAATCCTTTGCCAGGTGCTTCATTTGCAAATGTTTTCTCCCATTCTGAGGGTTGTCTTTTGGTCTTGTTTATGGTTTCCTTTGCTGTGCAAAAGCTTTGAAGTTCAATTAGGTCCCATTTGTTTATTTTTGTTTTTATTTCCATTTCTCTAGGAGGTGGGTCAAAAAGGATCTTGCTGTGATTTATGTCACAGAGTGTTCTGCCTATGTTTTCCTCTAAGAGTTTGATAGTTCCTGGCCTTACATTTAGACCTCTAATCCATTTTGAGCTTATTTTTGTGTATGGTGTTAGTGAGTGATCTAATCTCATACTTTTACACGTACCTGTCCAGTTTTCCCAGCACCACTTATTGAAGAGGCTATCCTTTCTCCACTGTACATTCCTGCCTCCTTTATCAAAGATAAGGTGACCATATGTGCGTGGGTTTATCTCTGGGCTTTCTATCCTGTTCCATTGATCTATATTTCTGTTTTAGTGCCAGTACCATACTGTCTTCATTACTGTAGCTTTGTAGTATTGTCTGAAGTCAGGGAGCCTGATTCCTCCAGCTCCAGTTTTCATTGTCAAGATTGCTTTGGCTATTCGGGGTCTTTTGTGTTTCCATACAAATTGTGAAATTTTTTGTTCTAGTTCTGTGAAAAATGCCAGTGGTAGTTTGATAGGGATTGTATTGAATCTGTAGATTGCTTTGGGTGGAAGAGTCATTTTCACAATGTTGATTCTTCCAATCCAAGAACATGGTGTATCTCTCCACCTGTTTGTATCATCTTTAATTTCTTTCATCAGTGTTTTGTAATTTTCTGCATATAGGTCTTTTGTCTCCTTAGGTAGGTTTATTCCTAGTTATTTTATTCTTTTTGTTGCAATGGTAAATGGGAGTGTTTTCTTGATTTCATTTTCAGATTTTTCATCATTAGTGTATCGGAATACCAGAGATTTCTGCGCATTAATTTTGTATCCTGTTACTTTACCAGATTCATTGATTAGCTCTAATAGTTTTCTGGTAGCATCTTTGGGATTCTCTATGTATAGTACCATGTCATCTGCAAACAGTGACAGCTTAACTTCTTCTTTTTCGATTTGGATTCCTTTTATTTCTTTTTCTTCTCTGATTGCTGTGGCTAAAACTTGCAAAACTATGTTGAATAATAGTGGTGAGAGTGGGCAACCTTGTCTTATTCCTGATCTAAGTGGAAATGGTTTCAGTTTTTCACCATTGAGGACAGTGTTGGCTGTGGGTTTGTCATATATGGCCTTTATTATGTTGAGGAAAGTTCCCTCTATGCCTACTTTCTGCAGGGTTTTTAAAATAAATGGGTGTTGAATTTTGTCGAAAGCTTTCTCTGCATCTATTGAGATGATCATATGGTTTTTCTCCTTCAATTTGTTAATATGGTGTATCACATTGATTGTTTTGCATATATTAAAGAATCCTTGCATTCCTGGAATAAACCCCACTTGATCATGGTGTATGATCCTTTTAATGTGCTGTTGGATTCTGTTTGCTAGTATTTTGTTGAGGATTTTTGCATCTATGTTCATCAGTGATACTGGCCTGTAGTTTTCTTTCTTTGTGACATCTTTGTCTTGTTTTGGTATCAGGGTGATGGTGGCCTCGTAGAATGAGTTTGGGAGTGTTCCTCCCTCTGCTATATTTTGGAAGAGTTTAAGAAGGATAGGTGTTAGCTCTCCTCTAAATGTTTGATAGAATTCGCCTGTGAAGCCATCTGGTCCTGGGCTTTTATATGTTGGAAGATTTTTAGTCACAGTTTCAATTTCAGTGCTTGTGATTGGTCTGTTCATATTTTATCTTTCTTCCTGATTCAGTCTTGGCAGGTTGTGCATTTCTAAGTATTTGTCCATTTCTTCCAGGTTGTCCATTTTATTGGCATAGAGTTGCTTGTAGTAATCTCTCATGATCTTTTGTATTTCTGCAGTGTCAGTTGTTACTTCTCCTTTTTCATTTCTAATTCTATTGATTTGAGTCTGCTCCCTTTTTTTCTTGATGAGTCTGGCTAATGGTTTATGAATTTTGTTATCTTCTCTTGGAACCAGCTTTTAGTTTTATTGATGTTTGCTGTCATTTCCTTCATTTCTTTTTCATTTATTTCTGATCTGATCTTTATGATTTCTTTCCTTCTGCTAACTTTGGGTTTTTTTTTGTTCTTCTTTCTCTAATTGTTTTAGGTGGAAGGTTAGGTTGTTTATTTGAGATGTTTCTTGTTTCTTAAGGTAGGATTGTATTGCTATAAACTTCCCTCTTAGAACTGCTTTTGCTGCATCCCACAGGTTTGGGGTCATCGTGTCTCCATTGTCATTTGTTTGTAGGTATTTTTTGATTTCATCTTTGATTTCTTCAGTGATCACTTCATTATTAAGTAGTGTATTGTTTAGCCTCCATGTGTTTGTAGTTTTTACAGGTCTTTTCCTGTAATTGATATCTAGTCACATAGCATTGTAGTCAGAAAAGATACTTGATACAATTTTAATTTTCTTAAATTGACCAAGGCTTGATTTGTGACCCAAGATATGATCTATCCTGGAGAATGTTCCATGAGCACTTGAGAAGAAAGTGTATTCTGTAGTTTTTGGATGGAATGTCCTATAAATATCAGTTAAGTCCTACTGGTCTAGTGTGTCGTTTAAGGCTTGGGTTTCATTATTTATTTTCATTTTGGATGACCTGTCCATTGGTGAAAGTGGGGTGTTAAAGTCTCCTACTTTTATTGTGTTACTGTCGATTTCCCCTTTTATGGCTGTTAGCATTTGCCCTATGTATTGAGATGCTCCTCTTTTGGGTGCATAAATATTTACAATTGTTATATCTTCTTCTTGGATTGATCCCTTGATCATTATGTAGTGTCCTTCTTTGTCTCTTCTAATGGTCTTTATTTTAAAGTCTATTTTGTCTGATATGAGAATTGCTACTCCAGCTTTCTTTTTATTTCCATTTGCATGGAATATCTTTTCCATCCCCTTTCAGTCTGTATATGTCCCTAGGTCTGAAGTAGGTTTCTTGTAGACAGCATATATACAGGTCTTGTTTTTGTATCCATTCAACCAGTCTATGTCTTTTGGTTGGAGCATTTAATCCATTTACATTTAATATAGTTATCTATATCTATGTTCCTATTATGATTTTCTTGATTGTTTTGGGTTTGTATTGTTGGTATTTTCCTTCTCTTGTGTTTACTGCCTAGAGAAGCTCCTTTAGCATTTGTTGTAAAGCTGGTTTGGTGGTGCTGAATTCTCTTAGCTTTTGCTGGTCTGTAATGGTTTTAATTTCTCCGTTGAATATGAATGAGATCCTTGCTGGATAATCTTTGTTGTAGATTTTTCCCTTTCATCACTTTAAATATGTCCTGTCACTACCTTCTGGCTTGTAGAGTTCCTGCTGAAAGATCAGCTGTTAACCTTATCGGGATTCCCTTGTATATTATTTGTTGCTTCTCCTTTGCTGCTTTTCTTTTCTTTGTATTTAATTTTTAATAGTTTGATTAATATGTGTCTTGGCATGTTTCTCCTTGGATTTATCCTGTATGGGACTCTCTGCACTTCCTGGACTTGACTATTTCCTTTCCCATGTTAGGGAAGTTTACAACTATAGTCTCTTCAAATATATTCTCAGTCCCTCTCTTTTCTCTTCTTCTTCTGGGACCCCTATAATTCGAATGTTGGTGCGTTTAATGTTGTCCCAGAGGTCTCTGAGGCTGTCCTCAATTCTTTTCATTCTTTTTCTTTATTCTACTCTTTGGTAGTTATTTCCACTATTTTGTCTTTCAGGTAACTTATCTGTTCTTCTGCCTCAGTTATTCTGCTACTGATTCCTTCTAGAGAATTTTTAATTTCATTTATTGTGTTGTTCATCATTGTTTGTTTGCTCTTTAGTTCTTCCAGGTCCTTTTTAAACATTTCTTGTATTTTCTCCATTCTATTTGCAAGATTTTGGATCATCTTTACTCTCATTACTGTGCATTCTTTTTCAGGTAGACTGCCTATTTCCTCTTCATTTGTTTGGTCTGGTGGGTTTTTACCTTGCTCCTTCATCTGCTGTGTATTTGTCTGCCTTATCATTTTGCTTAAGTTACTGTGTTTGGGGTCTCCTTTTTGCAGGTTGCAGGTTCGTAGTTCCTGTTGTTTTTGGTGTCTGCTCCCAGTGGGTATGGTTGGTTCAGTGGGCTGTGTAGGCTTCCTGGTGGGGGGGGACTTGTGTCTGTGTTCTGGTGGATGAGGCTGGATCTTGCCTTTCTGGTGGGCAGGACTGGTGTGTTTTGGGGTGTCTGTGACCTTATTATGATTTTAGGCAGCCTCTCTGCTAATGGGTGGGGTTGTGTTCCTGTCTTGCTAGTTGTTTGGCATAGGGTGCCCAGCACAGTAGCCTGCTGGTCCTTGAGTGGAGCTGGGTCTTAATGTTGAGATGGAGATCTCTGGGAGAGCTTTCACTGATATTATGTGGGGCTGTGAGGTCTCTGGTGGACCAATGTCCTGAACTTGGCTCTCCCACCTCAGAGGCTCAAGCCTGACACCTGGCTGGAGCATCAAGATCCTGTCAGCCACACGGCTCAGAATAAAAGGGAGGAAAAAAAAAAAGAAATAAAGATAAAATAAAAATAAAATAAAGTTATTAAAATTAAAAAATTATTATTAAAAATAAAAAAGCAGGGCTTCCCTGCTGGCGCAGTGGTTGAGAGTCCGCCTGCTGATGTAGGGGATGCGTGTTTGTGCCCCGGTCCGAGAAGATCCCACATGCCACGGAGCGGCTGGGCCCGTGAGCCATGGCCACTAAGCCTGCGCGTCCGGAGCCTGTGCTCCGCAATGGGAGAGGCCACAGCAGTGAGATGCCCGTGTACCACAAAAAAAAAAAGAAAAAAAGTAATAGAAAAAAGAAAGAAAGAAGAGAGCAACCAAGCCAAAAAACAAATCTACCAATGATAAGTGCTAAAAACTATATGACAAAATAAAAACAAACAAAAAAAAATGGACAGAACCCTAGGACAAATGGTAAAAGCAAAGCTATACAGACAAAATCACACAAAGAAGCACAGACATACACACTCAGAAAAAAAGGAAAAAAAAACATATATTAAGGAAAAAAAGGAGGAGAGCAACCAAATCAATAAACAAATCTACCAATGTTAATAAGCTCTAAATACTAAATTGAGATAAACATAAAACCAGAAACAAATTAGATGTAGAAAGGAAACCCCAAGTCTATAGTTCCTCCCAAAGCCCACTGCCTCAATTTTGGGATGATTCGTTGTCTATTCCGGTATTCCACAGGTTCAGGGTATGTCAAGTTGATTGTGGAGATTTAATTTACTGCTCATGAGGCTGCTGGGAGAGATTTCCCTTTCTCTTCTTTGCAGAGCTCCTGGGGTTCAGCTTTGGATTTGGACCCGCTCCTGCGTGTAGGTCGCCTGAAGGCATCTGTTCCCCACCCAGACTGCATGTGGTTAAAGAAGCAGCTGATTAAGGGGCTGTGGCTCACTCAGGCCACTGGGAGGGAGGGCTATGGAATGCAGGGTGAGCCTGCGGCAGCAGAGACTGGCATGATGTTGCAACAGGCTGAGGCATGCTGTGTGTTCTCCTGGGGAAGTTGTCCCTGGATCACGGGACCCTGGCAGTGGCAGGTTGCAGAGGCTCCTGGGAGGGGAGGTGTGGATAGTGACCTGTGCTTGTACAAAGGCTTCTTGGTGGCTGCAGCAGCAGCCTTAGCATCTCATGCCCATCTCTGGCGTCCGTGCTGATAGCCGCGGCTTGCGCCCATCTCTGGAGCTCGTTTAGGTGGTGCTCTGAATCCCTTTTCCTCGCACACCCCGAAACAATGGTCTCTTGCCTCTTCTGCAGCTCCAGACTTTTTCCCGGACTCCCTCCCAGCTAGATGTGGCACACTAGCCCCTTCAGGCTGTGTTCACGCAGCCAACCCCAGTCCTCTCCCTCGGATCTGACCTCCAAAGCCTGAGCCTCAGCTCCCAGCCCCCACCTGTCCTGGCGGGTGAGCAGACAAGCCTCTCAGGCTGGTGCGTGCTGGCTGACACCGATTCTCTGTGCGGGAATCTCTCCGCTTTGCCCTCTGCACCCCTGTTGCTGCATTCTCCTCCGTGGCTCTGAAGCTTCACCCCCCCGCCCACCCCCCATCTCCTCCAGTGAAGGGGTTTCCTAGTGTGTGGAAACTTTGCCTCCTTCACAGCTCCCTCCCAGAGGGGCAGATCTCATCCCTATTCTTTTGTCTGTCTTTTCTTTTTTCTTTTGCCCTACCCAGGTACGTGGGGAGTTTCTTGCCTTTTGGGAGGTCTGAGGTTTTCTGCCAGCGTTCAGTAGGTGTTCTGTAGGAGTTGTTCCACATGTAGATGTATTTCCGATGTATTTGTAGAGAAGAAGGTGATCTCTACGTCTTACTCCTCTGCCATCTTGAAGGTTTCCCCCCACCCCCCGAGGTGTAGTAAATTCATGTTTTGTGTGTGTGTGTGTGTGTGTGTGTGTGTGTGTATGTTTCTTTCATTAATTGAAGCACATTTCTCCCAGTTGTTTTTTTTTAATAAATTCATGTATAATAGTGTTCTTAAATATATCACTCATCCCACCTAACCAAAAACATACATGTGAAAGAAAATATAACATGAATAAACTTACATTCTTCTTCTTTAGGATCAAGCTGTGTAACACTAACAGATAAACGGTCCACACGTTCTTGTAATGAGTTAACTCTGAAGGAAAAACTATGTGCCTCATTGAATAATTCTCCAAATATATCTTCAGCATATTTACCTAAGCAAAAATGAAGCATATACCATAAAATTTAATGTTATCTGAGATAAATATCAAACAATTTAACATTTAAAAATGCTGCCCCAATGAATTTGGTATTTACTTGAAAGTAGTTTAAATTTTAAACCCAGCCTAAAGTAATCCAACTGTGACAGAGTGAGAAGAAAACACAAACCCTGGGAAATACAGTTTTAGATATTAGCTCTACCACTTCCTGGTAGGTGACTTGTGGCTAAGGAAATACTCTCCTGCTTTATCCCTATCTACACACCTGTTGAGGGTTAGAGAGGTTATAATGTAAAGTACACATAAATAATACATCTCTAATCCCAATTCAGCAGTCATAAACAGACTGTACACTAGAACTGAATTTCAGGCCAAGTGGCAGAATCCAAGATATTTCATAAACCTAGTAGATGACCTAATCTCAGGTACACCCAAAATACAGATCCTGAAAATTTATGAGAGATATTTTATATTTTCTCTCATTCTAGTTTCTTAAAACATTATAAACCTAAAATCACTAAATTCCTCTAGTCACGTAAATTTCCATTACTGTAAAGAATAAGCCAAAATAATCCCATTCTAAAAGGAGAAATAAAAATTTCTATCTAGTAAATAAGCCAGGGAGAAGTTTTAAATGACCTATAATTTTAAAATGTTCAAGTGTATTTAAAACATATAAATAAATGCTCACAATATAAAGATAAGTCAATCACTATCTGTACCTTTGAATAAAAAAAAATTGATGGTCTTCCTAAATCAAGACATTTTAGACCCAAGCATACTGTCTAGGTTAAATGTAGCTCAACAGTAAGCTCTATAGAGTCCTGTAACAGGGTACTAAATACTTATAGAATGAATTCATTAATCTCACCAGTTTACATTTGAACAATGGTTGTCTTTTTTTCAAAGCACTTCAATATATTATCAGTTAAATCAACAAAGGTTTACTGAGGGCTCACCCTGTGCCTGGTAGGTGTATTTCTTACTGAAGACACCAAGAAATAAAACATAAAATATCTGTCCTAGAAGATTTTATAATCTTTAGGAAAAAAATCATAACTTTAATCTCTCTATAATAAATTAAGAGAAAAAGGATAATTTTATATATATTCATTCGCTCACATATATTCTTTAAGCCAAAATGACTGGGAATGTCTTATGTGCCAGACTGTGTACCAGATCCTGGAGATATAAAAATGATTGGACGAAGTTCTCTGCCACTGACGGGTTTTGAACAGAGGGAGAAACAAATATTTAAATAAACGTGAAAACCAATTTAATAAATAAGTCCAAATCTTTGTTCCATTTACTTTGAGGCCTTGACATCAATTTCCTCACCCATAAAACAGGAATAAAAATATCTCCTTCAAAGAAGTTATAAGAAAAGGAGAAAAAAGAAGGAGAGGATGGGGTGCAATTGTAGAGTACCTGATACAGGATAGGGGCTCAACAACAGGCAGCTCTTACTATAAAACGACGTAAAAGTCACAGAGCACAGAGAAAGAAGCATCTAAACGTTTGGGTGTGGGATGGTATTAGAGACACTTCCAGAGGCACAGAGTTTCTCTGGCAGATAAGGGAAGCATTCCATACATTTATTCATCAAATGTTAGGGATACAGAGATGGAAGAGACAATTTTAAACCTAAAAGAACTTAGTTTAATACACGGATCTTTAAGTTATAGTCTGTATACCACCTGAAATTACATGCAGATTTTTAATGCATTTGCCTTTTTCTGGAAAGAGGGCCCACAGATTTTTCTTTTTCTTAACAGATTTTTTGAAAAGAGTTTACACTTTCCCCACCTCAGGTTTAAGCACCAAAGCACTGCAGTGGGTAAGATAAACAACCCCATCTGTTCTCTTTTCATAGTCCTTCTTACTTTCCACATCTACCTCCTCCTTCCCTCCCAGAGACAGGTGAAAGGAATAAAGTTCACAATGTAAAACTAATTGTGTATGATCTGAATTTCAACTAACCTTACATTTGTTATACTATGTCTCTACTCAAGAATCTATGAGGTCTCATTACCTCTGATGTTAAAATCTAAATCCTCTCAGCTAACACTGTCCTCCATAATCAAGCTCCACCTTACATGTCTAATATCATTTGTCCCTTTAATCCCCCTCATATATTTATTTTTGCCTCCATTCATCTGCCTACTTCTACATGCCTTCCTTCTTCATTCATCTCCAGTTTCCAAATTCTTTTGTTCCTTAAAGGCCCAATTCAATTCATATTTCATTCAGCAAGCCTCCTCTAATGACTTCACCTATGCCTATCTCCCTTTTCTCAGTTCCTATAATCTAAAACTCCTGATTTTAATTATATACATGCTCACACTGTTTGAAACTCACAGAATTCATAATATTAGACTCTTCAACTAAATGGGGTATGTTCTTTTTGGACAAGAAACATGTACCTTTATCACACAGCAAAATATTCAGTGTTATCTGTCCATTGTCTATCTATTATCTAATTAGTCTTATAGAGCCAATCTATTTATCCACCCTCTCACCCATCTACTTTCCTATCTATCTGTCAAATTTTCTATGACTGAGAACAAGAAGTAGGCTCTATCAGCTCATCTTGGTAGCATGAACTGACCATATTCAATAAGAGAAAGGTCTTGGGAAGAGAAAATGTAAAAGATCTCTCAGGTAATTAGGGTCCCAATGGTTGTTAAATAAGATGGCAATAAAATGGGGAAACTTTTGGTATAGCAAAAGAAATTTAAATAAAGTGAATTCTATGTTTTCAGTAATTATCTATTATAAAACAGAATTGTGTTCCGCTAGGAAAAACAACTGAATCAGATGCATATTTTTGCAAGGAAGAGGTCAGGACTATGTGCAGCTCCAAGCAATGCTGAACTCTGGAGTTGACCTTCACTGCTGTGTGCAATAGCACTTTTGGTGTTAGGAATAATACCAAAGTGAAAATCTGAATTACCTAGAACCATTCTGAATAGCCTACTTTTGTAAGTAATTCAGAAATTATTTAATGCATTAATTATTATTTTAACTATTTTGGATGGAAACTAATGTAAAATCTACTCTAAGCTTCCCTGTCTTCTTAAATAAAAATTAAACATAATTTAACCTTTTACTGAAGACTTATAGTCATGAATTGATTATGAGAAACAACAGCTTTGAAATGTATAAGAATATTTGCTTTTACATTAAATGGCCTCTTTCCAGTTTTTATGTTGCTTTTTCCCTTATGTCACTTCTTCCTTTGCTATAAACTACATCTTTTGGTTGGCTTCAGCACTGCTTGCTTCTATTATCTCCCCCCCGCCCCGTATCTCCTCTTTTAATGCTCTGAAACATTAACGTTTGGAAACCACATCATAAACCCTGTCTGAATTACCAAAGTAAAAGTAAACAAGTTGGGAGAGGGATCAACTGGTTATTTTATGTGCATGGTCTTTAGTGCTTGGGCTTGTTTATTCTGGCTATCTAGAGGCCTTTTAAATTTAATTCCAGGTTCTCAACTATGTCACGTGGGAAAGCTGCCAGAGAGCTTAATTCTGGAGTGGTAAACTATTGTTACACCTTGCTACAATATTTTATGCTTTTTCTTTTTTCTTTTTTTAAATCTCTACAAACTGCTTAGAAAATGCCTCTATAGTCTCTGATTCCAAGTTTGAAGTACCCAAAACCTAATTTAGTTATATCTTTACAATGTATTTCTATTTTCAGTCTGGCTACATGACCATGTGCTTGCTGACAGATGTTGCTTATATGGACTTTCTGTATCAAACTTGAAAATTCCTTAAATTTTCACCTTCAGGTTATGTAAGAAACAGGTTAGTACTGCAAAACTGACACACATTAGTTATAAATTCTATATTGAAAATATACCTAAAAGAAGTTGTTTATATTAGATCTAATATTCATTTTAATTTAAAGAAATATTTTAACCAAATTTATTAATGTCATTTCTATGCTCTTAACATGTATTTTAATATTAACAAGCTGATGTACCCATATACATATAAAATATATAAATTTTATATGAAGTTATGTTACGTTAATAGAATCTAACAGATCATAAAACCAATTAGTGCTAGGAAATGACTTTAAACAATATGGATAATCATATATTAATGTACTTTCTAGGCCTTTTCTTTTGACTTGTCTCCAAAGTACACTTTATATTGAATTTCTCAAGGAAGAAACAAGTAAACAATACATTAATGATTCACTGCTGATAACTAACCTGAAAAAAAAACCCCACCAAATGAGACAACAAATACACTTAAATTCAAAGAAACAGTCTTTTAATTTACTCCTACAATTATTTCATAGGCAATGTAGAAATTTAGTGCTCTCACCAAGAATATTCAAATATAACTTTTTATGTTGCTCTGACTACAAGTGTATGTCCAAATGCTCTCACTTGAAACAAATCAGATTAACAACATCTTTTTACCTTGTGCTAAGTAGTCAATTATAAAAAGAAAGGACAAAAGTTAAAAGGAAAAGAAAAGAGGAGCTAATCCTGCCTATAAAGCCAACCTATGTGGGTGGGTATGGCTGATAAATCTAGGACTACTTAGAGAAGATGTGTAGACCAAAACCATCTTGTTTTATCTTTAAAATGAAATATAAATGTCTAATAAAAAGCTAATCCTTCAATTCAAAAGATAAACTATATTTAAAAAAATTTTTCTAATATTACATTTAGAATAAATGGGAAATAATTTATTTAATTCCTTAACCTAGTAGCTCTGTTCTGTAATCTTATAATGGAAACATACTGCCTGTCTCCTCCTCCCCTAACCTGTCCCTTCCACTGGCCTTTATTATCTGACCAACCTGCTTGCCTTCTGTCTGCCATCATGCTGCACTTGACTGATATCCTAATGTCCTTTAGACAACTCACCTGACTAACCTAAATACTCTGACTAGTTAGTTACTATTCCACATCTTTCACTTTTAGATATTTGGTAATATAAAAATATTTCCCTATGCTAGTAAGATATATATATATATGTATATAAAGAGAGAGATACTAGCAACCCCAAACACAAATAGTTTAAGCCTCGAAAAAAGTAAATAGCGATAACAAGCAAGCAAAAGTACAACTTGAGCACCACCTTTTACAGACTGAATTATATTTTAAAAACAATCTCGTTAATTCTTAACCATCATGTGATTCTGTTCCTAAAGATTCTATCCTTATTTCCCTTTCCCAGAGGAAACATGCAGGGGAAGAAGAAATGATTCTAAAACGCATTAATTTTACTTAAAATGACTACATTTTTCAAGATAACTTTGTACTCTTCTCATCAACTATCCCCCCCCTCCAAATTAATCACAAGAGTATCATCTTAATACCCTAAAGCATAACATTCTGGTTTGCGAGTAGTATTTTTTTTTGCAGTACGCGGGCCTCTCACTGTTGTGGCCTCTCCCGTTGCGGAGCACAGGCTCCGGATGCGCAGGCTCAGCGGCCATGGCTCACGGGCCCAGCCGCTCCGCGGCATGTGGGATCTTCCCGGACCGGGGCACGAACCCATATCCCCTGCATCGGCAGGCAGACTCTCAACCACTGCGCCACCAGGGAAGCCAGCGAGTAATATTTTTAATTGATGTAAAAATACTTACTTAGGCTACTTAGTTGTCTAATTATATTTGCCAAGGAAATATTGGTTACACATTCCAGTTCATTCTTAATTCCTCTAGGCAGTGCTGTGTGGCACAAGTGCCTAGGATCGATGTTTCTTTTCACTAATGGCATCTTGAGATCAACCTCTATGCCAGTTCACCTGTAGGAAATCAAACAAAAAATTAACACTTTCCAGTTTCGACTAACACAGAGTGAGACCTTATCTTTTTCATTTAATAATAAAATATTTGCTAGTATGAAGATGGTGAAAATGGAGTCACTGGGCTAAATGAATCAAAGTTGATTTGTTAACCATTTTTATCTTCAATTATTAGAATGTCAACATTATGTAAAATTTTTTTTAAAAAACTTACTTTCAATGTCAATTGCTTCATGGTGAATTCATAATCATCATCACTATTATTCTCCTAAAACCACTGATTTTACTTACTATACAACTAGGGGTTTTGTGCTAGAGAGTTAGTATGAAAGGTCCTCTGTAAGGAAGTATCTAAAAGGATTAAAGAAACTGCAAGAGTAGTATCAAAATTACACTTCCACATAAAATGTATCAGGCATTCAATAGCTCAGAAATCAGATAGTCCAAGTAGCCCTACATCCTCAATCTAATCAAAACCAACCAAATATTTAATTGATCAAATGGCTCAACCTTCTATGTATTACAGTCAGTCCTCACTTCCCAGGCTTCCCATATGCACAAATTTCAGCTTCCACAATTCGTTAAACAGTCCCCCAACAACATGGCTCCAACTTCACTTACCACAGTATACTAAGTGTGAGTAACTACATAAATACGAACTTCTTTGCAGGCACTTCACAGTTCACAGGTCACTATGTTAATAAGAGATGCACATCATTTCAGTGACCAATCACATCACTTCTTTTCAAAGTCTGTTGGTGATAGGTCACTTCTCATCTGTTACTCAGTTCACCTACAGACAGCAAAGCATGTAGCTGGTTTACCTTCTTGCCTCCCAGTGATAAACTCATATGAAATTTTACAAAATGGTAACTGAAAGAGGGAACTGGCCAACAAAGATAAAAGTGTGGCACAGAAAGGAAAAATGATGACACTGGAGTGAAATTCAAATTGAATATAAGTTGAGTAACAGAAAAAACAGCTGATTGCAGGAATGTTGTCACTGCCACTGCTTGAGAGACACAGATATGCAGTCAGAGGAATTTAGTGAAGATGAAATTATTGATGTAAATGAGGAAAGTCATTGTGACAAAAAGGAAGATGCCCCAGAAGAAGTGACAACAGCAAAAAACTTCACAATAAAGGAATTCTTGGAGATATTTCATGACACTGTAAGTGCAAAGGATAAAGTGTTGGAAGCTGATCCAAATTTAGTAGAAAAGAGTAAGAAAATTTGCCATGGGACAGAAAAGATGCTTACTCTACTAGCTCTGTTTTTCTAAGTTATACAAGGAGAAGGCAAAGCACTGTTCAAGCTACTCTTGGTTAAGGTTTTTACAAAGAAATAAAGCACTATAATTCTAATTGTTTCTAATGTTTCATATTACATTATACTAAATTAATATTAGCTTTACTATTTTTTTCATTTCCCTATATATTTATAACCAACATAGAAGAATTTTTAGTGTTTGACAAAAATTTTTAAAGATTATGGAACAACTGTTATTTTTTCCCACTGATTATTAAGATCATTTTGTACAGTTTTATCTTGTATGGTCGTCTTTTTTTCTTTTTGGTCCCACATTACCATACAAAGTGAAGACTGCCTGTACTTACAATGTTTACTGAAGGAAGGCATTTAGTATTTACTGAGCTTTAATCACTACCAAATGGAAAGTTTTGGATAAATCTCATTGCATTTAAGTGTTACTCATCACCATTCTTTAAAAACAAACTTTTACATGAAATCTGTCCTCTCTGACCTGTTTGCTCAGCATTCTCTCTACAATTTTAAACCTTTTTACAATTGTACAACATGAAACATGTAGGAAAAAAAGTATACAAAATTGTGCAGCTCAATGATTTAAGCACCTAGCAAGCTAACATAAGAAATAAAAACCCCAGAACCGTCCCACTTTTGTCTCCTCCCCAGTCACCCTCGCTTCCTTTCTCCCCAAAGGTAACCATTATTCTGACTCTTACAATACATATTTCCTTGTTTTTCTTTATACTTTCACACCTTAAGCAGATAACTCTAAACACTGTAGTTCTGTTTTTATTGCTTTTTGAAGTTTATGTGAATAGAACCATATGATATGTATTATTATTTTGTGTCTTACCCTTTACAGTCAACATACTTGTAACATTCATCCATGTTGCTTTGTGTAACCGTAGGATGTTCATTTTCAATGCTGTAAGATATTCCACTGTATAACTACACCGCAATTTATTTACACATTCTAATGTTGCTATTATATACATGAGTGTTTCCAGTTTGAGGCTATTATGAATAACATGAACATTGTACATGAACATTCATGTACAAGTCTTACAAATGTGTCTTACTCTACACATTTCTGTTGGAAATATACTTAGGAGAATAGCTTGGTTAAGGATATGCACAGCTTGAACTTTAGGAGACGATGTCAAACTGTTCCAAGAGCGACTGTACCAATGTATACTCCTTTCAGCAGTGTAAGAGGCTGATGCTGCTCCACATCCTCACAACACTCGGTACTGTCAGTTTTTTTTTTTTTTTTTTTTTGGTACTGTCAGTTTTTAAAAATCTAGCAATTCTTGTAGGTAAATTGTGATAACTTACTGCAGTTTTATGTTTTCCCCAGTTACTGAGAGTTTATGCACCTTTTCACGTGTTTATCTTTTGGATTTTTCTCATCTGAGAAGTGCCTAGTCAATGCTCTTGCCCACTTTCTATTTACCATTTGTTGTGTTAGGGTTGATTTGTAGGAACACTGGATATGAGCCATTTAAAGGTTATATATGATGAAAACATCTTCTCTTGTGTCACTTGCTATTTCATTCTCTTGATGTCTTTTATGAGAAAGTGATGGAATTTATCACTCTTTTTCTTTTAGGTCTAGTATCAAAGCATAGGTTTTTTTAAAACGTATTTATTTATTTATTATTATTATTTACATCTTTCTTGGAGTATAATTGCTTTACAATGGTGTGTTAGTTTCTGCTTTATAACAAAGTGAATCAGTTATACATATGTTCCCATATCAATTCTCTCTTGCGTCTCCCGCCCTCCCACCCTCCCTATCACACCCCTCTAGGTGGTCACAAAGCACCAAGCTGATCTCCCTATGCTATGTGGCTGCTTCCCACTAGCTATCTATTTTACGTTTGGTAGTGTATATATGTCCATGCCACTCTCTCACTTTGTCACAGCTCACCCTTCCCCCTCCCCATATCCTCAAGTCCATTCTCTAGTAGGTCTGTGTCTTTATTCCTGTCTTACCCCTAGGTTCTTCATGACATTTTGTTCCCCCTTAAATTCCATACATATGTGTTAGCATACGGTATTTGTCTTTCTCTTTTTGACTTACTTCACTCTATATGACAGACTCTAGGTCTATCCACCACATTACAAATAGCTCAATTTCGTTTCTTTTTTGGCTTAGTAATATTCCATTGTATATATGTGCCACATCTTCTTTATCCATTCATCCGATGATGGACACTTAGATTGTTTCCATCTCCAGACTATTGTAAATAGAGCTGCAATGAACATTTTGGTACATGACTCTTTTTGAATTATGGTTTTCTCAGGGTATATGACCAGTAGCGGGATTGCTGGGTCATATGGTAGTTCTATTTGTAGTTTTTTAAGGAACCTCATGCTGTTCTCCGTAGTGGCTGAACCAATTCACATTCCCACCAGCAGTGCAAGAGTGTTCCCTTTTCTCCACACCCTCTCCAGCATTTATTGTTTCTAGATTTTTTGATGATGGCCATTCTGACTGGTGTGAGATGATATCTCATTGTAGTTTTGATTTGCTTTTCTCTAATGATTAATGATGTTGAGCATTCTTTCATGTGTTTGTTGGCAGTCTGTATATCTTTTTTGGAGAAATGTCTATTTAGGTCTTCTGCCCATTTTTGGATTGGGTTGTTTGTTTTTTTGTTATTGAGCTGCATGAGCTGCTTGTAAATTTTGGAGATTAATCCTTTGTCAGTTGCTTCATTTGCAAATATTTTCTCCCATTCTGAGGGTTGTCTTTTGGTCTTCTTTATGGTTTCATTTGCTGTGCAAAAGCTTTGAAGTTTCATTAGGTCCCATTTGTTTATTTTAGTTTTTATTTACATTTCTCTAGGAGGTGGGTCAAAAAGGATCTTGCTGTGATTGATGTCATAGAGTGTTCTGCCTATGTTTTCCTCTAAGAGTTTGATAGTTTCTGGCCTTACATTTAGGTCTTTAATCCATTTTGAGCTTATTTTTGTATATGGTGTTAGGGAGTGATCTAATCTCATACTTTAAAATGTACCTGTCCAGTTTTCCCAGCACCACTTATTGAAGAGGCTGTCCTTTCTCCACTGTACATTCCTGCCTCCTTTATCAAAGATAAGGTGACCATATGTGCGTGGGTTTATCTCTGGGCTTTCTATCTTGTTCCATTGGTCTTTCTGTTTTTGTGCCAGTACCATACTGTTTTGATTACTGTAGCTTTGTAGTATAGTCTGAAGTCAGGGAGCCTGATTCCTCCGGCTCCATTTTTCGTTCTCAAGATTGCTTTGGCTATTCGGGGTCTTTTGTGTTTCCATACAAATTGTGAAATTTTTTGTTCTAGTTCTGTGAAAAATGCCAGAGGTAGTTTGATAGGGATTGCATTGAATCTGTAGATTGCTTTGGGTAGTAGAGTCATTTTCACAATGTTGATTCTTCCAATCCAAGAACATGGTATATCTCTCCATCTATTTGTATCATCTTTAATTTCTTTCATCAGTGTCTTATAATTTTCTGCATACACGTTTTTGTCTCCTTAGGTAGGTTTATTCCTAGATATTTTATTCTTTTTGTTGCAGTGGTAAATGGGAGTGTTTTCTTGATTTCACTTTCAGATTTTTCATCATTAGTGTATAGGAATGCCAGAGATCTCTGTTCGTTAATTTTGTATCCTGCTACTTTACCAAATTCATTGATTAGCTCTAGTAGTTTTCTGGTAGCATCTTTAGGATTCTCTATGTACAGTATCATGTCATCTGCAAACAGTGACAGATTTACTACCTCTTTTCCGATTTGGATTCCTTTTATTTCCTTTTCTTCTCTGATTGCTCTGGCTAAAACTTCCAAAACTATGTTGAATAAGAGTGGTGAGAGTGGGCAACCTTGTCTTGTTCCTGATCTTAGTGGAAATGAAAGCATAGGTTTTTAAATCATTTTATACACTAAGATCATAAGTATGATATTATCTCTTAGCTTCGTTGTTTTGCCTTGCACTTTTTTCTTTTCAGTATGTGAGCCTCTCACTGTTGTGGCCTCTCCCCTTGCGGAGCACAGGCTCAGGATGTGCAGGCTCAGCAGCCATGGCTCACGGGCCCAGCCACTCCGCGGCATGTGGGATCTCCCCGGACCGGGGCACGAACCCGTGTCCACCGCATCGGCAGGCGGACTCTCAACCACTGCACCACCAGGGAAGCCCTTGCCTTGCACTTTTAATCTATAATTGACATGGAATTAATTTTTGTGAATGGTGTTAGGTAGCAGTCAAGTTTCCTACATAATATTTCAACACCATTCACTGAAAAGACTGTTGTTTCCCTATTGCTCTACAGTGGCGCTTTTGTCTTAAACCAAGTGTCTATGTATTTTTAAGTCCATTTTGAGTCTAGAGCTAATCTTAGTGGAGCTTTACAGTAAGTCTTGATATTGAATAGGGTAAGTCCTCCTACCTTGTTCTTCAAAAATGCTGTTTATTCTTGGCCCTTTTTACTTCCATGTGAATTTTAGAATCAGATTATCAGGTTATACAGACAAACACAAACACACCTATTGTGAATGTGACCAGAAGTGTACTAAATCTATAGATCGTATTGGGAAGTAGAGATATCTGTACAACACTGCATATTCCTATCCATGAATATAGTGTATCCCTCCAATTATTTCAGGTTCTTAGAATGTTTCTTAATAATGCTTTATAATTTTCAGAATAGAAGTCACACATCCTTTGTTAGATTCATTTGTATGTATATGATTTTTTTTTACAATACTAGAAATGGCATATTTTGTTTTCTCTTTATTGTATATATAGAAAATAAGTTAATTTTTGAATATTGACTGCATATCAGGAGACTTTCCTAATCTCCACTAACCTATCTAAAATTATTTTGGATTTTTAAAATGTATACCATCTATTATATATGATTAATGATTGTTTATTTCTTCCTTTCTAATCTTCATTTATTTTTAATTTTTTCTTCCTTTTTTTCCCTTATTGCATTAGCTAGAACTTTTAATACAATGTGAAATAGAGTATTATTGTCTTTTCCCTAAACCAAAAGGGAGAGCCTTCAATATTTCACAAGATGCCTGATATAGGGTTTTTGTTGTTATTGTTGCTTTGCCTTGTAGACACTTTTTTTTTCCTTGAAGTATAGTTAATTTAAAATGTTGTGTTAATTTCTGGTAGACAGCACAGTGATTCAGTTATTTATATTATTATATATTATATTATATTATATTATATATACATTCTTTTAAAAATTCTTTTCCATTATGGTTTATCACAGGATACTGAAGACAGTTCCCTGTGCTATACAGTAGGACTCTGTTGTTTATCTATTCTACATATAATAGTTAACATGTGCTAACCCCAAACACCCAGTGCCTTTCTCCCCCATCTCCCTCCCCTTTGGCAACCACAAGTCTGTTCTCCATTGTAGACACCTTTTAATAGATTAAGGATGTTCCTATATATTCCTAATTTGCTAAGATTTTTAAAAAATAATGTTGATTCTATAATTTTTTCCTACATCTATTATAATTATGTGACTTTCTTCTTTTATTGTTAATGTGGTGAACTACATTGATTGATTTTTTTTATGTTAAACAGCTTTGCATCCTTGGAATAAACCCAGCCTGGTTGAGATGTATGTGGCAGGGCAAAATTATGGCCCTCCAAAGCAATCTATGTTCGATTCCCAAGAATTTGTGACTGTAGTACATGGCAAAGGGAAATTAAGATAGCAGTTGGAATGAAGGTTGCTAATCAGCTGATCTCAAAATAGGAAGGTTATATCATTTTTATCGTATTGCTGGATTTGGTTCTGGTTTGTTACTAAGTTTATTAATTTTTGCATTTATGTTCATGAAAGAAATTGGTCTATTATCTTCCTTTCATGTATTGTCCTTGAGAAGTCTTTTGTATTAAGGTTATGCTGGTCTAATAAAACAAGTTGGGATATGTTCCCTCTTTCAACTATTCTTTGGTAGAATTTGTACAAGATATGCATAATTTTTTTATTAAAAGTTTGGTATAGTTCAATTATGAAGCCATTTAGCCTCAAGTTTCCTTTGTGGGAAGGTTTAATATTATGAATTCTTAAGGGAACTCTCCTACACTGTTGGTGGGAATGTAAACTGGTACAGCCACTATGGAGAACATTATGGAGGTTCCTTAAAAAAATGAAAATAGAGCTACCATATGATCCAGCAATCCCACTCCTGAGCATATATCTGGAGAAACACACTTTGGAAAGACACATGTGCCCCAATGTTCACTGCAGCACTATTTACAATAGCCAGGACATGGAAGCAACCTAAATGTCCATCAACAGAGGAATGGATAAAGAAGATGTGGCACATATATAGAATGAAATATTATTCAGCCATTAAAAAGAATGAAATAATGCCATTTTCAGCAACTTGGATAGACCTAGAGATTGTCATACTGAGTGAAGTAAGTCAGACAGAGAAAGACAAATATATGATATCACTTATATGTGGAATCTTAAAAAAGGCTATGGGACTTCCCTGGTGGCACAGTGGTTAAGAATCCGCCTGCCAACGTATGGACACGGGTTCGAGCCCTGGTCCAGGAAGATCCCACCTGCTGCAGAGCAACTAAGCCCATGTGCCACAACTACTGAGCCTGTGCTCTAGAGCCCGTGAGTCACAACTACTGAGCCTGGGTGCTACAACTACTGAAGCCCGTGCACCTAGAGCCTGTGCTCCTCAACAAGAGAAGCCACCTCAATGAGAAGCCGGTGCACCGCAATGAAGAGTAGCCCCCACTCACCGCAACTAGAGAAAGCCCATGTGCAGCAACGAAGACACATATACACCCATATACATATACACCACTACATATAAAAGAGATAACTAATAAGAACCTACTATAGCACAGGGAACTCAATACTTTGTAATGGCCTATATGGGAAAAGAATCTAAAAAAGGGTGGATATGTATATATAACAGATTCACTCTGCTGTACACCTGAAACTAACACATCATTGTAAATCAACTATATTCCGAATAAAAATTATTAAAAAATATGAATTCTTTAATTGTCATAGAATTTTTGACATTCTCTATTTCTTTTGTTAATTTTTGGTAAGCTGCATTTTCTAGAAACTTATCTACTTCATTTAAATTTTCAAATTTATTGACATAGATTATTCTTATGACTTTCCTATGATAAGATTGTAAAATATCCTCGCTTTCATCTACTATATTAATTTTGCATGCTTTTTTTTTTAAATCACAAAGGGTTTATCGATTTTATTAATCTTTCTAGAGAACCAATTTTTGGCTTTACTGAATTTCTTTATTGCTGATTTATTATTTCTCTCCTGCTTTCAGTGGGTTTAATATGATGCTCTTTAAAAAAGTTTCTTGATATAGATGTTTATTGATATTCAGCTTCATTTCAGACATATGGTTTTAAAGCTATAAATTATCCTCTAAGCATATATTTAACTGTATCCCTCAAATTTTTTAAAAAATAAATTTATTTTTGGCTCCGTTGGGTCTTTGTTGCTGCACGCTGGCTTTCTCTAGTTGCAGCAAGCGGGGGCTACGCTTTGTTGCAGTGCATGGGCTTCTCATTGTGGTGGCTTCTCTTGTTGCGGAGCATGGGCTCTAGGCACGTGGGCTTCAGTAGTTGTGGCTCATGGGATCTAGAGCGCAGGCTCAGTAGTTGTGGTGCATGGGCTTAGTTGCTCTGCGGCCTGTGGAATCTTCTTGGACCAGGGCTCGAACACATGTCCCCTGCATTGGCAGGCAGATTCTTAACCACTGCGCCACCAGGAAAGCCCCTATCCGTCAAATTTTGATATGTAATAATTTTGTTATGGTTTACTGCAAAATATTTTCTAATATGCACTGTGATTTATTTTTGCTCCATGGGTCATCTAGAAGTATATTATTTTGATTAACAAACATATGGAGATTTTCCAATTATCTTTTTGTTACTAATTTCTAGCTTAATGGCATTAATAGTCAGAGAGCATATTCTGTATTATTTCAATCCTTTAAAATGTATTTGTGTTTACAATAGAACTACCATATGACCCAGCAATCCCACTACTGGGCATATACCCTGAGAAAACCATAATTCAAAAAGAGTCATGTACCAAAATGTTCATTGCAGCTCTATTTACAATAGCCAGGAGATGGAAACAACCTAAGTGTCCATCATCGGATGAATGGATAAAGAAGATGTGGCACATATATACAATGGAATATTACTCAGCCATAAAAAGAAATGAAATTGAGCTATTTGTAATGAGGTGGATGGACCTAGAGTCTGTCATACAGAGTGAAGTAAGTCAGAAAGAGAAAGACAAATACAGTATGCTAACACATATATATGGAATCTAAGAAAAAAAAAACTCATGAAGAACCTAGGGGTAATACAAGAATAAAGTCACAGACCTACTAGAGAATGGACTTGAGGATATGGGGAGGGGGAAGGGTAAGCTGTGACAAAGTGAGAGAGTGGCATGGACATATATACACGACCAAACGTAAAATAGATAGCTAGTGGGAAGTAGCCACATAGTACAGGGAGATCAGCTCGGTGCTTTGTGACCACCTAGAGGGGTGGGATAGGGAGGGTGGGAGGCAGGGATACACAAGAGGGAGGAGATATGGGAACATATATATATGTGTAACTGATTCACTCTGTTATAAAGCAGAAACTAACACACCATTGAAAAGCAATTATTACTCCAATAAAGATGTAAAAAAAATGTATTTGTGTTTACTTTATTGCTCAGCATATAGTCAATTATACATAAAGAATGTATATTTTGTTGGTGGTGGTTACAGTGTTCTACATATGTCCATTAGTTGGATTTGCTAATTGTGCTCAAATCTTCTATAGTCTTAATGATTTTTTTGTGTTCTGGTTCTATCAGAGAGATGTGTTAAGATCTTCCACTATGATTACAGATTTATCGAATTCTCCATATGATTTACACATTTTGAGACTATGTTATCAAGTAAATTTATCACTATAAAGTTCTCTTTATCTCTAGTAATACGGCTTTTGTTTGCATGATATAGCTTTTCCCATCCTTTTCCTTTCAACTTTCTTGTATACCTATCCCTATGGTTTATACATGTCATTTCATAGCATACAGTTGTTTCTTTTTCATTCATTATTTTTTTAACTCAGTTTGACAACCTTATTAGTATGATGCTGATGTTCCCTCTGCCCGGGATACTCTTCTTGCCCACATTCCCTCTCTTCCCTACTCCTACTAGTTCTTCAGATTTCAACTCAAATAAGAGCATTCCCTGATGCCCCAGCCCCAGTCTAGATCAGGCCCTTCTGTTAAAATTTTCTCATAGGACCTTATGTTTCCTTATAGCATTTGTCTCAGTTTGTAATGACATATCTTCATGACTGATTTCTGTTTCTCTCCTTTATTAGTTTTAAAGCAGATATCGTGTAGTTTGTTCCTCACAGTATGCAGGATGCTGGGTACATCACTGGCACATAAAAATAATTCAGTATATATTTATCGAAAAGCTCAACAATTCTTAACTCCAACTCAAATCTCTCTCCTAACCTGTAGATGCATTTATGCAACTATCTCCCGGACATCTGTACTTGGAAGTTCTGTAACATCCCTCAAATTCAATATGTCCAAAACTTAACTCATTATATTTCCTCTTCAAATCTAGACATCACCTTTAATTCTGTCCTACCTTTAATTCAATATGTCCAAAACTTAACTCATTATATTTCCTCTTCAAATCTAGACATCACCTTTAATTCTGTCCTACCTTTAATTCTGTCCTACCACCACAGTTCCCAACTATATCCAATAGGAAATAAAGCCTTACTAATTCTATCTCATAAACATCTCTCATATTCTATTGTTCCTTTTCTATTCTAACTTCTGCTGCTTTAATTCAAGCCCTGGTCATCTCTCACTTGGTTGAACTAGACTTTCTGTCTTGAGGCTTACAGCTTTTTCCTGCCATGCCATCTATATCAGCACTCCCATCACAATGTTAAGAATATTGTCAAAATTTTGAAGCTGGTAACGTCACTGTCCTACAAAAACAAACTCTTCAATGGTTCATTGCTGCCAGGATAAAGTCCAAACGTAATATACCAAGTTCTTCAGGATTTAGTCCCTCCCAATGTCTCCTAGCTTCATTCATACTACACTCCTTCTACCTCATGCTCTAACACACCTTGCTGCCTTACAGTCCTGCCTTTTCTCACGCTGTTCTCTGTCTAGAATGCTTTTCCCTTTTTTATCCTCACAGAGAATAGCTGTTCAAGACTAGACTCTTGAACAGAAGAGTTCTTTTCTGAAGCATGATTTAAGCCCCAGGCAGATGTAACTACCTACTCTTTGGTGCCCTCAACTCTGACCCACATATGCATCTATCCAAATACTACCAATTATACTCTTCTGTATTACACTTATATGTTTACATGTCTGTGCTTGAATAAGAACTCCTAGAGGACAAAAAAATCTTGCCTTACTCAGTTTGTGTTTCCAAGATCTAAGAAATGGAAGATGTTCAATAGTTGATGATAAATAAAGGGAAAAAGGAGAAAACCATTAACTGTAAGGAGGCAAAAAAAATTCTTTAGGTTACTGAGTGGAGAGGACACACGCACGCACACACACACACACACACACACATCTTTCTGAAGCAACTATTTAATTATGATTCTAGGGAGTTGCTCTTTTCTATGTGCATGGAAAATACATTTGAGAAAAATAATATCTTTCTATTCTATTTGTATTGTGGAATCACAGGCTTACTTGTTTCACCCTCCCAAGAGAAAGCATGGACCACATAGACCAGTTATATATTTTATATATATATATTATATATATATATAATATACACACACACACAGACATGCACATACACACATACATATACACAAAAGTATAAATATGTAAAGTGTTAAAAATAACCCAAGATCAGGTATCATAGCAATTTTATGGCTTTAAATATTAGAAAAATAAATTATCATTTTCAGAACACAAAAATAGCCCATAAAATTTATTTTAAATATTTAAAGGACTCCTTCAGTTAGCAATTCCAAGGAAAATAAAATAGCTGCTTTTTAAAAGACTGCCATAAAGTAATTACAGTTAATAATTGCTTTGCAGGTTATAGAAAGAGCATAAGAATTAAAAGTATTTTATTATGTTGTCAATGACAGGTATTAATTCCTTATATTCACTAATATGTTAATGAAACAACTAATCTATGATTGTTTAAGGGTATTTCTGATTTTTTTAAATGACATTAATATTAAATAAGAAAAGCTTTATGTTAAATCATGGAAATATAATTTTCAAACTTTATAAGGATTCAAACTAAAGGATTATATTGTATTATGTAACCTAAGGGAACAGGTTAGAATAAAATGACCATTCTAATAAAAGTAAATTTCAGTATTTTAAATACTTTAAGAATTTCTGAGGGTGAAAATACTTTTTAAGAAATTTCCTACCTCCTTAAGAGTAGAAGCCACTTAATTATGCATAACAGAAGAATTAAATAAATTTTATATATTCCTTGGGAATATATAAAAATAACAAATTTCCCCTTTGTTATGAGCAGTAAACTTTAAAACTACTCACTACTCATGAATCTCTAAAATTCTACACACGAAGAGATGACAAAGCCAAACTAGGCACTCACAGGATTAAAGAACTATTGATCATGCAGAACATCTACAGTTATTTGACTGTTTTGAGGTGCTCTGGCCCTTGCTTAAAGAATCTGCCCTAAGAAGAGTGCTATCTTTACGAAAAAGAAAGTATATTTTTCACCTCAAGTCACAATACCAAAGTATTAAATTTTGGTTGAAAAGAATACACTGCTATATGAACTAAAGCAAAAAAGAAATGAAGAAATAAGCTACACACTGCAATTCATTACTGACGTTACTGTTAGATTCAAAAAGAAAAGTGGATGCTAATGAAATAATTAATATTGTTAAACACCTCTAGAGTGGAAATGAGATTCAGTGTAGTCAAATTTGATTCCATGTTACTCTCAAAGAAAATATGTATTTCTTTTAAATTAATAAAACCACTACTGAAACTCACTTGGATAAATCATACAGGCATAAAATCGCTCCAAGGTTATTTTTAGTGTTTTAAGAGATGTTAATTTGAAATTTGAGGTATGTAAACCACAAATGCAGATTAAGTTATTTGAAAAACGAGATCAGGTGTTCTTTATTCTATTGGAAAGTAATACCTCTAAAAGCAATAATTACCTATATGTTGTACTTTATATGAAAATGGCAATACTGACACACTGCCATCCATCCATTCATCTAGACATTCAATTACTGAACACCAATGGCTCAAGCACTATGCTAACTGCTGAAGATAAAAAGGTAAGCAAAAACAATCTCCCAGGGATTAGCTAGAATTTAGTATCTAATTATACTTATGATAAGTGCAACGAAGTAAAAAGTACTAGGTATTATAAAGAGATCTATTTCCTCAAGAAAATGACATTTAAGTTGGCACCAGAGGATTATTAGGAATTAGCTAGCTAGGTTGGGGGAGTTGGAGCATGTGTGTGTATGTTTTTATTCTAACTTAGAAGGTGCATCACACGCAAAGGCCCTTAACCGCTAAGGGGTTTAATGTACTGGCAGCTATGAGAGCAGGACAGTGGACAAGAGTACAGTGAGCATAGACTGAGAGTCAGTAGGGGGTCAGATCAAGTAGGACCTTGAAGGTAATGTCAAAGATTTTCAATGTATCCTAATGGGAAGTCACTTAAGAATTTTAAGCAAAGAAGTGCCAAGATCAGGAATTGCTGTTCATTCTAATTGCTGCATGGAGACTTAGGGGGGTGAGTGATAGCAGAATAAATGGAGGTGGACCAGTTAGAAAACCCAGGTACAAGATGACAGAAGTTGTCCTGATAACAGAGATAGTAGTCATTTGGACTAGATGATGGTGACATAGAAGCATGTCAATTCAAGATATATCCTGAAAGTAGAATCAATAGGACTGATGATGGATTAGATGTAGGGGTGAGGCCCAAATTCTTGGCTTAAGAAAATTTCTATGTCAGCCAAAACTGAAAATTATTTCTAAATCACATCAATTATATGATATATTATTCCCTATCTACAAAGTCTACGAGATTAGGAAGAGATTTATGACCAATACTAGTAATAAATATAACCAGGTAACTGGGATCACAGAGAGAGTAATTTCATGGTATTTGCAGCATAGGGTTATGGGGAAATGATGGCTTTTAAAACCAAAACTAATTGAGAGGATAAAGAAGCATTTAGTGACTTTCTTTTTCCCTTTTTATTTCTTTATAATTCATTATTCTCCATATGTCTTCTTTTATCTATTTCAGCCCCAAAGGAGAAATCTTAGATACACTTAACTCATTTTTTTCCCTACACTGTTCCCATCTCCGTACCCTGTAACTTGAGTTCACTTGATTTCTAGAGTAGAGAGCCTGGGTAAAACAATATTCCTAGCATTTCACCTTCCAGTTTCCCCACTCATATGAAATTTCCAGCCATCTTCTTTCTGTAGGGAACAGCACAGCAAAACATGGGTTTCTGCGTTAACAATTTAATTTCTCCAATGTTGAATTGTACCTTTCTCTTCATGTGTACTATGAAACAGAATGGATGATGACCATTGACAATAACAACAGCCATATTATTCTGTGGAACTGTATATCCATAATGGGACGAATTTCATTTCTCTGTTTTGTTGAAATTTACTAAACAAGAGTTTAAAAGATCTCCTTAAATATCTTAAAGTTAACAGTGAAGTGATATATAGTATAGGGGAAATTTTAACGTTTACACATCAAAAACTAAATAATGTATTAGCCTTTTTTTTTTTTTTTTTGGCCATGATGTGCAGCATGCGGGATCTTAGTTCCCTGACCAGGGATCTAACCCATGCCCCCTGCACTGGGAGTGCAGAGTCTTTACCACTAGACCACCAGGGAAGTACCACCTTAGCACTTTTTTGGAAGAGAAAAAAATCTTTCAGACCCTTGATATTAGCTTAAATTATTTTTAATGTAATGTTACTTAGCAGTATATGGATGTACAATCAGATGTAAAATCCTTATGCTTATAACTCTTATGCCAAATATATATATAAATCTATGAAACCAAAATAGATTTAAAATAAATTCAAGAAAAAACCAATAAAATTCAAAATAACAGTATTAAATACAATGAAACCATTTTGCTTTAATTCCATCCTGCTTGCTATATGAATCTTGTACTGACTGCTCCAAAAACCTCCTTTATTTTGTTTATGCCTATCCTACTATGTATAAGAGCCTTTTCTCTATTTAAACTGCTGTGAAATTTTATTCATTCATTACCTGATTGACACTATTTAGGCTTTACTATTTACAAATACAACATTTATGTAGCAAGTGTGCCCCTGTGATATCATTATTAGATTGAAATAATTAAAGCTGTACTATTTGGCACCAAAATTATGCTAAACATAATCATAAACAGAGATACTAAAATTACTTGACAGGACTCACTAATTCCTTTTTAAAATAAAAATTAAAAATTGTAATTCTCATAGAAAACTCACAAACATCCAAAAATATTCAGACTGAGAACCATAGGCCAAGCCAAAGACATGACTTAAAGAGGTGGAATGAGTGGCTCAAGAGTCAGGGCCAGGAACAGAACCTATCTGTATGCATGTGTGTCTTATCATACTCTATTGCTTCTATTATATTAAGATGAATTTATATAACACAGACTTTATAAAACCATTCTAACAGTTCACTATTCAGCAACTGACCAAAATTTCACTTAAGAGGAGAAACAAAATGATTCTTTCACCAACCGAAACAGATTAACACATTTTTTTAAAAAGTATAAAAGTACATCAGTATGTACCATGGATGAGAATAAGCCCACCCAGCCTCCTGCATGTGATTTATGCCAAGATATGGAAAATTTTATTCCCCCTTCCCACTGTCTTTCTCTCATTCTCAGGCCAGTGTTTCTCTTATCTTCAGATATGTATTTTCGATACTGTTTACTCCCTATGAATAAACCTCAAAATCAACAAGCCCCAAACCAAAGCTGCTATTTTTCCCCAGCAAAAAAACCCTATCTCTTTCTTATTTTAATTAACAGTTCCATTGGAGAGTAGAAAGTTAGAAACAGATTTTTCTTTGACTCCTTCCAGTCTCACCATATCCAACCTGTACAAGAATATCCATTAAATTCCTAGCAGAAGACCTGTTGACATAAAACTTTTGGTATATTCCTTAATTTTTTGAAATATTGACCAATAACCTTCTAAAAATTTTCTACAAATTATATTTCCATATCCTCGCAAACACCAGGGAAAAATGCTAATGCCCACATTATAGTCTATAAGATTTATCATAATTTATTTGGATTCCCCTAATGCTGGACATTTTGGTGACTTTAAAAGTTTTACTATAATACATACTACTGGAAAATTTTTCATTATATAAATCTTAATGCAAGTTTCAGGTTATTTTCTTAGAATATGAAAAATTCAAAGCCTTTGAAGTATTTATTTCCAAATTGCCTCTAATAAAATTATGCCATTTCCATTTTCATCACACATGAGGCTATTTTACTACTTTCTCAGCTCCATTATTTACTGTCTATGAGACCACTTGTACTTCAATTTTCTCATCTTTAAAATGGAGATAATAACAACACCTACCTCAAGGGTTGGTTATGAAGGTTAAAATGGTTATTACACATAGAGCTTTTAGAAAAGTCCTTGGCACTCCTGAACCACCAATGGGTCAAAGAAGAAATGAGAAAATATCTTGAGCAAACAAAAAGGAAAACAAAACAAAGCAAAACTTAAGGAATGTAGCAAAAGCAGTTCTAAGAGGGAGGCTTAAAATGATAAATGTTTGCATTAAGAAAAAAGAAAGATCTGAAATAAAAAACCTAACTTTACACCTCAAGAAATGAGAAAAAGAACAAACTAAGCCCAAAGTTAGCAGAAGGAAGAAAATAATAAAGCTTAGAGAAGACACAAATGAAATAAAGACTAGAAAGACAATAGGAAAAAGTCAGTAAAACTGAGAATTGGTTTTTGAAAAGATAAAATTGACAACCTTTTAGCTAGACTAACCAAGAAGATAAGAGAGAGGACTCAAACAAAATCAGAAGTTAAAAAAAACATTACAAATGATACCAGAGAAATACAAAGGTTCATAGGCAGCTACTATGAACAATTATACATGAACAAATTAGATAACTTAGAAAAAATGAATTCCTAGAAATATATAAACTACCGAGACTAATTTATGAAGAAATAGAAAATCTGAACAAATAAGTAACAAGTAAGGAAATTAAATCAATAATCGAAAACTTCCCAACCAAGAAGAGCCCAGGACCAGATGGTTTCACTGGTGATTTCTATCAAACGTTTACAGAAAAATTAAAGCCAATCCTTCTCAAACCCTTCCAAAAAACTGAAGAGAAGGGAACACTCATTTTATGAGGCTAGCTTTACCCTGGCACCAAAGCCAGATAAGGACATTACACAACACTTAGTAGTGTACACCAATATCCCTGATGAATACAGATGCAAAAATTCTTAACCAAATACTAGCAAACCAATTCAACAGCACACTAGAAGAATCATATATCATGATAAAGTGGGATTTATCCCTGGGAAGCAAGGATGGTTCAATATATGCAAGTCAATAAGTGTGACATATCACATTAATAAAATGAAAGATAAAAATCATATGATCATCTCAATAGATGCAGAAAAAGCATTTGACAAAATTCAACACTCTTTCATGATAAAAGCTTTCAACAAATTTGGTATAGAATGAACATATCTCACATAGTAAAGGTCATATATGACAAGCTGACATCTAACATCATACTCAACAGTGAAAAGCTAAAGCTTTTTTCTAAGGTCAGGAACAAAACAAGGATGTCCACTCTTACAACTTTTATTCAAGAGTACTGCAAGTCCAATTAGGCAAAAGAAAAAGAAAAAAAGAAAAGAAATAAAAGGCATCCAAATTGGTAAAAAGGAAATAAAATTATGTCTGTTTGCAGATGACACAGTATATCTAGAAAACCCTAAAGACTACCAAAAAAATTTGTTAGAACTGATAAATTCAGTAAAGTTGCAGAATACAAAATCAACATAAAAAAATCAGCTATATTTCTATACACTAACAATAAACTATCCAGAAAAAAAATAAAGAAAATAATCCCATTTACAATAGCATCAAAAACAACAAAATACTTAAGAATAAAGTTAACCCAGGAGGTAAAAGATATGTACACTGAAAACTATAAGACACTGATGAAAGAAATTGAAGAAGACACAAATAATGGAAAGATGTCTCATGTTCATGGACTAGAAGAATTAATATTGTTAAAATGTCCATATTACCCAGAGCCATCTACAGATTCAATGCATTTTGAATGCACTGAATTCCTATCAAAATTCCAGTTGCATTTTTCACGGAAATAGAAAATGCAACTCTAAAAATTAATGTGGAAACACAAAAAAACCCAAATTGCCAAATCGACCTTGAGAAAGAAGAACAAAACTGGAAGCAACATACTTCCTGATTTTATACTAAAAGGCAATAGAAATTAAAACATTATGGTACTGACAGAAAAATAAGATATACAGACCAATGGAACAGAAAAAATAGCCCAGAGATACATGCATGTATAAATGGTCAACTAATATTTGACAAGGGAGACAAGAATACTCAATGTGGAAAAGATAGTCTTTTCAATAAATGGTATTGGGAAAAGTAGATATTCGCATGCAAAAGAATGAAATTGGACCCCTATCTGACTCCACTCACAAAAATTAACTTGAAATGAATTAAAGATTTATATGTAAGACCTGAAATGTAAAACTCCTAGAAGAAAACAAAGGGGAAAAGCTCCTTGACATTGGTCTTAGCAACGATTTTTTTGGATACAAGACCAAAAGCACAAGTAACAAAAGCAAAAATAAACAAGAGGGATGACATCAAACTAAAAAGCTTCTGCACAGCAAAAGAAACAATCAACAAGTGAAGAGACAACCTCCAGAATGGGGAAAAATACTTCCAAACCATTTATTTAATAAGGGGTTAATATCCAACATATATAAGGAACCCACACAATCCAACAGCAAAAAACCCCCAAACAATCCAATTAAAAATTGGGCAGAGGAGGGGCTTCCCTGGTGGCGCCGTGGTTGAGAGTACGTCTGCCAATGCAGGGGACGTGGGTTCGTGCCCCGGTCTGGGAGGATCCCACATGCCGCGGAGCGGCTGGGCCCATGAGCCATGGCTGCTGAGCCTGCGCGTCCGGAGCCTGTGCTCCGCAACAGGAGAGGCCACAACAGTGAGAGGCCCGTGCAAAAAATAAATAAATAAAAAATAAAAATAAAAAAAAATTGGGCAGAGGAGTGAACAGACATTTTTCCAAGATGACATACAAATGGTCAACAAGTAAATAAAAAGATGATCAACATCATTAATTATCAGGGAAATGTAATTTTTTTCTTATTTAAAAAAATTTTTATACAATTTTAAAGGTTATTTTCCATTTACAGTTATTACAAAATACTGGCTATACTCCCCATGTTATACAATACATCCCTGAGCCTATCTTACACCCAATAGTTTGTACCTCCCCCTTCCCCATCCCTTTATTGCCCCTCCCCTTCCCCACTGGTAACCACTAGTTTGTTCTCTATATTGGTAAGTCTGCTTCTTTTTTGTTGCATTCACTAGTTTGTTGTATTTTTTAGATTCCAAATATAAGTGATAGCATGCAATTTACAACCACAATGAGATTATCACCTCACAACTGTTATAATGGCTATTCTCAAAAAGACAAGAGATAACAGGGACGTCCCTGATGGCTCAGTGGTTAAGAATCCACCTGCCAATGCAGGGGACATGGGTTCGATCCTTGGTCTGGGAAGATCCCACATGCCACGGAGCAACAAAGCCCGTGCACCACAACTACTGAGCCTGTGCTCTAGAGCCTGCGAGCCACAACTACAGAAGCCCGTGTGCCACAACTACTGAAGCCCATGTGCTCTAGGGTCCGCGTGCTGCAACTACTGAGCCCATTTGCTGCAACTACTGAAGCCTGTGTGCCTAGAGCCCGTGCTCCACAACAAGAGAAGCCACCGCAATGAGAAGCTCACGCACCACAACAAACAGAAGCCCCCACATGCCGCAACTAGAGAAGGCCCGCACGCAGCAATGAAGACCCAACATAGCCAAAAACAAATAAAGTGGAGAAAAGGGAACCACTGTATACTGTTGGTTGGAATGTAAATTGGCACAGCTACTATGGAAATGGTATGGAGGCTCCTCAAAAAAATTAAAAATAGAATTACCACGTGATCCAGCAATCCCCCTTCTGGGTATATATCTGAAGGAAATGAAATCATTATTTTGAAGAGGTATCTGCAATCTCATGTTCATTGCAGCATTATTCACAATAGGCAAGACATGGAAACAACCTAAATGTCCACTGACAGATGAAGAGAAAGAAAATGTGCTATATACAGTATTTATAATGAAATAATATTTAGTCATAAAAATAAAGGAAATCCTGCCATTTGAGACAAGCTTGATGGTATTATTCTAAGTGAAATAAGCCAGACAGAGATGAACAATGTATAATCTCACTTATACATGGAATCTAAAAAAGCTAAACTCAGAAAAAGAAAGTAGAATTGTGGTTGCCAGGGAATGGGGATTGAGGGAAATGGGTACAAAATCTCCAGGTATAAGATGAATAAATTTGGGGGATCCAATGAATAGCATAGTGACTATATTTAACAATACTGTATTATACACTTGGAAGTTGCTAAGAGAGTGGATCTTAAATGTTCTCACAATAACAAAAACATAACTATGTGAAGTGATGGATGCAGTTAACTAATCTTATTGTGGTAATCATTTCACAATACATACTTGTATCATATTATCACACTGTACACCTTAAATTTATACAATGTTCTGTCAATTATATCTCAGTGAAGCTGGTGGGAAAAAGGCCCTGGCACACAGTAAGTGCACAATGGATACTAATTTATTTGAATTTCTCACCAACATTAATGGTTAGAAGATAGAATTGATAGAGATGGAAGGTTTAAGTTTGGAGAAGAGAATGAAAATGACTATATATAGAAAAGTTTGCAGGTCACAGAGACAGAAGTTCTCTGAAGCACAATGGGAAGATTTGAGAAAGATGGAGAAATGGGTCAAACGAGGAGCTATTCAAAGCAGTATGAAGATGTGAGTTCAGAAGATAACAGAAAACAAGGCCTGTATTTCTGCCAGTTGACACAGTTCAACAGTGATATGAGGCATAGTCAAATTATTTCTAGGTCTTTTGAAAGAGTATGGGTACACTCTTTGGTTTATGCGATGGTCCTGAAGATATCAATAGAGGATGCTATGGCATGCAGAAGTAAATATCCTTTCAACTTTACCACATGCTGCCATATAGCTAACTATCGGCATTGCAGGGATAATAATTTCAGTTCTGGCTTCCAATTCAGTGTTTCCTTCATTACAACAAGTTGACACTTTCTCCTAAATCTTATTCCTGGATTTGTAACTAATTACTTGGAATACCTAATCATTTAAACATAGTTTTATTTTTCCTCAGTTGTATTCAGTTTGCTACAAAGAAGCTCATTTGCTATTTTCTTGTGCAGTCATTGTCTCATTAGATCTTCACATAATTTTTCACTACACAAAGGGATGTACTGGCATTTCAACATGTGCTTTCTCCTCTTGAACATTTTAAACATATAAAACCAGTATCAACATTAATCCCTACTGTTAATAGTTTTCAATTCAAAATAGACCTCTTTAAAGAATCTTAAGGTGGGGCTTCCCTGGTGGCGCAGTGGTTGAGAGTCCGCCTGCCGATGCAGGGGACACGGGTTCGTGCCCCGGTCTGGGAAGATCCCACATGCCGCGGAGTGGCTGGGCCCGTGAGCCATGGCCACTGAGCCTGCGTGTCCGGAGCCTGTGCTCCGCAACGGGAGAGGCCACAACAGTGAGAGGCCCGCATACCGCAAAAAAAAAAAAAAAAAAAGAATCTTAAGGTGGAAGAGATATTAAAAACCATTTAATCTCTCATTTTTTTGGATGAACAAACTTACCTGAGAAAATATTAAAACTTGTCCAAGTTCACAAAATTAACATCAAAGTTAATACTAGATTTTAGGTTTCCAGATTTTTAATCTACTGCTCTACTCTTAATCTGTTAGTATTTTTTAATTCCATTTTATGTTCTTGACAAATCAGCCTTCAAATTTCACAATACTCTAGAAGATTTTCGATGGTGTTTTGAAGCTCCGCAATTCCCAGGTGACTACCTCTTCCAACAATATTTTCAGATTACATATTATGATCAAAACACAGGTGGTAAAAGAGATATAAATGAAATAAAATACCTTCACTACCCAGAAGCTTACAAGATAATAAGGAAACAAAGATATATGCCAAAAAATTTAAAACAATAAAAATTAACATATGGCTATGGTCTAAAAGTAGGATAAGACAAATTATTAGGTATGTAGAGAGAATGAAATCAAAACAAGGTAAAGAGATAAGGAAGACAATATTGATATAGACCTGTGCTATCCAATATATTAACTGTTAGCCCCATGTAGCTAAATTAAAAATAAATAAATAATTTCAAGTTCAGTTTTTCAGTCACACTAGCCACATTTCAAGTGCTCAATAGCCCCATGTGGCTCGTGGCTGCAATACCGGACAACATAGTTATAGAACATTATACCATAACTGCAGAAAGTTGTACTGGACAACACTGATGTCTGTGATGGATAAAATGGCAAGGAGACAGGATATTTCAAGTCAAGAATAAGAGAGGAAAAGTAAGGAAACATGCCTGAAAGGAACACAAAGGTATCAATAGAACTAGAAGATAAAATGTAATCAAATTGAAAAATTTGAACTTTGATATTCAATAAAGAACATACGAGTCTTCTTAAGGAGCAAAAGATCACAAACATTTGCCTTTAAAGAATTTTAAAGAGATCTTATTGTTTATTATGGAACATATGTGAAATGACTGGAGGCAGTAAAATGCTGGGCCATAGGGTATATATACACATACATAAGCAGAGCTTTAGCAAATATTGCTAAACAGTTTTCCAAAGTGCTTGAACCAATTTATACCCCACCAGCTCTTTATGAGCATTCCAGCTGTTTGACATCCTTGCTAACACTTGGTATTGTACACTAATAATTTGATGATCTAACCAAGACTAATCACATTTTATTCTAAAGTTTCTAGTCTACAATATTTTTTAAATTTCTAAAATCTTTGGCCATTAAATAATAATTATAATAAAATATTAAATATATTATTCTTGATTTAATCCTTGTTAGAAAGTAAATGATGAATACATAAAATCTCTTCTATGATATACAAACTGTATTCCCTACATTCTGTAATATAAGAATTCTGTAAACTCAAGAATTCCAAGATTGGTCTAAATAGTAAGATCAACAAAATTCATAGCTACATTAATTCATCTATCATACAAGTTTAAATAATGAATAGGGACTTTATTAAATTTATATTGGTAGACATACAATTAAACTATAATATTCATTAATCACAATTTTGAGTCAAGAACTTGTAAAACTTTCAAAATCACCTCTTTTCTATTATGTTTGATTCATAGTTACATCCTCAACATTCTAGTTTCCTCTCATTACAGGTGAAAAAAAATACAAATACTGAAAAGGTGCTAGGCATATTATTAATATTTCAGTTCTATTCCCTGGCTTTGACATGGAAATGCTATGCAAATGCTATGCTGAATCAGTGAGAATAATCAATCTACATCTTTTCTAAGTCTCACAATCATCCCTCTGCAAGCATTTATTATAACCATTATTATTATTAGGTCTTTTGTCTTATTTTTAGAAAAAAACCTCATATACAAACTTTATTGAGGTATAATTGAAGTACAGTATACTGTCCTATGTGATAGGCAGAATTCTAAGATAGCCCCCAGATCTCCAGCACCTCCTCCTACTACTCCCGTGATTATATTACATGTTACAAGAGATTATGAAGATGTAATTATGTTTGCTAATCAGCCAACCTTAATATACAAAGATTATATGCATGGGTTTAACCTAATCACATGAGCCCTTTAAAAGCAGAGTGTCTTCTCCAGCTGATAGCAGAAGAGGAAGTCAGAGATTCAAATCATGAGGGAGATACACCATATCATTGCTGGCTTGAAGACAGAGGCCACTTGGAAAGGACCTGAGAGTAGTCTTTAAGACCTAAGAGCAACATTTGGCTGACAGCCAGGAATAAAACAAGAATTTCAGTTCTACAACTGTAAGGAACCGATTCTGCCAATTTGAGTAAGTGTGGAAGCTGATTCCCCCCCCCCCAAAGCCTCTGGAAATGAATGTAGCCCAGTTAACACCTTGATTTCAGCCTTATCAGACTCTAAACAGAAAACCAGCTGAGCCCACTCAAACTTCTGACCTACAAAACTGTGAGATAATCAATAGATGCTGTTTTAATCTGGTAAATTTGTGGTAATTTGTTAAGCAGCAACAGAAAATTAAGTGTACATATTTATAACTGTACGATTTAATTAGTTTTAAAGCAGTTTTAACAATTTAACACTGTGAAATCACTACAGTCACTCCTTACATTTTCTTTGTGCCCCTTTGCAATCCTTTCCTCCACTCATGCCTGCAATCAACCACTGACTTGCTTTCTGTCACTATAGATTTGTTTGCTTATTATAGAATTCTGTATATATGGAATCATATTTATACATTTTGCCTGTCTTCTTTCCATTCGCCTAATGATTTTTTTTAGATTCATCCCTGTTGTTGCATGTATCAACAATTCATTCATTACTATTATTGAATTTTACTGTTCATGGTATGGATGTACCCTAATTTATCCATTCATCTGTTGATGGACATTTGGGCTATTTTCAGTTTGGGGCTATTACAAATAAAATGACTATGAACATTTTGTGCAAGTCTGTGTGTGAACATATGTTTTTGTTTTTCTTGATAAATAACATACATAAGTTTGTTTTAAGAGCCTGAGGTGGGGCAGGGAGAGGATAAGTGGCAGGCAAAGAGTTACCTTTGCTGCAAAAAACGAGAGGAACTCTTTTGAGTTCCAAAAGTAGATTTCAGGAGAAGCTGTGAAGTCTCCTCTTCTGTACCTGGAAAAAACCTTGGAGGAACTAGGATTCTACAAACAGTTTGAATGATAACAAGGACAATGGGCTAACAGGCAAAGATCTAAGTCTCTTCTAAATTCTACTTTTTTTCAACGTATCTTTCTTTCCATGGTTTTATTTTGTTGTCTATATGCCTAATAAAATACAATATCACACATATTATATACAATGCATTTTCAATGCATTATTACAAAGATGCCTGCATTCCAGATTTCTCATTTACTGTGATGAACAATGTTACTTTGTCCTCTGTGAACAGGCTATGTGACAACAAGAACCATGGCCCAGCCTTAACCTGACCTCTATGGAAGGACCACAGTTCAGCAAGAACTCAGCCTCTATGAGTAGTCTTCAATTAAGAAGTATTACACACATAAGCAAATAAAGAAAAGAAGTCTAAAACAAAACACATAATGGTGGACTTGTTACTGCCAACTAACATTAATAAATCTGAAGTTGATTAATAAACAATTTTGAAAGAGCACAAGTAAGCGGTGAAATTCATTCTAGCTCTCACGGACATATCTGAGTGATTATTGGGCATTTCAGTGAATATATTTTAGGAAATATATTCAAGTGTTTTTAAAGAGTAAAAGGAATTTGAATTTATTGAGAATGATTACTTATGAAAAATATTTTCTTTTTGGGGGGACAGGTCCTAGAACATAGAGAGATAAAATCTGCTCCAACTCCCCTTTTTTTTCATGATTCCTCTCCTGTGAGTCTACTCTGACCTAATCACATTTTCACTTTTTCATTGTATAGTATTCTCAAAACAGGTAAAATATAAACTAAGATATATCAGGCAGATAGCACTTGCTTGCTTCAAAAGTCATAAAACAAAGACAGAAGTAGAAGGAATACTTCCTAACTCAATGAAGTTGGCATTACACTAATACAAAAGCCAGACAAAGAAGTATCAGGAAAAGAAAACTACAAATCAACATCTCTCATGAATATAGATGCAAAAATCCCCCACAAAAATTAGCAAAATCAATCCAATAAGATATAAAAAAATTATACACCATGACCAAGTGGAATTCATTCTAGTTATGGAAGACTGGTTCAACAGTCAAAAATCAATCAAACTAATCCATCACATCAACAGGCTATAGAAGAAAAGTCACACAATCATATTAATAGAGTAGAAAAAAACATCTGACAAAAATCCAACACCCATTCATGACAAATTCAGAATGGCCAGCAAACTAGGAATAGAGGGTAACTTCCTCAACTTGATAAAGAACACCTAATAGTTAAAGCTGTTACCTACAGCTAACATCATACTTCATGGTGAGAAAATAGAAGCTTTCCTGCCAAGATCAGAAACAAGGCAAGGATGTTCCATATCACCACATCCTACTCAAAGTCTTAGCTAATGCAATAAGACAAGAAAAGGAAAAAGTATACAGATTGAGAAGGAAGAAATAAAACTGTCAATATTATTCACAGATAACATGGCTGTCTATGTAGAAAATCCAAAATAATCAACAACAACAAAAAAAACTCCAGGAAGTAGTAAGTTATTATAGCAAGGCTGCAGGATACAAGGTTAATATATAAAACTCAACTGTTTTTCTATATACCAGCAATAACAATTGGAAATTTAAATTAATAACACATAATTTAC
Source organism: Leucopleurus acutus (assembly GCF_964270905.1). Lineage (NCBI taxonomy): Eukaryota > Metazoa > Chordata > Mammalia > Artiodactyla > Delphinidae > Leucopleurus > Leucopleurus acutus. Next base: position 49,056,669 of record NC_139157.1, on the reverse strand, counting down.
ATTAGCACCACAAAACCCAAAAATACTTAGGTATAAATTTAACAAAATTTGTATGAGAGCTATATGAGGAAAACTATAAAACTCTGATTTAAAAAAATCAAAGAAGAACTAAATAAATGGAGCAATATTTCATGTTCACAGGTAGGAAGACTCAATATTGTCACGATGTAAGTTCTTCCCAACTTGATCTATAGATTCAATGTAATCCCAATCAAAATACTAGCAATTTATTTTGTAGCTACTGACAAACTAATTCTCAAGTTTATATGGAAGCCAAAAGACCCAGAACAGCCAATGCAGTACTGAAGGGAAAAAAAAGTTGGAAACTGACACTACCTGACTTCAAGACTTAGTATAAAGCTACAGTAAGCAAGACAGTGCAGTATTGGCAAAAGCACAGGCAAACAGATCAATGGAACAGAACAGAGCCCAGAAACAGACCTATATAAATAGAGTCAACTGATCTTTGACAAAAAAGCAAAGGTAATAATAGACATACCTCAGTTGTATTATGCTTCACAGATACAGCATTTCTTTTTTTTTTTTTTTTTTTGGCAGTACGCGGGCCTCTCACTGTTGTGGCCTCTCCCGTTGCGGAGCACAGGCTCCAGACGCGCAGGCCCAGCGGCCACGGCTCACGGGCCCAGCCGCTCCGCGGCACGAACCCACGTTCCCTGCATCGGCAGGCGGACTCTCAACCACTGTGCCACCAGGGAAGCCCGATACAGCATTTCTTACAAATTGAAGGTTTGTGGCAACACTGTGTTGTCAGATGACAGCATATTTTAGCAATAAAGTATTTTTTAATTAAGATATATACTTTTTTTAGACATAGTGCTACTGCACATGTAATAGACTACAGTATAGTACAAACATAACTTTTATATGCACTGAGAAACAAAAAAATTCATGTGACTAGCTTGATTGTGATATACATTTTATTGGGGTGGTCTAGAACAAAACCCACAACATGTCCAAGGTATGCCTGTACAGTGGAGCAAAGACAAGTCTTTTCAACAAATGGTGCTGGAACAACTGGACATCTACATGCAAAAAAGTGAATACAGACACAGACCTTACACCCTTCACAAAAGTTAACTCAAAATGAATCAAAGACCTAAATGTGAAATGAAAAACTATAAAACTTCTAGAAGATAACATAGGAGAAAATCTAGATGACCTTGGGTTTGGCAGTGACTTTTTAGATCCATGAAAAGAATTGAAAAGCTGGACTTTATTAAAATTAAAAATTTCTGCTCTACAAAAGACATTATCAAGAGAATGAGAAGACACATCACAGACTGTGAAAAAATATTTGCAAAGGACTGGAAAAGGGCTGTTATCCAAAATATACAAAGAATTCTCAAAAACAGTTTTAAAAAAAAGGAACAACCTGATTAAAAACTAGGCAAAAGATCTAAGCAGACACTTCACCAAAAAAGAGATATAGATGGCAAATAAGCATATGAAAAGATGTTCAACATCATCTGTCATTAGAGAACCGCAAATCAAAACAATGAGAATTCCCTGGCAGTCCAGTGGTTAGAGCTCCACGCTTTCAGTGCCGAGGGTGCAGGTTCAATCCCTGGTTGAGGAACTAAGATCCAACAAGCCACGTTGCACAGCCATAAATAAATAAATAAATAAATAAAATAAAAAACAACGAGATACTGCTATATACCTATTAGACCACACTGACAACAATACCAAATGCTGACGAGGATGTAGAGCAACAGGAATCTCATTCACTGCTATTGCTGATGAGGATGCAATATTTGTACAGCCACTTTGGAAGACAGTTTGGCAGTTTCTTATAAAACTAAATAAACCCTTACCATATGATCTAGCAATCAAGTTCCTTGGTATTTATTCAAGGAACCCTATAGTTGAAACCCTATGTCCACACAAACACCTGCACATGGATGTTTATAGCAGCTTTATTCATAACTGCCAAAACTTGCAAGCAACCAAGATGTCCTTTGGCAGGTAAAAGGATAAAGTATGGTACATACATCCAAACAATGGAAAGTTATTCAGTGCTAAAAAGAAATGAGCTATCAAGCCATGAAAAGACATGGAGGAACCTTAATTGCATATTACTAAGAGAAAGCCAATCTGAAAATATATATTGTGTGATTCCAACTATATGACATTCTGGAGAAGGCAAAACTATAGAGACAGTAAAAAATCAGTGTTTGCCACAGTTTGAGAGTAGGGAAGAGGTGCATAGGCAGAGCTCAGAGGATTTTTAGGGCATTCTTGGATGATACTAAAACAGTAGATACATGCCTTCAGACATTCATCAAAATCTACAAAATATATAACACCAAATGTGAACACCAATGTAAACTATGGACTTTGAATAGTAATGATGTGTCAGTGCAGGTTCATTGATTGTAACAAATGTACCACTGGTGCAGAATGTTGATACTGGGGTAGGCATACCCTTGCAGAGTGAGTGTGTATGTGGGAACTCTGTACTTTCTACTCAATCTTGCTGTGAACTTAAAACTGCTATAAAAATAAAATCTATTTTAAAAGTCATACAACATGTGAATGTACTTAATGCCACAGAACTGAACACTTTCAAAATGCTTAAAATGGTAAGATGTTATGTATATTTTACCACAATTTTCAAAAAGTCCTAAGAGAGTTCTAGCAATATTAGGAACTTAGAAGGTATTCTATTCAGATGTCTGTGTCTTCTCCATCTCTTCTTACTCAAACCACTGCCTTACTGTTCAGACTATTGTAACAGAATAACACAGACTGGGTGGCTTGTAAACAAAGAAATTCATTTCTAACAGTTCTAGTGGATGGGAAGTCCAAGATCAAGATATCTGGTGAGGGCCGGCTTCCTAGTTCACAGATGTCTGTCTTCTTGCTGTGCCCTCACATGGCCAAAGGGGCAAGGGAACTTTTATAATAACATAATCATTTAAGAATGAGTCTCCTTTAAGGCGATATTTTTCCTAACTACTTCCTTCTGGCTTAGACTTTCCATAGCAGCACTAATTCAAAGTGTGGTTCTTAAACCAGCATCACCTGGGAACAAGTAAGAACTGCAAAATTTTAATACCACCCTGTAACTTCTGATCAGAATCTACTTTTTTAACAAGATCCCCAGGTAATTAGGATGCACAATAAAGTTTGAGTACAGTGTTCTAGAAGACTTAGCTCTTGTGTACACCCCCTTTTACCTCTTCCTTTAGACTCTTGGCAAGAGGCATGAATTCTAGCAATAAAGGAAGCAAGGAACAACAAAAATTTAAAGTTTTTATAAAAGGAGAAAGGGTAGGGATGCAGTAGTGTCAACTTGAATTTAAAAGGGAACCAAGGGTGTAGCTGGGAAAAGAGAAACATTTATGAGAAAAATCAGTGGTATACCAAGCCAAAATGGAATGTCAGTATCAGGGACTAAGGGTAATGGGAAACAGATGAATACATGTGAAAAGAAACAGTTCGATGGGCCAGGAAATTAGGGCAAAAGACTAGGAAGAGGGTTTAATAATGAGAAAAAAAAATGATACCCAACAATAATTCTCCTATTCTGAATTCTCATTTTGACCAAAATATTTCTGAACCCTTTTATCCTGAACAGATTTAAAACTATAATGTTTTTAAAATACCAATGTCATTCTCAGATTGCATTTACACACCAAAAGTAGAGTCTTTACAGAGAATATTCAGATTACAATAGCATCCTCATTTTATGGAAAGTAAGGCTCAAAGAATGAGCAGAGACCCCAGGAAAGCCGACATGAGATGAAACCTATTTCAGTTTTAGTATTACATACATTATTAAAACAATAAACTAATATTGGCATTTTATACTCCAGCAATAGATGAAACATTTTTATTTACTTTGTCCTCTAGCAAAAATATTGCTAGTTGAACTTAATTTGTAAAATTTAAAGGCAGTTTCCTATAATGTTTAGGAATACAGAGTTTGACAACAGAGGAGATGGGGTTTGAATATGGTTCTGCCACTCACAAATTGTGCTAAAGACTTTAACCTCTCTGTGCCTCTGGGATTAATACCACCTACTTCACTTGGTTGTTTGTGAGGATTAAATAAGCTAAAATGACTAGCAGAAGGCCTGGTACATAGCAAATAAGAACTCAAAAATGTTAATTATTATTTCTGTGAAAAAATTCTATAAGTATTTCTTAAAGAAAAATCTTCCAAGGATAAAGGGCTACCCTATCTTATTATAATTGGAATGACTTTCTTTCCTTTTAAAGAACAATATTTGAATGAAAGGAACAGTAGTAGTCTGGATTTCGGCCACCTTCCCTTTTATGAACTACTATTTTGCATGTCCACAGAATCCACTATGTATATGCTTGTAGAAAAGTGCTTTGTTGAATCTTCAGACAGACTGGTCTGGTCTTTAACATAATCAATAATCAAATCTGAACGTTAGTTTTAACAGACTCAGAAGAACAGAAGTACTGTGATCTGTTTTTACGCACACCTCACTTCTGACAACAGATGTGTAGATTTTTCCATACCAAGGAGTTCTCCAATTCTCTGTGGACATCAACTGAGTGTCCTACACGTCAATTCAATTCTGACATTAACTACCCAGAGACAGCGCAACCCCACAGGTTGCTCACTCCCGTAAGACTGCCGCAACTTCAGAAGCCAGTCAAAAGTCTTAGGCCTTCCATCCTTCTCACCAACAGGCTATAAATCAGGGTTCCCATGACCCCCTCCTCAGATTTGCTAGAACAGCTCATGGAACTCGGGAAGGCACTTTACTTACTATTACTGGCTTGTTACACAACTCAAGAACAGCCATGTTCTTGAACAGCAAGGTATTGGGGGTGGGTAGAAATCAGGGCAGAGCTTCCATGCCCTGTCTGCGCACATCACCCTCCCAGCAGCTCAATGTGTTCACCAATCTGGAAGCTCTCCAAACCCTGTAATTTAAGAGTTTTTACAGAGGTTTCATTACACAGGCATGGTTGATGAAATCATTGTTCATTGGTGATTAACTTAATCTCTAGCCCCTCTTCCCTTTTTGGAGGTTGGGGAGTAAGCCTGAAAGTTCCAAACTTCTTTTTTTTTTTTGCAGTACGTGGGCTCTCACTGTTGGGGGCCTCTCCCGTTGTGGAGCACAGGCTCCGGACGCACAGGCTCAGCGGCCATGGCTCACGGGCCCAGCCGCTCCACGGCATGTGGGATCTTCCCGGACCAGGGCACGAACCCGTGTCCCCTGCATCGGCAGGCGGACTCTCAACCACTGCGCCACCAGGGAAGCCCCCCCAAGCTTCTTAATCAAGGCTTGGTCTTTCTGGTCCCCATCTAGGGGCTATTTAGGGGGCCCCTTGTCACTAGTCATCTCACCTACATACAGAAAGACACTCAAAGGTTTTAGCAGCTTGTGCGAGGAACCAGGGACAAAGACCAACTATATGCTTCTTATTATATCACAATATCACAAGAAGTAATTCTGCAGTTAAAAATGAAGATTAAAAGAAAATTTAAAAAGATAAAAAATAAATTAAAATCAAAATGAAGGTATATCTTAGTCATTTATCCTTGTGTCTATACTCCTAATAGTCCAAAAGTACATTCAATTAAATTGCTTTAGAGGCTATTAAGTCAGAAGGCAGTAATACATTTTCACCTCCTTTTTATATCGAAGGATGAAGAAGGATAGAAAAAAAGAGATCCAGTTTTCAGATTTCTAAAAGTCTAGCTACATGTAATTGTCTTATAAAAAAGATAAAAACTGTGAAATTATTCTTTTTGTGAGGATCCATTCCTTGCAAATAACATTTCTCTTTGCTATTCCATGCTATTTACGGAAATTACCTTAGACTCCATCTTCTTATCACCTCCCACATTCCCTCAGACCTCTGACTCCCTAGCTTATTCTACCAAATAACACAGGTCAAATTTGTGTGGTAATTTTTTAATAATTGTGTATTATTACCCATAGGTATTGTCCAGTTCATGCAACCTTAAGTGCCTCAGGACCTATGGTAAATTATAAATGACTGCAAATTCTTTGCAACTCTTTATTACATTATTTCCATACTCCTTGAATATGGGCTGGTTTTGTGACTTGTTTTGACAATATCATGTGGTAGAAGTGACACTGTGATTTCCAAGTCTAGGCCTCAAGAGACCTCACAGCTCCTATAAATGCTCTCTTTGAAGTCTTCCACAGATAAGCTCAGATAGCCTCCTGGAGATCTATGGCCCATCCAATATCCAGAACCAACTGCCAGCCACATGAATGAGGTCTTCTTAGACTCTCCAACCCAAACTGGGCCACCAGATAACTGCAGTCATGTAAGTAACCTTGACAAGATCAGCAGATGAATTGCTCAGCTGATCCCAGCCCAAATTACTGGCCTACAGAATCATGAACAAATAAAACAGTTGTTTTAAGCCATTAAGGTTTGCAGTAGTTTATTATCCTGTGAGAGATAACAGATACAAGCCCACAACCTCCTTCTAAATAAATGAAATTATCTTTTCATAGAGTAAAACTGAGTTGTACAACTTTGCCTTCAATTAAACCAAACCTGATAATATGATCACAACCACTGGATTTGTATTTGATCTAAAAGCAGCCACATACTACAAGACATAGGAAAAGCTAGTCATCTATAAAGTGACATGGCACAAAACTCTGCCCTAGTGGACAATTCCGTGGAAGGCAGTGACAAACAAATTCACATCGTTTATTAGGTAACAGGAATGCAATATAAACACTGAAAAACTGGTCACTAAAGCTGTTATTGCATCCTGAAAAACATAATGTAAATCCTTATCCTGTAAGCACTAGGACCCAAGGGGCTGTGTGTCTACTCAGCCTCTTTGTGACCCTACTCTGGAGTGAGCCTCCATTGGCTAAGGAAATCTGAGCATTTTTCTTTACAATCTGAAAGGACCTAATACACTATATTAATTTCATCTATAGTAACATTTTATAGTGTTTTTTTTTTTAAGTTTATAAAACATTTTTAAATAAACTCATTTGAAAGGCAGCATGGCTTACTGGACAGAGCACAGACTTTGGGTCAGGGAGACCTAAGTTCGATCATACTAATCAAGAAATCACTACGAGCAGTTTTAAGGATTAGAAACAAGATAAATTCATGTAAAATTTTTAAAGTATCTGGCAAATAACAGCACCTCAATAAATTATATTTTTCTATAATTTAGTAAGATCTATTAAGGACACTGATCTTATCAATTGGCTTCTGTTACATAAAAAAATGCCTCATTAAAAAAAAAAAATGCCCCAAAAACTAGTAGCTTAAAATAACAACCAATTCTGAGTTAGCAATTTAGGCTATGCTCAGCTGGGCAGTTCTGTTGATCTTGGCCAGGCTCACTCATGTGCTGTGGACAGATGCCAGGTAGACTGGCTGGTCTAAGAAGGCTCAGCTGGTATGGTTGTCTCTGTTCTAAATGATCTCTTGTCATCTATCTGGCTAGCCTAGATTTGATTACATGTGGAAACATTCCTCTTAATGCCCAGGCTCAGAACTCATAAAACATCACTTCCACTGAGTTTACTGGCCAAAGCATATCACAAGGCAAGCCAAGACTTAAAAGGATGGAGAAACAAAGTCAAGGAGCTGCTTATTGTGGTCATTTTTGCAATTTACCCAGAGACCTATATATCAGGTATTGTTAAGGTCTTTTTATACATGTAGATGTGAATGTTTTATGTATTTAATCATTACATTAAATCATTACAAAAAGTCCTCAAGAGAGATATAGACTAATCCTACTTTTCCATGTGGGGCAACTGAAGTGTAGAGAGCTGGTAACTAGCCCAAAATATTATTACTTATACATGGCAGAGTCAAAATTGGAAATCAGGCTTCCTAGGTTCTACCTAGTTCAATGTTTTTTCCCTTATATCATCCTATTTGTCTAGAAATTGATTGCAAGATCCTAGTGGTCCTATAACACCTCTATAAAATAGCCTCTAAATAATGTCACATAACAAAATATTTTATAATTTGAGATGTTAGTTTAAGTCATATTTGCTTGATTTCTTTGTCACAGTCTACCTAACCTAACAAAACACCTGTGGGCAACTTTAATGAAAACCAGTTTACATGGCACAGGAATCATCTTGTTTCAGTTTGGTTCTGGGCACATTATTTTTCTTTCAAACAGAATTCATTCAATGAATCTCTACTGAATGCCTGTTGCCTATGTCAGTCACTGTACTAAATACTGAAGGTACAGCAAGATAATCTGCTCTTATAAACTTTATTAAAAGTTTCTCCCACATTATGATGCCTTCCTTGAATCATGAATAAGAAAGAAGTATTGGGCTCCCCTGGTGGCGCAGTGGTTGAGAGTCCGCCTGCCGATGCAGAAGACATGGGTTCATGCCCCGGTCCGGGAAGATCCCACATGCCGCGGAGCGGCTAGGCCCTGTGCTCTGCAGCCGGAGAGGCCACAACAGTGAGAGGCCCGCGTACCGAAAAAATAAAAAAAAATTAAAAAAATTAAAAAAATAAAAAAAAAGAAAGAAGTATTAATAAGGGAAGTATTTATTTTCGCAGAAATTTCTGGGATATACTATTTTAATGGAAATATATTCCTTTTTACAGTCAAACCCAGCAATAGCTAATAGGAATACCAAGTTCAATAAATTGTGTCACCTGTATGTATAAACAGATATTCACAAATATGCATTTAATTACCCAAGTCAGAAGCCTAGTAATCATTCTGACTCCTATCTCTATTCATCCTCCTCATCTTGGTTGATTCTACCTTCAAAATATATATCAAGTCCATCTACTACTCTCCATTTCCACTAACACTACCTTGAATCTACTGTCTTTTGCTCAAACCATAACTGACACCAATTTGGTCTCCTTGTGTCCATTCTTGCCTTCTTAGAGGAGCTAAACATATTCTTTTTTTTTTAAACATATTCTTAAAATATAAGTCTGATCACATTATTTCTCCTGCTTAAAACCCTTCATGACAGCTTCCCTATTCTAAATGTAATCCCTTCAGTGTAGCCTACAAGACCCTGCTTACCTTTCCATCCTCACCTTTAACCCTTCTCTTTGTTGCTCCAGTCACACCAACACCACCCTTTTCCTTTCGTACCACGCTCTTTTCACTGTAGGGCCTTTGTATGTTCTGTTCCCTCTTGACGTCACTGGCCTCTTTTCATTTCTCAAGGCTCAAAAAGGCCTTTCCTAACTCCTCTCACATATGTCCCCTTCTTGTCCTATTATAGTGCCCTATTTGTTTCCTTCATAGCATGTTTTCAATTTATAAATACATACTTACTTATCTACTTGTTATATCTTTCCTACCTGGCTGTAAGTTCCCTGAGAGTACAAACTATGTTTCATTCATTACTGTATAAATACTTAGCATACTGCTTGCTACATAGTAAGTGTTCAATAAATATTTTTTTAAATAATCAATAGTTAATTTTTTGTATGGTACCATATTGGTTTATTCTCCAATAACTGCAGATAATAAAAGAAGGATGGACAAAACTAAATTTACCACAGGGAATGAAAATGAAAAGATTTCCAGGGTCAACACCCAACATGAAAATAAAATTTATTGCCTAAAATAAGTACCTGTTACCATCATCTTAGATTATTAATTGTCCAACAAATAAAACCTAATTCCTATGTGCCTAGAGTATCTACAGGGATAATCACATTACTGCTAGTGTGACTTTTCACAATAGGCTTTTCTCACCTCTTCTATTTCTCTATAGGAACACTTCTCAGGTTAAATACTAGGTTGCTGAAATATACAGAAATGGAATTTATACATTAATTTCAAACACAGTACAGTGTATTTCCAAAGACAGAATTACACTGTTTCCAGCATAAAAGCAATAACTAATGTTGAAACAGATTTTTAAATAATGATTCTCTGCAGGCAGTTGAAAGAGGGAATTTCTAAGGTCAGTTACTTTAAAGTGGAATAACATATCTATATGGCATGTAAATTAGTACAGTATAACAAACTAAATAAGTTTAGATAGCTCACTAATTTAAAAAAATATATATCAAATAGTAGTTAGCTTCAAATGAAGTGTTTTCCCAACTATATTCAGAAACAACATACCTGTCTTTTTTTTTTTTTTTTTTGCGGTACGCAAGCCTCTCACTGTTGTGGCCTCTCCCGTTGCAGAGCACAGGCTCCGGACGCGCAGGCTCAGCGGCCATAGCCGCTCCGCGGCATGTGGGATCTTCCCAGACCGGGGCACGAACCCATGTCCCCTGCATCGGCAGGCGGACTCTCAACCACTGCGCCACCAGGGAAGCCCCCATACTTGTCTTTTAATCATGTGAAATACTGTTTATTGCTGCCAATTATATAATCAGTACACGTTTCTTGAAGAAAATTTAGAAAATATTCACATACATGAAAATAAAATTATCTCAAATCCCAGCAACCAGAGAGACTAACAGTTAACATTTTATTTAACAGATAACTATATTTTAGATCAATTACAGTATTATGTAGATAAACTCTTAAAAGAATCTAATTCTCTGAACTTATTCTGTGACTTCTATACAACTACTTCCAGACTTCTGCTCATGCCATTCTCTCCTCAATCTCCCCAATCTCAATCTACTCACCTTTAAGACTGAGTTATTTAACATCCCTGAGCATCTGTTTTATCATAAGATTTTTGTGGGGATTTAGTAATGCACATTAAGAACCTAGTACAGAAGGTGCTATACAAATGGTAGTCATTGTTACAGCTAAAAAGTCCCCTCTTTAGTGGAAATTTCACAGATTACTTCAGTTCTTCTCTGATGCTATTTGTATGTCACTTACATTGGAATGCCTCATCATGAGCCAATACATGTCTTATCTCCCTCACTAGGATCTGAGATGATTTTGGCAGGTCTCCTACAACTTTATACCCCCCACAGTGTATACAAATATTTAAGGTCAATTCAATAATATTTTTTTCACACATATTACCTGTAAGTCATCGAACTGGAGACACACAGATAAATCTCAATTTCTGCCCTCACTTAGCTTATAGTAATCTTTTAGAGGGAAAGAGACATTATTTAGTGTAAATGACTTTAGGTCCACAAACTCTTTTTTTTGAAACCCTTTGGGGGAAAATGTGTTTCAGAATTTAGAATTTCCCAGATTTTAGAAAGGTAATACAGTATATATACTATATATTAAGAAACCACTCAGCAAGGTCTAGGTCAGCACCCTATGATCCAACATTGTTATTTCTATGATGAAATGTATAAATATTTACTAACTGGTATAAATATTGACTATAAATAGCCTCCCATCAGCTCAGGTCAGGTTTTATCACTGTATTAGCTTCCAACTGCTGCTGTAGCAAATTACCACAAAACGTAGTGGCTTACACAATACAAATTTATTATCTTATACTTCTAAAAGTCAGAACTCTCACTGGGCTAAAGACAAGGTGTCTACAGGGCTGCGTTCTTTTTAGAGGATAAATGGGAGAATCTGTTCTTTGCCTTGCCTGACTTCTAGACGCTGTTTGCATTCCTTGGCTCCTGGCCTTCTTTCATCTTCACAGTCAGCAATCCCATTACTCTAACCTCTACTTCTGCCATGACATTTCCTTCTGACTCCCTTGCTTCTCTCTTCCTCTAATAAGGACTCCTGTGATTACACTGAGTGCATCTAGGTAATCCAGGCTAATCTCCCCATTGCAAGATCTTTTTTTTTTCCTTGTCTATAAATAATGTTTTATTGAAACAGTTATACTCCTTTATTTACATTTTACTGTGGCTGCTTTTTGGCTACAATGACTGAGCTGAGTAGATACAACAGAGATCATATGGCAAATCTAAAATATTTCCTCTCTGGCCCTTTATACAAGTTCCATTCCAAGTTCTTTAATTTAATCATCTCTGCAAAGTCCCTTTTGCCAAATAAGGTAATATGTCCATAGGTTCCAGGGATTAGGACATGGACATCTTTGGGGGGCTATTATTTTGCCTACCAGAGCCACCAATCTAGTCTTTTTTTTTTTTTTTTTAAAAAGAAACTTCTAGTTTTCAGAGTCTTTTGAACTTTAGAACTACAGGTAAGGAATTTTGGACCTGTATAACCAAAGGTAGTACAAGGCCAGTGATATAAGAAAAGCACAGGAGAACTGCAGAAATATGATGAATGGAAAGACCACAACCAGCTAAGTATCAGGAAAAGCTCAATGAAATAGATGGAATTTGATGAGAGCCTTCAAAGATGCAAAGGATCATGACAGGTGAACACTGGTACAAGCGGTAATTTTCAGACATACCTGCTCTCAAAATTTTATAGAGACATACAAAATAGCAACAACAAATTTGGAGTCAGGAAACTACAGTATATATTTGGAGAAGAAAGAGAATGCAGTTTGACTGAACTATACAGAATAAAAGTAGAAGAATAGTGAAGGAAAAGAAGGGGAAAGATAAATTGAAGACAGATACAATGGGCTATGTTGCTTGTCAGTATGAAGAGTTTGTCCTTAATTCTGGAGGAAGTGAGCAGTCAGGTGGAAATAGTTTTGAACTGAGAAATGATGTGATATGATTGGTGTTATATTGGAGAAAGATTAACTTGGCAAGAGGAATGATTCAAATTGAGAAAGGCAGAACAGTAGCAGACAAATGACTAATCTAAAGAAGTAATAATGGGGCCTCCCTGGTGGCACAGTGGTTAAGAATCCACCTGCCCATGCAGGGTACAACGGGTTCGAGCCCTGGTCCGGGAAGATCCCACATGCCGCAAAACAACTAAGCCCGTACGCCACAACTACTGAGCCTGCGCTCTAGAGCCCATGAGCCACAACTACTGAAGCCCGTGCGCCTAGAGCCCATGCTCCGTAACAAGAGAAGCCACCGCAATGAGAAGCCTGCGTACCGCAACAAAGAGTAGCCCCCGCTCGCCGCAACTAGAGAAAGCCTGCATGCAGCAACGAAGACACAACACAGCCAAAAATAAAAATAAATTAAATTAATAATTTATTTTAAAAAAAGAAGTAATAGGTACTTTAGCGTGATAGGAAAAATAGAATGATGTCAAGGTAGCTAGAATTCGTTAAGAGATTTTCATCAACATGATTTTTAATAAAAGTAGCTACGAATTATAGTTTACTGTATGTCAGGCACCATTCTATGCAAGAGTTTAACTCCATTTTATAGATGAGAAGACTAAGGCATAGAAAGTGTAAGCAATCCTACACTGAGTAAGTATCATGGCTGGGATTTGAATCCAGGTGTATATGACTCCAAAGTCCAAATGAATGTGAGCCTGTAGTGACAATTTGAAAGCTGAACAAATTGATCTGTGAAAAATTCACCATTCCACTTAAAAGTAAACTATGGTAAGTTAAAGATGTATACTATAAACTCTGAAGTAAACACTAAAATATCACAAGGAATTATAGCTATTAAGCCAACAAAGGAGAAAAAATAGAATCATTAAAAAAATTAATCTAAAAGAAGACAAAAAGGGAGATAAAAGATTGACGAAGTTAAGACAAAAAGAAAACAAATAGCAAAATGGTAGATTTAAACCCTACCATATCAATAATCACATTAACCATAAATTATCTGAACATGCCAGTTAAAAGGCAGAGACTGTAAGACTGGATTAAAAAAATGAGACCCACCCACACGCTGCCTACAAGAAACATGTTTTAAATATGAATACACAAATAGGTTAAAAGTAAAAGGACAGGAAAAGATACACCACGCTAAAGAAAAAAAAGTTGGAGTGACTATATTAACATCAAAGTTGATTTCACAGAAAGAATACTACCAGAGATAAAGGGAATCATTCGTACTAACATACAGTTAGAAATTTCAACACATCTCTTTCAATAACTAATACAATAAGTAGACAGAAAATCAATAAGCATACAGATGTCTAGAAGAACACCATCAACCAACTTAACCTAAGTGAACTTTATAGAACATCTTATCCCAAAACAATACACATTTTTTCAAGTATTACAAGTATATAAATAACATCTACCAAGAGAGACCACTTCTGTGTCATAAAACAAGTAAGACTAAATTTAAAGGGATCCAAATCCTACAAGGTATGTTTTCTGACCACAATCTAATTACGTTAGAAATCAACAACAGAAGGATATATGGAAAATTCTCAAATATTTGGAAATCAGGAAGCATATTTCCAAATAACCCCAAGTCAAAGAGGAAATAAAAAGAAAAAAACTTGTTTTGAATTGAATGAAAATGAGAAAAATGTATCAAAATTTGAGAGAAGCAGCTAAAGCAGTACATAAAGGGAAAATTATAGCACTAAAATTTCTATATTGGAAAAGAAGAAAGGTCTCAAATAAATGGCCTCAACTACTTTCGCCTCAAGAAACTAGAAAAAATAAAGCAAATTAAACTGGCAGTAAGCAAAATAGAGGAAATAGTAAAGGTGAGAGCAAAAATCAATGGAACAGAAAACAGAAAAATAATGGAGGGGGCAATAAATCAACAAAAACAAAAGCTGGTTCTTTGAGAACATCAATAAAAATAATAAACCACTAGCCAGGCTGAGGGGGGGAGGGTGGCACTTGAGGGAGATACAAATTGACAATATCTGGAATGAGAGGAGTGCTATCATTATAGAGTCTACAGATACTAAAAGAATAGTTAGGAAATATTATAAACAACTTATACCAATGAATTCCACATCTTAAATGAAATGGAAAAAATTCCTGGACAACCACTAAAGCTCACTCAAGAAGAAATACAGAGCCCTCTGAAAAAGAAAAACAATATTAGAGGATTTTTATTACCTGACTTCAATACTTGTTATAAAGCTACACTATTCTAGGTTGTGTGGTATTGGTATAAAGACAGACAAATATCCAATGGAATAGAAAAAACTCCAGAAATAATCCAACTGATGGATTATTGGGTCAACTGATTTCTTACACAGGTGCAAAGTTAATATTCTTTTTTTTAATGGTGCTACAACATTTGGATATCTGTATTAAAAAAAAAAAAAAAGAACTCTGATCCTTACTTCATACCATGTACAAATAAGTCATAGACCTAAATGCAGAATGTAAAACTATAAGACTTCTAGAAGAAAACAGCCTCGGGTTAGGCAAAGATCTCTTAGATATAACACCAAAAGCACAATCCATAAAAGAAGAAATTTTTGAATTGGAATTCATCATAATCAAGAACTTCTGCTTTTTGAAAGATACCATTAAGGGAATGAAAAGACAATCCACAGCCTGAGAGAAAATATTCACAAATCACATATCTGATAAAGCACATGTATCTAGAATAAAAAACCCTCAAAATTCAATTAGAAAACAAATAATCCAAAGCTGAACATCCAGAGATTTAAACAGATACTTCACAAAAGAAAATATACAAATGGCATCTAAAAAGATGATCAACATCATTAGTCTTTAGGGAAATGCAAATTAAAGCCACAAGGAGATACCACTACACACCTATTAGAATGGCTAAAACTAAAATGGTGAGGATGTGGAGCAACTGAACTCCTACCTTGCCTGTAGAAATATTATAAAATGACATAACCACTTTGAAATAGACTTTGGTACTTTCATATAAAGTTAAACATATGCCTACTATATGACCCAGCCATTTTACTTCTAGGTATTTACTCAAAGGAAAGCATATGTCCAAACAATGACTTCTACATGAATGCTCACAGTAGCTGTATTTGTAATAGCCAAAACCTGGAAACAACCCAAATGACCACCAACAGACGAATGAATAACAAATTGCTTTCCACTGGAATAGTGTTTACAAAATAGAATAGTATTCAGCAAAAAAATGAACTAATGATGGATGTGACAATACAGATGAACTTTAAAATCATTATGCTGAGTGAAAGAAGCCAAACAAAAAAGACTCTATACTGTGTGATTCCATTCATATAAAGTTCTAGAAAATACAAACTAACCTATAGTGTCAGAAAGTAGATTAGTCGTTGCCTAGGGTAGGGATTGGGATAGATGAAGGAGTAGGAAAGATAGGATATAGGAATTACAAAGGAAGAATAGGAAATTGAGGGGAGGGGTTTATTATCTTGATTGTCATGATGGTTTCAAAACTTATCCAAGTGTACAATTCATTGTATGTCAGTTATATTCCAATACAGTTTTCAAAAATCCATTTAATCAAATAGCAATAACCATTTATTCCAATATAGTCAATACTCATATCCTGCTATACAATGATTATTTTCTACCACCTATTAACAAAAAAATGATTTAAACTTATAGTAGTAATATTATACTACTCAACTTCAGTGTGCAGAAGAGTACATTTCTTTCTGGAAATGTGCAAGCAAAAAAATCTTGACTAATGGATTAAAACATAGTGCAAATTCAGTGTACATCAGTGAACTTAGCTATCTTCTGTCAGCATATTACAATCCTATTCCTGACTTGAAAATAAATGCAGTTATCACAATGGAAAACTGGTATGTGGCTTTAACAATTTCCATCCCATCACTAAAAATAATCTACAAGTGGGCTTCCCTGGTGGCGTAGTGGTTGAGAGTCCGCCTGCCGATGCAAGGGACACAGGTTCGTGCACCGGTCCGGGAGGATCCCACATGCCGCGGAGCGGCTAGGCCCGTGAGCCATGGCCGCTGAGCCTGTGCGTCCGGAGCCTGTGCTCCGCAACGGGGAAGGCCACAGCAATGACAGGCCTGCATACCGCAAAAATAATAATAATAATAATAATCTACAAGTATAAAATGGTAGATGAGTTGGATTACTACTCATTTGTAATCTGCCTATGTCGAAGTGAAAAATTTCTCCACAGAAACCATTTCACATGGTGGGAAAGTTCCAGGCCAGTTCCCAAATCTTATTTACACAGTAAGGATTAATTATCCCCTCTTTCTCTTCTGCAGCACTGTTTTCCCTCTACTGGATCACTGTCATCAACAGAAGGACGTGCTATAATTTCATCCATCTTAAAAAAAAAAAAAAAAAAAACAAAACAGCAACAACAAAAACAAACTTCTCTTGGTCCTACTTCTGCCTCTAGCCATTCAACCCCCCATTCCCTGATTTCTCCACCCTCCTTTTTGGTAAAATTCCTTGAATTAGTTCCCTGATTTATCTCCTGCAATTCTCGCTTAAATCTGCCCCATTCGGGCTTTCATTTCCAGCATTGTATCAAACCATCTGACCAAGGTCAGTTATGTGCTATATCCAGTGGTTAATTCTTAAGTCTCTTTTCACTCAGCCTCTTAACAGCATCTGACACAGTTATTCACTCCTCGAAATCACTTAATGTGGCTTTCAGGAAACCTCAAGTTCCTGGCTTTCTCCTACCTCCTTCTCCTCATCTTCTCTACCTCTAAATATTAAGAGTACCCTAGGACTTAGTCCTTGGGCCTTTTTTCTTATTTTTATCTATACTTACTCCATTAGCAGTTTCATATTAAATTTCCTTAAAGTAAGATACATCTATACCTAACTTAAAGGATTTGATTGCTTCACTGTAATCCTCAAATAAGGTCAGTTATGGCTAATTCTATCATTTGGAGAGGCAGCTGCAGATGAAAAACAAATACAAAAAAATTGAAAAGAAAATAAGTGATTTAATTTTCAATAAATCATCACCATCTTTCTTTAAAATTCAGTATTACTAGTATAGAGAGTTACTTAAAAATTAAAAATAATAAAGCTAAATTGATGAATATCAAAACAAACATTATTTATTCTAGTCATTTATTACACTGGAAACATTTAAATACCACATTAAATATTTCATTAAAAATGTAAATCATGACCTTATCTATGGTCCTAATCCCATATGGGCCTATAACAGTAACAATTTATATTAATATAGACTTGTTTCAAAAGTCTTTTTTATAACAAGTATCTCATTTTACCCTAAAAAAACTCCATAAGAATATTACAGTAAATACTATTTAAGCCAGCAGTTTCTGCTCTTACCACGACCTCTCACATAACAGTCAGACTTTTTTTTTTTTTTTCTTTGCGGTATGTGGGCCTTTCACTGTTGTGGCCTCTCCCGCTGCGGAGCACAGGCTCCGGACGAGCAGGCCCAGCGGCCATGGCCCTCGGGCCCAGCCGCCCCGCGTCACGCGGGATCCTCCCGGACCGGGGCACGAACCCGCGTCCCCTGCATCGGCAGGCGGACTCTCAACCACTGCACCACCAGGGAAGCCCAACAGTCAGACTTTTAATGAGCAGATTTAATTAACTTAAAATTAGTTGGAGGGCTTCCCTGGTGGCGCCGTGGTTACGAATCCACCTGCCAATAGATAGCTAGTGGGAAGCAGCCGCATAGCACAGGGAGATCAGGTCGGTGCTTTGTGACCACCTAGAGGGGTGAGATAGGGAGGGGGGGAAGGAGACAGAAGAGGGAGGGGATATGGGGATATATGTATACATATAGCTGATTCATTTTGTTATACAGCAGAAACTAACACAACATTGTAAAGCAGTTATACTCCAATAAAGATGTTAAAAAAAAAAAAAAGAATCCGCCTGCCAATGCCGGGGACACGGGTTCTAGCCCTGGTTTGGGAAGATCCCACATGCCCCGGAGCAACTAAACCCGTGTGCCACAACTACTGAGCCTGCACTCTAGAGACCGCAAGCCATAACTACTGAGCCCACGCATCACAACTACTTAAGTCCGCGCGCTTAGAGCCCGTGCTGTGCAACAAGAGAAGCCACCAAAATGAAGAGTAGCCCCCACTTTTGCCGCAACTAGAGAAAGCGTGCACGCAGCAATGAAGACCCAACGCAGCCAAAAATAAACAAAATAAATTTTTTTAATTTTTAAAAATTAAAAAAATTAATTGGAGAACTCATAAATCCATCCCTATTACATGAAATATATATTAAAATTCATGTTCAACTGATGACAGGTCATTAATGTCATCTTTCTGTACTTAGCATAAAATTACAAAAAAGAAATTTACATTTTCTTTTTAATGTTAATGAAACTAAGTCCTTTATATACATATCCATTAAGGGATATTCTTTATTTCATTTACTTCCATGACTACACTGATGATAAAAATGATATTAACACTGATCTCCTATATATTAGGTACACAATTGTTGTCTGTCTCTATCACAATGAAAAGATTTATTTTTGCAAGCAAGAAGGGGAATATATTTATAATTAAGCATTCACAAGTAATGCACGATGCTTTTTCTCCCTCCAAAATTCCCACTTCAAATAATGTGGCGTGCACTGCCTACTAACCCCAGGGCAACGGTTAGAGGCATAAAGACTAGAGCAAAGCTGTGTAAAGTATACCTCATCTCTCTTGAGGGCTCAAACTTCAGTCCTTCCAGTCCTGAGGACTGAGGAGTAGCCCCTTCCCCTCTACTACTGAGCATACATCAAGAGTCAGTATAGACTCTTACAGTTCTGCCTCTAAGATCTCCATCTATGAAATGTCCCTTTCTGACCTAAATATTCTATTCCACCCCTCCAAGTCCTCATTGTTAAATTTCTTTGTCCTTACCCAGTCCTTGCGATCCTTTCATTCTCCTCTGTTTTCAAAACCATCAACATACCTTTGGCTTTGCTTCCCTTCCTACCTCACTAGCATTTCAGATTTCTTTTCAAAGGAGAATTGCCCCAGACCACAGGCCTTACTTTAATCCTCTGGTCCCTACTGAACAGTCATATCAGAATGCAACACATTACATCTTCTCTGATCACATCTTCAGCATCCTCTTCTGGCTGTCCTTTTAATTTCCACTCTGTAAATAATGAGTCAGGAATCAACAGTTTTGTTATACCCCAGTTATACCCCAGTTCATTCTATACTATACATAAATTCTACATACATTTTATACATACATTCTATACATACATTCTATACATAAATCCATCTATATCCAGATCTTGAACTATCATCTCTAAATTACTGATACAAACAACCCTAACATCCCTGTAAACATTTAGACCTGTGCCATCTGCCAGACAGCAACACAATAATGTCTCATTAACTCATTTTCAACATATCCAAAATCATATTCATCATCAGTGACTCACCACTCTCCCCCCAAAGAAAATTTACTCATTCTTTGGACTTCTCTATTTCTAATAACATCACCTAATCACCTAGCATTTGAGGTCATCTTTAAAGCAAAGTACTGGTTTCTTTACAATATCAATTCAGTAAACTTTTGATTGTATGCAAATTGCTGGCAAAATAACTGCATTTTCATCAAAAGGATATGATACAGCCATTTTCATTCAACTCTTTTGATGGTTCACTAATTTGGTACACGATTTTTACTCTGCGCGTGGCTTGAACTCTGGAACCAATCCCCAACACATACCTCCAATTTTGCCACCTAACAAGTTAATCAAAATAATCCCATTTTTCCCCTACATCTAGAGGACACCTGAGTCAGGAGTAAGCATAAGAGATTGGGCAGTTAGATTTTGGCTAGTATTGTGAAAGACTGTAGCTGTCTATGCTTAAACCTTAGTTTCCACCTGATAAAAGTGAGAATTATACCTCCCCACTGGGTTGTTTTGAAGATTACACCATACATATACCTAGAACAGTGCCTAGCATATAATAGGGGCTCAAAAAATGGTGCTACTGTGATTACTGGTGTCACTATTAAGTCAAGAGCAATACAGCCACATGGGAAGCCATTCTGCTTCTTCAGGGGACTGCTTATAGCACATCTTTATTTTAAATCAATCTATGTCTTAAATTTTAGAACAATTCTAATTTTGATCACTGTATTCTAGTCCACTGTTCTTTTAAACCATTCAAATGTTCCAAAAATTCCAATATTCTGTCATTTAAACCTCATCTTTCAGCCCACTTTTCATTCCCAGAAGTAACATAAAATCCTTAGAGAGCATGATGGTAACCATACTTTTGGTTGCCATGTTCAAAACTGCAGAAATACTTAAGATTTATACCTTAAATAAACACCTGAGGATTCTAGGCAAAGTGGAAGCCATAGTCTGTACACTACATTTATGTACTCTTTTTTAAAAAAATATTATACATATCTCAATTTACTTCATTCAGCTCTCTGCTCCCTTCACTCTCCCTTACAACCCTATTTAAAGTAGTGGCCCCTCCCATTACTTACTATATCTATGCCTTGCTTTATTTTTCTTCATAGAACTTACATCTATTACATAGGTATTTATTACTTATGTATTACACAGGTATTTGTCTATTGCCTATCTCCCCAACCAGAATGTAAGCTCCACATGAACAATGATTTTGTTTTGTTCTCCACTGAATACTCAGTACTTAGCAGAGCCTGGCATTTAATAAGTGCTCAATAAATATCTATTAATCAATGAATGACTGGAGAGGTCAAGACCCTCATGTGATATATAGTCTCATCTGGTTTCTTAGAGTGCAGTTAGAAACAACAAATTAAAGGGGGAAGCAGCCATATAAACACTGAAAGCTGACAGAGAAAGACAGGGAAAGTTCAAAATTGCAAACAGTAATGTAGGCCAGCAATGTAGATCATTTGTTATATGGATAAATAATCCTATATCCTTTAATAATCAATATCTCTGTATTACAACAAACTGCAATAACAGAAGGTCTTCATAATAAGTCAATTCATCAGTTTAATTGAGCATCTATACATGTAAGGCTTTGGTAGGAGCTAGAGGAATCTTTATTACTAAGAAAAGGTTAAATTGTATTCCATGCACTTTGTTTAAGGAAGCAAAGTCTCCTTAAATTTTAAAACTTTTAAAATTTTTTAAAAAAGTGAATTTTAAAACTATTTCCATGGAAAGTAATTAAAACACAAATTTTACTTTTAAAAGGAAAAGATATAATTTTTTGGAAAAGACATGTAAATGGAATCTCTCAATTCCCAATGAAGTCAGATGAAGAAATCATTACCACATTTGACAAGTTTAAAAATTAACTTAATTTTTCTTTTTAAGAAAAAATTCATTATTGACCTATAGATCATTAGGCTTGCAACAGCCTATCCTCATCTCTGTTAGAAGTGTGTAAGATTTTTAAAATAGATTAGTGCATTCCTCTGTTTAGCATAATTTCTAACAATACTGGTAAAGTTACACTTAACCCAATACCCATTTCTCTCTTTAAATCATAAGCTATTCAGAAATACTACGTAGTTGAAAACCTTGACAAAGGTCTTTCTCAACTGCAAGATTTATGTATACTAAGTCAGAGCTTCTCAAATGTAAAGGTGCATACCAGTCATCCAGGGATTTTGTTAAAATGATTCAGCAGATTTGGGGTAAGCCTCATATTCTGCATTTCTAAAAAGCTCTCAAGATGATGCTGACACTACTGGTCCACAGATCATACTTCTGAGTATCAAGGCACTAAAGACTATATGACCTCAAAAATTACTAAGTCACTTTGGAGAAGAATATTGAAATAAATGAAAAATCAAAATTCCATCTGATTAAGTCTTACCAAAGTTTTAGAACAACATATTGAATGCATAATTGCAAAGCTAAGTTAAAATTGGCTTTGCTTACTTTTCTTAGTTCTTATCTTCATAAAACCTAATGTGGGCTTCCCTGGTGGCGCAGTGGTTGAGAGTCCGCCTGCCGATGCAGGGGACACGGATTCGTGCCCCGGTCCGGGAAGATCCCACATGCCGCGGAGCGGCTAGGCCTGTGAGCCATGGCCGCTGGGCCTGCGTGTCCGGAGCCTGTGCTCCGCAACAGGAGAGGCCACAACAGTGAGAGGCCCGCGTACCACAAAAAACAAACAAACAAAAAAAAAAACAACTTAATGTATTCTATCATAAGTTTAAGAGTATACTATATCAGCTTCCATCAACATATTACTTCCTCAATTAAGTTTTCAAAGTGTACTTGTTACTTAGCTATCTCACTCAGAATCAACTATGACCCCTGTCTCAGAATCAATTATGCCCCCTTTCTCAGAATTATCAATAAATCAAAGTATCTTCTTTCAAAATACTGTACTAAGCAGCCTGGTCTAAAGCTATTTAATTAACAGAGTGCTTTATTACTAAGACTCACAGTTTATATCACAACTGGATATACCTAAACTACCCAACTTTTATATAGTGCTTTATAGTTTACAAATGCCTTCTATTATATTATTTAATCCTCACAACAACTCTTCAAGGTAGTTTTTATCATTTACATTTCATAAACAAGGAAACTTATCAGAAGTAAAATGGTCCAAGAGTACATAATATGTGAAAGTACTAAGAATTAAATTCAGTCTTCTGATTTAAATACAGTCAATTCCTGATTAATTTCTACGTAACTGCAGGAGGAAATATAGATAACTGAAAATAGCCATTAAAATCAAAACAACAGTTTATTCAAGGAGAGTTACTACATCATGGCTTGTCATATGACAAGAAAGGAAGCAACCTAAACATCTACCAGTGAGGAATAAGTGAAATAAATTTCGGTTTACCTATACAATGAAATACTATGCAGTTTTTTAAAATACATATGATAACTTTCAGGTTCCACCCCAACATGTAAAGAGCTTGGAAGCCATCACTCTTTCTCTCATAACGAAACAAAAGCTGAACGAACTGAAAACCAATGGACTTTTCTTAGATCCATCAGAGACTGAAGTCACAGGACAAAGTGCTACCCAAGAAACTAGAGAGAACAGTGAATCCAGAGAATATAGATTAGCTAACTGAAGCAGAAGCACGGGAGCCAGGAATTGGTATGAACACTTAAATGGTAACTTCAACAAGTTGCTGGACACTGACTGTGGACTAGTTTGAAACTTTAAAACTCCTGTGGGTCTCCTCTAAGGAGGTATGGGCTGCTATACTTTCC
This sequence comes from Leucopleurus acutus, assembly GCF_964270905.1. Lineage (NCBI taxonomy): Eukaryota > Metazoa > Chordata > Mammalia > Artiodactyla > Delphinidae > Leucopleurus > Leucopleurus acutus. Next base: position 49,032,870 of record NC_139157.1, on the reverse strand, counting down.
TGGGCTTTATGCCCCACAAGGTTATCATAGTGAGGATCAGAGAAAAATCACCTCCTGTTTGGCCAGAGGAGGGGGAAAGTAACCATTCTGATATAAGTCCAGAGATTTCTCCACAACAAAAGCCTATTCAGCAAAGGAAAAGACTTTGCCAGAGCTTTATCCAACTTGGGGAAAAGAAAATTACCCAATTCCTGCCCACTCTAGCCTTACTGACATACCTACAGAAAGAAGAGCGGAAGCTGAGAAGCATTTGTGAAGACTCAGGGGCACAGACCCTGCAAAAGACTGTTATCTTATCATAGGGTTATAGACAACTTTCCATCCCCTACACCTTACCACCACATGAATAGGGCTCCTATACAATAACAGGGTTATGGCTGAAAAAAAAAAGGTAACACTCTAACTCTATTTAAGAAGGTGTTTCTAGGGAAATCCAAAGACAACAAGGGAAACAAAAACAAGGACACTAAAGGAAATTGAAACCTCTGACACCTACTGTTACAGCAAACAGTAATCACAGCCTAATTCCCAGTCAGATAAATACAAAAAAAAAAATTAAAAGTCATGCTAAAAGGAAAGAAAAAGCATAATCAGAAGAGTCAAAGCAAGCATTAGAACCACACTCAGATATAGCAGAGGTTTTATGATATCAGACTGGGAATTTAAAATCACTATGATTACTAAGGGCTCTAATGGAAAAAGTGGACAACATGCAAAAGCAGATGGATAACGTAAGCAGAGAGATGGAAACTCTAAGAGCCAAGAAATATTAGAAATAAAAAATACTGCAACAGAAATGAAGAATGCCTTTGATAGGATCATCAGTAAACTGGACACAAATGAGAAAAGAATCAGTGCACTTGAAGAAGTATCAACAGAAACTTCCCAAACTAAAATGCAAAGAGAGAAGAGAATGAGAAAACAGAACAGAATATCCCAGAACTGTGGGACAATTAAAGAAGGTGTAACATATGTATAATGGAAATACCAGAAAGAGAAGAGAGAAAAGAGTAGAATAAATACTTGAAGTAATAATGCCTGAGAATATTCCAAAATTAATGATAGGAGCCAAACCATAAATCCATGAAGCTTAGACTACACCAAGAATGAAAAACCAAAAACTCTACACCTAGGCATATAATATTCAAACTGCAGAAAACTAAAAGACAAAGAGAAAATACTGAAAAAGCCAGAGGAAAAAACACTTTACGAATAGAGAAACAATGATAAGAATTACACTGACATCTTGTCAGTAACCATGAACAAGAGAGTGGAGTGAAATACTTAAAGTGTTGAAAGAAAAAGCACCAACCTAGAGAAATTACCCTTCAAAGTGAAGAAGTAATGACTTTTTTGGACAAGTGAAAACTGAGGGAATCTGTCACCAGTAGACATATCTTGAAAGAAAAGATAAAATAAGTTCAGAGAGAAGTAAAACAACATAGATGAGAAACTTGGATCTACATGAAGAAAGGAAGAGCAACAGAGAATGAATAAATAAATGTAAAATAAAAGATTTTTAAATTTCTCTTTGATTTTAATAGACAACTGTTTTGTTCAAAGTAATAATAGCCACAAAGTATTGGGTAATTATAGTATATGCATAAATTAAATGAATGGCAGCAATGATATAAGGAATGGATGGAGGAATTGGGAATATTCTGGGGTTTGTTTTGTTTTTACTTTTTTTTTTTTTGGCCATGCAGCAAGGCATGCGGGATCTTAGTTCCCCGACGAGGGATCAGACTCATGGCCCCTGCAGTGGAAGCGTGGAGTCTTAACCACTAGACCGCCAGGGAAGTCCCTGATATATTCTGTTATAAGATACCTGTGCTACTTGTGAAGCAGCATAATGTTATGTGAAAGTGGACTTAGATCAGTTGTAAATGTACATTGCAAACTCTAGGGCACTAAAAACATTTTAAAAAGAAATATAATTGATATGCAAGGAAAGGAGAGAAAAATGAAACCATATAAAATGCTTAATTAAAGCCAAAGAAGGCTGAAAAAGACAAAAGTATTAAAAAAAGAACAAATGTAATAAATACAAAATAGTTACAAATATGGATAGATAGTTATCCAACTGTATCAATAACCATTTTAAATGTGAATGGTTCAAATACAGCAATTAAAAGACAGAACATCTGAGTGCACTAGAAAAAAAAAAAAGACCCAACTATATGCTGTCTACAAGAAACCCACTTTAAATATAAAGACACAATTTCAGAGAATGCAGACACTTTTGAGCAGAGGAATATCCCAGGGATAAAGAAGGGCTTTACATAATGATAGGGGTATAAATTCTCCAAGAAGACATAACAATCCTCAATGTATATACCTAACAACAGAGCACCAAAATATGTGAAGCAAAATCTGACAGAACTGCAAGGAGAAATATAGATGGATTCACTATTACAGAGACTTGAACACCTCTCTATCAGTAACTGACAGATCCAACAGGCAGAAAATTAATAAGGATAGGGTTGAACTGAACAGAATCATCAGTCAACTGGATCTAATTGACATTTATATAGTACTTCACCCAACAACAAAGAACACACATTCTTCTGAGGCTCACACAGACCATTCACCAAGATAGACCATATTCTGGGCTGTAAAACACCCTCCCCCAAAAAGAACAGACATCATACAACGTATACACTCAGACCACAATGGAATTAAACTAGAAAGTAATACCAGAAAGGTAGCTGGAAAATCCCCACATATTTGAAGATTAAATAACACACTTCTAAATAACATATGAGTCAAAGAAGTCTCAGATAAATTTTTGAATATTGTGAAGTAAGTGAAAATCAAAATACCACTCATCAAAATGTGTGAGATCTATCAAAAGCTTAAAGGGAAATTTATAGCACTGACTGCATATATTAGGAAAGAAGAAAGATCTAAAATCAATCTCAGCTTCCACCCTAGGAAACTAGAGAAAGAAGAGCAGTATAAGCCTAAAGTAATAAGAATTTTTTTAAAAATAGAGCAGAAATCAATGAAATTGAAAATGGAAAATCAACAGAGAAAACCAATGAAACAAAAAAGGGTCCTTTGAAAATATCAACAAAATTGATAAATTTCTAGCCATGTATTATGGTGTATCACACAAAGCTTTTATTTTGGTTTTCAAAATAAATGAGTGCTAGTTTTCTTCTCCAACTAAAATATAAAATGCTTCTCATATCCTCCCATTTTGCTTAACCTTTCCACAATTCTCTGGCTTTATATCGAGCACATTTATGTTACAAAAATTTACCAAAAAACAAGCAAACAAAACCCAGATATAAGACAACATATGTCTTATCAAAGAATGGAAAACAAAAAAGCTTACTTTTGTAGCATAACATGAAAACATAACAGACTTCACATTTTTCAGTAGAGGAATCAAATGAGTTAATCCATTCCCTGACACACAAGCTTTTTCTTTCTCTTTTTCTTTTCAAATGAGTTAGTCATTATAGAAAGGCTAACTTTTTAGAGTAGACCTGAGTAACTGTTACTCAACGGAAAAGAATGCCAGGAAGTTTTACCATTGCAAAACATACCCCAAATAAAGCACTGCTGCCATCATCATCCAACAGGTGTCATCACACCCAACACCCACCTCCTTAGAATCACTTTAGAATCATTAATTTAAGGAGTGGTGGCTTGGCAGCATATGGTTATAGGAAAAAATGGGACTTTGAAATCTCTATTCAAGTTCCACCTCTACCATTTTTATTACCGTTGTGACCTTGTACAAGTTACTTAATCTAGGACTCAATTAGTTGGTTGCCAAGCACCAAAAATATCATTCCAACTAGTTTGTGTAACAAAGGACAACTTATAACAAAGATACTAGGGTGCCTCTTGCAACTCAATCTCAGGACCATGGACAAAGACACTTGAACACAGCCAAGACTCTGTATCTGCTTCTCTTCTTGTTCTTTCTTCAGGATGCCCCTGCTTATCTACTTCACAGGGCAAGAAACAAGGCCATTAACAGTTTCTCAGTTTTGTGTTTTATAGCTTCAGCCACTGGAGAGAAAACAAATTATTCCACCCTCTGGGCACTTAGGACCCAGGAAAAATTGAGTAGCCTGGCTCAGTGCGGGCGTCTAGAACTGGACCAATAAACTACAGAAATGGGCAGAATTGTGATTGGCCTCCCTGGCCCCCTCTAAGCCAGAGCGATCTTTTTAAAGGACAGAACTGATTCAGGATTAACCTGGTTAAAATTCCTCATGGCCTTCCCCAATACATTTAAAGTAGAAATCCATACCTCTCACTGAGCCAGAGCTAATGCGCCTTGCCTGGTCTGCCTCCCGTTTACCTCCAAAAGCCCTCCTGCCCACTACACAGCTCAGCTTCATCTACTCTGGCCTTTCTTTAGTCCCTTGAACCTGCCAAGCTCTTTCCCATCTGAAAAATTGTTTTCCACGCATTCTTTACCTTCTATTCTTTTTTCACATAGGTAATGTCCACCAATCTTTCCTCAAAGAAGCTGTCCCTGATTTCCAAGGTAAACTAGGTTACCTGTTCTTGTCCTTTAGAGCGCTCATCACAATTTCTAATGATAAATGTGTGCCTTTCTCTAGTATCAGTCTCTTACCGTGCTGCTTAAGAGAATCAAGACCTCTATTTTACTCTCTTTTCTGTATCTATCTAGCACCTAGTTGGCCCTCACTAATTATGTGCTGAATGAATAATTGGCTTAGCATGGGACAATCACCACTAGATTATGCAAATGCAGATGAAGGAGAGGTAGCAGGCAGGCAGAATTACTATTATCAAGTTATTAAAATGGCTGCTTCAGCAGTAAAGGGAAGAGAGTGGTGCCCAGGGAACCTGTGCTCCTGCTGAGCAGGATGAACTTGTTTAATTCAGTTAACCCCCTTCTTCCATAAAATCCTCATAAGACTATGATATCAAATAAGTAAGACAATAAATATAACAGTACCTAACAGTAGCTGGCACGCAGAGCAAGCATGCAATGGTACTTCTTTTCCTCTTAGGAGACCACGTTACCCTGTTACCTGTTATTCTTGAATATTATTAACCTCCAAATAAGAAGTTAATTAAAAACCTACAAAATACTCCAGTGTATATGACAAACACAGCTGTGTTTCATAACCCCTTTTCTCACAGCATCTTGATCTTACCACCTTCCTAAGAGATTTACCTGCTCTTCCGTCGTAATTATATCAGCTCAAACATCCATTTAGCTTAAAGAACAAGTACTAGAAACACAAAAATGAATGAGGGCAAAACAAAACAACCAGCCAAAACAACAACAACAAAACTGCCCTGTCCTCAAGGAGGACTTTCTCCCTGTCTCCCTCTGCCTCCAACCACTCCATCACCGTACTCTTGCCCGGCCCAAAGATCCACAGCACCCAAGGCAAGGCTGCCAGATTTAGCAAATAAAAATACAGGATACCCCGTACATTATCTGACAACCCTATTCTCAGGTCATATTCCAACTCTTTACCTTCATACACCCACTCCACAACTTTAGTTACAATATTTTTGCCTTCTAAAACAATTTCTCTGGAGATATCTTAATTCTGTTTCTTGGTGGTGCTGGGAGTTTAAAAAAAGAATAAAAACAAAAGCAAACAAAACAGCAACCGTAACAACAACAAAAATTCCTTTAAAAACCTAAAAAGTCTTGCTCCCACGAATAGGCATGTGAGAAAAAGAGTAAGACTATAATCTTTCCAGAGGTAGATCCAGAAAGGAGAAATTTTCTGACAGGAAGTATATAAGCAGTCACATTAGAAAGGGAAAATGAACTCTCAGAAAAAAGGGTTACACTTAGCTTCGAAACGCCTTTGAATTTTATTTGTAACCAGAAGGAACCTCAGAGATCATCTACTTCAACCTTCTCAATTTATAAATGAGAAAACCAAAGACCTTAAGAGGTAAAATGACTTGTCCAACGTTACAAAACAGATCTTAGCTCCAATTTCTCATTCTCTGACCTCTTGCCCCAGATGATGTTAAGGTTGCACCACTCACTGAACTGAGGAAAATCTTCCTCTTCATGTCCAGTGGGTGTCAGAGGACAAGTTCCTAATAACGTTGTTATGTCTAGCACAAGAGAAACGTATTCCTAGCATTTCAAGGTAGATTCTGAATTGATTTTCCAACAGAAAGATTGTAGTACACATTATTTTCAATATAGGTATAGGTATTATACCTATAGGTATTTTCAATGTAATAGGTATTTTCAATATAGTATTTATATTAACTAATAATACAATTTTACAACTCTCTAATAGTATTAGTCTACTCTTAAAATTCAAGTATATTATAGGTTAAATTTGGTGAGTTGTCTGCAAATCTAACCAAGCATATTGTTTCTGAGAACATAAGTTCCAAGTTCTAAACCATTTTACAAGTTTTAAAATATAATTAATCCTATTGTAAGTTAGGAACTACCACTACACAAAGATTCAAAATTATAAACTGAATATGATAAACTAAAAACACAAGATTCTTCATTTTATAAAAAGCTCCACCCTAGAGGTCACTTATTCTTAAAATTAGGTACTCAGGCACATTTAGCACAGGATATACTCTACATACACATTTTTATTAATATTTTACTGGAAAAATGAAAAGTCAAAAAGAATCAAACATATATCTACACTCATCTAATTTAGGGAAAAAAACCTTTAATGTACATTTTCATGAAGTGACCTGTAAGGAATAAGAAGAAAATTATTATCATTTCATAAACGAAAGGTTGACAATGTATGCATTATACAGTATTTAGTGCTAGTTCAAAAAATGTGTGGCTAAAGGAATTATGCCTGAACAGGTAAATGAAGTTCAAAGAACTTCCAAATACATTTTTTTTCTTTTCTCTTGAGATAAAGCTATAAGCTTTATGAATTAAAAATTTATTTGATAGATCTTTTAAAAAATGTCTATATGGTACATTAAATCAATGGATAGTCTTCATTCATTCATTTTATTTGTCCAATAAAAAATTAAACCTATACTATTTGCTAAACACTATGCTAGCAATTTCAGATTTATGACAATAAGCACTGGGTCAGTTCCTGTCCTCAAGAAGCTTAGAAAAACCTTGAGTAAACTGTACTTATCCAAGTAATAATGACAGCTAAATTTTAGTTGGTCATTTAAGAAAACATTAAAAATGTCATCAAATTAATTCTCAAAAATAGAAGCTATACAATAGTAACTTTAAAGACATTTGAATAGTCTTATTTATATGAAGTTTACCCACAAAGTAACTAAAAACACTGTTTTGGTAAAAGTAATAATAATATATTTTAATAGTTTTTGCTATGAAAATTAACATTTAATCCCACGATAATAAAATCAAAAGCTACTAGCTACTGTGATAATGAAAATCAAGCACTTGGAAATACCTTAAATTATTCTGACAATAAAGCAAAATGTATAATTAAATATAGTATTATATTTATACATCGTCTCTGAATATATAAATGGTTATTTACAAACCTGAATAATAAACAAAGTAGCTCCATATCACACCTCACAAATGATCAACGTATTTTCAATGTATTACAAAGTCAATGTATTATATTACACTACAAAAATCAATGTATTACAAATTCAAAATGTATTTTGAATTGTGTCATCTGCAAATTTTTCAATGAAAAAGGCCTTAATGTTTTCTGGAGATTTTCTTTTTCACAAACTTAATTCAATATTCTACTTGTTTACTACCAAGTCATATAACTTTTTCATGAATATTAACTATACCTATATTTACAACTACATATATGTATTAACTATAATACCTATTAAATTTTCAATTATTAAAAACTTGATAGATGAGAAACATTCTTCAATTTACAGCCATATGTCTCCAAAGCAAAATTCAATGTAAATCATCCATTCTAACATGCCACAGAAAATCCTAATGACATTTTTCACTGTATTTTACACTGAAATATTTTCATCGTTCATTAGCTAAAATATTTAAATTTTCTTTGAAAGCGTCATGAAAACATATTTACTTAATTTATGCATACTACTTAGTGGCATAAATGGGTTTATTTCCATTTACATATAAAGAAACCAAGACAAAGTGTCCATTTTGTAAACTGCAAGGTCATTTCCTAACAAGCAACTGATGCTACACCATCAAGTTATATTATATGTGCGCCACTTCCAAGTGCCATAAAACAATTACTGTATCTTAAAACAACTGCCTCTGCAATGTCTATGTGCAATTCCGTTTTACCAAGAGGGTTATGGCAACAATCTTAAACAAGAAAAGCTGGAAAGGGAGGATCACAAAAAGAAAAATAAAACACTTATTTTTGGTCGTGAATCGTTTATTTTTAAATAGTGGGATGTAAACAGTTTTTAACATAATAAATAACCAACAGTTGTTTCTTCCATGTTCAAAAAATATTTCATTTTTCAAGTAGATCGTGCAAAATTGTAGCCTACCCATCCTTGTAGACAGAAGTTGGAAAAATGAGAAGAAATTCTATAACAAGTAATTAAATACATGATATTGCAAAGAAAAGAACTGAATAAAAAGTAAAATTTAGATAAATTTAGGAAATGTTATGGCAGTTAAAACCCCATCTTAAATATTAAGTGCTTCCTTTCTTTCAACCGAAGGCTAGAACTGGCAATCAAATATTCCGCTACTGAAAAACAAATACAAAACTTCCCTTATTCAAAACTTGAGAAATTTTATATCAAATATTGGACATTAAAAAATACACTTTTCCTAACAGAAACTTAGAGCATAAGGGAAAAAACTGTTCCTGAGAGTTCAAAGACTGAGACTGAATCTGTAATTATGATACAGTGCTACCAACAATTAGGAAAATGAAAGTTATCTCCTATACAAATTAAATTTAAAACATTAGACGGGTTGAATAACCAATAAATCAATTACATCAATTACCGGACAGGAATAAGACTTAGCTAATACATGGATCTAACACCGACAACAAAAAAACAAAACAAAAAAACCTATATATAATCTTAGGCACACTTTACATAGAAAAGGACAGAATTAGACTGAGTCGTATTCAAGTATCTAGTCTATCTGGGGATTAGTTAATTAATCGGCTATAGGACAGGTTATGAATGTTCATGTCAGATGTGCTTTCTTTTCACCATTATTCCAGTTCATCATCCGCAAGTGCAAGAGAAGGCGTCAGAGTACCGAAGCTAGGGGGCATGCTACAGCAAGGGGAAAAGAAAAATGGGAAAGGTGCAATGGATGCTGCAGAGTTGAATAATTATCCGGGTGGCACAATGGGCGAGTCCTGCTGACATCGGAGCTGGGTGAGCAGCTCCCTAACTCTGCTCAAGGCACCCCCCTCCCCATAGCAGGCATCGGAGGCTAGAACCGCGCTTGGCCTCCTCTTCTAGCGAAGAAAGAGATCCCCGCACTCGCTTTACCGTTGTCTCTTTACACACAGACGCGCGGCGCAAAAACGCAAACGCACCAGCTGGCTTTACAGAGCCTCGGGCACGTATCTCGAGCGGGGCTTCTCCCGCACCGGGTGCCGCAGCCTCCCCCAGAGCGAGGAGGCACAGGGGCAGGCCGCGGGGGCAGGGGCTCTCAGGCGGTGGCACCTAAGTAAGACCCGCAGTCTCCCCGCCTAGAGCAGCCTCGGGGCGGTCCCCGCAACCGAGCCCCAGGTGCGCCCGCCGGCCGCCGTGTCCCTGGGTACCCAGCCGGGCCGGCGGTCTGGCTGCCGAAGCTCTGGAAACCCGCGAATGGGGGTGGGGGCCGTCGCGGGGTAGGCGCGCCCATCCTCGCAACCTTTGCTGGGTTAGTGCTCCACGCACACCTCTCTCCGTTCTGGCCAGTGAGGAAGAGTTCCTCTCCTGGCACCCTGTCCCCCCCAAAAAAACAATTCCTAAGAGACTCGCGCTCACCGAGGAATCTTGAGGGGCTCTAGCCTTACCCCTTCTTCATGCTTCGGCGGTGGCCGCCGGTCCCTCTCAGCTCCAGGGACTCCACCTAGAGCCTCCAGGATTGTCAGGCTTCCCGGTGGAACCCGCTGTGGGCAGCGGCCGAGGCACCGGGCCACAAGGAACGCCGCCTGCGACGACCGCCGGTCGCTGGACCCACCGTGTGCTCGACGCGCGAGCGAACAACACCGCGAGCCGCCGCCGCCGCCCCCCAGCTGCCCCCTCCCAGCGCGCGACTCTCCACAACCGGGCTCGAAGACCCGCGCCTGAAGCAGGGGGAACCGCAGTACTCTCGCCACCTAATCCCCCATCTTTCCCAAAAGGAGCTATTCCCCGCCAGTCAAGGTCTTCCCACTTATGATTCTCACTTTCCTCTTCAGCTCCCAGTGCCCAGGTGCATCTGTGGTGGGAAACTCAGCCCCCACCCACTCACCCATCAGTGGGGGAAATGAATCTCTTTCTTCCCCCCCCCCTTTCCTGAGGCTTTATGGTATTGCCCAATCCTCAGTTTGGGGGAGGGGGACGGAGAGAACAGTGCTGGGCGAGGGAATGAGGAAAGATGATAGCCAATTGAATGAACCTACCATTCAGGGGCGGGGTCAAAGAGGGGCCTGCCCACCCCGCCCCGCCCCCTTTACCTAAACTACAGTTCCCATCGTGCCTCTCCCACTTCCCGCTGCGCGGCACGCCGGAAGCGTAGCACTTCGAGGCCTCAAGGCATTTCGGAACCCGTAGTCTTTAATCTAGCCGCAAAGGTCCCGAAAGTTATAAGCTATTATAATTCTATTTCCCTAAGTAAATGTTTCAAAATTCCAAGTCCTGTTGTTCTTATTCTAATACTAATTAATCTACTGTAATAATTGTTTTAAAATATAAACGATTTCTTAGGAAAGGAGCTAAATAATGTGTGTCATGGCAATCTGTCAGGACCTGAAGCTACTCCTTCTTCCGCTAGGGCCTGGTCTCCGCAGAGTGTCTGTTGCCGTCATGTCGGCTGCGATCGAATCTCTGGCTGCTTCGTATGGTTCGGGTTCAGGGTCCGAATCGGACTCGGACAGTGAGGGTGGACGGTGTTCGCTGCCAGCCGCGGACTCCCTTATGCACTTGACTAAATCGTCTTCAGATAAGTCCTCTCTGGCAGTGGCGGTGGACTCCGCTCCGGAGGTGGCAGTTAAGGTAAGCGTTTTGGCCACTATTGCGGGGCTGGAATTGTCGGTTTCTGCTCCAGAATCCGACAGTAACTTGTTAGGCCCCGGGTCACCTCGTCCTCAGTCCTGAAAGGTAAGTGGCTAACGCTTGGATCTCTTCTTCTCCTTACATGCATCCTCCTTGGGAGAAGCTGGGAACTGGAAGTTCAGGACAGCCCTGCACTCCCTGCTCTCACCTCCCACCTTCAGAAAGCAAGCGGGAAGAGGGGGTGAAATTTGAATTTATGGATTAGGATGTGGCCTGGATGGAGTAGGTGTAACAACATAAACAAAGGTAAATAAGGACTTCCCAAACTAGAGTATGTGCCCACACTTGAAGTGAGCTGTGGCCTGGCTTTGTTTTTGACGTCAGAACTAAATTCTGATCCCGGCTCCACCACTTGTTTGAACTTGGGCAAGTTGTACAACGTCCTCAGTTTCCTCACCTGTACAATGGAGATATAATTTTAAAAGGACCTATCTATATGAGAGGACTATTGTGACGATTAAATGAAATGATAAAAATAAAGCTTGCAGCAGAGATCCTGGTATCTAATAAAAGTGCATATATAAGTCAAGACAGTGAGAAAAGGCCTTAGATTTAAGAAACAGTGTGCATGATCCCAATTGAGGAAAGTGATAGAGAAATTGAGTTATATAGTTCCTTTAACAAATATTTATTGAACACATGTTACTTGCCAGGAACTGTTCTAAGGGCTGAAGACACAGAGGCAAACAAGCCAGACATCTTTGACATCATGATTGCGTACATTTTAGTGGAAGAGGCAGCCAATAAAATATGAGCAAATAAAGTGGTTACAGATTGGATTGAGTACTGTAAAGGAAAAAGAATTCCGTGAAATAGAGTTCAGTGATGAAGAATAAGCTAGGAGTATGACTTCTGTAGATTGGTCAGGGAAGTCCTCTTGCAAAAGCAGCTTTGAGGAACAGGAAAAAGCCAGCCAAGTGCACGATAAGGCAAGAGTTTCCCAGCAAAAGGAGACAGCAAGCCTTGAGATGGCAAAGAGCTTAGTGTGTTTGAAGAACTGAGGAAAGGTCTGTGTGTCTAGAGCTGGAGAAGAGCATCCACCAGTTGGTAGTAGAGGCCCAGTAGAGCCCAATGGGGGTGATCAGGAGCTGAAGATGTGGTGACGGGAGGCAGTGTGCAAAAACTCCTTTGTATTTAAGATGTTTCCCAGTCTAGTGATAGTGATATACCTGAGTCTTTTACAGGCTTTTAGTGAGCTATTCATGGATTTTACTTTTTACTAATGTATATCGAGTATGAAAGAATGCTTAGGATCCTCCTACTTTTATAACAAAACAAACTCCCCAAACTTACACCCTCCTCTAGCAGCCTCCTGAGTCTTCATTCTTTTCACAGCTTAGCTTTTTGGAGCTCTCTCACTTTATCTCATTTTCTCCTCAACTCAATGCAGCCTTGCCCTAGCCTCTTGGGAAACTTACTCTCCCTGAGTGATGTCACTGGCCTTCCAGTTGTCAAGTTCTGTCATCTGAGTTGAATATTTGCATCAAGTGACACTATTAAATAGTTCTTTTTTGAAACTTTCTTTTTGGCTTCCATGGGGCCATCCGCAGTCTTCTGATCCCCTGTTCTTCTGCCCTCCCTTTCAATATTAGTGTTTCCTGAAACTCTGTCCTTAGTCCCCCTTTGCACCCCTCATACTCTCCAGGCCTTCAACCTGCAGTGCTCCTGATGACTTACAGGTGAACACTGTGAAGTGGTTCGCACAGGCTCTGGAATCAAGACCGCCAGCATTCAAATCCTACCTCCAGCAGTTACCCAGATGGTGACCTTGGATAAATTAAGTGCTCTGTGTCTAAGCTTTTTCTCATCTGTGAAGTAGGGATAACACTAGTAACTATCTCATGGAGTTCAAGACTTGTCATAAAGCATGTGCCAGGCACACTATCCTTATCCAATTCTAAACTCCTTGCTAGCTTCAGAACTATTGCTGTCTCTCCCAGGATAGCTCTCAGGCACCTCCAATCCAATGTGCTAAAAAATTGACATTTTCTTTCCCTCGGGATCTGCTTCACCTGTTTTTCCCATTTGGATTAATGACCCCACAACCCACCCATTAGTCCAAGCCAAGAACAGAGGGGTCTTCCTTTTCTCTTCCTTCTTCCTCAGCCCCTGAAGCTAGTCATTCAGCTGGTTCTAACATTTCTGCTTCATTAATTTCTCTCAAATCAACTCCTTCCTTTCCATTTTTACTGACACAGCCTTACTTCATATCTTCCTTACTTCTCTCAGGAGTCATTCTTGACTCTTCTTTCTTTCTGAACCCCTGCTATTGGGTAATGGGTCCTGTTCATTACCAGGACCCATTACCCAATAGTACCAATGATGTTTATCAAATCTCTCTTTCCTCTCTTTCCTCCTGCTACTGTTCAGATTCTTATAATTTTTCTTCAAGACAATTATAATAACCTTCTAACTGGTCTTTCTACTTCCTCCATTCTTGTCTCCCAGTTCCATACCCATTTTTCCCTTCACAATGCACTCAGAGTGGTCTTTCTAAATTACAGTGTTATCATATCACTTCCTTGCCCCAAGACATCCTATTGCCTGCTGGGTAATTTTTGAGTTCCTTATGAGACCTGCCATTCTCCCATGCTGAACTCTCTACAAAGCACCCAAAGCCTATTTTCTTTTTTTCTCTCAAGTTTTTGCCCACACTAGTCTCTCTGCACGGAGATCCCTTGCCTCATGCCTCCCCTCATCCCACCCCCGAAAACTCTACTGTCCTTCAGTCTCAGTGCACATATTTCCTCTGTCTACCTTAGCCCCCTTTCCACATCTCAGTTATAGCACTTGCCACATTGCTGTGATTTGTTAATTTTTTTCTTTCCCCTGGACCAGACCCTGGCGACCAGAGATTGTGTGTATATTTGTTTTCATGTCTTCAATGCCTAGTACACAAGATTAAGAGAAATACATTAGGTGAGAAAATGAATGAAAGAGTAAGTGAAAACCAAAGTCTTGAAAAAGCATGTATGTTGAGATTCAAGGTACATTGATTGGGTGGGAGTGAGAGGAAGTCTCTAAAACTCAGTTCAATCACTTCAAGTTATAAATAAGATAATCCAGGAGGAAAGACTGAATAGGTATCAGAGGTCCATTAGAAGCAGAGCTGGGGCTAAACCCCACAGTGATCTGGTTTCTATGATGAGAGAGTAAGGGATATTGATCATCGCTCGTTTGTTAATATGCTTTTAAAAAAGCTTACACCCAGTAAATTTAATGACAGAAAAATGTCCAGGGGAGGAGATGTGAAGCATACAAATAAGTTCATCTGTATTTGTCAAATTGTACTGTGACTAATAGCAAGCATTCTGGCAAAGTATGAACTTATGTAATGTTTTTAATCCATATCACTGAACACTAATGAGATTTCACATACCTTATAGGTGATTTGATTTTATTTTTTGAAGTTACTGTTGGGTTGTCTTTTTCCTTTTGATCTGTAGGAGATCCTAATATATTCTGGATACTATCCCTTCGTCAATTATGTGTTGCAAATTTGTGGCTTGTTATGCATTGTGGTTCCTTTTCCTTGTTGGAGAAATTCTTCCTTTTCCCAAAGTCATAAAAATATCCTCCCATTTTGTCTTTTGAAAGCACTGTATTTTTGCTTTTTCCATTTAAGTCATGACTCCACATGGAATTAAGTTTTGTGTATGGTGTGAACATTTTTAATAATATAGCTCGATCTTTGGTAGGGCTGTTCTACCTCCCCCACCCCCACCCCACCTCCATCCTTTTTTGTTGTTATTCAAGAATGTCTTGGCTATTCTTGTCCCCTGTAACTCTGTATACGGTTTAGAATTAACATGTAAATTCTGCTAACACCCAGGTGGGATTTTGTTTGGAGTTGGGTTGACTCCTAGATCAATTTGAAGACAGTGTTATATCTGTTCATTCATTTAGGTCTTCTTTAGGTTTTTAATTTCTTTGAAAGTTTATAATTTTCTCTATCAGTATCTTAAACAGTTTTGTTGCAGATATTTCTAGGTGCATCTTAGTTTTATGCTATTATAATAATAAATTGTGTTATTTTTTCCATTATTTAATTTTTTGACTGATCTTACTACTTAAATAATGGTATCAGCTGCAAACATGAGAGTATTTTTTTCTTCCTTTCAGTCCTTTTTTCTTTTTTTTTTTCTTGCCTTGCCATGATTGCTAAGATCTCCAGAAAGATCAAAAATAAAAAGAGGGGAAAAGAATATATCAGGCAAATTCCAAGAAGAAGAAAATGGCATTGGTTGTATTAGGGTCAATAAAATAGACTTTAAAACAGAAAAAGGATCACTTCATAATGATACAAGGTTCAGTTCACAAAGAGGTACATAACAATTTTAAATTTATATGCACCTAATAATGTAAGCGCAAAATATTTAAGCAAAAGTTTTTATAGGGGCTTCCCTGGTGGCACAGTGGTTGAGAGTCCGCCTGCCGATGCAGGGGACACGGGTTCGTGCCCCGGTGCGGGAAGATCCCACATGCCACGGAGCGGCTGGGCCTGTGAGCCATGGCCGCTGAGCCTGCGCGTCCGGAGCCTGTGCTCCGCAACGGGAGAGGCCACAACAGTGAGAGGCCCGCATGCCGCAAAAAAAAAAAAAAAAAAGTTTTTATAACTACGAGAGAAACTGACAAATCTACAATTACAGCAGAAGATTTTAATATACCTCTTTCAATAATTGATAGAATAAGCAAAACAATATCAATGATGACACAGAAAATTCAAACAACGAAATTAGCAAACTGTATCTGAAGGGTATAAAGGACATGGCACTCAATGCAGAAAACTGTTTTCAAGCAGTAATAAAACATTTTTAAAAAACTGACCATATACTAGGCCAGGGATTGGCAAACTTTGGTAAAGGGCCAGATAGTAAATATTTGGGGCTATGCAGGCCACATACAGTCTTTGTCACATCTTAATGTCTGTCTTTCCCTCTTTCTTTCTTTTTTTAAACAACCCTTTAAAATGTAAATATCTTACATTTACTTAGCTTGTTGGTACAAAAGCAGACTGTGGGCTGGACATGGCCCAATAATTGTAGTTTGCCAACCCCTGTACTAGTCCATAAAATAAATCTCAATACATTTTAAGTCATATAATCACATTCTCTGATGACAGTGCATCTAAGCTAATCAGTCACAAAAAGATAAACTATAAAATTCCCACATTTGAAAATTATAAATTGTACTCAGTAAACCATGGGCCAAATTTTTAAAAACTAGAAAATATTTTGAACTAAACAATAAGAAAACAATGCTCATCGGAACTTATGAGGTGCAGCCATAGTAATAATTTGTTTTTCAAGTATAGTCTTAAATACACATAACAGTATAGAAGAAATGAGCATAGAATATCTTTCCATTTTTTGTATCTTTTCAATTTTTTTCATGAATATCTTATAGTTTTCAGTGTATGTATCTTTCACCTCCTTGTTTAAATTTGTTCCTAGATGTTTTATTGTTTTTCATGCTATTGTAAATTGGATTGTTTTCTTAATTTCTCTTTCTAGTGGTTCATTGTTAACATATAAAGCAACAGACTTTTGTATATTGATTTTGTACCCTGCAACTTTACTGAATTCATTTATTAGTTCTAATAGTTGTTTGGTGGAGTCTTTAGAGTTTTCTCTATATAAATGATGTCATCTGCCAGTAGTGACAGTTTTACTCTTCCAATTTGGATGCTTTTTATTTCTTTTTCCTGCTTAAATTGCTCTGACTAGGACTTACAATACTATGTTTAATAAAAGTGGTGAAAGTGGGCATCTTGTCTTGTTCCTGATCTTAAAGGAAAATTTTTCATCTTTTTGCCATTGAGTATGATGTTAGCTGTGGGTTTGTCATATATGGCATTCATTATGTCGAGGTACATTCTGTCTATACCTGCTTTGTTGAGACTTTTTATAAGGAATGGGTATTGAACTCTGTCAGATGCCTTTTCTATGTCTATTGCGATGATGTTTATTCTTTGTTAATGTGCTGTATCACGTTGATTAATTTGCAGATGTTGAACCATCTTTGCATCCCTGGAATAAATCCTACTTGATCGTGGTGTATGATCCTTTTATTGTATTGTTGAATTTGGTTTGCTGACATTTTGAGGATGTTTGCATTTAAGTTCTTCAGGAATATCGGCCTGTAATTTCCCTTTTTTGTGGTATCCTTGTCTGGTTTTGGTATCAGGGTAATGCTGGTCTCATAAAATGAATTTGGGAGCATTCACTCTTCTTCAGTGTTTTGGAAGAGTTTGAGAAGGATAGGTGTGAAACGTTTCAATATTTGGTAGCATATTGAAGCCTTCTGGTCCTGGAGTTTTATTCTTTGGGAGTTTTTTGATTACTGATTCAGTCTCTTTACTAGTAATTGGTCAGTTCAGATTTCCATTTCTTCATGATTCAGTCTCGAAGATTGTATGTTTCTAGGAATTTATCCATTTCTTCTAGGTTGTCCAATTTGTTGGCATATAGGTGTTCATAGTAGTATCTTATAATCCTTTGTACTTTGGTATCAGTTGTAACTTCTCTCTCGTTTCTGATCTTATTTATTTCATCCTCTGTTTTTTCTTAGTGAATCTAGGTAAAGGTTTATCAATTTTGTTTATCTTTTCAAAGAACCAGCTCTTGTCTTTTTCTTTCTGTTGTCTTTTTAGTCTCTATTTCATTTATTTCCACTCTGATCTTTATTATGTCCTTTCTTCTACCAACGTTGGGCTTCATTTGTTCTTCTTTCCTAGTTCCTTTATGTGTAAAGTTACGTTGTTTATTTGAGGTTTTTCTTGTTTCTTGAGGTAATCCTATGTCTCTAATTTCCCTCTTAGAACTTCTTTTGCTGCATCCCATAGATTTTGGTATGTTGTATTTCCATTTTCATTTGTCTCAAGGTATTTTTCTTTTTAATTTCTATTTTGATTTCTTCATTGACCCATTGGTTGTTCAGCAGCATATTGTTTAATCTCCACATATTTGTGGTTTTTCCAGTTTTCTTCTTTTAATTGATCTCCAGTTTCATACCATTGTGGTTGAAAAGATGCTTGATATGATTTCAGTCTTCTTAAGTGTATTGAGACTTATTTTGTGGCCTAACATATGATCTATCGTGGAGAATGTTCTATGTGCATTTGAAAAGAATGTGTATTCTGCTGCTCTTGGATGGAATGTTCTGTATTTATCTATTAAGTCTATCTGGTATAATTATTGATTTTCTTTCTGGATGATCTGTCCATTAATGTAAGTGGAATATTAAAGTCCTCTACTATTATTGTATTCCTGTCAATTTCTCCCTTTAGGTCTGTTAATACTTGCTTTATATATTTAGGTGCTCCTGTGTTGGGTGCATAGATATTTACAAATGTTATACCTTTTTGCTGGATTGACCCCTTTATCATGATGTAATGTCCATCTTTGTCTTTTATTACAGTCTTTTTCCTCTGTATTTGTTAAGGGCCAAACTCAAAAGATATCTTTATATGAATTTCTATTTTTTTCCTCAGCCACTTAAACTCCCATTATAGAAAGTCTGTTCATTTCTATTTTTTGGCAAAAAACCTATAACATAAATTGATAGTTTGTAATAATGGTTGATATTTATGTCTTGTTTATAGTTTACAAAGTGCTTTCACATCCATTTTCTTATTTGTATAACAGTAAGAAATGTGAAAAGGACTAAAAGGTAAATATTATATGATTTTATTTTCAAATTACTTTGAATCAACAAAAGGTAACATATTTAAACTTATTTGACTCATAGGGTACACTTTACTTACTGCACTTTAATTTTTATGGATAATGAAAGCTGAATAGAAATCCTTTGTAATTCTCTGGTAATTTCAATTGCATTGCCTAATTGTTGTTGAACTCCTCATGGGTATTAAAACAAGGTTGTGGTGTTGTCCAACTTTTTCTAATTAAACGTAAAATTAATAACTCTTCATTTTCTGAGGAGTTGTCCAGTTTGTTCTATAATTTTAGCAGGAGCCAGAGATGGGGACCTAGTTATATTTTCATTAGTTGCCACATTGCTTTTTAAGAGTAGTTCTTTTAAAATTGTATTTTGCATTTAAAACTTGATGTCTTGTGGTACTCTGTTCAAAATAATTCAAATTTAGAATATTTAAAATACCCTTAATCAGAAAGATCTGGTAAACCATATTATAAAGTGGTTCTAACAACTGTATTCTAAAAAAGCCATTGGGGAAGTATGAACACGGCTAAGCCTCTTGTTATTATAAGCAGTTTATCCTTATAAAAGAGAGAAAAGCATTTAATTTAGTTTTTATGCAGTTTAACTTTGTGGTACTTGGTTTTGCTACTGAGCCCTAGGTAGATACTCTCTCTAATCAATGAAAATTGGGGTATGCTTTCTAGGGTAATATAGGTGGCCCAGCATTTGAACCCCCTTCCTTAATAGTCTTAATGTAAACAGCATCCTTCCCTGCCTCCTACCTTCAGAAGCTGGCAACCCAGATTCTATCCTCCCAACTCCCTTTCAGCTAAGGTTCAGGACTATAATTTGGGCTCTCAGGCAGATGCACCCACCTAAATTCTAGTCTAAAGCTAATCCACAAAGAAGCAAAGAAAAAGAATATTTTAAGTGGCAGTGATGACTCCCAACACTAAAAGATTAAAAGAAAATTAAAAGATCATCTGTGATCTTTGCTAGCTTCAGATCTATCATCACCTACTCCTAACATCTCCCACCAACTCCAAAAATCTATCACCCATCACCCATTCTTGTCTTTGTAATCTCTGTTTCATCTCAGGGAGGATTCTCCTTCTCTTTTCAGAAGCTAGTTGGTTGTATCCTGGATTATCTCCCCTCTCACCTCTTCCAGAATGACCACACCTTTTTGATCATTCCCTCATTCTTATCGTATGTTTCTCCCTACTTGCTCCTTTCCTGTAGCTTATGATTGACTAAATCTTTGGCTTAGCCTTTTCTTTTAAAAGGAAAAAAGTAAACTGAATTTTACCCTGAAAATCCTTCAATCTGGTACCCCATCTCTTCTTCTTTACTGCCAGATGTCTTGAAAGAGCAAAAATATTGATGTCTTTTTTTTTCTAAATCCTCGGTTATACCTCTGCCCCTTGCAACTGGCTCTCCATACTTCACCCCGCTACCAAAATTGCTCTGGCAAAGGTTTTCTGTGACATAATTGCCAATTTCAGTGATCTTTGGTCAGCCTTCATCCTCTTTAATTTCTCTAGGAATTTGACATATCTTTCTTCAGTTTAATTTAACAAATATTTATTGAACATGCACTTCATGCCCTGCATTCTACTGGGCAGTAAGACTATAAAATATAAGTAAAAGTCATGTGCAACAAATAATGTATCACAAGGGCTATTAGGAGTTATGTGTAACATCTCTTAGGACTGTGGATGAAAAAGCATTTTTCCTGAGCCAAGAGGAGGGGCGGTATCAGGGAAAAGAAGAAGATGCCATATTATCAGATAGCAAAGGGAAATGCATAAGGAACAAAGTAACATTGCCAACAACACAGGAAGCATGAAAGTGCTTGATATTTTAAAAAGTCAGCAATTAGTCTAATACAGCAAAAATGGGGGTACGTTAAAGCAGATAAGGACATACTATAATAGACCAGGCAAGATATGAAGTCTGAACTAGGATGGTGGAGAAGGGAAGGTGGGAATAGGGTTGCTAGAGAAATATTTTAGGGGTAGAATCAGTAAGACTCAGTGCCTAATTTGTTCGTGTGTGACAGTGGAGTCATGGGGAAATGGTATCTTGTGTTTTGGACATACCAAGGTGTTTGATGCTGTGGAATATCCATATAATGAAGTTCAGTAGGCCGTTAGATATGTGGATACAGAGGCTAGGTATGGTCAAGGCTGCAGATAAAAATTTGGGCTGGAAATTGAAGTCAAGAGATAAGATAAAGATGTGGACAAATTTGAAACAAGAGAGGAAGGAAGTTTAAGAGAGTCTGACCTGAAGGACTCTATCTTTGTAAAGTAGAGAAACTAAGTCACCTGCTTTGGTGGGGGGTGTTTTAATAGTGACAAAATTTTGGAACAATAACTGTGTGCCTATAGTATTACTTTTCCTGTCAGTTTTCTATCTTTGGTCATTACCTGGTCTAATTCTACGAGATCTTCATTTGTCAGTGGCATTGCTTCTTCTTCAGCATCACTGTCAACTTCATGCTTTTCTACCTGTTTTGCAAAATTTGCGATGTTACTTTGCATTATGTTTACAGATATATCCTGCATCCGCAAGTGGCCAACAAAGATGGTGACATGATAGGAATAGTGCTAGGGGGTTAAGGCCACATTCGTGCATACAAAATCCAACTTCTGTAGCTTTTTTTTTTTTTAAACATCTTTATTGGAGTATAATTGCTTTACAGTGTTGTCTTACTTTCTGCTATATTACAAAGTGAATCAGCTATATGTATACCTATATCCCCATATCCCCTCCCTCTTGTTCCTCCCTCTGACCCTCCCTATCCCACCCCTCTAGGTGGTCACAGAGCACTGAGCTGACCTCTCTGTGCTATGCAGCTGCTTCCCACTAGCTATCTATTTTACATTTGGTAGTGTATATGTCAGTGCTACTGTCTCATTTCATCCCAGCTCACCCTTCCCCCTCCCCGTGTCCTCAACTCCATTCTCTACGTCTGCATCTTTATTCCTGTCCTGCCCCTAGGTCCATCAGAACCATTTGGTTTTTTTAGATTCCATATATATGTGTTAGCATACAGTACTTGTTTTTCTCTTTCTGACTTACTTCACTCTGTATGACAGACCCTAGGTCCATCCACCTCACTACAAATAACTCAATTTCGTTTCTTTTTATGGCGGAGTAATATTCCATTGTATATATGTGCCACATCTTCTTTATCCATTCATCTGTCGATGGACACTTAGGTTGCTTCCATGTCCTGGCTATTGTAAATAGTGCTGCAGTGTATACCCTGAGAAAACCATAATTCATAAAGAGTCATGTACCACAGTGTTCATTGCAGCTTTGTTTTTTTGATATTGAGCTGCATGAGCTGCTGGTATATTTAGGAAATTAATCTTTTGTCAGTTGCTTTGTTTGCAAATATTTCCTCACATTCTGAAGATTGTCTTTGCGTCTTATTTATGGTTTCCTTTGCTGGGCAAAAGCTTTTAAGTTTCATTAGGTTCCCTTTGTTTATTTGTGTTTTTATTTCCATTTCTCTGAGAGGTATGTCAAAAAGGATCTTGCTGTGATTGATGTCATGGAGTGTTCTGCCTATGTTTTCCTCTAAGTTTTACAGTGAGTGGGCTTACATTTAGATCCTTAATCCATTTTGATTTTATTTTTTGTATGTGGTGTTAGGAAGTGATCTAATTTCATTCTTTTACATGTAGTTCTCCAGTTTGCCCAGCACCACTTATTGAAGAGGCTGTCTTTTCTCCATTGTATAGTCTTGCCTCCTTTATCAAAGATAAGGTAACCATATGTGCGCGGGTTTATCTCTGGGCTTTCTATCCTGTTCCCTTGATATGTATTTCTGTTTTGGTGGCAGTACCATACTGTCTTGATTACTGTAGCTTTGTAGTATAGTCTGAAGTCAGGGAGCCTGATTCCTCCAGCTCCGTTTTTCTTTCTGAAGACTGCTTTGGCTATTTAGGGACTTTTGTGTTTCCATACAAATTGTGAAACTTTTTGTTCTAGTTCTGTGAAAAATGCCAGTGGTAGTTTGATAGGGATTGCATTGAATCTGTAGATTGCTTTGGGTAGTAGAGTCATTTTCACAATGTTGATTCTTCCAATCCAAGAACATGGTATATCTCTCCATCTGTTTGTATCATCTTTAATTTCTTTCATCAGTGTCGTATAGTTTTCTGCATACAGATCTTTTGTCTCCTTAGGTAGGTTTATTCCTAGGTATTTTATTCTTTTTTTTGCTGTGGTAAATGGGAGTGTTTCCTTAATTTCTCTTTCAGATTTTTCGTTGTTAGTGTATAGGAATGCAGGAGATTTCTGTGCATTAATTTTGTATCCTGCTACTTTACCAAATTCATTGATTAGCTCTAGTAGTTTTCTGGTAGCATCTTTAGGATTCTCTATGTATAGTATCATGTCATCTGCAAACAGTGACAGTTTTGCTTCTTTTCCGATTTGGATTCCTTTTATTTATTTTCTTCTCTGATTGCCTTGGCTAAAACTTGCAAAACTATGTTGAATAATAGTGGTGAGAGTGGGCAACCTTGTCTTGTTCCTGATCTTAGAGGAAATGGTTTCAGTTTTTCACCATTGAGAACGATGTTGGCTGTGGGTTTGTCATATATGGCCTTTATTATGTTGAGGTAGGTTCCCTCTATGCCTACTTTTTGGAGAGTTTTTATCATAACTGGTTGTTGAATTTTGTCAAAAGTTTTTTCTGCACCTGTTAAGATTATCATATGGTTTCTTTCCTTCAGTTCATTAATATGGTGTATCACATTGATTGATTTGCGTATATTGAAGAATCATTGCATTTCTGGGATAAACCCCATTTGATCATGGTGTATGACCCTTTTAATGTGCTGTTGGATTCTGTTTGCTAGTATTTTGTTGAGGATATTTGCATCTATGTTCATCAGTGATATTAGCCTGTAGTTTTCTTTTTTTGTGACATCTTTGGTTTTGGTATCAGGGTGATTGTGGCCTCGCAGATTGAGTTTGGGAGTGTTCCTCCTTTTGCTACATTTTGGAAGAGATTGAGAGGATTAGGTGTTAGCTCTTCTCTAAATGTTTACTTGTAAAGCCATCTGGTCCTAGGCTTTTGTTTCTTGGAAGATTTTTAATCACAGTTTCAATTTCAGTGCTTGTGATTGGTCTGTTTAAATTTTCTATTTGTTCCTCGTTCAGTCTCAGAAGGTTGTGCTTTTCTAAGAATTTGTCCATGTCTTCCAGGTTGTCCATTTTATTGGCATATAGTTGCTTGTAGTAATCTTTCATGATCCTTTGTATTTCTGCAGTGTCAGTTGTTACTTCTCCTTTTTCGTTTCTAATTCTGTTGATATGAGTCTTCTCCCTTTTTCTCATGAGTCTGGCTAATGGTTTATCAATTTTGTTTATCTTCTCAAAGAACTAGCTTTTAGTTTTATTGATCTTTGCTATTGTTTTCTTTGTTTCTTTTTCATTTATTTCTGGTCTGATCTTTATGATTTCTTTCCTTCTGCTAACTTTGGCATTTTTTTGGTTCTTTTTTCTCTAACTGCTTTAGGTGTAAGGTTAGGTTCTTTATTTGTGATTTTTCTTGTTTCCTGAGATAGGATTGTATTGCTATAAATTTCCCTCTTAAAACTGCTTTTGCTGCATCCCATAGGTTTTGGGTCGTCATGTTTTCACTTTGTTTCTAGGTATTTTTTGATTTCCTTTTTGATTTCTTAAGTGATCTCTTGGTTATTTAGTAGCATATTGTTTAGCCTCCATAGGTTTGTATTTTTTACAGATTTTTTTCCTATAATTGATATCTAGTCTCATAGTGTTGTGGTCAGAAAAGATACTTGACATGATTTCAACTTTCTTAAATTTACCAAGGCTTGATTTGTGACCCAAGATATGATCTATCCTGGAGAATGTTCCATGAGCACTTGAGAAGAAAGTTTATTCTGTTTTTTTAGGATGGAATGTCTTATAAACATCAATTAAGTCCATCCGGTCTAGTCTGTCACTTAAAGCTTGTGTTTCCTTATTTATTTTCATTTTGGTGATCTGTCCATTGGTGAAAGTGGGGTTTAAAGTCCCCTACTATGATTGTGTTACTGTCAGTTTCCCTTTTTATGGCTCTTAGCATTTGCCTTATGTATTGAGATGCTCCTATGTTGGGTGCATAAATGTTTACAATTGTTATATCTTCTTCTTGGATTGATCCCTTGATCATTATGTAGTGTCCTTCTTTGTCTCTTGTCTTTATTTTAAAGTTTGTTTTGTCTGATATGATTATTGCTACTCCAGCTTTCTTTTGATTTCCATTTGCATGGAATATCTTTTTCCATCCCCTTACTTTCAGTCTGTATGTGTCCCTAGGTCTGAAGTGGGTCTCTTGTAGACAGCATATATATACAGGTCTTGTTTTTGTATCCATTCAGCCAGTCTATGTCTTTTGGTTGGAGCATTTAATCGATTTACATTTAAGGTAATTATCGATATGTATGTTCCTATGACCATTTTCTTAATTGTTTGGGGTTTGTTTTTGTAGGTCTTTTCCTTCTCTTGTGTTTCCTGCCTAGAGAAGCTCCTTTTGCATTTGTTGTAAAGCTGGTTTGTTGGTGCTGATTTCTCTTAACTTTTGCTTGTCTGTAAAGGTTTTCATTTCTCTGTGAAATTTGACTGAGATCCTTCCTGGGTAGAGTAATCTTCATTATAAGTTTTTCCCCTTCATCACTTTAAATATGTCCTGCCACTCCCTTCTGTCTTGCAGTTTCTGCTGAAAGATCAGCTGTTAACCTTATGGGGATTCCCTTGTATGTTATTTCTTGCTTTTCTCTTGCTGCTTTTAGTATTTTTTCTTTGTATTTAATTTTTGATAGTTTGATTAGTATGTGTCTTGGCGTGTTTCTCCTTGGATTTATCCTGTATGGGACTCTCTGCGCTTCCTGGACTTGATTATTTCCTTTCCCATGTTAGGGAAGTTTTCAACTATAATCTCTGCAAATATATTCTCAGACCCTTTCTTTTTCTCTTCTTCTTCTGGGACCCCTATAATTCGAATCTTGATTCATTTAATATTGTCTCAGAGGTCTCTTAGGCTGTCCTCAATTCTTTTTGTTCTTTTTTCTTTATTCTGCTCTGCGGCAGTTATTTCCACTCTTTTATCTTCCAGGTCACTTATCCGTTCTTCTACCTCAGTTATTCTGCTATTGATTCCTTCTAGAGAATTTTAAATTTCATTTATTGTGTTGCTCATCATTGTTTGTTTGCTTTTTGGTACTTCTAGGTCCTTGTTAAACGTTTCTTGTGTTTTTTCCATTCTATTTCCAAGATTTTGGATCGTCTTTTCTATCATTACTCTGCATTCTTTTTCAGGTAGACTGCCTATTTCCTCTTCATTTGTTTGGTCTGGTGGGTTTTTACCTTGCTGCTTCATCTGCTGTGTATTTCTCTGTCTTCTCATTTTGTTTAACTTACTGTGTTTGGGGTCTCCTTTTCGCAGGCTGCAGGTTTGTAGTTCCCATTGTTTTTGGTGTCTGCCCACTGTGGGTGCGGTTGGTTCAGTGGCTTGTGTAAGCTTCCTGGTAGAGGGGACTCGTGCCTGTGTTCTGGTGGGTGGGGCTGGATCTTGTCCTTCTGGTCAGCAGGGCCATGTCCAGTGGTGCATTTTGGGCTGTCTGTGAACTTAGTATGACTTTAGGCAGCCTCTCTGCTAATGGGTGGGGTTGTGTTCCTGTCTTGCTAGTTGTTTGGCATGGGGTGTCTAGCACTGGAGCTTGCAGGCCGTTGGGTAGAGGTGGGTCTTAATGTTGAGACGGAGATCTCTGGGAGAGCTCTCGCCGATTGATATTACATGGGGCTGGGAGGTCTCTGGTGGTCCAGTGTCCTGGACTTGACTCTCCCACCTCAGAGGCTCAGGCCTGACACCCGGCCGGAGCACCAAGACCCTGCCAGCCACATGGCTCAGAAGAAAAGGAAGAAAAATAGGGAAAAAAAAGAACAACTAACAGATAGAACGCCAAACCAAATGGTAAAAGCAAAACTAAACACACAGAAATCACAGAAATAAACATACACACACACTCATAACAAGAAAACAAACAAACAAAATAACGAACAGTCAGAACCCTAGGACAAATGGTAAAAGCAAACCTAAACAAACAATATCACACAAAGAAACATACACATACACACTATAGACCAGGGCTTCAGAATATCTGGTCCTTTTTCAAACTTCTCTCTGTTCCTCTGTGAAAAGACTTCATGGTCAATTTGCTTAGACTTTGGTTCTCAGCCTGCAACTTTGGAATCACGTGGGAAGCTTGAACCAATGCCGGGCCTCACTCAGGAGCAATTAAATGAGAAAATATGAGGTGAGGCCTGGCATGAAACTTCTTTAAAGCTTCTTGCTGGACTCCACCAGTCTATGGAGGCCAGCTTATACTTTAATAGAGGGAGGTAGACAATTAATACATGTCAGGTGATGATAAATATAATAGAGAACAACAAAGCAAGGTAAGGGGAAAGTAGGAAAACTGTGCAGAGACCTGAAAGGAGAGAGAACAGTCATGTGGGTATCCAGAGAAAGAACATTCCAAGAACAGGAAACAGTAAGTGTGGAGACCCCAAAGCAGGACTGTCTTTTGGTGAATTCCTAGAATAACAAATGAGCCAGTGAGGCTGGAGTAAAGTGAGCACAGGCACAGGGCTAGGTGAAGACAGAAGTTAGTAGGGGCAAGGGACAGATTTGGAGGGTAAATTCTCTCAACCAGTTAGATTCAGACTTCTTCAGTTTATAATAGTGATTTTGTAACTTAAGCTTTCCTGAAATATAACCCATAGATGATATATAACTTCCTTAAGAATTACAAAATATAACTTGAATACCCTAATTAAATTAAATTTTGTAAAGCAACTTTATATCATGTTTGATATGTAAATTAAACATGTACTAATAACATGTTTTTACTAGTAAATGCTCAGGCAGGACAATACAGGAAGACAAAAATGGCCTATAAAACTACCCTTGGGAGCCATACTTTCTGAAAACAACTTGGTAATGAGCCCTGTAGTTCTTTGTAAGGCCCTAAATGGGGAAGCTACCGGAGGGTTTAGAGTGAAAGAGTAACATAATTGGACTAATATTTTAAAAGAATCACACTGGCCTCTGTGTGGAGTGAGGCTGTGGGTAGACAAGGGCAGAAGCAGGGAGACCAGTTAGGAGGCTATTACAGTAACAGGTGCAAAATGATAAACTGGACTGAGGTGATAGTGAAAGAGGACTTGAGAAGTGGTTGAACTCTGGGTGTTCATAGAAGGCAAAGGATTTGCTGATGGGTTGGATATACAACATGAAAGAAAAAGGAGTCAAGGATAACTGTGGCAGTTTTCGCCTGAACGCATGTAAGGGTGGGATAGTGGTTAATTAAGAGGAGGGTAGAAGGAGTCACTGGGGAAGGGAGAACAGAAGTTCCCTTTTTGGATATATTAAGTTTGAGATGTCTGTTAGACATCCTGGGAGAAAAGATGTTGAGTTGAAGCTCAGATATATAAATCCCTAGAGTTCAAGGGAGAGATCCAGGCCAGAAAATTGTTATATTGTATGTATTGCATGTGTTGTTTATGTGGTGGGGCTACACAAAAGATAGACTACCAGTGATTCTCTAGTGGAGATGAGATTTTTATGTTCATTAAGTTAGGGGATGAATTTAATAGTCGATGTAGATTGTTAGACTTCAGATTTAGAAGATTTGGGCCCTGCCACCTCCTTTTGTTTCCTCTGCAGTCCCTAAGCAGGTCCATCTGGGTACATATGTAATACGGTCTGCTGAATAAAGGAGTGCTTCTCCTGAATTTGGAACCAGAAGATCAGGTCTTTTGAGTTCATAAAAAAGAGCTGGACTCTCTTACTTTAAGGCTTTGAGTAGTATTAACTTACTTAGAAATTTTAATTTGTTCAGATGGAATAAAGTCAATGTTTTGGGGGTTTTTTTTTTGCGGTACGCGGGCCTCTCACTGCTGTGGCCTCTCCCGCTGCGGAGCACAGGCTCCGGACGCACAGGCTCAGCGGCCATGGCTCATGGGCCCAGCCGCTCCATGGCATGCGGGATCTTCCCAGACCGGGGCACGAACCCGTGTCCCCTGCATCGGCAGGCGGACTCTCAACCACTGCGCCACCAGGGAAGCCCAAAGTCAATGTTTTTGAAGGAAAGAATTTTTGTTATGCATTCTAACCTCTATAACTGTTTATATTACTTTTATTAGTCTTTGATTATTAGACCTATATATAATTCTATACATTAATATATAGAATTTTATACTAATCACATAGCACTAGTGTAATCTTCATAAAAGTGATGTTAAAATGGCTAGTGTGACCTTAATGTAGTTTCTAAAATACAGTAAATACTTGTCGTATCTTTCACGTTTGTTTGGTTTTCTTGTAGGAAGATTTGGAGACTGGAGTTCACCTTGACCCTGCTGTCAAAGAGGTTCAGTATAATCCTACCTATGAGACCATGTTTGCTCCTGAGGTAAGAAAACATATTATAGTTAAGAGTGTCTTTTGCTTTATAGTATTTAAATTATACATACGTAGATAAACAGTTGGTGAATTTTTCAATGTTTTCTGATGAAAGTATACTACTTAAACTGTTAGAAAATATATCCTGTTATATGTTAGTTATATCTCAATTTAATAAAGAAAGGAAAAGATATCCTTCTATTCTCCAAAAGTTGAATAGTATGCTTTTGTAAGAATAATATCTAATTCTTAGATGCAAACTTAGTTAACATCTTCCTCTCAATTTTGATAAGGGAGTGTTACAAGTTAACCATGAGGGAAAAAATTTAGGTTGATTAGCATCATTAATGCATAGTATATTATGAAACATCTAGTGACAAATGCTGCTGTGTTAAACACTAAAAAGAGGTACCATACTGATGTGGTCACTGCTCAAAAATAGTCACACGGTTTATTGCTTGCTCTGAGTCAGACATCTTATGGATTCTTTTTTCTGATGATGATAAATGGTGATGGAAGCATTTAAAAAAGCTGAAGAAGAAGAAGAAAAAAAGCAGAAATAGTGAAAATTGTCCATTTAGGAAAGTCTTTGTAGAAAAGATTAGATTTCTAGGTATTTAGCCTTTAAAAAGGAGAAAAGAATGCTTGACTGACAAGATACAGATATCAGAAAAAGGTCATTATAAGAAATAATAATATGGTTTCAGTAGCAGAATCTTTAAGAGCACTTTAAAGATAGAGATGAGGAGCTATATCTTATTGCACCCTGGTGGAGAAAGAAGTACTTTTTAATATTTTTCATTTTTTAGCAGTCATTGTCTTTTTTTTTTTTTTTTGATAAAGCTGTTTCATGTAATTTTTGCCTGCTTAGGTTTCCATAGTCACTTAAAATATGGCAGTGGAAATGTATAGCACAGCCAAGGATGTCAGTGCTAGTGCTCTAGCTGTTCTCCTAAGTGTACAATAAGCAAAAAACTCATTCTCATGCTCTGAGACTGGTACATTTTTTATTTTATTCCATTATTTCCTAAATCCTTATAACCTGTTGAATTATAGGCTGTTTTATATCCCTTGGCACCATTTTAGCGCTGGCACGCTGCATGATTTTTTTTTAATGTAAAGTACTTCAATTTAAGCCACTAACTTTAGAAAATAAGAAAATTTGGAAGTGGCATGGTGTATGACATTCC
Source organism: Leucopleurus acutus (assembly GCF_964270905.1). Lineage (NCBI taxonomy): Eukaryota > Metazoa > Chordata > Mammalia > Artiodactyla > Delphinidae > Leucopleurus > Leucopleurus acutus. The sequence continues at coordinate 49,002,351 of NC_139157.1, read as the reverse complement.
TGTGTCAGTGTATTTTCTATGAAGCCTGTTTTTCTTAAATTTTGAGATCCTATGCATAACTAATATATTGCTGTATGATTAGTTTTCCAAACTTTCAAGAAAAATTCAAAAGGTCAAAAAATTTTTGGTGCTATTGACGAGGCAGTAGGTTTATCATTCTCTTTGGGGGATTATCAGTCTAATTTTCTGTTCTTTTTTTTCCCGTGTTAGGGAAGCTCACATTAAATATATCAACTAGTTTATGTTAGGAACATTGCAGTGCTTATTGTCAACAATTTAAGGAAAGACTGATAGAACTGAAAAGTGAAGAAAAATTACAATTTTTCTAAGGAATTGTCTGTGACATAATAAATTATCAACTTTGAACTTTATGACTAGGGTCTGTATAACTTGGCAAAGTCTGGAAGGGTATTACCAGGAACTTTGCTGGATGAAATTCAAGTTCTCATATTTTGAGAATCCATCATTAGAGACAAGATTTAATCCTTCTTCTCAATCTAGTGTTTACCAGAGAGGACATGCTAAGTGCTTTTTAAAAAAAAAAGATGGAGACCACACTATTTCCTATAGTGCCTCTAAAGCACCAGTGAAGTTTAAGGAGAGACTGCATCTCGTTATAAAGATAGAAGTTCCATGAAAGTATTTGTAACTGGCAAATGTTTTTTGAAATAAGTGATACAGTCCAGGTTAAGAACATGAGATGTGGGGCTAAACAGACCACTTATTAGCTCTTATGTGACCTTAGATTATCTTAGTTTTTTCACAGGTAAAATGAAGATAATTTCTACTTGACCAAATTATAAGGATAAATGAGATAATACGCGATGTGCTTAGGAAACTGTCTGGCGCAGAATAAGCATTTAATAAATTATAGCCTTTACTGTTATTTATGTTAATATTATTGGCATTGATGGCGAGATAGGCCTTTGTGAGGAAAGATTCCAGACAGAGGGGAACAGCATGAGCCAAATCATAAAATCTAAAGAACAGCAGTGTTTTAGTCATTATCAGTAGGGGAGAACGGGATAAGGCTAGAATAGTACTTTGTACAATCGGTATTGCACAGGCTTTAGGGGCCAAGGTAAAGAGTTCGGTCTTGATTTAATAGATGAATTTTTAGGAAGATTAATTTTAAAGGTTTGCATGATGGAAAAGAACAGGGATGGAGACTAATAAAACTACCATTTAGTACACTATGCCAGGTACCACACTGAGGGATTTGTATACCTTATCTCCTTTAGCCCTCACTACAACCCTATGAAGTAAGTACTTTTATCCCTATTTTATAGTGAGGAATTCAACTGTCAGATTATACTGCCAGCAAGTGCCATATTTGAGGCTTTGAGTCCAGATCATTCTTAACAATCACACCGTAACTATAAGACCATTTAGAAGGTGCAGTTTTGACTTTATTAGTTCAGTAAACTAACAAATTGGCTATTTTATTTTATAAATTACTGTTTCCCTCCCAACCAAGGACTTTTCCTAGTTGATCTACCTAGTTATCCAGATAAGCTTTCTCAAGTTACAGAAGGAACTTGAAGACATAATAGCCATTGTTTTAGTCTAGTGATTTTCTTCATTTCACTCAATCCTGTTGGATCCGCTTAGAGAAAAGTCTGTTTGTTAGCTTCTCTAGACTCATATAAAACCCATAAGCCTCAGAGAGAATTTCAGACTCCTTAAAATAATATTACGTTAGGAATAGAAAAACTATAAAAGTTTAGAGGGGGAAAATGCCAGTTACTGTTTAAAATCTGGCCAAAAGGGCTGCTATAAATATTAATGTTAAAATGGACTTTAGAAGTCATATAGATCAGCTCTTTTATTTTATAGATGAGGGAACTGAGGCGCAAGGTCATAGAACCACTAATAAAATATACTATCGTAATAATTAAACTGTGCTTATGTCTTACAAGATTGAGGTATTCTGCCAATAAAATTGAATTGTGGTGATCTTTTCCAAAATTATAGAAAATAACAATTAATATGCTCTTCTCACCTTAAACTTTGTTTGTAAATGTTTTATACATTGATTACTTCAATGAATATTAATGGAAAACTTAATACAGCAACTTGAGTATATGATTATTTGTTCAGTAACTTGGGGTTTTTTCCTATATGTGAATTTATGGTTATGATTTCCTATAGTCAATTTTTACTTATATGAATTTTCTTAATTCCTGTGATGTTATACTGCTAAGGCATCAACCCTCAAGTACTCTGCCTGGTGAAGACTTGAGAACCACTGCCTTATAATACATGGATCTCTTAGATTTATCAACTAATGTCTTAAATTAAAAATGCTTTTCTCCCAAGTTTATAAATAAATCACTACTTCACTGAGATGAAAGAGGTAAGGTTACTTACCTCAGAAACATTTTCGTTTTTGGTGCAATGTCTGAATTAATACTTAAATATGTATATTTTATATAGGAGATTTACAATTGTAATTGACTGTGATATACTTCAATATTATATTAGCCAAAAACTATTAAATACTCATACCTAATTAACTTGAATATGTATTTTAAAAAATCACTTGTATACAAACTTAGGCTTAGACTTAACTACCAAAAGTCGAAAAGAAGCATTTAGAAATCAGTTTTGTGTATTTTTAAATATGCATCGTTTTGTTTTTTTAATGGTTAACCCAGAATTAAGAGTTGCATATTCACACAGACCAGGAACATCTGAGAGAGTAATTGGTAAGAGCTGAGTCCTGCCGAATAACATTCTCTGCCTTCCTCTGTTGACATGTAACGTCTTTGAGGTCAGCTCCAATAGCTGCCAGTAACCAGAAAGTTAAGGTGAGCCAGAAGTAGATAAGCCGACCCCAGGCAGCTTCCTGTATCAGTGGAAGATTTTTTTCTTGTCTCAGCTTAAATATGTATAAAATATAAGCACGTTTAAATTTTTAGACAGTGTTAGGAAGAGTACCACAAGATATACTTTGCTGTAATATATGGATCTATATTCTTATAGAAATCAAAGTTCTAAACACTGAGAATTTTTCTTTAAAAGATGGAGGCAGTTTGATATGTATGACCTGTAGAAGAATTATTCCCTTTTTGTAAAATTTTAATAGAATTAGAATATGGAAATTGTACTTTCCTTTTTGAAATTGGAAATTATAAGCATAACGATTGGTAATTTATTATATGTGATAGGAGTAACAATATAGGCAATGGGGATTTTTATCATTTTGGAATTTTTTACCCCCAGAAATATCACATGCTGCTTTGCAGATGTTAACTGACTATAGCAATTAGATCATCTAGTCAACTTAAGTCATTTTATTATCTTTGATTTTATGGATGTTTTTGTAATAAATTTCATGTAATAAATTTCATGACTGAATGAAGTTAACTGTAACTTCCAGCATTCAGCAATCTAGATTTTTTTCCCTACATTTCCACCCGTCAGCTCAGGAAGAACTAATACAGGCTATAAAGCCTTGCCCTGTCCTTTAATTTAGAATAAATAGTAATAAAAGCTTTATATATGAATTAGATATCTTAAGATTGAATCATTTTAAACCTAGAAATGGAAGCTGTTAATAGAAAGGAATATTATAGTAATTTATTTTCTTCTAAAGCAGAAAAAATTATAAGGCAAATTAACGTTTAAATTCAGATTTTTATGCATAGCATAATGTTGATATGTAGAGGAGACAACACTCTGGTTAAGGAAAGGTCAATAATTTACATTTATGGCTCTGGAAGTGTATCATGGAAAAGGTGGTTTCAAATGGTAGTGACCTAAGATGTTCTAATGTCAAAATATTTATTATGACAGTCGACCTTCCAGAATTCAAATAAAAATATCCCGTTTACTTCCACTGTTTCCAAAGTGGGAAGTTCATTTTATTCTTTATTTTTAAAACTGGAAAGAAAAGAGTTTGATCTTCCCAATACCTTTTCTAATAGCATTAGTGACTTTAGGCAGGCAAGGTATGTCATCTTGACCTTTTTCTCCATTTCTAACATGAGAAAGAGAATACCTCTTTAACTTTCCAGAATTTTTGTACAGATCAAATTAAATAACATTTGGAAAGCCATTCTGGAAACTCAAAACATTGTAAACATATAGATAATAGTGGCACTATTTTGTGTAAGATTTTCATAGTGTGACTTTTCAGAGTGGAGAAGTTTTATTTACATTTGTAATGTCTTTTCCTAGGGACTTTTTCAAGCACTTTACTTTTACTGTCTATTTCCTATCTTCTGCCCCCAGTGAGACTGATTAACCTTTCCTTCATTAGTGCTTTCTATATGCCAGGCACTATGGAAAGTATTGACGGTTCTAAGTCTGCACCTTTGAGGAACTCATAATCCAGTAGCAGAGAAACATGTGTTTTCTAAATTACATCATGGTACCATTCCAAAAATCCCCCAAATCATCGTTTAGACAAAACTATAGTGTGTCTCAATTATCTAGAGCAACACTGTCAAACAGAACTTCCTGCAATAATGAAAATGTAGTAGCCAGTAATTGTATGTGGCTGTTGAGTTCTTGAAATGTGGCTGGTATGGCTGAGGAACTGAATATTTTAATTAATTTAAATTTCAATAGCCACACATAGGCTTGGGTGAGCTGGTTCCTCTCCAGTCCTGGTGGCTGCCAAACAGTGCTAACCAGCCATTGTCCAGTTGTACTAAACCATGGGAGGTAAGCATGTTCCCACACAGGTTAATGGGCCCCTGATGATTTAGAGTTAAAAATACATTGTACAATAATTCTACTCATTCTAGCTTTATACACTGAGAATTTGGGGTTTTTTGTTTTTTTGTTTTTTTTTCTTATAACATTGTAGTTTGGACCAGAAAATCCCTTCAGAACACAGCAAATGGCTGCCCCTAGAAATATGCTTTCTGGATATGCTGAACCAGCCCATATCAATGATTTTATGTTTGAACAGCAAAGAAGAACTTTTGCCACATACGGTAAGATGATACGCGAGTTTCAGGTTAAACCTTATTAGAAGTGGGGTGTGTGTGTGTGTGTGTGTGTGTGTGTGCTTGCGCACGTGTGCGCGCAATAATCGATTTTATCTTCTGGCTTTTTAAATTTATTAACCTGGATTCCTTAAAAGGATAGTATGTTTTCTTATACACATCTATAAATATTTATACAAATAGGAAGGTGCACTAATATTTTTAGCTGTCATTCTAAATCTGTTCTGATTTCTGAGTACTAGAAATATTCTGTGGTCTTAAAAACAGAACATTCTCTGTTGTACTTTTTTTTTTTTTTTTTTTGCGGTACGCGGGCCTCTCACTGTTGTGGCCTCTCCCGTTGCGGAACACAGGCTCCGGATGCGCAGGCTCAGCGGCCATGGCTCACGGGCCCAGCCGCTCCGCGGCATGTGAGATCTTCCCAGACCGGGGCACGAACCCATGTCCCCTGCATCGGCAGGCGGACTCTCAACCACTGCGCCACCAGGGAAGCCCTCTCTGTCGTACTTTTTAATGAACACTTGTTATTGAATGACTGTTGCATGTAGACTGCTGTTGAAATTGGTAAATAACCGGATAGTGTTAAGAGGTATATTTTTATCTTCTTATGTACTAGTTGACTTAACTCTCTTTCTCAAATTTTATCTCTGAAAAGTTTTCTGTTGATTACTGAGGGTTATCAGGAAATGGAATGGCCACAAATTCATTGCGTAAAATAATTATATCCTATCAGTGGTGGGATTTGAGAAAGTTAATGTGCATACAAGGCTGGGGATCCCCTCTACAAGAAGATGGTCTTTATAAAAATGTCCTTGCTCATGGTTCCACAGACCATAGGTCTGGTCACTTATATCAGCTTTGTCCATATTTGGTAGTGCCTTTTCTTTCTCTTCCCATAATCTACATCTGTAGGTTGACAGACACACTGATCACCTTCTGCTTTGAAGAGCTTTTTGGTAGGGTGGGTGAGCAAAGTAACTGAGAATGTTTTTATGCCTGTTGTAGTTGTGATCTTTATGAATTAATTACTTAATGCTGATGTTCTCTTCCCCAAAGAGTAACTGAAAAAGAAAACTTTGAACTTTTTTAACAAGAGATTTAATAATCACATTTTTAGACATCAGCAACATTGTCTCTCTTATTTTCATTTAGTTTTCTTTGCAGTTAAAATTCTAATACCTCCTCCTTTTATTTCTTATAGGATTTTTTTAAAGTTCTAAACAGATTTTTCTGTCCTATCTATGATTAACTTCCATTATTATAAGATAGCACCCAAAATAAAGTTAAGAAAGCAGTATCATGTGAAATGTTATGTATTCGGTGATGCTTTTTAATAGCAATTATTTTCACTAAAAAATAACACAAACAAATTTTAAACATTTAGGAAAGAGAAGAAAAAGGTTACCTATAATCCCACTATACTAAAATATCTACTTTTAGTAGATATTTTATTCCTCCAAGTCTTTTTTATTATACATATTTGTATTACAGAGCTATAATCCTTCTAAACTGAAAATTTTGCAACTTTTTAATTCAATATTCTATCATAAGCATTTTTCAATGTTACTTTATAATCTCAAAGCTTATTATTTTTAAGCACTATGTAACATCCACTGATGGGTTTATATTACAATTTACATAATTATTCTAATGTTAGAAAATTACTTTTTTCTAGTTTTTAGTGAGCCATGCAAACTGATTCATCGTGAATTAGTTTAGAGGTTTAGTACAGATAGTCTTATTTATTTATCCACAATATGTTCTTGGAAACTGGTTGTAAAATGATTGACATATATTAAATTATATTTCACTGTGGCTAGGTTATAATTGACTTAACAGGTGCCAAAAGTCATAGCAAAGACTTTATACCTCTGAAATCTCCTAAAAGAGTTCAGTGACACTTCCAGTCCAATAAAATGGTTACAAATGCATTGTAGCCATTGATTGTATAAGGGATCCCATGTAAATCTAAAGTATATGTGCATTACATAAAAATCAATTCTATTGCATCATGAATTTATTATATCCTAGCCTATAATAAAATGGACTTTTAAAGACTCTGCAGGGTTATTTTTAGACTTTAGAAGGAAGGGCCTTAAGCAATATTTTAGGTAGCTTAAATCTTTAAAACAAAATAAAACAGGTGAAAAAAACTATCCTATCACATTGAAAGCTATTCAGTTGGCTTTAGACCCAGGTTCAGAAACAGCTTACTTGGAAAAATAATAGCTGGTATTTTTTGCCTCTTCCATTAAGAGGGCGTGGACTAGAACAGAGATTGAACTATTTAGTGAGTCAGAGACATAAAAAAGGAATGTGGGGTATATACTATGTTAGGTGGCCTGGAATAAAAGGAGTAGCCACTTGCAAATTAAATAATGTATGTCTGTCTCCCTTATGAGAATCTTAGAACTGAGAACCATTTATCTGAACTTAAACAAGTTAACCAACCTCAAGTTTAGCAGTCTTTTTTTCTTTACCCCCAAGTACTAAGCAAGTATAGCTTCTGTTAATTTAAAAGTCTTATTTTCTCATAGAAAGTTCTTGTCTAGCTTCTGATAGTAATTCCTATCTGAGTTTTTCCTCTCACTCTTACACATGGAATGTAATGCTATGAGACCTTTCTGTTACCTTCTGATTTGCAAAGTACCAGGGAGCAAACCTTCCTTATATCTTGTATAAGACACAAGACATGTCTCTCTTACCTACGAGACATGAAGGAGATGGCACAGGAATTCAGCTTTTTTTAAATTAATTTATTTTATTTAGTATTTTTGGCTGCGTTGGGTCTTCGTTGCTGCGCACGGGCTTTCTCTAGTTGCAGCGAGCCGGGGCTTCTCATTGCGGTGGCTTCTCTTGTTGCGGAGCATGGGCTCTAGGCACACGGGCTTCAGTAGTTGTGGCACACGGGCTCAGTAGTTGCAGCTCATGGGCTCTAGAGTGCAGGCTCAGTAGTTGTAGCGCATGGGCTTAGTTGCTCCGCGGCATGTGTGATCTTTCCGGACCAGGGATCAAACCCGTGTCCCCTGCATTGGCAGGCGGGTTCTTTAACCACTGTACCACCTGGGAAGTCCAGGAATTCATCTTTACCTAAGTCTCATATTTATCACTCTATAACTCTGCTGGGATATAGAACACTGATCCTACTTTTCTAAATAACCATATTTAAATGGTTATAGCAGTGTTATAATCTAAGTGTATTATTTTACTTAGTTTATCACAGCCACCTCTATTCCTTAATCTGTAAAGACAGTCTCCTTTACTGTATCATCCCATTTACTTATGCTACAGTTTTGCTTTTAGCTCCCATTTATCATGTTTGTCCTGAGTTCTTAGTCTCTCAATGGTTTGTATGAATTCTTTTGTCCTGTTCTCCTCCCTTTTTGTCTTGGGTTTCTGGCCTGTTCCCTTACTGGTCTTCCTTGGGGATTCTCAGTGAGGTTTCTCCCCTTTGTCCTCCTTTCACTCATGATTTTCTCCACACCAGTCTATGAAAGTGGAAAATTTTAAATAGACACGTTTAAGCTGATTCACTTCATTGTACAGCAGAAACTAACACAACATTGTAAAGCAAGTATACTCCAATAAAAAAAATTTTTTTAATTAATAAACACATTTAGTTTCACCACACTCATTATTAACTGAGTTTTAACTTCAATATTAACTCTTTATTAAACACTTTTATTAACATTTTTTAACATCTTTATTGGAGTATAATTGCTTTACAGTGGTGTGTTAGTTTCTGCTTTACAACAGAATGAATCAGTTATATATATACATATGTTCTCATATCTCTTCCCTCTTGCATCTCCCTCCCTCCCACCCTCCCTATCCCACCCCTCCAGGCGGTCACAAAGCTTTTATTAACATTTTTAAATGATTTTTTAAAATACTCTGCTGAATGAAGATGTCATAATTTATGAAAAAATTCTTGTATCATTTAGATTGCAAGTTGGTTCTAGTTTTCATTATTTAAAATGTGGTGATGTATATTTTAAGCTGCAGTAAAATGCTTTTTAAAATGTGGTAGTGCATTTGTTTGTGCATAAAACTTTATGGGTTGTTTTTGTTATTAAGATGAATCTCCAGAAGTGGATCTAAGAATGTAAATGTTTTTGAAACTTTTGTTATATATTGTCAAATTGTTTTCCAAAAGAATTCTCCCAACTTTTACTGCCACCACCATGTATAAAAATCCTACTTTTCCTTACTCAAGATCCATATGATTGTTTTTCCTTTGTTTATTTGATAGTGAAAATATTGTATTTCTTTATTTTAATTTTATCCTTTTGGATTACTGGTGAGGTTTGAAGGTTTTTTCATATATTTGTAATCATTCTTTTGCAAATTGTTTACAGTCTCTTCTCATTTACCTATTGAGACATTAATATTACTAATCTTAAGAATCTAACAATAAAACTAATATTATTAGAGCCATTTCAAGTAAAACTACAAAGAAAGAAAGTAAACATTGGGAATTCCCTCGTGGTCCAGTGGTAAAGAATCTGCCTTCCAATGCAGGGGACACAGGTTCGATCCCTGGTCAGGGAACTGAGATCCCACATGCCGCAGGGCAACTAAGCCCATGCGCCACTACTAATGAGCTTGCGCACCTCAACAAGAGACCCCGCATGCCACAAACTACAGAACCCACGTGCTCTGAAGCCCCCGCACCACAACTACAGAGCCCACGTGCCCTGCAGCCCACATGCCACAACTAGAAAGATGCCTGCGCACCACAATGAAGAGCCAGCACGCTGCAATGAAAGATCCTGTGTACTGCAACTAAGACCCGACGCAGCCAAAAAAATAAAGAAAAGAAATTTAAAAATTAAAAAAAGTGAACAATAATTCTATTAAAAAGATAAAATGGAAAATAAGCTTCAGAAAGATAGATAAGAATATTTCAGAACTTAAATATAGATATATTCACTTATTTGAGACATAGGTTGGTAGAAAACTAATTGGACTAAAATTCTGTAGTGTTAGAGTTATATCTTGTTCTATTGCTGGCTAACTTCTAGTAAGACATTTATCAATAGATAAATATTTAACATCCCTTATTAGTAAAGGGAAAATACTATTATCCCCTAATTACCTGGGTGGGAGGCAGTAGTGGTAATGGTGACAGTGGCAGTAAAGATTTTACCGCAGAGGGTGTGGAGAAAGAGGAGAACATAAGTTCCTTTCCTCAGAAGAAGAGGAAATTCCAGGCCAGATGAGCTGGCAATTGGTGCTTACACAGAGACCATAAGAAGAACCAGAGTTCTCCCTTCCCTCTCTGCCTCCTACACCATCTCCCTAAACACATAATGCAACGCCATTTGTGTAGATATATATCTCCTTCAAGACAGAATTACATTTTAGATAAATTTTTATGGTTGAGATGGGGATTTTTAACTTAGGGTATGTTTAAATTTTACATGAGCCTTATGAAGTCTCATTTTAGAAAAATAATTTATAGAACACTAAACACTATTCTCTATGTCAAAGAGATGAAAGATAAAATAACTCGTGGGATTTGAACCTGTGATTTCAGAGGTTGCAAAGCTGCTTTCTGCCATCAAGCTCTCTCCTCAGGCCAAGAACATATTTTAATACTAAAAAAAAAACCTATATGCAAATGAGCTAATACCTAGGTGGTTGGCTCAGTGTTAGCGTATTATGAGGGTGAGTTGAATACCTACGTGCTTAGCTTGTCTGAAAAGTATGTTTAATGACAAATCTTTTTCTTTTTCCCAAAAGAAGTTCCCTTTAATCTTCAGCTGGAAAATTAAAATGTAAATAAATAAATAAGAAAATTTAATTGTTAGCTACATTCACTAGAATGTACCGCTAAAAAAAAATGCGCAAGTACTCTTATGTAGTATTTCATGCTTGTTCACATGGGTTGTAGGCCATAGACTGATTTAATGATCTAGCTCTTTTGTGAATATACTGGATTATTACTAAAACTGATTTACCAAACATTTATCATACTAGCACCCCCAATTGAAGAAAAACTGATTTCAGTTAATACAGACTTTCTTTCCTGAAGTTCCCATAGACCACTGAAGACTACATTTATATGTAGCTACACACTCTAGCTGAAGGAGTACATAAATATGCTAATAGATATCCTTACTGCTCTTACCAAAGAAATATAAATAATGATTTATGAAGTAGAAATATACTATTTTTAAATTGGGAGGGAAGACTATCTTTACTGAGAATAGCATTTGCAAAATAATAGCTAAATTTTATGTAATTCTTCTTACACTATTTCTTTTTTAAATTATTTAAAAGTTTATATAACTTGATAAACTAAACCATGCATTATCTGTTACCAAAAATAAAAAGATTTCTAAACTCCTGAAGGTATGATATATGTATATTTTTAAGCTCTTAGAAAATTTAAGACTAAAGTTTGATATTTTGGCCTAACAGGCTCTTAGTAATGTAATGTCAATATGCTAGATTCATCTGTTCTACTGAAGTCATTCATTGTCCAGCCTGAGATTTGGGTTAATGATTCTAAATAGAAACATAGCTCATGAAAGAAGGATTAGTCCTCAGAGTAACAGTGGACAGTTGAATGTGATAAAGTAAAGTGATAACTCTTTTGGAGATAAGCTCAGAGAGATCCAACACAATGAAAGGTCTTTGAAATTATCTTGCACAAGCAACTTTACAATCGAAAATTTGGTTTGCTTGTGATAGAATTATTGGTGTGTACATCCTGATGATAAAGGAAGCTGTAATACTTTCAGAACATAAGGAAGAAATAAAGTCACAAGAAAACAAACAAAAAAAGAGACCATTTTCAGCATCTGGGAAGGAAAATGTAAAATGAGTAAATGTGTATAGAATCAAAATGAATTGTAAATGGAAAAAAATGGAGTCAGTAATTTGTACTTTTCTCCTTTCAGGTTATGCCTTGGACCCTTCATTAGATAACCATCAAGTGTCTACTAAGTATATTGGTTCTGTAGAAGAAGCGGAAAAAAATCAAGGTAATTTATTTGAAATATCAATATTTAATATCAAATATATATACCTATACTTATTGGTTGTAGATTGACTTTGGACAGTAGGGAAAAACTAGTATGTAATTTATCTCTTGATTTTTTTTTTTTTTTAAGTTGAGACAATAGTGGGATATAGTTTAGAGCAATGTATAGAAATATTAGTTTGGAGCTTGCTTTTGCCACTTACTAGGTGTGCAACCTTGTAAGGAAGATAGTCGTACCTGTAGTGGCGGGGTTGGGGGGGTGGGGAGTGATTTCTTGGCACAGTTCCAGTCCTGTGGAAATCATTCAAGAAATGAAAACTAATGTATATCTGATTTTAGCAGTTTATTTCTCAACACTAATGTCAAGCTCCATTTTAAGACAGCAGAAAAAAATCTCATCGTGCATGTCTGTGGAGATTGTCTTTCAAGGGTTGCTTTGAAGTCTGAGTTTGAATATGTGTTTTAAAACATATGTTTATACTTGTATTCATTTTGTACTTATTTTAAGACAAAGCATCATACTCTAAATGCTAACTTGCCACAAAGCTCATCGGCCCCTTGGAATCTTATCCATAAAATGTTCGATAGAAAAAGAGTATGCTGTTTGTACGAAGGCACTTAGTAACTCTAGAGCCTATATCAGGGGTCCCCAACACCCAGGCCACAGACAGGTGCTGGTACGTGGCCTGTTAGGAACCAGGCTGCACAGCAGGAGGTGAGCAGTGGGCGAATGAGCAAAGCTTCATCTGTATTTACAGTCACTCCCCATCGCTTGCATTACCACCTGAGCTCCACCTCCTGTCAGGTCAGCGGTGGCATTAGAGTCTCATAGGAGCACGAACCCTACTGTGAACTGCGCATGTGAGGGATCTAGGTTGTGCGCTCCTTATGAGACTCTAATGCCTGGTGATCTGAGATGGAGCTGAGGCAGTGATGCTAGTGCTGGGGAGCGGCTGCAAATACAGACTATCATTAGCAGAGAGGTTGGACTTCACGGAGACCATAATAAATCAACTGCTTGCAGACTCATATCAAAACCCTATCAGTGTTAGGGAGGGTGGGAGGGAGGGAGATGCAACAGGGAAGACATATGGGAACATATGTTTATGTATGACTGATTCACTTTGTTATAAAGCAGAAACTAACACACCATTGTAAAGCAATTATACCCCAATAAAGATGTTAAAAAAAAAAAAAAAAAAACCCTATCAGTGAATGGCAAGTGAAAACAAGCTCAGGGCTCCCACTGATTCTGCATTATGGTGAGTTGCATAATTATTTCATTATATATTACAGTGTAATAATAATAGAAATAAAGTGCACAATAAATGTAATGCACTTGAATCATCCCCAAACCATCCCCACCCTCCCACCCCCCGGTCCATGGAAAAATTTTCTTTCACAAACCAGTCCCTGGTGCCAAAAAGGTTGGGAACCGCTAGCCTATATGATCAAGCTACCTTTGGTTTATGAGCTAGATTGTTGTTAAAATAGGATTTTAACAACCTTTTGTTATAACACAGCTTAAAGGAAACTGATTTGAATTAATATAGGTTAAGCTTTTCTCTTTGTTAGACCTCTACAAGCTACATCTTTATGTAGCTAGATTCTCAGTTAACAGTTAAATTGTGACTGACTCCCATAAACCTTTCTTTTTCCAATTTAATGACTACACACAGCATGCCACCTCCTACTGATCAAATGAGAATCCCAACCAGAAACATCCTCTTTCCTCTTTTCTTCTTACTGTTAAGATTTATGGTATTAGAGGTCAAGTTTGGATTGAGATCACCTGGAAGAAGTACCAGATTCTTTAATTTATATTGTTGCATTACAATACAGCGAAGCAAGTGAAGCAAGGAAAAGTTATTAATTATTTAATGTAATTTTATCTAATTCAGCTTTTGAATGAGAAATTTTAGCTTATTCTTGCTTTCAAAGGTAACTTTATCATTATTCAGCATTGTTAAATTGCTATGTTTCTTTCAAAAAGTGGTAAAATCTACTGATAAAGATCTGTGATTAATTAAAAAGATTGTGTACCACTGCAGGATTACATAGCTGGGTCTTTTCTTCCTTCACATATACTAGAATTTGCAACATATTGCAGTGTTAGAAAGCTGCTTTGCCCAGACGGTTGAGTCTCTTTTTATATAGCATGAGTTGGTGTATCTTGATTCATGTAGGTTTCATTTTGTGTTTTAAATATTTTGTGTTTATAAATATATATAAATATATACATTGCTGTTTCTTTAGAAAATATCCATATTTATGATCTCTGCTTTTTTGTTTTTAATATAGGTTTAACTGTGTTTGAAACTGGTCAGAAGAAAATAGAAAAGAGGAAGAAATTCAAAGAAAATGATGCATCTAATATTGATGGTTTCTTGGGACCGTGGGCAAAATATGTGGATGAAAAAGATGTAGCCAAACCTTCAGAAGTAAGCTGTGATGTTTTTCATTGCCAATTCAGGTGTCTGCTATGTCTCTATGAAGGATACCTATATTAATAAACTTGAGGTTTCCTTAGAGAACCAAATGACTCATCAGAATTTCTCTGCCTTAGTTGATAGAGAAAATACAATAATTCCTTTGTTTTTCTTTGGAATAATTTTTGTTTATATTTTTCTGATTTATTATCTTCCATACTTTTTAATTAAAATACAATATTGAACAATTTTTAATAAAAATCACCTTGATAATACTATTAAGGTGCTATGGTAGCTGATTTTCTGATGCCAGATATTCAGATAGTAATTACAGAATCAACCTTTCTATGATTTTAGAATTCATGATGGGTTTTATTTATTAATATAAAATTTTAACAAAGTAGTATGTCTATTTTTTTCATAATATTATGAAGTTTATAAAGTAAAACTATAAAACCCTACTTGCCCCTCTCCACCTCCTAATCCTACTGTCTGTATGAGCCAGTCACTGTTCTAGGTCATGGGGATATAGCAGTGGAAAAGATTAAGAAAATCGCATCCTCATGAAGCTTACATTCTAGCTGTATCTCACATCCAGTTATCTCAGTAATACATATACGTTGCTCTTTATTTATTTTGACTTCTCAGTTATTATAAGGATTTACTACTACCCCACCTTGCTTTTACTGCTTCTCCCACAAAAGTTGTGTCACAAATCTGTAGTCACTGCTTATATCCTTATGACTATTAAAAGCTGTTTACTGAAGAACATCATCTACTAAAATTCACTGTCTTTTCTGGTACTAGATTTTCTAATTGCCTCACTTTTTCACTTATATAATTAGCATAATACATCAAATTACTTTCTAGGTGTCCCAGAAGGATGAGTTTTGTATACAATGAGTTTAGAAGTATTAACTAGTACCCACTGTGTGTTTAGTGCCATTTTGTAGTCTGCCAAAGAGTTGAGATTGTTATCCTGGGAGACATACTTGCGGCTATTGCCTCACCAAAAAAGTGTGCCTCGCCTCATTATAAAGAATTTATGACCAATGTTGGCCAGGATGGGGTCCTAGAACATCCATTTTAAAAGTTCACTCCTTAATTCCCTTAGGAAGAACAAAAAGAATTGGATGAAATTACAGCAAAGAGGCAGAAAAAAGGCAAACAGGAAGAAGAGAAGCCTGGAGAGGAAAAGACAATCTTACATGGTAATATATTTTTTATGCCTCCTCATTTTTATGATAAACTTTCAGATATTTACTCTGTTCACATAATATATGTATTGCCTTTACTAATCAGCTGCTAGAATTCATTTTATTAAGAATTATATTGGACAGTTTGCATCCCAGAGAAATTATAGCAAACCTCTTCTATGTTCTAATTAAAGAGATAGCCACAGATGATTTTTTTTGAAGTGCTAATGAATTTTTTTTTAAAGGTAGATAAAGGAGATTATGGTTCACAGTCTGTTCTTTCCTAAGATAAAATTGACTGTTTTTGATGTATAACTAGTCTCCCAGTCTTTTTTTTTTTTTTTTTTGCGGTACACGGGCCTCTCACTGTTGTGGCCTCTCCCGTTGCGGAGCACAGGCTCTGGATGCGCAGGCTCAGCGGCCATGGCTCACGGGCCCAGCCGCTCGGCAGCATGTGGGATCTTTCCGGACTGGGGCACGAACCCGTGTCCCCTGCATCGGCAGGCGGACTCTCAACCACTGCGCCACCAGGGAAGCCCTCCCCCAGTCATTTTAACCTTTTGTTTTTAACCCAAGCCAAATACTCTCTAGGTATGATCACAGTTCGTAACTGTTACTAAATTATACTTTAAAAGAATAAACTTTGTTTTTCATGTAAGTGGACTGGAGATTAAGATTCTCATACTTACTTTGATTTGTAGAAGGAAATGCATATTCACCAAAATAAATTATATTCTAAACTCTACCTGGTTCATTAGTAACTAGTTATATTGGGGAAATTATGTAGTGACTACCAGACTAAAAGAATAATTCAGTTCTGATAGTATTGATTATTCTAATGTTATATCACTTATCAAATATATAGGTTTCACGAGGTCGCGTTTAGCTTCTCAAGCTCCAGTTTTATCTCCAAGGAGTCTATTTAGTACTGTGGTGCTTGTGGCCATAATAACAATAATAGCCAACATTTATTGAGTACTTACTCTGTGCAGCATGCTACTAAATGCTTTATATATACTATGTCATTTAATTCTCACATGTGACTTTATTGTAAAATCTGGGTTGAAAGTAGAAAAGAGATTGGAAAAAGAACCTGGAAGGACATAAAGGAGGAAAGCAGGGAAAAGGGTAGTTGATATATTTTTGTTTTAACTTCCTTCTTATCCTGTTTTGCTTCTGATTCTTTGCCAATGACTCACAAGGCCCAAGTATTATCTTTTCTTCTCTCGCTGTAATTGTACTGCAGTGGAGTCCTTGTATATGCCACTAAAATGTGTAACTGGATAAAGAAGTAAGAGCTTATTTAAAGGTCTGATATTCTCTCGATATTTAGGGATTCTAAAATACTACCACTAATTGTAAATAATAGCTATGATTTCAGGCAGTTAAATTTTAGCTGACTCTTGGTCTTAACATCATCGGAGTATTTTTACCAAAACCTTGATATGCAACGATATCCCTATGAATAAAATGTTTGTTATTATTTTAAGAATGTAGATTTCATGACTATGGCTTTTATTTGTTCACTGCTTTCTTTTGCCTTCTTGTTTCAGTTAAAGAAATGTATGACTATCAAGGCAGGTCCTATCTTCACATACCTCAGGATGTTGGTGTTAATCTGCGGTCACCTGTGCCACCTGAGAAGTGTTATCTTCCCAAAAAACAAATTCATGTGTGGTCCGGACACACAAAGGTAAGCAAATTGGTTGTTTTTGTTTGTTGTAATGTATAACAGTGACACCAGCATAACTTTTCAGCTATTGACGTGGGACATTCAATATTTCTAGTAAAGATGTAGAGAAGTCAAGATAGAACAGGGAGGTCAAACTGAAGATAAACCGGAGTCAGACTCTGGCGGTACCAACACATATGAGTCACAAGTGAATACTCAGTCTTCAAGGTCATCTGATTGGGCCGTGACATAAGCATTCATGATTTGGTGTCCTATGCCCTTATGGTAGCCCAGGCCTTCGCCTCCAAGTTCCTGCCATAATATTCTTCCTCTTGGGCACCAAGTCAGTGAGTAATGGGCTGATACTAGCACAAAAGCCTCAATAATTTTACCTTAGCAATTAGAGTTATCACACTTCAAAGAAGATCAGATGCTCCCTGGTTTATACACTATGATATTCTTAAACTAATGCAGAGACAAGACACTTGAAAATTTTGATGTTACTATTCTTTGTCATCTGCACTGTTCCAACTGATAATTTCCAGCTCTTAGCAAAGAGCAAAGGTACTGAGTAAAAGAAGGAAGAGGAGTGAGGGCATTAGTAACATGATTGACCAAGAATTCCCTTGAGTGAGGAAGTTGGTAATGAAGGTTAAAAAAAAATCTTGAAAAGCTTAGCGTCCAAAGGGCTGCTCTTAGAATACTAACGAAGGTTATTCTAGGGTGTGATTTTTAGAATGAAGAAAAATAGTAAATTAGGTGGCTTAAAAATACACTGTCTTTCCCTTCTGTTTAATTTTAGCTGAGATTTCAAATGCTTCTGACTGATAATTTTAATTCCTTTTTACAGGGCGTCAGTGCAGTCAGATTGTTTCCTCTCTCTGGCCATTTGTTGCTGTCTTGTTCCATGGACTGTAAAATTAAGGTGAGTTTTCAGTAACAGAGTAGGAATGCTACAAAGCTAGTGCTTTGGTTAAATCTATTCGGTTATTATAGATAAATCTGGGTTTGTTAGGCAGTTAGAGGCTAATTATTTTCTCTTAAGCCCTGTGAATGCAGCAGTTCATGAACTGCTTCCAAACACGTTGATTCAGATATGGCTTTGTGGTCCAATTGGCTAGGCTCTTTTTTTTTTTTAATAGAATTTTTTATTTATATTTTTTGGCCACGTTGGGTCTTTGTTGCTATGCGCAGGCCTTCTCGAGTTGAGGTGAGTGGGGGCTACTCTCTGTTGCGGTGCACGGGCTCTAGGCGCACGGGCTTCAGTAGTTGTGGCACACAGGCTCAGTAGTTGTGGCTCACGGGCTCTAGAGCGCAGGCTCAGCAGTTGTGGTGCACGGGCTTAGTTGCTCCGTGGCATGTGGGATCCTCCCGGACCAGGGCGCGAACGCGTGTCCCCTGCGTTGGCAGGTGGATTCCTAACCACTGCACCACCAGGGAGGCCCTTGGCTAGGCTCTTTGTAAGCTTAGATAGCTGATTAGGACATAATCAATCACATTGGCTTTAAGCACATAAATATTTAATCACCAATAATGCATTTTTATAGAGGTTTTAGATATGTAACTGAGTTCATTTGTTCCTTAGTACCTTAAAGGTAGAGAGGACATGTGATAGAAAACGCATTTTTAGAGAGCAGATAATGTAATTCACCCTTTTTCTTCTAAATGCTAGTAGCAGAATTGCTCCCAGCCTCTTCTCACACTTTTTATAGTCTTGGGAAGGTCCAACTTTAGTTGATGTTCAGCTGTAGAATGTGTGGTAGAAAAACTCACTTGCCAATACATGTCAACTTGAATATGGGAAAGCCTTTTAAAAACTTAAATCTGGAAGCATGGTTTTTATCTTTTTTATGTCTTCTGTGTCTAGATCATTATACTGGTCAATAAATATCAACCCTATAGTGCTCTTGAGTCTTGGAAAGTTGACTCATGAAAATTTTATTCTTTGTAAATAATTCATGGGTAGTAACAATATATAAAGGCACCTTTTTTTGATGAGAGCAACCATTTAGGCATTTGCCTCAACTTAGTGGCTTAAAATGACAGGACAACAGTTTGGAGTAAAAAGACTTATTTCCTTTAACTTGCAGTTTATACAGACTATGTTAATTGAGATTAAGGTCTTCTGTTTGACCAGCATAGAATTTAATTTGTTCACGTCTGTAAACATTTATTAGATACCTATTATGTGCAAATATGGATGAAAAATTGTTTAGGGGCTTCCCTGGTGGCGAGGGGTTAAGAATCCTCCTGCCAATGCAGGGGACACGGTTTCAAGCCCTGGTCTGGGAAGATCCCACATGCTGCAGAGCAACTAAGCCTGTGAGCCACAACTACTGAGCCTGTGCTCTAGAACCCATGAGCCACAACTGCTGAGACTGCGTGCCACAGCTACTGAAGCCCACACGCCTAGAACTTGTGCTCAGCAACAAGAGAAGCCACCACAATGAGAAGCCCGCATACCGCAACGAAGAGTAGCCCTGCTCACCGCAACTAGAGAAAGCCCACATGCAGGAACAAAGACCCAAATGCAGTCATAAATAATAAATAGATAAGATAGATAGATAAATAAAATTTTTAAAAAAATTGTTTAGGCACTGTCCCTGCTCTTAAGGTGATTGTTTCGTTATGATGTAAATGATCATTGTAGAGGCAGATGCAAGGTATTCTGGTTTCAGAGAGGAAGCATACCTCAATAGGAAGGTAACTAAGTAAGCAGGGGAAGGGCATAGGGAGTAGAGTATGTCTGAGAGGAGTAAATAGAATGAATCAGCATGGTATGTGCTGAAAACCGCAAGTGGTGTGACTGCTAGAGTCTAAAATCTGAGAGGCATAGAATGACTACAATCAAGGCAAAGGACCAGGACCTAGGGTCCTTTCCTGGTATGCTATGGGAACTGAGACTTTATCCTGTGGCCAGGAAATGCTTTCTATTTCAGATCATTAGCAACACTGTCAAGGATTGGATTTGAGGCAGGCAAGAATAAAGGTAGTTTCAAAGCTATTGTATTAATTCGCTTTAGATGTGATCAGAATTATGAACTTGTTATATTTTAGTCTAGATTATCATTTTCATAACAGCTTTTATAAGTTAATACTTCAGAAAAGTTAAAAAAAAAACCTCTCAGTACCAAAATGTTATAATAACATTTTAATAACATAATTCTTTTAAAAGTAGTTCATAGTATTACATAAGTAGAAACTTTTCATCATAGAAAATATATCAAATACAGAAAAGAACAAGAAGAAAATGAAAACCACCTGTATAAGCTCCATCTAAGTTCTCTCGATTTCAGAGTTCAGCTTTAAAGTGTGTGTGTATGTGTGTGCACATGCGTATGTGTGTAGTCCAAATAGTTCAAGTCACTAACAGCACTGAACAATATGTTTAATGATATATAATGCCTTTGGTTAAATAACCTGTACACACACAGATATGCACATACATAGCTGGCATACGACTATTGTTAGTGATTGATAGTTGTCATTTTATCAAAGTCTTGTATTAAATTTAATGTTTCTGTGTGTTGTTTTTTCTCCAGCTATGGGAGGTTTATGGAGACAGGCGCTGTCTGCGAACATTTATTGGTAATACTTCTTTTCTCTCTGGCTATAAATCTGTTTGGAAAGACTTTTTAAACTACAATAACATTAACAGTAATTTTACTACACTGATATGAAGGAAAGCCTTCATGGACTTGAGCTGAGTCTTGAAGGAGGGGTAAGTCTCCCCATGTAGACAAAGAACTAGGAAGAGAGAGCAGCAGAAGCTAAAGCAAGAGTGGAATGAGAAAGCATACTGCTTTGAGGGAACCACTTATACTTCAGAATTGTTAGCCTGAGGGATATAGTAAGAGATGACAGTGGAGAAAAGCAGTAGAGGAGGGCAGAGTATGGAAGACCTTTAGACTGTCCTGGGGGCCTTGGGAAGCCAACCACTGAACTGCTCTTGCAGGAAAGCAACATGATCAGATTTGAAGTTTACAAAGATCACAGTGGCAGTATGGAGGATGCTTTGGTGGTTCAGGCCTGGAGGCAAGAAAGTGATTTACAAGGTTATTTCATTGGTCTGGATTAGAGATAATGAGAGCCTGAACTAAAGCAGCAGAGAGAGAGGAAAGAAACAAGAGTTAGGGAAGAGATATGGGAACATATGTATATGTATAACTGATTCACTTTGTTATAAAGCAGAAACTAACACACCATTGTA
This sequence comes from Leucopleurus acutus, assembly GCF_964270905.1. NCBI lineage: Eukaryota > Metazoa > Chordata > Mammalia > Artiodactyla > Delphinidae > Leucopleurus > Leucopleurus acutus. The sequence goes on along the minus strand of NC_139157.1, from coordinate 48,980,895 downwards.
AAGCAATTATACTCCAATAAAGATGTAAAAATAAAAAATAAATTTTAAGATAGAAATTTAAAAAAAAAAGAGTTAAAACCAATGGGACTTGGTTAGCAAGTGAGTGATAAGAGTGAGGCAGGAATCTAGAGTGGCTCTCAGGTGGCTGGAAGAATGGTGGTGCTACTCATCATAGGAAGATGATGAGATTTCAGACTAATGGAATTTGAGCTGCCTTTGAGATACTGAGATAAAAATGTCCTGTAAGCAATTAGATAGCCAGATGTTGAGCTTTGCAGAGAGGTTGGGAATTGGCAACAAAAACAGATAAAGAGATAAGGTTGAGAGAATTCCTTGAAGGAAAGAAAGCCAAAAAGAGGACAGCCTTGTTGGTAGATACTAGTTTATTGTCTTTGTCAGATTTTGTGTGAAGGCTAGTTATGTTTTGAAATTTAACTGTACCAAATTGAAATGGTATTTGTGTGAATTATATTGGCTTTGTTTTTAGATTTAAGTGGGGGTCCATTTGCCAGTGCTTTGTTACGATTTTAGGGCCTCACTGCACAAATGCGGCCCGAGATGCCAGGGCAGCCCAGAAGAAGACTTGTGGGAAGGCTCTCAGCAGTGTACAGGGAACAAAATGTCTCCTGCGACACAGGGGATTTGATCTCCATCTGTCTCCCCTGCACTGGCAGTTTTTCAGTGGAAAACTGAAAATTTCCTACTTAGAAAGATGATAGCAGCTCTGACTGGGACTCCTGCTGTACAAAAGAATGCCTAATTGCCATGACTGGAGGTCATCGGTGGTAGCGGTTCAGGACCCCTGGGTACGGCTGACAATTTGTGCCATGCACATTTTGCACAATTGTGCTTGGCAGTCTTTGTCATGGTGGGATGGTAAAAAGTAGGAAAGTTTCTGCTTTCATTTAATCATATTTTATTTGCCTCTGTAACTTTCAGAAGAATTCACTGGTCAGGCAAGATTGATTTCCAAGGAAAGCACCTTAACATTATTGTCAAATGCCATTTTAAAACTAAATAATAGTTAATATTTGTTTTCAAAAAGGTTTAGTCTCTGAGATTCTGAATCCATTTCTATGAAATTCGGGAATGTGATCACAGAAATAGACAATTATTGAACAAAGGCCACAACTTCATGAACCTTAGGTTTAGGTCACTTTGTTTTCACTTCCAGCTTGGCAAGTAATCTCAGAGTGAACCTTCAAAACGTCACCAGCCATTTCTCTTTCATTGGCAATAACAGGACTATTACGTTTCCTTAAATTCTTTTGACTGTTTAGTCATCAGCTGTATGTATAACATATTAAGAGAGTGCATGAGAGACTTTTTAAAACAAAGTTACATCTTTTCTTTTGGTTCTTACCTAAATTTTATGCATCAGAATCACCAGAGGAGCTTTTCAAAGGGGAAAAAAACCACCTACATTCCCAAGCCCACACATAACATATTCTGAGTCAGTAAATCAGCATGTGGGGTTCCAGTGATTTTGACTCACAGCATGGCTTGAAAAATACTGTTTAATGCTGTTTCTCTTATGGTGCTTATATTTTAAAAGAACATACTTCACCTCACCTCCATTTCTATTGTCTCTGCCTTTAGGTCACAGTAAAGCTGTTAGGGACATCTGCTTTAATACTGCAGGAACACAGTTCCTCAGTGCCGCTTATGACAGGTATCTGAAGCTCTGGGACACTGAGACAGGTAAGAGCTCACTTATACTAACATCTATTTACCTTATAAATTAGTGTTTTTAAATGAAACAATGTGAGTGGTCTTCTGTGGTAAAATGGTAACTTCCCTAACTGCTGATTCTCATATCATTGACTATCAGCTAATATCACAAAATGTTTGTAGAGTTGAAACTCAGCTATATAAGTAGCTCTTTTACTATGAAATTTCTTTTCCACCAAATATTTACAATTTATAAAGCAAATATATTGATAGACAAGGAAATTTAAAAATTTCCGTAGACTATTTAATTGATCTTTTTGTTCCCCTACATAACCTAGCACACTGCATTGCACAACATAGAAGCACAATAAATAACTGATGAGCAGAATTAAATTTAATTGCCCCAATTGGTTAAAATGTAGGTCTAAACTTCCATGGAAAGATTGGTTTTATATATTCACAGACATATTGATTACATCAGCACGTTGTGGCTAGTATTTTATATAATTAGACAACCATCTTTCATCCTACTGAGTTGTAAGGATAAAGAAAATAGGTAATAGTTATTGAACACTGTCTACCAGGCATTGTACTAAGTGCTTATATTGCAGTATCTTGGTCAATCCTTAAAATATCACTATGAGATTAAATACTATTACTGTTATAGATGAGGAAACTGAGGCTTAAGAGGTAACTTTTCTAGGGTCACACAGCTAGTAATGGTCGAATTGGGTTCAAACCAAGGTCTCTGTAATGCCAAAGCCCATACTCTTAACCTCTTTGGCAGTGGTCCTCAACTCTAGCTGCATTTTTTTTTATAAATTTATTCATTCATTCATTTATTTAATTTTTGGCTGCACTGGGTCTTTGCCGCTGCATGCGGGCCTTCCCTAGCTGCAGTGAGCGGGCCTCTCATTGCGGTGGCCTCTCCCGCTGCAGAGCACAGGCTCTAGGCACGTGGGCTTCAGTAGCTGTGGCTCGCAGGCTCCAGAGCGCAGGCTCAGCAGTTGTGGCACACGGGTTTAGTTGCTCCGTGGCATGTGGGATCCCCCCGGACCAGGGCTCGAACCCGTGTCCCCTGCATTGGCAGGCGGATTCTCAACCACTGCGCCACCAGGGAAGCCCCTCTAGCTGCATATTGTAATCACTTGGAGAACTTTATCTACTCTGCAATTGATGATACAGATACTTTTGAATATACTTTTTTTTTTTTTTTTGCTGTACGCGGGCCTCTCACTGTTGTGGCCTCTCCCTTTGCGGAGTACAGGCTCCGGATGCGCAGGCTCAGCGGCCATGGCTCACGGGCCCAGCCGCTCCGCGGCATGTGGGATTTTCCCGGACCAGGGCACGAACCCGTGTCCCCTGCATTGGCAGGTGGACTCTCAACCACTGCGCCACCAGGGAAGCCCCTTGAATATACTATTTTTAATCATTAAAAATCCTTAAAAAGGAACAATGTAGTTTACAGTAAAGAACAAGCAGGTTGCCATTCCTCAAAATTTATTAGCAAATGATCTCTAGATCTTAATCCCAGGGTTATCTTTAAATGGTCAAATTTATTTTACCTACTTTAACTTGGGTGTTTGGTTTTAGGACAGTGTATATCAAGATTTACAAACCGAAAAGTACCCTATTGTGTCAAATTTAATCCTGATGAAGATAAGCAAAATCTCTTTGTGGCTGGGATGTCTGATAAAAAGATTGTGCAAGTAAGTCTTTTCACAATATTTTTATTAAGATTCCTGAGCTTTACACTATATGAGGGGCTAGAATAAGGAATATTAACTTGTTTAATGTTTGCTACTTCTAGGGAGTGCTGATGCTCTAGTCTTGGAAGCAGTAAATCTATAAAAACACGATTTTGGAGATCTTTTTTCCTTCTCCATTTTCCACAGTTATGATCTTTCTTTTCATAAATCTGCTCTTTGCCATTTCTCTTATTTGATATACAGTGGGACATTCGAAGTGGAGAAATTGTACAGGAATATGATCGGCATTTGGGAGCTGTCAACACCATTGTTTTTGTTGATGAGAATAGGAGATTTGTGAGCACATCTGATGATAAGAGCCTAAGAGTTTGGGAATGGTGAGTTTTTATCAGTAGAAAATCTAATTAATATAAAGCAAACAATTTAAAATTTTGTAGTGAAAGGCTTTCAATTTGAATATTTTCACAACTGTGATCTCTGGCCTGTCAGTCAAACTGGTTTAACTATTTAGGTATCCAGAATATGAAAATAAAAATTTAAACATGCTACTTTTCATAGTCTTTAGATAATCTTTCTAAAGAATATGTATTTTGAGTCCTTTTTCTTGCACTAGTAAAAAAGCTTATATAGTGCCATCTTACATTCTTTATTAGGTATCTTATTCATCTTTGCAAAATGACTGACGAAAAGTAGGGGTCACACATGTATAGACTGTGTTGCTTATGCTAGGGATTGAGCATAACATCCTAGCCTTAGAACCAACCCAAAGAAAATATTTTTTAAATCTCAATTTTTTAAATGTCTGCATTTTGATTATTCAGTACTGAAAATTGCCCCATGTCATCACCCCTGTGTCCTGCTGTTCATAGCCCATAATGTTTTATTTGTAGAGTATAATCAGAATATATTGCTTAATTTTGCTTTCCTAGAGACTTTTCTAAAGTCTCTTTTCTAAAGTCAAGAAATACTAAAGCTAATTTCACTAAGTATCTATCATAGATCATGTTTTATAGTTGATTTTCAAAGCAATGCATAATAATCTTTTTGTTAGAGTTAATGTTTGGTTGGAACCCAGCTTGTTTTGACAGTCAATTATAAGGCACAACTCAACTGTGGTTACAGCCTTGCGGGGACTAGAAACTATCTCCCTACCCCCAGAAGTTGTTCAGCTGTAGGAAGTGAGAAGCCTTGAACTACAGGCAGTAGTTTCCTCCTGAAACTGAGTCTGTTTGGGGACCTGAGCACGTCCCTAACCATTGTCAGGACAGTTTGGGTAATTGAAGATTTAATGTAATTTAACTGCTGTTTCTCCCATCACCAGTATACCCCTCCAAATTACCCCCAATTAATGGAGAGTTGACTGTACTTTATACATAGTCTTAACATCATTCTTAATGTCCATGGTTTGAGACTATCTCATAACTAAGATCTCTTCTACTTCAGAAATGATGTTACATGCAGAGGACCTGATAAGGATATAGTTTTATATGAGCCATATAGACCATTTGCACAACAAGCTAGATAGTTTAGTGTACATATAGCTGTTTTGTTTTATGTACTGTAACAGTTTGATTATACTTAAACTTTCAGGTGTTTCTATCAGATATTTTTGGCTCCATTTGAAAATGTGAAGTAGTATAAAAGAAATTGGTAAATGTTTGAATGATGCACCAGTTACAGGGCTTTTAGAACACTTGTGTATGTCTTCTAAATTAGAGCATCGGTCAGTAAAATATTTTGATTAAATGATCATGTTTCTTTTTTTTCCTTCTCAGAGCTTAAAAAATACTCCTAAGACTCATGATACTGTTTCATTATAAATGATGACATCCTGTAGATTTTAGTTTAATTCTCACTTGCTATTAGAGCCTTCCTAACCAATCCTCACATGAGATTAGGCATCTTCTCTATTATCCCACAGACAACCCTTTGCTTCTCACAGCTTTTTCGTTCTTGCTTATTTATTCTCTTCCCTGATGAGTTCTTTTTTTATTTTTAATTTTTTTTGAAGTATAGTTGATTTACAGTGTTGCATCCTGACGAGTTCTTAATCATGAGAGAAAGAACTGTGTCAGTCAAATTCTCCATCTGTCTTCAACACCAGCACAGTGCCTGGCATGTAGTATGCACTGAATATCTAAGGAACTCATTGTCATAATTATTAATGATGTTACATTTATTGAGCTCTTTCTATGTCCCAGGCACACTAAGCATTTTACATGAACTATTTCATTTAATGGGCAAGTAATCTTACGAGATAGGTGTATTTCCTACTCCTGTTTTATAGATAAGGAAACTGAGATAGATTAAGTAATTTGCCCAAGGTTCCATGAGAAACGAAAGAGCCAGAATTCAAACTCAGATCAAACTGATTCCAAAGATTTTTTTGTTTTTTTTTTATAAATTTACTTATTTAATTTATTTATTTTTGGCTGCATTGGGTCTTCGTTGCTGAGCGCAGGCTTTCTCTACTTGCGACGAGCGGGGGCTACCCTTTGTTGTGGTGCGCGGGCTTCTCTTCGCGGTGGCTTCTTTTGTTATGGAGCATGGGCTGTAGGCGCGCGGGCTTCAGTAGTTGTGGCATGCAGGCTCAGTAGTTGTGGCTCGCAGGCTCTAGAGCACAGGCTCAGTAGTTGTGCCACACAGGCTTAGTTGCTCTGCAGCAAGTGGGATCTCCCCAGACCAGGGCTCGAACCCGTGTCCCCTGCATTGGCAGGCAGATTCTTAACCACTGCGCCACCAGGGAAGCCACTCCAAAGATTTTTCTTTTTCTTTTTTTCTCCCCAGTTTTATTGAGGTATAATTAAAACTGAGATATAAATAAAATTGTAATGTATTTAAAGTGTACAACATAATTATTTGATATACGTATACGGTGTGAAATAATTCATTAACCCTTAATTAATATATCCATCACCTCACATATTTACTTTTTTGTTTGGTAAGAACACTTACGTTCTACTCTCCTAGCAAATTTCAATTATGCAATACAGTATTATCAACTATAGCCACCATGGTGTATACACTAGAACCTCAGACCTTATTAATCTTACAGATAAAAGTTTGTACCCTTTTACTAGCTTTGCCTAATTCCCTGCCCACCCCTCCACCCAGCCCCTGGCAGCCACTATTCCACTCTCTATTTTTATGAATTTGACTTTTTTTTTTTTAAGACTGCACAAATAAGTAATACCATGCAGTATTTGTCTGACTTATTTCACTTAGCATAACACCTACCCTCCAGGTTCACCCAAAGGAACCTTGGTTTTCTTAAACAATACTATACAAACTAAGACTATTATACAGTTTTAAAGAAGAACAGGAGATTGTAATTAGATATTGAGCATCCTGTGGTATCCTAATTGCCTAAATTCTAAATTCATGAGATATTATAGGCATGTTTTCTCCCAAAGGCATTTATTTTTCTTAAAATGTTTTTAAAAGAAAATTTTACAGTGGTTGGCACAAATGTCTATCTTTTATTTTTAAAATTTCATAGGTTTTTGTTAGGTTTTGTTTTTTTGATCTCATTTCCAGACTGAAGATTATTTGTAACATAAGTTACTAGCTTATTATACTGATTTATAATTTCTAATTAGAATATAGTATTATGTTTATTAAATAGAACTATGCCTAGCATTTTTACTAGCAATTATGAAGTTCACAGGTGTTCAGATTCTTTTCATGTTATAGAGCTCACTGCACCAAGAGTCCTTGAAGTAAGGGATCTGTTTAAATTTTAGTAAACCATTGATTGATATGAACCTGAACTATCATTAACTTAATTTAGAAAATGCTCTTATTTTTTAATTCATGTTATAAAATTATCAGCCACTAATAATGAGAAGGGAAAAGTAGTTGAACCTTTTTAAGGCTGAGGCTCTTCTCAATACATTTGGGTCATTCATTCTGAATGTCAGTTCTCACTGGTACCTTAGAGGTATTAAAGGGTTGGAGATTTGATAAATGATACTGTTCTTCAGGTTATACCTGAAAATGTTTTCCTCCAACCAAGACTCTGATAGAGTTTTTTCCAATCATTTGCTGCTTCTTCCGGGTTGATAGAGATGGTTAGAGAAGATGCTTACTTAAAAGGCAAATTATTATTATTGTTCTAATTAATCAAAGTCTTTGAACTTGAACCATGGTTTGAAATTGAAATTGGTGCTTTATAGTCTGTATTATTCATCAGATTACATTTCCCACACATTACTCTATAAAAAACAATTCTGATGCCTCATGGTCTCTGAAGGACCAAAATCCTTCAGAATTAGTAAAGAATTTTTTTATCATGGAGAATATTAAAAATGAAAAGACACTTAGAATTTTGGATAGGTCTAGATTTAGGTGACTAATTTTGGATTTTTGTTGTTTTTGTTTTATCTTTTGTATCACTCACAAGAAAAAAATTTTAATGCTTTTTCTCCTAACTGTACACATTTGGAATACTTTACAAATAAGCTGAAAACAGAAGATGACCAGGTACCAAGCACTTAATCTACCTTACCCATCCCTTACCCATCTGGATGGGCTCGACCTGCTTGCAGATCCCTGTACATCTTTGCCTACCATCTATCTGCTTGCATTGCTGAAAGCTCTTTAGCACTCTCACCTGCTTGCAGAGTAACAAGTTATGGTTGACTGGCAGGTAAAATAAGAATATTTCCCTGTAGGCTTGCCTCAGACATCTTGCTTCTGCCTACCGTGGTACATTTTTAGATGAGTTCATTATTAAAGAACTTATAGTAACAGATTTTTTTTTAACATAAAGGCCAAAGTTTAAATCAAATAGAGATAGAAAACTAAATCACTGACACTTGTAATTATCATGGAAAGTCATTTGTAAAGTAAAAGCTTTATAATAATCAATAGAATGTCATTTTGTGGTTTTCCTTTTTCCAGGAAGTTTCATGAAAGGTTTATTAAATATATAATTTCAAGAGCATCTCTTTTGTTTCAGAGATTATTATTCTAAAAGTACTTTTAGAAATTACTATTCTGATATGCTATTTTTAATTTTTAGGGATATCCCTGTGGATTTCAAGTATATAGCAGAACCCAGCATGCACTCAATGCCTGCAGTGACTTTGTCTCCAAATGGTAAGTTAGTAGATAGTGTTTTTAAATGAGCTCTGTTTTCAAAAGGGCCTTGGCCATTCCCTCCTAGGGGAAGTCTGTCACAGTGCCATACTTATATAAGGAAATCTTTTCAATATTAGAAATAATCACTGGTTTTCATGTGTGAGTCACCTCACCCATTCTCTTGTTATTTTTAAAAGGTAAATATAAAAGAAATGATGATTTGCAACTAACATTGCCCGAGCATCTAAGGATTTCCATCTGAGAATCAGGATTTGTTTTTTTATATGTAATTATCCTTCCAACAGAATCATGTTCAACAGCTCAGTGATTTATTGTGAGCTCTTTTTCTTTCAGAGAAAAGGAAATTTTGTTCTGGTTCCTCATAGAGAACACCTTAGCAATTTACTGTAAAAGATTTTTTCAGGCAAAAATTAGAAAGATAAGTCTAATACCATTTTCTATTTAATAATTCATTGCCTTTTAAGTACAAGTACTACAGATAATACTGATATAATTCTACATGACGATATTAAAGTGGAGGATCTGATATTTGGGCAGCATTGTGAACTCGGTAGCTACTGTGAGTATAGAGCAAGGAAGAGGGGACAAGAAAGAGTTTGCTTTTCTAGTTGGGGCATCTGCCACAGGCAAATCAGTGACATTTGTCAAATGCCCTATGATTTTTATGAGAAGAGCAACCTCACTGGGTGCTGTTCTGATAATCACTATATTGTATACAGTCACATTTGTCACTGTGCACCTGAATTTTATATAGTGTATTTTTAAACCATCCATTATAAATACTGTGCCCATCTTGAACAAGGCCATTTACCCAGTCAGACTGTGAGCACTGTTAGAGTCATCCCTTAGTTAATCATGTTTACAAATATATGGGATGTAAAGATACTGCAGTTAAGACTCTAGTGGCTTTGGTGAATCCTGGGTAGATAAAAGCAAGGTGGCCCAAATTGAAAAATGGGCAGAAGACCTAAATAGACATTCATCCAAAGAAGACATACAGATGGCCAGTAGGCACATGAAAAGATGCTCATCATTGCTAATTAGAGAAATGCAAACCAAAACTACAATGAGGTACCACCTCACACCAGTCAGAATGGCTGTCTTTAAAAAGTCTACAAATAATAAATGCTAGAGAAGGTGTGGAGAAAAGGGAACCCTCTTATACTGTGTAACTTGCTGTAGCCACTAAGGAAAACAGTATGGAGGTTCCTCAAAAAACTAAAAATAGAGTTGCCATATGATTCAGCAATCCCATTCCTGGGCATTTAACCAGAGAAAACTATAATTCGAAAAGATACATGCACCCTTAGTTCATAGCAGCACTATTTACAATAGCCAAGACATGGAAACGACCTAAATGTCGACTGACAGATAAATGGATAAAGAAGATGTGGTACATATATACAATGGAATACTACTCAGCCATAGAAAAGAATGAAATAATGCCATTTACAGCACAATGGATGGACCTAGAGATTATCATACTAAGTGGAGTAAGCCAGAAAGAGAAAGACGAACACCATATGATTTCACTTATATGTGGAATCTAAGATACAACACAAATGAACATATCTATGAAACAGAAACAGACTTAACACAGAGAACAGACTTGTGGTGGCCAGGGGAGGGGGGAGGGGAGGTGGGGGAGGGGGAACTGGGAATCTGGGATGAGCAGATGCAAACTATTATATACAAAATGGATAAACAACAAGGTCCTACTGTATAGCACTGGGAACTATATTCAATATCCTGTGATAAACCAGAATAGAAAAGAATATAAAAAGAATATATATCTGTATAACTGAGTCACTTTGCTATACAACAGAAATTAAACACAACATTGGAAATCAACTATACTTCAATAAAAAATTTTTTTAAAAACAAGTGTGGCCCACAACAACAGTTACTAGAATTTTTTTAGTCATATCTTTCTTTGTACAGTTTTATTTAATAATCCTAGGTTTTCTCACCTGGAGTTTATCCTTCCTCTTTCCATAATTAACATAAATAAGTCTCTTTCTCTCCATGGTTCTATTGTTTATACTTACTACAAATTAATTTCATTTCATAAAATTTAGTTTTATTAACGCTAAACTCAGAGTTTTTGTATATCCTAATTTAAACAAAAAAGCTTTTATAGGAAAAGTGCTAAATGATATAAGATTGTATAAGCAAAATCCATTACTTTATAAATACCTCTCACCAGCAACAAATCTGTAACACTTTACAGGTGGTATGGTAAATTAATTTTCCTACTATTATGAAGTAGTTGGGAATAAAATAATATTAATGATTGAACATATTTAAATAAAGTCTTTTTAAAATTTTCAGTCTTCCTCTAAAATGTCTCATTTATTGAATTTACAGGGAAATGGCTAGCGTGCCAGTCAATGGACAACCAAATCTTAATTTTTGGAGCACAGAACAGATTTAGATTAAATAAGAAAAAAATTTTTAAGGGCCATATGGTAGCAGGCTATGCTTGTCAGGTAGACTTTTCACCAGACATGAGGTAAGTTTAAACCTTCTCATGTATTCCTGTATTCATATATAATGATATAAACTACTGCTGTACAAATAACACTGTACAAATCACTTTTATATATGTAATTGTATGAGAATTGTTCAGATTGTCAAAATGCCAGATAAAAGGCAAGAACAAATTAAGACAGCTACATTTGGCTTTTTTTTAAGTTCTTTAGTCTGTCTCTTTATATTGTTTAGTTCTGTGCCCTTTAACCACATAATGAATCCCTGTCTTTATAGGCTATGTCCTACTTTCTTTCTGCGTTTCTAAGCAAGGCTGGAAGGACTGTAATCTCTATATTGCTGTGATTGAATGAGCACCAGAAGAATTAATCCTGTATTGCAGGGTTGAAGTTAACAGTTTCACTACAGCTTTTCTGTGCTGAAACCTCAAATGCATCTTCTGGTCACACTAGATTTCTGAAGCCTATAGCCTTCCTAAGAGTGAAACTCTGCATTCATTCCCCTATTGTTAGCTAAAATGTGTGGGTATCACTAATTTAGAAATCCCTATAAACTTGTATGTTTAGCCTGGTAATTGGGATTTAGACTCCTACCTCTGAGTGAATCTTGTATATATTCAGAAGCTGTTGGAGCCAAAAATAATTATGAAGGTGGTAGAGTCCACTATAGTTGAATGGGTCTACATGTGTTTGCTGGCTCTGTATGAAATTGGTTCCCTTACACTGTTTCTGACTGTCTAGAGAGTGATTGTGATACCGCATTCACTGTGGCCCCTGGCTCTCCCAATCTTCCAAGTTAAAAATAATTTTTCACTCTTAGATTGGTCACTCAGTGGGGAGGTTTTCTGATAGAAGTTTAAATTATAGACTGCTTTATACTCTACCTTATTATTCTAAGTATTATATAATCACAGTGATTTTTTTACGTTAAGGTGAAAAGATAAATTATTTCTCTGTTCCTCACCCACTTTACCAGTTGAAGGTGTTTGAATAATTTGAATTTATTTTTCTTCTCATTATAGCTATGTGATTTCAGGAGATGGAAATGGAAAATTAAACATCTGGGACTGGAAGACCACAAAACTCTACAGTAGATTCAAAGCTCATGATAAAGTGTGTATAGGTGCAGTGTGGCATCCTCATGAAACATCTAAAGTCATAACTTGTGGTTGGGATGGTCTCATTAAATTGTGGGATTAATGGGATTAATCCTTATACTATCTGGGATCATTTTTGATCCAATATCATATTTAACTATATTTAATTATTAAATGTGTTAAATGACAACTTGATTTACAGATTATGATTTTCTTACGTGGCCTTATGAAGTTGAACCATTGTTTTAAGAGAAAAAAACTTTGTAAATTTGGCTCATATAATTTCATTGGCAACTTCATTTTGTTCTTTATAGATGTTATTTATACAGAGAATGACCATTAACTTTATATTTGACAAGTAGTTATTTTTGGCAGGCAGTTTGGGTTTACTCCCATGACGTACTGAAAGGATCCCTTTAGAGCTAAGAAGGAATCCCTAGTGGATTACCTCTTCAACAAAAAGGGAAGAACAGGGATGGTATAATTTAATGTGAATCTGAAAGAAGGATAAAACCACCCACAGTTACTATTCCCATTATTTTCAGTGGGTCAAGTTCTAATCTTTCGGATTCACGAGTTCCACTATTTTTTATGACATATGTTGTGTCTGTTTAGTTGTAAGCCAGCAATGTTCTCTGACTGCAGCATTCCTCTAATTATTAAACAGTGTAAAATAAAAATCAGTCCAGAGTTCTTTCCTTGACTTTCTTCCTGATCAGTATAGACAGGATTGTATATAATTAGAGAATTACATTATTTTTGAAGATGGAACTCAAGAGGATGAATCAAGACTTTGAACTGTATTTGTATTTACTGTCCAATAAAGACCTGGCTACACTTTCAAAAATCAGGGTCTCCTAGGTCACTCACCTCTTCACTGTTGTTACTACTGAAATACTCCTCATAGGAGATTGGATGTGAGGACATAGTTCAAAATGTCAACTTGTAATTTCTTTGAAGCTGTATATTTTATCTATTAAAATTAATCTGATTCTTCTTATGAATATATTCAATAAAACTTTTTAAGATTAGAAAAATTTTAAACTTCTTTCCAAATCTTTGGGTAAAATTGACACTCCAGAAAGATGGCTAGGTTTCCCAGTTTGAGAAGCAGGGACTGTGATTGGTTAAAAAAATTTTTTTTCAACTTCAGATTGTGAAATCAAGATAGCCTCTTAAATATAGTAACCAAGAGCACTTTAGTTTGACAAGACATTTCTCCTGTTTTTTTACAAATCTATGTTAGATGTTTGAATGTAGTGTGAAATATTTCAATACCATGCTGTAAAAGATTGGTTCATAGCTGCTCAGAGTGTTGACTTGGAGACCAGAATCATGTTGAGTGTTGATATCCTAGGAACATCATTATTAGCTCTGAGTCCTGTGCTATCAAGAGCAGTTCATGCTCCATACCTTTAGAACTTCCATTTTTAAACATTAAATTTAAAAAGACCTGGTATAGATGACCAGGTGCTATAGCCACATATAAATAAATTTCAAAGAAGAAAATAGAAAAAGAGAATAAAAGTGGTAGAGATGTATTTTTGGACACACAGGCACTCAAAGAAGTAAGAATACACTGCCTGGCTGCTGTTATTTCTATTTCTTTATCTGCTGGGAAGGGTGCCTACCATTTCCTGGAGAGGAAAAAATTCAGACAGGAGCTTTTCTTTAGTCCCAACCACTGGTTTTAACAAATGTGAATTACTGAAATATGATGGGACAAAAAGTTAATCATACATTTGAACTATCTTGTTCAGCACCAGTACTGTGTATGTTACAAATCATAATTTCAAAATATGGGTTTACTTTATTGTGTTTTTAACTGTTTCTAAACTAAGGAACTGTATATAAAAGTTGTCGCTTTTTTTTAAAAGACTATTTTTAAATAAAGCACTTTTGTAGAAAGTGTTATCAAAATTTTTGTTCTTAGTCTCCTTTTAAGTCTTAACTCTGAGACACCACGTTAAACCATTTGCATATTTTAAATGGGTCATTTTGATTTTCTGGGGAGAAATGATGCTTTAAAGGTGAGTATAGTATATTAATGGGTTTATTCTAAATAAATGACAAAAATACAGGGCAGTGTCCTCAGAGCACATAGATTAAGTTTAACACAGTCCATATTTATCCACTTGGTGCCACTGAGTCATGATTGCATCCACTTTAGAGTACACAAATGAGTGGGGTTCTTTTCCAGCATAAGAAAGTTTACAGATTATGTTGTGACTGGAATTAAGTGGTTACCATCTGGCTCCTTTTCCTCACTGCAACCCTTTTGTCACACCCAGGACAGATTTCCTTCCTAAAAGTTAGAATAAAAGTGATGCTTTAGTGAAGGTTTAATGAATATTTCAATACTGAAGCACAGGCTGAGAATATGTTGTCCTAAATAGGGAGCCCGTTTTAAGATAAGGAACAGGGCGTAGCCTCAAACAGGCACTTCTCTAAGTAGAACAGTATAGAGTGATTTTTGAGGATACATTGTGAGGCTGGTTCATGTCCTCAGCATGTTTATTAATTACCTGGAAGAAAACATGGACAATGAAATAGCAAACCCTTGGATGGTAGCTGTAAGAATTGCAACACTAGCAACAATTATAGAGACTCTACTTGAAGAATACTATTTCTCAGAGTGTAGACTGAGAACCACCTGGAGATGGTATCACTTACTGAGATACAGAATTCAGAAGAAAGTAGTGGTTGGTTGAGGAAACCATAATGAATTCAGGTATGGAGAAGGGAAGGGTGAAGTGCCATCCAGGCCAAAATATCCATCAGCAGTATTAACTTTGGGTCTCAAAGTGAGACCTAGGGAACATTGATGCTATATTTCATCAAAGATGCAGGTTTTTCACATTTTTAACATCTCTGAAATCGGGCTATGTCTTAAAATCAGTGATGTGTCATAGTTTAATTGGCGGCATTCTTTCTTAATGGATCATGAAATAACTGATGAAATACAGTGTAAACAAGGCAATTACTAAGGGACCTAAGAAGGAGAAGAGAAGATCCAGGGGAAAGAAGATTCCACTTAGCAGCTGGTTCAAAATTTATGTTATCAAATATTTATTTGATCAGTGGGTAAATAAAGTGAATGAACTAGCAAAAGACTGCAATTTTACAAATACTATATATTCATTCCCTGGTTCAAAGTCAGCACTTTTAGTAAATTTCCCAGATGATATGCACACTAAGAATGAGAATTAGTGGAGTCTGAGTTTATCTTGAGTATTTCAGAAACTACACTGTTTAGAGTGTGTAAACTCAGAGAAATGTAGCTAACCAAAAATATATACACGTGTGTGTATGTGTGTGCATGTATTTATATGCATGTATGGATGTGAATATGATATACATTTTACATGTTTATAATGTACACCTTCCATGTTCAAAGTCACTTTAATAATTGTAGAAACAATTTTCTCAATCTAAACACTGAAATTTTATCTGAAACTTAAGTCACAACTTGCAGCCAGAGTCCTTAGAGTGGCTTTATTTTTAGTGACAAAGTGATAACTCCTTTGCTTTTACAGCTTCCTGTAACTGCAATAACTGTCTTCAGATGATTTTTTAGCTCCCCACATCCTACTCTCCAACCTTCAGCATTTTTGAGATCTGAGGGACTAACTCAAATCTCAAACATTTTGTATTTAAGTATATGTTCTAGTATAGCACTAATAGAAATAATACATGAGCCATATACATAATTTTTAATTTTCTAATGGCCACATTAAAAAGGGGATATTAGTATAAATAATATATGATCCAAAATATTCTTTCAACATTCAATTATTTTTAAAATTAATATTTTACTTTTCTCATACTAAGATCTGGTATATATTTTACGCTTAACAGCACATCTCAATGCAGACACTAAATTTTCATCAAATATTTTATCTGTTTCACACAAAGTAGATTTACACGCCTAAGTTGTTCCAAACAGACCTACTAAGAGTTTTCTAATAATTGAATCAAGTATAAGTTTTTAACTTAATTAAAAGTAAATAGAATTTAAAATTCATCTCCTCAGTCATACTAGCCACATGCTAGATGCTCAGTAGCAACATGTGGCTGCTGGTTACCATACTGTCCATACAATTCTAGTACCACTTTTTACACATAGTGGCTCAAATACCCAGCTTTACTGCTTCATCTTCTGAAAGACATTTTAAGGTTCAAACTACTCATAAGATGTCTTATTTAAACAATATAAATGTTCATATTTTTCTGTACTACATTTTGGACAGTTTCCTCAGGTTTATCTTCCAGTTCACTTTTACAGTCTCTTCAGGGGTGTCTAATCTGCTGTTTAATTCATTAAACTCATTCCAGTGACTATTTTTCCTTTGTGGTAGGTCTATTTGTACTTTTTTATATCTACCTGTTCTTCAAATGTGTTATTTTTTATGGTTTCTATATAGTCTTTTATGCCTTTAATCACATCAAATAATTTATATTATACTTTCTTTAAGATTGTTATTCTGTTATCGCAAATTCTTGGACTGAAAATCCCAGTGTATAATGTGTCTGTTAACTCTATCTCATGGTGGGCCATTTCCTTGTCAGTTGTAATTTTTTATTAGGAGTTCATCTTACGTGGGTCTTGTTTTCTGGAGGAAATACTTTGTAGTCCAAGTTGAAGAGTCCCTTTGAGTGGTTTTACATTTGCTTCTGCCATGTACCCCTGAGACATCACCCCCTAGAACCAGTTTTATATCTAAATTTTTCAGCTTATGGATTTCTTAACCACGTGATTATGGATTCAACTCTTTAAACAGGCTGAAGTTTTCAAATTCTCATGAGAAAATTTGATTTTCTCCAGAGCTATAGCAAGGGTAGACTTCCTTGTGCTCGGAGGAAGGGGGATAGGGGTAGTTTTTAGAACCCTCTTCCATCGAGATTGTAGCCCTTCCAAGGGTTCCACTGCTTCAAGTATCTCACTCAGTTCCAATCCTTTCCCCCAACATAGCAGGCCTTATCTCGAATGCTCTAGGCCACTGGCCATCACTAGTATACCGAACTAGGACCACTGCAGTGTAGACTCCTGCTCTACCTCTCTGGTTCTAGGGTCCCCCGGGCTTTTTGTGCCTGAAGATTTTTCTTTCTTGGGCATTCATATATGTACATAAACACATACACATACATATATAGATAAATGCATACATATATATTCACACATATACATACAGAAGGATCACCATAAAGATATATACTTAATCTAGTATCTTTGGATATTGCCACTTTGTTAGGATAGTCTAAAAACACTGAAGTGTAAACAAGTGCAGTCTGAAACATTCTGATTTTTAGAACCTTGTGAGTTTAAGTGTATTATCCTAAAAACGTACTTTACCTAAGGGCACTTCACTCGATGACTGGAGAGGCATCGTAATGGATTCATCTTTTATCTGGGGCTTGTCTTCTGAATAAACATATCATTTGGATTCTCCTGAATTTATCCTAAGACTTTATAGCACACAAATCAAGAAATTACCTAAACACTGTCTAAGCCTTCTCTAATCATAAAATGCTAGAATAATGAGATTTTCAAGCTAGAAGAAACCTTAGAAATCAAATATTCCAACCTAAGATAAGAAAATAGGCCGATGAGGGTGATGAATTGCTTGGTATCACGCAGCTGGTTAGCAGCAGGGTCAGAATCTTTCTCCCTTCATCCTGCTATCCTTTCTCTTCTATATACTGCCACTTAAGTGTGTATTTTTAAAACTGTCAGATTTGTGTTGTAATCTTTGTGGCTTCCAGCTTGCTTTCACTGAGGTAGTTTTAAAGACTGTATTTATTTCATCTTTTAGTAAAACAGAACCTATAGCTAAAGAGATTCTCATAGCCTCTTCCTTGAGAGTTAGACCTAATGGTAACTGCCCGAAAGGACTTTTCTTGGTCAGACTTCAAATATCCTGGAGAACATAATACCCTCTCTCACCTTGTTTGTACTCTTTGAACAACTACCTTAAATTTTTTTGTCCTAGAAAAACAATGTGATTTTAATCATTTTTGTAGAAATACCAGCCCCTGTCCTTTACATCATACCTTCTTTCTCTCATAAACTGAAAAATATTCTCCATGCTACTGTGAGTTGTGACCAAATACACTGACTCTAAAAAGTGTGTTTTCTGGGAATTGGTTTAAAAAAAAAAAAAAAGGACAATGAGGAATGAGAAAGGAAGATTGAGGTTTTATATCCTAGGGTACCTTTTACCAATACTTGAGCCTTTAATTATTATTGTATTTATTCGATTCAATTATTATATAGCTCTCAAGTCCCTGAGGTCAAGAAATATCTTCAAGTTAGCATCCTTTAATCAGGAATGAGGACTATTGCAAGCAGTGCAATAAACAACCATGTCAAGAAAAGGACAAATTGTGCCTAAAATTAAATTAACCAAAATGAGAAATATTGGTCCATCTAAATTCCAAAGACATTTTTAATACCAGAAAAAAAGTCAATAACAAATGATGATGAAATAATTTCACTGAAAAATCCTTTGTGAAATAGCTTTCTTTATATTCATATTCAACAATATTTATGGAGCACCTTTGACCTAGCAGGCTCCATGGTAGGCACTGGGAATACTGACATGGTGTTTACCCTCATGGAGCTTACAGTCTGCTGGGAAAGCCATTACACAAGCAGATCCATTAAAGTAAAAGGAGCGTGAAGCGGGGGAGAATAGAAGACATTGTAAGGAGACATAGTTGGGGGCCTTCAATATGGGAGTCCCTGAGAAAACGATGTTTGATCTGACACCAATCCTTGAGAAGTAATACTTTCTTGTACAGATAACTAATAGCTTATTTTTATTGATACATAATTGTGGTTTCTCAATAATGTTATGGAACCCACTTGGACTTTTGGTTATTATATATACCCACCTAGGGGCGATGTCAAAATATCCAATGACTGGTAACACATGACATAGAGCAGTTAGAATAGAACCTAAACACAGGGATGGTGCAGGGTCCTGGAGGATGCCTATTGTGCTGTGCATTAATTGCTTGATCTTGGGGCGGTCTGGGGGTCTTGTGGGAGGCAATGCAGTGGAGGAGAACCTCTGGAGGACTGAGGACCACAGTCATTCACCAACTCTGCTCCCTGGTACACACTAATTGCATATCTGTCCTATATATACTGAGTTTCTATATTAAAATAGTCTAGATTAGAATCCAAACTTAACAGGAAAAAAAACCCTTATTACTTCAGACAATCTTATTGCATAAAACCAATCACTAAGAAAAACTTATAATATTTTATATGAGAATATAAATTGCTAGTTTTACACAGCAATTAGTTTTAACAAGTGTTGGGGACTAGCATTTCTCCATACAGCGCTAAATATAAAGTGTGACAATATTAAGCTTGCTTGATTTACTTTTCTTAAGGACAGAAATACAATAAAATTATAGAATTTCTAAATTTAAGCAGTTTAAGAATATCTTGAATCTTTGGATTATGATTTCATGTGATAAGTAAAGTTCAAATACCTCTTTAAATGTAAGAAAAAGGAACATATTTTAGCATACAATTAAATGCACTGAATTCACAAAGAACCAGCAATTGGCTAGTACAAAAAAGAATTATGTTACTGCTTAAAAGGCAAAATAAGTTTATCTCCAAAAGAAGAGAATTATATTACGTAATTGAGCTTGTAGGTACCTACCATTGTAGAGTCAAGTAGAATAATTTGTTTAAATGAGACCTTCATTTTTCATCTGGAGAAATATGACGACGAGGCTGGCTCCCTGGTATTAATTCAAGCTTTGCAAAATCCAAACATGTAACACTTAGGAAATGCAAATCTTGTACTGTATTTACTATATACTAAAATCTTATAGTCAAAGCAGAAATGCTTACATGAATAACTGATTTGGACTAAACACTGTAAATTCATGAATTTGCTTTTGTTCCACCCTGATGTAAATACTAGTGGACCTTCAGTCAATTCTAACATAAGTTTGTTTATCTCTTCCTGGCTCACTTCATTTGAACTGTCAAATAGTTACAAATATTTATATGGTAACCTATTATAACTGTGTCAAGTACAATCACTCTAAGAAAAGGGAGAATGGGAAAACTGCCTTTCTTTGACTTTAATCTCAAATCGTGATTTAGCACAACCTTTTGTGCTAAAAGGTTGACCTCTGAATCTCTTACATCCTCATATGTCTTTCATCCAAAAAGGAACAGTTTTTAAAATCATTTGAGAAGAGCATTATTAAATTTCTATCTTCAGATTCATTTATGAGCACTGCTCTGGTAGGAGTTAATTAAGAGATGTATGTCACAGATATTCACATCTGAGCTCATATATCTGCAGGTCAAAGGTGAGTTTGAAACAAAGGAAACTTACACTACACTTCCAAGTGACTGGGCCTTCCCTAAAATCTAGGAGCAAAGTGCGGCATATTGGGACCAATGAGGGCCAAGGGTCATTTCCAGGACTTGCAAGATCTTTCCTGGCAACCTGAATATATTGACAGAGAAGCTGTTGGGACCCCATATTTTTTCAGTAAGCCTCCATTTGGTGGGCACGTTTTAATTAAGTAGACTGTTTAAATTAAACCTGCATGCTACAAAAATGATCCCAACTCTAACAGATTTGCAGGTCTGGTATTAGTAACTTTGTAGGCTTTTCTTCCCATTTACTAATAGGGAGGCAAAAATATGTCCTTACGTTTGTCAAAGGCTATTGAAGCAGACGGAGGAGGGGCCCTGCATGGGCTTTGGGATCTGGCAGTCTGAGATATGGATTCCTGCTTCACCATTTGAATAATCTGAATAAGGTATTTAACCTCTCAGAGTTTCCTTACCTGTATAATTGGGAAAATTACACTTCCTTATAGGACTGTTTGGAGAGTTAGGAATAATCTATGCACAGTACTGGGCACATAGTAAGCTCTCAATGAATAGCAGCTCTTGATTTTGTATGTTTGTTTTTCGTATTTTGTTTGTGTTGTTTTTGTGGTGCTCCTGGCACCTAGGGGGAGGGCCAGGGATGCTGCTAAACATCCTACAATGCACAGAATGGCCCTCCCTCCCCCAACAAAGAATTATCCAGCCCCAAATGGAAATAATGCTGAGGTTAAAAAACCCTGGCCCACACAATAAACATAATAATTCTAGAGGCAGGGAAACCATAGCAACAGTCAGAATATTCATCACAAATTTCAAACTCTCCATGAAGGGAATGAAGGACAGTCTTAGAAAAAATATCATAAAATAAGTACAAATAACAATTGAACAGGCTGCCTAGTAGGTGGGTGTGGGTGGGTGTGTTTGGGATTTATTTTGAGTTTGTCTTTATTTTTTTCTTAACAGTACTTCCATTCTTGCTTCAGATATATATAGTGTGATGAAGTCAATGTTCTGCACCACCAATCCAGAATCAATGGTAACCTGTCCTGTACAAAGGGGGCTTTCAGTAATGCCATTAATCTTCAATCCCATGAGTTAAAAATCTTGGTATGAGTGTGAATACATCTAAAACCTAGTCACACTAGATACTTAGGATTAGTATACTTCATACCTTGGTATATAAGAAGGGTTAAAAATTTTAATGTATAAAAAGATCTGTGTTTACTTTAGTGTATAAAATTTTTATTAAAAAATGAAAGACAATCTGTGATATAATCCAAACAGGACTGAAGTTAACTTTGTTTTGGAGGCTACACCATGCAAACTAACAGTAAAAACCACTTTTGAGTTTGATAAACTTTTTGTACTTTTGAAATACCTAGGGACATTGAAAGCAACTAAACTGTTATTTCAAATCAAAGTTATTCAAGCTGGTCCTCTCACTTCAATGACTTTTATTAGTGTACTATAAGTTTTAATATAAAAAACCTCATTTATATTTTAAAAAATCATCACTACTAATTCAGAAAGTCTTATTCCCTTTTGAACCCAAGTTAATAAGATGATATAACTCTATTGTATTTTGGTTTCTCACCTGAGGAATGGTATTTTCAAACCACTGCAAAAAGCAAAAAGCCAACCCAGGGCATGTCTAGGGTGGAAGGAGGTAAAACGATGGGGAGAAGGAATCGAGGTCTAGTAGTAATCAGTATTTTATGCTCTCCCAAAATTCCTTAGATGAACAGTGTATGTATTCCTGCTCTCTTGGGATATAAAAAATACCAGAAGATGTACTTAATTTATAATAAGGTAATAATTTGATTTATTTTTATACTATTTAATTAATTTATTTGAAATAGGATTTTTGAAAATCATTTGTAGGGGGAAATGTCTAATCCTCTAAATAGAAATGATAGAGATTGTCTGAACTACTGAGAACATGCATTATCTGCTTAATTAAAAAATATATACAAAAAAGGATTGGTATTACCAAAACACACTGTACCTGTCCCGGGAAAGAGAGAGATTCTGGCCCTCAGGCCACAGGCTTACAATGAATGCCAACTGGCAGCAAGGAAAAACTTAATCTTGGAGATAATAAAAAAAAAAAAAAAGATTTGACACCATAGGCAAGTCAGAGGTTGAGAAATCAGGTTTGAAGACACCCAAGTTCTGCTTTGTGTTTAGTTTCATAGGAACAGAGGGGATTTAAGGCTGAGCATGAAAAGAATCCTGAGTTGAATAACTTGATACTCTAGTCTTTTAAACTCAGTTACAGAATTTGGTGTGTCTGAGTTCCCAGAAACCAGAATCAGTGGTTCTTATAAAGTCACAGCATGGCCTCAACAAAAACTGAGGAAGAATAATTGAAATCTACAAGGCTGTAAAGAATGTTATTGACACAGTGAACAAGAAAATCCTAGGAAAAGGTGAGTTAACATCAAATGAAAGGCCCTATTTTAAACAGCAGGCTACACATTTAAGGATCTCATCAACCCAGTAAAAACAGAAATGTGATATAATTTCTTTTTCATGGTGGTAAATTCATAGATTACAGATACATAATTAATTTTAGGGAAAACTGAGATAAGTGTGGGATTATCTTCCAAGCTGAAATGAAAGAGGACAAGCATCCCCACTCTGTCAGAGGCAGACAGGCAAAGAGCTGGGTTTGGGCAGATGGAGATTGACTACTGTGGCACTCCTGTGTCCATCCCCTCAGCAAGTGTTCACTGTTCCCCTACCATGTGCGAGATGCCAGGCTACGTGTACTACAAAGGGAATAACACAATCCCTGCCTCAAGCAGGTCACAGGCTAGTGGGAGACTGGACAAGTAAACCAGAATAACTAGAATCATGGACATGATCCATGCTGCAAATATTTCCTTGAGTTGTTGATGAGCTCCTGCATCCTATTTCCATCTTGTATTCACCCAACTCAGAGTATAACAGCTACTCGCATTGAAAATATCTTTCTTCAGGAATAGCTGAGGTTTAGATAAATCTTTGTAACTGTGAAAAAGCCTGAAATCCTGTAGTTCTAACTCTTTGAGGAGGCTGTACCAGAACCGCACAACACTGCTGTCACTGCCACTGACCTCAAACCCGGGCCAGTGGAGATGGATCTCAAAGATGAGCTGTCCAATTTGTTCAAGGACATCTTCCAGAATAAGATTTTCCAAAACTTTCCATTCTGCGCTTTCCAGATCTGCTTTGAGAACATCAATCTGTAACAAAATGATGAAATGAGATTAGCAGAGTCAATAAACACTGTTAAAAATACCACTGATATCAGAAGCATCACTGTGTAGCTACCTCCCAAGAAAGCAGAATTTTTCAAATTTTAGAGTTAGAAGTCTTTTTCAAATGGTCACTTATGACATGAATTCCTAACCTCACACCACACCAAATGTTAATATACAAATAATGAAATACCACTCAGAAATCATGATGGACCTTCTTACTCTCTGCCCAGTGGGAATGGAATATCCAAGAAGGAGATGCTGGAGCATGTATATCACAAAGCACCATGTCCACAGCCTCTCCCCAGCAACCTATATGCTGCTCAGAGGAACCCAGCCATGTCCTGGCAGAATGGTAGCCTGCAGGGAGGGACTGACAAAGGGCCACTGCCTACAGGAACCATCTCAAAAAACCTTACCCCCCCCCCCACCAACTTCATCAGGATTGGAAGCCAGGGAAAGAGTTCTCAGGTATTTGAATTCTGGACTTGAAAAAGAAAATTATTAACATTATTCCATGATTGCTTTAAAAAGTATATACCAGTACAGTGTTCTAAAAAGATTTCTAATAAAACCATTCGCTGTTCATTTAATGAATACACGTTCACATTCCAGGTGAAATGGAACATAGGAAGAAGAGTAGGATGGGAGAGATTTTGCAATTAATCAAGCTACGAGAAGCAGCTCCTTTCTGCTGACTTTGCACAAAATCCGTTAGAATAGCAGAATACCAAATATTTCCAGAAAGCAATGAAAGCTAATTACTTTGCTCCTGGCACTATGCTAAGTGCTTCACCTCGCAATATTCATTTACTCCTCTCAACAATTCTACAAGGGTGTATCCCTATTTAAAGCTGAGAAAACCAGACTCAGAGATTAATCCATCCTCAGTCACATAGCTTGAGAGACAGTGGTGAACTCTGAAACTAAGTCTGTCTACATGGCCCATGTTCTTAACCACGACATGATGTTGAATTCCCAAAAACCACAAGAGGAAAAATGGTAACTCAGAGTTCCTAAAAGGCTTTGGTTTGGAAAAGAAGGTGCTATTGGAGAGGGAGTAAGGGTCAGTGAGTACAAGTATTGTTATCAGCATCGCCATTTTACACTGGAAAGCAGAGCACCTTCCAGCTTAAAGAATCACTTTCCACATACATTATCTCAGCAAAACAGCCCTATAGGTAAGCAAGGATTTGGTAAAAATGACTTTTCTGCTGCCAAGAAATGGAGGGGGAAGTTAAAGGGGATAATTTGACCACACAGAGGAAGGCTGGCACATTCAGACACAAATGGGAATAATTAACATGCAGGGAATCACTGCAATAGAGCAAAGCCTATAGTTCCAAGAGGTGACAGCAAAACCCTAAACAGCTCTTCAGGAAGCTGCTAACTGAAGTCACCAAAATCCTACCCATGAAAGTGAAGTATCTTTGACTTTTCAGAAGGATGAATAAGAACCAAGGCCAATCCTGCCCCAGCCTCTCCTTTCTCTCAGTGCATGTCTATTTGACAAGCTTCTCATTTGCAGCTGAGATGTGAGGCTCTCAGTGAATGGTAAAATTCCTTGTGTCATTTCAGAGTTGACTGGAGGCGATGCATAGAATTCAGATATAATTGATCCAAGAAAATGGTCTTTGCCCGGCATACTGAGACCCTGCAGGAGAGACTTTCACTCACTTGCCTTAGATAGTACCTCCTGGTCCACCAGAGAAAGAGTGATAGTAACAACCCCAAGAATATCAGGAGGCCTTAGAAAAGGCTAGATATCCATAAACCAGATTTGTTGTTGCTGTTGTTGTTCAATGCTTCCAAAATCAAAGGGAAAAGTTTAAAGAAACAAAAGCAACTTTCTTTTCTAAAAGGAAGCGAGCAAAGGCAGGTTTCATGTGAACACATACAAGGCTGAAATAATTCTCGTGAATTGGACACAATAGAGTTAATTCACTCTTTTCTTATCTCTGCTGCCCTGGAGCATCCTTGGCTTTGTTTAATCTTCAAAGTTTTAAGCAGAATATTCCTGAATTAGGGTAATTAGGTTGCCAAAAGAAATACTAAATCAAAACTTCACAGAATTTTTTAACTTATACAGAAAATATTCAAAATCAACATTTGTTGTGTCAGTTCACATAGTCAAAAATATCTTAGGTTTCTTACAGGTTTATTTTTTACTATGGCTTTCTGTGAGTTTGGATATATTGAATGTGATCAATAAATCAAAGTATTAGAGGGGCAGAGTAAACTTAATCAGCCTAAAATTTCAGCCTAAAATTGGCCTAAAAATTATATTGGTGAAGTGTAGAGGAATATACTTAACATATTTTTTCAATCGTATTTTTAAAACAAGCCATCAATCAGAAGTTATGAGCAACTGGACTAGAGCCCGCAAGCCACAACTACTGAGCCCGCATGCCACAACTAATGAAGCCCACGCGCCTACAGCCCGTGCTCCCCAACAAGAGAAGCCAGCCCAGTGAGAAGCCCGCACACTGCAACGAAGAATAGCCCCCGCTCGCCGCAACTGGAGAAAGCCCGTGCACAGCAACGAAGACCCAACACAGCCAAAAATAAATAAATAAATTTATATAAAAGAAGTTATGCGCAACTGGAAAAAAACAAATTATTAGGCTAATTCATAGCAAATACATGCTTTCTTTAGAAATGCAATTTTCATTTACAAAATGCTATTCCAACTAAAGAGCAAAAAGTATTTCAAACATGACCACACTCCCCCACCCCCTTTTGAATCCAGTGACTGAAAATTCTCCACTTCAATCAGAATTATAAAGGTTGATCTAAATCATGCAGCCCGGGGTAGTACAGCACTGAGGA